>NC_053463.1:1428024-4018024 GCF_015227805.2 Hirundo rustica
AAGGAAAGGAAAGGACAGGAAAGGAAAGGAAAGGAAAGGAAGGAAAGGAAAGGAAAGGAAAGGAAAGGAAAGGAAAGGAAAGGAAAGGAAAGGAAAGGAAAGGAAAGGAAAGGAAAGGAAAGGAAAGGAAAGGAAAGGAAAGGAAAGGAAAGGAAAGGAAAGGAAAGGAAAGGAAAGGAAAGGAAAGGAAAGGAAAGGAAAGGAAAGGAAAGAAATGTGTTGGGGGAGAAAAGGCAGGGGGAAAAGGCAGGAGGAAAAGGCAGGGGGAAAAGCAGGCTAAAGAAAAAAGACAGGGAAAAAGCCAGGAAAGATGGTAGGGAAAAAAAGGCGGGAAAAAAACGGCGGGGGGGGAAAAGTGGGGAAAAAAGGCAGGGAAAAAAAAAGCAGGAAAAAGGGGGGTAGAAGGAAAATAGCAGGGGAAAAAAGAGTGAGGGGAAGGTGAGGAAAAGGGCAGGAAAGAACGACAGGAAAAATCAGGCAGGAAAAAAGTGGTGGAAAAGGTGTGAAAAATGGCGGGAAAAAGGGGGCGGGGAAAAAGGGGGCAGGGAAAAAGGGGGCGGGGAAATGGTGGGAATAAAAGGCTGGGGGGAAAGGGAAGAGAAGGGACAGAGGGAAAAGGGCAGGAAAAAAAGACAGGCAGAAGGTGGCAGGGCAAAAATACTTAATGTGGAACTGGTGTAAATAGGAGTCACCTGTGCTCCAAAAATATAAGAGAGTGAGATTTAGCGCCCATGACCTAAGGAGGGGCTGTCAGACCAACAGAAGCTCTCCTTCATCCCCGGCAGCTGGGAATTCTCTGCAGGGAGACGATGGAAGCCTTACCCAAAGTCTGGGAAGGTTTTCGCAGTCTTTCAAAAGCATGGTGCAGTTGTGACTTACGCTGGTAAGAGCCCGAGAGAGGCAGAGTTTGGCCTCTCTGGATTGCTGTAACCAATTTGAGGTTTTCATTTCAAACCACTTGACAGCATCTCATTAACCCACTGCCTATAATAAATGTACCCAATAACAATCGGCGAGGCGCATGAAATGAAAAAAAAATCCAATAAAATATAAATAGGAAATGCTCGCGGGTCATTTCGTTTTCTACTCTGGAATTAGAGAAAATTAGGTCTGCCACCTCCCTCGAGCTGTGATGAATGCAAGTTCCAAGCTGAACTGTCAAAAATTTCCAGGAATGTCTCTCCAACACCACATTGCAACCTTTTCAAAATTCATAACATTTTCTGCTGAAAAGAAATCCTTGACTTGTCTAGGCCACATTTGACACTTGTCCAAATACCAGGGTGATGCCACGTCCTCAGAGAAGCTCCAGGAGCGCCCAGGCCAGGCCCTGCTGCATGAGCAGAGACTTTGATCTGCAGGCAAAGAGCAAATGCCACCCTGCAGCCCTGCAGACGCATCGTGGGGTCACTGCCCCGCCGCAGCTCAGGGGCTGCGGGAGCCCAGCCCCTCCTCCTACCTCACATTCACATCAAGTTCTTCCATCACAGGCGACAGGCACAGATAGCTGGGAGTTCAATGTCCATAGAAGAGACCTCATCCTGCAGTGCAGAGAGAGAAATACAGGCATTAATTCCAGGATAAATGCAAATTTACCCCGCTGGAGGATCCAAGCCGGGTGCCCATGGCTTTTCGGCCACCTGGGCACCCACCAGCTCCTGCCCAGCTGCTTCAGACCAGCATTTCCAGGTCTTTTTTCCATCAGGCAGATTTCCAGCTCTTCCCCCAGCCCGGCTCTGCCCATTCCAAATCACCTGCACACCTGCAAGGCTTGCCCAGGAACATCCCAACTTCCAGAGCTACAGAAAAGTAGTTTGAATAGAGCCAAGCTGAAGAAAGTTTGCAAAGCCCAGGTGGGAAAACACAAGCAAGAAGTCTTGGTAAATTAGTTTCTGTTTTTACACAAAACTAAAACATTGAGTTACCACTAAATTAAACCAGGTTTCCTGTGACACTCTATTGTGCAGCCTTATGAATACTTAATAGCAGTGCTGTAATTACAAAGAGCTAAATGCTCTGCAGCTTGAGTTAAAATAAATGTACTTACTTCCAGCACGGCTCAGTGATGTAAATATTAATGGGGTTTTTAACTCTATCAAAATTCCATCCTGACTCCAAAGAAATGAATGCACCGTCTTAATAACGTGCTTGTGCACTTGCTGCTGCTAATCCAGTGGAAAAAATAGGCTCAGTTTCGGAGCACTTGAGGCTGTTGATTACCCCTTGTGTTGTCTCTAGGGAGCCAAGGAAAAAGCCGCCACCACAGCGCTGTTAACGCCAGCCCAGATGCAAATAATGCCATTGTGGTTACTTGGCTTCAAAGGAAAACTGGAATAGAACTGGAATAAAACTGCCTCAGCCTTCCCAGACACCGATGGCAGGTTTGCCATGCAAATGAGCCCCCCGCTCTCCAGACCTGGCTGGGTGTCTGCCACCAGGAGTGGTTCAGGATGTAGATGTTAGACATCACTTTGCAAGGAAAATTTGCTGGAGTCAAAAGGAGATTTTTGTCCAAAAGACAGCGTTTGGCTGGCCCCTGTTTGCAGCTCAAACCTTCAGCTGGAGATTCCTGTGGCGCTCTGGGAGCTGGTGATTCAAAAAGTGCTGCTGGATTTTGTGAAGGAAAGGGTGAGAGGTCTAGAGATTCACCTCTGTGTCCCTAATACCTGACCTCCAGCTCAAATTTGGAGGAAAAACCCCCAAATCCACTCTCCTGTGCTGCTGCTCTGGAATTCTTCCACAGGACAAAATACCTGGTACGGTTTCACTCTTGGAGATATCAGCATAAAATTAATTCTGATTTCTCCTGCGAAACGGATAAAAAACTTTGCAGTGATTTTGTGCGTCATAATTCCACTTAGAGGACATCTTTCTTCCTTTGTTCTTCTGGGAAAAAAATGTAATTTTAGTGTGCACTGAAGTTACAGAATGTCTGCACCATCTTGCTATCGTGGAGACTTCTACAATAACTGAAACTTTCTATATAAGAGTAAAAAAAAAAAAACACCAAAAAAACCCAACAAAACAACACAACGCCAAACTAAAACCAAAAAACGAAATTTCTAAAATGGAAAAAACCCAAAATCTTTGCAGACAAAACCCCTCCAAAAACCAAGGCAGTCCAGGAGGTGCAGGAAGGCTGCGCTGGTGGCACTGGGGCATGGAGGAATGATCCAGCTGCCCAGCCGAGCTCAGCTCCCTTCCCTGGCACACCACCGCCCGTGGCAGACACTGCCCTGCCCCTGCCCCTTCTCCTCCTCATCTCCACAGGGAAATGGGAAAAGCCAGCCAAGACACGGATAAACGGCGGGATCTATCCCGTGGATTTGAGGCATTACCCAAGATTTCCCCGGTGAGAGCCAGAAGGGGTTGGCTGGTGGCCAGCAGGTGACCCTGTCTCACCTCACCTGCTCCCCGTGCTCTGCCCAGCGGAGATGGAAACGTCCCCCCAGATGCCAGCAGTGGCCACACCATCTTCCCTGCAAGCACCGACCCACGGGGACACTGACACATTCCCCACCCTATTTATTTTCCTCCCACTCACCCCCATCAAGTTCCACTTTCTGTCACCGCTCAGCTGATGACAGCGGGAGTTGAGTCACTGTGAGCAGCTCCCACCCCCAGCTCCTGCAGCGCCGGGCTCTGAAGCTGCTCCGCCACTCGTGCCGCCCGAAATGTGGCAGGTCCCCGGTGGGCTTGAGCATCCTGCAAAACCCCTTTTCCCTGCAGACAGATGCGCCCTGTCCCTTCTGCCCTGGGAGGGATGGATCTGAGCGCTCAGCCAAACCAGCAACAGGCTCCAGAGGCAGGAATTCCTCCAGGAATCCCTCACAGGGGAACAGTGACACGGGAGCACATGCCAGAGCATGGAACACTGATGCCACAATTAACACAGGAATAGCAGGCGGCAGCTTTTCCCAGACGCTTCGTTCACCGAGGAACAAAGCAAGTGAGGAATCTCACACATGCCTTTCCCATTGTGCCCGGTTTGACTCCCAGCCAAACGCTTTCTTCCTCAAATACAGAAAGATTCCTTACCTGAGACAAAGAGATCCTTCCTCAGCCAAGGCTGAGGACCTGTATTCATCACAGGCCCTCGGTTTCTAATGAATTCTAATTAATTTCATGTAAGCAGCTCCATTAGACACAAACCTTGTCCACACGAGACCCAGACTGGACCCAGCTGCACCCAAACTGCATCAGAGAGCAAAGGGATCCACTCAGAACCCCACGGCTCAATGGCAGAGTCCCCCGGACCCTTTTGGGTCTCTGGCCGCCGTGTAAATCATTTGTAAATCATTCTAGGTAAATTTTAACTCTCTTTTCCTTTGTGTTTTTCCTCCCTGTAAGGAACAGGGTGAACAGAGGAACAGAGTGAACCTTGCCACTGAACTTTCTAAAGTCCCACTTTTACAACATCCCATTAAACCCCCTTCTGCCGATACCTTTGGAGATAACTCCGGGTGATCAAAATTACCCCCTCGTGGCGCGCTGTGCTGCGCCACGGAGCAGGGAGGGGGATGTGAAAAGAAACTCAATTCCGTTTCTGCACCTCTCGTGCTCTCAGCGTAGAACTGGACTCGTCACTGAGTGACTTTGTTCTTCTCTGTGTAAGCGCAAGGTGAAAAATCCCCTTTACAATTATCCTTCGCCAGCTTTCCGGAGCACAGTGCGGTGTGCAGGGATGATGGCTGATTGCAGAGCAGTTTTCTGGCAGACACACGTTTTTTATGGGGTAACACAGAGCAAAAGCTCTTTAGAAGCAGTTTAACCTCCCCCTGGAAATTGCTGTCCTCCACACCTCGGGCAGGAGCTGCTGGAAGTGCAGAGAGTCATTTAGTGTCTGACTCCCGCTTGAGGCCAGCAGAATCACACTAACAAACATAAATAAAGGCTGCTGCTACCATCTAAATCCACGACTTCAAGGGGCTCCTCATTTTCTGTAGTGAACATCTGCTAAGTTGAAGCTGGGATTGAACAAAAAAAGAGCTGTTGCTGGATTCCCTGCACATTTCTCATTTGGGGTGGGGATTTTCCTCAGAGCTCCATCATTATCAGAGAAAAAGAAGTTGTTAGCAGAGGTTAACTGGACCAGATCTCCCCAGCCCACATTGAACTGGTATTTTTGACGTGAGAGTCACCTCAATCCAAAGACAATGTCTTGCTCATCGCTGCAGAGCAGTCCAAAACCCTGCAAGGGTTGTAAGAGATTATCCTGCCCGTGACAGCACTTGAGGAGCAGGAAATATCAAAGTGATTCATCCTGTTCACTCCCAGATAAAATGGCTTTATTTCCACCCATTTCTGCCAAAGGCACTGCCCCCTCCCACAGCACCTCTCGCCTTCCCCGTCACTGCTCCCTTTTCTCCCCATGAAGGACAAGGCTGATCAGAAGCCCCTCAGCTGTCAGCAGATAGATTTCTGTGCTGGTTTTAACCCAGCATCATTCCAGCAGGTGAAAACGGAGCGGTTTAACTTAAACAGAGGAATTAGAAGAGAGACGTGACGCATCCCGAAAAATAAAATGGAAACAGCTTGAAACAGAGGACAGAGCAGAAATGTCTTTCTATTTCAAAAGCTCTTTAGGCTCTAAGGAAAGTCTCTGGCTTGGCCACCCAAACCACAGGCCCTGAGTTTCGGGGCTCGTGTCCCCAAGGGTGGCCCTGGGGTGGCGGTGGCAGCCACGCCTCGTGTGCCAACAGCCTTCTCTTGGTGCCAGTCTGCCCTCACAGCTCCCCGCCGTGCCCTCTGTGCCTCCTCAGCCTCACACCAGATTATTCTGTTGATGTTCAGGTTTAAATTTCATCCCCGAGTACCAAAATAGCGCCAGCAGAGAGCAGAGTCCAAGGGAAGGGCGCGGGGAGGCAGCCGTGCCTCCCTGCGCCCCTGGATCTAATATCCGCGGCAGTAAAGTTCCCCTGGGGTGCTCAAGGGTGACTTTGTTCCAAAGCAGAGACATCTGCGGCAGATCTCTGCCCGTGCCAGGCTCTGTTTGTGCAGGGGGAGAGAGAGCAGCTGTAAAACCCGCGGGGTTATCTGCTGTGACAGGGGCACGATGAGCTCTCACAGCTCGCTGCTCTCACCTTCAGCAACTGCCGTCAGCTTTGGGATCCAAACCAAGCCTTCAGCTGCACTGCAAACCTCAGCCCAGAGAAACGTCCCAGGGGAGAGCCTGCCTCTCACAGAGGGCCAAAAGTACAGTGAGAGGTGCCAAGGAACAGCTGAGGGCAAGAGGGGTGGCTGGGTCCTCTCTCACCACGCAGGGCTGCCGCGCTCCCTCTTGGCTCACACGTCACCAAACTTCCTCAGAACTCGCTTCTCCTTTCCTAAAAAACTCTTTCCAGCTTTTCCTCTCCTCACGCCAGCACCAGGGTGTGGAAGCTGCTGCCCCAGAAAGGCACCAGCTGCGCTCTGCGTGTCGGATAAATCATTTGTTTAGACAGCGGCTCAGCCTAGAAATGCTGGTAAGTATGGGAATCCCTCGGCTTTGCCGCGGGGGTGGTGCTGCTGGAGGAGCTCTGGGGCGCTCAGCTCAGCCCCTGGGGTGGCTGCACACCCCCTGCACCCTCCCTCTCACCCAGCCTCTGATGCTCTGCTGTCTTGTCTGGAAAGCTCCAAAGCAAACGGGAGAGGATCCATGGAAGAGGCACATTCCCAATGATGCCTGAAGTTTTATCTTCCATGGTTTTCATGTTCTGTGCTGCCCAGGTGCAGCTCTGAGCTCACACTCGGTGTCACCCAGCTCTCTGCACACAGCAGGGACACAAAACAAATCCTGTTCCTGCTGCACACCACGGACAACTGGGACAAGATTTCAGTCCAAAAGCACAAACAACGGGGGCTGGAGGAGGAACAAGAAGGATGGGACCTCACAGCCTGGAACTGGGATGGGACAATTCAACCCCAATGTGCAAATGGACCAAAACTGATCAAAACGTGAGACCTCGTGACCATTTGTCCATTTTGTGCGCATTTCGTGCCCATTTCGTGCCCATTTTGTGCCCATTTTGTGTCCATTTTTGTGACCATTTTGTGACCTTTTTGTGACCATTTTGTGCCCATTTTGTGTCCATTTTGTGTCCATTTTGTGTCCATTTTGTGCCCATTTTGTGTCCATTTTGTGACCATTTTGGTTCCACCTTGGGTGTAGCCCTGGCCAGGCTCTTGTCCTGCCCAAGGTTTACCCTAAAGACCTTTCAATAAATCTCTGCTTTATTCTCCAGCTCTGCCCAGTCCTGCTCCAGCTCAGTTCTCCCAAGGCATCACCATGTCACAGGGACAGAGCAGTGACAGGAACCATCTCCCTCCTGGGCAGGGCTGGGACATCCCTGGGATTGCCTGGAGTCGCTCCAAATGACAACAATCTGCGAATCCCACGCTTTTCCAGCTGCACAGATGAATCTTTGTCACCCATTTCTGTCCCTGCCTCGGGTCCCTGTCCTGCCTGCAAACCCCTCTGGGCCAGCACTGCATCACCCAGGCCCAGGAGGGGAAAATCCCTCACTGCAGAGAGGATTCATCCACAGCACAGCAGGAATGGCACCAGGAGTGGTTCAGGATGTAGATGTTAGACATCACTTTGCAAGGCAAATTTGCTGGAGTCAAAAGGAGATTTTTATCCAAAAGGCAGCGTTTGGCTGGCCCCTGTTTGCAGCTCAAACCTTCAGCTGGAGATTCCTGTGGCGCTCTGGGAGCTGGTGATTCAAAAAGTGCTGCTGGATTTTGTGAAGGAAAAGGGTGAGAGGTCTAGAGATTCACCTCTGTGTCCCTAATACCTGACCTCCAGCTCAAATTTGGAGGTAAAAACCCCCAAATCCACTCCCCTGTGCTGCTGCTCTGGACAAAATACCTGGTAGAGTTTCACTCTATGAGATACCAGCATAAAATTAACTCTGATTTCTCCTGGTAAGACCACTTGTATTTCCCACTGCCTCCAACTCCTGCCCCGTTTCCTGCACGGGTTGTTGTGCTCTGGGCTCGTTCCGCCGCCCATCTGGAGCTCAGGCACAACCACAGCTTTGTTGTGCCAGAGTTAAACGCCTCTGGTTTATTTTTATGGCTGCCATAAGCCGGGTTTGAGGGCTGTGAAGCGCAAGCAGGAAATCAGCTCCTGCTTTGAAGCCCAGTGCCAAGGCTCGGTTTATGGTGCTGCAGCTGGACTTCAGCAGGAACAGGAGGATCTCCTGGCCTGGGTGTCCTTCTTTGCTCCAGCTCCTGCTGTGTGACTCTAAGGAGCCCTGGGCACTGAGAATTCCAGAGTTTCTGCGCTGCCAGGCTCTGACCCCCCAGCAAACACTGCACTGTCCTGTGGAACAGCTCCCAAAATGGAGTGGCAGCGCTGGGATTGGGGGTGTGGGGTTTGGATAGAAGGGTGTGACAGCACAGGGTGAAAAACTCAGAGCTGAAGGGTCAGAGTTTGTGATTCGCATTTCTTAACCTAAAATTCATCTACATCTTAAAATCTGCAGTATAAAGGTCAGAATTCAGTCATCTCCAGGGTTCTCAGGAGGGAGATATTCCTGGCTCCCGAGCTCACCTGGACTCAGGGTGTGTTCCCCCTGTGCTACATTAGTTTGGAGGCTGCAGCATGCTCAGACTGCAGGGATTTACGGATGGGATGGACTGTGAGAGTGGAAAGGGCACAAGCAGCATCCCTGGAGGTCTTTGTTTTGAAATTCTGTGGTTTTAAATGAGAAAAAGTTTGGTCACAAGCAGGTAAAGCAGCTTAAGAGGGGCTTGAAATTTCTGTGAAAAACACAATGAAAAAGATTGTCTCTGTGGATTCATGTGGGGCAGGAGTCTGAGGCAGGGCAAGAGCTTCTGCTGGCCAGGAAAGCTGGAAATCCTCTTAATTCAAGGTGCTTTGGGAATTTTTTTCACCAAAATTCCTTTACTTTCACCTGTTGAAGCTCCTTTCTGTCCTGGTCTCAGTACTTGTGCCAAACCCTGGTCATGCATCAGCTGGAGCTGAGGGTGCCCAGCCCCAGCTGCAGAGACTCCAAACCGTGCCTCGGAAAAGCAAAACGTGGCAAATTTCCCATAAAAGGGCTGCAGAAGGGAATCCCCACCTTGCCCAGCACACCTCTGGAATTCCCTCCTTGTTTCCAGGCTCACACCTGGCAGCGCAGGGAAGCGTGGGGATGCTGCAAATTGTGGGGCCGTTTACAAAAAAAAAAAAAAAAAACAACCAACAAAAAGTGTCTTTCGAATGGTGATTTCCTGTTTGCACTCCCTCTCTGGAGTACAGGGATACACAGCGGGTGGAGGAGTGGCTGCAGCCTACAGATGCACTTTGAGGCTGCTTTTAAAATCTTCCATGTGGGTGTTTGCCAAAGGAGTTTATCTTTTTTTCTTTTTTTTTCCTTTTTTTTTTCTTTTTTTAATACTTTATTTTCTTCCCTGCTCGTGAAACAACTGACTTTTATTCATGTTTACACAGCCCCTCAGAAAGCAAATGAAAAACTCGTCCCGAGAAGTTGCAGAGTATTAAATTAGCCAAAAGTAAATGTTATTTCTGGAAAACACGCTCCAGGTGTGGCTGCCAGACTCCTTCCTCCCAAAGCTGCAGCGTTTGAGGGAATAAAAGAGCCTGGACACGACAAAAGGAATGTCACTGCTGTTGAAATAAAAACAGATTTTGCTCTCAAGCAAAAGCTGCTCGTGAGACGTCCCCTTCACCTGGATGCTTTTCCCAGGGATGGCAAAGAAACTGGGGGGCTCTCAGTCCCCAAAATGATCTGGCAGCCTCCCAAGCCAAGGGAGTCACTCCACAATGAATAATTTCTCATTTTCTTTTCTTTTTTTTTAATTTCTGTTTTTCGTTCTTGCTCTCCCTGATCCTTTAAGATGCCTCCACACGTTTATCATCACATACTTTTCTGCTTTGGAGTTTATTTTACCCTGCAATCCCCTGACTCCAGCACTGCTGCACTCTTCAGTGGGTCCTAAATTGCCCTTTAAATAAATTATTCCTTTGAGGAATAAAGCACCCACCTTAACTAGAGAGTTGATTCTCCCACTGCATTAATTCCATTAATTCATTCCATTTCCTTCACTCCAGTTCAATATGATCTCTACCAGCACAGGAGATCCAGCTCACCGTGGCCAGACCCTCTCTGTAAATCCCTCAGGAATTAACGGGAGCTGGGATTTTGGAGGGCTGGCACCAATTTATTGATATTTCACCGCCAGAGGAGGTGCTGCCTGCCTGGACAGAAACTCCACCGTCCCCAGCTGCCTCTGGAAGCTCCTGCAGACGCGATTTAACACGATTTCAAATAACCGTGATAAAGGATAAATAATCATTTAAAGGAGGCTGCTGAGCACACGGTTTACAGCCGAGGCTGGGAAGGGCCAGGCAAGGTCACAGTGCCTGCGGTGCCTGCCACAGTTAAATGTGGATTTATCAGCGCTGGATGCTCTGTAAAAAACCTGCCTGCACACCTGAGCTCCCTGAGATCCTTCCTCATCTCCCAACGGGTGCACAGAAGGGTTTTTTGTAGGATTTGTCACAACTTGGGGCTCCTCAAGGTCGCTGCATCAGGCAGAGCCTGTTGTGGGTGAGACTTCTCACCGGGGTCGAGAACGTGGACGGAGAATTCATGAATTTCTTGACCTGTGCATGGTCCCACTGGGATTTTGGACCTTGGTCTGCATCCATCCTACCCTTGGCCTTGGAAATCCCAGCTGTGGTGGCATCATTTGAACTGGCCTCCCCAAACCAGTCTCATTTCTGCACTGTCTGGTGCCGCCCTTCTCCTCCTGCTCCTCTTCTACCCTTTCCTTCCTTCTTCTCGTTCTCCTCCTCTTCTTCCTTTTCCTTCCTTCTTCTCCTCCTGCTCCTCTTCTACCCTTTCCTTCCTTCTTCTCCTGCTCCTGTTCTTCCTTTTCCTTCTTCTGCTTTTCCTCCTCCTTCTTCTCCTCCTCCTGCTCCTTTTCCTCCTCATTTTTCCTTCTCTTCCTCCTCCTCTTCCTCCCCTTCTTCTTCTCTTCCTCCTCTTCCTCCTCCTCCTCCTCATCCTTTGTCCTCCTTTTCTTCTTCTCTTCTTTCTCCTTTTCCTTCTTCTTCTTTTTCCTCTTCCTCCTCCTTTTTCCTCCTTTTTTCTTCTCTTCTTGCTCCTTTCCTCCTTTTCCTCCTCCTCCTCCTCCTGCTCTGGTGGATGGGAACGAGGGCAGGGAGAGCCCCTGATCCTTTCCTTCACCCAGAGCTGCCTGAAATCCTTCCAGCAGCGTGGAGCCCTCTGTTTTCCAGAGCAGGACAAGCTGCTCCCTCGGGAGCTCCCAGAGCTGTGAGGGGCTCCTTGGGCTGTCACCGGGCTCTCAGAGGTCAGGCTTTGGCTACTCACAGCAGGTTTTTCCCCCTGGAGCTGCTCTCCCAGGTTGGACACAGGGTTGGTTCCCTGCACGTTCTCCGTCAGTCTCCTGTTCCCCCTGGCTGCCTCCCCATCTCCCCACCGCTGAAAATCTTCCTCATTCAAAGCAGCAGATGCTTTGAAATGCCCCAGGCCCTGCTCTGGACCACGCAGAAATGAAGTTTGAGCTCTCTCAGCACAAATCCCTGTCCAGGGCAGGGAGGGACACCCGGCCCCAGGGGCTGACTGGGCACAGCTCAGCTTTGGTCACCCCAAATCCCTGGAAACTGCTCCCTCCAGGAACAGCAAGCAGCTGCTCCCCCACCCTGCTTTTCAGCACAGCTCATCAGGAATTGGGATGGGGCTGGGGAAAGGGCAGGGAGAGGCTGGGATGAGAGGAGGGAACGGCTCCAGCCTCAGAGGAGGAACTGACGTTGCAGTTCTTGCCCTGCTCATTTTACAGTAAATTAAGAATTAAGGGAGATTGCTGGAATTGTGTCCATTCAGGCAGCAGCTGAATTTCCTGTTAATTGCTTTGGGAGTGAGGGAGGAGGGAAAAGTGTGGAGACATCACAATGAGCAGTGAGTGACTGGTGAGTTCCCAAACCCTCGCTCCGCACGTGCGCCGCTAATGATAGAAACAGATAAAAACCCCTCTTTAGTGAATGAGCGTGAGCATAAAAAAATAAATCCATCTCTCGGGGCGGCAGAGAGTGCAAAGTAATTTATCACAGCACTGGTTTTGGAGGAAGGAGCGGCACCAGGTTTTCCCTGCCCCAGTTCCCCCAGTGGCTCCCACCGGCCTGGGACTGGAGCCAGCTGGGCACAGGGAGAGGAAGGGCCTTGTGTGAAAAGGACCAGCCCAAACCACAGAAACGTGGGATGGTTTGGGCTGGAAGGAGCTCAAACCTCATCTATCCCACCCCAGCCACGGGCAGGGGCACCTCCTGTTACCCTGGTTTTTCTGGGTTTCTTTATTAGCCTTTTGATTTTCATAAATGGAGTCAGATCTTTTAGATACTGTACAATATTAGAGCAGTTTTCTACCTTTCCCACAGATGTAACAGAAACAAATCCTTTGTTTTTCATTCTCTGTCCTTTGTTTGCATATTTCTAACCTGAAAACAACTGTAACTGACAACTGGTCTGGCCACTGAGGCTGAGGGGTGGAAACCCCAAAAAGCCAATCTTCTGCTAGACCCACAAATGTATAAAAAGTGAAAAAATAAACAAAGAGGCTCTTCTCTCGGCTCTTTCAGCTGGGAGCTGAATCAGAAGAACCTCTGCGAAAATCTCTTGTCTGCGTGTGATTGCTTTGTGCATCTCGGTGACAACCTCCCACAGTCCCAGGCTGCTCCAAACCCATCCAACCCAGCCTTGGGCACTGCCAGGGATCCAGGGGCAGCCACAGCTGCTCTGGGCACCCTGTGCCAGGGCTGCCCACCCTCCCAGGGAGGGATTGCCTCCCAATATCCCACCTAAACTCACTCCCTGCCAGCTGAAGCCATTCCCTGTGTCCTGGCGCTCCAGGCTCTTGCAAAAACCCCTCCCCGTGGCTCTTGGCTCCCTCCGGATGAGCCCCGGCACGTGCCAAGCCCGGCCTTGTTCCTGCACCTCAGGGGCACCCCTGGGCTCACAGGGAGGGGAAGCTGCCGGGAGAGCAGGAGATGCTGGGATGTTCATCCTGGATGCACCAGGAAGAGGGGAGGAGAAGCTGTGCTCACGTCACACCTCTCCAAGCCAGCCGGGGCAACCAGCGAGGAGCGGCCGTGGGCAGCGGAGCAGGAAACCCTGAGCTGACCCTGCCTCCCGCCCTGGCACCTGCACCTTCGGGTTATTGTGTGTAACCGGGCTTTTGATCCGGAGGAAGAGCATCCGAGGGGGAAAACAGCGCCGAAAATCTCCTGTCAGCACCAACTCGGCAGAGGCGGTGGGGCCTCAGAACAGCACGGAGTCAGCAGATCCAGCAACCAGCTTCTCTTCGTGATCTCGGCTTCTTCTCAGAAAATCACATCCCACTGGAATCAGGCTCTTCCAACAGGAAGTTTCCATTTGTCACTTAAAAAACCCAGCTCGCTACCAAGAGAATCTGCCATGCAGTTGTTGCGGAGCTGTGTTTCTTTCCGGGCTGTAAAGCAGGTTCTGAGGCCGTGGAGAGAGGAATCAGATGGAGGAAAAGGCCTGGAAGAGACCCCGAGGAGCTGTTCAGGCAGAGCCAGCTGTATTTTCACCTGCTGTGGATGACATTTGGAGATGGAGATCCCACATTCTGCTTGTGCAGTCTCCCGGGGGAAGCAAACACAGGGATTTTTCCAGGCTCCCTCCTAAATTTTCCTTGCTGCCTTTTATTGCTGTGACTGCTTCTCCTGCCCTCGACACACCGTGTTTATTCCTCCTGCTGCAGAGCTCCTGCCCCTGCCCAGCAGCCCCACAAAGAGCCCTGGCTGTGCTGTCACTGCCACAGAGCCCCCTGCCCCAGCTCTGCTCATTCCTGACAGCTCCCAGATCCCTCCTGTGCCTTTCCTCACGTGCAAACCCAGAAAGAGCCCTGGGAGGAAGGATTCCTCCCCTGCCCTCCACATCCCACCCCTCTGGACGAGCTCTGCTGCTGGGTTTGCTCTTTCCCAGCCTTAGGTTAGGGGGTTGGTGATTCCCTGCTTTCTGTGTGTGGCTTTTATGTCCTTTTCCATGCAGTGCCTCGATGATGGAATCACAGAATGGGTTGGAAGGGACCTAAATCCCACCCAGTGCCACCCCTGCCATGCCAGGGACACCTCCCACTGTCCCAGGGTGCTCCAAACCCATCCAGCCCGGCCTTGGGCACTGCCAGGGATCCAGGGGCAGCCACAGCAGCTCTGTGCCAGGGCTGCCCACCCTCCCAGGGAGGGATTTCCTCTCCAGGCTGAACCATCCCAACTCTCTCAGCTTCTCCCCGTCCTCTTGGCCTCTTCTCCCCGTGCAGTCAGTGATCGCTGCCTCGGCACAGCTCATCCTCCTCATCTCCACCCATTTCCTTGTGAGGATCCTTGCCCACCACGCTCCCAGGGAAAGTCTGGGGAGGGAGGATGGAATTTTGCACTGCTCCACCTTCCTGCTTCCTCAGGGGACGGGATAAGCTTGAGCCCACCCCAAGGCTGAGAGGAAGCGAGTCCTCTGCACGGATCCTGGCACGGGACATCTCTGGGGGCTGCAAATGTGTCCGCAGCAGCCACAGGACACCGTGACCTCCTGCAGGGCCCCGTGGCTGGTGGGTGAATTCCAGAGGAGTGGATCCTGCTGCAGAGGCCATCCCACAGCCATTTCCCTGCTGCTGTTCCTTTTAGCCGGGTTTTGTGAATCCTTCATCACCCCAGAATGTTCTCCCGCGTGCCGAGGTTGGAGCTTTCAGCCTCTCCTGGGCTGCCTATTTTTGGATCCTTGATCTGGGCTCTCCCCACTGATTTTTTTTTGTGTGTGTGTGTGTTTGTTTTGAAACAAACGAAAGCTGGAACAACAAACGTCTGGGCACGCGGAGAGCAGAGAGGGATCAGATGTTTGCTGAAGAGGAGGGATGTGGAAAAGAAAGGAATTGCCTGGGAAACACTGCAGAGCCGGAAGATCTCTCAGCTCCTCTGTCAGGGAGGGGAGGGCAGCGAGTTCTGGGGACGCAAACAAACACAGATGAGCCGGAGAGAAGCGTTAATCCAAGCCGGGATTAATCTGCTGCCACCATTAACATCGCTGCTAGCGCCAAACGCTGGGGTGAGCTCACAGCCCACCGCCAGAATTCCCTGAAGCAGGAATTCCTGGCTGCTGGAAACCCTCCCTCTGCTCCAGGCTTTTCTTCTCTGAGCTAAGGATTTCCCTGGCACTCACATCTTACGCTGCCCAGGTCCCACACAGGTGCACAACCCGCGTTTCTCCTCCCTTTCAGCACTTCTGTGGTGAGTGGCTGCTCCGTGGAGCAGGGAAGTCCCGAGCTGAAGGGGCGGAAGGAAATCCCTCCTTCCCCCAGTTCCCAATTCCCTGCTCCCGTTTGAATCCTCCCCGAGCCACTTCTGCTTGCTGTATTTTATTAAAAGCAAACACCAGTGCGGCGGTGATGCTTGCTCTCCTCCCCGAGCCGCAGCAGAAGGGATCCGATCAATAAAACCCCTCAGCGGAGCAGAGCCGGGCGCTCGGAAAAAGGCATCCTAGCGATTAGTTTTTATCAGCTCCGTGATTTCCTGCTGACCTCAGCTCAGAGCTGCAGGGAGACGCCGGCTCTGCGCTCCGTGGTCCTGCAGGCTGGGTGATCCAGCCTGGGAAGGGTCTGGGAAGGGTTGGGGAAGGGTTGGGGAAGGGTTTGGGAAGGGTTGGGGAAGGGTTTGGGAAGAGTTGGGGAAGGGTTTGGGAAGGGTTTGGGAAGGGTTTGGGAAGGGTTTGGGAAGGGTTTGGGAAGGGTTTGGGAACGTTCCCTGTGTCTGTGAGAGTGGATCCATGTGCGGCACAGCCCGGGAGTCAGAGCCAGGAACGGAGAGGGGATGGATGGGGCAAAGAGCAGGGGGGAAAGGGAACTTCATTTAGGTGCTAGCACAGAGGGCCTCTGCCCCAGCACCTGCTCCTTGCAGGGCACCCCACACCCCAGCAGCTGTTTCCACAGAGGAAAGAGTTGGAGTTTCACCCCTGAACTTTTAAGGAAAAAGATGCAGAAGCTTCGATGCTTCTCTCACCATAATTGTGCCAGCGCCAGGGCAAAGGCACCGGTTGGATCCTTGAGCTGTTCCTCAAGACCTGCGGCTGTTTTCTATTAAGCAGCATTCCAAAACCCCCTCCTGGATCGCTGAATACTCAAGAGAGAGCCCCGAGTCTCTCGGGGCATTTCGGGGTGTCTGAGCAGGTGTGAGGAACCTCCCTGCACCATGCACGGCTTTTGATCTTTTGTTCTCTAAAATTTGTTGTTTTTTGTCGTATTTAAAACCTTTTGCTTTTTCACAAACACCTCTGATCAGCCGCCTTGCTGATTTTTAAAAGCCATTTCTGAGGGGCTGCTGGCAGCCCTCAGAGTGTGAGGAGCCTTCGTGGGGCACACAACAGCCTGGCCTCAGGCAGAAATCCATCACCCGTCCCTCTGTCAGGTTTCCGTCTCTGCCCCCTCTGCTGCTGTCTCTCACCTGCGAGTTTGGTGACAGCTCAGCAGAGGATATCTCCTGCAGGGCTCAGTCCAGCTCTGTCTTCTCCTGCTCTGCCTCTGCCATTTGGAGCCAGCAAAGCAGCTCCTGAACACAGCATTCTGGTGGTTCTTCATGTTTGTGGAGATGCTCTCCCTTCATCCTTAACCCCCTGCTCATTATTATTTCACAGATTCCTTTAGCTTCCCTTATCAGACATCTGCATGTCCTAATTCCTAATTTATATTCATTGCTGCGAGTTTCCCTTATTTTCCTGGGCACAGCATTGACTGGGTTTGGGTTTCTGTTTTATTTCCTTTCTCCCTTCTCTGCCGAACGATAAAAAATTTTGCTTGGCGGGTTTTTCCTGTTAGGGAAAACATGTTTTTGTACCAATCCCACGGAGGGCCACGAGGAAGAAACACATTCCAGTGCTTTGGCTCATCTAAAATCAGCTTCAGCCTTGAGTTCTGTCAGACAGAGCTCTGAGAGGGGCAGCTTTGACTCTCCAGTGAGAGCAGCCACAAAGAGCCAGATGACCCCAAAAATCCTCGTCAGATTTTTATAGTCCATATGAGACCAGCCTGGCTCTCGCCTCACTGATCATTTCACTACCAGGGCCCAGCCAAACACCTTCTGGTTGAGCTGAGGAGCCAAACCCAGGCTCTGTTAAACCCATCTGTGACCGACCAAACCCTCCTGGCTGCACCAGCACACGGCAAAAACACCCGCAAAGAGGGGCACAAAGTGGCTTTTCCCCCTCATCTGCCCGCGGCAGGACCCTGTGCCTCCCTAGGGCAGCTGCTTCCCCAGCAATTCTCCCTAATTGTCTCCCTAATCACATCAAGCTGCCGAGGTTCCATTCGTGCTCCTGCAGAGTAATTCGCTTTCCCCCCATGCCCCGCTGGCCGTGTCTCTCCCTGCAGCCCCACGGCTGCAGCCACTCATTAGATTACGGGTTCTAATCAAAATCACTCTGATGGAGTTGCGCAGCGAGGCCAGACTCGAGTCAGCTGCTTTGCAAATCCTGGGGCTGGGCCGGTGTTAGCCCAGGGAACGAGAACATGGATCACCCCTCTCCCACCTCCCACGGGAGGCGACCCAGCCTCTGCCCCAGCTGAGGCACAGGTAACAGCTCCCGGACAAATAACAAAATAATAAAGGCAGTCCCACAGGACAAAAAAACGCACCAGGGAGAGCAGGGAATGCCAGGGAACAGAAGTTCAAGGAGTTTAATGCAAAAGCCAGGAGGCACTTTGCCCCTTTCCCATAAACCGCGCCACAGTGAGGATCCTCACCCTCTGCTTCCTCCGGGGATCAGCCAGGTTCCCAAACAAACACTGGCACCCTTTCATGGGTGTGCTGGTGTTTTTGGAAAGAACTTCTTTTTGAGAGAATACCTAAGGAAAGGGGCACAGCAAACAAAGCACCAGAACAGGGGACAGTCTCTAACTTGACACTCAGCAGTGTCTTTTTTCTGCAAATGGATCTTTGGGTTAATATCCTAAGTGGGGATTAATTTGTAGTGTTCCCATGAGAGATCTTCTTTAACCCCCAGAACCTGGCACTGTCACCCAGATTTTAGCCACAAGGCTTTCAGGATTTACACCAACATTCACTGCAGTCACAGAATCCCAGAATTATTTGGGTGGAAAATCCCTTCCAGCCCATCTGGTCCCAGCTGTGCCTGATGCCAGCCTTGTCCCAGCCCAGAGCACTGAGTGCCACCTCCAGCCCTTCCTGGGACACTCCAGGGATGGGGATCCAAACCTCCCTGGGCACTTCCAGTGCCTGAGCTCCCTTTCCATGGGGAAATTCCTGCTGCTGTCCGAGCTGAGCCTCCCCTGGGCCAGGCTGAGCCCTTGTGGCTCCGCGGGCAGCTGAAGCCAGAAATGTGAAATGCCTCAGATGATTTCCGTCTGTACCTCTGTGAACAAACCCAAGCAGGGCAATCCTGCCCTGCTCCCCCTCTCCTGCCCACCAGCAGCTCTCGGGAGTTTGGCCCTGTCCTGCCCTTCCCTCCAAGCACAGGGAGCGTTTCCAGGGCGTGCGGAGGGGCAGGTGGAGGTGCAGGGCAGTGCGCTGCCTCCTCACACCTTCCTGGCTCTCCTTCCACCCCCTCCCAGTGTGGGAGACAGCAGCAAGCTCGGCCAGGACCCACACAGGACACTGGGGTCCTCACCTTGTCCTCCTCCTTGTCCCCCCATCCTGCTGTCTCAGGAGCAGAGGAGTGGGGAAAGAAGGACAGAGCTGTCCTCAAAGGAGAGCTGGGGCATTCCCAGCTCCTCTTCAGCCCCACTCCCAACACTCCTGCATCTCCCCTGAATTCACCTGGAGGATCCTTCCACAAGTTCCAGGTATTTCTCCCCCAAGGGGCTCAGCCCCGTTCTGGCTGACACCTGTCCCTTGCTCTTTGTCCTGCCCCAAACTTCCCAGAATACCTGGAAAAGGGGAGCAAACGTGGAAAAGGCGAGGCACGCCGGCTGGCTCCAGAGGATGGAGAGCAGGAGGGGGAGAAGCAGAAGCCCTGCTGGCACGGCTGGCACAGAGGAGCTGAATGTAGGGTTTGGAGACTCCCTAGGAGCCCTTAACGAGCCAACAGGCTCAGGCAGAGCACTCTTACTTTTAACTCAGTGTTTACAAAGTCCTGGGCAAACTCAACAGTTTCTGTCCGTCCCCGGTCAGAGCCTGCTCGAGGAAATGACACAAACACCCCTCGGTGCAGAAGGAGTTATTATCTAAGCAAACTCGCAGCCTGACTCATGTTTGTTTTCCAACGGCGTTGTTGGACAGTGCTGCCAGAGCCAAGGTCAGGCTGGCAGGGGGAAGAGGCAGAGGGAAGATCTCAGAGGAGAGGAAGGTGCTGCTGTTCCTCTCCTGTCCCCATTCCTGGTGGGAATGCTCCCATCCCTGCGGCTGTTCCCTCAAGGAGCGGCACTGCACAACTGCTGCACATCCCTGGGAATGAGCTCAGCTCAGTCCATCACCCTCTGCTACGCTGACAAAACACAAATCATCTCCTAAAAACCTCCGCCCTGCCTTTGCCAAGCCAAACCAGCCAACTGCAGTAGCAGGGGACAGAGAAACCATCCTCCTCCAAGAAACACCGGGACAGATTCCCGTTCAAAGGAAAGCATTCTGGTTTTGAGAAATGAAGTCACAACGACATCACACCTTTCAAAGCACGCTCCAGGCAGTCCGGGAGCCTAAAGCTGGCAAACCAGGACTTGGCTCCTTCTCACTGCCCTCAAGCGATGCTTTAATTACTCACTCTCCTATCAAATTTCCGAGGGTGAAGTTTGTTTGGGAGCAAGGGGAGCTGCCCCAGGGGCTTGGGGCAGTGGCACTGTTCTTTCACTCAGCTGTCTCTCCCCAGTCGGATCCAGAACCGGCTCCACTCCCAGCACCTGAGTCAAAGCATCCAGGCTTGAGCAGGATCCCTGTGAGCTTCCCTCGCTCTGGAGTAATCCTGAGCAAGCTTCAGCAGCAATGAAATGCTTTAACCTCAGTGACACGAGCTTGGGAGGGATGCAGAGCTCGGGGAGCTCCAGTGTGACCGGAGCCTTTGCACTCGGGACCCTGGGGCACCGGCGGCACAGCACAGAGCTGCCCCAGTCCTGGCAAACACCTTCCTTCCCCACAGAACCACGGAATTGTCGAGGCTGGAAAACCCCTCTGCGGTCCCCGAGCCCAAGCGTTCCCCCAGCACTGCCAAGGCCACCACCGAGCCGTGTCCCCGAGTGCCACAACCTGCCCGTCCTTCGGACCCTTCCGGGGACAGCGGTTCATTCATCCATTCATTCATCCATCCTCACCGCAGCGAAGTTTCCCGCTGGTGCAGAGCCCGCCGAGCCTCCCCTCACGGTGACATTCCCTGTGCCAGGGGCTCCTGCCCTGTGCCAGCCCCGGTCCCGGGGCTCCTGCCCTGTGCCAGCCCCAGTCCCGGGGCTCCTGCCCTGTGCCAGGGGCTCCTGCCCTGTGCCAGGGGCTCCTGCCCTGTGCCAGCCCCAGTCCCGGAGCTCCTGCCCTGTGCCAGGGGCTCCTGCCCTGTGCCAGCCCCAGTCCCGGTGACATTCCCTGTGCCAAGGGCTCCTGCCCTGTGCCAGCCCCAATCCCGGTGACATTCCCTACGCCAGGGGCTCCTGCCCTGTGCCAGCCCCAGTCCCGGGGCTCCCGCGGGTCAGCTCTGCCCATCCCAGCGCTTTGCTGGGCGCAGGAGCCGCGCATCCCAGAGCAGCCGGCGGTGGCTGCTGCTGTCGCTTTTACCTGTGCGACCACACAGACACCCACCAAACCTCCCCCCAGCTCCCTCCCAGCGCTCCGGGGCTCTGCCGGGGAGAAGGAGAGCACAGCTCCCGGGGGGATGCAGAGCACCGCACCCGGGGGACATCGAGCACGGTACCCGGGGGATATCGGGCAGAGCTCAGGGGGGATGCAGAGCACCGCACAGGGGAGATGGAGAGCGCAGCACACGGGGGACATCGGGCATCCCACACGAGCGATATCGGGCACCGCACACGGGGATTGCAGAGCACCGCACACGGGGGATATCGAGCATCCCACACCGGGGACATCGGGCACAGCTCGCGGGGGATGCAGGGCACGGCACACGGGGGACGCCGGGCACGGCACCCGCCTCCTCACCCGCATCACCCCTGCCGCTGCCGAGCGGCGAGGACGGCGAACGCCTCCCCCCGGGGCTGGTTTGCCTCCATCCCCACCGGACCCCCCCCGTCCCCCGCTCCCTCCTGCTCACCGTGGCCGGGGCAAAGCCCCGCGGCGCCCGGCGCGGCTCCCCCGGCTCGGCCGCTCATCCTGGCGGGGCAGGAGGGCTGCGGGCTGCCCGGGTGCGGGATGCGGTGCCCGCTGCCCGCACAGGTGCGGGATGCGGGGCTGCGCTCCCGCCCGAGGCTCCGCGGGCAGCGCCCGCCCCCGGCCCGCCCCGCACCGAGAGCGGGGGATGCCCGGCCCCGGCCCCGCCCCGCCCCGGGAAAGCCGGGGCCGCTCTCCCCCGAGGGAACAACCCCGTGCTCGCCCCGTGTGCCGCAGGGCACCGCTCCCTTTCTCCCGGGGAATTCTCGCTGATGCCTCTCCCTCGCTCCCGGAGCCGCTCCGGGGATCGGCGGCTTGGTTTGATTGCGTGAGTGCAGAAGGGAAGTGGAGCGAGCTCATTTTACTAAAACTTGCTCGATAGGAGCCGGGTTGTTTTGTTTTGTTTTTTTCAAGATCTGAGGGGTTTTGGCAAAGATCTTTCAATGCATTTCTCAAAACAAACAAACAAAACCATTGGCGGTACTTCCAAGCACTCTGCAAAGGCTTTTCCTGCTGCAGCATCAGCCCAGCTCCTCTGACATTTCTGGAGCTTTGGCAGCTCAAATCTGGCCCTGACACCCTTAACAAAAGTCGGTCTTGGCAGAGCAGGACACCACAACCAGCTCAACAGCTGAACTTTTAAAACCCCCCCTGAAATATCAGACTGAGCATAAACCCAGGATCCCACAGCTCCAGGCGTGGCCACCTTCACCTTTCCCTTCTGGAGCTGTAGTTTGGGGCTCTCAAGCTTTGTACTGGGATCTTCAGGCTGGGATTTCTCAGAACAGAACTGCACTGAATCACTGGATTCACAGGGAGATCCAGAGCACACTCAGGTTCAGGGAAGGGATTGGGTTTGGAGCATTTCCCTGCCTTTAATCACAGCTGAGGCCCCTGGAAAAGGGACATCCCCTAATTATGTGGATGCAGGAGAAACCAGAGCACCCACAGAACTGCAAAATCTGCTGCTTGCTGACAAAATACATGAAAAAAATAAATGTACATTCGACACATTATCAACTCGTTTGATAGGACTCGTTTTTTTAAGATCTGGGAGGGTTTTGGCGAAGATTTTTTCAGTGGATTTCTCCGAAATTTGGTGGTGTTTTCAGGCAGTGCAGGCAAACACCACCCAGGCTGCCAGGCCTCGTGTGTGCTGCA
Organism: Hirundo rustica; assembly: GCF_015227805.2. Lineage (NCBI taxonomy): Eukaryota > Metazoa > Chordata > Aves > Passeriformes > Hirundinidae > Hirundo > Hirundo rustica. The sequence goes on from NC_053463.1 coordinate 1,450,478, forward strand.
TGTGTTTGTCCATCACTATAGAAACTGAAAGATGGAGAGAGAATAACATTAACAAAAGTAAAACGCATCCAATCCGTGAAGAAACACCTCGTCACAGTCTGGATTTTCTCCGGCTCCAAGGGCCAAAACCAAAGTGAATGAAGTGGAGCTGTTAAAGAGTTCCCGAAACAATTTTGGTTCGCCTTCATTTTCCTCTCCGTGGTACTAACGTGAGTTTTCTGGGCACTGTTTGTATTTACTAGTAGTAGACTCTAGTGGTAGCTACCCACTCGTGTAGCCTCTAGCTTAATGCTGAATTTACGTATCAATACCTGTGGATCGGTGTCTCCTGGTGGAGGAAACAAGCGAAGTCCTTCCTGGCGAGATCTGAGCGCTCAGAGCAGCTCCTCACCCCCATTTCCAGGTGTTCCCAGCCAGGATCTCCAGCAGCAGCTCCTGAAGGGAAAAAATGGCACAAAAGGGCGAAATCAGAGAGCGGAGCCCTCAGCCAAACCCGTCCTGAGTTTGCAGGAGGCGGGGAACTGAGCTGAGATGGGTTTCTGTGCTCTCCTTTCAGTGCTGGGGTGGGCTGGGGGCCAGCGGAGCTCCGGGGCAGGGCTAAAGCTGCTCAGGGGAAGGGATTTGGTGCCTGGAGAAGGCAGAGCCCCAGCCCCTTCCACCTCTGGCTGCTCTGAACCTGAGTGAGCCACGCTGAGCCCCAGTGCTGTCCCCAGCTGTCCCATCCCACCTCCTCTTCAGGCAGGCTCCTCTCCAGGATCAGCAAAAGTTCATTCCACCTGAATGGGAAGCTTTTTTTTTTTTTTTAAAAAAAAGGAATTAAATTTTTAAACAGGAAAATTGGAAAGGATTAGAGAAGGAGATAAAGCACTGGTTTTTGGTTTGGTTTTTTTTCCCTGTTTTTCCTCCCCTCCTCCTTTCCTCCCTGCTCTAACAATGATGAATCCCAGGATCTGGTGGAGGGAGAGTGCTGAGTGATTCATCGGGACTGAATCACAGCCCCACTGCAGAGGAGCCCGCTGCTGCAGCTGCTGCAGCCGCAGCCCCAGCCCTGCCCTGACCCTGCTGCACCTCTGGAGCAGAGAGCGGCCCAGCCCCAGCCCCGGGGAGCTCCTCTGAGGGATTTTATGGAAAAGGGAGCCTGGAAACGCTGAGATCCTGAGGGTTTTACCGCTGCTGGATCACGCAGCCTCCCACTCCCCCGGGAGAGAGCTTTCCTTCCATTCCATTTGAAATGCAAGATTTCCCCCTCTCTGTCAGAGATTCCCCCGCGAATCCTGGGATCCAGCAGCGATTGGCACCCAGAGCCGAGCTGGAAAGTCGGGATGCAGCAGCTGAATTCCTGGGATTTCCCAGTGGTTGGGATTTCCTGAGGGACAGCAGAGAGGCAGGAGATAAATTCCGGTCAGCAGCTGATTTACAGCGTCAGCTGGGTCGATTCCTTGCTCAGAATTTTGTCTCTCTGTTGTCACCACCTCCTCTCCTCGCATTATTCACACCCAGAACACCCGGGATTGGCAGGGATCCTCACTCCCGGGCTCCTGGTGAAAGGGCTCAGCCAAGCCAGGGTGAGACTCCTCCTGGGAGAGCTCTGAGTCCTGGGCCATCCCAAGCTTCTCTCTTCTGGCCACAGAAATGCGACAGAACTTTCCATCGTTTGTGTGATATATGTTCTAAAGTTAATTCCTGTTAAGCAATATGATATGTAATTGATTCACTGTAAAATGGAATAAGATAGCATGTAAAACTGATCTGCTTTAAGTTTGGTAAACCTAAAGGTGTGTGTAGGGTTAACTGAGACTAAAACTGCACGGAGGGACACGAGGAATTCCTGCCGGGAACCGCTTTGGAAGGCACAAAAGGACAGAAAAGGGAGATGGGTGCCCTGACTACCGAATGATTAAATCAGATCGATATCTGCTCTGTTCCGGTGTTAACATTTCCAAACCTTCTCCGGACACGGCAATCATGACATTGTTCTGCTTTGAGAATCCATCCAACGGACCCCGGACGTGATCATGAATATCTAATAAAGCTACCACGAAGCAAGAGTCTTACGGTCCTGGCCCACTCTCAGCGGAAGACTGTGTAAAAACCAGCGGTATCGGACCCAGTTTGTGAACAGAGGGGGTGAGAGGCTGACAGAGCCGGTTACCGCGTTCACCCAGTGCCGAAACCCCGGGATTCGACGCTGTCCCTTTTAATTATGGCTACCGGAGACTGTGTTTGAGTCTCAAAATAAAATTCTAAATTTTGATTTACTGAATTTGGCTTGACGATTTATTACAGTTTGCTTTTAACTGTTTGTTTGGTTGGTTTTAATTTTTTTTCCCCTAAAATCCTATTTCTAACGGAAAATTTGCACTCGGTTCCCTGCTCCAGCGAGGAAGTTTTGGAAGAAAAAGACTTTCCTGGGAAGCAGAAATCCATCTGTGGAGGTGACAGAGCGCAGGGATGGATTCCGGGGACGTGGAGCCCTCCCGGGCTGCCCCATTTCCATGCAGATGAGGCCGTGTGTAATTCCACGGTGCAATTCCACGGTGTAATTCCACGGTGAAATTCCACGGTGTAACTCCCCGTGAACACCGGGAGCTGATGCGGGCTGTGAATAACAGAGCCCGCTGAACCATTCACCGTGGGATCATTGACAGGATTAATTTTTCCTCCCCTTCTGCTCTCAGGATGCCCACAAGCCCCCATCCCACCCCGGAATTTATCCCCCCTCCCTCTTTTTAACGGAATATTTCTGGAGACAAAGTAGATTAGAGCCCAGTAATTTTTCTCCTCTCCTCTGGGCTGGATGGGGTGCTCGCCGCCAGGTTAACCCTTGCAAGCCCGCCCTGGAAGCGCCTCCTGTGCTGGGTTCACGGCAGACAGCCCAGCCCCAGCTCCGTGCGCTGCCATCGCCGCGTCCCCTCGCTGCGTGTGACAGAAGTCCTGAGCGTGGCTCCCCTGGGCCGCCAGCACCGCCGGGATGCTTTGGGATGATTCTCCCCGAGGAGGTCCGGGATCGCTCCCGGCTGCGAACCCTGCGGGGGTTTCCATGGCAGCGCCGGGCTGATGGCGCCTGTGAGACAGGAACCAAAATAAACCTGCGGAGAGACTCCAAAACCTTCCTCCCCTGCCGCTCTCGGCCTTCGGGGACCCTTTGCTTCCCCCTTTGCTCCCTGCTGGGGTTTTGTCCCCTGTGCAGCTCTGTGAGCAGTCCCCGTGCTGGTCTGGGGCTTCTGTGAGATGCAAACCCCAAATTCCCCAACTCCTTCACCGGCTTGGCGAGGCAGCATCGCGTCTGATTATGAATTCCCCATCAAAGCGCTTCGGATGCGGAAGGGAAAAGGAGAATTCTTTATGCAGGGAGCTGAGAAGAGCCCGCAGGTGCTTTGCAAACGCTTCCTGCCGAGGTGAAACTCTTCTGAGCTCGGCTCCTGCCGGGGCTCCGCTCCCCACCCTGGTTTCCTCCTGTTCCCTTCACGGTTCCAGGGTGACATCCAGGGGTTGCGCCAGAGCTGCCCAGCCCTGAGCTGTGCTACCCACGGGTTTAGGCCAGGCTTTGATAAGACGGGCTCAGGGCTTTTCCCCTCTCGGGCTGGGACTCAGCTGGGATTTGCACAACCAGCCCCGGGTCCAATAAACGCAGAAAATTCAGTGTTTGCCCTTCCAGGAAACAAGCACCAGGAGTTCCCCACCCAAATTTAACTCACCTCTCGTGCCCCCTTCCACCTTCAGCCGTTTCCACATCTCCTTTCTGCAGTTTCCACCCTGCTTTGGGCAAAATTCACGGCAACATGCACAGAGCCTGGAAGGGCAAATCATTCTGCAACTTCCCACGGGCACAGCAGGTATTTTAACCTGAAAGGGCACCGAAGGATGGGCTGGGCACGGGAAAATAGAATAGAATAGAATAGAATAGAATAGAATAGAATAGAATAGAATAGAATAGAACAAGATAAAATAAAAAAAAAAAAAAGAAACAAAACAAGATAAAATAAAATAAAATAAATTAATTTTAAAAAAGAAGAGAAAGGATTGGTTGCTTGTGGTCCAGCTACAGCCCAAGGCATCCCCAGGGTGGGGACGTGTGACACAGAGGTGCCAGCCTGTGGCAGGTGACACTCGTGTCACCCACAGCCCTCACCTGCCCTGCTTTGGGGATTTGATCCTTTTGGGATAGAGCAGAGCTTCCTCCAGCAGAGCCCCGAGCAGGGCAGGGGACAGCCACTGGAAATATCTGGGAGAGGAGGCCAGCACCTGCTGGAAGCTCAAAGATCCAGTCAAATGCTCCTTTTTCTTTAAAAAAAAATAATAAATTGATGTAACGTAGAGAACACAGATCCCTTGGTAAGGCTGGTCTGGAGCAGCAACAGCTCTGAGATGTCAGCACTCAGCGTTTTTTATCCCTGCTTGGCTTTGGTGAACTTTGGGATCTGTTATCCGCTGCCTGCCTGGGAGCCTCGGCTGCTGCCTGGCTCGGCAGGTATTTTACAATGCATTTAATCTTTATATAGAAACCACAATTGTGCCTGCTGAAACCAGTCACCAAGGAAAGAAAAGGAAAGAGACGTTTTCTTCTTGTTGTGCTCCTTTTTCAGCCTTTAGACTTAGCAAAGCACCTCTCCTGTAGCTCTTTTCTGTAGCTGTGTGGGTTATACGCTTCTTTTTGTTGTTTTAAAGATGTAACAGCCATCCCCACGAACTGCTGTGGTTCCCAGGAGTTCAGGTACCTACCTGAAAACCCTAAAATTGGGAAACATGAATCCAAAGTGCAGGATTTTAAATAGATGCTGAGGGCAGCAGACAGCCAGAGCCGCCCCAGTGCAGCTGGAACTGGAGCTCAGTTTAACTAATGCTCGTGCTCTCAGCTCCTCTCCTCCTGATGCGGGGGTTTTTACTTTATCTCTTTATCCTTTCCTTCTCCCTGCCCTTCTCTGAGCCTTTCCTGACTCTCCTGGGGGCTGGGAATGCCGGAGGATTTCCTTGCTGCCAGACAGGGGGGCACAAATCTCCCTCTGCCCTTCTCGTGCCCCTCGTGGTGACCCTGCGCCACCCGAGCTGGACCACCACCTCCACTTTGCAACTCTGGCCTCGCTCCAGGGAAGCTCCCTGCAGCTGAGCATCCAACCTCCTCTAGGCTCTGCCTCATTAATTGTTTTTAATCTTGACAGTTCACGGATTTGTTGTGATTATCGCCAACAAGCACCTCAGCCTCTCAGAGGATGGCACAAGTCACCCAGGAGGGTCCCAGGCGGGCAGAGCAGAGCCCTGGGCTGTGACACGCCCATGTACTGCCCCTGTTTTCCTCAGTCAGCAGGAATTTCCCCATGGAAAGGGAGCTCAGGCACTGGAAGTGCCCAGGGAGGTTTGGATCCCCATCCCTGGAGTGTCCCAGGAAGGGCTGGAGGTGGCACTCAGTGCTCCGGGCTTTTCAAAAAAATCCTTTCCAAAATCCTGGAGGGCTTTTCCAGCCTCAGAGGTGAGTCTGAGTGACCACAGGCACATCAGGGAGCAGAGCTCAGGCTTGTGACCAGGAGGGAGCAGGGAGGTGGGACCCCAGAACCCACCCCACTCCGTCCCTGTCATTTCCTGGGCAGTGACAGGGGCCAGCAGGATTTGTCACTGCAGAGCCTGAGCTGGGCTCCCAGGGGGGATTGAGAATGGATCTGCATCCTCTCCCTGGGACAGGAACCCTGCTCTGCCCCCTCTCCCTGGAACAGGAACCCTGCTCTGCCTCCTCTCCCTGGGACAGGAACCCTGCTCTGCCTCCTCTCCCTGGAACAGGAACCCTGCTCTGCCTCCTCTCCCTGGGACAGGGACCCTGCTCTGCCTCCTCTCCCTGGGACAGGAACCCTGCTCTGTCCCCTCTCCCTGGGACAGGAACCCTGCTCTGTCCCCTCTCCCTGGGACAGGGACCCTTCTCTGTCCCCTCTCCCTGGGACAGGAACCCTGCTCTGTCCCCTCTCCCTGGGACAGGAACCCTGCTCTGCCCCCTCTCCCTGGGACAGGAACCCTGCTCTGTCCCCTCTCCCTGGGACAGGAACCCTGCTCTGCCTCCTCTCCCTATGGAACAGGAACCCTGCTCTGCCTCCTCTCCCCATGGAACAGGAACCCTGCTCTGCCTCCTCTCCCTGGGACAGAGACCCTGCTCTGCCTCCTCTCCCTATGGAACAGGAACCCTGCTCTGCCTCCTCTCCCTGGGACAGGAACCCTGCTCTGTCCCCTCTCCCTGGAACAGGAACCCTGCTCTGCCTCCTCTCCCTATGGGACAGGAACCCTGCTCTGCCCCCTCTCCCTGGGACAGGAACCCTGCTCTGCCCCCTCTCCCTGGGACAGGAACCCTGCTCTGCCTCCTCTCCCTGGGACAGGAACCCTGCTCTGCCTCCTCTCCCTATGGAACAGGAACCCTGCTCTGCCTCCTCTCCCTGGGACAGGGACCCTGCTCTGCCTCCTCTCCCCATGGAACAGGAACCCTGCTCTGCCTCCTCTCCCTGGGACAGGAACCCTGCTCTGCCTCCTCTCCCTGGGACAGGAACCCTGCTCTGCCTCCTCTCCCTATGGAACAGGAACCCTGCTCTGCCTCCTCTCCCTGGGACAGGAACCCTGCTCTGCCCCCTCTCCCTGGAACAGGAACCCTGCTCTGCCTCCTCTCCCTGGGACAGGAACCCTGCTCTGCCTCCTCTCCCTGGAACAGGAACCCTGCTCTGCCTCCTCTCCCTGGGACAGGGACCCTGCTCTGCCTCCTCTCCCTGGGACAGGAACCCTGCTCTGTCCCCTCTCCCTGGGACAGGAACCCTGCTCTGTCCCCTCTCCCTGGGACAGGGACCCTTCTCTGTCCCCTCTCCCTGGGACAGGAACCCTGCTCTGTCCCCTCTCCCTGGGACAGGAACCCTGCTCTGCCCCCTCTCCCTGGGACAGGAACCCTGCTCTGTCCCCTCTCCCTGGGACAGGAACCCTGCTCTGCCTCCTCTCCCTATGGAACAGGAACCCTGCTCTGCCTCCTCTCCCTATGGAACAGGAACCCTGCTCTGCCTCCTCTCCCTGGGACAGGAACCCTGCTCTGTCCCCTCTCCCTGGAACAGGAACCCTGCTCTGCCCCCTCTCCCTATGGGACAGGAACCCTGCTCTGCCCCCTCTCCCTGGGACAGGAACCCTGCTCTGCCTCCTCTCCCTGGGACAGGAACCCTGCTCTGCCTCCTCTCCCTATGGAACAGGAACCCTGCTCTGCCTCCTCTCCCTGGGACAGGGACCCTGCTCTGCCTCCTCTCCCCATGGAACAGGAACCCTGCTCTGCCTCCTCTCCCTGGGACAGGAACCCTGCTCTGCCTCCTCTCCCTGGGACAGGAACCCTGCTCTGCCTCCTCTCCCTATGGAACAGGAACCCTGCTCTGCCTCCTCTCCCTGGGACAGGAACCCTGCTCTGTCCCCTCTCCCTGGAACAGGAACCCTGCTCTGCCCCCTCTCCCTGGGACAGGAACCCTGCTCTGCCTCCTCTCCCTGGGACAGGAACCCTGCTCTGCCTCCTCTCCCTGGGACAGGGACCCTGCTCTGCCTCCTCTCCCCATGGAACAGGAACCCTGCTCTGCCTCCTCTCCCTATGGAACAGGAACCCTGCTCTGCCTCCTCTCCCTGGGACAGGAACCCTGCTCTGTCCCCTCTCCCTGGAACAGGAACCCTGCTCTGCCTCCTCTCCCTGGGACAGGAACCCTGCTCTGCCTCCTCTCCCTGGGACAGGAACCCTGCTCTGCCTCCTCTCCCTGGGACAGGAACCCTGCTCTGCCTCCTCTCCCTGGGACAGGAACCCTGCTCTGTCCCCTCTCCCTGGAACAGGAACCCTGCTCTGCCCCCTCTCCCTGGGACAGGAACCCTGCTCTGCCTCCTCTCCCTGGGACAGGAACCCTGCTCTGCCTCCTCTCCCTGGGACAGGAACCCTGCTCTGCCTCCTCTCCCTGGGACAGGGACCCTGCTCTGCCTCCTCTCCCTATGGAACAGGAACCCTGCTCTGCCTCCTCTCCCCGATGGATTTGCTGACTGAAAGGCAGAAAAGCACCAGACACAACCTGGGCCAAATTGGCTCCATCCAGGATGAGAAAGGGCCAGAGGGCAGCGGCAGGTCAGTGGCAAAGCAGCAGTCTCGGGAAGGTTTCCCAGCCCCTGACTCCTCTGTTTCGTAGGAGCTGCTGCTGCCTCTGAGGATCCTGGACACCGCAGGAATTTCACCCAGAGTCGTTTTCCTCCTCAAATTCCATCCCGTCCTTCCTCTTCTTCTGTCCCTCTGCAAGAGCTGACAGCTTCTCCCGAGCCTCCCCTGCTGGCTCCTGGCTCCAGGGCACCTCCAGTGATGCACTGACGGTCCCTAACCTTGATTTTATCCCAGAAAACCCTGCCCCATCACCTGCAGCTCCCTGCGTTCTCTCTCAGCTCATTTTTCCTGCCGGGGGAAGCGCACAGGGGTGGATAAGCACACGCTGGCAGCACGGGAATTGCTTTAGAGCACTTAGAGAGCTGCAGAAGCAACTCCTTGCCATTCCAGGGGGTGTTTTTTCCAGGAACAGGAGCTGGGAGCAAGGAGGAGAACCCTCCGTGCAGCAATCAGCGTCTCCAACGCTTTCCGGAGGGGAAGGAATCAGCACCAGCCACAACCTTTACTCCTCAATCTTCCCCAGAGGGAACATTTCGGAGCATCAGAAGGGTTTGAACCCGCCCAGCTGCTGCTGAGCCGTAATTAACAGCTGCACAGTCGGCTCCGACCGCGGCTGGCAAAGCCTCAGCAGCAAATCTCCCTTTTTATCACACTGCTGGAGTATTTATAGAGCCGCAGGCAGGCAGGGGGCAGCGGGAGGAGGAGAGCTGCTCACCGCAGGGGAGAACACTTGCTTTGAGCTGCCTGGCCTCTCCTCAGCCCCAGGAAAGCTTCGGGAGGGATCCTGGGGAGCTCCTTTGGCTCTGGGACAGACTGGCAGCTCCTGGGGCAGTGCCCAGCTGGGACATCAGGGCTGGGATCCTCAGCAGGAGCTCTTCCACCTCCAGGAATTGCCCCTTCCTGCTCCCACCTGCCTCCTCCAGGAGAGCAGAGTGATGGAGGCCAGGCTGACCTCCCACAGCTCTGACCACAAACTGACCCTGGGCAGCGTCACCTGTCCCTGCCCTGGGACATTTTACAGCCCTGGGCCTCTTCACAGAAGGTGACATAAAACAGGAATTCTCCGTGAGCACCTTGGCAGAGTGTGGGGACAGGAGGAGCTCTGGCACCCGCGGTTGTTTCACTCGTGGGCTGGGAGGGGACGCAGGGAGAGCTGGGCAAAGGCTGCCAGAGGGATCCCGGGGCCTGGAGAGGACAGGGAGGGAGGTTCTCACCCCTGAAAGCTGCTGGGTGTCCCTGTGGCACCGTCCCAGCTGTGCCCACGCCAAGATCCGTGTCCCGCTGCAGGATCTCTGCTCTGGATGGCACCGGGCTGTGCCAAGGAATTGCCAGCACTGGGTTTATTTCCTGCTGTGCCTTTATCGCCCCACCGAGATCGTAAATACCTCCGAAGTCTAACTAAAACGGTTTGGTTCTCTCCACAAACAGTCTTGTAAAGAAAATGATGGCAGCGCTGCTCAGAAGGGGAGGGGTGGTCAGGTACAGGAGTTTTTTACTGCCTCGCCCCGTCCCTCTTTGTTCTGTGCCTGATGTCACTCCCTGGGCAGTTTCCTCATGCTGGGATGGCCTGAGAGGATCCTTGGGAAGAGCTGCTGGGAGCTGCATCCCCCCCACACCTGGAGCACAAATATCCACCCCTCCCTGCAAGGAGATCTTTGATCACTTCAGCCCCCCAGCAAAGCCCTGTCCCAAGGACTTCAAACAGCCAGGCACACCATTTAAAATAATTTAAAAATCCATTTAAAGTCACCTTTTCAGCACAAAAAGGCATTTTCCTGAGCACAGCCACAGGATTCCTTTCCCACACACTTTATTTACAGCAGTGTCCAGTCCCTGGGATTCCAAGCAACAGCTCCTTCCAGTGGGATATCTTTTGGGGGTGGGAATGGGGGGGTGCTCACGGTCCCTGTCCGTGGCAGGGGTGGAATGGGATGAGTTTGGGGGTCCCTGTCCATGCAGGGATGGAATGGGATGAGTTTTGGGGTCCCTGCAATGGCAGGGATGGAATGGGATGAGTTTGGGGGTCCCTGCAATGGCAGGGATGGAATGGGATGAGTTTGGGGGTCCCTGTCCGTGGCAGGGGAGGAATGGGATGAGTTTGGGGGTCCCTGCAATGGCAGGGATGGAATGGGATGACTTTGGGGGTCCCTTCCCGAATTCCCGCCAATTCCCGGCCATTCCCGGCCCCGCTCGCGGCTCACCCGCGCCCCCCAGCGGTCCCGCGGCGCAGGTGCAGCTCCCCCATCCGCCGCTCCTCGGGAGCGATCCCGAGCTCAGCCCTCCACAAACCCCTGCCCCAAACCCCCTCCCCACCTTCTGCCCCACCCCGAGCATCCTCCCGAGCTCAGCCCTCCACAAACCCCTGCCCCAAACCCCCTCCCCACCTTCTGCCCCACCCCGAGCATCCTCCCGAGCTCAGCCCTCCACAAACCCCTGCCCCAAACCCCCTCCCCACCTTCTGCCCCACCCCGAGCATCCTCCCGAGCTCAGCCCTCCACAAACCCCTGCCCCAAACCCCCTCCCCACCTTCTGCCCCACCCCGAGCATCCTCCCGAGCTCAGCCCTCCACAAACCCCTGCCCCAAACCCCCTCCCCACCTTCTGCCCCACCCCGAGCATCCTCCCGAGCTCAGCCCTCCACAAATCCCCTCCTCAAGCCCCCTCCCCATCTTCTGCCCCATCCCGAGCATTCTCTCCTGCTCACTCCCCTCCAAGCCCCCTCCGCACCCCTCTGCCCCATCCCGGCCGCTCCTGCCAGCTCCGATGCACAAACACCGGCCCCGCTCCCGAGCCCATCCCCGCTGGAAACCTCTCCTGGCACCCAGGGCTACGAAGACACCCGCGAGTTCACGTCTTGGGGCTGCGGCAGAGCAGCCCGCTCTTCCCGGCTTTCCCCCCGGTGCCGGCGCTCAGCGAAGCGCACGGCGTCGTGGATGCTGTGGAAAGCCAGGTGCCCCCCGGCGCTGCCCGCCCGGCCGGCCCAGCCTCCCTCCCGGAGCCGCTGGCGGATGGAGGGGTTGCAGTTGGCCAGGAGCACCTGGACGCCCACCTCCTCGTAGTCGCGGCGCGTCTCCCGGAGCACGGAGAGACCCGCGGTGTCTATGAACTGCATGGCGCCGCAGTCCAGGATCAGGGTGTGCATGTCCGTGCAGGGGGGACAGGCGCCTGCTGCGGGCTCCTCCGCCCTTCCCCTGGCCTCTTCCAGGCAGCCACACCCGGCTCCCCAACAGCCCCCGCTGCCGCCGGGCTCCGCGCTCGTCCCGGCGGCCAGCAGCGCGGGATCCACGCCGGTTTTCTGGAACAGCGCGGCCTTGAAATAATCCTTGTTGGCGTAGTAGAGGGAGCACTCAAAGCGGAAGATTTTGACGTTGGCGATGCTGCCGAGCTGTTTGTAGGCGGCCTGGTCCTCGTAGATCTCCCTGCCGCTGACCTTGCCCAGGAGCGCGGCCCGGGGTCTCTGCGTGCGGAAGATGACGCAGAGCAGGGCGAAGCAAACGCCCACCAGGAGCCCGATCTCCGCGGTGAGCAGCGTGGAGCACAGCATGGTTGCCCACCACACCGCCGCGTCCAGCTTGCTGAGCTGCCACATCCCGGGCGCGTCGCGGAACCTCCTGAGGCCGCCCCGCAGGTTGACGATGGTGACCACCCCCAGGATGGAGGTCTGGAGCGAGTAGAAGAGCGGGGAGATCCACAGCAGCACCAGCAGCAGCACCAGGGAGGTGACCAGCCCAGACACCTGGGTCTGGCTCCCCGTGGACTCCTTCAGCAGAGTCTTGGTCAGGGCGGCAGAGCTGGCAAAGCAGTAGAAGGAGGAAGGGACGAGGTTGCACAGGCCGATGGCGATCATCTCCTGGTTGGCGCTGACGGCGTAGCCGTGCTTCTTGGCGAAGATCTCCGCCAGGGACACGGTCATGGCGAAGCCGATGACGGCGATGGGCAGAGCGTCCAGGGCCAGGCTGGGAAACAGGCTGACGTCCGGGACCGTGGGTTTCCTGAAGCCGGTGGGGATGCGCCCGCACACGGCGGCGCCGTAGCGCTGCTGGAAGCCCAAGTAGTGGGAGGTGACGGTGGCCACGATGACCACCAGCAGCTCGATGGGGAACGGCGCCTTCATCCTGTCCTTGTAGCGCTCGTTGAGCTCCTTGACGGGCACTATGACGGCCAAAGCCACCAGGCTGGTCAGCAGGTCGCAGACGTTGGTGTCGTGGATGTGCCTGAAAAGGTCCACCCAGGTGAGGACGAAGGAGCCCACCCCCTCGTGACGAGGGATTTTCAGGCCCAGCAGGTATTTCATCTGGGAGGTGATGATGGTGAGGCTGGAGCCAGTCACGAAGCCACCCAGCAGAGGCTCTGACAGGTAGACGGCCACGAAGCCCATCTGCAAAAGCCCCAGCAGGATCTGAAAAGCAAACCGGCCACAGCGTCAGCAGGGGTGAGAAGGGCTGGAGGGGGTGGCTGGCAATCCATGTCACTCTGCTGCCACTTCAGGAGCTCTGGCTACGCTGTGGATGTGCTGCCGTGTGGGGAATTTGTCTTCAGGAGTCCATCTGGGGCGTGGAAAACCAGAGATAAACACTCTAGCAGTGTTAAACCTTTAACTCTTCCCTGTGGCTGGGGATGCCACGCAAAAAAGCCTGCGAGGTCCCTGCAGCCCCATCAGAGCAGCTCTGGGTGTGATCACTCAGCTGAGATGCTCTGAGTTTCGCTTGTCCCAGCGGAAAAGCCTGGAATTGCTCAGGGACAGCTCGGTGGAGGCCGTGGGGACACGGCAGGGAGCACGGCAGGGTGCTTGAGGGTGGCCCTGGCCAGCCCCAAAGCTGCTCTAAGCTGCCCAGCCGCAGGACTGAGGCGGAGGGAGGGAGGGAGGGTGGCTCACAGATCCTTCTCTTCTCCTGCTCTGTCTGATCCCGAGGATGTCTCAGACACATCCAGGGACCTGCCTGTCCCAAGGAGGAGAACAACCCCATCCAGCTGTGCTTGCACTCCCGACATCACCGCACTCACAAACATTCAAGGTCCAGGCAGGGTCCAGAAACGTTCCTCGGGACTCTGAGGTCTGCACCGACACTTAGAGATCTCGACCTCAGAGAAACTCCTAGGAGGAAACAGGGCAAGGGAGAAGGTTTGTACCTGGTAAAGCCCGACCAGAAAGCTCAAGGACAGGGCCACGGTGATGGCGTAGCAGCTCCTGTCACAGGCCCCCGTGGTGCCGTTCCTGGGGGAGCTGGAGTTGTCCCCGAGGGCAGCGCTGCCGTCCCCGTACCCCGCCAGCTGCAGGTGCCGCGTCACCGACTGCCCCACCATGAGGCACAGCACCCCGAAGGAGCCCACGCTGGCGTGGCGCGACGTGGCCGCCGCCGCGTAGATGATGTTGCAGAAGAAGTTGGTGTAGATGCCGTAGATGGGGTCCTGGTTGGCCAGGAGGGAGTAGGAGATGGACTGGGGGATGGCCACGACGCCCACCAGGAGCCCCGAGACCACGTCCCCCAGCAGCTGCGTCCTGGGGCTGTACTGGGGCAGCCACTCCAGCGCCGGGAGCAGCCGGCGCAGGGCCGCGCTCAGGCGCCGCGGGCTGCACCTGCAGGCCGCCCTGGCTTTCTCCAGGATCAGCTCCCTGCCGCCGGGGCCCGCGGGCTCGCGCTCCTCCAAGCTGACGAAAGTCTCCAGCGGCCCGAGGGAGCCCAGGGCGTCTTTGCTGGGCGCTGGCTCCCGGCTGGACGCGTCCTCCACGGCCCCAGGGGAGCGCAGGCGGGCGTGAGGAGGGGATGGCCCGAGAGGATCCTTGGGGAGAGCTGCTGGGAGCTGCATCCCACCCGCATCTGGAGCTCCTGGAGCGCCTGGAGCGCCTGGAGCGCCGACATCCATCCCTCCCTGCAAGGAGATCTTCGGTCAGTTCAGCCCCTCCGGCACAGCGGGCGCGAGCACGAGGGGCTTTGCTCAGCTGCAGGGCTGGTGGCATGGATGGAGAGATAAATAAATAAAGGGAAATAACCTCAGACAAATTGAACAAAAGCGTTTTCCCAAGGTCGACTCGTTTGTTGGCACTTAGGGACCCAGTTCACCCCAACCCCCAAATCAGGGGCAGAGCCACAGAGCCCCCCATGCTCCTTCCCCACACCTCATGTTTTGAAACAGGAACTTCACTGAATTTCACTGAAATTTCACTGAAATTTCACTGAAATTTCACTGTATTTTACTGAATTTCACTGAATTTCACTGAAATTTCACTGTATTTCACTGAATTTCACTGAATTTCACTGAAATTTCACTGAAATGTCACCGTATTTCATTGAATTTCACTGAATTTCACTGAATTTCACCAAATTTCACCGAAACAAAGAACTTTCCTTCAAGAAAGGAAAGTTCTTCCCTAGCAAACGACTCCTTTTCCTTTAAGAACTCTGACTTCCATCAAGACACTGCTACTTAGGCAAAAACTTATTTTGGAAATGTTAAGATATTCCAGGGGATACTTTAGGAATCAGGATGTGGGTAAGGGAGATAATTTGCAAATTAATTTTTCCTTCAGCATCACATAATTTTAAATTGCATTAGGGGCTTGATTCAACCCGGGGCTCCCATCTGCAGAATGAAACCATCCTGCTTTTTCCAGGCTGTTAAAGTCACAGAGGCACCTTCCAGAGCCACTCCGGGTTTTTTTTCAGTCAAAATGCAGCTAAAAAAAAAAAAAAAAAAAAAAAGCTTTTTGTGACAACTGGGCAACAGACAGAGAGAAAAACATTCCTGAGGGGAGACCCAGAGCGGCGGTGGTTTGGGACTGAACTGGGATGAGGAGAAATGGAGAAATCCCATTCCCCTGCCCCGCACACATCACCAAATCTTACCTCTGGCTGTAAATTGGGTGTTTCCTCAGCACCCGGAGCTTCTCCCCTGGGGACAGACCTGCCTCCACCTGGCAGCACCCCTCGGGCAGAGGGAAACCCGGCCCACGTGCCACTTCCCTTGGGATCTGAGCTCCTGGGCCAAGCCGTGGCTCTTTTATCTCTGTCCAGCTGCTGCAAGCGGTGCAGCCACCAAGCAGAGCTGTGTTTGGAAAACAAACACCGTTCTGAGAGAGTATTTTGGCTGACAACTCGTTCTGGACACGAAGAATGATTGAAGGGGCTTAGAGGAGTGCTCCTGCCAGATAAGAGGATTGCTTGGATCTGGAGAAGTGTTTGCTAAACAAAGGGAATGATGGAAAGAAACCTCCCTGCTCTGCCCCTCTCTGAACTGAGCGAGCTCGGGTCCTGCTGGGCTTCTCTGCCCAGGTTCTATCTATTCTGGACAAGCTTTTGGGCCAAAAAACAAGAAGCAAAGCTCGTTCCAGAATGCCTTTCCTTTCCTGGTAGTTTTTCCTCCGCAGAGAGCAAAGCTGCAGAGACACAGATTATTTCGGGGAGACGGCAGAACTTCGGGTGTGTCAAACCTGCACCATTCGCGTTCTGCAGAGCCCTTCAGAGAAGGGGTTTAGCGGCGCAGAAAAGAGCAGGGCTGTGTTATTTGCTAGGCCAAGGTGAGCAATTGCACTGGCAGCCAGGGGAAAAAGGACTGTCCATCACCCTGAAGGGAGAGAGCAGCCTCGTAAATACCAGCTGGAGCTGCTGTGCCCCGGCGAGCTGCGCCAAGGACCTCCAGAGACCCGCCGGCACACAGCGCCCTGGTTCTGCCTCCCTCCTCTCCAACTCCCTCCCACCCGCCTAGCCCTGGTTTTGCTGGATGTGCAGCTGGATAAATGCACCTCGGAGAGGGGGCTGAGAGCCCAGAGAGTTCGGAGAGCTGGAGTGGGGCTGGGTGCAGGGACAGGGTGAGAAGCTGGCCTGGCATTTCCTCTAAGTGCAGGTAACCACCTGTAAGTTCCCTTGTGGAGCTGCGTTGAGAATGAGAAGTTCCTTCAACACAACAATCTGTTCTGAGGGCGAGAAACAAGGGCACCTGTGATAACGAAGGATTTGTCCCCCAAGGATCCATAAATACGTAAGAGCAGGTAGATTTGATGGACAAGTAAAATGTCATTTACTAACCAAGAGAACAATTAGCAGGAAAGCTATTAACCAATTAGAAGTTGCCCTCAAAGTTTGTGAAAACTGTGTAAAAGGCAGCATGAGGCCATAATAAAGAGAAGCCTTCTGAGAACTTGATACCGTGTCACTCTGTGTGTCGCGACCGTCCCCAAATCGACGGATGGAGAGGCGGAATTTCCACAAGGTTTGGGTGTAGAGGCTGGGGAGACACCCCGAGGGAAAAGAGAAGGGGAAAACCAACATCCTGAGCTGCATTTATCTCATCAGGGCGAGTCTGGATCTCGGTAATTAGGAGTAAATAAATAACAAACATCCGTGTTCTCTGGCAGCGGCAGAAAATGAGAGCGCGTGGTAGGGAGGCAGCTGCTCAGTGTTTTTGTCTATTTATATCAATCCTTTCTTTCTCTGCCGTTCCTCCTCATGTATTTTCAGGTGCATTTTTGAGAGCTCCCCTCTCCCTCCCCTGCTCTCAGTAACAGACTCTGTCTTTCCTTGGCCTCATCATTCCTCCTGTCCCGAAAAGACGATCCCTCCACACACTTTGTAATTGTTCCCAGTGACAGCTCCTTCTGTGCCTTGGCCTGGACGATGTGGTCTCTACTCACTTTCTTTTTCCATCTTCCTCCCTAGCAAATGACCCGAATTTCCATTTTCCCTGTGAAGCCTTCATCTTGAAATCCACTGAAGAAGCGATGAGTCAGCCTCTGAAGAGCTGGCCAGGCCGGACTTCTGAGGCTGACTGCTCCCTGCGATGAAACAGGGCTGAGCACAATCCATCTTTGGGTCTGATCTTATTCAGGAAGATCCAGCCCTGGATCTCTGCCCTGTCCACCACAAAAACGGGGCGAAGCACTTTTCCCCACGTGTGGCAGGATTTAGGTCACCTTCAGCCTCCAGCCTGCTGCTGCTTTTCCTTCCAAATCCCATCTTCATTTATGCTTTCTGGAGCTCTTTTATTTGTTAAGCCCTGCCAGAGCCCTGCTCTTCCCCTTCTCCGAGGTTTCTGCCTCCCAGCCTTCCCTGCCGTCCCCCCCTGGAGCTTTTTGCACTGCACTGGCTGTGGGATGGATGGATGGATGGGTGTCAAATCGCTCCCACACCGTGCCAGGAATAAAAACTTTGGATTTCATGCCCTGGAAAACCAGAGGGGGCCGTGTCAGGGCAGGCAGGGTCCTGTCTCCACCTGCATTGTCCAAAACCATCCGTGCAGCCCAGCCTTGGCCGGGATGGAGCGAGTTTACAGTGGCAATAAAGGGCCAGCCTTGAAGATGCTTTTGGAAACAAACCGTTCCAGCTGTGCTGACCCTGCAGGGGAAGGCAGCGCAGCCTCGGGCGCCTCAAGGTCGCCTGAAGTTTCCTTTTCTCGTGATGCATTTCCCACAGCCAACGTGAAACTTTTGTCTTCTCTGCCCCTGCCTCGCCTCATCCAGAAAAAGGAATTCCAGAGGTGCCCACAGAGCCACCCAAGGGTGTTTTACATCCCCTCTGCTGGGATGGACGACGTGGAGCGGCCTCTCCTCCCTGCCCAGAATTTCCAGAACCAGCAGGGACAAGGAGCTTGGGAACTGCAGAAGGCATGGAGTATTTGAAAGTAAAGTATGGAATACATTGAAACAGGTATTTATTGTTCGAGTGTACAAAAGCAACTGGGAATTCGGACGCAAGAAAGGGGAGAAAAAAGTTCTGGGGGATAGGGTGGAGCGGAAAGGTGGAGACACATTTCTATTCCATACTGAACTGGAACCCAGCCTGGGCGGTTTGGCATCACTGGGGGGTGAGGACCTGGCACAGGGTGCCCAGAGAAGCTGCCCCGTCCCTGGAATTGTCCCAAGCCAGGCTGGACAGGGCTTGGAGCAACCTGGGAGAGTGGAAGGAGTTTGGAGTGAGATGATTTTCCAACTCAGCGAAGGATTTTCTCCCAACACCTGATCTAATCTCCTGCCATGTGACAGGATTGGATCTTCCATCAGATTTTAAACAGAAGGAGAAGCTTTTTTCCCAGCACTCAAACACTGGGATGCTGTCACAGGGCGTGGTGGGAGTCAGCGGGTTTGGGAAAAGGGCTGATGAAGCCTCTTCATGAGGAAACGTTGGAAAAGCTGTGCCAGTGCCCAGAGGTTTGTGTGGGAGGGCTCTGGAGGGGCCGGAGCCCTGGGACACCTTTCCCAAGCAGCCCCCACACCCAGGAGATGGAGCTGGGAAGGTCCCACCAAGGCCAGGAGCGTGGACGGCAGGGATTAGTTAATCCCAGGTAAGGCAGGGCCTAAAGCAGCCCAGGTAAACGTGCTCACCGTGCTTCTCTCAGCCGTGAACCAGGCTCATTCTGCTGGAGGCAGGGGCTGTTCTCTGCTCTGCAGGAGGAAGCTCCTGGGGGCATTCCCCAGAACCCGAGCGCTCCTCCTGCTCTGCTGGCACCAGCACAAGAGCTGCAGCCGGCGCAGCGAGGTCCCCTGAGGTAAAAGGCATCCTCAGGTAAAAGCTGAGCCACGCTGGGCCAGTTTTTTCCATGGCTCAAGGACACACTTGCAGATGCAATGTCACGGGAACTGCCCAGAACTGCCCTCACAGCTGCTCCCAGGTTTTTCTGGCTCTCACCGGCCATGACCTGAGCCTGGGATGGAACCACAGGATAAAGGGAAAGGACCCACAGGATCATCCAGCCCAGCTCCTGGCCCTGCACAGCCCCAAAATCCCACCCTGGGCATCCCTGGAGCGCTGTCCAAGCTCTCCTGGAGCTCTGGGGCCGTGCCCATTCCCTGGGGAGCCTGGGCAGTGCCAGCACCCTCTGGGGGAAGAACCTTTCCCAAAACCCAACCCAAACCGGCCCTGGCCCAGCTTGATTTATCTCCAGGATCACCAAAACAAGTGTGAAATACCAGCTGCTGTAAAGCACAGGCAGCACCACGCCCGGCCGTTCCCACACCTCAGGAACCCGGTGCTGGCCCGCAGGAGGGTGGCACAGGGCTCACCACTGTCCCCACAGCGCTGATTACGGTCATTAATGCCGGGAGCAGCTGGAGCAAACAGGGGCTGGGAGCCGGCACTGGGACACACCCGGCCCTTCTGGCCAAAATTCACAGCTGCAGCATCCTCTGAGGTGGGCAGAGAGCTTCGTCCACCTCGGCTGGCTCTCCTCCTCCCAGGCTGGCAGAGGGAGGATTGAGACCTGCCCGGTGCCAGGGGCACGGGGTTTTGTGTCACTGGTGTCCCCCAGCGCTCGGTGCTGGCCCGGGTTCGTGTCACTCACCCATCAAGGACCGGCTGAGGAGCAGCCAGCACCCCTGGGGGCTCTGCCGCCCTCCCAAAGGGGCTGGGCAGGGCGGAGGGATGGGCAAAGCACCGCCCGAAACTCAGCCAGGGCCGAGGCAGGGCGCTGCAGCCGGGCAGGAGCAGCCCCACGGAGCAGCACAGCCTGCGGGACGGGCTGGCACAGCGTCCTGGAGAGGGAGCTGGGGCTGCAGGGGGACACGGAGCCGTCCCTGAGCCAGCTGAGGGTCCTGGGGGCCCTGAGCAGAGCCCGGAGAGGCGATGGAGTCCCCTCCCTGGGGATGTTCCAGAGGTGTCTGCACACACTGCTGTGCCCTGTGCGCTGTGGTGGCACCGGCGACCCTCCGAGGGCCCCTCCAGCCTCACCCAGCCATCCTCACCATCCACTAATTTATGTGACAACGAAAAAAAAAACACCCATAAATCTCACCTTTTAATTGTGCTGAAGAAACCCCCACGATTTTCACCGGATTTGACAGAAGATTCCCGTGCTCACAGATCTCCAGTGGCAAAAAAAGAGGCACACCAACAGTTAAAAATGACAAGGGATGCAGCTCAGCCAGGACAGGGCAAGGAGAGCCACCACCAGGCAGAGGGTGGACACAGAACTGATGGCAGGAGGCGAGAAAACCTCTGAGAAAATCAGATTTTCCCCACAAACGCTTGCTGGTGAGCGCAGCAGTGAGGGAGGGGCTGGTGGCAGCGGCTCCGTCCCCACACCGGGCACGGGGACAGCCCCTGCCAGCAGGGAGTGACACAGCTGCCCCAGCCCCACCACCCAGATTCCACTGCACACACAAGTCACAGCGAAAAAAACCAAAGCGACCTTTCCTACACGCTCCACAATTCCCACACATTGTACTGCAATAACGCATAAATCATCCTGGAAACAGATCCGCTGGCCAATGGGATCTAGCCCAGTCCTGAGGTCCCGTGGGGTTAAAATGATTCAAACTCCAGGCACGGTTTTGCCATTTTGTTGGTTCTGCAGAAGATTCTTCACAAGTATCGAAAAATATTCTGAAATTTTGGTTATTAAAAAAAATCATAACCCAGAACGTACCAGAGATGCTCAGGAACACAAAACTAAAGACTCAAAGCATCATGTGCTTGTCATTAAAAAAATGAGGTTTTACCTCTCCTTAACCATGTCTCAATTGCGTTTCAAGTATACATAAAATTCACTTCTTTAAGTTAAAAAAAAAAAAAAATCAGATATAAAAAATTGGACCCAAGTTCAACGAAACGTTTCCTATCTACGTGTGGTGTCTTCAGATCCTTCGGGAGCTGGGCTAAGTGCTGTCAGAGCTGGGATTCAAATATTGAAGCAGCAATTTTACCTCAACGGGAATTTGGTTCTCCATCCAATGCTGAAATATTTGATGAATTTGCACATCAAAGAATACCACACTGCCTTAGCTTACAGAATCTCTAGAAAATAAAATAGACAGGTACTAATTATGCTATGAATTAAATATATATATATATATATTAAATATTTGCCATTTCACCTAACCAGAGGCCTTGCTTTTAGCACTGCAGTGATCTCAGAAGAAAAAGCAAGGCTCAAATTTAATTCCACTTCAAACAGAATTCAACTGAAATTATAAAGATCAGGTTGGTTTTCACACGAGCAGCTGATCCTCTGAAGGCTTATAAAGACGATCACTCGATGTAATTAATTCTTGGGAGTTAACGAGGTTGTTCCCAGTGCAAAGCCTGCACTGGGGACAGGATTCCTCCTGTCTGTGCCAGCAGGGAATTGCAAACCCCTGTGGAGTGGAGAATTGCACCGACACTGGGGTGACATCGATCCCGGAGTCCCGCAGCAGCACCCCACACTGGGCAGAACAACCTCAGCCCAAACACAGAGCCCCAGCACGGCGAGGAATATCTGCATCACGGCTTCATCAGCTTGGAAACGTCCACGAGAAAAAAAAAAATAATTAAAAATGTCAATTACCTCAAGCATTTAATCACTTTTCCAAAGCAGGTGGAAAAAAAAACCCAACCCACAAAACAGAAGATAATGCCCTGAAACAGATTTTTGCCCGAAGAGTTTCACCCTTTAGCTGGAGTCAGGACAGAGTTCCCCAAGCTCAGCACGAGGCTCTGGGCACAGCTTAAACCCAGGATGTTTTCCTGCCTGCAGTTCTCACCTCTGCTCCTCAGCCCCACCAGCAGAGGATTTCAACCTCTTGGCAAAATCCAGCAGAAATAAGGAGAGACAAAAGGGTGGCTGAGATTTCTCCCAGGAGGGAGCAGATTGCTCTGCTGGCCGGGCTGGGACAGCCAGGGGTGCACTGAGGTTAAAATGAGACAAAAATAAAGAACCACAACCCCAGAAAACCCTGATTTCTACACGGGCGGCTCGTGTAGAGAAAGGCACGACACCAAATTGCAGTAATGCCGTAATAAAGACACCTCCAGTGTGGTTCCTGGGCAGCACAAACAGCTCCACAAACCCTCTGCCAGCCCCAAACCAGGCTCCAGGCTTGCACCCCTCTGCCAGCAGAGCCCCCAGCCCCGTTCTCCCAGAGGACTGGAGGTTTTTTGGGGTGGTTTTACACTCACTTTACTGCTCAGGAGCTTTGGCTTTATCGAAAGATCACGAGAACCGAGCAGCAGGTCGCGGGGAACACCGAGACACACACACAGCTTCTCCTGTTTACAGTCAATACTCAGCGAAACACGGAGGGAAGCCCCAGCAAGGCGGAGGTTGGTGCTGCAGGGTTTGGGAGCAGCCGGGGCCCAAAGGGAATCAGTAAATCTCAGTTTGGCAACGCCAGTACCAACCCAAAGCAAGCACCTCGTGCCCGCCCCTGTTCTGCGGGCTGAAAATTGGGGTTTTGTCTCCAAACACTCAGAAAAGTGAAACATTTCTCAGGGCAGCTGCCGAAGAGGAACTGACGGCACTCAGCCACAGCAGCAACACGGGAGGGAAAAGCAGAGAAAAACAGAGAAAAGCAGAGAAAAACAGGAAAAAAAACCAGAGAAAAACCAGAGAAAAACAAGAGAAAAACAGAGAAAAAAACCAGAAGAAAACAGAGGAAAACAGAGGAAAAAAAAGAGGAAAAACAGAGAAAAACAAGAGAAACACAGAGGAAAACAGAGAAAAACAGAGGAAAATAGAGGAAAACAGAAGAAAACAAAGAAAAACAGAGGAAAAACAGGGGAAAAACTGAGAAAAAACAGAGAAAAACAGAGCCCGGCGTTCAGCAGGAGAGTGCTACAGACATTTCCAGAAGAGCTGAGACTGAGAGCGCTCATTTCCATAACGCTCTGTTGTTATCATTAATGAACGTGCTAATTATCTCTTAATTCCTCCTTTAGAGTGATAATTGCTGATTAGGACGTTTGGGAATAGAGATGAACTGATTTATAGCCCGGCCCGGGGTTCTGAAGGTTGCACCTGGGAGGAACATCCCTGCTCCAGACTGATGGATAACCCAAACCCAACCGCCCTGAGCGTCCCTCTTCCCGAAGTTTACAGATCCAGGGGATGGGGGAAGGCACAGGGAGCAGTGAGAATGGCAGATTTCCCTTAAAAATCCTGGCACACGCCTACCAATGTTCATTTAAAGCAGCAGAAGGCAGGAGAGCCCTTTCCAGGAGAGGACAGGAATATCACAAAAGCTTAAGTGGATAAAAAGCACAAATTCAGCTGCTGCATCCATCACACAGCAGCAAAATATGCAAATACATGGAATTCCTTTACAAAACAAATGCTTTAGAGGAAAAGTTCCCAACCAGTGATCCCCAATTCCCAAAATAAAATTGGATTTCCTTAAAGGCTCCATGAACAAATGCAAGCAAAATGTGCAGCTTGCCAGGAGGCTGAAATCAGATTCATGTCACTGCTAAAAAACTATTCCAGGCCTAAAAGGAAAAGGGCTGAAACCCACTGCTCTAAGAAATTCCAGCCATAATAAGCTTTAATCTCCATTTAATCCCCAGGAACTCCCTATTGCACTGAACTCTCTGGCAAATGGAATTTATTTCAGCTGCCTTTTAGCCAGGGCAGTGCGCATTAATAGATGCTACGACCCCTGGATGTTATTTTAATTAAGAACATTAAAAGTATTTCTTTTAGTCGCCTGGCTGCTTTTGCTGTTGCATTTTAATAGTTTCTCGTGTTTTGCTGGAAACGGAATTTGGAGGCTGCACAAACAGCACTGAGGCCAAATGCAACGTGCTCCAGGTAATCCTCAGCACATCTTTGAGATATAATTTAATTACATGAAAAAAAAAAAAAAATTATGGCTGTTTTATTGTGCTTTAATGTAAATAGGAGCCACAAATACACATCCCAGCAGTTGTGGGGAGTGGGTCCTTTTCGGAGTTAACATTGCTCTTCCTCCCCGGCACAGGTAGGAATGGATTTGCAATTCCATCTTTAAACAAAGAAAGGTTTGGAATTCGGTTACACAAACCATGGTCACAGGTGAAAAAAAATCCCCACCTGGGCAGCACGGAAAGAACATGGGAGATAGGGAAAGAGGAAAGAATCACCCAGAGCAGTTTTTATCTGATTTTTGTCCACCCTGAAGTCTCCTGGGCAGCAGCTCCCGCCTCTCCCTGTGTCCTGCCCATGCCTGGGGGCAAAGGGGAGAGAACGAGGAGCTGCAGGGAGGCAGGAACATTTGCAATAACAAATAAAACATCTGCAACAGCCAAAAAAACCCCAGTATTTGCAACAACCAGGTGCTGTTCTTTGTCGCCAGCACTTTCAGTGCTTCTACCTGATCTGCCCTCTGGCAAAAGAGGAGTTAAAAACCAGCGTTTCAAAACTGCATCGAGGCTTTTGTTCAAAGTTCCAGAGATTCCTTCTGCTCATGTGAAGGAACTGTGCTGCAAAGGGAGTCTGTCTCCTTCCCTCCCAGGGGCTCCACACAAACCAGGTTTAGTTAAAAATTGAAATACCACCTAAAAACTAAACCCTGCTCTCTGCTTTCACCCAGCTCGGCCCAATCCTCTCTGGCAGCGCCAGTTCAGGGGTCACAGCTCCCCAAACTGCACAAAGGATGCTCAGCCCAGAACGAAAACGCCCAGGCAGGAGGTTACGGCAGCAAAGGAGAAATTCGGCAGAATTTGGGATTCGCCTCCCTCGTAAAGAAGCCTCCAGGCAGAACGGTATCTGTGGGGTGGGAACGCTGCAGGCTTCTCTCAGGGACGCACGGAGGGCTCCTCCCTCACCAGTGCCAGTTCCAGGATGTGGAATTCCTGAGGTTCTCCCTCTCCAAGCTGTGCTACAGCCACCCCTCACCTCCCCTGCACTTCTGTGCTGCTCTGGTGTCCTAAGAAATGCAATAAGTGCAGTGAACACAAAAAGGACTCATCTTGCTGCTGCCTCATCCTCCTTTGAGGCTCCCAGAGGGAAGCGATCCGTGACTTTCAGCTTTCACAGAAGGAAGAGAATCGTTTACTGGTCCTTGCTCAGAAAAACAAAACAAAAAAAAACCCCAACAAAACAATTTAATCTCAAAACATCTTTCTATTTAGTAAACAGTTCACAACTCATATTGGATTTTATGCCTCTTTTGGCTTCTGACTCATTATTTTTGAATTGTTAAGGATGAGAATATTGTCCGTACCCAGCACCTTTCCCTTTTAAAAGCCGTGAAGCACCTGAAATTCAGATTGTAAACTCCTGGGGAGGAAGGCACGCTCCTCCAGGGATGTGTGCCGTGTACAGCTGGAATTCAGGAAAAGCTGTTAATCTCCCAGTTCTGCCTTCACAATTGCATTCTACTGCTGTGAGGAAAGAGGATCTCTTCCTACCCTTGTATTTTAGCATGAAGAGCAGGCGCTCTTCACTTCCACGTAATTTAAAATCAAAAGTTAAAAGCTCTATTTACACTGATCTGGTTAAAAAAACAAAAAAAAAAAAGGTTCAGGAAAGAATTTTCCTGGCTCCTTTTCCAATGGTCTGTGCACTCCCATTGCATAAAGTCCAGGACAGAGCAAAGGGTTTATAGCCAATAAACTCATGCACAAAGTCTGTGTGACGTGGACATGTGACATTTGGGCAGATGTTGGATAACCTATTTGTCCCTTTTCACTTTGGTGCCTGTGGTTCTCCTTGCCTGGCATAAAGAACTGCCCTGAGGGGACTTCTTTTGGTTAAAATTAAAGAACTAGATATTTTCCATATCTAAAGCTCACAGTCCTAAAGAGCTCCTAAATATTAGGAAAACAGTTGACTGATCATAAGAATGAACCAGACTTCCGAAGAGTCATCTATGGAAAGGAAATTTCATTAAAATCAAGCTGGAGAGGCAGCGGGTCCATGGGCCCAGGCAGGTCAAGGCCTGTGGAGAAATGAGATAACCATGCCCTCGTGGCCTGGCTGAATTAGGAGGCAACGCCAACACCTCAGGAGGTGAGAGGTGCTTGGTTAGAAGATGTTCATTAAGATATTTTCCTGCACATTTATATTTGATTTCTCTATCTGAGATTCAGGGGAAGTCAAACAGTGCCCAGCAAGGCCAGAGCAAACGGCCCCTGAGAGCCATTCCCTGGCAAACACGGGTGCGGTGATGGAAAGCGATGCCAGGATGAGGGATGAGAAAGGAGCTGCCTCACTCTTCAGCTGGACAGGACGTCCAGACCACCCCAAAACCCCACCCCACCCACAAGGACAAGGCTGCAAAAAAGACTCGATCACAACTTCAGAGTGGAACTGAGACACGGAGAGCTCCAGAGAGGAGACACGAGATGAACGACCCAACGCCAGCTTAAGGTTCGCAGATTGGCCGCCATCAGGTTGAGAACCTCCTTTGTCCAGTACCTCCTGTGGGATCGCTCCCCCTGGCAGGTAAATCCAGCGGGATTGCACGGCGCCAGCGGGCTGGCACCCCCCTGCCCCGCTATCTGAGCGCACACACATCCATTGCACAGACACACAGACACGTCTGCCCGGGCTTTGCTCCCGTCTCCCGCCTTTCCCAGCTAGTTCTTCGAAGAGCCGTGCCCCCGCGTGCCCAGGGCGAAGTCCACGGCCTGGTGCACGCTGTGGAAGAGCAGGTGGTCCTCGCCCTCTCTGAAGAACTCCCCCCGGAGCAGGGAGCTCCTGACGGAAGGGTTGCACTGGGCCAGCAGCACGCGGACGCCGATGTCCCCGTAGTCCTTGCAGACCTCCTTGAGCGTGCGGATCCCGGCCGTGTCCAGGAACTGCACCGCACAGCAGTCGATCACTACGGTGTGAAACCCCACGGGTTCCGGCCCCAAATCCACGGGGATGCCGCTCTGGTTGTCCCCGGAGCCCGCCTCCTTCTCCTTGAGCATTCTCTTCTCCGCTTTCCTCTTGGCCGCCTGCACCCACGCGGGGTTGACCCCGGTTTGCTTGTAGAGGGAGGATTTGAAGCGCTCCTTGTTGATGTAGTAGAGGGGGGCTTCAAAGCGGAACACCACAACGCCGGGCTTGGTTTGCAGGTTCTTGTAGGCAGAGAGGGACTCGTAGGTCTCCGACTCAGCCACCCAGCCCAGCAGCGGCGCCTCCGGCCGCTGCGTCCGGAAGATCACGCAGAGCATGGAGAAGCAAACCCCCACCAGCAGCCCGATCTCGGTGCTGACGAGCGCCGTGGCCGCCATGGTCACCCCCCAGATCACCGTGTCCACCCTGCTCAGGCGCCACATTTTGGGCAGGTCCCTGAACTTGCGCAGGGCTCCGCGGAGGTTGACGATGGTGATGACGGCCAGGACGCACTTCTGCAGGGAGTAGAACAAAGGCGCGATCACAAGGAGCACCAAGAGGATCACCAGGCTGGTCACCAGGCCCGACATCTGGGTCCTACAGCCCGTGGACTCCTTGACCAGCGTCTTGGCAAGGGCTGCGCTGGTTGTGAAGCAGTGGAAGAAGGAGGGGATGATGTTGCAGAAGCCGATGGCGTACATCTCCTGGTTGGCCCTCACAGAGTACCCGTGCTTCTTGGCAAACATCTCCGAGAGGGACACGGTGATGGCAAAGCCGATTATGGCGATGGGGATGGCGTCCAACGCCACGCTGGGAACCAGGCTCCAGTCTGGAGGGCGCGGCGGCAGAAACCCAGTGGGGATGTGCCCGGAAATGCTGGAGCCGTAGGTCTCCTTCAGCTTCCCGAAGTGAGACGCCAGAGTGGCCGCCACAACCACGAAGAGTTCCACTGGAACCGGAGCCTTGAGCTTGGATTTGAAGCGTTCGTTGAGCTCCTTGGCTGGGACGAGCACCAGGAAGCACAAGAAGCTGGTGATGAGGTCACAGATGTTGGTCCTGTGGATGTTTCTGAAGATGTTTATCCAGGTGGTGATGAAGGAGCCGATGCCCCCGCTCCGAGGGATGTCCAGGCCCAGAAGGTACTTGACTTGTGAGGTCAGGACGGTGATGGAGGCCCCTGTGACAAAGCCACTGAGCAGAGAATCCGAGAGGTACACGGAGACAAAGCCCACTTGGAAGAAACCCATGGCCACCTGGAAGGAATCAACCACACACAACGTGTCAGGACACAAATCCCGCAGATTTTGCCACCTGGGATTAAAAAACCACAACATTGTGCACGGCCCTGGAGGGTGAGGATTCGCGGAGTTTAGAGGAACTGAAATGGCAAAAGCCAACAGTGTTTCCAATGTGGAGTTCGGGGTTTTTCTTTTCCTAGGTTTTGTTTTTTCCACACCAGGGTAATTAGCAGGGCAAACAATGAACATTTGTTCAGGGGAAGAAGACCCCCAAAAAGCCTGGTTTGAATACTGGGGACTTTTCTCCCTGCTCAGACCATGATGACCACCTCAATGACCTGCTCAATTACCCTGGTGGGGAAAAAAAGAAAAAAAGAAAACCTAAGGAAAAAAAAAAAACAACCCAAACCCCACATCTGAAACACTGTCTGCTTTTGCCATTTCTCTTTCAGTTCCTCTAAACTCCGTGAATTTTGCAAGGATCTAAAAACTTTTCTGGTGGCCTTTGCCTGCCTTACACTGGAGTTCAGAGCCTGCAATAAAACCACAGCTCGTGGGGTAACAACTGTCCTTTGCACGGCAGAAAGTTTGTTGCCCCTGACTCAGAAAAGACTGTGAGCTGCAAATTCCTCTGCTGCAGATCATATCAACAGAGATAACTGGGAACTCCATGAGAATGTCAGAGAATTACTGAAGTGAAGGCAGGATCGGGACCTGGGCTGGTGAAATCAGCTCACACCTCTCAGAAAGGCTCCCTTGTAGCCTTGGTAATTAATTCAAGGTTGTTCTAAGTGTAAAAGATTAACAATAATTAGCTTACCTAGTTAGGCTGTATTAACTAGTGTGAGAAGGTTTGCTTTTTATGATTTGATTGTAAAGTTTCTGATACAGAGAGTATGTGATTTTGGTTGAAAAAATCTAAAATTTAAGGGTGTTGGGCTGTAGAGAATATGCCCAATATTCAGAGGGACTGAAGATAAACTAACCTGATTTCTTCAGATAAAGAAACTCAATTGTATTTGTACTTGCCAATAATATTAAGTGCAATTCACAACTCCAAAACTGCACCCATCCCACAGGGATGAAAGATGAGACCCAAAATCCAGCGCAGCCTGGGAGGCCCAGAACATTTCTGAAATAACTCAACATGACCTTGCAGGACAAAAAGTTCCAGTTTGTGTCCAAAACCCGTGCTCCAAAGTACCACAAACAAGTTTTGTTCCCCTCCCACAGGTTTTGATTGGTTGTCACCCTGGACAGGTGAAAACAAATCAATGTGAACCCACAAACTCAAATACCACAGTTCTGCAGCACTGCTAAAAATAATCCCATTCTGGTTAATGTATGAGACTCTAAAAACAAGGGTACCTGCTTTAATTTAGGCAAGCAGCGAGTTCTAGAAAATAGGTAGAGATATATAAATATACAAAATATTGTATCCTCTCAGCAGAATCCTTTCCACGCAAGAGCATTTTCTTTTTTTTTGGCTTCAAATGGGCAAACAGCAAATTTTTAAAAGCGCGTTTACAAGTAAAAGGAAACTGGAGATACTTTTAGAGTCCAGATTTTTCTTTGTTAAAGGCAAATGATAAAAAGACTGGGATTAGGAGCTGATGCCCCCACCTTTTGGCACAATGAAATGGGGTCTAACGCAAAAAAAAATAAACAGAGCTTCAGGCCACAGCGAGGGAGGAGGAGAGCAGACCTTGAGAGCTGGAGGCGCAGGTCCTTACATTCCCCAAAAGAGAAACAACGGAGGCAGGAAAAGCCGTGAAAAAACGGGGAGCGCTCCCCAAAAGAGAGGCAAAGAGAAGCAAAGCAGGCAGGAAATGCTGTTACCGAGCGGGGAGAGCACCCCGAGGAGCTCCCTGCACCGCCTCCAGCCCCGAGGCGCAGACTGAGGATGGGAATGGGGACGGTCCCCTGGAGAAGAATGACAGCTACGTGCACACCACGCCCGTCTGCCCAGCTCCCCTCACCTGGTAAACTCCCGAGACGAAGGTCGTGGTGGCAGCCACGGCCATGGCGTAGCAGCTTCTGTCACAGAGCGGCTCCGGCGCCGTGCCGTTGCTGGTGCCGTTCCCGTCCCCTCCCGGGGCCGGCAGCGCGCTGAGCGCGGCCGGCTCCAGGTCGTAGCCGGCTCTCTCCACCTCCCGATCCACCACCTGCCCCACCATCAGGCAGACCACGCCAAAAATGCTGACGGAGATGTGGCGGGAGGTGCCGAAGATGCAGTAAATGATGCAGGAGAAAAAGGAGGTGTACAGGCCGTAGATGGGCTCCAGCCCGGCCAGGAGAGAGTAGGCAATGGACTGAGGGACCAGCAGGACCCCCACGATCACACCGGACATCGCATCCCCCAGCAGGTACTCCCGGAGTTTGTACTTAGGAAGCCACTGTAAGATGGGGAAAAACCCCAAAACGCAATCTTTAATTCTGGCTGGGGTGCAGCTGCAAGTTTTCTTCGCTTGCTTGACCAGCAGAGCCTTCACGTTCCTCTTCTTCTCTCGGGGTTCCAGGAACATCCTGCGGTGGAAACTGCACTTGGCGTCGTCTCCTTCCGTCCCTTCCGTCACCGCATGGATATTGTTGGTCTCTGCCATTGCTGCCATCACCAGGAGTCACTAAAAACACGAAGAAAGAGCACAGAGCCAAAAATGAATGTACAGCGTGAGACTTGAACATTTATGGAAAGCAAGGGCCGAAACTCTCAGCTCAGCAGAGAGAAAGCAACTCCCAAGCAAACTGGGAAGGAGCCTCCCCACTGCATCCCTGCGGAGCAAGGCAGGAGCTTTCCCAGGAGGGAAGCTGATAGCCTTGGGAATGCAGCTGCTGCTGGCAGCGTTGGGAAATGGACAGGAATGCAGCAGCACTGCCTTTCTGACAGGCTTCCTGGAGAAAATCTCTGCCTGCAGCCTGTCCCACCTTGCAAAGCCAGCCGGAGGGTTTACTGTAGGGCCACAGCCACTCCAGTTCCACTGCTGAAAATTAACTGCAAGCGGGACTTCTCCAGCAGAGCACAGCTCAATCTGCACCTCATGGGTTGGTTTTAGTTTTTATTTTAATGCAGTGGTTTCACCTGCCAAATACCGTAAAGGTTTGTTAGCTAAGAAGTGTTTTTGTTTTTTTTTTTACAGCCAATGGCACGCTGCAAAAAGAAAAAAAAAAAAAAAAAAAAAGCACTTCACGCTTTTGAAAAACTGGTTTTACAAGGAAATTGCACCTGATCAAAATAACGTACACAAGTGGAAAAGGTATTAATGGGCACAATGATAGGTAGGTAGGTAGGTGGAACACTTCTGCTGGAACTGGTGCTCACAGATGGTAAAACAGGGTAATTACACCGATAATTTAACACTGGGGATATACTGACTGACTGGAAAAGAGCAAAGCCTTGATGAGACAAACCCTAAGGAAACTTGAGCACACCAAGTGACTGCCAGCACTTACACAACTCTCCCACCTCCTGGAAACATCCAGAATTCTCCAGAAAGCTCCTTAAGCCCCAACACCTGGTACCATCGGTAAAGCTGAGCCATTTCGGCCAGAAACTCACGGGTGTGGGGTGGGACCCAGCAAGAGAACCCTGAGAAGTGGCACTGCCAGGCTCCCCTCTCTGGCACTGCAGCCCCAGAGGGCCAGTGGTGTTACCCTGGCTTTTCCGAGTTTCTTTATTAGCCTTTTGATTTTCATAAATGGAGTCAGATCTTTTAGTTCCTGTAGAATATTAGAGCAGTTTTCTACCTTTCCCACAGAAGTAATATAAACAAATCCTTTGTTTTTCATTCTCTGTCCTTTGTTTGCATGTTTCTAACCTGAAAACAACTGTAACTGACAATTGGTCTGGCCACTGAGGCTGAGGGGTGGAAACCCCAAAAAGCCAATCTTCTGCTAGACCCACAAATGTATAAAAAGTAAAAAAATAAACAAAGGGGTGTCTTCTCTCCGCTCTTTCAGCTGGGAGCTGGATCAGAAGAACCTCTGTGAAAATCTCTTGTCTGCGTGTGAGTGCTTTGTGCGTCTCGGTGACACCAGCGGCCGCACGGGCTTTGTGCGCTGCTCACGTCCTCTCCGGGCAGCGCCAACACGGCCAGACTGCTGCCCGTGGAACGCCCACCGCCGAGCTGACCGCCCAATTAACAGTCCTGAATTAATTGCACCAGTCAATAAATTGCTGCTGGAACTGGCAGCGCTAAGGGTGCCCGCTTGAGTCTGCCTCAGAATGTGCTCGCTTGATTTCACAAGCACAGTTCTCAGCACACAGCTGTGGGGTCACCGGGGTTGGAAAATCCCCCTGGGATCACCCGGTCCAACCACTCCCAGCAGTGCCAGGGCCTCCACTAACCCGTGTTGTGCCCAAGTGTCACACCTACAGGTCACTTAAATCCCTCCAGGGATGGGGACTCCAGCACCTCCCTGGGCAGCCCTATTGGCACAGAAGCATTTCCTAATTATGCACTCACTGCTACCGTCCCTCAGTGTGAGTTTCCCAAAGACACGGGAGGGAGAAGCGAGAGAAGGGACTTTGAGTGGCGCCTGCTGCCTTAGGACAGCCTGAGCAGAGGGAACCCACAGGAGCAGAACTACCTACAGAAGTTTAATATTTAGAATGGCTTCTTCAGAGACCTCCAGATCAAAGCAGAAAGGAATTCCACCCAACTAATGCCACCTCACAGCGCGGTGTCCTTGTCCCTGGAGCTGCGGACGTATCTAAAGCCAGCACGCAGAGGCTGACAGAAGATACCAGGGAGGAGTTTCTGTTTTATCTCCTCCCTGCTGGGACTCCCAAAGGTGTTCCCATCCACAGACCCAGACAGGGAGCGTATCTTTGCTGGGTGAGCTCCTGCAGCCACCCAAATAACCGAACGAAGCCCCTCTTTGCTGGCTGTCCCTGAAGGGAGGGCTCCAAACGCAGACCCCAAGCCGTGGACAGCCCGATGGCACCAGCAGGGAGGGATCTTCTGTGGGATAGGAGCTGTGTCCCTCCCTGCTGCAACATCCCAGGGTCACTGAGGCTGGAAAATCCCTCCCAGCCCAGAGCACCGAGTGCCACCTCCAGAGCCACAGGAAGAATCAGGATCTTTAAATGAAGAAAGCTGCACTGCCAGAAGGGACGTGCTCGGGATGACAGAGATCACACTTGGAGGAGACCCCCACCCCCACCTCGCAGGTCTGCAATCCCACCCGCCTGTAGAGGACTGCAAAGTGTGCTCAGGGACGATTTACAGCCCTCACAACCCCCCTAAATACACACAGAGAATCCAGGGAGTATCACAAAAGCCCCTGTCAGCTCTGCTTTGCAAAAGCGCAATTTGGAGCTGTATCTGCTCAAGTTTTACTTGTTTTACTAGAAGGGAGTTACAAATCAAAAGGCTTCTAACCCACCCAAAGCTCAGCAAATCAACGCTGTAAAATCTGAGGGGGGAAAAAAATCAACCCAGACCAACCTTTATGCGCAGCAATGAGTTTGTTTCCTGAGATTTTTACTAGAAGATTTCAGTAGTGAAAATCCTGCTGATTCCTTCTGTCCCTCCTCCAGGACTTGCAGGCAGCTCACTGAAACCTGGGAATTTTCTTAAATGTGCCAAGACAAACCCCAGACAGCTCAGCCTGGTGCTGCCGTAAAACATCAGCACGGGAGGGGGTGCCTGGGTTTCAGTCCTGTCCAGACAGTAGGGAAATGTTCTAAATAAAACCCTTTTGGCTCCACAACTCTGAGCACATACTGGGTCTTTGTGCCGATTGCATGACAGCTTTCTCCCCGTGGCATGAAAGGGACCTTTCTCCACACAGCCCCTGCCCCTCGCCATGCCAGGTTAGTAGGAAATGACACAATTTCCAACACTCATTTCACCCTCTTCTGCCTCAAAGTGCTGCCCTGTATTAATTTTGTAACCGTTAGCCTGGGCTTGTCTAATAAAACTGGATTTTGTTCTTAAACATAAAAAAAAAGAAAACCAAAAAACAAACAAACAAACAAAAAAAAAAACCCTTGAGAAAACCCCTTTGGTTCATGGTTTGGACACTGAAGGACATTCTGTATGTTTAACTTGAAAAAGGAGTTGCTGTCGTTTTTATTCTGAAAGCTGATATTTACACACAACCTAGAATTCACTTTTATGACTCACTCGGCCTTTCAGGGGGTGTCTCGTTGCCACAAACTTCACTTAAGATTAAAAAAACCCCTACAAGACAGCGTTGAGGAAATTTCCAGCATCTGATATCAACTGACTGCCATAAAATAAAGATACAGGGAGGTCCTGCAGTCTCTAAAAGTCATCAGACCTCCAGACTATTTCTGGAGCCCACCTGGGCCCTTCTTTCTGATCCCATGATGTGGCAGCATCTGCCTGGCTTCTGTTTTTGGGGGAGCACTGCCTGCAGCCCAGGGCTGGCTTGGACTTCATGCATCTGTGGCAGGTCAGAGTCACCTTGAGAGCAAGAGAAAAATGGATAAAAATAACAAAAAAATAACTGCTACAAGGTAAAACTTCAGGGGAGAGCATGTCAGAGTAGAAACTAAATCAAAAGCGTTCTTTCCGCAGCACCCATCTCAGTCTTCCTTATTTTTCTACATTTAAGTTATCACTGTGTGCGATCACACCCCCACCCTCACGTACCCCTTTCTAGACAGGAGGATTTACATGCACTAAAAATTGATGCGTAAATCCGTAATCTAAAAAGACAGGAACAGTTTCTGTAAAGGAGAAGCAGGTGACTCAGAAATCCAAGTTCCACACAAACCCAGCCAGAGCTGGGCCCTTAGAAGAGGCCTCCCCTAAGAACAGAACAGGAAAGCAGACCCCAGCATTTTGACAACTAAATCTTCGACCCTTCTCTTGTTGGACAATGGCCTTTTTCAAATAATGTCCTTACTGCTGGGGAGCAACAAGGAAATTCAGTATCACCGTGATAACACCCCGATAAGCACTGGCACAACGCTGCCTGCACCTGGGAATGTGACTGAATCCTTCATATCCTCCAGCAAAACATCCAAGCCACAAACATTTACTTCCACAAAGGACTGGAAATGACAGGAATAATGAAAACCTCGTTTAAGGAGCACATGTGGAACAGAGCTGCCTCACTTTTGGCACGGTAACCAGCAGCCGTCCACTCGTGGGAAAATCTGCGAAGCCGGACAATAAAACCTCGCTTTTGTCAAGTGTGGGATCTGCTCCTACTCCAGCTATGGGATCTCCCGAGCAGCAGCAGCCTCCAGCATTTTCGGGGAAGATCCCGTGGGATCGGCTCCCTGCTGGCAGCCAGATATTCCAGGGAAGTAGTGTCAGCTCCCAAGGGCAGCTGAGCGTGCTGCCTGCCCTGCCCTGCCCTGCCCTGCCCGAAGCAGATCCCTCCGGCAGGTTCCATCCCACCTGGATTTCTCATGGAGAGTTTGCCAAGAGGCCCTTTCAGCAAATTATCCAGGTGCTGGAGCCCTTCTCCCACCTTTCTGCTAGCAGGGAAAGGTGGAGCACCGAGGAGCGGCGCTGGGCAGCGAGGATGGGCTGAGGAAGCGCTGCCCAAAGGAATTTCCTCAGGCACCAGCTGCCGGCTCATCCCGGGGCATCCATCCCACCGCGGATCCACAGAGAGACCGTCCCATCCCAAAGGAAACCCGCCGGGATGGAGCTGGACAACGCAACTGCGTCGCTTGTTGTGTTTTAATGAACAACGATTAATAAAATTAACAAAACCCCTGCAGGAAGAGCCCCTCCTGAAACTGCGGGGTTTCGCCGAGCGCTTTGGAAGCCAAGCCAACACTGGCGGCGCCGGCCGAGCGAAAGGGAAGCGAGAGCAGCAGCTCAGCTTTGGGCCCCACATTCGCACCCACCCTCGGGCTCCCACCGCCTCCCTGCCCAGCTTCCTCATGTGCCGTTCGCTCTCGTCCCGCTCGTTCCGGGGCTGCGAGCGGCAGCCGTGCCCCCCTGTCCCCCCCTGCCCTCGGCACTCACCGCCCGCGGCTCCCCGGGCACCGACCGACGGACGGGGGGACCGACGGACAGACGGAGGGACAGACACAGTTACAAACGGAGGGACTGACGGACAGACAGTGTTACAGACGGAGGGACAGACGGAGGGACAGACGGAGGGACCGCCCGCCCCGGGCAGCACCGCCCCGCTCCGGGCAGAGCCGCGCCCCTTCCAGCCCCGGCCCGGGCCACTTCCGAAGGGATTCCGCCCGTGCCGAGGTGCGGGAGGCCCCGGGAAGGTGCTGCCGGCCCTTTGCTTGGCACTCAACCCTTCTAAATTACAGCATCGCTCGGGCTGCAAGAGACCTCCGAGATCAGCGAGCAGCCCTGACTCCTCAACCGAACCACGGCACCGAGTGCCACATCCAGTCTGAAAACATCCAGGGATGGTGACTCCTCAACCGAACCACAGCACCGAGTGCCACATCCAGTCTGAAAACACATCCAGGGATGGTGACTCCTCAACAAAAACATGGCACCGAGTGCCACATCCAGTCTGAAAACACATCCAGGGATGGTGACTCCTCAACAAAAACATGGCACCGAGTGCCACATCCAGTCTGAAAACACATCCAGGGATGGTGACTCCTCCCCGGGCAAACCATTCCAGTCCTTCATCACCCTTTCTGTAAAAAAACTTTTTCCTCCTATCCAAGCTATACTTGGATATTAGGAAAAATAAATCTCCCTTGGCGCAGCCTGAGGCTGTGTCCTCTGGTTCTGTCAGCTGCTGCCTGGGGAAAGGAAGTGTAGGTTTGATAATGTGAGGTGAGATTAAACTGTGCAGGTGCAGAAGCGTGACACTCCCTGGCCCCTTTTTGCTCTGGGTTACCACTGGGATTCATCACAAAGCTGGGAAGGATGAAGGGGCCTTGGCAACGTGGCTGTTTCAAATCCCAGCTTTCTGTGAAGTGCTCTGCTCTTATCTCTGGGCTGGAGGTTCAAGGCTGGAGGGGCCATGCCCAGCCGTGTCTGCCTTCCCTTCCTGGCTGCACAGAAAAGCAGACGTTCATCTCAAGTCAAATATTGCCCAATATTTGCATTCCAGGTGGAGCCTTGAGCTGTCAGAAAAACCCATCAATACACAGTTGGAGCAAACGAAGCCAACTTCAAGCCTGCAGAATTCATGCTCTTGTCTTACAGTGTTAAGCAAATGCTGCAAATCTTACTGTAGAAATACTGAATATTTCCCTTGAAAGCCTTTCCCTTCTCCATGAGGGTTTATTAGATGTCATGGTAACCAGAGCAGGCAATTGCAATGGAAATAGAAGAGCCCCCTCCCTCTCTCCTGACTGTCCATTGTCAGAAACATCAGTGGCTGACTTCCCAATCCCTTCAGGGGCTTCCACAGGAGTTTTAATTGAGTTTGAAGTATATGGCGACTCCAAGACAACCAGAGCAAATCCTTGGGAGGAGCGACATCTATGACAAAAGCATTTGAAGCCTTTTGTTTAGGGACTCTGGAGAATCCTAATAAGAAATCACGAACCCAAGCAACGGGTGTTCCAGCATTTTCATTCTTGTTCTAGAAGCACAGGCTGTGGAAAAAACTTGGATCATCCAGTACATCATGTCTTCATGGAAGAAACGGGGAAATAATATCTTCTTGGAACATGATATTAAAAGAAAAAAAATCCCAAGAATTATTATTTTTCTGGACCTAAAAAAAAAATCAGGCTTTTTTTATTTCTTGCTTTTAGACTGATTTTCTAAAAAAATGCATGGAAAAAATCCAAGCAATCATTTAAGATAATTAAATCATTTCACTTCCAACTGCTTTCCTGTTCTCGAGGTATATTAAGCTTTATGGCTAATATATTTCTGTGCTGAGGGAACCTTTGGCCCGGGAGAAATGTGCCTCTGGGCTCCTCACGCTCCAGAATCTCCTGCCAAGGACCTGGGGTTTGCTGACACACAAATGCCAGCGTGTGCCATCTGCCCATCCCACTCAGCCTGCCTGGCACACCTGCTGATTCTCCAGATCACCACATCATCTGTGGAATATCAAATCTCCACAGACCAGTTGGTCAGACTGCAAAATAATCCTGGAAATTGCTTTATTCCACTGAGCAGGTGCTGCTGGGCAGCCCTGGGAGCCCTGCCTCCTTGCCTTTTGCCCGGGCAGCTCCTGTCCAGCGCCCCGGTGCCACCTGGCACATTGCTCTGCGGGCTGTGATGGTGTTATCAGCCCTTGGCCATGAACCCTACAGGAAGAGACTCTTCCTGGCTCTTCCCAGTCGTTCCCAGGCTCCCAGCTCAGCGTTATCACTCAGCAGATAAAGGCAGCCTGCGATTTCCCCCGGATCTCAGCTGCTTCGTGCCACCTGGCTCCCAGCCTTGTGTAAGGAGCCTCCTGCCTTCAGTCCCGTCCTCCTGGCACCTCCCTGCCCAGTGCCCTGCTCTTGCTGGTGCAGCTCTGTGGAAGGATGGCTGGGTTATGCTGGAAGTGGTTAAAAAGGAGTTCTTTTCTCTCCTTGCCCTTCCTGCCCTCTACGGCTCGCAGCGCACCGAGATTCAGGTCTGAATTTGCACACTGCTGCGTTAAGTTTGGAGATGGAGAAGATGGAACTGCCTGGATCCCGTCTGTGAGTTCCACCAGAGCTGGGACAAACCTTCCTCCCCACCCTGACCTGCTGGGCTTGGAAGGCCCTGATTAATGTCACACACACACAGATCTACGTGTGGCAGGTCTGACTTAGAAACTCCATCAGCCTAAGTAACAGAAAGAGGCCCATCCTAATGCTCGAAATGCATTTCATTTAATTCAGCCACATCAGTCAGTGCTTGGCAAAACCAAAAAAGAAGAGCTAAAATGAGCTGCTTTTAAAGGCTTCCATCAAGGATGAGACAAATGCCAAGTAAAAATTGAGTGGTTGGAGGGGAGAGGGCGTAATACAAAAGGAAAGATGCAATGAATCAGAGTTCTTCAGTAATCAAAATAATTAAGCCATAAAGATATCAAAAAGAGATAAGCTCTGTCCATATCTCAGGACAATTATACTGCAATCAAGAAAAAGTATTCTGCACAAACATCTTGCAGAATTACTGCACTCTCAGCGTGTGTCACAGTCCAATGTTGTCACCTAGAGTCAAGAAGAAATTAGGTGATAAAATTTTCAGTGTTGATGTGTGTTGGAAGGTTTAGTTAAATAATTGCTGGACTCAGTGTGTCTTCTCACCCTGCTTTCATCCAGTCTTTCAGCTCTTTGCTTCCTCAAGGCTAAGGCATGGAACTTTAAAACAAGTCACAAATTCCGAGGAGTCCCTTTGCAAACAAGCAAATGCATGGGGGAATTAAACTGCACCACCAACTTGGCATCTAACTCAGAAATTCCACCTTCCTAGACACTCACGTTCAGCCAGAAGCTTTGTGAGCCTGCAGCAGGATCACAGATCCCACGTTTGAGTGAGGGTTGCTGCCTGCAGGGATTTGCAGCACTGCAGGAGCTGTCTGCAGCAGCAGCTCTGACCTGCACTGGCTGCTCCCAGCTCCTTCAGCTGGCAGCCAGAGAGAAGCCCAGATCAGCAGTGCTGAAGGACAGGCTCATCTCTTTTGCCTCATCTGAGTGCCTGAGAGCAGCTGCCCTTTCTGCCTCTGCTGGCTTCGAGCAGGAAGGAATATTTGCAAAGTCACCTTGAGCAGCCGCTGAGCTCCCCGAACCTGGCCACGTGCTTTTGTTATGCTGACAGATGATGGGTGCAGCAGAGCCAGGGCTGAGCACACAGCACAGCTTGGAGAGTCCGCTTAAACCAGGGAGAGAGATGTTACTCTAAACCTGAGATGGATTGCTGTGTTTATTTTCAATCCCTGAAATCAGGTACGTGTTGACTTTGACAAGTGACAGAACAGAGTTGTGGCCACAAGCGCTGTAAAAGCACAGAGAACTTCAGCCTTGGTTTCCTGGGGGTCTAGCCACGAAAAATGCTCCCAACAGCTAATTCCTGGTGATGGTATGAAATCCTCCAGCCTTGATTGCGTGTATCTGGAGCCATTTATTTGCTTATTCAGCCACGTAGTGACGACAGGGTCACCACAAATCATCGTACAAAAGTACAATTAGACCCATGAGATGATGCAGCCCACAGTCTGCAATGCAGCAGCAGTTGGAGATTTTATTGTGTTCATGTTAATCCTAACAGTTACAAAATAAATTTTAATTTGTTACAGAATTGATTTGAATGCAAGGTAGGAGGGGAGATCGAAACACGTGGGAGGCTCTCATTATTAGAGGTAATTTTGGGTAATATTCAAGTTTTCCTTTCCATCTCATTCCCAAGGTCTCTTTTTCACGTGTCCCTTATGTCTGGGCTTAGGAGAATCAAAATTCCCAAACAAGTTGTTCAAGAAGTTTATATCTTGTTCCTCCTCGATGATGCTTTCCTGCAATAGGAATAAACAAGATGAAAAAGTTTCACTTACTGTAAAATAAAGTAATATTTTATATCATATTTGACAAGTTGCTTCCAAGTAGAGGATTGCTTTGTCGCAGAAAAAATATTTCTTTTCTCTGAACTGTTTTGAGTGACTGTTTGGTTCTGTACAGAGCACAGCCACTGCCTGAGCCCACAAGACAAATAAATGGACATGCACACTGATTTAAAAAGATACCTCTGGATTTGCTCCAAAAGTTAAAAAAAGGTGGTGAGGAAAGTAAGATTTTCTTTTGAATTTACGAATTAAGAAGAAAATAATTTTCAAACTGAAGTTTAGTTGCAGCAATTAAAAGAATAATTATAAAAAATCTTCTGTATAACTTCTAAACAACATTTATTTTAAAAAGCGTGTAGAAAAGATGCCCTGCTGTGCCCAGCATGTATGTATCTGAGCACTGGACTAGTGCTATCTGCAGAGAAATACAGTTCACACATTTCATATCTCCTGCAGCATTTGGATTTGTCTAGGGAACATTTTCAAGTACTGGGTTTGCTCCAGCTCCTGCCCGGTTGGTGGGAACCCCTCCGTGCTCTTTCCTTGGAACAGGCTGAGAGTTTTCCTGAGTGTTGAAGCAAACCCAGTGTCTCCCTCAGGCTGAGGATAAATCATCTCCCAGAGATTTCTGCCCAGAGCTGTGCCCTGAGGCTGCGTGCTCTGGCAAGGACAGGAGATACCCACAACAAAATACTGATCACGTTGTTAGGTGGGAGATTTCCTCTGCAAAATTCACAGCCCCAAGCCAGAGTCCTGAGGAATAAATGGTATTTTTGGACACTTACATTCTGGAGAGGTTTCAGTAGGTGAAACCTCACTCTAAAGAAATAGTAGTGAATGTTAGAGCCTTGTAAAACACAAATCACATCTTGTTAATAGCAGAACAAGAGATGTGAATAGATCTGACTCCCTTCTTTTAAGGTGAAGGACAGCCTTAGGCCTTAGACCCTCAAGACTCTGCTTAGGTCTCCTTGAAACTGAACCAGGAAAGTGCAGGACATACAGTCCTTAAATGAACAAGTGGAGAAATTTGCAGGGAACCTTTTTTAAGTAAAGAAAAGGATTTACCTCCTCCCGCTCCTCTCCATTTAAGCTGGTGAATTTATCTAAAAAAAAAAGAGAAGAATGGTTAACAAAGCTGGCAATGAATTCAAGTTTGGGGCTGGGTACTGTCCCCTTGGAGCTCATGGTCAGAGATAAACCAGGAGGGGATGGGCTGGGCAAATACAGACCTTGACAGCAGGACTGAGCACCCAGAACTTGGGAAGTTCATGGGAGCAGGAAATCACATCAGAGAGAGGAGAAACTGGCCTTGCACTGCTTAGGAGCAGACCTCCTCCTTGTTATCCACAAAAACCTGTCTCCTGCCCCCTCCCCACACTCTGAGGAGCCCACAACAGCCCCTCACACCCCGGTGGAAGGAGCTGCCAGCAGGGATTGGGGTCCCTGCTCCCCACGGGGCCGCTCACCGCGCACGTCGTTCAGCAGAGAGTCCAGCTGCAGCATCAACTTCTTTTGCCGGGTTTTGTACCGGGTAAACATTTTGTTATCCAGCTCCACTTCCTTCACTTCCACACTCTCAGTGTCCAGATCCAGACTTGCAACCCTAGGGCACAGAGAGTCATTGCACCAAGGAAATCCATCCAATGTCCAAAGGTAAGAGAACTCTTCCATAGGACAGAGTCTGCAAAGAGGAGAGGGCTTTGGCAACATGAATTATTGGGTTGACAGCCCTTTGTGAAGGTTGAATTCCAGTTGTTACACACTGTTACTTATTTGGCAATGCCTTTCACTTACCAGCCTGCACTGGAACTTTCAAATGCTGGTAATGAGAGAGGAGGAGGTGGTTTGGCTATCCCCAAGTGTGAACACGGCCTTGACTTGCTGCAGTTACTGTTGTAGCAGTGACAGAACAAGAATGCCAAACATATCAAACGGTGTCCAGGTTTCTGGAGAGTTACCTTGATCCCACGGGCTAGGATGTGGCTTGTGGCACAGCTGTGAGGAACAGACCGAGCTGCAGCCCCGAGGCGCACGGTGATCCCGAGTTCTCCTCACAGCCCGAGTTTGAACTCAGCTTTAATCTGTGCAAGTTACAGAGGTGACATCTCAGACTCCAGGTAGATGTTTGAGCCAGCCCTTTGTGCAGCTGGCAAAGCCTCTTGTGGATCTGGGACTGCTGGTGCGGTGCTGCACCACTGAATTACAGCTGACACCCACGCATTGCATAGGAAGTGGGAAGTTATAAATGAAAGATATCACTTGCAAGAGAAGAGATAATAAATCTTTCTAGCTGCCAAGCTTGTCCACAACCCAAAAACTAGGTGGGAAATGAGCTGGTTACTTCTGCTGCCAAAGGCTGTTCCCTGGGAACTCAGCTGAGGGAGGGTCACCAATGTGCATCCGAGACAGCGTTACTGTAAACTGAACCCGAGGGGCTTCATCTCTGATAAAAACAGTTTTCTGGTAATAAAGGCCAGTGGTTTTCATCAGAATCCAGCCAGGAAGCCGAAATTTAAAGGGAGAAGTGTAAGAGCAGGCAGGGATCTCTCCGTGCCTGATAATTGAGTGGACGTGGTGCCCTCTGGCTCAGCTGGAATAGGGAGCAGCTCTGCAGCACAGCGTGGTGGGACGGAGGGGCACAGGCAGTGGGGTTTGACCCCAGTTACCAGCACCACATCTTATCAAAGAAGAAAACAAGAGTTATGAAATGGAACATTACCTGTCTGTGACCAGTTTCAGATCCTACCAAGAGGACTGCAAAGAAAAAAAAAAGGAAAAAAGAAGAAAAAAGGAAAAATATAATTAGTG
Source organism: Hirundo rustica (assembly GCF_015227805.2). Classification (NCBI taxonomy): domain Eukaryota; kingdom Metazoa; phylum Chordata; class Aves; order Passeriformes; family Hirundinidae; genus Hirundo; species Hirundo rustica. The sequence continues at coordinate 1,493,545 of NC_053463.1, forward strand.
TGATTTTCGGAAAGGTCACCTGGCTGAGAAACAGGCAGAACCATGAAGAAAAGCAGACTACCACTGCTTACTTTGAAGAAGAGGAAAACATCTGGTTGCTTTTTTATCTTCTGCAAAGCCTGAAGATTTTGCTCAGCCTGGTCCGTCTTCTGTTCCATTTTCTTCCTCACGTCAGCGATGACTGCCAGTGGTTCTTCCTCATTAGACCGAATGTCACTCAGGATCATCATCTTTTTCTCATGAAGCTTTGTCTCTATATCATCAAACAGCTCTTTTAGCTCCGAAGTCAGTGTTTCGGCATTGATCTAAATGAAGAGATGAGAAAAAGGGGCACTGGCTCAGAAACTCCACCCTTCAGCTTAGTGCCTCTGCTTATCAATTAGGATTGTATCTGTCCTTTGCACTGGCTTTGGAAGGAAGCAGACAATAAACATTTGCTTAGAATATCTGATTCAGCAGAAGCTTTTCAAAACTAATCCTGATATGGTAACAAATTCAGATGAATTTCAGCTACCAATGTGAGAGCTTACTGGTACACGCTGAAAATCCCACTTGTGGATATAAATTGCTTTTCTTTTATTAAACAGGTAGAAAACTTTAAAAACACATAATCCTATGTACAATCTGTGGGCTGCCAGTCCTGCAACCTGGTCTGTGCAACCACAACACAGGGTGGAATTCCCCAGCTGGCTCCTCCTGTGGAGGAGCTGGAAGGTGTGATAAAGTTTGGCTTCTGGCAGTTTCTCAAACCACTCTTTTCCCTTTCTATTCACCTGCTTCTAATGGTACAGTTACCATAATTTATTGCTGGGAAACTGTGAAGGAAAAATATTCTGAATTAGCAATAACCTGGATACCAACCTTGATCTGATCCTCCCTTTCCTGAAGCTTTTCTAGGGCAGTAACTAAATCACTTTTATATTCCTGCAGCTCTGTCATGGTGTCGAAGAGTTTAACCTGGCAGAAGGAAAGACAGCACTGAACTTCCCAGCAGGAACAACTTCAGACCAGACTGGCAGTTTGTGGAGCTGGTGAAATGGCCATTGTCTCACACATCCCACTTCTGCTTGGCAGCCCTGGAATTCTGGTATGTAACCTGGGGGAGGAAATCAGTCTGCAATTCATATAACTGCAAAGGATGCTTCTGCTAATTCCTGAGGAGGCTGTGACCTGTCCTGAGGTCCAGAGGGAGCCATTTCCTGCCCGTGCACTGGGCTCCTGCAGGGTTTTTGCTTGGACTCTAAGCTGACATATTTCAAATGCAAGGCAGTGAGTGAGCATAGGAAATGCATTTTATCCCCTCAGTCCCAGCTGATTCTGGAGCATTTTAAGGACAGCAGCTGGACTCAGAGGCAGGAACACGGAGACCCCATGTCTCTTGTATCTGCTGGGACACTGGTTCCACAAGATTTGTGGCAGAGGGAGGAGTCCTTGAATCACTGAAATTGGAAAAGACCTCCCAGCCTGCTGAGTTTAACCTTGTCCCCACCTTGTCACCCAGCCCAGAGCACTGAGTGCCACGTCCAGTCATTCCTTGGACACTGCCAGGGATGGGACTCCAAACCTCCCTGGGCAGCTCCTTCCAGTGTTTAACAACTCTCCCAGTGAAGAAATTCCTCCCGATGTCCAACCTGAACCTCCCGGCACAGCCTGAGACTGCGGCCCCTCATCCTGTCACCGGTTACTGGGGAGCGGAGCCTGATCCCCACCGTGCTGCAGCTCAAGGGAAGGACCTCGAGAGGGACAACTCCCTTCCCCGCCCGAAGTTCGGAAGCAGTGGCATTGCAGGGGCTCTGTGGAGGGGAGGGATTTTCTAATATTTCTCAATCCCAGCCAGGAGCACCGCAGTGAGGGCGGCGGGCAGTCCCGGGGCTCGCTCCGTGGGGCAGCCGAGCCTCTCGCCGGCTCTGCCACACGCCTTGAGGGACTGACCCACGCTCGTCCCGCCAGCCCCAAACGCCTTTCTCCGCTCTTCTCCCTCTGCCTTGCTGCCCACACTGCTCTGGCAACGCGCAGGAGGGGGTGAAAAGCAAATTCCAGCACAACGCAGCAGTCCCTTGCTGGGGCGGAGAGGAAATCCCCGGAGATGCCTTCACGCCCATCCCCATTGCCTGTGAAAGCCCTTTTTTTTCCCCCCTTTTTCGCGGCTGGGGCAGGAGCCATGGGGAGGGCAGAGCTCCTTACCAGCTGTTTGTCGTGTCCCTCCTTCGTGGTGATGACCTCGTGGCCCTTGTGGGTGCCGGCGATGGAGCAGAGCATGCAGACGCACCTCTCGTCCCTCACGCAGTAGCACTCCAGCAGCTTGCCGTGATCCCCACACGTCCTCTCCTCCGCCCGGCCCGCTCCCGCCTCCACCAGGACGTGCTCCTGCTGGAAACCCTTGGCGTTGTGTTTGCTCAGGCGGGCCTGGCACAGGGCGGCCTCGCACACCAGGCAGGCTTTCAGGGCCGGCAGTGCTCACAGGGAACCGCGCCGGCCTCCCCCTGCTCGGCACCTTCCTCCCGGTTCCAGGCTTCCTCCTCGAGCCTCTCGCCCTCTGGAAGTGGCGGCCTGAAACTCCTCCACGCTGTTGCCCACCTCGCAGTCCTTCTGCAGCTCCGGGATGGGCCCCAGCTGGGCCCTGCATATGGGGCACGTGGAGGGGCCCTGGGAGCTCTGCTGGGCTCCCAGCACCTTCTCAATGCACTGCTGGCACAAGCTGTGGCCGCAGCCCAGCGACACCGGCTCCTGGTACAGGCCCGGGCAGATGGGGGAGGCCAGCTCGGCCTCCGGGCTGCCGGCAGCCCCACATCCCTCCCCAGCTTCAGCCATGGCCACAGCAGAGAACCGAAACTCAAACCAGACGCAGGAACCCAGCCCCGAGGCCACAAGCCCTTCCTCCGCCCCACGCCGGGCAGAGAAATGTTCCCTCTGCCTGTTCCACCCTTCCCCATGCTGTGACAGCCACTTTGGGAAGTTTCCTTTCATTCTCCAGCAGAAAACGCTGCCCAGTCTCTCCTCACCTCCCAGGGCAGCTTTGCTTCTGCACTGGAGGTGCAGGATGGAAAGAGGCGGCAGAGGCAAAAGCTGCCGCCTTAGATCAAAGATCAGCATTGCTGCTGCCTAGTCCTCTAGCAGTTCATGTTGTGCTGTCAACTTTTTAGATAAAATAAATTGCCATCACGTTTTGCAAGCTAGTAACGTGACTTTAATAACAGGAAGCCAACACAGTGTTGTTGGCTGAGCAAAAATGAGCAACTAAAAGGAACTTCCATTATGATTAACAGAACAAATAAAAGAGGAGCTCTGGCAGGAAGAAGCAGGGTGCTGTGATACACCTCCTGTCATAGCTCCTGTCATAGCAACCCACAAACCAATTTCTGAAATGTCAGCTTAGCGCAGCCTCCGTGCAAGGCCTGGAAATACCAAATAACACCTCGTCTCCACATCACTGCAGGAGCTTCAACACGCTGGTGGCAGCACGGATGGGATACTTCAAAGGGAGGGTCCCTGTCTCGGTAAGCCTGAAATTCTCAGCAGAATGTCCAGCCTTGACAGACACACCAAGCAAAGACAGAGTGCTTCTTCTGCCGCTGATGTCTTTGAAGTAAGGAACTCACAGAGGTAATTGTGAGGCATTTGCAGGCAGCATTCAAACCAGGCACAAACAATTCCAAGCTTCCAGCAGCTCTCGTTGCTGGTGTCCTCCCAGCAGCAGCTCTGGTCACCCTGCACGTCTGGGATGGCACCGTGCGTGCTGGAGTCCTGTCCTGGTTTGTGCTGGGATGGAATTCATTCTCTTCTCAGCAGCTGGTACAGTTTTGGGTTCAGTAGGGAGTAACGTTGGTGACACACTGATGGTTTGGCTGTTGCTGAGCAGCGCTTAACCTGAGCCAAGGACCTTTCCATGCCTCGTGCTCTCCCAGCCAGGAGGTGCACAAAAAGCTGGGAAGGAGCACAGCTGGGGCTGGTGACCCAAACTGGCCAAAGGGATATTCCACACCACAGAACACCACGCCCAGGATATGAACTGGGGGGAGAAGGCCAGAAGGAGCCAATTGCTGCTTGGGAACAGTGGCTGGACATCTGAGAGCAGGTGATGGGGGAGCAGTTGTGCTGTGCATCGTTAGTTTTGGCTGGGGTTTCTCTCTCTTTTCTCTCTTTTTTATGAGTGTTATCATTATGATTGCCACTGAATTTGTATTTCGTTAGGCTACTTGAAAGAAAAACCAGAGTAACACCCAGACATGGGGACATGGTGTGTTGTATGACCACCAAACGTGAAGGGACCTAAACAGAAAAAACACATTATGATTAACAGATAATTGTGGAGATTTGGAATCTGCCTCTGTCCTGACCTGAGGCTCGCTGCCAGCGAGGGCTGAAGCACCATCCAGAGAGCAGTACCCAGGGAACCCTAACTTAATCAATTCAGTCAGACAAGTGTCCTACTGTGCACAGCTCTGGGACTGTAGGCTGAGCTTACAAAGCATTGCAAAGGAGTAGAAGTGTTTACACAGAAAGACCAGGTTATTTATGTCCTAAGCAAACTCCACCTTGCTGCTGCTGTGATGAGTTCTTAACTTTCCCCTTGAATCAAAGGGATGCCACAGAGTATTCTACTTCTTAATCCTCCCAGAAAAGCCCTGGGACTTTCAAAAGCCTCTTTGTCCATAGACTGGTTTAGCAAGGTGTATTAAGGCATGCCCCAAAGCCCTGAATCCCAGGACCAGCTCCCTTTGCTGCACACACATGTGCAAATAAGCATACAGTGTGAGGAATTAGCACTTCTAGAGGTACTTGGTGCCTCATTATAGTCCTGTCTTAAAGATGTTTTATTGACTTCTCCATCTTGCATTTGACAAAGTGAAATGAGCACTTACCAGGTGTTGATTCGTATCCCAAAGGTGATGGTGCCTTAACGGAAAGGACCATATTTGAGAGGTATTGCTGGAAAGAATTCTGAATAGCCTCTGCTGTTAATTTATGCAAAGCAATGGGTGGTTCTGGCACCCTCACACCATCCATTCTAGGAAATGGCTTTCGTTGCCTAAAACATGCAGAAGGAATCACAGAACCACAGAATCACTGAGGTGGGAAAAGACCTCCAAGGCCATAAAGTGCAAGCTGTGTCCAATGCCTGCCTTGTCCCCAGCCCAGAGCACTGAGTGCCACCTCCAGCCCTTCCTGGGACACTCCAGGGATGGGGATCCAAACCTCCCTGGGCAAAAAGCCTGAGCACCCTTTCCGTGAAGAAATTCCTGCTGCTGTCCGAGCTGAGCCTCCCCTGGCCCAGGCTGAGGCCGTTCCCTCTCTTCCTGTCCCTGTTCCCTGGGAGCACAGCCCGACCCCCCCGGCTGTCCCCTCCTGTCAGGGACTTGTGCAGAGCCACAAAGGTTCCTCCTGAGCCTCCTTTTCTCCAGGCTCAGCCCCTTCCCAGCTCCCTCAGCCTCTCCTGGGGCTCCATTCCCTGCCCTGGGCACGCTCCAGCCCCTCGGTGTCTCTCCCCACGAGGGTCCCAGAACCGTTCCCAGCGCTCACGGTGTGAGCTCAGCAGTGCCAGCACAGGGGACAGTCACTGCCCTGCTCCTGCTGCCACACTGCAGCTGAGACACTGGTGTGCCACCGGCCTCTGGCCCTCCTAGGCACACCTGGGCTCGTGTTCAGCCAACACTGAACAACATTCCCAGTTTCCCACCAGGCACCTTTCCAGTCACTGTTTCCCCAGCCTGGAACTGCGTGAGATCGTCGTGACCACAGTGCAGGACCTGGCACTTTGCCTCACTGAATCTCACACTGCTGGCCTCAGCCCATGGATCCAGCCTGTCCTGACCCCACTGCAGAGCTTCCTGCCCTCCAGCACATCCACACCTGCCCGACTCAGTGCGGTATGTGAACTTACTGACAGTGCACGCCATCCCCTCGTCCAGATCGTCAATAAAGACATTAAACCTCAGGAAGAGCTTACCTGGCTTTAATTGCTGCAAAAGCCTGTAAAGACATTTTGAAAGCAGAATTAGCACAGTGCAGGCACAGGCCGGGCCTGGAGCTGTGTGTCTCTGGGAAGGGAGATGCTGATAGGTACCTTGGTGAAAAGAAGTGTGTCCCTCTGATTTCTTAGAGCCTCCAGCTCCTGAACATCATGACTGACTGAATCCCTCTGCCTCTTGTGACTATTCATCTCTATCTCAATCCGATAAATTTGTTGCTCCTCATAGTCGTTGAGAACTTTCAGGACGTTTCCTTTTTTGTTCTCTAACTTCTTATGCATCTCCTCAAACAAGTCCTCCACCTGTGCCCTCAGCTGGCTGTCTCCGCTCTATTAAGAAAACAATTTCAAAATTGTAAGGGACATTTTCGACATGAGCTCTCACTCAGAAAAAAATCTGTCTTTCTTCTGGGATGAGAGAAGTAACTAAACACTGAAGGTTGGAAAAATAAAAAAGCCACACACCAGCCGCTCATCAAGAGGCACGGACTCTCAAGCCTGACTAAGAATGTAGCCCCCAGACTGGAAAGAAAGTTATGCACCGTCCTTTCTCAAAGAAGACACATCAAAAATATGTGAGAAACCACCCAGGAACTAAAAAAAGCTTCAAAATCCTTCTGGGGAAGGGCAAAAGAAAACTTTATCTCATCATTTACCAGCAAGCAACCACCCCAAGGTGATATGGGACCTTGAAACAAACCTTTAGGTCCTCCACTTGTTTCAGCAGCTTTGCTATGGTTTGATCCAGCGCAGCTTCCTGGTTTTTCAGTGTTTCCAGAGTTCCGGGATAAGATATCTACAGATATAAGCGGAAGGAGATATCAGGACAGGACTGGCATAATGCACGAGATCAGCAGCTTTATCCACAGGGGTTAAGCTAGACTGGCAGCAGGTTTGCTCACTGCATGCTCTCAGGACAAATCAGTAGATAAAGATTTTATCCCCGAACAAATGCCACGATTACAAGCACAAAAAAAAAAAAAAAAGACAATTTGAAGCTGAAAACTGTTCATGTGCACAAGCCACATATAAAGCTATTTCCTCTGTTGGCACTTTTCTTTCTGTTACTCTGTCATTAATTATCTTTGCTTAAGTGCAGCTCAGGCTCATATTCGGCTTGGACGCGCACCAAGAGCTAAAACCTTCCAGGAGCACTCAGTCCCACCAGTCCGGCCAAACTCTTCCCTCGGGAGGGGAAAAAAGCGTTTACAACACCTTGTTTTGTATCTCAAGGGCCAAACCCAGAGAGAATCTGCGACAAAACCGAGAATAAAAGCCCAGGGTTGCAATTTAGCCCCATCCCGGGTCTGCAATTCCGGAACTCAGGAGCCGCCCCCGTGCCACGGGCAGCTCTCCGGGGTTTTCCGGGCACAATCCGTGCCCATCCCACCGTGCCAGCAGCCCCTCACCTGAGCTTCGCCGAAAGCCTCCTCCAGGCTGATGATCTTGTGGTTCTTGTGGGAGACGATGGAGCACAGGATGCAGACGCAGTCCCAGTCGTTCTCACAGAAGCACTCCAGCAGTTTGCCGTGCTTGGGGCATTTCCTCTCGGCCAGAACCTGGGCATCGCAGGGCTCCACCAGCACGTGGTTCTGGGCGTTCTTGCTGCCGTGCTTGCTCAGGTGGGCTTGGCACAGCGAGGCCTCGCAGCTCACGCACGTCTTCACTGCGGGCAGAGGCTCCTGGAGGCAGAAATCGCACAGAACCACCTTCTCCGGCCGGCCCGAGCTTTCCCCCTTCTCCTCGCCCGGCCCTTCCTGCTCCGGCGGCTCTTGTTGCGCGGGAGCATCCATGAACTTGTGCACGATGTTGCGCAGGAGGAAGTTGGGCCGCAGCTCGCCGCCGGGCGAGTGGCAGAGCGGGCAGCGGGCAGCGCTCTGCGGGCTCCGCAGCGCCTGCTTGATGCACGGCCTGCAGAAGCTGTGGTTGCAGCTCAGCGACACCGGGTCCTTGTAAACGTCCAGGCAGATGGGACAGGTCAGCTCTTCCCTCAGCCCGGCCATAGCCTCTGTCCCGGCCATGGCGCCGCAGTTCCGGGGCTGGGCTGGGTGCCTGAGGGAGGGCTCTGCTGGGAAACGAAAGGAAAATGCCGTGCGGAAGAGAAGCAGCCTTCACCCCGTCGGCTGAAAGCCGCTGCCTCCTCCCCTTGGCCAGGGAGGGTCATTTCCCCCCTCTCTCCGGCTTCCTGCCTCTCCGTGCCCTGCAGGAAAGGGCCGTGGTGTTGAGGGGGAAAAAAAAAAAAATTGTAACAAGTCGTGTTTAATTAAGTCTTGGGAATGCCTTTCGGTTTACCCGACAGGGCTTTGTCCTGTGTGCAAATGGTTATCTCAGCTGTAAAGGCTGTGAGCCTGAGCGATGCTGATAAGAAGGAATGTCCTGGCCAGACCGCAGCAATGGGATGCATTCAAAGAGAAGAAACGTTTTTGGAAGCCTGTGACCAAAAAAGAATCATTGGAGGAATGGGATGTTCCCCAAATGACCAGCCGAGACCCTCAAAAGAACACTATTCCAATGAAAATAAACTCCAAGAAGTGATTTAAATAAGCAGAAAATTCAGGGAGTGTTTAGCATATCAGTATGAGTTTGGGGAAGTGTATTGAATATATAAAAGTTACATAGATTTAAACTGGTCCGTTAGCAAGGTGTGATGTGTATAATAAATAGGGAGTTACGCCCCACATGCCTGGGGGCTGAAATAAAGTAATGCCGCTTTCTAATATTGAAATGACAGTGTTAGAGAGTTTAATTCCCTCTTTTCAGTGACAACAGGCCAAACTCTGCGCAGCAGCTCGAGGCTGAGAGCGTGCACACTTTGAGGGGAACATGGCAGAAGGTCCAGCCCTGCTTTGATGGGTCAGGAAATGAGGCAGGAAGGAAAGCTGGGAGGAATCCTCGTGGGCGGGGAGCTGGGACAGCTGGACCAGCAGCCAGAGAGCAAAGGAACCAAACCTGTTCCCCTTTACAAAGACACCTGGATGGACCTGGACAACAACCTGGGACTGATGAACCCTGAGCGGGCACGGGTTACTTAAGTGCAGCCTCCAGAGCCCCTGGGCAGACCTTGTGTGGCACAGGGCCGAGGTCCCTGTCGGGGAGCTCCTGTGCCAGCAGAACCCAGCAGGATTTGGTGTCAGACGTCACTGCTCAGGGCACAGGTGGGAGCTGAAACGCTGAAAAGCAGCCCAGGACAGCTCAGTGTGCCAGGAGATAAGTAACACTGCTTCCCTCCCCTCCAGCAGCCACACGGAGCTACTCCAAAAAAGCACCCATCTGTGTGAAAAGGAGTTGTTTTATCACAAAGTTATGCCAAAATAAAACCAGTCATGCTGGGATTTTTCCCAAATGCCCGGAAGTAATTGCTGGGACCAACGGAACCGTTGGGCTGGTGTCAACGTTCACCAACAGCTCCCTTCAGACTCTAGGTCTGCTTGCAGGAGTTATCTTCAATAAACAATTGTTCAATACAGTGTCTGTGCTTTATTTTCCAGGAGGCTGCCTGGGAATGCAGTGTTGGAGGCACAGGTATGGCTGGGAGGACAAACATCAGCTCTGGGTCTGTCCCTCCCTGCAGACCCTTCCTTTGTGTGCCCCTCTCCCTCCTGGGAACCCAACTCCAGTGTCTCTGCTCCACGAGTGCCCACCCTGGGCACCCCGTGGCTGGCTGTCCCAGCTGCATTCCCACATTTCCCCCCTCCAAATTCATGTTTTCACCTCTCTGGGTGCGATTGGCAGCGCAGTGCCTGATGTATCTCAGAACAACATTCCTCTTTGGTGGCCTTGAAGCCTGCTGGGTTTGGAAAGCGGCAGGGAGCAGGCTTTCCATCAGCTGTGCCCTCTGGGTGCAGCAGTGGCAGGGATGAGGGGCTGGGTTTGGGGTGGGAGGCTGGTTCCGGCTGGGGGACCCACACTGGGCTCCCACAGATGTGCTGGAGACAGGCAGGTGTAGAGCTGCTGCCTAAATCACTGCAAACCAGCCCAAGGCAGCAGCTGGCACAGCTCAGCACCTTGCAGAGCTGCTCCTTTGGGCTGCTGGGATCCTCCAGCCTGGCAGCATCACTGACCCGTGCTGTGGATAAAATCAGTGCAGCCTCTCCAGCCTGGTGAACCCTCACAGGGGCACGGCTGGCATGGGGTGCCCGGGGCAGCTGTGCCCGTGCTGGGCCTGCCCAGGCCTTCCAAACATCCCTTCCAGAGCCTGGACTGCCACAGGGACCAGGACACCAGGACACCAGGACACTACGACGCCAGGACACCAGCACACCAGGACACCAGGACACGGCTGTGCCCCTGGAAGAGCAGTTTGGCTCCCAGGGCCTGCTCTCCTGGCCCCAGGGGCTCTCCAGGTGCCATCCTGAGCCAGGACACCACGGCCATGCCCCACTTTGGCTCCCAGGGCCTGCTCTCCTGGCTCCAGGGGCTCTCCAGGTGCCATCCTGAGCCAGGACACCACGGCTGTGCCCCACTTTGTCTCCCAGGGCCTGCTCTCCTGGCCCCAGGGGCTCTCCACGTGCCATCCTGAGCTGCACAGCTGCCGCATCACCACCTGGAGCCTTTCCACACTTTTTCCTGCACTCTTTTTCATCACTCCAGACTACCTCAGGAGCATGCCCTGCTTCATTCTTCACCCACTCCACCTGGGGACTTTCTTTGGCCAGGGGTCCTATGGCAGTGGCCCCACTCGAAGCCCAGAGCCCAGGTTTTTCCTGCATGAGTCAAACTGGGGGAAGCCACACTTCAAATAGCAACAGAGAGGGATGTTCCCAGGCAGGAGCTGCATCCCTGGCAGCTGGGAGGCTCTGCCACCCTCTTGGCACTGGCACCGCCCCACTGCCAGCCAGGCAGAGCAAAACGCCTCACCCCGAGCAGACTTGCACTAAAAACTAAAGTATAGCAGCACAAATGTCTTCCTTTTTTTGTTCTTTCCACTTTATAGTATATATGTTATCGTTTATTTATAGGCAGATCACTTCACTATTTACAGTACATGAGCGTAGAGATTCTACAGTCTTTTTGATGTAAACAAGAAACTCCACGGCAGGGGAGTCTGGAAAAAGAAGCCAGTTCTGAAGTATTTACACAATTTAAAATAGAACTTTTATACCCACTGGATAGATATAGAGAATACATTGAGCGATTTGGTTAAATTATCTATGAAACTATAGAATCTGACAATGTAAAAATACAAGAAAACGTTCTCTCATTTTAGAAGGTAGACAGTTAAATCACACTAGAAATAAATCTCTTTTGTTTTTTTAAAAATAATAACAATAATAATAAAGGAAAGGCATAAGAATCCATGCCATCTCTTAAGGTTAAAGTATATTACATAAATAAGGACACAACAGAACGGAACCGGGGGAAAAATTAAGTGAAATATAAAAAAAAAAAACCAAAACCACTACCAATTAAAAAAAAAAAAGTACTAAAAACTTGATTCTTAATCATAGAGGAATCAATTCTGCTGCTTTTACTTATTCTGCAAGTAGAAAATTGCAGAGTTAAGTAGTACTTACTCAGCGTGAGCAAGGGAGGCAGAATTGGCCCCTAATAATCATGAGCAGTGTCCTTTTACATAGAAAAAAATTAAAAAAAAAAAAAAAAGGAGAAAAAGACAGAATTCAGCTTTTTTTTATAAATAAGAAAGCAGATGTGCCCCTTTTTAGGTGAAATTCTTACACCTTTCTCAAGAAATGCATCAACTGAACCGTTCTCTCTCTTTCTCACATGCACTCACACACTCCCTCCCCGACTCCTGCTGCTGCCCCTGGCCCCGGGGAGGGCGAGGGAAGAGGAATGAAACCCCAAAATGAAACCCCAAAATGAAACCCCAAGGCTGCATTTGGCTCTGTATTGCTTGAGATTGTCAGGGCTGCACTTAGAACAGAACGGTGTCGGGTTCAGCTCCAACACCGGTGTAGCTCAGGACTCGGCAGACCTCCGGAAAGAGAAAAAAAATCCCCCCCCAAAAAAAGGAGAAAACCGTGTTGATCTGCAAAACTCATTTGCATGGCCCAGAGCTGAGATCAGGCTCAGGGCTGTAACGTGCTGACAGAACGACGCGCGGCCCAGGCAGCTGCGCTGAGGAATCGAGAGAAACCTTTGCTTTGGGGCAGCATCCAACCTAAAACCTGGGATTGTCCTCTGCATTCAGCCCACACACTCAGAAACTCAGTTTGCTCCTCCCTGCGGAGCCTCAGGGACACGCTGGATTCCAGCCAGAAACCTGCTGCCCCCCCCGAACAACGAGTTTTTCTGGGGCAAACCTGTGCAAAACGAGCAAAGGGGGCATTTTATCAGAAACTCTTCACACATTCGGCGTTTCCCCACGGCACCTGCAGCAAACGGCTGGGGGACGTTCTATACGTACACAGTTTTAAAAAAATAAATCTCCTCCCGCCTTTATTGCCTACCAGAAGAAACCCTTTTGCTCCCAGGTTTCTCCTGCCCATCCTTCAGCCCCTCGCAGGGGGCTGGGGTGCGAGGGGTCCCTTTTTGAGGGGCACCCACGGTGATTCCAAAGGCTGGGTGGGGTGTAAAGGCAATCCTTGGGAAAAGGGGGGGGTGCCCAGTCCCTGGCAGCTCCTGCAAAGCTCTGGGCACCTCTGGCAATGCCTGGGCGCTGCTTTGCTCCTGCCCCATTTTCCCTTGTCAGCATCCAAAGCTTAGGCAGCTCAGCAGGGAGCTCTCAGCTGCCCCTGTGCCCGACCCACCTTCCTGCAGAATCGAGTGCTGGGAGCTAAAGACACCTTTAGAGTTAGAAAAAAAATCCCCACGAAAACTTAAAAAAAAAAATAAAATTGTTTTTCAACCAGTCCTAAAAGGTGGGGGGAAGCCACAGGGCAGGCAGCACACAGCCCAAGGGGCTCTAAGCATAGTGCATTAGTCCTGGAAAAGAAAGATTTTTTGGGGGGAGGAGGGAAAAGGAACCATCCCAAGCGAATGGGAAAAAAAAATAAAATAAAAAACCCAAACCAAAACCAAGAAAACCCAACCCCACTTATAGGCTTCAGGCACCACGAAGACCACTTATTGCATCTGTTCCTACCCTAGGGCTGCAGTACTGATGAGCTCTGTGCAGGAACAGCTCTCCCCTTCCCCAGCACCGGCTCGGGGCCCGACCCAGGGCACCCAGCCACAGGGAAACACTGGGAAATTCTGGATCTGGGTTTGCCAAAACCAGTGCTTGGGAAGTGATGGCTGATCCCCTGGAGCGGGCTGGAGCCCCCCCAGCTCTGCGCTAACCCTTCCCCTCCACCACCCTTGATGCATCCCCAGCGGGGCCCGGCCATGGGTGCCTCCAGCTGAGTGGGAGATGGAAGAATTCCACTTATTTGCCTTTTTTTTTTTTTTTTTCTTTTCTTTTTGCCTTTTTTTTTTTTTTTTTCTTTTTTTTTTCCTTGGTTGCTTTTTTTTTTTTTTTTTCTTTTTTTTCTTCTTTTGGATTGATCTTTTTTTCTGAAAAACATCAGCACAGCACAGGACAGTACTACCCACCCTAAATGTGTCGCTATATACATTCTACATAAGCTCTATAGCAATCACATGTAAACATCATCATCGTGAGGAAATACTAGGACAGAAAAAGGCAAAGCTACAATGAGGCAATTGCCAATAGCAGATGCTCGGTCTCGGCCAAGAGCTGCTCGCGGTCGCTGAGGTGGGATGAGAACAGGGCGGGTTTTGGGGTGGGGAGAGACGCCAGATTTCACTGCCGAGGCTGAAGTGGCACAAGGGCCGTTCCCCGGCAGCGATCGTCACCGGCGGCGCCTCGGGGACCCCGCGCTGGCCTCTGGGCCCTGGCGCTGCCGGGCCGGGTGTTGTCAGAACCACGGCTCTCCCGAGGGGAACAGCCAGGGAACTGTGCTGGTGTCGGCGCTGCCGGCGTTCCTGCTCCCGCCAGAGCCCGGCTGCGCTCCGGCCCCCGAGCCAGGGGCCACCCCGGCAGGGCTCCGGCGCTCGGTGTCGCATCCCGTGCCATTTCCGAGGCTTTGGTCACTCTCCCTGCAGGACGGAACATACCCAGGGAACCGGGGAGAGAACCCCCCGAGTCGTGGGGAGACCCCAGGAGACTCTAATCTATCTATTGGCAGAGTTAAGGCTATAATATTCTATCTACAGAGGATGGCTGAATCCCTAGCGGTCTCTGGGGCTCGAAAATAAAAGGAGAAGGTGGCAATGGCTTGAGGAGCGGCAAGATCCCCGCTCCCGTGGGAAAAGAGTGCCTCTGGCCGGCTGGTGGTGGGCTTTGCTCCGGCTGGTGGAGGGCTGCGTCCCCACCCCACCGCAGCCACGCGCCGAGGGCAAGTGCACGAGTAAATGTGGCATTTAATCCAGCCCCGAGCGCCCTCGGCCGGGGGCAGAGCTGTGCCCCGGGGCGCTGGCGGGCGTGGGACGGGGCCGGGCTGTGGGTGGGTGCTGGGACCTGTATGGCTTATCAGCTACGGGGCAGGGTGCTGGGCGGGTGTTCGGTGTGGGTGCTGTGCCCCACACCTCTCCGCATTTGGGCTGGACTTTGGGCTGGGTTTGGGGCTGGACTTTGGGCTGGGTTTGGGGCTGGACTTTGGGCTGGGTTTGGGGCTGGCTGCCCAGCGGGAAGCACGGACAGCTTTTCTCGCCCCGCTTGCTTTGCAGGGTGTGGAAGCGAGCGTGGATCAAGCCACAGGGCCTGGCCAGTCTCCCAGCCACCCAAGGGGCTGGAGAGGAGCCAGCTCCTCCACACGGACCGGACACATCCATCCTGTGCCAGCAGGACCCACCGAGCCGGGCCTGGCTGGCCCAGCCCCTCTCTCCTGGCTCCAGCAGGGCCGGAGCAGCGCTGGCTGCGGGCACTGCATCCCTGTCCCACCCTCTGCAGCCTGCAAAGCCCCGGCTCCATCACCCAGCTCAGCACGGGGGTGATGCTGGGGGGGCTCGGGCCACCCCAGCACGAAGAATGGCTTTGACAGCAAAGTGGGTGACCCCGGGGCAAGCACCGAGCACCCCGGTTTGCCAGCAGGGGAGGCAGGGGAATGTCAGCTCCGTGGCTGCTCTGACCCCCCATTTGCTGAGTGGCAAGTGCCTCATTACAGTGCATAGTTAAAAATCAAGGAAGCGGTACAATAAATCTGAATTACAGTACATCTGAGCCATAAATACTTTTTTTTTTTTTTAAGTATATACTTTTTTTTTTTTTCCTCTTCTTCTATTAAAAATTAGTTTATAATCCTGATTCTATTCACAATGAACAATTTCATCATCACACACTACGGACAAAAAGAAAATGTTATGGTGAACACAGCTGCAACTCCACGGCGGGAGCATGGGGAGGGCCGGGAGCGGGGAGAGGGGCCGGGGGGCTCCTAGGCTCACCCTAAAACAACCAGTCAGAAGCAGAGGGGGGGACTAACGTGTGGCAGTGAGACATCAACACCATGGGGACTCACAGACAGAAGCAGCTTTGTTCAATGTAAACATCGATCAGGGGACAGCAGTCTCTCTCTCGCGGGCGTGCTCTCGCTCTCTCTCGCTCTCTCTCGCTTGCCATAGACTGAATAATTTCTTTGAAAACGTAAACATATTGGAAGTGCCTTGACTGAGGTATTGAGGTATTCCTCCAAGGTTAAGGCTGTTACCGATGCAGGCTGAGCTGGGCCTCCTGCAGCAAGCTGTCGAAATCCATGGTCTCGTACTTGCTTTTCACCGGAGCTGGGGAGGACTCGTCCGTGCCGCAATCTGGGGATGGCAGGGACACAAGGCAGCCGGGTCAGTGACTGGGGTGGGGATCAGCGTCCTCTCTGCCTCACTGAGGGGGAAACTGAGGCACAGCAGGGCGCTGCTCAGTGCCCTGCCACTGCACAGGCAGGCTGCACGCAGCGGTGATGGTGACAGGACTGGGGCAGAGGGGCTGCAGCCAGCTGGGCAGGGCACACGGCTCTGACATTCACTGCCAGGGCTGAAAAAATCTGCTGAATTTGGAGGGGCTGGCACGGGGCTACCCCACGGGAGCCATGCTGGTGGCAGAGCCAGCCTGCTCCACTGCCAGCCCTCTGCCAGGAGCTGAACACGGGGTGCCCCTGGAAAGCCCAGGGAATTCAGCAGAGCTAAGGCTGAATTTCACAGCAGCTTAACGTTTCGGGTGTGTATTTTTGAGTGGTTGCATTCCACCTCTGCCTGGGGGCTCCCCTTCTCACCCTGCAGCAGGATGAGCAGGGTTTTGGCAATGAGCCGGGCTGTGCAGGAAGGGGGTGAGTGGTGGCTCTGCAGAAATCAGGTGAGGAGCACTGAGGGGGCTTCTCTCGGCCAGGGGGGCAGCTCTGGCCTCCCTCCCCACAGCACTGCACAGCCACCATCTCCTCATGGGGTGCTACCCGGTTCCTAACTTCTCTGTGCCCAAAATGGGAGGCTCTGGGATTTATTCAGATGAACAACGGACATTTGTGCCCACAATCAAAGTCAAGGGGTGGCTGCTCTAAGCAGAGCAGATGCTGCAAGGCGATAAAAAAATCAGGGAGTACTTGTATCAGATGGGGCATCTGGACGTAAGTCAAGACTTGGGGCTTTATTTTCTGGACCTCAGTCTTTCACTCATCAAGTGGGATCCAGAACCCTTCAGCCCCTGCAGAGGGTACAGCAATAAACATGCAGTGTTGGTGGAACACCTGAAGCAAGGAGGGCTGGGCAAAGCCTGGGACACATTTCTCTTGCAGGACGAGCTCAGGGTTTGGCTCCTGGCCCTCAGCTCAGCTGCAGCCCTGGTGGCACAGTCACTGAGACCTCGCTGCAGCACCGGGAGGATTAATGTCACCACGGCACATTTCAGTGCTGTCACTTTGGCTCCGGAGCGCACGGGCAGCGTGGTGGATCTGTCCTGCAGGGCAGCAAACCACCCACATCACCTCTTGGGCTAGTGAAACGTTGCTGACTGCCTTCTCTAATGCCTGGGAAGGGTTTTCTGCTGGAAAGCCTCCAGCACTGTGCAAAAACTCAGCAGACACAGGACGGGCAGCGCTCAGCTGAGACCCGGCAGCCCCGGGCTGTGATGCTACATTTTGCAGCCAACACACCCTGAGGCCTCACACCAGGTTTTTTTCCCTTCTCCCCAGTTTGCCAATCCACCTGTCTGAGCCGTGAGCAGTTCCACGAGCCGTAGGAAAGCCACAGGGCTTTTCCTGCAGGCTCGGAAGGTGTTTGGGATCCCCGCGTGAGCGGGGCTCAGCGGTGCAGTGTGCTGTAACAGCTCTGTGCTGATAAAAGAGACAAAGCAGCTGCTGCTTCCTCACCCAGGTCGGCGTATCTGGTCCAGAAGAAGCGCCCCAGGCCACCAGAGCTGAGCTGGAAGGAGGGCTCGTTCCTCTTCCTGAGCGAGGGGCCGTTCTTCAGCGATAAGGCGGCGTGCTCGGAATACCGGTACGTGATGAAGCCGTACTTCTCCCCCCTGAGCAACCAGAGAGAGAATTCAAGATGTGATGAGCCCCACAGCCCTTGTGATGCAGCACTACACCCCTGGCCCGTCATTCTTCCACTGCTCCGTCCCACGGATGCCCTTGGATCCCCGGACACACTGAATCTCCTTGACCGAAGCACCAAGACCGAGGGCTCGGCTGACCCGTTGATGTGGCACTGGCAGTGCTGTGGGGCTTGGGGAGAGGAGCTGCCTGTAGCTGCTGGAGCCCTGGACCACAGCTCACCTGTTAGTCCTGGACAGGACCTGACACTCCACGATTTCACCAAACACCTCGAAGCGCTTCTTCAGCTCGCTGGAGCTCATGCTGCTGGAGAGGTTTCTGATGTACACCACCCGGCCTTCCCCCTGCCAAAGCAACCAAAAGCTTTCAGGCTTGGAGCCTGCACCTCTGTGCTGCTGATGGGCTGTGGAGGAGCCCCTGCAAGCCAGCACTGCCGTGGACACACTGACATCTCCACTGTGTCACCCCCAGCACAGCCATAACCAGGCTGCAGCAGCCGCTGCCCCCTTCTCTTTTTTAAAATTCTCCTGCGTTCTTGAAGCTCCTTCAGCTTCTCCTGGCAAACATGGGATATATTCCCAAATATTGCCAGGGGCAAAATCCAGTTGCATTGCAATTGGAAAAAGTGCCAAAGCAGTGTGTGTGTGTGTGTGTGAGTGTGTGAATGAGTGAGTGAGTGAGTGTGTGAGCACAACAGTAGGGAGCACCAATTTACTCTGCCGCCTGCCCACCCCTCTCCCAGCTCCCAGCACGTGCCCACGGCTTCCTGGTGCACGAGGACGCAGCGGGGCCACATCTGTGACAGCTGAGCAGCTTCAGGGATTCCCCAGTTCGCCCCACAGAGTGCCAGTGCCAAGAGCACTGAGGCACCAGCGTAGGCTGCTCCGGGCATCCCCGTGCCAAGGACTCCGTGTGTTGCCAGTCGCTGGCGGCTCCCTCTGCACGTTGGGTTTTCCTCTCCCCCCTCCACCCCCGTGTCCTTGTTTAACGCTGGCCTCGCACCAAGGGATGCTGAAGCCAGGGCTCCACTGGTGCTTTTTGGAGCAGATGAGCCGAGGGCTGGGGTTGCTTTGTCCCCGTGGGGTCCTTGCTCACTTACCATGGCCTTCTCCCGTCTCTTCAGCTGGCCCCGCTGCCCGCTCCCGCCCTGACACTGCTCGCCGTTCTCACACCTGCAAGGGAGGGACAGGAGGTCAGCCCGGGGCTGGGGGAGCTGCTGGGAGAGCTGCAAACATCACTGAGAAGCTGAGACACCCACAGGAGTGGGTGGGCACTCAGGGGCACTGGGAGCCAAGGAGAGGCTGGGGTCTGGAAACACTGGAAAGGACACCGGGGAGGTTTTTCTCGTAGATGCCAGGCCTGGCTTGGGTCCCTAGTTTGGGTGCCTGCCCACACCCTGTCACCCATGGAGCACCCCCCCAGCTGCTTCGTTCTTCCACTGCTCCCTCAGGCCGTGGCTGATGCTTGCAGCAGCGGCTGATGCAGTACCAATTCTTTCCATAGTTCTTCTTTCATTAATTAGCATCTTTAGCGCTGGTGCCAGCACAGCAGAGCGCACTGGGGCTGCCCCGCGCCACGCTGAAAATTCAGGGGGCAAAACCAGCCCCGAAGTCCCCGCGCCGCCCGTACCTGAAGGTGCGTCTGCTGGCAGGTGACCGCGAGCGGCAGCACGAGGAGCCCGAGCTGGACCTGCTCCGGGAGCAGTAATGCAAACTGGTCCTGGAAAGGGGGTTTCTCCTCAGGCACAGCTTGGTGTTGCCATGCTCCTCCTCTTCCTCCTCCTCCTCCTCTTCCTCCTCCTCCTCCTCCTCCACGGGGGAGCCGCTCTCACTGCAGCTGTCCTCGAAGACGGTGTCGTACTCGGGGGTCTTGCAGAACACCATGTCCTCGTCGTCGAGGGCACTGTCCAGAAAGCCAAAGTGCTTCGTCAAGCTGGCTCTGATCTCCTGGTCTCTCAGCTGCTTGACGCCGTCCTTCCACAGCATCTCCGTGCCCGCGTCCTTGCCGAGCTCCAGCCCCTGGTAGTGGGCGGCCGGGACCCTCCTCTTGTGCTCCGTCTCCACCTGGCTCGGGGGCTCCCAGGACTTGAGCACCTTCCTCTGCAGGGCGGCCTCGGGTTTCAGCACCTGGCAGTAGTCGTGGTCCCCGAAGGAGCGGGAGAAGGGTCTCTTGAGCAAGCCCTGCTGCTCGGGGAGCGGGCGCCCGCCCGCCCGGCTCAGGTGGGCGAACAGCTCCGTCCTCTCCGGGTGCTTCCTGGGGGCTTTGCTCGAGGCTGCCACGTCCCCGGCGCCCCCGGGGCTGCGGGACAGCCCGTCCTCCTTCCCTGGCTCCTGGGGGATGTCTGGCTTGTACAGGTCCTCCTCGGCGGGTTTGTAGGGCGGGGTGGTGGGCGGTGTGAGACCTGAACCCCCCAAAGAAAGGGCGGGAGTCAGCTCTGCCCCCTCCGTGCTGCGCGGCCCCACGCCAGTCCTGGGCTGCACCCACAGCCTCATCCAGTGGCACTTGGGGGAACAAGAAGGATGCCTTGATCCCAGTAGGGACCAGAGGACTCTCCCTTCCCTCCTGGCTCAGGCAGGGCCCCCCCTGAGCAGCTCCTCCCACCCCAAACGCATTCCGGTGCTCGGATGTGGTGGTGCACAGGGAGTCTCCTGTGCCTGCAGTGGCAAGGGGACAAAGGTGTCCCCTTGGCTGGGTAGGCTGGAACTGATGGCTCCAGGCTGATTTTAGGGTAAATGAGCCCCTCCCACCCCCCAGAGGAGATTTGAAACTAAAGAATTCAAAGCCTGTCCTACCTGCTGTCCCGCACAGCTCCACAGTCAGCATTGGCTCAAAGTTTCTCTTCCCAAAGGTTGGGTCACTGGAGAAGAGCAGAAAATCAGCAGAGAGAAAGTGTTCAGGTGAACCACAGCCCCAAAACCCAAAAGAAAGCTGAGAAAACACTGCTCAGGACTGAACTCTCCCACCCTGGCTGATGGAGCAACCCCACAAGAGCAGTGGGGTCAGCATCTCCAGGGCACACACACAATGCCCTGCGCTGGGCATGGGACTGTCCCAGCTCCCTGCAGCCTGTGGCTCCCCACAGCCCCGTGCCCAGCTGGCTGTGCTCTGCAAACACAGAGCCCTGCCCAGCCACCACCACCCCAGGCAGTTTCCAGCCCCAGCCTGGTTCGCTCAGCCCCATCTGCACTTACGTTTGTGCCAAGGACAGCGTGAGACACCGGGGTGTTTCTGCAAGGCAGGAGAGAAGCGGGTTACCAGTGGAGCTGTGTCCCTGCAGCGCCCACTGAGGGCTTTGCCCACAGGACAGGGACGGCTCACGCTGCCAGGGCTGAGCCATTCCTGCACTTGCAGCTTGCTGGGGTCTTGGGGCACCACTGCAGCTGAACCCCAGAGCCCAGATCCAGGGGGAGAATCTGGAGGGATGAGGCAACCTAACCCCAGCTGGGTTAAGGCCACGCCAACTCCTTCACCTCATTATGAGGATGGGGAAACTGAGGCAGAAGACGCCCGTGGATTAAAAAAACACCCCAAAAGAGAACAGACCCCCAGCTCCCCATGCATGGCACCCCACAGCCAGGCAGCACAGGGGGCTGCTCACAGCTCTCCTGCCAGCAGCACTCGCCCACGGCAGGGGCGGCACGGGCACGCCAGGGTGGGCGAGCGGTGACGATCCCCCAGCCCTCACCTGTTTGCTCCAGGAGGGCACAGCGCCGGCTCTCGGTGCCCGCCTCGCCGTCCCCCAGGGAGCCCAGGCAGAGGGGCTGGGGCTCTGCCAACGGGGCTGTGCCCCCCACCTCCACTTCGGCCGCCGGCTCTTCGGCAGAGAAGCCCTCCAGCAGCGGGCACGGCGCGGCCTCCCTGCAGCCCAGGGGCGCGGAGGACTCGGCGTGGGGCTCGTCGAGGAAGGAGAGCCAGTGCCCGAGCTCGGGGTTGAGTCTCTTGGAGCGGCGCACGGCGTAAACCGCGCCGTCCTGCCTGCGGGCCGCCTTCCCTGCGCCCTCCTGCTTCCCAGCATCGTCCTCAAGGCCGCCCAGCTCCCGCGGCGCCTCCTCCTCGGGGCTCCGCCGGTGCTCGCCCTTCTCCGCCGCCGCTCTCGCCCCGGCATCGTCCCCAGCGGGCGGCACGGGGGAGCGGGAGCCGGGCGGCCGCGCCAGGGCCGCGTACACCGGCTTGCCCAGGCGGTACGGCTTGCTCACGTCGCACAGCAGGTCCCGCGCCAGCAGCTCCTTCAGGATGGAGAAGGACGCTCCGGGTTTCTTGCAGCCGCCCGCCGCCTGCCAGGCGCAGCCCGGCCGACCCTGGGCGCTGCCCGGCGCGGGGGCACAGTCCGGTTTGGCTCTCTTGAAGGGGCTGCAGGGCTGCTGGGGCTGGGCGTCGGCGGGGTCGCGGGCGGGCAGCTTGCGAGGGGGCAGGCAGTAGGTGTGCATGTAGCGGATCAGCTCCACCACCGAGTGCAGCTCTCCCTCGCACGAGAACTGCCCGCCCGTGCCGTCCTCCGCCGAGGACAGGCCGGCCGCAGAGTCGCCGGAGCTCAGCGAGTCCTCGCTGGAGTCGCTGTCGTCCTCGTGATGGGCGCAGGCGCCCGGGGACGGGTGGTGGGCGCTGCCGGGGCACTCCTCGGGTGCCTGGGGGGCTTTGGTGTGGGAGCAGGAGGTGCTGGAGGTGAGGTGCCGGTGCAGCTCCGTGCAGCTGCGGCTCTGTGCCTGCGGGACGCTCGCCCTCCTGTCCCGGGGACCCTCCACCTTCCGAGAGGAGAGAGGAGAAAGTCAGCCCCGAGCCCCGCTGCCACGACCCCGGGGCGAGGCTGACAGAGCCGCCCCACGCCCTCGAACCCCCCAGTTCTGCCTCGCCGGCACCCCGGCCTCGCTGGGGTCAGCCCCGTGCCCCAGTGCCGCCCCTCCTGCACGCAGAGATGCTCCTTCTCCCCAGGAGGGATCTGCTGCTCTTCCCACACAATCTAATTTGCCAGGCCTAATGCACCGCACAATTACCATTAGCAAGGCAGGAAAAATCTCTGGTGGCACCTTCTGCCGGGTTTCACAGCAGCTGAAGCGTTGGGGTGGGTTCTGCACTATGACTGGTGGCCAAAGGCCGTGGCTTGGGCTCAGTCAGCAGGGAGGGGGGCAAGGGGGTGCCCAGGGAGCGCAGGGGGCTTTCACATGTTTGATTTCACAAATGGGCGCTCAGAGAAGGGGCAAAGACCGAACCCCCGCTGGGCTCAGGGGAGATCAAGGTGCTTCTTAGCACAGCACCAAGTCTAAAGTTGCGCAGAGCCCAGACAGGGACGGGAGCGCTGCGGGTGACAGCCCCTGCCTGTCCCCAACCCCTTGCCCAGCCCAGAGGCTGCCCACGCTCCCCACCAGCCCCGTTTGGGACAGCGGGGGGTGCTGCAGGGGCTGCAGGCAGTACCTTTGTGCAGGGCCGTGCGGGCCGGGACTTTGGGGTCCCCGGGCGCCGGGCGCTCCCGTCCCGCTGGGCCTCGCAGCTCGGAGGCGACGGAGACAGGAGCAGCTTCTTCAGCTGCAAAGAGAAGGGGCAAGAAAAGGGGTCGGCATCGCAGCGAGGGCAGGAGATAAACGCCCAACGCCCTCAGCCCCTTGGCTCACGTGTGAGCGCATCCATCATCGAGCATCCCACCCAAAAATGGGGTGTAAAAAAATCAGGCAGGGAGGGTTGGGGTTAGGATTTGCCAGCCCCTGGTGGCCGTGGGGCAGGTGCCTGGCTGTGTGCAGCCCTGTGGGGGTCGGGGCTGTCCCCACAGCATTGAGCCCAGGGACCCCCAGGCAGGTTGGGGCAGTGAGGACAGGAGGGAATCTCCTTCCTCCCCGCCGGTGTCACACACACAGGAGCTGCCGTGGCATCCCAGCTTCTCACTCCACCAGTTGTGCCCTGAGGTGACAGAGGCTTTACACCGGTGTGAGGGATGGGTTTGGACAGCTCGCTGTGGCCTTTCGAGGCTCATTTAGCCAAAACATCCACAGAGGGCCTCGACTCATTAATGAGCTCTCAAGGCATTTTGCAGATGCAAATCCCTGTGGGATCTCGAGGATCCCCCAGCACCGTGCCAAGCCCACGGGCAATGTGGGAGCAGGGTTTTTCCCCAGGCCACCCCGCAGTGCCACCGCTTCTGACAGCACGGTCAGCACAACCTTCTCCTTCCACTCAACCCCAATTTTGGTCAGGGGGAGGGGAAAAAAAAAAAAAACCACCCCAGACCCCATGCCCAACAACGACATTTGAAATTATGCCCGTGTGGCGCTAACAACCCGAGGCGACAACAGCTCGACAGCAAGACGACTGCGTAGGCACCGGGGACTGCAGGAAGAGACAGATCTGGGGCTCCCGGGGGGCACGGAGCCCTGGGGGGTTAGGGAGGGATAGAAAAGGGGTGCCCGGGGCAGGGTCTGCCAGGAAACGCCAGCCGGGGCACCCGCAGCTTTAGGAGTGAGGCTCCTGTTGGTGGAAGCGCCCAGCACCCCTTCCCGCCCGCCCCTGCAACGTATACATCCTATATATACACATACAGGTCATGTGTGATATATACCCCGCGGGGCGGGGGCGGTGGAAATGCACGCTGTCACCACTGGATGTCACTCCTCCCCTTTGCTGGCCTTTTGGGGACACCCCGGGGCCGGGCTGGGGGCTCTGGGGAGGACCCAGAGCCGCAGCAGGGAGCAGGCTGGGGGTCCTGTGCCAGGGAACCTGCCAGGGACGGCAGGAAACGCTCCCAGTTCATCCTGGCCAGGAAGGGGAGCGGGGCTGGAGCCCCGGTATTGCAGGGAACCCAGTGGGATGCTCCAGCCACGGAATCTGGAGGGGCTGGAGGCCACACAGCCCCCTGAGGGGCTTTGGTGGAAGGCACAGGGAGGGTCAAACCCTCCCGCTGAAAGCCGAGGGCAGGGGCTGGCACTCGGGCAAGCCCCTCTTGTGACAGCAGGGAGCTCAGCCCGGGGCAAGAGCCGGGGGGAACGGCCACCACTGCCCACGGGCACGGGGCTGGGATGAGGCGGGGAGAGCCCCGGGCAGCCCCACACCCGCGGGTGGCATTAAAAGCAGGAGTGGGTGTGCCAAAGCAGCCCCCGGCCCTCTGCCACGCGCCCCCGCCCCGTCCATCGGTGGGTTTGTATACACACAGCTGGTTCCCGTGAGGATGGTGATGGAGGTGACAGCGATGATGCAGAACATGTATACGTATACAATACAAGTATATGCTTTGGTATTGACGGTTAAAGAGAGTTTTAAGCCTAGAATGAAAAAATTCAGACCTTGGCTTCCTATCATACCCATGCAGCCGGCTTATCTGGGGCTCATCCAAATCCACCTTAAACAGTAGGAAGTGGGTTCTTACTAGAGACAGCTCATCACACTCGGGGGCCGGGGGCGGCCCCCCCGTGACCGGGGCGGTGGGTTTGGGGGAAGGGGCGGGTGAGGTGGTGGCGGAGTTGAGCGTGTCCCCCTCTTCCATAGTTCGGAAGGCAGCCAGGCCCATGTCATCTCCCTGTATATCATCCAAAGTCTCGGTGAGGGCTGCCAGCAGCGCTTCGTTCTCGCTGTCTATTATCTGAAAGGAGCAGGCAGAGAAGAAAGGGGGTGTTAGGCGGAGGGTCCCCGGGATGCTGGAGAGGGGACGGGGACCAGCAGAGCCACAGCAGCTCCCACACTTCCCAGTGACCCCACTGTGGGAGCTTTTTCCCAGCACAGCACGAGCATGGGATGAGGAGGGACCTGGAAAAGGAGCATCAGTCTGTCCACCTGCACCCCAGCAGAAGAATGAATCAGAGCATCTTCTTTTCCAGCAGACCCTCCACCCCACCATGAGGCAAACAGCAGCAGATGCAGGATCTGTGAGGAAAAACTCCTGGCCCAAACCCTCCTGACTCTGGGCTGCAAGAGCTGCGAGCTGTGAGCTCAGCCAGGGCTGCCCAGTGGACGAGAGGGCACAGGCTCCCAGGAGGGCACAGGGGAAGCTCTGCCCGGGCTGCACCGCTGCCACAGCTTGTGACAAAACCAATCTGAGCTTTGTGTTCACTAGAAGCCCCCGAACACAGGCACCTCCGGCTCCTCAGGGGCTCTCAGCCCTCACCCTTAAAGCTGGTGCACCCAGTGCTCTGTGAGAGAGCCTGTCCGGAGCACAGCCACAGTCACACCCAAATCTCCCATCAGCATCCCCAGACCACGCTGTTCACCCAAAAACTGGCTCAGGGGAGCTGTAGCGCAAGGCACATCTCACTCTGGGCCAGGCAGGGCTCCTGCCTTCCCCATGCCCCCTGCTCCAGCTTGACTTGGGTCCCTCTCTTCATCTGGGCTTTGGCTTTGCTGGTGCACCTCCAGCCTTCCCAGCGCCCTCCCAGCCCCACGAGTTCCCTTCCAGTCTGACGACACGGTGCAGAAGCCCAGAAGAGGATGCAGAAGCTGAGGAATGGCTGGAGCGAGCCAGGAGTCCCTTCTTTTTTGGTCCTCCTCCATCACAATCTGAATGTAAACCGTGTCCAACGAGAAGCAGGCTACCATCAGCGATAAAATTAGCACGGGGGTAAAGCCAGGCTCACGGGCAGGACTGCTGCCTGCACGCTGCCTCCTGTGCTTCTCTCCTCTTGTTCGAAAATTAAACATCTTTTGTTCCATGCCCTAACCTTGCTCGCAGTTACTAGAGCAGGCTCCAGGGAAAGGCAGCAGGATGCTCCATTTTTGGCTCCGTTTCTTTTCCTCCTGTTATTGGCACGAGATTGCTGCGCACACAAGTTCAGTGGGATACATTTCATCACAGTCCACTGCTCCTCATCGGCCTGGCTTTTGCATTTCTTTTCTGTTTATCTTTTCCCCAGGAAGTTCACGGAAAATATGCATCTCGTGATGAAGGTCCCTCAGCTGGGCTGGACCATTTTCAAGCACAGCATCAGCCCGGCATAAAAGCCAGAGGGCTGTTGTTATTATGGGCAGGTTAGAAAATATTGAGGCTTTTTTTTTTATTATTTTTTAATCTCCTTGTTTAACTAGAAATCCTTCTCCTCCCAAAATGTAACCCAGGGTTGGCGATTGGCTGGTACCAGTGGCTCACGCCCTCCTTGTGCAAAGGGTAAAAGGCCTGGGTGCTGCTCAGGAGGGGACAGAGACCCCAGCTCCAAGGTCAGGCACACCCAGGGCATGGCATGAGCTTTGGGCAGGCGAGGGGGCTGCCCAGCCGGCTCTGTGCCCGGTCCCCTCTGCATCTCCCAGCTCCCAAGCTGTCTGTGCTGTGCCCACAGCCCTGCCCTGTCCCCACAGCTGCAGGAGATGAAAGAGATGGGAGCAGAGGGACGTGGAGCAGCCCTGCCCCAGCCGTGCACCACGCTGGCACAGCCATGCATCCATCCCAGAGCCCAGGAGAGGCACCAGCCCCTCTGCCCGAGAAAGCCCAGCCCCACACAGAGGGGGAGCTGGGAAAACAGAGGAAGGGGCTGCTCTGAGCTCCTGGGAAGGGAATTCTTCCAGAGCCGAGACCCCCGCGCTGCCGCCCTGGCATTCCGGGAATGGAACAGGACACGCTGCACCCCGGCTGCGACTCCCTGTGAATAATCCAGCACAGGAGGGCTGGCTCAGCAGCAGCCTCCTCCTCCTCCTCCTCCTCGTTAGCCCTACTCCGCTCGCCCCATTTAGAGCCGGTGCACAAATTAATGGAGCACTAATCAGCTGGGGAGGAGATATTAATAGTTGTGTGTGTGTTCCCAACTCCCACCCTCCCTCTCCTCCTCCCCCTGCCTCGGTGCTCGGGGGGATGGGGGTACCTGGAAGAGCTCGGAGTCGTCGGTGCTGTACTGGCTGGAGTCAGTCTCCGAGTGCTCCCCGCCCCACTGCAGCTCGCTGAAGCAGCCGGCAGAGTCCAGGTCCCCGGCGTCCAGCTGGGACAGATCGATCTCAGGGAAGTCGGAGTAGAGGTGCTCCTCGCCAGACACCTCATACTGCACACGGGAAAGGAGAGAGACACGGGCTGAGCACGCAGGTGCAGGCAGAAGAGGCAGCAGATCCCCCCATGGGGACAGCGATCCCAGCCCTGGTGCTCCATGGGGACAGCGATCCCAGCCCCTGTGCTCCGTGGGGACAGCGATCCCAGCCCCGGTGCTCCATGGGCACAGCGATCCCAGCCCCGGTGCTCCATGGGCACAGCGAGCCCAGCCCCGGTGCTCCATGGGCACAGCGATCCCAGCCCCGGTGCTCCATGGGCACAGCGAGCCCAGCCCCGGTGCTCCATGGGCACAGCGATCCCAGCCCCGGTGCTCCATGGGCACAGCGATCCCAGCCCCGGTGCTCCATGGGCACAGCGATCCCAGCCCTGGTGCTCCATGGGGACAGCGATCCCAGCCCCTGTGCTCCGTGGGGACAGCGATCCCAGCCCCGGTGCTCTGCGGGCACAGCGATCCCAGCCCCAGTGCTCTGCGGAGACAGTGATCCCAATCCCGGTGCTCCATGGGCACAGCGATCCCAGCCCCGGTGCTCCGTGGGCACAGCGATCCCAATCCTGGTGCGCCATGGGCACAGCGATCCCCATGGGCACAGCGATCCCAGCCCCGGTGCTCTATGGGGACAGCGATCCCAGCCCCGGTGCTCTATGGGCACAGCGATCCCAGCCCCGGTGCTCTATGGGCACAGCGATCCCAGCCCCGGTGCTCTGTGGGCACAGCGATCCCAATCCCGGTGCACCATGGGCACAGCGATCCCCATGGGCACAGCGATCCCAGCCCCGGTGCTCTATGGGCACAGCGATCCCAGCCCCGGTGCTCCGTGGGCACAGCGATCCCAATCCTGGTGCTCTGTGGGCACAGCGATCCCAGCCCCGGTGCTCTGTGGGCACAGCGATCCCAGCCCCGGTGCTCCGTGCACAGCGATCCCAGCCCCTGTGCTCTGTGGGCACAGTGATCCCAGCCCCGGTGCTCTGCGGAGACAGTGATCCCAATCCCGGTGCGCCATGGGCACAGCGATCCCAGCCCCTGTGCTCCCAGCCCCTCCGGGAGCAGTGACACGGCACTGGCAGGGTGTGGAGGGCACCTTTTCACCCAATGGATCTGCACAGCCTGGAACTGCTCACTGTGAGCAGCCCCACAGCCGCCACCAAACCCCCTCTGGGGTCCCAGCTGTGGCAGAGGATGGAGCAGCAGGACCTGCAGAGAGATGGTCAGGGCGCAGCACAGCCACCCCTGGGGCTCTTCGGGGCAATTCCTGCCCTTGGTGCCCTAAAAGTGACATCCAGCTTATATCCAGGTGGCCTGGGGATCAGCACAAGGGACCCGGGAGGGCAGCACACAGGGCCAGCCTCACAGCTGGTGCTCACCCTGCCCCCAGGACACGGCCCTGAAGCGCTCAGGGCATCCCAAAGGCACCCCAGACCCTGCTCCCTGCAGGATGAGAAGAGCAGCACGGAAGTGAGTGGATGTCTGAGAGCACACGGGGCGATGGGAGCTGCAGGAACCGAGTCAAAAATCTCCATTTAACCACAGAAAGGAGCTGGCACCTGCCCCAGCTTCCAGCCACGAGACCCCACGGCTGCAGCCAGCACCCGAGGGAGCCGGGGCTGGCACCAGCACCCGCCGCCTGCCCCAGCATTTGGGCCGTGCCTCGGTGTCCAGGTTAAAACACGGAGGGGAAAGGTCTGGTGCGACTCCTCCCAGCACTGGCTGCCCAAGGGGAGGTTTCTGGCAGGGAGGGAAGCGAGTTTATTTACAGAGCAAATGGATTTTGGAGCAGGCAAACATCTGAGCATGTGAGAGAGGCTGCAGGGGAGCGTGGGGGCCCCTCCTGCCGAAGCACCCTGGAAGGGTCTCCTCCACCACTCAAAGGGAAGGAAAAAGCCATTTCAAACCCAGCTGCAGGAATGGAAAAGACAGCTTTCCTCTCTTTTCTCCTCTCGTTTTTTGTTTCTCAAATTGGGATAATCTGGGATTACTGAGTGTGTTGCCCCGGGCTGATGAGCCTGTCTGCCACGCTCCCCACCACATTAGGACACTCCAAAGGACACTTGTCTGCACACTCACTCCCATTTGGCATCTCTCACCTGCTTCCCACCCTGCCCAGTCCCAGGGGAGGTGGAAAACAGGGAGAGCACCTCGGAGGGCACAGCAAGGGCAGGGGAGAGTGTTTTCGTGGGCTGGTGGTGAGCCGGTGCCATGCCCCAGCTGCGCCCAGGGGCTGCACTGGGGCTGGGGGATGCAGGGAGCTGCTGCTGCTGCCCCAGACAAAGCTCTGGGAGCTGTCCCCGCTCTGGGGGATGTTCTCCCAGCACCCTCCCTTCACCTTTTTGCTGGAGGGATGTGTATCAGGTAAATACCACAAGCGTGGTGCCACAAAGTGCATCGGGCA
Organism: Hirundo rustica; assembly: GCF_015227805.2. Taxonomy (NCBI): domain Eukaryota; kingdom Metazoa; phylum Chordata; class Aves; order Passeriformes; family Hirundinidae; genus Hirundo; species Hirundo rustica. Next base: position 1,523,287 of record NC_053463.1, read on the forward strand.
GCCCTGAGTGGCTCTGGCAGCTGAGACTCCTCACCGGGCCCCCGGGGATGGGGATTTTCCAACCTGCCCTGCAAACCCCTTTGTTCCCAGGTGCCAGAGCAGGTGCAGCAGGTCAGGAGTCCCCACTGCCAGCTCTGGGGGACGCAGACGCTGCCCTTCCCCTTGCTCTGTCCCCTCTGCTCTGGGATCAGATGTCCTTTGGCCTTTCAGATGTGTCCCTTACCTGCTGTGGCTCGTCCCTGCCTTCCTGTCCCCGCTCTAGCTCCTGCTCCAGAAAAAGTCTTGTGACAACTCTGTCTCCCCCTTCTCCCCAAACCTTCCCATGGGAACACAGGCGAAGGCTTTTATTTTTAGCCAAGCCATACATACATCGCTATACGTGTGTCTGTGTGTGCGTGTGTGCGTGCAATTAAAAATAGCAGAGCAGCCAAATTCTCCTGCTCCTTTTGATATGCCACAAGGGGAAAGATCCTGGTGCTGAGATCACAAGGAGCAGCTGACACCAGTGCTCGGGATGTCTTTTGATCAACTCCACAGATGTGACACGTCCCCGTTGGCAACAGGGCCGGGTAAAAATAAACTCCTGGGTAAAAAATAAGCTGCCCTCTCTGGGCACTGCGGGGCAGGACTGCCACGCTGGGGATGCTCCCAGGTGCCTGCCTACCACAGGAATGCCCAAAACTCAGCTCTGTCTCCTCCTCCTCCTCCTCCTGGAAAAACACGGGGACAGCCTTTCCTTATTTGGGTCACTCACTGCCACCCGGATGGGCACCCCAGGCCCCTCTGCTGGGCACTGCCATTGACCCAGCACAGCCACCAAGGCTCCAGAGGGAACCTATCGCTCCCAGCCCAGAACCCACAGCAGCCCTGAGAGCCCCTGCGGGTGGGGAAGGGCCCAGCCCCTGCCCAGCAGCCATGGGGAGGCTGCCCGTGGGCACGGGACCTCATCTGCTCCGACTCTCCCTTTTCCCACCCTTTGCACTTCCTGCTGCCTTGGGAGACGAGTGAACTTTTGTTCTAATTTTACTCGGGACTTCGTAGGAAGATCAGCCATGGGTTCTTGGTGTGCAGCCAGCGAACACCCATGGAGACACGCTCAGAAATTGGGAGGCATCCTCCAGCCCAGACACCTGGGCCGGGTGTGCTGCAGCAAGGCAGAGAGAGCAGAGAGCTGCTGGCGGTGTCTGCTGAGCCCCTGCTCCAGGGAGGAGAGCTCCTGCTGTCTCCTTGCTCAGCATCCCTTTGTCTCCTGGCAGTGGAAGAGCTCCTGGGTGCTCTGGGGCTGCAGGCAGTGCTCCCGCTGCCTGTCCCTTTGCAGTGTCCCCAGCCTGTCCTTCCCAGGCAGCAGGAGGAGCTGGCACAGGGGTTTGATCCATCTCCCTGCCCGACTGTCAGGGTGTTCAATGCAGGTTGCCGTCCCTGGTGTCCCCAGAAGCTCTGGGGACACGTCCTGGGCCGGAGCCACATCCAGGGATGTCCCAGCTCAGCGCTGGCTCCTGACACCCTGGGGACAGCAGGTGGGACACGTCCGCTTTCAGTTCTTCTGGTTTGGAGCAGTGTGGACTCTGGCACGTGAGCTCTTATCTCTGAAGAGACACAAGACTCCTCTCTGAGCCCAGCTCTAACTCAAACACTGGATTAACCAGACAGGAAATGTTTTCCTCTTCTTCAGTGTCAACTTGGGCTCCCCAAACTCAGCCGCCAGTGCAGTCAGCAGGACTGGAGAGGCCTGGCTGGGGTCAGGCTGCTGGCTCCTGGGGACAGCTCTATCCACGAGCCCAGGGACAGCAGGAACAGCCCTGCTGCCAGGGAGCAGCAGCCCGAACCAGGGCAGGGGCTCGGCTCACTGTCCGCTCTGCTTCGCCGGCTCAGCGAGCTGGGCACAGCGCAGTGACCGTGACACAGAGACCTGCAGGTGCTCTCCTCTGTCTCCCTCCAACAAAAGCACCGCCAGGAATTACCCTTATCTGCAGAACCCCCGGGTCCAACCCCTTGAAGTCACGGCCAAGAATTTTGGCGTGGGCTGCGGGCTGAGGGCACACGCGGGGCTGGCGCTCACTCAGCTGCACGGGAGCAGCCTCTGAAGGGCCGGCGTTGGCAGCGCCTTCCAGGAGCCTCATCCTGCTCTGCCATGGCCCTGCCACTCACGTGCCACCCCGCTGCATGGAAAAAAGGAAGGGAAGAGGCAGCACCTCGGCGGGGCCAAAGGGAACAGCCGGGAACAGGCAGCTCCTCGCTGGGGAGCAAATGGTGACTCAGCTCCTCCTGCACGGCCGGAGCCTTCCGCAGGCATTAAGGGATAAATATCCATCCACACGTGCTGCAGGCGCTGCCCCGAATCAGCCAGCGGCGTTCAGGCTGGCACCCAAAGCAGCAGAGGGTGAGAAATGCCGAGAACACCGAGTGCTGCTCCCACGGGCAGCTTCTCCGTCCTCATCCTCATCCTCACCCTCCCCCGGGCCTGACTCGAGGAAGGAAGGAAAATCCTTGGGCAGGGGTTTTGCAGAGTTGTCTGGGCCGATCAGGGAAATCCGTAATCACAGACTGCCTCAAACGGGGATTACAGCCCTGCAGGGAGATTGTGGGGCTGCTCCGGCGTGGGATCTCACCGGGGAGGTGCTGCTGGGCTGGTGACACAGGCTGCTGTGACACTGCTGTGACGCTGCTGTGACACTGCTGTGACACTGCTGTGACACTGGCTGGTGTGGCACTGGGCTGGTGTAGGACTGGCTGCTGTGACACCGGCTGGTGTGACACTGGTGTGACACTGGTGTGACACTGGCTGGTGTGACACTGGGCTGGTGTAGGACTGGCTGGTGTGACACTGGGCTGGTGTAGGACTGGCTGGTGTGACACTGGGCTGGTGTGACACTGGGCTGGTGTAGGACTGGCTGGTGTGACACTGATGTGACACTGGTGTGACACTGGTGTGACACTGGCTGCTGTGACACTGGGCACAGCCACTCACCCCTCTCAGGGTGCCTGCAGACCCCCAGCACCCTCCTGAGCTGCCCCAGAAGCAGGGCGAGGAGGCTTTGGGGACGTGACCCACACTGGGACCAAACCCAGGGTGAACCCTGCTGTCCCCACAGCTCCCAGCCAGGGGACACGGTCCCCCTGATGGCCAGGTGCTGCCAGCCCCTCATCATCCCCCAGGATGTGCCAGCTCCCTCCCAGCCCAGAGGGATGAGGGATGTGTGGGGTGGGCAGCCTCCAGCACCAGGGAGGAGGGCAGAGGTGGGAATGGAGCAGAGAGCTATAAATAAGTGTAAATACAGCAAGGAGGCACCTGGCCAGAGCTGTGAAGGTCACCAGAGCGTGTGCCAGCAGATAAGCAACCCCCCTCCCCAGTGGCATTTGACGAAATGTCACCGTGATTGAGGGAGAGGTGGTGTCGGGTCACCCCTCGACGCCCCCGGTATTTATAGCCTGAGAGCCCCACAGGGAAGGGCGAGGGGTCCCTGGGGGTGAGGGGACCCTGCCTGCACACACAGTGAGCACAGGCACGGGCAGGTCCCTCATCCCCTCCCAGGGCTGGGGGACAGGCACACAGGAACCTCCCAGGCTCCCCGGAGCAGGAGGCACCTCGCTGTCCTGCCAGGCGTTTTGCCCTCTGCCCCCTGTTAATTTTTAATTACGTTTTTTTTTTTTTAACTTTCTGCTGATCCGTCCCAACGATTCAGCCCAGCCAGCGAGAGGCAAAACCTCGTTTAAAGCCCAGACTAAGCAAACTGAGCAGCTCTTTCTTCCTCCTGAGCTACTCCAACCTCTGCTGGTGCCTCTGGGTGCAGCACGTGCGAGCTGCTGGGCCCCACGCCGGGCACGCTGTGCCAACACAGCCTGGCCTCAGAGGTTGGGCTCAAAGGTTGCACCTGATGACCTTAGAAGTCTTTTCCAACCTAAATGATTCCGTGATTCCCTGGAGCAGCCGCCCTCCCAACACAGCCTGAGATGTGCTGAGTGGGAAAAGGGGTGCTGAGTGAGGAAAGGGGGTGCTGAGTGGGAAAAGGGGGTGCCCAGTGCCAGGCTCTGAGCCCCAGCCCCAGCCTGAGCATGGTCTCGCTCGCTGACTTTTGTCTTACATTGGAAGGGTGTAATTAAGATCAACCATGAGATGCCAGTAATGGGAAATATTAAACATTAACCACAAACAATAAACATGAACTTGCCAGGATAAGTTTGATACGGAGGAAGGATGGAAGAAATTGCCCTAAACTGTCCTTGAGTCGCAGGATAGAGAAAAGGAGCCTGAGATACTGGTAATAATGCCCTGGCTAAACAACATTCTGCTGGAACACTTCAAACAAAGGTGTGTCGGGTTTAGGAAGAAGGGCAGCAGCGAAGTGTATCACAGGTTACAGAGCTGCGTGTTCACACCACGCTCAGCTCATTTATCCAGGCTCCAAATTACAGAGTCCACTTTGGTCCCGCCTGAGCTCCCCCAGGGAGCCCCTGCAGCCCCCACAGACCCTAAAGCCCCCTCCCAGTGCTGCCAGGCACAGGGCAAGGGCAGGTGGTGCCCCGTGCAAGGAGCAGACACGGCAGGAACAGGCTGTTCCCAAGGAGCCACCTCCTCTCTCAACACCCCCTCATGGAAACAGCCCTGCCCGGCGTGCTGTGCTGTGCCAGGGCAGTGCCAGCACACCTGGGCACCCACAGCGTGCTCGGGACTGTGCCTGCCCGAGCGTGACGGCCTCATCCTGCACCCCCGGGGACAGACAGCAGCACCCCTGGCAACCCACCCTGCCAGCCTGGCCAACGCCATCCACCTCCAGCACCCCCAAATACACGGTGCCAGTGGCTGCTGCCAGCCCTGTCCCTGTCACCAGCTCCCTGTCACCGCTCCATGGCACCAGCCAGGCAGGGCACAGCCCCCGGGCTGAACGCTGGTGGGGATTTCTAGGAAATTCCTTCTTATCTCCCCCAAACCAATGGCAGGACCAACGGACAGCAGCTGGCACGTGCCGAGCAGGGCACAAAGCACAGTGGGCACTGAAATGTCCCAACAGCTCCGAGCTCTCCATGTGACCCCTGGCCATGGGGAAGGAGCAGGAGCAGGAGCAGGGGAAGGGGAAGGAGCAGGAGCTGGAGCTGGAGCTGGAGCTGGAGCAGGGGAAAGAGCAGGAGCTGGAGCAGGAGCAGGAGCAGGAGCAGGAGCAGGAGCAGGAGCTGGAGCAGGGGCAGGGGAAGGAGCAGGAGCAGGAGCAGGAGCAGGAGAAGGAGAAGGAGCAGGAGCAGGAGCAGAAGCAGGAGCAGGAGCAGGAGCAGGAGCAGGAGCAGGAGAAGGAGAAGGAGCAGGAGCAGGAGCAGAAGCAGGAGCAGGAGCAGGAGCAGGAGCAGGAGCAGGAGGTGGAGCAGGAGCAGGAGCAGGAGCAGGAACAGGAGCAGGAGCAGGAGCAGGAGCTGGAGCAGGAGCAGGAGCAGGAGCAGGAGCAGGAGAAGGAGAAGGAGCAGGAGCAGGAGCAGAAGCAGGAGCAGGAGCAGGAGCAGGAGCAGGAGCAGGAGGTGGAGCAGGAGCAGGAGCAGGAGCAGGAACAGGAGCAGGAGCAGGAGCAGGAGCTGGAGCAGGAGCAGGAGCAGGGGCAGGGGAAGGAGCAGGAGCAGGAGCAGGAGCAGGAGCAGGAGCAGGAGCAGGAGCAGGAGAAGGAGAAGGAGCAGGAGCAGGAGCAGAAGCAGGAGCAGGAGCAGGAGCAGGAGCAGGAACAGGAGCAGGAGCAGGAGCAGGAGCTGGAGCAGGAGCAGGAGCAGGGGCAGGGGAAGGAGCAGGAGCAGGAGCAGGAGCAGGAGCTGGAGCAGGAGCAGGAGCAGGAGCTGGAGCAGGAGCAGGAGCAGGGGCAGGGGAAGGAGCAGGAGCAGGAGCAGGAGCAGGAGCAGGAGCAGGAGCAGGAGCAGGAGAAGGAGAAGGAGCAGGAGCAGGAGCAGAAGCAGGAGCAGGAGCAGGAGAAGGAGCAGGAGCAGGAGCAGGAGAAGGAGCAGGAGCAGGAGCAGGGGAAGGAGCAGGGGAAGGAGCAGGAGCAGAGGAAGGGGAAGGAGCAGGAGCTGGAGCAGGAGCAGGAACAGGAGCAGGAGCAGGGGAAGGAGCAGGAGCAGGAACAGGAGCAGGAGCAGGAGCAGGAGCAGGAGCAGGAACAGGAGCAGGAGCAGGAACAGGAGCAGGAGCAGGAGCAGGAGCAGGAGCAGGAGCAGGAGAAGGAGCAGGAGCAGGAGCAGGAGCAGGAGCAGGAGCAGGAGCAGGAGCAGGAGCAGGGAGGGTTCCCCCAGCACCATCTCACCTTCCTGCTGCCTGTCTGTGCAGCAGCACTGCCTGGGTGGGACAAGGACACAGCAAGAGGTGGCACAAGCCCTGCAACCCCGAGAGGATGGCCAGTGGGACTGGGAGCAGCGGGGACTGGAGGCCAGCAGAGCACTGAGACACTGAAATCCTTGGGATTGCTCCACTCACACACCGCTGGAGGTGCCAGGAGAGGCCGTGGCTGCAGACAAGCTGGGAGCCAGGCTGGCAGGGCAGGGGAGCAGGCTGGGCCATGACAGGGGCAGGTCCTGACTCACTGAGGAGCTGACTGTTAGCCAGCTCCGCTGGTCACAAGAATTCCCCACGATGGCAACTCTCTCCTTTTGTAAGGAAAACATGAGGGGGTGATTATTTTCAGACCTTCCTCTTCCGAGGTGCCTGCAGGCAGCAGCCACATGACTGATGTGGGCACAGGGGCACCAGTGAGGAGGAGCAGCCCTGCTCTGGAGGTTTGGTGGCCAGCTCAGAGACTGGCAGGGCTCCACCAGGCCCTTTCTGCCCAGAGGATGTTGTGAACATTCCCGCATGGCACAGCCTGTCACACCTGACCCCAGCTCAGCTCCAGGGGCACTGCTCACCCTGCCCCTGGCACCTCTGCACCCCCTCAGCCAGCTCCAAGAGCAAATCCCTGCCTGGAAGCAGCAGCTGTCCCTCCAGCTGCCCACAGCATGAAGTCAGACCTGTGGTGGCACTCAGAGCCACTGCCCATGGGGACGTCACCCCCTCGTGCCACCAAGCCCAGCCACAGCCGTGCTCCCTACCCACGGCCACAGCCTTGGGATCTTCCAAGCTCCCCAAAGCTGCCCTTGGCTTTGCAGGAGCCACAGCCCGTGGGAAGCCCTGAACCGCTTCAGCCTCCTCGGCAAGGGCTGGAATCCCCAGCACATCGTGGCACTCGGTGTCATCCCGTGCGACACGGAGCTGAGGTCACACCCGGTCCAAATCCTGCCCAAATCCTGCCCAAATCCTGCCCGAATCCTGCCCAAATCCTGCCCCTTTACACCTGACAAGCAGCTGGAGAGAACCTGCTGCCTGCCAGCCCCCCAGGCCGGTGTCATCGCCCTGCCAGGTGTGTCACCATCACCTGTGGGACGCCCTTCACCTCCCCGAGCCACAGGCTCGCACTTCTCCCACCTCGCTGATGCTCTGCTGAGGAGCAGGGACTGCCAGCACTGCCTGTCCCTGTGCTGGGAGCACTCCCAGTCCCTCCTGCAGGCACAGCCCCTGCTGCCCCTCCCGCAGCTCCCCTGGCTCCGAGGCTCAGGGGGGGTTCAGACCCCTCCTGCCACGCAGGACACCGTGGGCTGGCACTGCCCGGAGCTGCTCGTGCCACCAGCAGCCTCTTAGCGCTAATCAGGCCGAGGCAGGAGACAGGGAAGGTTCAAGCTGGGGTTAAGAAGGCACAAGGAGGATCTTCCTGCATTAGCCTGACCTGGTCCAGCCCCAGCACGCTCCGGGGACGGCCCTGCCCTGCTGGGGGTCAGGCCACCACCACCAAACGCTCGCTGTGACCCTCCAGGAGCTTTCTCCTGCTGGGCACGGGCTGCGCTGGCTCTCCTGCCAGGGTGGGCTGGGGGAGCCCGTGAAAATGAAGTTTTCAGCTGGATGCACGAGGTTCCGGGGGGATGCAAACCTCTGTGCAAAGGGCAAGCCCACTCAGATCCGTCCTCACCCTCCTGCCCAGCCTGCCCAGCCTGTCCATGCCCATATTCCGGGTGGAAGCCCCAGCCCTGCCCATGCCTGCTCCTGCCCTGGCACCTCCCTGTCCCCATCACCTGGGGACAGTGAGACGTGGGTTCCCCCCACTTCTCCCCCCGAATCAGGGGCTCCCTCTCCTCCCCCATCCTGCTCCACCCAAATAAATCATTGTCCATTTTCTGAGGTGTCCTGGCCACGGGGGACTGTCACCACCCAGCGTGGTCACCTCGTGCCTCTGCCCCCACACCACAGTGCCCGGAAAGCCGCTGGGGAAGGGGAATTCTGGCAGCTGGGGGTTTTCCAGGTGGGCACCAGGGAGCCCCTGGGATAAAGTGATTTATCAGTATTGACACCACTCCAATCCTGTGCGAAAAGCGGGCCAGGGAAGGCGAGAGGAGAGCAGGTCCCAGCAGGTCTGTGGATGCAGGGACACGCTCACAGGGGGACGGTGGAGGTGAGAGCCCTGAGCAGCACCTCTGGGCAGGCTGGGCAGGCGCTTCCAGCAGCACAATCCTGTTTGCTCTGGGGATTTCCTGGGGCTGCACAAGGCTTTGCTGTGTCCGGGTCTGCACCCGGGCGCTGTCAGGTGTCCCAGCCAGGCCACCCGCCCCCGGGGCTGGGCTCTGTCCCTGCTTTTTGGCTCTGCAGGAAGCATTTCTGGGAGCCACAGCCTGGAGCTGGTGCTGCCAGCCTGCTTTCCTCGGGCTTCCTACTCTGCAAACAACTGACTCACCCTGGAAAGAAACTGCTCCAAGATCTCCAGATAGAAAAATCCCTATGAGGGCACGAAGCTCCTTCGGGAGCACATGCAAACCCACATACACAAAGCTTTGTTCTATTTCAAATTCTCCCCTGTGAGGGACCACACCTTTCCCCTCCCCAAAACCCCAGGCAGGCTCCAACAGGGCACGAGAGGAGGGGTCTGGCCGCTCCCTGTGCCAGCAGCTCGGGGCTGGGGCCCCTCTCCTCCTCCCAAACCAGTTGGGGGCCCTTCTGCTCCTCCCAAACCAGTTGGGGTGAAGCCCACAAGCGTCAGTTCTCACACTGAACCTGATCCTTTAACTGCTCCGCGTGCTGTGCCGGCTCCCTCGCCTCCCTGCCCTGAGCCTGCCTGCTCCCAGGCCTTGTCCCCCCTGTTTTTGGCCCCAGCTAATCCAGGGATCAACAGAAAGCCAGAGACCCCAGGGCAGTCTGGCCTGAAATGCAGCCCTGAGCTCTGGATCTGACAGGAACTGCTCTGACCCAGCAGCCACCCCTGGATTGGGAGCATCAGAGCCAGGGGTCCCCTCTGGGGCGGGGGAAGCCACCTGGACCCTGGCAGTGCCACATCCCAGGTGGTCTGAAACCCCCTGGGGGTTCAGGCTCCTCAGCCCTGCCTTGGGGTGCCACCTCCCTGCACCCCGCACGGCCCCAGTGCCACGGCCAAGCGCCGGTTTGCAGCCCCGTGCCTCGCTCTTATCCATCCCCGTGCCTCCGTGCCAGGGGCTGCCATGTGGGAACGTGGCCAGGTGTCCTTGTCACAGCCTGCAGTGTCACCTTGGAGGGTCCAGCGGGGAGGCGGGGCGGCAGCGCTGCGCTCGGGGTGGCACCACGAGGGGACTGGCAGGGACACTGCTGGGGCTGGAGCTGCAGGAGAGCAGCCAGCCCTGCACCTCCCAGCCTGGCAGCAGGACACGGAGGGCACGGTGGGCACGGTGGGCATGGCAGCAGAGCAGGCAGAGCCTCGGCCCGTCCCCCCAGCCCCGGTGACCAGGTGACACCGTGCGTACCCAGAGCTGGCCCAGCCAGGCTTGCTTATGCCAACCGCAACGGGAGCTGCTTCAACCAGTTGGACTCCTGCCTGGCAGTCAGGTGCCTTCCTCCTCCTCCTCCTCCTCCCAAACGGCTGCCAGTGCCCCGGGCAGCTGCCCAAGCTCTGCGGGTGCCTCTGTCCCCACGCTGAACGCGCCGCGCCTGCTGCGGGCCAGGGGCTGTCCCTCCCCGGGGTGTGGGGGGCAGGCAGGGGCTGGCTGACCCCCTGCACCGTGTGCTGCCCTCCCCAGCAGGGAGGTGTCCTTGGGGTGTCCCCAAGGCACGGCTGGCACCACGGGCGGGCACGGGGAAGGCTGTCCGTGCACTGCGCCCTTCACAGAATCTGGAATGCTTTGGATTGGGAGGGGACCTTAAAGATCTTGTTCTGGGCAGGGACACCTCCCAGGTTGCTCTAAGCCCCATCCAAGCTGGCCTTGGACGCTTCCAGGGATGCGGGGGCAGCCACAGCTCCCGTGGTGCCCAACTGGGAGCGGAGATCCGGGGCTGTGCAAGCCCCAGGGTGCAGCAGTGGGAAGGGGATGTTTGCCCCATGGACGGGGAGTTTTGCCCAGCATTGTGCTCACGTTGGCGTCTCCCACCCCTGGGAGGTGCAGGAACGCAAGCAAAAGATTTCCTGTGGGAGGAAGGATGCAGGATAAAAATCTTGGTGCTGTGAGGCACAAAGGGAGGCTTGGGCAGAGCTGGTCACCAGCTCACTGCTCCTGTCACCAGCTGCCTCTGCCACACTCACACCTCATGGCAATGGCTCAGTGTTTGGCTCTGCCTGAGGAAACTCTCCCCAGGCTAGGAGGAGCCAGCAGTGGACAGCATCTGTTCCCAACATCCCCTGACATTGCAAACCACGGGAAAAACCCAGATCCCAGCACCAGGAATCTTCATGCAAATCTCCTCGTTCCCAAGCCGGTACCAACCTCGCACTCTGGGATGCCAGGAAAGCCACAGCCTGGCCCTGCACAGGGCTCTGCAGCCTTTGCACAACACTCCAGCCTCTCCTTGAATTTCAACACGGATTACCAGGCACTGACTGAGTCAGCAGCGGCCCCAGCTCCATCAGGGAACTGTCCCCTCCCCAGCATCAGCTGCTCCTGGCAGCTGCAGTGGCACAGCCAGGCTGCTGTGGGGGTTTGGGGACCACAGGGATCAGCAGCTCCGTGGGGTGAGAGCTGTCCTGGCCGCAGCAGCAGCGGCGCCGGGGTAGGAGCTGACAGCGGGCTGGGGTGGCACAAGGGATGGCTCCATCCCTGTTTTCTTTACTACAAAATTCTGTGCAACAAAATAAAGCCTTTGCCAAACGACACGGGCCCCAAGCCAGCTCCTTCCAAGGCTCCCTGGAAGGCTCTGCTCTGTCATCCCTCGGCTGAGGTTTTGGGCAGGTATCAGTTTTTCTGTTCAGGATGCTTTTCCAGCTGGATGTCTTTGATGAGCTTTTCTGCAGAGGTGGCACGGAGCTGGAGGAGCAGGGAAACCTGCCTGTGGTGGATGGTAAAACCCTCTGGCAACGCCGTGACGCTGCTCCAGACACAGAGTCTAAATATAGACTCCTCATTTATTATCCTGCAGCTGCTGGGATCGGCGTGAGAGGAGCCAGGGGCTGCACTGATGCTCCCCTCAGCCATGGCTGGGACTGCCTGCACACATCCACAGGCTCACACCGGCCCACACAGGGTGCAAAGCATAAAATAATCCATGGACCTTTTCCCTGGGAGCCTACGAGGGATGAGACCGAGTTTAAATCCCTCACTCTGCATCCCACAAGGGTTTGGATGTGCTGGCATGAGCGGGTCCTGCCTGGGTGGGAAGGGGGTCCCCCTGCTCCTGGTGAGCGCAGGAGGGTACCCAGGCTTCTGGCAAGGGATGGATGGCTTTCCTCTGGCTTTCCTCTGGCTTCCCCATTGCCAAAATCCAGGGATCTTCCTCAACCAACCCAGCCAGAGACGGAGCAGAGAGGCAGGAGGGGCAGGGAGCCGCGGGTGCCATAGAGCACTAGACCTCCATCTCCTTTCCTCTGGGATGTGCCACAGAGAGATAAATCCCGGTGTGACCCCGGAGCCTGGCAAAGGATCCCCTGCCCGTGGTGCCAGGGAGACGGCGAGAGCAGCCAGGTTGAGCACTGGCACCGGTGGCTGGCTGGGGAGAGGAGGCATCCCTGCCTTCTGGAAGCCACAGGAAAGCCACCCATCCTTTGGCAGGAGGCCTGGGTGCCTCCCTCAGCACAGCTGGCACAGAGGGGTGAGAGGGAGCGATGCCCCGCGTGGCCAGGCTGGGCTGTGGCCCTGCTGGGACTGGCAGCGGCCATCCCCCCACGCCTGGCACCGAGTCCCGTTGAGACGGGGCCAAGCGGGACGGAACTCCAGGCATCCATCCTGCCTGCCGGGGCTCCCGGCCGGGTCACGCTGGGACACCGGGCTCCCTGGGTGGCCAGGGCCCTGCTGCCAGCGCTGCCGGCACTGCCAGCCCCACCAGCACGGCCCCGACCAAAGGGACCAGCCCCCAGCTCCCCAGCCTTCCCCCCACAGACACCCCACCGGCCAAGAGGGAGGGTTGGAAGTGCACAGGAAAGGGTTAAACCTCATCATCCCAGCTGGAGTGAGCTGGAGCCACCACTCCTGCACCCCCACACGCTGCTACTGGATCCTCTCAAGGGTCTCACAGGCTGTGGGGGCTGCTGGGGCTGCCTCACCCCACCGAGCGCTCCCTGGGGACAATGGGATGGAGGGGAGAGGTGGTGCCTGGTGCCCACCGTGCCTGTGCCACCTGCTCGGGAGGGGACTGGAACCTGCCTGGCACTGCTGGGCGCTGGGAGGGTGGGACACGGCCCCCTGCGCATCCCGCAGCAGGGACAGAGGCGACAGTCCCTGCTCTGAGCACCCCAGCCCCGGGCTGGACCAGGCTGAGCCTGGTGGCCGCAGAAGCAGCCAGTGTGCAGGGACACGAGCGATGTCACAGCCCAGGCTGCTGTCCCCACACTGGCACGGGCAGGACCAGGCACGGGGCGCAGGGAAAACCACTTGGAATGACGGCTCCTTGGTCCCCGCAGTGTCCCCACTGCCATGGGGCTGCAGAGAGGCCGTCACCCACGGGGACCCGCAGCACCAAAGACCCCCCTGTGCCTTTTGGGGCCGCTCCCCCTTCTCCCCTCATTCCCTTTCCAGGCACCATCCTATGCATGGACTTCCAGCAACCCGAAAAATCCCCAGATGTGATCCCTGGGTGACCTCCCCCTCCTCCCGGTGCCGACATCTGCTGAAGCAGCACAGAGGGGACACAGGGACGCCCTGTTTCTGCCTCCCCCCTCGGCCCCAGAGGCCTTTCCCCTGCTTTCCCCCGCTGCAGGAGGGGCATAAACCCTTGGGCAGGGGCTGGTATTTGGGTAAGAGGCCACAGCGGGGTGCAGAGCCAGGAGCACGTGCTGCTGCTGTCCTGACACACAGAGGGCTGGGGCCGTGCCTGGCCACCAGCACAGGCTCCAGCAACTCTCCCACGGCCGCCAGCAACACCCCCGGGAGCCCCGGGCCCAGCTGTGAGAGGTGACAGGCAGGGGAAGAGCTCAGTGGGGAGCAGAGCCTGCCTGCCCGAGGCTCTGCCCTCTCTGCCTGCACTGGAAGCCTTCCCACCGCTTCTTCCCCGCTCCAGGACTGCTGCTGTCCTGCTGGGAGGATCCCCGTGCCCACCTTCCACGGGATACTCTGCCACAAAGCTCCTTCCCTCTCTGCCACGCTCCTCACCCTCCTCTGGCTACCAACAGTGACCCTCTCCCACCTCGATTTTCCTAACGCCCGCCAAGGGATTCGCAGGTTTAAAGCGCTCCCTCCGTGCCATCGGCGCCCGGGAGCTGCTGGCATCCACCTCGGCAGGCACCCGGCGCTGTCCTGGAGAAACACGGGCAAAAATCTCCCCCTGGCACCGCTGAGCCCACCCTGGGCAGCCCCTGGCCCCGGCCATCCCCCTCGCCAGGGGCAGGGAGGCAGTGCCCGGGCAGCCAGAGCACGGGACATCCAAAGAAGGAAAAGAGTCGGATGGATGGAGGAGCCGGCCGGGCTCCCTGGCCAGCCAGCCCATACTGTAAAAGGAGTGGGAGCAGGGAGTGCACAGCTCTGCCTCCAGCAGCTTTAAGATGGCTGTGGAGTTGAGAGAAGGAGGAGAAGGAGGAGAAGAAGGAGAAGGAGGAGGACATTAACCCTTGCAGCACTGCGCTCCAGCCAGGAGCACTGCAGGGAGATGAATGGCAGCTTTCCAGAGGCTCCAGTTAACAGCAGATGCATTGGGGATCACTCAACTCCCACCCAGTAAAATCCAGCTGGTGATGCTTTCAGGCCTGGCAGGGCCGAGCGGGGAGATGCTGACCTCAGACAGGCTGTGGGGAGGAGGAGGAGGGAGAGAAGGAGGAGAAATGTGACAAGTAAAGGAGGTGACCCACCATGGGACAGGACATTCAGCAGGACCTAAAAGACCCCTTGGATATGGACTCCCTGAAAAGATGCCCCTCCATCCGTGCTGCCCCTGGGGGTTCAGCACAGCAGAGGGGCAGGAAAGGGGCACCCTTGGGTGAAACCCCTCCGGGTGCCCGCCCTGCCATCCCTTGCTGGCTGCTCAGCAGGGAGCAGCAGAGCCAAGTGACTGCTCAGCTTCCCTCCTCTTGTCCCTGCGGACACTCACGTGAATATTCACGTTTTTCCTCCTTAATGTTTTCCTTTAAAAACATAGGGCTTGGCATCCCCGGCGCTTTTCTGCAGGATTCATCAGAGCTGCAGCGCCTGGAGGAGCAAAGGTATCGGGCACTTAACAACAACTTCCCTTCTCCAAAGTTTTAATTGGTCATTGACGTCAAGTGATTATTGAGAATTATTAATTAAGAAAGCATTTAAGAGCCTGGCTTTTGTTGAGGTTTTGCCATTACAATTAGTTTATCGGCCAACAGGAGAAACATCAGCCTTTGCAGTCGCTTGGAGCGCAGCAAAGTGCCCATAATTAATTTCCCTTTCCGCAGCAAGCGCTTTGCTCCGGCCTGCCTTGGGGACTCGCCTTTCTCCAGGTGTGCCAACCACAACAGCCCTGGAGACACCCAGCCACGGGGACATCGGCACGGGAACACCATGTCCCCTCCAGCCCCCCCGCAGAAAACTACGCAGGGATAGCGGCTCTTTTCGGGAAAGCATCCTGGCCACACGCCCTGATCCCGGGGAGGAGGCCACCCTGCCTTTGGAAGAGATTTTCCTTTTCATCTCCTTCCTGCCCTGGGGAAGCAGCTGCCTCACAGGTGCTTGGCGCTCAGAGGATGTGTTTTGGCAGCCCAATGCTTTCCAGGAGTTCCCTCAAGCCCCTCGCACGCCGGCGGCACCCACTGCAGCCGGCAGCAGGATGGAGAGGCAGGATAAGCCCACGGGACGGCTCCAGGAACGGGGCTTGAGCACTGCCTGGTCCTGCCTCAGCCTGTGCACAACCTCGGGCTGCTCCCCGCAGCAGCAATTGCTGCCTCTGCACCTCGGCTGGGGCACGGGCAGCTCCCCCTTCCCTGGGGGATCCGGGGTGCTGAGGGGCTGGCACTGCCCAGCCCTTCCAGAGCAGGCTGCAGGGGTGCAGGGGTGCAGGGATGCAGGGGTGCAGGGGTGCAGGGGTGCAGGGGTGCAGGGGTGCAGGGGTGCAGGGATGCAGGGGTGCAGGGATGCAGGATGTAGCCCAGCCCTGCTGCTGCATTCCCTCACAGCACCCCAAGTGCAGCACCAGGAGGGACCAGCAGCCCCCGCTCGGCAACTGGGTCAGCTAAATATAAATGGAGCAGCCCCAGAACCAGGCACCTTCCTGCCTTGCATCACTGACACCCTAAAAACCACGGTCTGGGGACAGGGGCTGTGGCTGCCCCGAGGCACTGCTGCCTCACCAGAGGCTCTGCTGAAGCTCCAAGAGCTCCCACCCTTCGCCCTGCTCGCCCAGGGCAGCCACCACGGAGGTGTGGGACGAGGTGGGACAGATGCCTGCAGGACAAGAGGACCAGGTGGGACTGCAGGATGGATGTTCCCAGGGCTGCAAGCTGCGTGTGCATTCCTCCACACAGAGCAGGCTCCCAGGAGCGAGATTTTCCACTTCTAGTTATCCAAACCAGGATCAGCTCAAGCCAAGCTGCTCAAAGCCCCTCATTAAGGCTGGGCAGTTGCCTCCCAGCCCAAGGGCTGCAGCTGAGCACCCACAGGCTCAGTGCTGCACACCCCTGGGTAAGAACATTTTTAAGAAGGCTCTGCAGCAGGATGGGTTAGTCCCAGTACCCCTAAGGACAGATGCCACCCCCAGTGCAGCCTGCCCTGCAGTTTGTGGGTGCAGTAAATCTGGTGCTGGAGCCCAGGAGAGGCAGGTTTGGGGTGCTTTGGGCTGCTCCCTTCACAGCCTTTTTGGGAGAAGAGGGATGGTGCTCACCCTGCACCCCACACGCAGCCTGAACAGCCCTTTGCAGCCTGCCGGTCTCCAGCTGTCTGCGGCTGAACATCACCCAGCCCAGAGGGTTGGTTATTAGGGAAAAACACTTTAATGAGGCAGCTCATTAAAGGCAGGAACAGATTAACCCAGGGACCTGAGGAACTCGGTGACTGCCGAGTTCAAGAGTAGGAGAAGGAGGCCTTTCCCTGGCAACGGTGGGAGATGCTGCCTCAAAGCAGTGGGATGAGCCCTTGAATCCTCAAAGCCCTTCCAAAGCTCTGCACCCTCCCAGGAGCTGTGTGAGCTCTGGAGATGAGAGATGCTGGGAAGGGTGGACCACAGCTTGCGACCTATGAAAACACCCACTGAAATACGAGCGGAAAACGCTCCATCCCCAATAGTCAACTTCACGCGCTGCCTCCTCCACCGATCAAGGAAAATCCCAGCACTGGTTTGGACTTCCAGCAGGGATGCTCCAGGGAGAAAGCCTCTGCCAAGACACAACCCTGCCGCACAGGAGCGACGTGGGAGGAGAGGCAAAGGCAAGCAGAGTTCAGAGTTACGGTCACCACAGAAAAATGAACCCTGGGAAAAAAACAAATCCATCTCCGTTTCCCACTACGGGGAAAGAGAGGTTTGCAGCCCATCCCTTTCCACAGGCAGAGGAAATGCTGGTGAGTGGTGGAAGCCCAGGTGAGCGATGCCAGGGTTACTCCAGAGCCCCTCCAGCAGCAGGGCGCAGAGTCAGGCCCGTGCCACGGCTGTTATGAATGAAGGTGGGAGCAGTGCAGCTAAAGATAACTTTGTGAGCAGGTACTATTAATAGCAACACTCTGGGGCTTCTGCTCCACGCTCCCCGCGAGGCTCTGCGGGATGGAGGAGCGCTAATGGATCGGGCCCCAGCCGTGGGACTGACGCTCTCCAGGAATGGGGCTCAGGAACGGGAACCAGCAGCGGTGGCTGAGCCTGGCACCGGTCACCCACCATCAGTCACCCACCACCATTCACCTGCCACCATTCACCTGCCACCGGTCACTTGCCACCGGTCACTTGTCACCAGTCACCCGCCACCGGTCACTGGCCACCGGCGTGGCACCGGCCGGGCGCTGGGAGCGAGGATGCTGGTGAGGCTGCTCCGTGCCGGTTTCCATGGCGACTTCAGCACTTGGCGCGAGATGGAGATGACGGGATCAGCCAGCGAAGTCACTGAGCGGAGCTGGCGTCCTCCGTCTGCCGTGGCCGGCGGCACAGCCCTGCCAGCCCCGCGAGAGCGAGCGGCTGGCACAGGGAGCGCGCCCGCCGGCCTCGGGGCATCTGGGTCCCCCTCGCCTGACAGGGCGCGAGTGGCTGCCAGCTGTCCTGGTGATGCAGAGCCCGCACGCCCCATCCTCCCTGGCACCTCCAGGAAAGCTCTGTCCACGTCCTGACCCCAGCCCTGTGCTGGCCACCCACCAGACCCATCGGGTCTGTGCCCCAGGCTCTCCCCCAGCGCTGCATTCCCACTCCCAGCGGGGCTGTCTCCTCGGCAGCAGGACGCACATCCCTTCACAGCCCGGTTTGTGGCACCGGGGCCCGCTGGCACGGCCTGGCAGGGTGGTACCCAGCTCCTCTCTGCAGCTGAAGGAGATGCTGCAGGCTGGGGCTGAGCTGGCACCGGGACAGCTCAGATCCTCACCGGCCCTTGGCCCCGCAGAGGCTTTCCCTGGCTTACAGGTAATCTAAGATCAAGCGCTCCAGCCAGCCGTGCCTGGTCAGACACACAGGGACACCACGGAGCACTGGGGAACCGAACACCTGCAGCATGTGACCCCCCCAGCTGGCTCGGCCTCCCCGGCCTCTAGAGAGCACTCCCTGGGGACCCCAGCCCTCGCCAAGCTGCCAGGCGTGGCCGTGGCATTCCCGGGCTGCTGGCAGGGGGCACAGGGGGCTGGGGACCCCCGGCACCCCCTCCCACGGGGGATCCTCGCCGCGCACCCTTTTATTCCAGCAGCGCAATTAGCCTTGCTGACCCCTGAAATCCTCAGCCTCTCTAAGCAGCCATGCATTAAATCCCGGATCCAAGAGTGGAAATAGACTTTGTAAAAGGCTTATGGCCCTATTTATTACATTTTACGCATGACGGAGCCGGCCAGCGCGGCAGCGGCGCTGCCTCCGCGCCCGGGCGGCCGGACACACGGACGGGCAGGGGCTGCAGCGGGCAGCAGAGCCTCGGCGGGTGTCTGCTCCCCGGCAGGCTTGTGCTGCCAGCTGAGCGCTCCCGCAGACGCAGGCCGGCAGGGATATCGATCTAGATGAAAGCCAACACCGCTGCCGGGGCCGGTAACCGTATCTGCCGCACATTTGTATTCCTCGGAGCCGGGCGGGAGGGCTGCAGCCATCTGCCAGGGAGCTGGGGGATCCTGGGGACACTGCGAGCCCTCCGCATGAGGCCCCGCTGCGCCGCCTCCTCCCCTTCCACCGCACGGCCTCTGCCTTCTCCATCTCACCTGCGCCCTGGTGGGGCCAAGCGACACCGACCCGAGCAGGGCATCACCCTGACAGGACCTGCCTGGTCCCTGCGGTGCCAGGGGACCCGAGCAGGGCATCACCCTGACAGGACCTGCCTGGTCCCTGCGGTGCCAGGGGACCCGAGCAGGGCATCACCCTGACAGGACCTGCCTGGTCCCTGCGGTGCCAGGGGACCCGAGCAGGGCATCACCCTGACAGGACCTGCCTGGTCCCTGCAGTGCCAGGGGACCCGAGCAGGGCATCACCCTGACAGGACCTGCCTGGTCCCTGCGGTGCCAGGGGACCCGAGCAGGGCATCACCCTGACAGGACCTGCCTGGTCCCTGCGGTGCCAGGGGAGCTGAGGGGACATCGCACCGGCGCTCACGAGGTTGTCCAAGGGCACTGCGAGAAGCCAGGTGTTCCCCGACACATCCCGGGGGTCCCACGGTTTAGCCAGGTGGCTCCTGCCCCAGGGGGGTGGCAGGGGTGGCAGAGGAGCCTGCACAGCTCTGGGCACACGGATGGGCAGCACGGGGATGAGGCAGAGCCGCTGTGTGCAAAGGAAACAACACCAAAAGCACGGGGGCAGTGCTCAAACAGCTGAGGGACCCTCTGCTATCCTGCAGGAAACACAGGGCAGCTCCTGCGTGTCTCCAAATCCCAAGGAGCCCCTGCAGCAGCACCAGGCCGGGCAGCCGCTCTTGTGTCAGCGCCGCAGAGCAGGCGGGAGCAGAGGGAAACACAAAGGTGTTCTCTCCACACTGTCGAAACGAGCCAGCTGCAGAGGGTCCTGCAGATGTGTCCCCAAGCCCCTGGGACACCAGCACACCCCCACACAAAGCGCTGCTCCCCACTTCCTCGAAGGGACACACGGCACTCTCACTGCAGGGCAGTTGGAAATGTTGCGAGACAAAAGCAAAGGTCGCCCTGTGCACTTCAGAGGAACTCAGCTTCTGTCGGTGCTTGGTGCAAGGTGCAAGCCTGGCTGATCCCAGGGGGTGCACGGGAGCCCCCCCACACCACAGGGTCAGACCCATCCCTCGTGCTCACTCCAAAGGCAAAGAGCTCTGGTGTGAGCGGAGAAGCAGAAGTGTGTCCATGGGATGTGCACAGTGCCCGGGTCCTGCATCTCGGAGAAGTGCACAGGCCCCGGTGCCCAGGAGGGTGGGTGTCCCTGAATGCCCATGAACATCCCTGACAAAGGGAAATGGCACCTCTGGGGTGTCCCTCAGCCTGGCATTTCAAAGGCTGGGTCCCACACCTTTCCTAAAGGCTCTCAAGGGCTTTGCTGCCTGAGGTGCACCCATGGGCAGAAGGACCTTTGCACTTCCCTGCCTTTCCACCCAGCACCACGTTATGGGGTGATTCCTCTCCAACAGCCCCGACTGATCACCCCGGGGTGCTGCAGCCCCACAGGGCCCTTTGGCAGGGCTGGATGTGGAGGTTTCACCCCGTAGCTCAGCTCTGCCTCAGCGCCTTGGAGCACAGATCCTCCTTCCGAGGGGAGGTGAGGGCTCAACAACAAACAGCGTGTTCGGGCAGAGATGGGCCCTGGCCTCAAAAGGAAAAAACCCTGCAGCCCACATCTCCACAGGTTTGTGCTTCCCAACCCGGTCACTGCCGTGAGCTCCCCGCTGACCTGGAACACTGCGAGCCCCTGCTGAAAATGGCAAGGGGAATAACCCCCCAGGCCCCGCTGAATGGGGCTTAAACACCCCACAACGCCCGTGCACAGAGGTCCCATACCCGCCAGGGCACTCGCAGGCTAATCCTCCCTCCGGAGCAGCTGCTATATTTAGGTATCTAAATGAGACAGAGCGGCTCTTTCCAAAAAAGAGTTCGTTTGGGTTACATAAATACAGAGAGAAACTTGAAAGCTGCATTTCCAGGTCCTCGCGCTGCCATAAGCGAGCGGCAGAGATGAGGACAGTCTCCCCCTCATTATCGGCCTTTCATGTATTTTCGACTCAGCTGGATGTGCAGACGGGTCTCCAGCTCCTCTGGGCTCACGGGCAGCTGGCACTGGTGGACACTGAGGTGGACACTGCGAGGAGGCAACCAGGGCAGGCAGTCCTCAGCTCTCCCCAGGGAAACCACTGTGCGCCCCGGATGTCCCGGCAGAGGAATGGAGAAGCCAGCACCGCAGGCAGCCAGGCAGCACCACTCACAGCACAGGAGGAGTCAACAGGAATAAATAAAGGGAGCAGCTCCAGCCCTCCCCATCCACGCTGTCCCAACATTCCCTCCATGACATCGCTCTCCTCTCAGCTACCAACTTCCTTCCTGCTGCATCCACTTCCACGTCCCGAAGCCTCTGGTCTCATGGAGAATTCCCGAGAATGTCCAGCACACCTCCCACGGCTCACCCCAAGCTCCAGGGGCTGCTCCCCAGTTCAGCTGGGGGGTGATCACCAGCAAAGCAGTGTTCCCCCCCGGAGCTGGGTGACACCATGTACCGTGAGGGTTTCTGGGGACACGGGCCACGTGCTTTCATTTTCAAAATATATATAAATAGACATACTTATTCCTTCTTAAAAGGACACGGCAACAAGGGGAAAAAAAAAAAGAAAAAAAAAGGCAGCTCGAATACCATCCAACCTTTCAGCCTGAGAAAACCACAGTTCTCACAGGCTTGAGTTCTGTTACCTGGGAAATGGGTTCTAGCACTCGAAACCCGCATGCGCCAGCCTCCCTGTGGGGCCCACACAGAAACAGAAACTTCCTTTTTAAGAAAAAAAATTGCCTTTTTTTTTTTTTTCCTTTTCATTATCAGCACAGTTTGGTCGTGACTGTGTGCAAGCCTGCTCGAAAGGAGAAACGATGCTGGTGGTTTAAATCCCCAGCTCTGCAGAGCTCTGGGCTTGATGCTGTCGGAGGGGAGGTTTGAAAATCCTCCTGTGATTAAGAAGTGGGAAGGTGGCCCTGAGCCACACACACCTGGCACGGGCAGAGCCGCAGGTCCCCGAGCCCAGGGGCAAAGGGAAGCAGCCTCGGTTTGCAGGGAGCCAACAGGAATGCACAGTTTCATTAGCTGGAAGCCAAGGCCCGTGGAAGTTGCAAACATTTGCACCGAGGCAGGGGAAGTGCCAAGAAATCAGGACGGAGGACTAAAGCTGGACAAAGTTCAGCCCCGCCGTGCTGCTGAGCACCCTGTGAGGGCAGGAGGGGTGCTGGCAGCTCACCTGGCATGAGCCAAGGTGCAGCCCTTGGCCAGCCCTGCCTGCAAGCCCCGATCCCACCCACGGGCAGTGGGATCTCTGCTCGCAGCCCAGGAGTGTGGGCTCTGCCTGGGCATCACACCCGGAGCAAAGGACCACGGCCACCAGCTCTGTGCCCACCAGTGTCCCCACACCGTGCTGGCACCAGGTCTGGCCTCTGCAGGGAATGGAGAGCCAGAGCCTGGCCCGGCTCCATCCTTCCAGGAGAGCCGTGAGCGCCGTGTTTGTCACCTCCAGCTCCTCGCTGTCACCCCGGCACGTGCACAGCCATGGCCCCGGTGTGACCAGGGCTGGTCTCAGCTCCAGCCCAGCCCTGCCAGTCCTGTGTGCATGCAAGGGGTCATGGCAGCCTCCCGAACACCCCGCAGCTACAGATGCACTTTCCTCGTGAAAAAATAACAACGCCGCTCCCTCCTTCCTAGGAACGCGGCTAAAAAACATGCGAGAACGGCTCAGCAAAAAACGCTGCTCGGCAGCTGCCCTGCACCCCCGGGGAGAGCTGGGGCTGCTCCAGCCCTGGGTCACCTCGTGGCAGGACGGCCAGGTCCCCAGCTGTCACTTGTGAAAGCCACATCCCGCCTTCCAGGGCGCACAGCAAACACGAGGAGAGGCGGCTGGGCTTCCTTCCATCCGCAGGGCCCCGCCGGCCGCCCCAGCCCCGGCTCAGGACGCTCGGCCCTCGCCACAGGATTTCCTCGCTCTTGACGTCCATGAAAATTAGGAAATGAGGGTTCCTGGGGGAATAGGTGGGGAACAGGCGGCTTCTGGCAGCGGGGGAGAAAGGATGACACTTCCTACACCGCTCCACGCCACGTGTGCCAGGGACGACCCGGGTCCTGCAGCCCCCCCAAATAACGGGGGGAGCAGAAGTGACAGCAGCGCCGAGCTTCTGCTCTCTGACTCCCTCTCAAACTCACAGCAAACTGAAACAGGAACCCAGGGGCCTGGCCCTGCGCTGGCTCAGCAGAGGGGCTGCGGCCGCAGGGCGCACAGGAAGAATTCAGAAAATGCATCTCACTAAAGATATGCTGCTGCCCTGCAACTGTAGTCCCTGCGAGAGAGCTTGAGGCGCCACCTCAGCACAAAAACATCCATATAAAGCATGTACTGCTCATCCCAGGGGAGGGGAGAAGTGTCACATCAGCCCTCCGTGGGCTCTCCAGCCTTCGTCCCCATCGCCAGGCTCCTCTCGCCAGCTGCTGGGTGGGCACGGGGACAGAGGGGACGCAGATGTCAAAAGCTCCTGCCGCCCCTCAGCACCATCACGCTCCCCCAAAGGAAACTCCTGGTGCCGGGGTGCCTGCCGGCTTAGCCCGGGGACAGCGGGATGTGAGATAAGGGAAGTATTTTCCCTAAGGCCCACATGGCTGCCCAGAGCCTGCAGAGATCAAAGGTTACTCCGGCTACTGGATGGGGCCGTGTCCCCAGGGCTGCCACCGCCTCTCCACATCCCCCACCAGCAGATACCACACAAGAAACCCTCCCCCGGGGGGTGGGTTTCCACATCTCCCAGGGCCAAAGGAGATTTCCAGCTTTTACTTTTTCCCTGTGTTCATTCAGAAGTGAGCCGGCCTTGGCTGTTGCCTCCGCGTGGGGAAGCGCAGTGAGACGGGGCTGGCGAGACCCTGAGCGCAGCCAGATCCGTGCAAAGTCCTTCGGCGTTTCTTGGAAGCTCCCGTTATTGAGAGAAAAAAGGGGGGGAGGAAAAAAAAAAAAACAAACCAAACCCACAACCGCCATAAATAGATAAATAATAATTTGCGAGCCAGAGTTCAGGAAAAGTGCTGAAAAGCAGAACGGCCGAGCGATAAGGGAAGGGAAACACATTGGCTGGACCATCACCCACTGCCTACGGTGCCGGTGCCCCTGGAAATAGGTCACTACCTCACCTGACCACCCGCCCCATTAACTTCAACCTTTAGTCCCTGGCTCCTTACTACAAGCAGGGGCAGCTGGGAACATCCTTGTCCAGGCTCTGCAGGCAGCAGGAGGCGGTGGGATCCTGCCCTCGCGGGATGCCCGCCGCTGCGGGAAGGGAGCCGGAGCCCCGCGCGGCCGGGAGCGCGGCGGTCACCCCGGCAGGGCCGCGCTGGCGGCGGCTCCGGCGCTTACAGAGTTCTCCCCCCCCTGCTAAATCACTTCAGGCTGCCAAGCAGTCACGAGAAATATAAGCCCGCGCCGGGTTGCCATGGAGCGGGGCTCAGCTGCGGGAGCCTGAAGCCGATTCCTCCGGCAAACGTGTCTGCGGCCGAGGCCTTGCCAGCGCCTGGCGTCCCCGGCTCCGCCAGGCCCACGCGCCCGGTCACGGCAAAGCCAAACCCCCGGGGACAGCACTTGCCTTCCCCGACACAGCCAGCGCTGCACAGCCCCGCAGGCACGGCGCCACTCGCCCGGGTGGCACCATCTCCGCAGCGCCACGGGCACGCACAAAGTGGTGGCTTCGGTGGTGGCACTTGGCAGCGACGGCACGGGCTGGCCCTGCACAGTGCCTCTGTCCCACTGATGTCCCCAAATCTCTGTGGGGCTGGCACGGGCTGGCCCTGCACAGTGCCTCTGTCCCAGTGATGTCCCCAAATCTCTGTGTCTCTGTGGGGCTGGCACAGGCTGGCCCTGCACAGGGCCTCTGTCCCAGTGATGTCCCCAAATCTCTGTGGGGCTGGCACGGGCTGGCCCTGCACAGTGCCTCTGTCCCAGTGATGTCCCCAAATCTCTGTGGGGCTGGCACAGGCTGGCCCTGCGCAGTGCCTCTGTCCCAGTGATGTCCCCAAATCTCTGTGGGGCTGGCACAGGCTGGCCCTGCACAGTGCCTCTGTCCCAGTGATGTCCCCAAATCTCTGTGGGGCTGGCACAGGCTGGCCCTGCACAGTGCCTCTGTCCCAGTGATGTCCCCAAATCTCTGTGGGGCTGGCACAGGCTGGCCCTGCACAGGGCCTCTGTCCCAGCCCAGTGATGTCCCCAAACCTCCGTGGTGCTGGCACATGCTGGCCAGGAGACTCATGTCCTTCAGGGGATCATAGGATTGTTTGGGTTGGAAGAGACTTTGAAGCTCGTCTATTCCACTCCCTGCCATGCCCAGGGACACCTTCCCCTGTCCCAGGCTGCTCCAAGCCCATCCAGCCTGGCCTTGGGCACTGCCAGGGATCCAGGGGCAGCCACAGCTCCTCTAGGCACCTGTGCCAGGGCCTACACACCCTCACAGGGAAGATCTTTTTCCTAATATCTACTCTAACCCTGCTCTTCAGTTGGAATCCATTCTGCTTGTCCTGTCACTGCAGCACTGCAGCTCCCATATTCTGCCACAGCCCCCTGAAGAGGATCTCAGAGCCTGGTGGGCTCCTGCCCTTGGCACCACAACAAACCACCTGCCAGGAGCCAGCCTGTGGCATCCCTGTCCCCAGCCCTGCACCAGGGACATGGGACCCATTCCCCACAACCAGGAGTTCGGGGTTGGAAGGGGCATTCCCAGAGCATTTTTAATTAGACAGCCATCCGTGCCAAAGAGCTCCTCGTGCAAGTGGAGTTCCTCCCTGCAAAAAGGCTTTTGACATTGGAAAGGTTAATGTGAGAGAGATCCCTCTCCCTCACAAAGCTCCCTTTGCTGGAGGCCCTCGCTGAGCCCTTAATTATTCACCTGTTGGAGAGGTGCCTTTCCATTACGGCATGAGAGCGGGGCAGGGATGTGCAGGCAGGCAGGTGGCGGGGAACCCCCCGGCATGGGGCACCCCTGGGGCACTGCCAGGCTGGGGAAGAGCGGTCAGAATTCGGGGGGAAGGCGGGCAGGCGTGTGGGGAGGCTCTGAGGGGCAGGTTCCAGCCCCCCTCTCCCTCCAGCTGCTGCCGGCCGCTCTCTCTCTCTCCTGGCTCTGCTCAGGCTCTGCTGTGCTCGCCCGCCTCCGCAGCCTCTGCTGTGGTGGGGACAGCCACCAGCACCCCCAGCAGCCTCCAAGCCCTGCTCCAGCACGGTGACAGCCACCAGGACACAGCCACCCTGCTTCCCAGAAAAGTTCAGCCTTCTCCAGCCCGGGCACTGCAGCAGCCCTTCACCCACGCTGCAGCAATGCAGCTGAGGATGCATTTTGCACCGGCCCTCGGGCTGTCTGTCGTCCAAACCCACTCCAAATCTTCGAGAGAAAAGCCACAGAAAAAGCAGGATATCGCTCAGCTCAGTGAGGACTATCAGAAATTAAGGATGCATCCCCACTTCATCAGGAGAAATGCCAACCCAGCGCAGGCTCGCTGTGCCTCCTGCACTCATCGATGGATTAAGCTGTTAGCAGGAGGCTGGGAAGTTAAAGAGGGAATATTGTATTTCAGTTCATGTGATCTTTAAACATCCCTCCGAGAAGCAGCTTGTTTTTTCTGTTTTTTTTATTATTATTATTTTTTATCCCCCCCACCCCGCTGCACTTTGTTTGGGGTTTTTAAACAAATTGAAGCCGTAAGAGGCACAGTACTCCAGGCTCTCACAGGGATGCTGAGAGCTGCTCCGTGGTGCTCTGGGCAGAGCTGCCTGGCTGGCACTTCCCAGTGCCTGGTGCCAGCAGATGAACCAGCTACAACCAGCTTCGTACCTCAGAGCAGCAGACTTGCACAAAAAGGATTAAGCAGGCCCAGAAATGACACATTTTTGAGGCTCAGCGGAACAAAATCACTTTTTTTTCTTTTTGTTGCAAAAAAAAAAAAAAAAAGAAAAGAAAAAAAGAAAAAAGGAGTTGGCAGGAAAAAGGCAGATATCAAGTGAAAAACCCTGATTTTCTTTCTGCAGCAATGCAGGTACCATGTGAATCATCGCTGTCCTCGATATGTAAATAGAGGTTAGCAGGCACCCTCGGCACAAACCCTCACGAAGAAGGGACTGATGCAGACACCCCTGCCAAACCTTCCCCGTGCATCTCCCCGAGAGCCCTGCTCAGGGTCCCTCCCCTGGGGAGGAAGGGATCACCCGGCGCCTGCACCAACCGCGCCTTCCCCAAAAACCCACTGCAGAAGCGAGGGCTGGGGAGGAGCACGGGCGAGAGAGCGGGAGAGCCCCGGTTCCTCCAAATTCCCGCGAAGGAAACGGCTCCCATTCATCATGCCGTGGCCTCCCGACACCGCAGCCTCCCAGGATGATGTGCTCTCCTGCTGGGGTCTTTGCGGAAGCGGCTTTGGGGCTCCACAGAGGAGTCAGTAACCCAGTTGTAAGCAGAGGCTCGGGCAGTAGTAATGGGGAGAGACGTCAGAGCCAGCCCGGCCCGCCTCCCGCTCCCGGTTCGAAGGCAGCATGTGACAGAGCCAGGGCTGGAGCCTTCCCCCGGTTTCATCAGAGGTTAAGGTACAGGCACAACACATGCTTACAACTTCAGGCGGTTCTTAAGCAAACGCATGCAAATCATAGCTGGGAAGGGGGGGGGCCTGTTTCTTTCTTTTTTTCTTCCTTTTTCCTGCTTCTCTTTTCTTCCCATCCCAGCCCTGAGCCCCTCAGCACGTGTGGGGGCAGAAGAGGAAATGGAATTATCGAAAGCAGGCGGCGGACGGGAGAGCACGGAGGGGCTGCACGGGAGCTGCGGCGAGCTGCAACGGTGCCCTCGCTGCTCGTGTCCTCCCACACCTGCAGACTTCGGACCAGCGCTACCTGTGCTGCTCCCTCCGGCAGAGAGCACGCCGGGGACAGGGAGAGGAAACAGGGGACACAGCCAACTACGTTCCATCAGCGCGGTCTCATTTCAGCACAGGCCATTTCACAGTTCCAAATTTCCCAGGGAACGTTCACAACATGGTGGGCTCACACCAGAGAAGGATGACAATTCGTAGGATTGTTTTTCCCCGCCACCCTCCCTCAGCAGTCCCTTTTTGGAAGAAGATTCTTAAATTGGCACATCGAATGCTGACCGAAAAGCAAAGAAAAAGAGAAACAAGGCTCCCAGGCACGTGCTGCAGCCAAAAGGGCTTTTTCCATGTCATGGTTAACACGCGGAGAGCGGGAGGGTTATCATAGGTGGAGCCAGGAACTTTCACCTGCTCAGGGAGCAGTGGGGCGGCTGGGAGCTGCAGGGTTCTGCCGCTCTTCCAGGGGATGCCATCCCACACAAGCAGCCCACTCCGAGGGACAGCGTCCCACGCAACCAGCCGACGGCAACCCCTCAGCGAGAACAAAATGGGAAAAAAAAAAACCAAAAAACCCAAACAAACCACAAACTGCTTACAAAATCTCGGCCCGCTTCTCACCTTCCCTGACCCTTCTGCTGTAATCAACCTGTCAGCAGCTGTTGGTTAAGAAGCCCGGCTGCCTCCCCCCTGCTCTGCCCCCGGTCCCGTGCCAAGCTCTGGCGCTGGTGCATGCGAGCAGGGGTGCCGGGACTACATCAATCTGGCTGGTGGCAAGCCCTGCCTGGTTCTGTCTGGCACACGCACCGCGGGCAAATCTGATTTACCGGCTCTCGAGCCCTTGTTTGTTTTGAACCCAAACGGCGGCGGGATTAGCCCCGGTGCTGTTCCCCACAAACGCGCACGCTGTTTGCAATCGCGGGGCTGAACTGGTGAGAGAGCAAGGGTTGGGATGAATGTGCCCGCTTCACAATCAGAGCTATTTTGTAATCCGTGGTTATGAAAGTGAAGGGTCGGGGGTGGGGGGGGATGATACACAACTACAGAAAACTCTTCCCACTTGCAGCAGCCTCATCGAGCCGACTGCGAAATGCTCGGGCTCAGCCCCGGCTCCGGCTCCTGCCCGGTTTATTGTATAGCGCCTCTCTTGCAGCCCCCAAAATGGAAAAGCATGCGAGCCCTATAGCCCAGCACGGCTCGCTCTCGTGATCCCGCCGGAGCTGCCAAGGAGCCTTAATCTGATTTTAATACCCAGCTCCGTCCAAAACACAGCCCATCCACATTTTGGAGCCGGCGACTCGCGGCGCAGAGACCCCTGTCGCTGTCGCACCCCCCCCCCCCCCGCCCCCCCCGCCCTCCCCAAACCTCCATCCCCCAAGATCCCAGCTCGTATGCGTGGAATTGACGCTCGGCATGACTCATCCCACCGCCCGGCTCTAGCAGCCCCCGCCGCACAGCAGCCCCCTGCGGAACCCCCCCACCCCAGCGCCCGCACCGCGCCGCCCCCTCCCCACCTTTGGGGGGAGCCGAAACAACCGGGAGGGGGTGGCTCTGCACCGAAACCCATCAACTTGTCCCCTGTCCCCCCCCAACCCCCGGCCCACGGGGCGCGGGAGTCCACGTGCGAGTGGTGCTGAAAGCGCCCGGCGGGGCTGCGGGGCTGCGGCCGCCGGGAGCCCCCGGGAGGGGCGCGCACAGCCCCGCGGGCGGGCACGGCTCCGCAGCCGCGGGGCGAACGGCACCTCCGCACGCCCCGGGGCTCCCGGCGGGGCCAGCCGGGCCCCGCAGCCCCGCTCTTCCCCGGGCCGCCCCGGCATGCGGAGAGGGGGGGGTCTGCGCCTTTCCACCCCCCCTCCCGCAGCTGCAGCGCGCCGCGGACCCGCTCAGCCGAGCCCCCCGGCCCGCGCTCCCTACCTGGCTGTCAGCTAGGTAACTGAAGACGAACGAGGAGAGATCCTCGTCGAGCAGAGAGCCGCAATCCGGCCCCGGCTCCGCCATCTTCCACCTCCGGCTGGGGCTGAGCACCGAGCATGCAGCAGGCGCGGCGGCGGGAGCCGGGCGGCCGGCGGGGCGGGGAGCGCGGAGCGCCGGGGCGGAGCCGCCCGCAGCCCCCGCCCGCAGCCCCCGCCCGCGGCTGCGGGAGCCGGGCACGGCGGGGGTCGCCGCGAGGCAGCGCCCCGAGGGCTTTGCAGACACGCGTGGGACACCACTCTGCGCGTCCCTTGGAAGTGCCACCCCGTCAAAAGCGGGGGGTGCCCAGCGCCGCCCGCTGCCGCTGCGCGGCCCCTGGGTGGCTCTGGGTTCGGGTATGTGAGAGCTGGGTTGCAGCGTGTCGGATCAAGGGGGGGGGGACATCCAGGCTCTCTCTGGGGTTTTTGAAGTGCGCCGTAGTTCCTGCAGGAGAACCTTCCCCAGGGACACCGGCTTTGAGCAACGCCGCTGCGCGCACCCTAAAACTGCCGGCGTTTAGAAGTGGGAGCACCCAACAGCACCGGGCAGGTCTGACAGTCCCCAGATCACCCCGAGTGGAGATACACAAACCCCAAGAGCCGCACTTGGGACAGGGGTCACTTCCAGGCTCTGTGGGTCTGCATTGAAGCGGGACCAGGGGACTGCAGTAAAAAGTAAAAAGGAGCAAAAGATCTTCTGATTTCCCTTGTTTTCATTTCGGCTGCCGCTGTGAGCATCTCGATGTCACGCACGTCATCTTTCTGTCTGGGGTTTTGAGGCGTATCCTAAAAGCCCGTTCAGAAATAATTAATGATGGGACCAAAAATCTCATGAATGTTCTATTTACTTACCCGTAGCAATTACATGGGAAAGAACAGGGCTTGGCACTGCAGCCTGAATTAGCTGATACACAACCTACCAAGTGGCAACACCTGCAGCCTAATGGCTCCAGATCCCGGAATCCCCCCTGAATCCCCTAGACAGCCCTTCAGGGTCACTGTGAAGAGCTGATGGAGCAGAGTGATGTGGAGCTGTCGGGGTGGGGAGCTCTGTGCCAGGCCCTGAGGGGTGAACAGAAAGTGCTTCTTCCTCTGCAGGAAAGGCCCGTTGCCCATCGTTGCTGTCGTTTCAAAGGCAGAACTGTTTCCAGCCACTCTTTTAGTTCCCTCTGGCCTCCCTTTGGTTCAGGACATGTTGTGAACACCGTGCAGTGTAGCAACACTGGATTTTCCCTGATGATCCCAAGCTTTGCTCCGAAGGGGAGACATCAGGGACAATGCCTGTTGTGTCACACTGGTGTGAGCTGGAGGCCAGGGTGGCCTGGCTGCTGGGATGGGACAAAGCAACTCTTCCTCGCTGCTGTGCACTCTAGTATTAATTACTGTGATCGAGTGCCAAAACACTTACTCAAGGTGCTTTTCCGGCTGCCCTGCCAGCAGTGAAACTTCTCTTCCCGTGGGTGGGAGGCCTGGGCCCCGGAATGCCCTGCCAGGATCCACAGCTGGGCACAGCACAGTCAGCAGGGCCAAGGAAGGAAATTGCCTTGCTCTGGGGCATGTGCAATTCCTTGAAGAGTGAGACTCAAATTCCCAGGTGAGTGGTGATCTGCTGTGCATTCCTTTCTTTGCAGAAGGTACAAGTGATGAGGATGAGCTGAGAACAGAAGGGATGTTTGCCCCATCAGGGCAAAAAGCAGGGCTGGAAGGCCTCACCACAGGAGTAGTCCTTTGGGAGGAATTTGTTGCACAAAAGGCGAGGTTCGTACTCGAGTATCTCGTGATTTCCTTTGCACCAGCTGCTCTCAAGTAGGAAGTAACATTCTTCGTGGGAATTACTTGAGAATTGTCATTCGAAGATCAAGCTGTGCGTAGCTGGGTTCTTCGGAAATACCTTTTTCCTTCTGGTCCGTGTGCAAGCACATGTCCTCCTCCCTTGCTTTCTAACCCGAGGAGATGAATCCTCCCCAGCCTGCCGTGGTCACAGCCTGCGGGACACCCACCCTGGCAGCAGCCACCCCCAGGCGTGGAGGAGCATGAGGAAAGCAAAGCCCAGCCGGCACTGCCCCATTTCTCCTCTGAACAGACGGGTTAGGGCTTCTTCCAGCCCTGCAGGCAAAACTGCATGTGACACTGGGGTCAGGCTGCCCTTGTGGCGGGAGGGGGACAGCAGAGCACGGTGGGGGCATCTTGGCCAAAGTGGATTTTCTGCTGCTCCTGGGTTTCGGTGGGATCCTGCGGGATGAAGTGCAGTTCCTCACGTGGCTGCGAGTTGACGTTAACCTGCCCAACTTCAGCTCCTGACTGCTCTGGACTTTTGCACAGTCCAAGCGTTTTTCTGTGCCTTTGGGTTCTTTTCACCTATGAAATGGAGATCGCACCACCTCCCTGTGCCCTGCAGCTTCTGGAGGAACTGGTTGAATAACACTCATAAAAAGAGCTTCGGAAGCGCCAGGAGAGAGGCGAAGGAGGACAAGATGTTATAAGTGGTGTTGCCTCCACCTTCTCAGAAGCCAGTCATGTGGCAGCCTCAGAAACACCTGCGGTGGGTAGAGGTGGTGTCTGGAGTGCCGTGGTGCGAACGGGACACGGCATCGCCCGTGTCACACCCCCTGCCCTGTGCGCAGGGGCCGGGCAGCTCTGCCCTGTGCTCGCAGCTTCCCTCTTCTACCAGACCCCAAGCTTTGACAGCAGGGCGGCTGCCAGAGCTCCAGCCCGTGCTGCTCTCTGTATTTATGGACCCAAAGAGGCATCAGCCGCTCTCTAGCACAGCCAAGCCCCCTGTGCCCACCCTGGCCCGGCAGCCCCCGGCTGAGCCTCGGCGCCCCGTGGCACCGCGCCGATGCCGCGGCAGCAACCCGACGCTCAGCCCGGAGGGGCTGGGGATAACATTACCGGGGTAAAATATAACAGGAAAAGCTTGCAAATGCCCTTTCAAAACAACAGCGAGTGAGTAATGTCATTGGGCCAGCGGTCAGGAGGGGACAGGGTTTGAAGGTACCCTGAGCCTGCCAAAGGCCAGGCGTGGGACACGGGCAGGAGCCAATGAGCTCAGGCTGGGCAGGAGCCACCCCGGCCCGGCGACCGCCCGCCCTCGCTCTCACGTTGCAGCTGCCTCTGTTTGTGGACGGCAAAATGTTGTAAGGACCGGGCAGTGAGAGGCAGCGGCAAATGGGGCTCCTGCGAGTTACCACATCCCCGGGTCCCCGCCAGCCCCCCGCCTGGTGACGCTCCCTGCTTGGCACTCGCGTGAAATCGCAGCCCCAGGGTGGGATCGGCGTGGTGGCCGCTCTCTCTGGGGACCGGGGAAAGGCTCTGTGCGCGGGCAGGAGCTCTGCGAGCCGGCGGCGGGGTGAGGAGGGGGCAGCTGAAGGGGAAGGTGTCCCCGGGCTCCCGCGGAGCCCTGCCCCGGAGCGCTCTCCATTCATGCCGGCTGCTCGCTGGAGCCGCGCTCCCCGCGGGGCACGGCGCTTGGCACTGCCCTGCCCTGGGTTTCGCTGAGTTTCTCCGCCTGGCTCCTTTCCACGAGCTCTGCTTTCCCTTCCCTGCAGCCCTCGGCTCAGCCTCATCCTTCACCTGAAGTCAGGAGCGCAGGGACAGAGCGTTGCTTTCCCTCCGCGCTTTCTGTGCCTCATTAGCTGTGTGCACCTGGGAGCTCCCTCCTCCTCCTCCTCGGTTGGTGACAGGAGGGCTCCGTTATGCATCACGGTCAGCAAGGAGTGAAAGTTGATGTCCTCTCCGCCCAGGGCTGAGGGACTGGCCCCTGGGAGCTAGGAAACAAAAGTGGATTTTGAAGGCAAGTGGGCGCTGGGTGTGCTCCTGGCTCTGAGACCCAGCTCGTCCAGGGAGCAGGGCTGAGCCTCCGGTAGTTCAGGGGTTGCCATTCCTGCTCCAGGTTCCCTCGGCATCGTTGTGGAGTGATGTCCCTCTGTGCCAGCAAAGCTCTCCTGCAGGCACACCTGGACGCCACGGACACTCTGTGCTGTGGCAGAGCCCCCCGGGCCCCTCCCCAGCCTGTGCCAGGCTCTCTGCAGCTCTTTCCCTGGAGCAGAGGCTGCTGCAGCTCGGTCAGAGGAGCCCGGGGCCAGCAGGGAGGGTTGGAGGGATGCACGCATGCAGGGGGATGTTGCACAGGGCTCCAGCCTGCCCCATCCTGCAGCCTGCCCCTCTCCCAGACTGCAGCCTGGAGCGTGCTGCGGAGGTAAATCCACACAGTTACTGCAGAGAAAGCCTGGGAGGAGACAAACGTGGTGGCAAAGGAGCAAGAAGGGGTTTTGTGGATGCGCTGCTGAAACAGATGGGAATTTCCCGCAGCGAGAGGCAGAGCCCAGGCGGCGGAGGGTAGGGAAGGCTCCTGCACGATGGCTCACGCTGCCCACCAGCTGTGTGGGCAGAGCAGGGGACCAGGCTGCCCATTGACTCCTTATGGCACTTTCAGTGACTCATTTGTCCGCGGAAGCAGCGCACCCACAGCAGCTGAAGCAGCCTGTCCTCCTCCCCGGGCTGCTCTGGCACAGCAGGGCCAGCCGGCCCCTTCTGCCCGGGGATGAGAGGCTGGCAGCAGCCCAGGGCACTCGGCTCATCCTGTGCCTCGCTTCATCTGGGGGAAGGAACGCGCTGTCAGAGACCTTGCGCTGCTCTTTCTGCGCTGCCCGACGTCCCAGCCTGCAGCCCGAGCCTGCCCCTTGGTGTAGCAGGGTCGGTGTGCCCCCCGCGCTGCCCCAGAGCAGCCTGGCACGGGGCACGGGCCAGCCGTGGGGCCGGCGGGAGCTGCGCCATCCGCTTCGTGTCCCTTGTGTCCCTTTCACTCCGGCTGAACTCGGCTTTCCCACAGCTCTGGCAGCTCTCACGCTGTGCTGGCAGCATCTGTCACAGCCCATCCATGTCACCCCACTGGCCTCTCGCTGCCCCCCCTGCCTCATCCCTGCCTGTCGAGCTGCCTCCAGTCCTGGTGGTGCTGCAGGACAGCAGCAGGAGCTGGGGGATCTCCTGTATCCCCACCATCCTGCTGCCAGCTGCTGCCAGGAGCAGTGAGGGGCGTTGTGGTGGCTGGTGAGACCCAGGCTGGCCTCATCCTCCTCTGCTGCTGGCTCCGAGCAGGGAAATTCCTCCTGCCTCTCCCTGGAGGCTGCTCAGGGTCTGGGTGCATCTCTTCCTTTCTCTGTTTTAACTGCCTCATCCCTGGGGCATGCCGTGATCACCAGCTCTGATCCTCCTGCACCGGCAGAGGTGGCCAAGGCAGTGAGCAGTGAAGGGAGACGCTTTGGATCCGCAGCACTGCTGAGCAAGGACTCGCTGTTCTCCAAGCAGCTGTTGCTGGCAGGGATGTCCATGGGCATCTCCTGGCTCGTGACTCCCAGCCTGCCAGGCTGGCTCTGTCTGTCCCTGGGCCTCCATCTCGCAGCATCCCCTCCTCCCTCCTCACCAGCTGTCCTCTGAGCATCCCCCACAGTGCTGCTGTCCCCAGCTCCTGCAGCCCTGGCTGGGCACGAGTGGTGGGAAGGGGCTGGTGCTCAGCTCCTGGCACCTCCTGAGCGCAGACACCGCTGTTAGAGCAGAAACCCCTCCGCAGGCGTTCTCCCCTTGCCAGGCTGGCCAGCAAAGCCACCCTCAGCACTTTGGGGGGCTGAGGGCTCAGCGGGGCTGGATGGTGGGGGGTGGGCAGCAGGCGCTGGTGGGCTCCAGCCCTGTGCAGACTCTGCTGCTCCTCAGCCCTGTCTCCCTGAGCAGGAGACACTTCAGCTCCAGCCAGTGCTATAAATAAACCCACGTTCTTTTATCCCGCCAAATAGGTTCTCATCGATTTTACCTATTCCCCCTGCTCCCCCCGAATCCCTTTGGAAGGTGAAGTCTGGTGTGGAGGAGCTTGGGGAGCCGCCAGCCTGGCTGGGGAAATGCCACCCCCTGCAGCCCCTCTTCCTGGGAATAGCTGCTCTCCCCTGGTTCTCTCTCTCTGAACAGGAGGCACCGCTGGAGGAGAGGAAGCGAAGCTCCCCGGTGGAAGTTTGCCGGCTGATTATTTATTAATGTCCTGACAATGCAGTCACCGGCAGCCAGGCAGCCCCTGAGCCCCGGGAGAAGGATGAGGAGGAGGATGGAGAGCTCTGCTGCTGGGGCTTTCTTGCCGAGGAGCTCGGGATGAGCCGGCACCTCTTCGGTGTCCGGCTGCTTCGGTTACCCGTGGCTAATATAAAGGGGGACAGAGACCCCGGGAAGTGCCGGGGACTGCTCCCAGGGTGGCCCCCGGTCCCTTGTGGCTGATGGCAGCTGTGGGGCTCAGCCCCCCGCGGAACAGGCAGCGTTTGGATGCTGACTTGCTGCAAGCATCTCTTCCGCACACAGGAGCTCCCCGTGCGGGGATAGCAACAGAAATAATGCAGCAAATCACAGCTCGCACAGCCTCCCCGGCACTTGAAAGCATCTCGAGAGCTTAAAAAGCTGCAAGATGCTCTCATTCCCATCCCCTCCCCGCTCCTGTGCTTTGGGCCCCCCTTCCAGAGGACGGGGGGAGCATCGATTTCCCCGGCAACGGGGCCCGGGTTGGGCTCAGCGGGCGCTGCCCGCACGGTGCGGGAGGCAGGGCAGCCCGGTGCGGGGCTCGGGCTGACTCATCGCCGCGCAGCGTGCAATTACCACCGCCAGCGCAGGCCCCTGCCGCTCCGCACAGGTATCTGTGTCAGCCGGGGCTATTTCCAGCTCTGCCCGCACTCCCCGGCTCCGGCGAGAGGTAAGAACGCGGCCGCCCCGCTCCTCCGCCTGCCACGGGGACGGGCACGAGTTTCCCAGGAGCGGCGAGCCGGGGAAGGCTTGGAGATGGCATCCCGACAGCCCGAACTGCGCAGCCCGGGGAGGAGAGAGCGCCGTGCCCTCCGCTGCCCGCGCTCGGGGCGGTGGGACCAGGCAGGAGGGATTTAGGGCTGGCGTTATTAGCGCTGCTGGCGGCGCTGGAAAAGGAGCAGCAGGGACGGGATAAAGCGCAGTTCCAGGAGCGCTCCGGCCGGGGAGGGCAGGGCAGGGGAGGGCAGGGATAACGGGAGCGCAGCGCCTTTCCCCGGCGGAGCCGACAAGCCGGGGCTCCGCGGGGCAGCGGCTCTGCCTCCCCGTCCGGACACCGAGCTCCTGCCGTTCCCCACCGAGCTGTTGAGCCCAACTGCGCCCAGAGAGTGAGATTTTTGGATTCCCAAAATGCTTGCCCAAGGTTTTGCTGGCTGCTTTTCCCACAGGGAGCTGGAAGCGGGGGAAGCTCCGAGCGAGGATGCGGCCCTCCAGCCACGAGCCTCGATCAGGGCAGGGGTTTTACAGCTGGAGCTGTCGCAGCAGGGCAGGAGCTGCAGCCCACGGCTGAGCAGAGGCAGCGGTGCCGTCACACCGGTGCTCGGACTGGGAAGGGCTGGTGTCCCTTCCTGGGAAGCCTGGGCGGGGTGAGTGTGCCCAGGGGGACCAAGCCCCGCCTTGCACAACCTTTGGGGGCTTTCCCGAGGCGCTGGAGGTTTGCTCGCCTTCATCCGGAGGCTGAAATGCGGGAGAAGCCTCCACGTGTGACACAGCTGTGCCTGGCACGGGCCTGCCCGGGGTGGTGACACGATGGATGTGTGACATCCCCGGAGCCCCAGGGTGCGGGCTGTGTGTCAGGGAACGTCCCGTGTCCATTCTCACACCGGCTGGGCTCGGGTGGCCGGGCCTGCTGGGAGAAGGTGTGGGAGATACTGGAAAAAGAGGGGATGGACACATCCAAGGGCTGGGAGGGCTCTGTGCCTCGATATCCCTTTGGCTTTTGCCTGAGCTGTGCCCACCAAAACCCGGCCCGGGAGAGGGTGAGGCCACAGCCAGACCCAGCGTGGGCTGTGCCCCTGCTCCAGGTTCCAGCACACTCATCCTTCCCGCAGCCGTGAGCAGAGCCCACAGCTCGGGAGAGCCGCTACAGCATTTCGCTGGAAAAACCACATTAATCATCCTCAGCGCCGCCTCCCTGGCCTTTGTCACAGTTTGGTGCCCCAGCGCCAGCTTTAAAAGCATTATTTATTTTTAATAAAAGCTGATCTAAAGAGCGGCGTTGGCGGGATGATAAAAATAAAAGTGCAGTGGTTGTCACAGCTGTCAGCAATCCCTGGGAATGGGGTCTGGCAGTGCCCGGCTGCCTTCCCCACCAGCCTGAGCGCACAGGAAAAGAGGAAGTGGCCAGCAGCGCAAGCCTTGGGCATCCTGTGTGCCAGGAAAGCAGCTCCTGCTCCTTATTCTAACACACGGGCGCACTTCTCCGGTGTATTTGTAATTTTCTAAATGTTTAGTGACTTTAATTTCATTTACTGCATGAATAAATGAGCAAATAGGACATATACAAATGTAGGGGAGAAAATTAGCTTAAGTCCCTTCATTTAAAGAACTATGTGCTGTTAAAACATCTGTGTTGCGACGCGCCGATAGCGCATTAGCAACAGGAGTAAGAAATCCCGTTTATCCCTACGGAACGAGATTTTCAGGGCATGGATCTGGCAGCGTGCGCCGGGGCTGAGGCTGTAAACCAGAGTGCCTGGCAGCATCTCCATTCCCCGGGGAGCTGTGGAGAGTCACGGGGCAGCATTCCATGTCCCAGGCTCCGGGGGCAGCATTCCACGTCCCTGGCTCCGGGGCGAGCTGAGCGCTTCATCCCTTGGCTGTCCCTGGAGAGGTCTGCCTGCACTGCCCAGCCCCACGGCGGTGTCCGTCAGCAGGGGGAGAGGGAAGCGTGCAGGAATTGTGCAGGAATTGTGCAGGAATTGTGCAGGAATTGTGCAGGAATTGTGCAGGAATTGTGCAGGAAGGATGCAGGAAGCACACCTCACTCGCTTCCTGGCCGTCTCTTCTCTTTCCATCGCTTTTCCTTCTGGCAGACGGGAACAAAGCTTGGCTGGAGGCGCCGGGAAGAGCGCAGCTCCTGCACATCCCTGCTGCTGTGGCTCTGCCCGTGGAGGTTTCTCTGCGGAGCAGGGTCAGGATGCTGCGCCAGGGCTCCTCTCAAGCTCAGGTTTCTCCCCGGCTTTTCCAAAGGAGCTCCATGCGCGGAGCCCCGTGAGCAGCGGGGTTTGAATGCTGCGCGGCCGAGGCAGGGCACAGCCACGGCTGGGACAGAACAAAACCAGCATTCACGGGCGGTCATTTAAATTCCCGGCAGCTGTTCCGTCCCAGCACACTCAGGTCTGCCCTCCTTTGCTGTCCTCGGGAGCTTCCAGGGACGTTTTCCTGCCTGGTGAGGGAACAAGTTCACCCATGGCCAGCATCCCTCCTGCTCCTGCTCCTGCTCCTGCCTGGTACAAATAAGCCCTGGTGGGGTGGCAGTGCCCGCTTCAGCGGTCACTGAGGGCCAGCTGGGTGCTCCTCCCTGCCAGGACACCCCAGGGTCACCGGAGCCCCAGCCTCTGCCCCGCGTGTCCCGCAGCCGCTCCGTGGCTCCGGCTCATCCCGGTTTCCTCATGATGCTGCCTGAGCTCCCGAGGACGAGCCGGGCTGTGGGTGCGGCCGCCTGGACTGCCTGCAGCACCTCCCCGCACGGCTGCACCGGGAGAACACCCGGGACACCGGGAGAGAACCCCCGGGACACCAAGAGACCCCCGGGACACCAAGAGAACCCCTGGGACACCAAGAGAACCCCTGGGACACCAAGAGACCCCCTGGGACAGCAGGATAACCCTCAGGACACTGAGAGAGAACCCCCGGGACACAGGGAGAACCCCTGGGACACTGAGAGAACCCCCGGGACACCGGGAGAACCCCTGGGACACCAAGAGACCCCCTGGGACACTGGGAGAACCCCTGGGACACCGTGAGAATCCCCGGGACACCAGGAGAACCCCTGGGACACCGGGAGAACCCCAGGGACACCGGGACAACACCCAGGACACCAAGAGAACCCCTGGGACACTGAGAGAACCCCTGGGACACTGAGAGAACCCTGAGGACACCCAGAGAACCCCTGGGACACTGGAAGAGAACCCCCAGGACACGGGGAGAACCCCCGGGATGGGGCTGCGGGCCGGGCGCAGCCACAGCAGGAGCCGAGCGCTGCCCCAAGCGCGGCTCACATGAGGCTGGAATGGCTCGGGCACGTGTTTTGGTGTGGTCGGGCTCAAGCCCAGCCCTGCCTTGCCGTGGGGCAGGCAGGGGCACGCCGGGCATGGCGGCGGCAGCCAGCACACCGCGGTTCCCGGCCGGAGCCCGGCAGGCGCTCGGGGATGAAACGCTGCCTGCGGCCCCGGCACGGCTGCGAGCACGAGTGAGTTTAGCGGCCTCGATTTAATTCCCGTTTGGACACGGTGAGGGAAAAAATGTATATAAAAAGAGGGAGAGGAGCAGAATCCCGGATCAGTGCTGGGATTGGGATGGGGATGGTGAGCCGCGGACACGTGGGAGGCACGGAGTGCCCAGGGAGGAGCCCTGGGGAAAAGGGGGCTGTGCTGGCAGCAGGGATGGGTGGCACAGGGACAGCAGAAGGGTTGTCACTCCCACTGGATGTGCCCAGTTTGTGTAGCTGGAGCCAGCAGCCAAGCACGGGGCTCCCCCGTCCCAGGAAATCCCTGGACTGCCAGGACGGTGTCCTTCTCTCCCTCCTCTCCTCACCCAGGAGCTGCAGCACGCCCAGCCAAGGGAAGGCTGGCAGAGGGAAGGTGCCACCTCAAGCCCTCAGGAGCCAGGGCTCCAATTTCAAAAAATAAAGTGAGCTTTTGGTCTGTATTTGCTTAGCGAGGTGATGACTTTATTCCTGATTTGATGCACGAAAAGGGAGAGCTGATAAGAGTGAAGAGGCCCAGCCAGAGGGATGCTGGTGGCTGCTCCGTGCCTGGCATTCCCCACCTGGATCCCTTCCAGGGGATTCCAGCGATGCTGTTGGCTCTGGGAGCTGGACTGTGGGCATGGGGAGGGCAGCAGCTTGAGGAGATGAAAGCAGCAGCAGCCAGCCCCGATAAGAGCCGGGCTCTGCCCCGTTATGGCCGTGGGGAAGGCTCTAAGAGGAGCACAAGGTATTCCATACTTGGCCTGACCTGCCTGGATCACTCTGCACCTCTGGCCTCGTCCTCTTTGGGAGAAACAAACCTCTCTGGTGGGGAGGAGAGGAGTTGTTCCCCCTCCCTGCCATCCCTCTGTGCCCACCCCACGCCCCTGGGTGGCTGCTGGGGCCTGGCAGGCAGCAGGGAGTGCCCCTCCTTGGAGGATTTAATCACTCCCAGAGCAACCCAGCTCCTTTTGTTTTGCCTGAGGGAACTGCTGCAGATTGGGAGAGCAATCCCAGCCCCAGTGCACCCAGTTCCCCCCAGCCTGAGCAGGAAGCTGGGAGAAAGACGCATTTTCTTGGCCGGGGAGGAGGTTTCTCCTCTCCCCCATCACTTGTTCCAAGCTTACCAGTCCCACAGAGACACGAGCAGAGCTCTGTGCAGCTGGAGGGTTCAACATCTCAGCTCTTCCAAACAAATAGAAAATGACCCAGTTTCTTTATTTTCCTCTTTTCCCAAAGTCCAAACACCCACAAAAATGAGACGGTAAGCGGAAGCCACGAATAATTTCATGTGTCCTGGCAGAGCTGGGAGATGGAAGCAGGGAAAACAGCTCCTGCCTGCCCTGCTCAGACCTGGGAATGGCGCAGCACACCTTGCCAGGGGTTTGTTTCCCTGGGTCAACAAAGCAGGAGAGGCTTTGGGTCTGATCCCAGCTCAAATCCTCATCCCTGGAGCACCAGGCTCTTCCCAAGCTCTCCCCAGAGCTGCTCCCATCTGCCTCTCTC
Organism: Hirundo rustica; assembly: GCF_015227805.2. Lineage (NCBI taxonomy): Eukaryota > Metazoa > Chordata > Aves > Passeriformes > Hirundinidae > Hirundo > Hirundo rustica. The sequence continues at coordinate 1,564,487 of NC_053463.1, forward strand.
CGAGCATTCAGGTGAGTGGCAGAACGTGCCCAGCCTTCAGCGATTCCTATCACGTCCCATCTGGAGACAGAAATCTGCCTGCTGGCTTTACAATTAAAATTGAAATGATTTGATTATGGGGCTTCATTAGTAAAAACAAACACCAGGCAGCCTCCCTGCCTCCCTCTCCCCTCACATCCCCGCCCAGCCGTTCCTCCCTGGGGCTGTTTTAGGTAAATCCCAGCCGGGATGCGGTCGGGCTCACAAAAGGGTTCGTGTCTGCAGCTTGTAGCTCCTGCCGGGAGCAGCCTAAAAGAGGCAGATTTTAGACCCGCAAATCTCCTCCTTTGGGCAGAGAACAGCTCCGATGGGGTTGAGCAGGATGTTTTCCAGCCCCTCTGGATGCTCCTAGACCTTACCAAGGGCTTCCCACAGCTGCTGGGGCTCCTGGCTGGACTCCATCCCCTTCATTCCCTGAGTCTTTGCAATTGGGGGGCGTTTGCACCTCCACACCAACCTGGCCTGGCTCAGTTTTCCTTCCCTGCAGCTGTGACATCCCACGGGAAGGGCTGAGCAGGCAGGGAGCAGGCAGGGAGCAGGCACAGAGCAGGCAGGGAGCAGGGATGGGGCAGGCAGGGAGCAGGCAGGGAGCAGGCAGGGAGCAGGCACAGAGCAGGGATGGAGCAGGCAGGGAGCAGGCAGGGAGCAGGCAGGGAGCAGGCACAGAGCGGGCAGGGAGCAGGCACGGAGCAGGCAGGGAGCAGGCACAGAGCAGGCGGAGAGCAGGCACAGAGCAGGCAGGGAGCAGGCACGGAGCAGGCAGGGAGCAGGCACAGAGCAGGGATGGGGCAGGCAGGGAGCAGGCACGGAGCAGGCAGGGAGCAGGCAGGGAGAGGGCACGGAGCAGGCACAGAGCAAGCACGGAGCGGGCTGCCCGCGGTGTGTGCAGATGCTCCAGTCCCTAAAGCATCGGCAGTTCTGGGGGAAGTAATTCAATTAACACTTGCGGCGGTGGGAACAGGCTGTGCAGGCTGGGAGAGGAGGAATGCCAACGGAGGAGGGCTCGGGAATGCTGCTGGGTGAGGGTGCACTCCCCTGCCTGCTCCCAGGGCTTTCTCCGGTAGGGACAGGACAGGGGAATTGGTTTCAAACTGACTGGCAGTAGGGTTGGGTTAGATATTAGGGAATTATTGAAGTGTCACCGAGCCAGTGGCACTGACAGCATTGCTGTCCTACCCCGGCTTGCCTTGTGGGCTAAATCTTTAACCAGATCAAGGGTTTAACTTTATCAGTAGCTGGAAAAACGTGGCACCACTTCCCCAGGGCAAAGTATCTTGAGCCCTGCAGAAATCCCCTTTCCTGGGCCTCACTCAGCAGCTCCTTTGCCACGGGGACCTGTGGGATGCTCTGGAGCAGGGAGCACCCTGTGCCCCACTCGGGCTCCCCGCTGCCTTTCCCTCCAAAATCACGATTTGCACGGCCCCCAGGAGCCGGCACTTCCCCTGGCAGGGTGTGTGCGTGGTCATGGATTGCCCTCCTGGTGGGCAGAGGCTTCTGTGTCCCCTCAGGGGAGCCCCCCAAAATCCCCCTGACGGCCCCACCAGCTCCCCAGCCCTGGAAAACCTTGCACATCCCCTGCCCAGAGCAGGGTGATTGATCATTGCTGTTAGAGGTGGAGAGCAGTTTCTGTGCACGGCCGGGTGCTTCAGGAGCAATTCGTCACCCACCGGCCGGGGGGGCCGGGCTGTCCCTCTGTCCCTGCCGAGATGGGAGCGCTCTGCAGCCTCGGGAGGCTCCGAGGCGGCTCCGGGCGCGGCCGGATGGAGCAAGGACAGGGCTCCCACCTGAGCTGATCCCGGCAGCTCCGGGGCATCACCCCGTGGGATAAGGAGGCGGGAGGGCAGCCCCAGCCCCACGGCAGGGACCCATCCCCGGCCCCACGGCAAGGATCCATCCCCGGCCCCACGGCAGGGATCCAGCCCCACAGCAGGGATCCAGCCCCACAGCAGGGATCCATCCCCACAGCCAGATCCAGCCCCACACAGGGATCCCCATCCCGGTGATGTACCCACAGCAGTTCGTGCGTGGGCACAGCGGAGGGGCTGAGAGGCAGGGAGGGGACCCCGTGGAGCTCCCGCAGCCCCTGGTACAGGGGTGTGCCGGGCGCTGCTGCAGCCCGGGGCTCAGCTGGCAGCGGGACACGGCGGCAGCCGGCGCGGGGGGCGAGGGGGGGCCGTAATGACGGTCCAGCTCAGCAGAGGTAGCAGAGCATGAAAGCAATTTCACACTTTATTAGACAATTCAGGTGCCAGCTGCACCAGCCTGGAGCGAGCGCTGCTGCTCACACCTCCCCTCCCGCTCCGCAGCCCCAGGCTGGCTCCGCGTGGGGCTCAGCCCGTCCTCGGGCCGCGCTGCTCCCGGCTGGCACCCGAGGGGCTCGGGCACACGGGCAGGTGGCAGGGCAGGGATCTCCAGCTCCGTGCCCAAAGCCACTCGGGCTGGCCGTGCCCTCCAGCCCAGGGCAGCCACCCTGCTCCTCCTGGATCCCCGCTCCGACCCTTTTCTCCCCTCCCTTTCTGCACCTCGTGGTGAGGGGATGTGCCCGGGGTTGGCAGCCTGGGCTCGGGGCTCTCGTGGCAGCTGCTTTTTCTCACACCTCCCCGCCCCCGGGGTGCCCCAGCAGAGCCGGCGGGCACACGGACACCTGGGCACTCAGCCATCCTCCTGCCATCCCGGGATCTCACCTGGGATGCGTTTTGCCGCCCCGCCGCGTCCCCGGGGAGCAGCAGCCGGGCGGAGCGGAGCCGGAGCTGCCCCGTCCTGGGCTGGCACCCGCGCCTCGGGGACACAGCCGTGCGCTGTCACACCCCGCGGGTGGACAACATCCAAATGCCTGCACGTCCAGGATATGAATCAGCCCGGACAGGAGCGCAGCAGCCGCTCCGGGACGAGCGGAGCTGCCAAATTCCGAGCGGGCAGGGCGCAGGGAACAGCGCCTGCCCGGCTCCGCTGTCGCCTCCAGATCAGCCCCGGGCACGCCAAACCCCCGGCCTGGCATTCATTGCCCTGTTTGCACGGCTCCGTTTCCTCGGTGCCAAGCCATGGCACGGCGGCACCGGGCCAGGGCCGCGCCTGACCTTGACCTGCCCTCCCGGCGAGCGGCCGGCCGTGCCCGGCTGTCCCCCCGTGCCCCCAGGCACAGGCATGTTCCGCCGGGCCCGCCAGAGCATTCTTCCCGGGAGAGCCTGTCCTTGACGGGCTATTTTAAGGCACACTCGTGCCCTTTATCCCCACTCATGTTTAGGCTGGAAGAGCCCCGTGCCCTCCCGTGACTCTCAGAGGGCATTTCCCGGCTCCGAGCAGCAGCCGTGCCACGGCTTTGGGTGAATTCACGGAGAAGGGAGGGATGGAGGCACCCACGTCCTGCGGTCAGTCCCGGGGACAGACGCCCTGGCAAGCTCCCGTGGCCATCGGGGCTGGCAGCAGGGCCGGGGCAGAGCCCGGCTCACCCCGTGGGATCCAAAAACCGGAGAAGCCGCGTGAACTCATTTCCCTGTTCCCGGCAGGAAGCACCCGCTGCTGGATGTCCAGTCAAGCCCTGACCACCCCCGATCTCCTTCCAGGTGGGGGCCCAGGCGGCGGCGGTCTGAGCGCTCCTTGTGCCACCATCACTGTAACCCTCTGAGGGGTCTCAGGCACCGTGGAGCAGGACGTGCCGCCATCGCCTGGCACAGGGCTGATTGCCCACCGAGCTGGCAGGAAGGGGACTCGGGAAGGGAAACCCGACCCGGTGTGGTTTGATTAGGGATGGAAAAATCCCGAGCAGCCATCTGCGGGGCGCTGGAGGGGCTGCGGGGCCTGGGCTGGGTGGGCAAGCACAGACACAGCTCAGTGACCCTCGTCCCCAGCCCACTCGTGTTCCCTTTCTGAGGAACCCATCGGCCTTTCCCCAGGCTGGGAGCACCCCCAGGACGTGTCCCCAGCTCTGGCACCGCTGTCCCCTCCCGGATTTTGTGCAGCTGAGCATTTCCTCGGGGCTTTCGACGACACCTGTGCAGAGGCGTCGGTCCCCCCAGGCACCCCCCAGGTACCGAGGAAGGCGAGCCCCCCCCTGCCCCAAAGCGGACCCCAGCCCCACCCGTGGGGCGCACGGGGCAGTGCCTGGGGCCCGTCCCCACCCGCCTGGCTCAGCGTTGGGTGAAGATGTGCCAGCCCTGCCCCACTGCCCAGCCCGCAGCCACGGCCGCACGGGAGCCCGCGGGCAGCCCGTGGGTGGCCGGGCGTGGGCAGGGCAGGGCAGGGCCCGGCGAGCCAGCGCTCGCCAGCCTGCACGGGCACCTTTGATGCGGGCAGCTCCAGGAGCCCAGGGCAGCCGGGGCGACGCCAGCCGGGTGCCCGCAGCAGGTGAGGGGTGGGCAGCGTGCCGTGCCGGTCCCGGGCACCGTGGCAGGGCTGCCCCGAGCGCCTCAGCCCCATCAGCATCTCCTAACAGCGCAACCGCGGGGAAGCTGAGGCACGGAGCTGGGATACCTCGGGAATGGTGGGACGGAGGCTGTCTCCATTCTCAAACCGAGCCTTAGGTCAGGACCAACGCGGGTTGATTCTCCCAAAAACCTTTTCCGCGGGACCTGTGTGAACCCGCCGGGGATCTGTGCGGGTCGCAGGGGGTCGGGGGGCTCCGGGGGCCCCGGGAGTGGCGATCTCCGGGGGCCCCGGGAGTGGCGATCTCGGTGCCCCGGAGCGGGGCGGAACCCCCGGGCTGTGGCCCCGCGCTCCCGCCCCAGCGCTCCCAGTACGAGCCGGGCGGGCACTGGGAGATGGTGCGGGGCGCCCTCTGGCGGCCGCAGCCAGCGCTGCACAGGGGCCCAGGGGCCCAAATCCTCAGGTGCCCAGGTGCCCAGATAGCCAAATTTCCAGGTGCCCAGGTGCCCAGATAGCCAAATTTCCAGGTGTCTAGGTGCCCAATTTCTCAAATACTCAGGTGCCAAGATAACCAAATTCTCAAGTGCTCAGGTGCCCAGTTTCTCGGCTACTCCAGTGCCCAGGCAGCCAAACTCTCAGGTGCCCAGTTTCTCAGGCACCCAGATAGCCAAATTCTCACTGCCTAAGTAGCCAAATCCTCAGGTGCCCAGGTACTCAAATTCTCACTGCCCAGGTAGCCAAATTCCCAGGTGCCCAGGTGCCCAGTTTCTAATGTACTCAGGTGCCCGGTGCCCATCTGCCCAAGTGTCCAGGTGCTCAGTGCCCAGGGGTCCAAGTGCCCCATGCCTGGCTGAGGTCCCCTCTGCAGTGCTGCACCTTTGCTGCTCCATCCTGCTCCCAGCAGGGACGACGCTGCCTCACCACCCCCAGGACGCATTTGTCTCTCGCGGGGATTTCAGCCGGTCCCAGGCCAGCCGCAGCCACCTGCCCTCACTGCCTGGTGCTGCTTTGCTTTGTGCCAACACCCACACGCACCCGGCACCTTCACCATCCCTCAAAAGGCGCCTCCCCGGTGCCATCCTCGTGCCCGCGTCCCCGGGCCGTGTCCCCCGGGTGCCCCCCACCACCTTCCCAGCCGGGGGCTGCCTCCCTCCAGCATCTCCTGTGCGGTTCCCTCGGGTGTGCCAAGCTGGCGGCTCCCATCCTGCGCCCTCGCTGCGGGCTGGCCGCGCTCACACGGGCAAGCTCCAGCCCGCGGGCTCCCGCACGGGGACGGTCACCAGGTAGCTGGAGGGGACGTAGCCCCTCTGGCCGTTCACCTCCACCAGGCTCCACTCCGTGCTGCCCTTCTTGTCGTGGGGCTCCAGCACCAGCACGGGCTGCCCTGCCTGCAGCGTCACCTCCTGCGGGCTCCTGGCCGCGAAGGAGAAGCCGGCGACCACCTGTGGAAGGCAGGGAAGGAAGAAGGGAGGGAAGGAAAGAGGAAGGGAAGGAAAGAGGAAGGGAAGGAAAGAGGGAGGGAGGGAGGGAGGGAGCCCTCGCTGGAGCTGGGAGTTAAGGGCGGAAGGATGTGGCAGGACAGGCAATTCCGAGAGGGCAGCGCAGCAGTGCCACGGATGGAGGGACCCAGGACAGTTCTCTTGTCCTGTCCACCCTGGTGCCAGCCAGGAAAAGCAGGACCACCTTCCCACCCACACAAGGACTAGCAGGGAGCCGGTGAGGTTGCTGGAAATGGCCCCGGGGATGTCCCCCAGTCTCACCTGGAATGTTGGGGTGAAGGTGGCCACCTGTGGCCTGGGAGCTTCAGGGAATTGATAGGAATGTCTCCTTCTCTCCGTGCCGCTGTCCAGGGTCAGCAGGTCCATCCCGGGCTGCTGCACTTGTGCCGGGCTGTAGGGCCGGAGTTTTGCAGCAGGAACAAACCCTCGGGGACCTGCAGGACACGGACACACGCAGGTCATGGGGCTCTGCTGCCTGGCACAGGCTGCAGGAGACAGGAATGACAATTTGGCAGTTGCCCGGCTTGGCACAGCAGCCCTGCTCCAACTACTCCACCACTAGGGGATATCCGGGAGAAATCCCCGCCAGAAAAGGAATTCCATAAGTTTCTGCGAGCATGGCTTCTCCTTTCCCAGCCACGACCCTTCAGGAGTGCCCCCCGGGGAACCCGTCAGGACACCTGAACCTTGCAGCTGACGGCAAAGCTGAGGTGGCCTGGAAGGGAGCAGCCAGGAGCCCACGGCCTGCCGTTTCACCCAGGGTAAGGAAATGGTGCAGGCGAGCCCGGCCCTGGTGCCAGGGTGAGGAGAGGCTGCCCGCGGCGCTCACGGTACCTCCAGCATCCACCAGCCACCTGCCCGTGTTGCCCTTGGTGTCGGCGCTCTGCAGCAGAGCCACGATCTGTCCCCTCAGCAAGGTCAGGTCCAGGTCCCTGCTGCCACTGATGTTGCTGGTCACCTGGTAAAGCTTGTCCGGGCCGTGCTTGCTCACAAGGGAAAGCACCTTCCTCTCCTCAGCGGGGGTCAGAGGCTGGTGGGGAGCACGAGACACGGGGGCACTCAGTGACACACCGAGGCACGCTGCGGGTACAGCTGCCCTCCCTTCCGCAGGATCACATCCCAGCTTAAGAGGAGAAACCCTTCCACACCCCCTGCTCCACCCCCGGGTTTGGAGATGAGAACCATCGGAGCTGAGCTGTTCCATCCCTGCTTACCCCCAGCCAGCTGCTCCCAGGGGCTTGGGGGAAATGCTGTGGCAAGCCCCTGGGCCGGGTTCCGAGCCAGCAAAGGGATTTTCTGCTCTGGGAAGCCACAGCCCCAGCTCTCCCGTTATCCAGGCGTGCCCTGCCCGGCCCCTACCTCTGTGCCAGGGCTCGGTGTGACCGTGTCGAAGGCCTGGCAGAAGGCACGGAGCTGGGCACCCGACTGCTGCAGCGTGTCCTCCACCACCTTCCAGAAGCTGGGCAGGGGCATGTGGCCGTGGGGCAGCTGTGGAGACAGGCTGGCATCAGGGAGGGCTCTGGGTGGGAGCAGGAGGGAAGCAGGAGGAAGAAAAGGGGTGAGAAAGCAAGAGAAATTCCTGAAAAACCTGACCATGAAATTCACCTTGAGCAGGGGATCAAAGGTGCGCAGGGGATCAAAGGTGCTGCTCTCTGGCTTTGAGCTGCACCTTGTTCTCCTCAGGCCAGGGCTGTGCTCCACCCCTGTGCTCCACCAGGGCTTTTGACAGCCCTCATTTTCCATATTTACAAACATCAGGCTCCGAGTCCCGAGCAGTGAGGAGTTCTGGGAGACATCTCCCAGGGGATGGGGCTGGGGATGCTGTTCCCCAGGCCGAGGCAGGAGCTGCCTTTCTCCTCCCTGCCCTCCTGGCACGGGGCTCTCAGGAGCTCCGAGTTCACACTGGTCTCTCAGGCAGCAGCACATCAATAAATTACCACAAACAGAAAGCGGGACAGTTTCTGACAGCACAGAAGAGAAAATTTGCCTTTCCCCAGGCAGGGAGGAAGTGAGATCCTCACAGATCCTTACAAACGTGTGTCTGCACGGGCAGCTGGGCCACAGCAAACCTTCGGTGCCCTGATCTCCCAAACCTGGAGAAGGCAGTTGTAGCTCAGCTCATGTGCCTGAGGGGTCCCACTCACCTGCTCCAGCTCCTTTTCTGCGTGGTGCAGGACCTGGGCAGCCAAGTCCAACTGCAGGGCGCTGAAGGAGCGCAGGATCTGCCCCAGGAGCTGCACGGCCACCCGGTTGAACTGGGGGAGCTCGGCCACCAGCAGGTCATTGATGGCCAGGTAGGTGTTCATGGCTGCCTCCTCCTCGTAGCTGACGCTGCCCAGCTCGCTCTTCCTCTCCTGGATCTCCTCGTAGTCCAGCAGCTTGTCCAGGCGCTTCTTGACCAGCTGCTGGGGCCCCTCCAGCGTGTCTGAGAGGCTGCAGAGGGGCTGCCACACCAACCTGTCCACACGCCGCTTCTGGGAGGTGAGAGAGCCCCGGCTGCCACCTGAGCCCCCGGACAGGAGCAGCTGCCAGCGCTGGGACGGGGGGAAGAGGCTCGGGGGGTCTGTGGAGGGGCTCGTGCGGAGTGGGGAGCACCCGGGACTTCTTCCCCTGAGGGCACGCAGGATGCCAACCAAGGCAAACCCTCGGGAGGGAGCACTCATTCCCGACACAATTCCAAACTTGTGCTCCGTGGAAACAGCGGGGCAGGACCCTTTAATGGCTCAGAGCAGTCTCAGCTCTCAGCCTCGGCCGAGCCTGCCCCCACACCCCTGCCCAGAGCCCTTCAAGGGCGTTCTGCTCTCCTCCCATCTCCCCGGATGCACATGGGACAGACCCCGCAGCTCATCCCGGCCCTGGATGTGCTCAGGAGCCGCGCTGCTGCTGTGTCCCTGCCCTCCCCTCTTCCCTGGAGCTGCTCCCTCGCTTCTCCTCTCAGGGGCTGCGGGTGGGTCCGGTTACTCCTGGCTCCTGGCTCTGCCTGCTAAGCCGGGCTCTGGGGCACTCATCTCCTGGCTGCCAGCCCCCACCGTGCCCTGGCAGGAGGTGGGAGGGCTGAAGGAGACGTGCGGGGAAGGAGCACTCACAAACTCCGGGAAAACGGTGCCCCGGAGGAGCTCTGAGAGGCGGCGGTGCTGCAGGGCAGGTCCCTCGTCCACCTGCAGGTCACAGCGGTGCGGGGCGGGCAGCAGGAACGCCTGCAGGGGAGGAAGCACCACCTCACCTCAACTTTTCCAGCCTTCTGAGTCTGCATTTCTCTACTGGAGTTTCTCACGGATTGTAACAATAAACAAAGTGATTGTTTTCGCGTTCCTCTCTGAGGAGGGACAATTGATGGATTTCTGGTTTGACCAGTGGGGTCGGAGAGGTGGCAACCTCCTTCTCCAATCCCTGGTCGTTGTCCAGCATCTATATAAATCGAAGTCGAGAAATAAATAACGCCCCCTTTGCTCCTTCTGCTCTTTTTCGCACTGACAACCTCGGTCTAGCGACAGCACCACACTCCTCCACCTCCTTCCCCACCATCCCTGGGCAATCCTTTCCTGCAAGGTCTCTCCAGCCCAGGAATTGCTGCCGGACCTTCGGCCGCTTCCCGAGGTTTTGCCCATAATGCCGTGTCTGGGGATCGCATGTTGTGCCAGAGCCCAGACTTTCATTTTCCTCAGATGCCCCAAGGGGTTTCCATGAGAAAACCCTGGCAGCTGCTGACCCAGGTGATTTCGGAAGGGCACTTTGTTGTCAGGCCTGATCTGGGGACATTTCTGCCTTACGCACGTTATCAAAGCAAGAATTCCCAGGCTGAACAACACCCGGCCTTTCCAATCATTTGAGACCTTGAAACAATGATAAGTTTAAGGACAGATTCTTCTCCAACGACACCAGCTCAGATTGTTGTCAAAGCCTCAGCTTTGCTTTAAACTCCCCTGGACCCGAGCAATCCTCGGATGTTGCGCAAGTCCCTGACACACAACGACTCAGCTGCAAACCCCTGAACGTCCCCAACAGCTCCTGGGTTCCACAGGGCTTGAGAGTGTTCCACAGCCCCGAGGAACAGCTCCTGAGGGGATGGGGCCAAGCCCCGGCCACTGGTCAGGGTTTTACCTCGAAATGGCCCAGGTAGGACGCCACGTTCTCCTTCAGCGTGGCCACGCTGGATGCCACGCACTGGAACTTCTCTTCCAGGTCGTCGTATTCCTTGTCCTCGGTCTGTAAGGGAAGAGGCAGCTCGTCACCGGCATGGGCAGGGCTGATGGCCAGCACTGGGGGCTGAGAGAGCAGCCAGGCCTGGAGCTCGCAGGGCTGGGACAGGCAGCGCTTCCATGGATCTGGAAAGGTGCAGGCAGCAACGAGGCTCTCGGGGTGATCGCGGTGCTGGGGAGCACTGGGGCGTCTTTCCTTTTGCTGGGTGGGGAGGGTCCCAAGGGTCCTGTAGGTCCTTTGGGGGCCAAAGTGCCGCCCTGCAGCGCTCTGGGATGGGGATTTAGGCGTGTCCCTGCACCCCTGCTATCCCACTGCTCCTTGGGATGATGGAGGCAGCATCGGCCGCCCCACCCCATTCTGCTATCGAGGCACTTCGGGGGCAGCAAAACGCCCCAGAAAGGAGCCGAGGAGGGGCAGCCGGTCCTGGGGTGAGGGCAGGGGGTGAGGGCTGCCCACCTTGGCCACGATGCCGGCCTCGTGCATGAGCAGCCGGCTGAGGCGTGTGGTTTTCTTGGCGATGGAGTGGGTGTTGAGGCGCGCCAGGCGGTCCCGCAGCGTCAGGTGCTCGGCCTTGTTGTACTTGGTGGCTGCCTCGGGGTGGGAGGGCACAAAACAGGGGGAAAAAAGGATCAGAAGAGGAGGCTTCGTGGCGGAGCAGGCAACGAAGGTGAGCAGCACAAGGGGCTGATCAACAGCACCAAGCCACACCAAAGAAGGAAAGGAGTAGGAAAAGCAAAAAGCAGGGTGAGCTCCCATCTGTGGGGAGCCAGATTTCTCCTATCCCAAGGGCAGGACTGTTATTCCCCATTCCCCAGCCCCAGGAATGTGGATGGACTGGTTTTGTCCTCAGCCCCCCCATGCCACCCTGCTCCTGCAGCCTTCGGGTCTCACCCAGAGTGGCATTTTCAGGAGCAGAGCAGCTCCAGCAGCTGCCTGCACCGCCTGCAGCTCCGCCAGGCAGGATTAAGTGGAGGGCAGGAGAGCTTTGAAGTGATTTAGGTGGGAATTAGGGCCCAGGAGACCACTGGGGTTGGGCTGGGTGCTGTGCCCACCCCTGCACCAAGGCTCTGGCCGCTCACCCACTTCCCGGCGCCGTTTGTACTCGTTGATGTTGGCATTGACCTGGGCCATGGCACGAGCCGCTGCCTGCAGGGCCGAGTGGGCACTGGCACTGCTCGGGGTGTTCTCCAGGATCTTCCCCAGCAGCAGAGGGTATTTGGTGACCCTCTGCACGGGCATCACCAGGAAGAAGCTGAGGTCTGACGCGCCCGTGTGAGGCCTGGCGGAGAGGGGGATTGCTCAGGGCTGGTGTGCAGCGCTGCCCTCCTGCCCCGCTGCTCTCCACGGCTCCTCTGGGAGCGTTTTTGGACCCCAGATGTTGTGGGGCATTTCTGGCTGTGAACCCCTGCTCCCCTCCAGCTGCAGGGGGGACTCTGTCCCTGCCAGCCCCGGGGGCAGTGCCAGCCCTGGGTGGGTGTCCTACCTCCCTGAACTGTGCTTGTGCAGCCCTGGGACACGGGATCAGAGCCTGCGCCGTGGGCAGCAGGGAGGGAGGGTGTTGGCAGCGTGTCTCCCTTCCCACCCGCAGGGAAAGCGTCTCACTTTTGGGAATCACACTGCCTGTGCCCAAAGCAGCAACTCCCAGGAGCTGCTCCACTGCCACTCCTGCTTCTCCTGGCTCTGACAGTGCTTGTGACCCCCCTGAGAGTTCAGGAGGGTTTGGCATGTCCCCAGGGCCAGCCTGTGTCCCTCTGGTCAATCTGGGGTTGGGGAGGCAGCAGCTGTGGATGTCTCCTATCCCTTATTTTAGGATCCATCATAAAAAGAGTATGAACCAAGGGTCCAGGACAGGCTGCCAGGGATTACACCAGGAAATGCCACAAAGGCGGAGGCCGTGGCATGACACCCAGCCCGGTGACACAGATCCATGCAGGCGGCTTGTCCAGAGAGGAGAAGGGCAAAGCCAGGATGTGAAACGGGGACAGGGAGGTGGTGGCTCAGCAGCGGGGACCTACACGGTGGCATTCAGGGTGTCCAGGATCTCCTCCTGCAGCCGGGGCTCCCTGCGGTAGCTCTCCACCAGCTGCAGGGCGTGGTCGTAGCTGGCACAGTAGATCTTGTAGACAGCCTCCATCTCTTCCTTGAACTCCTGGAACAGGGTGCCTGGGGAAGGGGAGCGGGGCTGGAGAGGAGGCTCAGAGAAGGCAGGGGTTTCTCCCCAGCCTGCTGGAAGGCCGAAGCCCCTGGAGCAATGCCAAGCGTGCCAGGGCAGGGCTCTGCCCCTCGGGCACCCTGCTAAGCCGGGCCTGGTGCTGCCCCATCACCGTCTGCAGGCTGGGCAGGAGCAGGAGGTGTCGGGGCACGGGTGGGCACGGGGCAGTGCACCACTTACTGATGCTGTGCAGCTGCTCCTGCCCCTGGCCGGCCGTGGCCTCCAGAGCCTTCAGAAACCGTCTGGAGACATGCAGGATGTCGTCGGTGTTAGAGAAGAGTCCTTCCAGGTCCAGCTCAGGCAGCTGAAGGGAACAAAGGTGCCCCAGGCTGAGCCAGGTAGATCAGAGATGGAGCAAGGTGCTTTAGGGGCGCTCCCGCTGAGGTTTTATCTGCCCCATGGGACACCCCAGGAGCCGGAGCGATGCTCTGCTTCGGGAGGCTTTGGGAATGCTGACACCTGTCTGGGCTCCCGGGCAGGACAGGGTTAAAGTCAGTGAAAGGGGCTGTGCTGGGTCAGACCCAAGGTGCGTCCAACCCCGGAGCTCGGCTGCTGAGGGGGAGCACAGGGAGGCGGCAGGAGAACCTGCGCTGGTCTGGGCAGCTGTGGACGGATTCACCCTGCAGCCCCCAGCCCGAGATGCCCCGTGTCACCTGCTTCTTCTGGAGGTGTGCCCGGATGTCGCACACGCACAGCTGGATGTTGTGGACGTAGCTGGCCTCGGTGGCGATGAGCTCCTCCACGGCCAGGCGCTGGCTCAGCTCCGTCCTGTCACAGGGCATCGCCTCGTAGACGGCTTCTTCAGCCTCGGCCGCATCCTCAGAGCCGGGCTCTGCGCTCGCCATCGCAGCAGGACGCTGCAGGGGTGGCAAAGGCGGCCTGGGACTGCTGCTCTGCTGCTCGGTGCCCGTGCTCCTCCCCCGTGCCCGGGGCACCCCACAGCACGTCCCAGGGACGCTCAACCTCTCAGCAGGGACGCTCCAAAACCCCGCAGTGCTGCGGGGCAGGCGCGGGCTGGCTGCGGACACCCACGTGTGGCGGGCAGGGACGGGTCACACACACGTGCCCACGCTCCGGTGACCCGGCGTGGGGCTGGGGGCAGGCAAGGGGGGCCCAGGGGCCTGGCAGCTGCCACCCAGCACCGGGACTGCACAGGGGCCTGTTCTCCACGGGCAGAGCAGGGTTTGCCACCTCCACTCCGGCTCCTTGCTGCCAGGGCCAGTTGTTCCCTCCCTGCCTCGGCTGTCGGCGCCTGGCGCCTTGCCTGGCATTCAAGGGTTCTGTTCAAAGTACAAAGAGTGGTTCTGCAGTGCTGGAACAAGAGATGTTTCTGTGACAGCAAGAGCTGCTCTAAAAGCCGCTGGGACGAGGGGAGAAGTGGGCAGAGCTGCTGCTGCCTCTGCCAGATGCACTGGCGGCCCCTGGCACGCAACGCCAGGGCCCTGCGTGGCACAGCACGCTCCTCTCTCCTCTCTGCTGTGGAAAATCCCAGCTGATTCCTGACGTTTTCTTCTCGGGAAACACGCTCTGCTCTAAGTGATACCAGGGAGGATGAGCAGCATCACAGTCAGGGCTTGGCCCCGGGCAGGAAGGCCTTGAGAGAGGGAGGTGTTGGCACAGCCCACACGGGCACGGCACAGCTGGGCTGGATCCAGACCCTGGCCGGGGCAGGAATGCTGCCAGGCCTCCTGCCCGCCTGCGGAGGAGGAGAGGAGCGAAGGCAAGGCAGAGGTGGCCCGGCAGGGTAAAAAACAGATGGCACAAGCGGCAGCACAGACTTTGCCCTGCCCTGCCTGCCCAGTCGGTGCCAGCCTCCACAGGTAGAGCACAGCAGGGTGCCCACCCCGGAGGCTGCAGCCCCTCTCCCTGCTCCCACCCGCTCCAGCTAACAAGGTGAGCCGTGGGCAGGGCTGAGGTGCCCTCCTGGCACATGCCCACCGCTGTCACCCTGCCAGCTGTCATCGCTCTCCCCGGGATTTGGCTGCCACCCCTGCCTGTGGCATGGCACTGGCTGCGATGGGGCACGGGGGGGAGGAGACTTTTCTGCACCTCTCTGGGTGCTTCCGAGGGGTCCAGGCAGAAGGATTCCCACCAAGGACCGTTGGGCAAACCAGGTGTCCTCTGCCTGGGGTGGCAGCAAAACCCCAATTCCGTGGAGGCAGGTGGAAAACCCCGATCTGAGACATCCCCCCCGAGCCCTGGAGCCCAGGTCATGCCGGTATTGGGGTGTCCCTGGTGCCTGCAGCAGCATCCCCTGAGCACAGAGCTGCTCTGGGGGGTTCCCCCAGGCTGAGGAAACCTCCTTGTCCCTCCTCACCCCCCTGGCCTGAGATCCCAGTGGGACAAGGGAACAGTGGCAAAACTAAACCGCGGCATTTGTGGGCTGCGTTGGAGCAGGCAGACAGCGCAGGGGCAGGTTTCGTTTTCCCAGCCCTCTCTTGCCAGGCAGCTTCCCGCATTTGAGCTGTCACTGCTGCCTCGGCGGCTACCAGCATCACTGTCCCCAAGGGGGGCTCCGGGCATCACTGTCCCTAAGGGGGGCTCCGGGCATCCCTGTCCATGACGAGGAAGGGGCTCCGGGTATCCCTGTCCCCGAGGAGGACTCGGGGTATCCCTGTCCTTAAGGGGGGGACTCTGGACATCCCTGTCCCCGAGGAGCGCTCCGGGTATCCCTGTCCTTAAGCGGGGGACTCTGGACATCCCTGTCCCCGAGGAGCGCCCCGGGTATCCCTGTCCGTAACGCGGGGACCGGCCCGGCCCTCCCCGACACCCCCGCACAGAGCTCGCCGTCTCCGGGCCCGCAGCTCCCCCCGCACCCCAGCAGCGTCACGCCGTCTCCTCAGCCAGCCCAGCCTCGCCTCTGCCCCCCGAACCCCCCGAACCCCCCGAACCCCCCGGGCCCGGCTCTCACCTGCGCAGCGGGCGGGGTTGCGCAGGTCGCCGTGCCCGGCCGCTCCTGCGGGCGGTGACAGCGCGGCGGGCGGGCAGGGGGGATCCCGAGCGGGGGATGATCCCGAGCAGGGCTGATCCCGCCCAGGGGGGCCCGGCCCCGCCGCTCCGGGCCCGCGGCAGCCGCAGCCGGTCGGTGGCAGCCGAGCGGGGCGGTCCCTGCGCACGCCCGGCGGGCGGGGGAGGCTGGCGGCCGGCCCGGCTGGCACCGGCTGGCCCGGAGAGAACCGCCCCCGCCGCCACCGGCACCCAGGGGCACCGGGACGGGCTCCCAGCCGCCGGAACGGCCCGTCTGTACCGGGCCCCGGTGCCGCTCTCCCCGGGTACCCCGTCCATCCAGCCCCCGGGGCGCTGCGCCGGCAGCAGCCGAGGATGGAGAGCAGGGGGAAAACCGGGAGAGCAGGGACACAACGGGAGATCGGGGACAAACCGGGAGATCGGGGGACACACCGGGAGATCGGGGACACACCGGGAGATCAGGGACACACCGGGAGATCGGGGACACACCGGGAGATCAGGGACACACCGGGAGAGCAGGGACACAACGGGAGATCGGGGACACACTGGGAGAGCAGAGGACACACCGGGAGATCAGGGACACACCGGGAGATCGGGGACACACCGGGAGAGCAGGGACACACCGGGAGATCAGGGACACACCGGGAGATCGGGGACACACCGGGAGAGCAGGGACACACCGGGAGATCGGGGGACACACCGGGAGATCAGGGACAAACCGGGAGATCGGGGGACACACCGGGAGATCAGGGACACACCGGGAGAGCAGGGACACACCTCCTGGCCCCTGGGCCGATACAGGGACAGGTCCCCGTGTCCCCCACATCCCCCGGGCACAGCTGTGGCTCCCATGCACAGCCCCGGGGGTGCCCTGCTGGTCCCACAGCCCATCCACAAACGCACGGGGGTCTCGCTGTGTAATCCCAAGGTCAGGGGTGTCCCCTGCTCTGCCCCCCTGCTCTGCCGTCCCTTACCAGCTCCTCAGCCTCGGGAACCGGGACAGAGAAAACAGAAATGAAAATATAACCCAGGAAGCTGTCGCCAAGACTGGGGCATGGGGAAGCAGCGGCTGCTTGGCATGAAGTTGGTTTTATTTTCTGCTCGGTGAGTGTTTGTGTCCTTATAAACAAGCTATTGAGAAGAGAGAGGCTGAGAGGCTGTTCCCTCGTCCTGACCGCAGGGAGGGGATGGCAGCACCGGGGTTTTTCCAGGCTGACCCACAGCCTGCAGAAAGTGTCACCGTGAAAAGGACTCTGAGTTTTTCAGTGGCTCATGCAGGATAAGGCAGCGTCTGTGACTGGATCCAGAACTTCCCATGGGCCAGGACAAGCTCTCTGGCACTTCCAGCCCTTCCCTCTGGGTCCCTTTGTGGGACCCTTTCCGATATGGGCTGCACAGGGCAGCACAGGGACCCACACGCACCTGCTCCACTGCCTCCAGCCAGTGCCGGTGTCACCAAGGCCACCCTGTCCCCCTGCCTGCATCCCATCCTGCCCACGGAGGGGCTGGGTGCAGATCTTGGGGCCCCAAGTGAAGACCGTGGGACCAAGCTACCCCAGGGAGGGTCATTCCCAGGCTGGTCTGTGCCACACGGGCTCAGGCTGGGACCCACACGTGGCTGGGCAGCGAGGGCATGACCTGGCCTTGGGCACACAGATGTCCTTCCTCCCTCGCAGGTGGCTGCAGTCCTTGCCCAGGCGCTTTTTGGAGCGGCACGAGTCCCTTTGGGCTGGCACCGCTCTGATTCCAGGAGCTCTCAGCTCCGTCCTTGGGCAGCAGCTCTTACTGCCGCGTCCAACCCATCACAGCTGCTTTGCTCCCATCAGCACATCCTGGGTGATGCAGGACAGGAACCACGAGGGAATCCCGGCAGGGCAGAGCTCCCTCCTCGCCCAGCATCCCCATCCCACCGGGCAGGAGCAACACGCCCAGCCCCAGCTCCTCCCCGGCCAGCTCGCCCCCCGGGTGTTCCCTCAGGCGTATTTCCCATTCCGGTCCGGTTTTTCAGAGGCTGGATAGCCTGGCTCCGGCGAGTTCCTCGCAGGATGGGCTTGTCCTCCTTCCTGACAGCTCCTTCCCTCGGCACAAGCTGTTCCCTTCCTGCCCCGCCGCTGGCACCGCGCACCTCCCGAGCGGCCCCGGGCTGGGGCAGCGGCTCCGCCCGCCTCACCTGGCCGGCTCGGGGAGCACCGCGAGCAGCGTGACAGCGCTGTCACCGCTCCAGGGGTGTGACAGCAGCGCTGTCACCGCTCCAGGGGTGTGACAGCAGCGCTGGCTGCCCCGGCCCGGCTCTCCTTACACGAGGAAAACAACCAGGCGCCGGCCGGTCGAGCACGAGTGTTTGTGTGCGCCGGGGTTGTGGCCGGCTGAAGCCAAGCGGGGCTGGCTGTGCCCTGGCACCCGGCCGGGTGTGCTCCCACCCTGCCGACACCAGCCTGGCCGGCTGCGGCGGGCAGCGGGATCTCCGGTGCGCACGGAGGCAGGGCTGGCTTCTCCCGCAGCAGAGCCAGCTTTGTGCAACCCCGTTGCAAAACTGCTTCTCCCAGAGCGAGGGCGAGCATTGCCCAGCCCTCTCCACACCCCTGCCCCAGCAGGAGGGCCCTGCCAGCCCTTCTCTGGCAGTATTTAAGAAAAAAAAAAACAAAAGACGCCGTGAGGCTGGTGGGAGTCGATGCCCTGTGACGCTCCTCGTATGATGAGCACAGCCTCGGGCCAGGGGCTGGAGCAGCACCTGATGATGGTTCTGTGCTCCGGCTCAAAACAGGTCGTGGAGAAAGCCTCAGGAAGAAGGGAGGTGGGTGGGAGGCAGGAACATTTGGCTGCTCAGCAGCCACGCAGGCAGAAAGCATCACCTCACCCTGGAGAGGGATTATTCCCACCCTGCATCTCTCCCTGAGCTCGCTGGCTCCTGCAAAGCCTTTTGCTGTCTTGCCTTTTCCCGGCTACTCCAAACATTCACGCTCAGGATACTGGGATGAAAGCTAAAGCCATCAGGGGGCTCTCTGGGAACGCTCCAGACGAGCTTTGAGCTAAACAGGGCTCGCTCAGAAAATAAACACAGCTTCCAGCCACGCAAAGCACGACAGCTCAGGCTCTGCCTAATAACAGCAGGAGGGGGGTTCTCCTCCCAGCAGCACGTTTGTACAGGAAAGTTCCATTTCCTCTGTTTAATCTCTCCCATTCTTACTGTTCTTTGGAATTCTTTCCCGTCTAGAAAGGGCCCGGTGAGCACAGGATGGAAAGAAAAACACGGGGAGAAAAACAGCAGCTCGAGGATGTGCTCCCAGGTGCGTCCTAATCGCAAAACTTCCTCCCACACGGCAGGGATTGGAAGTGGACTTTGCCTGCAGCCCCAGCGCCTGTGTGTGCTGTGCAGCTCCAGCCACTGGGAAGGAGAAAAAACCCTGTGAAATTAAAGGTTTTCATTCTGCTGAGCTTGCCACCAGCATGAGCAGCTCCCGAAAAACCACGGGGATGTCGTTCCTTCCTCTTCCTTCTTCCCTTCCCAGCTTATGTGCTAAGAGGGAAGGAGGGCTGTGCCTGCCTTGGGATAATCCCATCCAGGTACTCGGCCAGGCAGGTGGAAATGGAGCTGCGGGCTCCAGCCACATGCCTGCACCACGAGGCAGAGCACGGCCTAAAAATAAGCAGATAGGATTTGATCTAGGCAGGATAAATGAAGAGTCAGCTCTTTATTTCCAAGAGGGTTATTTATGGGCCTCGCAGAGGCCTCTTTCGTGGAGGAGGCTTCAGCCCCTCC
Source organism: Hirundo rustica (assembly GCF_015227805.2). Lineage (NCBI taxonomy): Eukaryota > Metazoa > Chordata > Aves > Passeriformes > Hirundinidae > Hirundo > Hirundo rustica. The sequence goes on from NC_053463.1 coordinate 1,583,526, forward strand.
TGGCCTCTCTGAGGCTGCAGCAGCACACGCCTCCTGGATCCGTGTTTTTGTGGTTGAAGCTTCACCTCCGCCAGCCTCTGTGGTCCTTCCCTCTCCCCTCTGCTGCCCTGCCTGGCTTTTCCTTCCCCAAGATCTCCATTTCTCTCCCAGGGCTGGTGACTCCGGGCCTTTCACCCATTTGTCACAAATCCCAGTGAGCCAGCTGAGCCAGCTGGTGGTGGCAGCAGCTCAAGGAGAAAGGCAGAGGCTGGTGTGAGGGCACTGAATCCTGAGATATTCGTATTTCTGCCCTGACAGAGGATCCTGCTCTCCCAGGACCAGCACGGGCAATGCAGAGGAGTGCACAGCCCATGGGAATGTGGGGAGAGACAGGAGCCTGCAGCATCCTGCAGCTCTGGGAGGAAGGACTGATATCTCCAGCCCCAGACAGGGCCACCCACACCCCATCACGGGCCAGTGCCGGTGACAACGCTCCCCGCCCGAGGGTGACCCCACTGAGCACCTCCTGCCTGCAGCAAGGAGGTACCAGGAGGTGAGGAAAGTAAGAAGAGTTCAGAACATTCTGGCGGTTTCTGCTGCTTACTCATTTCCACTGATCCAACACTGATCTCCTCCCTGCCTGACTTTGTGGGATTTCTGCTCCTGCTGCGTCATCACCACCACCCACCCATGGAGCTGGAACTCCACGTGAGCTCCTCCTCCTCCTCCTCCTCCTCCTTGCGGGCACTCCCTGCGCCCGGGCACCCCGGGCACCCCCTGCCCACGGCCACCCCCGGGTGCTGCCGCTCTCCTGTGCAGGGCGAGGGCGCGAGAAGCCAAGAGGAGACGCGTCCCCTCCAGAGTCACCCTCTCCTCTGGGGTCAGGCACCCCTGCAGTCCCACCAGCTCCTCCAGGCAAGCCCCTGCAGGAGTGGCTGTTGTGGAGCCGCAGCAGGAGCTGCTGCCTGCGCAGGAGGAGCTGCAGGAGCTGACTTCTCTTGCTTCAGAGGGAAATGAGGCATGGCAGGGGGGCGAGAGCCCCTTCAATCTGCCCCGTGCCATCTCCCCATCCCTTTTTCCACTGGAATGCCTGTGCCATGCCAGGGCTCGAGTCTCTGCCACAGGCAAGTGTGACAGGTGCCCCTTGAGAGAACCCTGGGCGCTGGTTTCACTACTGGAGGCAGAAACCCAGCGCAGGGGGCTCAGCTGGGTCTCACAGCACGGTGAGGACACCTAAAACAAAGACCTGGCAGGTCACAGGCTCCAGGCTCTGCTGGGAAGGAGGGCAGGGCTGGGCAGCCCTGAGCCTTCTGCTGCAGGCTGGGGAACAAGAGCTTTTTCATGAGAGCAGCCTGATGCCTGGGTCCCTCTTCATTTTGGGAGAAATAATCCCAGAGAGCTGGGACTGGTGGGGCTGCCAGATTCCAAGGCTGAGAAAACAGGGAGATGTGGCTGAACAAAGCCAGAAGGGATGAAGAGTGTGGAAGGAGAGCTCCAGAGGTCCCTGGAGCCTCAGCAGCAGCAGAGGGGCTGCAGGGCCAGCTCATGGTGTTGCCCACACGTCCTCCTCTCCCCACCACGTCACATCGGAGCAGGGAGGACGTTTTACCGAAGAGGAGTTTGTTGTGGAAAAACCCCAGCAGTTCATGCCAGGGAATATAAAATGATGGCCAGGAATCCCAGTTCTGGCGGCACTGAGGTCTGGCAGCTCGGTCTGAGTGCCAGGGACAGCTCAGAATCCCCCAAACCTGTGGGATTGTCCCAGCTCTGGCGATGTGGAGCTTCCTGCCGAAGTGTCAGTGCTGTGCAAGGTTACTCTGCCTGTCCACTGAGGGCAGAGCTCCCCTGGGTGTCAGCAGCCATTGCTTCATCCTCCTCCCTCCAGCCACAGGATGGCTGCGGTGTCAGAGGGACGTATCCATTATTAATGTGTCTCCATAATTAATGAGATTCCAGCTCTTGCAGCCGCCCTGACTCACCAGCCCACGCCCCAGCTCCAGGCCACGCTGGTGGGACCCAGCAGCCTCCACACCCTCTGCCAAGCCTGGCTCCTGCTCCCGGCCAAGGGGCATCACGGGGACATCCTGCAAGGATCGGGGAAGGAAACCTGGTTTGTGAGAGTGTCCGGCCAGGCCTCCCACCAGAGCCCCCGAGGGACACGGGAGGGAGAGAGGAAAAACCTGCCAGGCAGAGCAGTTGTTACAGGCAGGAAAGGAAGGGCTGAAATAAAGGGTTTGTGTTCGCAGCTCATGGGGAGCCATGGAGTGTGTCCACAAATTATCTGGAAAAGGGCAGCGCCAGCAAAGTGACCGTGCACCAGCACTGCTCTTTGGAGTTGCTGTGTCCACGTCCCTGAGCAGGGGACTGTGAGGCAGCTGAGGAAACTCGGGAAAAGGCAGGGAAAATGCATAAAAACCAGTCCTAACACTGGTGGCCCAGTGATAGACTGACTGGGGCATCTCCTCCCAGGAAGGGATCGTGCTGAACGATGATTCCAAAATGCCTGGAGCAGAGAGAGCAGAAAACTGAGTGTTGGAAACGAGTAGGGAAGAAGCAGAGGATGAGAAAGGGAGCGCTGGCGCTGTGGATGTGCCCACGCTGGGGATGCTGCCTGCAGCTCTCCCCTGTTCCCTGTCTCCAGAGGGATGTGAGGAGGCTCAGAGAAGGGAAGCAGGAATGCCCCAAGCTCTGCAGGAGGAATGGCAGCGTGGCCAGGAGAAGGGATGAGGGAGAGGGCTGTGACGCAGATCCTGCCTCGGGAGGCGTGGGAGGGCAGGCAGGGTGGTTACTCACCTGCTCTGCCACCGCAGGACTATGGGCTCCGAACAAAACTACCTGGAGGGAAGTTTGGGACAGGCAGGAGGAAGTGGTCCTCGGTACAGAGTGTGGTTAATCCACGGAGCTCCTCGCCACAGGATGTGACAGATGTAAAGCATTTCAACAGGAACTGGATGAATTCATGGAAGAAAAATTCCTTTGGGTTATTAAAGACAAAGGACCACCAGCTCTTGCTTAAGGCTGGAGCTCTGTGGGGAGCTCAGGGGATATTCTTGGGACAAGAACACTGCAAACGTCTGCTGTGGGCCCGAGTATGGGTGAGCTGTCACAGGGCTCTCACGTGTTGTCCTGAGGTGGAACCAGAGATCGGGAGCTCCCCGGGAACATGGCACACCACTTCCTCACCCAGGGAATGCTGCAGCAGCTCCACCCCTGTGTGAACACTGAGCACCCCTTCCTTCCCTTCCAGACTGGGATTTTTTTGTCTCTCTGCAGAGGGGAGGCAGGTCCCACGGGTCTGAATTTTCTTGAGAGGTTTCAAAGTGAAAAATCTCTTTGAGTGATGGCAGGTGGGGTCCCAGAGCCAGCAGTGTGGCTCCACCAGCCCAGGGAACACGGGCTTGCTGTGGGGTGACACTGTTCACTGTTCTGTGTCCCTCTGGCAGGGTCACAGGACACCTTGGGACAGCTCAGGGACTGCCTCACTCGGGAGAGAGGTGATGAGCTCCGGGCCTGAGCCACACGAGATTCTGGTCTGCTCCCCAGGTGCTAGTGGGGTTTGGAGCGGGCCAGCAGCGCCGTAACGGGGGTGAGGTGTCCATGCTGGGTGACGTTTCTGTGCCAGGCATCAGCCACAGACCCACAGGAGCTGCTCAGGAAGGAGTGTGGCTATGAGAGCTCACGCGGTGACAAATAATTCTGTATTTTCAGCCAATGTCAGCGCCAACCAGAGCAGGGTCACGGGGCAGTGACCAGCAGAGCTGTGCTCCCATCATGAAACCACTCTGCAGCCAAATCTGGCCCTTCCAGCTCTGCAGCAGTCCCTGCCAGGACCTGCTCCCCCTCGGCAGAGGATGATGCAGAGGGAGCCTGTGCCGTGTGTGCTGGAGCTGCAGTCGGTGCAGGGCAGGAGGGACGGAGATCCTTAGCTGGGGCTGCTCCCAGATTTGCATTCCAGGGGTCTGTGGAGCACCCTGCTCTCCCAGGGCTTCCCAGGGCTGTCCCTCTCAGCAGCAGGTCGGTCCACGAGCTGCCTCGTGTCACAGAGCCCCAGCCCAGCTGTGCCCAGGCTCTCAGAGCCACCCCGCTCTGAAGCTGGATGTCCCCTGAGACCCCTCAGAGCCACCCCTGGGGTGCCTCAACACAGGCTGGAGTGTCCAGCAGGGACAAGACGGCAAAGCCCGGCCCTGCTCTGCGCTGAGCTGCTGATCATTGGTGCTGAAATCCGCCGAGGGGCCGTCAGTGAAGGAGCTGACAGAGCTCGCTCCCAAGCCATCCAGGCGGGACAGCCCGTTCCCTCTTCACCTGCTTCTCCTGCTCCTCCAGCCGAGGCGGGGCACGCACATCCCGGCTGCTGCCCCAGAGGGGTGACGGGCCAGGGCCTTGTGCACCGAGGGGCTGATCCATTCGTTAGTGATGTTTCCAGCGCTGTGCTGACAATAGCGAGTGATGAGCCTTTCCCCTTATCTGGCACTTTCCACCCAGTGCTCTTCCCAAACGCAAATGAACCGGAGCTCGTGATGATCTTTGGAGGAGGGGAGGGGAAAAAAAAAAGAATTCAGGCTTAATCAAACAGCATCTCTCAGCCCATTGTTGGGCTTTTTTTAATCTCAGCAAGCATCAGCGTTTGAATGACCTGAAAAGCTCGTCCATTGAGCAGAGCTGATGTTCAGGCAGGAAGGAACGCGTTTTAAAAAAAAGTAGAAGTGGAAGGGACTGAGGGGAGCCCAGCCTCTGCTCCAGCTCCATTGTAATTTCTCCCCCGGTGTGTAAAGAGATCCGGAGCACCCCAAAAAGAGGACGATGGGGCCGCTGGGACAGACTGTGCTCAGCTGGCTCCTGCCACTGGAGAGCAGCAATGTCCAGCAAGCACAGGCACAGCCTGCACCGGGACCAGCTCAGACACTGCACCAGCTGCTTCTGCTCCTCTCATCCTCCCCGGCATCCTGAAGCACGGCACACGGCATGTGTAAAACCCATGTTCCCTAAAATGCTCCAAGAAATTGCACTTAGGAGGATGATGTAGTCCCAGGTGTATCCGCTGTCATCCAGCAGCCGAGTTATTTTGTGTTAGAGCAGACTCACCTCAGTGATTTGAACCTGACTGAGAAATGTGGAAATATGCCTTGGCTGCCAAACACCAGAACTCTGCACACCAGCAGGGAAATTAATTCAAAAGCACCAGAGAAGCTGCTGCTGAAGTCTTCTCCACGGCACTCGACATGCAGTGAATCAGCTGTGCTGCCACTCACATCTTTTTGGGCCCGTGACTTGTTCAGACTCTCTTTCCTCACCTCCCAGTGCATCCTCTCAAGCACTCAAAGCAATTTCAACCCTGACATCACTGGGAAGTTTGGGCCTCAGCTCCACACACTCTGCAGGAAAGTCTTGCAGGGAACAAGTTCATCGGTGGAGCTTCAGCTGTGCACTAACAACATTCCTGTGAATCATCCATATTACTTGAAAATCCTCCTTTTCCTCCAGTATTTAAAAAACAAAAATAAAAATCCTGTCTCCAAGCAGCCAAGAATGTCCCAGACTGCAGAATTCCCCTCTAAGTCCTTACAGGCTTGGAAGTGGCACTGTTGGCTCCTGGACACAGACACCTTTGGTTCAATCCAAGAATGGGATCTGTGCCACTGTCCCTGCCTGCTCCAGGCTCTGTCCCATCTCCAGGGCCTGTGGAGCCCTTTCCTTGCTGGAGGACGAGCAAGGCATGATGGCTGTGGATGCTGGGACCTGCCTGGAGACACCAGGGGGTCACATGTAAAGGTTTGGTATTAGTGGGGGAGCCTTGTCCCAGCCTTGTCCCCGGTGTGCCCCCCTGCAGCCGTGCTGGAGATGAAATCCTGTGATTTCATGGCTGCTCACATCCCTGCTGAGGCAAAAAGGCACTGCCTGTGCTGGCTGCGACGACAGGGGCTGACAACTTTCCGAGGGTTGCGTGCAAACACTCAAAGCCGAAAATAATGGTGCCTCTTGCCTCGTGCCAGCGCTGGCATTGAAACTTTGCGCGCCGAGATCCAGCCTGGCAAAGGCTGCCAGTGTCAGACTGTTCCGGAAAAACGGAGTTATTTTCAACCTGGAGCGGTTCCCCGTGCCAGCGCAGGGGAGGGAGCCGCAGCAGGGCAGGCACAAGTGGCTCTGGCAGGGGTGGCCAGCAGCACCCCTTTGGGTGCCCTTGGCGTGGCTGGGTGTCAGGAAGCACACTGCCCACGGAATGTGGAGGGACTGGATCCCTCCTGCCTCACTGCCGAGCCCCACGTCAGCCTGCCCTGCAAGAGCCACCCGAGGGCCGGGAGGGTTTGGCCGGATGGGTGGCAAAGCCACCTGTCCTTCCTTGGGCAGCAGTGTCCGAGGAGGAGCTGCCTCACGCAGGGACCCAGAGCCAGCCTGCTTTGGCTCCTGCTGGCACCAGCTGCTCCTCTCCAGCCGTGTTCCCAAACAGCGTAAGCTCTGCTGAAAATAGCTGCGTGCAGGATGAGCTGAGCTCAGCCCAGAGATGAAGGCTGGGGCTCGGCAGGGAGGCCAGAGGTCCCCGTGTGAAGGACACGCTGCTGCTGTGAGGTGTGGGCGGATGCCAGAGCAAAGAGGGTGTCCCAGAGCAGGGTGTGCTGGGACTGCACCCCTGTGACCGCATCGGGCTGACACACACGTCCCTCAGTCGTGCCACAGGCTCACTTGCCCCTCCTGGCAAAGAGCAAAGGGATGCTGAGGAGATTTTGGCAGCCCAGGACTCAGTGACGCCCGTGGGTGGTGTCTCGGTTCTGTCTGCACCTGGGTTTTGCTCACTTACAGGGAAAATGGGGTAAAATTGGGTTCTCCGTCTCTCTGAGCCAATAAACACTTCAGAGAACAAGATGAGGGCTGAAGATGGGGGCTGCTCCCACTGGAGGCTTGGTCATGCACCGGGACTTCTGGGCTGCCTTTTGGAAAGGGAAGCGACAGGATTTATTCCTTTCACTCTCTAAAGTGATGCAGATACAAAGATGTTTTCATCGTCTCTGTGGCCCTGAAAAACATGAATAATACTAAAGCCGGGGAGGTTGGTGCTCTCCCTGTGAGCAGGGAATTCACAGATTCTCCTGCCCTCTCCTGCTGCCTGCGGAGCTCCTTTCCAGGCAGTGGGAGATGTTCCTCCAGTTTTCCAGCTGACATCTCCTGTCTGCTGCTCTGCCATGTCACTGCCAGCCTGGGACAACCCTTGCACTGTCCCCTGGAGCTCCATCGGGGTCGCCAGCCTGGCAGAACATTAACCCACGGAAACCATTTGGAAAATTTTCTGCTGGTTTGGAGAGCTGAGCTGACCGTGGTGGGTGTGCTGACCTGCCAGAGCTGGGCAGCCTGAGGGGTGAGTAGGAGGGAAGGAGGATGAAGAAGAGAGACCACCAGTGTGAGCAGCAGCGAGACCTTGGGTCAGCTCAGCCTGAAATTCCCCTCCCAACTTACATTTGCAGTGCTATTTAATTGGAATTTTAAATCCAATCAAGGGGCCTTCACCCAGACACAGAGCTGTCCCCAAGGACACAGAGCTGTCCCCAGGTCACAGAGCTGTGCCTGGGTCACAGAGCTGTCCCAAGGACACAGAGCTGTCCCCGGGTCACAGAGCTGTCCCCAGGACACGGAGCTGTGCCCAGGACACAGAGCTGTCCCCAGGTCACAGAGCTGTCCCCGGGTCACAGAGCTGTGCCCAGGTCACAAAGCTGTGCCTAGGTCACAAAGCTGTCCCCAAGGACACAGAGCTGTCCCCGGGTCACAGAGCTGTCCAAGGACACAGAGCTGTCCCCAGGACACGGAGCTGTGCCCAGGACACAGAGCTGTCCCCAGGTCACAGAGCTGTCCCCAGGACACAGAGCTGTGCCCAGGTCACAGAGTTGTGCCCAGGTCACAAAGCTGTCCCCAGGACACAGAGCTGTCCCCGGGTCACAGAGCTATCCCCGGGTCACAGAGCTGTCCCCGGGTCACAGAGCTGTCCCAAGGACACAGAGCTGTCCCCGGGTCACAGAGCTGTCCCCGTGTCACAGAGCTGTCCCCGGGTCACAGAGCTGTCCCTGGGTCACAGAGCTGTCCCAAGGACACAGAGCTGTCCCCGGGTCACAGAGCTGTCCCTGGGTCACAGAGCTATCCCCGGGTCACAGAGCTGTCTAATGACACAGAGCTGTGCCCAGGTCACAGAGCTGTCCCCGGGTCACAGAGCTGTCCCTGGGTCACAGAGCTGTGCCCAGGACACAGAGCTGTCCCCGTGTCACAGAGCTGTCCCCAGGACACAGAGCTGTGCCCAGGTCACAGAGCTGTCCCCAGGTCACAGAGCTGTCCCAAGGACACAGAGCTGTCCCCGGGTCACAGAGCTGTCCCCGTGTCACAGAGCTGTCCCCGGCAGGCAGGAGGTGGCAGCATTGCCTAGCCCAGCAGATCCTGCTCCTCTCCACACCCAGGCATGGGGCTCTTTCCAGGGCCAGGAGGTCCAGACCTGTTTTTCCAGCTCCTCCAAGCATACGTGACTCGAGCCAAACGCCTCCCAGGTGCTCAGATCCCATCCAGAGCAAGCATTAAACACAGCCCCAAAGGGCTACAGGGGCACATCAGCCCTGAGCCATCTGCAAATCACAGGGGGCACCTGAGGACACGGGGCTCTGCTTTCGGGAATGGGTGTGATGTTCAAAGGTACCTCATTTGCCCTTGAAGCTCCAGCCCCCTGAAGGAGTGTGTGATGCATCCCAGATCCCCCACACGAGATCCACAATCCCTGTGAGTGACAGGAGTGCGGATATTCTTGCCTGCACAAATGCTCCCTGACAGAGCCGAGGTGGGAATGAGTTGGAGGCCAGCTCGTTCTCGGAGCATCGTTTTCCTTCTGGTGCATCTGGCTGATTTTGAGTCACTTGCATTTCAATTTTTTTTTTTCATCAGAGACGCAGAGAGAGCTGTAGTAAAACCTTGGATTTAAGCTCCCCGAACCACAAGGGGAACTCTGAGATGATATTTGCCATGCAGGGCGTTGCTGAGTGCCAATCTTCCCTCTCCAATAATCCTCCCGGTCTCTCACTGTGGAGTCATCTGGAGCTCACTGAGTCCACCACAGGAAGGAAAACTCAGGAAAATCACAGATTTCCCTTCCTGCCTCACAGCCAGATGGACACAAGCCAGGGCTCTTTTGCACTTGTGAAGGCAGAAAGAGTTTTTACCAAGCTAGAAAGCAACGTGGTGAGCTCAAGAAGAGCTTCTTCCACTGTGTGGATACTGCTCTTTGAGAGAACCCTGCCACCTTCATATCCTGCTAATATGTCCTAACCTGGACCTCTCAATCTTACTTTTCTCCAAAGCAGTCAGCTATTTAAAAAAAAAAAAAAAAATTGCATCCATGCATAGACAGGTCTTAAAATCCATTTTTATAATTTCCATGGCTTTGGGTGTACCAGGCAAGCTGGGAAGCAGATTCTGCCTGCCTGCCTTCAAAGCAGACACCCGGAGTAAGCTTTCCTTCTACTTCCATGAGCTACATTACTGGAGGAGCTTTCTCTCTCCTGCAGACTGATTCATTTCCCAAATGCAGCCTCGCACGGCAGAAGATGCCACTGTGACAGCGAGTGCTGATGAGTCACCGGGATTTCACAGTTTGGTGTTCCTGCGAAGGGAAAACTCACAGCGAGCGAGCGAGAGAGAGCCGGGGGGCAACGCAGGAGATTTCGCCTCAGACAGACAGCGAGGAGCAGCCCCTGGAGCACGAGCTGCTGGGGCAGCGTGACCCTGGCCAGGGGACAGCCGGCTGTAGGGCCCACGGGAAGTGGAGGCTGCAGGGACGAGGGATGTGGCCGTGATCAGTGGTTCTGCAGGCGATGTCCTTGTCAGGGGGTCACGGGCTGCTCCTGGCTCCTCACCTGGAGCTCACACAGCACCTGCATTGCAGCAGGTGAGGGGCTGAGGGCGGACTGTGGAGCTGGGAAGGGTGATGGAGCACGGCGTGTGCGCTCAGGAGCGTGAGCAGCTCTGCCTCATGATACGGGCTGGGGAAGGGAAAGGAAAGGAGGTTGTGGATTGCAGAGAATCACAGATTTGTTAGGGTTGGAAAGGACCTCTGGAGCTGGTCCTGGAACAGGGGTCATGGGAATGCGTCCAGGTGGGTTTGGGATGTCTCCAGAGTGAGACTCCACAGCACTCCCAGGCAGCTGTTGCAGGGCTTTGCCACAGCTGTGGAAAGAATCACAACGTGCCAGGAAATGGGGCATGGTTGGGGTTGGAAAAGATCTCCCAGATCATTGATCTCGACCTGTGAGCGATCCCCACCTTGTGACGCAGACCAAAGCACTGAGTGCCCCATCCAGCCTTTCCTTACACACCTCCAAGGAACGAAGCTGTGCATTTATTTATCCACAAACCAGCCTGTTAACACACACACAAGTTTGGGCCCGGGACTCTGAGAACAGCCTGGGAACAGCACCATATATGCGGTGGCATCTCAGTGGTGGCTGACCCAGCTCCTGTCCCTGTCGCGGACCTCCGGTGCCTCAGAGCCCAGGGCTGTGTGGGCAGCGCGGACACCGCGAAGAAACCCCCACCCAACCCCCGGCCTTCTGCCTCCTCCTGCCCCTTTAAGAGCGCGTGAGGGCACGTCCGCTTCCTCCGCCCTCTTCCGCCCGGACTGGCGGAACGGCGCTGCACGCACGCACACGCCCGCAGAGCACCCAATCACCGCCCCCGGCCGGAGGGCGGGGCGCCGAGCGGGGACGGTGATTGGCGCCACGCCGCGAGAGGCGTGGCCTGCGCGGCGGCGCCCCTCCCAGCTCCCAGCGCCCCCCGCGCGGTGAAGAAGCGGCGGCCGCGCGCCGGGGGCATTTTGTGTCGGCGGCGGCGGCTCAGCCACAAGATGGCGGCGGCGGCCGAGTGAGCGGCCGGCGGCCGCCGCGACCCCGCGAGTTCCCCCCCTCCCCCGCCCCCTTTCCCCTCCCTGCTCTCACAAGCACCTCGGGGGTCGCTTCTCCTGTTTCTGGAGCGCGCCGAGAGCCGGGGAGCGGCGCAGAGCCGCGCAGGGGGGGGCGCCCGCCCGAGGGCCCCGGCTGGAGCTGAGCGCGGGGACCGTCCTTGGCTGCGCCGCTCTTCCCCCTCCAGCCCTTTTCCCCTCCTCGGGGGCGGCCGTAGAGCTCTCGTTGTCCCGCCGAGCCGGTCGGGAGGGCCCGAGAGCCGCCCCTCGCCATGGCGAGCAGCAGCGGCTCCAAGGCCGAGTTCATTGTCGGAGGCAAATACAAGCTGGTGCGGAAGATCGGGTCGGGCTCCTTCGGGGACATCTATTTGGCGATCAACATCACCAACGGGGAGGTAAGGGCCGCTCGCACTCTCCCCTCAGCTCCCCGGGGTGAGCCGGGCACCAGCCATCGCCACTCCGAGCCCCACCTGCCCCGGGCTGTGCCCTCCGTGTCCCCAGGGAGGGGTGTTCCTTCCCCCCGAGGGTCTTCCTTTCCTTCTCTTTCCCCTCCACGAAGGGGCTTCATTCTTCCCCTTTCCCCCGAGGGTCTTCATCCCTCCCTCCCCACCGTGGGTCTTCCTCGCTGCCCCTTCCACAGCAGAGCCCTGCTGTCGTGGGCTCCCCCACCCAGCACTTGGGAGAAGAGAGGAGAAAAGAGGCGAAAACCATTGTGGGGAAACGTATTTAAACATATTTGTGTTTTGTGAGCGGCCAAAGTCGTCGTCCCTCGCCCGCCATTCATCTCCTCCTCTGCCTCAGCTGGGGAACACTTTGTATCTCGTTTCATCAACACTAATAGAAACAAAGAAGATCCCCCTGTTTTTCCAGCTTTTCCTTTGGGTTTTGGTTGTTTTTTTTTTCTTCTTCTTTTCTTCCTCCCCCTCACGGCTCTGAGCTGTAAAGAAGAAACACCCACGTATGTTCTTCCTCACTTAAGTGGTTCTGAAGACTCCACATCTCTAGCTCAAAATGCGTGACCCGGGATGGATATTTACGTACAAATCACCGCGGTGTGGATTTTATTGGGAGATGCGACAAAAATGCAGCACGTCGAGCTGGGAAATAAATAAATATATACCCGAAAGCGTTTGCATCGGGGGTGTGTGTGGGGGATGTGGAAGTGCTGTGCCCCTTAAAGCTCGGTGGACGCTCTGCCCTGACTCCTTGTTCCCTCTCACTGCAGGAAGTTGCTGTGAAGTTGGAGTCTCAGAAGGCTCGGCACCCCCAGCTGCTCTATGAAAGCAAACTCTACAAGATCCTGCAGGGAGGAGTTGGCATCCCACATATACGGTAGGAATCAGCCGTGTGTGTGCCAGTGGCATTTCTCTGCGCTTGGCATGACTTTCTAGTCATGCTTATTGCTACGTATTGGTAGTTGTTTTATACTTTTTTTGTAGCGTGAGGCAGGGCACCACTGTGAAAAGGAGTTTATCCGTGCAGGATTGGGGCTGATCAGCGGCGGAGATGCTCCATTCCAGGCTCTCCAACTCGCTGGGTTCCTCTGGCAGGCCTGCTGTCTTTATAGAGAGCGAGACACCCAGCGAGAAATTCTTGTGGCCATTAGAACAAAGTGCGAGGAGGCTGTTTCTCCGAGAGGCAGAGAGTTGGGAGCTGGCCCTAGAAATGGCTGCTTTCTTTTGTTGCCTCTCTCTCTCTTTTTTTTTTTTTTTTTTTTTTTCCCCAACATGTCTTCCTGCTCCGCTCAGAAAATGGCGGCTGGACGTGATTAACCCTCCCCCTTCTCCTGGTGGGACAAGGGACGTGCTCGGGCTTGTGCCTTTTTCCTTTCATAGTTATGAGCCGGCAGCCTTGAGACTGCGGAGAACCTGGAGCAGGAATGAAATGGCAGCAGCTCCCTTCTGCTGCCCGCAACAGATGCGTCACCAGGCTTTCTGTACGGGATTAATCCCTCCCAGTTTCCTCATTATGTGGCTCCTTGCTTCTTATTCCAGCTGAAACTTTCGGAAGCTTTCAGGATTTCTTGGTCCGGAAGGAAAACGCTGGTGCAGGGCTCCTGGAGGGGTTATTCCTCATGGGATTATCGAGGTGTTGCCCTGGGGTAGTGCCCAACTCCGGAATCTGGGCATCAAAGAGTTACATAAAACTTCATTTTTCTCCTTGGAGACTTTTTACAAGTTGTTCCTTTTTTTGAAACTTTGTTAATAATTGTTTTTAAAGTTAGGGTTTTTTGTTTTTTTTTTTTTTCCTTGACACAGTGGCATAAAGGATTTTTGTTCTTTGAGCTGCGCAGACTATTTCAGTTTAGGTTCTGTGTGAAACTGTGGATTCCATTTAATTTAACCCTTTGTGACTTTGTACAGGATCGATAGTGACATTTAGGGTCTGTTTTAAAGTTCTCACGATGACGTAGCCGAGATTCTGGCTTAATTTAGACAAAACCGAGTACAAATCTGCATTTCTGAGTTTAATAGCTCCCTCCTCCTTCCCCCCAAACACAACTGGCTCTGATCCTGAATGTGAGCTGGAGGAGACAGCGTTGTCCTGGCCATCTGTCCTCATTCACTCCAGCCTTTTGCAGGGATACAATCAGCATACCTGAATTAAAGAGTTGCAGCTTCAGCAGAGTTGCTGGTGTGAAAACAGATGCAGTCTTTCTTTGAGAATGCAGTTTCCTTCTTTTCCCAAATGTGCCTGCCTTTATTTCACAACTGAAAGAATAGGAATTGCATTTTGGAAAGCTTTCACGGTATAGTTGCATGCTAAAACAGGGATAACTGGGAAAACAGCCAGAGCAAGCAGATATCAGGTGTTTCATCACAGAACTGGAAAAGCAGGCATTCTTCAACTACTTTTTTAAAAGTAAATGAGTGAGTGGTGCTATAATGAGGCCCAAGTTGCAAATTTTTGGCTTTTCCACTGAGACACTGTTTAATTTCTTGTATTTGGTTAAAATGCCCTGGGAAATACTGATGATAACCTTGTATGTTGAGAAACTTGCTTTTAGCTTCAACTGCAACTTTCCTCTGTATTTGATGTTCTTATACCCCCTAAAAATAATACAAAGTTGCAAAAAAAGCTGAGAAGAGATAAATGAGGCAACACTAAACACATTGATTCATAGACTCATTGAGTAAAGGGGTGTGATTATTGGAGAATGTCAGTCAGACCTTTCAGGTTCTCACAATGTTAATCTTTGTAGCATTTTTGTAGAAAAGTGTCTTTTTGCAAATGCTCCTTTCCTTTCAGAAGGAGCATTTATTGTAAAACTGTTTTTATGTGCCAGACGCTCCTTGAGAGCTCTGGGATGTTGGTATTGGTTTGGTGATGCTTGAGAAAATCTAAACCAGCATTCTTAGATTTATTTTTTCTTTTAAGAGGAAGCTGAGTAGAGGACCAGCACAGTTCTTGTAACAGATATTAAAATGTTCTGTGTTTAGTAGAAGCAGAATCCATGGTGCTCTGAATCCAAGTCAATACTTAGGTCACTTTGCATGTGTCATTGACAATCCATGTGCCACCATTGTGTTATAATAATATGCTGTCACATTGGAATAAGCTGTTCCTGGCTCAGTGTATTCACAAGGATGAATCAAGCTGAAGGAAAGTCAATACATTTGGTAAAATTTCTGTAATGTGACACCTTGAAACGACAGCAGCACAAGAGTTTGATAGGAAGTGAAGGAATCATTCCAAGATTTCCCCATTGCTGTGCTTTATGAAACTCAGTCCACATCTTGGACAAATCAACACAAAAATTTGTGTTCCTCATACGAGAGTCAGGGACTTTTCCTCCATTTTTCACCTACTTAAGTGATGCAGTGGCCAAGATCAACTTCCTGGAAGTTGCATGATGTGACTTTGCCTCACTCAAGTGGTCTCTGCTGTGGTTCTGTGACTCACAGAGCTGAGATAATAAGTGAGGGCTGGATTGCTCATTCACTGGGCTCTCCTTTCTGAAGCTGAGTTTTGCCTTCAGATGTGATTGCGACTTCAAATTACAAGAACATGTGTCTAGAGTGTCACTGAAGTTCTCTAGAACCCAGCAATTCTTTTTACAGCCTTTAAAGTTGATTTGGAGGATTTTTCTTGTTCATTGCAAGAAACTAATGAGCAAAAATCTCGGTTTTGGGGTTAAGAGTTTAGTGTTTCTGTGGGGTGAACAGTGAGCCTTTACCTGTTGTGGAGGTTGAACCAGGGGCCTTGGTGATTAATTCCACTGTAACAGAACATGTTTGCACAGAAAACAGCAAAAAATGAGATTGGTGTGAATGAGCTGGAAATTCTATACTCTGAATATTCTAAACTTTTTTAGATCTTTAAATTCACTGCTTATTGTTTCCTGGAAGAGCAGCAAAGTTTCTGAAATTACCCCAAAGTTTCAAAAATCCTTCAGTAATACTCCAAAAAAAAATTTAAGCTGTGTTTTCTTCTTAATGTCCAAATTTTGCTTAATTATTACCTAAATTTTTCCCAAAAGGCACTTGAACCAAGCTTAACATTGTGACAGTCTGCTGTGCCTTTAGGACACAATGGCCAAGCCCCAGCATTCTGCTGGGCTTATTCTCATTGTTCTCCCTCATCAGCTGCCCTTTGCTTTTTTTCTCCTTTCTTTTTCAGTGACAAAGCATTTTGAGCTGTAATCTTGTTAACTGGGCACTGATCCTATTAGTTGGGGACTATCCACCTTTATTCCCCAATTGCTGGTGCTGCCTTGGAGCAGTGCAGCAGGGTGTGTTTGATTTTCGGGTGTTTGTCCACAGTGTAACTCTGGTAAAGCTTTAGTCACAAAAGTAATTATTCAAATTATCTGGGACAGCCCCTCTTGATTTTTTTTTTCCCCATTTTTGGTGTTAATCATCTATTGGTTGTACCCTTGATGAAGATCAGCTATTTCAAAGTTTAAAACCAAATAGTTACTTAGTGTTTTTTGAGGTTGTTTTAATTGCAAACTGAATAAGTCAACCTCTACATTTCTGTAATGTTCAATGCAGTACTTGCAAATATTTTGATGCTGAGAAATTGGGAGAGAAATTCTCAACTGAGTTGAGTTTTCTGGAAAAAAAATAAAGTTGTCTACAATATTTGTGCTTCTGGTTGATTACTGCCATGTTGCTGGATAATTATTAACAACAGAGTCTGCCCTTATAAATCTTCATTAAATCACCTGTAATGGAAAAATGTGGTCAGGGTTGGTAATCTAAGAGCTGGCACAACCGAATTTGCCTTAAGCACTTAAAATGTTGATTAGTTCTTTAGCAGTGCTTAAAAAGTTGTCAACACACACCTCTCAAACCCCTTATTTTTAACTGTTTTCTGAGAAACTTCCTGCAGCATCAACCCCCCCAACCAACTACAAAAGAAACCCAAACCACCATGAGAAAAACAGAAACCACTCACTAAACCCACAAGAAGGCCCAGTCCTCCCTCAAAAAAAAAAAAAAAAATCTATCAATAAATCCAACTATTAATTAACTTTGTTATTAGTTAGTCTGCATATTGAAGGGTAGAACCATCTGATAGGTACACCAGAAGCCTCTTCTTGTGCCTCTAAATAAAATGGAAGATAATCTTTTAAATGAACACCTATGCTTCCTTCATTAAGAAAGTAAATATATTGAAATAACATTTATTTCCTGTTTTTCACCAATCTAAACTCTTGTTTTAATCGGTCTTTGTGGACTCTGTCAAAACATCCAAGAGAGACCACAGTTTGAATTTTTTTTCTCCCTGCCTTAACTCAGTTTTTGGAGTTTGAGGTCAGTGTTACTCTGTTTGAAACCAATGAGCAGAGATAATATTAAAATACTCTTTTCCTCGGTGATGTTTGCCATCCCCACTGTGGACTGATGTCTGGACTGATGGTTCACCTTCTCGCTGACTTTTGCAGGGGAAACTCAACTCCTGACTTCCTCCCAGGTGTTAATGAAGTTTATTAAAGAGCTCAGCAGAACAGGGAGTCAGCTGCGTGTTTGCAACATCACACTGGACAGCTGAAACCACCTCCTTGCCGAGGGGATGAGTTGTGCTGGCATCCTTCGTGTATTGCTCTCAGAACTGTACAAAAAGTGATCCAGAATTTTATTTATAGAGTGGAGCCAGCTCCATAGCGTAGGGTGTTCATGGCTGTTTCTTTATTTAGTGCTTGGGTGGCCTAATTCATGCTCTCCATGGCAACTAACGTTAGGTGACATCTGCTAAATATTGCACTTCAGGATTTCAGTCATGCCACATTATGTGAAGTTCATTTATATTACTCCTAGCTGGCTAACAGTTAAGTGCTTTTCCACATTCAGGGGAGATAAAGCAGAAATATATAATGTGTGTCAATTTAGAAATGAATCTGTGATGGGTTTACCTTTCTCTTATGTGTTACTTCAGTGTCTGTAAGACTCGGTGCATTTTTTACAGGCATAATTCACTTTGCAATTTGTTTGCACTGTCATTATTTGTCAGGAGATGTCTGTGCTGAGAACATGGGAGCAGGAGGCTCTGAATCAGTCAGGTGCAACGTCACAACTTTCTCGGCCAGCAGGGCAGTGCTTGTGATTGTGTTGTTGGACAGAGAGAGCCAGAGAGCTTCTGTGCCTAAATATGATGCTTGTACCCACAGGCATTCAACTGCCAGTTATTTTTTCTCTGATTTTTGTTAATAACCTTTTCCCCTTTTCACTTCCTCCTGTACGTATTACAAATACTTCCGTAACTCCATAACTGCCTTGCGTAGCTGTTTGAGTAAGTGATTGCAGAGGTCACCATCCTCCCATCTCTCTTGAGGTCTCTTTTCTGCCCTTGGTGGGATTTGGGTTCCCTTTCCTCAGTCGGTGACAGGGCTTGCAGCAGTGATCCCAGTTCACAGGTTCTGTGTGGAACAGCTGCACTTCTCCTGGTTAGGATATCTCGGTATTTTTCAGGGATATCAGAGCTGTGTCATTACAGGGAGGTAGGTCAGTGTTTTCTCTTTATTCCCGTCATCTGACTCATGCCCAGTTCAGAGACTTTTGTGTAAATGACTTAGGGCTGGCAGGATTGGAGTACAGTTCCAGAGTGTCACCAGGTCAGTGCCATTTGGATTTCTGTGTGCTGTCTGAATCCTTTGTGTCCATGAAGCCTTCCACACTTGCATATTCCCCCTCATGTGCCTGCTGACTTGTCAAATGTATTATTAGGTGGTCTCAGGTAATTCTGTTAGCAGGTTCTTTCCAGCTTGCTTTTTCACCTCATGTTTTTGTTCTAACAGCTTTTTTATCCACCTTAGTTCTTCTGAAAATCTCCGTTTCTGTCAGGAGAACTCTTTTCACTTGTTGCCTGAAAACCCAAGTGCTGGAAACTTAATTACACGGGATTACACAAAGTAATCATAGGCTCACACACCATAATTTATGCAAGTGGCAAAAGTTTATGTAATGTCAAAGAAGTCAGAATCACCCTTTTTGTAATGGGTGTATGTATAAATGTTTCTGGAAATGTTAAGATTTGAGTTTAAATATTCCAGTGTTGGAAGAACCGTCCTTCCCTGCAGTGAGGCACCAGGAGATGTTTTATGTCTGACAAAAGCACAGCCTCCTGTAGCTCTCTTTGTAATTCCAGGTTGCCAGAGCCGCTGGGGAATAGTCAGTGATGGAGCTGACAGAAGCCTTTAGTGGAGGATGGGTTACCTGGCAAAGCAGGTGGTGATTGAGGAGAGCTTTTATTGAGTTGGAACAAAATGGTCTTGTCATGGTTTGTCTGTGGTGGGAACAGTTCCTTGTGACATTGAGCTCACGTTCTGGTTTTTTGTATAAGCTGTAGGCAAAGCGAGGTGCCTTTATTGCCTCCATGTCTTCAGAATTTTGGGATTTGGGGTTTCTTTACCAGTGGTTTACCGCTCTCATTTACTAATTCACTAATTTCCTTCATCTTGATGTGATTTTTTTTTTTTTTTTTTTTTTTTTAATGTGAATATTCTGAATTCTTTTATTTATTTCTCACACATTTTGGATATTTGTGCTGGGTTTGTTACCTCGTTGTAATTATTATAAATGCCAGTGTAGTGAATGAAACTGCTGGTTATTGACTGGAATTGTGGGAGTGATACAGTAGTGTGAAACTGGGCTGGAATTTCATGGCCTGTGTGTGATTCTGTTCGCCCTTCACCCCCTTTCTCTGCTAGTTAGCCTAATTCTGTTTGACCCTTTCAAAGGAAGATGTGAAAAAATACTATTAAATAACCAAATGAAATGTTTTCTTAGGTAAAACAAAAAATGCAAACAAAACAAACCAAGCTATTAACAAACACTTCCTCAAACATTTCTTTTGTCCTTGACATTATTTATAAAACATGCAGTTGCTGGGATAGAAATGATTGATTTTTTTGAAAGACGCAGCTCTGAGAAGGCAAAAGGATTTTAAGTTTGGGTAGAGCTGACTACAGTGTTTGCCTCCAAGTACTAGATATGCATCAAGATTTCACTTCCTTGTCTCAAGGTTGGTCAAGAGAATTTAAAAACACATCCCATGTCAGTTCCAGTAAACACCCACTTGTCATGTGACCTGACATCATACCTGCTTCGTTGTGTATTATTTAGAAACCAAACACTTTCAAACCCCTCTGTGGTGTGACTTAGATGTTCTCACAGAGCTCAGATACTGAAATCCAAGAGGGCAGAAAATTTCAGCTTTGTGTTTATGCTGGAGTTATAGACGAGGCTCTCAAACCACATGATTTGGAAACTTTGTGACGTGGCCGGTCTTGGTCTTTCACAGACAAGTCCCTGAAGTCAAATTAAGGTCACTGTGCTCAGCCTTTAACCATGCTCTGATAGAAAGCTTCATAAAAGAGCTTTACTGTATCCTGACTAATTGGAATAGTTTGATGATGTAGCTTAAAACAGATGAGGGAGGGGAGAATGATGAAGCATTTTCCTGCCTGGGAGCTTGAAGTTTAAGTAGGTTCGTGACATCTGTATCAGATGTTTGTGTGACACTGCCTGTTCAAGGGTAAACTCAACTATTCCTCATGATTCTGTCCTGTTAATGTTTTGTGTAAGGAGGCAAAGCACACTAAGAATCAATTAGAGAAACACTAGGAGAATTTTCTCTGGTAAATTAGTTTCTCTTCTTGAAATAATACACTGTATGTAACTAAAACTGAAATAATACATTGTATGAAACTCATCACCCAAAATGGCTCTCAAATAGAACAATCTCTTGCTCCCCCTTCTCACTCCCCTCCAAAACCCTCCCTTACTTAAACCGTGTTGCTTCCTCAATTTTATTGTGAGGGAAAGGAGTTCAGGTGTGCTGAAGTCCATGGATTTCTCAGACTTGTGGACACACTTATATTCTGAGATGCCAGTGTCACCTAATAGTTGCCCAGGGCTTTGTGTGGATCATTCCCTCATATTAGTAGATAATTCCAAGTTTCTCTGCTGATGCAGTGTTAGAACTTGTGAAGACCTTTTTTTGGGACACCAGCTTTTATATGTCCTAATATCCCAGTTTTCCTAAGAAAAACCAAGACTTCTAATGTTCTTTCATTCAGAGCTGCCAGTAGTAGCTGCTCCTACACCTTGAATGGACATGATGTTGCTTTACTTCTTAATCCCATTTTCCCTTGGAAATGTTCCAAGGGAAATGAAAACTTACTTGGAGTGTTAGCAAAGTAAATAAAACACTCTGATACCTTGGAAGAAGTTCCAGTTGCCAGTAGTGAAATGAATAGGTGTCACAATCTTCAGTGAGAAATTACAGGCAGGTAAACGTGAGAATGAAATATTAAGAGGTTCTGCCTTTTTTTTCTTTGTCTTGGAGAATTGAATGTGCATTCCACCAGTGCACAATGGTCAGGAGATGAGAATTTTCCTGTTCATACATAGAAATAGGCCGAACAGGGGTTGTGCAATCACCCTGAATTGCTGCACTTACTCAGCAGACAGATCCCTGGGGAGGAACAAAAAGGTTTTTTAAATGTACCTTCCAGGGTGGGCTTCCTTTGCATCAGCTTCACCTTGCCTGCGAGGCTGTGACTAAATTTTCTTAGCTCCAGTGAAGGCTGATCTTTGATCCTTTTCCCTTCCCCTGCATCTCTTGGGCACTGAACCATTGCTGTGCTGAACAATTGCACTCAGCATCTCAATTAGAATTCTATCCCTTGAAGAAAATAGTACTTTATCTAGATCTTGATTTACTCCTTAGTATTCTTCATTTCAGCCCATCACTCTAAAGTTTTGGGTTTTTTTTCCACAACAAACCTAAATTTCATAGGACAGGCTACCTGGGCAGGTTATTTGCTCCAATTTTCATTACTTAAGGTAACCATGATGTTTCATTTTCACCTGTGACTGCTGGGGTTGTTTACAGAGCTGTTCTGTTGACATTTCCTCTGAATGATTGCTTTCAAAATACATATTTTCTGCATCCCATTTTGATGCAGGGAGTGAATAAAGGTCTTAGACTGATCTGTAAATCGAGGAGTATGAACCACAGCTCATAAATAACTTCTGTCAGATTTATAACGATGCAGGAATGAAGGGCATGATTTCTCCTAGAATCCACACAGTGGGAAGGTACAGGCCAGTAGTTCCTGAAACAAATCCAAATATAGAATCTTTTCTCTCTGGCTTTGTAAACATTTTATTTTACTATCCCAGCTAAGCTAAGCTTGGAATCCTGCGAGTACCTAGGAATTTGTTGACTTTATCAGTGGTAACTGTTTTCCAGACAGCCATGCATTGGTGTGCTGGAGTCATTGCCTAAAGTGGAAATACAGTGTCTGCACAGATAGAGATATTTAAGCCCCAGCTGCTACTTTAGCTGAATCTTGAGGGTTTTTTGTTTTGTTTTGTTTTTTTAATCTACATGCTCTTCTTACGAGGCACATCCTTGGGGTACCTTGTCTATGCTGCTGTTGTTGGGAAATTGAGGGAAATTCTCCCTGGACTACTGACAGCAGGTCCTTGATGTAAGGACCGGGAGCTTAGGAAAGGCAAAATTGCAGCCTTCTGATCAAACAGGTGTCATGTCAGCTTCAAAACAGCTTTTCACACACAGCTGTCACTTGACTCTAGTTATCTGGAACGTGCAGAAGGACTGGAGTGGAGAATATTCCAGCCCTGCCTTTCAAGTGTGGAGATTGACAGCTGAGATGTGCAGGAGTCCAGGCTGTGACTCCAGGTCTGCTCAGGAGCTCTGGGTGGGAGATACCACCCCAGTTACAGTTGCAGGAAAGCAGGGCTATGATGGAAATATCCATGGAAGGATTTCTGCTTGTCCTCACAGCAATTGTTAGCCTTTATTTTTGCCCAGAATCGATGTATTAGGTGCTTAAAGGTTACTATCACAGTATAGCTGCAATTAATATTTTGTTATGTTTCTACTTTTACTTTTCTGACACTTAAGTGCTTCTTTCTCTAGGACATTAAAAACCCCATAAAGAGCCTTTATATTTGACTTAATTGGAGAATAGGACTTGATTGGCATTTTTTAAATTGAGAAATAAATTGAAATGTATATGAGTGAACTGCTTTAGTCTGGTGCAGAGAAGTCAGAGCTGAAAACAAAACCTGAAGCATGTCAAGATGGTTTTGTGAAGTGAAATAATGCAGGAACCATGAGAGTAAAGTGTCCTGCAGAGGAATTTCTGTCCAGGTGTGGTACACACCCCCCAGTATAAGGACACTGCTGCTTTGGTTGCATTTTCATTCTGGTGTTCGTATTTTGGTTGTTGAAGTGGAGTAGTATTTTCTCTTCAGGGAAAATTGCCAACTTGTGTGTTCTGGTTTGTGCTCAAACTTTTGTTTCCAGGAAAAAGAAGATATTACGAACATTAATTAGCTTTCAGATGGAACATTAGTCGACAGCGTGCCCTTGCAGCTGAGAGCACTGAGGGTATCCTGAGCTGCATCAGGATTGCTGCTAATGCTGGATCATTTCCTTTCTTGCAGGTGGTATGGTCAAGAAAAGGACTACAATGTTCTAGTCATGGATCTTCTCGGGCCCAGCCTGGAAGACCTCTTCAACTTCTGTTCTCGCAGGTTTACGATGAAAACAGTACTTATGCTAGCAGACCAGGTACGTGCACACCTCGGTGGGAGCAGCCTTAGAGCCCTGAGGGATTCTCTGCAGAGTGGGTTAAATAATTGATGCAGTGTTTTATACACTAAGTGAACACTTGACCTAAATAAGGACAAAGTAATGGTGGTTTCTGTGTGCTCTGCCCTGCAAAATGCACCGAGTGGGAGGGCACTGCAGCTGCCAGCTCCTTTGTGCTGCTGCTTTAAGGGCAACTTCATTAAAATATTGGGACTAATTTGGCTGGATTCACTGCCAGTATCACTGTGAGGTTGTGGCAGAGGGGCTGGAACAGTCTGCAGTTGTGGGTGATCTGATTTAATGGGACCTGTGGTGACAACGTGCGAGTCTGTCCCTGTGCTCTCACACCCTGCTGTAGCCTCTAGGACCAGACAGTGAGCTAATAATGAATAACTGCCTTGCTTGTTTGGTCCTCACAGACACTTCTTAAAGCTGTTAGTGGAGATGCCACTTTATCTCCAACATAATCGAGGCCTCTAAAACTCTCTGAAGTCTTTTTTTTATAGCAGTTGATATTTTTCCAACTTGGTCATGAGAATCCAGCGTTTGAAATGAGCAGCCATATTTATTTCTTGCTGCTTAATAAATGGCTTGATTGTGCTGCCTTCAGCTCCTTGAAAAGCAGCGAGGGTTTTTCAAGTTGAATTTTTCAATGGTAGCTGAAATTTCATCTAATATTACGTAATTGATATCAGTACCAAGTTGTCACTTAGCCAGATGCTCGTAGAATCCCAGGCTCTTGGCCAAGGAAGCTCAAGGCATTTGTCTGGAGACAAGGTCAGCTGTCCCTGTTCTCAGCTGCCCTAAGAGGGTGATGTGCTTGCTTTACAGAGCCATTTGTCTGCTCACTTAGCCGGAGTCTGGGTGTGACAGCGTCTCCAGGGAGTCCACAAGGGGTTTGTGCAGTATTCCTTTGGATGATAAACATTAATTAGCTGTCAGCTGAGCAACAGGCAGAAATTAGGGGATATCAGTGCTCAAAAGTGGCTTTTAGGGCACAGTCCAGCAAACAACTGTCAGGGATGTGATGTACCAATCTCGACTCAAGCCTGCAAGAGGAGCGAGTGTTGGGGGAGCTGCAGAGCTGTGCCACATTACCACAGGCTGTGATCTCACCCACAGGAAATGGGTTGGCCCTGTATGATGACACAGATGTGCCAGAGTTCCTCCATGTCTGCAGATATTCTGGGACCAGGGTAGCCCTGATATGACAGGATGGGCCACCATGAACTTGTGACTTGCCCCATGAAAACTGTTACCTGGAAAAGTGATGTTTGATGAATGAATAACCAGATGAATGAGTAACTGGGACAGGGAGAGGGAGTGAGCTTTAAAATTGGTAGCTATAAAACCTTGGAAGTAATGAAAAGAAATTACTTTTTAATAGGATGCCATAGTTAGAAACATGAACTTCAATGGCTGGAAAATATTCAGGTATTTAATCTGCCAGTTTCTGACCAAGATTATGGAGTTTTAACATGGAAAAGATATATTCAGACAGCATTTTAAAAATTTTGTGTTCGTTAAGCAAATGCATAAACTGAAGTTGCAGAGGATGGTAACACTAAAAAAAACATGCCTTCACTGACGGTTTAATGAAATGTCTTGCTCTCTTTGAAATCTTACATGTTGCTGGTTTTTTTTACAGATGATCAGTAGAATTGAATATGTGCACACAAAGAATTTTATACACAGAGACATTAAACCAGATAACTTCCTAATGGGTATTGGGCGTCACTGTAATAAGGTTAGTCCAAAGCTTTTTGTTTCCAAGCTGCAGAGGGAGTGCCTGTGTGATTTGATTCCAGCTGCACAACTTTTGTAAAAGCCATCGCTAAAGCTGCTATTTTGGATGCTAAACCACAGTTCTTGGGTGTGAGAACTTGGTTTTCTTGGTGTCCACTTGTAAATGCTGTGGGTCTCTGACCCACCCTGGGAGATGCGCTTGATTGCAAGATGATTTCCAGACTTGCAACAAGGTTATAAACTAACCCTAGAGAATACTTGACTACTTCTCTCAAGATGTCTGCTGTGAGAGCATTTCATTCCTCTCTGATAAAAGTCAAATCCTATCTTTGGCTTTGGGGCTGACTTCCTAGGATGAAAACAATTTGTGCCAACGTGGGAGCTCCTGGCCTACCAGTCAGCAGGGCATTAAATCTTGCAGTGACAGACTGGAAAAGTCTCTTCAACCATCAGAATTGTGGCTAAGATCAAGAGCCAACAGCCAGATGCCTTTATAAATAAAAGAAATAATGCAATTATGTTGATGGAAAACTGTTAAGCTGTAGAATACCTGCTGTACAACAAGTTTTTTTTCTCAGTTTACTTTGTGGGGCGGGGGGAAAAAAAGCTGGGGGTGGGTGGTGGTGGGCTGAGGTTGTTACACTTTTTGGGAAGGGTAAACATAGTCAGAAGTGCATGTTTCCTGCCTAGAAGGCAACTTTTTCATTTTATTTTTAGTTTCCTTGAGTGAAATATGCTTAATCCTGCAATTTGTATGTCGAGCTCGGGCAGACAGGCAGCATTGGCAATGCATTAAGCATGCTACTGATTAGAAATTAACTTCAGGACAAATGTACGTGATCAAGCTGTTTATTGGAAGCAAGATTCCCACTTATCTTCTCTATATGCCATCCCAGGATGTCTCATCTGGTTAGGCACTACCAGTAATCAAAATGTTTACCTTTGTTTGCCTGTATGAATGCCAACTTCAGGGCCATGAGCATTAGAAGGGGAAAGCTTGGATAATGTGAGATAACAGCTCTTGTCTGAAGAGGTGCAATGCACTGAGTGTTTAGAGACAACCATTGTTGGAAAAGCTTGTAACTCCAGCTGAAAGGCAGTCTTTATGTAATCCTGTTGCTGTTAAACTTTGTTTGTTCCCAAGTTTCATACTTTCACTCTATACAGCTCTATTTTTCTCTGCTGTGTTGAGCAGTTTAGGCTCCTTAATTTTCTGGCATGACTCAAAGTAGAACTTGAAAGCTTTTATTTTGGTTTTTTCCTAGTTTTAGTTTCTGATTTCCAATTGTTCTTTTTGGGCCATTTTTCTATACTTTTGCACAGTCATGCTAGGTTGGCATTGCTGCACTCCAGTTCATCTTGGTGTGGATTAATGGCCTAGAAATTGCTGCTGTGCTTACTTTAGAGGAGGAGCACGTTAGATTTGCATCAGCTGAAATGAAAGACAAAATTGCCTTTAAACCATTTGATTTTTTTCCCCCATTAATTAGGGAGCCATGCAATGCTATGGTGGTAAAACACTCCGTGGGCATGGGCTTCACTTGTGTGTCAGGGGGTTAGGGAGGTAGATCCTGACCCAAGTGCAAATTCGTAGTTTTACATGAACAAAACGTGGAATGGGTTCCTTCAGTTTGGAATCAAGTGCTTTGTTTAGGAAACACTTGCCACCATACAGTATTTAATGTTTCCTTCTGTAACCAAGTGTAGTTTTTGGGGTTTTTAGAGACGACTCTACACAGTTCAAAGAAAAACAAATCACAAAGACTAGAACAGCATGGTAATCTTGTTCCAGTAGCTTCCTGTCAGTTATATTTAAAAAAAAAAAAAAAAAATTAAATTGATTTTTTTTTCCCCAAATTTTAATTTGGTGATTGGGAGAAATTTTGCTCCCACCTTAAAAGAAATTTCCAGCTCTGCTAGAAATAAGCCCTGCATGCTTATGAAAGTAAACTTTAAGGTGACTAAATGCCTTCTACCTCTTCCTTACTGAAGATTTACTTTTTCTAAATGTCTTTTGGGGGAAGGGCAGTTTGTGGAACCAAAGGCTGCTTTTGTAAGCAAAAACTTGAATTTCCTTTTTTAATAGAGCCAAATGTCACCATTGCTATCCCTGGTTAAGGCAGTGCCATTTTGGAGCGGCTCACAGTTGAAATTTACCTTGTCCCATCTGTCAAATTTTCTCCTTGGGAAAAAAAAAAATAATAATACTGCTACTATAAATAATCAAACTATTACTAAAAAAAAAAAAAAAAAATGGAAAGACAACAGTTTTTTTGCAAAGCACAGTGCTTGGTGGAAGAAGGATGGCATTTGGCTACCCTGTTCTTTCTCGAACGCCTCGGTGTTGCCTGTCTGCGCCGGCCAATGTTGCAATGTAAGCAAGACTGTTTGATGCACTGCCACCCTCTATTGTTTGTTCAGTGTTTAGAATCTCCAGTGGGGAAGAGGAAAAGAAGCATGACTGTTAGTACTTCTCAGGACCCATCTTTCTCAGGATTAAACCAGGTCTGAACTGTCTCCTATTCCAACCTCAACCCCAAATTCATGTGCTTTATTTTTGTTTTGGTTAATTTTTATTTTTTTTTCGTTTGGTTTGGTTTCTTATTTATTTTTATTTTTTTTTATTTCGTTTTTCTGGAGAATGTAGACCTTGCAAAAGCACCTCTTATGTTGGCATTATTCAGACATACTTGGCAAACATGTAACATTACTAAGATGTTTCCCTGTGGCGCTTGTTTAAATTGTGGAATTATTTCTAAACTTTGACAGGGCTAAATGTACGTGCTTGATTTCAGGTGCAGGTTTTATTTGTGGCCTTTCCAACTCAGAAAGCAATCTCCTAAAAACATGGTGAAGGATAGGCATGAACAACAGCAGGGCTCCTGCTCGCCTTGCTGAGGCTTCCTGCAGTTCCTGTGGATGCATGTGGAGAAGTTCTGTTATCACTTCAGCCAGACTCCTCCCCGTGCCATTTTTGTTCAAAATCACCCCAAATGTGTAATGAAGACTTAATATTTTCATCCACTGTGCTTAAAAGCTGAAATTATTCCAACGAGCTGTGTCTTGGAGAAGCGGGAGCTTTATCTTGTAGTGTCTAATGTTGTATTTCTGACTCTTGAAGAGAAGATGAATTGCAGAGGGAGGAAGACATTTGCCAGTTGGTAGCAGGACAGCTGGAAATTGCTGAATATGAATCACTGCTCAGGAGCTTGGCCATTGGTCCCTAGCTTTCCACAACAGTCTCCACGGATTAAATCCCGGGCGGATTCCTGCTGTACACAAGCTGACAGGCTTCTGTTGTCTGCTTCTGAAACTTTCTTATCAAAGGCACAGGCTTTGATCTACTTCTCTAGTTGCTCTTGGCAAAAATCGTGCCCTACTTCTCCAGTTTCCTGCTGATAGTGCAACAAACAGAGTGAAGGTGGTGTGAGGTTATCTGGGAATGTGTTCCTGAGGGCTGGCACTGGGACGTTCTGTGCTCATCCAAATTGGGCTGTGTCTCCCAGCTCAATTCTTTCCAGGAGGGACTCACTCCTTTGCCTTCAACCCATCCACGGGGAAATACAGACTGATCCTCAGCTAGGGATCAGAGCAAACTTCCCCAGGGAAGCTGCTGCTCTGAAATAATAACCAGTTACAGGTCTGTGTTGTGGACCAAATCAGAAAATGAGGGATTGCATTCGAGCTCAGGCTTTGCTTCTAGGAAAGCTGCAGCACAGCAATCACGTAAAGCTTTATATTGTCTGCTTTAGGATTCAATATCAAGTATTTCCTGGTGTATCAGAAGATTTCCTGGTAGCTAGGGAACATATCCATGGAGTTGCTGCCTGTAGTGGGTGCAGCACAGCCAAGCCCCACACCTTGCTGAGCTGTCTGAGCAGTGGAGTTGATTTAAAAACTTGGGTTTATGTCCCTTGCTCCAGGCATTCTGGGCTTGCAGGGTGACTTTCACCTGAGAACAGCAAATGTAGCACTGCAGTGCCTCGTGTTTGCATTTAAATCGCGGCATGACTTCAACCCCAGGTTTTCTGCTCTGACACAAGTAGTTTAAGAGGATTTTAGCTTTGCTTTTTCCTGTCTAGGCTGCTGTAGTTGGTGAATCTTCTTGAATCAGAATCCTGAACCATAGCTACTCTGCAGTTCAGAAACTTTCAATGTCTTGGATACTTCATGTAGAGTTGAACTTCCTAGTTCACAGCACTTCGAGTGTGCCAGTGACCCCATATTTCAGCTTTGGTTGTATTTTAGTCATTTGCTTGTAAAGATGCATCTTCAGTTCTGAAATCAGCTTTAAGGTGATAATGAGTTGGTTTTTACTGAGACTTTATCAAACTTTAAATGTCTTCTTTCCATCACCCAAGTTACTTTTGCAGCACTGCTCAGTCTGTAGGGATTGCAATCTTTGATCCTGTAGCATTAATCCAGTGTTGGAATCAGGATTTGTAGCTCGAAGTCTGAGTGCTAGAATTTGAAAGGTTCCTCCTGTACTTCTTTCTGCCTCGGCTGTGTTTGCCTAGTCCTGAAATCTTGCCCAGAAAGGTCCAGCCTGGATGACCCTTTGTAGGTGGGCTGGCTGGCAGCACACTGATTGCCACACGCTAATTTTACCACACACTCAGGTTGCTAAATACCAAATCATTGGGCAAGCTCGGGTTATTAGAAACCCAAATGGGATCCATTCCCTGGCTCCAGCTTCCTGGCTGTGTTAAAACCAGCGAGTTTGTCCTGCTGCTGTGGCAGTGTTCTGGGAGCTTTCAAATGAGCCAAGAACAAGCTGTCTTGTTTGCTGGGGAAGGTTTTGGCCTCGTGCTCTGCAGAATGGCCACTGTTCTTTGAGACAGGAGGTTGCAGGATGTTCCTCGTGCGTTAATTAACTCGGTGTGTGTGACCTGCTCCGATGCCACTGGGGTTTGGGGTGTGCTTTCACCATCTTCCTCCCTCAGCTGTGCACTGCAGTCATCAGACTACAGTAGTGGTAGCAAGTAGTGGTAGAACTAAGCTCCAGAGGCTGAGTAGCACCATCTAATCCATTCCAGGGATTGAGAAAAGGCTTGAACTAATTCACCATTGAGTTTTTAACTGACTAGTTAAAGCTGGTTGCGCCTCCGCACTGTTACTTTGCTTCTTTTAACTGTAGGCTGTTAAATTGTCTGGGTGTCTTAAAACGTAGCTAATGCCTAGTGAAAGAAGTTGGGAGTTTTGGGAATTGGATAGGAATCTAACCTATTTTCATTTCTCTTGAAGTTATTCCTTATTGACTTTGGTTTGGCCAAAAAGTACCGGGACAACAGGACAAGGCAACACATACCATACAGAGAAGACAAAAATCTCACTGGCACAGCTCGATATGCCAGCATCAATGCACACCTTGGCATTGAGCAGAGGTGAGTGTGACGTTCTGGAGGGTGCAGGGTGATCTTTGGAAGCTTCTGAGCTCATTGTATATGAAATGTGTATCCATCCCTTTGCAAGTGTTCTTCCTTTTGGCTGCTTGTGCAAGGATAGGGGGAAAAATCCCAGCACCTAATTTGCGTCTTGAAGAGACTGTGTGTCTTGCAGACATCAGGCGGATGCTCTGCATATTATTTTGGCTTTTTAAAGGCTAAGCCATACTTTGATGTGGGTCTGTCAGAGGCCCTTCACACATAAAATGGTGCACTTTGCTGGTGTGTTGGTACCTGTTGGCACCGCTGCTGACTGGCTTGAGAGGCCTTGCTGTAAGCAGAAGGGGTGTTCTAAAGCTGGTGTCTGGCCTGTTTTCTCACTCTCTTCAAGTCAGTAAACCATTATTTCTGCTTTTGCCTGCAGGCAAGACTTAAATACTTTCAGTCACACTGGATTTTAGTTTCTGGTGTAGTCATGTCTGTAGGTATGTACACATGTGTGTGCATATATTTATATATCTGAGCTTTGCTTAATCAACAAACACATTTTTATCTTCTGGATCAAAGGCATTTTGTTCCTGCAGAATCCTAGCATTTTCCAGTGGAGAGAGCACTGCAGGTTGTTTGGGAATGTTAGGTACTCATGGGCTATCAAGGGATGCCTCTCTTCCTTACATCTGTGCCTAAATATTGTAATGGATAACTGAAGATTGTGGCTTTACCTCTCTTGGATAGTTAAAGCTTCCAGGAATGTCTGTGCCTCTGACATTTGTGTTAACCAAGATAGGAATGACAGAATTTCTTGTGGTCAACTTCAACAGAACATGTAACCCACAAATGATTCTTTAAAATACTCCATGTTTCCTTTTTTTACTTTCATTTCCTTAAGGTTCCTTCAGGGTATTTTATTGTCTGTCAGTGTCATTATTTAAGCCAGCTTGGCATGCGTGGCTCAGGGAGGAAAATGACAGGTGTCACTTCTGAAGTAAATGCATTTCATAGATCCCAAGCAGCTCTGGTAAGGGAATATTTGTGCTTGCACCTCAGAGTGAAGGAGGGATCTGCAAAGGATGTTGCTTTTGAATTTAGTTGGACACCAAAAATTGAATTTAGTTGGATTTTACACCGTATCTGCTGGTAATGGGAATTCTGTTATAATTATAATTAGGAATGTAGGTTGGTGCTTGCTAAAAGCTGCTAAACTGTCTAGGTCAAGCCATCAGTGAGGCAAAGAATTAATGCATTCCTGTAATCAAGAGAAACCAGTTCTGGAGCTTATGGCAGAATATTTCAGCCTCTAGTCCTGTACTTTTAACTGTTACAGAACATGTTTTCCTACAGGTAATGACAGCTGTGCTCAAGGAGCTGTTTGCAATGTTACTTATTTTAATAATGGAGAGGATTGTCCTGTTTTCCAAATCCTGAAAACTGCTTCTATCAATATATTGTAATAATGTACTCATTACAGATTTACAGAACTAAATGTTTCCTACTACAAGATCATGACATTAAACATTAAAACAATGAGCTGGGTGGGCGATGGATATTCTTAATCCCTTTATTGCTTCTGAATTTATCACTGCCTTCTCAGAAAACATAATTTTCTGTCATGGCCCTGTACAGGTTCACTGAGTGCTGCTGGTGATTAAAATCTGCAGTTGTAATAGAATTAGCAAGTTTTGCAGGCTGGAATTTGTGGGCTCAGTATCATTTTTCAGCCCTTTGTCTGTGGTTTCATGTTGCAGCTGAGATGATCTCAGAGGTAGCTGCTGCTGAGGGGAGGGAACCAATCCTCTCCTCCCTGGGCACGGCAGAGCTTTTCTGGCCTTGTGCTAAAAGCTTTAGTGAGCCAAGCTGATTTTCCCCTGGGATAGCTTTTCCTTTGTTCCCCAAAGGGTCACAGAGCTGAGGGGGTGCCAGGCTGTTCTGGATATATTGGCTGGGCTAGAACACAAAACATCTCCAACTTCTTTCTTCTGTACCAAGATCTGCAGAGAGATCAGGTTACAGCCCGTTCCCACTTCTGGGGAGTCATTTTCCCCTCACCTTTGTGTGTAATCCTGTTTGCAATACCACCCTCAGCCTTTTGATCCCTTCTTGGGGTAGGAGTAGAGTCAGTCCTGCCACCCTTTAAATCCTTCTCTGGGTGGCAGAGCAGCAGCAGAACCCACCAGGCTGTTCCCATAAGGGAGCAGGGAGGACAAAAAGAAGTTCTTTTCCTGCCTCATATTAAATAGATGTCAGCTGCACAAGGGCAGTCAGGAAAAATCTGATTTTACCACAGCTGGGAAGAGGCAACTTTGCCAAGAGGGAAAAAAGAATCCTGGGCTGTGTTTTCCACTCCAGTGAACTGCGCTGGTCTTAGTTCTCAGGAAAGCTGTGAGCAAAGAGCAGTGGTGTTCATGTGGCCGGGGTGGGGATGTGGAACATGTGCAGGGCAGAAAGCATTTGAAGCCTTTTGCGTGAGACTTTGGGCAAGTTCTCAGTGAAGTCTGTGGCTGGATCACTTTGGAGTTCTCCACTGCCTTGGAACAGACTTTTGTGGGAAGAAGGCACCTCTCAGATTGATTCATGCACCTTTATAAATATTGTTGCTTTTTAAAATCAGGGGCGGCTCAGGGGGTTTTGGCAAAAGAGAAGGAGGAAAAGAGCAAAGCCCTTTAGGGGCCAGGTGGTCAGGATTGATCCCAGACTGAGCCAACGTTCAGGGAAAAATTTTACTGACATGATGTTACAGCTTTATTGACCTCGTTAAATTCATTCTCTCTTACAATGCATTCCATGGTTCCTACAGGAAAATCTTCAGTTTATACCCCAACTACTTAATAAGGCAGAAAAGACATTTCATGCTGCTTTTTTTTTTTTTTTTCTTTTCATTTTCCAAAGTTTATGTCTCAGTGTAACTGCAGATGGAATCTTAAAACGTGCAATACCTACAGAATATTCTTTGTTTAAAAAAATAAATAGTATCTCATCCTGTCTTAGGGTTCTCTTAGGGTTTATTCCTGAATTATTTTTGAATTATTTTTTTAATTTAAATTTTTGAATGCTAGCACTGTTCAATAAGGTAAGGAATGCCAGAATTTGTAATTCTTTGTGTTTTTCCTCCTGCAGTCGTCGGGATGACATGGAGTCTCTAGGCTATGTATTGATGTACTTTAACAGAACCAGTCTGCCTTGGCAAGGATTAAAGGTAGGTTATGATGCCTTTTTTTTTTTACTCCCTCCCCCACCCTTTTAATTTTTTTTTTTTTTTTTCATGTTTGGGTTTCATGCTTCTCCCTGTCAGGTGGGTTTATATAATGTTTAGCCTCAGTTGTACAAAGCAGCTTTTCCCAAAGCTTGGTATTTATAGACTGTGGATTCTGCCTCTTACGCAGCAGGCAAAATGTGCATTGTTGGACTGTCTTAAAATTTATGCTAAACAATAGCTGACATCATCTCTGCCAGTTATTGTCCTGTTGCAGGCTGAAGCCCCTTTGGGAAATAGAAAATAACATCGTTAGTGGCTTTTTTGAATTGCTGGAGAGAGCATGGAAATAATCTCTTGCCTGGCAAGTTCAGCCTCAGTGGTATCTTCAGTCCAGGTTATGGCACAACTGAATAATTATTAACTGCAGCAGGCTTGTTCAGGATTTCCATGTATGGGAGCCAGCTATGAACGTGGCAGACATTTCTTATTACACTTATTTAGACTCCAGTGATTGGTTTTCGTGTTTAAATTGTTTTTCTTCCTCCGTGTGAGAGTTGTGTAATTCCAATGTGTTGCAGCTGCACGGTTTCTAAAAAGGCAGCAGCTTGTGGGCCACTGGAACTCTCCAGCTGCAAATGAATGTAAGGGGTGCTGAGGCAGCCCTGAATGGGGCACTGAGTGGGAATTAATACAACTTTGGCAAATGTAGCTGCAAGTCTGGTGTGGTTAATGGACAAAAGCAGCAGCTAGAGCTACACGAGCTGTGCCATGTGATGGAAGCATTAGACTGCGACAAATGGTATTAAACTGTGGCCAAATCTTAATACCAGATTGACCTTCATTCTCTTTGCAATAAGTGTGTGGGACTTGGAGATTTCACATAAAATACTTACGGTTGACCAAAGGATTTTTGTCATTTTTTTTTTCTACTGCTGTCCTTGTTAATCCAGTGTTGCACAATATCTCTTATATTGTGACCTACATGTTCCACAGGCTGCAACAAAGAAGCAAAAGTATGAAAAGATTAGTGAAAAGAAAATGTCCACTCCTGTTGAGGTTTTGTGTAAGGTAAGAGTTTCCAAATGATGTCACACTGTGAAATGGAAATTCCTTTCTTGTTTGGTTTGTTGTTTGTTGGTTGTTTTTTGGTTTTTTTTTCCCTAAACTTGAGCCAATATATTAAATAGCCTCACATGGCATTTGCTGCTGAATAATACTGCTTTGGCAGGCACTGGGTGCCTTGTGTGTGGCCACCCAGCAAGACTGGGAATTGTGTGTACAGGGCAGCATTTGCTGCTGTTCCTTGGCAAAGTTCATGTCCCCATCATTCAGGCCTCGCTGACTGTTGGCTGTGCAAGCTCCCAGCTCTCTCACGTGGGGCTGGGTCGGCTCTTCAACGTTTACAGCGCAAGTTTGACGTCAGAAGTCAATAAGTAACCAAGGTGGAGCAGTCTGGCTTGCCCACATGCGCTTCCTGCCTCTCCAGGAGGGTTCATATTGTCTGCCCCAACTCAGGTAGTGGCTGCAGTGGAATTGGATGCAAGCGATCTTTGTTTTTCCGAGGTTTTCCTTTGAGTCTTAAGATTCCTCTCACACTCTGGGCATCCAAGTGCTTCTTAACAAAGATCCTTGAGAACACAGCAGGGTTTGTGCGCCTCAGACAGCAGCAGCAAGGATTGCACTCCCTAGCCTTACACATCTCTGTCCTCAGAGTCTGGCAGCATCTCCCAAGCTGCTGAACTGTTCATGGAATGATTTGGGTTGGAAGAGACCTTAAAAATCATCCAGTTCCAAACCCCTGCTGGGGACAGGGACGCCCTCCACTAGTCCAGGTTGCTCAGAGTTCCATCCAGCGTGGCTCTGAACTTCCAGGGACGTTACACCCTGTGATTTTTTTACAGCACTGTTCTGTGTGCTGTTACCTATTACAGGTAGCCTTTCATCCAGCCATAAGTGTCTAAAAATGTAAAGCAGAAAATCTTTGAAAGAGGTTTTCATAATTTAAGTTTTCACACTTAATGCTTGTTAACTGACCTTGTCTTTAGTATGTTCAAGCAGATTATCAAGGAAACAAGAGTGAATCTCTTACCAGATAATTATCATTATTTTAGAGACTTAGTTAATAAGAACGAGTTTGAATTAGGATGAACAATGTGCTTTATAAAGAAGTTAAATGTCGAAGGAATGTGTACAGGAGCACTTCCACATGCTGAAATACAGAACAAATGAACAACTTAGGGGCAAAGTGGAATTAATTCATACATCTTCAACCCATTCTCTGCTGTTAAGAGACAGAAGTACGTCTTTTTGCCTTGGTTAGAAGGTTTTTGCTGCAAGCCATGGCTTGATTAACGCTGTTGATTTACAGGGGTTCCCTGCAGAATTTGCCATGTATCTGAACTACTGTCGTGGCCTGCGCTTTGAAGAGGCACCAGATTACATGTATCTGAGGCAATTATTCCGTATTCTTTTCAGGTCAGTCTCCAAGTGGAAAAGTACAGAAACTTCTCAGGGATCCAGTTGGGAGCTGCTCTGTGGGGCTGGCACTGCAGAGAGCAGCTCCTGTGTGTGTGGTGTAGGGAGTTCTTCTGGGACTTCCTTTCATTCCAGAGCTTCAAAAGCTGCTTAAAGGACCTGAAAATTATTGTTCAATGTTAAATACAAAGGGAAAAGATTCTCTTGTTTTTTGCACTGTGTGATGTGACCACAGGGTTGGGCCCATGCTTCAGGTTCTGTTGTTGCAAGTACCTTATGAAATTGACCCCTTGGTGTAGAAGTCTTTGAAGCTTTTTATGTTTGGAAATTGGTGCTGGGCCTGACAGTGGTTCCCAGGAGAGAAATTTCAGTGAAGGGGAAGAGTGCTGCTTCATTGAGCTCGTTAGAGCAACTGGAACATAAATTCCACCTTGTGCAGTGAACAGCACCTGTCAAAAGAAGGGCTGGTACTGATCTCTCGAGTCTCCCCCCAGGTTTCTGGAATCCAAAGAATTCCTATTCAGTGACGTACAATACTATAATCTCTCCTTGAAATTATATTATTATTAAAAAAAAAAAGCTCAGAGGCTCAGTGGGTGAGCTGGGCTGGGAGGAAGTGCTGCTTCCACGAGTGCAGACCTTTGTGTAAGCAGCGAGTAAAGGCTGCTGGCTGGCATTTGGGCTTGCTGCAAGAATCCCTTTAAGTTAGTAATACTTAGCATCTCTACACCATGCATAATCTCTAAAGCAGCTTAGAGAAGGAGCTATCCCCCAGTTCTGGGATTTCAGGCAGGGCTTGCGTGTTAGCTGTGACGTGTTACAGCAGAGCATTTCCCTCTTTTGCAGGACCTTGAACCACCAGTATGACTACACATTCGACTGGACAATGTTAAAGCAGAAAGCAGCACAGCAGGCAGCCTCTTCCAGTGGGCAGGGGCAGCAGGCCCAAACCCCCACAGGCAAGCAAACTGACAAATCCAAGAGTAACATGAAAGGTTAGTAGCCAAGAACCAAGTGACGTTACAGGAAAAACAAAAATTCCACGAATTTGGACAACGGCGGCAATTCCAAGTGTTAGATCGAGGAGGTGGTTTAAAAGCTACATTTGGCTCTCAAATTCAAAAGCAAAACCAAAAGACGTCCTTGGAGAATTTGACTACTAACTTTATACCAAAATGTCCTTGTTATTCATATCATTTCTTCTGGGGATGTTGGGTCATTTTTAACCACTGCATCTTTTGCTCCCGCATTAACCACTTTCCAAAAAAACAAGGAACTGACTCGGTTTTGGGAATGTGACATTTTTATTTATTTTGATTTATATATATACATATATATGTCCTTATATATGTATAAATATATAATGCAATCCAAAATCCTAGACCTAACACTTCTTAAGGGCTCATTCTCATCGACTAGGCAAGGATCTAGAGACTTTGGGTTCTGCTCTGTGGCAGCTGGTATAGTGCTGTGGGTTTGCTTCGGTTCTGTATGCCTCAAACACTGGGAACAGAAAATTGTGACTGCTCTGGCTTCCTCCAGTGGGTTTACATTGAGACATTTGGTCCAGAGTTCAAGGAGGGGACCAGTGAGCTCAAAATGCTTTGTCTAAATCAAGCAGTAACCCCGAACTGCTGTGGATCGCCAACTCACAATTTTCTGAAGTATCTGGGTGCTCTGGGGTGGGGCTTCAGGTTTCTTGATTTTTTTTTTTTTTTTAATGTTTGTAGGTTATGGTTTCAAAGGGAAATGTTGTGACATGTTCAAATGTGATTGTGTAATAACTGAAAACTGAGTTCTGAAAAGACACATCAATTTTTTTCCACATGGTCTAGAAGCTTTTAAAATACTTTTTATTTTGTGATGTAAATGTGCTGGTGTGAGTCTGGTAAGTCCCTAGGATGAAACTGCCACATCTGTGTGTTTTTGAGCCAGTCTTGCCTTGAAACCAATTCCTCCAGCTGAGCTGAGGATAGGATTGAAACTAATGAGATTGTGTGACTGAGAATAGAGAAGCAAGGTTTAAATTCTGTACTGAGGCATTGCTGCTCTTCAGTACTTGTTGTCTGTCATTTTTATATGGATAAAGTTATATACTTAGCTAACATGACAATCCTGGAAATCAAAGATATGCCAGAAGTGTTTACAATAAATGTAAACATTGTTCTTCACATACTGTGGCAGCATTCAAATCTTACCAGGTGTCTGTAGTCAAAATAGCTATCAAAAACCCACGTTTCATCCAGAATAAATGAAGTAGTGAAATACCTGCTGCTTTTCCCAAGATTGAAGTGGTTCTTGGAAAAAAACCCCAAATTCATAGATGCCGTTAAACATCAGATTTTTGGTATAAAGAGTGGCTGGATCTGACAGAGGCTGCAAACCAGTTCCTTCAGCTGCAACACCAGTGGCAGACTGGGTGATTAAGCACCTGGGCTTGGACTCCTTCCTGAAACAGAGAAACTCTGACTGAAATTCAGAACCCAGCCCAGTTTAGGGTGTGGAGAGCTTGGCAGTTGGAGCAGGAGAAGATAATTTGAGTGAAAATGCACATTCCTCACAAGAGCTCATGCTCAAAGTGAAGGACGTGATGATGTGCGAGTGGAACCTGCCCTGAAGATCGAGTTGTGAGCTGGTCAAACACGGTTTTGCTGAAGTGTTCTGAGGTTTAATGTGCTGCTCTCTTGGCTCAGACAGTCTCTGCCCAAGTGCTGTGTGTGAAGAAGGAAAAGGTCATTAAAGTGATTATCTGCCTCCACCTTGAAGTGATGCTTCAGTGCCAGAGAGCAGAGCTGAGCTCACTGCCAGGCACGAGGAGCAGGGCAGCTTTGCCATGGAGCCTTGGACCATTTCTGTTCACTGATTTACATTCCTTATCACACTGTCCTTTGATAGGGACACCTTGCTACAGCTAAGATGAAATTCCTGGTGTTTTAGCACAATTTCATTGGATTTTTGGGGAATGAGTCTCCTCTTCCCTCCCCATCACCAAGAAAGGCTGGTGACCTTTGGATCGGTCAAGCTGTAATGTAGCTGAGCACTAAAGCATTGCTTGGCAAACATCTGAAGACTTGAGAGACTTCATCTCTTCATCAAAATAAAGATTTCCGGTTTCCTAAAATCCGACATGTCTTTTTGTGGGGAATTCTGCCTATTAATGAAGATTTTTTTGAACCCAGCTAAGCTGAAGGAGGAAGCTTTATGGCTTGGATGCTCTCTCACATCGGAGAGGATGAAATACCTGGTTATTTTTTCTGGAGTTCAGTTAAATTCTCTTGTAGTTGCTGTAGCAAAGCCTGTGTGGAAGTGGCTTAAAAGCCTCCCTGGTATCAAATGTTACCCCTGTGGTAACCTTATCCATTAAACTGGAGCCCTGCAAATAGCAGTGTACAGGTGCAGTTATTTATAAAGTGCTGTTGAAGATGTGCCTCTGAGCAGGATGGGCCAGAGAAGTACAGACTCAGATTGTTTGTCCAGTGTGCTCATTTCCAGATATTCCTGACTTCCTTAACTCAGATCCATGTT
This sequence comes from Hirundo rustica, assembly GCF_015227805.2. NCBI lineage: Eukaryota > Metazoa > Chordata > Aves > Passeriformes > Hirundinidae > Hirundo > Hirundo rustica. Next base: position 1,622,815 of record NC_053463.1, read on the forward strand.
AAATCATCAATGAATCCTAGAGTTTATCCAGGCTAAATATTCTGCTCGGTTCCAGAATAACCTGTTCTGCCCGTGGCCTTTTTTTCCTCTTCAGTTTTTTTTTTTCCCTGCCCCTCTCTGGAACTCTGTGCAGTGTCTTTTGTAACAGCCAGATCAGCTGGTTTGGAACTTGGGAGAGGTGAACTGTTCCAGCAGGCAGAGCTCTGCTGACTCGGGGAAGCTGGGCTGGCTCTCTTTTGCCAGTGCAGCAGTTGTTCAGGTGTAATTTGTAACTGTGCTTACACTCAGCTTCCCTCAGTCATAAAAGTGACTCAAGCAGTCAATCTGCAGGATAAAGTCTACCAGTTCCACTTGGGAGAGGTGTTTTTAATTCCTGGCAGTGGAGATTCTGCAGGTCCATTAATATTTGCGTGTGGTGGTGGCAGGATTGCTCAGGACAGAATGAGGCTTCTTTGTTTGAGAATTAGAATTATTCACGACTGAGTACTTCTCACTTGCTTGTCTGGGGAAATGGGGAATACACAAAGTTTGGGCATTTCAAATTGGGGAAGATTTTAGGGGATTACACCACAGTTTGCTGCTCCCCTGTCAATCAGATCTTCAGCCATGGAAATAATAAAGCAATTTGAGGATCCCTCACATAGCACAGAGATTTTCAGAGGTTTGGGCAGCACCTCAGAGGGACAAGGAGTGATGATTTGGCCCTTTATGGAGTGAAGATCTGTGGAAGAGATGCCACCATGAGCTCTCCAGCACGTTCCTCATGCCAGCAGTGCTCTGTGTGCTCTGAGTATCTCCATCTCATCTGACAGCTGTGGCTGGGCTGTGTCTTAACAGGACTTCCAAGGGACATTCTGAGTTGAATTCAGTTCCCTGTTGCTCTCTGCAGCTGGACATTCTCCTGCCCACATTACCTTGGGTTTGGGGAGTTCTAATAGCAGCAGATCATTTGGTAGGATGTCCTTTGTCCTCAGGTTCAGGCTCCCATTTCTTGTGAAACCTTCAGGCTTCTGAAGCAATGAGTTGATCTATTTCTTTCCACACTCTTCCTTTGTTGACTTTGTTTTGGCTGCTTTGATGGAGAAAGTGGTTCAAAAGATGAATCAGTGTTCTCTGCTCAACACACTCAATGGAAAAACAGCATAATTTTTGGTTGTGTGCATCAAGTAAGGATTAGGGAATTCGGGAGTCACTGGGCTTTCTGTGGGAATGGCTGTCTTGATTCTGGTGCAGGATTTGGTTTCTTTGTTATGACCAGTGCTGGATAAAGAGAATTGTCCTTCAGTACATTAAAACTGAGTTTGAAACAAGTCATTGAACCTCTTTGAAATGACCTGTAGGCAGTTCTGGAAGAGCTAAAGCCGTTTTCTGGGTGCTCTCCAGATACATTTTGGACAGAATGTCAGACTAGCAAGACTTGTTTGCACTTGCTTCTCTCTGGATGACAGCACAAGCTATGGCTGAGGTCAGCTCTGTCTGTGTTTCACTGAGAAGAGATTTCTGTTGCAAAAACTCGGAGCTGTTGCTGTGATGAACTCACCCGTGGCCGGAGCCATCCTGTCTGGAGGGCATCCAGAACGGAAACTCGCTTGGCAAAGCCATCTTTGGTCGAGGCTCCTGTTCCTCTGTGAAGCACAGCCCTGCCACCTGAGTCACCAGAAAGGAGCAGGCAGGGAGGACTGGCTTAGCTTGCAGTAACTGGTTCTTGGAGATCTCTGTGTATTCCTGTCCTCTCCCTATCCCCCAATGCCGTTTGGAATACCGAACATGAAAAGAACTGCTGCGTGTGCAGCGCCTGCCCTGTCATGTGAGTCAGCACTCGTCCTTCCAAAGGTGTGCTGCTTCCCCAGCCCCTGTCACAGGCTCTGCCTTGTGTTGTGGCTGCCCAGAGCGTGCTGCTGTGGCTTTGTGGTGACACCAGTTACTGTAAGGTGACTTCTCCCCCGCCTGTCCGTGTGACACTGCCGTACTGCGTCTCTGGAGAGCGCCCCGCAGTCAGATGACAGCTTGACATTCAGGGATATAAACATGAGCCACTGCAGACAAGTAAAAAACAATCCTATGAAATTACATCCTGTTTCCTAGTGGCAATAACACAGCTTGTTTTCAAACTGCTGGGCTGAATTCCTGCTGGAGGAATGTGGCATCCAGCTGGTGCGTTTAGCCTGTTTCCCAGCGCAGCGCTAGGTGTGTGAGTGAGAGGTGTGTGAGCTCCAGAGTTGTGGCAAATGCTGGTTACCTTTGGAAATGGACACCAGGAACTCTGCAATTCCCAGATGGAGCAGCATTTTCCCCTTTGAATGACCATAACTGCTGGTTAATTCTCCTCCTGTGAAGGCTGTTGCTCGTTTCCATCCCGTATCAGTAAGTTTCCCCTTGTGTTTATCTTGCAGGTTTCTGAGCATGACGAGGATGGGACAAAGCAGAGCAGATCGGAGCAGGACTTGTCACTCCCCAAATCCTAGAAATTTTAGTTCATACACTTGCCAGTGGCTGTGGGCAACCATTTCCTTGGTGTAAAGAACTTAATATCAGTATAAACTGGCTCTGGGCAGTGTCAGTGATGCTGCACTTTGAGTTGTAGCAGCTGTAATTGTGAATATTACTGAGATAGTGAAACATGGTGTCCAGTTTTCTATTGCATTTTTTTCAAGTGGAAAAGTTAACTAATGGTTGACACACAAGTGGAGAAAATTGTGCATATGCCAATTTTTGTTACCTTTTTACTTTGAACTACACTGCTTATGAGATCTCATTGTTTTGGAAGAATGGCATGAACAGTCTTCGGCAACAGTTGTGATAATTGTAAATGCTCACAATTGTGCACTCTTTTCTGGTTATTCCTCCCTGGGTTTTGAGAGTTGTACACTTAAAACATTCTTAAAGTTGTTGGCTTCTATGTGCAACATACCAAGCCAGCTGACATGGTAGTAACCAAAGATTCCAGTTTTTAAGCATATGAAAGACTCTGCCTGCTTACCTGTGCTAGAAATAACAGCATCTAAAGTGAAGACTTAAGAGAAACTTAGCGACTACTAGATAATCTTTAGGACTCTGCATTAACTCTATAATGTTCTTGGTATAAAAGGAAAAACAGCATATTTGTCACGAAATTTAGTTAACATCTTACAACTGAACCTGTATGTAAGTTGCTTAGATAAATGTAATCACTGTAAACATCTATATGATCTGGGATTTTGTTTTTATTTTGAAGCGGGAGCTTTTTTGTTTACAAGTTCATTAAAAACTAAAAACTGTTTCTGTAAGGAAATGAGATTTTTTTTTTTTTTTAATTTGCCTTGTTAATTCAGTTTAAGAAATTTACATTACCCTGTTTTTAAACCAAGTTTTAAGGCCATTTGTTAAGCAAAAGGAGTCATATTTCTTTCTAAATCATTTTAGATTTAGTGTTGTAACTCTTCCTCATTTTGTTTTTAAATAAATTTTGTATTTTTTCCTCGAGGGGGGAAGGGGCAGTCTTGCATTTTTATAACCTGTTGTTTGAGACCAGCCCTCTCTAATAAGATTGGAATTTTTTTAAAATGAAATGGCATCTTTTGCAGACCCGGGATCGGCAGCCTCCGAGCAATGCCACGTCCTGCCTCGGCTGGACTGACTTGTGATTGCTGCTTTGGAGAGAAAAAAAAAAATTGGAATGGTTTGGAAAAAAAAAATTTGGATGGTTTGAAACCAAGGCATTTTCTTTCAAGTTCTTGTGAAGTGGATATGACCAGATTTCCTCTTGTTCTTGGGGGCAGCCTCGCACCATGCAGAGTTCACATTGGTTACTGCCCCAGGCTGTCTTCCTTCTCACTCCTATTCTAGCCCAGCTGAAAGAAAGAAATACTTTTATTGCTGGTAATTCTTTAACAGTGTAATTTATTCCTTTATAGCATGTCAGAATAAATTAAAAAAAAAAAATGTCTGAAAATGCTGCCAGATGCCTATTGTGTAAATGTTGTCTGTATGTTTGCTGTTCAGACAGTTTTCGTGCATGGAGCAGAGTTCTTGCTCACAGTTCGTCCTTTTTACCGTTGGAAAAAGATCTTGCTTTCCTTTAGAAAACCATTTCTTCGGGATCATAAGACACTCCTGCACTCTTGGAATGGTGATGATGTGGATCAAGGCTCCCCTGTACTCTGTCCAAGAAACATCTGCCCTGAGATGTTAAGCTTTAGGTGGAGAACGCCGTGTGCTAGTAATAATAAACAATAAACCCTGGGGTGATAATCTGGGAGTGCAGGGAGGCTGCTGGGCTGCAGAGATAGCAGAGCACATGGGGAGGGAACTCCTGAGGCACCTGCGGGGTGCAAGAAGAAACGGAGCTCGTTCTGGCCAGGATGGTTTTCCAAACCCCCGAGTGTTGCCCCGTCCAAATAAGGATGGTTTTCAAGCCGTGCCTCCTATGAAAACCAGTCTGTTTGTAAGAGCTGGTATCTAGAGCACTCTGAGCTGTCCTTATCCATGATTTCTGCTGTCTAGGCAACGAGTCTGACAACACATGTTGGCAGGAGGGGAAGAAGCATCAATGAAATGCCTTCTTGGCAGCTGTTCTTGGAGAGGCCGCTCGGAATTGTTGTGGCATCGCTTTTCATGCTCTGACACGAGGTACTTGCTGAAAAGTTGGAGAAAATAATTTGGTTTTGGGAGAATAAATTATTTTCTCTGTTGGTTAAATCTGCTCATGACTTCGAGGGGGTTTTTAGAAACAGAGCTGCTCTTGATGAGCTCTGTAAGGGAGAGTAAACACATTTAAGGTGTCAAAATGCATTGGTTTGTAGTTTGGGGAGCTGCAAGTGCTGTGGAGGAGCCTGGAGCTCAGTCAGATGTGTGGGAACAGACTTTATTTCTGCACAGGAGCACGGGCCAAGTGTTTTGCATCAACAGCCTGTGCCAGATGTGCTGGCCGGGGCATGAGATGCCCACCTTCCTTAAACAGGCACCAAACTCCCGTTTGCTGGGAGTTCTGCTCGGTTTGGAACAAAGACTTGAGCCTGAAGGATGAAAACCCCGTGGATCCTGACTTCTGCTTGCACCTCTGCAAACGTTTTGTGCTGAGAGAGATTCACCTGCAAAGTCCAAACTTCTGCAAGCGGTCCCAGCCCCGTGACGAGGACTCATCGTTTGGACAGGAGGCTGTAAAGCTCAAGACGTGCAGCCTCGTGCTCCCTGGAAAGTGCCAGAACTCGGGTAATGACATTAGGCTGTGACAACAGCTCCTTAGTCATCTCACTAAGCTGCGCCCAGGGTTTCAAAGCAATTTATTAACCTCCTTACAACGACTCTGAGAGGCTTCCTAAGGCCACCTTTTAAAGGATTGCTTAATTGGGAGCACGGGGTACTCATGTGCAGGGTGCTGCTTCATTATTTTTAACCTATTTAAGCCATTCCTTGTTCGAAGCAGTTGAGAGCCTTTTTTTTTCCTCTTCTCCCATAAAAGCTCTGAAAAGAGACAGCTCTGGCTCCCAGTTATTGCCAGCGTCACTGCTTGGCTGCTCCTCCGTGTGGTGTTGGTAACAAGTGACAAACACAACCCCTGGCTGTGTTAAAAACACTCCGTGTGTCTGCTAGGTCTGGAGCCCGTCCAGCATGTGCCACACGGGTTTTGTGTTGTTGGTGTTTTTGTTTTTTTTTTTTTTTCTGATTTCTATGCAATTCTGTCTTTCTTGGGGGTTATTTTTCAAGCCTCGCTGTTGCAGTGTTGTGCCTGTTCTCTCTTGGTTTTTTCAGGTGTTTTTTTTGTTGTTGGGAACCTGTCCCTGCTTTGTGCTGGGGTTTTCCTGAGCTGAGCTGCTTCAGTCCATCCCCACTGCTCTGACCAGCAGCTTGGGCTGGCTGCCTCCCTTCCAATCCTTCCCGTGTGGAATTCTTCTCCCATCCCAAGCTGCCTTTTTGCACGAGCCTTTAATTTCTCTTGACAGCGTTCTCCAATTTAGAAGATTCGTTGCTTAGCCAGCTCCATCAGCCCCATCTGCTCCCGCCTTAATTGCAGTGAGCTCATCGTGATTTCATATCAGCTTGATGTCACAGCACCCGTGGGTGAGCACGGCGGGCTGCAGGCGGAGAGGAGAAGTGTCCTGGGAGGAAGAGCTGCTGCCCCGAGCTCTGGTGCCTCTGGAAGTGTGACACAGAGGAAGCACCCGCCCTCCTAATGGGGCCCGAGTGGAAGGACTGCGTCCCTGACTTTCTGATGTGGGAATGGCTCTTTAATGTGATGCTCCTTAGCCAGGGCCCGGCAGGACTGGGAGCAGCGCCGTGTGAGGAATTCACAGCTGCAGTAATGAACCCTTCCAAACACACCCGGGTCTCTGTCCCTCTTTGCGTGTACCGCAGTGAGCTCAGCTGCTTCGCAAAGCTCGGTACTGAAGGTGTAAAATCCAGTGCTTTGAGGTGCTAATGTGACTTTTTCACATTATGTGAGATGGGACTGGGGGTAGTGCTGGATTTTGGTAGCTGGAAATCGGGAGGAGCCAGGGAATATTCTCACCCCAGCCTCGAGTTGATTGGGTTTTCAGGTGTTTTTGTTCATAAATTACAGAATGTTGATGCAGCTCCTTTCTCAGAGGAGAGCTTGGTGTTTTGGTTTCAGGGATTTCTCCTGGAAGTACCTGGGCCCGCTCAGCCCTCCCCGTTCTGCCTTCCCTCCCCAGGAGCCCTTTGTTCCCGTTGATAATGTGGGTTGTTTTTTGTCAACACAGCTGGTTAACTGCGTTTCTTTCCCCCAGTCTGAGGCTGTAGGAAGGCATCCACGTTCCTGTCTGGAGGAGAAGCTTCCAGAGCTGTGTGTGCACCGCTCGTGTGCCAAGATCTCCGAGGCTCCCTGTGCTGCTCCCTGTCCCCACCCCTGCAATAACACCCAATAACACCCAATAACACCCAGCCTTGGGCTGTTTTGCAGGTGGCAGACTTTGAACTCCTTTTGAACGGAAGCAGTTTGGGCTGGTCGGGAAGCTTTGAAGGAGCGTTGATGTTGTCCTACAGGGTGGACTGGCTTGTGAGCTTCCCTGCCGCTCTCAGAGCCCCTGCCTGCATGATAAATTCACGCCTTCGCTTTACAGCCCTGTAAATGCCCAGGGCAGGAGCCTGTGCCTGGCAGAGGTGGGGCAGGGAACTCGTGTGACTCAGCTTTGTGGGACTTCGTGAGCCACCGGAGCAGGGGCACGAGGACCAAACCCTCCCTCGTCCCTTCCTCGTACCTCGGGTGAGTCCCTCGTGCTGCTGTGGCCAAAGCAGCGCACCGGGACTTTTCCAAAATGAGACCATGGTGTGCTTAACTGGGAATCTGCAGGGCTGGGCCCTGGGCAGAGCTTGCCCTGATGTCTCTGATTCCCCTGAGCTGCTGCACTTCCTTCTCGTGCGTTTTTTAACTTCTGCTCAGCTCTGTGGGTGAATTAAAGATCCTCGAGCCTGTCTCTGGTGACTGCAAGGGTTTCACAAATCCAAGTGGGCATGGTGGGGACCAGGAGCGGCCTGGGGCTGGCAGCTGGCTCTGGTGTGGAGCAGCCACGCCAAGCTGGGTGGCCGTGGGCAGGACTTTGCCCAGATGGGGCAGAGAGGAGCGGGGAGCGATCTCCTGCCTTGGCAGCTACAGTCAGGCACCGGAGGAGGAGAGCAGAGAGGTAAAGCCAGAAACTGGTGCAAGTCCTCTGAGCTGAGAAAAACCACTTAGGCAGCAAATAGAATCATTCTCGTGTGCCGACAGCTTCCCCCCGGCACAGCCCTGCCTCGTGCGCAGCTCCGGGTTCCTCCTCCTCCTCCTCCTCCTCCTCCTCCTCCTCTCCAGCTGGAGTTGCGCCAGGGCTGTTTGTGCCACTGGCTCGGGGTCACCTGGGAGGGCAGAGCCTGTGGACAGCTCCAGGGTGGGCACGGAGGGTGGGGGTGTTAATGCCCCTGCAGGGCTGGCATTCGTGGTGCCACTCAACCCTGGAGCAGCAGAAACAGCCACAAATCCCTGCTGTCACACCCTGGCAGCGCCTGCCTCCCTTCCCAGGCCCCCTTTCTTTGGGGAGGGAAGGTGAGGAACAGGCTGCGGCCATTCTTCCCCTCCCAAGCCCCCTTTCTTCGGGGAGAAGCGAAGACCCTGGCTGTGGCCATTCCTCCCTCGTGCTGCCCAGGGGGTGTTTGCTGCTGGCTTTTACTCGGTGGGTTTGTGCAGTTTGCTCCCGGGGAGCTGGGGAGCGTCGATTGGAAGGGGACGGAGAGTTGGAGCTGTGCTGACGCCGTTCCCAGCCGGCCTGAAGCTGCTCACAAATCCCATAAACTGATTATGGGTGTTAAGTCCCTGCTCAGTGACCCTTCTCCCTCTCACTGACAGCTTTTAACGTGGTGCCCCTCCCCGAGGTGCTGGGGGGGCTCGGGGGCAGCGGGGTGGGTCTGAGGCGGGCGTGGAGCTGCTTTGCGTGCCAGCCCTGCCAGCCACTTCCCGGGAGACGCAGCCCGGCCTTGGCAGCTTGATGCTGATTGCGGGCGGCTTGTTTTCGCTTCCCAACCTGCAAACAGCTCGTGGGGGCCGGGCTGGCTGTGCTCAGCCCTCCCCGGTGAAAAGCTGCTGCTGGGGGTTGTCGGCTGTCCCCGGTCCCATCGTGTCTCCCCAGATCCCGGCTCCTGGCAGGGCAGGGGTGGGATGATGGCACTGGGCAGGCTCAGCTGTGGCTGGCAGCTCTGCCTGGGCTGGCTGTTCCATGGGGGAGCTGATCCTGCATGACAGGGAGCTCCTGGGTGTCCGTGGGGCATGGGGGGTGTTCCTGTGTTCCCATGTGTTCTCATGTTTCCATGTGTTCCCATGTGTATTTCCATGTATTTCCATGTGTTCCCATGTGTATTTCTATGTATTTCTACGTGTTTCCATGTGTATTTCCATGTGTTCCCATGTGTATTTCCATGTGTATTTCCATGTGTTTCCCTGTGTTCCCATGTGTATTTCCATGTGTATTTCCATGTGTTTCCCTGTGTTCTCATGTGTATTTCCATGTATTTCTATGTGTTCCTATGTATTCCCATGTGTTCCCATGTGTGTGTTCCTGTATGTTTCCATGTATTTCCATCTGTTCATGTATTCCCATGTATTTCCACGTGTTCCTGTGTATGTATTTCCATGTGTTTCCCAGTGTTTACGGCCTCCCCAGGGGCAGGGAGCAGTTGCTCCCACACAAGCCCCATCCCAGAGCCAGGATGGTGCAGGCCTCTCCCTGTCCCTCTTTCCTGGAGCGTTCTGGTCTGTGTCCCCCTTGGAGCTGCCTCGTCCCTGTCCCCTGCTGGGGTGAGCTCTGGCAGCCCTGCGCTGCAGATCCCGGGGTTTGGGCTGTGACAGCAGAGCCAGCGCTGTTCCCCTGTCCCTGTCCCCTGCTCAGCAGGTTGCTGGGTGACAGATAAACACAGCAAAGGCAGCACCAGCGGGGCTGGGTGCCCTTCACCCCTGCCTGGAACCAGGGCACAGCTGCGCCCAGCAGAGCTCAGGTGGCACCCAGGGACCCCCCCTGCCCCAATTTGGGACACGCTGCCGACCCTCCGTGTGCCCCTGCCCACCCCAGGGAGCTGTGGCAGGTGAAGGTGGCTTCTTTCTGACCCCAGCCTTCATTTTGGCTGCTGGGGCGGCTCTGAGGCTCCCCGGGGCTGGCCAGAGGGTCCCAGGGCTGCAGCATCCCCGTGACCACGGTGCCCCTCAAACACCCCGTTCCTGCGGCTTCCTTCTAGCCTCTAGGAAGAAGTGTAAATTCAGGATACTGCAGCACAAAGCAGGGCACAGAACTCCTGTCTGGCTGCTCCTCAGCCTCCTCTGGGCTTGTCTGGGGAGAGGTGGGGAGCCTGTAGGATCTGGTGTGTGTGTGTGGGGAGCAGCGGGAGCGTTCCCCCAGCGCTGGCCGGGTCTCTGGCGGGTTATGGGCCAGGAAAGCAGCGCTGGGAGCAATCCTGGTGCTGTAAATAACTTCCCAGCTGCTGATGCTTGTTAACGTGGCCGAGCCGCGGTCCTGCAGGAATGTGAGGTACTCCCGGATCGGTGTCGCAAGGGGAGCTCTGCGGGACGGGGAAGGAATCCCAAATGCCAGGATACACTTTCCAGGAAAGAAGTGTTTATGCCCAAATCCCCTGTCTGGAAGGTCAGGGCAGCCTCCTCTGTGGCTCTCTGGCTGCTTTTATTTTTGCTGTGGTGACAGAGCTGAGGTTGGAGCCCTGCTCGGAGCCTTTCTGGGAGCTGAGGGCTGACCCAGCTCCCCCACAGCAGCCCTGCAGCTGCACTGGAGCTCACTGCAGGGTGTGCCCTGCTCCGGACTCCTGCGTGTCTGCTCTGGAGAGAGTTCAGAAGTGCTGGCAGCGCCCAGAGCTCAGTCCCACCTGCACCCTGCTCCCCCTGCCCGGCCTGGGCCCTCACCTTGCTGTGGAGGTGGCACTGGAGCCAGTGACAGCTCTGTCTGCTCCCAGCCTGCCCAGGAGCGTGGGAGAGCTGGGGACAGCTCACCGTGACCCTGCAGCTGTGTGCCAGCACCTCTGGGAAAAGCCCTGATTGTGCTAAACCTCACCGGGGATGATCTCAGGTGAACACAAAGCACCTTGGGGTCACCCTGGGCCCGTGGCAGCCCAGGGAGGGTGCCCCAAGCTGCTGAGGAACCTGTCAGAGCTTTTTCCCCCCATGGAAAAGGTTCTCTGGGGTGCTTTGGGTGCAGAGGGGGTTTGGAGGGGCAGCTGTGCCAGGCTGGAGCGGTGCTGGAGCTGCTGCAGGGACTCCAGAGCTCCTGGCAGGACCAGGTCAGGGCTTGCATCCTCCTGGAGCGGCCAGGTGAGCTGAGGGGCTGCCTGCAGAACCTGTGGCCGCACTTTGGGCTGCAGCCCTGTTCCTGTGGCGCTCTGCACATCGGTTTAAAGTGAAGTGTTGGAGGTGTTTCACACCTGCTGGGTAACACAGCTCATCTTGGCCGCCCTCTCCACCCCACCCACCCAGTTCCTGGGTCCCCCAGCGCCCAGCTCCAGAAATAACAGCGCTTTCCTTTCAGCTGGGGAGGGAGTGAGCCGCCCCTTCCTTCAGCTGCCGTCGGGAGGAGCGCGATAAATCCGCAGCGCCTGGTCTGGCTGTGCCCGATGGCTGGAGCACGGGGGTGTTGCTGATGGGAAGCGCTCCTGGCTCCAAACGTGCCCAGCTCCTTCCTGCGGAGGCTGCAGGTGCAGCGTCAGCCCCTGCCGGGGTTGGGCAGGGACAGGCGGCTTTCCCAGGCTCGGGAGAGGGGAGGGAGGCTGCCAGCTCCGGGCGGCAGAGCTCTGGAGGCGCAGATACGCCTCTGACTCGCACGTCCTGCCAGATAAGCGCTTCTCCTCTCAACGTGCTCCCCGGGCACGGCCAACGCCTGCTTGCCAAAGCCGCCCCGGAGCGGAGGCACCGCTGCTGCCGTCAGCAGGATTTCATCAGGAGAAACGCTGATGCTCCGGGCTCTTCTGCCGCCCCCCGATCAGCCGAGAGCCCTGGCAGAGGGAGAGGGGCTGGGAGCGCCGCTGGCTCCCTCCTGCTCCCTCCACCTGCCCCGGGAATGTCGCCTGCTGCTGGGCTTGGGAAGGAGCGTGCAGCCCGAGGGTCTTTCCAGGCTGGGCTTCTCTTTCCCAGCGCTAAGAACTTTCAGGGCAGTTTTTCAAACGCTCTGAGCTGTCTTCTCTGTCCCGAGCGACTCTGGAGCTGCCGGGCTCGGGCTGTTTTCGTGCCACCCTCAAGCACCCGGCTCCGGCTCCTCCATCACACTCAGCCCAGATTCTCCTCTAAATTAGGTCACTCGTTAATTGAGGGCGAGTACAAAGTTGTTGTGTGTTTCTCCTTGTTCTGCGAGGCTGGACAGGGGCAGGAGCTGCCAGACCTGCGGCAAGGCTGGGTGCTGCAATCCTCGTGGGCTGCGGGGGTTGCTGGGGTGCGGAGCCGTGCAGGGCACGTCGGGGCTGGCACTCCCTCCAAGGCCGTGTGAAAGCCCAGCCCCGGCTCGTTTGCAGGAGGAGAGGCCGCTAAAGTCCGGGTTGCGGCTGCTGGGAGGGAGGGAGCAGTCCCGGCGTGGCGGGGTGGGTTTGTCTCCTCCGTGGTGGAGGGGAACCAAGCCCTGTGCGTGTTGCTGCCCCGAGAACTGCTCGGGGCCGCTGCTGGTGCCAGCCCCGGTGCTGGGGAGGTGACTGCGGGCTGCAGAGCCCAGCAGGGACTCAGCGCTGGGGCCAGGGGACAGTGTGAGCTCCGCTGTCCCCCCGTGTCTGTGCAGACCCCGGCGGTGTCCCCGCTGTGAGGGGATCGCTCAGGACCCATCCCTGCCCCTGCTCCGTGCTGCCTCTCTCCCAGCTCTGGGGCTGGGCGTGTTGAGCTCGCCCTGCTGGTTTCCACGCACAAGTGTGGATGGAGGGAGCCAGCCGCAGCCTCTGCTTCCCAGGAGCACGGAGCAAAGTCCAGCCGGGAGCGCAGGCACTGCCAGCTGGGGTCCTTCTGCTGCCCAGCGAGGGTCTGGTGGAGCAGGACAAGGTGTGGCTCTGGGTCCCACCACCTTGGCCATGGCACTGCCCTGCTCTGCACGGTCCTTTGCTGGTTCACCCTGCGCAGGAGCTGATCCCCAGCCCCGGGGTGGGGTTAATCCAACCTCGGGACCCGGTGGAAGGACTTGGGCCGCTCCCCGGGGGCAGGAGGAGATAACGCCGGAGCCAGGCCCGTGGCGCCGAGGTGGAGCTGTGCCTTGAGTCAATATTGGCTGATGACAGCCCGTGGGCGCTGGTGACAGGGCAGCGGGGCCCTCAGCTGTGCCCCTCTGGGCTCAGCTGCGCCTCAGCTGCGTCCCTCCCAAGGCAGGGCCGGCCCCAGCAGGATCCAAACCCGTCCCGATCCCGGGCCCCAGGGGCTGAGGGAAGGGGGAGCGCGGTGGGAAAGCGCCCTGTGCTTCCCGGGGCAGGTTCTGCTTCCCAGGGAGCGGGGCCGGGAGAGCAGGTTTGGGGCTGGGAGCTGCTGACAGAGGGCTTTTGGGAGGGGGTGAGCAGGCAGGGATGGGCTGGGCACGGCTCTGGGCACGGCTCTGCGCACCCCGGGGCTCTGCTGGGGGCTCCCACTGCCACCCCCCGTGCCGGGTACTGGCGAGGGGGTGCTGGCAGTACCCAGAACTCCTCTGCAGTGCTCAGCCAGGCCGGGTTTGGCAGCGGGTTTGGCACCGCGGGCGTTGGGGCGCGCCGGGCAGGCCCGGCTGGGACACGACCTGCTATTGCTGACTCAGCAGGGTGGTGGCTGCCAGCCCCAGCCTGGGCGGCTGCGGGCGCTGGGCAGGCTCAGCCCCTGGGCGCGGACAGCTCTGCCACGCTGCTCCCGCCTCCTGGGCTGCTGGGGGCCACGGCTGCCCCCTGCCTCTCCCCGTGCAGCTTCCCACACCCACCCCATCCCATGGAACCCATCCCATCCCATGAATCCCGTCCCGTCCCATCCCATCCCATCCCATGGATCCCATCCCATGGATCCCATCCCATCCCATCCCATCCCATCCCATGGATCCCATCCCATCCCATCCCATCCCATCCCATCCCATCCCATCCCATCCCATCCCATCCCATCCCATCCCATCCCATCCCATCCCATGGATCCCATCCCATCCCATGGATCCCATCCCATCCCATCCCATCCCATCCCATCCCATCCCATCCCATCCCATCCCATCCCATCCCATCCCATCCCATCCCATCCCATCCCATCCCATCCCATCCCATCCCATGGATCCCACCCCATCCCAGGGTTCCCACCCCATCCCATCCCCTGGAGCAGCAGGAGCAGCTCGTCCCTGCCGGGCTGGGTTTGAGCTCAGTTTGAGCTCAGTTTGAGCTCAGTTTGAGCTCAGCTGGTCCCTGGGGTGCTGTGAGACCCCCAGGGCCTGAAGCCCACTGTGCTGGAGCTGCCCAAGCCCCATTCCCGTGTTCCCAGCAGGGCTCAGGGAGCCAGGGCCGGGTGTGGCTTTCCCTGGAGGGGCTGTGGGGAGCAGGGAGGAGCAGGGACCCTCGGGAAAGCCCTGTGTGTGTCCGTGTGTGTGTCCATGTGTCCGTGTGTGTCTGTGTCTGTGTGTGTGTCTGTCTGTGTGTGTCTGTGTGTCCGTGTGTCCGTGTGTCTGTGTGTGTGTGTGTCTGTGTGTGTGTCCGTGTGTCCGTGTGTCTGTGTGTCTGTGTGTGTGTCTGTGTGTCTGTGTGTCCATGTGTCTGTCCGTGTGTCTGTGTGTCCGTGTGTCTGTGTGTGTCTGTGTGTCCGTGTGTCCGTGTGTGTCTGTCTGTGTGTGTCTGTGTGTCTGTCTGTGTGTGTGTGTGTCCGTGTGTCCGTGTGTGTCTGTCTGTGTGTGTCTGTGTGTCCGTGTGTCCGTGTGTCCGTGTGTCCGTGTGTGTCTGTCCGTGTGTCCGTGTGTCTGTGTGTCTGTGTGTGTGTCTGTGTGTCTGTGTGTCCATGTGTCTGTGTGTGTCTGTGTGTCCGTGTGTCCGTGTGTCTGTGTGTGTCTGTCTGTGTGTCCGTGTGTCCGTGTGTCCGTGTGTCTGTGTGTGTCTGTCTGTGTGTCCGTGTGTCCGTGTGTCCGTGTGTCTGTGTGTGTCTGTGCCTGTGTGTGTGTGTGTGTCTGTGTGTCCATGTGTCCGTGTGTCCGTGTGTGTGCACTCTGTGCTCCCGGCCCTGCTGAGCCCCTGGCAAACCCGCGTGTGCAGAACCCCCCAATCCAGGAGCCTTTTCCCAGCCCAGGGGTGCCCTGGCCCCGAACTGGGGTGCTCCAAACCCCCGTGGGGCGCAGCGCGGTGACGCCCACGGTGCCGAGCGTGCCGGGCACTCGGGGCTGGCAGCTCGGAGCAGGGGAGCAGCAGCGCTGCTGTGAGCACACGAGGGTGCCGGTGCCGTGCAGAGGAGTTAAAACGCCCTGCGGGCCGTGGCGGGGCCAGCGCAGGACATGGTCGGGGATTATTTTTAAGCCGATTGCTGCTGAGGTACTCGGCTGTGGGCCGTGGGTCACGGGGGGAGCGTGGCCACCGTGGGGCAGGGGGAGGTTTTGCCCCTTCCCCGATCCCTTTGGGTTTGCCAAACGCAGCCCTGAGGGCTCCTAGGAGTGAGGGGAGCCATCCTCTGCCCTGGCACCCGGAGCCTCCTGCCCGTCTCCCTCCTGCCTGGCACAGGGATTGCTGTGGGCTCCCAGAGACATTTTTTTTTCCTAAGAGATATTTCTTCTAAGAGACGAAGTTTTGGAGGGATGTGGCCCGCAGGAGATGGAGAGAGGGCGGGGAAGCACCAGCAGGCAGTCCCGGGGACAGAGGAGGATTTAGGGCCACTGAATTTCTGCAAAATCCGGGGTGGCTTGAGAGCGCCGAAGGCCTCCAGCCACACCAGCACCCACCACCCCTTTGTTAAAATCCCAGAGTTTCCTGGCAGAACCTCGGGGAGCCCTGAGTGCAGGGCCAGCCCGGGACGCTTATAGAGGAAAATCCTCCCCAAAAAGGGAGCGTGGCAGCTTGGCCTCCCCTCCTGGTGCTTTGCAGAGAGCAGGGAACATGCGGAGCTCACCCTGCCGGGAGCAGGGAGGGGAAGAACGAGCAGGGAATCGGCCGCGCTCCTCCACCGCTGCCACCTCCCTGCTGCGTGCCCGGGGCTGTGCCAGCGGCTGCTGCTGCTCCCAGGTGGTGCCGGCTTTGCCAGCTGAGTCAGGACAACTCCCTTCCCTTCCCTTCCCTTCCCTTCCCTTCCCTTCCCTTCCCTTCCCTTCCCTTCCCTTCCCTTCCCTTCCCTTCCCTTCCCTTCCCTTCCCTTCCCTTCCCTTCCCTTCCCTTCCCTTCCCTTCCCTTCCCTTCCCTGGCACTGGGGGTGACCCCCGAGCTGGGCTGTGCTGGGTCCCTCAGCATCCCCCAGAGATCCTGTGCCAACAGCGGGGAAACTGAGGCAGGCAGAGCGGGGTGCCTGTGATGAGTACCAGGGCATCCTCTTGCCCAGGGCATCCTCTTGCCCAGGGCATCCTCAGCCACCCCGTCCTGGGGCGGAGCAGAGCCCTGGCTGCGTTGTTCTGGAGGCAGGGCCGCTGTGCGTGCCTCAGTTTCCCCGGCAGGTGCCTGGATCAGCGCTCCTGGAGCTTGGAGCTTGGGATAACCCCCGAGCTTGGAGCTGGGGATGCACCTGGAAAATCCCGAGGGATTTTTCTGAACCCCAGCCCTGCTTTGGTGGCTGGAACCAGACTGGAACATCCCAGCGGAGGCTGGGGCAGCTGGTTCACAGGCGAGCTCGGGGCAGTCAGGAATTCTCCAGCTAAAGAGACTTTTCTGGCCCGAAATTACTGATATTGTCCAAACCTAAATCTCTCTCAGGGACAGGGTGAACCTTGATGAATTTTCTGGCTGGAGAAAAAAAAATAAATGGGGGGGGAAAAAAGAAGGAAACAATCAAAGCTCTCTGAGCTGGCTTTTCCTGAACTAAGTGCCGTATTTTTTTAATTTGGGTGTGTGAGAGCCGTGGCTTTCCCTCCTGCCCCCGGCGTGTCCTGCAAGCCCCTGACAACCAAAATCAAAACAAATGCTTGGAAAATGCTGAGACAGAGAGGTTGGAGCCACGGCAAACCAACAGTGCTGTCACGGGGAGCAGAGGGGAGGATTTCAGCTTCCGTTTCCAGAGAGATTTCGTGATTTCCACCTTTCCCTCTCGTGTGGGGCAGGAAGGGTTTTCCCCATCGCTGCCTTCCCTTGGCTGGCTTTGGGGTGTTCTCCTGGGGGTCTCCTTGCCCATCTCGGGCACCCCAAACCCCACCGTGTGCCCATTCCCTCTCCCATAATGAGGTTCCAGGCCCTGCGTGGGGCGTGTGGGGGGTGCTGGCCCCACGTCACTGTCACCCCGACAGCTGCTGCTGGCCTGGGGACAGGGGTACAGTGCTTCTGCTGCTGGTCTGGGGACATGGGGACAGCTCTGCTGCTGGCCTGGGGACATGGGGACAGCTCTGCTGCTGGTCTGGGGACAGGGGGACAGCTCTGCTGCTGGTCTGGGGACAGGGGGACAGCTCTAGAACCCCTGGGGGAACCCTCATGGGGCAGCCGGAGGCTCCATGGTGGGAACTGGGGAGTGTGGCATGGACTGGGATGGGGTGGGATGAGATCCATGGGATGGGATGGGATGGGATGGGATGGGATGGGATTGGGGTGGGATGGGATGGGGTAGGATGTGATTGGGGTTGGATGGGATTGGGGTGGGATGGGATTGGGATTGGGGTTGGATGGGATTGGGGTGGGATGGGATGGGATGGGATGGGATGGGATGGGATGGGATGGGATTGGGGTGGGATGGGGTGGGATGGGATCCATGGGATCCGTGGGATCCGTGGGATCGGGATGGGCGGGGCTGGCCCTGCCCGCTCCCATTGACGCAGCAGCGCCACCTGCCGGCCCGCGCCGCCCGCTGCCTGCCGGCCCAGGGGAGGCTCAGCTCGGACAGCAGCAGGAATTTCCCCATGGAAAGGGAGCTCAGGCACTGGAAGTGCCCAGGGAGGTTTGGATCCCCATCCCTGGAGCGTCCCAGGAAGGGCTGGAGGTGGCACTCAGTGCTCTGGGCTGGGGACAAGGTGGGGGTCGGGCAGAGCTTGGATTCAAGGGGCTGGGAGGGCTTTTCCAACCAAAATGGTTCTGGAATTCTTCTGTCGCCGTCCAGTGCCTGCCCATGCCCACCCTGGTGCAGGCAGGGATCAATGTTGGATGCTGACAGGGATCAGTACCAGGTGCCTGGGGAGCTGCAGGGACAGCCCCCAGCCCATCCCCAGGCAGCTGCAGCCTGGGATGCTCTCGGTGCCCCACAGGATCATGTCCAGCGTCCCTTCTCAGCAGGGCTGGGCATGGGGGGACGTGGTGGGGCCAGCAGCCCCCAGGGCTGTGCTCCCCAGCGTTCCTGTCCCTCCTTTGTGCCCCACGCTGTGCTGCCACCACCCCCTCGGCTCCCACGCTGCTCCCAGCCCCAAAGCGCCGGCAGGGACAGAGTCACTGTGGAGTGGAGACCTTTATTGAGCCTGGGTGGCCCGGGCAGGGCAGGAGCGGTGTGAGGCCACCTGCCCATGAGCCGCCTGCCCTGGCAGCGAGCGGTGACCCGCAGGGACATCCATCACTCCCCGTGGGGGATCTCCAGGGGCTCCTCCTCCCTCTCCCACCCCTCCCCTGGCCCTGTACCTCCTCTCCCGGCTCCTCCGCAGGCTGTGGCTCCCTCGGGAAGGGCCGCCGAGCCGTGGCCCCAAGAACAGTATTTCCAGGAATCCCCAACCTAGTGCCTAAGGGATTCCTGGGAAAACTGGACCCTGAGGACACGGCAAGCCAGGCTCTGTGCCAGCCCCCGCGCGTCCTCGCCGCTGTCCAGGCTCCGTGTGTGGCTGTGCCCCTGCTGTGTCCCCACCCCTCCCATCCCTGTGGGACCCTTCCCACTGGTGCCCAGCACCGGGCTGGGGGTCCTGAGTGGACACAGGGGTCCCTCTGCTGCAAGGAAAAACCTCCCCAGCCTCCTGTGCCTCCTCGGGAGCTTTGGGCTGAGCCCTTCCCCTGAAGCCGGGGCTGAGCTCTCCTTGTGTCACCTGTCCCAGCGGGTGGGGGGTCCCCTGGGTGCGCAGTTCCTCCCTTCCCGAGCTACAGTGCTTCATCTCAGACTCCCAATTGACCAGAGATGCAGCACTGCACCTTGGGCTGGGAGACAGGGCCGTGTCCGTGGTCCCCTCGCTGCGTGGCCGTGGCTGGGAGCACGGCCAGGCTGTGGCTGGGTGCTGGCAGAGAGGTGTCCCCAGCCTCCTTGTCCGCAGCGTGATGGCAGGACAGGCCAGGCCTGGGCTGGGGAGCTCAGCCTGGCCCCAGCTCTGCAGGGACAGACAGGGACAGGGGATGGGAACGTGCTGGGGCTGCCGCTGAATCCCAAATGTGTCTTCCCAAAGAGCTGGTGCAGAGCTGGGTGAGAGGATGAGGGTGATGGGGGTGTGGGTGCCACGCAGCACATCCCTCCCTGCCCCTGCCCCACCCTGGGGACGAGGAGTGTGTGACAGCTCCTGCTGTCCCTCCCCAGCCCTGTCCCCGTCCCCAGGAGAGCCTGCAGCTGGTCAGCACCTCGGCTTTCGCAGGCTCAGACCTCGTCCTGATCCATTCCCAGGCTGGCAGAGCCGAGCCCAGCCCTTCCCGTGGGCAGGAACCAGGCGCCGTGGGACAGGAGCTCCCTGGATCTCCTCCCTTGTGTCTGGACAGGCTTCAGCCCACCTGGCCTGGAGAGCGAAGATCCGGGGGGAAGCAGGAGGCGAGGGAGGATGGAGGGAGCGGCCGAGCCCAAAAATATCTTTCTCAGGCGAACACTAACATCCTGAGCAGGGCTGAACCTGATAAACAGACCATCTATCACAGCCCCAGCAGCCCCAGCAGCCTGATGAGAAGCAGATGCTGCATCTCTGCTGCGAGCCCCTGCATCCGGCCCGGCCCCCCCGGCCACGCGCGCCCAGCTGGGACCCGGGGCAGGAACCACCCCAGCACCGGGCTGGGCTCCCCCGCTGCTGGCCCTCGCTCTTTGGGGGGACAGAGCCCTGTGGAGCCCCGAGATTGCAGCATCCGTTGCTCAGGAACGAGGGTTTGGAGCAGCCTTGGCCAGCACGGGGTTGTCTCTGTACCAGCCACGGCCAGGCCAGCCCTGAGCCCTGGCCAAGTGTGACAACAGCCACAGGCATACAGAAACAGGGGAGGAGCTGCGGGGACCCTGCTGCCTGTGCAGAGCCTCTGCCAGGGCCCCTGCACGTCCCCAGGAGGAGGCTGCTGTGCGTTCTGCAGGAGGGGTGTGCGGCACTGCAGAGTGCCCTGGCATCCGTGTACTGCGATCCTGCCCCTGGGATCCTGCCCCTGGGATCCAGCCCCTGGGATCCTGCCCCTGGGATCCAGCCCCTGGGATCCATCCTTTGGGATCCATCCCTTGGGATCCATCCTTTGGGATCCAGCCTCTGGGATCCATCCCCAGAGATCCAACCTCTGGGATCCTGCCCCTGGGATCCAACCTCTGGGCTCCATCCCCTGGGCTCCATCCCCTGGGATCCTGCCCCTGGGCTCCATCCCCTGGGCTCCAGTCCCCCTTGCATGACTGGGCAGAGGAAAACGAGCCCCTGGCCCGTCCCTGCCTGTGCCCGGGACAGGGCCCGCCGTGGTGCCCGTGTGGCAGCGTGGTGGCACATCAGCTCTGCCCATCTCCCTTGGTGACCATCTCGGGGGGCTGTGCCATCCTCTCGTGCGCTCAGCAGCTTCAAAACCCCAGGGGCAGCCACAGCTGAGCCTGCAAAACACAGAGGACGGGAGTCAGCAGAGCGGTGAAGAGCCGAGTGTGGAGCCACGAGCTCTTGGGTCCTGTCCTGGGCTGCTGCTGTGGGGCTCCTTTGGGTGCTCAGCACCCCCCGGGCCTGAGGACAGCAGCGCCAATGGCTCTGTGCACGTAACAAACCCTACAACAGTCACTCAAAATCCTCCCTTTGCTGCTCCGAGCCCCGTGTGCCCAAAGCCCACAGGTGTGGAACACGTCTCCTCTCCTAGGAGTGGCTTCCAGGTCCCCCAGGTTTGTGGGGAGCCCCGCACCTGGGGATGGCCCTGTCCTGCCCCTGCCAGCGTCCCCCGGCGGGAAAAGGCAGGACAAAGCCTCGTCTGCCGGTGGTGCGGGGCTGGGAGAGCTCAGCTGCCGTCCCCGGGGAGGTGCTGGCGGGGGAAGAAACGCCGAGAAAATGGGGAGGAATGCACCGGGCTGCGCATCCCGCCGGGATGGAGGCAAAACACCCGCACAGCTCACCCAGCCCTGCCCGAGAGGGGCTCCCAGGGCAGACAGACACCCCAGTTCTGCCTTCAGTGTCCCCAAAACGGGGCAGAAACCCAGCGCTGCCGGGCCTGCCCTGGCCCCCTTGGTTCCGCTGGCGGCTTTCTCCCAAATCCCTAAGGAAAGGCGACCGCCACCAGCGCGCCACCGGCCACCACACTCACGCTGCTGCTGGGCCACCAGTGTCCCCTGAGCCAGGACAGCCACAGCCCCGACAGCACAGCTCGCTCGAGCGGGTGCGAGTGCGCCACGTGGGCTCGGAAGGATCCGGAATGAGGAACGGCTGGATCGTGGTCCTGCCGACGCTGGGGATCCACCAGCCGCTGCCACATCCCCGTGTCCACGGGGGACGGCCAGGACGGTCCCCTGGCACCTTCCACGGCCGCAGCAGCTCTGCCGGCGCTGCCCGCGCCCCGACCCCCTGCTCACCTCCAGCCTCGCCCGTCCCAAGCCGTGTCCCTGTGTGTCCCTGTGTGTCCCCCGCTGCTGCTGGCCATGCCAGAGGAGGAGGAGGAGGAGTGGGCGAGTGCTCCGAGAGCTCCG
This sequence comes from Hirundo rustica, assembly GCF_015227805.2. Lineage (NCBI taxonomy): Eukaryota > Metazoa > Chordata > Aves > Passeriformes > Hirundinidae > Hirundo > Hirundo rustica. The sequence continues at coordinate 1,644,134 of NC_053463.1, forward strand.
TGGCCACCCCGAGCCGCTGCCGGCAGCGCTGGGCTGAGTCAGAGCCCGGCCCTCCCCGCGGTTACAACACAGCGCCCTTTCCCCTCTCCAGGCAGGCCTCTGCTGCAGGAAATGTCCTTTTTTAATAGCACTTGGGATTTGTTCCTCCTTGAAATTCCCCAGCCCTGCGAGGCCAGGCTGGGGCTCCTCAGGGATGCCTGAGACCCCGGCCTGGAGGGTTCTGCTGTGAGCAGCTCCTCGCTCTCTGGAGGGTGGAAGGTGCTGGGTGATGCTCCATCCCTTTCCCCTCCTCCTGGCCCCCAAAATCCTGATCTCCACCAGCCATCAGAAGCCCATCCCTGCCCCGTGGGCTTTAATCCATCAGCCTCCCGAGCAGCCCTGATGCCACCACCAAGGTGGCACAAGGTAAATCCCGCCCAAGAACCCCCTCAGGTGCCTCTCCTGGGTGCTGGGGACTGGGATCATGTCGGAGAACATGCTTTTGCTGGAAGGACTCCCTCAACTCCAGGAACTGAAGGGGCTGACCCCAGGGCAGGGATGGATGCCAGCTGGGTCGCTGCAGGCAGCGATCCCACGGGGATGCTGCTCCCTGGCACTCTGCAGCACGAGCTGGTGGCAGGACAGCTCCAACGCCCCTTCCCACCGGGCCCTTCCAGCTCTCCCAGAGTCTCCGTCCCGTCCCCCACAGAGCACGGCGGCCTCTGCGGAGGAGAGGTGCCTCCTCTCTGCCTTCCTCCCTCCCTCCCTCGCCAGCGCGGGTATTAAATCAAAGGTTTATGAGAAAATGGAGGGGCCAGGGGAGATCCTAATCTGGTCACAGGCTGATTAACCCCGAGTTCAGGCTGAGGTCCTGATGCTCGGCTATAAATAGCTCTGCCTTCTCTTTCCCATCCTCCTGCCGGGGCTGCGTGCCTGGCCTTTTATGGTCAAAAAGGCAGATTTGGAGCCCGAGCGGCCCCCATCTCCCCCCATCTCCCTTGCTGGGGACGAGCCAAGGGGGCCCAGGGGGATGCTGCTCTTGCTCGCTGGGCTTTGCTGGGATGAATTATAATGCCAAGAACAAAGGAGCAGGTTTGGGGGGCTGCGAGCAGGGGATGGGTGCAGAGGGGAGAGCGCATCTGGTGTGCGGGGCCAGGGCGAGGGAGAAATCACCGTATTTGGTGTCTGTGCAGAGCTGGGGTCCTGCACACTCTGCTCTGCTGGTGGTGGCATGGCATGGAATGGCATGGCATGGCATGGCATGGCATGGCATGGCATGGCATGGCACGGATGGCTGGAGGGAGCCCAGGGACAAACCAGGCCTCTGCCACCTCGCTGTCTGTCACCCCAGGGTGACAAACACTGACCCCACCGTCCCTGCCTGGCCACCACTGTGCGTGTACACTGGTGCCAGCGCTGTGGGGAGGGGCTGAGACCCCCAGCTACAGATCCTGGCTCGGGGGTGAGGAGTCTCCAGAAGGAGACGAGCAGCAGAACAGGACTGGTGGGTGGAAGAAGCCACGGAAGCTTCGGAAGAGCCAGGGCACACGGGAGCCTGGTCACTGCCATTCCCACTGCCTCAGCTCTTCCCCGCTTCTGCCAAGCCTCAGATCATCATCTCCCCATCCCCGGCTGCCTTCCTGCCCCCAGAGCAGCTCCCCGTGCCCAGCCCCGTGCCCTGGAAGGTGTTTTGGGGCGCGGGGATGCCGCTGGGGCCAGGGCTGGCCCTGGGGCGCGCGGAGCGTGGGAGCCCAGCCCGGCACCAGCCTTCCCACTCTGTTTACACGTCACATTCCCGGCCTGCAGGAAGTGGTGCAGGGGTGAAGTCCCAGAGGGGACAGGCCAGCACGTCACCGGCCTGCAGCCCGCTCTGGGAAGGGCCGGTGGGAACCCAGAGCTCCCACGGACGCTGTTCCCAAGCAGCGCGGGGAGGCTGCTCCGGCATCCTCCTCGCTGCCGGGCTCTGCTCCTCACCCCGCTCGTGCAGGGCTCCTGATGGGGCTGCTGAGGGCACGGTGGGCGTGCAGGAGCTCCCCAGAACTTGGAGCTGGAGCAGGCAGGGAGCTGCCTCCTCGGGCGGAGGCGCAGCCATGGCGTGCTCCTTCAGCTGCCGCAATTTCGGCTGCTTCTCCGAGTTGTGTCACCTCATCTCTGCAGGTTGTAATTCACATCCCCCCGCAGCAGGATCCCAGCTTTCCCAGCCCTGCTTGCTGCCCAGCCATCCAAACAATAAAAGGCAGTAAAATAAAGTGTCCTAAATGGCTGAAGTTCCCAGCACTCAGGAGATGGGATATGGAAAAACAGGGAGCACAGAAGTGGTGAAATGGGCATCGTTCCCCTGCAGAGCCTCCGGCAGGAACTCTGGGGCTGGAGGTGGGCAAGAATCAAAATGAAATTTAAAAAATCAGGTGGGAAAGAGAGAGGGGAAAAAACAAAAGACAAATGTGCAATTAAAAGGCCAAGCTGTGAGAGTGACACTGTCCCACGTACCAGCTGGTCCCACAGCGAGGCTGGGGTGACCTGCTGGCCACCATGGAGCCTCTGCCCCACGTGTGGCACGTCAGAGCCCACAGCCCCGTCCCCAGACCCCTGCTGCTGCCATCCCTTGTGCACGGGGAGCTGCTCATCCCGGCAGAGCTCAGCCCAGGGACAGGCAGTGCCGCTGCCACCAAGGCAGGGGTGTCCCTGCAGAGTGGGGACACCTGCTCATGGCAAAGAGCACCCGCCAGCCCCCACGGATCCTGCTGGCCCGGAGTGGGAAACCTCCAGCCCTGCCAGCACATCCCAGTCCCTGCCACCACACCCTGGCACTGCCACAGCACATCCCAACGCAGAGCCAGGGCTGGCAGAGCCCCCCAGCACCCCCTGCACCTTCACCCCCTGCAGCTCCAGCACTGCACACGCCAGGTTTCAGTGACTGTAGTGCAGGGAGGACCCTGCTGCTCAGCAGCTGCTGCCTGGATGTGTCACCTCAAGCAGAGCCCGGGCAGGGTGACACGTCTGTCACCTCCCCGGCTGACAGCCACGCACGCTGGGCACCCAGTGGGGGCACAAGGCTGGCCATGGGCCTGCCAGCCCTCCAGAGCCCCCTCCCCACGGACAGCATGACCATCCTCAGCTTGTCCACCAGTGCCAGGCTGGCAGGGGCTGATGTGGGCACACACTGCCCCAGCTCCCCCAGTATACCCAGAGTGGGCAGGCAGCACATTCCCACGCCCCAGGCATGGAGACAGGGCCGAGATGAGCCCTGTGAGCACACACAGCCCCGGGCAGGCAGAGGGATTTGGGATTCAGGAGCAGTGAGCACCCCCAGCACCCACAGGATGTGAGCTGTGCTTCACCTGCCCCGGCTGGAGCCCTCCCCTGTGCAGGATCTGCTCCCATCGCCTCCTCTCTGCTCCCAGCGAAGGTCAGGGCACCGTGAAACAGCCCCAGAGCTCAGATTTCAGCCTCTTGCCTCATTGCCGAGCTGTCGATGCCTCTGCCCGCACAGGGCTCAGGTGCTGGGGCTGCCCTGGGTGCAGCTGGGTCCCCAGCCTGGCACTGCGCTGCCCATGCTCCTGTCTGCCACAGCACTGCCAGCACCCTGCCAGGGCACGGCACAGCCCCGGCCGGAGCTGTCACTGACCAGGAGAGAGCAGTGCCACAGACAGAGCTGTCAGTGACCAGGGGAGAGCAGTGCCACGGCCAGAGCTGTCAGTGACCAGGGGAGAGCAGTGCCCACAGACAGAGCTGTCACTGCCCCAGGACACCGCAGTGCCACAGCCAGAGCTGTCAGTGACCAGGACACAGCAGTGCCACGGCCAGAGCTGTCAGTGACCAGGACACAGCAGTGCCACAGCCAGAGCTGTCAGTGACCAGGACACAGCAGTGCCATGGCCAGAGCTGTCAGTGACCAGGACACCGCAGTGCCACAGCCAGAGCTGTCAGTGACCAGGACAAAGCAAGTGCCACAGCCAGAGCTGTCAGTGACCAGGACACAGCAGTGCCACAGCCAGAGCTGTCAGTGACCAGGACACAGCGGTGCCACGGCCAGAGCTGTCACTGACCAGGACACAGCAGTGCCACGGCCAGAGCTGTCACTGACCAGGGGAGAGCAGTGCCACAGACAGAGCTGTCACTGCCCAGGGGAGAGCAGTGCCACGGCCAGAGCTGTCAGTGACCAGAACACAGCAGTGCCACAGACAGAGCTGTCAGTGACCAGGACACAGCAGTGCCACAGCCAGAGCTGTCAGTGACCAGGACACAGCAGTGCCACAGCCAGAGCTGTCACTGACCAGGACACAGCAGTGCCACAGCCAGAGCTGTCACTGACCAGGACACAGCAGTGCCACAGCCAGAGCTGTCACTGACCAGGACACAGCAGTGCCACAGCCAGAGCTGTCACTGCCCAGGGCACAGCAGAGCCCTGGGCTGAGGGAGAAGCTCATCCCAGCCCCGCTCTCCAGCAGCCACTGCAGGATGATCCAGCAGGCACGGAGCACTGGCTCTTCCCTCTCAGCCCCAGGAGAGGAGCAGGATGCCGGGGATGAGCAAAGGCAGGTTACCCGGCTCTGTGGAGGAACAAGCCTCGGAAAAGCCTGACTGGGGACAAGGGTGGTTCTTGGGCAGAAAAGGTGACCAATAGGACAAAAAGGGCTGTTAATCATCTGCAGACTCTCTCTTGACAAGTGTGGAGGGAAATGCCACTCTATCCAGCAGCCACCCAGAGCTGCAGCCTGTCTAGACACAGCCTTTCCCGAATTCCTGCTGATAACTGCTTGGGAAATCTTTGGCGGAGGCATCTTGCTTGTGTTTGTTGGACATTGATTTCTCTCCCACCAGCTGGCGGTGGGGAGGCAATTCCATTGTCCTTGGAAGGCTCCCTGGATGGTGCACGGGGTCTGGGGAGCCAGGCTGGGCACAGGCTGGAGTCCCGTGCCAGGGACATTGCCACAGGGACGGGGACACAGCTCATGTCCCGCCAGAGGCTCCCAACCCCATGTGCAGCATCCCAGTGCCAGGATGCTGCAGCTTCCCCAGGAGCAGCCAGTGACAGCAGGAAACTCCTGAGGAACAGCAGAGTGGGGACAGACTGGGACCGTGGTGGCCGTGGCTGCCCTGACTGGCACTGGCACTGGCATTGTCACTGTCACTGTCCCATTGCAGAGGGACACAGAGCCCATACAGAACCTGTACCCCAGGGACGGCACCCTGTCCTTGTGCTGGACCCGAATAACACCTGGCAGTTGTCCCTGCAGGGGAAGGAGGCAGGAGGACATGGCACCTTTGCTGCCACCGGGCACAGTGTCCCCAGGTGACCCACTGGGAGGGGACAGCCGCTGTCGGTGCCTTGGGAGCAGCACAAGAGCACAGAGTCGCCCATAAACCCCACAAAGGCAGCCCTGAGGCACCACCCGGGGAGCGTTTGCAAGGCCGTCAGCCCTGCTGGCCATCACCCTCCCTGTGCCCTCCCCTGCAGCCAGGACAGGGCTCAGCTGCTGACCCCCACAGTGTCACACACTCTGCAGCCACCGCTGCCACTCTGGGCGTTTGAGGATGCAGCCACCGCTCCCCAGGAGGGCGATGGAGCCGGGGAAGCGTCCCCGGCTGGGATAACACCCGCGGGGCCGGTGGGAGCCATTCCCGGAGGATAGAGAGAGGCAGGGCGCAGGCTGGGTGGCCCCGGGGTCCCAAAACCCGCGGGCAGCAGGATGCTCCCAGTCGGTGTGAGTGCGGCAGCTCCAACACCCTGCGAGCCTTGGGCACTGAGCCCCGGCCCCATTGCCTCCCCAGCTCATTTCCCCAAAAAGCGGCAGCAGCACAGGTGGCTGGAGGAGCCAAGCAGCGGTTCCATGTCCCCTCTGTGTGAGCAGCCCACCCACCCGGGCTCAGCTCCGCTTTTTCCACCCCAGACATCCACAGAGCACAAAGCGACTCCTCCTCCGTCCCCACATCCCAAAAGCTGGGCGAGCCCCACCAAGCGCAGCGGCAGGACGGAGCTATAGGGACAGATTTTAGGGACTCCCTTTAGGCCAGGATCCCCTAACCCTGAGGAGGCTTCGGCCACTCCTCGCCAGCTCATTTCCCTGCTCATTTCCCTGCTCGCAGCGGCGCCCCACTCACCTCCCGAGACACAACCCCAGATTTGCTGGGCTGAGCATCCCGGGCCGGGCTGGCAGAGGGGAACGCTGGACGAGCTGCGTTTCCCGCCGCTGGCACGGACAGCGGGCAGAGCCGGAGCTCCGGCACCGCCACGGAACCCCGGCACCGACCTCTCCATCCCCTCCATCCCACACACCCGGCCGTGCCCCCTCCCGCTCCCCTCCATCCGCAGCCACCTACCTGCGACCCCGCAGCGGCCCTGGGGCACCGTGTGGGGACACGGCCACGTGCCCGTCGCCTGCTCCCGGCACGCCGCAGCCCTCCAGCCGCAGCCCGGCCACGCCGCCAGGGCCTCTTTGAAGCGGCCGGCGCGGGAGCCCCGGGTGCAAAAACTCCTCGCGGGCTCCCGAGAAGCTGGAAAAAACCTTTTTCTTTTTACCTTATATGAGCTGGCGGGGGAGGCCAGGCCGCGGCGGGCAGCGCTGTCAGGGGCGCCGCGGGGATCCATTGGCTGGGGGGCCGTCACGTGGGGCCCGCGCCGCCACCGCTGCCGCGAGGCCCAGTGTTGCTTTTACCCCCTAAGGAAGGGCCGCTTGACAATTTTCATATTTCTTCTAAATTTGGAGATTTCAGACAATGCCGGGAGGCTTGGCTCGGGCTGCCAGAGGCCCATGTGGAAGTCATTAAGGCGGAGAGGGGGAGAGGAGGGAAGGAGGGTTGGGGGGAAGCGAAGGGGGAGGAGAGCGGCCAGGGCTGCCAGCGACGCGCCTGGGAACCCGGGCCATCCCGGCCGGAGAAAGTTGTTTGGAATAACTCACTTCCTCCCGGCATCGTGCACGGAGAGGGGGGGACGCACGTCCCACGGCCTGTGGGGAGGGGGTCCAGCGGGGCTGGATGGCCGCGGGGAGCCGGGGCGGTGCTGGAGATGCTCCCTGGCCTGGCCGGAGAGGTCCCGTGACTCCCATGGCTTCGAAAAGCTCCAGCTGGCCTGGGGAAAAAAAAAAAAAAATAAAGGTGTTGCAGCAGCCTTGGGGCTCTGCTGGGAGTCCAGGGTGAGGTCCCTGGGTGTCCCCAGGGTGGGACCACCGTAGGGAGCGGAGCTGGCTGTGTCTGGGCCTTTCCTGGGTTCCGTCACCAGGCCCGGCTCATCCCGGCGCCGTGTGGGCCGTGAGGCCGTGTATGGCCTCCAGCCGGCCCCGGGGACCCCGCCACGAGCAGCAGCTGGCAGCTGGGGTGGGGAACACCTGGCACCGAGCGCCTTCATCCTCTGCTCCATCAGCCCCCGGCATGGCGAGGAAGGAGTTTGTCCCTGCTGCGGACACCGCTGCTCTGCCTGGGTGACACAGGGCTGTGCTGGGCTGTGAATCCAGCACGGAGCTCAGCTCTGGAGCAGCAGGAGCAGCCTCTGCCACATGAAATAACTCAGGGAGAGCCAGGGAGCACGGGGAGACACCGCCAGCTTCAGCTCTGGCTTTCCGAGGTGGTGACAGTCCCTGAGGGGAGCAGAGATGGGTTCTGGGCTCTCATGTCCCTCAGAGGGCCCTGGCTCGTGGGAAGGAGGCTGATCCTGAGCCGTGCACAGGCACAGTGGTTGCCATAACCTTGGTGGGGACAAACGTGGAGTGAGAGTGTGGCAGGGCAGGGCTTCCACCAGAAACACACCCAGGGCGAGCTCCTGCCATCCTCGGATCCCTGAGCCTGCTGGGACAGCCCCAAAGCCATGGCCAAGGCCTCTCTGCCATCATGCCAGGCTTTGCACAGGGATGGTGTGGGGTGCTCGGCATCCCTGAGGCTCCCCTGGACTTAGGCAGCACCTCAGCACCAGAGCCACTGCTGCAGGAGCTGAACATCCCCTCAGATTTCTGTGTGTGTCCCGGGGACATCCCTCATCCCGGGGGGAGCTGCCCTGCCAGCTGCAGGAAGGGAGAAGCAGGGAACCAGCCTGTTCTGGATGAGGCACCAGGAAGGCACCCAGCACCTGCCAGGAGAGCAGGGATGGGAGCAGCGGTGCCTGGATCTGCCAGCAGCATGCCCACACCCGGCAGGGAGAGGAATCTGGTGGCCTCCGAGGAGCCAGAGCCACCAGTGAGGTACCTGACCAGGAAAATGAAGCACTTCCCAGGGGCTGCTTGGGGAAAAAGAACCCAATCCTTTTTGGAATTGCTGCACACACAGAGACGCAGGGCCCTGGCAGCACGAGCCTTGGTTTTGCCAGGCCCCAGGAGCAGCCAGGTCCCAGCAGGTCTGCCCGCTGTCACCGGGGCAGAGATGAGCCTGGACTCACCGAACTGCGGTGGGAATGGCGCAGAGCACAGCCCACAGCACAACATCCCCTTCCCCTGAGCTGGGACAGCACCTGTGGGACGTCCCCGGGACGCGCCGGGGCTCTCCCTGCGCGCAGACCCTCCCTCGCTGCCTCCAATCCCCAATTCAATCCCCATCCCATGCCCTGGGAGCCGGCAGGGAGATCTCCCAGCCCCCTCACTCCCCTCTCCCTCTGCTCTCGGGGGGCTGGCTTGGAGTGAGGCACAGCCGAGGGCTGCCATTAAACAAACACTATAATTAGAAACCAGGTTCCCTAAATGAAGTGAAAAATGTAACGTTAGCCTCTGTTTGTTCGCTGGATGCTGTGCTCTTGTTCCATGACCCAGAGGGGTCGTGCCCTGTGGTTTCTGAGAAGCCTTAATAAGGTAATGTTTAGGAGGTTACTATCTTTACAGCTCTTGTCTTATTACAACTCCATAAGAAAAACATTTGGGGCAAAGCAGGATTCTTTGGCGCGGGTTTGTTTTTGTTACTCCTTCACTAAGATGCTGCCCAGCCATCCTTCCTCACCGCAGATTCAGTTTCAGTATCTCCACGAAAGTGACATCTTCTCCCACCTCCCGGTGACCTCCAGCCTCTCCGGCTGGGTGTGAGGGCAGGGCTCGAGTGGCAGTGACAGCTCTGTCCCAGGCAGGTGGGGTGATGCCACAGGGCAGCGATGGGAAGGGAGCCCCTGGGCTGCTCCCACCTTCCCAAGAGCCTGGGACGCGGTGAGAGAAGCCGTTCTCCTAGGAGCCCTGTTAACATGCAAACACACCAAATTTAGAAGGTTTTCATCTGCTGCCCCACATCAGAGGGGGCTGCTGGAGGGCAGGAGGCCATTTCTCAGCCCGTATTTTATTACAGCCCCGGCCTCCCTCACCCCCTCGCCGGGGCAGGACAGTGATTAATGGGTGAGCTGGGCTGGAGCAGCTCTGAAGGTGACCTTCAGGACCGGCCAGTGCTGCCCAGTAAATCCCTTCCCTCCCTGGACTGCAGCACACAGGAGCAGGGCAGGAGATTTTCTGCTCTGGCTTCAAACCACCAGTTCCCACCTGGCGAGGATTCCCGGCAGTTTGGGGGTCCCTGCACGGGATCCTCGCCCAGGGACACGAAGAGAAGTTTGGTTTGATCACAACCCTCCAGGACAGATGTCAGCACTGCTGCCGAGCTTTCCACTCACCTCCGCCCTTCGCCTTGCCCTGGGAATGGGAACTTGGACTCCAGCCCACGAGAAAAAGCCACCAAAGCCCTACAAACGAGCGGCTTTCTCCTCACAGACCCAGAGGGCACTGCTGCCCCGGCAGCACGTCCCTGGGAGCACCCTCCAGCCCCCTGGCCTTGCAGGGGAGGTGGGGATGGCTCCGTGTGTCCCACACCGGGCTGAAGGACCGGCCCTTCCCACGGCCAGGGGCTGGGGCGCAGAGGGCACCCTGGCAGGGCTGTCTCACCTTCACAATCCAGCACAAAATGAAGCCGTCCCTCCAGAGCACTCAGGGCTTGGTGTCCAGCCGCCTTAGGCCTCAGGGGGAAGCAAAACTGAGTTGTTTGGAAAGCCAGCGTGGCTCACCCGTGCTCTGTGCTGGCGGGCAGGGGGGCACAGCCAGGACAGGCTGAGGGCAGAGCTGGGAAAAGGGCAAAACCAGGGGGCACAGAGAGAGCAGGGCCAGGCAGGATGTGGGGACCCATGGCCACGTAGTGCCTCAGTGGTCCCTGCAGCCTCCCAGCCTGGAGGAGACTGCGGTTCTGTCCCCTTCTGTCCTGTGGGGACCTGAGACTGCCCCGCACAGAGCTCCCAGAGGGGCTCGCTGGGACCAGGCTCTGTCCGTGCCCTGCACTCACAGCGGCCCCTCCATCCCTCCCCAGGGCCCCCATCGGGGACCAGACACGGGGCACCGGGGCAGGGATGGAAGGAAGCGGCTGTTTCCAGCCCGGGGAGCGGCCGAACAGGCTTTTTCCATCAGGTGCTCTGTCTCCAGCAGCAGGAGGCGAAAGAAAACAAAAGGCACGAGACGAGAGGGACGGGAGGAACCTGCGCGTCTGGATCGTGTAAGCAGCGACGTGCTGTAAACGCCGGGCGGGTGATGGATGCGCCGGAGGGGCCGAGCAGGATGTGCCGGACGCACATCTTCCCCAGCCCCGCCCGCCCGGCGCTGCCGGTAGCCGCTGGCCCGATGCCTCCGGTCCTCACGGAGCCTCCTGTCCCGGTGCTGCTGTCCCCTCCCCGGAGCCTCCTGTCCCGGTGCTGCTGTCCCCTCCCGAGCCTCCTGTCCCGGTGCTGCTGTCCCCTCCCCGGAGCCTCCTGTCCCGGTGCTGCTGTCCCCTCCCGAGCCTCCTGTCCCGGTGCTGCTGTCCCCTCCCGAGCCTCCTGTCCCGGTGCTGCTGTCCCCTCCCGAGCCTCCTGTCCCGGGTGCTGCTGTCCCCTCCTGAGCCTCCTGTCCCGGGTGATGCTGTCCCCTCCCGAGCCTCCTGTCCCGGGTGATGCTGTCCCCTCCCCGGAGCCTCCTGTCCCGGTGCCGCTGTCCCCGCAGCCCCAGAGGAGAGCCCGGCTCAGCTCTGCCTCCCGACGCCCAAATCTGGCTGTTACGGGATCCCAAGGGCGTGATTTACAGCCAGCCCCGAGCATCGCCCAGCTCCCCGCCCGGGGAGGCAGAAGGGCCGTCGGGAGAGCTGGATTAGGGCTGGATAAATAATGTGCAGTGATGCAGAGTTCGGGCCAGAGAGACCTCGGGCTCTGCCAGCGTGGTCGCCCCCTCCTCCCTGGCACTACGGCAAGGCAAAACCCCCTTGTCCTGCCAGGATGAGGGCTTTGGGACAACGAGGGCACAGAAGAGGACGGGTTCTTGTCCCACAACAGCTGCTGTGGGGAGAGCACCCGTCCCGCTCGATGCCAGCAGCAAATTCCTGCCTTCCCTGTCCAGCCGTGCCGTGTCTCTGTGTTTATGCAACGGCAGGAGCCGGCAGAACGAAGCGCTTTTTGTTTTTCCCTTTTTTGAGAACGGGGAGCTTTAATTCCCACCAAACAATGTTCTTTTTCCAGCAAGCTTAAAATAAGCCTTTTTGGCTCGGGCGTCTCTGGAGCCGTTGTGCAAATAAGGATGTGAGCTCCGTGCCGTGGCTGGGCCGGCACTACCTGCCAGGGGGGTTTTGGGGGGACACGGGAGGCCTGACCCTCCTCCCACCGCGGCGCAGGGCTGGCTCTGGCCAGGACAGCTCGCCGGAGCTTTCCTTTGATGAGTGGAAAATGTTGCTCACACAGAGATAGGGATGAGGCCGTGCTGGAGCCTCCTGCCAGAGCCGCCTGTCTGGCTGGGTGTGTGCTCAGGTGCGCTGGGGCCTCCCAAACCCCATGAGGAGCCGGATTCTGGAGCCGCCTGGTGCCCGGAGAAGCTGCCGTACCCTGCAGAGTTGCACCGACAGTGCCCAGTGCCCGCTGCAGACGGAGGGGACTGCAGCTCCCACCCCTACAGGGACATCCCTGCTTGTGGGAAACTCCACAAAGCGTTTTTCTGCCAGTTCTGTGGAACTGTGGCCTGGTTTTCCCCCATCCCCTCACCTGCAGGACCCACGGTGTGCTGTTCTGTGCCACACGATCCTGCCCAGCACGTCCCTGCTGCCAGACACGGGCATGGCGTGACACGGGTGCCTCACATCTCCTGGGCTGGGGTGGGCTCCCTGAGGGTTTGCTGGCAAACAAGTGCCTGGGTTTACTCAGGGCAGGTGGAGCTCATCTTCACAGCCTCTCCTGCCCCGTTTGGATCCCTGGTCCCCATCTCCAGGCCCTGCTCTCCACCCAGATTTCCCACGGCAGTGTGGCAAAGCGGTGACAGCAGCCGAGACGAGCACGTACAAAAGCCGAGCGCCTCTCCTGTTTCCAGTGCTCCAACGCCGGCACACCGTGCTCCCTCGGGGGTGTCCCTGCAGCCAGGATGGGCACACGGAGCCCTCCTGTCCCAGCCTGGAGGCAGAGCTGGCCGTGTCCCAGCCTCCCCATCCCAGCGCCTTCCCTCGGGCGAGGCCGATGGGGAAAAGCCTCCCGCGCCCGCCTCCCCCGGCTTATCAAATTTGGCCATGTCTGAAAAGGCCCCGGTTTCCTTTTCACCAAAAAAGATCAAAACTGGGTAATTGGCTGCCGGCACAGATGCCTCTGCGCCTCTCTCATGTGTAAACAGCATTGCCGAGCGCTGACACAACGCAGGCGGCCGCGGCACACGCAGGCGCCCCGGGGCTGCCACCGGCCCTTCTGGGGGTGCCAGAACAGCGCTGGAAGCCGCTGGGTGCAGGCAGGGGTTGGCTCAGCACCCCAAAAAACGCTGGTGGCCAAAGGCCGGGTGCTGCCGTGCACCTGAAGCACGGGCAGGTGTTTGCGGGGTTCCTGCGGCGGGTCCTGAGGTGACAAACGGGACACGCTGTGCTCAGCCAAGGGGACGGCAAAGCCTCCGAGACGCTGTGCTGGGGATGGCAGCGTGCCCTGGGGCGGGTGGCAGCGGCCGGGCTGCTCCCTGCCGCATCCCAGGGCTGGCAGGAGCAGCGGGACAGCGCGAGTTGGCCGTGCAGAGACCTTTACCCTGTTTGTGGGGTTTTCTAGAGGGCCCGGTTCATGGGCTGGGAAAAGGACCTGGAAATTTCCCTCCGCCCTACAAAGCTCAAGGGCCTTCAAATCCCCAGGGATGCCGCAGTGAGGAGGGTGGAGCAGGGAAACAACATCCAGCGCTGCCAGGAAAGGAGCAGGGCAGAGGCTGCTGCCCGGGAGCGTGGGGAGCAGCGCCGGGCATCCTCCGGGGCTGGGGCCGGACGGGAGGAGGGGCGGAGGGATGTACGGAGGGATGGAGAGGAGGAGGGATGCAGGGAGAGATAGAGGGGAGGAGGGATGCAGGGAGGGGCGGGGGGATGCACGCAGGCATGGAGAGGAGGAGGGATACAGACGGGAAGGACGCAGGGCTGGGAGCGGTTGGGTGGCGGACAGCACCATCGCGTGGCACTTGACCGCAGGGACAGCGACAGCCCGCAGCAGGGGGGTAACGCCAGCCGCTGTGCCCCGGACGGGGAATTACAGCCAGCACCCCCCCGTGCCTCAGTTTCCCCCGCCGCAGCACCCTGCAGCGCGGTGCCTGGCCCCGGAAAGCCAGGGCAGCACCCACCCACACCCAGCAGACCCACGGCCGGCTGTGGGCACAGCTGCTGTGTCCCCATGGCAGGAGCTGGAGGACAGCAGAAGGGGAAGGGTTTGGGGACAGACAGGCCAGGGGTGCAGGGAGTGATGGGTGCCACCATCTCACTGCTGGGCAGAAGGGTTTGGGGGCTCCTGGGGACAGCAGAGCTGGTGGTGGTGGCACACAGATGACAGCGGGCCCTCAGCCCCAGGCTTCCTGCTCACCTCGCAGGACACAGCCACCCCTGCTCCTCCTGCGAGCCCCTGCTCCTCCAGCCGTGTCCCTGCGGCCCTGGCAGGGCTGTGACCATGCTGGTGACCCCGAGAGAGCCCAAACCCCTCCCCAGAGCATGTTATTGCCACGAGAGCCCCTCGGGGCCGCCTGGTCCACGGGGGACCCGCCACTGACCACAGCCTCCGCTGCCAGCGGAGCCAGCGCCCGGGGCGGCGACGGGCGGCCGAGTCCCAGACCACGCTGGCCCCCTGCCCTGTCTGCTCCGAGGCTCCCTGGCACCTTGGGGACCGGACACACCTCTGGCAGGGCACAGCCGGGGGCTGGGGCTTTCCTTTTTTAGCTGCCCGGCTTGCAGGGACCGGTCACAGCGCAGGACACCCCTCGGCGGCCATGGAGCGAGCTCCAAACCTGGTAAGGTTCCTTCCCCGGCAGCTCGGGGCTTGCTCCTCGTTCTGCTTCTCTAACAGAATTATTTGCATGCTTGTTTACCTGGGGTTGTTTGCTTTGGAGGTGCCTGCCGTGGCGTGCCAGGGCGAGGATGCAGCAGCCTGGGAGAGCAAAGCCACGCCAGTCCGGCCGGACAGCCCGGCACCGGCCGGGGAGAATGGCGCTGGCCGAGCCCTCCCTGCCCCAGGGCACTGCACACCCACGGGCAGGGGCTGGGGCTGCCTGGGCCACTGCAGGGACACGGCTAACAGGGAGCAGGACTACAGAAAGCAACTTTGTTCCCTGCTGGGCAGCCTGCCGGGCGGTGGGACAGGGCTGCTGGGCCCGGCGAGGCCGGAGGGAGAAGGGAAGGAAAAAAAGCATCTTTTCTCTCTCACTGTGCTCAGAGCACAGAGGGAGGGTTGGGATAAAGATCCCATTCTTGTCTGCCTCATCTCTGTAAGGATCCTTTTAAACCAGAGGCTGCCCAGGTACAGCCTGTGGGTCTCTCCCGACACGCAGCTGCCTCAGGGTGGGCAGGGAGGGGACTGGGCACAGCTCAAGCAGGGGCACTTTGGGCAACACATATTGCCAGCTGCAAGCAGGCTGAGGGGCAGCCACACACACCAGCTCATCGTGGCCTGCACATCTGCCCTCAGGTGTTTCTCACCTGCAGGCCAGCACCGCCTCCGGGCATTGAATGTGCCACCTCAAAGTCAAGGTGGTCCTGCCATCACCTGGTGACCCCTGGCAGGAGGGAGAGCTCCCCTTCCATTCCAGTCCTGCAGCCCAAGCAGCCACTCACCATCCTCCCTCCTTCTTCCTCAGCTTCTCCTCTGCATCTTCACCTTCGCCATGGTGCTGGTTCCCGAAGCCAAGGACCAGAGCAAGGCAGCCAAGGGCAGGAGAAAGGGCCTGGCACGGCCAGCAACAGCCCCCCCTGCCCTGGCCTGGGCCCCGGACGAGCCCTACACCAGCATGGCAGAGTACGAGCACAGCATCCAGGACATGGTGCGCCAGCTGAGGAACGGCTCCGAGCCGGGGGACACCAAGTGCCAGGTGAACCTGAGGCTCTGGAGGTCCAACCGCAGGAGCCTGTCCCCCTGGGCCTACAGGTGAGCCCGGGGCAGGGACCTGGGGGACAGGCCAGGTGGCTCTGTGCCAGCACAGGGGCTGTGGCAGGATGCGATGCAGACCCCATTTCACCCTGGCCACGCACTGCCCCCATCACCACCTCACCGGCTTTGTCCCGCTTCCCTTCTCCTGCAGGATAAACCACGACGCCACACGGATCCCAGCAGACATCCCCGAGGCCCGGTGCCTCTGCACGGGCTGCATCAACCCCTTCACCATGCAGGAGGACCGCACCATGGCCAGCATTCCCATCTACAGCCGCCTGCCCGTGCGCCGCCTGCTCTGCCCGGGCCCGGCCGAGGCGGGGCACAGGCCCTCAGGCAAGAAGAAATGCCACAAGAAGTACCAGATGGTGATGGAGACCATCGCTGTGGGCTGCACCTGCATCTTCTGAGGCTGCAACGCCAGCGCCCCGCAGCTCCCCGTGGGCATCTAAGCAGCTTGCTCTTGCTTCCCGAGCTTGCCCGGCCCTTTGGGAGAGGCCACCTGGCTGGGCATCAGGGTGAGGGGAGATCCCTGTGCAGGGAGATCCCTCAAAATTCCCCTGCCAGCTCCAGCAGCCCTCTGGGGACACCCAGTGCAGAGGAGCCCCCGTGAGTCACCCAGCCCCAGACACCGCCTGCAGGGAGGGGCTCAGCTGTGGGATGGGGGAGACAGGGAGGGAGCTGCCCACGGTGCCTCTGGCTGGGCAGGATTGAGATCAGGATTGGGATCAGAATCGGGATCGGGATCAGGATCAGGATCGGGATCAGGCCTCCTCCTTTCCCAAAGTCCCCACTTCCCTTTGTTGGCTCCATTGCTGCAACAGCTCCAGCAACACCCAGCCCTTCTGTCCTTCCCGGTCCTGCCCAGTCTTTCCCAGCCCTCCCACAATCTCCTCTGTGCCAGGCTGGGCAGTCCAAGGAGCGGGGCGAGCTGCTGGTGGTTTGGGCAGCTTCTGAGGTCTCAATAAATCGCATTGCTGGCCCTGGTCTGAGCTGCCTCTGCCCTGCCCAGCTTCTCCCACTGAGGCTCCTCTGCCCCCCAGACACAAGCCTGGACGCCCCCAGAAACACCGAGCACCTGGCAGGACGTGTGACAGCCCCGGCTGCGTCCCTGGGGCACAGGAGCAGGGTGAGGCTCCAGGCACAGGAGAGGCCGTGGGATCTGAGAGTTTTCCAAGGGCACAGCCGGGAAGGCAGGAGAGCCTGGTGGGAGCTGGAAGCTCGGGAGGGATCCATCTGCTGCCAGTGCCGGCCAGCGTCACCCCTGAAAGCCCCCCAAGATCCCTCCCAAACTCAGCCACCCTTTTTCAGGAGAAGGCACAGGCTCCTTTCCGGTAGAGCCTGGGGTGAGGGAACAGGGAAACTGAGGCACACGGCACAGACACAGCAACACTGGGGAGGAACTGTATTCCTGAAGGCCTTCAAGTCACCGGGACACAGCGAGTCCCTTGTCCCCCAGCCCCCACCGGCCTCCCCACGGCAATAAATACTCCCCAGGCCACCACACACCACAGCCCCTGGCCCACCACCCCTCGCGGCTGTCACAGCTCCGTCTTCACCTTGTGCATCAAGTCCTTCTGGTCGATCTTCTCCAGCTCCTGGTGCCAGCGGTTGTAGGCCAGCAGGGCCACGTTCTTGGCTGCCACTGCCACCATCTCCATGGAGCTGGCCACCCACTCCGCGCCGCTGAGGTAGAAGAGGTTCTCGTGGAGCACGATGGGCGGCAGGGCCTTGGCGGCGTCGTAGCGGGGGTACGTCTGCCACTCCGTCACCTGCACCGAGTAGTAGGACCTGAAGAGGGTCTTCAGCTGGTGCTTGTCCAGCGGCTGCCGGGACAGGACGCGCCACACCGCGGCCTCCTGGGGCTGCTTGCGCCGGAACGCCGCCGAGATGTTGACGGGGCAGATGTTGTCCATGGCGTGGAAGAAGAGGTCGGGCGTGTCGGTGGTGAGGATGCTGGTGAAAGGGAACAGCTTGGGGTCGGGGAAGCCGAAGTAGGAGGAGTTGAGGTAGCCGTGCACCACGGAGGTGACGGAGGGCTGGAAGGCTCCGGGGAAGTCGGCGACGGGCGGGTCGAAGTTCTCGAAGGTGAAGTTGCTCCTGCTGGGATGCAGCGGAGTCGTCACCACCACCATGTCGTAGAAAGCCGAGCCCTGGCCTTCAGGGCTCTCGTAGTGGACCTGGTACAGGGCTCTCCCCTCTGGAAAGAGACAGGGGACAGTCAGGAGCAGCCCTGAGGCCCAGCTGGTGCTGCCCTGACCCTCTGTTTTCCAACCTGACCTCCGTCCCCTGGTTCTCCAGCACACACCAGGGCTGTGCCACAGCACCTGATGGTTATGGGTGAGCTGCTGATGCCTTAAGAGTGGCAGGAAGGCTTCATTAAGACTCTGGGAAACTGTTTCCAGAGAAGCCCAGCCTAGTGGGGGTAAAGAGGACTGAGGGAACACAGCCCACACCCCAGGCCCCAGATATTCTTCTGCTGTGGAAAGGGGAGCAAGCCTGCAACAAGGATGGTGCCACAGGAGAACCTGATGGACCTCAGGAGGAAGGGCAACCTCAGGGCTGAGGCTGGTGCTGCAGGGTCCCCACTGGATCGAAGGGAGAAGGACAGACCCCCAGGCCCTCTCCCAAGTGCCTCACCAGGACCAGGATGCCCTCCAGCCACAGCATTCCCACGCTGCCACCACCAACCTCCCAGAGCCACACGGGTGCCCAGGCTCACCCGAGCTGTGCAGGGAGATGCCTGTCACCCTGGCTGAGATGACATTGGCCTTGGTCAGCTTCAGCAGGCCTGAACACACCAGCTTATTCCCTCCTTCCACCGCCCAGGTGCTGCCCTGGGCTCCCGCCAGCGACATGGCCCCTGCAGGGAGGAAGACGAGGGTGGCTCCACAGCCTGGCCGCAGAGGAGGGGACGCCGAGGAGCGTCACACAGCAGAGAGGAGATGGCTTCACCTGCGAAGGCGGGCACCAGCACGGACTGGCCGTAGCTGGAGCGCAGCACGGCGGCGATGACGTCGTCCACGAAGCGCTGGGTGACACCCACCTCCAGCAGGGACTCGGCCACCGAGCGCTGGGTCATGTTCACGAAGGCCTCACCGCCCAGCGAGCGCAGCAGCTCCTCCAGGCTGGAGAAGGCGTAGCCGTGCGCCTGGTACTTGTAGATCCTGGAGGGGACGGGAGCGGGGGGCACTCGGTGATGCCCCGGTGCCGGGGGAACCCCCCCAGCCCCGCGGGCTCTCCTACCTCATGAACTTCTCCATCACCTCCTCCACCCACATCTGCAGGCGCAGGAAGCTGATGCCGTAGTGCCACCAGAGCCGGAAGAGGTTGAGCAGGTACCAGTCGGTCTCCTCCAGGACGAAGTGCTCCCCGCTGAAGATGGCGCTTTTCCCGGCCACCTCGCGCCGGTGCTTGAGGCCTGCGGGAGCAGAGGGACGGCGAGGCTGGCTGGCTCCTGGGAAAGGCCAGCACTGGACACGTCCCAGCACGGATACGGGCAGAGATGCTCTTGGAGGAGCATCAGGAATGAGAGACCCCAAGGCACGAGCTCCCAGCCACGTCATGTCGGGGCATCTCATGGAGCTGCTGCTGCCTACTGGGACAGACTGGTGGGAGTTTGTGAACAAACCCCAACACCGATTCCAGCACATGACGGTGAGCACCCCGTCCCTTTGTCTCCAGAGCACAACAGGGCAGGGGCGCACGGACAGCAAGGGGACCACCACGTGCCTGTGGTGCCAAGGGGGACTGAGAGAAACCCTCCCCACTCCCCCAAGCTCAGAGCCCGGCGGTGTCCCAGCCCCACAGCTCGGCGAGGGTAGCCCATGCAAGCGCTGGGCCGCCCGGTCTCACCCAGGATCTTGACGAAGTCCTGCATGTGGAGGCTGAGGGCGTGGATGGAGGCCCCCCGGCTCTCATACTGCTGCTTGTTGACGGTGACGGTGGCCAGGCGCCCGCCCACGCCCGCCGCCTCGTACACGTCCAGCTGCACCTGCGGCCCGAAGTGCTGCTGCAGGAAGTATGCGGCTGCCGAGCCCCCCAGCCCGGCGCCCACCACGGCTGCAGGAGAGAGCGGCCAGAGGCCGGGTCAGCGGCGCCCCGGGTGTTCCGCCGCTCCCCCGGCCGCGGTGGGGAAGCGCCAGCGGAGATGCGCGGGGATGGGGATGCGGGTGCTGCGGAGCGGGAGATGGGGTGCGCAACGCTCCGTGCCGGCCCCGGCGGGGCAAGGAGGCGGCCCGGTGCCGCCGGTCCCCGCCGCGGGCTCCCCTTCGCCCACGCCATCCCGCGCCGCGCCGTTCCCCGCGTACCGATGGAGCGCGGCGCGGCGCGGGCGGCGGGCGCGGCCGGGAGCGCGGCCAGGAGCGCGGCCAGGGCCGGCAGCAGCGGCAGCGGCAGCGCGGAGGGCGGCGGGGCCATGGCGCGGAGAGCGGCGCCGGCAGCGCCCGCCCCTCCCGCAGGCTCGGCCTCCGCAGCCGCCCCGCCCCGAGCCCCGCACGGGCGGAGGAGGCGGCACCGGCCCCGGGCAGCCGGACGCGCTGCCAACCCGCCCCTGCCAGCGCCCCGTCCCGCCGCCCTCCGCTCCGGGCACGTTTGTGCGAGCACGTTTTGCGTGCGCTGCGGGTGATGCTCACAGAGCTCGGTGCCCGGCTGAGCGGAGCAGGCTGGGTCCTGCCTGCATCATGCAGCGGCAAAGGGCGTTTCAAGCTTTCGGCTCGGAGTTTTGTGCCCTGGGCAAAGCGACGCTCCTGACGGCGAGCGGTTTGTGCCAAGGGCATCCCGCTGCTGCATCGGATTACAAAGGCTGAGCAAAAACTCTCCAGCAGGCTGGGCATGTAATGGCAGACCCAGAGCCTGCTCCTTACCAAGGGACAGAATTTTGTTTGAGAACCCATCACTTTGTCTCCGGGAAACACGACACAAGCACTGGCCCCTTCCTTTCCCCGGCCAGGAGCCACCTCAGACTTCCTGCACAACCCCGAACCTCAAGTGTGAAGGTCTGGGATGGGCACAGACAAAAATTACCCCCGCTCAGCTCCCCCTCACAACGGGCAGGAGCCCACCAGGATGGGGAGAGGACGATCCCAAGCAGTTCAAAACGCAGCACACAAATATCTTTGTAGCACGTCTCGGGTTTTTAGCAAGCTCTTACTTAACCAGCCTGATTTCCCCAGCGCTGTGTGCGACAAGAAATCTGCTGTGCACACAGCAGGGCTCCCAGGCAGGTCAGCACTGCTCCCAATCCCCGCCCTGCTTGCAGGAATTTTGGAATATCACGCCATAAGCAAAAACGCTCTGCCCCAAGCTCCGAGGCTTTTCTGCACGTGGTGTGGTTTGAGAGCTCCAAGCTCTCGCTGTTGCAGCAGAGAAAAACCAGCAGGGCCAGAAATTGCCTGTTGCAGCAGCAGGATTTCCTGGGCTGGGCTGGTTACACCGAACAATGCCCGTGCGTTTTAGCAGGATGAGGAAAAGCCCCTATAATGGGCCATCACCGCTGGCAGATCTCCAGCACGGGAATATTGATCTCACCCCCACAAAGGCTATCTGTAAATGGTCTTCTGGAAATGCCTTTGATTGCAGGGAGAAGTGCCCGGGGGCACCCAGAGCTCTGGGAGGACAAGGCCCACCCACAGGGCACCGAGTGTGACAGCAAAGGCAGGAACGGAGGCCCAGCTGTTTCTGCAGAGAATGAAATCTGTTACAAACACACCCTTACAGAGAAAACCTCGTGTTTTCCCCCACAGACCCCTGAACTCACAGCCTGCCTTGTGGGGGTAGCACAGTGTGAATGTACCCTGGAAATTAACCCACCCTTGACTGCACTGCAGCACAGCACACACTGGGGCAAACAAACACACAGAGCCGAGCAAAGATAAACCCAGATATCCAGATTTCAGCTGTTGGCAGAGCTCTGCTGGACCAACCATCACCAGAGGCTGGTAGAAAACAATTTTGTCCACGGTCATCCAGGAATAGACACAGCAGGAGGTGTGGAAATACCAAGGGCTGACACACCTGGGCAGGTTATCACTGACACAAACCCTGTGTGTGTGCATTTCTGGGAGCAGAAGTCCTTTTAGCCTCCTAAAGCACCGTTATAAAATGTTCAGCCAAATGCTGCTGTGGCCCTTTCACAGACAACGGGATCAGGAACAGCAAGAAACCTTCCAGTGTGCAGTCCCAGCTGGCTGGAGTTGGAATGAGCAGCAGTTTGGGGCAAGAGAAAAGGCGAGAGAAGTCACTGCAATTCTTCTGTTTTATTAGCAAATGGACAGTACCTGGACATCTAAAGGAAATCAACCCTTTCCAACATCAACTCAAATGTCGTTGTCAATTCCTTGCACAGCTCCCACACACCTATGTCTTTCATACAGCCAGAACCTTTGGGTAAACAAAGAGCACAGAAACACACGAAAAATACAATATATACACGGTTTTCCCCCTGCCCAAATGGCCTTAAGATTTTTGGAGATTAGCAACACTTTGTTCGCTTGACTTTGCAAGTGTTATCAAAACACCTCGAGTTTTAAAATAAAAAAAAATACTACAATATTCACAATAGAAAACTTAAATACTTTTTTTTTTCTTTTTTTTTTTAATTAAGGGACTGCTAAGAGCTATTGAGTGATCACAGCTCTTCCAACAGAAGCTCTGCTTCTGAAGCACTGGGAAGTTAAGGTTCACAAAGCAACATCCATTCCATTCTGCACTGCTCCTGGTCAGAGTTCAGACCTTGCCACGCTCATGACAGCGCCACTGGAGACTTGTCCAGGTGTGGAAATGAATGAAAGGTACATGACACTTCCTCTGCTCTGCTATTCCTGCCCTGTTAATGTATTTCTGTGCTTTATTCAACCATCACTGGATAAAGTGACTGCAGAGGAGCAGCTCATGGGTCGGTCCTGTCCCTGCAGGAGTTACAGAAACAGGGCAGAAAAGGCAGCAGGAACCAAATTCAGTCCACTCTTCCACAATCTCATCCAGGACAATAAAAGCCCCCCATCATTATGCGTGCTTGAAAGGCAAGAGAATCAAATTTTACCGGGGAAATCTGGATTCTGTGATGGAATCCAGGTTTGGTTATTTGATTTTCACTCCACCTTTCAAAGGAAGCAGAAACTGGGACAAACAACAGCCACGGGATTTCTCTCTTTGGTAACACCCGTGAAAGAGTCTCTCAGCACTGGCTCCATTTCACAGGAATCATAAAACGCGACTGGACCCTGTAGAGTTTTGTAGGTTTCACTGAGAGAAGAACTTGCCCCAAATTACACAGGGCCTCTGTGAGGGTGGGAAGGACTGCACAGAACTGGATCCCTCAGACTCCTGCTGCAGTGCCTCAGTGAGAGCAGACCCCAGGCAGAGAAGGTAAATACATCATCTCTCGGTACAGACAGAAGGTCTGGAGTGCATTTTAGGGCATTTTCTTAAGGCAGAAGCGGGTGACTGCTGCCTGAGGAGACAGGCAGAGTCGGCAAACCCAAGTTGGACTGAGTGGCTGTAACGTTTTCTTCACAGTCCAGTGGCTCCACGGGTGAGTTTGAAGAGGATTTGGATCCCAGCACTCCTGGCCACATCCAGCTGCAGCCTCTCTGTGACAGAAAACTGTCACTTGTGTAAAATGCCTGTGCTTCTGCTTGGATCCTTACAATTTAAGTTTCGCTTTCAAAGCTGGTTTCCAGCTCTCCCCTCGTACTGCAAGACTCAGCTGATCCAGCAGGGGCTGAAGAGGCAGCAGAGACCTCACTGCTCCTTCCAGCTGAGGACATGGGCTCCTCACTTTTGAGGAAGAACAGCCAGATTTGTAGTGCCACATTTCACATTTTACCCATTCTTCTCTGGAGAAACAGCGAACCCTGCTGACCTGCTCAGCACAACAATCAACAGCGAGTCCTGCTTATCTCTGAAACTTCCAAAAACATCATCATAACGCAGGACACTGAGCAGGAGGTTTGCCCGTGAGCTAAAGCTGCCAGAATTGCTGTTTCAGGGCTGAAATCTCCAGAACCTCCCTCAGAACCTACTGCAGAGAGGCAGAAAGCCACGCTCCAGGAAGGATCCGCTACAGACTCACACCACAGCTGCCATTAAATAAGGTTGCACAGAGCAGGTTAGAAATGTGCAGATTCCTTAAATTTCCGGGATGCCAACCCACCAACCGCACACAGTGTCCCCAGAGGAAAGACTGTCAATATTAAAGGCTGTGACAACCTTCAAGTCCACCACAAAAGGGTTTTTCAGCTGAAGCTTGCAAAGGAATGGGAGAAGAATAGATTTTCTTCCCAACCAGGGATGGCATCCACTCTAAGTAAAGCAGTGTTGGAAGTGCATTTGTCAGCTTGTGGAACCAATTCCAGACAGTAAAAAGGAAGAATGAACAAACCAGTAAGAAACAACCTGGAAACCAACCATTCCTGGTTTTGTGGCTTATCTGTTCTTCTGTCATTTGACTGCTTGCTGCTCTGCAAGGGGTTAAATTCTGATCCTCCTCAGTGACTGCATCCTTTCAGCTGAGATAAATGAACTCCCAGGCAATAGGGCCAGTGGGAAATACATATGTGCTGTGACAACAACATGTCTCCAACCAGGAGGACAGCTTGAGGTCAGCTTTCACTTCCTCAGCCTTCTGCTTCTCTTGCTTTCTTGTCACTGCTGCTAAAATTGGTTCAAGGGCACTTGAGACTTTGGAGCAGAGAAGATTTTTCTCCTTGAGGCAAAACCCAAAAGGTTTAGTATTTACAAGGATCATTGAAAGTAGGATCAGAACGTGGATTGGTTGTAATCTGAGGATCTCTACCGGAGAGCTGAGAAAATAGAACAGACCAGATTTCCTGCTTAAGGGCTCAGCTCCATTTTGCCAGCAGCTGCAACAAAGAGCACATAGTTTATCACGCTTGAAAGCTGCACAAATACCCACCAGGGAAGAGAAATTACTCTCCTCTAAAACATACATTTGGGCTGGAGATTAAGAGATGTGAGGACAGTTTTCTGGCTCCACCACAAATCACCATTCCCTGTTTTACCTTTGGGAACAAAGAGTCAAGCTGGAATTTTACCTGGAGAAGGAATATTAACATTAGTCCGACCTAACAACTGAATTCTTTTTAAACCCTCATCTCTATTCAGCTCTAGTACAACAGAGATTCCATGAATTCCAGATCGTTTTCGTGACGCAACATAAGAAAAAGCTGCCCCTAAATGTCATTTCAAGTGATCATCTTCACCCCCTCCGAGGGCTCTGGGGACAAGGGAAGACATCAAATCCAGGTGATAATAATACTCATCCCTCGGGACTTTTCCCAGTGCTTTGCACATGAAAAGCCTCACCACATCCCTGTGAGGTAGATCAGTATTATTACAGTCCCTTAAATACAGCTGTGGAAAGTGAGGCAGAGAAGTTCCTTTCCTGGAGGCCACTGCAGGAGTCTCCCACAGAGATGGAACAGAGAGACAAGAACAGAATTTCCCTTTCTCTCCATCATCTCCTCTCTTCCCCATTCAAACCTTCACGGAGAAACAAGCAGAGAAAAGCACAAATTCCTTACAAACAGCAGGACTCCTACTACCACTCCAGGGACTCCCAAGACGCATTATTAAATACCCAAGTACCTCAGAACGAGCGGCGACAGCGCCGCGACCCCGCCGCCATCGCACCGTACAAACCCAGCTCAATAAATAAGCGAAGAGGTGCAGCTGCGACTGCCCCCAGCTCAGGTGGAGCAGCTGAAGCCGCGGTCACTCCTGTGCCTCCACGGCCACGCCGACCAGCGCGTGCCTGATGGTGCGGCCGTGCAGTTTGTAGCCGTCCTGCGTGACCAGCGCCACCGTGCCCGGCTGCACGCCCTCGGCCGGCACGTGGCACACGATCTCGTGGTCGTAGGGGTCGTACCTGCCCCCGAGGGGGTTCATCTTCTGCAGGCCGTGCTTGGCAAAGACGCTCTGCAGCTTGGCCTCGATGAGGGAGAGGCCCTCGTAGATCTTCTTCAGGGTGGGGTTCGGGTCGCTGGGCTCCGCGTGGCCCGCGGCGCTCTCGGCCGTCTTCTCCAGGATGTCTGCTACCTCCACCAGGTCCCTGCAGAAACTCTGGATCCCTGCAGGAAGGAAATGAAGGACAGCTCATACAACATCCGGAGCTCCAGCACCAAGGACAGGCAAAGTTACGGCGGTTTGAAGGCACCTTTAAAGCTGCTCATTGATTTGAAGTTAATTTAGCGAGACCGGGCGGTGACTTCTGATTCCTGGAACGAAAGCTTCAGCGTTAAGAGACTCATCCAAATCTAATCTAAAGACTCCCCAAACCAAGGTATATGCAGGAAATGCACATCCATACCACGAACATATATATATTTGGTATTCCTGACAGAGCAGAGCATTAAAGTCTCACTCCAAACAGATTTCTGCAACTGAGATTTGTCATTTGGGACTCGGCTCCACAGCCCCTGCTCCAGTCCCACTGACATGATTTTGTCACACAAATTCCCGTTCCACAGGGAACAAACACAATGGGGGGAAAGCAAAAACAATGCACTGCTGTTCTAAAGCACAAAATCCCCTATTCATTCATAGCTTAAAACCATTGTGGAAGGACTGAACCAAAATGGTCCTTGGGTTGGTCATGAAAAGCCAGGCAGGTTTTGTCATTGGAAAAACGGGGTTGTATTGGCTGCATTTCCAGCAGTGGGGTTTTTGCACAGTGCAGAAATTCCAGGAAAAGCGGCCTCCCTCAGTCACATAAATGTCATAACTCCCTGACTGGAATGACACGTTAGGGAAACAGAGAAAATGAGGCAATAGTCAGGTGCTGTCTGCAACTGTACGTGTGAACAGGCACAGAACAAAGGGAGAGGAAGGAGATGCAGCAAAGGAGCAGACAGAAGCCCAGCAATTACCACTCATTTCACGGAATCAGAGGCATTTAGGCTGCTCAGGACCTTGAAGATCATCAAGTCAGCACTGCCAAGGCCACCACTAAACCATGTCACGGAGTCTTTTCAACACCTCCAGGCATGGTGTCCCCAACTCTTCCCCGGGCAGCCTGTGCCAATGCTTGGCAACACTCTCAAGTGAAGAAACTTCTCCTAAAATTCAATCTAAACCTCCCCTGGCACAACTCGAGGCTGTTTCCTCTTGACTTACCTCTCATCAATTGGGAAAAGAGACTAACCCCACCTTGCTATGACCTCCTTTCAGATTTTCCTCTTATCTACAGATCTCCAAGCCTCACTCTGCGAGCAATTTCTAATGAAGAACTTTTTTTTTTCCTTCATGCTACATATAAAATCCCAAGAGCTCAAAAAAAACCCCTCAAAATCAATCATCCCCAAGCTCAGCAGCCATTTTATAGCACCATGGGTGGAAGGTAAGAAAATAGAACAGCTCTAATTTCAAGGCTGCTAGAATTAACTAACAATAAACCTCTTGAGATTCATGCATTATACAGAAAAACAGGTTTTCATTGTCAGAGATGCTTCTGGCACGGTGCAATGCCTGAACAGCACTTTCTTCCCCCTCCACTTGCTTCTGCTGCCAAAGCTACAAATCCAGATGGTTTCACTGACACTAAAATCTTTCTTTAAAAGGTTTTAAACATCTAATCTAGATATTGACAGCTACTGTTCCAGGCTGCATCTACCTCCAATGAACTGAAGCAGAGGAGGCTGTTAATCTAGTAAAGGAGATCACAACCTGATGACACAGCTGAGGATAAAACACACCCTGCCAGAGCCAATCCCAAGCGCACAGCAGAGCCTGCATTTTTCAACCAAGTCAGCAGAACTAAACTCAGCTGCACTGGGACTATTAAAAAAAAATTAAAAATAATAGCCACAATTCTGTGGGTAAACCTGATAGGACAGGACACAGCTGGACACTGAGGAAAAATAGTGATTAAGCCCAGATATCAAGAGTCCAGGCCAAACACCACAGCAGGCTTTAAAATAAATGAGGGAGGGCAGGACAGGGGGACAGAAAAGCTGCTGATCAGTGTTTTCTGCCCAGGCAGGCAGGCCAGTGCAGTAAACGCAGCTCTTCTGCTTACCAAAGAGTTTGGCATCTTCCACAAACTTCTGCGTTCTCCTCCGCACGTTCTCGGAATCTGCCAAAGCTTTCCGGTACCGCTCCTGGAACCACAGAGGGGACACATCAAACCAGCAGGGAAAACCCCTTTCCTGACACTGGAAACCCCTCAGAAATGCTTTTAAAAAGAGAAGGTTGTGCTGGGCTCCTGCATTTTCATACACAGCCAAGTCCTTCTACTGATTAACCAAAAACTGCAACTCCCTCAGAAGACCCAAGGGAGGCCAAAACTTTTCTGGGCACTGAATGACTGAATTCAGCTGAACAGCCACTGTCAGGCTGCTGCTGAGATCCTCCTTCCTCCAGCAGGCAGCTCTGTGACAGCTGATTGCTCACTCAGTGCAGGATTCTCGGGGTGATTATCCCCAGAACAGCCCAGTGCTGTGGGATATAATCCCTTCCTCAGTCACGTGTGTTCTTCAATATAGAACCTCATTTCCACCACACACAGACACTTAAAAGGACTTCCCTTCTTGGCTCATCTGGATCCAGTGTGACATAAAGCTACTAAGGAGTGTCCAAAGGAGGGGCATGGGGATGGTGAAAGGCCTGGAGGGGCCACGGAGGAGCAGCTGAGCTGGAGGAGACTGAGGGGAGACTCCTCAGGGTCTGCAGCTCCAATCTCTGCTCCCTGGGACAGGGACAGCACCCAGGGCAGGGCTGGAGCTGTGCCAGGGCAGGTTTGGGTTGGATTTTGGGAAAGGTTCTTCCCCCAGGGGGTGCTGGCACTGCCCAGGCTCCCCAGGGAATGGGCACGGCCCCAGAGCTCCAGGAGAGCTTGGACAGCGCTCCAGGGATGCTCAGGGTGGGATTCTGGGGCTGTGCAGGGCCAGGAGCTGGGCTGGATGATCCTGTGGGAACTCAGGATATTCCACGTTCCTGTACCAGCACATGACATTAACTAACACAAAGCCACTGCCACAAGGCTGTGAAAGAAGTGCCCAGCTCCAGCACAGAGCTTTTCCCGCCAGGATCACTCCGTCAGTGCCCTGCTGCTGGCACTGCTGACAGATGGTGTTTTGGGGAAGGCAGGGTGGAATTTCACCCTCTCACACTCAGGGCACAGCTGCCCTGGAGCTCTGTGCGTGTCACAGCATTTAGGGACAAATCCAGGGCTGGAAACCAGACCAAGCCAAGGGGACTGAAGCAAAGGCAGCCAGCACACTCACAGTTAAATCTCGGACTTGCTCTTCCAATTTGATGGCTTTGTGCTCCAAGGCACAGTCAGGGAGGGGGTGCTTGGGCTCCTCGCTGGGGTCCTCGGGGCCACACTCGTCTCCTGTACTTCTCTGCTGAGCTGCAGTGCTGAAAGCACGGGGGGGGCCTCTGAAATACAAACTAGGGACAAAGAAACAAAGGTGAGTAACTTCAGGGTCAATGAGAACTCAAGACTGGCGTCATTATTAAAAGCAGGCTCTCCTAGAAGAGGCACACAGACACGATTTTAGTTCTTTTCAGAAAACACAGACAATCGGCCAAGAAGCACAAAGAGGTGTTTTTAAATTCCTTTATTTTAGACTAACATGGCACACAGAGGCTTTACACCACTTCTTTGGCATACCTTGAAAAGAGTCAGATTTCCACAGAAACACAGAATAAATGAGGTTGGAAAACGCCTTCAAGACCATCAAGTCCAACCTGTTCCCAATCCCCATCTTGTCGGCAGCCCAGAGCCCTGAGTGCCACATCCAGCCATTCCCTGGACACTTCCACCACCCCCCTGGTGTTTTCCAACATAAATAATTCTGTGATTCCCTGATTGTGCTTCTCTCTCCCTCCCACTACACTTGCTTTTACAAACCAACGTAGACAGGGCTCATTCCTGCCAGCAAGAGCCTCAGCTCCACCTCCCTCTCACACCTTACACCAGAACAAAACAGAATTTACTTCCAAAGCAGCTCCATTCAGGAAACATTTCAGTACACACCTAACGAGGGTGTATTCTCCTTTTTTGGGAATACCTGGGCTCTTCCTGTGAGAAAAGCTTTCAACACTCCCTTTGTGCAATGTTTTATATCCCTTCCATGCAACGTTTTCCATACACTAAGTGCACATCTACCCCGTGAAAGGCAGCACAGCCCAGAAATCCCTGTGCTGGCACCAACTCCACTCCCTGTGTTTCCACAGAACAATTCCACTCCGCACAGAGATGCTAATTTAGACCCCAGCATCGATTCAGCTGAGTTCTCAGTACGAGGCCTGCACCATTAAGCATTCTTCCTCTTTAGCAGGGCTGCACTGCTCGTGTTCAATGTCACAGAAGTGCACAGAGCTTGTCCTGGGGTCTGTCACAGATCCTCAGTGCTGTTCAGCTGTTTTGCCCCCTTTATTCCAGTACTGGAGCTGAGCAGAATTCAATCTCAAGGAGTTAAACCAGCTGAAAAATAACCCTATAAAACAAGAGGACTTTTCTCTCAAATAGGTGAGATGTGGGGCAGGGAGGAGGTGTCCCTGAGGTGGTTCAGACTGGCTCAGCCCTCAAAGCCCAGCTCAAGAGATCTGTATCTGCCCAAAGACCACCCGGTGTTTAGCAGCCCAGATGTTTCCTCATTTAAATCCTTAATGTTGGGTTGCTAAATGTCCCACAGCACTAATGACAAACTTCCTTTCCCCACCTGAGGACAGTTGCATGTGCAATTTTTATTAAGTGGGTACTTAAAACATCATCTGTATGTCAAACCACTCCTTTTCAACAAACTAAGTGCCAAACACAAGCCTAAAGTGCTTTCTCTACTTACGCTTGCTCTAGAGTAGGATGTTCCTCAGACTAATCTTTAAAGAACCATCTGGGTTCCAGGAATGCCAATACAGGAAAAAAAACCCACATTTCATCCCTGGCTGCTGTTTGGGGCACAAGACCCCATCCTGAATGATTCTGAAGATTCCTGTCACATTATTTTTATTCACTGATTAACAGCACTCTATCAAAGTTAGAGAAAGTAGATTAAACTAGAGGGGAGGACAGAGCAGGATCCCTCTACCAAGCTTTCAAAAATCAGTCTGAGGCTTTCTTTGCACCTAAAAATGTCCATGAGAAGCACCAGCTCCCAGCTTTATCCTTTATCGTCTCACATTTAACCTGGAAGAGCTGCGGGGATGGAAACCACAGCCATGCTACAGACGAACCAAAGAACCTGAAACGCAGCTGAGAAATCTCTCTGGGGCCCCCAGAGGTGAAACTCCTGTGTTTTAAAAATAGGCTGTGCAGCTCAGTTAACTCCTCTGCACCCCAGACACCAAGGCTGGTGAGGTATTTCCCTGTGCCAGTGGTTAGTGCAGGGATGGGTGTGTTTTGCGTGGGAGAGGGGCACGGAGGAGCCGGTCCCAGCTGCCTACGTGGAGCAGGGAGCTGCCTGCATGGACTCCTCCCTGCAGCCTCTGAACCCAAAACCCCAAATCCCAGAGCGCTCCCCCGAGCAGGGGACATGCCCTGGCTGTCACATGCTGCCTGGAAAAGTCGTGGCCAAGAAATCACGGCCTGATTCCAAAGCGAATTCTTCAGGTCTGTCATGCGGGGTTGAAAATGCCGCTGAATTTACTCCTTCCTGCAGGATGAAAGGAAACCTCCCCAACAAGTGGCAGGAGCTATTTTCAGGCTGTGCACTGACCAGGCTCCATCTCCTAAAGGCTGGTTTGATCACAGCCACCCTAAAAATAGGCATGGATCCCACGGGAGGAAGCTGACACGTCCTGAAGTGACAGACTCGTGGAAGTCGCGGGGCTTGTGGAAGGGGTTACACAAGTTGGTGTCGCAGAAAGATTTACAAAGAGATGTCACAGCAAGCCAAAGAGATAAGAAAGAGCAGAGAAGTTGATTGCAGCCATATGGCTGAAGCCAATTGTCCTCCAAGATTAATGTTTCAGCGACAGGAGAGGGTTTCTGGTCAGAGGCACAATGGTGTCACCTCTTTCTGGAGCACCCCAGCACTCCAAAGTGACAATCAGCTCTCTCTAAGGGAAGGGTCTTTCCCCAGCCCTCCTGGAACGCTCCCTCCTCCTCCCAAATCAGCATGACAAAACACTCGAGTGCTGAGACACACAGAAACATCTGCACTGGCTGCAGATCTGATGAGCCTGCTCGGGAAGGAAATCTAATTACCCCCAATTCCATCGCGCTGTTTCATCAGGGAGTGACTGCAGAGATAATCCAGGGGAAGGAAGGGATTGTCCCGCTCTACTCTGCACCGGGGCAGCCTCACCTTGAGTCCTGGGGCAGTTCTGGGTGCTAGGATGTAACACCTAAAGCTCTTAGAGAGTGTCCAAAGGAGGGACACGAAGATGCTGAAAGACTCATTGCACCTTTTTCAGGGTGTTTAGTTTTCACCCACGTAAGAGGGAGAATTTCCTGACATGCATGTACATCTAGTCCCGAACACAGCTGCCTCTATTATGTGCCGCAGATTTATTAAATTACGTTTACATAGTCTTTTGGTGGTGTTTCTCATCTAGACCAAAGAAAAAAAGAAAAATTAACAAGCATTTTGGGTTTTCTTTTCCTTCCACCTGCCCACACTTCACTCAAACAACCAAAGCACCTTTATAGATTTCTCTTGTCTGAGCCATATTCCGTGGCGTAAAAAAGCATAAGTGGACACTGCTCCTCCGCCTAAGTATTGACACAATTAAATGGATGCTCTTCCTGCGACCACCCAAAACACACTGATGGCACATGTGCCGCCTCACCACCAAAAACAAAACCCGAGGAGCACATTAAACCCGAAATTAATGAACAAATGCTTCAGCCGGGCGAGACACAGAACCCACGCACGGTGGCAGGAAACCACCTCCCAACGCGACTTACCGAGCGCCGAAACGCTTTGCCTTAAAAACGAGCATTAATTTACACCCCAAAAAGTCACTTTTCGGGGAGAAAGAGCTTGGTTATGGGGGGTTATTTCTGCCGCAGGGCGTTTTGAGGAGGGCAGCACGGCGGCGCGGGGTTTTGGCGGTGAGATGGGGAGCGGCGGGGATGATGGAGAGCGGCGGGGTGCGGGTCGGGGTCTGGCTGTGGGTTCGGGTCGGGCTCTAGATCCGGGCCAGGGTCGTGGTTGAGGTCCGGGTCGGGGTCTGGATCCTCTCCCGTTCCCGTTCCCGCCCCCGGCGCGGCGCCCGCCCGGGCCCGGCCCCGCGGCGCTGCCACGTCTGTCCCCGACACCCCGCGGCTCCGGGCCACCGCTGTCCCCCCTGCCCGGTCCTGCCCGGCCCGCCCGGTGCCAGCCCGCCCCACGTACCTGCCAGAGCCGGCCTTGCCGGCCGCGGGCAGCAGGGCCCCGATGTGCCGCAGGGAGCGGGCGGCCATGGCCCCGCACCGAGCGCCGAGGAGGCGGCGCGGCCGCGTCAGCGCGGAACTACAGCTCCCACACGGCCCCGAGAGGCGGGCAGGGGCTCGTCAGCGCGGAACTACAGCTCCCACACGGCCCGGGGAGGCGGGCAGGGGCTCGTCAGCGCGGAACTACAGCTCCCACACGGCCCCGAGAGGCGGGCAGGGGCTCGTCAGCGCGGAACTACAGCTCCCACACGGCCCCGAGAGGCGGGCAGGGGCTCGTCAGCGCGGAACTACAGCTCCCACACGGCCCGGGGAGGCGGGCAGGGCCGCGTCAGCGCGGAACTACAGCTCCCACACGGCCCCGGGAGGCGGGCAGGGCCGCGTCAGCGCGGAACTACAGCTCCCACACGGCCCCGGGAGGCGGGCAGGGGCTCGTCAGCGCGGAACTACAGCTCCGGAGACGGCTCCTGTCAGCCGAGAGTCGGATCTGGACACACGGTACCGGCCCCCGGGCCCTGGACAGAGCTCTGGTGTCCCAAGGATCAGACCTGGAGCTCGGCCCCAGACACAGGTCCAGTATCCCAAGATCAGACCTGGGCACACAGCCGGTTCCCTAGAGCTCGGCCCCAGACACAGCTCCGGTGTCCCAAGGATCAGACCTGGGCACACAG
Organism: Hirundo rustica; assembly: GCF_015227805.2. Taxonomy (NCBI): domain Eukaryota; kingdom Metazoa; phylum Chordata; class Aves; order Passeriformes; family Hirundinidae; genus Hirundo; species Hirundo rustica. The sequence continues at coordinate 1,677,444 of NC_053463.1, forward strand.
CACCCGTTCCCTAGAGCTTGGCCCCAGACACAGCTCCGGTGTCCCAAGGATCAGACCTGGGCACACAGCACCCGTTCCCTAGAGCTTGGCCCCAGACACAGCTCCGGTGTCCCAAGGATCAGACCTGGGCACACAGCACCCGTTCCCTAGAGCTTGGCCCCAGACACAGCTCCGGTGTCCCAAGGATCAGACCTGGGCACACAGCACCCGTTCCCTAGAGCTTGGCCCCAGACACAGCTCCGGTGTCCCAAGGATCAGACCTGGGCACACAGCACTCGTTCCCTAGAGCTTGGCCCCAGACACAGCTCCGGTGTCCCAAGGATCAGACCTGGAGCTCGGCCCCGGACGCCGCTCCTTGCCCCCATGACTCGGTCCCTGCCCCAGCTCCTGCCCCCATCAGAGTTCAGACCCAGACACTGGGCACACAGCTCTGCTCCCCTTGGCTCGGACACGGGCACATGGCTCTGTCCCCTAGGGCTCGGACCTGGTCCCCACAGGACCAGCCCCGGACACAGCTTTGGTCACCCCAAGACACACAGCTCCCACCCCTGGGTGGGTTAAGGGGTGATAACAGGAGAGGTTTCACCCCTAGTTCAGGAGAGGGCTGGAAGGGACTTCGAATGTTGCTTACCCATGTGAATAAACATTAACCAAAACCCAAAGCCTTGGCCACAACAGCTGTGGGCTACCCAGCATGAAGGACGAGGCGAAATGGCTTCAAACTGCCCGAGGGCAGGGTTACATGAGATATCGGGAAGGAATTCTTCCTTGTGAGGATGCGGAAGCCCCGGCACAGGGTGCTGAGCCCACCCCAGCCCCTTTCCCTGGGAGCAGGAGTAGCAATCCCACCCTGTTCCCTCGGCAAGAGGACCAGGCGGGCCAGTGCCAGTGTTTTTATTAAAAGCTGCTTACCTAGGTACTAAAACAGGGCTGTGGAAGAACGAGCTTCAGAGGTTAATTGTGGCAGTCCATAGCATGAGAGGTGATGGTGACTCCCTTGTTCCCAGCATAAAAGCTGGGGCCTTTCCTTCCCATTCCTGTCCCTTGTTTCTACCTGTGCTGAATTACCTTACTCTATTTCACTTTTCTGCTCCACTTGCCCTGCTGGTTTATGTTTTTTTTAATTTAAATTTTCAGACTTCCCTTCACTGCATTTCAATCACATGCCTTAGCAATCTGTGTCTGAGTGCAGCAACCAGAGTGTGAATGTGCTGTTGGCCAGGAGACACCCCTGCCCTTTTCCCTGCTCCCCCCAAAACCAGCATGGGACCAGGGCAGAAAGCTGGCCTGCCTCCGTCCCCAGCCATTTGCAGCACTTCTAAGCTGTTTAGCAAAGGTAAAAGGTGTCCATTTTGATAATTTTCTTTCCAAAGCTGACACTTGAGCTTCCTGCATTCCAAGGGAAGGCAACGTGCCCTCACCCTTACTGCCTGGAGAACAAGAAGGAAATATCGGACAAAGGCACTTGGCTGAGGCACAGCAAGCTCGAGCCATGAGGAACCCTGAGACGAGACCCTGCAGAGCTGGGAGCAGAGAGCAGGGTGAACAGTCGACATCTCCGAAGTGGCTGGTCCTGAGCAGCTCCTGAATCCCAATACTGAGGGGGCCAAAACCCCCGACGAGTCCGTGGTTGCTTTGGCAAATGTTAGCCTGGACACACGCTGATCCCGAAGGCTGGAGCGCCTGCTGGGCAGTGCCAACTGCCAGCCCCAGGCTCTCCCCTCCTTCCTTCTGCACCCAGAGTTGGTGTCGGACTCCTGGCTCCAGGGCAGGCTCCCCCCAGAGCTGGGTTTCCCGGTAGTTTGTGACCCTGATCCACAAGGAACTCCCTTTCCCCACCCTCCTCCCAAATCCCCTCCCGCCCCCTTCCCCTGGTTTGTAGTGGTGGTGGTGCCGCAGTGCTGGGGGCTGGGAGAAGGTCTCTTCCCACCACTCCATCCCAGCACCCTCCCAGTGTCTCGGAGAAAGGGGGCTGGTAGCTCCTCTGTGATCCCCAGTGTGTGTTCGGGGTTTGGCAGGCTGACTTAAGTCTGCTTCTTCTCCCATTCCTGCAGAAAAAGGAAAAAAAAAACCCCAAAAAACCGGGATGAGGAGACATCGCTTGAAAGCAACGCTTCAAGGCATTCCTCCCTCCTGGGGGCTTTGGACCCAGCATTTTCCAAGCATTTTCACTGCTGCCCTGGGCATTGTAGGGGTGATGCTTCCCCTCTCCCACCCAGCCCTGCAATTCCATGATTTCGTGGTTAAAAAAGGGGTGAAAACTGAGATTTCCCGTGGGGCCAGGGAGGAGAGGGAGAGCTAAGCAGGACCTTGGCTTTCCGCAGCACGCTCCCCGTGTTGGCAGGGATGATGGAGGGGCTTCTCTTCCTCAGCTCTGCCGCACAGTTCACAGGGACCAAGTGCTCAGGGGAGCTCCCGTTGGGCTTGTTTGTAGTTTCCTGTGGAAAAGGGGGAGCAAGAAAAGCTTAGGAAAGCCAGGAAGCATTGACAACTGGATTAAAAAAACTGCCCCCCCCCAAAAAAGGTATGAACTGTAATGAGATAAAAGTTGAGGTGACCCAATTCAACTCACACACCTCCGTCCAAAATGGGATAAAGCCATGGGGATTTCCCCTCTCCCCTGTGCTCCCCCCAATACCCCAGCCACTGTTTCTTGCAGAAGTTGGAGCTATGAGCGAGGTAAAAGGGATGCATACCCCATTCTCAGCCTTGCCGGTCACGGCCAGCCCCAGGGCCGGCCCTCCTGCCAGCGACTGCTTCAGCTGCTCCTTCACTTGGGTCAGCTTGAGCTCCAGATCGACCCGAGACTCCTCCTTCTGCCGGCACCGCTCCTCCAGCACCGCCACCCGCTGCTCCAGCTCCTGCAGCCTCGGCCCTGTGCGCACAATCACCCGGCTCAGCGCCGGGACCATGCACCCATCCATCCATCCATCCATCTGTCCGTCCATCCATCCATCCATCCATCCATCCATCCATCCATCCGTCCATCCATCCATCCATCCTCCTGTGCAGCGACACTAGATGGGGCTGCCAGCCCGGCAGAGTGCTGCAGCCAGCCCAGCTCCCGGCTGTGGTGTCCCTGTGCCAGCCCAGTGTCCCTGTGGCCAGTCCTGTGTCCCTGTGCCAGCCTGCTGTCCGTGTACCAGCCCAGTGTCCTTATACCAGTCCTGGGTCCTTGTGCCAGCCCACTGTCCCCGTGCCAGCCCGGCTCTGTACCCGAACACCTCGCAGCCCTCGGATGGCCCCGACCTACCCGTGCTGCCCTTCATGGCTTCCCGCAGCTCCCGCTTCTCTTTCCGCAGCGACATCAGCTCACTGCGGATCGATGCCTTCTCCTTCTCCAGCTTCTCCTTCTCCGTCAGGAATCGCCTGGCGTCCTCCTCGGCCCGGTTCTTGCCGTACCTGTACTGGTTGGCACCTGCAGGCACGGGGAGAGCCCCTGAAGGGCCGCCCCGATGGCAGCCCTGCTCCGGCTGAGCCCACCCACGACCCGTGGGTGCACATCCCTCAGGGGAACAGCCCCGTCCCGCACTGGCCTGGGGCCCTGGGGAGGTTTGTGACCCGGGGACTCACTGGACGCATGTCTCTTCACTTTGACCTGCGGGTCCACCCGCCGCGACTTCTCGCTGCAGGACGAGGCGTGGCGCTTCACCTGAGCTGCCCCCGGCCGCCCCGGCTCCTCCTCTGCCTGCTGGGAGCACAGAGAGCGAGCTGAGACACCTGCAGGGCCATCCCAGCCCGGCCACGGCTCCCTGGGCCACTGTGGTGGGCGGTGATGAGCCACGAAGTCGTGCTCACCTGAACCTTCTCATAGGGGACATCGTCGTACACCACCCGAGAGGAGTCCGCTCGGTGATCCTGGGAGGAGCTGGCCCACCTGCAGAAGGAGGGGTGGGGTCTTCCTTTCCAGAACATCCTTGCCAGCCCCTCAGGGAGCCCTTCCAGCATTTCCAGGCCCTACCCTACCACACCCTTCATCAGCACCGATGAAACCATTTCAGCCTCCCATCCTGCCTGAGGGAACAACCCCTGGGGCACTGCCTGCCCCTGAGACCGCAGCCACAAAGCACAGCCCAGCCTGTGCCCGTTCCAGGGAATCCACAGGGCCAAGGATCGCCGTGCCCAGCCCAGTGCTCAGCCCCCGGCACAGCAGGAGCGCAGCCTTACAGGTAGGAGTGTCTCACGGCCGTCACGATGTTGGCAATGGTCTCCACATCCACGTAGTCGTAGTGCAAAGCCTCTGGCGCTGTCTGGGAGCCTGTTTCCACCAAGAGGAGACCCAGCCAGCGCCCCAGGTCTTCAGAGCAGCTTGCCTGGAGGACAGAGGAAGAGCTGGGGTGCACGCCCAGCTCCCAGCCCCTCTTCCCTGCTGCCTCCCCGCTGCGCACAAAGTTCCCGTGCGGCTGCCCCAAAAGGTGCCCTGAGCTTTCCGGGGGGGGCCAAACAAGCCGCTGCTTGCATGGGATGTTGATCGTCCCAAGGACTGCTCATCCAGCCTGGCAACCCCATCCTCACCAGCGTGTGCCCCCCTGCTCACCTCCAGCGCCGTCACCTCCTGCCCGTGGCGCAGGATGCGGAAGGCGAAGGGGTGCTTGGGGCCCAGGCCGGGCACCACCTCACAGCCCCGCAGGACGATGGCGTTGACGTGCGTGCGCAGGTCCGTGCGGTCCTTGTGGAAGTAGAGGGTGTTGCCCTTGAGGCGACACCAGCGCTCCTTCCAGCACTGGTTCACCAGCACGCTGAGGTAGCCTGGGGGTGGCACGGGGATGGAAGGGCGTCAGCGCCTGCTCGGCTGGGCCTCGGGCAGGCTTTGGCAAGACAGAGGTTACGGTGTGGCTCTCTACTCATCCAGCCCTTCTGTGCCTCAGTTTCCCCCAGACAACCAGCTGGCCCAAGGGGAGCTGCCAGCTCGGTGCCACACAGTCCCCCCCCCCCAAGCCTGTTTTTGGGGACCCTTGCCCGCTCGTCACTGGAATTGGCAGAGCCAGGCCTGGGCAGCATTTCCCAGCCTGTGGCAGTGCCACAGCCCTGCAGTGAGCTCGTCCCCACCCCTCACCCTACAGCCGTGCTGGGGGAAGGATGTCACTCCCCTCCGATCCCAGTCCCCATCTTTGCCCCCCGCCCGCACGAACCGCAGCAGGGGATGTCCTCCTCCGTGGAGGAGGTCTGGGTGTCCTCGGGGGATGGCTTCTTCTTGGAGAAGCTGATGATCCTGGTGATTTTCTTCCCCGCTGCCCGGCTCATTGAACCCTTCAGGTCAGCCAGGCCGCTCTTTTTGCCTTTCCCTGGAAGGACAGGGGAGCTGTGTGGCCCTGGTGCGTGTCCTGGCATCCCGCCTGGCTGCGGAAGATGCAGCCCAGCTGCGGGCACACACCCTCACGCCCTGCCCTGGCTGGGTGGGCACTGGGGACAGGGACGGTACCGTGCTCGCCGTGCTCTCTGCGGGTGGCCGGGGACCCGGTGTCACCCATGGCCACGCTGTCCGAGTCCGAGGTGTGCTTCTCCTGGGACAGGCGCTGTGGGAGAGCAGAGCCCCGTCAGCACCATCGCCCAGCCACTGGCCAGCGTTCATCCCCCTGCACGGGGCTGCGGGATCCAGCTCCTGGTCCCCTTCCCAGCCCTGCAGAGCTGCTCTGGGGATGCGAAGGGTTCCCCGTGCAGCCGCAGGAATTTGGGGTTCTCCAGCCCCGTGTTGCCCAGGTTTGTCCACAGCAGCCCCACACAGCCCCTTAGAAACCATCACCTTGTCCAGCTCCAGCTTGCACGGCATCACTGGGGAGGTGGGGGCTTCCAGCCCGCCTGCTGCTGGACTGCTGGCTTCCTTTATCACCTGCAGAGACAGCCCCGGCTGTCACTTCCAAGTGACCCGAGGGCCAGGGCTGCCCTCCCTGGCTCGGCTCCTCCAGCACCAGAGCCAGGCTGAACCAGGGGGACAGGTCCTGGTCCCCACAGCTCAGGGCAGCAAACCCAGATCGGGGCTGCTCGCACCTCGGCCCCTTCAAAACTTCAACCACTTTTGCGGATTTTGTCAGGGATTTGGGAAGCCTCAGAGGGGAGAGGCTCAGGTGCCGAGCCAGCATCATCCTGCCAGCACAGGACACCTTGTGACCCCTGTTTTAAGGTGTGCCAAACAACCCCGTTGTCCCACATTTGGGGTGACAGCTGCCTTGGTGGTGTGCTCAGAGGCTCCTTTCCCACCCGCCGCCCCTTCCCCGCACTCCCTGCTTCCCGGCCCCGAACAAAGGCAGGAAAGGGCCCTGGGGAAGAGGAAGGGGAGAGCAAACATCCCCCCAGCCGGGGCTATCAGCGCCGGAGCCGCCCAGGCCCTGGGAAGCGGCCGATAAGAGACAGGAGCAAAGCCCCCTTCCCCTTCCAGCGGGGCAAGGCCGTTCCCAGGGCAGCCCCCTCCCCAGCTGAGGCAGCGAGGATGCCAGGGGGAGCGTGTGGATGCCCCTGGGAGGAGCAGCGGTACCTTGAGCCACTCCTCAGCCTGCTCCTTGCTCTGCACTGCCAGCACCAGCGCCTCGGCGCCCGGCAGCGAGAACCGCAGCTCGTGCTTCTTGCGCCGCCCGTCCTTGGGGACGTAGATGACGTTGCAGGTGGTCAGGGGCACCTCCATGTGTGGCTGCCGGTCCTTGGAGCTTTTGTAGCACTAAGGGAAGCAGAGGGAACTGCTCAGGGCTCAGCAAAACCTGCCTGCTGTGCTGGGAGGGGGGTCTCACAGGTGGCACAGGGTCTCAGTGTCCCTCGCTGGTGGCACAGATGGAGGTGGCTCAGGCCATCCACAGCCTGATGCTGCCCTCTCACCCTGTCCCAAAAACAGGGGAGCCCTCTGTTCCCTTGCAGGGTAAGCGAGGGCTGCTTGGGTGGCAGCCTTGGGGCAGAGGCTTTGTTTGGATGGTGCTTTTTTCCTCCAGCTCAGGCTCAGCCACCCTCCCAGCCCCTCAGGGAAAGGTTTCTGTGCCCTCCAGGCCAGGCTCACCAGCAGTTTGCCATCCCGGATGACGGTGAGCTGCTTGGCCCACTGTCCAAAGCGCTTCTTGCGCAAGAGGAACGCGCAGATCCGGCAATCCTTCACCAGGTTCATGGAGGCCTCCTCCGAGGGCCACTGGTGTGTCAGCTGCTGGCCCTTGCCCTCCTCCTCCTCCTCGTCGTAGGACTCGTAAGAGCTGCTCATGGCGTCCGAGTCGTTGTCTGGAAGGAAGCAGGGGGGTCACCCTAAAAGGTGCCACATGCCCTGCCAGCGTTCCCCACGCCCAGCAGGCTCCAGGCAGAGCTGGGCTGGGTGGATTCCGTGTCGTCCTCTGGGAACAGCAGCGTTTGGCACCAGCCATCTCCATTTCCCTCGGAATCCCAGCAGGATGCTGCTGGGCCGAGCGCCAGCCCCAGGTGCGTCTATCCAGAGCCCTGGGCTGGTTGATTTCTTTGCAAGGCTCACTCTTTGGAATGCTGGTTCCAGCAGCCCCCAGCCCATTGTTCGGCCCCACCTCGGGCTGGGCTGTGCCAAAGCTCTCCCCTCCCTGTCGAGGACACCCAGATACCTACAGGAATTTTTCTGCTCCCCGTTTATCCTGGTGACGGGGTAGTTGCTGTCTGCATCCTCGTAATAGCCGTCCTCGATGGAGTTGGGGGGGCTGGAGCTGTCTGCAGGGGAAGCAGAGGGAGCTGGGGCTGCTACACTCGTTTTTCCCTCACGGATGCTCAGCGGGGCACAGCCAAGCACACCCTCCCAGGGCATCCCAGCACTGTTCCTCCCACGGCTCGGATCTCTCATCACCTCATTGCCAGCCTGGCTGGAGCAATCAGCTCCTCACAATGACAAGTGGGATGGGACAGGAGCGCTGCTGGTGGGAGCAGCGACAATTCCCTCCCCAGGATGAGCAGTGCAGCCCACTGAGAGCTGCCTGGTTTTTTTCAGGCAGGTGAGGGATGCAGTGGGCAGCTCCCGGGGCTCTCCCCACCCTCCTGCTGGGGACTCACTGCGGGAGGTGATGTACTCGGGGGCCTTGCCAGGGCCCAGGGGCAGCGCTTCCTCGTAGTAATCCTCGGGAGGGGGAGTGGTGGGCAGCGGAGGGGCAGGATCCACAGGAACCTGGAGCAGAAACACCTCCAGCGTGAGGCAGGAAGGGGCAGGAGCCCCAGCAGGGCACGGGAAGGGTCCCAGCCTGGCCACCGCCACGTCCCCACGCCGGGGCAGAGCCGGCCTGGCCCGGGGACAGCCAGGCACTCACAGGTTTGGCTGTCTGCTTCCGAGCCAGCTCCGAGCCGGCGCTGTCGCCGGTGTCCCCCTCCTCGTCCTGCATGTCCTGCAGGTCCCGCAGGTCACAGTCTGCACCGGGTAAACAGAGGGTGAAGGGAGCAGGAATGCAGAGCTGGACACCCCAGCTGTGCCCTGCAGGGACCCCCCTGCACGGCCCCTCCCTGGGAAGGTGCTGGGAGATGGGAATCACTGGCGAACACAGCTGGAGCCTGGGTTCCCTCATGGCCAGCCCCCAAACAGCTAGGAGGGAGCAGGAACAAGCGCCCAGAGTGATGATGGGTGCTCTGGACACCAGGATGTTGTTGTCATCCTTCTTCCAAAGGACCCCAGGACCAGCAGGCACGCAGCATGACCCCCAGGGCACCCCTGCAGCTCAGCCACATGCACCAAGCCCCTCAAAGAGGGTCTGAAACATACCAAACTCCTCAAAGAGTGTCTCACATGCACCAGACTCCTCAAAGAGGGTCTCAAATGTACCAGACTCCTCAAAGAGGGTCTCACACGTACCAAACTCCTCAAAGAGGGACTCCACGAAGCTGGTGCCATTGCCCAGGGACGCTGTGTTGACGTACATGTAGTCCACATCCTTCCCTGGAATTGAGGGGGATGCTCTGAGCCTGGGGCGGGCACTGGCACCCCCTGCCCCACAAACACCAGCCCAGGGACGCCGAGCTGGGGATGGAGGAGCCCCCAGGGATGCTGCGGCTCCCCCGGGAGAAGGGAAGGCTGCGAAGCCCCAGGTGCACGGTGCCGGCTTTCCCGCGGAAACCCCCGCGCTCAGCTCAAACCCAGGGCAGGAAAAGCTCTGGGAAGCGGCGTTTCCGCAGGGAGCAGCCCTCCTGCATCCACGGCAGGGCTGACGCCAGCCCCGCTCCCGGGGCAGGGCGGAGCTGGGAAGGGAAAGCAGGGAGCAAAGCGCCCTGAGGGGGGCTGAGCAGGTGCTGGGCTCATCCCTGCCCCGCAGAAGCTTTTCCCTGCACTGCTGGGCACAGCCAGCGCCTTTGGGAACAGCCACTGGCCACCACGGGGGAGGGACGCAGACCTGCGGCAGGCTGCAGCTTCTGCAGGATGGTGGAGACAGCCAGCTTCTTCTCCTGCGCGGTGGCACTCAGGTACTCGTGGTCCAGCAGCTTGAGCAGAACGCTGAGCTCTGGCAGGAGCTGGTCCAGCACTGAGGGGAGCAGGGAAAATCCCGTCACCCCGGGATGTTGGGGTTAGGACAAGGCAAAACAGGCTGGGACTCCAGCAGACCTGGAGCTCTGGACGGGGCAGAAGGAAAGAGCTGCAGGATCCCTCCTCCTGGCAGCCACCAAACATCCTGACAGCACAGCTGGGGTGGCACACAGCTGGCTTGGGGTCCCCAGGGATGGCAGCAGAGGCCGAGGGGCGCCCCAGAGGCAGCTCGGACGTGCTGACTGATGGGGGTGGCTCGAAGGAGGGGACACCCCAGAGCCTGGGGACACCCTGGCTGGGCTGGGGCTGTCCCCGCACTGCTCCTTGGCAGAGCAAAGCTGGGCAGCAGCAAGGGGCTGGCACAGGGCCATTCCCAGAGGAAGGGAAGGATCCTGAGCCGCTGAGGGGACCCTTCCCCCTTGTGTAAGGACCAGGGAGCCAAAAGCAGCGCAATAAACCCAACTGCCGTGTCGGAGGGTGAAGGGGAGCCCAGCAGGAGGGGGATGATGTGGAGCAGTGCCAGCCAAGACGAGCCCCTGGGCACAGTGACAAGGTGCCAGCCCAAATCGCCACCGTCCCAGGACACGGGGCAGGACGTGGCTCAGGAGGCTCTTCCTTCCTCCCTCCCTGCACTCGACCTCCACAGACCTCTGCTTCCTCCTCCCTCCCCCGTGCCAAGCTGAGCAGCAACCTCAGCCCTTCTGGCCGCAGTGCCCGTGTCCCAGGGGCCGGCCAAGCCAGGGCAGCAGCCCCAGGCTGCAGGAGAAACCTCGGCACTGCTCCAGGAGGAACAGACAGGCGTCCCTCAGACCCTGGGGAAGGAGAAGGCAGCCACAGGGAATGGGATTCCTGCTCCTGGAGGCACAGCACGGCTCCTGCCGTGCTCTCAGCTCACTGGCCCTCACCAGCACACACCTCCCATGGTGGGGACCTGCTCTGCCAGCTGAGATCTTTGTGTGTGTGGGGCAAGCACGCAGCTCCCAGGGCCCTCTGCAGAGGCAGGGAGGGAGGGAAGAGGAAAATCCTCCCTGGGATGTTGTAGAGGGCTGCGCAAGGGACGGGATCAGGCTCCTGCTGGCCATCTCCGGGCAGGTGAGACATCCTCCCTGCAGGGCGTGGCAGGGCAGGGGGCTACAAGGAAGCAGCTGGGCCAAAAAGCGAGAGACCCCCTGTCCAGCCAGCACCTGCAAACATCTAGAGAGTCACCCACCCTCCTGCAAACATCTGGAGAGTCACCCACCCTCCTGCAAACATCTAGAGAGTCACCCACCCTCCTGCAAACATCTAGGGAGTCACCACCCTCCTGCAAACATCTAGGGTGTCACCCACCCTCCTGCAAACATCTAGGGAGTCACCACCCTCCTGCAAACATCTAGGGAGTCACCCATCCTCCTGCTGCCCCAGCAGCTCCCACAAAGGGCATGGGGACTGTGCAAGCTCCCTGCACTGGCTTTCCACAGCTCGCCAAACCCCAGGCCATGGGATCAGCAACATCCCCACACCCAGGACACCCCAAACCCCAGCCTGTGGTGTCACCAGCATCCCCAATCCCAGAACACCCCAAACCCAGCCCGTGGTGTCACCAGCATCCCCACCACAACCAGGACACCCCAAACCCAGCCCGTGGTGTCACCAGCATCCCCACCACAACCAGGACACCCCAAACCCAGCCCGTGGTGTCACCAGCATCCCCACCACAACCAGAACACCCCAAACCCAGCCCGTGGTGTCACCAGCATCCCCACCACAACCAGGACACCCCAAACCCAGCCCGTGGTGTCACCAGCATCCCCAATCCCAGGACACCCCAAACCCAGCCCGTGGTGTCACCAGCATCCCCAATCCCAGGACACCCCAAACCCAGCCCGTGGTGTCACCAGCATCCCCACCACAACCAGGACACCCCAAACCCAGCCCGTGGTGTCACCAGCATCCCCAATCCCAGAACACCCCAAACCCAGCCCGTGGTGTCACCAGCATCCTTCCCACAACCAGGACACCCCAAACCCAGCCCGTGGTGTCACCAGCATCCCCAATCCCAGAACACCCCAAACCCAGCCCGTGGTGTCACCAGCATCCCCAATCCCAGAACACCCCAAACCCCAGCCCGTGGTGTCACCAGCATCCCCAATCCCAGAACACCCCAAACCCAGCCCGTGGTGTCACCAGCATCCCCACCACAACCAGGACACCCCAAACCCAGCCCGTGGTGTCACCAGCATCCCCACCACAACCAGAACACCCCAAACCCAGCCCGTGGTGTCACCAGCATCCCCACCACAACCAGGACACCCCAAACCCAGCTCGTGGTGTCACCAGCATCCCCAATCCCAGGACACCCCAAACCCAGCCCGTGGTGTCACCAGCATCCCCAATCCCAGGACACCCCAAACCCAGCCCGTGGTGTCACCAGCACCCCCAGTCCCAGAACACCCCAAACCCAGCCCGTGGTGTCACCAGCATCCCCACCACAACCAGGACACCCCAAACCCAGCCCGTGGTGTCACCAGCATCCCCACCCCGTGCCACGTGTAGGACACGTCCCATGGCAGCCACCAGCTCCGTGTCAGGGCTCTGGGCCAGCCGAGGGCGAAAGGGCAGCCTGGTTTCTATTAATAGTGCCAAAGCAGGCAGGGAGGGGGCGCGGGGACCCTGCTGGGCACCCCAGCCCCGGGTCCCCGATAAGCCAGGGCTGCTGGCAGGGCCTGAGCTCAGCAGCGCTGCCCCGAGCCGGGCACACTCCGCACACACAGAGAGCTCTGAAGGCGCCTTTGTTTCCCCCCCAGCTGAGCTGTCCCCTCCGTCTCCCTTGTTAAACATCCTCCAAAATACGAGGGGGGGCGGGAGGGGGCAGTCAAAGAGGCCTGTGATCCCAGGAGGGCACGCTGAGCAGAGCCCCGGGGAGCGCAGGGAGGCAAGGAATTAATTTCCTCTGCTCGTTAGGCTTCCAGCCTGATGGAGATTAATGAGGGGGCTGCAGGAAGCAAGGGGAGGGCGCTCCAGGGGATGGTGTGACACCCAAAGTCACCTGCAGACAGCTCTGCAAGAGCAGGCGGGAGTGAGCGCAGAGCGGCAGAGCCGGCCCAGGGACGGGGGACACATCTCCTGCGCTGGGGGTGGCACTGGTGTCACTGCCCCTGGGGGCTCTGAGCCCCGGCACAGAGGCAGCAGGACAGCAAAGGGTCCTGGCGAGGACGGGGTGGGACACCAGAGTGACCACAGGCGACAGCTGAAAACGGACGCGGTGTCCCCTGCCCTGGGACACCTCCCGCCCTGCTGCAGCTCCCACCTGCTGCTTCCTGCTGGGGCTTCCCCTGCACCCCAAATCCGTGAGATCACCCCACTGCCCTGCATTCAGGCTTTGAACACCCCAGGACAGAGAGTGACACCAGGAACTCCCTCCTCTCCACGTCTGCAGCCTGGCCCAGGCAGGGTGGGAGATGTCCACGAGGTCTCTGAGCCTGGGAAGGCCAGGACCTGCGGCAGCAGATGGCTTCAGCATTAACCACCAGGCCTGGATGGGCTGGGGGCACCCAGGGCAGCTCTGCTGGGACGGGGTGACCCCGGGGACAGCACCAGGACACTGCTGGACACCGGGGCGGTGCTGCCAAATCCTGCCCTGGCAGCAGCACCGAGCACGGTGCTGCAGAGGAGCCGCACCCCCTCCAGCCCCTCTCCCCACCCTACTCCAGGCCAGCTCTATTTTTAGACCCCACAAGTGCTCCCCTTATCCTCAGGGACTCTTTTCCCAGCACAGAGATAAGGTTTGGACGCAGCCTGCAGCTGCAGAGCCTCCCTGCCCCTCCCTGGCTCTGCTCCAGCACAGCAGCAAAAAATCAGATCCTGCTCCAGCAACCTGCAGAGAGGAGGAACAGGAGGAGGAGGAGGAGGAGGAGGAGGAAGAGCCTCTGGCCAAGCCAGAGCAGGAGTTTCCTGGTGTAGAGACCCAGCTTTTGCAAAGGGAGAGATAAGACTCCCCCATGGAGCTCTCACTCCAAGAAAAGCCCAGTGGGCAGCTCGGGAGCCGCTGAATCACAGCTCTGAAATGCCGTGGGAGGAGCACAGGGACCCCCATCCTGCGGCCACAGCTCCCCTGCCTCCGGCCACGCTTCCTCCTGCGCCAGGTGATGCCTGGGGCCGGGGGAAATCGGATGCTGGGAGTAACGGCCATTGTTTGTAGCTAAAATAAAACCCAGGCACAAATAAATCCTTCCTGTTGGCACGGGCAGGGGCCCTTGGCCGCTCTCACAGCTCCTCGCAGCTGCCACCCGCAGCAGACAGAGGCTGGGAGCTCCCGGGAATGCCCTACACAGGTGGGGACAGCTCCCGGTGACACCGCAGCCCCCGGGGGAGCCCTGCAGGGACAAACAGACCCAGGGGAGCTCTCTGCAGCACACAAACCCCGCTCACCTGGGCGCAGGAGCCACCACACAGCGCGGGGACGTGTCCCCAAGCCTTGCTGGGCATCGCCACAGGGGTGTGAGACGCTGGCAGCCCCCTCCAGCCCCACGCCGCTGCTCCTTGAGGAAACCCCCGGCCCCCTGAGCACTTTGCTGAGCCCCCAGGGGCCGTTCCTGTTCCCGCTCCCATTCCCAAGGAGGTTTCCTCCCGCCGAGGGGGGAGGAAGTGGCTCGGTGGGGGCGGCTCGGCGCTCCCAGAATTGTTCCTTTGTGCAGGGGACAGGAGGACGGAGCTGCCTGCGCCCTGCCCGCGGCCACTGCAGCGGCACTGCCCTGCCAAGAGCCAGCCGGGCTCTGCTCCCATCGCCCAGCACCTGCTGGGCGTGGGGCAAGCTGGGATGGACTGGTAGGGCCAGGAACTGCAGCCTGGAAAACTCCTCCTCCTCCTCCTCTCAGTCTGTCCTGCTCCAGGCCGGAGGGGTTTTGGGGAAAAGCCGACCATTAATGACCACACTCGAGCCCTGGCAACATCCTCTGAGAGTGGAGGATTTGCCGAGGGGCCGCTCGGTGCACATGAATCATCTCCTCCCTGCGAACAAGGGCCCCTTGAGTGGGGCGGATGGGGGGAGCCTGGGGCTCTGCATCCAACGATTCCAGCAGGAGCTGAGCGCTCGGGGCTGGCTCCTGCCTGCCTGGGACCCTGCCACCGCCCCTGGCCCCTCTCTGGGATAACTCACGGGATCCTGCTCCCAGTCTGGGGGCTGCAGCATCCCTGGCAAGCTCAAATCTCGCATCTCAGCATCTCCCAGCGAGCAGGCGGAGCAGCCACGCACAGCTCCTGGAGCCCTCATCGTCGTGGCCTTGCAGTTATTAATATCCTTCGCTGATAGCCTTGGAAAAATCAATCTTGGGAGATGAACGTGAAACCTGATTGCTTGAGGGGGCACAAGGTCCCCCCGTTTCTCCCCTTCCACAAGGAGCCTGCAGGGTTTGGAGGGCTCCTCTATCCTGCTCTAGCCCCAGGAGAGGGGCAGGTGAGCCACCAGAGCGGGTAAAAAGCACAAAGGGTGCCCAGGCTGAGCCTCCTCCACCTGCCCCAGCCACCCCAGCACCGACAGCAGCTCTGGGGATCCCTTTCCCAGCACGGCTCCAGTGGCCCCAGCTCATTCCAGCAGTGCCCACACTGCTCCCGTGGCCCCAGCCCATTCCAGCAGTGCCCATGGGGCTCCCGTGGCTCCAGCTCATTCCAGCAGTGCCCACATTGCTCCAGTGGCCCCAGCCCATTCCAGCAGTGCCCACATTGCTCCATTGGCCCCAGCCCATTCCAGCAGTGCCCACGGAGGGTCCTGGGCCTGTCCCGGTGCCTTTGCCAGCAGAGGCTCCTCTCCCCAGGATAAACAGCCCTGCACAAAGCTTCGTCCCTGGCCTTGCTGCAGCCACTCACGCACCCCAGCAGAGACCAGCCGAGCCCAGCCCAGAGCTGCTCCCTCAGCCAGGCTCTTCCCAACCCCCTGCCTCACCCTGGCCCCCTGCACAGAGGGGTTCGGAGTCCTCACCACCTCCCAAAAAGGGGAGAGGAGCAAAGGGAGCTGAGGGACCACAGCTCCGTCCTGCACGAGGGAGCTGGACACGAGCAAGTCTCCAAACATCCCCCTCCAAGCACACACCCTCTTTCCTGGAGGAGACAGCAGCTGCTCACATCCTGCTGCCGGCCTTAAACGGGGAAACAGGGGTCCTGCAAGGAGGGCAGTGTAATTAGGGGCTGATGGAGCGTGCCGAGGGCAGAGATTATCACCTGCAGTGGCGTCCAGCTCACACACTGCAGGAGCCATCGCTCACCCCGGGGGGCAGTGAAAACTCTTCCCTGTGAAATCACATGAAATGGGAGGCGGAGAACAAGGGGATCCCACCCAGCCCGGTGCCAGGACAGCCCAGGGGCGCGGTGCTGGCTGCAGGATGGGTCCGGGCTCTCCTGGTGGTGCCACACCCGGAGCAGGGCTGTGGGTGGGAAATCTGCCCCTCACCCCGCACAGCCATGGGGCATCAGAGGGGCAGGGGCTGCCTGAAGTGACATCCCTGCCGGGCTGCAGGGAACGTCCTTCCTCACAGCAGCTTCGGGTAATTATTAACGGGCTGATTAAATCACCAACAAGCACCTCCTCGTGACCCAGGGTGCCAATGACCCCCGGTGCCCCGAGCTGCGGCAGGACCCCTTCTCCAGGGGCCGCTCCCCCCTTTCTCTGCCTCCTGGAGAAGTTTCTGGCTGTTTGCTTTAGCTCACCCAAAGCAAACTTTGTCCCCCTGACCCGGAGGCTGCAGCTGTCCCCACCCCAGAGCAGCAGGGGCTGGTTTCTGGGTCGCCCCTCTCACAACCCAGCACGGCGAGACGTCGAGCAAATAAAATCACCCAGGTGAGAGGTCTGGGAGTGACCCTGCTGTGCCCCAGAGGGGCCACGGGCAGCCTCCAAACTCTGCTCCCAACCCCAGCTCCCAGGGGTTTCCATCCCCAGCCCAGCACCACCAGCTCTGGAAGGTCACATGGAGCAGCTTTAGTGCTCCCAGATTGCATTTCAGAACTCGGTGCCAGGCCCAGACAACGTTTCAGGACTCGGTGCCAGGCTCGGCAGGCTCATGGCAGGATGCTCCAGCCTGGGAGCAGGGCTGGAAAAGACATTTAAATAATGAATGAAAGGGAGAGGTTTGAGATGCCCTTTAAAGGAATAGTCAGGCAGGGGCGAGACCTGCTGAGTAATGTATAAAAAACAAGCTTCAGGCAGAGGAGAGATGTTAGGATTACTCAGAACCCAGAATAAACTGTGTTTCCTCCAACCAAAATTTTGGTGTCGGCCTTTTCCAAACAAACTCCAGCAACAGGTTGGCCTGGGCTCCTCTCCAGCCCTGGGACGGTGCCCCAAGCCTTTGCCCACCCCTGTGCCCACCCTCCGTGGAGGGCAGAGCAGCGGGAAACCTCCCCGGGTCACACCTCCCTGTCTGTGGGGACCTGGAGCTGTCACCTCTCTGCAGCCCTTGGTCTCCTCCAAACCTCAGCCTCCAGGAGAGTCGGAATTCCGGCTAATTGCAGGAATTCCAGATAATTGCAGGAATTCCAGTGGGAAACCCCAATTCCCACCAGTCCACGGCACCACCCAGGGCTGGATCCAGCCCCCGCATCCCCACAATCTCCTCTGCTGGGGGTGGAAAGCTCTCTGTGCCCCAAGAGACTCTTCACCTCCTACCCATCCCCATTCCCCAAAGCCAAGTTCCAAAATGCCTTGGATGCAATTCCCAGCCTGCAGGAGTGATTCAGGGGGAGGCCACCGGAGCTGGCACAGCCCCTTGGGAGGAAAAGTCACACGGAGAGGGTGTGACAGGATCCTGAGGAGGAGAGGAGGATCCAGACCCTCACCTAGCAGGGAGGGGGCCGGGATTTGCAGGGAGGAGCTGGTGGATCATCTTTCCCAAATCCCAGTGCACTTTCCCAAAAGCCTCCAACAGCAGCATGTGGATCCTTCCTTACCGAGCTGGTGTGAGGGGAAAGCTCGGATCCCGGTGGGGGAAATATCCCTGTGGATCTGGGGCAGGGAGATGTGCCCAGCGCCCAGCCCCGACCCCAGCAATGCCCGGGGCTGTGCTGGACACCGCTTCCCCTGCCCGGTGGGGAGCTTGGGACCCTCCCAGTGGCCACCTCAGCCGTGTCGCCGTGTCCCCAGGCCGGGGCACAGCCGGGGGTGGCCGTGTGCGGGGGCCGTGTGCCCCGGAGGACCCTCGGCCAGCAGGATAAGCGTTATTTTCTCAGCCCTTCCCTTTCCTTCCCCTGCCAAGCTCCGCCGGGAGCATCAGGTGCAGCGGCAAGGCCACGGTCCGACAGCATTTCCGACCCGTTTAACCCCTGCACGGCAGGGCTGGAGGGGCAGGAAAACCGGGATGTGCCAGCGGGAAGGGTGACAAGGTGTGAGTGACCACTGCCGGTGGCTCCGCCGGCGCTGGGACTGGTTCACCCGCTTTTAAACCCCGGGACACCAAAACCAGCTCCCAAACCCGTTGCTACTTCAGTTCTGTTCCTTGCTCTGTCCTTCACAACCACGGTTTCCCCAAATTTCGGACCGCATCAAGCGAGCGGCTGTTCCTCCATCACAGGCTGGGGTGGGTTTAATGCTCGAACAAACCCCCGGAGAAAGCCAAAGCCGTCCCACAAAGCGCTCCTTGCACATCTCCTGCTAATTGCCGGCAATCAGAGCGGACCGGCATCTCCCCGAGCTCCCTCTTATCACTTCCAGGATCAAAGGCGCATGAAAACCACTTCAAAAAAAAAAAAAAAAAAAAAAAAAAAAAAAAAAAAAAAAAAAAAAAAAAAGTATTTTGAGCATGGAAACCCCTCGCAGCAAAGCTGTTTTTGTTCGGAACTGTTACGAAACGTCAGTGTTTTCCCTCGCCTGCCAAAGAGCCGGCTTTGATGCCATGGGAGGCTTTATCAGGAGCAGGAAAGGAAGGGGCTGCAAGCCGCCGTGCCGCGGGGGGAGGCTCGGAGAGGTTGTTTTATCCATTTTATCCTTCCCCGCTGCGGATTGCCAGCGCAGGATCCACACGGGACCCGAGCTCCCCGAATGCCGCCGCTCTCAGCGCCTCGGGGTGATGACAGGCGGCCGCTGCCTGCCCGGGGGTGCCCTCCCTGCTCTGTCACCTCCGGGGTGCCCCGGCTGCGGTGCCAGCCCCTTGCTGGTGCAGGGCTGGCAGCGAGAGCTTTCCAGCCCCGTTGTCTTGTGGGACGGTGACATTTAATGGACATTTGACAGGACACAGGGTCGCGTCACTAATTTTAAGGCTCCTTATGCGCAGGAGGAGATGTGCTCCTCAGGACGGGGTTTGAGCTGTGCCAGACTAGATAATGGGGGAGGGTTAAGGGGTGAGGACACAAGCCTGGGACGCCAGAAACCACTCGAAGCCTCCACTCTGCTCCCCTGTTATCTGCTGTCCCCAGCAAGGGATTTGGCCGCCGAGCAGCAGGCAGAGCTTGGGTCGAGCCCAGTGTTCTCCTCTGAAGAGGCTTCCCGCTGCTTGGGATGAGACAACTCCTTCAAAACCTTCAACAAAGCCTTCCTGGGCAGGGATAGGAACCTCCTGCAGGCCCGCGGGAGCTCAGGCACCGCAGCGAAGAAGGGCACGGCAGCCTCGCAGCTCAGCACGTTTGCACAGGAAAAGAGCATTTCCAGGTCAAGAGTGGGAAAGAGACAGGTTTTCCAGGCGGTGCAGGCAGACAGGACAGTCCCCAGGGCTCGCGGCTGGGGGACACTGTCCCTCAGCGCCCTTCCCCTCTCCAGCAGCCCCTCTGTGCCCCTCCAGAGCTGCCGGGAGGCTTCGCACGGATCCAGGGTTTCCCTGCCTGGGCCAGCGCTGCACACAGCGGGATGTTGGAAAATCCAGAGGGGAAAACAACCTCCAGCGCTTCACCAGCGTCCCCAGGGCCGCCCTCCCACCCCGGGAGGGCTCAGCCCCCTTCCCCAGCACCCGCGGGCCAGGAACAGGCGGTGGCTGAGTTTCCAGCGGAAGGAATGGCCGCAATGCGGAGGAGAGCTCGGCACTTGCCCGGCGCTAACAGCTGGCCCGGGCCGTGCTGCTCACCAGCCCAGACCCCTTCCTTCCACCGGCAGGATTCCTGCTGCCAGCTCGCAGGAATGATCCCGGCTCCCTCCCACCCGTCCTGCAGCCTCCCCATTCCTGTGGGCGAGCTGGAGCCAAGTTTATCCCCGGCACATCTCCGCCGGCTTTGCTGGATTTAGAGCCCAGATAAGTTTGGGGCAGGACCTAAATTCTGGTGGCTCAAAAGGTCAGGGGAGAGACACTAATGAGGGAGGAGAAGCCGTGCGTGAGCAGAGGCGCGTTTGAGCAAAGGATCGCCTCCCAAATCCGGGTTCTCCATCACCGCGACCTGAAACCACTCTGAAAAGCACCGTTCCCCCCAGTCAGCCACTGGGGCAGAGCTGGGCCACGCACTGGGCGCTGCCCAGCCTGCTGGGCAACGAGGAAAAACGGGCAGATGATAAAAATCAGGATCCAGCAGGGCCTGAGCAGGGCTCCAGGTGAAGAAAGGAGCTGCCAGAGAGCAGCCAGAGACTGGGAACGGGCACAGAGCTCCTGCCTAACGCCAGTCCCACTCTTTCACTGGGAAAGGGAACCCTCCCTCCACCAGTCACAGCCCCCAGAGGGGTCCAGCAGCTCTGCCCGACGAGCAGGAGGGGCTGGGGGAGGTTTACATTAGCAAAGAGCCACCCAGGTGCCAACAGCAATTCGTCACTAGCGCTCAAAACAAAGCAGGCAGGCGCTGCCACGGCAGGCACCAGAGAGGGGGATAAAACAGCTCTTCCCTGACAGGGTCAACCTGTGGAGAGGCCAAACCATGCCCAGACACGGCTCCCTCAGATGGGCATCCCCTCCTTTCTTGCCATGAGGTGCTAGCTTTGGGTTTGGGGCGCAAAGAGGGAATTTCCCGTCGGCTCACGCAGCAGGGGGACGGGGAGAGCGGGACGCTCTGCTCCCCCATCCCCAGCGGTGGTGCCCTCTGGGACCCTGAAGGACAGCCCTGAAGTGTCACTTGCCGACACCCGCCCTCCTGCCACAGCTCCCTCCTTCAGAGCCCGCAAAGCCACCCTGGCTGCGCACAGCCGCAGGGGACGGCTGTCCCTGTCCCTGTCCCCGTCCCTGTCCCCTCCCTGGCACGGCTCCCCGCGCACTGACACACACCGTGCCTGTTCCCAGCAGTCCCGAACTCCTCAGAGCTGTTTCCACTGCGGAAACGCCACCCCATCCTTTTACATCGGCCGGGGGAACTCTTGACCCCCGGGGCTCTGCGGGGCGGACGCAGCGCTCCTGAGCCGCCCTGGGAGCGGAGCCCCAGGGGCCCCTGGCCACTCTCTTATTGCTTTTGGCCGGTAGCACCTCCAAGGACAGGTCAAGGGCCGTGCCCCCCGTGCTCCATCATGTCACCACCTGCTCCTGCCGCGCAGCCCCGGGCTGCAATCGGCAGCACGGCCAGAAACAATCCCCCTGCGAAGCTCCCCGTGCTCCCTGCAGGGCCCTGGCAGCCCCAGCAGAAAGCCAGGACCCTCCCTGCAGAGCTGGCCCAAAGCCCCGGCAGGTTTCTACAGATCCCAGATCAAAGCCCAGGAGCTCCGCGAGCCCGGTGCCACAGGCTGGAATCCCACACGTGTGGGAAGGCAGCTGCTCCCCAGCAGGGTGGGGATCAGGCCCTCCGCGCCTTTACCAGACAGGGAAACCCTCTGAACCCGATCAGCTCCAGCGGGGAACGTCACCTCCCTTTCCGCGACCACAGTTTCCCCTAACGAGCGCTTACACCCCGCAGCCTCCCTCGGTGTTTCACCCGTTCCACCAGCGAAGAGAAACTGGTTCCAGCCCGTGCCCCAGGCGGCCCTGCTGGAGCCCTGGGGGCGGGCAGAGCCAGGCTGGGAGCAGCGCTCCGCAGGGATCCGGCGGGATGCGCCCTCTCGCTCGGGACGGGACGCGCGACCCGCGGCGCCCTGCGCCTGGCACGGGCATCGCCTGTGCCCCCCGCGCCGCGCTCCGGGGACGGGATGCGCGTCCCCCGCTTCCACCCCATCCCTTCCCATCCCTTCCCGTCCCGTCCCGTCCGTCCCCTCACCGCTGAGCCGGTCCATGTCCGGAGCCGCGGCCGCCGCTGCCGCCCCGGGAGCTGCGTGCGGGCGAATGTCGCGGGGCCGGCTCTGGCTCGGGGCGGCCAATCCCTTCATCCGCCCCTCCCTCCATCCCTCCCTCGCTCGGCAGCGCCGAGCACCGGCCCGGCCCGGCACGGCACCGGGGACAGCCCGCGGGGACCCCCCGCCACCCTGCGTCCCCCGGCACCGCAGCTCCATCGGCGCCCAGAGACCCACCCTGGGAAGGGTGAGGGTCTTGGGTGAGCCACCTCCACCTGCCCGGCTCGGGCAGCTTGGGTTTAGGGGAAAAATCCCGAATTCCCGCACGCAGTAGCAAGGACAGCTCGCCCTGGCCCCTCACTCCGTGTGTCCCCCTCCCCAAAATCCCTCCCGCTGTCCCCGCTGTCCCCAGCGCCTCCCCGGCCACGCCGCTGTCCTTGTCCCTCCCCGGCACACACCTGCGGGGGGACCTGGGCTCGGGACACTCGTGGGACGTGTGGCAGTGTCCCAGGCGTAGCGGCAAGGACAGAGGGGGCTGGCGCTCCCAGGACAGTCCGGGCTGCCCCCGAGCCCTGCGGGGACAGCAGGCTGGGGCAGAAATGCGATGAGGCTTCACACGTGCCCAGTCATTATCACTTGGGAAAGCAATAATTGAAATTTCGGATGTGAATTCGCAGCTGGCCTGGAGGAATTTCCCCTTTTGGGGCAATTTCAGCCCAGGACCACTCAGCCCCCTTCACCCCTCCATGCCCAGCTGGGAAGGAGCTGCTCCATGGGTGGTGTGTGATGGTCTCTCCATCCTGGATTGAGCCCCAGCTTTCTTCCACAACTTGGGATCGCCTTTGGGGCAGGAATCTCAGTCCAGGGCTGCCAACACTGCCGGGCTGCTGTGGGAGCTGTCAGAGCAGCCAGGGACAACTTCCAGGGCAGGTGGTGACACCCGGGGTGTCCCTGCCCTCTCCCTGGGCAATGGGACACCTTGGAGTGTCTGCTGCCCCAGAATGGAGCTGGAGAGGCTGCCCTGGCTCTGAGAGAAAAGAAAAAAACAAGCCCTGCCTCAGTTTCCCCACCTTTGCCATGCAGGTCCTTGTGGAGGAGAGTTACTGTCCATAAAATGCTCTGGAAATGGAAAGACCCTGCTGTTGTGTTGTAGTTGTTATTAATGGCATCCCCCAGGGTTTATCACTGGCACTGCTGCTGGAGAGGGGAGATCCCTCCAGCCGCAAACAGCTGAGTTTGATTTAGGGAGCCCTATTCTGTATCAGAGAAATAATTATAAATCATCTCGGCTCATTCACTGCTGCACTAAAGCAGATGAGCAATTCCCGGGGCGGTGTTGCCATCCTCACCTCAATCCCCAGCCCCTTCCCTGCTGGCACAAAGCTCCAGAGCTGCAGCTGCTGCTGCTGATGGGAAAACTCCTGCCCTGGGCCCCTCTGGAAAACCCCTGCAAGGGGAACCTGCTGGTGGGATTTTGGGCAGCAAACTGGGCAGATTTGGATGGCAGGGAGGGCATTGAGTCCACTCCGTGGGGACAGCAGGGTTTCAGAGGGGACCAGGATGTGGCTCATGGCACAGTGAAGGTAAAGCCTGCGCTGTCCCCTCACAGGAGCTCTGCTGACCCAGCTCCTGCTGGCACCCCACAGTTCCCCGGGCTGTTTTTGGGGCTGTTCAATCCTGCCGTGTGCCCGAAAATGCTGCAGGACGAGCAAGCAGGAAAGCAGAGCCCCACGGACACCAGGGAAGATGTTTGTGTGGAAACAACCTGATCTGTTTTATGGAAATAATAATAAAAATAATAAAAAAAAAAGTTACCCCGTGGAGTTTGGGATGTAGAGTTTGCAGTGGAGGGAATTGCCTTCATTCCCAGAGGGTTTCATCAGGGACTCAGGCAGCTGTGATGGGGAATTCAGGAAAATTCAGGAGAGGTCCAGCAGGCAGTGGGACCTGCACTTCCCACTCCTCTACTCCGGCTTTCCCCCAGCTCCTAGCTGCAATATCCCGGAATGCTCAGCCCTGGACAAACCTGAAGAGCAGCAAGAAACTGCACAAGGCAGGAGGTGGCTTTGGCTGTTCCACTTGAGCAGGGCTGGGTTTGGGGATGGAAAGGGGCTATTCTGGCACCTTGGGAGGAAAAACTGCCTCTGGAGCAACCCGGGCTTTGCAGGGAAAGCCTCCAGCCCAGGAGGGATTGGGACTCAGGGTCTCACTGGACCCCTGGGATCCCCACCACCTCCATCCCCTGCCCCAAGCTCTGCATTTCACATCCTGAAGTGCCTCCAGTCCTGGCCATGTGAAGGCAGGGATGGATTTAGGGAGCCTGGAGTGAGACCCCACCTTCCTGCCCTCGTGCCCAGCGCCTTTTCCAGCCCTGCTCTACAGCCCAGCGCAGCGGGAGGGGATGGGACACCCCCATCCTACCCCCACCCCAAAGCCCCGCTCTCTGCCAGCCCCAGACACCGTGGCTGCAGCAGGAAAATCCTCCCCTCGTGTCCCTGTGGGGCAGCAGTGACAGACACCACGTCTGGGGACAACCCAGGGACCGACACCGAAACCAGGCTGGGAAAGGAAAGGAAACACAGAGCATCAAAGGATGTGCAAGACTCCAGTTCACTCTCAGGGGTGCAGAGAGGGCCCCCGTGCCCCGCTACAGCCCCGAGAATCATACAGAGCTGCCATATAGAGGTCTCTCTATGTATATATTTATAGGTATGTATATATTTATAGTGCACTGCATTTAAAACAGCCGGGCCTGCTTCTTCAGCTCGTTCCTCTTCCACAGCGCCAGGCGGTCGAACTCGGCCATGGTCATCCCGAAGATCTGGTAGAATTCCTCCTGGGACAGGTGCCTCTGGGGACAAATGGGAGGCTGGGCCGGAGCTGGGCACCTCCCAGGGGGGCTGAGAGCGTCCCCTGCCCGCTGGGACAATGGGGTGACACGACCCCAGCATCACTCCCTCGGGACAGGGAAAGGACCCGCCTCTCTCCCGCCCCTCTCCTGCCCCTGCCAAAGGCACAGGGGACGCCTCTGCCCGGCCAGGGGGGCGGCAGGAGCGCTGTGACCCTGCCCTGACACTCCTGCGCTCCCGTGGGGATGCTCCTCGCGTGGCCACGAGCCCCACACGCTGCCAGGGCCGCCCCTCTGTGCCCTGACTGTCCCCAGTGAAAAGGGCTCTTCTCACCTCTAACCGAGTCCTGTCCACGTCTTTGGGCAGCTGGTTCCTCCCCCTCGTCTTCACCAGGAGCAGCTCGTAGGGGTAGATCTGCACAGGGGACAGGGACACCACGGGGCAGCCACGAGACACTTGGGGCACGCTTGGGAGCAGAGGGCAAAGCCTCGGGCTGTGTTTAACAGGCTTGGGTGGCACAGCTGACCCCGGGGCTCGGACGGGACGGGGAGAGGTGGGAATTGCTCCCGGGGTGACTCTGATCCACCCTCAGTCTCCGTGGTGGCTCTGGAATAACCTGCTCGCTCTGTAAAAGCAGGAGTGACCCAGGCACGGGTGCGAGCAGGACGCCGGCAGCACAACCTCCCTCGGTTGTGCTCTGCTCCTCGGCCGGGGGACAGCCGCGCTCAGCGCTCAGCGCTCAGCGCTCAGCCCGGCACCGGCAGCGGGGCGGGGGCTCCGTCAGCCCCACGGTGGAGGGGAACAAAGGCAGGGGGCAAAGCTTCCCTCTGGAGAGCCCGGGGACACAGGGACACACGGACACGGGGACACATGGACACAGGGACACAGGGACACAGGGACACAGGGACACAGGGACACATGGACACAGGGACACAGGGACATACGGACACAGGGACACAGGGACACAGGGACACAGGGACACAGGGACACACGGACACAGGGACACAGGGACACAGGGACACAGGGACACAGGGACACCGGGACACAGGGACACACGGACACAGTGACACAGGGACACAGGGACACACGGACACAGGGACACAGGGACACAGGGACACACGGACACACGGACACAGGGACACAGGGACACAGGGACACATGGACACATGGACACATGGACACAGGGACACACGGACACAGGGACACAGGGACACAGGGACACACGGACACAGGGGCACAGGGACACAGGGACACAGGGACACACGGACACAGGGACACACGGACACAGGGACACAGGGACACAGGGACACAGGGACACATGGACACATGGACACACGGACACACGGACACACGGACACAGGGACACAGGGACACAGGGACACAGGGACACAGGGACACAGGGACACATGGACACAGGGACACAGGGACACAGGGACACAGGGACACACGGACACAGGGACACATGGACACAGGGACACACGGACACAGGGACACAGGGACACAGGGACACAGGGACACAGGGACACGGGGACACACGGACACAGGGACACAGGGACACATGGACACAGGGACACAGGGACACACAGACACAGGGACACAGGGACACAGGGACACAGGGACACACAGACACAGGGACACAGGGACACAGGGACACACGGACACAGGGGCACACGGACACAGGGACACAGGGACACAGGGACACAGGGACACACGGACACACGGACACAGGGACACACGGACACACGGACACTCCCACCTCCGGCTGGCGCTCCTTGCAGAGAGCTCTTACCTTGTACTCTGCGGGGAGAGAGGAAAGCGGGACGTGAGGCACACGGGACTGTCACCGCCCTCCCGCCGAGGCTGCGGGGACCCTCCCGTGTCCCCACTGTCCCCACAGCCCCCTCTCCATCCCAGAGCTGCCTGCGGGGGGCTGGCAGCCCCGCTGCACCTCCCCCGGCCCCCCTCACCTCGCATCCCCCAGTTGACGGCGTTGGTGCTGTCGTAGTGGAAGAGCTCGGCGCTGGGAGGCTGCGGGAGGGATGGGGAGAGAGGCGGGGGTCAGGGGGAGGCTCCTCCGGACACTCCGAGTGCCACCTCCCACGTCCCCAGGGGAGGACACCGAGGTCCCCACCCGCCAGAGGTGAGGTGGCACACCCGGAGGCAGGAGCAGAGCCCCCGATCCCAAGCAATCCCTAAATCCCGGGATAAAAATAAGAGCAAAGCTCTCCTGCTGGAAAGCGGCTGTCTGGAAATCGCCCCGCGGGAGTTTCGGGGCAGGCGCTGCCTGGACAGGGCACTCCGCACCCCGGTACGGTCATTTGGGATTGGCACAGGGCAGCAGGGGGGCAGAGAAGGGGGAAACAGGGAATCCAGTTACGGAAAGGGAGCGCCGGGGGCTTGGAGCAGCCTGGGAGAACGGGAATGTCTGGGGGAACGGGAATGCCGGGGAGAATGAGGAATGCCTGGGAGAATGAGGAATGCCTGGGAGAATGAGGAATGCCTGGGAGAGCGGGGAAGGACTGAGGGAATGGGAATGCCTGGGAGAATGGGAATGCCTGGGAGAACGGGAATGCCTGGGGGAACGGGGAATACCTGGGAGAACTGAGATTGCCTGGGAGAACGGGGATTGCCTAGAAGAATGAGGGATGCCTGGGAGGGCGGGGAATGCCTGGGAGAATAAGGAATGCCTGGGAGAATAAGGAATGCCTGGGAGAATAAGGAATGCCTGGGAGAGCCGGGAATGCCTGGCAGCAGCAGGAGGCACTTACCCTGTGCAGCCCGTTCCTCCTGTAGGCAGGAAGGGAGGCCGACTTCGAAATGAGGGGATCTGCGAAGAAGCCACCGAGGGGCATCAGGGAAAAAGCAGGAGTGAGCCCAGGACAGCCCCCACCGGGCCACCCTCTGCCTCTGCCCTCCCAGCTCTGTCTCCTTCCAGCTCCAGCTCATTTCCAGACTGGCTTCCTCCGGTGCTGATATTGCTCTCCCCAAAAATCCCTTCCCTGTGGCTCCCTCCCACCTCGCCCTTCAGACCAACACATCCTCCTCTCTCTGTTTCCCCCGCTCATCCTCTCTGCCCCGCTTCGGCTCCGTCCTAACCCAGGCTTTCAAGGGCTCCTTCTCTGCCTCCCTTCTCCCCTCCCTGGTCCCAGCACCGCCTCCAGCTCGGGCTCTGTGCCGGGGAGGGCTCAGCTCGGGCACTCACCGCTGTCGGCCAGGTAGTGGGTTCGGGGAGCTGCAAGGAGAGCAGAGCCGGCGGTCAGGGAGGGCCAAGCACCCCATGCCATGCAGAACTGCCCGTTCCCAGCCCCACAGACCCTCCCAGGGGCTCCCTGAGCACCCCCAGACAGCTCTGTGAGGGCAGATGTGCCGTGAGGATGGACAGGGGGCTCTGAAGTGTCCCCCGGTGCTCCTGCGGCCCCAAGGGCAGGGCTGGCTGCACTGGGAGCTCTGTGGAGGAGCAGGACAAGAGAGGCAGCCCTGGGGTGCCAGAGGCGCCAGCCCAAAGCTGGTCACAGCAATCCCAGAGTGGCTGTGCTGCCAGATCCCCAAGGGATCCTGCAGCCATCCCATGGGGCACTTCCAGGCTGCCAGAGAACACTGGGCAATGCCCTGTGCCAGCTGGGAATGGATGGGGGGACCGCGTCCATGCCACCTGGGGCACAGGGAATGGATGGGGGGACTGTGCCCATGTCACCTAGGGCACAAGGAACGGATGGAGGGACTGTGCCCATGTCATCTGGGAATGGATGGATGGATGGATGGATGGATGGATGGATGGAGGGACTGTGCCCATGCCACCTGGGGCACAGGGAATGGATGGATGGAGCCCAGCTCCATGCCCAGCACCTCTCCTCGGCCCTTCCCTCACCCCATTCTTCCCTCTCCGCCCCACAGAATTCCCGAGGGGCTGGGGCCGTGCCGGGCGGGGCCGAGGGATGGACGGGGACAGCCTTACAGCCGTTGAGGGAGCCCTCGTAGCCCGCTGTGTGCAGGGCCTCTCTGCTGCTGGCCGAGCTGCGAGGGGGGGTCCAGGGGTCTGCGTAGGAGTTGGACCGAGCCTTCATCTCCTCCCTCAGGATCAGCCTCCCGATTCCACTCTGGATCTGGCGGGGGGAGGAAAAGCCACCTGGCACTCTTCCTTTCCCTGCCCAGCCCTCCCTGGCACATCACAGCATTCCCCGCTGGCATCTCCTGAGGACGAGGCGCTGGCCTGGGGGTGCTCTCCCCGTCCCTCAGAGCCCACGCCAGGGGTGGCCGGGAGGGGACGAATGGCCGAGGGCAGCAGGGACGGTGGTGGCACCTCCTCGGGCGGCAGAGCTGGGCTGAGCCTTGTCCCCAGAGCCAGCTGGGGACAGTTTGGTGCCGGCTCAGTGCCCTGCAGGGCTGGCACTCACCTTGTGCATGCCCCGGTCATACCCATCCTCCTCGCCACCCGACGAGAACCTCCGGGCCCGGGGAGCTGCAAGGAGACACGGGAGGGGTCAGATGGGGTCGAAAGCGGGGGCAGGCAGGGATGTCCCCAACTGTGTGAGGACAGTCAGATCCCAGAGACCCCTTGGGTTTTGGGGTCACCTTGGCAGGTATCTCAGCCCAGCCCCACTGTTGTGTCCAGACCCAAGTCAAAACGGCGTTTGCTCCCGGAAAATCCGGAGGCAGGAATGAACGTGTTTCCCTCTCTCCCAGCCCCGCGGGGATTCGTTACCTTTGGGGGAGCCTTGGAAGGACCAGTACTCCGACTCGGAGTGGTAGTAGGGGTCTGGGGAGTAGGCGGGGCTGTACTTGGATGACTGCGCGATGTCCTCGCTGGTTTTGCTTTTGGTGGCTGCGGAGGGGTCGTCTGCAAAAGGCGCGGGCAGAGCCGGGGTGAGGATCTGCAGAGATCCACCCCAAAAGGAGGCAAACCCCCTCCCCAGCGGCTGCCAGGGGTTTGTGTCTGGGACAGCGCAGGGCAGAGCTGGGGACAGTCAATTTTCCAGCTGCTGACACCTCCTCAAGGGTGCTGAGGCAGACGGTGGGGACAGTGACAAACAGAGGACGTCACTGACGTGGCTGGGAAGGGACCCCACAAGTGCTGCCTCCTGCGCCGTGCTCATCCCAGTCCCAGCAGTGCCACCCTGCTGCCCTGTCCCCAGGAGCCGAGAGAGGGGACGGAGGAAGGTTCAGAGCCGGCAGGGACGGGGCTCTCGGGGCTCCGCCAGGGCAGGGTGGCAGCAGGGCGGGAGCAGAGGGGCTCTGGCAGGGCTTGGTCCTCATGGCAGGGACACACACAGCGCTCAGGCTGGGGACAGAGCCTCAGGGGCACACCGGGGACACTGCTGCTGCAGCAGAGGCCGGGGGAGTCGCAGGGGAAGGAGAGCCAGGGACGGGAGGTGGCAGAGCCATCCCAGCACAGGGGACCCAGCAGGTACTTACAGCAGCAGGAGCAGGCGGCAGCGGGCCGTGGGAATTGGGCAGGAGGGAGAGGAGAGCCCGGGGAGAGAGAGGAGACACAGTTACTGCTCGGGGGGAGCTGCTGTCCCCCCGTGAGCAGAAACAAGCGGGGACGGAGCAAGGCAGCCCTGCTGAGAGGCACCAGACACCGAGAGCCACCAAACAACACCGAGAGGCACCAAACACCGAGAGCCACCAGACACCGAGAGCCACCAAACACCAAGAGCCACCAGACACCGAGAGCCACCAAACAACACTGAGAGCCACCAAACACCAAGAGCCACCAAACACCGAGAGCCACCAGACACCCTCCCCAGCCTGCAACACCCCCAGGCCTGGCTTCCTGCCCTGCTGATATTCCTCTGTTTCATGTTCCACCCAGGACAGGCTGGGATTTTTCCCCAGGGCTGCGTGTGACACCGCAAATTGCTTTTTTCATCCCTTCTCTGAGGCTGCTCTGACTGCCTTCTCCCCTCGGCCACCCCACCAAGGCCCTGCTCCCCCTCCCACAGCCATCCCCGCTGTCACTCCAGCCTTTGCTGCGTCCCTCACCACAGGGACGTGGTCCCAAGTCACACCCGTCCCTCACCGAACCAGAACGGGAGCGGGAGCACCCCACCAAAGGCCAGCTCCCAGACCTTGATGCCTGCCCCGTGTCCCACCCCTGCACACACCGGTCCCCTCCCCGGGGTGACAGGGGACAGGGGCACGGCAGCCAGGCCCTACCGTGGCGCTTGTAGATGGGGGGCTTCCTGTAGATGTTGCTCTCGCCGGCAGCTGGTGGGAGAAGAGACAGAGGAAGGGAAGGAAGAAGGGGGAGAGGGGAGGTCAGTGTGGGCGTGCTGAGAGCTCACAGGACACGGGTCCTGCAGGAGCCACCACCCCCACGCCACGTTTCCATCACACAACCCACGAGCGATCCCGGGAGGGCTCCGGGCCGGCGGCACGGGCACACGGGCACACGGGCACACGGGCACACGGGCACACGGGCACACGGGCCCGGCTGCCCCACGGTGTGACAGGACATGCAGTGAGCGCCCAGCCACAGCATGCAGCGGGCACAGCCGGCAGCGAGGCGCCCGGGGCGAGCTCTCGGGGCTGCCAGAACCGCCTGGGGCGAGCCAACATCAGCCAAAGCCTCTTTCCGCAGCAGAGAGAGAGAAAAGAGCGAGTCGGGAGGGAAAGCGAGCTGGATGGAGCCTGGAGCGGGGAGGGGGCCATCCATAAACCACCGGGCGGCAGCGGGAGGGCAGGGCGGGGATGGGCAGGGCAGGGATGGGAGCGGAGCTGCGGGAGCCTCCGGGTGTCCCCCGGGCATCGGCGATGCCTCGGGCAGGGTGCCACGCTCCTGGGGCGTGGGGAGATGCCAAGAGCCGAGCGGGCGGTGCTCTGGCGGGTCTCTGAGCCCGCTGAGGGGCGATGTGGGCAGCTCTGCCCGCTTCCCGACCCGCTCTTCCCTTCCCTGCCCGCTCCGTCCCCGTGCCCGTGGGCTCTGCGTGGCCGGGAGCGGCTGGTGGCCCTTACCTGGTGGCCCCCTGCAATCCCTGCAGAAGGGGAGCAGGCATCTGGCAAGCCCAGAAGACTCTGGGGGGAGGGAGCGGCGGGCCCTAGGGGGAGTATAAAATAATCATCTGTAGCGGAGGGGTGCGGAAAGGCCGCCGGCAGACACGCTCCGGGCTGGTGACACTCTGGGGGAGGCAGGGGAGGGGACGGGCTCTCCCCAGGGGAAACATCTTCGTGTGGGGAGCGGAGGGAGGGTATGGAAGAGGAGGAGGAGGAGGAGGGATGTTGCAAGGATCGAGCGGACTCCGGGAGGCTCCGGGTGGTGACGGGGGTGTGTGTTGGGGGGGCAGAAGGAGGAGGGTTCGAGCCGTAGGTCCTGTTTATGGATGGCCTCTACCAGGAGGGGTGGATCCTGCTGCCAGCTGGCTCTAGGCATGCGACACAGCGGGGACGGCACATGCGGGCATGCCACGGACACGGCGCTACCCCGGCAGCGGGGACGCTCCGGAGCCTACCTGGGATGTGGAAATGCTTGGGCGCTTGGTATGAGGTTGGAGTGGAGGACCTCACATCTAACTGGCTATAGTAGGGGGAGCTGCGCCCGCTCTCGGTGCCTACGCGGGGCCGAGCAGAAGCAGCCGTGAGCGACCGAGAGAGAGAACAAGAGGCAGAAGAAAATGGGTGTTAAACGCAGCGGTGTTAGAGCAGCGGGGGCGGGCCCGTGTGAGGCGGGGGGTGACGGGGACGTGCGCCGGGCAGTGATGGAGCGGGGGGAGATCTCCCGCATCTCCCGAGGATGCGGAGGAAAGCCCGCAGCGGCGCCGGCCCGGGGCAGCGCTGCCGGGAAAGCCGAGCGTGCTGCAGAGGCAGAGGAGCCCTTGGCGGTGCGGCGGGGCTCTGGGTGAGCTCGGGGTGTCCCGGTCCTTCCCCTGCGGCTCCGGAGGACGGGACACACGCACGCCCCGCTGCCCTGCCGTGCTCCGGGCTGTGCGTGCGCGCAAGGAGCTCCCCGGGCACAAGCGCTCTCCTGCACGCCCCTCCCAGAGCCACCGACGCGGCTGAGGGGTCTCCACCAGAGCTGGAGGTCACCTGCCTCCCACCCCATCCTCTAAGAGCCTCAGCTCACTCCCGAGCAGCAAATTCCCCCGGGCTTCTCCTTGCGGCTCGCAAGGCTTTGGAGAACTGGAGGATGCTCAGGGCCGGGCACTGCCGCCGCCGTGGGCCAGGCCGAGCCTCCTGCTGCTGGCCAGGCGAGAAATCCCCGAGGGATTTTCGTGCTCCTGTCTCCACGTGGTGCCGTGAGCCCAGCTCAGCCCGGGCTGCCGCCGAAGTGCTCACCTGAGCGGTAGAAGTGGTGCGGGGACCTGGGGATGGTGGGGGACATGCCCTGGCGGCTGTAGGTGGGGGAGTCGATGTAGCCGGGGCTGGAGGCTCGTCTCTGCCGCATGTCAAAGCTCTCGTAGATGTCCTGGGGGCGGGGAAGGCGCGGAGAGCCTGGGGTTAGAGCTGGCAGCAGGTGTCCCCTGGCTCGGTGTGCGACGCTGGGCCGTGTCTGTGTCCTCTGGAGGTGTCCCCAGCCCGCCCCGCCTCCCCTCTGCCAGGCCACAGGCAGCAAACCCCAGGCTTTGGGGCCGGGTGGCAGCGTCCAGGCAGAGCTTTTGTGCCCGGGCATTGTCCCCTTCCCTGGGACTCGTTCCCAGTTACTGGCGCCTCCCTCCGCGGGGCAGAAGCTGCACCCTGGGGTCGCTCTGCTCTCTTTGGGGCCTGAAGGAACAACAGCCCCCACACCTCCCCACACCCTGGGGCAGCCAACAGCCCGCGGGGACGATCAGCAGAGCCCCTGGCAGAGGGACAGCGTGTGGCAGCAGCAGGGGACAGACCCCGTGTGCCCACAGGGGCATTACCTGTGAGTATGGGGAGAGGGTCCCCAGGGACTGGAGGCAGCAGGAGGCAAAGTGAGGAGGAAAAAAAGAGAGAGAGAGAGAGAGAGAGAGAGAGAGACAGCACACGGTTAAGAAGAGCAGTGACAGACTGGGGTCCCACAGCAGCTCGCTTTCCCCGTGTTACCGGGCGCTGAGGGGGACTGGTGGCACACGTGGAGCTGAACTGGGGCAGGACACTGGGCAGGGAGCTCCAGGCAGGAGGAATCAGCAGCTCAGAGACCTCTGTGCAGAGGGGGAGGCACAGAGGGCCACGGCCACGCTGCCTGCAGGACACCAGGCTTGTGACAAAGCCTTGGCACGGGCGTGCAGGAGACGCTGCTGCCAAATCCTCCCCCGGCACCGCTTCGGGGTGTGAGCTGCTCAGAGCCTCCTCTTCTTCGGCGGGCTCCCTGAACTCAGGCTGTGAGTTCACACGGCAGCACAGGACAGCGCCGTGCCTGAGCATCCCCTGCACCGCCCTGCGGGAATGCACTGCCCCAGCCCCTTCCCCGGCTGCAGGGCCAGCACCCAGCCGGGCAGCCCTGCTCCGGAGGAGCTCCGGAGGTGCTCCAGAGGTGCTCCAGAGGTGCTGTGCTGCCTGGGCTGCAGGATTGCCTGCCAGGGGCCCGGCTCAGGGCAGCGAGGGGAGAATTCCCTGCCCGTCACTCCTCTCACACGGTGCTCTCTGTCCCTGCACACACCCTAAGGTCGCTGGGATCTTTCTGACTCCACAGCAGCAGCACTTTACCTCCACCGCAGACCCTCCCTCTCCTCTGGGAGAGGCCCTGCCCCGCTCCTGCCTCCCTGCACTGTTGCCAGTGGCACGAACAAACCCCCGTGGAGCTGTCCCCCGAAGTGGGGCCCGTTCCTGCACATCCCTCAGGGGATTTCTGCCCCCTCGGTACCTCCCCATAGCTATATCTCTCCAGCGTCTCATCCGACGTGTATCTGTGATAGGGCTCGTAGGAAATGAGGTCAGGACGCTGCACTTCATAGATGGCTTTAATCTTGGGAAGAGCTGCCAGGTCTTTGTAATTAAGGATCTCATTATCCACTTTAGCCTAGGGAGAGGGAGAGACAGAGGCGGAGAGACGGAAAGGAAGAGGAGGAGAGAAGGGAAGGGAGGCTGGAGCGCACAGCACGGGGCAGGCAGAGCCCACTGTCACCCCAGCAGCAGGGACAGGCAAGAGGAGAGGCCAGAGGGGCGGCAGTGGGAGGGCAGAGGAGCTGGCAGGGCAGGGCTGTGCCCCTCCGGGTGCTCCTGAGCTGTGCCATGGCCCTGGTGGCACAGCCTGCTGCTCTGGGGGGGTGGGACCCATCCCTGCTGTCCCCAAACTCTGTCCTTGTCCCACCCCTGGGGCCCTGGGCGAGGGGCAGGGCTGGACTTACGCAGATGACGCGGTTTGGGGAGCCGATGCTGGAGCCAGGGGGGGAGATGGAGGTTTCCGACGTCCTTCTGTGCTGTGGAGGCACAAAGAGGGAGGGAGGTGAGAGCCTGGCAAGGAGAGACCCCTGAGCAGGAAAATCCTTGGTTTGGGGGTCGGATTTCCCTTTCACAGCCTCAGCCACGGTGGCCCGTCCGTCCCCTGGAAGCCACGCCGGGTTTGGGCGCTGCCGGAACAGCTCGGTTCCAGCAGGGACTGCAGGACAAGGGAACCCGGGACGTGCCACCTCCCGAGATGCCCCTCAGCCTGCTGCCTACCTTCAGCTTCTTCTCTGCTCTGGCTGCCTGCTTGCAGATGGGGTGCCACACTTCAGAGCCTGCAAGGCGGCAAAGGGACAGAGTTTCAGCCCCGCACACGCTCACCCGCCCTGCCAGGGTCAGCCAGGGCCCCCTGCCACGTCCCTGCCACGTCCCTGCCACCTCCAGCAGTGCCACGGCAGCCTGCAGGGCAGTGGGGACCCTGTGTGCCTGTGATAAGGAATGGAGCAGCTCCGGAGCACTGAGGGCAGGGGCCAAACCTCAGCTTGGACAGTGAGCTTGGGTGGATTTGGGGTGGCCCAAGAAGTTCCTGCTGGTTAAACCGGGGTGCTGCTGGGCTTGGGGCATCACAACACCTCCATCCCTTGGGCTGGAGTGAGCAGAGCTCTGTGCGTGTCACAGCCTTTAGGGACAAATCCAGGGCTGCAAACCAGACCAAGCCAAGGGGACTGAAGCAAAGGCAGCCAGCACACTCACAGTTAAATCTCGGACTTGCTCTTCCAATTTGCTGGCTTTGTGCTCCAAGGCACAGTCAGGGAGGGGGTGCTTGGGCTCCTCGCTGGAGTCCTCGGGGCCCAGGTGTGCCGGGAGACAAGAAGTTCCCATCTCAGCGGCAGGAAGGGATTCATGGGGGCAGTGATTTGAGCACACAGAGCAGCGGAGAGGGGAATCTCGGGCACTGCCGCACACACACCCCGAGAAGCCGAACGCCGTGCTGCCCCCAGCCCTGCTGGTCCCAGCCCTACCTGTCAGGTACATCTCCTCTCCCTCTGTGAACATCTGGTGGCAGCGCACACATCTGGCACAGGTGGGGTGGTAGTGCTTCCCTCCTGCCTGCACGGGCGAGCAGAGAGCAGCCCCTGAGCCGTGGGGACACGGGGACCTGCCCCCGTCCCCGAGTGACCCCGCCAGCCCTCGCTGCGGTGACAGTGACCAGGGGATGGTGTCTGGGGTGGCATTGGAGACCCCCACTGCCCATGGAGGAAACCAGAGAGAGAGCTCAGTCCCTGCTTCCAACCTGCAGACCAGGAACCCTCTGCTCTCCTTGGAATGTTCAAGCAGAGCCAGGATGTCCCAAAGCGCCAGGGACGGTGTCCCTGCAGAGCTGACGCTCTGGGAACGGCCAGGACCCTCTGCAGCCGGGCTTTGCTCCAGTTCTTCCCCCACGGATGTGTGCCGGCACAGGGATGCGCTCAGGGGACGGCTGGGGGGACGCGTGGGGACACCCAGAGCCGGGCACGGCTCAGCGCTGATGCTCCCACACCTCCGGCTCCATCGTTGCTTCCCGAGCCCCAGCGATCCAAAGTCTGGCGTCGTCTCCCGGTCTCCCACCCTCCGGGGAAGGTGACAGAGCTGCTGCACGGAGCCGCGGCCCCCGGAGGTGGAGGGCGGCACCCTCCCACGCGTCCCCAGGGCGCGTCCGTGTCGCACGGCCGGCGCTCACCTCCAGGACGCGGCCGCTGATGTAGCGGTCACAGGTCTCGCACTTGATGCCGAACTGGGCGTGGTAGTCGGACTCGCAGTAGGGGATGCCATCCCTTGGGAGAGGGACAGGAGCGGGGAGCGGCGGGTGAGCCCCTCGCCGCAGCCCCGGCCCCGGGGCCAGCCCGGCGATGCCGCAGGGCGGCGGCACTCACTTGCTGATGTACTCGCCGGTGAGGATGATCCCGCACGTTTGGCACTTGAAGCAGCTGACGTGCCACTGCTTCTCCAGGGCCAGCAGGGACTGGCCCTGCTTGATCTCCTCCTTGCAGCCGGCGCACTCTGGGGGGACAGGAGGGGACGTGGGACACGGCGGGGACACCCGCAGCGGCCGGGACAGCCCCGCTGTGTGACCGGGCACTCCTCCCCTCGCACCCCGGGGACAGCCCTACCCAGGAGGACTTTTCCGGGGATGGCGCTGTAACAAACCCCCTGCTCCTGGGGCAGCCTCGTGGGGATCGTTTCCCTATGGAAATCAGTCACCTCTGCTTGTCCCCAGCACTGGAGCCAGGAGGAAAACTGGGACCTCTGAGGTACTGCTGGGACCCAGCCACGGCACAGAGCTTGGTCTCCTCGGAGTGAGGAGTCTGAGCCTCCAGGACAGTTGGACAGCAGGAAAAAAAGAAAAAAAAAAACAAAAACAAACAAACAAACAAACAAAAAAAACCAACACCTTATTTAAAAGAGTGATCGGGCACTGGAATCCAGGACATCAGGAAAAAATTCTTGTTTGAAAAAGTGATTGGGCACTGGAATCCAGGACATCAGGAAAAAATTCTTATTTGAAAAAGTGATCGGGCACTGGAATCCAGGACATCAGGAAAAAATTCTTATTTGAAAAAGTGATCGGGCACTGGAGTCCAGGACACTAGGAAAAAAATCTTATTTGCAAGAGTGATTGGGCACTGGAATCCAGGACATCAGGAAAAAAATCTTATTTGCAAGAGTGATTGGGCACTGGAATCCAGGACATCAGGAAAAAAATCTTATTTGCAAGAGTGATTGGGCACTGGAGTCCAGGACATCAGGAAAAAATTCTTATTTGAAAAAGTGATCGGGCACTGGAATCCAGGACATCAGGAAAAAAAATCTTATCTGAAAAAGTGATTGGGCACTGGAGTCCAGGACATCAGGAAAAGATTCTTATCTGGAAGAGTGACTGGGCGCTGGAATCGCCTGCCCAGGGAGGTGCTGGAGTCACCGTCCCTGGATGTGTTTAAAAGCTCCCGGACGTGGCGCTCAGTGCCGTGGTTTGGTTGGTGAGGAGCTGTTGGGTCACAGGTCGGACTTGATGATCTCAAAGGTCTTTTCCAGCCTGGCTCACGATTCTGTGCTGGGTTGAGGGAGGGCCCCGCCGCCCTGGCAGGTGCCCAAGGGTGGGAAGTGTCCGGCAGAGGAAGGGCTGTGCTGTCCGGCCGCCGCGTCCGGCCCCGCTGCGCTGTTTACCGGCCTCCCTTCCTTCCCTGCTCCCCCCGGCTCCGGCGGGGCTGCCAGCAGGAAGCACATGCTCCTCGGACCCCTGACCTTGACTCCTCCTTGTCCTCTCCTCCCCTGGGCAGCCTGGAGGGGGGCTTTCTTTAACCCCCTCCCTGCCACGGGGGAAAGCGGGAGCAAGGCTGCTCATCCCGT
Source organism: Hirundo rustica (assembly GCF_015227805.2). NCBI lineage: Eukaryota > Metazoa > Chordata > Aves > Passeriformes > Hirundinidae > Hirundo > Hirundo rustica. The sequence goes on from NC_053463.1 coordinate 1,715,461, forward strand.
GCCAAATCCCGCTCGACTAAGATTTCTAACTCCTGGAAAAAAGCGGGGTGTGTCCCCTCATTCATCTCCTGCTTGGTTTGGGGTTGTTTGCAGGGCTGGGGCTGCAGGGAGAGGTTCCTTCCCCAGGGAATGCCCCGGCGGCCCGCACGGCTCCCCTGCCACCCTGATGGTGACATCGCCAGGGCCACCGGGGCGGTGAGGGACACGGGCGGGTGGGACACGGGCTCCGGCTGCCTGCAGCCGCCGTGAATAAGGCGTGGTGTCCTCAGGTAAGCCCGCTGCAGGGCCGGGAAGGGGATGGGGAGGGAGAGGAAGGCGGGAGGAAGGCAGAGCCCGGCTCTGGGCAGCTCCGGGAGCTCACGGAGGAAGATGGGGGAATTGCTGTCCTTTGGCTCAGTCCAACCCTGCCACGGTCTCTGGATCGAGGGCAGCTTGGGGGGCTCACAGGGGGCCCATCAGCACCAACCCTGCCACCAGCAGTGCCACCATGGTGACTGGGTGACACGGGTGACAAGGGTGACAAGGGTGACAAGGGTGACAAGGGTGACAAGGGTGACACCCAGCCCTGGCTGCAGCACTCTGCGTCAGGCACGGACCTCCGTGGCAGGAGGGGAAGCTCCTCCCAACCTGGGGTCAAAAGCAAGGCCAAGCACACCCAAAAGAGCGTGTCCATGTCTCCAGCTGACTTTTAGGGGTTCCCTGGGGTGAGGGGATGAGCAGAAAACCCCTCAGTGCTTGCAGAGCCAGCCAGGATCGCCCGTGCTGTGAAAGCCCCAGGAGCGTTCCTGGGGCAGCCATCTGGACACAAAGCAGCTGACTCTGATCAAACCCAGCTCCAGAACCTCCCCAGGAGCTCAGGCAGCGCCTGCCAGCGTGGTGGCACCTGCCCAGGTGACAAACAGCCCGGGGGAGTTTCCAAAACCAGCGGTGAGCTGGGTGGAGCCAGCGCTGCCCCGTGCCTCCCCCCAAAGCTCTGCAGGCACCCCGAAACCTGGCCTGCCACCCTCTCCAGGGGCACGGGGTCCCTCTCTTTGCACCCACCGCAGGACCGCAGTCGACTTACGGCTGGGCCCGTGGATCTTGATGGGCTTGGTGCTGAGGAGGGCCTGGGAGCAGTTTTGGCAGACGCAGTCCTTGCCGCTGAACGTCACCTTGTCTCCGATGGGGAACGGCTTCCTGCGGCCACGGAGAGGTGGGGAGGGGTCAGCTGCTCATCTCCCCCCACACGGGGAGCTCCTCCTTTCCCGGGGCCGGCAGGGAGCTCCGGGCGAGGGTCCCTCCAGGGGGGTCACCCCGCCTCGGGGCCGGCTCGCACTCACCTGCAGGTGCTGCAGACAAAGCACTTGGGGTGGTAGGTCCTGCCCAGGGCCGAGATCACCTCGCCGGTGATGAAGTCCCCGCAGCTGTCACAGCGGGTCCCGTAGAGCTGCTGGTAGTCGTGCGTGCAGATGTACTCCTGGTTCTTGAAGAAGAAGCCCGACTGGGCCAGGTCGCAGCCGCACACTGGGGGAAAGAACACTTGGCCGTCACGGGGTCCCCGAGCCGCCTCTCCAGCCTCCTGCTGGTACCTCCGAGGGTTTCCCTTTCCCCGCCGAGCTCTGGGGCCTCCCCCGGCTCCACAAGATGTCAGTGTTGGGCTGTGGGATGGGGCCGCTCCCACCGGGAATCCCACAGCCGGGAGGGAACCCCGCACTGCAGCGCTGCTGCGCCACGCGCGAAGGGCTTGGCACGGCCTGGGCATCGCCCCCTGGACCTGCTGCGCCCGCCTGGGGCTCGGCCCCTCCGTTTGGCACCCCGGTGGTGCCAGCGAGATGGGGACAGGGCTGGAAAAGGGCGGGGAGCGCCCTAGGGACAGCTGGGGAGAGGTATTGTCCCTGTCCCTTGGACACGGCTGCAGCCTCTTGTGATGAGCCACCCCCAGTGCCCGGGCACGGAGCCGTGCCCTGATGGGAACAGCTCCCGGGAACGCCGGGCTTGGAGCTCTCCCTGCTTGTTTTTCCATCGGTGTCCAGCCCAGCCTCGCTCCCTTCCCTGCTGGGGAAGTGTGGGTGGTGCACAGCCCATCGCAGGAATCCAGGGAGACGCGGCCAGCCCCGGCCTCGGCATCCTCTCCCTCCCTGCTGCGGCTTCTCCAGCCGGAGGGAGCTGGGGAGCAGCAGAGCCTGGCAGCGGAGCGGCCCAGGGCGCTGCTGGGCACGGTGCCCATCCCCTGTGCTGCAGGGTGACAGCGTGGAGCGGGGGCTGAGCCCCTGCTGGCACAGCCCACCTTGGTCTCTGCTTTGTCCTCCAGCCCCCTCTGCGTCCCTGCAGCCGTGGGGCAGCCCCGGGTGACAGGGCACAGCCGGACCCGCTGCTGCAGGGCCCCTGGGGCAGCGATGCTGTGGATGCGCTGTGGAGCATCCCTTGGCCGAGCTGCTCCCCGGAGCCGGGGGCACCCAGCAGGGGGATTTGGGTCTCCCACACACCCTGCCAGCAGCTCGGGGACAGGGAGGCGAGCACAGCATCAAACGAGGCTGCTCTGTGCCCTGTTTGCTGAGGGAACAGCACGTCCCGTGGTGCCACTCCTGTGCCAGCTCCCGGGGACGCACCAGGGACAGGCGGTGGGGCTGGAGCCCGGCAGAGGCGGCAGGAGGTGAGAGCAGCGAGGGAAGGTGAGACAGGAGGATTTCCTCTCATTATTTATTCCCTTTCACTTGGAAATCGGGCCGTGAGCTCTGCCAGGCTCTCCCTGCCGCCGCCCGGGCCCTTTGAAGCCGGCTGAGCTCTTTGTCTGGATGCTGGGCTCCTGCTGGATGCTCCTGGCCCAGCTGGGACAGCGCAGGATGCTCGGCACGGCGCCCTGCAGCTGCAAATCAGCCCGGAGGGCATCCCGGGACAGATCCCCCCTTCCCAAAAACGGGGGGCTGCCCACCCCGCGGGGGACAGGGCTGCAGCAGGGTGGGGACAGCAAGTGTCACCTCCAGCCAAACGCTCTGTTCCCCGGCAAGGAGCAAAGCGTGGCCATGGGGCTGGGGATGATGCTCAGCACAGGGAGCTTGGAAGACCAAAGGCCTTTAAAAAGGCCTGGAATTGGGAATTTTACAGCCTGCAGAAGCTGGTTGAGAGCAGCTGCTCCAATAAAGGAGCTGAGGAGCCCTTCAGCAGCAGCAGCAGCAGCAGCAGCTCTGCACCACGAGCTTTACAGCCCTGCAGCTCTCCCTCCTCTGGCGCTCCAGGAGGATCCAAACCTCTCTGCTCCACTCCTGCCAGCCCTGGGGGGCACCCAGTCCCAGCTGCACGCCACGGGCAGGTGGCAGGGAGGTGTCACCCAGCCCCAGCTCTGCCGGGAGCTGCTCTGCGCCTCTCCCCACCTCGCTGCCTCTCAGCCGGGCTGGTCGTGCCTCCTCCCCCTCCTCCTCCTCCTCCTCCTGCTCTGGGAGCAGCTGAAGGACACGGTGACGGGCACGTTTGGGACCTGCACGCTGCTCCAGGGCAGTGACATTGGACACCCCATCACCCAGGGGCTCTGCCTGCCCTGTGCCCCCCCAGGCGTGTGACCACGCCTCAGTGGCCCGGGTGGGTCTGTCCCCAGCCTTTTGCTCTGCCCCCAGGGCCGTGGGGCAGCCTGGCCACCGGCTTCCTGGGGGTGCTCGTCCTACCTTGGCAGGTGAAGCAGCGGATGTGGAAGTGGTTGCTCTGCACGCGCACCACCTCGCCCTTGCAGGTGTCCCCGCAGCGGTAGCACTGGATGGCAGAGGAGCTGCTCCCGGGGCTGTAGGGGTTCTGCTGGTAGGGAACTGCTGGCAGAAAGGAGGGAGAGCAGAAGGAGACAGGGGAAAGGTGTGTTAGGATCTGGGCTGTGGCCACGGGACGTCGGGCCAGCACGAGGGCAGGGGACAGCACCCAGGGACTCTGAGATGGGAGCACAGCCCTCTCTGGGTTTGGGATTTCCCTGCCCCACAAAAGAGGATCACGGATCTGCGGTGCCAAGCTCTGTCCCTGCACGGACAACCAGGTCGCAGCGCCATCCCAGAGCTCCCCAGATGCCCTCCTGTCCCCAGAGCAGGGCAGGAGGACCCTGCAGGGAGCAGCCCTCAGCGCTGTGCTCAGCCCTGCTGGCTGCTGACCCTCTCCAGGACAGCCCAGCCAGCTCCGAGTTGGCAGCAGCACGGGAAGGAACTGAAGGTTTTTTGGAGCTTCCACTTGTTTGCTGAGGAACTGGAGGAAGAAGTCGTTTGTCAAGGAGCTTTCAAACATCACAGCAATCGAGTGCTTGGGCCCTGGTGGGGCTGTCACCTCCTCAGCAAGGAGCAGCAGCCCAGTCCCACGGCTCCTTCCGGAGCGGCCCCGCCGTGCCTGGAGGTTCTGGAAGGAGCTGGGGGCTGCAGGGGAGGGCAGGGCAAGAGCTGAATTCCTCCTGCAGCATTCAGTGCTGGGATTCAGCTCCGCTCTGGAACGCCGCACAGGCGCTGCCCAGGTCCGGGGTAGAACCGCCCTGCTCCGGCTGCCTCAAGGCAATTCCCAAAGACACGGAGAGAAGAGAGCAGCTCCTGCTGCCCCACCTGGGAGCGCCTGGGCCGTGCAGGGGCTCCAGCCGCGCTGACACCACGCCAGCCACTGCGGGGTTTGTTTGCTGTGAGGTTTCCGAGAGGGAGTCACAGCCTGGGCAAGTCGAGCAGCAAAAAGGAGATTTCAGCGGGGCAGATCTTCTGACCCGGCGCTGAACTGCATTCCCAGGAACAAGAGAAGCAGCTGATTGAAAGCCAGCCTGTGAAGGCCCTCCAGAGCAGGGGAGAAGGGGCACAGGACAGAGGAGATCACTCATCCTCGCTCACCGAGGGGCAGATCAAGTGACAGGGAACAGAAACAGCCCATAATGGCTTCAAAAGCCGAGCAAGAGAAGTCAAAATGACATTGAGACCGTGTCACAGCCAAATCCCATTCCCTGTGCCAAGGGCCCAGCGCTGCTTCCCCCCGGGAAATGGGCTGAACCTGGAGCTCCATCCCTGGAGCTGCTGGGAAGGGGCTGCCAGGGGAGCCCCGAGTGCTCCCTGCGGAGCTCAGACCCCAGCCTGGGGTTCCCAGAGCTGCTGGGCCTTCCCTTCCCTGCAAGCCAAGAGCTCTCACAGGCACCTGAGGCACCGAAGGACACCAAGTGCCAGCAGGGTGACAAAATGGGAGTCAGGCCTGGAGCTAGCCCAGCACAGACTAATTAGTCTAGACCTTAATCACTCCGAGGTCCCCGAAAAAATGAAGGGAGCAGGGAACCCCTGCCCAAGGGACACCAGCGCTGGGAACAGGAATCCAGCACCTCCCGTGATGGGTACTGGTGGTAATGGGTGCCCAGGAGCTCTGCAGCTGCCTGAGGGGACCAAGAGGATTTCCCAAGGCTGGGATAAACCAGGGATCTTCTCTGCAGGGGTGTCCAGCAGAGCAAGAGTTACAGAGCTGAAACTTCCTCCCACGCACCCACTGCTCACACCCTGGCCCAGAACGAAGCCAAGCCCTGGGACACAGCCACGGAAATCCACAAAGCTGGTAGAGGAAAGCAGGACAGGGGCAGGGTGGGGGAAAGCCAGGAATTCATCCACGCTTTAACATGCACAATAAAGAACGGGGGAAGACAAATAATAATAAATAATAATAATAATCTGTGTCAGAACACGCAGGCATCACTTAGCGCTGGTCTCCAGGGAAAAACTTCCTGGTGTCCATAGCAACGCATCGCCAAGCCCTTGCTTGGTCTGATGGGAGAGAGGCAGAGGAAAAAGAGCTGAGGATGGGAAAGATGCTTTCAGCTGTGCTGCAGCACGGGCAGAGCTGGGTCTGACCCGTCGGTGCTGGCTGTGCCCGTGGGGACGGGTCAGGACCCCGCTCCTCCGCCCTCCCGCTGCATTCAGCGCTACCCAAAGCTCCCTGCTTCGCGCTTAACCTCCGGCCCTGGCTGGAATTTTGTCCGGGAACATTGCCGCATTGTTGTGCCTGTGTTCCAGGCAGCAGCTGCCCGCCTCGTGGCCCCGTGCAGGAAGTATTACACATCCCACAGCCCCGAGCACAGGGCCAGCTGAGCGGGGCAAAGCTCATTACACCCAAATAATCCCCTAATAATGTAAGTAGCATTAGCGGCCCGGCAGGCCGGGATGCAGCAGGCGCGGGGAGGGGGTGGGAGCCGCCCGAGGAACGCCGCAATCTGCCCCCGGTTTGCTCGGAACAATCCCCGCGTTCGTGCTCCGCTCCCAGCGCTCCCAGCGCTCCCAGTGCCCCCAGTGCCCGGCTCCCGCGGGGCTGTGCCCGTGTCCTGACGGGCTGCGGGTGCAGCCGGGCAGGGAAATGCCGTGGGGCCGCGTGGGCACTCGACAGATTTCCCGGTGATCCGGATTAAGGTGGCACCTCCGGGCGGGGATGGCAGCCCCGGGTCGGGCAGTGCGCAGCCAGGGTGTGACCCGGGCAGGGGACCGTGTCTGCGCACAGCCCCCGGACGGTCCCCGGCGCCGCGCACAGCAGCTGCGTCCCCCAGGAGGGCGCAGGGAGCCCGAGCTCACAGCCTGCAGTTCCCCCTGTGCATCCATCCCTGCTCTGCAGGTCAACGACCTCGTCTTGTTTTCCTGCGCTCTTCCTGCTCCGGGTCCAGCCCTCCACCGGGCAGCAGCAGGACGGGGAAATGCTGAACCTCTGGGACGCTCTGAGCACTTCGGGAGGGGAGGGAAAACGGGATGATCCCCAGCTGCCTTGGAGGGTTTGCTGCTCGCCACCAACACAAACAGCGGGGCACTGCTGGAGCCCCGGAGGTGGAGAACTTCAGCCCGAGGGGGCTCAGAACCAGCTCCACCAGCAGCTTGTGCTCCCCCAGGCAGCCCCATACCCCACAGAGAACCAGGAGCAGCTTTCCACCAGCACCCAGAGGCATTTTTAAATATTCATCCACCATTCCTCACTGGGCCCAGAGCAGGTGACGCTCTTTCCCCTCCCATTCCCCTCTTCCAGCCCGATGACCCTCCAGGAAGGAGCTGCCAGGGAGGAGCTGCTCCAGGTGGGGTTTGGATCGTTCTCCACAGGCAACTGGAAATTCCCACTCAGCCCTGCTGCCAGTGTGTTCATCACACAGCATCTCCACAGGAAGACGGGCATGCCTGGCTTAATTAACTGCCAGTAATTAATATTTGCACAGTGCTGGGGGAGCCACGGGTGAAGGGGACTGTGGAAAAGCAAAGCATTCACCCTGGAATGGATGCGGAGAGGCAGAGCCACCACGGGAAACTGAGAGATGGCAGCAAGGGGGTGCCAGCATGGGATCCTGGAATGTGCAGGGAGATGTGGGTGTCACTGGGATGGATCCAGCCCCTGGAATGTGCAGGGAGATGTGGGTGTCACTGGGATGGATCCAGCCCCTGGAATGTGCAGGGAGATGTGGGTGTCACTGGGATGGATCCAGCCCCCTGGAATGTGCAGGGAGATGTGGGTGTCACTGGGATGGATGCACCCCCTGGAATGTGCAGGGAGATGTGGGTGTCACTGGGATGGATCCAGCCCCCCTGGAATGTGCAGGGAGATGTGGGTGTCACTGGGATGGATCCAGCCCCCCTGGAATGTGCAGGGAGATGTGGGTGTCACTGGGATGGATGCACCCCCTGGAATGTGCAGGGAGATGTGGGTGTCACTGGGATGGATCCAGCCCCTGGAATGTGCAGGGAGATGTGGGTGTCACTGGGATGGATCCAGCTCCCCTGGAATGTGCAGGGAGATGTGGGTGTCACTGGGATGGATCCAGCCCCTGGAATGTGCAGGGAGATGTGGGTGTCACTGGGATGGATCCAGCTCCCCTGGAATGTGCAGGGAGATGTGGGTGTCACTGGGATGGATCCAGCCCCTGGAATGTGCAGGGAGATGTGGGTGTCACTGGGATGGATCCAGCCCCTGGAATGTGCAGGGAGATGTGGGTGTCACTGGGATGGATCCAGCCCCCCTGGAATGTGCAGGGAGATGTGGGTGTCACTGGGATGGATCCAGCCCCCCTGGAATGTGCAGGGAGATGTGGGTGTCACTGGGATGGGTGCACCCCCTGGAATGTGCAGGGAGATGTGGGTGTCACTGGGATGGATCCAGCCCCTGGAATGTGCAGGGAGATGTGGGTGTCACTGGGATGGATCCAGCCCCTGGAATGTGCAGGGAGATGTGGGTGTCACTGGGATGGATCCAGCCCCTGGAATGTGCAGGGAGATGTGGGTGTCACTGGGATGGATCCAGCCCCCAGAATGTGCAGGGAGATGTGGGTGTCACTGGGATGGATCCAGCCCCCCTGGAATGTGCAGGGAGATGTGGGTGTCACTGGGATGGATCCAGCCCCTGGAATGGGCAGGGAGATGTGGGTGTCACTGGGATTGACCCACCCCCTGGAATGTGCAGGGAGATGTGGGTGTCACTGGGATGGATCCAGCCCCTGGAATGCTGGATGTCAGCTGGAGCAGTGCAGATGATGCTGGCAGGAATCTTCACATCTCCATGGGGCCGGACTCCTTTCCAGCAGCTCCCCACTGCTCCTCACTGCTCCCCACTGCTTCCCACTGCTCCCCACTGCTCCCCACTGCTTCCCACTTCTTCCCACTGCTTCCCACTGCTTCCCACTGCTTCCCACTGCTTCCCACTGCTTCTCAGTGCTTCCCACTGCTCCCCACTACTTCCCACTGTTTCCCGTTGCTGCCTGGCCGTGAGCAGCTCCCCACCCCGTCCCCTGCAGGGTCCCTGAGCTTGGGAATCCTCAGAGCTCCCCTGCGGACGGTGGCAGCAGCACGGCGTGGGCTGGGGTGGGATGGAGCTCCAGAGGGGAGGGTGAGGAAAGCTGGGGATTCCCGGTGCCATTCCCGGTGCCATTCCCGGTGTCATTCCCGGTGCCATTCCCAGTGTCATTCCCAGTGCCATTGCTGGTGCCATTCCCGGTGCCATTCCCGGTGCCATTCCCGGTGCCATTCCTGGTGCCATTCCCGGTGCTGCATCCCGGGATGTTCCAGCACTGCCTGTGCCATTCCCGGTGCCATTCCCGGTGCCATTCCCGGTGTCATTCCCGGTGCCATTCCCGGTGCCATTCCCGGTGTCATTCCCGGTGCCATTCCCGGTGCCATTCCCAGTGCCATTCCCGGTGCCGTTCCCGGTGCCATTCCCGGTGTCATTCCCGGTGCCATTCCTGGCGCCATTCCTGGCGCCATTCCCAGTGCCATTCCCGGTGCCATTCCCGGTGCCATTCCCAGTGCCATTCCCGGTGCCATTCCCGGTGCCATTCCCGGTGCCATTCCCGGTGCCATTCCCGGTGCCATTCCCGGTGCCATTCCCGGTGCCATTCCCGGTGCCATTCCCAGTGCCATTCCCGGTGCCATTCCCGGTGCCATTCCCAGTGCCATTCCCGGTGCCGTTCCCGGTGCCATTCCCGGTGCCGTTCCCGGTGCCATTCCCAGTGCCATTCCCGGTGCCATTCCCGGTGCCATTCCCGGTGCCATTCCCGGTGCCACTCCCGCTGGGCACGGCTGGCAGACCCCGGGAAGGGCCGATCCCCGGCTCTGGGGCTCGGAGCGGCGCTGGGGAAGCTGAGGCAGAGGAAGCCCAGCCCCGCCAGCCCCGCAGCCGCCAAGGCCGAGGTCCGGCAGTGAGTGGCCAGGAAGGAATTTTTGCTGGAAGCTCTGGAGGCCGAGGGAGAGGCCGGGGTGAAGCGGCGGGGATGGGACACAGCGCGCGGGGCTGCGGGCACGGAGCGAGAGAAAAGAAACCTCTGCTGGCACCCGGGGACGAGGAGGGGACGCCCCGGGAGCCTGCACCCCAAACGCTCCCGCTGCAGAAGGGGTCCGGGGGGACCTGGCCGGCTCCAAGGAGGGCGAGGGGGAGGATTTCCCCTCCAGGCAGGAGCTGCGGTGTCCCAGGGGTGGCCGGGGAGGAAGGGTGGGAACGCCGGGGCTGCGGGGTGTGGGTTTCTCATCAGCAGCGCGGCCAGAGGCTGCTGCCCGCTGTCCTGCAGCCGTAAAAACGCCTTGGGGAGGAAGAGGAGGATGGGCTGGCAGCCAGATGGTGCCGGTCCTTCAGCAGGCACGGGACAGCCTCAGCCTGCGTCCTGTGGGAATGCCTGGAGCCCGGCATGCGGGAATGTGCCTGCTCCAGACACAGAATCGGAACTGGAGAGGTTGGAAAAGGCCTTTGAGGCCATCGAGTCCACCCCAGGTCCCTGCTGAGGAGGTGAGAGCAGCGTGGAGCTGGGTGAGGAACCCAGGTAAGGGATCAGCCAGATCACCCCTGAAATGAAGGAAGGAGCCAGCAGTCACCCCTGAAATGAAGGAAGGAGCCAGCAGTTCACCCCTGAAATGAAGGAAGGAGCCAGCAGTTCATTCCTGAATTCGAGGAAGGATCCAGCAGCCGGGATGCTCAGCTCCGGCGGTGGATCTGACCCCTGCACAGCCATCTCAGTGCTCAGGCTGCTGCTTCCCGTGGAGCTCCCACGGATAAAATCCATTTCCATCCAGGAGAAAATGCCAGATTTACCTTCGGACAAAAGATTTCCTCTCCCGATCCTCCCGCTCAGTAAACTCCAGAAGCATCACGTGGCTCCTTATTGAATATTTACATTTTTCAGCCGGGCCCGGCGCTCCCGGGGGCTGAGGACAGGTAGCAGGGATCTGCTGTGGGGCAGGCTGAGCCTGCAGCAGCTCCCACGGTTTGCACTGGATCCATGAGGGCTGGGCAGTGGGCACCGGGGGCACTGGGGGCACTGGGGACCACCCAGCTCACCCAGAGCAGGAGCTGGGCCGTTCCCAAGCCTGTCAGTCAGCTCGGAGTGTATTCCAGGAGGGATCAGAACCCCCTCCAGCCCATGCCGTCCTCTCCTGCCTGCCAGGAAAAGCCATCTGTGGCTTAGGGCTAAAAACCCTCCACTGTCACAGCTCCTAATCCAGCCCTAGGCCTCCCTAATTAGATCAGGACCAATTATTGCCCCCACCCGCCTCACACTGGCCCCGTGTCCCCCACTGCCGCCACTCCCCGGGTGGGACACAGGACTGGAACGAGCCGTGGGTGCCGTGGGGATGGAGCAGGGAGCTGCAGTGGCATGTGCCACGCGTGCCACCGCGGGAGAGGGCACGGGGCTGCTGGGCCAGAGCTGGCAGCACACGAGGGAGGGGACAGCCTTCACTGGGAGCGCGGCTGAGCGCCACAGGTGCCCAAATAGGTGCCAGAGCATCCCGAGGGCACGGCAGGACACGGCGCCAGGGCGGGAGCTGGGTCACACGGGGACAGGCTGCAAGAAGAGAGAGGAGGGAGGCGGGAAACACCCAGAGGAGACAAAGGAGGGACAGGAGACAAGGAGAAAAACGGAGAGGGTAGAAGCAAAACAACAACAACAAAAAGCGCCGGGGTCCTGCCTGCGCAGCAGAGTCTGCTTCTGGCTGCGTTTGTGGAAATTATTCTCCAAACGAGTGTGGAGGAAGCCGTGATTGTCTTCCCACGCTGACCTGGCCGCGGGCAGCTGCCCGTGCCTGCCTGCAGGATGTTTACTTCCCACACAGGCGGGGCTGGAATGTGCCAGGGAAACCCAAAACCCTCGCTGGGACCCAGCTGGGTTCACCTGCCCTGCAGGAGCCCCCAGCCCCATTCCAGCAGCACCCTGGGGTGTCCTGAAGGAGGGCTCTGGGATCCGCCTGCTTTGCTGGAAGCGCTGACTGCTGCTGTGGTTTTGCCAGATTCCCAAGAGGAAAAGAGGAAGAAGTTGCTTCTCTAGTTCTGGGAGCTGCGGGGGGATTTGGTGACCTGAGTGCGGACACCAGAAGAGCACGGCAGCGCTCCTGAGCTTCCACAGGCTGGCACATCAGGGAACACGCTGTATCCCAGGAATTCCACTGTGTCCCGAGGGTTCTGCTCTATCCCAGGAATTCCGCTGTATCCCAGGAGTTCCACTCTATCCCAAGAGTTCCACTGCATCCCAGGATTTCTGCTGTATCCCAGGAATTCTGCTGTGTCCCAGGAATTCTGCTGTGTCCCAGGAGTTCCACTGTATCCCAGGATACACTCTACACTGTACGCTGTATCCCAGGAATTCCACTCTATCCCAGGAATTCCTCTGTGTCCCCAGGGTTCCTGGCAGTGGCCGGGGAGCACCACGGGAACCTGCTGTGCCCATCCTCACACTCAGGGCTGCAGTGACTCCCCCCAGGCTACAGAGGAGGGTGGGCGTCCCCTTCAGCATTCCCAACACATCCCGGGGCACTTCCAGTGCCTGAGCGCCCTTTCCATGGAGAAATTCCTGCTGCTGTCCGAGCCGAGCCTGCCCTGGCCGTTCCCTCTCCTCCTGCCGCTGTTTGGGAGGACCGACACCTTCCCTGTCCAGGATGGACCCTGCTGGGGTGGCAGTGGGGACTGGAGGAGGATGAGGGGACAGGAGTGGGGCTCTGCACCCCCAGGTGTGGGGATTTTTGTGGCACGGAGCTCGGGAAGGGGCTGGAGCAGGGGAGGAGGCCCTGGGGGTGTAACTCTGTGTGCTGACTGAAAATCCCGGGTTTTGTCTCTTTATGCTCAGCGGGAAAGTGAACAGTTTGTGGGGAGGGAGAAGCGTTTTTGAAAGTTTCATTTTGATTCTCATTCCCTCCTTTTATTGTGTGTTAATAAATTTATCTTTATGCCCCTCAAGCCTGACCCTGCTTCGCTTTTCCCCTGATCCCATGTGACAGCAGAGAAAACATCCTGGATGCTCGGGAGTTCAGCGAGTGCAGCTCCACATCCGTGCCTGCAGCCCCAGCGGTGCACAACTCCATGGGATCCCTGGCAGCCCGTGCGGGTTTGGCCCGGGGGGATTCGTACTCCAGCATCGCCCAGAAATGTGAGGATTGAATCAGAAAAACTGAAATACTAAAATCCACGCTGCAGCCCCTTCCTCCCATCCCCAGCTGGAGCTTTTTTTTTTTTTCCTCTGGATGATGCTTGTGGAGCTCGTCATGGCAACAGCATCCCCGGAACTGCAGCTGCACCAGAGCTCACAGGATTGTCACTGGGCAGGAACCACGGAGACCTCCCTGCACAGCCCCAGACTGGGAGTGACTGGGACCCCAGACTGGGAGTGACTGGGACCCCAGACTGGGAGTGACTGGGACCCCAAACTGGGAGTGACTGGGACCCCAGACTGGGAGTGACACCCCCAAACTGGGAGTGACTGGGACCCCAGACTGGGAGTGACTGGGACCCCAAACTGGGAGTGACTGGGACCCCAGACTGGGAGTGACTGGGACCCCCAAACTGGGAGTGACTGGGACCCCAGACTGGGAGTGACTGGGACCCCCAAACTGGGAGTGACTGGGACCCCAGACTGGGAGTGACTGGGACCCCCAAACTGGGAGTGACTGGGACCCCAGACTGGGAGTGACTGGGACCCCAAAATGGGAGTGACTGGGACCCCAAAATGGGAGTGACTGGGAACACCAAACTGGGAGTGACTGGAAACACAAAATGGGAGTGACTGGGAACTTCAAACTGGGAATGACTGGGAACACCAAACTCGGAGTGACTGGGACCCCAGAATGGGAGTGACTGGGAACCCCAGACTGGGAGTGACACCCCCAAACTGGGAGTGACTGGGAACACCAAACTGAGAGTGACTGGGAACTTCAAACTGGGAATGACTGGGAACACAAAACTGGGAATGACTGGGAACACAAAACTGGGAATGACTGGGAACACCAAACTGGGAGTGACTGGACACCCTAAACTGGGTTTGACTGGGACCCCAAACTGGGAATGACTGGGAACACAAAACTGGGGTTGACCGGGACCCCAAACTGGGAATGACTGGGAACCCCCAAACTGGGAATTACTGGGAACCCTCAGACTGGGCGTGACTGGGAGTGACTGGGAACCCCAAACTGGGAATGACTGGGAACACAAAACTGGGGTTGACCGGGACCCCAAACTGGGAATGACTGGGAACCCCCAAACTGGGAATTACTGGGAACCCTCAGACTGGGCGTGACTGGGAGTGACTGGGAACCCCAAACTGGGGTTGACTGGACACCCTAAACTGGGACTGACACCCCCAAACTGGGAGTGACTGGGAACCCCAAACTGGGCATCACTGGGCCCCCCATAAGGAGCTGCTGCCTGTCTGCTCACACCAGGCCCCTCGACCAGGATGGAACTGGGATTTGGGGGGAAGCACTGCTGGCTGCTGCTCCTGACACCGTGTTTGCACCAGGAACTGCTCCCCACAAGGGTTATCCACGGAATCCCGGAATTATTCCAGCTGGAAAAGCTCTCCCAGCCCATCGAGTCCAGGCTGTGCCTGATCCCCACCTTGTCCCCAGCCCGGGGCACTGAGTGCTACCTCCAGGTGACACCTCCAGGGATGGGCACTGCAAACCCCCCTGGGCAGCTCCTGAGCACCCTTTCCATGGAGAAATTCCCTCTGAATTCCCAGAGTGTGGGGCTGGAGATGTAGAACCTGACAGGGAACCGCCGGCTCCGGGAACAACCATAAATCTGGGAAAGGCTCCGCTCAGATTTCCCAGGAGCCGCTTCATTCCCCTCCCTATTATCCCCGAGAATATCTTAGCACTTCTTGGTGTCTTGGGGAGAGGATGAGAAAGGATAGATCGCATTTTAATTAATAATTGCTGAAATGCACTGCTGCCCGGAGCCGTGGCGAGCCCAGAGCAGGGAGTTGTGCCCAACAGGAGGGGACAGCACAGCTGGCACAGGTGCCACCGGGCTGGTGGCAGGTCCTGTGCTGGGCTGCGTCCCCAGAACAGCAGTGAGCAGCTCCCTCTGCCACTTTTCCTGGTGGGAGCACGGACACTGCCCCTCTGCCATCCCCTGCTCCGACACCTCTGCGCTCAACCCCGCTCCGACAGCGGCTCAGGCGCACGGGGTGGTGCCTCAGCGGGGACAGGGACACCAGGTGTGGCACAAACCCAACACTTTCACGCACAGAACCAACACCAGCACGGCCAGGAGGCACTGACACCCCCCTGCCCTCTCACCTCCCGTGCTCCCGGCGTTTGCTGCGGCTGCAGCAGCTCCTGCAGCCCTGGCAGATGTGCAGCACGCCCTGAGATGGGCGTTTTGGGCTGCAGGAAGGTTCACTGGAGGCCGCTGAGGGGCTGAAGGTGGGATTTCCTCCCCACACCTGGTGCAGCTTAGAAAACCCTGTCCTGAGCCGGTGTGGGTGCCAACACACGGGGCAGGAGTGAGGGGCCCTGAGGGGATGATGTGCCCAGGCACAAAAGCAGGGCTGGGCCGGGAGCAGGGGCAGCAGCACGGGGATCCGGGTGAGCACAGATCCCTCTGAGCAGTCGCGGTGACGCGTGGCCGTGCTCGGTGACCCTCTGTGGATCCCAGGGCAGCGGGACCAGCCGAGGCCACGCTCTGGGGGACACCACACCGCGGCCAGAGTCCGGCCAAGCCCTTGGAGCAGCTTCCCTGTGCCCTGCTGGGCCTGACACACGCGGGGGATGCAGCCCCAAAGCTCCAGAGCTGCGGAGCAAGAACCTCTGGAGAGCGTCCCCGCATCCCCTCCTCTGCTGTGCCCATCCCATGGCCACGTTGGGTGGGACTTGGAGCCTCCTGGGATAGGGGAAGGTGGCCCTGGCCGTGGCAGGGGGTGGAACGAGATGATTTTTCATGTTCCTTCCCACCCAAACCGTTCAGGGATTCTGTGACACCCCCGCTGCATCCCGCCCTCCGAGTGTGGGGCCGGACCTGAGCTGTCACCGCCTGCAGGAGCTTTGGGCCAGCCCGGCCTCCCTCCCGCTCCCCTGGCAGGGTGGTCCCGAGGGACGCAGCCCCCTTGGCAGCCAGGCCCTGGCCAAAGTCCATCTCCTGCCCTGGATTTGATTCCTGAGGCGTGACAAGTGGGGGAGCCCCAGCCCCCGAGCAGGAGGGGCGGCCTCGGCTGAGCCTCGGACACTGGATGCTATTTTCAGCTCCAGCTGGGCTGGACAGGTTTTGGGGGGTCCGTGCAAGGGGCTACGCTCGGGTCCTAGAATTGAGGGATGTGCGGAGTAGAAGAATCTGAACTTGGGGTCCTGGCCAAAAGCAGAAAAGCCTGAGCTCATCATTTTGCTGAGGCCAGATTTCCTGCGGAGCAGAGGCCGTGTTTGGCGCTGGGACACAGCCCTGGCTGTGTGGGAGCGCAGGGAGCCCCGGGGGGAACTGTCCCCGGCTGCCAAAGCCACCCACCACCACTGCCACCACCCCCGGCCGGAGCCGCAGCAATCCGGGCGAGCTGGAGCACAAGGGACTCATCCCAGCTGGGAAAAACAAAAATCCCCTAAAAACCCCAAAGAGGAAAGAGCAGAGCGGCTTTCTGAGGAAGGGGAAGGAAAAGAGGAGCTGTCAGACGGTGGCATCTCCTGCTGGGCACCGTGGTGGCAGTGCCAGGGTGGCCAGGATGGGAGGTGACACAATGGAAACATTCAGCCTTGCTGCTGGCATCAGAGAGACAGAAAGGAGCTTTACTGCTGGCTGCTGCAGGAGGGATTTGCTGTTTGCTGCCGCCGTGTTTTGTGTCTGCAGCCTCCCGTATGGAAATGCTTTTTCCCTTTAACCTCCGCCCACTGGTGGATTTCAGTGCCGTTTCCCAAACATATGGCGCATCCATCAGAGAACATAAAGGGTGCTATATTTAAAATATTACAAAAGAAAAGCCAGGAGCTGACTCTTTCTTTTTTTTTTTTTTTTTTTTAAACTAGGGCAGCATCTGAGAGGGAGGGATGCGGGGATTTAGGATTTTCTCTGCCAGATCAGAGGAGCAGCCCCGTCGGATGAGGCAGAGCCGGGCTGGCGCCTCGCCACCTTGCAGCAGGCTGTTGCTTCCAGAGCCTGGGAGCACTTTTCGGGAGAGGATCCGCCTGCTCTGTCCCTGCCTGCACCCTGCAGCTCCCAAGGAGCCTGGATCCAGCACGTCCCTGCCCCGCTGGCCGGGTTCAGGGCCCAGCTGAGCCCTGGCGAGGTGCCCTGCGCGTGGCGCTCCGAAGCAGAGCGCGCCCGGCTCATTCCTCCCGGTTTGTCCTGTGGATTCCCAGAGGGGCTGAGAACCTCCTGAATCCCCCCACTGATGGCTCCGTGCGTGCAGCACCATTTGTCTGGCCACAGGCACTGCAGGGGAGACAAACTCTTGCCTGTTTTATAAAGCCGGAGGCTCCTCCACGTCTCTTCCCCGGGCTGGAGCTGCTTTCTCCCATCCAGCGGAGCGCAGAGCGCTCCCTTGTTTTATTTTAAACCCTATTCCTGTCGGCATTGTAACTCCAACCTGGGAGACTGCGTCATAGCCAGGGAATGAGGGGTGTTGGATTTGCTATTTTTAACTCTTTCTACTCCCGGGAGCCAGCTGAAATCGAATCCCCATCCAGAAGCGCTGCGTGGGTATTAATGCAACGAAACGGGAATTTGGGCTGGGGGTGACAGCTGGCAAAGCAAGCCCTGGCGTCACCGAGGGGACAGCGTCCCCAGAAATAGGCTGCAGGGCAGGGATATGTGTTACAGAGCCCTCTCGACGCCACCGGCACGAGAGCAGCAGCCCCCGGCCAGCCCCATTCCAGGGGATGAATTACAGCTCCGGGCCGGGGGGCGAAACTCCAGCAGGAACTTCCCTGCCTGGCTCCAGATTCCTCCCAGCGCTCTTGCAGCCTGGGAAGGCGCTCCCTGAAACACCGGGGAGCTCTTGCAGGGCCGGGGCTGCAGCAGGGAGGGCACTGCCCCGTCCCCTTGGAGCCCCCCTGAACCAAACCCCTGCAAATGGTGGGGTCAGAAGAGACGAAATCCACCCCGAACTGCAGTCCCCTAACACAGGGCATCCCCAAAAACCCCTCCGAGGGGAGCTGAGCAGAGCCTGAACGGAGGGTGTCTGCTGCTTCTTCATCTGCTGTGATCCCCTCTCTAATTCTGTTACAGGCAGCAAATGGAGCCCTTAAGTGGCCCTAAAAAGATTGTCCCCACTCCCCGCCGTTTGGGACACCTGGCCTTGCATATGGGTGGCAGAGGAGGGTGCAGCAGGCACGGGGGGGACAGGGAGGTGCCAGGGACAGCCCCATGGCCGCAGGGAACTGCTTGGGTTGGAAAAGATCTCCGGGATCGTCGAGTCCCTGCTGTGCCCATCCCCGGCTTGTCCCCAGAGCACCGAGTGCCACCTCCAGCCCTTCCTGGGACGCTCCAGGGTTGGGGACTCCTCCTGTGGTGTGTCAGGCACCTCGAGCAGTGCAGGACAGGGCAAGGCTCCAGGACAGGCTCTCTGACCCACAGGATCCTTGGGGTAGTGCTGGAAAACCCCAAATTCCCAACCCATCGCTGCCTCATCCCGTCTTTCCAACCCCATCCTTCATTCTGGGGTAAAACCCCATGGGACAGAGCTCTGAGGAGCCCACAGAGGCACTGCCAGGGCCAGCAGAAGGGAGCCAGAGGGGTGCAGCACTACCTGGGCAAGGTGATGCCAGGCTGGTGACAAATGACAGCACCCGCCTCACCTGGCAGGGGCGGGAGGCGGCTCCAGAGGGAGGAAATGCCAGGCAGGGGTGTTCCCAGCAGTGTGGAGCAGGCTGCAGTGGCCACAGGCCACCCTCGGGAGCCATCCTGGGGCTCGTGGCACCTGCCAGCCCCGCCTGTGGCTGTCACCAGCGCGCACAGCTGGGCACAGCTGGGCACAGCCGGGCACAGCCGCAGCCTGGCATCGCTGCTCCTCCACAGCCTCAGGTCCACCCTGCTGCCCCAGGAGAGGCGGATCCCGCCTGGGCTGGGCTCTGGGAGCTCCTGGGATCATCCATTGATGCCCAGCTGCTGCCTGGAGTGGCTGTGCTGGCCGGGACGGAGCTGTCCCCACTAAAAGGCGGCAGGTTCTGCTCTCCCCACAGCCTGTGTGTTTGTGAATTCCCCACACCACCACAATCAGCGGGCTGGGCTCCAGCCAGGCTCGGGAGGAGCTCTCAGACATCCTCCCAGCAATTGGAACAGCTCCATCATTTCCTTCATGGCTCCCCCGGTGCAGCCCCATCGCCGGGATCATCGCAGCCCAGAGTGACATTCCTGACACCCCTGGGACAGCAGGGATGGGGGCCACATCCCAGAAGCATCCAAAACCTCCCTCACCTGCGGGGTCCCAGCAGCCCAGGTGAGGCCAAAGTCCCACCCCCTGAAAGGCAGCAGGAGGTTTGCCACGTCCCCAGCACGGAACAGGTCACCAGGGCTCTGCCACGACCGCCCAGCTCTCGGTGCAAACACCAGGAGATGGAATCAATCTCTGTGGCCCCAACTCAAACAGAGCCTGGTTCATGGCTGGAATCCCCTTCCAGCTCCAAACAAAGCCGGTGGCACCTTGTCCCTGCAGGTCACCTCCTCCCTGCAGGATGTCCCCACGCTCTGAGCCCTGCACCTGCACTAAGGAAGCAAATCACCACGGTGGCCCAAGGGTGGCCAGGACTCCACAAGCCCAAGCCAGTCTCAGTTTCCACCAGAGCTGCTGAAAGCCCTCGCGTGGATTTCGGCAATTTTGCCTCCTCCTCTGCCCTCACTCCAAGCCCAGCTGGGCAGAGGCAGGCCCGGCGATGCAGGAGCAGCTGGGATGTGCTGGATTCTCCACGTGGGAGCCCGGGAGAGGAGCTGTGCTGCTCCTGGGGCTGCTCTGCCACGGCAAACCCCGCTCTGCTTTCAGGCTGTCTGGAAAACAGGCTCAAGCTCGCATGTGCCCAGACATCTGCCCCGGGCAAGCAGCAGGGCACACGTGCACAAGCAAATTTGGCAACTTGATGCGAGTTAAATGTGCATTTAATTGAGATTTATAGGAGAACTTGCAATAGCAATTGATTATCAAAATCAGATTATTTATGGAGGTTTAGCAGCTGTACAGGGGATTAATGCTGGTTGCAGGATAAATCCTCAGTAAATGTATGTTTCCACAGTAATCAGCTAATGACACGTCACCCTAATTATCTCCTGAAAGGGGCCCAGCGGTTCTGACACCCACTGCAAGGAGATATTGCCATCTGCAAATCGCCACCAGAAGGCCACAAGCAGCTCTGCCTCCACACCCACGGGGACTCCCTGCGCTGCGGCAGCTCCTCTGTTCCCCTCAGCTAACGCTTGCTCATTAAAAAAAAATATTTATTGAAGGTTTTATTGGCATGTTTCTGGCGGCGATAAAGCCGTGCCACGCAGCCAGCCCTGCGCCCCAGCCCGATCCTGCGCTGCTGCCCCACGCTGTCCCCTCCTCTCCCCACATCCCTGGGATGTCCCCCAGGGAATTCCATCCCTGGGAGGAGGTGGCAGATGCCCCCTGGGAGGGGCAGGAGGGTGCCCTGGCTCTCGCCACGGCCAGGGCAGGCACAGGACCGCGGCTGTGGGATGCAGAGATGCTCTGGCAGTCACCATGGCAACCCCAGTACACAGCCAGGAGAACAAAGCTGCCAGCAGAGAAGCGGGAGAAGGGAAGAGAAAGGGAAGAGAAAAGGAAGGTGGGGTGGGAGGAGAAAAAAGGCAGGAAAGGCAAAGAGCCACGGAGCGACGGCTGGGGCAGGAGGGAGCCGTGGGGAGGGAAAGGAGCTGTGGTGGAAGGTGGAGCTGTCTGGAGGCTGCTCCCCTTGGGATGACCTTCAGCACAACCACCCTGAGTGCACCACCGAGACATCTTCTGTCTCCTCCCACTGTCCCAGTGGAGGATCCCTCCAGGACAGCGCCTGTTCCCTGCCAGTGTGAGAGTCCCACTGTGCTGCAGGAGGTGACACAGCCAGAGAGCCCAGGGGAGCCCCGAGGCAGCTCCCAGACCTCAGAGACCCTCAGGGGATGGAGGGAGGGAGGGAGGGAGGGATGGATGGATGGATGGATGGATGGATGGATGATGGATGATGGATGGATGGATGGATGATGGATGGATGGATGGATGGATGGATGGATGGATGATGGATGGATGATGGATGGATGGATGGATGGATGGATGATGGATGGATGGATGGATGGATGGATGGATGGACGGATGATGGATGGATGATGGATGGATGGATGGATGGATGGATGGATGATGGATGGATGGATGGATGGATGGACGGATGATGGATGGATGATGGATGGATGGATGGATGGATGGATGATGGATGGATGATGGATGGATGGATGGATGGATGGATGGATGATGGATGGATGGATGGATGGATGGATGGATGGATGATGGATGGATGGATGATGGATGGATGGGTGGATGGATGGATGATGGATGGATTGAAGAGATGGATGATGATGATGGATAGATGATGGATGGATGGATGATGGATGGATGGATGGATGATGGATGGATGATGGATGATGGATGATGGATGGATGATGGATGGATGGATGGATGGATGGATGGATGGATGGATGGATGGATGGCCAGGTCATTCAGCACCTTTCCCTTTCTCAGCACAGATGGGCTGGCTCACATTTTGGGTCACAGCTCACACATCCCACCAGCTCAGGGCTCTCCCACTCCGCCCCAGTTTTGGGCTCCAGGCACATCCCTCAGCCCAGCTGTGCCAGCTCTTTGTCCTGCTGCTTCCCAAGTGGAGCAGGGCTGCCTGAGCCCCCTAAAAGGTATTTTAGGGATCAGAACACCAACAATAACCAGTCCCAAATCCAGGACAGTGTCTGGTTGTGAAAGGAACCTGTGGAACACAAAGTACAGGAGAATTCCCTGCATGGCTTAGGGCTCACCTGGACCCCAGAGCGGGGTCAGAGGAGGAGGCAGAGGTGCAACCACCAACCCCTCGTACAGGAGAACACATCCACACTCTCCACTCTCGCTTCTCCTCCCCACCTCGAAGGCAGAGAATCCAAAACCAGACATCAGGGTTTGGGCCAGAAAGCAGCAACTCCATCCTCTCTCAGCAGGAATGGAAAATATCATCCCACTTGGCTGTTTATTCTAAGGAAATAACAAACCCCAGAGGAGAGATCCCCCTCTGCAGAGCAGCCCTGGCTGTCGCTGAGCAGCAAACCCAGCCTCAGCCTCTTGCTGGTGCCTCACCCGGCTGTGAGGACAAGGACAGGTACCCAGAGAGCAGCAGGAGGTCACAGGTACGTGGAAGCCTGGCAGGAATGGAGGAAAAACTGAGCAAACCCCCGGGAAAAGGGCAGGGGAAGGAGCTCAGCCGTTTTAGCAGAGAGGAGACAAAAGGAGGTGAGTGAGGAGAGTGGCACAGGTGGCACAGGAGCTGCTGGAGCAGGGGATGGGCGCCCAGGGAGCTGCTGCTGCTGTGGGAGCGGAGTCTCCACAAACACAGACACACCTCTGCACCAGCGCGACACCCCCAAGGGGGATTCACACCCCACAGCCACACCCTGAGCCTCAGCCGGGGGACGTGGGGCTGCCCAGGCAGCGGTGCCAGGCAGGGCAGGGCCACACCTGGCTGGGGACAGCGGGGACGGGGCAGGACAAGGCACACCTCGAGCAGTGGGCGCACCAGGGGCTCACACAGGTGGAATTCCCTCCCCTCCTCCTTCCCACGCTCGGGCTCTCCTTGGCTCCCGCGCTCAGAATCCCGACTCCCGGAGGAGGGGGAGCTCCGGGCGGGCAGACACGGCTGGCTCCTGCTAAAAGGAGCCTTTGGTGCCTTTCATCAGCGCTGGGGGAAGAACAGCTTCCACTGGCGGGCTGGAGGCACGGGGCCAGGCCCTGCTGCTCACAGGCCACAGGGATGGAGTGCTGGTGGTGCCTTGGGACGCTGACTGGAACAGAGGCTGGACAGAGTCAAAGGAATAAAGTGGGAATTTATGAACAGCCCTTCAAAGGACGCACCTTGGGCAGTGCAGGAGCCTCGTCAGGGCTGCGCCCAAGACGGGCCAGGACGGACCCTGAGTCAGGAGTTCTCACACTTTGATCAGTTTTGGCCCATTTGCACACTGGGGTTCATGGTCCAGTTACAGCTTCAGGTGATGCAGTCCCACCCTCCCAGGTTGCTCTCCTCAGTTCCCTGCTGTTTGCATTTTTGGGCCCGAAGCTGCAGTGGTGTCCTTGGTTCTGGGGCTGGAGAAGGATTGTTCTGTGTGACTGATCTGTGAGGGAACTCGCTCACGCTTTGTATGAAGTTCAGAGTTATGCACCAATGCCGTGCAGAACGTGGAAAATACGGAAGTTGAGCTCAAGGCATCACTCCCTCCTGGGCAGGGTGGGTTTATCCCTCTCCATCCCACCTCTCCATGTGTAAATAAATCCATCTGCGTACAGGGAATCACCAGAGATCCTCCTCACCCTCTTGGCGCTGCCCTGCGCGCTGCGGGCGCAGCAATTGGAGCATTCCTCGTTAACAAACCCGTTCATGCAGCTCAGCTCACCCACGCCGAGGTCACGGCTGCCTTCCCCGCTGAGATGTCCCTCCCAAGCCAAAGCGACAGCCTGTCCCCAGGAGCCTCTGGATGCCACTTCGCCCAGCTCCTCATTAACGACAATTAACGCGCAATCAATGGGCCCGGCAGAGCTGGCACTTTCCGGGGAACAAGTCCCCTTTCAGCGGGGGGAAAATGAGCTTTGTGGTGTTTTTGGTTAAGTGGGCCAAAACTTGCCTGCCGGGGAACAGAATTGTGTCCCAGCCTGGACCCTGGCTGCCACCGGAGCAGGCAAGCAGGCAGAGAGGGCTGGGGCTGCTGCAGGTGTCCCCTCCTGGCCACCCACAGGTGTCCCCTCCTGGCCCACTCAGGTGTCCCCTCCTGGCCCACTCAGGTGTCCCCTCCTGGCCAGCTCAGGTGTCCCCTCCTGGCCCACTCAGGTGTCCGCTCCTGGCCAGCCCTCCCTCTGGACACCCGCGGGATGCTCCCAGCCAAGGTGGGAGCAGGGACCAGGGGTAGAATCATGGAATGGTTTGGGCTGGAAGAAGGATCTCAAAACTCATCTAACTCCACCCCCAGCAATTGCAGGGACAACTTCCACTGTCCCAGGTGGCTCCAAGCCCTGTCCAACCCGGCCTTGGACACTTCCAGGGATCCAGGAGCAGCCACAGCTTCTCTGGGCACCCTGTGCCAGGGCCTCAGCACCCTCACAAGGGAGGAATTTCATCCTAACATCCCATCCACCCTCCCTCTCTGTCAGTGTGAAGCCCTGCCCCGTATCCTGTCACTCCATCCTCTGTAAATTGTCTCCACGATTCCTGCAGGCTCCCTCCGGGCGCTGGAAGGCCACAGCTGGGTGATCCCAGAGCTCCTCTCCTCCAGGCTGGACAATGCCAAGCCTGGCAGGCTTTCCTGTGTCGGGAGCCCAGAGCAGGGGGCAGCACCCCAGGAGGGGATGGACACGGACACTCCCCAGCCGGGATGGTGCTGCTGCCTCAGCACCACCCACGGGGCTCCGGCAGGATCTCTCCAGCTTCGCCATTCCCTGGAGCTGGGCCCTGCTAACCCTCCACAGCCTCTGCTTCCCTGGGCTCCTGTCTAGCTGAGGGAGGGAAAAAAAAGGATAAAAAAAGAGCAGAAAGCCGGAGGGAGATGGCCTGGATGTGACAGGCTGGCGGGTGTGACAGAGGAGCCTTGTGAGCAGCGTTTCTTCCCTGCAGCTGGAGCAGGGGCAAAGCCAGGGAGGGTTTCCCAGCTGCCCGCAGCAAACCACGGCACCTGCACGGGGTTTTTTCCTGCCAGGGGCAGAGCTGGGGTGGGCAGCGGCGCCCCGGGGGCTCGGGAGGACAGACAGAGCAGAGCTGATGGCTCCTGCCACATTCCCAGCGTGGGAGACTCTTGTCATGGCTGCAGCCACCCTTCCTGCAGCGCCCGACCCCAGGCTGCGCCTGCCCGCGCTGGGCCGGGAGGTGTCACAGCCCGAGAGAGCTCACGGTGCCTTGTGCCGCTGGACACCGGCGCCGCAGGGCCGGCCCGGGGGCGAGATGGGACCGCGGGCATCAGCAGCGGCCGCAGCAGAGTCCACCAGCTCCCAAGGGCATCCAGAGGAGGGATCTGGCAGATCTCTCGGCTGACCAAGCGCCCTTTGTGCCCAGCGGCTGCGCTGCGCCGAGGGAAGCCAAAGCCATCGGCATTTCTTGGAGACGCTCCGGAAAATCTTCCCTGAGCGATGGGGAGAGCTGCCACAAGCACAGCAGAGGGCCTGGAGCCACCTCGCAGCCCCGGGAGACTGGCAGTGCCACAGGGCAGAGCAGGACTGTCCCCCTGCAGGGCTCCGGGGCTGTCCCAGCACCCCCAAATCCCACCCCGGGGAATTACAAACTGCCGGGGCAGAGGCGGCTCCCAGCAGCTTTCCCGGAGCACAGCCCAGGTGGGAAAAGCCACCTCGGGGGCATCCAGGAGTGACTTCATCCCTCAGCTCCATCCCGGAGTGGGGAAGGAGCAGGGATGAGCCCGATGGGGATCACTCAGGAGCAGCAGCTGCGGCTGGCCGAGCCGCGGATTATTTTTAACAGCGACTTGTAGAATGCGGCCAGCGGCTGCGGGAGAGCTGCCGCTCACCCCAGGCCTGTCCCCGGCACGGGCAGGGCACAGAATCTCCCGGGATGGCTTTTTTTAGGGTTTCCTGCTCCTGCTGGGCACGCAGCTCGGTGCGGCCGCGCCGCCCCCTCCCTCGGCAGCCCCTCACATGCCGATCACCGAAGTCTTTCCATTCCGCCTCGAGCTGTTTCCTCTCCTCTCCTTATTAGGGATCCACCTACCTATCCATCTTCTCATTCTCTCCCCCTCCGTGGCTATTTTTAAGATGCCATAAAAGCTTTCAACGGGGAGCATCCTCAGGGAGGCGAGGGATTTTATATGTAGGCATCAGAAGGAGTCGTCAGCACATAACTCACCGCACAGGCAGCGACTTTCCTTCTTTTATTTTTTTTTCAAAAGCAGGGGAGGCGAGAACATCCCCACTCAATCCCTCAGCTCATGCAGGCACCTCCTTTTCCAGAGGGGAAGGATCAGATCCAGCCCACTCCTCCTTTTCCAGAGGGGAAGGATCAGATCCAGCCCACTCCTCCTTTTCCAGGGGGGAAGGATCAGATCCAGCCCACTCCTCCTTTTCCAGAGGGGAAGGATCAGATCCAGCCCACTCCTCCTTTTCCAGGGGGGAAGGATCAGATCCAGCCCACTCCTCCTTTTCCAGAGGGGTAAAGATCAGATCCAGCCCACTCCTCCTTTTCCAGAGGGGAAGGATCAGATCGAGCCCACTCCTCATTTTCCAGGGCCATCCAGCCTGCTGGGACCCTCTGTGCCTGCACTGGGAATCCAGCAGCTGGAACGGGGAGATCCCCACCACATGTCCCGGCAAGTGCCTGTGAGGCAGGCAAAGACCCACCCAGTCCCCAAGAGGATTTAAAAATAGCTCCCATTCTCCAGCAAGAGCAATCCCTGGAAGTGTCCAAGGCCAGGCTGGGCAGGGCTTGGAGCACCCTGCTCTGTGGAAGGTGTCCCTGCCCATGGCAGTGGGTGCTACGAGAACTTTAAGGTCCCTTCCAGCGCTGGCCACCCTGTAATCCCGTGGGAATTCCGTGAATTTCATCCCAGCACAGCTGGGGTGTGGGGAAGGACAGGCAGGGCCTTGCCAGGTGCATTCACAGGCGAGGTGTTTCTGGGGGGGCTGTTCAGGGCCTGGCACGCGGACTGGGGAGCTCACACCGAGCCCTGCTCTGCTTTTGGATTGTCTGACCCTGCAGCCTGGCTGCATTTCTGGGACACAGCCACGTCACCGCCTGCTCCGAGGACAGGTCAAACCCCGGAACTCAAACTCCGGCTGGCTTGAGGAAGGGTTTTTGGGGCTGGCATTGGCACCAGCAAAGCCCTTCGTGCCCCACAGCTCTCCAAAATGTGCCACTTGTTGCCAAGAGAAACCAGAAGCCAGCGAGATGGCTTCAGACCTCGAGCACCTGCTCCCCTCTCCCGCTGCTGTGCTCCTTCCCACGAGGACTTCCCCAGTTCTGAGCCTTTTCCAAGACTCAGAAAGAAGCTGATTTGTTGGGGAGGAAGCAATTTCTACACTGATTCAAAATGGGAGTGGAATAAAATGTCCATGAACAGAAAGACAAGCGGTCCTTGGGGCTCTGCAGACCTCGCCAGGCCAGCAAGGGTGAGAAGAAAGGAAGGCCAGACAGGCTGGCTAAGGAAACCACAGCAGCAGCTCCTTTTTCTTTCTGCTCTCCGCCCCAGGCAGTGGAGAAAGCTCATCAATTCCCAGGCCAGGGCTTAGGGCTGATACTGATAAAGCTTTCTGAAAACTCCACCTGAGCTGAAAAATGCACCCAGAAACTGGAGCCTATCCAATACCTGAGCCACCAGCAAATAAACGGGACCGGTGCAGCCGAGTTTGCTCCTGGGAGAGATCACTGGGAGAAATCACTTTGGGCCTGTTAAACCTCGATCAGCCCTTCCTGAAAGCCAGGAGTGCCCGTGGGAAGTGTGTTCCCGCTGTTCTACTGCCCCAGGGATGCACTGAGCCCCCAGACTCCAGAGGTGCTGGGCACAGGAAGACCTGGCACAACAAACTTCCCTGCTCCAGGCTTCCAGTTCCCCTGCCAGCCCTGCGCACAGCCCAAATCCCTGAGCCTGAGGCACCTGGGCATTCCCTCCACACTCCCTTCCATCCTGCAAAGCTCTCCATCGTTCCTCCCCCCAGCTCTTGCCGTGACCACTCCACCCCCAGACGCCTTCTGGAGGTGCTGCAGCGCTCGCAGCCCAGGCACTGATGCATTTAAGAACTATAAAAACACCAGATGAGGTGTCCCAGCCGCTTGGTGACGGCCCTGTCACAGCAGGGTCTGGAGGAACCGGGTGGGTTTTCCTTCCCTCCTTCCCAGCAAAGGCAGCAGCACGGGGATTCGTGCCTCCAGCCCAGCCTGGCATCCCCAGCTCCGTCATCCTGCTAAAGCAGCCGTCGCTCGCTGATTGGAAAATGTGCTCTTTATTTTAGAGGAGCACTCTCGGCCCTCGGGAGGAGTCGATCGTTTCAATTGACCTCCCAGCACGCGCTCCACGGGCACGCAGGGCCGCTTGCCGTGGCTCCCGCTCTTCCAAGGGCCAGCTGCCAGGAAAGAGGGTTTGAAAAGAGCCTGGGTGAAGGCTGCAGAGAGGACGGAGCCCGTCCACCAGCCCAGGGACAGAGCTGGGATCGGAATTCTCTGGCAGCAAAGCGAATGCAATGGGCGATTGTCCCTCCGCTAGGCTGCCCAGGAAAACAAGGAATGGTTTGTGTCTGGTTGTTTGTCAGGGTATTGAGAGGACTGAAATGCAGGCAGAGAGTCTGGGAGTTCCCCTTGGTGCCCAAATTCTGAAAAAACACCCTGCTCATGACATCAACCCTCCGGGTTCCCCGCGTTTCTGAACCTGGGGAAAAACTCCCTGCGGGACCCTCCCCACAGGGTGGGGACACCTGTGAATCACCTGCAGACTCAGGAGCGGAGCTGGAGCTGCCAGGGATGTGCAGCACCACGGGATTCCTCTTTAATTACACAGGGCCTTAATGGAGTTTGCTGGTAAACACCTTGTAACCACATGTGCCTGCAGATTACGGGGTAATTACGCTTAGAGGATCACGGTCTGAGAGCGAGCACGATTTAGGGAAAGACAAAAATAACCAGGCAAACATGCTGCATTCATCAGGAGCTGTCAGGAAGCCTCCCTTCCCGAATGTCCAGCCTTTCTCAGAGCAGGGGGTCCCTCTCGGCAGGAATTTGAGAGGTGGCACGCATAGGGATGAAACTTTCCACTGGGCATACCAAACCTTCTTCGGGAGCTCTCCGTGCTCCAGCAGGCTCCCAGCTGCTGCAGGGATGGGGGTAAATGGCTCAGCCCACCCTGAGCTGACTCGCCGTAGGATTCTGGTCTCCTTTTTCCCCCAGGTGCACGTTGGAGACGGGAGGGAACGTGCAAGACGCCAGGTTTGTGAACCAGACCCGATCACCCAGTGCCACACTGATCCAGATCCTGCCAGACCCGGCTCAAGCCAGGAGCTGGGCAGGGTTTCACCTCGCCAGGAGCTGGGATGTCCTTTGTGACACCCAGGGCAGCCAGGGGCACCTGACGAACGCAGCACCCAGACCGGCAGCGGCCGGGCCCGAGGGATGATGTGCAAATCCCACGGGGTGACTCAGACAGCACTGCGCGGACCCGCAGCACCCAGAGCGGCTGGCTCGCCCCCAGAGCAGCAGAAGGGATTCTTCCCACTCCTTTCAGAGGCTGAAATCCTCGGGGCAGCGGCAGCTTTAACCCTTTCAGCACAAGCACAGCGTCGGTCGCGTCAGACTCCCCGCCCAGATTCCGAGGGAGATGCTGGCTGCAGGCAGAGGAGATTCCAGGGGGGGATTTTAAGGGATGTTCTCTGGGCCAAGGGTTTGTCCTACAAGCTCCAGCTCCCGTGGAAATGCCAAGCAGCACCAGAGACCTGTTTGCTGAGGCAGGGATCCATTTGTAACCAATTAGTGAGAGGCAGTGGTGGCCTAACCAATGTGAACACCAACACAGTGCGCTCCAAACCCTCACTGCACCCCTGGAGTCCCAGCAGGGGCAGAGGCCACCTCCCCACCCTCAGGATAGGAGTGGATGCCGGAGATCCAGTGGTTTTATCTCTTCACCTCAAACACAAAATTTTCATCTGGCTTTGCCCTCATCGTGGGGCAGTCGATGACACCGGGTCTTCAAATCTGGGGTGAAAAACGGCCCCCCGTCCCCTCAACAAGGGCTGCTGAGTGCTGTGCACGGAGCTTCTCCAGAGATAAACCCAGCAAATCCTGCCCAGAGCTCCCGAGGCCTCGCGGATTTGCTCAGCAGCGTGGCTCGGGGCCAGGCGTGGCCCACAGCCACAGGTTTCCTGCCTCACATCAGCTCCAGGCGCGAGAGAAGCGTTAACAAAATGCAGCTGGCGAGATGGGAAGCAGTGGTGGGAATTCACAGATCAGATGGTGGCATTTCATCCTCAGCTCTGCATCTCCTTGGTTTTGCCAGCCCCGAAATTTTAGCCCTGCAGGCACAGGCACACCTGGGCATCATAAATTTGTGCACAACCTGCCCTTGTCCTGGAGGGGAAAAAACAGCCAAAAAACCCCCAAAGCAGCAGAGCTGCCTGTGCTGGGAAGCCACAAGTGGCACCAAGCTCCAGTGAGCCCCTGGCCACCAGCAGAGGGGTAAAAAAGCTGGGTGAGTGCCAGGTGGCATCAGGGGGGCGAAACAGATGTCACTGACACAAGGCTCCCAGGATCTGGTATTTTGTGCCTCGTGGGCAGACGGATTTGAGGGCTGCAGGCTGGGGAGGGATGCCCAGAGCTGGGTGAGGCAGCTTTTGGCAGCGCTCACAGCAGTCCCTGAAGGTGCTGACGGCAGAGGTGGCCCCACAGCCCGGCCTGGCTCACAGAGCCACTGCTGGGAGCACAAGGGAAGCAGCCTTCAGGCATCCAAGCCACTGCTGGGAGCATCCCAGCTGCTGGGAAAACAACTGGGAGCCCAAGAGGGCAGGGGCAGCGCCCAGCAGGGTTTGCACATCCCTGGTGTGGTCCCGAAAGGACCCGGAGTGTCCCATAAATCACCAACCCCCAGCACGGTGAGCGACCAGGAGACGTCACGGAGTTGCCAAGCCTTGGCTAAAACACGTGGCTGCTTAAAACGGGGTGATGGCAATCTAGGCAAAGACTGCAAAGGGCTTGGCGAGAGCCCTGGCAGCTGCCGGCGCTGCTGTGTGCCCAGAGCCAGGCGGTGGCACAAGGAGGAGCAGCTCCCGAGGGACCCCCGGCTCTGCCCGGCGGCCTCTCCCGTGAGCCAGGGCACGGCAGCACAGCCGGGCTCCCCGGCACCTCGCTGTGTGTGTGTGTGTGTGCAGTTCTGCAGCACGATCAGGTCCCTGGAACGCGCCAGTGCCATAAACAGCCCTTATCTCCAGCAGCAGCCGAGCCAGCTATTAAGAGCTGGGAAGGAATCCCAAAAGGAACCAACAGGCATTTGGCAAAATTGGCTTAGAGGAAGCTTAGCAGCCCCAGCTGACCGCGGCGGCCGCTGATCCCGGCAGTCCTGCGCAGCAGACCTGAGCTGCTCCCCCAGAGGAGCGCGGCGAGGACCCTTTGTTATCAGGCATCCTGCAGGCTCGGAAGGAATCAGCGCCTATTGTTTCCTACCTAGGCAGCGCCGGGCCCGCTCCCCCGGGAGGGGGGCTCGCTCCTGTCCCAGGTGTGGCTCGGGCAGAGGGCACCCGGAAAGTTTCCTCGCCTCTGACACAGCCCGACAGAGCTGGAATCACCTGTTCTGTTGCCTCGCAGCGTGCCAAGGCATTTTTCACGGTGTTTTGCTCGGGAACCACCCCAAGCCCTCGGATTGAGAAACCTCGGCACGCCGGGGCAATGGAGAAGTTGCTGCTCTGCTGTTTTGCGCCTGGGGGAGGGATCCGCTCCTCACACGGCTCCGGGACCCACGGGAGGGGCAGGGGGGGCTTCCCTGGATGGTGATCCCGGGAGGAAGCCCCTCAGGTGGCCGCCAGCATCAACTCCTTTACCAGGGACTCTCTGCTTTTAAAGGGAGGGATCCAAGCCGTGCCAGCGAGGTGGGCACAGCTGTCACACAGGTAGGAAAAAAAAAAGAAATCCATCGTGACTTGCTCGACCCTGATCAATCTTCCCAGACTCCCCAACAAGGGCACAGAACCCAAAGTGAGCAGCCTTGGTGCCAGTTCTCATCTCATGCAGCACATTTCCGAGCTCTGCTTCTTTAGAAATTCATCCACGGCGCATGAGTGCCTCTGTCCCTGTCTCACGCACAATAGAACACCCACATCCCCAGCTGCGGAAGGTTTGGGGTTTTTGCCTTTTTTTTTTTTTTTTTTCCCCAGGATTGCACCTGTGCTTTGCTCAGGTTTCTGGGTCTCCCCTCACCCTCCTCCTCCTCCCCTCACATCCATTTCTTCCCAGGGAGAGGCAGCAGCAAGTGAGGCTGTGCCTGTCAGAGCGCTCCTGGCTGCCTCTCACCATGTTGCGTATCGACATTTCAGTCGATGCTCTGCCCTCCAAAACCCCAGAAATCCGAGCCAAGAAAAGTACTCCGTGGAGATAAGCACCACGGCTCGGCCCACATCGAACGCGGCCGAGCCAGCGCCTGTCAGCGGGCAGGCAGGAAAATAACCCCAAATTCCATCCCGCCAGGCTTGTCAGCGCTGCTATGACATTTTCTTTCCGATTCCTCCCAGCCAGCTCGGCGCGGTATCGGCCCCATCCCCACGGCCGAGGCGAGAGGACGCCGTACTCACTGCTAGTGCTCATCCTGCCGCTCCTTCCCCGTCCTTCTCATCCAACAAAGGGGCCAAAGATGCTCTTTAAATCCGCTTTTCCTGCCGCTCCCCGGCCGCGGGAGGAGGCTGCCGCTCTCCTTCTCCCTTGGGGGGGAATATTCCCGTGCGATCCGCCGCCTAACGCATCCCACGGCGGCCGTCCCCGGCGCCGTCCCCGCGGCCGGAGGATGCCAAGGTCACGGCTGGCGGGGAGGGGACGCGGGGGGCGGCCGGGACCGGCCCCGGGGAGGATCCCGGCGGAGCGGCGGGGGCCGGCCGGGGCTCGGCCATGCACTGCGGAGCGCGGCCGCGGCCGCCCGGCTTATAGCGGCTGGGAGCGGCGGCGGAGCCGCGCAGCACCGGCACCGCCCCGGCACCGCCCCGGCACCGCCCCGGCCCGGCGGCACCGCCCGCGGGCAGCGAGCGGCCCGGGAGACACGGGCGGGGCCGGGCAGGGCGGGGCCGGGGAGGGCGGGGCTAAGCAGGGTGGGGCCGGGCAGGGCGGGGCAGGGCGGGGCAGGGCGGTGCCCGCACGGACACGGATCCCTGCACGGACCCGGGGGGGGCTGGGGGATGCTCAGCCTTGGCAGTGCCCTGCCCTGCTTTGCCCTGCCCTGTGCCCTGTCCTGGCCACAGTCCTGCCTGCTTCTCCACCCTCATTTCTGTCCTCAGTCCTGCCCTCAGCCCTCAGCCCTTCCCTTCCCTTCCCTTCCCTTCCCTTCCCTTCCCTTCCCTTCCCTTCCCTTCCCTTCCCTTCCCTTCCCTTCCCTTCCCTTCCCTTTCCTTCCCTCTGCCCTCATCCCTGTGCCCCTGGCTGGTCCCTCCGTGCCACAGGGCCCCAGCCCAGCCCTGGGTGCCCCCGCTGCCTGCCCTGCACTGTTTTCTCCCCAGCTTGGCCCCGCCGTGGTTGAGCATCCCCGAGATGCTGTCCCAGGACAGACGGGTGCAGTTTATGCAGCAGCCCGGATTTCCTCCGGTGCCAAGATCCCCTCCCGCGGCTGTCCAGGCTGGCACCCCCAGCTGTCCTGGCAGCCTGGGCGTGTGTCCCACGCCAGGATGGAGAGGGGCTCTTCCCTCGGCATCAGAGCGGCTCTCCCTGCCGGCAGCACCTCAGGATCCCTGGAAGAGCTTCAAAGCCCTGCGCTCCTTGTTCCGCGGGCGAAAGGCTGTCTGTCAGAACAAAGCCCTGCCCAGGCCGCTCCCCCGGTGCCCACAGAGCCGCGGCTGTGCCCGCCTGCCTGCGGAGCCCCCGGGATGCTGTGCTGCCATCCCAAGCTGCGATTCTTGCCGTGATTCCAGGATCTGAGCTCCAGCCCCGGCACTAATGAAAGAGGTTTTTCATGCGGCGTGACAGGCGCCGCGTCTCTCCCGCTGCCGGGGCTGGAGAGCTGCTCAGAGAGGCCCTTGGGCTCTGCCTCTCCCTCTCTCTCTCTCTCTCTCTCGCTGTTTTATTTGCAGCAGATGTCGGTGCTGACGTGACAAGACAGGTAGCAGGTCGCCTGAGCCGTGCCGGTGCTGCCAGCCCTGTGCGAGCCCTGCTGCCTGTCCCCTTTGGCTGTCTCCTCCCCTGAGGTGGCAGGGACGAGCAGGACGAGCGGTGCGAGCGGGAGCCTGGGGGTTCCTGAGGGGCTGGGGGAACTGAGCCGCTGCTACGAGGAAGACTGAGAGGCGCTGTTCACAGGAGCGTGTAGTGACAGGACAAGAGGGAGCGGCTTTAGAGGAGGTTTAGATTAGATATTGGGAAGAAATTCCTTCCTGTCAGGGTGGGGAGGCCCTGGCACAGGGTGCCCAGAACAGCTGTGGCTGCTCCATCCCTGGAAGTGCCCAAGGCCAGGTTGGGTGGAGCTCTGAGCACCCCGGGACAGTGGAAGGTGTCCCTGCCCATGGGGTTGGAACTGGATGATCTTTAGGATCCCCTCCAACCCAGGCCATTCTATAATTCCGTGGTGATTCTACGACCCAGCACCATGGGGTGGCTCAGGCTGCGCTGAGTTCGGCCCTTTATAAAATTCCCTGTGCCCGATGAGTGTCCAGGTGTCCCCTCCTCAGGGACGGGCCCCACCCCGGCCAGACTGAGGCGTGTGGTGTCAGTGACGCCCGTCGGAGGAGTCAATAAAGCAGCCACGACGGGAGCTGGTCCCCACGGTTCAGCAGCTAATTGAGCTCCTTCCGCTGACCTGGTTTCCAAATCTCGTTAACTTGCTGCCTTTAGAACAACTTGAAATTTCCAGCGCAGGCAG
The DNA here is from genome assembly GCF_015227805.2 of Hirundo rustica. NCBI lineage: Eukaryota > Metazoa > Chordata > Aves > Passeriformes > Hirundinidae > Hirundo > Hirundo rustica. The sequence goes on from NC_053463.1 coordinate 1,749,862, forward strand.
CCTGGGGTTGCAGAGGGCTGCGCAGGAGGACGGGCTGCCCCGGTGCAGCTCAGGGGGCACCGGTGCAGGACCTCTGCCCTGTCATCCCCCCGCAGCTGGGGGGTCCCAGAGGTGCTCTGTGGGGAAGGGGAGCGGGCACTGCCGGGCGGGCACGGTGCCGGGTGCTCCCTGCGCTGGGATCTCTGAGTTTCGGTGCTGAGGAGGCGGCAGCAAGGAGCTCTAACCCTCGTCACCTCCCCAGCCCAGCCAGCAGCTCCTGGGCGCTGCTCGGAGCCCCTCACCACCAGCGCCGTGCCGGGCTGATTTGGAAATCGCATTTCCTTCCCTTTGTCTGAGGGAGCTGCCTGCCAAAGCTGCCGTGAGAGGATGTTCGGGATGCCTGAGACGAGAAGTCAGAAAGGAGGAAATGTCAGGATGTTGAGGCAGCCTCCTTTCATCCCTTTGTGTCTGTGCGCCGCAACATGAATTTTCGCAGCAATTATTGGATGCGTTTTTCCCACAAGGCTCCCGCTCCGCTCAGCACCCGCGGGTCCCACAGAGCTCAGGCTGTGCAGGGGAAGGCGAATCCTGCGTCCTTCAGTGGGAAGGGATGCAGGAATGGTGGAGATAAAAGGACAGAGGAGAAAAAGGTGCTAATTTCATTTAATTTTCCCTCCCTGCACACTGGGATTTTTATCCCTCCTCCGTGCCCTGGTAAGACGCTGAGAGTCACCTGAACCAAACTTCCCTCGCCTGCTCAGTCGCTGCGTTCCTTCTTTCCCTGATCCCTGATCCCATCCGGAGCAATGGGAGGTGCTGGTTGCGCTCGGAACCACCGGGAGCTGGGCTCAAACCCACCTTGTGCCACACCTGCAGCAGGAATTCTGAGAAATCCGGCTCGGCACCTCTCCGTGTGTCCGTGCCGTGTGTTTCCAGGTGGGGCCGTGCCCCGCTGCTGTCCCTGGGAAGGGATTTTGGTGCCCAGGGAAGGAGGAGCAGCCCCCATCCTGCCCCCAGAGATCCCTGCTGTGGGGACAGATGGGGAACGCTGAGGCTGCGAGGGGAATATCGGACAGCGGGTCCCAGAGCTGGGAGAGCCAAAAGATCACACAAACACCCTCGGCCTCGAGGCACAGGGGCTCAGCTCTGCCATTTCTGGCCGGTTCGGAGCCGGAGCATCCCTTCCCAGCCCACCTGGGCACACCGTGCTGGAGGCACCGGCTTCCAGCGCTCCCCCCGCGCTTTCCCACCCCCTTCCCCTCCCGCTGGGACTCGTCTGGGTGCGCAGCCTCTGCTGCCGGGCTCGGAGGGTCCCCGGAGGGCTGGGAAGGGCCGGGCCGGGGGATCCGCAGCTGCAGCCCCTGCCCGCGGGTGCCGGCGCACGGACGTGTCCGTCTGTCCTCCGCCTGTCCTGCCAGCGGCCCCCTGCCCGTGTGCTGCCAGCAAAGCCTCTCCTCTCTCGGCAGGCGGATCTGAGCGCACAGAGCGGCGGGGAGATGCCCGTGGGGACAGCCCCACGCCTCGCACGAAGCAGTGGGCAGGCTGCAGGGAGGCGCGGCTGACTCATCGCAAGCTGGTGACATTTTCCAAAAAAAGCCTCCGAGTCCGGGGCTGTGATGTTCCCAAAAGGCAGCAGAGGAGCCTAAGGGGGCCGGAGACCCCGTTCTACCGCGGCACATGGGCTGTGTCACGGGATGGAGGGAATTCTGCCTGGCTGGGCAGCTCCCGTCCGCTTTCCTCTTGTCCCTGGCTCCCCCGGGAGGTGGGATCTGGCAGGGGTGGTCAGACGCTGCTGCCCGCTGCCCCAGTGCAGAGCAGAGTTATTTAACACGTGATGGAGATGAACATTTTAATTTGTGAGTCCCCGGACCACAGAGCAACTGGGACCAGAGGCAGTGAACTGGGCAGCGGGGCCCCGGTGCCTCATCCTCTCCTCCTCCTCCTCCTCCTCACAGCCTCCACCAAGGCATTTGCCAGCGGTTTGGCTTCCCTCCAGTTTCCCCAGCAGCCCTTCCCAGCGATTCCCCACATCAGCAGAAGACACAGCCTGGCAGAGGCAGATGTTCCCCGGGCTGCCTGCGTTAAAGTGATAATCAAATGATAGATTATTTTCAAGCAAACTCTCATTCCCAGGCATTAATTTCAGTGCTGTGCAAAGAGAGGCAGGGAAAAAGAAGAAAGCAGGCAGGCCGAGGAGGATGGGTGGGATCTGGATGTGCTCCAGGGAAAGCTGATGCACCACAGCCCAGCTGTACCTGCAGCCATCCTGTAAAGCCACAGAGGGATGGATCCATCCTCGGGTTCCGTCCTAGGGCTCCATCCTCGGGCTCCATCCTCAGGCTCCATCCTCTGGTTCCATCCTCAGGCTCCATCCTCTGGTTCCATCCTCTGGTTCCATCCTCAGGCTCCATTCTCTGGTTCCATCCTCTGCTTCCATCCTTTGGCTCCATCCTCAGGCTCCATCCTCAGGCTCCATCCTTTGGCTCCATCCTCTGGTTCCATCCTCAGGCTCCATCCTCTGGTTCCATTCTCTGGCTCCAACCTCGGGCTCCATTCTCCTTCTTTCTTATCCTCTGTCTCTGGGTCAAATGCAACAAATATTCCCAAACCAGCAGCAGGTGAGTCGAAACAAGTCCTGCAGGAGCTCTGCACCTCAGGAACGTTCACATTCATCGGGAACGTTCACATTCCCTCCTGAAAGACCAGGACACCAGGAGAGGAGAGGTGCTGCACGACCTGGGCCGATGGCAGAGGTTTAAGGGGCATTGAAAGTCAGAGTTTTTCCTGAAACCTGCGGATCTTTCACCCTGGAGCCCTCTGGAAAAGCCGAGGAGCTGTTGTCGTGTCACTCAGCAAGGCTGGGGCTCCCAGGCTCTGTCAGGGCTTCACGGCCCAGCTCAGGGCTGCTCCATCTGTGTCACACCCTTTTTGGGGACAGCCACCCTGCCGAGCCCAGCCTGGCACAGGGAGCTCGATTCCAGCTGCAGCCAGAGGTCCCTGCCCTGCTTTCCCCCTGCTTTCACCCTGCTAAAGGGCAGGGGAAGTCGGGGTTGATTTTAGTTCTCCCTTTGAAGTTGTCCTGGAGCAGCGAGGACAACTGCTGCTTCTTCCAGCGAGGGCTGCTGGAAGAAGGAATTCCTCCCCTCGGGTCGGGATCACGAGATGTCCGTGGGCAGCCTTGCCCAGCGTGAGCCACCTGTGGGAAGCCCAGCTCTGGGATCTCTGCCCTCCTGGAATTTGCCTGGAATTCCTCACGCCTTCCCAGAGCTCCCGAGGGAGCAGCCCCAGCTCAGAAGGAGCGATTCACCTCAGGAAATGCTGCTGCTTTCTTATTGCTGCAGTGGTGTTATCACAATAATTCCGTTTTCCTTTTCCTCCTCAAATTACCCCATGGGAAAGCCGGGAATTGGGGTGATTCTGGGGGAATTTAGGGCACCCCCAGGGCCTGGAGCTCAGGCCAGGTCTCAGATCCTCAGGAGGAGGCCAAATGCCATCATTAAGGAGAGCTAATTTCTTTTTCCACCTCTAAGCTGCCGAATGGCTCGCCCCAGGTAAGCAGCAGGTTATCTCTTTCCTAGGAAATGTTTTTTTAAATTTTGTTCCTCAGTCTAAAAATGGAACGCAGACCCTGCAAATAAATTCCCAGAGAACACCACTGTGCAAACATCCCAGGCTTTGATTCAAAGTGTTTGGATTAATTAGCTTAAACTGAAAGCTTTCATTCTGATTTCAGCCACGGCTTTACGGACGAAAAATTAAAGCAGCAAAGCTTTGGAAGTTGAAAAATCAAAATGTTCCACCCTGGAAATATCAGAACAAGATGCTGAGCCTCTCTGAGCTGCTTTGTTGCTTTCAAAAAGGAAATGGCATTGACACCAGCACCTTTACAAGAAGCTTGGATCATTAAGCACTTCAAAAAAAAAATACCCTAGTTCAGCATAAGCAATTAATTTTTTAATTAGATTTTCTCTTTTTCTTCCAGAGGGAAGTGTAAAAATATTGATTTTTTTTTTCCATTTTATCCAAAGATTTCTTTAAATATGAACACGTCACTGGATAGTTAAGCTGGAGCTTGAGCTGTGGGAATTGTACGGGGTGGTTCACATAAATTCACTTTGTCATTTTTCCTTCTCCCTGTGCTGTTTATTTTTGTTCCCGTGGCGAAACAGCACCTGGGTACTGGAAGGGAAATTGAACATGAGCATGAAATATTTTGGAAGTCCCATTTTCTAGAGGTGAAACAGGTTTCCTCTGGAAACCTCTCAGAGGAGCACAACTTTGATGTCTGCAGCAGTTTCTCCTCCCGATTTTCAGCCAGCTCCATCCAAAGCAGCACCTGGATGAACTGAAAACATCCCATGAGGATGTGCCAGAGCAAGACCTGGGATGTTTTCAATTCAGGAATGACAAAATCCCTGCTGGAATTGCATGTGTCCTCACAGAGCACTCACTGCTGAGCCACACCCGGCTGTGGATCCCAAAACCCCTTGGAGAAGGGCTCTGCTGAGCCGTACCCAGCTGTGGATCCCAAAACCCCTTGGAGAAGGGCACTGCTGAGCCATACCCAGCTGTGGATCCCAAAACCCCTTGGAGAAGGGCTCTGCTGAGCCGTACCCAGCTGTGGATCCCAAAACCCCTTGGAGAAGGGCACTGCTGAGCCATACCCAGCTGTGGATCCCAAAACCCCTTGGAGAAGGGCTCTGCTGAGCCGTACCCAGCTGTGGATCCCAAAATCCCTTGGAGAAGGGCACTGCTGAGCCGTACCCAGCTGTGGATCCCAAAACCCCTTGGAGAAGGGCTCCAGAGGTTTATTTTCGCTGGAGATGTCCTCCAGACCCGGCTCTCGTGTCCCTGATGCTGCTCAGGATGCTGCTCCCCCATTCTGGAGTTTTTCCTGGCCATTCCAATTCTGCAGCCCCACAGGGCTCGGGGGTTTTTTTCCAGCCTGTGGAGCTGCCGGTGCTCGGGGCTGGGGACAGCAGGGCTGGGGACAGCAGGGCTGCAATCCCGTTTTTTCCCAGCGTTGGGACGCCGTGGAGCGGTTCCTGCTGCCATCTAATGGCTCTGACAATTAATCTCCGGCAGGGAGGGCCCGGCTGCACCGAGCGCTGCTGGGGTGGTGAGCCCGGGAGCTCTCCCGAGGGCTGCAGGAGGCCACAGCGAGCCCCAAACACGGCACGATGGCCCCGAGGTGACGCTGGGCACGGGGGGAAGGACATTCCTCTCGCAGAGATTAGCACAAGCTCCTTAGGGATGGTGCTCCCGGCGCCGGCAGCTCTGCCCTTCCCGGGGCAGGGTGAGTGCAGCCCGCAGCCTGAAGTGCACGGGTAAGGGGATATCCTGAGCTGGAAGGATCATCAGTGCAACTCCTCAGCCCCAAAATCCCAGCCTGGGCATCCCTGGGAGCGCTCCTGGAGCTCTGGCAGCCTCGGGGCCGTGCCCGTTCCCTGGGCAGTGCCATCCCCCTGCCCCTGCTCCTCCCTTCCTCCTTCCCACGCCTCGCCCGTGGCCTCACCTCCCCTGCTCTGTCTCACAGCCTGCCCTGGGTGGTGACACCGAGCTGCTGCCCCTGGAGCAGGGAGGATTCCTGGGATTCACAGCCCCGTGCCAGGGAGGAGACCTCAAACCACAGCTGCTGGTGTGGCAAAGGCTGGTGCCAGCCTCCAGACTGCATGGATCCGTCCAAAGCACACACACACACACACACACACACACACACCCCTGTTTTCCCATTTTCCCATTTCCCCATTTCCCATTTCCCCATTTTCCAGTTTTCCAGTTTTGCAGTTTTCCCATTTTCCAAGAGGGTTCATTTCCTCCTCTGGCTGAAAACAACACACGGGGAGCAGGACTCAGCATTTCTGAACACGAAGCGCTGAGTTCAGCTCAGTTCAGCCCCAGAGCCCTCTTAACCCTTTAGTTGTGGGATGGAGCAGAATTCCCAGCACAGCAGCGGCAGCGGCTTTGGATGTGTTGAGAAAAATCAGAAAGGGCTTGGAGGTGGAAGAAAATTCCTGAAAATTCCTGAGTGAGGGCAAGAAGAAAGATCCTAAAGCCAGCCCAGCCTGGCTGCGTTCAGTTTGGCTGCGAAAGCCTTGAGGTTTCCCCATGTCCTCAGCCATGCACGAACTCCCCTCTTCCCCTGTGCCCCAGCTGCCAAAAAATCCTGGGAAATGCTGTCCCAGTGCTGGGGCTGGAGGAACAAGAGGCAGGTTCTGCGGCTGTGCAGCCCGAGGATTCCTGGAGGGTGGCAAACCTGGAGGGGGCAGGTGCTTAGCGCTGCCCTGTGCCCGTTTGCGCGGGGCGAGGGCAAAAGCAGAGCGCTGGAATGAGGAAATGTCCCCGAGGAAACGTCCCCGAGGAAATGTCCCCTGTGCTCCTGCCAGCCCTGCCCCGTTGGGATTTCAGAGGGAGGGAAGCAAAGCTCCGCTCCATCTCACACCAAGCTGGGTGCTCCCACCCACAGCAGAGGATCAAACCCTGAAACAAGAGTTTCTGGCCTCAAACGAAACCTTTCATCCATTTTTTTTTTGTTTTTGTTTGCTTTTTCCTCCAGCGAAGCCGGCTCCGGGCTGACTTCCTTTGCTTTCAGGCTCGGTTTGAAATAACAAGCTGAAAAGCCACGAGGCTCCTTTTTTGAACCTGCCACGGAATGGCCGACTTCAGAAGGAAACAGAAATTTCGGGAAAGCTTGATGCTAACTGCTTCATTGTTTCCAAGAGGAGAAAAAAATCCCCTGTGACCGCCGCGGACTTTAGCCGGGATGCACAAATACTGCTGGGTCCACAGATCTCTTGTTCTGCGCGCCTGTATTCGCGTTTTGGCCGGGAAGAAGGGGAGTTCGGAGCTGGAATTCCCGGAGGGAATGCCTCTCCCGGGATTTTGCTGTCGCACGGCGAGCACGGAAGGTCCCCAGCTCCAAGGACTCGGCTCCGGGGCTGCGAGCAGGACGCAGGTGAGGCCGGGACGGGCTGGTCCTGCCTGGAACGGGAGAGTCTGGAGGATGGGAAGGGCACGCCGTGCCCGCGGAGAGCCTCCCTGGAATCGTTTCCTGCGGAGCTGGGGCGAAGGAGGCGCCTGGGAATTCCGGGAGCTGCTAGCACAGCCCTGGGTTGCTCATTGACCTCTGCCGGGAAGCGGAGGTTCCCAGGATGATAAGGAGCTCTTGGAAGGAATTCCTCCCCAAGTGCGAGGGAGCGGCGGCGCTGGGCACGCTCGCAAACACGTCCGCAACCTTGGGAGCTGCGTCCCGGCAGCGCAGCGTTCCCTGGGGGCCCGGAGAGGCTGGAGTTCCATGCAGGAGTTCCCCGGGAGGGAAGCGGAGCGGGGAGCAGGTCAGTGCAGCCGCTGGCTGTCCCCGGGGCTGTCCCTGCCTGTGCCCTTTGTCCCAGCTGAGCAAACACGGCCGGGACGCGCTGGTGGCAGGTGCCGGGAGCCGTCCAGCGCCTCTGGAATTCCAGGTCGGGGAGCGGAGTTTGGGGCTTTGGTGGAGGTTTGGCACCCGAGCTGGGTCAGCGGCTCCGCTGTGGCGGTGACCGGCGCGGCGGGGAGGGACGGGCTGGGTTTGGCTCCTTTGGGAACCGACGGGAGCAATCGGAGCTGGGTTTGGGACGGGGGATTTGGTGCCAGGGCCGGGTGGGGCTGGGTGTCAGCCCCGGGGAGCTGCGGGTCTGTGACAGCGCTGTCCCCAGTGCCTGGACTGTCCCTGAGCTGCTCTCATCCCGTTCCGTGCCCAGGGCAGGGAAGCGTGGCCACTGGCACCGGGATTGCCGCGGGAGCAGAGCCCCTGGAGAGCTGGCACAGGCGGAGAATCCCCTCTGGAACGGGCTGAGATCCCAGGAAATATTCCATCGTTATCAAGGCAGGGCTGTTCCAGGGAGGCCAGGCTGCAGCAGCAGCAATGGGGGCTCTCCAGGGGAGATCCAGGGTTTGTTGGGAAGCAGAAAGGTGGGAAGTGCAGCGAGAGGTTTTCAGCTCGCTGGCCAAAAGGCAAATTCCAGTTCAGGTCAAACGGGAGGTGACACCTTTGCTTGTGCAGGGATGGGTTTGGTTGCTAAGTTGTCAAGGTAGACTTAAAAACAAAAAGACATTTCGCAACCACCAAGGAAGACATTTGTGTTGAAAACAAATTTTAAAAAGAAATGTTGATTAAAAAAAAAATAAATTCCCCCGTGTAGAAGAAATTGATGCTAATTGGGGAGCAGGAACTGCTAAAACCAAGAATCTTCTGAGGAGAGAAAAAATCCTTGTTTAAAAACACTGCCCTGCTCGAGCTCTGGCCACTTGGACAGCACGAGACCAAAGCAGGAACACCTCTAGTGCCAAGATGTGCCTGAATCCGTCCCAAAATCCCACCCGTGTGTTCTGAGCAGGGGCAGGCTGCATTCCCCCCGTGACTCCTGCACCTTCGGAGCACCCTAGGGCAGCTGGGGGAGTTTTTTAGCAGTGGAGCTTTTGGTCGGTGAGTGATGGGGATGGGAGCAGGCGCTGCCTTTGCCACGGGAGGAGCAGCTGGCCCATCCCAGCACCGCCCTTCCTGTGGCCCCAAAGCTCTGAAGGCAACCCCCAGCCTGGAGAACGCCCTGATGCCTGGGGCTGAGCAGGAGGATGGAGAGGATGCTCCCTTCTCCAGGCTGTCCCAGCATTTGGAGGCCTGGATGAGGAATCCCCGCTCCTGCAGCCTGCTCTGGCTGTGGAGGAGCATCTCTCCCTGCAAAGGTTTTTGGTTTGGCTTGGCTTTTGTGAGGATATTCCCAGGCAGCTCCACGCAGGTGGGATCCACTCCACCATTCCCACAGCCGGGAACTCCTCACGCTTTGCTCTAGGGGCGCTGCGGTCGTGCCGGGTGTGGGAATCTGTCCGCTGAGAAATTCCCTCTCTGGGTCACGGAACCATAGAGACCGCCAGCTTTGGGTTAAAAAGTTCAAAATTTTGGTTCAAAATTTACCTCTGTCGGTGGGCAGGAACGCCTTTCACTGCACCGGTGTGCTCAGAGCCTCATCCAACCCGGCCTAAATCCCTCCCTGGATGAATTATCCCCTGCCCTGGAGAAGTTCAAGGCACTGCCACGGCTTGGGATGCAGCCTGGGAGAGGCAGCGATGCTCCCGGAGCAACCCCAGCACACAAATCCCTGCACCGGTGCCACTGGCTTGGTTGTTGGAGTAAAAACCCATCCCTAAACCCCCTCCCAACCTGTAAATTCTCTCCCCAAACCTGTCGGGTTTTGTTTTGCAGGGGCTGTGTCGCTGCTGCCCGAGGATGCTCTGCACGGCACCCACAGAGCACTGAGCCCGCCCAGCATCCCAAATCCCGACCCCGAGGGCTGGGGAAGGTCTGAGGATGTGAGTGAGGAGGGAATGAGGCCGATCCTCATCCTGGGATGCCCAAGGGATCCTGCGCAGCAGCCAAAGCCGTCCCTGCCCCTGTCGGCTCTGGGCTTTGGACAGCGCTGCCCCCGGAGGTGCCCGCGGTGCCGGGGCTGCAGGAACTCACCTGGATGTAGCTGGCAGAGATGCCCGTGGTGCTGCCAGCTGCCCCCGCGGCCACGCGGGAGAAGCATCGGGCAGGAGGGAGGTGCAGGACCACAGGCAGCCCCGGGTGGAGGGTGCTGGACACCCCCGCAGGTGAGGGAGGCGCTTCGGGAACGGCTCTGCCTTTGGAACTGGGGGGGATCCGCCTGGAGGGAGCAGCGGGGAGCTGGGGCAGCCTTGGCAGAGCGGGGCACTCCGAGGAGGAACGCCAGGAATGTGCCGTGTGGGATGGGCACTGCCCTCCCGGAGCCAGGGTGGAGAAAAGGAGGCTCAGGAGGAACCCTGTGGCTCTGCACAGCTCCCTGGCAGGAGGGGACAGCCGGGGGGGTCGGGCTGTGCTCCCAGGGAACAGGGACAGGAGAGGGAATGGTCCCAAATTGCAGCAGGGAGGGTTTGGGTTGGACATCAGGAAACGTTTCTCCGTGTAAAGTCTTGCCAGGCACTGGCACAGCCCGCCCAGGACATGGTGGAGCCACCGTCCCTGGAGGGGTTTATGACATAGACGTGGCACTTAGGGACACGGTTTCGTGGTGGCCTTGGCAGCATTCGGTCCGTGGCCAGCCTCGATGACCTTAAAGGCCTTTCCAAACCCAACCGATGCTGTGACTCCAACCCGAGCCCTTCCCCGAGGCCGTGCCCGCCGCCCCCGCCGTGCCATCGCCCGCTCAAAGGGGACATTGTGCATTGTGGCCGTGCCCGGCCGCGGTGCCGGGCGGGCAGCGAGCAGCCCTGCCCCGTGCCAGCCCCCTGCCGCTGGCGCTGCACGCATGGGCTGCTGCCTGGGGACCCCCTGGCGCCAGGAGCTGGCGCTGGGATGCACAGGTAAGGTGCCTGCGGGTGCTGCGGCTCCTCCCGTGGGATGAGATGCTCGGGGACGCCCCGGCGCTGAGCACTGGCCCCTCTGGCTACTCGCCTTTCCTGGGATGGCTCCTGGTACTCCCTTCTCTTGGATCAGGGTGTGCAGGGAGCGAGGCAGGACCTTTTGGCCAGGGAGGGGACGGGATGGCTCGAGGGTTGGTTTATTCCCGCGCTGTTGGCTTTTCCCCTCGCCACCCTCCCTGCCCAGGAGCCCTCCAAGCGCAGCCCGTGGGGCGCTGGCATCCCCCAAGGCACCATTCCCGTTCCAGAGTGTCCCAGTGAGCCGGAGGAGGGACGCGGCTCAGGGCCAGGCGCTGTGGCCACGGGGCCCCCAGCAGAGCCAGGGCCAGGATGTGCCCTGAGCGCCCAGCCCGGGAGCCAGGAGTGCCGCCCTGAGCGTCGGGACCCGCTCCTGGCCCGGGAGCCAGGAGTGCCGCCCTGAGCGCCGGGACCCGCTCCTGGCCCGGGAGCCAGGAGTGCCGCCCTGAGCGCCGGGACCCGCTCCTGGCCCGGGGCTGGGGCTGTTTCCTGCCCGCTGTTACAAAATATTTTGGCATTGAGGAGGTCGGTGAGTCACTGGCATGGCTGGGAACAGCTCCCCAGCCGCAGTTTCAATTGGTGCCTTGAAAGAAAAAGCTCCCAGTTCCCCTTCTGAGCCTGGCTGAAATGAAAATAAACACTGAACCCGTGAGAGCAGCCGGAGCGAGCCCTGGCCCCTTCCTGGCTCTGGGGGCCCATGGACAGGCTCTGCCCTGCTGCTGGCGGAGGTGGCACGGGCAGGGTCCCCCCTGCCACCCCCTGTGGCACACCCCTCGGGCGCCTCTCGGGCGGGGGGAATGTCGCCGGGGATCCGGACGCCTCTGCCCGCCCTCCGTGCCCCCCAGGTGAGGAGTGTGAGTCCTGCTGGCCCCGCTCCCCCGAGCTGCTGCCCCGCTGGGACCGCCCGGGACAATGGTGGTGGGACACGACCGCGGCACCGGGGACCCGTCCTCATCCCCAGGGAATGGCACCAGGTACCCAGCTCCAGGGAATGGCACCAGGTACCCATCCTCATCCTCAGGGAATGGGATCAGGGACCCATCCTCATCTCCAGGGAATGGCACCAGGTACCCAGCTCCAGGGAATGGCACCAGGTACCCGTCCTCATCCCCAGGGAATGGCACCAGGTACCCAGCTCCAGGGAATGGCACCAGGTACCCATCCTCATCCTCAGGGAATGGGATCAGGGACCCATCCTCATCCTCAGGGAATGGGATCAGGGACCCATCCTCATCCCCAGAGAATGGGATCAGGGACCCATCCTCATCCCCAGGGAATGGGATCAGGGACCCATCCTCATCCTCAGGGAATGGGATCAGGGACTCAAACTCAGGGAATGGCACCAAAGACTCAAACCCAGGGAATGGCACCAAGGACCCATCCCCATCCTCAATGGAATCAGGGACCTGTCCTCATCCCCAGGGAATACCACCAGGGACCCATCCCCTGGCCCTGCCAGGGTCTGCTGGGGCACAGAGAGGGCAGGACAGGGAGGAGTGGAGCTGGCAGGAGCTGGCTCGGGTTGAGTTCTGCCTCCTTTCACTTCCCCTTCTCCATTTCCCTCATGTGGAAGGGATGGAGCTGCCACATGAAATGTTAAGACTTTGTTCAATGTAGAATTTTCCACCAAAGCAAAACTTATTCATGACCTGTCCAGCTCTGGGCTGTTCTTTTCTACCTGCTAGCTCTGCACGAGAATTCTATTTCTCTAAATAAGAATTCTATTTCTGCATGCAAATACCAGTTTGTTGGAGTGACTTAGAAAATACCAATTTATCTGAGTGACTGGCAAATCTGGCTCCATAAAAAGAACTGTAAAGCAGAGTTCTGGTCAGAGAAGTGACTTTAAAAAGCTGCTGCTGCACATTCCAGCTCCTCCAGGTACATGTTTATCTCACAAATCCACTCTGATCACTGACAAAAATTGGGGTTTAATCTGGTTATCCCCGCGCCGCCAATGCAGCTGTGGAAGAGCAGGACTGGAGCTGTGTGTGCCTCAGCTTTCATTAACATAATTAGCAGCTCAAGTTGCAGGCCCTGAATCCTTTATGGCAATTGTTGATGATGATGAGCAGGGAGAACGATGTTTGGATTTGGGAGCAGGCGGTGGAGGAACATCTCGTTTTGATTTTCAAATTTTTGAACCAAGAGTTTTTGCAAAGCCTTGGCTCTGCTGTGCTGGGGAGGTGAGGCCTCCTCCGAACAGATCTCTGTAGGGGATTCACCCTTTTAACAGAGCTGCTCATCCAAGGCTCTGCCAGGAGAAAGGAGGGAAAATCCCCCCCCTCCAGAGCCACTGCAGCACTGGAAACAAAGCCCAGCATCAAGGGAACGGTGGAGTTAGACCCCATCAATCCCATGGATCCCTCCAACCCTGAGCAGGACTTTAGGGTGGCTCCAGCTTCACACAGTCCCCAGACAGACCCGCAGGGCTCAGGCGGGACATCCAGGAGCTCTCCCGACGCTTCCCAGCAGCTCTGCTGTGTCCCCTCCTCTCCAGGTAAGGCTGGGGTGACAGAGCAGAGCAGCCCCGCTCCCGAGGCAGGACCTAGCTCCCCGGACCCCTCCGTGGTGCTGCTGGCTCTCAGGGACAGCTTTCCAGCGGGTAAGGTGCTGCCTGTGGCATCTCACGGAGTTCCTGTGGGTCCCTGCAGTGCCCTGGCTCTCCCCTCGCTGCCCGAAGGATGGGGATGGGCTGGGCTTGTGTTGTTTGGACACCGCAGCCAGGCTGGGGGCTCTGGTGGGCCTGGAGGGGTGGCAGGAGTGGCTCTGGGTGCCACAGAGCTCCTCCTCCCCTGTAATCCTCCTCTTTTTCCTTTCCAAGAGATCTCGCTCTCCTTCTCCGTCGAGAGCCGCTCCTCCCGGGGCCGCAATTCCCAGCTCCAGGAAGCTGCCAGGAAGAAGCTGTGGGCTCTGGAGAGCGATGACAGAGGTGTCTGTGCCCTGTTCAAGGTAGAAACCCCGTGCCAGCCTGCTGGGATGCTCCTGGCGTGGTGGGAGGCGTGCTGGGGTACCAAACCCAGCTGAGGAGCTCCTCTAAGGATGCTGCAGGGCATTCTGGAGGGGGCTGGAATGATGAACTGATGGCACTTGAGAGGCAAAGCTGAGCCCTGTGTTGTTGTGGGGGATCTGAGCCTAAATAGCCGGGAATTCACAGGGCTGGGGTCACCAAATCTGTGTCCCTGCTGGAGGTGACGGCTCTGGACAGGCACAGAGCTCTCAGGCTGGGTTTTATATAAACAAATCCCAGCTACAGAGAGGAGGCCTGCACTGAACTCTCCTCCCCTGTGGGTTTGGAGGCTCCAGGACCATGCCTCGGTGCTGCTTTGTCTCCCTGTGCAGGAGCTGTCAGCCAGGCTGGTCTGCACGCTGGCGCACGAGGATCGCTTCCTCCTCACCTTCAAAACCCTGGAGGAAGTCTGGAAGTTTTCCACCTATCTGGCTTTAGGTAACGTTTCCAAGGTCTAAACAGACGCTGTGAGAAGGGTTTTTGGGGAAGGCACTGCCTGACACTACAGAACAGTAACGTTCAGGGTGGACAGTGAGAATATCAATTAGAAAACTCTGGAATCTGTTCATGAAATCTCTGTTTGGATCAGTGGGAATCAGGGGGATTCCTTCAGGGAAATCCCGCAGACAAAATTAGAAGCTTTTTTGCCTGACGTTTGGAAATCCCCAAGCCGCTTCCTGCTGACCCTGATGCCCCTCTTGGCTTCCCAGGGTACGTGGGGACCTGCCTGGAGCAGCTGCTCTTCGCCCAGGACTTCTGGCTGGACTGTGCCCTGGTGGAGGACACGGAGCTCAGGATCACCGTGGATGAAGAGCACCTGGCCACCATCTACATGGACCTGCTCCTCCAGGAAGGTGTGAAGGGAATGCACGCGTGGGGAATCCCTGAAAATCCTCCAGCAGGGCTGTGCTAGAGCCACCGATGCGCTGATCCAATCCCTGACTCTCTCTCTCTCCCCAGGGAATTTTTTCTGCAGGGCAGTGCCCGGCGTCTGGAAGTCGGAGCAGGGGGGAGAGGAGGGTCTGCAGCTCTGCAGGAACGAGCTGATCCACGTGAAGAGCGTCGGACAGGATTCCAAATGGGAAGGGACGTCCCTGCTGACGGGGCAGCGAGGCGTGGTGCCCGCCGCAGCTCTGGAGCCGATTCCTCACCCCTTTTACCAGTAAGTGGTGAATTGAAGGGCTCAGAGCGGGGTTCCTCCCTGATCCTGATGCATGACTGGCACCGAGGCTGGCTGGGAAACTCCCCTCGCCTCTGGCAAAGGGCAAGAGCCTCGCAATTCCACGAGGGTATTTCCAGGAGGAGCCACGTTAGGGGTAGAGGCTGGAATCGCTGCAGGTGCTGTCAGAGCGACACAGCAAGGACAGGCTCCTCATTCAGATGTGGTTTTTGCAAGATATCAGTTTAGGTCACACGTGAGGTTATCTCTAACTAACAGATGAAGAAGTGGCAGAAAAAAAATTGAGACAATGCCAGCCAAAAGTGGGGCTTCACGTTGGCCACCTGGCTGAGCTTTTATTGCAGAAATCCTCCTTAAAGGTGGCAGATTTTTCCTGCTCTTCCCCTGTGGTGTGACACCACCCCTGGGGCTGGCCTGAGGCCAGGAGGGCTCACGGAGGACCACTGAGGGTCCCTCTTGCCTTGCAGGTGGTTCCTGAAGAATTATCCGGTGGGTTTTGGCCTCTCCCAGGAGATCAGCGGGACGAGCTCCCAGGCCATTGGTGAGTGACACCCGTGCAGGGGTGGGCACAGCTTAGAGCCCGGGCTTGGCCACAAACGACCACAAATCCATTTGTTCCTCTGGGCCTGACCCCAGGGCAGGGGCTCTAAGGGAATGCTGCATCTCTGGACTCTCTGGAACGCAGATCAGGAATGGCAAGCCGCGTTCTGAGGGACACAGGGAGAGCAGGCAGCTGCTCCTGGCACCCTGCTGCCGCTGGGTTTTCCCTGTGCTACCTCAATTTTATGCTTCTTTTAATTCTTCCAGGAGTGAGGTTTCAAATCATGAGACCCCCGTCCAGTCCAGAGCAAGCTGCACACAGGAGCTCGCTGCAGCTGTGACTTTGTCATGTAGGGATGGACATTTGCACTGCCCAAGGTTTCACTCCTGGCAGAGCTGAGATGGGGCTGTGTCTGTGGAAATCCATATTTCCAGACACCGTCCAGGCTGCGGCTCGCAGAGGTGTGGAGTTTATCCATCCCTCTTTTATTTTGTACTATAATCCACTTCTCCAGAAGTGCCAGAGAGCTGGATCCAAGATCACAGTAAATCTTAGGGGAGAGAGAGGCAGCTCTCCAGCTGGAATCATGGCCGCTCCTCGCCCTGCTCTTTTCCAGTGAGGGGGTTTCAGCAGGGATCCCACTGAAATTCCCCTTTTTTGCCTTGGTTTCCCAGTCAAAGGCAGGTGCATCGCCACCAAGGACCACAGAGGAGCAGCGTGGGACGAGCTGAGCTTCTCCAAAGGAGACCCCATAGAAATCATTGGCTTCTTCATCCCTGGACTGCCCTGGTTCGTGGGCAAATCCCTCAGCACCGGGAGCATCGGCTTCGTTCCCACCCAACACGTAAACCTCGAGGCTTGTGAACCTCTGTGAGTTCATTTAAATTAAATTCTGGAGAAAAGGGAGGGGAGGCTCCAAGTCCCAGCTCAGGGCTGTGTGAGAGCCTGGGGCAGGTGATTTCCTTTGCAGGTCCTTCGCAGAGGGTGGGTTTGAGGTGTGAGCAGAGCCAGGCTCTGCTGCAGCCCAAAGGAATTGTATTTCACCTGCCTCGGGTGATTCTTGGAGAGGAACAGATCCAGCCCTGGGCTAATCTGGCTTCCTGCAAGCTGGCTTCCCACTTCGTCCTAGAAATGTCTTCAGTTTGTGGCTCTGAGGGGCTGGGGCCCTGACAAGGGTGGGGAGAACATTCCCAAATCCTGCTTTCCTTCCTCCCGCCCCTGGATGTGTGTCGACTGGCAGAGAGCAGAATTCCACATCCTCCCAAGGACACCCCAAGAGCTGTCCAGGCAGGGAGGGTGGAAAATCCCACCCTGGCTCAGGCAGCTGTCTCTGTTGGGGGCTTCCATTCCATGCCCATCCCAAAAGGCTTCTCCAAGAGTGAGTGTGGGGGGACAAGGTTTGAACCAAGGCCTGCTGGGCTTTCCTCTCTCACAGTCACTCACGGTGAGTTGTAGCACTTTTCTCTGACACTCCAGAAGGAACAGAGCAGATCAGGTGGCATCCTGTGGCTTCTGGATTCCAAAAAAAGACCAATAGGTTCTTTTCTCTGGTACCTTTCTGTTCCTTCATGGAGAACCTGGATGGAGAAGGTGTCCAAAATCCTGTGTTCACCTGCAATAGAACTTCTGTGGTGGAGGAAAGAGAAGGGATGGGAAAACATTCCATTCCATCCCATCCCATCCCATCCCATCCCATCCCATCCCATCCCATCCCATCCCATCCCATCCCATCCCATCCCATCCCATCCCATCCCATCCCATCCCATCCCATCCCATCCCATCCCATCCCATCCCATCCCATCCCATCCCATCCCATCCCATCCCATTCCATCCCATCCCATCCCATCCCATCCCATCCCATCCCATCCCATTCCATCCCATCCCATCCCATCCCATCCCATCCCGTCCCATCCAATCCCATCCAATCCCATCCCACCTCACCCCACAGGCCAGCTGCAGGGCCAGGGGCTGGGGACACGCTGATTTTTTTCTCCTGCGCCACGCCAGGGGAAAGGGCTTCGTGTTTCTGAGCGAAGAGGAGAAGCCCCCAGTCCTGCACCTGCCCTGCAGTGGGGACGAGCAGCACTTTGCCACCCTGCTGGGGGACCTGGCGCACACTGACATCACCTCCGTGTACAGGTTGGGTGAGTGTCCCCTCTCCTCATATCCCAGTCCCTGGATCCCCTGGAGAGCTGGGCAGTGCCTGGAGAGCCCCAAGATCCCGGGAGTGCAGTGGGGGCAGCTTGTGGGGTGGAGGCAGCGCCAAACCCGTGCTCGGCTGGTGATGGAGGCTGGAGGTGTCCTCAGGAGGTGACCCTGCCATGGTGGAGTTTGTGGGGACTTTCTGTGCTCCCAGGGCAGCTCCTGAGCTGGGATTCACCCTGGCAGATGCTGCTCTCCGCTGAGCCTGGCCTGCAGGACCATGGTCGGGGTTTCTGGGCGCTCTCAGTTTCTCTGTTCTGCCTGGGTGGCTTTGGGACTTCAGCGGGTTTCTGCACATCGACACCAACCATGGATGCGGGGTTTTGTTTTCTGTTTGTCTCTTTGTACAGCTGGTTTTGAACCCTCGGCCGTGTTCCCTCAAGCGCCACCGGGTGAGTATGAGGAGGGGACAGAGGGGGTGGCTTTGGTGATGACTTCTGAGGGTGAATTTGGACAGCAGGAAACATCAGAGAATGGTTTGGGTTGGGAGGAACCTTAAAGGTCATCCAGCCCCACCCCCTGCCATGGACACCTTCCACTAGCCCAGTTTCTCCAAGCCCTGTCCAACCTGCCCTTGGACGATTTCAGGGGCTGCCATGGGATAGAATGTTACCCTGGTTTTTCTGAGTTTTTTATAGCCTTTTGATTTTCATAAAATGGAGTCAGATCTTTTTAGTTACTGTACGATATTAAAAGCAGTTCTACCTTTTTCCCACAGATGTAACATAAACAAATCCTTTGTTTTTCATTCTCTGTCCTTTGTTTGCATATTTCTAACCTGAAAACAATTGTAACTGACAATTGGTCTGGCCAGTTGGCTTGAGAGGTGAAAACTCTAAAAGCCAATCTTCTGCTAGACCCACAAATGTATAAAAAGTAAGAAATAAAACAAAGAGGCTCTCTCTCTGCCCTGTCTCAGCTTTGAGCTGGATTAGAGAAGGACCTCTGCCCTGCGAAAATCTCTTGTCTCGTGTGACTGCTTTGTGTGTCGTGGTGACAATAGAATTTCTTCCTGATCCCACTATGGTTTCCCTGTCCCTTCCAGAGGCTGCTCTCCACGGCAGTAAAGAAATCCAAGTGCCCCAGTCCTGGGAGGAAATCAACGACTGGGCTACCAGCAGCACCTCAGAGCTGTCCAGCCCAGGCAGTGAAACAGCCCCTGCCACACTGGAAGATGTTCTCCTGGAGAAGCTGGACGACTTGGATTATCCCAAATTCTTCATCGACCTCAACGCTGGACACATGGAGGACGCTGATGTCTTCGACCCCATATTGACCTTCCTCAACCAAGACAGTTTTGTGCCCAGTTTTCAAAGCTTTTACGACCTCAGCTTCTCCTTTCTCCACTCCACCTTTTATGGTTTCTCTGACGAGGATGAACTGGTCCTGTACCTCGAGACTTCCCGGAACTGGGCCAAGAGGACTCGTTCTGTTTGGGCTCACGTCAGGCTCTGTTTCCTCTTGGGTAAGCTCTGCATCAAAAAGGTGAAGTTCTCCCAGGCTCGGGTGTACTTTGAGGAAGCCATGAGTGTCCTGGACAGGGGCTTTGGGGACCTGCCCCTGCTGGCAGCGCTGCACGTCAGCCTCGCCTCCGTCTACCTGAAGCAGAACATGAAGCACAAGTTCTCCTCCCTGCTGGGGAAGACGCTGACCTTGCTGCTGTGCCTGCCCGGCCGCTCCTTCAGCTCGGAGAACGAGCTGGAGCTCCTGACCTACGTCCTGAGGGAATCCATCGCGGTGGGCAACGCTCCGCTGGAGGCACGGATCTGCTTCCTCATCGCCAAGCTCTTCCTGCAGCTGGGCAGAACCGAGGAGGCGCTGCCCTTTCTGGAGCACCTCCAGTGCCTCAGCACCGCCTGCCTCGGCCCAGGCGCCCGCGCCGGGCCGCTGGACGCCGCTGCCACCTTGGGCTACCTCTACGACAAGAAGTGCCTGCCGAACCTCGCGCTGGCCTCTGCCAGGTCCTTTGTTCCCAGCAGTGCCAAGGGGACGCCGACCCCCGTCTGGAGAGCCGGCTTCGTCCTCCAAAACGTTTCCAAGCTGCTGGGGAAGCGGGCGGACGGGAGCGGCATCCCGGCGCTGGCTTGTCCGTACCTCAAGCAAGCGCTGCAGTTCTGCCGCCAGAGCAGGGCCGCGGCCACGCAGAGGACGCTCTGCGCCGTCCTGTCCACGCTGTACCTGCAGCACGGGGCACGGCTGGACGGGGCGGCTCGTTACGCGGCCAGGGCCGCCGCCCTGGGCAGGCTGCTGGGCGAGGAGGAGGCGTTTGAGTCCTCGCTGTCCTTGGCGTGGGTGCACCTGCTGCAGCAGCGGCCGGGCGCGGCCGGCGACGTCCTGCGGCGGCTGCGGCGCTCCCCGCGCGGCTCGGCCGGCGAGACCCAGCGCGGGGCCGCGCACAACCTGCTGGCCATGGCCCTCGGGGCCCAGGGCCGCGTTCAGGAGGCCGCGGAGAGCTTCCTGAGGGCCCTGCACAAGGCCAAGGAGGCGGGCAGCAGGAGGAACCAGGCCGTGTCGCTGGCGAACCTGGGCCAGCTGAGCCTCTCGTGCGGGGCGGCCCAGCTGGCCGAGCTCTACCTGCTGTGGTCGGTGCGGCTCTACGCCGAGCTGCAGGGCCGCCGGGAGCCGGACGCGGAGCTGGCACGGGTGCTGCTGTGGCTGGCGCAGGCCGCCGTGGACAGGCGGAGGACGGAAGATGCCAAACTCTGCTACGAGCTGGCGCTGGGGTTTGCCCTGAAGTGGCAGGACCTGAGGGGTGAGTGTGGAGGGGAGCAGGGCGGCGTTCCCCTGCTCTGTCCCCTGACGTGTCCTTCTCCCTCTCCCCGTGCCACACAGGCCAGCTGCGCGTCACGGAGCGTCTGTGCCACTTCTACAGCGGAGTGTGCCCCGACCTGCGGGCCTGCATCACCTACCAGGAGCACCGGGCGTCCTTGGCGCGGCAGCTGCAGGACAGGGAGCTGGAGGGCAGCGCCAGGGAAGCCCTCAGCCAGCTCTACCAGGCTCTGGGCACTCCTGAGTGAGTGGCTGCGGCTGCTGGGTGCTGCCAGAGCGCCGTGGCTTTGCTGGGGCGTCCCTTGAGCAGGGTGGGAAGGGGTGTGGTGGCTCCATCTGCCCCACAGCTCTGGTCCTGAGGTTTGCGAGCTGTCACCGTGCTGTGAGAGGGAGCAGCTCAAAGTCGACCAGAGCTGGGCAAACGTTGTCCTGGACAGAACTGGAGCCTGGCCAAACGCAGTTTTCCAGGAGACATCCAGCCTTCAGCAGAGCGGGCCCAGTGACAGGGAATTCATTGCTTCTTTTGGAAGCTAATCCCAGTGATCAATCACCACTCCCCTGTAAGAACAGGCTCCTTATCTGCTCTTTGAGTAACTCTGGTTTCAGCCTCCAGCTGCCAAGGCTGCCCTTCCTACATCTGCTGTGATATTGTCCCCAAGGAGGGACTTGAGAGCCACAGGAGGGCTTAAAGCCCGCTATCAGCTCACCTTTAATCTCCTGCCTGAGACTGATGAGATTGGGCAGGAGAGGAGAAGAGAAGGAGGCTGGGACAGGCCACAGACCTTGAAGGCAATCAGGTCAAAGAGTGGAGAGCCAGCTCCCGTGTCCCAGAGGGACAAAGGGGCAGGGCTGTCCCCAGCTGGGATGTTCACCTCCCCAGCCAGGTCACGGTGAGTGCAGGGGGAAGGTATTTCAGGGCTGTCATGTGAACGGTGCTATTTAGGATCACAAAGCACCCCATTCCCCGGGCTCCCACGACAGCTGGGGCCTGGTTGCCAGCAGGAGAAGCAAACAAACTGCCCTGGACACTGCTGGCTCTCCCTTCCCCACAGCTGACCCCGTGTCCAACCCTCTGGCTCATCCCACTGCCTGTCCCTGTGTCCTCCAGTGACCAGGGGCTGGAAAAGGGGCTTAGACACATAGCCAGAGATCTCTCTGTGGCTGCACGAGAGGCAAACACCAGGCAAAGGTGTGGGTTTGGCTGCCAGGAGATGTAATGCAAGCATTCCCTGCTGTGCTGTGGAGCTGGGAGTGATTTTGGGACTCGGTTCAGGGAGGAAAATTGGGTTTGCAGGTGACCGGGATGAACCCCTCTTTGTCACACAGGGGTGAGGAGCAGCCTGAGTGGGAGCACTCGTGTCCTGGATTGTCCTAAGGTGGCCAAATGACCGCTAAAGCCTGAGCATTACAGCGTGGAGGCTCCCGTGGTCCTACCAGGACAAATTGCTCAGAGCTGGGAATGTCCCCTTGTCCCCAACCTTTGGAGAGGGCAGGGGCTCAGTGCCACGGGGAGGTGACGTGGGGACAGCTGAGAGAGTCCTGTCACTCCTCTGAAGTGGCTTTTTGCCACCACAGCGCTTTGAGACAATCCCTGGACTGCACCAAGCAGAGCCTGAGGATCTTCATCGACCTCGAGGAGGCTGCGAAGGCGGCAGAGGCCTGGCTGCAGGCAGGAAAGCTCTATTACCTTCTGCAGGAGGATGAGCTGGTGGAAATGTACTTCCAGGTATGGAGAAGGTGGCTGGAGCGGTCCCATGCATTCCCACCACACCCCTCTGGGGCTGGAAAACCTTGCAGGGGAAGTTCTGAGCACTGCAAACCTCCTGCTGGAAGGAGGAGCTCTTGCCTTACTCTCGGGCACTGAATTTCCTCTCTTGCTTTCCATCCACTGAGTTTAGAGGACTTTGGGGGTGAAAATAAGTGAATTCATTGAGTCAGGAAGTGATGTGGGAGTGCCAAAGGAAGCTGGAGGTGCCAAGGGACCAGGTCCCATTGAAATATCCATAAATAAGGGGTAAGTGCCAGGGAGGTCCTTGGAGTCAAAGCCTTCTGGCATCTCTCCATCTCCAGCATTATTTCATCAGCTGAGCCGCAAAGCGGAAGAGCGGCTCCTAAAATCTGGGGGTTATTTAATCACACCGAGGTCTCTGCCTCTCCAAACATCACTCCAGCCCCTTCTTCCTTCCAGGCAGCCATCCAGACCGCTCTGAAAGGGGACAACTTCTCCTTGGCCATGGATCTTTACGAGAAAGCGGGTGACACCTTCTTTAATGGCAGCCGGCACAGGGCCCGGGCAGTGGAGTTTTACAGGGTAAAAAATGCCCTCTGAGCATTCCCGGCCCTGTGTCCCCACAGCGTGGTGCCTCGGGGGGGCTGTGCCCCAAAAGGATGGAGGGTGGAGAGGGGTGGGGTGATCCTGAGGGTGCCAGGGTGGGCGGCCTGGAGCACGGGTTTGCAAAAAACCCCAGAGATCTTTTGGGGTTCGAATGGGCTCCTTCCATCACAAATGGTGTTAAGCGTGAGCTGGTCACTCCTGGCTACAGCCAGCCAGAATTCCAGGCACCCAGGGAAGGGCAGGGATGTGAGGCTCAGGCTTGGAGAGCCCTGCTCTGGGATTTAAAACTCATTTTCACGGGAAGGAAGGGACTAAAACCTGCAGTGCCCATCCTGCTCCTTGTCCTGCTGCTGTCACCCAGTGCTGATCCCTCCAGGAGCACCCTGAACTCACCACTGTCTCTCCTCAGGGAGGTGCTGTGCCCCTGGCCAGGAAGCTCAAGGCCACCCAGACAGAGCTGCGGCTGTTCAATAAACTGGCAGAGCTGCAGATCAGCCTGCAGGGCTACGAGAAGGCTCTGGAGTTTGCCACGCTGGCAGCCAGGCTCAGCCTCAGGGTCGGTGAGTGATTTACACCCCAAAATTCCTGGTCAGGGGGTGATTTTCACCCCCAGGGCATTGGGAGCCGCTGAATCTTGTGGATGAGAGCAATATCCGTGTGAAAAAGGGGATCTCTTGCTTTACTAACTCTGCTGGACCTGTTCTTACCCAAAGTCATGACATCTTTTTAAGGCCACTTCCCCTTTTTTCAGCTGTGTGCCAGCAGAGGGGTTTTGTTCCCCCAGAGCACAGGAAGTCTGCTGAAAACACAGGACTGAGCAGTTCCTCTCTGCCCCGCTCCTGCTGAAAACCTCACCCCTTCCCACTACAGAAATAGTTTGGGCGGGCAAAATGCCAGCTGAAATGTCTGGGATGGGACCCAGATGTCTTGTAAGAGCCCCTTCCAGCACCCCCAAAATCCCCTGGCTGAATGATACTCCTGGGCCAGCCTGTCCAGCTGTGGCATCAACAACCCTGCCCATGGCTCTGTTTTCCTTTGGAGGTGTCCATGTCCCCAGGCTGCTGAGAAAATGCATCCAAAGCGGCTCAGCAGGGCTGGGCATGGATTGAGCTGGATCAGCAACTTTTCCAGGGGATCCATGGCAGGAGCTGGTTGATTCCATCCTCTTTTCCAGGGGATCAGCTGCAGGAGCTGGTTGATTCCATCCTCTTTTCCAGGGGATCCATGGCAGGAGCTGGTTGATTCCATCCTCTTTTCCAGAGGATCAGCTGCAGGAGCTGGTTGATTCCATCCTCTTTTCCAGGGGACCAGCTGCAGGAGCTGGTTGATTCCATCCTCTTTTCCAGGGGACCAGCTGCAGGAGCTGGTTGATTCCATCCTCTTTTCCAGGGGATCCATGGCAGGATCTGGTTGATTCCATCCTCTTTTCCAGGGGACCAGCTGCAGGAGCTGGTTGATTCCATCCTCTTTTCCAGGGGACCAGCTGCAGGAGCTGGTTGCCTTCCACCGCCTGGCCACCGCCTATGACCTGCTGCGCATGTACGAGATGGCCGAGGATTGCTACCTGAAGACCCTGGCCATGCGTCCCCCGGTGCTGCAGAGCTCCGCAGAGGCCCTGTACTACTGCAAGGTCTACTGGCACCTGGGCAACCTGACCCTGCACCAGCTGAAGGTGAGACAGGAGCTGCTGCGGCTGGGATGGAGAGCTCAGGGTGCAGGGGGAAGGCAATTCGGAAAGAATTGCTGGCTCTCAGCACCATCCCAGAGCAATCAGGTGTCCCTGGGTCCTGTCTGGAGCCCCCCCAGGCTCTGCTCCGGTTCCCTCCCGCCCCGTGACCCCCAGTGAAGCCCCCTCCTAACGCCTGGCCCGTGCTTTCCGCTCAGGATGAACAGGACGCGGCCACCTACTTCCTGCTGGCCCTCGCCGCGGCCGCCGAGCTGGGAGACCGGGAGCTGCAAGCTCTGCTCCGTGCCAAGCTGGGTGGGATCCCCGGAGCCCCGGGAGGGGCTGAGGGTGCGCCAGGCTGCGCCACGGACCGGCCCCGGTGGCTGAGCGAGGGTGGCCACGTGGTGTGACCACCCTGGGGACACCCGTGGGAGCCATCCAGCAGCAAGGTCCGTGTGCTCTCCAGAGCCAGGAGAGGTCCTGCACCGTGTCCTGAGGAGCTGGAAGGGTTTGGGCTCTTCATTGCAGGAGAGATCCTGCACCATGTCCTGAGGAGCTGGAAGGGTTTGGGTTCTTCAGTCCAGGAGAGATCCTTCACCGGGTCCTGAGGAGCTGCAAGGTTTTGGGCTCCTCATCTCAAGAGAAGTCCTGCACCACATCCTGAGGAGCTGGAAAGGTTTGGGTTCCTCATTCCAGGAGAGATCCTTCACCGTGTCCTGAGGAGCTGCAAGGCTTTGGGCTCCTCATCTCAAGAGAAGTCCTGCACCACGTCCTGAGGAGCTGCAAGGGTTTGGGTTCCTCATTCCTGGAGAGATCCTGCACCATGTCATGAGGAGCTGGAAGGGGGTTAGGGCTCCTTGTCCCAGGAGAGATCCTGGACCACGTCCTGAGGAGCTGGAAGGGTTTGGGCTCCCCATCCCAAGCACTTGGGACCCTGCCCTCATTTTTTTGGGGATCAGGGCTGTGCCCCAGAGCGGAGGTGGCACAGCCAGGGCAGGATGAGGCCCCAGCAGCAGTGCTGGAGCTGGGGGTGCAGCAGGGCTGAGCTCCTGGGGGGTTTCAGAAATGTCCTGCACAGGATGGGGACCGGGGAGTGCTGTCCCCACAGCTGCCCCACAGCTTGGAGCAGCTCAGCCTGACCCCAAGGTGTCTGAAATTGCCACTCCTTTACCTCTGCCTGGTTTTTATCCTCGTCTGCTCCACAACAACATCTCTGTCAAACCCCTCTCCTGTAAGAAGCACCCCCAAAGATTTTGGAGGTGAGAGACAGAATTAGGGAGGTGAGGAGGAATAAAGGGGCTGGTCCAGCCTCATCTGGGGGCAGAAAAAAATCTGCTCAGGGGGAGGCAGAGCCCACCCTCACCCCAGCCCTGCCATCCTACCGCCTGGATGGAGCAGGAGCACAGGAAAAGAGCCCTGGCACGGGGTCCCCATCCCTGAGGGTGTCTGAAGGCGGAGGTGGCATTTGGGGACACGGGTTCGTGGTGGGGGAATGGTCGAGCTCGTTGGTCTTAGAGGGATTTTCCGTCCTGCGTGGTTCTCCGGGGCACAGGGCAGGAACGCGCGGCTCAGCTCTCAGCCCGTCTCGCCACCAGAGAGCAATAAATGCTCATTTTTGCAGCGAGAGCGGCTCCCCTGCACACCCCGAGCTCGGCTCTCCCTGCGAACCGGAGCACGGGGAGGAAGGAGAGGTTTTCCCGGCTGATCTCTTTGCTTTGACAACGGGTGTCCATCTGGGGCTTCACCGCCAGACCCCGCTCCCCGCTCCTGCAGCTCCCTGCCCGGGATGGTTGAACACAGAATATTTATTTCCTCCCCGCTCTCCGCAAAACGCCGAGCTCAGCTTCCTCCCGCAATCCCTTCGAGGCGTCTGTCGCCGGGGCGATGGTTATTTGCTGTTGTTTCCCGAGCGTCCCTGCCCTGCTGCCGGGCAGCCCCAGAGCCCAGCCCGGAGGAGGGATGTCACCGGGACACACAAAGCAGCCACACGCAGACAAGAGATTTTTGCAGGGCAGAGATCCTTCTCCGATCCACCTCAAAGCTGAGACAGGGCGGAGTGAGAGCCTCTTTGTTTTGTTTCTTACTTTTTATACATTTGTGGGTCTAGCAGAAGATTGGCTTCTGGGGTTTTTCACCCCTCAGCCAAGTGGCTAAACCAACTGTCAGTTACAATTGTTTTCAGGTTAGAAATACGCAAACCAAGGACAGAGAATGAAAAACAAAGGATTTGTTTATGTTACATCTGTGGGAAAAAGGTAGAACTGCTTTTAATATTGTACAATAACTAAAAAGGTCTGACTCCATTTATGAAAATCAAAAGGCTATAAAAAACTCAGAAAAACCAGGTAACAGAAGGAGATCACTCTTTCTGTGAAAAACCTTTTCCTAATGTCCAACCTGTATTTCCCTTGGTGCAGCCTGAGGCTGTGTCCTCTCCTTCTGTCAGTGCTGCTGGAGTCAGAGACCGACCCCACCTGAGCACAGCCACCCCTCAGGAGGTTGTGGAGAGTGATGAGGTCACCCCTGAGTCTCCTTTTCTCCAGGCTGAACAACCCCAGCTCCCTCAGTCTCTCTTCAGCGCTGTGTGTGTTTGTTTAATGCCTCGTGGGGCCATTTAAGGCCTGGAATAACGGAGGGGCTGGATTTCTCTCACATGTGTTCATTCTTGGACGGTGGAAATACCGGGACAGGAATAATCCTTTCATCATCTGAGCTCTGGTGCGAGCCCGCCGTGGAATGGGGAGAGAGGAAATGCTGATAAATGGAAATACAGATACGGGCAGAGGGCTGGGTTTATTTGGATTTTCGTGGAAATGGCTCTTTTCTGCAGAAATGCGGCGCCCAACAATAACAGCTGCTATCAGCAGACGTTTTTTCGTCGTTCCTTCGTGGCACAGTGGTGCAAGCTGGGCTGGATGAGAGGCCTGACGTGGAGGAGCAGCGAGGCTGAGGCAGAGATAAACCTCGAGCTCAGCTCGTCTCCGAGGTGGCTGCTCCTCTCTGGGCAGCGTCTCCTGGTGTTGCCTGGGTCGGTATCGAGGAGTGGGTAAACACCAGCTGTTCTGCTAAGCAGAGCAGGGGGGAGTGTGTAAACTGGGTAATTTAGATTAAAAATCATTTATTTGCACAGCAGCCTGCTTGTTGGGTGATAATTGGGCTCATAAAAATGCATGGCAGGAGGAGGAGCAGGGGCTGAGCCCGAGCCAGGAGTCACCAACTGCGGCTGCAGGGGATTAAATAACCTCTCCATCTCTCCACCTCTGCACTGGGCTGTGTTGGGATGAAAACACCCGGAACGGGCCTGGAATTCCTGCAGTGCTGCTGGCCCTGCCCTGAGAGCCCACCTCACCCCTGGGGGACGGGAGGAGAGGCAGAGGAGCAGCAGGGAAGTGACTCTGGATGAGGAAGAGCGAGGCCAGATTTCCAAAATCATTCCCAGCGGGGATTCGGATCCGGGGCAATTCCAGGGAAAACATCTCCGTGGGCACGGAGAGGGCAGCGAGAGTGAACTGGTAAAGGTGGGGCAGGAATCCCAGCCCCTTCCAGGTGCCCAGCTGGTGAAACCCCGGTGACAGTGCCAGGGACACGCGGGAGGGCAGCTGGCTCTGCCAGGGCGGGTGACAGCTCCCTGTCCCTGCCTTGTCCTGCCTCAGGAGGTGAACTGGGGATCCCAGGGGAGATGCTCAGAGCTCCCCAGCTCCCAGGGGCTGCTCCTCGCAGAGGGAAACGGGCTGGAAAGAGGCAGGAAAACAGGCAGGAAAACTGGGAGGAATCTGGCAGGAAAACTGTGACGATAGAGGCAAGAAACTGGCAGGAAACTGACAGAAAAACCAAGGAAACTGGCAGGAAAGAGGCAGGAAAACTGGGAGGAAGCAGGCAGGAAAACTGTGAGGAAGCAGGCAGGAAAACTGGGAGGAAAACTGGGAGGAAAGAGGCAGGAAAGAAGCAGGAAAACTGATAGGAATTGGACAGGAAAACTGGGAGGAATCTGGCAGGAAAACTGGCATGAAAGAGGCAGGGACACTGGCAGGAAAACTGGCATGAAAGTCTCCTCTCTCCGCAGCACTGGGCACAAGTGTGGGCAGCAGCACAAGTGCCAGCGATTCCTGTCACACTACAGGAGAGGGGAGGGAAATTGAAAAGATCCCACATTTGGCCGTGGAGGCTCTTGGAATGCAGTCCAGGGATGGGGATGAACACACAGGAACGAGCTCCTGAGCAGCAGATGGGTTTTGAGGAAGGAAGGATAAATCCTTACATAACCAAACTCCCTCTGGGCTCTGCTTACGGGGTGGTTGTTTTCTTTTTGCTTGTTTTGTTTGGTTTTTTTTCCCCTTTCTTTTGCACCTGCTCGGACTGTGACACTGGGGCCGCACAAGAGCATAAACCCACGTTGGTTTTGCAGGATTTATGGGCCGGCTGTGGGGTTTAATCCTCCCTGGGACACCCTCAGCTCCTTGCAGCTGATTGTTTCATGGCAGCACGGTTTTTGTTTTTATTTTTCTTACCCCGCCTGAGATTTAAGCCAGGCTTGATCCCAAAGTACACCTACAATATCAACCAGGTTTAAAAACCCTTTCCTCCAGTGCTCTGGGGAGGATTTCATGAATTCCTGTGTGACTCCAGAGCGCCAGGAGTCCCTCCCAGATTTCCCTGGCCCGTCGGCTGGGTTTTGCCAGGTTTATCTGGTGTTGTGGCAGAAGGAAGAGCCGTGCTGGTGTTTCCGTGGGACAGGGCAGAGCTGAGGGTGAGCGCTCATCACCCTGAGCCTCTCTGGGGACGTGGCTCTGATCTCAGCCCCCAGGGGATGCAGGGATGAGCCAAGACTCGGTTCCCTGGGGAATGGGCTCCAAGGAGCGTCAATTAATTAATTAAGCTGGATTCACTCAGCTCAAGCCACAAGCTGTCCTGGGTGACTGCAGCGCTGCCACACAATCAGACTCCAGCCAGGGACAACCATCGGGCTCTGACACTGAGTTAAACACCTGAACCACCCTCCTGCACCTCCCGAAACTGCTCCAGCCAGGCCCAGGGAGCTCCTCTGCTTCCACCCAGCCCAGAGTTTGTGTTCTCACTCCTGCAGAGCAGCTCCTGGAGTCAAACCTCCCTTCAGGAGCTGCACCTCGCCCTGGGAGCGGGGAGGAGCAGCCTGGATGGATGCTGGGATCTGTGCTGGGATATGTGCTGGGATCTGTGCTGGGATCTGTGCAGATTTCTGTGCCAACACCCCAGAATCCCAGATGGATTTAGGATGGAAGGGACCTTAAAATCACCTCATTCCACCCCAGCCATGGCAGAGACACCTCCCACTGTCCCAGGCTGCTCCAAGCCCTGTCCAGCCTGGCCTTGGGCACTTCCAGGGATCCAGGAGCAGCCGCAGCTGCTCTGGGCACTCTGTGCCAGGGCCTCAATTCCTTCCTGATATTTAACTTAATTAATTCACTTCCACCAGCCCAATGCCGAAAGCTTCACTCTTAAGAGGCAATTCTGCATTTTCCCCACGTTCCCCAGGCGCAGGAAGGATATTTTGGGAGGGCTGGGGCTGCACCTCATGAGCTGCCCCAGGGGATGAATTTTTGAGGGGCAGCATCTCAAACTCAGAGCCTGCCTGAGAAAAACCCGGCCAGGGCTGGTGGGAAGGGCTTCCCATGGCCAGGAGCTGCTCCCAGCCCCTGCATCTCTTCCAGCCCAAGCTGGAGCCTGTAGGAACCACCCCCAGCAGCCAGAGCTGCCTCACGTCCAGGCACACATCAGCTGAACCTGTTAATTCAGCTTTAATTGGACAGCAATTACACATTTATTAAAAAAAATCCAAACAAAACCACGGGGGTTTTTTTTGGTTTTTTTTTTTTTTTAAATAGCTGATATTCAGTGACTGCCCAGGAGACAGGGCTTGATTTCCTGCTTGTTAGACAATTATTATTATTATTATTATTGTTAATATGCATCACTGGATTGAGTTTCACAAACAAAAAGTGATAAAACCCAAAGGGACGAACATGAGATACCTGTAACTTAATTTATGTGGAAGAGCTTTATTAGCTCCAAGCCTGGAATATCCCAGGAGAGTTTTGGCCACATCCCCCCCAAAAAAGGGTTTATAAAAGGCCTTGTCTCAGTGCCTCGAGGAGGGACACACTCCCAGGAAAGCAGGATCTTCTCCCACCCCTCCCTCCAGCAGCGGGAATCCAGGAGAATCCCCGGGGTGAAAGGATTTTGAGGTTTTCTGAGCCATCCTCACTTCCCAAACGCTCCCGTCTCAGTGTTCACCCCCACACCCTGCCGGGGAAATGCCACACTCGGTGTCCCCGTCACTCCCTGCGCACCGTCACAGCCTCATCACGACTCATTAGGTAATTAGAGGGCAGAGGAGCGGTGCGAGGAGCCGCACAGGGGGTGTGAGGATGCTCAGGGGGCAGCGTCGCAGGGGCTGGCCTGGGTCAGAGCCACGCGTGGGGCAGCTTGTCCCTGTCACTGTGGACGGGCAGGGACCGGAGGTGGCTGCTGGTGACATTCCGGGACAGCTCCAGCGGGAGCAGCCCCTTAGGAGAGCACCTGGGTGCGACGGGAAAAATGAGGTGGTACTGAACAAACTAAAATTTTAAAAATAAGAGTGTCTCTGGGAAAGGAGAGAAAAGAGAAAATTCACATTTTTGCTGCCAGCAGGTGGAAGGGAACACCCTCCCTGTGCCACACCCCACCTGCCCAGGGCAGGAATCCCGGGTGTTCCCAGCGGGACGTGGCTTTTCCAGCCCTGGGTGATGCTTCCCCAGGTGCCCGTGATTCCTGCGGGGCTGGGTGCTGCCTGCTCTGCTCCCGTTTTGCCCAGGGTTTGATCTCTTCCGCTCATTTATTGCCAAAAATCAGCATTCCCCAACCTCTGCAGGAATCCACAAGCAGAGAGGGGAGCCCCAGCTCCTGGCTCCACCAGCGCTGGAGGAGGACACGAGGAAATCCGAGTTTTCCTCTGCCCAAAACAACAGGAGAAGTGGAAGATTTTGCGGTGGCGTTTCCAGCGGCGCTCCCCTCCTGCCGCCCCCACCACGGGCAGTAAAGAGAGGCAGGAGCGACTCCTCCACGGCAAAACGCAGCCGGGGCTTCCCAGGATTTGCTTTCCCATCTTTTAAAAAATGATTTTTAAACCCCTTCTGCTGGTTATTTACTGCCGAGCTCCACATTTTCGGGAGTTTATGGTACCTGACTCATTTTATGGCCTGCCTCGCCTTTTATCTCGCCTCGCTGTTAATTTAACCCAGCAAATCTCTGTGTTTGTCGGCTCTGATTCCTGGGGTACCGCAGGACTCGGTTTGGAAATTGATTTGTGCTTCCCGATGCTTCAATAAAAGCCGTTTGGAATAAACACAGCTCTTCATTTCCCTGGCAGTACGTGGGGAACAGGCAGGAGCCGAGCACAAAAACAGACATTTATTTCACAAGAGGAGCGAGGGGAGGGCAGCAGGGACGGGGTTGCCTCTAAATAAGGTGAAGATTGAAGGGCAAATGAACCTGCTTTTATCCAGCAGGAGCTGCTGGATGCGATATTCTGATTTTTTTTTTGGTGTCTGCTGTGCCCAGGGAAGGAGTTCTGGGCTCAGCTGAGCTCCCCCAGCCTGGCACTGCCTGGAGTTTCCCAGCCCCGGGTGTGCAGCACACTGGGGAGGGGGAGAGGGAGGGTTAATCAGGAATCCAGGGAAAACAAGGCCAAACCAGGGATGGGGTTGTTCCCTCATCTTTGGGGGGGTCAGAGACTCCCTGCAGCCTCTCCCCACTGCACGAATCCCACTTTTCCATGCCCATTCCCTCCACTGCCTTCTCACACCTGATTTCAGGAGCCCTCAGCGTGGCAGGAGAGGACGGGATGGGTGAATTTGAATTATTTTTATATATATATATATTTTTTTTTCCCCACCAGCAACTTTTCCTCTGTGTTATCCTGCGGGATATCCAAGGCTGCAGCTCGGAGAACTCCTCATCCCCACCCTGCCCACATTTTCCAGGGGGGTGGGCAGCAGGTTGAGGTTTGGCCAGGTCGGAGGGGACCTTAACCATCCTTAACTTCCACCACCCCTCAGATGAGACGGGGAAATTTTATCGCGAAGCCAAAGAGGAGCCGAGCAGAGAAAGGAGCTCAAGTGGCCGCTTCACCAAAATGCTCCATTTTCCTCTGAAATTAATTAGCTGAACCCTGACAAAGCCCATTATTAAAAGAGCACCCTTGTCTTTTTAATCATCTGAGCTGTTTACAAAGCGCTGCCAGAGGCTGGAAATCAAACCCTCTCCTCTGGCTCTTTTGTTCATCCCTATCTGGGGGAAATTCATTAAAAAATTACTGGCACCCCTGAGGCAACGGGATTAGGCATCTCAAAAAGTCCTGTAATGAACAGCCGCTGTCAAATGGCCAAATAAAAGGAAAAATAGGACAGCAAACAAGTTGGGCAGTTGGCTGCCAGGCGGGGGCTGCAATTAGGAGCTGTGTGATTCACACCCCAGCACTCGCCCACCACTGCTCTTTACAGGATGAATCAAGGATTGCATCACTCCAGCTCCCTGGGACGTTCCTTTTGGAGGTGGGAAAAGTAAAAAAAAAAAAAAAAAAAAAAAAAGGGAAAAAAAAAAAAAAAAGCAAAGAAAATATTAAAGGCGGTTGGGTTGCTCTAAAACCTGCGAATGCGACTGAAAATGCCGGAGTGCCGTTGTCTCGCTCGCGGCACGGGTCGGAGCGCGCCTGGAGTTCTCTCCCTGCCCCTGTGGGGTGGGCAGAGGGATCGGGAGTGGGAGATGAGAGCCTGACCCTGGGAATGGAGCGTGCAGAGGGGTGGGGAGAGAATCCTTCGGTCCTGGAGGAGGAGGCACCAGGGGATCAGAGGGATGGGGCAGCTCTGCTGGGAGAGCTGGGATTGTTCACCCGGAGAGGAGAAGCTTTGGGGTGACCTCAGTGTGGCCTCACAGCGCCTGGAGGAGCTGCAGGAAAGATGGAGAGAGACAATTCCCAAGGGATGGAGGGACAGGACACAGGGAATGGCTTCCCACTGGCAGAGAGCAGGGTAAATGGGATATTGGGAAGAATTCCTCCCTGTGAGGGTGAGGAGGGGCTGGGATGGAATTCCCAGAGAAGCTGCGGCTGCTCCATCCCTGCAAGTGTCCAAGGACGAGGCTTGGAGCACCCTGCGACAGTGGGAGGTCCCTGCCCCTGGCAGGGGTGGCACTGGATGAGCTTTAAGGTCCCTCCCAGCCCATCCCACCCAGGGACCCTCCGGTGCTGTGGTTTCTGTTGTCAGCAGCCCTGGAAAACCTGGGGGATGTGCTCTGCGCCATCACAGGGCTCCACACCAGCCTCCTTTGTATTTCCAGGATGTTTTTCCACAGCTGCCACGCTGTGGGGACCCTTCCCTGGTGTCCTGTGTCACCTCCCACGTGGGGACCACGGCGGGAGTGGGCACTGCAGCATCCTGCTGCACCGATATCCACCTCTGCAGGCACAAACTGCTGCTGGGAGCCACTCCGGATGATTCCCATCGATCCAGCACCGTAAATGACTCAATCCAATGTTCCCCAAACCTGCGGCTAACAGGAAAGCTTGATTGGATTTGCTGTTGGAGGTCGGGTTGGTTTCACTTACCTTGCTGGGGATTTTGTTTTGTTTTGGTTTTTTTCCCTTTTCCCTGTGGAACTCGGCGTCCTTTTACAAATGAGGAATTCCCCCGTGGCCTTCGAACGGAGCCCTGCAGCTCTGAAGGACTCACACCCTGTGTGATCACACCGTCACCTCCGCGGTCCCCACAGCCACCACGGGCAGAGCTGCTCCTGCGGCTCCTGCAGCTCCTGTGGCTCCTGCAGCTCCTGCGGCTCCTGCAGCTCCTGCGGCTCCTGTGGCTCCTGCAGCTCCTGCAGCTCCTGTGGCTCCTGCAGCTCCTGTGGCTCCTGCAGCTCCTGCAGCTCCTGCTGCTCCTGCTGCTCCTGCTGCTCCTGTGGCTCCTGCAGCTCCTGCAGCTCCTGCAGCTCCTGCGGCTCCTGTGGCTCCTGCAGCTCCTGCAGCTCCTGCAGCCTGTGCTGTCCCTGCCCAGCAATCCCAGGCTGGAGGAGAGGGAACAGGACAGCCCCGGAGAAGGCAGAGGGTCACAAAATCCCTCTCTGCCTGTGCATGGTGTCCCCAGGGACAATAACAGTTGGACAACCTGGTGCTTGTCCTGGAGAGAGTGTCCTGCCTTTTCAGAAGAATTCAGAAGACAAAATGCAGGCGGTGATGGAGTTGATGTCTCAGATTTCCTCTTGGCAACGCTGGGAAGAAATCCCACAAACCCCAGTGCAATGCAGTGCTTTGGCTTCCAGATTCCCATTGGGAATCCATCCATCCATCCATCCATTATCCATCCATCATCCATCATCCATCCATCCATCATCCATCCATCATCCATCCATCATCCATCCATCATCCATCCATCATCCATCCATCATCCATCATCCATCATCCATCCATCCATCCATCCATCCATCATCCATCCATCATCCATCATCCATCCATCCATCCATCCATCCATCCATCCATCCATCATCCATCCATCCATCCATCCATCCATCATCCATCCATCATCCATCCATCCATCCATCCATCCATCCATCCATCCATCATCCATCCATCCATCATCCATCCATCCATCCATCCATCCATCATCCATCCATCATCCATCCATCCATCCATCCATCCATCCATCCATCCATCCATCGTCCATCCATCCATCCATCATCCATCCATCCATCCATCCATCCATCCATCCATCCATCATCCATCATCCATCCATCCATCATCCATCTATCCATCCATCCATCCATCCATCCATCCATCCATCCATCCATCTATCCATCCATCCATCCCTTGCCCATTCCTCTGAACCTCACATTCGCTATTAAATAAAACCCTCTACTGTTGACTTTGAGTTTATTCCCACCTTAATTAGGGCAGAGAACCCTCTCTAATTGTTTTAATGACCAGATTTTAACAGTGGGCACCCCGAGCTTGCCCCAGCCCCAGCTCTGGGCCTGGGCAGCCAGAGGGGAGCTGTGGGCATGGAGATGTTCCCGCTCTCCAGTCCCTGCGCCTGAGAGAGGCTGGACAAATAAAAGTGACCTGGAGGCCCAGGGCTGCGTCTGGTTGGGCTCAAAGAGATGAAATCCATTTTGGGATCTCTCTCGGTGGTGTCACTCTGCTGCCAGGATTTTAAGGGCACCTGTCAGCGATATTTTGGGAAACAGAGGCTCCTGCCTGCAGGAATGCCCAGAATTCCATGTCAAATGAGGTCTGCTGGAGCAGGGCTCAGGGGAAGTTGTGGTTGAGTGGGCAGCTGGGATGAGAAAGTGACTCCTGAGCCCTCTGTCACACACAGGCCCAGCCTGTTGGGGTTTGGCCTCTTTCCTGCAGCTTCCACCCGCAGGTTTTGGCTCTGGTGGGGTCATCTCGAGCTTTGCCCGCTCCCAGGGACAGGGAGAGGCTTTTCCCAGGGTCCTGCCGGGCTGGGAAGGGAAACGAGTTCAGCATCTGCACGTGGAGCCTGCCCCTCACTCCTGCTGGGACCCTGTGGGGTTTTAGTGCTGGGCAGAGCAGAACGTTCCCACCAAAGTCCCCACCTGACCGTTGGGGTTTCAGGTGTGGGGTTGGATGTCAAACCCACCGAGAGGCTGAAAGCCCTAAACCTGCCTGGCCTGGGGGTCCAGCCTGGCTCTGGACAGGGTTTGCCCACCCACAAGAGCTGTTTTTTGTCTCCTCCATCAGGTCACAGCTCCCCTGCTTTTTGGGTGGCAGGACCTAACCTGACCACAGGCACCTTCCCCAGGGCAGCTGGGCGGCGGCTCCAGGCAGAGCAGAGATTCGCTGGGATCGTGCTTTGCTCGATCCAGGTGAACTCGGGAAGAAGCACCTGACAGAGGGACTGAGAGTGCTTGAAACCAGAAACTACAACCAAAAACGCAGCAGCAGGAGGAATCCTGGCGGCTGGAGAAGGATCCTGCTGTGATTTATGTGTGGAGTGAACTCCTGGGGAAGGGATGTGGGTGTGCAGTTGCTCAGGGAATGAGCAAATCTGGCAGCCAGCAACGCATTTGTGAGATTATGTTGCAGTTAATGTGATTTAATGTCAGAGCCTCTTTATTGTTCTTGTCCCGCTCTCCTCCTGCAAGACTTCATCAGACTAAAACTTTCTCCTTAGGAATCGCAGAGCTATGGGATGGTTTGGGTTGGAAGGGACTTTAAAAATCACCTCATTCCATGGGCAGGGACACTTTTCACTACCCCATGTTGTTCCAAGCCCTGTGCAACCCAGCCTTGGGCACTCAGGGATTCCCTGGCATGAGGGGAACGACACATTCCATTAATTGAATTTATTCATGGGAGGAAATAACTCCATAAAAAAAAAAAAAAAACTTGAAAGAGCTGTTAATTCGGTCCCAAATGCAATAAATGATCCTCCTGCTTCTAAACTCTCGGCATCAGCAGAAGTGTTTGATGTTGCTGAAGGCTGCATTAATCACTAAAAGACAGGAACCCGTCTCCCACTGGGATTTATCCCTCTGCCTGGGCAGGGAATGCAGACACAACTCAGCTCTCTGGAAGGAATCTTCCCACTCAGAACTCCCGGTGATTTTCCATGGTTTTGGTTCCAAACCACGGAGGATGGAGGGAAATGGGGGGAAAGAGGGAAAACAGGGGATGTCTGTGCAGGAGGGAGCAGGTGAGGGTCGCAGGCCAGGCATCAGGAGCACTTCTGTCACCACAGAGACACCCACCCAGGGCAGGATGGAGTCAGGGCACTGCCCTGGGGGGATGAATCCCGAAAAGCAGATGGAAAATCAGCCCTGCCACGAGTCTGGGATTGCAGCTGCAGGTGCAGGGCAGGGGGGGAGTCAGGCTCTTTTTTCTGCCCCCTAATAATCCCCTGAGGAGAGGCCCTGGAAGCTGGGCTGTGTGGGGTCTTGGGAGAGGCTTCCAGGAGAAAGCAGAGCTTTAGGATCTCTGGAGGGGCTGGCTGTGTGTGAGTCCTGCAGGGGCTGGAGCGACGTGGGATTTACAGCCATTCAAATGAGCAGGGAGATCCAGCTTGGATTCAAGAAACACCCTCCAAAAGCCAGGCAAAAGGGATATTTTCCAGGCACTGAAATCCCCACCTCAGAGTCTTTCTGCTCCAGAAGAAAAGCCAGGCAATAAATACTAGGAAAAGCCATGAAGGATAAATGGCTGCTGCAAAAAGAAATCCCTCCAGCCTGGCAGGAGCTTTATTTATCTCCCCAAGCCTTCAGGGCCTCCCAGGGGAGCATAACCAGAGCTCCCGTGACAAACAAACCACAGGCCAAGAGGAGGGAGAAGTCTGCAGCTCCCAGATCGCCCCTGGGGACAGGGGGGGACACTTCATGCTGGCAATGCCACCCAGGGGACAGAGTGACAGTGCCCCCGGGAGC
This sequence comes from Hirundo rustica, assembly GCF_015227805.2. NCBI lineage: Eukaryota > Metazoa > Chordata > Aves > Passeriformes > Hirundinidae > Hirundo > Hirundo rustica. Next base: position 1,787,418 of record NC_053463.1, read on the forward strand.
TCTGCCTGCAGGGCTGACACCAGGATGAGGTGCTGGGAGTGTGTCACTGCCCTCCTTGTCCTGGTGGTGCCTCGGGAGGCTGCCTGGAACAGAGGCTGGATTCCCACCTCCAGATCTGTCTGGGCACGGGGATGGCACTTCTGGGGCTTGAGTCGCTGCTTTAAACCATGTGATTCCTCCTGGGCACTCTCACCTCTCTGAAATAGCTGATCTGTGGTTGATAGAAAGGCTCTGTATCAAAAAGGCTTTGATAAACCTCAAGGGTTTGAAGGTCCTGGGTTCACTGCCAGCAGTGCCATGTTTTAGGAAAACTTCCCTGGCACCAAATTCCCACTTGGTTTGATGCCTTCAGAGGCTGCCTGGAACAGAGGCTGGACAGAGTCAAAGGAATAAAGTGGGAATTCATGAACAGCCCTTCAAAGGACGCACCTTGGGCAGTGCAGGAGCCTCGTCAGGGCTGCGCCCAAGATGGACCAGGACGGACCCTGAGTCAGGAGTTCTCACACTTTGATCAGTTTTAGTCCATTTGCACACTGGGGTTCATGGTCCAGTTACAGCTTCAGGTGATGCAGTCCCACCCTCCCAGGTTGCTCTCCTCAGTTCCCCGCTGTTTGCATTTTTGGGCCCAAAGCTGCAGCGGTGTCCTTGGTTCTGGGGCTGGAGAAGGATTGTTCTGTGTGACTGAGCTGTGAGGGAACTCGCTCACGCTTTGCATGAAGTTCAGAGTTATGCAGGAGGGCACAGGGAATACCCTGGGAGAGGTGTCCATGGACAAATGGAGGTTCTGTTTCTCCTCCCCAGCTGTGCAGAAGGATCAGTGCTCCGCTGAGAGGCTCCTCCTGCAGCCCCTGGCAAAGAGATGGACGTGAGATTGGGTTTGAGGACATTTATCCCCCACTGGAAGGAGAAAACCAAGGGAAAAACAAAAAAGTCTCAGAAAAGGAGGGATCCCTCAGGGAGTTGCTTCATCAGGCAGCTGACGCTGAGTGCTGAGCTAAGCAAAGGAAAAAACCCAGATTTTAAAAACGTGTTTCCTTCTTTCAGAGTTACCCAGTGAGAGGTCCCCTCTGAGGAGCAGCCCTGGGCTGACACAGCTCCACAATTCCCGGCTGGGCCGTGGCAGGAGGCTCCAGCACACCCTGGAATTGCCAGTGAGCTCTTCCCAGCGCAGCCAGCCCGGGAATCCTCGCCTGCAGCAGCACGGGGACGGCTCAGCTCCTGAGCTGGGAACGCATTTCTGTTCTGGCCTTCTTTCCCCTCTCCCTGGGAAATCCTGGATTGCTGCGGTTGGAGCCTGGCAGCTGTGGATCCCTGGAATCCCAGCTCTGGATCCTCTGGAACCTTCCATCCTCTGCCTGCCTCCATCAGCCCCAGAGCTGCAGGGCTCGGGATTTCGGGGATGCTGCCCGCTGCTTTGGGGGTTTGGGGCTGTTCCCGTTGCACATGGGTGTTCTATGGATGGGTGACAAACAGGAAGGAACTGGCGGCAGAGCCACGGGCGTCCCCTGGAGTTTTCAGGGAATTTTCCTGCGGGGAGCTGCTCTGATTCCAGGCTCCCAGCGCTGCTGTGTCCCCTCTGCCTGACCCCACCGCCCTTCCCCTTCTCTGGTGCCATTCCATTCACCCCTTTTTGAGGACTCCTCTTCACCAGTCCCAGGATCCGAGGCTGGAGAAGACCTCCAAGCTTTGTGACCCATTCTCCCCGCGCCCTCGGGCACCTCCAGCTTTGCCCCTCCCGGGCAGGAGAAGCGGAGGATTCTCCAGCTCTTTTTATTTTTTAAACTGGTTGAACTGGGAGAAGCCCCCTGAGCTGCTGGGATTGGTGTCTCCACAGGGAAAGGAGCCCTGGAGAAGGTCCAGCCCTTGGCACGAGCAGCTTGTGGGTTAAAGGTGCCAGTCCCGGGGCAGGGGAAGGGCCGGGTTTGTCTGCACGGGGGTGAAAACAACTCCTCTGAAAGCTTTCCAGGGACTTGCCCTGCGCTGCGTCGTTATTGGGGACGTCAGCTCTGGAACGCTAAAATCACACGACATTAAAAAAATAAAAACAACAACAACAACAAACACCCCCAAAACAAAAAAAAAAACCAAACAACAACAACAAAACCCCCCCACAACAGAAAAAACAAAACGAAACAAAACCCAAACCCAAATCAAACCAAAACAAAACCTCCCCAAAAAACAAAAAACAACTCCAACAAACAGAACCCAAAACCAAAACAAAAAAAAACCAAAAAACAACAACAAAAACCCTCACAAAAAACCCCAAACCAACCAACCAACCAAACCAAAACCAAAACCAAAACCAAACAAACAAACCCACAAAAAGCTAAAAAAAAAAACCAAACCCACCAAAAAAGTTCTTCAAATCACTACGATACAAATCAAAAATTCTAACACCAAACACAGACATCCCCTAAAAACAAAACAAAACAAAACAAAACAAAACAAAACAAAACAAAAAAACAATAAACACACCCTAAACCTAAACTATAGTCCTTTCTATGTAATTATATTTTTTAAAAACCCATAATAAAATAATATTAAAAATCTACTGGTGCTCTTAGGCATCAAGTATTGAAATTAAAATAAAATAAAATAAAATAAAATAAAATAAAATAAAATAAAATAAAATAAAATAAAATAGTGGGTGCCACCACGTGACCTGGCTCCTCTCAGCCACAAAATCCTGCCCTGTGAAGCCCCTCTGTGGCTTTTTCTGCTCTTTGCATTGCCTGGCCATTGTCATTATTGTCCCCAGGAGCGCCTGGGATGTACCAGAGCTTGGGGTGGAGGTGGCAGGATGGGAGACAAGGAGGAGTTCCCCTTCTCACAGCTGTCCTGAGAGAATCCTGACAGAATTCTGACAAAACCTGACAAAATTCTGACAAAATTCTGACAAAATTCTGACAAAATCCTGGAAAATTTCTGACAAAATTCTGACAAAATCTGACAAAATCCTGACAAAATTCTGACAAAACCTGACAAAATCCTGACAAAATTCTGACAAAACCTGACAAAATCCTGACAGAATTCTGACAAAACCTGACAAAACCTAACAAAATCCTGACAAAATTCTGACAAAATCTGACAAAATCCTGACAAAATTTTGACAAAACCTGACAAAATCCTGACAGAATTCTGACAAAATTCTGACAAATCCTGGAAAATTTCTGACAAAACCTGACAAAATCCTGACAGAATTCTGACAAAATCCTACAAAATCCTGACAAAGTTCTGATAAAATTCTGACAAAATCCTGACAAAATTCTGACAAAAATTTGACTAAATCCTGACAAAACCTGACAAAATCTTGACAAAATCCTGACAAAATCTGCCCGATTCCATGTGGGATGTCTGTGGCCCGACACAAACTGGGATTCTCTGCCTGCTTACCGAAACCATCACAAGCTAGCACAAGGACCAGCAGGAAATACCCAGCTACAGCCACAGGATGGAGAGCTGCAAGCTGCACCCTGCTTAGCCACCGTTTGGGGTCAAAGAGTCGGATTCCATCTAATCCATCTTTTTCCTCAAAAAAAAAAAAGAAATTCTGATTACACTTTCTTGGGGGAGGCTCCTGAAACATGGGAAATTTGATTTCGGATTGACGCCTTCGTTTCGCTTTGGTTTGGGTGATAAAAGAAAAGTGGAAAATTTAATTTCCTCCTTGTTTGCTCTGTCCTGGAATGCACTTGTCGAGAGGATGCCGAGGGCGCTCTCATTTCTCGTTTCTCCCCCTCCCCCCCTCCTTTGCTGTTTAAAATTCGTCAAAATCACAAAACTTCTGCGGCTGAAGGAGGGTGGAAGGAAGAGGAACAAGCCCTGGGTCAGCGCACTCCCCTCGCCTCTGAAAGGGGAACAAAGCCAGCCTGGAGCTGTGACTTCCCGCTTTTCTAGGAAGAAACATCTGAAATGGTTTCTCAAGGCAAACAAAACACAGGATCTTCTCCTAGGTCTGCTTGGTGTGGAATTCCTTCCTGGATCTACAATTTTTTCTGATGTTTCTTGAATGGCTCCAAGCCTCAGCGTCCAGCCTGGCCTTGGGCACTGCCAGGGATCCAGGGGCAGCCACAGCTGCCCTGGGCCTCTGCACCCTCCCCGGGAACAATCCCTTCCAATATTCAGCCTAAATTTCCCCTTTTTCTTAAACCCATTCCTCTTTGTCTGTCCCTGATGTAGAATCATCCTTTCCCATTTCCTGACGTTTCCCTGAGCTCTGCCGAACCAGGGATCCCTCTGGATGCTGTTGCTGCCTCCAGGATGTTCCCTCTGCCTGTTTTTATTCTCTTGTTTATCCCTCCTTGACCACTTAGATCATGAGCTTCCAGCACAAGCTTCTGTGACACCTGGAGCCACCTGGAGCTGTCGGATTATCCCTTCTTCTGACCCAGACCTGGGGCTCCTGAGGGGCCTTTTAAAAGATTTTATTCCATTTTCAGTCCCATGAGAAGGGTGAGACGGTGCAGATGTTCCAATTCACCCCATCACAATCAGGAGCCAAACTATTTCCTAATCACAATCCATTATCAGCGTTTCTTGGCCCATCAGCTTTTGCCACACAAGGCTGTGAGCGCCTTAAAGCCAATCGTTATTAAAATACCCCACATGGATCTTGCTACAATGCATCTTTCACAGTTCTCTTTCTCCAGAATATCCAGTCTATTTGCAGGGCCATCATTTGAGATGTTCCCAGTCCCATTTCTCTCTCAGCAATGTCTGTCCTGTCCCATGGCCTTTCTCAGGCAGCACACTCAGATAAATTCAGAGTTTGCACACAGATGTACAAAACCGTGTGAGCTCCCAGCCGGGCTCTGAGGATCCTCACAAACCCATTTCCCACCTGGAGCCACCTGCAGCTCCCTGCTGGGTTTCCTGGCTGCCGCTGCAAACACGGCTCCTCGTCACGCTCGTCCCTGGACGCCCATCCAGCCTTTCCATCGGCCTGGGCAGCCCTGGGAGGAAGATCATCTCCTAAAAACACCGGCTCTCTGTGCGGGCTGCAGCCAGAACCTGCAGCAAGTAGTTAATGGTTAACAGCACTGGAGAATTCCCTGCTTTTCCAGCTTCCAGCCACAACCAGCCCTGGGCACAGCACGGATGGACCGGCCCAGCCTGGCGTTTGTGATGTCCAGATTCATTTTTTGATGGGATTGTTTTGTGCTTTAGTGACCATCATTTCCATTTTTGTAACGCCCCTCCTTCCTGTTTTCTGTTTCCTGCTGTCAGGTGACAGCCCGTTCCCATTTCCATCAGGAATTTCACTGACACAACAAAGCAAGGCAGAGCAGCCCCCATCACGTCCTCGGGATTGTGCAATCCCCAGGTTCCTACCAATTTCCATGGAGACCAACCCCAGAGCATCTGGGAATTCAACGTTCTCCCGTAGCCATCAAAATGATGGTGAATCACCAGCTTGGAATGGTTTAATCCTGCATTTGCTGGGGTTTGTGCCTTTTGAAATGAAATGAACATGGCTGTGAGACCCAGAAGGAAAACCCTCAGGAATGATATTGGGGTCAAGGCAGCAGGGAAAGGGACAGAGCCTCCAGGAGGGAAATAAGGAAGGCAAGGAAAGGGACACAACTTCCAGGAGGGAAATAAGGACAGCAGAGAAAGGGACAGAGCCTCCAGGAGGGAAATAAGGAAGGCAAGGAAAGGGACAGAGCCTCCAGGAGGGAAATAAGGAAGGCAAGGAAAGGGACAGAGCCTCCAGGAGGGAAATAAGGAAAGCAAGGGAAGTACCTACTGCTCATTCTAAAGCAGGAATTTAAAAGGATGCTGAGAGATGAAGGATCATCCCCAAGGGACATGGCTGTGCCTGGGATGACCACGGCTCTTTGGGGGCACAGCCCCTCAATCCTCCTCCACCCTCCAGCAAAATCCATGCCCAGAAGCCACAGGGCACCACAGGAGGACATCCCACAGGGACTGCTGGGGGCCGGCAGCCCCGCTGGCAAAATGACCTCAAAACGTGCACCACTCACAAGAGGAGCCCCCGATTTCTCTGCAGCCTCTGCTGTTTGCCAGATGTGGGGTTTTTAGGAACCTGTTCGCGTCTGGAAGTGATGAGGCTGCCAGAGGTGAGGCGCCAGAGCCCCAGGGAGCAAACGGGACAGAAAAGGAGGAGCAAGGAGAGGATCCGCGGCTGGAAAAGGGGTCGTTGGATTCCTGGAAGGATTAAAGTGCCTCGTAAAGCAGCCTCATTCAGCCAGCGAGCGCTGACATCTCGGCTTAACAATGCTCTTTACCAGCGGCTCTCGGGAGGTTTAAAGCTGCCATAATTCATGTTCATAGCCCGGACCATGAAAGGATGAAGAGAGGGTTTATTGCGGCGCTGTGCTGCAATCGTCTCCTCACGGCCCTTTGCTCTCAAGTTTAGGAACTTTAGGAAGATGTTTGGACACTTCCAGGAATGTCTGGAGTTGTGTGGGCTCTTGGCAAACAAGGCTCAGGCTTATCCAGCCCCAAAAACCCAGGGCTGACCACGGCACTATGATCCCATGATCCCATGATCCCAGAATCCCAGAATCCCAGAATCCCAGAATCCCAGAATCCCAGAATCCCAGAATGTCTGGGTTGGAAGAGACCTTCAAGATCATCGAGTCCAACCCAGCCCTGACACCTCAGCTGGATCACGGCACCCAGTGCCACATCCAGTCTTTGTTTGAACAACCCAGGGATGGTGACCCCACCACCTCCCCGGGCAGACCATTCCAGGACTTCATCACTCCTTCTGTGAAAACCTTTTCCTAATGTCCAACCTGTATTTCCCTTGGTGCAGCCTGAGGCTGTGTCCTCTCCTTCTGTCAGTGCTGCTGGAGTCAGAGACCGACCCCACCTGAGCACAGCCACCCCTCAGGAGGTTGTGGAGAGTGATGAGGTCACCCCTGAGTCCCCTTTTCTCCAGGCTGAACAACCCCAGCTCCCTCAGCCCTTCCTCACAGGGTTTGTGTTCCAAGCCCCTCACCAGGATCCCCCTGGTGATCCCGACCGCATCCAGCCTCTCCCTCCGGCAGCCGCCGCCCTTCCCAAACCGCCCTGGCATTTTCGTGCTCCCTCCAGCCAGGTGCAGCCCCTCCCCCTGGTGCCACCCTGGGGAAAAAGAGGAGTGGGAAGAGCAGGAGTTTCCATCCTTTATTAGTGGGAACAGTTTGTTCGGTGAGGAGAACAGAGCCGTGTCCCTCCCCGCGGCGCACGGAGCTCCCCACGCCCGCTCCCCGCTCCCTGCAGCTCTCCTGCCGGGCAGAGCTGCAGCTCCGGCCCCAGGATGCCATTCCCAGGCAGGAATTCCCGGTTCCCCGTTCCCCACAGGTTCCCAGTGCGTCTCCACAGGGAATGCTGGAGCTCAGGCTGGGTTTTGCTGAGCTGGACCTTGGCCGTGCACTTGTCCTTAGGAGGGATTGCTCATCACGGGGTCACGGAGTGGGTTGGGGGGGACTTCAAGATCATTTCATTCCCACCCCTGCCACGGGCAGGGACACCTTCCAACATCCCAGGCGGCTCCAAGCCCCATCCAGCCTGCTCTTGGACACTTCCAGGGATGGGGCAGCCACGGCTTCTCTGGGAAATCCACTCCAGGGCCTCCCCACCCTCACAGGGAAGGATTTCTTCCCTATATTTTGGGATCTGAGTGCTCCGTGCCAACACTGATCCTTCTTGGCTCTGTTTGCCCCTTCCCTGCACCCCAGATGAGGGGGGAGCAGCTGCTGGGCACTGCCAGAGGCTGCTCCAGGGCCGGGTCTGGATCCCTGGCAGGCTCACGGATGAAGGAAGGACAGGGAGCAGCAGCAGCCGGGGAGGCTGGTGGAAGGGGAAGGGGAGCGCTGCTCAAGCGGCAGGACAACGCGAACAGCGGGCGCTGGAGGAGCAGCACGAGGGGGAAAACGGAATGAAGTTTCCAGGAGAAAACGCAGGCGGGAAAACTCCCAGCAGCTCCTGCTGTGGAGCACGGAGCCACCTCCCGGGGGACAGCACAGCAATCCCGGGGTCAGGGCTCTTAGAGATAGATCCAGCAGTGAAGGGAATGCGTGGATCAAGGCTGGAGGGTCGCAGGCGGGGGGTTTGCACAGCTCTGCAGGGCAGCAATCGGCAGGTCTCTGCTTTTGGGCTGGCCAACGACTGCAGCAAGTTCGTCCCTCCCTCTCCCTGTGCCTGCTCGTGCACATCAGGGCCCGGGGAGGAAGAGCTGCCACGGCCCCATGCACGGCCCTGGCCTGCAAACAGTCCCGAGGATGGCGTTTCCAGTACAGAACGAGGGGCTGGAGCCGGCCAGGAATCGTCTGAGGAGCAGGATTTTGTTGGGAAGTATCTCCCTTCAGCAGGTTTGGACACAGCCTCGGCGAGGGTCTTCAGAGGGAAGGGAGAAATCAGGTTGTCCCAGGGCAGCTGGGAGCTGTGCCAAGGGATTTCAGGGTGTCCTGAAAGCTGTGGGAGAGCTGCAGGAGACCTGAGAGCCCCCCCCAGGTGAGCAATTCTCACAGGGACATGGCCCTGCAGAAAGAAAATCAGGAGAGAGGGGCACTGCCGAGCTCCTGCAGCCTCTGTCCTTCCCAACAAAGCCCTGCCCGGCTTGCTCTTAGTCCCTGGGAGATCCAGATTGCATCCTCACCCCAGGGACAGCAGTCCTGGTCTCAGCTTCTCCTCCTCCCTCGTGTGCCCACTCCCTGTCCATAGAATCCTAGAATGGAAGGACCTTAAAGCTCATCCAGTTCCACCCCCTGCCATGGGCAGGGACACCTTCCACTGTCCCAGGCTGCTCAGAGCTCCATCCAGCCGTCCTTGGACGCTTCTGGATCCTTTTCAGATCTCACAGAGTGGTTTCGGTTGGAAGGAACCCTCAAGCCCACCAAGCCCAATGCCCCCACCGCCTTCTCCTGGTGCGCTGGGAGGTGTCCCCGTGTCCTGCCCCTCTGCTCAGCGCCCTCACACACGCCTGGGTCCTTTAGCAGCTTCACATCAAGCAGCGAGACAATAAATAAATAAATAGGATTGCACTTGAGGGAAAGGTTTTGCAGCTGGAAGCCCGAGAGGGAAGGTCTGAGATGGGGCTCCACAGTTCAGTACCAGCACGTCCTGCCCGGGTCTGGGGGCAGCTCAGTGAGCACAGAGCCGCAGCTGGGCCACCCCCTGCCAGTCCAAGGTGCAGGTTTTTCACGGTTTTCAGTCAGTTTTTAATGCTGTTCTCTGCCTGAGACTGTCAGTCCCTCCATCTCCCTCTCCGCTTAATGAGTTTTCCACGATCCAAAGTCAGGAGCTCAGCGTGCTCCTTCCCACAGCTGCAGGAGAGGGATGGATGTCCTGCCGTGGTTTCAGCCTCAGGTGGGAGATCCTGGCTCCCAAGGGTGGCCGGTCCTGCTGAAATGTGACTTCCTGCAAGGAAAAGGATTGCCAGGTCCCAGCCTTTCCAACGGCCCAGGCCCAGGTGGGACAGTTGGAGATTGTTTTTTTGGAGCAAGGAACAAAGGCCACATTCCTGCCCCGTGCCAATCCTTCTGCTCCTTGGTGGCAGTCAGGGCCCCCCATGCTCTCTAGAGAAGAAGAGGTAGACAGAGAAGACACCAGAAGGAGAAACAGGCACAGAATAAATCGAAGGAATCTCCCGTGCTCCTCTCTCTTGGTCTTGGACAGGTTCCTGGACTCCTTGGACAGTTTCACCTGGATCCCCACCCAGCAGGTGGACAGGCTGCCTGGAGCTGGGCTCCTGACCTGGCTGTGAGGCACTGACCTGGCTGTGCCTCTTCCAAACCAGCTGGACACCCCACGTGGGCCTGCTGCTCCCTTTTGGAAAGGGATTTCCAAGGGAAAAAACCCCCACCCTCAGCAGGTTTTGTCCTGGTTTGGCCATCCCCTCCTTCAGCTCCTGTAGCTCCTTCCCCGGTGTCCTCCGAGGCTCCCAGAGCCTCTCCTGGTCCCTTGGTTGTCCTTCCCCAGCTTCTCCTGGAGGTGCTGCAGGGTGGGCGATGGGTTGGGATGAGGACCTCTGCCAAGGCAATCGCTTCCCGCAGCATCCCCCGGCTCAGGGAAGCGAGGCCGTGCTCCCACTCCATCTCTCCAGAGCCCTCATGAGCTCAGGGCGGTGAGGAACAGAGGCTGGATCGTTCAGCTCTCCACCATTCCTGGGCATCCAGGGATCTCTGTGGGAAAAAAGAGAGAGGGAGAAAGGAAAAGGGCATTAATTTAGCACAGAGGTTGGGATAGAGGAGGGGCTCGGGTGCCAAAGCCAGGAGAGAGATTGAACCTCTTTCCTTGATTGTGGAGATATCAAATGACTGACAAGTCAGATGAAAAAAAAATGGGAAATTAATTCAGAGATAGAGAAAGGAACAAGTACAGAATATGCCAGTGTTTTTATTTTCTGGAAGTGATATTTTTTAATAAGGGCATGTACAAGATTATCATCTGCGAGCGCAGGAGAAGAAAACAGCTTTGAAGCCAAAATGGATCTGCAGAGAGGAAAAAAAAACCCCATATCTGTTCTTTGGGAACACAATGCCTCTCTCAGAAGAATTCTGGGTATCCAAAGTGGAGTTGTATTTCTTGTGCGAACCAAGGATGAAGTTCCAACGTGACAGGGACGATTTGCACCAGACTCCCTTGCCAGCATCTCTTTAAAAAGATTATTTGAGCTCCATCTGCCCTGCCAAGTGTGTTTATCTTTCCTTCCTTCCTTCCTTGCTCCCCTCTTCCTTCTTCCTTCTTCCTTCCCAACCTGTGCCAGGGCCTCCCCACCCTCACAGGGAAGAATTTCTTCCCAGCATCCCACCTCAACCTCCTCTCGATTTGACGCCATTCCCCCTCGTCCTGTGCCTACAATTCCCGGGGGAAAACCGGAAATCTTGCAGATTACTGAGCTCTTTAGAAAACCCCTGTGTGGGTGATCCCAGCTCTGCACTTCCAGCAGTCTCCACAGGCAGCATTCCCCCTCGGGACCAAGGAGCAGCAGTTTATCCGGGGTGGACAATCCCGCCAGACACGAAGGAAGGACGATGGAAGCCGTGACTTTGGGCACTGAGGAACGCTGAGCGCACTGGAGTTCCTCCAGAACACATCTGGGAAACTCGGGGTGAAGCTGCTCTGCCCTTTTCCATCAGCTGGGAGCCCGAGGCCTCTCCTGCAGCAATCCTACAGATGGTGCTTTCCAGCTTCCAAGGAAAGCTGAACCCTTCCCAGAGCTCCCAGGGCAAAGGCACTGGTGGAGCTCAAGTGGGAAGGAAAAGGGGATACCCCCAAAAAATTCCATTTCTGTGTTCAGGAGCCACAGAGCTCAGCAGTGCCTCCAGCTCTGCATCCCTCGCCGCCAGGGTTTAATTGCTGCTGTTGCAATTAGAGAGCTTTGCTCATCACAGTGGTGCTGCTCATCACCCCCACCCCTCCCAGGTCAGGGGCTGAGATCCTGGGTTGGTTTTTCCCAGGGGAACAAAGGAAGTCGACGTGTCTGGATATCTTACCACAAGATTATCATAATAATGACTGCGTGGTGCCCCGGATCCAAGCCACACAGTCTGACAGGAGACAGAAACCCACAGCCCTCTTCCTGCTGCCCCACTGGATGAGCCTCTGGTCTCCACGGCAATAACCCCAGTTCGGTTTCCCTCCTGGCAAACCCCACCACCGTGAGCAGGGTCCTTTGGTGAGAACAAAACGGGTGTGGAAAACCGGGACAACGTTCTGTTACCTCTCACTGCGCCTCCGTGGGCCCCTCCCGGCCGAGGGGGACAGGGGGGCACCTCCAGGTCCCGCTCAGTCGGTCCCAGGCGCTGCTGACCCCATGTCCTGCTTGGTGGCACCTCCAGGTCCCTCTCCTGGACCTTGGAAGCCACCCGTGGCTGCAAGCCGGCATCCCAAGCCACTCCGAGCCATTAAAAAAGTCACTTTTGAACAATTACGAGCTGCCCAGGTGTAAATCACCCTGTGATCCAGGGGTATTTATGGGGCAAGGCTGGCAGACCCTGAGGTGACCACCGGGGTCTCCAGCCTCCCTGAAAGCAGCCACCAGAATTCCAGGCACTCCTTCGAAAAGGGTCCTTGGAGTTGTTTGGGAAACATTACAGCTTCCAGAGGAAATACCCACTTCATATCCATAACTATAACTAACTATAACTATAACTATAACTATAACTATAACTATAACTAAAACTAAAACTAAAACTAAAACTAAAACTAAAACTAAAACTAAAACTAAAACTATAGCTAACTATAACTATAACTATAACTATAACTATAACTATAACTATAACTATAATGACTATTCTATATCTATATATCTATATCTATACTATAACTACATAACTATATCTATACTATAACTATATAACTATAACTATAACTATAACTATAACTATAACTATAACTATAACTATAACTAAAACTAACTATAACTATAACTATATCTATATAACTATAACTATAAAACTATAACTACGAGTATGAATATGAACATTAATATTTATGAGGGAATAGCCACAGACTGCTTAAACCCACAAGCTGCAGGCTGGAGCCACAGCAGAGAGGGGCCAGCACCTCTTTTACATCCTTTCACTTCCAATCCTTTAAAAAAAAATGTGGGAAAACCTAGAGGAACAAATGAGAAAGGATTAACACCCTGATTGCTGCCTTCAACAGCTTCTTGTGTCCTCTTGGAGGAGAAAAGCGCAGCCAAGAGCAGCATTCCCACCCCTCCAGACCAGCTCCAGGGGCAGTTCCTCCTCCTGCTGGGACCAGCTGGGATCTCCAGCCCCTCCATGGGAATCTGCCTGGTGCCCACCCAGGCATGAGGTCACCGCTGCCCTGCTCTCCATCATCATCAATCATCATCATCATCATCATCATCATCATCATCATCATCATCCTCCCGAAACAAGGCAGCAGGTGGGATTCATCCTCCTGGCATGGCGTCAGGCAATGGAATAATCACTTTACACAGGATTTATCCTCTCCTTCATTAACGACCTGGAGCCCTGTGAGGCCCAAACTGTGCCACAGCTCAATTTCCATCCGCTTGATTCCAGCAAAACCCACGGAACTGCTCTGCCGTCAGCACTGCGCCCCGGAGCGAGCCCTTGCCTTGCTGTTCAGTCCCGGGACGTGCTGAGCCCAGGCTCTTTCGGAGCAAACCACTCCGAAATCAAAGACTCGAACCTCCCCTTGGCGCTTCCATCGCGGCGCCGACGTCAGCGCGGCCGTCCCGGATTTATCCTCATGCCGCCGGGACAGGGTTTAGCCCTGGCTGATTTATTCCCCTGTGAAGCCGAGGCGCAGGGGGAGCGGAGCTTGCAGCTCGCCCAGGCCCTGATGGAAGGCAGGGCTGCCCCAACGGCGGCACGGTCCCAAGAATCCTTATTTATGGGCTGGGAGCGCCAGCGCGCCCGGAGGGAGCGGGGCTGGGAGATGGCAGCTCGAATAAACAGCGCATCCCTTCTCCCAAACATCTGCCTCGTAAAAGCACAAAATCAGATGTGGTCCCGGAACGCCGCTGGCCGCTCCCAGTGACACGGACGGAGCGCGGCCCGCCCGACCCCTTCCAGCGTTTCCTCTGCCCTGGGAGCTGAGTTCCGCAAGGTTCACAAGGCAAAGCTTAATACTCAAAACAGAAGTTGGCCGAGGAAGCCTCTGGTCCTGACGGGTGCCTGCTGCACCTGTGGGAATCTTGGATTCAGCAGGATGAATCAGACACATCCCACACAGCCAGGGATGCACAGCCTCGCTAACAGCTCCCCACTTCTTTACTTTCACTCCTTTACTTTCCCTTCCTTTGGTTCTGGAATTCACTCCTTTACTTTCCCTTCCTTTGGTTCTGGAATTCTCTCCTTTACTTTCCCTTCCTTTGGTTCTGGAATTCTCTCCTTTACATTCCCTTCCTTTGATCCTGGAATTCTCTCCTTTACATTCCCTCCCTTTTGTTCTGGAATTCACTCCTTTACTTTCCCTCCCTTTGGTTCTGGAATTCACTCCTTTACTTTCCCTCCCTTTGGTTCTGGAATTCTCTCCTTTATATTCCCTCCCTTTGGTTCAGCACAGTCCTAGGAGAGGTGGAAGCCCGACAATGACGTTTCTGGTCATTAGTCCTAATTAATCCCGGGCTCGAGGACAGCCACTCCACAGGGCGAAGAGCTGATCAGAAAGTCAAAATTCCCTTTCCAGTCAATGGGAATGGATTGCTGCACACAGAGTCGCTGCATGGCTCCCGAGGGACATTTCCCAAGGGGTCAAGGAGAGGATAAAGAGGAAAACAATTCCCTGTGGGTTGTCTTAGTGCTTTGCGCTAAGTGGTTTTGCAAATCAGCAGGAACGGCAGTGGCAGGACACAGGGAATGGCTTCAAACTGACAGAGAGCAGGTTTAGATGGGATATTGGGAAGAAATCCTTCCCTGGGAGGGTGGGCAGCCCTGGTACAGGGTGCCCAGAGGAGCTGTGACTGCTCCTGGATCCCTGGCAGTGCCCAAGGCCAGGCTGGATGGGGCTTGGAGCAGCCTGGGATGGTGGAAGGTGTCCCTGCACGTGGCAGGGGGTGGGATGATTTTTAAGGTCCCTTCCAATCCAGACCATTCTGGGATTCTGTGATTCCATAAATCCTAGATTTGCTTCACTCCATTTGAACCCCGTACCCTGAGGAAATCTCCATGGGAGCTGGATGCTGGATGGAAATGGAGCTCTCTGAGAGGCAGCTGAGCAGCTCCTCCCCAAGCAATCCAAGGATTCAGGGTGGAATGAGGGCAGAGCGAGACAGAATTTCCTGCTCCAGCCCTCCAGGAACCAGGAGAATCTGCCAGCCTCGCCCCTCACAGTCTGCACCTCCACGGGGGTCTCACAACCCGGTCAAGCCTGGCACAGCTCATCTCCAGACTGTCCCCCCCTTTCCTTTCCTGCCTCTCCGGCCTCTCCTTGGAAACTCCTGCTATTTTATCCTGTTTCTGCAACCTGTCATCCCCCATTTGCCAACAGTTCCTCCCGGAACACTTAAACAGCATCTGCTGCGAGTGCAGGGTGTGAGAGGAATCCCAGGGCACAGCAACAGGACAGGAACCATCAGGTGCTTCTGCACAGCTCAAGGGAAGAGAAAAAAGCCTGACAAGAAGCCGAAGTGCAGCATAAAAAAACACCCAGAGTGTCCCAATCCCAGATTTAGCCTGGGGTTTTGATAACTTTTATCTAGGAAAGGAAAGATTCCATCTCATCCCTTCCCTCTGCTGTGCCAAGCCCGGGCTTTTGATCCAGCAGCCAGTGCCACGAAGCCAAAGTGGGAGACAAATTCCCAGCTAGTTCTGAGCACGTGTCCAGCTTTCCCCACGAGCCAGGCACCAGATTAACTCCACATTTCCACTTGCTATCAAAATTCTCTGAAGATCCAGGTGCTCTGTGCCCTTAACCCCCACCTGAAGGATCTCCCAATCCACCTGAGGGAAGACCCCTGGCTCCTGCACCAGTGCACTTCCATTCCCAAACCCCAAACCTGGATTTTCATTTCCTTTTGCTGAGAAATAATGTCCCCATCAAATGATGGGTTTGAAGGACTTCTTTTTTTTTTTCCAGGCAGAGGATCATCCAAGCACCTCTGGAGAGCAGCCAGGATGGGAACAGCTGCAAAGCAACACGCTTTTTAAAGCTCTCTTGTCCCATTTCCCTCTCCTTCCCTTGTCCCAGCTTTTCTGAGGGGTTTTTACTTTTGGTCAATTTTGGGTAAGTGGAAGGATGCTGTTTGCTTTGGGTCCTGTGGGGTTTTTTAATAATTGAACAGATGACCCCCTAGCAAACACACGTTTGGAGGACCTAAGTGGCAATCCCCTGCACTCGTGGTTAAATCGCTGGATTTTGGAGGATGCTGCTCCCGAGGAGTCTCAGGGATCTTCCATCCCGTTCAATCAGTGACAAGCAGATCACAAACGCACAATCACACCGGGCAGGGACAGGGACAGAGCCCCAGCTGGCCTCTGGTGCAACACTTCCCCACCGACTGCTCCCAAAGCCGCTCCAAAAACCTCATTCCCGAAATCGCCTCGGGCCGCCGCTCACTCAGCAGTAGCTGCTGCTCCATGGGAGTAAATCCCGATTTTCCCCGATCCCTCTCGCCCACATCCGAGGGTGGAGCACAGGAGCCGTGCCAAGGCCTGCTGAACGCTCCCAGGGCTGAACCCGCGTGGAAGAGGCTCGGGCGCGGTCGGGTTCACGCCACGCTGCGGTTCTGGCAGCGGGGCGCTGATGGTATCTCAGGCAGACACAACACGGCCTCGCAGAGGCTCTGCAGCTCGGGCAGCGCCCAGGCAGGGCCAGGCACCCGCGGGTGGGGCGGGCATCACACCTGGGTAAACACCGCCTCGCCTCGCGATGGTGACGGGCACCGCGGCGCCTCGGCCCGCTGCGCTCCCCTGCCCCGCTCCCTGGGCAAAACCCCTTCTGCAGGGAGTCAGCAAGCGGCTGGCATCTGCCGGGGAGATATAAAAGGATCTGGAGCTGGGCTTGGTGGTGACCTCAGGGTTTCAGTCACGGCGACCCGCTGCTCTCGGTGGGTGCAGCCCTCGCCCCGTGCCCCTGCCGGCAGCGGCGCTTCTGGAGGTCGGGGTTGCCTTTTCCAGCTTTTACCTGGGCAAATCCCAACCGCGCGCCACAGCAGTGAGCCCAGCCTGTCCTCCTGGCTCCCAGAGATGGGGCTGGGAACGAGACGGACGCTCCCTGCAGAAGGAAAAGTCCAGGGATGTGCAGGAATGGCAGGGGCAGGGTGCTAAGGGCACACAGGGTTTTTGTTTTATTATTTACTGTAATTTCCCTCCTGTTTAGGAAGATTGAGAAGCCCAGCTGTGACCTGACAGCTCATTTGGAAATGGGTGGTCCGGAGATTTGTGCAGGAATGAGAGGAGCGTTCAAGGAACTCCTCTACAGCCCCTTGAGGGTCTGATATGGGAGATTTTCAGGTGCATTGCATTTTAAATCAGCTTTGTAGTTATGGCAGCACAGAAATCTGAAGCTTTTTACGGAGCTGGGTGTCATCGTCTGGCTCCTCCACACCTGGCCTGTGATTCCAGGGCTCACTGCAAAGGCAGGAGGACAGAGCAGGGCTCAGGGTCACATAAAATGGCCAGTAAAAACCTGTGCTGTGCAATAAGAGTGGTTTCTGTGCACAGAAACCACTGAGAGGGGTGTGGGAATGATAACTGAGCTTTCCATAAATTACTGGAAGCCAGACTTCAACGAATTCCATGTAAGGAAGACGAGAGGAGGAGCCAGCGGGATTTATTCATCTCCGCGCATTTATTCAGCTCCATTACTCTCACCTCCAAAACCAGTCCGGCAGCCCTTTAATCTCTCAGCAGCTCATCTCGAAATTGTCTCTGTTATTAACAACAAAGCGCTCGTTATTCCCATCAGCATCCTTTGAAGGAGCCGTGGATGGGGCGAGGATTCCAGCGGAGGGAAGCGGGGCGGGGCAGGGGCAGCAGACACAGGCTGAGGAGGTGATGTCCCTCTGGCTTGTCCCTGACTCTCTCATCCAGGGAAGGAGTGGACACCTCGTCCTTCTGCAAAGACACGGCCTGAAAAACTTCCAGGCAGCTTCTGAGCGGGATGAACCATCCCTGTGTCTGCACTAGAGCAGAGGAACCCTTCAGAAATCCAGCAGTTTCTCCCATTAATTGAAACAAAAAGGAATTTCTGGAGCTCCTGGCTACACCTACGTGGGATTTCCTCGTGCAAAGCCCCAGCTCAGACCTGTCCTGGTTGTTTGCATCGATGCCTTCAGTTCTATCTTCCATGTATTTCAGGTTCTGTGCTGCCCAGGTGCAGCTCTGAGCTCACACTCAGGGTCACTCAGCTCTCTGCACACAGCAGGGACACAAAACAAATCCTGTTCCTGCTGCACACCAGGGACAACTGGGACAAGTGTTCAGTCCAAAAGCACAAACAACGGGGGCTGGAGGAGGAACAAGAAGGATGGGACCTCACAGCCTGGAACTGGAATTGGTGGAGCTGGACAATTAAACCCCAATATGCAAATGGACCAAAACTTATAAAAATGTGAGACCTCGTGACCATTTGTCCATTTTATGTCCATTTTGTGCCCATTTTGTGACCATTTTGTGTCCATTTTGTGTCTATTTTGGTTCCGCCTTGGGTGCAGCCCTGCCCAGGCTCCTGTCCTGCCCAAGCTGTACCCTAAAGGCATTTTCAATAAATCTCTACTTTATTCTCCAGCTCTGTCCAGTCTCCGCTCCAGCTCAGCCTTCCCAAGGCATCACCATAATTAGCATTTGTACAGAAATTGCCTTTACCAGCCTGTGACTCCTCGGGCCCGTTTGCAGTGACGCAATCACCTCTCACTTCTCCACTCGCAGGGGAAATGAGGCGTCCTCCAGAAACCGGGGGCGAGGCACCCTCGGATGAATCACAGCCGAGGGGAGGGGGAAGGAAGAAAGCTCCCTGCAAACACAACCTGCTCCATCAGAGAATTTAGCAGGTTCTTAAGGTCAACGGAACTACCCTGCAGGGGCTGCAGTCACTTTTGGGTTAGGATTACTCAAGACTAAAAAAAAAACCCACAGCATAAAATATCTCTCTACCACTGCCAGGCAGGGGTTTCACGCTCGGAGTGAAGGACTGTGTCTTATCCTTTGGAGGTCCAGCTCCGAGCCTCATCTCCTCTGTGATCCGTGCCTTTTTAAAGCAGGTGTGTTCTTTGACTGCAGTTTTATTATTACTTTTAGTTTAGGCTTTAGTCTATTTTATTTTATTTTTTTTTTCTCAAGTAGCAGATGCTGATAATTAGCATATTAATTGTCAGGTTTTTGTTATTAGAGGTTATCTTGACTAAATAGACAGTTTATGCATAATTATATTAGCTACCACTACTACAACCATGTTTAAGTTTTTGTTAGTAGCAGAAATAAAAGTAATTTTAACATTGGGCATACAGCCTTTGCTTTAATATTTGCGAAAAGCCAACTTTATAACGTGTTTTTATAACAATCCAAAAGATCTCTTGGCAGTCAAAAGCGGCAAACAAAGGGAAGGGTTTCACCCTCAGGTGCATCTGCATCGGGCTGGGGCTCGGATTCCTGCTGAGGAAAACGAGGATGGGCGATGTGTGGATACTGGGAAGTGTTTTGGGGTAACTGGGAAGTGTTTTGGGGTAACCGGAGAGTGATGTGTGGTAACTGGGAAGCGATGTGTGGTAACTGGGAATGTTGAGTGGTAACTGGGAATGTTGAGTGGTAACTGGGAAGCGATGTGTGGTAACTGGGAAGTGTTGAGTGGTAACTGGGAAGTATTTTGTGGTAACTGGGAAGAGATGTGTGGTAACTAGGAAGTGATGTGTCCACACTGGAAAGTGTTGAGTGGTAACCGGGGAGCACCTTCTCCCCATCTGCTGGGCAGGATGAGCAGGAACAGGGTCCTGGCAGGGTGAGCAGGGACAGGGTCCTGGCAGGTGGCAGTGGCAGGTCCTGGCAGGGTGAGCAGGAACAGGGTCCTGGCAGGGTGAGCAGGAACAGGGTCCTGGCAGGGTGAGCAGGGACAGGGTCCTGGCAGGGTGAGCAGGGACAGGGTCCTGGCAGGTGGCAGTGGCAGGTCCTGGCAGGGTGAGCAGGGACAGGGTCCTGGCAGGGTGAGCAGGGACAGGGTCCTGGCAGGGTGGGCAGGGACAGGGTCCTGGCAGGGTGAGCAGGGACAGGGTCCTGGCAGGTGGCAGTGGCAGGTCCTGGCAGGGTGAGCAGGGACAGGGTCCTGGCAGGGTGAGCAGGGACAGGGTCCTGGCAGGGTGGGCAGGGACAGGGTCCTGGCAGGGTGAGCAGGGACAGGGTCCTGGCAGGGTGAGCAGGGACAGGGTCCTGGCAGGTGGCAGTGGCAGGTCCTGGCAGAGTGAGCAGGGACAGGGTCCTGGCAGGGTGAGCAGGATCAGGGTCCTGGCAGGTGGCAGTGGCAGGTCCTGGCAGGGTGAGCAGGGACAGGGTCCTGGCAGCTGGCACCGGTTTGGCTGTGAGTCACCGGGGCACAGCCTGGTTTCTAATCTGGGCCCTGCTGTTTGTCCCCACGGAGCAGGGTGACACCTTCACGCTGCGTTCCTCCCCCTGCCGCTCTGAGAGCCCCTCGCACCAAAGGCCCGGGCAGGACGGAGGTCCTGGGGAATTACACACAAAGCCTGCAGGAACATTCTGGCCTCTCCAAGCCCTGTGTGCGGCAGGAGCTGCACCAGCTCTGCCCAGGGACTGCATAACGCAGGCAGCTGCTTTTCAGGGGTGGACACGGACACTGGACAGACACCTCCATGCCCCAAGGGCTCCTTGCACAGCTGCACAGCTCCTGTCCACATCTGGGCCATGGTTTACGTCCCTAACACGGCCACATGCTCAGGTCATCCCCTCCTGTGGGTTGCCACCACTCTTGTGGGAATTCTGGAATTCCCTGGGGCACTGTCCCTCCCCTCATCCTCTGGGCTGCCCATGGACCATCCACCTCAGCAAAGTGGCAATAACAGCGGTGCTCGTGTTCCTGGGAACACTGGAAACAGCAGGGCCACAGCCCCGGTCACCACGGGGACAGCTGCACCGTGGACACACAGCAGAGGTGACAGCGCTGACCTGTCCCCTCCAAACAAACCACAGCTCCTGGCTGCCATGGTGAAGACCTCAGGATGACAAATAAAGAGCAAATTAAGGCCAGCAGAACTCCCGGGAGCAACGCTGATGCCGAAGCCCGGCAGCATCCCAGGTACCCAACCCCTTCCCACAGCCCTTCAGCTGGGAAAATCCCATTTCCCCTTCAGCTCCTCTGGCTGGCAAAGCCGTCCAAGGTTGAGCTCCGTTCCCTGAGAGGTCTTTGCCAGCCTCAGCGGTTCTGCGATTCCCCGTTCCCAGCTCCCGGTCCCCGGGGCCATCCCCGCGCAGGGGCAGGCAGGGCACAGCGCGGCTGTCCTGGTTTGTCTCCGTACCTGTCACACACTCACTCCAAAGGCATCCCCGGCTCCAGAATGACAGGAACGCCTGCTCCACGCTCTCCCGGCCATGCCTTGGCAGGCAGCAGAGCGGCTCCGAGAAGGAAGCAAAGCTGCTGCTCATTCCAGAGGCAGCCATGGTCTGCAGAAAGCCCCGGGAGCAGACGGGGGAATGGCCGGCGTGGGAGGGCAGAGGCACCAGCCAGGCTGCCTGCACTGACACACGGGTCCTGCACAGAAACACGGATCCTGCACTGGAACAGATCCTGCACTGACACGGGTCCTGGGCAGAAACACGGGTCCTGGACAGAAACACAGATCCTGCACTGAAACACAGATCCTGCAGTGCACACAGATCCTGCTCTGACACACAGATCCTGCACTGACACACAGATCCTGCTCTGCACACAGATCCTGCTCTGACACACAGATCCTGCACTGACACAGATCCTGCTCTGACACACAGATCCTGCACTGCACACAGATCCTGCTCTGACACACAGATCCTGCACTGCACACAGATCGTGCTCTGCACACAGATCCTGCACAGGAACAGATCCTGCACTTCACACAGATCCTGCACTGCACACAGATCCTGCTCTGACACACAGATCCTGCTCTGACACACAGATCCTGCACTGCACACAGATCCTGCACTGCACACACTGATCCTGCACTGACACAGATCCTGCTCTGACACACAGATCCTGCACTGACACACAGATCCTGCACTTCACACAGATCCTGCAGTGCACACAGATCCTGCTCTGACACACAGATCCTGCACTGCACACAGATCCTGCTCTGACACACAGATCCTGCACTGCACACACAGATCCTGCAGTGACACACAGATCCTGCAGTGCACACAGATCCTGTACTGCACACAGATCCTGCAGTGACACACAGATCCTGCAGTGACACACAGATCCTGCAGTGACACACAGATCGTGCTCTGACACACAGATCCTGCAGTGACACACAGATCCTGCTCTGCACACAGATCCTGCAGTGACACACAGATCCTGCAGTGACACACAGATCCTGCTCTGACACACAGATCCTGCACTGACACACAGATCCTGCTCTGACACACAGATCCTGCAGTGACACACAGATCCTGCTCTGACACACAGATCCTGCACTGACACACAGATCCTGCTCTGCACACAGATCCCGCTCTCAGGGCATTTCCCAGCCCTGCTTCCTCTCCCACAGTCCATCCCCTCCTTCTCCCTCCCTTTCCAGGGGACCAGCCTCTAGAGTTTCCTGCTGGTGCTGGAGTCATTTGCCCTCCTAGGGCTGATTTCTCATCTTTAACTGCTTCTCCATCTTTTTACGCTCTCCTTGGGCTGTATTTTACTTTGCCTCTTTTATTTGGCACCTCCATCTTTCCATTTAACAGCTCTCCACAGATTCCTACTCTTTCCATCACCAGTCTGTGCTGGGTTTATGATTTTTCATGGCAGAGCTGATGGGAGCCTCCTTAGACATCTGCAATTGTCCAAACCTGTCCTAAAAGAGTTATCCCTCCCCTCCCAAGTTTGGAGTGCTAAAGGGAATTCCTGGGCAGTGAGAGAAACCATCCCTGAATCCACTCTGAGTTCACTGATTTGTAAATCATACAGAAAGGAAAATTCCCAGGGCTGGGCCGTGTAAGAGTGGCAAATTGAAATCCCACTCTGCAGCCTTTGGCACAGCTTTGGAGACCAGAGGGTTGGAGCCAGCCCAGCCTGAGCCCAAAGCTGAGCAGCTGCAATGCCAGCACCCCATCCTGGGTCCCTCCGGGCTCCAGGGGTCATTCCAGGCTGGCAGGAATTGTCCATCCTGCCCTGCTGCAGAGCCCCGCGCTTCCCTTCAAACCAACAATCCTTTTCCCCAAATCCTCAATTAATTCTGTCTCTCCTGGCCACAGTTTCTGTCTCTCCTGGCCAACACCCCCAAGTCCTGTCCTGAAATCACCATCCCAGCCCTGCTGGCCCTGCCCTGGAGGCTCCTCACCCCCAGCCCTGCACAGTGACCTTTCCTTTTGGGAACAGCACGCTCCCCTCCGTCCCACCACCATGGAAGGGGCTGGAGCAGCCTGTCCCTGTCCCTGTCCCTGTCCCTGTCCCTGTCCCTGTCCCTGCCTCCTCCTGGCCCTGCCGGGCTGTGTCACCTCCTGTGTCACCTCCTGTGTCACCACCTGCGGCACCGGGCAGATGCCTCTGTCCCCTCCAGCCTGGCAAATGTCACCAGGAGGGGCTGTGGCCGCAGGGGAACAGCCTGTCCGTGCATCCCCTGCTCCCAGGGATGTTCATCCAGGGCCGGTGGCTCTCCAGGAGCGTTTCCCTGCTATAAATAGGAACGCCGAGGATCCCCTTTTAAGAAGGGGCTTTCTGTGCGGAGGGACAGAGCCAGGTCTGAATGAGCTGTGCAAACCCTGCCACTGGGGAACGGCCTTCTTGTGACTCACAGAGAGACCTTCTCCCTGTGGCTGTGCTTTCCCTTTCCCTGCCCTCTGCAGCTCCCCTTTGCCTCGCTGCTGTGCCACAGGGATTTTTTTTTTTTAATCTGTGAAGCGCCTGGTGCATCTCTGAACCCCCGGTTTGGCTCCGCAAAGGAGGTCACGGGCCTCTCTCGCGTCAAGGCAGAGCCTCAGAGCAGGATTTGGGTTCTGCTGAGGCCTCACCACCGGGCCAGGCTGATACAGGTTTATCTCAGCATCGTCCTCTCACGCAAGGCTGGCCGCGGCGCTGACACTTTTCCTCTCAAAAACCACCAGCAGCAGCAGCTTCGGATTCTCACGAGACAGAGCTCAGCTGGCAGAGGCTGGAACAGAGGGGAGACAGCCTGATCCCAGCCTGCCCCAAGCAGCTTTGGGGAATGGAGAGCGGGGAAAGCTCTGAGCAGAGATCCCCCAGTGAACTCACCCATTTCCCCCACCCCTCCTGATATTTTGGGGCTGCCACCAGCTCTGCTGCCTGCAGACACACTTCCTCTCACTGCCAGCTATCGGAAAACACACACAGCTCCCCCCGAGACATTTGATTTCAGGGCCAGACAGCGAGAAACTTATTTTAGGTCTCCATTTTTTTTCTCAGAAAAGAAAGCCACACATTTCCACTCACGTGCCCAATACAACAGGGTGGGACTTCCAGGCTCTGGAGTCCTGGAATCCCAGGGATATTTTGTGCTGCTTTTGAAGTCTTCTTCAAGGCTACCCCACAATTTGCTGTCCCACGGGACCTGCACCCCAGAGCCACCAAGGAGGTCGTGACCTGACAGGCACCATTTAATCTGACCCCAGTGTGGCTTTGGGGGTGATGAGAAATACTTCCAGCAGCGTGGCTCTTGCTTCAGCTGCAAAATATCAAGATGAAGCCGTTCCCACCCAGGGATGAACAAGCATTTCCTTCAGCCAGAGAGGCAGGAAAAAAAAAAAAAAAAAAAAAAAAAAAATTATTAAGGCGAATTTTTTCACACTTGCATACACTTAAGAGGAAAAAATATTTACATGAGGGAAAAAGGACTTGGCAGGGCCTCTCCAGAGGCCATTTGCTGTTTATGCCTTTCTCTGGGCTGAGGCTGCAGAGCCTGAACCTCCCTGAGCCACTGAGGGACAGTTTTTAGGGCTGGAGATCCGTGGCACTGTGTCCGCGAGCCCTCAGGCTCTGCCAGTGCCACTGCGGCTCCCTAAGGATTTTCCTTTGGAATTCCCGGAGGGTCAGAGCCAGGAGGGGCTGCTGGGATCCTCAGGGGAGATCAGGACGGGCTCTGAGCACCTCTTCACATCTTTCCAGGTGAATATTCCCCATCAGGAATGTGCTGTTTTAACAGGAATAGGGGCAGCTGGGTGGCAGCTGCTGCTCCCCCACGGATGCCGGAGGTCTGACTGACCTTTTCTTCCTGCAGTCAGCGATGGCTGGGGCTCTCTATCCCCTGAAAGCACAAATTATTGTAATCCGGGCATCTGAAGTGCTTCAGAAGTGCCTGGTGCCATCTCTCCCCGTCCAGCAATTCCCTGCTGTTGTTTCCGGAAAGGAGAAGCCTCAAAATGTGCCGGGCACGGTGTCCTCTGCTGCCAGGGCTTCATCGTGGGATCAAGTGGCACGAAGGACACGAAATCCTCGTGCTTGCAACACGCTGGGCTGGCGCCCTGCTTTGCACCACCCGTGTTCTTTCCTCGCCCCGCCTGAGGCGAGAGGGACATCAGGACACCGGGGAGCAGGGGGCAGGCAGAGGGTTGGGGACCTCTCCCAAGAAACGCCTCCAGGAGCTTTTCCGGGATGAAGCAACCCGGGGCAGACAGGAGTGTCCCACACCGCAAAGGTTCTGGCTCCTTTCCTTCTCTGCCGAGGTCAGGATGAACCTCAGGTACCGGGGAAACGCCGAGCTTTGAGCTGGGACTCAATGTTCATTATCTCTTAACTATTTGCAGTATTTACAGGCACAGTGAGCTCCTAGAAAACGAAGGTAAAATGAAGTGCCTCCAACTCTTTCCAGGGTTATTTAAGTGATAATCCCCCAATAATGAGGTGACACCTCTATTATTTATGTTTCTGACCCAATAATGACCATC
Source organism: Hirundo rustica (assembly GCF_015227805.2). Taxonomy (NCBI): domain Eukaryota; kingdom Metazoa; phylum Chordata; class Aves; order Passeriformes; family Hirundinidae; genus Hirundo; species Hirundo rustica. The sequence continues at coordinate 1,812,893 of NC_053463.1, forward strand.
CAAGACCTGCAATGCAAGTCTTTTTTCACCCCATTACAGAAAACCACCCAAACCCACAAAGAAGAAGGAAGAAGAAGGTGAAGAAGGACTCAGACAACACCCCAAATCCTCCATCCTGACTCTCAAGTACCACCATACACCAAAACCCCAAATCCCAAATTCCTAGGATTGCCAACACCGCGCTGCGCTGCTGCCGCCCCGTTCCTGCAGGACAGGGTTCACCTCGTCACCTGCTCCCAGCCCAAACTGCAGAAAAACCACAGCTGGGGAAGCTGCAGCTCCCTCCCGGCCCCAGGGGATGCTGGCACTGACGGAACCCTCCCAGCCATGGGAGCGCAGGAACCATGCTCTGCTGCAGCGCAATCAGAGGAGCAGGTGGGGTTTGAAACCCCTGACTGCAGCTCCTGGTGGGAGAGGGGACAAGCAGAGAGTGCTGAGCGCCCACAACCCGCTGCCAGGGCTCAAAGCACTGGGTAAATAAAGGAAATTTTTGTCCACACTCTGCTTCCTCCCCGCTGCTCGAGGTGTTGGTTTTCTTTAATGAGCCCTGGAGGATTCACCGGGAAAACGTTGGGGAATGTGGGAGAAATGGCTTTAAGCAAGGACACTCGGCGACAGCACAAATACCACAAGTTCTCTTTTTATTTAAACACGTCAGTCAGTAGGACCCGCAGTAAATACTCCGAGTTTTGAACATACAGATCTTCATCTCTGCGCTTATCTGGCACAGCAAACCCTTCACGTTTCCTTGTTTACGCACAGCTCTACTGGATACTGCTGGGTATGGATAATGGATACACACACACACATATCTAAATAGGCACTGGCGCAAAACTGACCTCACCCAGGACAGGAAACAAGGGAATATTTCCCAATCCACTCTCCCTGGCACTGGCAATATTGCACAGAAATTCAGCTGGATGCTTCCGCCACAGGAAAAAAACGGGAAAACTGAAACTGTGTGCATGGAGAAGCAGCAAATCCACTTTTTTTTTCCCATGATGGAGAAAGTTTAAAAGCAATCTCAGCGCCTCCCTTAAATGCTGTGCTTGATTCAGCACCTTTGCACACAGCAATTCCAACTGCCAGGTCCAGGGGGACGGGGGCTGTGTCCTGCTCTTACAACACTCCAGGGGAGAGGATTTCCTTCCAAGCTGTGGAAACTCCAGGGGCTGTGTCCTGCTCTTACAACACTCCAGGGGAGAGAATTCCCTTCCAAGCTGTGGAAACTCCAGTCCCCAGCTCTGTCTAGAGCCAGGCTGAGTCCCCAAAACCCCAAGGGAGCCGGCTGGGCTTTGTTTGTGCCAGGGTACGGCAGGGAGAGGCTGTTCCACAGGGTCTGCTGCAGGAACAGCATCTCCCAGGAGCCAGCGCTGGCGGAATATTCCTGCCCCGCTCTGGAACATGACAAAAAGCACCTCCGGGTTGCTGTGGGGGCGGCTGGTGCCCCACGGAAATGTGTTGATGAGAGGGTGCAGCCGTGGCAGCATCCTCACAGCCCGGGCTGTGTGCTCCTTGCAAATTGCTCTCTCTGCTCCCGGCAAGAGAGATCAGCGCCGGTGTTTGCTTTCAGAAGAGCTCCAGTGAGAGTGTAACAAGGGGGAGAAATGCTGGGGCTGCTGGGCTGCAGCCTGAGGGAGAGCCAGGGTTTTGCACTGGAAGAGGTTCTTGCACAGGGACGAGGTGCCAAGGTGGCCGCGGAGCAGAGAACGCGAGCAAAGCGTGAAAACAGCCGTGAGAGAAGCCCTCATCCTGCAAAACACCGGTCCCGGGGAGCCTGCAGCGGCACTGCTGGGAGCAGCCAGCCCGGGGCAGCTTTCCACAGCAGCCTGAGCTCCCCTGAACCCGCAGAGAACCGCTCCGGCTCCTGTCCCCACTGCGCAGCCGGGGAGTTTCCAAAAAGCGGGGTCAGCCGAGGGGCTGGGACCCCTGCGCAGGCAGCTGGGGAGGGGAGCACGGGGGGAACTGCGTGACGAGAGCAGCAGCACCTGCCCCGAGCTCCTCACCCACAGCCCGGGGACACCGGCGGGCACCAAACCTCCGCCCTGGGGTGGCACTGAGAGAGAGCAGAGAGGGAACAGGCAGGGCCGCCCGTCCTCGCTCCTGCCGGGGGAACGAACGTGCTCCTGAACCCAGCTCCTTGGGAAACGCGTCCATCACCCAGGGAAAACAAACACCGGGAGGCAGAGGGCTGGCAGAGGGAGGAGGAGTGCAGGAGCAGCCCGTGCCCGTGTGCTGGGCGAGACAGCAGGGGAGGAAACAAGGCTGGCAGGACAGAGTTTTGTCTGGAATTCAGGGAAAAACGGAGAGTCTAAGACCTTTGGAACACGGGCAGGAAAGTTGGGACAAGAAGGACGCAGGGAGATGCAGGGAGAAAAGTCAGAGGGACCAAAGCCCGACTAGAATTAAATCTGGCAGTTAAAAAAAGACAATTAAAGATGCTCCTAGAAATACATCAGCAAGAGAGGGATGGCTAAGGAGAATCCCCATCCTTTACTGGGGAAACACAAAGGGTGAAGGAGAGGCTGAGGTACTCGAAGCCTTCCTGGCCTCATGTTGTACCCCCTGAGCTGGAAAACAGGGCCCTGATCTCCCGTGACAGGAGGACCATTCCTGGATGAGGAAAAGGCTGTGGGTGATGCCCACCTGGACTTTAATTAAGCTTTGACACCGTTTTCCCACAACATTCTCCGGGAGAAACTGAATTCCTTTCACTTGGATGGGTCCATTCTTCACTGGGATAAACCTGACAGGGTTCAAAGCCCAGAGAGTGGGGAATGGAATAAATCCAGCTGGTGGCTGGTCACCAGTGATGTCCCCAAGGGCTCAGTTTTGGGGTCAAGTTCTCATTTAATATCTTTATCAATGATCTGGCTGAGGGAATTGAGTACATCCTCATCAAGTTCATGGCTGACACTAAACTGGAGGGGAATGCTGACCTGCTGGAGGGTAGGACAGCTCTGAGAGGGATGTGGATCAATGGGAATGCTGGCTTAGCGTTGGACTCGCCTTCGAGGCCCTTTCCAGCCTAAAAGGGTCTGTGATTCTACACCAGAAGGGCAAGAGGTGCTGGGAGGTGAAGTGGAGGCTGCCTGGCAGTGGCACAAACACGGCCCTTGTAGTAAATAACCCCTGAGATCAGCTCTGCAAAGCGCAGCAGCTGTGAGGGGGCAGAGCCCTGCGCTGCTCACACGTCCCTCCGCGGGATCTCCTTTCCTCGCTCCTGATCCCTGGCCCATTTTCAAACATTTTGGGGGCGTTCAGGAGCTGAAATCTCTGCCCTCCCTCTCTGCTGTGAGCCCCGGGGTGGGGTAAGGCTGGGGCAGCGCGGCCCTGACACGCCAGGACAGCGCAAGGTGCGCCTGAGGGCAGTGCCGGACTGCAGGAACTGCCAAACCTTTTGGGATGTGAGGCGCTTTGGGAACAGCCAGTCCTAAAAACTTGCCCGAGTTCACATTCCAGCTGGGGATCTGCGCCCAGACCCTTTTCTCTCTGTTCACTTCCACATCTCCCCAGCGCCGCAGCAAGCGGCATTTCCAGCCCTGGCTGCCCAGACAGCCAGAGCTGCCCAGGAATGCTCCCAAGAGGCAAAGGACTGGGATAACAGCAGCTTTCTGTGCCGGGGGATGAAGCAAAGGCAGCCCTGATGTGGAAACCACCGCTGCCCCAGTCCCAGGCACAGCGAGGGCAGCGTTCTGTAACAACACCCGAGCCGTGTTCGTGACGTCCGCTCCGCCGAGACTTTAGAAACAAAGCCAATGTGTTTGGCCAAGGTGGATGAAAGCAGAGGATGCAGGGCCAAGCTCCAGCTGGCTGCAGCCCAACGCCTGGGGGTCGGTGTCCCCTCTGTGTCCCCACCTGCGTGGCACTGGCACGAGGTACGAGGCAGCAGCACAGCATTTAGCCTGCTCTGTTTGCAGGGAGAATTTTGTATTTGTCACTGGTTTCCCTTGAATGAAGTCACCACCGTGTGTTTTGTCAGATGTGTTTAACCTGAGCCAACCCTGCCAGCGGAAAATCCTAAAAAACCAATTTCAACAGCGGCTCCTGACTTCAATGCTCCGTTTTTTAATGTGTCTGTAAAACTTTTTAATATGAAATACGTTAATAGGACAAAGCTTTTTCTTTCCAAACATGGAAAAGTCTGGCTTTGGTGGTGCCATAATATTTTTTTCTGCCAATATTTCTCTCTTTTGATTCCAGCTGCCCCCAGAACTGCACAGTTTATATTTCTCCAGCTTTACTAACATTGCCTTAGAGGACATAAATCAGTTCTTCAACACCCAGACTCCACTGCAAGCCTGAGGTTTCCTGATGGTGCAGCTGAGCTTTGTAGTACCGAGGTCATTTGTCCAGTGCAAACAACCCCAGAATTCCCTGTCCATTCCACAGCCACGTGCTCTGGATGCTGGAGCGCTTCTGCAAATAATCACTCGCTCATCTCCCAGCCTTGGCTACCCGCAGCCGCAATATTTGAAGTAAGAAGAGGAAGCCGAAAAAAAAAAGAGAACAATTATTTGGACAACAAATCCTGCTCCGCGAGCGCTACCAAAATGCAAATAATTAATCCTGGTGAAAACGCAAACCACAACAGCCATGTGGACGTTGGGAATTCTCTGTGCCAGAGGCTCCTGCCTCAGACTGGTGAGAATCTGGGGGCTGGCCTGAGCCCCATCTCTGCGGGTCCCCTCGTCCCTCGGTGCCCTCAAACCCGCCGTGCCCTGGGCATCGCAGAACGGGAGTGACAGGCAGGGGATGGGAAACACCGGAGGTATGGATCCCTGCAATCCAGAGGTTAATGCTCATTTCCCCCGAGCGCTGTTTGATAATCCCGGCCTGCACTGAGCTCGATCGCATCTGCAGCCCCAGAGTGAGCACCCGCACTGGGTGTAGTACCTACACCGAGTGAGTATCTACACCGAGTGTGCACCTACACTGGGTGTAGTACCTGCACTGGGTGTAGTACCTGCACCGAGTGAGTATCTACACCGAGTGAGCACCTACACTGGGTGTAGTACCTACACTGGGTGTAGTACCTGCACTGGGTGTGCATCTGCACTGAGTGACTATCTACACTGAGTGTGCACCTACACAGGGTGTAGTACCTACACTGAGTGTGCACCTGCACTGAGTGAGTATCTACACCGAGTGTGCACCTACACTGGGTGTAGTACCTGCACTGGGTGTAGTATCTGCACTGAGTGAGTATCTACACCGAGTGTGCACCTACACAAGGTGTAGTACCTATACTGGGTGTAGTACCCACACTGGGTGTAGTACCTGCACTGGGTGTAGTACCTGCATCCAGTGTGCACCTACACCCAGTGTGCACCCACACCGAGTGTGCATCTACATGAGTGTTTAGCTCTGAATGTGTTCCTACACTGTGTGCGCCTGTGAGTGTGCACCTACACCGATGTGTTCCAAAACCAAGTGTGCTCCTACACCCAGTGTGCTCCTACACCCAGTGTGCTCCTACACTGACTGTTTTCCTACACTAAGTGTGCACCTACGCTGTGTGTACCTACACCGAGTGTGCTCCTACACCTAATGTGTTCCTACACCAAGTGTGCACCTGCACCGAGTGTGTTCCTACAAGTGTGTACCTGCGCCGAGTGTTTTCTACACCCAGTGTGTCCCTACACCGAGTGTCCCTGCACCCAGTGTGACCCCCACCGGCCCCCCCGCGCTCCCCTCACCCCTGGGTGCCGGTGCAGCCGGAGCAAACCTCTCCAGCCCTGCCGCCCCGCTCCCCCCGCGCTGCCCCGCAGCCTGTTAATGTTTATCTCAGGGGCTGCCCTACGGCCCCTCACGCCACAGAGTGTCACCGTGTCACCGTGTCACAGCACCCTTCCCCTCCCGGGGCAGCGGGGGAGGGCACGGAGCGGGGTGAGGGAACGCTCCCGGCCGCGTTTCCGCTGCAGGGCTGAGCCCCAAAGGGGCAGAGGAGCCGGGTCAGACACGGGGTTACAGGAGAGAGCGCTCTCAGAGCTGCTCCTCCTCCTCAAACAGGATCAGGACCGCTTTGGGAAAGTAAAAAAAAGGAGCAGGAGGAGCTCCCAGAGCCCAGGGTTTCACCTGGGGGGTGGCAGCAATGACACCCTTCGTGCTCGCTGCCCATCAGGGGGGTTCCTCTCCAGCCCTGGCGCTCGGGGCGAGTCCTGAGAGCAGCCGAGGCCACCCGGGGACTGCCAGGGGGTGTCGGTGACCAGAAACCCGCTCCAGCCCCATCCCAGCTCCGGCTTCTCCAGCCCCACAGCCCCTCTGCCTCCTCCTGCACCGGGGCTCAGCCCCGGGCTGGTCCCTCGCCACCCACCCGGGTCTGCCCAGCACCCCCAAAGTGACCGCGGAGCCACCCGACAACGCCACCGACACCCCCGTGGTGCGGGGCGAGCGAGTGGAAATGCGGGGGCTCCGCACGCCCGAGCATCCCCCGAGCGTCCCCGGGGGGATACCACGGCCCTTGGAGCGCCGGGACGTCCCGGGAGCAGCTTTTCCTGCACCTTTCCCGACTATTCCTGAAAAGAACCCGGCACTCGCACACCCTCCCGGCCGCGGGTCCAGCGGGTCACACCGGGCTGAGCCCCCAGCCCAAATCGCTGCTCCCTCCAGCCAGGGACTGTCCTGTCCTGTCCTGTCCCGTCCTGTCCTGTCCTGTCCTGTCCCGTCCCGCAGCCCACCCTGCCCGGGGACACCTGGCAGAGCCTGGCACACGGGGTACAAACAGGGGGGTGACCTGCAGCCGTCCCGCGGGGCGAGCGGCGCTTCCGAGGTGCCAGGAAAATCCAGAGCCTCCTCCTCTGCCAGCACCCCGGGCTCGCTGTCATCTGAGCCCGGGACTCGAACAAACCGGGCGCTTTACAAGCTTTTGGTGGGACGCAGATCGCAGCCCCGTGTCACCCGACTTCCCAGCGCCACATTCCCGAGCCCCGCAGTCACGGGCTGACATTCTAGGCAAACGCTCGGCTTGTTTCTATTATTAATTATTATTGTTGTCGTTGTTATTTTTTATTATTTATTTCTACAGAAAGTCCTGTAGCGCTCGGCAAAAACCAAGCCCCGCCGAGCATTCGCAGTTTTTTCTGGGCGGTGATGGAACCGTCCCGGCGCCGGCAGCCCCGAGCCCCGCTCCCCGCATCCCCTCCCCGCCGCTTGGTCGCAGATCAAACCCAGGGCTTTTGCGATCTCCCCTGAACGCCCCGAGGCGGACAACCCCTGCCCCGCTCCCGCAGGCACCGGCGGCGCTGTGAGAAGGACACCGGCAGCAGCGCCGCCGGTGCAGGGGGGGTCCGGCCCCGCTCCAGCTCGCAGCAAGGTCATGAGGTAGTTCGGTCCCAGGCCGGTTCAGTCCCGGCCGCGGCCGGAAAAATCCCTCCGGGGACGAGCATTCCGCACAGCCTCGCTCCCCCCCAGCCCGCTGAGGGACCCCCGGGCGGCGCCCCAAACCGGGGGGGGAGCTGCGAGCACCCCCTCCGCCCTGCCAGGGGCCAGCCCCGCTGCGCGGAGCTCGGCTTTGGGGCTTGTTCCTGCAGCTGTTATGTTTTTAGGCGCTCTCTAAAAAGGAATGGCAACTAAAGGAGGTTGATTTTCCTCGGAAAAGCTCCTCCGTGCAACCCCCTCGCGGCGCGCCGGAGCCCCCAGCACCCTCCCCGCCGGGCGCAGTACCTTTGCCGTGCAAAAAGTCCTCGGGGCGAGGGAAGGAGCCCTCCTCGCAGAGCAGGTGGCAGGTTCTGTCCGCGGCCAGGGGGTAGCCGTTGTCCTCCTCGTTGTAGTCGCTCCTGCCGTTGCTGTTGGAGTAGCCGTTGGCGTACATCTTGAGGGCGGACCTGCGCAGGCACAGCAGCTCCTGGAAGGCGTACCTGAAGTCGGGGCTCCGGCAGTAGATCAGGGGGTTGAAGGCAGAGTTGACGTAGCCCAGCCAGTTCAAGAGGATGTACACGTACTTGGGAATGATGTTGTCCTGGATGACGTGCACGATGTTGACGATGAAGAAGGGCAGCCAGCACAGCGTGAAGGTGCCCATGATGATGCCCAGGGTTTTGAGGGCCTTGTGCTCCTTCAAGAAGAACTTGGAGGAGCGGCGGTGCCCGGCTCCCCCTTTCTGCTCCTGCTCCTTGTTCTGGGTGTGAAACCTCCCCTCGCTCCTGTCTATCTTCTGCAGCTGCTTCTTGGCCACCTGGAACACCCTGGCGTACACGAAGACCATGACGACGAGGGGCACGTAGAAGGAGATGATGGAGGAGGCGATGGCGTAGGCTTGGTTGGTGAAGAAGTCACAGCACATCTCGTTCTCGTAGCAGCGGACGGCGTCCTCGTGCTCTGCCCGGTACCAGTGCATCTGGATGGGCAGGAAGGAGGTCAGGCCCGACACCACCCACACCACCAGGACCACCACGCGCGCCTTGCCCTTGGTCAGCAGGCTCTGGTACTTGAACGGGGAGGTGATGGCGAAGTACCGGTCCACGGCGATGACGCACAGGGTCTCGATGCTGGCCGTGACACACAGCACGTCCAAAGAGGTCCAGAACTCGCACCAGAAGTTCCCGAACTTCCACATCTCCATGATGATGTGGCAGGCGCCGAAGGGCACCACGGCCAGCCCCATGACCAGGTCGGCACAGGCCAGCGAGGTGATGAAGTAGTTGGTGACGGTCTGCAGGCGCTGGAAGCGGGCGATGGCCGTGATCACCAGCACGTTGCCGAAGACGATGGCCAGCACGATCACCGACATCAGGATGCCCATGCCCACCATCCACACGTCCCGCGACACCGTGGGCTCGGCGGCGCTCTGGTTGGCGCTGGCGTTGCCGCCGGGCAGCTCTGTCCCCGCCGCGGCCATGGCCCGGCGACAGCCCCGGGGCGGCCGGGGGAGAGGCTCGGCGGCGCTCAGGGCTCCGCGGCCCGGCAGCCGAGCATACGGGACAGGTGCGGGGCCGCTCCGCTGGGGCACCTGGCACCGCTCCCGTCCCGTCCCTGCCGTGTCCCAGCCCGTGTCCCAGCCCGTGTCCCAGCCCGTTAGGCGCCGCGGAGCTTTTAAGTGACAGCAGCCCGTGACATCAGCCCGCCGCAGCCAATGGCAGCCGGCACCGCACCCCGAGCTCCCCCCGCACCCCGCGGCCACCCCCGCCTGCCCCACGCGTGTCCCCGCCCCGCGTCCCCGCACCGTGTGCGCGCCCCTGCTCCGCCCGCGCCCCCCTCACTGGCTCCGTTCTCTCGTCCCCGTCCCGCCCCGGGGTGACGCCGCGCGCTGCCGCGTCGCTGTGAGCTCCCCGTGCCACGAATGTCCCCGCGCTGGCGGCCCGGAGTGTCCCCACGCCGCCCGCGCCCCTCCCGTGCGCTCCCTGCGTGTCACCAGGGCACACAGCGCCGGGAAAAGCCCGAGGGTTCCGGGGCTCCGGAGAGCTCCTGGCACCCCATCGTGGTTGGTGACGCCTCGTGACAGGATGTCACCCCTGTCCCCATCCCTGTCGGCCCCCAGCTCGGCGCTGTTGCTGCAGCCCGGTTGTGGGGTGCATCCAAGGGAAGCAGAGCTGGTCAGGGGTAGAGACGCCCCTGAGGTGTCCTGGGAGCGCTGACCGGGCAGGGAGTGACCGCCGGACACTGCGGCCGGCCACGCTGCGGCCAGGCACGCCGTCAGAGCCAGACGCTGTCACAAACACTTCCCTCCAAAACAAACAAACAAACTCGCTAAATAAGGGCTGAGGAATCCTGAAAACTTCCTTTGAGCCTGACAGGAGATAACGCTGCCTCTGGAGTTTCGTTTCTGCCGTCGCTCTGAAGCAACACAGCTCTCCCAGAGAACGCATCTCGCTCTGCTGGCCCTGGGTGCTTTCAGAGGCGACAGCTGAAAGAAGTGGCTCTAAAACTGCCCGGTTCCGCAGAAAGGGAGAAAATAAAGGAGAGTTTACACCCAGATCACCCCAACGCCACCAGCAGCAGCTGCAGGTCGGTCCCCGGTGGGGCGCAGCTCTGTGTCCCTCCCACGGCACAGGCAGTGCCAGGCTCCTGCCTTTGTCACCAGTTAAACACTGGAATCTTGTGTGAAACTCATCAGCTCTTGGGCTCCGATGCGTTTTCACGATTCCGCCTCATTTTTCCCGCAGTACTGGGGTGCCAGGGCCAGTTCCCCACTTTGTGCCGTCTTTGCCCCGCCGTCCCCGCACCACAGCCCGCGGGCTGCCCGTGCCGTGCCCCCGGCTGTGCTCTGCTTACAGAGGAGGGAGGAAGTGCCGTGGTTTAAAGCAGAGGGGCAGATGAGGCAGTGGAATCAGGAAACGAGACTGGAGGCAGTGTGAGCGCTCTCAGGGGTCTGTCTCGGCAGAGCCCCCCCTGAACCGGCGGCTTCCCAGCTCTTCCCACCCTCCACCTCTGCATCCACACACTTCAGAGCTTTAAAAACGAGGAACGGGAGGTCCAGAAGCCACCGCCTCCCACTGCGGGCATCTGGGAAAGCAGGGGCGCTGGGAGGAGTTAATGACCTGGGCTAATTACCTGGAGCTTCCCCTGTCTGTAAGATAAATTAACGGGGACATCAGCCCCTGCACACGCGGCCGGGTAGAGCTGGGACCGGCTGGGCTCGGTCTGTGGCACCGAGGCTTCCACAGAGCTCCGCCGGCAGGGCTGTGGGGCTCGGGGAACAGCGGCTGGGAGCGACATCCATGCCCACCCTCTGCCCCAGGCCAGCAGCGCTCCCCTCGCAGGGAAAACACGGCCAAGAGCTCCTGGAAAAGCGGGAATGAGGAGGAGGTGCAGCAGCGGGAGTGAGGAGCACAGGCAGGAGGAAAAGCGGAAATTATGGGAACTTCACCTCATCCTCAGCTCCCTGTTCCTCCTTTTATTGTGACAGCTGATGTGACAGCTCTGGGAAGCGCTCGAGGTGTCTGGTGGTGACCGGGTGAGATCGCTGGGCTGTTTCTGAGTATTCTGACACCAAATCCAAACGTTCCCGGTGAATTAAGTCCCCTATCCTAACAAACATAGGGATGCTCATCCTAGAGATGTTCAGCCTTGCGGGCAGCCCCGGGCCCTGGCAGCAGCAGAAGCAGATTTGGGGATGTGGTGGGAAAACCCCAGCTCTGAGAGAGACAAAGGCGAGTTCTCTGCTTTGCCACCAGTGTTTCACCCACGGCATCCCTGTCTCTGGCAATCCCTCTCCAGAGGCTGCTCCGGCACTCCGTAAATCTGTGGCCCAGGGTGCAGGGATCGCCCAGCCCGGCTCACAGCTCGCTGTTTTGTCTTCGTTGCACCCTGCTCAAAGAAATCTCAGCCTGGGCTTTGGTTACGAGGCTGTGCCGGAGGGAGCAGGGCAAGGCTGATTTTTGTTCCTTGATTTTCTCCCTTGATTTCCTCTTTGGCAATCTTTGCTCGCCTTTTAGGTGGGGCAGGGTGGGCCCAGGGCTTGAGATGATTTTCATCTTTGGCCACACAGCCCTCAGTGAGCTGGACAAGTGACCACAGGTTCAAAAAAGAGGCAGCAACTTCCCTCACACAATAATAAATTCCATCACCCCAAGTCTGTCTGGCTTTTGAGGTTTGTGTGACTTTACCCGTGCTTTGGAGTAATTATTCGATTTCCATCAGGTTCAAGGCTTCAAATTGGAACAAATACAACACCAAACCTCAGAGATGTTGTGGACACAGCTCGGTTTGAATTTTTTTGGAGGGGAGAGCCCCGAAATGCCTCCTTCTGGCTTCCTGGGACTTGCAGGGTGCCAAACCCAGACAGATCTCATTTGTTTCATGCCCCACTGGCCCTGGTGCTTTGTCATCGCGCTGATCTTTTCCCTTCTCATAATTGGATGTGTGCTCCCTCCTTGCTGAGTGACATTTGAAGAGCAGCCTGTGGGATCAATGAGAAAGCAGCGCTGGGAGAGAGAAATAATCACTTTTATCAGCCCGACTGACATAATTGGAATAAACAAGGCAGGCTTTTGGGCATGGAAGACTTTCCCGAGGACTGTGAGGAGCTGGATGCCCTGGCCCTACCGTGCCTGCCCAGATGTTTATCACAAACAGCCCGGAATGAAGCTGCCTGGCCAGATCAGGCTGTTGGCAAGAGCTTGGAAGTGACAATCCTCACCAAAAGCAGCGTTTGGCGGCAGAGGAATCTGTGAGATTCCTTGCAGGGAGCTGGCGTGGCTGCGGGGAAGGTGTGAGGAGGCAGCAGCAGCATGGGGAGAGCGGGGAGGGATGGCGGCTCCTCCGGCTGCCGGCTCACAGCCACCCACCCTGCTGCCCATCCCGAGCCACGCCGGGCACCGCCCGAGCCCGGCAGTGCCCGCTCCGGGGGGATTCACTCTGCTCCGGGGGGATTCACTCTGTGCTCAGTGCCCGCTCCAGGGGGATTCACTCCGCTCCGGGAGGATTCACTCTGCTCCGGGGGGATTCACTCTGTGCTCAGTGCCCGCTCCGGGGGGATTCACTCTGCTCCGGGGGGATTCACTCTGCTCCGAGGGGATTCACTCTGCTCCGAGGGGATTCACTCTGTGCTCAGTGCCCGCTCCAGGGGGATTCACTCTGCCCGGGGGGATTCACTCTGTGCTCAGTGCCCGCTCCAGGGGGATTCACTCTGCTCCGAGGGGATTCACTCTGTGCTCAGTGCCCGCTCCGGGGGGATTCACTCTGCCCGGGGGGATTCACTCTGTTCCCTGTGCCCACTCCGGGCGGATTCACTCTGCTCTCCCTCATTTTTCTGCTGAGCTCCTTTTGGATGTGCCAGCTGTGGCTGTTGGGAAGGACAGGAGCACTTTCTGCGCGGTGTCCAAGGCCAGGCTGGACAGGGCTTGGAGCACCATGGGGCAGTGGGAGGTGTGTCCTGCCCATGGCAGGGGCTGGAATTCCATCTTTCAAGTCCCTTCCAACCCAACCCTTTCCACGACTGTTTGGAGTCTCTCCAGCTCCTGTTTCAGAGCGGCCTGGCAGGGTCAGGGGGCTCTGGGCAGGTTTTTTGGGGGGAGTAGGGTGCAGCCTCCTGGCTCCTCACTTCTTTTCCCCTCTGGCCCTCCAAGCCATGAGAGGGAGCCACCCCCGACTCGCAGCTCCCCGTTAATCTCTCCTTTATCGCTGTTGGTGCAATCACAAATAGGTTTTGAGTGACAAAGTGGAGTTTTCGTTTGCCGTTTTCCCTCTGGAGCTCCCTGCATGGCCAGGAGGGAGCTCTGGGCTGTGTCCGTGCTGCAGCAGCAGGGAGGGAAGCCCCGGGTTCCATCTGCACTCCGCTGTGTCAGGCGGGGCAGGAGGAGGGACAGAGACGCTGAAAGGGGGTGATGCTGTCACCTCTGCCCCAGGCAGTGCCCGCCCTGTGCCCTGCAGGGGAAGGGGCAGCGGGGGAGGTTCTGCCCCACTCTGGGGGCTGCAGGATGATGTGAAATGCCAGGGACAGCTCCTGCCTGACCCCGGAGCTTCCCTAAAGCTCCCACAGGTGCCACCGTCCCCACCTCATCCCACCCGAGGGTGCTGTGAAGGTGGGAAGGGAGAGCGGAGCAGGACCTCGTGCTCCGGGGCCGGAGGATGCTCTGCTCCTCCCGGTGCATCTGCAGGGCATCCAGGGTGCGACACCCAGCTGTCAACCCCTGCGGTCCCAGCACTTCCAGCAGGGAAGCAGCTCCTGTGTTTCAGAGCAGAGCAAGGGAAAAGGAAACCGCTGGGCAGGAGCGATGACCCCGGTGGAAAGCGAGGCGCTTTGTGTGGAACATGACACTGCCGGGACAGCTGAGCACCAGGGATTCGTTGTCTCTGGGCCAAAGACCGAGCTGCTCGACCGTAAATCAACATCGCTGCCGAATCCAGGTGACGGTGACACGACATGAGGGCAGCAGAGCAAAAGGGGGAGAGCAGCGCAGGAACCGCCGGGATAAAAGATGCCTATCGCCGCTTTTCCCACAACTGAACGCTGTTTTCCCAAGCACGGGAGGCGGCTGTCTCCAACCCACACCTCGTCCCGTCCCTGCCGGTGACCCCTGAGCCGTGGTGCCAGCAGTGTTCCCTCGTCCCGTCCCCAGATCTGGTTTCCTCGCAGGCTGGGAGGCTGCGGGAGGGGAATTTGCGGCGCATCGCGGGGTTTTTGAGTGGCTTCTGCTCCATCACCCGCACCCAGCAGCTCGGGGGGGACACGGGCAGAGCGGGGCCGCCTTAATTCCCAGGAGCCTGGGCTGGAGTTGCACACTCGTGGGGCGAGGCCAGGGATGATTCCAAGAGAAATGCACCGAATTTTGGGCTGAGTTGAAGATGCCTCCCGATTTGAAACCTTTTCCCTGCCTTTCTCCCAGGGGCCTGAGCTGCTCAGTTCTCAGCGTCATTAAGCAGGAGGCGAATTACTGGCACCTCCGCCGGTGTGAAGCTCTGACTCCCACAAATAACGACCATGGATCCAGGAGATATTCCATGAAAACAGCACAGGCAGCTCTGCCCTCTCCACCTCTCCATCCAGGAGGCTCTGCTGGGCCCAAGGTGAGCCCTGGAGCTGAAGGACAGGTCCCTGTGTGCAGGGAGGACAGACCTCCACCTCACTCCTAATTTTAGAAGGCTGCTCCATGAGCTGATAGGAAAAGGAACGGCGGGTGCCGGAATATGAGCCGAGTCCAAGAGGAAATTTGGTTTTTCCTGAGAGCTTTCTTATCAAATCTGCCTCGTATCAAACTCAAAATAGCGGAGTGGCTGCTGAGCTTTGCCTCAGCTCCGGGAGGATGGGTTGAGGAGGAATTGCTGCAGGGTGGGATGGCCACGGTGGGTGCTGCAGGGGTGTTCTTCACCTGGGGCAAACCCAAGAGGGGTTAATTTGTTTTGATCACCTTTTCCTCCCGGATCCCATGGATCCTTGCAGCCACTGTGCCCACGATTTTCTGTTTTCCCTCAATGAAACTCAATCAACAATTCTTTATTTCTCCAGGCACATTAAGAGGACATTCACCGGTGTCTGTGTGTCCTTTTGGAGCGACTGCACAACACGGTCCTAAAAAGTTTGGGTTTCTCCTTGGCTACAGCATAAAGGGTCCCATCCTTTCCCTAAAAACCTCGTTAGAAAAAGAAAATAACAATTCAAAAGCGGCTTGGGTTAATTGTTGGGGTTCTTTGAGGAGCCTCAGCCTGGCGGTACCATCGGTCGCCCCGTTTTACACAGACACCGGACAGTTCCGGGGGGAATTGTCGGGCATTTTGCTCTGGACATGGAAGTGAACGGATGCCCTAAAAGGAAGTCATTGGCTGAGTTCTGCAAGATTTGGGGACCGGAGGACCCTTAAAAGGAGGCTGGGTTTGAGAACAGCCATCACACCGAGAATCCCGGACGCAGCCACCTCCTGACGAAGTCAGTTGTTTAATTGGAATTGGCTACCATCAACTAATTCGCTTAACTGGGGGGCGAGTCTGGCGGCGAGAAGGGTGGGGAAGCGCGAAGGTATCCGGGTGAGGTGGACAGGAGAATTCCCTCTCAGCCGGGCCACGATGTGAACGCCGCTGAAGCCATTCCCCTGCATCACATCCCACTTTTTGTATTCCGTTCCCATTTTCTCATTCGTGAACCCCGCTGAAGCCATTCCCCTGCAGCACATCCCACCTTTTGTATCCAGTCTCATTTTCTCATTCGTGAACCCCGCTGAAGCCATTCCCCTGCAGCACATCCCACCTTTTGTATCCAGTTCCCATTTTCTCATTCGTGAACCCCGCTGAAGCCATTCCCCGGCAGCACATCCCACCTTTTGTATCCAGTTCCCATTTTCTCATTCGTGAACGCCGCTGAAGGCAGAGCAGCCCCTGGAAGCCAAAGGCAACAGCCGGGCTCTTTCCCCAGCTCAACCCCTCTGAAATGTCAGAAAAACCCTTTTTGCTCCCTTTAAAAACCCTGTTTAAATCCTAAAAAAACCTTGTTTAACTCCTTAAACATCCCCTGTTTAACTCCTTGAAGAAACCCATTTAACTCCTAAAAACCCCCTTGTTTAACTCCTTAAAGAAACCCTGTTTAACTCCTTAAACGCCCTCTGTTTAATACCTTAATCAGCCCCCGTTTAACTCCTCAAACACTCCTGTTTAACTCCCTAAACGAACCCTCTTTAACTCCTTTAAACAAAGCCAGTAATTGCTTTTAGATGGGCCATTGTGTGCGGCACCCGCCTCGGAGATGGAATCTGGGACCGGCCCTTTGTGCGGTGCCGGGATTTCGTAGCACGGCCGATTACATCTCCGGCGAGTGTTTTGATTTGCTGCACGACGGTAATCGGGTGGTTTTAACCCGGGGTTGATTTTATTTTAATTTTTTTTTCCTGGATGTTGCCAGCCCTGGGGGAAGTGGTGTAAGGCTGTCTCGTGCTAAAATTAGCTCTGGCAAGTTCAAATTCGCCCCTTCCCCCAGCTCCCGGCAGAATATTTGGGATAAAAAATGGCTCCAAGTCTGACCAGGGAAGCTGCAATTCCCACCTCTCCTACTCCCGCTGTTAACCTTTTCCAGGGAGGCGCAGACTCAGCGTTTTTAGAACTTTGCATCCTTGGGAATTCCTCGCCATTCCCCAGAGAACGGGAATTTTCTCCCTCAGTTCACCAGAAAGTATCAAAAGCTCAGTTTTTGCCTTAAAAAAAAAATCCATCCTAGTGCCTGTCTGACTTTTTGGTCGCATCCCTGGAGATGCTGCTGCAGAAGAGAAGTTCCCCATAAACCAACCCTTGTCCCTGCAGTTTTCTCTCAGTCACCTGTGTCCAACTCTGAGCGCAAGAAATCCCCGAGAGAAGTTTTCTCCACTTACATTTCCAGTTCTAGGAATATTTCCCCCCAACCCGCCTCAAAAAAAAAAACCCAAAAAAAACCAAAACAAACCAAACCAAACCAACCAAACAAAAAAAATCTCTTGGCTTCCTGCAACCTTCCTGCTGTGCCCGTTAAATATTCCTGCAGGGAACTGAGCCCTGCCCAGCCGCTGACTCCCCTCTCCAAAGGTCACAACCCTTTGGTGCCACCGTCACCCGCGTAACCCTCTGGTGGCAGTGGGAGGTCGGGGAAGGTCCTGGAGGAGCAGGTGGAGCCAGGAGGGAGATGCTGCGCTGCCCAAATGCGGGGCTGGCTGTAAATGTGCGCCTGGGGTGGGATTTTAGGTGGGGAAAGGCAGGAATGCCACCGAGCTCCCTCGGGGCAGAATTCCTCCCTCCAGGCCGCTGCAGTTTCATCCATGGGGTTTCTGATTTCTCTCCTGAGATTCCCATTCTCCTGAAAATCGCTCTGAGCTCTTCTCCCCACCACTGCCAGGTCCCTGGGAGTCTGGGGCTGGAGGCTCCCAAAAGCTCTGTAAAAGGGGGTGATGCTAAAATCCCTGTGCCTGGCAGCTCTGCTGCCCAGCCAGAGAGCAGCAGGCACGAATTTCATGGAATTGCACAGGATCTGGGGAGATTTTACAAATACAGATGCAAACAAATCAATTTCATCCTTCAAATCAACCAGTCCTGGGCAGGAGCCTGTGTGAGAGCAGGGAGCTGCTGCGCTGGGCTGGCCTTGTCCCACCTCCTTTGCTCCATGTCCTTCCCATCAGGAGCAGTTTTATCCCAGTTTTTAACCTCCTGAGCTCCCTGTTCCCTTCGCTGTCCCTGCTTTAGAGAATTCCCGAGTCACCCCAGCTGAATTTCGGATGTAACCAGCGGGATGTGTGTGCATCCCTGCGCATTCCAGCGGCTCCATTCCTGCAGGATTAGCCGGGAGAAGGCGGGGACAGGACCCTGGGGAATTTCCCGGGCACTCAGGGCAGGTTTGTGTCTCTTTACCAGCTGCTGCTTTGGTTCTCAAGGCTCAGGTGTGGCCCAGCAGCAGCACCTCCATGTGCCACTGCACAGGGACAGGGAACAGGAATTTTTGTCGGTCGCCCCTCGTTTCTCACCAGATATTTGCACAGATCCTTGGTTTTGCCTCCTAAACTGCTGAAAGAAGGAGATTGAGGAGACCACAGCAGCACAATGTCCCCACTGGGGTCGGGGGCACAAACGTGGGTGACACTCAGCTTGGCCTAAGGCAGGGCAGGAGCTGTCACCACCAGGAGCCGGCGGGAGCACCAGGATTCGTCCCACAAAAACAAGGGAAGGAACTCTTGTCCCTGGCATTGGAGAGCAACTCACTCCTGATTTTCCACAGCATCCTAAATCTCTTCCTGAGGGCCTGGCTGAGGTGTGGGACAGATCCAGTGTCTGCTGTCAGGCAGTGCATCCCAGAGTTTTCATCTGGAAAAGAACCTTGTCCCTGTCCAGACTGAGAGTTCCGGGGTGGCTGCAGCTGGCAGACCCTGGTAAGAAACATTTCAGAGGAAGGTTTGCGTTCCCTTTCCCTGGAAATCTCAGCTCATTCCTATTGCATGAGTTAAGGCAGCTGCCGAGTTCAAGTGGGTGCAGTTTTAAAAGGGAAAATCCTGCTCCAAGCCCAGAATAAATAATTATGGATACAGCCATATGAAAAGCAATAGTAAGGCTTTAAATAAGCTGAACTAAAATAAACAGCACCCCTCTCCTTTACCTGCTGGCAGCTTGAGCTCCCAGCCATGGATGGGGATGGTTTCTTGGAGCAGGCGAAGGAGCTCGGGGCGGCTGCACCTCTCTGGAATCTGGTGCCAAGAGTAAAACCTCATCCTTCAGAGCAAGAGTGGCACCAGGAGCTCGTGGCTCTGGCCCCAGCACTGTCACCACCAGCCAAGTCACCCAGGCTTTCCTTTCCCCCAGAGATTTCAAGCTCATTAATTACCCACTCCTCACAGTCTGGGTTATTGTTGTCATTATAAACCAAGTCAGCGGCTTTTGTGGGAGACGTGGGAGACCCCAGTTCACAGGAATTTCGCTGTGGGGGGAGGAATTCCAGCGTCTGGCCCAGCCCTGACAGACCCAGCCCTCAGCTGTTTGATGTTTCTCTGGAGATAAAATCTTTCCAAATTTGTGCAGGGCCTGGAGCTGGGGGATTCGAATCCTGTCAGTGCCACAGGGGAGGACAAGAAACAAAATATTCCTGCCTGGAGACACCATCAAAGTGGGGCAGGAGCTTGGTTATGAGCCCTCCAAGAAGCACAGGGAAGAGCTCTGGAGTGCAGGAGGGATCTGTGATCCACGCCGTGCTCACCTGCGTATCCCTTTCACTGAAAATGTTCCTTTCACCCCTGGATTCCTGCTCCTGAGCCACCAGAGATGTTATGGATGCACAGGAGGGGAGCTGGGAGAACCACAGGGCAGGGAAAGGGCTGGATGGCACCGCTGCCAACCTTTCTGCAGCAGAGGAACAGGGAAAATCCTGGGGCTCTCTCCTCGAGGCAGGGGACTCCCTGAACGCTCCGGACTTTCCTGGCTCATTCATCCACCTCTGCACATTTTAGTTCCTTAACGTCAGCAGATCTGTGCCTGCCTGCGCCCAGATTCACCAACCACACCTTTGCACCTGGTCCCTGCACCTCTCTTTGCTCCAGGCTCGGAAGAGTTGGGAGATGTTGATTAAAACCCCTTTCGCTGCTGTGGTTCAGGAGAGCAGAGAACAAAAAAAGGGCAGCCTAAAGGGCCTTTCCTGGGGGAAGAGGCGAGATTTAAGAAAATCAGGAGTCCACCTGGGGGTGAACATTTGTTATATCATTGCAGGGCTGCAGGGAGTGGATCTGAGGGGAGGGTGGGGATGATTGAGGGTGTTGAGCAGCGCAGGCTGGAGGAGCTGCTGTGGCTGTTAATGAACCCCCTCTGCTCCCTGGGGAAAACCTCTGTGCCTGGACATGACTCACAACTGCTGGTGGCAAGGAAAATTCGAACGAGCTGTAGAAGAAGTTTTTTTTTTTATTATTTTTATTATTATTTTTATCCCTGCAGAGCTTCAGGAGAGAAGGGAAAATTTGCCTTAGGAAGGACCAGAGGCTGCTCTGAGTCCCTGTGTTAGAGCTTTGCTGACAACAGGCTCTGGAATACTGTAATTAACTTTAAACCACGGTAATGAGGTAGAAAAAAACAAAGGGGAAAGAAATGAAATGGCTGCTGCAAAAATGTTTTCACCTGCCTCCAAGAGAGGAGCAGCCCTTTCCTCATTGCTTTGGAAGGAATTTCTCACTCTCAGATTAAAGGTTCATTTTCCAGCACAGCGGGATGGGAGATGTGAGCTCACAGAGAAGGAATTGTGAGGATAAATGTTCCCATGGATGCAGGCAGAGGAAAAGCTGGAATGAGAGGGAAGAAGCAGTGTGCAATTAGAGGGAATTTTTGCGATATTGACAAGCCAGCGCTGTCTAATCATTAATTTGCCAGTGCCCAGGCAGCACTGAGAATTACAGGACGTTCAAGCTTCTGTTTGCCTGCTCCAGAGCTCCTGTCCTTGGTATTCCGTGGGGATGGACCTTGTGCTCCCGTGCCTGGGAAAGGTGATTCCTCTCAGCTCCTGTCCCAGCCTTTCCAGCCATTCTCCAAGGGATCCCTAAAACCCCCACCCCTGTGGGGCTGGGCTCGGCTCCGCGCTCGGGAAAACTCCGTGGGGTAGAAATCCAACTCATCCCCTTGGATTTCCATCCTGCACTCCATCCTCAAGGCGTGGAATACACGGCCCTGGGGAAGGATTGGGCCATCAGCTGGCAGTGCTCCGAGCAGGGAATTGTCTTCATATCTGACCATGTAGGGAATGAAGGTCGAGAGTCCCAAAGTGTTTTAATAGGAAAACAACACGAAATCCGTATCCTGCATCCAGGGAAGGGAAATCCTCATCCTGCATCCAGGGAAATTTGTATTGCTGGGCACTGGGGAGAGCTCAGCGCTGCTCAGTGCTCTGAGAAATTGCTCTTTATATTTTAAATCCCGCAACATTTCGGAGTTATAGCTCAGAGAACTCCTGGAAACTGGGATCTGAACTTACAGGTAATGAGGAAAATCATGCATTAAAAAACATATGGAAAAGGCCTTTTGGATGTCCTGCTTTTCCTAAGGAGACAAAGCACTTAATGGAAAAGAAGAACAAAACTCAGTTATGATAGGGGTGATATCTCTTCCTGATTGCCACCAGAAAAGCAAAATCGATGGGTTTCTAAGGGCCAGGAGGAATATTTCATAACCTGAAAGGTTATGAAATCCATAAAAAACCGGGGATTTCTGACTTCAAACACAAAATTTAAACTGTAGCACTGAGATAAATCTAGATGGAAAAATAGCTTTGTTTTCTACATAAAGGAAAGATTTAGAAGGCATTTAATGATTCCTGGTTATGGTAAGACTGACAAGTACATAAAGATTTTTAGTGCTGACCTCCCCTGTCCAACACTTAATTTAAAGGAATGGAAGGAACTCTGTGGAAAAAAAAAAAAAAAGAAAAAAAGAAAAAAAGAAAGAAAAAAAAATCACAAAAAACCAAACAAAAACTCCCACAAACAAACAAACACAAAAACCCACAGAAAAAAAGTCTTTTCCTCCTGTTCCAGGTGTGCAGAACACCTGGGAGAACTTTCCACACTGTCCATGGAGGTAAAAGTTTGGTCAGCTGCATAAAAACCTCTTTCTTTATGTCCCATCTTTCTGCTGGGACGCGTTTTCTGGAATTCTCCTTTTCCTTTCCAACTGAAGGCTGATCAGAAGAAAAGAAGACAAGACTTGGTAACTTCAGATAATAAAAAAAATAAATTAAAAAAATAAATTAAAAAATTTAAAAAGAAATTAAAAAAATAAATTAAGGAAGGTGGGAATGGGGATCAGGGTCATTAAAGCTGAAAGCCCAAGGAGCTGCTGGAATTTTTCTCCTCTCTCATTTGGCGGTGCCACCTGGGAATGTGAATGGAATTAGGAACTCCTCGTGCAGGATGGATGTTCCACTGATCTTACAGGACATCACCCGTGGTTTATTCCCCTTTTTTCCACGTCTCCTCGATCCTGAACATCTTAAATTCATCTGGAGACGCTTGGAACGTGCAGGAAACTCCGGGATTTGTACAGCACATTTGGCCGAGACCCTGGACAGCATCAGCCTCATCCCAGGATTTTTGTGAGCTTCCCAGCCTGGTGCAGAAAGGCTGAAGATTCTTTCTGACGTAAACAGAGCCTCTCGCCACGGAAAGAAAACCAAAGGGAATTTCTGGCACAATCCAGGGTGAGACATAATTTTGTGATGACCTCTCCCAGCTCCGTCCCTTTGCTTGGCACCAGGTTCAGTGTCTGACACAAGAATTTAAATTTCTATCCATCTACAGGACTTAGAAGACCAAAAACCTCCCGAGGTCCTGCTCCTCGCTGCTCCCTGCACAAGCAGCGGAACAGAATCAATACAATTTTTTTAATCCAAGAGAAGAGGAAATATGGGAAGATTATGCCCAGGGACACACAGGAAATCCATAGCAGAGCAATTCCCACTTCCCAGATTCTCTCTGTGTGCTCCGAAGGGTTTTCTCCCACTCCCACAGGACCTGGAGCAGTGAGGAACTTCCATCCCACTCCAGCCTCTCCCAGCTGCAGCTCTGCCCTGTTGGTTCACTTGGCTTCCCAGGAAATAAAGCTCTGGAATTCAGCAGCAGCCTGGCAGCGATCTAATGACAAGCAGAGCCCCCTCAGCAGCACACGAGAGCTTCGCTGGGGTTTCCATTTGTTTTCTCCAACTCCATCCAGAGCGAAGCCGCTGGATGGGACAGGGAGGATCTCCCGGCACCTTGGAGTCGTATGGAAGGATGCAGCAGCAGGAGAGACTTCAGGAGCAGTTGCTGCAAACAGCCTCAGGGGATTTGTCTCCCCCTAAAGAGTTCTGGTGTCAGAGGGAGGATCGGGAAAGCCTCGGCGAAGAGGGGTTTGTTTGTCTTGGAGGAACCTCGGGGAATCACAGGGGAAGCTGGAAGTGAGCGGTGGAAATGACCCCATCCAGCTTTCTGTGTCACCGAGACACACAAAGCAGCCACACGCAGACAAGAGGTTTCGCAGAGCAGAGGTTCCTCTCCAGCTCAAGGCTGAGACAGGGCGGAGAGAGAGCCTCTTTGTTTTATTTCTTACTTTTTATACATTTGTGGGTCTAGCAGAAGATTGGCTTTTAGAGTTTTCACCTCTCAAGCCAAGTGGCCAGACCAGCCGTCAGTTACAATTGTTTTCAGGTTAGAAATATGCAAACAAAGGACAGAGAATGAAAAATAAAGGATTTGTTTATGTTACATCTGAGGGAAAAAGGTAAAACTGCTTCTAATATTGTATGGTAATTTAAAAGATCTGACTCCATTTATGAAAATTCAAAAGGCTATAAAAAACTCAGAAAAACCAGGGTAACATTTCTGCACCATCCCTGTGGAAGCTGTCACTGCTCCAGCTTCCCTGGATCTCTCTGGACAAACCCTGATGTGCAAAGGCCTGGCTCCATCCCTGCTGCATTAATCACAGCACCCTGCGTGTTTCCTGCTGAAAAAATGATGGAATTCCACCAAAGCCAGAGCACAGCCAGGCACACGGATGCAAATCTAAAGTTTGTCCGTGTGTTTTGTACACTCACTTTGACTTGTTCAGATGGGGACAACTAAATTGTCTTTAAAAAGTCCTTTAAGTGCTCCCAAACCTTCTGAGGGTCAGAAACGTGCATCAGAGCTGGCCTGGAAGCAGAAAACATCACAGAGGGACTTGAGAAAGTTTGCAAAACTTTGGGATGCGGGGTTTGGAACATCCTAACGCGGTGAGCTCTGTTCTTCAAGGGGTTCCTGTTGGCTTGACCTTTCCTAGGGAGCTTTTCCTGCCAGGAGCCATCACAGTTTGTACCCAGGAGAGCCCAAATCCAGCTCTGGAATGTCCCCGGGGGGCTCAGCAGCTCCAGGCAGGCAGAGAGAGGCTCCGACACCTCCCCGAGCCCCAGCCCAGCCTTATCAGCCTCTTCACCCAGATGACTCAAAGGAAATACCAGCAGCTTTTGAAGCTCTGGAGCAGGCAGGGAAGCGCTGCCAGCTCGGCCCCGCTCCAATCCCGGCAGGAAAGGAGCAGGAGCACAGCTCCGTGCCCAGGGTAAAGCTTTTCCAGGCGTTATCCCGGGGATTCGCGGTTGTTCGCTGCTCTCAGGACCCGGCCGTGTTCGCTGCCGTTCCAGGTTTTTCCACGTCCTGCTGACGTCGGGAATCCGTCAGGGCGCGGTCTGATCCCACCGGGGAACCTCCAGCAATCCATCATCCCGGCTCCTGCCCCATCAACGCCCAGCCCAGGTGGGAAAACTGGATGGGGGATGCTCGGGAGCGGATGGTGTGAGAGTGGGGTCACGGCTGGAGCAGCGCCAGGACACTTCGCTGCGCGCCTCTGGAAAACGTCCTTTGGAAGAGTCAGGGAGAAATTCCTCCACATCTTTAAAGCAGAAACTTCAGTAGATCCTGGAGACCAAGTAATGCAGTGATGAAGCAGAACTTTTTAGGGTTTTTTATTTTATTTTATTTTAAATTTCAAATGGGTTTGGGTAATTTCCAGCGGGTTTTGGCATTAAAAGGAGAATGAACAGAAAGTCCATGCAAATCAAATTCATCCTGGTGGAGTTTTTTTTGGATTGGATCTGAATTAGAACTCGTTCGTTAGAATTAGAATGTGACATTTGTGCGTGTTGGCATTAAATGATGCCAAGGCCGTGTCACCACGTCTGTGCTGTTCTGGGCAGACAGTATTTGCCTAGCTAGACCTGGAAAATAAAATAAAATAAAATAAAATAAAATAAAATAAAATAAAATAAAATAAAATAAAACAAAGTAAAATAAAATAAACCAAAATAAAATAAAATAAAATAAAATAAAGCAAAATAAAGTAAAACAAAATAAAACGAGACAGAACAAAGTAAAATAAAGTAAAACAAAATAAAAAAGATAAAACAAAACAAAGCAAAATAAAACAAAACAAAATAAAATAAAATAGAATAAAATGAAATGAAATGAAATGAAATGAAACAAAATGAAATGAAACGAAACGAAACGAAATGAAACGAAATGAAATGAAATGAAATGAAATAAAATAAAATAAAATAAAATAAAATAAAATAAAATAAAGTAAAATAAGCACCTCCATGGCAGCAGCACCCCCCTGTTTGCAGCTCCTCAGTGCTGAAGGAGCTGGAAAAAACCAAAAAAACCCTTTCACCAGGCTCTTTGTTCCCAGGGCAGACTCTTGTTTTCATTAGAACATCTTGGACAGAATCTCGTCTTGCTTACATCGATAAAAATCCGGTTCTGCTACTCCAGGCAGCTGAAGGATTTCAGACACATCCTGGTGTGGCCCCGAGCAGAGGCTGTCCCTGTGCTCCGGGGGACTCGTGGGGAAGTGGAAAAACAGCAGCTGGAATCCACAGTTTGGATAAAATACCGTGGGCAAGCGTCACATCTCGGGCCGTTCCCAGGAACAGACGATGATAAGGTTAGGCAGAGATGTTCCACTTCTTTTTGTGTTCCTCTTGCCCCTGAAACTCTGCTCTGGCTGGGGAAGCAGGATAGAAAGGGAGAGGGGATTCCAAGCCCAGAATAACCGAGCAGCCACATTTTCAGGTTCTGGCCAGGGGCAGCATTGGTAAAACAGGTTCATCACCGTGGCTTCAGCTCATTTTTAGAGAAGGGATGGAGGAAAAGCAGCTGAAGGTTTATGTGGATCTCACAGATGAGTGTTGCTGTCACCACTTTTATCTTCTCCTGAGGGAAACCAGGTGAAAATTGAGGAATAAATCAGAGCTCAACACGGGCTGAGCCTTCTCCTGAACTCCACCGCAAGTTCAAGGATGCTGGGACACTCAGGAATTCAGGGGCCAGCTGCAGCCCATGTGGAATTTCGACCCTCGTCTCTGGGAGCTGTAGGATCAGGACCAGGGACCCCCGAGCTGCCGTGCTGTGTCCTGTGACTGGCACAGAGGGGACCTGGTGAGTGACACCCTCACAAGGCACTGCCGGACACCTGAGGTTACTTCTGGACAAGGCCAAGCTAAAAACCACCACAATTTCATGAAACAGGTGCAGCTTTGGGGTGTTTGATCAGCTTAGAGACCCTACAGCCTCCCACTGCACATGCCAGGGCTGTCACAGATCCATGCTGCCAGCTGGAGTTTATCTCTGAGGAAGGGGGGATGTTTACCCTGGGGAGCTCTCTGTTTATCAGTTTCCATCACTCAACACCGCGGTTTGTGCCCCTCAAGCTCCAATGACCACACCACCCTCTTTTCCTGGACAAAATTCCCAGGGATCCCTCTCCAGGCTTTCCTGAGGCTCACGCCCATGCCGTGAAAGAGCAGAGCTGGCATCGTGCTGAGGACGCAGCATTCGAGGCAGAAACAGCGGAGTGGAAAACCAGAAGCAGCAGGGGAAAATTTATTTTTCCTATCAGGACCGAGCGCCGGCAGATGGGGGCACGTGGCTCTCGAGCAGATCCACACAATTACGGGAACAGAGCAGCTGGACACAGAGTGCCCACAGGAGAGCTGGAAATCAGTCCCTGGATGGCTCCAGCGAGGCTTTTCCAGGAACAGAGCTCCCAGCACTGCTCCAGCACCAGGAAGGATCTGGGGCAGGAAGCGGGGAAGAAGGAATTGGGGATAACCACAGTTTTGAGAGGGAGGATTTCTGAGGTGAGGCCAAAGATGGGTCCATGTAGAACCTGGCTGAGTGCAGGGCAGCACTCGTGCCCACACCTGCAGCAAATTCCAGGTTTTCAGAGGAGTCCTGTGCTCATCAGGGATGGAAGCAAAGATCTGGAAGTTTATCTCTTGATATCAAACTCCAGATCAACACAAAATCCCTGTGCTGGGAGTTTTCTGTGATTCCCAGAACTGCACAAGTTTTGTCGGGACTTCACCTCTTTTCCTGTTCCCGTGGCACAGGGGACTTTGGGAGAGGAATGGCACGTGGAAACCAGCTCCATCCGAGCTGGAAAACACCAGAGCACCCATCCCAGGCAGGCAGCAGCTTCCTAGACAGGCAATTCCAGGGATCAAGCTGGCACTGGCCACAGGAGTAAATGAATCAGAAAATGGCTGTGCCTTCCAGGGAGGACAATAAAGATAAAATCAGGATTCGAGGTTGTTTGGTTTTCTGTGAACTGCGGGAGGAGGAAGGGTTCGAGGCAAACACGTTCAATCAGTGTTGGAGATCTTTCCATGGCTGTTTTATGGAACCAAAGGTCTGAGCCTGACCAGGAGTTTCAAGGAATAGGGATTCCTGTGGTGAAGGCTGAGTGGAAATTTAGCTGTGTTTTATGGACTTTGACATCATTTTTGTTTTTAAAACAACTGTGACAAGAGCAGAGGCTCCGATGGAAGCAGCTCAGGCCTCTTGCCAGGTCAGTGGTGGATTCTGAGCGTTTGACTCAGGGTTGAACAACTCAGGAAATCTCATTTCGAGCTTGTTCCACAGCCCTGAGCTGCTCCCACTTAGGAATTGTTTCCTGACATTCAGCTGACACTTTCCTTCAATTAGTCATTCCATTTCTCTTAACGATCCCCCTAATTGCTTTCCTTTCCTTGTTGGTGTGTGACCCTCCTTCTGTTTGCAGTGTTCTATTAGTCACTGCCTAATTTGTGCCACTTCCATTTCCCTTCATGTGTCAGCAGCTCGAGCCTTCCCATTTATTCCCATTTATTTCCAATTATTGTGTTTCTCTGCCCTTCTTCTCACTGGTGTCTCTAAGGTCTCACAGAACCTCCCAGCGCCTGCTCTGTCTCTTACCCCACTCTCAGCACAGGCTTGGTGACACCCAAAAGTGGCACTTCCCAGAATTCCAGAATCATTGAGGTTGGAAAAGGCCTCCAAGCCCATCAAATCCAAGCTGTGCCCGACCCCCACCTTGTCCCCAGCCCAGAGCACTGAGTGCCACCTCCAGCCCTTCCTGGGACACTCCAGGGATGGGGATCCAAACCTCCCTGGGCACTTCCAGTGCCTGAGCTCCCTTTCCATGGGGAAATTCCTGCTGCTGTCCGAGCTGAGCCTCCCCTGGCCCAGGCTGAGGCCGTTCCCTCTCCTCCTGTCCCTGTTCCCTGGGAGCACAGCCCGACCCCCCCGGCTGTCCCCTCCTGTCAGGGACTTGTGCAGAGCCACAAGGTTCCTCCTGAGCCTCCTTTTCTCCAGGCTGTTGAGCTCTCCCACAGCCTTGGATAAGGACACGACAGCTGCTCCCGAGACCATTCCCATGCTCTGATTTGGGTGAAAAAATGAGAGCTGTTGGACAGGCTGATGCCAGCCAGGGATGTCCCAGGTGCCTGGAGCTGCCACCTCAGCCGGACAGTTTTGCTTTCAGCCTTTAGCAAAAAGGGAAGTGAAGTGTGATGTTTTCCAAAGGGATCCCGCCTGCCTGAGCCACTCCCAGCTGGTTCTCACAGGTCCCAGTGACAGAATCAGCTCCTGCTGCCCTGCAGTCACTCGCTGGAGCTGATCTCAGCTAATCCCCAGGCCCAGCTCCACCCAGATACCGATGCGCAGCCTTTTCCTCTGTGCTCACGCCGGCGCTGGTTTCTGCCAGGCTGGATTTAGCTTGGAGTGTCCTCGCTCTTGCTTTTGATGTTTCACAGGTGAGGACTTCAGAACAGAAGAATTTCACCCTGGCAGCTAGCAAAGAGATGTCACTGCTGAGGGATTTACATCAATATGAATCTGAGGCCAGCCCGGGCAGGGGACACACCCAGCCTTGCTTGAGGGGCATCAGGAACCCAAACTCCCTTTTGGAGCCGGTTTTCATGCAGGGTTGAGGCACCAGATGCGGTGCCACAGGCACTGTTTTTCCAGAGACAGCTTTTCCCAGGCTCTCACCATCACCCCGCTCCTGTTTTGCCGTGTTCTCCCTCAATCCCATAATAATTTCCCTCTGAAGTCCAGTTCCATGTCCAGGAATATTTAGCTGAGATCTCTACAACCTTTTCCTCTGAGCAGATGCTGCTTCAGAAACACTCACCTGCATTTTTTTCCTTGCCCCTCCCCTCCTCGAGGTCAGCCTTCCTTCCTCGCTGAGCAAAGTGTGTAAGTGCAGCCAGCCCCTGTGAAAACCCACAGATTCCCATGAGGAAAATCACCTTTATCCCCTCCACTCCACCCAGATCTGCACCACGGGCAAAGCTGCAGGAGAACAGAGGTGTGGGAGAGAGGTGGGAAGCACACGGGCAAATAAATTCCTTGGCTGTTGCTCACATTCTGCTCCTTTAGATTTTATTTTTTTTTAAAAAAAAATCACCTCTGAAGCGTGTGAAAGAGGGAGCGTTCCCATCAGAGGAGCCGGGCTGCGGAGTGTTCTCACACTTACTCACACCTCTGAGTCACGAGCAACCCGAGCACGAGCTGGGCTGAATTCAGAGCTGATTTCAGGTTTGATTTCAGGGTTGAATTCAGGGCTGATTTCAGGTTTGATTTCAGGTTTGATTTCAGGGTTGAATTCAGGGCTGATTTCAGAGCTGATTTCAGAGCTGATTTCAGGTTTGATTTCAGAGCTGATTTCAGAGCTGATTTCAGGTTTGATTTCAGAGCTGAATTCAGGGCTGATTTCATGGCTGATTTCAGGGCTGATTTCAGAGCTGATTTCAGAGCTGTTTTCAGGGCTGGAGAAGCTGCACCTCAGACTGGCAGAACTGAGAGCCAGAGCCTGGATCCCCATTCCACATCCCACAGCTCTGGGGGATAAATTGGGGCGGGCAGAGGAGGCTGCACCCAAGGCTGGCCTTTCACCACCTGCACAACCCTCTTTTGGACAGCAATTCCTTGGTGTACATTTATTTTGTGATGCCCAAAGCTGCACGGAGCAGGAGGCAGAGCCAGCCCCACGCTGCCCACGCTGTCACAGCACTGGGGGTGACACAACCCCGGCTGTGGGTGATGAACCACAGCAGAAGAGGAGGCTCCATCACCCTGCAGCCCCAAACCACACAAAGGTGGACGTGGAGCTGGCAACAGCCTCCTCTTCCACTGCTCCCACAGCCCAAAGTGATGATTTTGGAGCCCCAGGGCACGAGGACAAGTCACAGCATCCCAACAAGTCGCTGCTCATCAGTTGATATCCCACGTGTGGCAAACTGCGGGGCCGTGGCAAAAAGTGCCAGCTTCACCTGGCTGCTCTGCTGGTTCCTGGAATCCCAGAATCCCGGGATGGTTTGGGTTGGAAGGGTCCTTAAAGATCAGCTCCTTCCAGCCCCACATCACGGGTTCTTTCCACTGGAGCAGGTTGCTCCAAGCCCTGACTGAAAACCCCGCAGCGGTTCCTGAGTGCTGCTCTGCGGCAGACATTTTAATAAAATTAATAATTGATGCCACCATTTATAAACTTTTCATAGCAGCTTTCCATGTGAGTCCCCTTGAGACTCCTGGGAATAATGTCAGCAGTTTAATTTTATTCATTTGCGAACGTGACTCAGACTTTTAATTTTTTTTTAATATTTACCAAACTCTGGACTCCCAATTTCTCTGTCCTTCTTCAAGAGCAGTTTTCCAACTCTTCTCCTCCAAATAATTCTTCCCTAAGTTCAGCTCCAGCCATGCCAGTTCTGGGATGCAGCAGCACCAGGGGAACTTGGAATTTTCAGGAGTTTGGGTGCTAAATGCTGACATGGAGGTGATGTAGGAGACAAATGTCACGTCGGTCGGCTTTTAAGGTGGCCTGATGTCCCTGAGATGTGTCTGGAGGCACAGCTGTGAGTCTTTCTCCTCTCTCAGGTGCTCGATTCGCAGGGCTGAGCCAGGTTTTGAGCAGAACGAGATAAAGCAGCTTTTCCCCTCTTCATTCCAGCCCTGGCTCCCAGCCCGAACAGCAACAACCGGCCCGGGCGTGGCGCGGAGCTTTGAAACGCCGAGCGATCCCCATGGCTTTGTTTTCTTTCCTTTCGTGCTCTCCGTGGGTCGCCTGGCGTCTTCCTGCGGCGAGCGCGGTGCCCTTCACCCCGCCGGGCTGGAGAGCTGCCCGCATTCCCCGGGAATGCGATGGATCCCTGGGCAGCTCTGCTGCGTTCCCAGCCCCGGGAATGCGATGGATCCCTGGGCAGCTCTGCAGCCAGCTCCCTCCGCTCTGCTGCGTTCCCAGCCCCGGGACGCTGCCGTTCCCAAATCCGGGCTGGCTGTGGCGGTGGCCAAGGGGGTTCAGGGTGAGGTGCCTCATTTCTCCCTCTGTTTCCCCAGGCTGTCCATTCCCCAGCTCTATCTCCCACTGAGCACGTTGTTCATCTGGGCCTGGTTTTGCTCTTTCCCTTCTCTCCTACAGTTCCTTACAGTCCTTTTCCTGGATAATTTTCCCTCTGCCTCACCAACACATTCCCGCTTCCTCCGCTTTCCAATCCTTCCCCAGCAGCTTCCCACGTGGACTGTCCTCCCACCAGCCACTGCCAATTTGTGTGGGTGGGAAAAACCCCCCACAAATCCAAACTGGGGATTGCTCTGTGTTATGTGGGAGGATTTCTGGAGCTCTCCTTTCCCTTTTCCGAAGGGATTGGGCCACTCCTTCTCCCAGGAACTGGGATACTCAGCTGGGTCATCTGTTCTCATGCCAGGAGCCAAAATTCTCCTCTTTGCCTCTCCTGATTATCTGGTAGCCAGGCAGCTGGATAACAACTCTGGGAACATTGGGCTCCAGGGAGAAGTTTGTGTTGCTCCAAGGTACTTCACAAACAGATTACCAGGATTTATTTCCCCCGTTTCACCTCCCTGCATTTTTTGGGGATATTTGTGGGATAGAGGCTTTAAAAAGAAGGTTTCCTCTGGAATTTGAAGGAAGCAGAGTCTCCCCAATACTTCTGCTTGTCCCTGCCTGCTTTCCTTTAAAACAAGCCCTCTCCTCTCCCTGGGCACGGGCTATAAATATCCCCGAATTCCTGGAGGAATGTCCACATCCCAGGGAAGGTGCCCACAGCTCCTGCGCTCCACTTGACCTCTGGAATGAGTTCAGCCACGAGAAGGCACAAAAGAACAGGAGTTCTGTGATGCTTCTTCCTGGGGAAACGGGAACGTTCCATAAGCTCCTCAGCGCTGCTGGAAATGATGTTTGACGTCAGCAAGTGGCAAAGGGCTGAATCCTGATTCCAAGGGTGCAAAGCGGGCACGCACGGCCCTTTTCCAGTGTTCCCCATTGTTGTTATTCCATGTGCCCCTGGCACTGGACCTGCAGCCCTTCCTGGGGAGTCACCAGCTCTTCCCAGTGCCAAATCCAAACCAGCCTGGCATAAAGCACCTTGACTTTTCCCTTGCACAGCTAAGGAATTTCATCCAAATGAAGCTGCTGGGATAATTGGGAAGACATCTCCTGCCTGTTTTCCAGAATTTCTCCCCCCATGTGGCATCGCCTCCTCACCAGAGCTGTCCCATGCCCGTCCCTCTGCAGCCTTTTCCCGGCAGAACCTCTCTGCTCCCCCTCTGGAGAAGGGAACCAGCGAGCACCAGGCAACAAAGGCCACCAGGGGCCACCTGGGGTGTTCCCATATCCAATCATTCTTTGGGAGGGTTTGCTCTGCCGGACAAGAGCTCCCTGCTGTGCCACAGAGCGTCTCCCAAAGCCCGTTAGAGGCGATGGAAAAGCTCCTGCTGCTTTGGATAGACTTGGCAGGAGGCCTTATTAGAAGGGATTTCAAGCGATTCCTTGACATTTTGCTGTCTTTGACTCTCCAGGCAAGCTCCTCTCAAGCCCGCTGAGTCTCACCGTCCTAAATCCTGGACCTTTGTACTTCTGGGACAGGAAAAAAATGGAATACTGAGGATTAGACTGTAATCTGTGCCTAAAGCAAGCCCGGGAAGGGGAGCAGGAAGGGAATTATCCTGCTCTGACACTGAGCCTCCAAGTACCCGCGCAGTGTTTCCAATCCTAAATCCTTCCTTGTTCTTCCAGGGGCTGCACAAACCACAAGCTCCTGTTAAATACTCAGACGGGATTTTTATGAAATCCTCAGGAGCCTTTCCTGACAGTTTTACCTCCTGCAATGAATTAACTTCCTTCAAAGCCATCCAGGATTCAGCAAAAGCCTTGGAAGTTCACTGGTGTTTCCAGAAACCTCTTGAAGAGCCAAGCCCTCGCTGACTCCTCTGAATCCATCACGGGTGTCCCAGAAATGCTTTCAGACCATAATCTCATTTCTGACCACCCAAGTTAAGAGTTTTTTCATTCCTGAGCCCGGGTGTGTGGGTTTGGGGTAAATGCATTTTCCCCCACAGCAATCCTGGGGTGCGACCCCGTTTAAAGCTGGCAGAAGCACTGCTGGCCCTGGGCTCTTCCCAGAGCTCCTGCTTCCCTAGGAGAGAAAATCCCCCAGGAATTTTCCTCCCTAGAGCTTCCCTAGGAAAGAAAACTCAGAATGCCAGGAAGGGGAAGAAAAAGCCCCATGAAAAGTGCAAGGTCTGTGCCAGGAGCACACAAAGGGTCTCAGTTTCTCCACAGGGATGTTCCTTTGCAGGCAGCTCCCTTTGGTGCCAGGACACCTCTGTTCCCTATTCAGGAAGTGCTGGTTGGAATCCCAGCACTTGGAGCCATCTGAACTTGCCCAGAAGTTGCAAATGAGGGCACGTCCCTGAATGAACAGCTCTTTTCTAGGGGTTTCTCCTGTAGCTGGACGTTATCCCATGTGACTGGTGCTCTGGGACATCCTCCAAAACCTTGGTGCTGCTCCAAGCAGGAGGGGGAACAGCGAAACAGCCAAATATCCCTACAGGAAATCTGTTTTCATCCATCTGTTTGCATCCAGTATGGCCACGACCCAAAGCGGGGTCATGTGACAGAGCCAAATCGTGACAGATTTTCCTGATTTCATCCCTCTGCTGAATGCAGCACGACGCAGACACTGGGACCTCAGCTGGGGCTATTGAATAACTTTTAATCTTCTTTTTTTCCTGCAGAATTTATGTAACCCTGCCCACGGTTTTCCCTGCCAACAATTCCCAGTGGCTCTGGTAATTAGGGGGGGAAGGAAATGGCACCCGGATCCTTTGGGATCTGCCTCTCCAGGCTCTGATTCCGTTCACAAACCTGGGCAGTGGCACAGCATCCTCTGCTCCTGGCCTCGTCACTGGAGGGGATTCAGGTCCCTGGATGGGATTCAGGTCCCTGGGACACCTTGGGAACAATTCCTGTTTGGCAGGGGCTGCAGGGCAGAGCTGCTCCCCAACATCCCGGACGTCACCGGCGGCTGGCACTGCCAGCGGAGGGATGGACACTGAATCACCGCAAAAAGGGACAAAACACCGCATTTGGCGAGCAGGACAGAACGGAAACTCGAGTTTTTCGATATTTGCTGAAGGTTTAGGCCGTGCAGTCACCGTTTTAACGAAGGGATCCAGACACAAATTGGGCGAAAGTCAATTAACGCCCACTAAAACGTGTTGTTATCCTAAAGACCCCGGGGAAACGGCTTTGTTTATCCAATATTAGATAATAACACATGGCCTATCCAACCACTGCCAGCTCAGGATCCTGCAGCCAGCTCATTACCCCCTCAAGGAGAACTCCGTATTCCTCTTTCCCCTTTTCCTGATGGGAATAGTGAAGCAAAGCGAGAGGAAATTATTTGCTTGGTGTTATCCAATTGCCCTGCCCCGGTTCCCTGTGTCCTGGGGAGAGCCAAACGTAAATGTCCTGAAAAGCAGCGTAAAAGGAGACTCAGAACTTCCGACTTCACCTTTTGTTTTCGCACACGAGTTAACCAGAGATAACCAGGGCTCATATCCGATATCTGTATTTCCATCGGGATTTGTCGGCAGGGAAAATCGTGGGCCAGGTCACATAAATTATAAATTCTTCACGGAAAAAAAAGAAATTAAATTAATTAAATAACCCCAACTCAGGTGCTTTGGGGACCTGCAGGGGCAGAGCTCACATTCCCAGTGCCCTGCATCGCGCTGCACTCAGCAGAGGGATGAAGGCGGAGACGTGAAATCAGGAAAATCTCTCACATTTTTTTTACCAGAAAACCACGATTCTGAAAGAAATGCTCAAGGCTTAACAGCCATGTCCAAATCTGAGGAGAAACACCGAGTTTCAGAGTTTCAGCCTGAGCAATGAAGAGCTTCCTCCCCAAATATCCCTTCCCACGGGACCCCCATCAGTCCGTAATGATGGAGCTGAGCAGGGCTCAGAGCTCTGGGTATAACTCAGACTTCTGCCTATGAAAACTCTAATTTCAGGAGAAGGGGGAATGCTGAGTGTTCCTGGGTGTTGGGAAAATCCTGGAGAACTTCCAAAGAGCAGCTGAGGTGCCTCCACCCTTCTTTTCCCCTCAGCAGGAAGGGGAGCAGGGATTGCTCCTGGATGGCTCCTTTACTTCGTTGTTCCCTATTTTTATTTCTCCCTTATGCTGCTTTTCCCACCAAAGCCCCATTTTCCAGTTCCCTGAAATCCTCCTGCCACCTTCCCGGAGAACGGCGGGAAAGGTTGAGTCTTCCTGTTTACAAGCAAAGAAAATTCCTTCCCGGCCAGCCTCTGTTCCACCTCCTGGGCAGTGCAATTAACATTCCTAATTGTTTTTCCAGGCAGAAGTGTAAAGACAACATTTTTCCTCCTGCTGGAGGCATGAAAGGCAGGATGCAGAATATGAAAACAAGTTTGGAATTCTTCCACCGCTTCGAGCATAAATCCCCCATCTCCGTGCTCATCACCGTGTGTAGGGGCACTTTGTCCCACTGTTTCCAGGCTTTTTCCCCCTAATCCTATTCACAGAGCAGAGACAAACAGATAAATTAACAGCTGCCCCTTCTCCTGGGGAAAATGGAGCTGGTGATGGATGCAGCTTGTTCTGGCAGCTCCATCCCACAAAGCTCCTCCCAGTTTCCACTCCCAGCCGAGGAAAAAGATCCTCGTGAAGGAGTTTTGTGGCTGGTTGCTTTTCCTTGGCTCTCCCTGAGCATCCAAAGGAGTCATCTGGAGTTTGGCATCGATCTCTTTGCTCTGCAAAGTGCCAGAGGTGTTGGGGAGGGCTGAACGTGCCAAGCTCTGTAGAGACTGTGAAGCTTCTGTGCAAAATCCTCCTGCAGAGCTCTGCCAAACCATCCCAGCCCTGTCCTTCTGTCCCTGACTCATCCCTGCCCGTGTTCAGCCCCCTCTGTGGAAGGGATGATGATGATGAACGGGCACAAAAGTCAATTTGGCACCAATTTCCTGGAATTCCAGTGGTCCCTAACAGCAGCAGAGCCTGCTGATGTTATCACCTGGATCTGCTGAGGGTGAATTCAATGTCTGAGGTTCTCCCTGTGCATCCCTGGGCTGCTCCAGTGTTACCCTGGTTTTTCTGAGCCTTTTGATTTTCTTAAATGGAGTCAGATCTTTTTAGTTACTGTACAATATTAAGAGCAGTTTTCTACCTTTTCCCACAGATGTAACATAAACAAATCCTTTGTTTTTCATTCTCTGTCCTTTGCATGTTTCTAACCTGAAAACAATTGTAACTGACAATTGGTCTGGCCACTGAGGCTGAGGGGTGGAAACCCCAAAAAGCCAATCTTCTGCTAGACCCACAAATGTATAAAAAGTAAAAATAAACAAAGGGGCTCCTCTTCTCTCCGCTCTCTCAGCTGGGAGCTGGTTTGGAAGGACCTCTGCAAAAATCTCTTGTCTGCGTGTGAGTGCTTTGTGTGTCTCGGTGACACTCCAGGACTTCCTGAAGCCAAAAAAACTCCTCAGAGATGCCAGAGGTGCAGAAGCTGTGAAAGTTTCTGAAAGAAACGCTCAAGGTTTAAAAACCAGGTCAAAAATCTGAGGAGAAACCACGGAAATTTTACAAAGCAGGAGCAGCTGCCCATGGATGCACCGGAGATCTGGGGCTGGATTCCTTCCCTCCAGCACTTGTGTTTGAAAAGGTGCCCCTGGATCCTTGGGGATTTTGTTATCCTGGCTGTAAGCAGCTGGGAGATGAAAGCATTCAGGGATGTCATGGGAGTGAGGGTCAGTTAACTGGCACACACAGAGCCCTTATCTCAGCTGATCCCAGAAAACGCTTCCAAGGAAAAGCAGCTCCCAGTGGGAAAGGTGGCTCAGTGCCTTTATTTATAGCTCCTCAATGTTTTTGGGAGCATCCACCCAGAGACTCCTCATTTTTTCAGAGAACTGAGCAGAATCTGAATTCCAACCCCCTCTGGTCACAACTGCCCTGGGGTATTTTCCTTCCAGTGCAATCCCTGAATTATTTCCAAGAATTTTGCACATGGCTCAGCCACCCATTTTCCTTTGCTAACCTCTGCTGATTAAACAGTCTAGCGTGGCTCACAGGGATTTTTATTTGTTTTTTAAATAAATTGAAGGGTGATGGAGGAATAGAAAGGGTTTCAACACCACCACACCCTGTCCCACTGCAGAAACTCCCAGCACAGGCAGGGCTGGATATCAGCTGCCCAAATTGAGGGATGGTCAGGAATGGGCAATTTTTTCCCCCAAAAATGGGAAAAAGAGAATGAACAGAACTCAGCAGGGGTTTGGAGGAGGTGAGCTGGCTGTTCCCACTGGGATGGGAGAGAGAAGGAAGATCTGTTGCTGTGCTCTGTCCCTAAATCACTGCTGGGAAGAGCCACTTTGGCTTTCCAGACTCATCCAGGGCTCCTTCCCCTTCGTAGGAAGCAGCTGAACAAGGTCCCTGCCTCCTCTCTTCTGGAGGATCTCATCCAAAATGATGCAACTCCAGAAGAAAGAAACCACATCATTTACAGAGGCAAATGAAGCACTAATTCCCCTAAATTGGGATGTGAAGAGCAGAGTGTTCCCAGTCCCACAGATCCCAGAGATGAGCAGCAGCCCATTAAGGTGTCAGCACAATACCCACACCAACACAGCTCTTCACACTGGCAACGGGAACAGCTTTAAAATCTCTTTTTTTTTTTTTTTTTTTGGCTGGTAATGAATCTCTTGGGGAGGATAACTAACTTTGAAAATATTTGCTTTGCTTCTCATGAAAGGGAAGGAGTTTCAGGCCTGGTTTGGGATGCTCCTGGCGATGTTCAGGCTCTCCAGCCCCTCTCTGAGGTGGCTCAGGACGGGTGAGGTGCCCTGGGCAGGGCTGGGGATGTGCTCAGGTCCCTTCCACACTGGGTGTCCCCTGCCAAAAGGGCAGGATTTGGTGCCCAGAACTGA
This sequence comes from Hirundo rustica, assembly GCF_015227805.2. Classification (NCBI taxonomy): domain Eukaryota; kingdom Metazoa; phylum Chordata; class Aves; order Passeriformes; family Hirundinidae; genus Hirundo; species Hirundo rustica. The sequence continues at coordinate 1,850,822 of NC_053463.1, forward strand.
GCCAAAACCCCATTTCACCTGTGAGCCAAAGAAACTTCCACATTTGGAATCATCAAAGGTGCCCCTGGAGCAAGATGAGTCCCCCAGTCTTTGCTCTTAGTAAATATTAAATATAGTGCTGCATGATTGCCACTAATTAAAGAAATCAGCCAGGCTGCCTTCATCAAAACCCTTTTGGGGAAGAAATTTTGATTCTCAATTAGTCAGGAAAGTGCTGGGTGTATGGAAATTTAAATGCTGCTGGGGAAAATTGATGCTCCTAGCTGATTGCAGGCATCAAATTAGAGCCTACTTATTATTTTTGGTCGCGGTATCCAAAAATCTCAGGGTGAAAAGACAGATAAATCTACAGCTAGAAAACCCCTCCCAGTAACAGGCCGGCAAACTGGTTTGACAGACTGGGACTGTGCTCTGATCACTGGTGATGCCATTTTCCAGCAGGTTTTCCACTGGCAACCAGCAGCCCCTGCAATGCCAAGAGGAATTAGAAATGTGATTTTCTCCCAGCTCGTCCTCGCTGGGATGTGTTCCCTGCCGTGGGAATGTGTCACCAAATTGAGTTTAAGCCAGAGTGAGATTTGCTGCTGCCTCAACTTCAGTAAGGGCTTATGGTAAATTTTCATATTAATATTAAAGATTTAAATGTCTAAAAGCCGCTGTAACACCTCGGATTTGACCAGGGAGGGGTTCGGGAATCAGTTTGTTGGCTTAAATTTGTTCTTCAGTGGGTTTCTTACTTCACCTTCTCTATTTTTGATTGATGTTGAACACACTGGTCCCAGCTGTAGCTTCCCAAACTGTTACCCTGGTTTTTCTGAGTTTTTTATAGCCTTTTGATTTTCATAAATTGAGTCAGACCTTTTTAGTTACTGTACGATATTAAAAGCAGTTCTACCTTTTCCCACAGATGTAACATAAACAAATCCTTTGTTTTTCATTCTCTGTCCTTTGCTTGCATATTTCTAACCTGAAAACAATTGTAAATGACAGTTGGTTTAGCCACTTGGCTGAGGGGTGAAAAACCCCAGAAGCCAATCTTCTGCTAGACCCACAAATGTATAAAAAGTAAGAAATAAAACAAAGAGGCTCTCTCTCCACCCTGACTCAGCTTTGAGGCGGACGGAGAAACCTCTGCTCTGCAAAACCTCTTGTCTACGTGTGGCTGCTTTGTGCGTCTCGGTGACACCAAACCTTTTAAACCTCCCAAAATCCAGTGCTTGTGACATTAAACCTGACTTAATACCATTAAACCTGACTTAATACTCAAAACTGCTGCCCTTCATGCTCCAAACAGCAGGGAATTCCTAAAACATCATCAGCACTGCCAAGGAAAGCAGCTGGATGTCAGGAACGCTGGACAAGTGCTCCAAAGCCTCCTCCATGCTGCAGAATTCCTGGCTGTGGTATCAGAGGGAATGTGATCGATGTTTGCTGGGGGACAGGTCCCGGGCACAGCTTTTTAAATGGTTTTGAAGCCTCGGTGATTAGGGATGGATTAGGGAATCCCGTGCTGGAGATCTCCAAGCAGCGTTAATTAATGATTTACACCCCGTCCCTCCCTCCTCTGCAAAGCTTCGAGAGTTTCCCCATCCAGGCGATAACGACATCACAAATGTTTCGCCGCTTTTATTCATTTTGGTGTGGCTGAGGTTGGTTGGAGAGCGCCCAGCGGAGCCCCAAAATAGCCACCATTAAAGGAAGGCTCCACCAGAGGCTTTCCCAAGCGTTTTCCAGCAGCCAGGCATCCGAAATCCAGGTGTGGAACATTTTATTGCTGCCTGAAACAGGCCATAAAACGTCCCTGCTCCTCCTGGGGCGGGAGGTGCTGCCAGGGCTGCCGAGGTCATTCCAGGCTGAGGCAGGAGGAGCAAGGAGTGGATGCTCCCCACCCTCTGTGGCAGTCAGGGACTTCAAAAAGTATTAAAAATTCTTTCAAATTACGATTTTACGGGTGAAGAAGGGCGATAGTCTTGGCGAGAAACTCCTGTTGGGAGCACACTGTGAAGCGCCTGATGTGACTCACAGGATTCCCACAGGGAAGAACCCTCAGCGTTCCCACAGGGAAGAGCCCTCAGGTTGCCCAGTTTTACATTTTCCTCGCTCTCCTCTCCTTGGGAATGCCACCAGGATTTTGTTACGCTTTTGTTGTGTTTTCTACTTAACTGAACAGTATTTTTTTTTTTTTTTTCTCTTGCAGTTCTGTCACAGCTTCAGCCTCTTTTAAACCCTGAGGAAGCTGCACTGGGGGCCTTGGTGGGCTCCACAAACAATTCTGCCCCTCAAAGCAGAGGTACACCAACATTTGCCCTCTCCAAATGCTGAGACTGGCCAAATCTGAGTTCCTCTCTCCTGCCAGCGCCAGGGTTTGAATCACATCCCGCACTTCATGTGTCTCTGAGTGTCTCCATCATTCCTTCGTGTCTTTTTTGGGGACAGACGCTCCCTGAAGCAGAAGAGCGGCCCATGGCACCACGGCCTGCCCTGCTGGACAGATGGAGGTGCCCCAAAACATCGACTTTTTTTGCCGCTCCCCTTCCCAACTTCCTCCTCGCATTTTCCACAGCCAGGCAACACAGACCCTGCTTGCTCTGGGATATCTTCCAACACAAAGATGAGACACTGCTTTTCTTTGACCGGTTTGTTTAAGATATAGAGACCAGTTCCACAGCGGGACTGGGCCCAGCTTGGCTCGGTTCCCATATCCTCATAAATCACGGGCTGGCTTGAGAGAGTGCTTGTGAAGCCCTGCTGCAAAAAAACATTAGCTCAGGGACATTTCTCTGTCCCACCAGCTCCACCCTCCTCTGTGAAGCCATGGCCACTCCAGGAACCTACAGAGGGTTTTTTTGGGATCCCCTGTGGCACCCAGGCAGGACAGCAGCCACTCCGAATGAAGGAGCCTTTAGCTCAGACAGAAGCTGGAGGTGCTCCCAAGTCTCCAAAATTTTCCCAAAGGTTTTCTTCCAGCCTCGCTGCAGCATCCTGGGACGCCTCCCCTGCCGCAGCAGCGGTGTGACATCTCCTGGAAGGAAGAGGGTTGGATAAACTCATGAAGAACCCAGAGTAAAGGAAATGCATGATTATTCCTTAAGGACAGCAAGAATATGGTCCTGACACCGGGAGATGCAACCTGGGGAAGAGATGAGCTGGGAAGAAGAAGTCTTGGAAGTATTCCAAGAAATATCTGAAAGGTCCTGGCTCTTTCCCTATTTTTGAATCTCTTCCTCTCCTAGGTGAAGGTCCCCAAGCTGCCAGCACCCGTGTCCACTGCACAGGTCTCTGGCTGTGTAGCACTCGAGGGAAAGTTATTTTTAGGATCATTTTTCAACAGATGATGGAAACTCTTCGGTCACTTGCACAAACAGAAAATTATTCTGGCCAATGCCCAGACGTTTCTGGCTGCTTTTGAGCTCCGTGCTCATCAGCAGCCCTGGTACCTTCAGTGTCTCTTTGAGCTGTGACTCCTTCAAGAGAGGCAGCAGGAAAGGAGAGAATTTCACTGAAATTGAAAATGCAGGAGAATTTCACTGAAAATGAGAGTCTCAGGGCTCTGCTGGGAGGTGCAGGACAGAAAGAGGGAAGACAGAAGGTCAAGGACCAAGAAGGATGAACATTTCCTGCGTGCTCCTCCGTCAAGGAGGATGAAGATGATGAGGGCAGAGGAGAAGCTCCACCACATTCCAGGGAATCTGGGCGGTATTTCTGGATCACAGACACCCTGAGCCCTGCACCAAATGTGTCAGATCTGCTGGATGTGATGCAAGAACACGGTGACGTTTGTTCTTTTCGCTTTCCCCGGAGTTTGTTTGCAAAGGTTTGGCCTTAGAAGTCCATTTAAGACAAGCTCATTGAGAAATTATGCTCAAGTATTTATTCACCCTGATAACTCGAAGCATTTGGCTCCAGGCCCAACGACACACTTGTTGGGAATTAATTCCTTGATAATCTTTATCAGTTTGTGGTAGACACAGCAATAAACCTCCTCTGCGGATAGATTAATAACTGGAGAGCTGGTGAGGCATTAAATCAACCTCAAAAAGCTGTTTATTGTGTGTATCCTCCCCTGCAGCAAGGCTTACCCAGCCTGGGTAAAAAAAAACCTCTGGAAAAGCAGAGTTGGGAAGCGGGAATTTGAGGCTTCTGATGCAAAAGCAGCTCAGGCAAGGGTTGGGGGGAGGAGTGTGCAGCACTCAGGGGCTCGTCCCTGGAAAGGAATTGGAGCAGATCCTTGTGGCAGCACACAGGGAGAGGTTCTGCTCTCTCCACACATCCAATGAGGATTCTAGAGGTGGAATAAATGCCCAGGAACAGCCCCTCAAACCAGCTCCAACTCCTGCCACAATCCAGGCAGGATCTGTGGGAGGTGGGATCCCAGGGGAGCAGCCAGAGCCACAGGATGTGCAAAAGGAAGGGGCTGCCCAGGGAGGTTTGGGTCTCCATCCCTGCAGGAGTCCAAGGAATTCCTGGAGGTGGCACTCAGTGCTTTGGGCTGGGAACAAGGTGGGGACCAGACACAGCTTGGGTTTGATGATCCTGGAGGTCTTTTCTAACCTGAATGATTCTGTGATTCCGTGAAAAGAGTGCCAGTTGTTCATGCCTTGTAGCTCTCTAAGTTCTGGAGGTTTTGTGCTTAACTTTCCTTCTTTCCTTTAATTATCCTGATTGTTGAGTGTTTATGAATTGTAAAACCCAATTCCTGCATGGAGAAAAACCCCAACATTCCAACCTCATCATGTTGGCTTGAGAGCACCCAGTCTTTGCAGAGCCAATCCCACCCTGAGGGACCAGCAACTCCTGCTGCCAAAAATCCACGGGAGAAGCCCCTGCTTTAGCTCCCTCTCAAAGCCACGAGGCCAAGAGGCTTTTCCAGGAGTCTTCTCCAGGGCTGGTGGCTTCATCCATGGGTTCCTCGAGCCTTGGAAATGGTTCTGGGCGAACAGCAGCACCTTTAGGGTGGGGTGGGAGTCAAACTGAGCCCCTTCTGCTGCTCTGCACCTCCCAGAGGAGCAGGACAAGGAGCGTTCCCTCCTTTTCCAAAGCAGGACACGTTGTCCTAGGGAATCAAATCCGTGCTGCTGCTTCTGATCAAGCAAATTAGGAAGCCAATTATTTTAATGACTTCCCCCCCACACACACACCACCTTTATTTATTTAATTAATTTGTTTTTCAGGACACCAAGAACTTACATAACAATTATGTGGGCTGGCCTCCTACGGAGATTGTTTATCCTAATGATTCCCAACTTCAGCAGGATTCATTCCCGTGGCGAATAAAGGGGGAAATCCTGGCTTCTTGGAATATTTCACCCAGCTCAAATCAAGCACCTCTGGCAATAATACCGTGAGGGAAAGGCTAATTAAATAAAACTGTTGGGAAAAGCAGGATTTATTCCCTGTCTCCTTTCCTTTCCAGCAACACTTGGATCAGTTATTTAGGGAAGAGGCTCATCCTTCCTTTGAGCTCAGTTCAGATGCACCCGGATCAGCCCTTTTTTATGTCATATATTTATGATGGGACCCTTGGGATGTCTTTAAGGCTTGGGAACATTTACAGTGGAAGAAGAGGTATTGGCCCCTGATGCTTTTTGAAATCTATTTTTGTCTTTTAGAACAAAATATGATATTATTAAATATAACATTAACAGGATAACATTTTAAAAAGCAACACGAACAATACCAGCAATGCAGAAATGAAGTCACCAACAGAGTAATGTGAGTTTTGGCAGCTTCTCCCCAGAGAGTTTTTTCCCTGAAAAATCTGTTCAGCTCATAGCCAATGGAATTTGTCAGGGATCTGTGGTGAGGTGGAAGATGCTCCCGTTGTATCTGAGAATGTCAGCAGAAATCTTTCATTATTCCATCTATTTTTGTTGATGTTGACAACAGTTGCCATCAATTGGGCAACATTTGCTGACCACCGAGTGCAGGTGCTCTTTACAGAGGCACTGGAAAAGATCTGGGCTCTTTCCAGAGACAATTTTTGGGCTCTCTTGGCAGATGCTGAGGGTTTTTTATTTAATGCCATGGTCTATATATAAAATATAAAATAATTCATGATTAATCTAAGACCTAAAATAACTCAGGCCATATATATCTATTCGATAATATATTATATATATTCATTCTACTCACTGCTCACATCTAAAAATCACCAATTTCATGTTACTCAACCATTTTTCACGTCCCCGAAGATTTTTGCATTTCTGCCAGACCTGTTGGGGTTGAGTTCGCTTTGCAAAAATTTCTCGTTCCAGCCTTTATCTTTAATAAACATCCAGAGCTGTGAGGACAAATATCCATGGCTGCGTTCTCCTTCTTGGAATCACAGAATCCCAGACTGGGTTGGGTTGGAAAGGACCTTGAAGCTCTTCCTGTTCCAACATTTTGCCATGGGCAGGGACATCTTCCACTAGACCGGGTTGTTCCAAGCCTGTCCAACCTTGTTGCCTTCAATATTTACAACCCAAATCATTGTATGTGTCCATGATTCTATGAAAAGTAGAAAAAAAAATAAAATAATCATAATAAAAATTCCTTGGAACCAGCTCTTTTTTTTATTATTTTTTTCCCCAAAATAAAAGCACTGGAGGGATCTTAATTGCAAGTGAGCATCTCCACCTGCTAGAAAATTTTACCTTTTTAATTAATATGATTGATTTTTTTATTAAGGATGAGAAATGTCACATTCAGAATATTCTTGTCATAACAGGGACAAATTCCTGCTCCTGCCTATGCCGTTGCTGCCCACCACCTTGTGTCCAGGGTAAATTAATTCCCTAATTTTCATTCCAACAACAAAACCTGACTCTGAGAGCAGTCCCTGCTGCAGATCATTTATATTTCTGGAGCGTTTGCATGAGGGAAATATGAAATATCTTCCCACATTAAAGCTGTCCCATGAATTAATGTCTCTCCTCCACTTCCACTCTGTTCTAATTTCACACTTGAGGGGCAAAAGTTCCCTGGGGCCAGGGAGTTTCCTCACCCCAGAGTCCAGAGGGGAATCTCTGGCAAATCAGTGCCCTGGGAAAGCTGGTAGTGGATGGCAAAGGGATTTGATTCTGCGGGATGGGCTGTGCCAGGGGGTTCCTTTTCCCTCTGTGGACTCTGAGGCAATGATGTGCTGTAATTAACTCATACTCTGTGAGTTAATTACAACAATTAGAGGAACAGCTCTGAGCAGAGGCCGGCACTGGAACAAGAGAGGATGCTCAGACCTACAGGTCTAGAGAAAACCAGGGAATTATCTTCTTGCCCTAAAGCCTAAAATTCCTGGGAATTCCTCTCCCTTGCTTGTGCCAACTGGAATTTCTACCAGCTCCAGCCTGGGTTGCTCTGCATGTTTTTCATTCCTGCCAGGCTCCTCTCCTCACCCACAGCCCCAAACTCTCCTGGATGGAAACAGATGCAGGAATCTGAGCAGCCCCAGCTCTCTGAGAACCTCAGCATCCCTGTTTAGGGCTGGGAAGATGGAAATCCGTGGGAACTGCGTCCTTCTCACAAAGGGGCTCCCTCAGCCAAAGGATGAGCATGGGGGAGGCAAAATGAGCTTTGGAGGGATGTGCTTGAGACAACAATCCTGATAATTAAAAATAGATTATTTCCCTTATCAGCATGCATTAACAGCAATGCTCACAGCATGGATTGATCTTGCTGGGTTTTCTTTCTCTGCTGATTTTTAGTTCTGTAGCCTGAACAGGGAGACTGGGCAGGTTCACCCTCGTTTATGGTCCATCCCCCTTTTTGGCTCAAGTTGTGATGACAACAAATCTACCTGTGAAAAGGCTGATTAAATAACCCTATGAGATAATGTTTTTTTAAAAAAACAACAAAAAAAAGCTTATACAACCACCCTGCTGAGATCAGTCTGGAGCCTGGGGATGAAGCCAAGACTTCTCCGTTCCCTGGGTGAGGAGTCGGTGCCACGCTGGGATGTTCAGGCAGGTGAGATCCCATCTCCTGCCGCCACACCTGCACAGGCTGTGCCATGAGAGCAGGGTGCTGGCACTGTCAGGCAGTGATATCATGGTGCTGTCACCCACCACGCCCTGGAATTACACAGGGCTCTCGTTCAACTCTTTCTTGGCACGAGGATGAGAAAAGCTGCTTCCTGTCATCATCAGGTGTGGAGGTATGGACACCTGGGAACGCACCAGAATCCCAGGACGGGTCAGGTTGGAGGGGACCACAGAGGGACACGGGTGCCACCTCCCTGCTCCAGCAGGCCATCCCAGCCTGTGCTGGTGCCAGGGATTTCCTCCTGGAGTGCAGGGGCTTTGTTCCCCAAAAGTCACCCTTATGTCAGAAGGTCTGACCTCTCTCTGCTCATTCCACTTTCTCCCTCCCTTGTGTCCTAAAACACTTCATCAACAAGGAACATTTTTTATTTTTTTTTTCCCTTATTTACAGCCCAGGAATAGAGTTTTCCAGGGCCTTTCCAAGAGGGAGAGATACAATCCATCCTGGACAGACATCAAAAGGATGCCAGGCTGATTTAGGCTAATAAAGAGCATCATTGAGATAATAAGATTAAAGCTGACTTGTTCATGGTGTCCCTGCTGGAAACTGCTCCAGGATAGGGCTTCCATGTTCCTGGAACCTTGGGAATTAGAGAGGAATTTTGCTGTAGCCCAGAAAGCAATGACCTGATTGTGCAGCCCTCCCACACCCAGCACTTCAGAGGTTCCTTGGGAAAGATCGGGATACTGAAACGTTCCCTGCTCATTTTCCCATCCCTGGACAGGAACAGGCAGCAATCCCCAGGCCAGTGGGAACATCGTGTTCATCTTGTCCCTGCAGAGATCCATAGGACACATTCCCAAGGGAGCTGAAACAGCTGGTGGGGAGGAAGAGAAAGGCACCATATGGGTGAGTGTGAGCAGCTCCCCCATTTGCTGGGCTGGTTTAGAATCATGGAATGAGTTGGGTTGGAAGGAACAGTAAAGATCATCTCATTCCACCCCAGGCATGGGCAGGGACACTTTCCACTGTCCCAGGCTGCTCCAAGCCCTGTCCAAGATGGTCTTGGGCACTGCCAGGGATCCAGGGGCAGCCACAGCTCCTCTAGGCACCTGTGCCAGGGCCTGCCCACCCTCACAGGGAACAAATCCGTCCTGATATCACTGCTAAATCCACTCATTTTCGGTGTGAAGCCATTCCCCTCATCCTGTCCCTCCAGTTCCTGATGAAGTTCCCTCTCCAGCCTCCCTGCAGCCCCTTCAGACTCTGGAAGGTTCTGTGAGGTTTCCACACAACCTTCTCCTCTCCAGGCTGGACATTCCCAGTGCTCCACTCCCTTTATCAACTTTGTGGCCTCCTCTGGAACTGCTCCAGCAGCTCCATGTCCTTCCTCTGCTGGAAGCACCAGACCTGTGCCCGGTATTCCCCATCCACCTGCAGTTATCCAGCTGCAACATCATCCCCAGGAGAAGCAGGACTTGCCCAGCCACCTCCACTCTCCCCCATCCTGCAGCACCATTTCCAAAGAGCTAATACCTCCCACGACTCCAGCATCCCAAGAGTTAAATGAAACCGCGGACGAGTCCCAACAACAGGGGAAAAAGATTCATTTATTCCAGGCTTTCTGTGGAATTGCCCTGGAATACACCCGGCAACTCAGGAAAAAGCGAAGCGCTCCCTTGGGAAGCGGTCTGGGACGGCGGCTGTCCCCCCCGGGAGGATGCGGACGGGCTCTGCCGTGGTTTTGGGGCAGCTGTGGGGCAGCTGGGCTGGCTCTGCCCCGTGAGGGACGTGTGGGGACCGTTCCCTGTCACATGTGGGGACCGGCCCCTGTCCCCGGGCGGCCCGGGACCGCTGGCGCAGCGCTGGGGCCTGCGGAGCGCCTGGCACAGGCCGGGCAGGCCCCGCAGCCCCCCCCGGGCCTGGCAGGTGACCACAGGAAGCCCCGAGCTCCTGAGCTCATTTCCACCAGCCCAGGGCTTCGTTAGGAGCAAAAAATAACTCGGGAAAACAGAGCCGGAGCCCTTGTCCTGGAGCGCCTCAGTGACTCAGGTGCCTCCCTTCCTGCAGGGCCCGCAGCTCCTCCTGTGCCGCAGGAACCGCCGCTGGCACCTGGGGTCGTTTCTGTCACCCTGATCCTTAAAAAGCAGCCGTCACCATCGCTAATCACCACAAATTCCGTTTCTTCTTTGCAAAAAGTAGGGGTTTGCACCGAAGAACGGGAAGAATGCTCCTAAGCCAAGCTGCTGTCCCCTGGTGTTATTCCTCCTGAGATCCCCTGGGCATTTCCTACGGTCTGGCTGTGTGAATAAGGAGCTTTCCCAGCCCATTTCCAAATAAAGCTGTAGGAACAGCCAATTTTTCAGCTTGGTGGGCGAACAAAGAAAGCAGAGGGAAATTAATTAGCTCAGCCCGAGCAGAGCTACATTTTCCCCTCTGCTGTTTGTAAAGCAGCGGTGACAAAGAAGGTGAACTAGACCCAAACCAAGAGATTTATTTTATCTGGGGACCATTGGTTCTTTTTTGTAACTTCTTTTCTGAAATATAGGTCACATTTCAAAAGGGAAAAACCAAGCAGTGATTCTGAAAGATGAGGCTGAAAGGCTTCTTTCAAGCTGTCTAAATGAAAAAACTTCAGCACATTTGGGGGAAGGGAAATCCTTGCGGGGCACAAACACGCACAAAACCTGACCCAAAAATGTGTAAATCATTTCTTTCTCCCATAAAGAGCATTTCCCTCCAAATTTTCAATCTGCTGGGGACAAAATTCCACAGATCTCCTTGGCAGCATTCCCCTGGGTAAGGGCTAAGTCTGAACAGGGGATTGATAGAAAGAAAACAAGATCCGGGGATAAAGATTCCATCCAAGAGCAAGGCATGGAAGAAGCCATGGCAGGAAACGAGTTTGCTTCCAAGTCAGGCACTACTGGACCCCGTGGCACAGCAAACATCCTTTGATCCGGCTCCAGGAGTCACTGATAAGCGGGGAGGGTTATTTCTCACTCCAAGTTTTTGATAAGAAATGTCCACATGCTCCCCCCAGAGGAATTTAAACACAAGAAACCCAAATCTGGCAAGGCTTAGTTCCACTCTGCTGTGCTTGGGGGAAAAAAATGGAGCAATTGAGCTCAGTCTGTACCCAGCAATTTATTAAGCTGTGCATAATTAATGAGCAGTGACGTGTTCCATGTGTTTTCTGAAGCGATCCCATTTCCTGGGGATGAACTCACAACTGACTGTGCATTGCTCCTTCTTCTGGCTCACATTAAATATGAAATATTCATGGAAATACCAACTTTGCAGTGTTCTTCACACTGAAATGATGGTTTACAGCAGAAGGACCCCACCGCCACCCAAGAAACCTTAAAAAGAGGTGGCTCAGCTCATTTTCCTCCCTCGGGCTGAGGAAAGGACCTCGGATCTCCTCACTTCCCTCACACCCAACATCCCCCAAACCTTCCTGCTTTCACAGTAACCGTCCTGATTATCTTCTGGAAGGCAGCTACTCAAAGTCTCAGATTTGGTCAGAAATCCATCCAAGGGGGACATCCATCTGTCTGGGGACAGCATTCCCAGCTGACAAACTCCCTCTTTTGCAACCTCGCAATTCCTGCAAAAAACACAGAGGCTCCTCGGGAGAAGCGCCTTGAATATGATGTAGAATTTAGGGGTTCTAAATTAGCAGAATTAAGAAGAATTAATAGAACTAAGTAGAATTAGTAGAATTAAGAAGAATTAAGTGGAAGTAAGTAGAATTAAGTAGAAATAAGTAGAATTAAGAAATTAATAGAATTAAGGGTTCGAAAATAATAAATATTAGTGTGCAACACACTGAGAGAAAAGCCTTGGTCTGACCACTTCCTGCAGCAAGAAGAGCAAACACACCCCCTCAGGGTGTGAAAACACATCCTCCCAAGGTGTCAAAACATATCCCCTCAGGATGTGAAAGCACATCCACCCAAGATGTGGCTGTGAAGGAGCTGCGCCTCTTTCAAGCCCACCCTGGTCTTCCAGAAGCCCTGCAGTGACTACAGGGGATGGCTGAGTCCTCAGTGCCACCTCCTCCCGGCGCACGGATTGGGATCCTCAGATGGGCCAGGCATCTTTGGGGGATGTGGGAAACCCCCTGAGGGCCAGGGGCAGTCACACGTGGGGGACATTTGCTGTCAGGTCCAAGCAAGCCGGACACTCGGCGCTGCAGTGGGACTGGAGCGTTCCCTTCCACAGCTTTGTCCCAAACCTCTCGGACCCCATTCCTGCAGGGATGCCCGTTGGATCAGCAGCACCAGTCAGACCTTTCATATCCGAGTCACTCTGCCAGTTTTTCCCACTGGGCTGGGCAGGGTTCAGCTACTGGCACCTCTCATTTCTGGGATTTTTTTACCCATTCAGGCTTTATCCTCCCCCAGCCACGCTGCCAACCAGCAGAGATTTTGTGCCATGCCAGGTGAAGTTCCCTGTTGCCCTGTGGGAATTAATGGCTCTGGGCAGCCTCCACATCACCCTCTGAGCCCTGATGAAGTTAAAGAATAAAATAAATAATTCAAATGGCAGATGAAACCCTCCCCTAGCGCAGAGCTGTGGGAGGGTACTGATCCACCTTTATTGCTTCCTACTTTTAAACATTCCCTCTGCTCCATCCGTAAGACCAAAGTCAAAGTGACCTCCAAGGCTGTGGCCAGTGAGCTGTCACCTCCTCGGCCGTCCCACAGCTGGCACAGAGGTTCTGGATTTACCCATAAAGGACCTCACCAGCAGCAGCACGTGATGGTGCAGGGCACATTTCCCCAAAACTGGGTCAAACAAGGTGTTTTCCCCTCCTGAATTCAGAAGTGACCACCACGATGTGGAAGCAGCACACGAAATCTTAGTGGAGCTGCAGCTTTGCTGCCATTCCTGCCTTAACAGTGAGGGGCAGAAGGTGTCCTGTGGGAAGGAGGGATCAGTGCCAGGATGCCCAAACCCCACTGAGGTCAGGTGCAGGGTAGGGACGGGGCTGGAACAGAGCCCAGCGCCAGAGCTCAGCTGCTCTCTCCACCTTCCTGCTGCACGGCAGGGAAAGAGAAGCTCAGCTTAATTGTTCTCCGGACAATTAAACTTTGCAAAGGCACATGGAGGCTGCAGCACTGCAGAGGAGGTGGGTGAGAGAGAGAGGGAGGTTTGTGGCAGAGCTGAGAACAAATGAAGGGCACGTGAAGGGAGGGGTGGAAGTTAAAGAGATCTGAGAAGGTGATTATCAAAAACAGAGAGAAGAAGGAATTTCGGGAAGGATTTCTTCATGGGAAGGGTGGTCGGGCACTGGAAGGGGCTGCCCAGGAAGGTGGTGGAGATGTCCAAGGAAGGCCTGGAAGTGGCACTCAGAACTCTGGGCTGCTAGGAATGTGGGCATTGGGCACAGCTTAGATTCGATCATCCTGGGAGGATTTTCCAGCCTCCAGGTTTCTGGAATTCTGGGATTCACCAGCCCCCACAGCAGCATCTTCCAGGGAGCTCAGGGATGAATGGGATGGGGAGAAACAAACCCTGAGGGACACGAGTCCAACAAGAACCCACCGTTGTGCTGTGGTTACCCAGACTGGGCTGAGGCTCTTCCAAAACTCCAATCAGCCTGGAAGGGCAGGGCAAGGCAGGGGGAACACTCTGAAATGGGAGCAGGGACTGGCAGCACATCCCTTAGTGGGGACAGAAACTCCCTTCCCCTCCCACAACAGCCCAGGGCTACAGAGGAGGGTGTTGGGAAAGGATGTGACCTTTGGGAGAGCAGGGAAGCTTTGTTATTCCACAGCAGCTACAGCCTGAAGGAAGATTAAGTTGTCCCAGGGACAAAGCTGAGCTCTGCAGTCTGGCTGCCAGAGCTTTGTCAGGGCAGGGTTGGGTTTAATGAGGGCTGACGAATAGCAATGGAATAAAGGGGCCAAAATGATCTCGGAGTACATCTGCATCAGCCAAACGTGTCCCATCAGAGATCTCTGCCACATCAGCCGCTCCTGTGTCCCCCAGCTGGGATTCCTCCTTGGAAGGGCTCTCCAAAGAGGGGAGAGCTGGCACAGAGATGTAAATGGGGATCTCTGGGCTGTGCTGGACACAGATCCAGCTCGTGGAGCCCCTTGGGGAGTGCCTGGCGTGACTCAGGCATGGTCACACATCCCCTGAGCTCGTCCTGAGGGCCACAGCCTTTCCACACACACTGGCACCGCAAAGCTGCCCTGGAGATGCCATCTGTCACCTCGCCACCTCTGCAGGGCCACCACGTGTCCCTCGACAGCAGGGCCATGACTCAGCCACCACAAACCAAGGATCCCCACGTTCGCTATTTGTCGTCATGCTCTGCAGTCTGGTTTTCTCCCCTTTTGTTTCCAGGATCCATTTGCAAAGCCAGGGAAAAAGAAAAGAGGAAAAAAGCAAACTCATTTCCATTTTCCTGGGATATTTCCATCTTCCCACAGCCACCTTCTGCCACTGCTCTGGTATCTGTGAGAGTGACCTGAGCTCTGCAGGGAAAGGAAGAGGACTCTGAAGTCTTCAAGAAGGAAAAATTCCTTCCCTGTGAGCGTGGGCAGCCCTGGCACAGGGTGCCCAGAGAAGCTGTGGCTGCTCCTGGATCCCTGGCAGTGTCCAAGGCCAGGCTGGACGGGGCTTGGAGCCACCTGGGACAGTGGAAAGTGTCCCTGCCATGGCTGGGCTGGCACTGGATGAGCTTTCAGGCCAAACTTCTAATTCTGTTTCACTGGTCTCCCCCAGTCAACCAAAATTAACCCGAATTCTCCCCGCAAGTCTTGGGCTTGCTTCATCCCTATCCCCACGTGCAGGAGAAGCAGCTCCCTCAGGAAAATTCCCTGCAAAAACCTCTGGAAACTGCCCCAAAGCAGGATTTTCGCTGGCAAAGCACCATCCTTGCCAGGCCAGTGGCATCAGAACGGTTTCATCTGCCCCAGCTGTGCCACACTCCCTTCCCTCGGTGCCCCGCTCTCTGCCAAACCCCACCGGGGGCTCAGAAAAGCTCGGTTTGTTTTGGGGGCGCTTGCAGAGTTCACAGCCTTCACAGTGCCAGGCTCCCTGATTAAGATAAACAATTTCCGTGACACTTTCCTAATTATGGAGAAGAGTTTCCTAAAGGGGACTGAACTCTCTGCTCTGCTCTGATGGGAAAGGGAATAACTGACATAGTTGCAGCATTTTTCATGCTGGAAGATCCAAAACCCTGCTGCAAACACAATCTGGGAGTGGGGATTGCTTTGCTCAGCACTGAAACACAGCTTTGAGAGCGAAAAGGAGCAAGGCAGAGATTGTTTTGGGGGTTTAGGCCAGGAATTGGGAGGTTTCATAAAGAGGACATTGCAGTTTGGGGGGAGAATCACAGATTTGAGGACAATTCAAGCTGACTGTGGCCCAATTCCTCTTATGGGTAATGCAGAGCAGTTGGATGAATGCTCTGTTTAGGACCAGGATTTTCCTCTCTGACAAACCATCAAAGCTCTTCCAAAACGGATCCAGCCTCATCCTTCCCAAATCTCTCTGTAAATTCCCTTTGAGGATTAGGAACACAATCGTTGGGAATGGCATTGCTCAGAAACGCTCTAGTTCAGGGGAATGATCTTCTCCTTGTCCATGGAAGAGGAGCTCAGAGCCAGCCAGGAGAGCCCCCAATTCCCAGAATTTGCCCACCTAAACCGGGAAAGAGCTGCCAACACCCCCAGCCCAGGGAGGAATCCCCATGCAGCTTTTTGGGGTGGGGTTTATAGGATTTGGGTTGCCTAGACCAGAGCTACTAATGCCAGCATCTGTCCCTTCACCTCCAAGGGGATCAATATTGGGTCTGGCTGTGTCCCAAGGTGGAATAAGGGACAAAGGACTCGCTGCAGGTGCCACGTGTGGCCACAGCCCCTCGTCCCTGCACCCCCTGCTTGGGGACATGGACAGTGGCACTCTGGGGGTGGCTTGGCCACTTCCCACCTGCTCTCAGAGCTGTGGTGCCACTGTGAGAAAAGCAGAGGCAGCCGAGCTCCGAGTGGGAAGAAAGGGGAAATGTTGGCAAGTCCTGAACCTGTCCATCCTGAACGTCACTGCTCCTGCAGGTGACACTCCTGACCCCTGAGGATGGCTCAGGGCAAATCCAGGAGGGTTTTCCTCTCCCACATTCCTGCTGGGATGTCCACAAGCCCCTCCATCGAAGAGGGAGGGAAGCAGAGATTCCTCTTGCAGGACACTTGTCCCCAGCGGGACACAACCCCGCCTCACCCATGGTGGCTGTCCCCTTGCCTGGACAAGTGACAGGGACCCCCTGCTCTGCCTGGGCTGTTTTTCCCAGCTCTCCCCCTTTCCCCAGCTCTGTCCTGGAGTCTTGCACTGGCTTGAAGCTGTTTTTCAGGGGAGAAGGATAAACAGAGCTCTGAGGGACACTCGTGACTGTTTATTTGCCTGGTGCTCTTGCCTCCTTTCTTGGTCATGGTTGCAAGAAAACAAATTTTTTTTTCAAACTTTAATAGAAAAAATCAAATTAATGGCTTCCTCCATCCACGCTCTGCTGGCCAGCAAGAGCAGCTGTCACCCACAAAGGGGGGGAATTGTGACCCTGAAAAATCTGGGAACAGGTCCCTGGCTTTGAAGAGAGGCTGTGATCAAACGTAAGGAATTTCTTCTCCAGGGTGGCTGCACAGCCAGGAGTGCCATCTTCTGGTGCCAGCTCCAGGACCATCCCCCAGATGGGCACGCAGAATCCCAGGGGCACTGAGGGTGGAAAAGTTCTCCAAATCCATCAAATCCGAGCTGTGCCCCATCCCTGCCTTGTCCCCAGCCCAGAGCACTGAGTGCCACCTCCAGCCCTTCCTGGGACACTCCAGGGATGGGGATCCAAACCTCCCTGGGCACTTCCAGTGCCTGAGCTCCCTTTCCATGGGGAAATTCCTGCTGCTGTCCGAGCTGAGCCTCCCCTGGGCCAGGCTGAGGCCGTTCCCTCTCCTCCTGTCCCTGTTCCCTGGGAGCACAGCCCGACCCCCCCGGCTGTCCCCTCCTGTCAGGGACTTGTGCAGAGCCACAGGGTTCCTCCTGAGCCTCCTTTTCTCCAGCCTAAAGATCCCACTCAGTGCAGAAGGAGGAGCACACTCCAGTGTGTCTTTTCCAGTTCTTTTCCACCCTCCAGCCCTTCTCCTCCAGCTGCTTCCCTGCAGCCTCTCCTGCGCTGCTGGATTTCCTGGCCCATCCCTTCAGGCTGTCAGCGTTAAATGTCTTTTCTTTTGCCACCACTGACCCTCTTTCCCTGGATCCCCACTCCTGGCTCATCCTGGGAGAACAAGTTCTTCCTGGCTGTTCTTCCAGCCGGGAGCTGCAGGGAGCGAACGCTGTGGACTGAGCTCCGTGCCCTGAACCTTCTCCTCTGACAGATGTTCCCTGGCTGCTCCTTCCTGCTCACCTCTGGGGCCAGGAGCAGCTGTCCACTCCCTCACACTTCCAGCTGGGAGTGACTCAATGGAAAAACGCTGGGTCAGGAGCAGATATCTGAGCTGTTTCCTTCCCACCTGCCTGGGGCGAGCGAAAATACAAACCTAAAAGGCATCCCTTGAGCTGCTGGTTTGGGATTTGGGGATGTTTAACAATAAAGTGGATGGAAAGAAGGAGCTTTGTGCAGGTCTGTGGGTGCTGATGGGGAAACGAGGCCAGGGCTGAATGAGGGAATAACAAACCAGCGGGACTGGGAACCAGAGAACATCCCCAGCTCGTGCTGAGGCTCCAGGGTGGTCACTCGGGTTCTTCCAACAGGGCTGTGTGTTCATCTGGCCCTAAATGTGCCTGGGATCAGGACAGTGTCCCGTGGGCACGTCTCATCCCTGCTGCTCTGGCCTGTGCAGGATTTCAGCTGCACAACTGGGAGAGCTTTGGCTCCGTGGTGCCCTGGAGAGGAGGGAGCTCAGCCCAGGCTCCCCAGCAAACCCAGGATCCATTCAGGCTCCTCCATCCCTCTCTCCATGTGCAGGATAACAAACTCCATGATTAACAACACTCTGAGGATGTGTTTCTCCAGGGCAGCAAGAACTCGCAGTGTCAGTGCCTTCAGAACCTCGGGCTGCTCCACTGGAGCAATCTGCAGATGCAAACTGGAGATAGGGAAATGAGCTGCCAGGCCAGGATCCAGAAGGACATCTGAGAAATCAGGCAATTCTATTCCAAAGGCATAACTTTTTGTGTTCTCACAGCTACAAATATAGCTCCCAGAACAGGCTCTTCTCTGGCACTGCTTGTCTATTTGGCTCATCAGAGTAGTAGCCAGGCAGAGGATAAAGATCTTTGCTATCAACCCTTTTAGCTAAGAAATGGAGCCTAAATGAACCTTTTATAGACAAACATCTGGAGGAGGGTGGACGGAGTGAAACTGTGCTGGGAATTCACTCCAGCACTTCTGCAATCCCCTTTCTCTCTCCAAGCTTTCCCAGTGCTCTTGCTCTCCTTCAGGGGACACCATTTACAGTTTCTCCCCTGAGTTTCCCCAGAATTTTCTGAGTGATTGCTCTGTAATAGGACCACGAGGCTGATGAGGGGACTGGAGCACATTCCCTATGGAGCCAGGCTGAAAAAAGCTGGGGATGTTCAGCCTGGAGAAGAGAAGATTGTGTGGACACCCCTCAGCTTCTTCCAGTATTTGAAGGGGTTCCAAGGATGGAGGAGAGGGATAATTCATCAGGAACTGGTGGGACAGGACAAGGGGAATGGCTTCACACTGACAGAGGGGAAATTTAGGTTGGATACGTGGAAGAAATTCTTTACTGTGGGGCTGGGGAGGTACATCTGATTAGGATTCACGGGATCTCTGATGTTTGTCAAGCAATTTCTCTTCCTGATTTACTTCCTAGGTCCAGTGGAATGCCAAGGTAAGCCGGGTCTTGGACCAGGAGGTCCCCACATCCCTCAGCTGTTTAGACCCTCTCTTGTGACATTCCTGTGCAGTAAAAGCAGTGCCTGTTTATACATTTGAAATGTGCTTCTGCCTAAAACACCCAAACGCAGCCTTGGAACTGCACTTCTCCCCTGTGCATCTGTTTTCCCTTTAAACATCCCATGCATGGAACCCCCCAGACTGGACCCTTTTTTGAACTCCCAGCCTGATGAAGCAGCTCTGTCCATCTGAAGCCATTCCACCTTGTCCTGTCACTCCAGGCCCTTGTAAACAATCTCTTTCCATCTCCCCTGTAGCTCCTTCCAGGCCACAGTTCAGTCATCCCAAAGCCTCTTTTCTCCAGGCTGAACAATCCTAACTCTCCCAGGTCTAATCCCCAATTTCACCTTGTGTTGGAGTGCAGGGTATTCCTTTGGCTGCCCTGGAGGGTCAGAGACCTGGACAGGGGGGTCTGGGACCCTGGCCCAGAGCCCAGAGGGACACTGGCTTTGATCCCAGTCCATGGGAAAGGCTTCCTGCACTGCGGGAAGGATTGCAGGCCACAAGAGTGTGAAAGAACGGAATTTAGCTCATCACAGGGTGAGAAAACAGTAGGTTTGGGGTTTTAGCATGGAAGTGAATGGGAGCAAGATGGAGGATTTGGGGCGTTGTCTCCTGCTTCTTCTTTCTTCCTCCCTCACTCCATTTTCTGCGGTGATGGTGGCACAAAGTAGTTTAAAGAGATTGGGTCAGAGTAAGGATGACTTGTTTAGTATAAGTGATAGGTATTGGCAAATAATGATAAATAAAGAACACGTAGCAATTAGTATAAAAGATAACGACTGCCCAGCTCGGGAGGAGTCAACAGATGCCCGAGCAGCTGCACAGCCCTTTGCTGGGCACTGAGAAAATTGTAAGATAAGAAAGAATAAACAAAGAGTGCAACCTTGAAAAATCAGAACCTGAAGACTCCGTCTCTTTGTTACATCTGGCTCAGATCTTTGCAGAGGGCAAAAAGACTCTAAAACCACCTGAATCTCGGAAGAGAAACCGAGAACCTCGGGCAAATTTTAGGGCCAAACCTTTCGTCTTTGCCACCCTGAGGTCCTCTGAGTCAGTTTGGTGACAGTCCTTGTCCGTGGCTTGGCTCCCTCACCCTTCGTAGCTACAAAGAAAACTGTCCTTTCTTGGCCTTTAGCCTAAACTTTGATGTCTTTCCAAGTGCTTTTCGACTGTGTTTTCGTTTATGGACAGCTGAAACTTTCCCAGTGTAGATAAAGGAGGTTTTTGGTCGATGTCACTTATGTGGTTTGCTGTGAAGAATGTGTCAAAGTGCCTTTCTCAGCAACCTTTGTGGGTCCCAGTGATCTGCAGACATCGCCCTGAAAACTTCCTCTGCTGCATGAACAGAGCAGGAGGGACCAGGGCTGGAGGCGCCACGTGAGGCTTCATGCCTTGCACTGAAAATCAAATGATAACCGTGGTTTCTTCCCATGTTAGGTCTGTAAAGTTGTGAGTTGATTTAACACCCCATGAATGTTCAGGGAAATACTCTCAGCTCCTGAGCCCAGCCTGGCCAGTCGCTGAACCAAGGCTTGAACTGTTCACAGCACTTCTTTCTTCGGCCGATTCAATTTGAGATGATTTCTTCATCTTTATGACTTGCAAAGAATATCCTGAAAAGTCCAGTTCGGTGCTAAATAAACAATCTCATTTTTGATTTATATTTGTGTTGCCAGTGTGATTTCCTGAGATCTGGCTGTGCTTGGGCTGGATTTCATGTTTAAAATTATGTTTGACCTTAACAGACTCTTAAACCTTGCCAGCTCTTCGCTGTTTATTTTCATTTTTTCCCCCCTTCTTGCCTCCCATTCCCACATGGATGGAATTCCATGAGAACACCCCTCCATTTGGATTTGGGGATCTTGTCCCCTATCCCTCCATCATTGTGACCTCTCCTTTGAAGCCAGGACTATTCCTGAGGAAGAGCCCTCTCCATGACAATGGATGTGATTGAGCCATGAAGCAGCACAGGGCAAAGGAAGATCCAGGAATTATTTTGATATGTAAATAATGCACTTTTTAGGGTGTTCTAAGGTAAACCAGCAGGGGCTCTGGTTACCCTTCAATTCCTGGCTCACTCCTGAGACACATCACTGTGGAATAACCAATTCGTCCTAAATTTAATCTTTCCACCGCTGCCAGGTCAAGTGGAGCTCCTTAATCACAGAGTCCTCAAGGAGCCAGGAGAGTCCTCGAGAACCCTCCAGGAATAAACACACGGTGGTGGGTGTCCCTCTCCCAAACTGCTTTTCTGGAATGCCAGGACACTGAGGGCACTGGATACCTGCACAACAGCCGAGCAAAAGACAACTTTCCATCCTTACTCCACCTCCTCCTTCTCCCCAAACCTTTCCATGTGTGTCCAGACCTTGGAGGAGAAGCTGCTCTGAGCCCAGACCAAGCTCAAGCCCTTGGGGAGGGTCCTGAGTTGGGGAGCAGGAGAGGGACCAGTGCTCCCAGAAAATTGTCACTGCCATTCCCAGGACACTTTCCTGACATTCCACCTCCTTGGAGCAGGGCGGGTTGGCACCTGCAAGGAATATTTTGCTCTGCTTTTCCATTTATCTGCAAAGTAAAGCCCAAAGCCCTTTCTCCACCTTTAATCACAGCGTTTCAAGAGAATTTCCCAGTGAATACACACGGCCACTTATTGGCTCTGTCTCCTCCTCAGCTGGAGTTAATTCGGAGAATAATGGAGGAACTTTATCTATTAATTAAAAATAATGACTTTATGAACTGGCAGATGCGTTAAACTTCGAAAGACCTGTGTTGAAGCCCAATAGGAGCAGTCAATTTGCAAGCTGGAATAATAAAGGAAATTGCCTTGGAATGGCTTTGTCCTGTGAGATGAAATCCTCTCCAGCCATGAGAAACTGCAAAGGGAATTAATACTGGCTGGTAGTCCTTAGATTAACCACGTTTACCACCCCGTTTCAGAGGTGTGGATGCTTCTCTTGTACCAGGAAAAACCGGGAAAGGACATTTTCCCCTCCCAGGTAAATTCACCAAGGAGCCGTTGCGGTGATTCCCGTTTGTTTTCTTCCCAATTGTTTCCAGATTGGGCCCGCTCATTTCGCAAACAGAAGGAGTCCAGCTGGATGTTTCACGCTCCTCACATCCCCACCAGCAATGAAAGCTCTGCTACCTTTAATGTCACAGCAGAGAACAGCACCAGCCCGGCAAAGGCACAGCTGGGTGCCCAGGAGTGGTCATGGATGGTTACACTGCCTCACCAGAGCTTTGGAGATGTCCTAAAAACTCGGGAATGGGCACTGAATCCTGGAAAAAAACTTGCTAGAGCAAAATATAAGATCTAAAAGTGTTGGATAGCACCCAAAGAAGGGACACGGGGATGGGGAAGGGTCTGGAGCAGCTGAGGGCACTGGGATTGTGCAGCTGGAGGAGACTGAGGGGAGACTCCTCGGGGTCTGCAGCTCCAATCTCTGCTCCTGGGACAGGGACAGCACCCAGGGCAGGGCTGGAGCTGTACCAGGGCAGGTTTGGGTGGGATTTTGGGAAAGGTTCTTCCCCCAGGGGGTGCTGGCACTGCCCAGGCTCCCCAGGGAATGGGCACGGCCCCAGAGCTCCAGGAGAGCTTGGACAGCGCTCCAGGGATGCCCAGGGTGGGATTTTGGGGCTGTGCAGGGCCAGGAGCTGGACTTGGATCATCCCTGTGGGACCCTTCCAGCTCGGGATATTCTGGGATTCTCTGACTTTCAGATGGGTGACACAGACAAACCCCAGAGCTACCTGCAGCCCTCCAGTGTCCTTCCCACCGCGGGGATGTTCTGAATGTTCTTCCTCCATGGGGGAAACAGGGGAGACCCCAATGCTTTGGGGTTTGGAGGGACAGCACAGCTCTCACTGCTCACTCTCATTTTAAAAGAGAAGCGTTTACACAGATTAGACAGCAAAACCATTGGGTGAGATGTTTTCTCCCACTACCAAGCACAAGGGGTGGCAAATACTTGACTCCAGACTCATCAGGCCTCCAGCAGTGGAGACAAAAGTTCAGCCTGTGCTCTGGGACTGGAGCTGAATTCGGGGTGACAACCTGTGGCTCAGGTTGGTAGCTGGGAGGTCACAGAGCTCCTGGGTGCTGTTGCTTTTCTCAGAGCTGCCCCAAACATGTCCCAGGTGCCCAGGGACCTGTCCTGAATGCCCAAATACCCGTGGGGAAGCTGCTGGACACCTGTGAGGAGCTGGCGGCAGCGTGGTGCTGGCTCTCCTCCTGTTTTCCAGCTGCCACTTCAATTAAAAGGAGCTAAAAATACCCCAAAGCTCTCCTGACAGCATTTTCCACGGAAGCAGGAGGAGAGGGATGCTCTGCAGGCATGAATGAGGTTGTATTTAGGTTGTGTTTATTTGGGCAATGAGGGAAATCTGGATCTCTTGCCCCTGCAATGATGAGTTCAGGAAGCTCTTCGGGGAACAGGCAGGATTATGTTTTTCAGCTGGGGATGCACCAGGCATCCAAACAAATAAATATCAGAGCGTGGAGAGCCCAGCCAGGCCCCGTCTCCACCCTGGCAGTGACAGCAGGACAGCACAGGAGCTTGGCCAGCGTGGTGGAGCAAGGCCTGACTGCTCAGATCTGCGTGTTCCACCCTCCTGACAGCTTTACAACACCAGCTCCCTGCCATGAACCTGGGAAGGAACTCATCTGCTGTTCGCTGTGTCCTCTCCACCTCCAGGAGCGCGAGGTCACAGCACGGGCGACGGAGCCTAGAGATGGGAGCCAGCTCGGGAAAAAGCATCAGGATCTTTGCAAATCTGTCAAATTTGGGATCGCTGGAGTGGAAAGAAACCCTCAGGCACCTCCCACGCCTCTGCAGGAAGAACATTTCCCCTCTCCTTTGAAAAATCTGTGTTTGTCTGGAGAGCTTTAGGCCAGGCTTATCCTACCCTCCTAAATTAAGGGGTTTTGTGCTGCACACCTGCACTGGGTGGAGCTCACTGCTTCCAGCTGCCTGGCAATGATGAGCAAGGGCAAAAACAGCCCCACTTTGGATTTGTGGCAGGTTCCCTACGGCACCTTTGCATCAGCCCTGCTGTGAAATCCCTGTTCTCCACATGGAAGCCCCAGCCAAAGCCCCCTGGCTGCTACAAACCCGCCTGGGCAACGTAGGTGTGAGTTGGTGTGAGAATAGAACAGATGCTCAAAGCGTTTTGTTCCTCTGAGAGCAAAAGGATTCTCCCACAGCCACGGATGTTGGGTGGAAAGAGAAGGTTTCTCCCGCAGGAATTCCTTCCTCCTCAGCCAAGCAGCAGTTCAAAACAGACGTGGGGGAGTCTCGCTCTCGAAAGCTCCTGCCCCACAGGTCCTGACAGAAAAACCCCAAAGCAGGTACTTGGGAAGATTTGGGTTCTTGTCAGCCTCAGCCCCCCAACACCTTCCCAGCCAGCCCCTGGTGCTGCCCCACTGCGATCCAGTGAATCCAGCTGGGAAGTTTGTTTGTGTCCCAGCCTGGAGGAGGAGACAGCACCTTCAGGAGCGGTCAGGGAACGGAAAGATATCGAATGCCCCCCCCCAAAAATAGCAGCTATCCCTCAGCCCAGAGCTTGGAGGTCCTGTGTGGATAAAAGCAGAAGGGAACAGCAGCATATGGTGAGGTGCCTGATGCCAAGTGGAATTTTTCCAGGCATGTTTGAGGACCTCAGGTTGAAGTGCTGCTCCCAAGGCCGCCCTCAGAGCCTATATTTAACCAGGCTGGGTTTGCTGGCAGCCAGCGTGGGGTGGGCAGCACCCAGCACATCACCCCTCTCCCAGAAAAAAGCTCTTTAAAGGTCTGCAAGAGGATTCTGGTGCAGAGGCGAAAGGGAAAAGGAAAGCTCAAAGGTGGTTTCCT
Organism: Hirundo rustica; assembly: GCF_015227805.2. Taxonomy (NCBI): domain Eukaryota; kingdom Metazoa; phylum Chordata; class Aves; order Passeriformes; family Hirundinidae; genus Hirundo; species Hirundo rustica. The sequence goes on from NC_053463.1 coordinate 1,875,560, forward strand.
TCTTACGGTGGATGTCACACCCAAGGCAGCGCACGGGAGCTTCAGGTGCCTCCAGCAGCTCTCCCAGACATCCACAAGCTATTCCTTGGGCAGTCTAAAATACTTTTTCTTTGTTTTCTTTCCCCTTGGAGCCCTTCTCCAGCAGCAGGAGTGCCCAGAGGGAGAGCACAGCCCTGGCTGCTCCCCTCAGTCCCAGCGGGAAGAGCACCCAGCTCATGCAGGGAGCATCCCCAGGGCTCCCAGCCCCATCCCAGCCCTGCAGGGGAACTGCTGCATCGCCCCAGCCTGCCAGGGAGCTTTGGGAGGTGTGGGCAGCAGGCAGCGGGCTGTGAAAGGGCTGCCTGCATTGCTCAGGCTTTGAGCACCATCTCCTGTCCTGTTGGCTCGGCTCCATCCAGGTGCTGGGGCAAACTCCCAGGAGCAGATTCCTCCACTGGCCTCCGTCCAGAAGGGCCACGAACACACTTCCCAGGCCTGCAGAAAGAGCCTTTTGGGCTTCTGAGCTCCTGAGCCTCCTCACACCGTGGCTCTGTGAGGCCAGATCGACCTCCGGGGTTTTATCGGGCGCTGCTTCACTTCGCTCAGCGCGGATGTTTTATCTCGTCTCTCCTCTGAAGGAGTCCTGTGCTGTTTTCCTTTCAGGACTCTGGAGTGATCCAGTCACCAGGAGCTCTGGCATGTTTGGCAGCAGTGGGAGCTTCAGCAGGGAGGCATATTCCTGGAGCTAAAAGCTCCTGCCTGTAAGGGGACACTCGGCGCTGGCGGGGTCACTCTTGACGTCAATGGCACTCGTTGGCTCCTGTCCCGGGGGATATCGATGCACAGGCACCCCTTGCCCTCACTTTCCCCCTGCTTGGAAGCAGGAGACACCTCCCTGCAGGCCCATGTGCCATCTGCCACCACCCTGCGTCCTGCCCAGGCTCCTCAGGGACATCCAGCTGCTGAATATTCCCAAATTCACATCCCCTCCCTGGCTCGACCAACACCAGGATCTGCCTCCGCTAAAAGTGTCCCGAGTGCTCAGCTCCTGCCACTCTGATCAAAGTTTGGAGACTCTTTTCCCCCACCAACAGCAAAATCCTGTCGCTGTGGGTCCACCTCAGTGCCCGGCAGCAGGGCCAGCACTGGAACCACAAAGGTGCCGCTCACAGCTGGACTGGGAGAGGGCACAGCTGGACTGGGAGAGAGCACAGCTGGACTGGGAGAGGGCACAGCTGGACTGGGAGAGGGCACAGCTGGACTGGGAGCAGGGCTGGAGCTGGAGCTGGATCAGAGCACGGGCAGGGTGCTGGGATGGCCCTGCTGAGCATTTTAGTGCTTCTGTCACTCTCCCAGACAGAAAAATCCTCATCCCGTGGTGCTTTGACACCATCACACCTCGCTGAGACGCTGAGTTCCTCTGCCTCGGATTTGTTTCCAGCCTCCCAAATCAGGAATAATGTTGCAATTGTCCCTACAGTTCCGTGTGGTCTTGTCCTCCTTTCCATAAATATTTTTCTGCTTGTCCAAGACTATGAAAGCTGAGACTGTTTGGTGATTTTCAAAGGGCTCGGAGCTGAACATGTTGATAGGGGTGATGTGTGTTGGGAAGCACACATTCCCTGGAGAAGCCCACTCTAATCCTGGGGAAAAAAAAACCCCACTTAGCAGTGCTATAAATGAAGCAAAATCTGTTGCTGTTTTTAATTTTGAAAAGAGAAAAAAAAATAATAATCCAGCTCACACAGCAAATTATTTCGGGGAGTAATAATTGCGTAATCAGGGCTAAAAGTGGAAATCCTAAAAAGAAATGTGTGGGGTAATGCTGATCATTACCGGAAAAAAAAAAAAAAAAAAAATAGCAGCACATGCTTGGGGAGCTCAAGCAGAGGAAAACAGAGAGCCCCCAAAATAGCAGCGATGAACCAGGTTGTATTTTAAACCTCCTGGGAGCAGGAGCAGAGGGCCAGGAGCCAGGGACACATGGGATCTGCACCGGGGCAGGTCTGCGCTGCACATCCCCACGCACAGCAGCGCAGAGGAGCCCTGGGGTGGCAGCAGATGCCCAGGGTGCTGAGCCAGCAGAGCCTCCCGTGCCCACTTCACCCCTGTTTACCAGCAGCGAGCCAAGCAGGGTCAGCAGGGTGGGGCAGAGGACACCCGGCCTTGAGACGGAGGGAAAAAAAAGGAAAGAAATGTGACCCAGGGATTTTTCGCCCCCTCTCGATTTGGAAACTCCACGTGATTATTTAATGGGTCACTGCAAGTGGTTACCAATCACCTCAACAGGCAGAATGGGAAAATGACGAGGAAGGGGCACGGTGTTACTTCACTTTTTTGTAAGGACTTAAAGCCCATCCAGTGCCACCCCTGCCATGGCAGGGACACCTCCCACTGTCCCAGGCTGCTCCAACCCCATCCAGCCTGGCCTTGGGCACTGCCAGGGATCCAGGGGCAGCCACAGCTCCTCTGGGCACCCTGTGCCAGGGCTGCCCACCCTCACAGGGAATAATTTCTCCCTAATACCCCATCTAACCCTACTCTCTGTCAGTTTGAGGCCATTCCCCTTTGTGCTGTCAAATCTAGCTTGGAAATTTGGTGTCAGGTCCAAGCACTCGAAGCAGTCCCAGGGAGTGGGGTGGGCAGCCCCTGACTGTGGCTGTGTTTTACCTTCCAGGGGCTGAGCCGTGCCAGGAGCTGCAGTCAGTGTAAACAGCAGGGTGAGGCCAAGCCAGGCTGGACCCACGGAAAACAACCTGGCGTTTAATCCCTGCCGTTATTAATTCATCCCAGCAGCTGAATGTGAGGTGAGAGAGCGATTCAGCTGCTGAGTGAGCCAGAGCTGCTCCCTGCGCCTAAGCAAGGGCCTTCCATCAGGGGCGGTCAGCCCACCCCAGCGACGGGCGCTGGGCACAACCTCCCGTGCCACGGTGATTATCCGACCATCCCAACAAGCCCTGCCTCCTGTGGGCCTTGCCAGGCGCGATTTGCCGCTGTCCTGCCCCCGGTGCCCACCCCGGCTGCCAGGGGAGCAGGCTGACTGTGCCTCTTCACCAGCCTGCTCTCCGTGCTGGGCACTGACCAAACCAGCCAGAGCAGGCTTTGGATCCCTGGCAGTGCCCAGGGTTGGGTTGGACACTGGGGCTTGGAACGCCCTGGGATAGTGGCAGGTGTCCCTGCCATGGCACTGGAGCTTTAAGGTCCCTTCCAGCCCAAACCACTGTGATTCTCTCAGGCGTTTTCAGGCATTTTCCCTCAGCTCCGTCGCTGCGCTCACCTGCAGTGGGAAGGACGCCGGGAGCAGTGGGACACAGCCCCACCCTCAGCGCTGCTCAGGGGCCCCACAGATGCTCTTTTGTGCCTCCCCTCACCTGCACAGGCAGCAGAGCACCCGGGGAGTGAGCAAGGCGCCACCGACACCCAAATGCTGGGGCACAGCTCAGTGCCACGGTCAGTAGTGCTTCTAATTTCTCATCGGAGAGAAAGATTCCCCGGCAGTGCTTTGAGAATGGACAAAACCCCTGCAGCGTCCATTTACACACCCCCTCCCCTCGCCGTGAGTCCGATGAGCTTAATGAGCCTTCCTCGAAGCGCAGGGGTTTGTTTTACACACCCCACGGAGCTGGAAGGCAGAGGAGCGCGCGCTGTGGGGTCTCCAAAGGTCTTTGAGACAAGCTGGGGAGGGACAGCCCTTCCAATCTGCCGCTGTTCCAGCTCCTGGGAACGTGGGATCTCCTCGAGCCCGAACCGTCCACGGGCAGAGCGGCTCTAAAATGAGCAATTCTGCAACTGCAAATGGTCTGTGGTGAGAAACAGCTGGTGAATTACCAGCCCCGCTCCCCACGGCCCAGGGGAAGCCGGGCAGGACAGAACGTTCATTTATTGGCACAGCCCTGCTGTTTGCCTCTCGTTTGTCCCGCTTTCACAACCAGCCCTGTTTGTGGGTCGCCGCTGCCCCTGAAATGCCGCCACACTTCATTAAAAATGAGTGGAAGAGTGAGAAGCCAGCTGCCAACTCCCTTGGGGTGAGAGGGCTCTCGTTTGCACAGCAGCCAGGCTCTGCACGGAGTGACAATTCCACATTGGGCTTTTGGGACAGTTTATTTTATGGCTTGGAAGCTGCCAATGAAGCTCCCGCTCCTGCCTGCATCAAGGGATGCCAGGGAGACAGAAGGATGAGGGAGGTGCAGTGCTCTCACCCCTGCCTCTGTTGGAGTGTGACATTCTCCCTCTCACTCCCTCCCAGAATAAAGCTGGGCTCCCAAATTCGATGAAAGCAGAGAAACAAAGCCGAATTTCACAGAAGGAGGTGCGAACAGGCACAAGTGAGGCTGTGCTCTGCTGGGGTTATGTTCAGGCACCGCACCTCAGGGCTCCGGGCTTGGCTCTGGCGTTCGTTTGCCACCGATCAGCAGCTCTGGCCACGTTTCCTGCCTGCTCCCTGTCCTTTTTCCCAGCAGCAGCAGCAAAATAACAGCGTGGAGCACTGAGAGGTTCTTTGTTAACAGCCACAGACCTTTCTGAGTTCCAGTTTCATTGCCTGTTTATCACAGAACCGTGGAATGACCTGAGCTGGAAAGGATCCTCCGGTTCCAACCCCCTGTGCAGGGACAACTCCCACTGTCCCAGGCTGCTCCGAGCCCCGTCCAGCCCGGCCTGGGACACTGCCACGGATCCAGGGGCAGCCACAGCTGCCGGGAAAAGGATGGAGAGGAACCCAAAGGCAAAGCTGCCTTCCCTACATCGTGTAGAATTTCTTCCCAGAGGAGTTTCCAGCGAAGGGAACCCGTCCTGCAAACCACACTGGCAGGAATCTCCCAAATTCTCACCAGCCAACTCCATTTGTAACCACCCCCACCCTGACAAAAGTGTATTTATCCCGTAAATTCCCCATAAAATAAATGGAACAGAGCCTGGGCTCTGCAGGGAGTCGCTGATGTCCCTAAAAACAGCTCAGCCTGGCACAGAGGGTTCCTCGCTTGTCCTCTGTCCTTGTTTCCTCAGGAGGATCACTGGGAACACTCTAAAAACTCCAACTGCACAGCAGGAAAAAACCCCAGAGAGAGGAGGGGGAGGAAGGAGCAGAGAGAACCCATCAGCAGAGACCACAGAGGGGAGAATGCTGACCAGATAAATAAAATCATCTCCAGCTCATTTCCAGAAGCAGCAGAGAGGGGAAATCGCAGGAGGGGTTGGGAGGTTTCCACCTCCCTCCTGCAGGGAATGAGGAGAGGATAAACAGGGGATGAAGCTGATCCCTGCTCACAGTTATCTGCAAAGGAGGTGAGATCAGGTCCATAATGGGATGGGTGCTCCAGAACCTTCTCATCTCTGCCGTGTCCATGAGGTTCCTGACCCAAATCCCTGCTAATTTAATGAATTGCCATAATAAAAATCCCTTCCCTGCTGAAAATACTGAGAGGAACTGAATAAACTTCATGAGTGAAGGGGATTTATTGCCTTTATTGAGTCAGGAGATCCAGAGGGACCTTCATTCCTCCTTTTTCTTTTTTCCTTTTTCCTTTTTCCTTTTTCCTTTTTCTTTTTTCCTTTTTCTTTTTTCCTTTTTCCTTTTTCCTTTTCCCTTTTTCCATCCCTTCTTTTCCTGGCAGAGCTGCCCCATCCCACATCCCTGGAGGGAAAGAGGTGGTACTTTAGAATCTTCTTCTTTTTTTGGGATGGAGGCTTTTTCTCCTCGGAGGGAACTTTCTGAAGGTTGAATTTTTTTCCCCCCAACAATTTCTGAGCTTCTCAGCATCCACGTGGCCCAAGCGGATTTGGTATCCTGGGAACTCCTGGTGGTTATTGACAGAAAATGCTGCTCCAGCAGAGGCTGCTGATAAAGCACAGATGGGAACAGGTAGAAGCTGTCTGTAAACAATTGTTGGGTGAAAAGCCTGTGATTACAGCAGAATTTGAGACTCGCAGAAGGTTTAGGAACTGGAAGAGGATGCTGTCAGAATTGTTTCTCAGGAATCCTCCCAAAAAGGCCGAATTCTTCAAATCCTTCTCCTCACAGAAGTGGAGGTGGGAAAAGAAAAGCATTTTGGTGAAGTCAAACCCCGCATCGTTTCAATATTTTTCAAAGCAGATGGTCTGTTTAGGAGCTAAAAACAAAGTCGTTTTGAATTTGATAGGTTAAATTTTAAGTATTTAAATATAATTTGTTTTGCAGTAAACCTGCTATTTAAAAAACATAAAGCAAAGTCAGACCTGGGTTTTTTCGTTGTTGGTTTGGTTTGGGTTTTTTGTTTGTTTGTTTGTTTGTTGGTTTTTTGTTTTTTGTTTGTTTGTTTGTTTCTTTGGTGTTTTTATTATTTTTTAAGGAGGTTTGAGGGTGTTAAATAATCCAAAATTGAGGCAAAACGAAAGGTTGTGAGTTGAACTAGAATAATATTTTTCTTCAGGCTCAAAACCTGGACGTGCTTCGGACCTTTCCTGGGTGGGGTTTGGCCAGCGCTTCTCCGTGCCCCCAGAACCCCAGAATGATTTGCCTTGGGAGGGACTTTAAAACTCCTCCCATTCCACCTCCCTGCTGCGTCTCTCCGAACCCCACAGCCACAATCCCAGCGCTGTCACTCAATTTTGGGAACCTTCTCCACGGCCTCAGGCCAACGCAGTGTTTGCCTGGGGGTCAGAGCCTGCCAGCACAGAAATCCTGGAATTCTCAGTGCCCGGGGTTCCGACAGGGCCACCCTGCTCCACCCTGCTCCACCAAGCTCTGCGAGCTCCCAAAGGACACCTTGGTGTGAGGTCCGGCACGTCCAGGGGATGGAGCCCAGCCCGAGAGCCCCAGGGTGCTGGACAGGGCTGGACACATGCAGAGAACCCTCCTGGGAAGGAGCTGCTGACCCTGAAGTCATCCCTGAGCTCTCCAAAGCTTGGAGGAGGAGCTGAGCTGAGTTATTCCCTTCCCACTCGCAGCATCCAAAGCTGGAAATGTTCCTGTGGGCTCCCTGCTCCCCCAGAAGGGCCCTGAGCTGCGGGGAGAGGCACTCCCTGCCCTGGGCTGCTTCATCCCCAGCAAAGCTCAGCTTTTCCCACTCTGGGAGCTGGAAATGGAGCTGTGCTCCCTGGAAAACCGCCTGGGTTTATCCTGGCGCTCCGGAACGCTGGCACTGCCAGTTTTATGGGGTTGAGGGCTCAGCGGAGGCTGGGGGCTCTCAGCGGGAGTCAGCGGGCACCAGGAGAGCTCCCACGAGGCTGCAGAGCCCCACCACCTGTGGGAAATGGGTTTGTGAGGATCCTCAGAGCCCGGCTGGGAGCTCACACGGTTTTGTACATCTGTGTGCAAACTCTGAATTTATCTGAGTGTGCTGCCTGAGAAAGGCCATGGGACAGGACAGACATTGCTGAGAGAGAAATGGGACTGGGAACATCTCAAATGATGACCCTGCAAATAGACTGGATATTCTGGAGAAAGAGAACTGTGAAAGATGCATTGTAGCAAGATCCATGTGGGGTATTTTAATAACGATTGGCTTTAAGGCGCTCACAGCCTTGTGTGGCAAAAGCTGATGGGCCAAGGAACGCTGATAATGGATTGTGATTAGGAAATAGTTTGGCTCCTGATTGTGATGGGGTGAATTGGAACATCTGCACCGTCTCACCCTTCTCATGGGACTGAAAATGGAATAAAATCTTTTAAAAGACCCCTCAGGACCCCCAGCTCTGGGTCAGAAGAAGGGTTTTTCTGACAACCATCCCCTCCTGGCTGCATCCAGCCTGGATCTCCTGGAACACACATGCCTCATCCTTCTCTGGGACTGGGACCACTTTGGAACCTGGATTCTTCTCTTTCATCCCCTCAGCCAAACCCAAAGGCAGAAATTTGCTGGTTTTGTTGGGATTTTTTTTTTTTTTTTTTTTGAGGGTTTTGGGGGTTTTTTTTTGCAATTGTTTTCCCTGGTCACTAAGCCAGACAAGGGAAACGCTCTTCAGCCTGACACGAAGTCACTCCCTCCTGCTTTTAAACACAATGTCAGCAGTGAATAAACAGGAAAAAACCTCTCCTGCTCAGCAGAGCCCTTCCCAGGGAATGTCTCCTCTGGAGCTGCTCTCGGGAGCTTCGAAACACTTAAGGTGTAAAAATAGCACCTGCAGAGTCAGCAGCCAACCCCGCTCCTGGACGAGTCCTATGGCTTTTTTTTTATTTTTTCCTGGTCTTTATTTATTTTCCAAAACCTGTTCCAAACTCTCTGGAAGGAAGTGGGGACTCTCCCAGGCCACCTCAGCCCGTGAGATCCTGAGCAAGGTTCCACCTGAGCCAGCCCTGCTGCTGCAGGGAGCAAACCACAAGAATGGGTTTCCTGGGGAATTTCCTGCAATATTTCTAGGGAGAAGTGCTGAGGAAAACTCAGTCCTCAACAGAGCCAAAACCCTCAAAGCCAGCTCAGGATGTCCCCAAAATCCCCTCCCTGCTCTGCCTGGGGTGCTCCAAATCACCCCATTCTCTCTTTTTGGGTTCTTTTCTTCTTCTTCTTCTTCTTCTTCTTCTTCTTCTTCTTCTTCTTCTTCTTCCTCCTCTTCTTCTTCTTCTTCTTCTTCTTCCTCTTCTTCTTCTTTGGGGGTTAAAACCAAGTGGAAATTCTCATAAAGGAGGGCATTTTTCCTCATGGCAAACACATCCAGGTTTTCCCGGTGATCTTTTTGCTCCCTGCAGGGCACTGTGGAAAAGGAGGAGAGTGCTGGGCAGCAGGGAGGGCTAAAATCCAACCTGGGATGGATTTAATCAGCAAACCCCTCAGAGAATCCTATCCCTGAGCATTCCCAGCTCCAAACCTGAGGTTTGACAATGCTTCCGGGATCTTCTCCCACAAAAAGTTCTGGCTGAGTAAATGGGCCTGTTCTGTTAAAAAAAAAAAAAAAAAAAAAAAAAAAAAAATTATATATATATATATATACACACACACATATGATGCTGTTGCTGAGGAATTTCCAAAAATTCCTCTGATATCCTGAGAGCTCTCAGGACATTGTCCTGTGTTATGTCTATGGTGTTCTTCCAGTGGGGTTATTCCATTATTCCAGGGTGTGTTCCAGTGGGGTTATTCCTTTATTCCGGTTGTGTTCCAGTGGGGTTATCCCATTATTCCAAGCTGTGTTCCAGTGGGGTTATTCCTTTATTCCAAGCTGTGTTCCAGTGGGGTTATTCCTTTATTCCAAGCTGTGTTCCAGTGGGGTTATCCCATTATTCCAAGCTGTGTTCCAGTGGGGTTATTCCTTTATTCCAAGCTGTGTTCCAGTGGGGTTATTCCTTTATTCCAGGTTGTGTTCCAGTGGGGTTATTCCTTTATTCCAAGCTGTGTTCCAGTGGGGTTATTCCTTTATTTCAAGCTATGTTCCAGTGGGGCTATGCCATTATTCCAGGTTGTGTTCCAGTGGGGCTATGCCATTATTCCAGGTTGTGTTCCAGTGGGGCTATGCCATTATTCCAGGGTGTGTTCCAGTGGGGTTATTCCTTTATTCTGATTGTGTTCCAGTGGGGTTATTCCTTTATTTCAAGCTGTGTTCCAGTGGGGCTATGCCATTATTCCAGGTTGTGTTCCAGTGGGGCTATCCCATTATTCCTTTATTCCAGGGTGTGTTCCACCCACCCTCCCAGGCTCCCCCAGACACTGCAGGACCCTGACTCCCGCAGTTCCGATTTTTAGACCCGATACATTTTAGGACCTTTTTATCCCCTCCATGCCGCTGCCCTGAGCCCGGGCACGGCAGAGAGGAGCAGGGAGCAGCTCCAGGCTGCGGTTCCCGAGTCTCAGGCGGAGGCTGAGCAGGAGATGCCAACAAACACCACCCAGCCCAGGCTGGCAGTGCCAGCTCCCGCTTCCCCGTGGCACAGGGCAGGAATACAAACGGGGAGCAGCCAGAGCTCATCACCAAGGGGAACAGCCTGGCCTCTCCCCAGGCACTCCGAGCAGTTCCTCCAGCCCGGATTTGGGGATGAGCACTGCGGTGTGAAAGGAAGGACGGACGTGCCGTGTGATGAGCGGCCGTTCCCATGCCAACAGCCCTGCGGCACCACAGAGGACATTCCCTGTCCTGGGCAGGTTTTAGCGCTGCCTCGCTAAGCCCTGGCGCCGGTTTTGGGGACACAGGGCTCTGTGCTGCTGCCGAGCACCATCGGGCAGCGCTCCCGAGGGCTGCGAGTGGGAGAGGCCGGGCTCTGTGACACAAAGACACGAAGGCAGGTTCAGACGAGGCCAGCTGAGGTGGCACACTCTGTCAGGCCCGTCTATTTTTGGCTTTGCTGTACCTTGTTTTGTCTGTGCCTGTTGTACTTTTTGGCAGCGCTTCTCCGGCACCAGCTCCAGCACCTCTCCTAAAGATGCTGGAGGAGGTGACATCTCCCACCTCTGCCACCTGGGCATTTGGGTGTTCCTAAATCCAAGAATAACGTGCTGAGAGGGTGGAATTTGAAGTCCCGTGCTCAGAAGGGGAGGCAGTGGCAGGTTTTGAAGCCTCAATTCTCTGACACGAAGTCTGGAACAGGCAGCGCCACGAAGTGCTCAGAAAATGAAGGTCTCATCAGACAAAACCTGTCCTTGCATTCCTCCATCTCCTCTCCTAAGGATGCTGGAGCAGGTGACATCCCCCACCTCTGCCAGCTGGGCATCTGGGTGTTCCTAAACCCAGGAATAACGTGCTGAGAGGGTGGAATTCAAGGTCCTGTGCTCAGTGGCGAGTTTGGAAGCCTCAATTCTCTGACACCAAGTCTGGCACAGGCAGACCCAGAACACGCTCAGAAAATCTAACAAAATCTTCATCCCTTTGCTGGTGACACGGGGATCTGCAGGAGCCCCCACAGGGCCAGACATGAGGAGAGAATCATTATTCCCGTTGAACCCAACGTGGTTTTACCATAGCAACTCCCCCAGAAGGAATCAACAGCTTCTGAGCAAACAAACACTTATTAAAGCACCCTTGTGAAATATTTGTGCTTTGTTCCCCGAAGCCCACTAAGTGCACGGCGCTGCCTGGCTCCAGGAGTGGCAGGAGAGGCTTTTCCCCCGCTGCCTGGCAAAGTGGAAAAACCATCCTTCGGCAGCGTGGTTGTCAGCCGGGCAGCTGAGGCAGCTCCTCACTGCGGGACTGGAAGGAGCTGGGAGCTGGAAGTGGCTCCAGCAGGGAACGCCGTGGCCTCGGGAAGGGGAAGGATGAGAAACGCAGGGGTGTGAGAGGAGCTCGGGAAGCACAAATCTGCGCAGGAAAGTGGGAGAAGGAGCTGAGGAGTCAGGGGTGTCGTGACAGGAGCACCCTCAGCTGGGCAGGGTTTTGTCCACTCTGCAGGAGCACAGAGGCTGCCTGGAGAAACCTCTGGGATGGGCACGCTCCAGCAATCTCCTGGAAGTTGGATTTTGCTGCTGGGTGAGAGCAGCCTGAGAGAATTGCGCTGCGGAGGACAAGTTGTGCCTCTCGTCATGCACAGTTCATCATCCAGGCACCTCAGGAACGGCCCCGTGGCCTCCAAAAAAATCCAAACACTGATATTTTTAAGGATTTCTGCTCTGAATCTCCTGATCTGAGCTGTGGCTCCCATTTCAGGCTGCACAACTGGGCATCGACTTTAGTCTGGCTCTCTCTAGTGGCCTGAAGCTTAATGAGATGGAAGTCCTGCTCCGTAATTACTTCGGGTGATTTCAAGTGTGAACAAAAAGGCATCCAGTCACTTTTGAGCAGTTAAATTAAAAGCAAACTGGATTGAGCTACCTGGGGTGTGTTTCCGGGTGATAAATGCTTCCTCACAAATCTCCTCTTCCCGCTGCGCTGCACTGGGATTTTTTTATGGATCTTTTTAATAGGTCCCTCGAATAATTTCATCAGCATAAAGTCTCCTCCTGGAGGGAAATTTAATAAAAAGCTGAATTGTTCGGAAAAGGATGAGCGCGATCCAATCTTGCCCTTGTAAATGTATTCCTGACAGGGTGCCAGTTAATAATTAATAAATGAAATAAAATACTTAGGAATTGCCAGCTGGCACCGGGCTCCCCCCTCCTGCCCGCCCAATGATGATTCACACTTTGGTTTTGTTCAGGCAGATGTCTCTGTGGTCCGGGTTAAGCACCCAAATTAAGATTTGGGCTCGGGGTCTCTCATTTCTGTAAAGCTGCACCCATGTGAGCTTGCTGGGGTCAGACCAGCAGAAGTGAACCCAAATAAAGGTGCAGAGAATTCCTGATCTTTCCTAAAGGTGGTGGCATGGCCTCGGACAGGAATTATCCCCTGAACTGTGGCTCCCCAGCCCGGGGGGTCGGGCTGTGCTCCCAGGGAACAGGGACAGGAGGAGAGGGAACGGCCTCAGCCTGGCCCAGGGGAGGCTCAGCTCGGACAGCAGCAGGAATTTCCCCATGGAAAGGGAGCTCAGGCACTGGAAGTGCCCAGGGAGGTTTGGATCCCCATCCCTGGAGTGTCCCAGGAAGGGATGGAGGTGGCACTCAGAGCTCTGGGCTGGGGACAGGGTGGGGATCAGGTTGGACTCCGTGACCTGGGAGGGATTTTCCAGCCTCAGTGATCCCGGGATTCTGTGACAGAGCTCGCTGTGCTCAGCCAGCCAGGCCCTGGAGCTGGCACTGAACACTGGTGACACCAAATGACAAAGGACACTTCAGAAATGGTCACTCCCAGCTCCCATTCCCAAAAACCAGGGTGTTTTAGAGCCAGCAGCAAGGGGCCTGGAGCGCTGATTTAAGAAGTCTTTAATTTTTCCACAGGCAGGAATGGAATGCTCTCGTGCTACAATGCCAATATTTAAACCGTTTTCTCATCTCTTCAGGTGTTTCCTCCTGTGGGTTTCTCTGATCAGCACATTGCAGGTGGGATGGGAGCTGTCCCAAACCCAGGCTTCCATGTTAACCACAACACAACACGGAGTTTTCCTGCAGGAATACTGGAGATCCCTCCTCAGCACCACTTCTGAACTCTCTCCCTTTGAGGCTCCCAGCCCTGCAGAGACACTCAAATCCCTGCAGCCCTTCAGTTGGAATTGCTGGGAGGATTTTGCAGAGTGTTGAGATTGAAATTAAAGCGATGTTTATCCCTCTGAGTCCATGGATTCTCAGACTTGGCTCTTTGTCCCCCTCACACGCCCTGGAGGTCACGTCCCCAGCCCAGGGGGGTCCTTCACACCCTGCTCTGTCTCACACAGACTTTATTCTCCTCCACTCACACAAAGACCCTCTAACCAGGCTCGAGGAGAATCCGCCTCTTTGTTTATTGGGAGTGCAACAATGGGATCCTATTCCACACCCCAAGGCCGTGCCCAGCACGAGGCACAAACAGCAGCGCTCACAGCCAGGATCTCTCCTTGTCATCCCTGGTTTTGATGTTTAATGTCATCGTCCAAAGCTCCAATCAGATTTTGATCCAAGTTCAGCATCCCTGATGCGATTCCAGCACTCAGCAGAGGCACAGCGCATGTGAAATAAGGGACAAGAGTGATAAGGAGAGGGAAGATTTTGAGGTACAGCCAGGTGAAATCATCCAACAGTTGGGTGTGAATGTGTCCTGCCATGCCAGGGTTGTTCAGGTTGGGATTTGGGGGTGTTTTCCCCATTCCCATGCAAAGCTCAGTCCTGTAAAAGTGAATCATCCAACTCTGAACATTGCCTGTCAAGATGAGGAACTGAGAGCTGGGAGGAATTCCTGATTTTTCTCCAGATGCAGGGACAGTGTGGCAGGTCCTGATCCCTGACAGGGTCTCTGCTCTTGGTGTCCCACAAAAATACAGAACAGGGAGCACCTGGCAGTGACAGGGCCCTGCTCTGCCTGAGCAGCGAGACCTTGCTCCTTTCCCTGTCTCCATTTCCCTTCCTGTTCCTTTCCCTGTCTCCATTTCCCTTCCTGCTCCTTTTCCCTGTCTCCATTTCCCTTCCTGCTCCTTTTCCCGTCTCCATTTCCCTGCTGGCTGAGCCCCTGCCCTCTGCACCAAGCAGGGAGCAAAGCTAGAGCTCAGCCAGCTGAGAGTGGAGGGGAGGAATGAACATCCCACCGAAGTGCAACTGCAGTCCAGGCAAACCCTCCCTGAGCACGAGAATCTTCTTCCCGCTCCACAGTCTGGGAGAAAGCTCGAGATCCAAAGCTAAAATATTTGGAATATTAACATCCATCAGTTTCACACGTCTCTTAAAGCAGCATGTTCCTTGCCTGATTGATCCTGCCATATGGGAACATTAGCCTGTACCATCACCATCTGCTGCAGCTTTAATTTTATCAAAAGCATTATGACAGGAGGGGGATTGTTTCTTTTTCCACCCTTCCTTCTCCTCTCACCAAAACCTGGCTGATTTCTCCTCAAATGAACCCAATTTCCAGTCCTGAGTGAGAAGGCTGTCTGTATATTCTGTCTAGGAATAGCTCTTTGATTTCAAGTGTTTCGCTTTTGGGAAGCCAGGCTAAAAATCCAGGAACAAGGCAACTCACAAACTTCTCTCCCAGGGAGACTTTCGATATTCATGAGCTCAAAGCTGAAATAGAAGCGTGGCTTGGGTATTGCACTTTCCTTCCACTCCCTGCAGAGAATCCCAGAATTATTCAGGTTGGAAAATCCCTCCCAGGTCACAGAGTCCAACCTGATCCTCACCTTGTCCCAGCCCAGCGCACTGAGTGCCACCTCCAGCCCTTCCTGGGACACTCCAGGGATGGGGATCCAAACCTCCCTGGGCACTTCCAGTGCCTGAGCTCCCTTTCCATGGGGAAATTCCTGCTGCTGTCCGAGCTGAGCCTCCCCTGGCCCGGGCTGAGGCCGTTCCCTCTCCTCCTGTTGTTGGTTGTCTCAGAGAATGAAAAATACTGTTCTTTAATCATGTCTGACTTCTCCTGTCACCACAGATTGTGTATCGCTTCATAAGGGGAAAAAAAAGGAATTCCCAGTCTCTTGCCTCATTTCTTCTCGCTTGTTTGTGACCACAGATATTTTTATGATGTCCCTGCTATGTTCCTTTTCTGCAGAAAACCACAAACTAAATCCAAACTTCAGTGCCATGGAAAGGTTTGGGATGGAAGGGACCTTAAAGATCATCCAATTCCAGCCCCCTGCCGTGGGCAGGAACACCTTCCACCATCCCAGAGCTCCACCCAGCCTGGCCTCCGACACTTCAGGTGGAGATGTCATCTCCAGGATGAGCCTCCAGATACCAATAAAATATTTACACAACACAAAAATGCATTTAATGACATCAGGAAACACAGAAGCGGCATCACCTCAGCCCACGTGTGGATGTTCCCTGCGCCGGCTCCGTAGCCCAGCTCCAAAGCAGCTCCTGCTGCTCCGGGAATATGCCAAGGGTTGGGAGCTCCATCCTCGTGTGCTCCCTTTGTCGCGCTGCCACTCGGCCCCTCCATTATTCAGTGACACCGAACCCTCCCGCAGCCAGGCGGGCAGAGAATCCACCCGAGACAGCTGAAAGAGGAGAACCCGGCCACAAAGAGCAGCCTGGGAGGGGATAAAGTTCTCAGGGCTCCAGCCTGGCTGAGCAGCAGCAGCCGGCCTCGGTGTTCTGCCCTGGGCTGTGAGCATGACAGCGGGGTGCGAAACACTGCCTGGCTGCAAGTGCATCAGAGTAATGATAGTAATTTTTACCAAATCACGTTAGAAGCGTCATTATTGCAGCGTCTCGCTGTGCAGTCGGGGAGGTCGCCACAGGAGGGAAGCAGTGTTTCACTTTTGCTGCTTTAGCAGTCAAGGTTCATGTTATTTTATTTTATTTTATTTTTTAATGTGTATTTTGATTAGCAAAACCTGCCTGATGAGACAAAGCAATAAATGATAGAACCATGGAATGGCTTGGGTTGGAAGGGACCTTAAAAATCATCTCATTCCATCCCCTTCCACCAGCCCAGGTTGCTCCAAGCCCCATCCAGCTTGGTTCTTACGGTGCAATCCACCGCTTCCAGAGATTTCTATCATCATTGCTGATGCTAGACATTAAAAAGTGATTTTTAACCTTTTCAGTGACCCCTTTTCTCCAGCAACTGAAATCAAAACTTCAGAGCTTTGCAGAAACATTGAAATCAAGTGGAATCACGGCTTTTCCTTCTGTTATTAACAGAGAGAGATGAGGAACCCCAAGCAGCCCCAAGCAGAGATCAGGAGAGAAACACAACATTGCACTTCACAGCAATGATCCAAGGATGGGAATTCCCTCAGCAGCTCCAGCTCCCCATCCCGGCATTTCCTGCAGCAGAGGTGTGTGGGAGTGGGGTTTGTGCTCCTGGAGAGGTGCTGGAGGACACACACAGCCCTCACTCTGTTCACTGCTGGCCAGCTCGGGGTGTCCTGGTGTCTGGAGGGGTTCCTCAGCCACAGGAATTCCTCTGTGCGTTTTTCCCTTCCTTGTTCATTCCAGGAAAACAAACCCTGCCTGGTTTCGCATCATTTTGCCTCAGCTCTGCTGCCTCTGGGGGGTGGAGATTGCTACCAGCCACTTTGGGAAGGGATGGATTATATGGGATTGGGATCAGCCTAAAAGCTGCTGGTGGAAAGTTGGGAATGGGAGCCAGCATTCCTGAAAACCACATCTAAACAGAAGTGCTGTGCAGGGAAACCTCCCGCCTGTGAAAATGAGGCTACAGCCTCAGCAGCTTTCAGGAAGAGCCACGGGGAGGCAAATCTGAAAATAGCAACGTGCTGAATCTCCTCAGACTCTCCGAGGAGGAAAACAAGCAGGACTCCGCAGTCCTTTCCTGCTCCTGCTTCCTGTGGGACCTTTGGCTGATAACCTCCTCAGCTGTGTCTCCCTTTCCCAGCTGTCAAAAGCAGGATGGCAGAAATCTGGGAAGACTCTCACTTACAACGTGAAGACTTTGATAGCGCTGTCCTGGGCAGCGTTGCTAAAAATCAGAATGTGGATGCCTGAGAGAGAAGTTTCAGTGCTGATGCAATTTGTCAGCATCTCATCCTTGTTCCCACACAGAGCTGAATCATCAGAGAACAGGGATTTATCACTCTGGATCATCATGTGATGGCAAAACCCACCACCACTGACTGCGAGCAAACAGAGAGAGCCCAGCTGGAGAGAGAAACTGGTGAAATGCAGAAAATGTTTTATTTGATAGGATTATATAGGAAATAACCTGACAATCACAGAGCCATGGAATGGCCTGGGTTGGAAGGGACGTTAAAGATCATCCAGTTCTGATCCCTTTTCTGTGGGCAGGGACACCTTCCACCATCCCGGGCTGCTCCAAGTCCCATCCAACCTGGCCTTGAACTCTTCCAGGGATCCAGGGGCAGCCACAGCTTCTCTGTGCCAGGGCCTGCCCACCCTCACAGGGAAAAATTTCTTTCCAACATCCCATCTAACCCTACTCTCTGTCAGTTTGAATCCATTGCCCCTCATCCTGCAACTCCATCCACTGGAAACGTTCTCTCTCCATCTTTCCTGCAGCTCCTTCAGGCCCTGGAAGGGCACAACTGTGCCACCCCAAAGGTTCTCCTCTGCAGGTGAACAATCCCAGCTCTCTCGGCAGAGCTGCTCCATCCTCTGCTCATCCTGGAGCCTCCTCCGGAGTCACTCCAACACAGTGCCCGTGGAGATCTCCTCAGGGATTTTACACGCCACCAACCCCATCCCTCAGGTGCTCCCAGGACAACACAGTCCAGCAGGATTTGTGCCACAACAAAATCCTCCAGCTGCTGGCACTGTAGGCTTTGTGACCCCCAAATAATCCCAACCACGTAGGGCAGTGGCACCTCCACCTCCAGTCAATCCATGACACCCTTTGATGGTGAAAAGTCTCTTTTGGTGTTCAGTGTTTTACATCCCGCACCTTGCAGGCAGCCAGCGAGTCATAAAGAGCAAGGATTAATTAATCCTGGCCATCCCCCTGAGAAATGTGCAGACAAACCCTGATCTACTGATAGGAAGGCAGCAGCCAAGGTTACTGACTTGTCCAAGGCCACGGTGGGTGCTGGAGCAGACCTGAGACTGAGGTGCAGGAACCCCAATTGCAAAGCTCAGGGAAACTTATTTTGAGGAGGAATAACCTTCAAAATAAATAACCCACGTAGAAAAAGGCTTGTTTTTTGGTTTTTCTTTTTTCAAGATTTTATTAGTACATTGCAAGTACGTCCAGATCAGAGGGGTCAAGCTGTAAATGTTCGCTTTGGCCCGCCCTGAGTGTTTATGTGCACACAAACACGCATTTATGTGCTCCATACTCTGTGTGAGAGAGCAGTGAGGTATCCAGTGAAAGAGCTCAGTCCCAAAGAGGCAGAATAACAAGCTCTGGTGTGTTTTTCCAAGGCCCCACGAGCAGACTGCTGGCTGGTGGGGACAGACTTTCCCACGCCAGCCCACAGTCCTGCAGCCACCCTGTGATGGAGCAGGGTCACATTGCATTTCCACCACTTTTGGGATCTGACTGGGCAGCAGATATCCAAAGAAAACCTCCTGGTGTGAATCCCACGAGTGCCTCCCCACATCCACGACTTCCCTGCAGAGTTATGTACTCTGATGATAAAGTACTCACATCAACACCTACTACTAGGAAAATTTGTGACTGTCTTCCAAGTTTCTTACGGTTTTGAACAAATAATATCTGATCCTTCTCCACCCCAGCGTGACACAGCTCAGGCACTGGAATGGGATGCTCAGGGAGGTTTGGATTGCCCATCCCTGGATGGATGTGGCACTCAGTGCTCTGGGCTGGGGACAAGGTGGGCATCGGGCACAGGTGGCACTCCGTGGTCTTGGAGCTCTTTTCCAACCCGATTTTGTGACTCTACAATACCTTTGATTACACAGTGTACATATGGGCAAACTCCAACGTGGCCCTCAGATAAAATCTGAAAAGAAAACCACCGAGCTCTGTGTGGTTCCTTGATCTGGTTTAAATGTGTGCACAGACAAGGAATGTCTGCTTTTGTTGTAATTAGCGGGCACGTGCTCAGCCTTTAATAATTGTTCTTTAGGCTTTCTTACCAGGCCTGACCTTCCCATTTGGACCCAATAAAGCAGATGAGCTCTGTGCCTTTTTGTTCTCAGATGACAAAGTGCTCGGCGTTTGGCACTCAGCTTATCTCATACGTTTGGGATTTTAATTATCAACACAACAGCCTTCCCAAAGGCTGTCCAGGCTTTTGGTATGAAGATTATGTAGGGAAATTAATGGCAGAAAAACGCCTTTGTCCATCAATTCTTTTCACTGTGGCGACTGGAAACTCTACAAACAGCTATGCTGTTTTAATTCCAAAAAACACATTTGCAATGTCATCTTTATGGGGGGAAAATATGCTCGGCTTGGGTTTTGCTTTGCGCCGCTCTGTGTACAAGAACGCGACGCTGCCATGTATAGCAGTGTGGGGAACCCAGAGCACAGGCTGTTACCAGGCTTTATTTTTTGCACTGTCTGCTCCCATTTTTCAGAGTTCTGACTTCTTGCTGATTATTCCAAGGCGCTCCAGTGCATCTGATAGTGCAGGAACTGTAACTCCCCGATCCCAGGGCAGGATTGCTGCCGAAATGAGATAACTCGCGCACAAAAGTCGAACATTTCTTCTCAGGGAACTGAAGCCTGCTTGGTCAGATTGACCAAAAAGCACCAAGTTTGCTTAGTTTTTATTTCAAACTGGCAGCCTGATAACACAGGGGTGGGTGGCTGGGTAATGGGGCAGGGATTTATCTGAGGGTGGATTTTCCCTTCGCGTGCAGAGAAAAATCATGGAACCACGGTTTGGGTTGGAAGGGACCGTATGGATCCTCTTGCTCTTGGGCAGGGACACTTTTCACTAGGCCGGGATGCTCAGAGCTGCATCCTTGAACACTTCGGGGATGGGGCAGAGCACGGGGGAGCCGCAGGGGAGTGGAGAATAAACACAATAAACACAGCCCAGCACCCACGGCAGCGGGGACCCTCCCGGACTGGGGGTGCGGGGATGGCCCCGCATCCCGGTGCCGGTGCTGGGGTGGTCCCAGTGGCCGTGTCGGGGTGGTCCCGGTCCTGATTGCCAGTGTTGGTGCCGGTGTCAGGGCAGTCCTGATGTGGTGTTGATACCGGGGCGGTCCCGGTCCTGGGTGCCAGTGTTGGTGTTGGTGCGGGGGCGATCCCACTGGCCAGAGGCAGTCCCGGTGCCGGTCCGTGTGCCAGTATCGGCGCCGGTCCCTGGGCCGGTCCCTGTGCCGGGATGGTCTCGCAGGCCGCAGGTGGGCCAGGTGTCGGTGTCAGTGCCGGGGTGATCCTGGCGTCAGTGTCGATTTCGGGGCGGTTCCGGTCCCGATGCCAGTATCGGCGCCCGTCCCTGTGCCAGGGGAGTCCGGTCCTGGTCCGGGTGTTTGTGTCGGTGCTGGTGCCGGTACTGGTGCGGTACCGGGGCGATCCCGCGGGCCAGAGGCGGTGACGGTCCCGGTGCCAGTCTCTGTCTCGCTGCGGTACCGGGGCGGTCCCGTGGGCCGGAGGCGATGCCGGTCCCGGTCTCGCTGTGGTCCCGCGGGCGGCGGGCGGAGGCGGTGCCCGTCCCAGTCTCGGTGCCGGTGCGGTACCGGGGCGATCCCGCGGGCCGGAGGCGGTGCCGGTCCCGGTCTCTGTCTCGGTGCCGGTGCGGTACCGGGGAGGTCCCGCGGGCGGAGGCGGTGCCGGTCCCGGTCCCGGTGCCGATCTCGGTGCGGTACCGGGGCGGTCCCGCGGGCGGAGGCGGTGCCGGTCCCGGTCTCTGTCTCGGTGCGGTACCGGGGCGGTCCCGCGGGCGGCGGGCGGAGGCGGTGCCGGTGCCGGTCCCGGTGCCGGTCTCGGTGCGGTACCGGGGCGGTCCCGCGGGCGGAGGCGGTGCCGGTGCCGGTCCCGGTGCCGGTCTCGGTGCGGTACCGGGGCGGTCCCGCGGGCGGAGGCGGTGCCGGTCCCGGTCTCTGTCTCGGTGCCGGTGCGGTACCGGGGCGGTCCCGCGGGCGGAGGCGGTGCCGGTCCCGGTCCCGGTGCCGGTCTCGGTGCGGTACCGGGGCGGTCCCGCGGAGGCCGCGCCCCGGGGGCGGTGTTGCGGAGCGGGGAGGCGGCTCCGGAGCCATCGCGCCTGCCCGGCCGGCGGCGGAGCTCGGTGCAGGGGAGGGGGGCGGGGGGCGGCTCGGCGGCGGGTCTGCGGGCCCCATGGGCGGGTGTGTGGGCTCCCACCACGACTCCTCGGGCAGCCTCAACGAGAACTCGGACGGCACCGGAGGTGAGCGCCGGGGCCGGGCCGGGGGCGCCGCGGGGGGACCCCGGGGCGGGCGCCGCGGGCCGGGGCCTGCGGCGGGCGGGGGGGAGCCGCGTCCGGCCGCTGCCCCGGCTTCTCCCCGCATCGTCCCCCGGCTTCTCCGCCGCGTTCCCCCGAAGTTTGCCGGCGCGGCGGGGCCGGGCGGCGCTCGGCGGGCGCTGCCCCGGGGGCACGGCCCCGGCCCCGGCGTGCGGGGCGCCGTGCCCGCGGCTCCGTGAGGGGATTCCTTCGCCGGGCAGCGGCGTCGGCTCCGGCCGGCCGCGCAGTGCTGCGGGGCTCGGCGACGCGGCCCCTCGCTGAAATAAAGCCGGGCTGCGGAAAGGGCCTGCCCGGGGCTCCCGAAGTTTGTTTTCCTCGGGGCTCCGCTCCTTGCGGTGTGCGGGAAAAGGTTGCTCGGCTGGCTCGGATCCTGGCGCTGCTGCGGGGCCGGGGTGTGTTTTTCCAGCCGGGAGAGGGGCTTCGCTCCGGCCCCGGCCGCCCGTGCGGAGGGAGCGATCCCCGGAGATGCTGGAGCAGCGTGGTCTCTGTCGCTCGTGTCCTCGACTTGGGGAGCGAAGCCGGTGTGCAGACGCTGCTGCAGTGGCAGCAGCCTTTCAGTCGTGTTTTTCTCCGGCTAAACGCCTGAATGATTGCTTTTTCAACGCTCTCAGGTTTGCGGACCCCTGATGTTCTCCAGCTGAGCTGTGTGTGTTTTGTAGTCATTGAAAGTCAGCCTACCGACAGGATGCTTGACTTATAAGCAGTCCTCAGGGTCCGTAGATTTCAGAATTGCTGATCTAGGTCTGCGTTTTCCCCTGTGTCTTATTTATCAGTCTGGCTTTATTTCGGATGTCCCAGCTGATGGGTGTTCTTTCCATCAGCGACTTTGCTGTCATTCCATAATGTGAAAATATGCAGCACTTGGAGCTGTAGCTGCACCGACCATCTGCTGATTAATGCCAGATACAGAGTTCATGGAAATACCAGAGTTCCAGCTGCTAAGAACTATGTGGGGTTGCACAGAATCCCAGAATAGTTGGGGCTGGGAATGACCTCTGGACATGATCCAGTCCAAGCCCCCGCTAAGGCAGGGTCATCCAGAGCAGGTGACACAGGGACACATCCAGGTGGCTTTGGAATGTCTCCAGAGATGGAAACTCCACAACCTCCTGTGGATTTGGTCACATTGGTGCCATTGAAAGGATTTTTATAGCTTTGAGTAGTAGGAGCCTTCCTTACACTATTAGTAAAAAGGGAAGAAATGGGTTGCCTAAAATGCATCTGGACTAAGCAGATTTACCAACCAGTAAAAACCTGCAGGAGTGCTGAGCAGAATGGACCTGTCAAATTAAAAAAAAAAAAAAAGGCAGGAATCACCCAATACCCCAAAATCTTGACCAAAAAATAACATTAAAAGCTCCACTGGTGCTTGTCCTGAGATGTGCTTTAGTGTTACGAGGTGAGATCGTGTCACAGAAATAGACTCGGTTTAATTTCCTTGCTCTTATCTCGCCTGTGATATTGAATGAATGAGATAGGAGAAGAACACGACCAGGGTTTGGGTGGTATTGTCAAAGAGCTTCCACGCCCCAGAGCAGCACGTGAGGTGGGCAGGCTCCAGGCAGGGTCTGTGTGTCCCTGCCTGGTGCTCCCAGGGCACTGCACTCTGCTGCTCTGGGGTTAAATAACCCATTGTGCCTGGCTCATTGCAGCAGCAGCTGGGCTTTGGAGATGTAAGAGATGTGAAATTCGTGTCAGCTGGCTCGTGTTGATTCATGCTCTCAGGGTAATGTTCCTTAAGGTTGTCTCGCTGAAGTGAGAAGCGCTGAAATTTCTGTTGAATTATGAGCTTCTTAGGACTGTCTTAAACAATCAGCTCCAGTGTGCAATAGCCTGTTTTGTAATGCTACAGATCTGTTCCTGCCTCTCCACAAGGAGGAAAGGGGGGGTAGGTTAAGCTGGAAGAAGCTCTGAGTGTCTTCTCTGAACGTGACTCCCCACGTGTCAAAGTCCAGCCTGCGCCGATTGGGAGCTTTGCAGATTCTGCCAACGTGCCCTCAGCAAGTCTGAAACCTGACTTGGTGTCTCAAGGGAGCTTCTGTCTGGAGGCATCAGCTAATGAACCAGCTGAAGCAGGAGTGAACACAATTTGGAGTTTAGACCTGTGCAGGGAGATGGTTTTGTCCTGTTGCCCAAGTGAGGCTCACTTCCTCCGGCTCCGGGGTTGTGACCCAGCCCGCTACATTCACTTTCAGATTGCTGTCGATGAGCAGGGCCAGAAGATTTCGAAATCCTAGGAAGGTGTTTTGGAACATGATGATTCCAACTCGCCAGTGATGGGCTTATTTTGGAGAGGCTTTGTCTTTTCCCCAGAACGGAAAAGTTTCCTGGAGGTTTGCGAGCGCTCGAGAGCTTGATTAGACAGCAGTGGCCGTGTGCGATGCTGGCTGAAAGTGGGAGCCAGCTCTCAAGTCTGATTCATCCCAGTTTCAATTTATTCCAGGGCAGTGGGGAGAGGCAAAATCGTGCTCAATTGTGTTACTGGAGTTGAGAGGAGGATTCGTCACATCCCTGTATTCTCCTCAGTGTTTTTGTCCGCGGCCGGCACTTCCCGTTACTCGTGTGCAGCTTGGCAGAGCTGACGGCATGTCCTGGCCACGTGTGCTTCCTTTGTCTCTTACTCTGGGCATTGTTCAAGGTCAGGATGCCTGTGTGTGTCAGGAGAGCTGCTGTGGATCCTCAGGTGTGTCTGCACGTGTGAGATGGAGCTAATCAACAGCCCAGCTTATTGCACAGTTGTGTTTGCGGTGACCGGAGCGGGAGGAGGCCGTTCCTCACCAAGAATTTAACAGATGCTGCTCTGCCCATCGGGCTGGAAATGAAATGGGCTTTGCAGATTGGTACCAGCTGTTTCATTAGCGCTGCTCTTTTTAGCGCATTTTCATTTCACCAGGACATTGTTTGCCATAGACAGGAAAAGTTCCTGTCTCGGTGCTCGGTGTGTTCCCAGCCCAGATTGCGATGGGTGTCCTGGGTGGGTTTATTGGGGAGTCGTCAAAGGGCATCATTAACTGGTTTATAGAAGTTTTCCCCACTTCATCGCTTTAGCTCAGCCGTCTCCCACCTAATAGCCCAAGGTTTCAGGAGCGCTGCACCTCTTCCAGCTGTGCCCTGTCAAAGGTGACCGAGCTCCTGCAGGATGGTGAGACCAGGGGAGAAAGAGCTCTTCCCCAGCCACTTCCTAGGCTGTGTGACCTCCTCACTTGTGGTTTTGGAAGAGCTTTGGGCTTGGAATTCACTGCTGGAAAACTCTGCCCTTGTGCCTGTACATCAGGTGTGTTCAGTTGGACAGAACCAGGAGAGCTGGGCCAGCTGCCATCCCCACGCGCTTCCTGGAGGGCTCCTCAATTTCTTCTCCCTTTCCCGAGGGGAGCAGAGAGAAGGAAAAGGAGGAACCTGTTCATGTGGCAAACTCTCACCCCTCTCAGGAGCTGCACGTTACTTTGCCTGACCTGGTGAAGTTCAGTGAGACACTGAGGTGTGTGGAGCGAGGGAAAAGCAGGGAATGCAGTGGCTGGAAGCACGAGTCATCCCAGATTAAGGCTTTTGCCTGCAGCTGTCTGATTGCCACTGAGCTCTCCTTGACACGATGCTGGCCTGCCTTCTGCGGTTCTTATCGCCCTTCCTTGGGAGCAAAGACGCTGATAGTGTTTGAAATTTGTCTTCTTTCCTGCTGCCCCCGTCACCCAGCAGTGAGAACAGGCAGAATGGGAGATTATTCAAACCATCAGTTCCTCCCGTGGAGTTGGAGTGGTGCTGGAGCTTCATTAACCCGGAGAAAAGCAAATATTGTGCTCCACCTCTGCTCTCAGCAACTGGACAACACTTTCTTAAATATTTTCCTTGAGTGCTGTGCGGGGCTGCCTATCACATGGCTCATTGGAAGTCACAATAACTGCTTTCATGGTGCTTCTCTGCAAGACTGACCAGGGGAATTTGCATATTAAGCAGCGAGATTTGTTGCTCACAATTGCGCTAATGCAGCCGGGCTCTGCTAGGCTGGCACAGGGGGGTTAAACCAGCAGCTCATGACTGAGCACTTAAGAGCATTTGGTGCCTCCTTTTTGTGCTGGAGCACACAAAGAGTCCCCCAGAGGGATTTTTTTCAGTGGGTTGGAGCTGTTGGGTGCAGGCTGTGATGGTTTTTTGCTGCACACAGCACCCGGCTGGGCTTCCACTGCCATCTGAAAGAGGCACCTCTGGATTTCAGGTAGTTCTTGCTGGTCTGGAATGCAGGGCTGGCAAAAATGTTAATAAATCAGAGCTGGCTTCTGCTGTTAGGTCCTACTATGGGGTGTTTAGTGTGGTTTGTGTTGGTTTCGTTGGGGTTTTTTAATGGAATAATCAAAAAGGCTTAGCGCAGCTCTGAAATTTACTCCAAATCCTTCCTGCTCCACGCCTGGGTGTATTTAAAGGATGGATGTGTAGATGGAGCACTTGGGGACAGGGTTTGGAGGTGGCAGCTCTGGGTTAACGATGAGCCTAAAGGTCTTTTCCGATCTAAACGAGTCTGTGCTTTCCACAAGAGTTATACGTGGGTTTTATCAGGGCTTTGGGATAAATAGCTCTTATTTCCTGAGGGCTGGGCACCCACGGCCTCCTGGAGGTTATTCGGATGGGGGAATTGGTGCTGACAACCCCTGCTAACTGAGTCCCAAGTATTCATCTCCTGGCACGTCACTCTGCTGCTGTGACACTTTTCATTTGTGAGCTACGAGACTTGGTTTTGTTTTCCAGGTGATAACAAGGAGCTCTCATAAACTGAAATAAGGTGTTATTTTTGCTGTTAATAAGGGCTGGCAAACGAAGCTGTTTGGTTTCCTTTTTGGCTTGTTCCTCCACGTAATTGTTTGTTTGGCTTCTAGATGAAGTGATTTATTTTAATTTCTCTGTTTGGGATTGCAGTGTTGAAAACGACAACATCCTCCTTCGCTGAATGTTAAACACAATAAATTGAACAGTCATTGTGCTTTGGAGATTTTTGATAAATGGAAAATATTATTAGTCGCCAGTTTAAATAAGCTCTACAGAGCAGCCATCCACTCTCATTGCAGCAAGTAATGTGATAGCTATTATTTTTCATGTGAATGTTGAATAATATAATTTATGAGTCACAAATTATAATAGAGTTGAAGCCTGAAATACAGATTTGCCTTGCAGTTAAGTTGCAAATTCCTGGGAGTCTTCTTGCAGGTACAAAGAAGGGTCAAGTTGGCCTTAATTGCTTTGGTTATCTCCAAAAAAATAAAAATATAACTCTCTGGAAAGTTCATGACCAAATGACAGTGATTGAGAAGGGAATATAACTTCTCCTTGTAATTTAGAGTGTATAAATGTCTGATACATTTTTTAATGAATTCTTTTCAATTTCCCACCTTGGCTTTCACTGCCTTAAAATTCAGCCTCCTTTGCTGCAAATATTTCTGTTGGGTTTTATCTCTTAATCCTTATTTTTTAAATAAAATTCGGGGAGTTTTTTGTTTTTTCCCCGGATCATTGATGGCTCCTACAACAAAGTGTAGGATTTTTTTGGGGCTGGGAAATTCTGACCCCAGCAGCCAGGATGGAGCAGGGAGGTATCCAAGGGGAATCTCCTGGGTTTGGAGTGCCCAGGCAGGGAGCATCCTTTGGTTCTCCCTCACCTTTCCTACCTGCAGCTGCTTTGGGTGGAGCTGGGGAGGTTTGTGGGGTTTTTGTGGAAGCTCTGGAGGACTCTTCCTTCTTTTGCAAGGCTCGTTATGAGGGTGCTGAGGTTCAGACACCCAAAATCAGGAGGGAAAGGCTGCTCTGTGGAGGAATCAAAAAAGCTGCAATCAGCACCCCGGTTCCTGACTGCAGAATAAAACTCTTTTCTTGCACCCTGAGGTTTTCAGTTACAGTTTCATCTGCTGCTTCTGTGTTGTCCGGCAATTGAGCGTTGACAAAACAGAAGTGTTGCACTACTTAGGGAGTAAATGAAGTGTCAGTTCTGTTAGGGATTTTTTTTGGTTTTCTTTTCGGTTGGTTTGTTTTCTTGGTTTTTAAGAAAACAAAAAGGTTCCCCCTGACGTGGGGACCGTGTTTGAGGTGGAATTCGGTGCTTTCAGACTGAGTTATCAGTAGCAGAAGAGGTGATGGATCCAAAGCGTCCTGCAGGGCTGCATCCCAAAGCAGCAGGGATGCTCCTGGCCCTGGATGTGGAGAGCACCTCCAGCTCAGGATGGCAGCTGATGCTGCTCTGGCTGACCTGTGTGCAGGGAAAATGCCTCTTGTGGGCTCTTAAGGTTCAGCTGGAACCTGAATTTTGCTTTTTCTGCCTTGTGCTGGCCCTGGCACACTCGGATTAAGGCAAATGGGAGCTGGACAAAAGACGGGGCACAGCAAACTGCAGGAAGTACTTTCGTTCTCTTCCCCATTTCAGGAGTAAATTAAAAACTGTCTTAAGTGCTGAATGAGGCTGAAGTTTCTTAGACTACCTTAAATATTTTAAATGCCATCAGTCTCATCCTGAGGCTTCCCAGCACTGGGAAATGTAAGGGCACTGCAGGTTCTGCAGGTAATAAATGCAGGAGCAATTACTGGATGCTATCAATTCGCAGGAGCTGCCCCACATCCAGTTGACCTCTCAGGCCTGATGGAAAACATTTGGAAATTGTCCTTCCCAAAGCAGAAACGCTGCTGGGATTGTGGATTAGAGCAGTTTCAGCAGCTCCTCCCTTCAGCCTCTTCTCAGTGTCCTTTTCCCTGCCCATCTTCCCCCTCTCCTCAGCGAGCAGGATTTAAAAAGGAAAATTCAAAGCCCTACTTGAAAGCCATTTGTGGGAGGAGATGGGCACAGCTCTGAAGCGCTGATTTTTCGCTTCTGGAGAATCTCAGATGTGCTGGAGGATTTTCTCTGTGCCTGTCTATCTATCTATATATATGTGTGTGTGTATAAAGACATCCTTGTGCTGCAGATTAGGTGGAAGGGAGGGGATTTGGGGAGTTTCTGCATGATCTGTCATGTGGGTTGTTTTTTTTTTCCCCCACATTCTCGACCATGAAAGCGGAGGCGCTTCACGAATGGTAGTGAAAAATGCTTCAGTAGTTTGCAGCAAGAACAGGTAGTGCCCAGGGGGAAAAGATTAGAGGCTAAAATGGGAAAATGTGTCACACAGAGCTGTGGATTGCACATGTTAAACGGGGAAAGTTTACTCTTAAAACATATATGTTCAGTCTAGCGTTGCCACCACCTTTCTATAAACAAATGACTTTTCATCCCCTGAAATGATAAACATTTTACAGCTCGTAATGGCTTCCAGTTTATAATGGTGTATAATAAATGTGGCAACTATAAATAATTCTCTTGGTTCAGACAACAGATTCCGGAGGGAGGCATTTTTCACCTTTTCCCAGAGGAGCTGTGTGCTCTTTGGGAGCACTCCCAGGGCCTGAAATGGCATCGGAAGCAGAGCACAGCACTTTGGGATTGGAAGCTCGTTACCTTTCTATTTTTAAAATTCAGTCATGAAGCTCCATCTCTGCTCCCATGCTGTGATGAAGGGCGCTGTGGATTCAGCAGAAGAATCTCTCCGTGGCATTTACTTTGTTGCTTTATTTCCCTGCCGCAGAACTCTCATCTCCTGTGATTTCCTGCCCGTGTGTGTAAATACAGACTCTTTGGAAAAAGAGCACCTACGAAAGAGCAGAGGGTACCTGCACCTGCCAAATGCCATTTTCTCCCCTCTGCCTGTTGGGTTTTTCTTGGCCCCACGCTGCTGTGGGAGCATCAGCAAGCACAGGGTAATGGCTGGCTGGAGAATTTAAGGAAAAATTGCTTAAATTTTTAAGCCTTTCCTGGAAAAGCTGTCACCAAGCCCTGCTGGCTTCGTGCCTTCCCAGTAGCTTTGGCTTTGCTTTTCCTCATCTCAGGAGCACACAGGAGCTGGGTATGTCAAAAGAGTGTCCTTAGTGCAGAATATTGAGCTTTCCAACGCTCCTGAGCCGTTGCACTGCGTCCCTGTCCCTCCCATCCCTGTGCTCCCAGTGGGAAGGGGATGCTCAAATCTTCGAACGCGCAGACGTATTTCAGATATTTTATTTTTTTTCAGTACAGGTACAAATCCCATTCCTGCCTAGCATAGCTGTGGCTGCTTCCAGCCCGTTAGCACTCCCCAGGGTGGGAAGACTCAGGGAAGGAGCAGTTGGGAGGCGATTTTGGGAAGCGGAGTTTGGAAAGCACCGTGGTTATCCAAAGGTTGGATGCAGTTTCCCGGGCTGGATGCGTTCCCAAGTGGGATATATTTGGTGGCAGCAGAGTCAAACATGCTCAGCTGAAGCTTGCAAGCAGCAGCATTCCCAGATTTGCCAATGTCTCCCTTCCCCTGGGCATTTCCGTCCTCCCGGTGCCTGAAATGACCAAACCTGCGCTCAAAACGGGAAATCACAGCTCCTTCTTCAGGAGGGGCTGAAGAAGAGGAGACCTGTCACAGAGCTATTTAAATTTTATTTTTTTGTGGAGTTAGATTTCACTCGTGAGTTGCATGTTGATGGCTTGGCTCGGTGAAACACGTAGCAGACTGATTTTTTATTTTGTGATATTTTTTTTTTTGCTCTGTGCCCACATAAGTTCGTGAAAAGCACATGGGTTGCTATAATTACGAGTGCTTTTAGAACAGAAATACCTTCTGTGAAGTGCTGATCAATATTGGATATTATCCTGAGACAGGTTTAAATGCTCATTTGAGATGAGTTCTCACTCTTTTGTGTGTTTTTCACATCCATAGATCTCCATTGTGTGTTTATCCAGATCTAAAAGTAGTCCTGGTGCCAAAAAAAGCTCGAATTTCAACAGAAAACCACATGATTGTTGCTTGACTGAAGTCACACACTTCCAGTCAGTCACAGATTGGATGGCCCCAGCAAAATCCCATTTTTTGCTGCCTTCGTGCATCCCAGCAAATCACATTCCTTGTGTCTATCCAGAGCTCTCCTTATAATACAGCACTAAAATAGCTCCAAAAATACTACAGGCACGGGTTTGGCTTTATCTGAAACTGCTGCAAAACAGAACAGGGAATACAAGATTTCAGTCTGGCAGCTGGGAATAAAAAAGGAGCAGCAGCATTGTCAGAACAAGCGAGCGTGGCTGTTGTGGTTTGGTGTTACAAGAACAAAAATCCTTTAGTTGTAAATCAGCTTTTAGTTCTTGAGCTCTGCCTCGTAAGAGAGACTTTCTAGTCGAGGGTAGGCAGAGATTATTTTCTGAAAAGAATAATATTAATAATAAAAAAATCTCTAAAAACACTTGGACTGTATTTGGGGTTTTTATCCTCCTAAATAACAAACCTTTAGAAAACATAACAAGTTCTTCTCAGCTGTTGGTAGAGGTGAATCTCAAGGGCTGTGTGTGCTCTGTCTCCCTGGGAAGTTTTGTGCCCTTTGTAGTTCTCCTAAATATTGGTGTTGTAGGAATCAGGTTTAAGTTGAGGAGGAGAAGTCGTGGCTTTTGATTGATTTATCACTCTGGCAGCTTGGAAATTGAAATTTTAGCTTGAAAATTGAAATAATCCGCTGGGTTTTGGAGTGTTGGTGCTCAGCAGTGGGGAAAACAGAGTCACCCACTTAAACAGGAGCCCAAATTTCTCTTTTTTTATCTTTCACATGACAGGCATGGGTGGGCTCCAAACACTCCTCCATCCCAGCCTTCGTCCATCCCAGGATCAGTCACGATCAGTTCTCAGGGAGCAAATTTCCTCAAGAGTTAAGTTAAATTTATTAAAATTGCTGCTTACCACAACCTCTTCACAATACTGCTTTGGGAAATCATCAGGTTCCTTTATGAAAATATTTTTTTCTGCTTTATCCATCCCAAAGATGTTTTATCTTGGGAACACAACTGCAGTTCTTTCTTACTCTGATCATGCTTTTTACAGATGATTGGTGTGCTGCAGGACCGGGGAAGGAACCGCATTAGCATTTTATCTTCTTGAGCTGGGAAACTTATATTACCAAGAGTTAATCATTTGCATTGAGCTCACATTAGTTAGGAAAATATTGTAGCTCTTTAGGGCTTGGGGAAGAAGCATTTTGGTTGCTGCCAGCTTTAACATCTCCTGGCAGCTCTGTCCAGAGGGATGCTGAGTGCTCATCTGATAATCGAGCCTGTTAAAAACCCATTTCATTAAGCAGTGACAATTCAGCTTCAAACGAAGTTCTGCAGAGTCCAGGATGGCAAAGGCTTCTGTATCTCTGCTTCAGTGCTGTGTCAAGCAGAATATTCTGTCTTAGAAATTCTACCAGCTGATCTAATCTTGTCTTGAAACTCTTTCCAGGTTTGCCTGCTCCAGGATTCTGTCGCTATCTGATTGCTCTGCCTGCCAAATTTCCAGGCTGGATTCATCTCCCATTGATGAAGTGCATTTCTCTCTGCTCACTGCATTCACCCTTCCTTCTTTCACATGTCTCATTTCACTATTATAAATTCATCAGGGGATTTTTTTCCGGCTGAGGGGACTCTCGCCCTGCAATTCAGGTTTAGGGATCAGCACCCGTTGCTTTTCTCTGTGTTTTTCCGACTTCCGTTGAAGGTTAATAAATTAGGAGCCCTTTTTCTCACAGAACGTTTTTCCTATCAAGATATTTCAGAGATTATTGTGTGTTAAAAAGGGAGTTTTGATGCTAATAATGGGCCCCCCTGAAGGGGGGAGCTGTGTGGATGCTGCTCAGATGGTAACATTTTTTAATGAATTTTTCTCCTGCTCATCCTCAGCTTTTCCACAGGTCTGAGAGTGGCCCCAGTTCTGCTGCTCTGGGCTTTGAGTTGCCTTTGTTCAGAGCTGTGGAATCAGCACTTCCTGGGCATGGTCTGCTCATTAGAGCACAGTAATTAGTGCATTTGCCATGGCCTTGCATCCAGCCATTCTTGTGAATCTTTTTAACTGCTGCAGTTAAATCAGCAGGTTTGGATGTTGGGGTTTGATTTCCCCAACGCTTTCAGGAGTTCCTTCACCTAAACCAAATAATGACACCTGCCCTGAAGAGCCATGGGGAGGGTGAGCTCTTGTTTTCAGATGGCTGAAATAAGACTCTCTTTTTAATAATGCATCCTCATTACCAGTCAAACTCCTCATCCTTCAGTTTGAAACTATTTCCCCTTGAAAGGGGAAGCAGGGGTGAGAAGAGGCTCTCTCTAACAGTGCAGAGTTCTGCTGAACTCAGAACTTTTCTTGCAGGCGCTTTAAAGCCCAGCATCTTCACACGTTTATTTAATCTATTATTGCATCAATTATGTCTTAAGCAATGGGAAAAAGCTGGGAAAAGTGCATCTGTCCTGACAAAGAGCTCTGCTCTTGCTTTGGAGCGGGTGCCACAGGAGGAATAAGCTCCTTGAGCGTTATGGTGAGGACCTTTTTAGAAAAGACAAGCGCAGCCCACGGCCAAGCCCTGCTTCAGCTCTTGCTGGGTGTGTAACAGCTGAGAGCACTGCCAACACCGCCCCTGTGCTGCCAGTCCCGAGCCTGCCCCGAGCTGTGGAGAATTAAAAGCGTTTTCAATCCAACCCTGTGATCCCTGCCTTTGAAGGGAAGTTACTTAAGGGCTGCTGTGTCCTTTGGAAGCACCGAGCAAGCATCACTCAGGCCATTAATAGAGCTAAAGCCTGGTGTGCTCGGGGACTCCTGGAAGAGATCAGATTAATTTGCTAAAGGTGGAAAGGCTCTGCCTGCTTTAATCTCGCTCCATCTCAGCAATTTAAATGAAGAGGGCAGTTTCCTGTGCCTCCTCCAAGCTCCTTCACGGGGAGCGGCAGAAGTTGCTGCCTGTGCTCCGGGAGGGCACTTCAATTAAGTTCCTAATTTGGGGGATTTTAAATGCTTAGGGTTGGATTCGCTGCCCCTGCATCCCTGGAGTGTCCAAGGCCAGGTTGGACGGGGCTTGGAGCCACCTGGGACAGTGGCAGTGGCCTTGCTCGTGGCAGGGGGTGGCACTGGATGTCCCTCAAGGTCCCTTCCAACCCAAACCGTTCTCTGATTGCATCAGTAATCCTTCAGGCTGTCACAGGGCTATTTTTTCCCCGGGTACATCCACAGGGAGATAAAAAGGCCTTGAAAGGATGGAGTTTGGAGGCTGCTTTGTTCACGTGCTCCCATTTACAGGACTGGGTTGGTCTGGGGTTTTTTTTTCCACCTGGATGTACAAGACATCCAGGTATTTATACAAGTTGCAACAAAGGCTTGCACATTTTTCATTTTAGCTTAGATTGCTTTCTAATTATCTGAGCAATCCACTGATATCCTTATCTGTTATTACTTCTCTCTAACTCGGGGATAAATGTGGATTTCTTAACAAAGTGTGTCCTTGGAGGGTAGGAATGCCTTATGGCCAGGAGGTTGGTTGTGTGTTCTACACTAAATTCCAGCTGTTGAGCTTTTTCCAGTGTGGGTGCTGGAGTTTCCTGGGGGATGACTATCCAAGAGAACAGAGAGCAGTTGAGTTTCAAAATTGAATGTGGATTATTAACTTTACTATGAAAAACTGCCCTGTAAAATAGGGCTGAATAAAGCAGCAGGTATCATTCTGAGAAATCCAGTTTCTTAGATCAAATCTGTAAATGTTTATGACTTTCACTTTCACTTTGCTTTATTTTTGTTTGTTTATTTCAATTCAAAATTGAATGTGAAATATTAACTTTACTGTGAAAAAACTGCCCTGTAAAACGGGGCTGAATAAAGCAGCAGGTATCATTCTGAGAAATCCAATTTCTTAGATGAAATCTGTAAATGTTTATGTGACTTTCACATCTCTTTCAACCAAGAAATCTCCAGTTTTCCTCTGGCACCTGAGGAACGTAATATGGAAGTGTAAAATTAAATCATTAAGGTAATGTATGTTTGGGATGTGTGTCAGGTAAGATTCCTATTTTCAGCTTACACTGAGCTCTTAATTAACTGATGAGCTTAAGCAGCTGAGATACAGTAATAGTGCATTTAGTTAATTGGCTCATGTGAAACTTTATCCCTGCCAATAACTGTGACACTGGAATAAATTCAAGACATGGTGTTAGATCCTTTAACTAAGCTAATTTAATCACTGGTCATTGTAAAAACAGCCACCAACTTGGAGGATTTTCTTTTTTTTTTTTCTTTTTTTTTTTTTGGGTTGTTCCCTCCTGGAAATTGTGACTGCTGTGCTGGCAGCAGTGACATGGCCAAAAAATCCTCGGGAACACGGAGCTGGCCATCTGTCCTGAGCATTACACCTTGAATTACGCAGATGCCAGGGTTTGCTGGAAGGGTTCAGTGCAGCAGAGCCAAATGAACGCTGTGCTGGGGTGGGCTCTGAACGCTCTGCTGGTTCCTGAGCAGTTGTACCTGAGGGAAGAACCTGAGAAAGGTGGAGAGGGAATTTTACAAGAGCCTGGAGTGACAGGACGAGGGGAGTGGGTTCACACTGACAGAGAGCAGGGTTGGATGGGATATTGGGAAGGAATTCTTCCCTGTCAGGGTGGGGAGGCCCTGGAATGGATTTCCCAGGGAAGCTGTGGCTGCCCCATCCTTGGAAATGTCCAAGGTTGAGGCTTGGAGCAGCCTGGGATGGTGGAAATTGTCCTTGCCCAACAAAGGCTGGGACTGGATGAATTTTAAGATCCCTTCAAACCCAAACCTTTCGATGACTTTATGAAGTCCGGGTTTACTTGTAATAAAAGAAATTCCCTGGTGGCGTCATCCAGAAGGTCTGCAGAAGGTTCAGCCTCACATTTAAACACCCTCAGGGCCTGCTGAGCAGGGTGTCCTGGCTGCCTTTCAGCATCATCACACCTCATCAGGGTTTGAAGAAAATCAACTGCCGAATATTTTTTGTCGTTCTGGCAGGGTGAAAGATGAGGCTGCCTTTGATTATATATATATTTATTTTTTTTTCCCCTGAAAACTCAGCCAGCGCTGGAAGCGCTCGTGGTGTGTTGAGCACAGCCCAGATGTCCAACAGATGGTCCTGTGTCCCCTCCCCAGCTCGGAACTTGTGGTGGCCTCATGTGGCTGCGTGACAGAGGCCAGCGCTGGCCACACCGCTCCCGTGGTCAGGCCAAGAGAAAAGCCAGGCTTTGGTTTAAAACCCGCTGAGCCAAACCCTGCTTTGGCTCTGCTGAAAGCACACAGAGCTCTGCTGTCAGTGCGTGGGGGACACCTTGGAACTGGGAGAGTTCTGATGATGCTCCTTGTCCCTGGAGGTGTCCCAGGAAGGGCTGGAGGTGGCACTCAGGGCTCTGGGTAGGGGACAAGGTTGGGCACAGCTTGGTGATCTTGGAGGGCTTTTCCAACCTCAGTGATTCTGTGATGTCAGCCCCCAGTGAACTTTAAATCACTTTTTTTTTAGCAGTTCATGCAGCTGCCTGCTATGCAGAGAACTTTCTCAAGGAGGAAGGGAATTGGTGAGCCTGAGCTGTTGGCTTGCAGCTGGAACTGGATGTTTCCTGGTGTGAAATCCATGCTGTTGATGGCCTGGAGCAGTGGGCAGTGCCCTGTCCCAGCAGTGCACCAGCACAGGCTGTCCAGTCAGGAATTCACCCTTTGCACTTTTATCTGATGCGTCTAAAGTTTCCCTGCAAGCCCAACGGACGGCAAGACACAGAAAGGCTTTTAGTGCTTTAAAAGTGAACTTGCTGAGTTGCATTCTTCCTCCTGCTGAGATACAGAAAGCGCTGGGGTGGGTTTTTTTGTGTTGGTTTTTTTTTTTTTTTTCCCCTTGCAGATAAGCTCTGTGCAGCTTCCCACTGCATCCCCACAGCTCTGCCTGCTCTGTGCTGCTCCTGTCCAGCTTGGGGCTGCGCTGGGGCCGAGCCCTCGGCTGCAATTGAGCTGGAGCTTAAGCCACACGCTGCAGAAGTCACAACAGACGTGTGCTCTGTGCAGCCTTCCTCAGACAGAATATTCTTCATGTCGCTGACAGCTTCCTTAATGGTTCTTGTCGTAGCTTTTGAAAAAGGGAGCCCAGCTGTAGAGGGTGCGGATTGAAGGTCTTGGTGCTCGCACGGGGTGAGCTGGGAACGGGTAAATCTTTATTCTGTGCTGCATCCAGCTGAGAACATTCATCTGCCGGAGATAGGAGCGGTTTAAATTCCAGTGTAAACAGTGCTGACAGGTAATTGTGTTGATAGTGTCTGTCCCCTGGAGCTGTTCCACCGCAGATGAACTTCCCTGGAGGCCGGGGCTGACCCTGAGCAGGGTTTTACAGGACCTGCTGCCTGGGCAAAGCTGATTTTGGGGCTCCAGGGTTCCTGTGCTGGCAAATAACAGAGACAGATGGGCATCCCCTGGCCTGTGCCCTGCCTGGCAGTGTTCCTTCCTCACCCCTGCTCACCCCCTGACCGAGGCACTGAGGATGTGGTGACTCCACAAAGGTATTCCCTCCCCGAGACATTTTTCTCTGTCCAGAGGAGCTGGTGTATCATGAGCTTAATCAGGGTGATTGAAAATCCTCTGCTTGTGCTTCCAGCAGGAGGCTGAGTGGGCAGGCAGGACTCAGGAGAACCCACAGAGCTTTTGGAGATAATAATCGTAGAAACAAAGAATGATTTGAGGTGGAAAGGACCTTAAAAATCATCTTGTTCATGGCAGGGACACCTTCCACTGTCCCAGGCTGCTCCAAGCCGTGCCCAGGCTGGCCTTGGGCACTGCCAGCGATCCAGGGGCAGCCACAGCTTCTCTGGGTAACTGTGTCAGAGCCTCAGCATCCTCACAGGGAAGGATTTATTCCTAATATCCAATCTAAATTCCCCCCTTGCCAGCTGGCTCTGGGCTGGGAATGCAGCCCCACGTCAGACAGAATGCCCTGACCAGCTTTCAGTTCCTGTGTTTTCAGGTTATCCCTGGGCTGGGGTCATCTGAGCAGATCTGGGATGTCCTGGGATACACATTCCTGCCTGTGCTGGGATGAGGTGGGGTCTCTGGATCTGAAATGCCGCCGAGGGAGCAGATTTCAAAAGCTGAAGCTTTTAATTCTTGCTGCAACAGCGCTGGCTCCTTTGAGGGGCGATGAGTGGTGAGCTGCCCGGAAATCTCCTGATTTCTTCTGCAGTTTCTGCTGAAAATGAGGGGAGAAATGGAAAATACAGTGGGGTAGCTGGTGATTAGAGCCAGTTTTTCTCTTTGTCCAGCTCATTCATACACCCTCATTCTCTCACATTTTCTCTCCCATGCTGAGAAGCCTCTGGATTGAGTCAGGGAAAGGCTTCATGTGTAGGCAGAGACAGGGATAAATTGTGCATGGAGGACTTGTCCAGAGCTGCCTGGAATTACCAGAGGAACTTGCATTTTACTCTTCTGGGCAATTTTTGGTGTTGGGTAAGAGCTGAGGCAGAGCTGAAGGATTCCCTGCCCAGACTGGGGTGGCAGCAGTGGCTGATTGTCCCCCTTGTCCCCAGAGGCACCACATCCATCATTCAGCTCCAGCCTGGCTTTAAGTGGTGCTGCTCAGCCTCGTGGTCCTGCTGCTTCTTCCCCTCTCCATCTGGTTTTTTTGTTTGTTTGTTTATTTCCTTCTTTTCTTCGCCTCCTCTCAGGTGGGAGAAAAGGGAATTTGCTGGGGGGTTTATTTCTTGTGTCTCTGCTGGGTTTGCTGCTCTGAAAAGCTTCACAGTTTGTTACTTGGCTCAAAATTAATACCTTTGCCTCCGCTTTTATAATATTGCTTTGAGTCTGCAGCCTGGTGTTTTAGTACACAACTGTTTCGAGATATAACTTGAATTTCTACCAGGGAAGCAGTGTTCATTTTACCCTCATAAAAAACCCATAAAACTTAACTTGGTTTCAAGCATTATCTTTCTGTCTGTCTATCTGTATTTATTTGGAAAGTTCACGCAGGCTCCCTAGAAATGTTAATTCATTTCCTTGTTAGGAAAGCCTAATTGTCCTAATGTTTCACTTTTAAGTCTTTGCCACTGGCCGGTGCCACTTCTGTTCCACATTCCTCTTCTTGCCTTGGAAAAATGTAACTACCTTTAGAAGAAAATTGCTGAAAATTAGCAATAAACAGATAAAATTCTGCCATCTCCCTGTTGCTGGGTACGCCTGTGCTATTTAATGTAACTTAAATTGAGTAAGCCTGTGTTGCTTAATGTAATTCAAATTGTCTGCTGCTTAAATGCAATGAATTTTCCCTTCCTCCCTCCCTGTTTTCCCTGGGTTTTTGCACTTTTCCTTTGTGCTGGCTCTCCCAAGCACCGTTGTAATTCAGGATTACACCGGAGAGCGACGCAAAGGAAACGTTTGAGATGAACTGTGTGCTATTGATACCAAATTACAAGGTACCTTATGAGGAAATTGGAGCAAAATGGGTTTAAAATGGGACTCATTTGATCAAGTAGAGAAGTGGGGAGGGGAGCCCTTGGGACTATTACTGACAGAAACTTTCTGGGTAGTAAACCATTATTTGCATTTCATTTGTGATAGAAAAATACTTTGTTAGCAGCTGAGCCTCAACGGGGAAGCAATCTGCTAAGGAAAATAGTTTTGATCATTGGTTCAGTTTGTAAAACATTTCCTTGGCTTCTCCTGGCTGGCTTCAAGTCATTCCCGAGGTTTCTCCAGCTGTGGGTGGACATCCCTGCTGCTGCTGGAGCTAGGGGTGTTTGCAGCCTCTAACCAAGGCTGGCTGCTCTCCTCGCTGGCCTCTGCAGCTCTGGCTCTGTGCTCTTCCCTCCGCAGTTCATCACTCCTGTCCCCTTCCTATGGACAGCCCTCAAATCCCATCTTTTCCACTCACAGCAGCCCCTGAACGTGTCATTCCTGTTCAGAGAGACTTGTGGTGACCTTTTATCCTTCTCTTGGGTGTTCCTGCTCCTTTCCTCGCAGGTCACTCCAAACCTTTTTCATCTCTCACCACTTAAGCAGTTGGCTTCATCTCTTGGATGTTCTCTTAATCAAGACAAAAGGGAGGGGAAAAAAAAAAAAAAAAGAAAATATTATCAGATCTTGCCAGATTCTCCTGTTACAACATTTCACCGTTTGGATCTTGGAATATTTGCTCTTAACTCGTGTTCCACTGATGAGCTGTCCCTCCCTGGTGCTTCCTGGGTGTGTGTCCATCTTCCCACAGATCTGCAGGGGTTGGGAAGCACAGCCAGGCCCTGCTCTTGTAATTCCAGGATGCAGCTGCTGACGGATCCGTGGAGATCAACAGCCTGGAGTGGAGCACGTCCGATCCATGGGGCTCCTTCTGGGTTTTCCACGCCCTGGGTGGGTTCTGTGTGCCTGGAAACTTCTCCACCAGATTGGGCCCGTTACCCCGCTTTTTACAAAAGCTGTAAAAGACTAATGCTGCAAGCAACATATGCCTGTGTTTCCAAAGGGAAGGAAGAAATTTCACTGTGGAGAACTTGCAGGGATGGAGCAGCCAGATTTGCGTCCTAACTTTATTTTTGGAAGGAGATGGAAGATGTTTGAAGGAACGGGGTGGGAGGGAAAACTCACGTAAGGCCGATGACAGCAGAGGTGTCGCCACAAAGATTTGAGCTCGGCTGCTTCAGGGCTGTGCCAGGTGTGGGGTCTCGTCCAGGGTTACCTGGCAGGTGAGAAACTGGGGAGGAGCAGATCCAGGTCGTGGCTGAAGCAGAGATCCTGTCCTTCTCCAGAGCTCTGAGCTGTCCCGTGGCTCAGCTTTGCCGTGTTGGGTTTGGCACCGAGTCACGAAGGCTGCAATATTCCCGATTTGATGGTGGAGCGCTGTAATTCAGGGGGGTATCTGTTAGGAATTGGGGATTGTGTGGCTGGGTATTGGCTTTTAATACGAGAATCTTGTGGTAGCAGCTGCTCCTGCTCATCTGGTCCCCCTCCAAAGAGGCACCAGTGATATCCACAGTGATATCCACGGTGATAGCGACATAACAAACACACCAGCTGTTCCAAAGAACTTCCACAGAGACAGTGCTTGACATTCTGTTAAGAAACTGATTTAAATATCTGGGTTTATCTGCATAAGCTCGCTCAGAAGGAGCGGAGATAACCTCACAGATTCATTGCTTTGATGGGAAGCTGCAGGGAAGGGGAAATAAATTTACAATTCAGGTTATAAAGTGCTCAGCGAGGATTGGAGAAATACTTTTTTTTTTTTTTCCTTTTAAAAATAAGACTTTGTAGTCAGCCAGGAGTTCAGTGGGGCAGACAGGAGCAGCTGCCTCGAGGATGCCAGGGATCTCTGTGAAGGGAAAACAGGTTATGCTGCTAAATCCTACGGGAACAGCCCGTGGCTCGTGTGCCACTGGTCTGGGGGCACTTGGAGGCATTAAACAGAATCATTAGGATGGGGAAGGAACTCCCAGAGTTTGTGTCCAGTCTTTGATCCATCACCACCTTTTCCAGCAGGCCTGCAGTGTCCAAGATCCCCATCCCCGCAGTGTCCAAGGAATTCCTGGCTGCGGCACTCAGTGCTCTGGGACAAGGTGGGGGTGGGGCACGGGTTGGACTCGATGGCCTTGGAGCGCTTTTCCACCCTAAATTCTGTGGGTTTCTTGCCCTCTTTGGGATGCACACCTGCACACCTGAGCTGTTGGAACAAGAACAGCCGAACTTATTTTGGAGTGTCACTGCTGCTATTTCACTTCTTGAAAAGCAGATGGGTGCTGATTTCTGTATTCCCTTCTAAATAAATCCCTTGCCAAAAAATACTGACCACCGGCCTCTGCTGGGATGGTGACTTTGGGAATTGCTTCAGAGAGAGCGTGCCTTCTTGGCATTTAGAAAACAATTCCTGCTTTCGGGCCGGGTATTAATAATTTCTTACTCATGTTGAAGTGATGTAAGATGAAAAATTAATGTGGATGCTGCTCTCTCTTCTGCACCGTGCGAGCTGGTGGTGCCTGTGATGTGTATGGTCTTAAATGAAGCCAGCGTTTCCTTTGGAGCT
The DNA here is from genome assembly GCF_015227805.2 of Hirundo rustica. Classification (NCBI taxonomy): domain Eukaryota; kingdom Metazoa; phylum Chordata; class Aves; order Passeriformes; family Hirundinidae; genus Hirundo; species Hirundo rustica. The sequence goes on from NC_053463.1 coordinate 1,916,616, forward strand.
CTAATTTCCTTCCGAAGTGAGGAATAGAAAACTGACACTGTAAATACTTCCAAGTGGTTCAGACTGTCGATGTTTGTTTCTTTATCAGCCTTGTTAACAGAAAAGGGAAAGTCCTTTGATGTGGTCCAAAAGTTTGCTTGTAGAAATTCGAGTGTTTTGCTTTAGTGACTAAAACACGGGCTGGAAAGAGAAATATTTGGGCCTTTTTACACATTAGTTTTTTACACGGCGTAAGTTTCTCACACCCTTTCTGCACCATCTATCCACAGAGCTAAATAGTGAATATTTCTTCCGGGAAGGCATAAAGCTTTTGGGGGACCCTTGAAGCACTTCTAGTAAATGATAAACACGCCAAAGATCTCTTTAAATACTGGCTTGTGCTGAAGCCAAGTTGTGTTTAAAGGCTTAGTGCGGGGATGGATGGCTTGTTAGAGTGGATTCGGCTTTTGAGCTGTTTGGAGAGTCACTTTCTTCCACCACCTTTCCTTCCAGCCCAGGGAAAAAAAAGAGAATTTATCACTGGGTTTATCATCACTGCTGTCTGCGTAGGAAGGATGGGATCTCCAGGGAGGAGTTATGGGAGGCTGTGAGGATCTGAGGCTCTGCTGGAGTGAGGAGCAATCAATCTGGGTGCTGTCTGGGGCAGGGAAGGAGAGGAGCAGGGAGAGGAGTGGGCTGCAGGATTTGCAGCGGGGCTGCGGGGAATGCCTTTAACCTGCTTCCATAATTGATGTTTGGGGACAAGGAGAGCGCCCTGTGGGAGAAATCAGCATCCACTGAGTGGCCGTGCAGACAGATGTGAGCTAAAGTGGAATGGAAAAAAAAAAAAAAAGACATCCACTGACCCAAATTTCTTGCAGTATCCTGTTCTGTCTGGCTGCAAATGTCGTGCTCTGGCTGCTGAGCCTTAATAAGGAAACAATTCCTTGTCCGAGTGTGTTCCCACGTAATGGTTTTATTTAGAATTTTTGGATGTGCGGGGTTTAATGCATATCCCCATTGTTTGGGGCTGCCCCAGCATCATCTTCCAGGCTGTTTGTGCTCAGCTGAGCCTTGGACTGGGAAAGGCTGGGCTCTGCCAGGAAAACTCGGTGTTTTGTAAACACTGGGGTTTGCTGCTCTGCAGTCTGCTAAATGGTCAGCGCTCCTTTGAAAAGCGAATGGAAGCAGTCCCCTGGAAGCAATCCCGTGGAAACAAAAAGCAACAAATGTTTGTGGTCACTTGAAAGGATTCAGAAGTTTCCGATTGTTGGGCTCCGCGCAGGACGTGGAGGAGCAGCTGGAGTCGGTGGATGTGGGCCGTGCAATTATCATTTGCTACTTTTAATTAGGAGCTGGCTTTGTTTCTGGGCAAATGCATCCTCCAGAGGAGGAGGCCACCAGGATTGGAGGGATGGAGGGAGGAAAGGCTGGGAGGGCTGGGGTTGTTCAGCCCGGAGAGGAGAAGCTTTGGGCTGACACAGTTGTGGCCTTGCTGGGCCTGAAGGAGCTGCAGATGGAGAGAAGGGGAAAGATGGAGAGAGAGGATTTCCAAGGGATGGAGTGACAGGACACAGGGAGTGGCTTCAAACTGACAGGGAATAGGTTTAGATTGGATATTAGGAAAAAAATTCTTGGCAGTGCCCAAGGCCAGGTGGGATGGGCTTGGAGCACCCTGGGACAGTGGGAGGTGTCCCTGCCATGGCAGGGGCTGGGACAGGGTGAGCTCTAAGGTTCCTTCCAACCCAACCCCTTCTCCCATGTTTTTTTAATCCAAAGAAAGCTCATTCCTCTGCGTAGTTGGCAGTGTCACCCCACTAGCAGGAATCCTTTTCCACTCCTCTTTTCCATGGCTTCCACTTCAGGTTCATAAACGTGTCTGTCATCCCGAGTTATCAAAGGGAGCTGAGCATTCTTCGGTCCTGTGGGGTCAGATTGAATAAGGGTGTGTGGCTTAACCTCCCGTGGGGTTTTGGAATCCCTAAAACCTCTGTGAGCTTGGAATCGCTTTGCTGCAACACCAGGCACTGGCTGGGAAGCGAGCAGGGAGTTTTAATCTGTCAACTTTTATACCTGCGTGATAACCTCAAAGTGGCTATTACACAAAAATAGCTGTAGTTAAAGGGAAACAAATGGGTTTGTGTTTATTGAGAAGGAGGAAAATGCTCTTTAAATCTTGATGGATTCCTGGATTTCCAGGGGAAATCAGCAAGCAGGAGGAGGGATTTGCACAGAAACAAAGTCAGATGCCAATTAGAAGTAGAAATGACAATTGCACGGCCCACATCTATATCACCTCCCTTCTCCTAAGCTCCACGGTGGTTTGACCTCTTGGGAAAATTGAGGAGACTCTGAGTCTGGTTTTGACCATACAAGAGTGGTAAAAAAACCGTAATTCCCTCAATAAATGGAAGTCTGAACCATGAGCGTTATATGAGTAACACCCCTCTTGCTGCATCACTTTGGGAACAAAAAGGACGAGGGTTCCAAATTGATCTCTGCGAATCCTACCCAGAGCAACCCAAAGGGAATTTCATTTGTTTCGATTAATTCCTTTTTTTCCCTCCTTTGTCCCCCACAGTGGCTCTGGGTCGGAACCAACCCCTGAAGAAAGAGAAACCCAAATGGAAGAGCGATTACCCCATGACGGACGGGCAGCTCCGCAGTAAGAGGGATGAATTTTGGGACACAGCCCCGGCCTTCGAGGGCAGGAAGGAGATTTGGGATGCCCTCAAAGCTGCTGCCCACGCCTTTGAGAGCAACGACCACGAACTGGCACAAGCAATCATCGACGGTGCAAGCATAACACTACCCCATGGTAGGTGCAGCTCGCGAGGACGCGGCCTCTCGGAAGGGGGACGGGTGGAAATAATGACGTTTGCATCCCAAAAAATCAGTGGCTGGAATGGTTTAAGTTACCCGTGTTTCGGTGGGGATGTGCTCCTGTTAGGAGTTTCCGAGCAAAATGGTGTTAATTTATAGAGGGACCAAGAAAATCTGCTTTTTTTTTTTTTTTTAATGGTTCCTGCAGTTGGAATGGATGGTGTGCTCCATGGGAATTCTCGGTTTGGGTCTGAGCTTTGCAGGCAGCACTTGGGATTTTCTGTAACCTCTTGGGACACCTGGGTGCTCCAAGGCACCGTGTTCATAACTTCTTTTCCAGCTTCTTTATGTAAGGAAGCAGAGCATTTTTCCCTCCTGGTTTTATGGGTTTCTCTGGAACTTGAACTGTTGGGTTTTTTTTTTAAACTTTCTCTTCTGAAGAGTCTGGAAAAAAAATTCCCAAAAATCTGTTGTTGGCAATCTGCTGTCAGATCCTGTGCGAGATAAACTGCAAACTCTTATTTTGGGTACTTTCCCCTTTGTTTTGTTATTCTGAATGCTGCTGGGTGAGGTTTGTTTTTTTTTACCCCAAGCTATATTCCCCTCACTCCAGAACTCTGAAATTAATTCTATATTCTAATAGAAATTGATCTTCGAATAGAATTAATTCTAGAATTCTATATGGAATTCTAGAATAGAATTCCATATAGAATTCTAGAATGAAATTCTATATAGAACAGAATATAATTCTATATTCTTATTAGAAATACAGCGAGAGGGGGCTGGCTGGAGGTTACTGATCATTTTAAGTCACCATTCAGATAAATGGAAATAATTAATAACTCAGAAATTGCATTTTTGCAGACCTAAGGGAGTCACTGCGTTGTTTTTAGTTGCTAAAATATAAATTGTTGATACCAGGAAAACTCGATTTATATCTGGGGAAGGTGGAATAAAATACAGGTTACCTTTCTCTGTGGTGCCTAGCTCACATAAGGCTGCAGCCCTCAAAAGTTGTCTTTAATGTGGGAAAGTTCCTCTCTGTGAGGGTCTGAGACTGGTTTTGACCATACAAGAGCCTGGTAAAAAATTATCTTTATAATTGTTATTATAAAAATGATTATAAAATACTAAAATATTATAATAAAATATTAATATTGGAAAATATAAAATTGTCTTTATTACAATTAGTATAAAATAATAAAGATAGATTATTAATATAACTGTTATATTAATAATAATTATTCTAAAAATAGGATTTCTTTTAAATTAATAAAATACTATGATAAAATTAAATTTGTTTTTGCAGCAGTTTGCTTCGAGTCCTGCCTGCTGTTGACAGGTTATAATCTGCTTTCTAAGGCCCACATGCAGAATATTCAGAGTATCTGAGGAATAACTCCGAAATCGAAGCTGGATCAGAGGCTCTGCTGCCCAAGCCAGGCCTGGCTTGAGGCTGAATTCCAGACAGAGAGAATATTTAGAATTTTTATCCAGGATGTGGAGTTCACTGGGGATTTTTCTGCCCACAGAATTGCGTTTTTTTTTTTTTTTATTAATTCAGCTTTCTGCTGAGTAAAAATAAATAATTCTGGTGACACTTTTGGGCATCAGCTGTTGGCAAAGTTCTCCGTGCACTGTGACCTTCCCACTCCGGAGAAAGCTGCTGCTTCTAGGAATCCAAATATTCCTGACTCACCAGGCATGGTTAGTGCCATGGATGAAGAGATCCTGAACCAAATCCTTCATTTAGGGACCCAGGGACACAAACTGAGATTTTCTCCAGGCAGGGAGAACAAGCAAACTCTCCCTGCTCCGAGTGACACCAGACAACCTCGGGGGTTTTGTTGCCAAAAAGCTCATTTTGGGAAAAATTTGGAAAGAAGGGAAGGTAGCTGTGAAGAAATCCAGCTTTGGTGTGTGCAGCAGGTGTTCCCTCAGGATTCCCCACGAAGCTGCTGTGGGCCCTGGGCTCTGCATGGGCACCCAGAGTGTGGCAACTGGCGCTTCTGAAAGTCATCTTTTATCCTTTTTCTTTTTTTTTGGTCTGGAGCTCTTTACCTTGTTGGAAAAATCCTTTTTCTGACCCAGAGTTGGGGCTCCTGAGGGGCCTTTTAAAGATTTTATTCCATTTTCAGTCCCGTGAGAAGGGTGAGACGGTGCAGATGTTCCAATTCACCCCATCACAATCAGGAGCCAAACTATTTCCTAATCACAATCCATTATCAGCGTTTCTTGGCCCATCAGCTTTTGCCACACAAGGCTGTGAGCGCCTTAAAGCCAATCATTATTAAAATACCCCACATGTATCTTGCTACAATGCATCTTTCACAGTTCTATTTCTCCAGAATATCCAGTCTATTTGCAGAGCCATCATTTGAAACTTGTTCCCAGTCCCATTTCTCTCTCAGCAATGTCTGTCCTGTCCCATGGCCTTTCTCAGGCAGCACACTCAGATAAATTCAGAGTTTGCACACAGATGTACAAAACCGTGTGAGCTCCCAGCCGGGCTCTGAGAACCCTCTACAAATCTGTTTCTCATGTACCTGACCCAGGCTCTGTCTTCCGTAGAAGAGTTTGGATGAAAATGAAGCCTCAGCCCGGGCCAGGGGAGGCTCAGCTCGGACAGCAGCAGGAATTTCCCCATGGAAAGGGAGCTCAGGCACTGGAAGTGCCCAGGGAGGTTTGGATCCCCATCCCTGGAGCGTCCCAGGAATTCCTGGATGGGGCACTCAGTGCTCTGTCCTTGTGGTGAGAATCTAAATATTTTCCCAGGAAAACCCAACATTGGTTGGAAAAATTCCTTTAAATCTATGGAGGAAAAAAAAAACCAAAAAAACAACCAAACCAAAAATTTGAAAAAAAAAAAAAAAGATTTTTCACTCATTTTTTCTTCTGCACAATGATGCAATACCACAGGCTGTGGTGTTTCCTTTCATTTATTTGCTGTGTTTACGACAAGAAGCTGAAAAAACCACAACCCAACCCAAGCCCTACCTGCACGTCTGAGTGTCCCTGTGTTCAGGCCGTGGATTCCTGAGAAAATGAAACCTTGCAGGGAGTGGAGGAGCGAGAGGAAGGGGCTGGGGACTGAGTGAGGACTGACAGGTACAGATTCTGCACACAGAGACTCGGCCTTAGCTGATGCTGCAAAAAGAAAATTTGCTTTTTTTTATTCCAGAATCCTACAGGAAAGGGAGGGGGAAAAAAAAAAAAAAAAAATCTCTTCTGAGGCTGCTTTCAGCCAGATCTGTCACTTGTCTGGTGTGAGGGAGACTCTCACCAGTGTAATTTTTCTAATGGATGCCTTTTGCTGGCTTCTGCTGTTAAAAATAGCATGTAAGAAGTATTAAATAAATAAATGAGCTAGTGGGATGGGCTTAGCACTTCTCATCTATCTTGGGTGACTCTGTGGGATGGATTTAAAAATAGAAATAACGTTATCACCGATTTATACTTTTTTTTTTTTTCCTTTTCCCCCCTCCTCCTGTCTTAAAGTAGCACATCCTGTATATTTTATTAATGAGTCAATTTAAATTTAAACGAAGAAGAGTTTTCCATACTTCTCAGCTATCAAACAGGAAATCTTGGAGCGTGTAGTATTTTATAAAAATGTTAATGTTGAGCTGAACTTGGCCTGCAAGTCGTTAATATTAATTGCAGTCTGGCTGGGGTTAAGTGGAGTTTTTAAATTCCAGGATGGGCACTTCATGTGCTGCAGGATATTGGGGTTTGCATATTTGCAACCCTTCAATTATTTTGCTTTGTTGCTAAAATATAAATTGGAGATGGCAGAAAAACCTCAATTTACACAGGGGGAAGTTGTAATAAAATCCAGGTTACCTTTACCCTCAATTCCATTCCCCCATCAGCTTTGGGTCAGGGGTGTTTTTAACCCTTATCAGTTGTAGGCAATAAATTCCAGGATGGACACTTCACGTGCTGCAGGCTTCTCGGGATTTGGGGCTTTAGCTCCTTCCCTGCTGTCTGAGTGATAAAAGGGTTTCTCTGCTGGGTTTTCAGCTTTCCTGGTCCCTCAAACCCAGCTCCTGTGGCTCCAGCTGGCTTTTCCAGGGAGCAGCTCTTGCTGAGCTCCCCAAAAATGGGGATGGGAATATTTCCCTGGAATGCTGAGGAGAAGTCAAGGACCTCACTGAAATATTCCCACCCTGAATAGAGCGTTTTCTTCTCCGTTGGGTGAAATATTAATTAGAAAAGCCTAAAAAAAAGTCCTAAATGACAACAAGAAAACCCTTCAGAGCCAAGAGCAGCAGTGTGGGGAAGGCACGGCGTGTTTCCCACAAATTCCCAATTCCAGCACAACTCCACCAATGAAATCACTCACAGTCCCAGAAATTATTCAGGTTGGAAGAGATTTCCAAGGTCGAGTCCCACTCGTGGCCAGTCCCACCTTGTCACTGAGTGCCACCTCCAGATCCCTCAGTCTCATCAGTACCACAGGTAAGTCCAATATTGCCTTCACACAGAAATGAAGTTAAAGGCAGGATTCCATCTCTGGAGCTGCCTGATTTCCAGGAGAAGCGCACAACTCTGTGGGATCTGTTCCCTGGACACCTCCAGGGATGGGCACTCCACCAGCAGCTTTGGGTTGCGAGTGTTTTTATCAGTTGTTGTCACTTTAAAAAGTTGCCCTTCGCTATGTTGAAAACTCCCTTTTTTATTTGTGTTGATGAAAAACCTCCGTTTATTGAGTCCATTTATTTTATTTTATGTTGATGGAAAGCTGAGCTGTCAGTGTGTGCTCACGGCCAAGCATTAGTATTGAAATTCGCGCAGTAATTCAGAAATATCTGCCACAAAATGCAATAAAATGCAGGAGGTTTTTAACACTGAGCGTTCCGGGGATGGTTCCTGTAAATTAAACAGCTCCAGAAGTGGAACTCTCTCGTTTTGCAGTGCTTTTTGTGTGCTTGCAATATTGGGCTTCCCTGTTGTGTTGATGGGTTGGTGATGGACTGAATCCGTACAGTGAATTTTGCAGGGGCATCTTTAGCATTTAGATTGAATCCCCTGTGAATTGCTGCCCTTAAAGCCACGAGGTCCTTGTGGTTTTTTTCTTCCTCTTGTCCCTGAAAGTTGTTGTATCCGTTGCTGGGAATTAAAGCTGTAGGAATCGCTAGCTTGTCTGAAGAGAGGCTTTTTAATCATCATCAAAAATCACATTTTTGGTGGAGTCCATTCTCTACCCACGTGTACAACATTGTTGGCTGACATGTTTTTCTGTGAGGATACCGAATACTCTCTCAGGTTTCTCTAATGCCCCTTTAAAAGGGGACTAAATGGTATTTTGGTGACTGGGGCTGTCTAATTTTAGATTCCAGCAGAGTTATGAAAGCTTTGGGAGGTCTGACTATCAAAGCCTGTCTGTCAATGTGATCAGCAGTAGTACTGAGAGGAAAATGCAGGCCATGAAAGTTAAGGAAACTCTAAAATCTGTAGTAAATATCATAAAATTTATAGCTGAGCCTCCTGCTTTGCTGCTCCAGGGGTATTTTGGACTAAACTCTTCTCAGGAGACAGCAATTATTAGTTCGAGGGGAGGTTTTTCTGGTTTGTTTTTACTTCAGTTAAAAAAAAACCAACCAAACAAACCCAAAAGGCAGGGATTAAAACCCAAAATTGCTGCTGTCTTGTGAGGAAGCAGACAAAGCTGCTGCTGGCACTGAGGCCCTGTGTGCATTAGGAGAGCGCTTTTATTTTGCTTTTCCTTCTGCACATCCACGTCTATTTTTAAGGGTTCTTGACGTCAAGTCCCCTCCGTAGGCTGAGCTTGGCTGAAACGGGGAGTGAATGCATGGAGTATTTCATAAAAGGGCTGCTGTCATTCCTCCCAGCACCCAGGGGTGCTCTGGAAAAGGGCTGGGAGCTGCATCCCGATTTTGCTGCTTGGCACCTCGGTTCTGGCCAGTTTGGGTGTTCCAGCCTGGCCACGGGCTCGCTCTGCGGCGAGGGTTGAGCAGAGATGGGGCCGTGGCGCTGCTGCCTGTGCTCCTGCTCCCCTGGGCTCCTGGAAGCACTGGGACAGCCCGGATCAGCCCAAAATCCATTTCCCGGAGTGTGGGAGCCCAGCTCAGCCCAAAATCCATTTCCCGGAGTGTGGGAGCCCAGCTCATCCCTAAATCCATTTCCCAGAGTGTGGGAGCCCAGCTCATCCCTAAATCCATTTCCTGGAGTGTGGGAGCCCAGCTCATCCCAAAATCCATTTCCTGGAGTGTGGGAGCCCAGCTCAGCCCAAAATCCATTTCCCGGAGTGTGGGAGCCCAGCTCATCCCAAAATCCATTTCCCGGAGTGTGGGAGCCCAGCTCATCCCTAAATCCATTTCCTGGAGTATGGGAGCCCAGCTCATCCCTAAATCCATTTCCCAGAGTGTGGAAGCCCAGCTCATCCCTAAATCCATTTCCCAGAGTGTGGGAGCCCAGCTCAGCCCAAAATCCATTTCCTGGAGTGTGGGAGCCCAGCTCATCCCTAAATCTATTTCCTGGAGTGTGGGAGCCCATCTCATCTCTAAATCCATTTCCTGGAGTGTGGGAACCCAGCTCATCCCTAAATCCATTTCCCGGAGTGTGGGAGCCCAGCTCATCCCTAAATCCATTTCCCGGAGTGTGGGAGCCCAGCTCAGCCCAAAATCCATTTCCCAGAGCACAGAAGCCCAGTTCACCCCAAACTTTCTGGAGCAGCTCTGGCTGCCCTGCTCCTCACAAAGCGCCTCCTGCTGAGGAGAAGTCTCCCAAAGGCACAGGAATTGCTTTTCCATCTCAATGAGGGATCCTCACCTCCAGGCTGAGTGCTCCCTGCCTGGATGTAGAATTATGGAATTACCCTGCTCCAGCTTCCCACAGCCTGCTCGGGGCACAGCGGCAGCTCCTCCTCCTCTGCTCTCTCTTACTTTGGTGATTCCTGGCCTTTTCTGTGTCCAGCACACCTGGAAAAATGGTTTATTCCCTTTGGGAATGGCCATGGTTCTAGCAGAGGAGGTGCTTTGTTGTTGTGCCTCCAAATTCCTCCTAACCTTGAAGAAGAATCACTTTCTTCAACAGCCTCCTCCAATCAAGATGCTGCTCTCCATCATTCCTGCTGCCGTTAATATTTTTTAAAACAGATCACAACATCCTTTCTGAGGGATGCTGAATTCCCAGTGTTTTCTTCAAGTGGAAGGAAAACGAATCAAAGCCCCAGGATGTGCAGCAATTATGGCTGGCTGGAATATTTATATATCTAAGTGCAGGTTAGAAACTCTCAACCCTTCAAATAAAAACCCCACTTACGGCTCCATCCCACAGTTGTTTTCCTTAAATATCTTCAACTTCTGCTCTTGTGTTTTGAAAGGTATTTCGAGGAGCTTTGTCAACACAATTGCTTGGGCTCCTCTCAAGTCTCTTCCCCTGTAGCTCTTGCCTGTCTGTTTCCTGTCTTTGGTTTCAGTTTGTCTTTTCTGGTGTGGGGAGGATGAACGCTTTTCAGAAATGCTGTTTTAGGGGGTGTTTTTTAACCATTAATGTGTGACCAGAAAAATTGCAGCTAATTCCTTTAAGGAAAAAGAAAACAACAAACCAAACCAACAAAAACGAACAAACAAAACCAAAACAAAACAAACAAAAAAAAACCCAAACAAAACCAAAACAAAGAAACAAAAAACCCAAAGCAACAAACCCAAGCTGGCCACGAGATGCTCAAAATAACCCCAGATTTGTGACAAAAGAGCATCTCAAATTCCTCACGTCGGAAGCTGCTTGTTGATCTGGGCGTTGCAGATGTTCCAGACAGGCGTGTGTCTGCTTTAGGTGAATAATAGTGCTGTGGTATCTGATGGTGGTCAGGACATGACGTCTGCTTTATTAAATATTCCCCAGGAGTGGACATTCACTCCATTATTGGCTGTTTACAGTGGAGGAGCCGAGTACCGGCTTCATCTGCCGGGCTGGCTGCCTGGGAAATGAGAAAAAGAAATATGGGCTCTTTAAAGTCTAAGTGGGAAATGGAGTTTAAAATGTGTTCTCTCCCTGAGGATTCCAGTGAGAGCCCCCTGAGCCTTCCCTGGTGGCCTCCAGGGGTGGATTGCTGGCTTCTGGAATTGTGTTTTGCAGGAAATGTGGTGTTCCTGGAGGGATTGGTGTAAATGAGGGGCTCAGCCGGCCCTTGGGTGTCTCACCTGCTTCTGCCTCATCCCACTCCTCTTCCATTGTCTCCAGCTGGTTGTGGCCAAAACATTTGGCATCTTCTGCTGGTTTGGCTTCAGGAATTTAAATAAGAATAAAAAAAGAAATAATAATTTTCTCCAAAAGCAAGGCAAAATAGGTGTTATGGCCAGAAGGGTCTGAGCTCCAGAAAGCTTCTCCCTTTAACCACTTCAGGGCAGGTAATGCTGAGGAAATCCTACCTGAGGTGTCACAGACAATGTGAGCAGCACTCATGAGGTGTTCCAGTATTTTTCAATATTTCACAACCTCCTCCAATAAATGCTCAGGCTGATAACTTCCAGTCTTTCGCTGGGTGTGTTACAGCGTGACCTCCGGAAAAATCCTAATTTCGAAGGATGTTCTTGCACCTCGAGCTGGGAGCTGCTTTTTGCTGACAGTTATCACCGAGAAAGTTATCCCTGAGAAAAAAGCTTTCTTTTTTTCTGCGGAGCCATGTGTGAGCCCAGCCCAGAGCAAGCAATGCTTGGTTTGTAGCTGTATTGCAGAAATAAAGAAAACCTGCAGCAAAATGAACTCTTGTGTTTCCATCCGTGTTCTGACTCCCTTGAAAACTGCACGGGAACAGTGAAACCTCCAAGGTGCTTTTAATAATTCCTGAGTGATCAAGGAAGGTTGGTTTTTTTTTTTTTTCAATAAAAGGTCACAGCTACAGCAAGGCCTTGAATTTTTAACCTTTCTGTGCTCTCACCATCTGCTCAGTGCACATTTGGGGCATGAAGCAGCACCAACATTCGATCTTCCACCTTTTTGCTTAATCAATCCTTTCTCCTTTTTTTTTTTTTTTTTTTTTAATTTTAAATAAAGGCACTCTGAAGGAACAGCACCCTGGAGGTGAGGAGCAAATAAAGCCACGCTGCAGCCTCAGATCTTCCTGTGACCTCCTTTAATCCCCTCCGCCCCCACAGCTCTGAGCCAGCCTTGTGCCGCAGTTTTATTTTCGGATGTGGGCGCTCGTGCGGGATCCTGTCGGGCTGCTTGACCTCCCTGGAGCCTTTCACATTATTTTGCTGGCGATCCTTGGAGACTGAGCACGTGAATGGGTTGATTTCCAGGCTCATTAGCAGGTCTCGGAATGTCAGCACGGGGATCCGGGGAGTTGGGGCGGAACAAAGGTGCAGGGAGATCCTCTGTCCGGGTCGCTCTGTGCTTGCCTTTTCTCCCCTGCTGCACACAGGTGGGTGCTGGTGGGGAGGTTTTTCAGTTTTTCTCCTTGGGGGCAGCTGGGAGACGTCACCACACTCCATCAAAGCCAACTTCGGTTTGGTGTTTTAGGGGTCATCGCTGCTGCTGCTTTACCTGGAGCTACAAGTGCTGTGTCAGCCCAAATTTCCTTCCAGATCCACTTGGAGCTCAGATTAAACTCCCTGAAATCTCATTTTGAGCAGGCACTGGTGGGCAGGGGGTCGTTTGGAGGCTGAGCTCCCTGCCTGCCGTGCTCAGTTCTGTGGTCACCAGTTGCTAATTGAACGTCCCAAGGAGTCGTGGTCAGGCTGCGGAATTGCCTCCTCCCTCTCTGCAATTCCCTGGAATGAGCTTGGAGCCAGGGGAGGATTGCACTCTGCTCCCAGGAACAGGGACAGGAGGAGAGGGAACGGCCTCAGCCTGGGCCAGGGGAGGCTCAGCTCGGACAGCTGCAGGAATTTCCCCATGGAAAGGGAGCTCAGGCACTGGAAGTGCCCAGGGAGGTTTGGATCCCCATCCCTGGAGTGTCCCAGGAATTCCTGGATGTGGCACTCTGTAGACTCCCAGGGACAGAAATCTGTCTGTGTCTGTGGTTGGCGAGGAAAAGGAAATCTCTGTCACATGGTTTTGCATTTGAACTGTGTCATTTATGGGGTTTGGGGCGCTGAGTGCCAGGTGTTCACTCTGCATTTACGGGAGCAGCAGGCTGAAAAAATCAATGGTATCCAAGGCAGTGAGAACTTCTGTAAATCTGGGTTCAGCCTCACCCTGAACAGGTGACCTGGGCGCTTTCAACCCTGCCAGGGTAGCTGTGCTGGGAGGGATGCAATGCAGCCTCAGGTGATGATGATACTCTGCTTTCCTTTTCTCCTCCAAAACCCTCCAGCCCCTTGAAGAAGCTAGATCATGCAGAACAGCAAATGTAAATGAAGAGGGTACACAGAGAAGCTCTTTTACCAACCATTTTATTTTTAAATTTTTATCTAAGAAGCCTGTCTAGACAGGCATCTATTTTCATGACATGCAAAGCAGAGTAGTAGATGAATACTTCATTAGGAAAATGACTTGTCATCTTTGAACCCTGATGGAATATCTCTTGGAAGCTGTTCCCTCCATGCAATATTAGATCCAAGTTTTACAGGGAAGTGGCAGTACATATGGTGTTGTTAACACGACAACTACCGAGCATTAATGCATAATTGCTTTATTTATCAAAGCCGGTGATGGAAAGCCAATGAACTGCACAGAAGGGATGAATTCGAGCTCTGGTGAAGCTGTTTTAGGGAAGGAAGGATTTGTGGAAGTTACACTGCTGTGGAATTCGGAGCTTTCTCCTGTAGGTCCCTTCCCTGCTCTCCCATTTTCCCTCAGGTGAGCGAGGTGGGGTGACAGATTCCAGCTCCTCTGACAGGATTGCCACTGCTGCTGTTGGCATTAGTGTGATTTTTAAGAGGAATTTTGAGGGATTTGGTTCAGAGCCCTGAGCAGCCCTGTCCAAGGTGTCCCATCCCCGTTCCCTGTGCCGATCCCTCTGCTCTCCCCGCTCCAGCACATCGGGCACAATCAGGGGTGCACACCCGGGAGCTGGGGCTAAAATCTCAACAGCAGTGCCTCATTTAGCTAGTGCAGAAATGCCCCCGTTTCGGAAGGCTGTGTTAATTACCTTCCACCTTCAGCCTAGTTAATTTGTGCTAACGAACGAAGCGATGCCGGTGCTCTGCTGTGACGAAGGGAGAGGATCGGCGAGCCCAGCCATGCACACGGCACACGTGCAGCTGGCTTTTCCCAAAATTTGGGTTGGAAGGGACCTTAAAGCTCATCCAGTCCCACCCCCTGCAGTGGCCAGGGACACCTTGCACTATCCTAGCTTTTTCCAACCTGGCCCTGGACAATTCCAGGGATGAGATAGCCACAATTTCTCTGGACGACCTGTTCAGTTAGGAACCTGCCCTGTGTGTTAGGGTGAGTTCTGCTTGGTTGGAGGCAGGATGCCTTGGATACACCCGAGGGGTCTTTGGTTGGATTCTCCAACTGGGATCTGCTCTTTCAAAAGTATTATTTTGGTATTAGAGCGTGAGGAAAACCTTCTTTCTCTGGAGAGTGGCAGAGGCCTGGAACAGCTGCCCAGGGAGGTTGTGGAATTCCCTTTCTGGAGATATCCCAAACCCACCTGGATGTATCCCTGCTCCAGGTGACCCTGCCTGGGTGATCTCCAGAGGTCCCTTCCATTCTGTGATTGCAGGAAAAGCGGCTGGGTAGGACCCTTGAGGTTGGGAAGGATGTCAGAGTCTCCTCATTTCCCTCTCTTTTCGATTTCAACTCGTGCCAGTTGCCCCAAGTGGCAATGAGACACAATGAGCTGGTGCTGCTCACCAAGAGCTCCTGGAGCTCCTGGGATCTCCTGCTGGCTCTGGGAGTTGTTTTCCAGCGTGGAACGGAGCCAGACCGATAATGTTCCCATAATGGAAGAGCTGTTTCTCCGTGGATTTGAAATGAGAATTATTAAATGCTTCGTGCTCGTTATCTGCAAACCCCGTTCTTGAAGGAGCTGCAGTGACAGAGGGAGGAGAGCAGAGCTGCCCTAGGATCCAAACTGCCCCTTTGTCCAGGAGCTCCCTGGCAGTTCAGATCCATGAAAATCCCGTATGCAGGAAGCACAGGAGGGGGTTTATATGGGTGGTTTATTTTCAAGGGTTTCCCCCACATCATTAATTCCTGTCGCTGATTGATTGTTCTCTGCACACGGTGCAGAGCACCACACGTTTCCCTCTGGAAAACGGGAATGCCACGCTGGGAACAGGAGCCTTGGACACCGGCAGGGATGAATTCTGTTGGGATTGAGTCAGGAAGAGTGAGTTTTGGTGTGAATTCCTCCCAGTCTGGGCTGTCTGGAGGTGAGTGGAGCAGAGCACGGCGTGTTTGCTCTTGTCCCAGCCCTGCTCCCTCCACCTCTCCCACGTGCTCCTGATGCCAGCACAGGGAGGTTTTTCCCTTGTAAAATCTTGTATTTCCCAGCTCAGACCTGGAATCAGCAGCTAATAAAGAAATAATCCAGCTTTTCTGCCTCATCTTTGCTCTCTAGGAACTGCTCTGCTGTAGGACCCAGAGACCCCTTTGTTTTCCTACTGAATTTCAGGCATTAGTGATTTATATTGTGTCCAAATCAATACTCCACAGGTGAGAGCTCTGCTATCCCAAATTTATTCAGCAATCCAGGCTCAGCTTGGCTTTGGAGTGGAGATTTTCAGTCAGAAAAACAATTGAACCAGCTGTTCCTTGGGCAAATGTGTTACACACAGACAGTCTCCTTAAATTAGCTGAGTCTCACTGCACTGCTGCATTTTGCGTTGTGTTGTCTTAATTTCTCTTCCTGCAGCAAATCTGTCTGAGGGGAAAAAAAAAAAAAAAAAAAGAAAAAAAAGACTAAAATCTGCTCAGTTCTTTAAGTTTTGGGTGTTTCTGAGCAATGCTCCTCGAAATTGCTCTATAAACATGAAGGCACTTTATTAACACAAAACAAGAATTTTCCTGCTTTTCCTGAAGAGAATGGTGTGCAGCTGGAGGGAATGCCAAAATGCCATTTCAAATGCATTAAAACTTTTTGTGTTTCCAGTGTGGCCGTATTTTCTTGACTGAATAGCTCCTGCAAAAGTTGACCTTCCTGGCATTGAGATCTCTTAAATTGTTGGTCCTGCAGGAGGATAAGCCCCAACCCTGAACTGCTTGGGGGTGGAAGCAGTATTTTAACCAGTCCTTTTTAGCGTTTTCCCTTCTCAATTCCGTGAAATACCCTCATAATCTTCATAAAACAAAATTTTTTTTGTGGCTGGCAAAGAAATCCACTTCAAAATGTTCCTGTTCCTTATGCTCGATGATCACATCTGCTTATTTCTCCCTCTGAAATTCTCAAGCTGTCTCCTACCTGGATAACAACCAACAAGAAGCTCCTTCCAGAATTTCCTCACTCTCCAAGCCGGTGTTAGTTCTGAAATATTAAAATAATCCCATCTGCTGTTGTTTTTTTTTGCATTGTATCTTCTCGTCTGCCACCCTTCCTTCCTGCCGCTTTCCTCCCGGAATCTGCCCCTTCCAGGGCTTTCTTTGGATGATCCAGCTGTGGAAACTCCAGTCCTGAGGCTTTGGCACCTGGAGCTGCTCTGGTTTGAGGAGGGAAAGGGGAGCAGGGATGGGAAATCTGCCTCAGGTGGGATGTGGGATGGTTTTTCCTGCAGCTCTGAGCACCTCTGTGCTGCCCTCTCCTCCTCTGGTTTAAAGAGGCTGCGTCCTTCCTGCTTGCCTAAGGAACAGAAAAACCTAAAAATAAAAAAGTTCTGAAAAGTTCTTCCTCTCTCGTTTTCCACTTTCTCGTAAAAAGTTGATACTCATTTGGTGCCCCTTCCAGCTAAATGTGGTGCAAGCTGCTGTGTCCTGCAGGCAGGATCAGAAATGGGATTTTCAGTTGGAACAGCGATGTTAGGAAGTGTTCTCCAGTTGGGATGTTTGATTTCCTGGGATGATGTTTGATTTCCTGGGATTTTCAGTTGGAACAGCAATGTTAGGAGGTGTTCTCTGGTTGGGATGTTTGATTTCCTGGGATTTTCAGTTAGAACAGCCATGTTAGGAAGTGTTCTCCAGTTGGGATGTTTGATTTCCTGGGATGATGTTTGATTTCCTGGGATTTTCAGTTGGAACAGCAATGTTAGGAGGTGTTCTCTGGTTGGGATGTTTGATTTCCTGGGATTTTCAGTTAGAACAGCGATGTTAGGAGGTGTTCTCTGGTTGGGATGTTTGATTTCCTGGGATTTTCAGTTGGAACAGCGATGTTAGGAGGTGTTCCCTAGCTGGGATGTTTGGGGACATTTCACCAGGATGAATGAAGACTGGGATTACTGCTGAGGTTTGCCATAACTGGTTCTTACATTAACAGTTTGTTAGAAACCATTTCTCAGTCTGGGCTGGGACTGTGGGGTTTTGTTGACAAAGAGCTTTCTGCTGCTGTGTCTTTTTCTATTTATTTAGGATTTTTTTTAGCTGCAGACCTCCGAGTTAGCTGCTGTTTGAGAGGATTTGCTTTAATATTGCTTATCTGATGATGATTAAGGAATCCAGTGTTTATAGCACCAGCTTTGACCTCCATGTTAGTTCAGCTGGGCAACCAGATAAATGATGAAGAAATTCCTCGACAAGCTCCCCACGTGTTATTTAAAATTAACTCTTGGAGGTGCTCTTCTAAAGCTGATGCATTCTTTTCAAGAGAAACGGCTTTTGGAGAACTTTTAGCTGCTTTAGCTGCATTGAAAGGCTGTTGAGGTTTGGATTTGGGCTCGTTTTCAGCAGCAGACTTGTTTCTATGTCTGGAATTTAGTCCCGGGACATTTAGCAAGTAGATGAGGAGTGAAATGAACGCTGTAAAACAAAACTGAAGTGTGAGAACTTCAGGCCTGGGTCTGTAAATGACAAAGAACCATAAAAGGGTTTGGGTCCAAAACAGCTTTGATAAAAGCTGGTTTGCTCTGAAATTCATTAATGGTAAAATGCTGTAATGAGTTGATGTAATTATATAATTTTATTAATTTTTTTGTTTGGTTCTCTCATAAATCTCAGGGCACAGATGTCTTGGTGCTACCTGTACAAAGAGAAAGCCTAAAACGTTGATCTCTTCATTGATTTCCTCTGTGTGTTTTCGCAAACACAAATTATCCTTAAAAAAAAGAGGATTTCTCTCCTTGCTGTTACACTGGGTTGGGTGACACCACATATCCCTGAGTTATAATTTTATACTGTGTTCATTTTGCTGATCAAACAGCAAAGTTTAAGACAACTCAGTGTCAGCATGATTTAAAAAACTCCAAATAAAAAAAAAACCAAACCAAGGAGCACTTGGCTGTTGTGTGCAGAACAGAGTCAGGGAGGTTTTTAATATTCTGCAGCTCAAGGACTTGGCTCCTCTTCAAACATTCCCAGGTCCACAAGGATGGGGAATTTGGGAAGTGACTGTGCCCCTCCAGGGGCAGAAATGTGGAAATTGGTTCTACAGGTGAATTCAGACATGGGGCCAGGGGTTTTATCCACGCTGAGAAGGGATTCCTGCTGGGATTTGGGATGCAGCTTCCTCAGTTTCCCAGCTTCCAGCTTTCTCTGCCTTGAATTCGTAAAACAGCACGGAAAACGCGCTGCTGCTCTTCCAGGGTAGTACTTGAAAACTATTTTATGAAGTAAAAACCTCTTTTATAAAGTTACACTGCGGAAAAACTCAGCCTGCGTTTGATGCTTCAGCGTGTGGTGGAATTGAGCACCCAGGTTATCCTGGGGAGCTCAGGGAAATAAAAATCCCTCCTGACACTCCAGGGCTTTGAACGTGGGGGTCAGGGAAATACAGAAGATACAGTGGAAATACAGGATGCGCTCCACAAGACGTGCAGGTGCAGAACCCGTGCTGGGCGTTGCTGCTGCGGCGCGATGGAGCCCCACGCTTGGGTGGCCGTGTTTGTTTGTCCTGGCAGCGCTCACTCAAACACGAGGCCTAAAACATCTCAGCAATCCTGGGGATGTTTGAGAAGTCACAAAATCCTCCCTTCACGGCGCTCTCCCGCGTTTTCACAGCTCGGGGGGCAGCGGGAATTGGTCCCAAGTGTCCTGAGCCTTGGCCATGCTGCTGCTGGGAGATTCCTCCTTGGAATGACACGAGAGCGCATCCTCATCCTCCTGCCTGCTTTGGGAGTTTGTCCTGGTTTATCTGCAGGTGTTTGGCTTTTAGGGAGGGCTTTTGTCTCAACTTGGAGTTTCAGTATGCAGACAAGGTGGGGTGTTGATGATTTTTGTCTGGTCCTTTAAACTTTCCGTGTTTCCAGGTGAGTGTGGCCGTATTTACTTGACTGAATAACTCCTGCAAAAGTTGACATTCCTGTCACTGAGATCTCTTAAACTGCTGGTCCTGCAGGAGCATAAGTAAGTCCAAACTCTGAACAGCTTAGGGATGGAAGCAGTATTTTAACCAGTCCTTTTTAGCATTTTCCCTTCCCAATCCAGCGCAATATCCTCATAAATCTTCATAAAACGAATTTTTTTGTGGCCAGCAAAGCAATTCACTTCCAAACATTCCCGTTCCTCACGCTTTAAAGCCCGAATTCCCACCTCACCTCTTGGGTGCTTGAACAACAGGGTAAAAAAACCCTCCTGGAGTGACAACTCCAGCGTGCAACCCTCCAGGAATTCCCTCTGACCTCCCCTCTCTTCTCTCCCCAAGGTGCTCTCACAGAGTGTTACGACGAGCTGGGCAACCGCTACCAGCTCCCCGTCTACTGCCTTGCCCCACCCATCAACATGATCGAGGAGAAGGGTGACCTGGAGACTCTGGATATCCCTGAGCCCCCTCCCAACTCGGGCCACGAGTGCCAGCTGCGCCTGCGCCTGTCCACGGGCAAAGACCTGAAGCTGCTGGTGCGCAGCATGGACACCGTGTACCACATGAAGCGGCGGCTGCACGCCGTGGAGGGAGTGGAGCCGGGCAGCCAGCGCTGGTTCTTCTCTGGGAGGCCCCTGGCCGACAAAATGAAACTGGAGGAGCTGAAAATCCCAAAGGACTACGTGGTGCAAGTCATCGTCAGCCAGCCCTTAGCAAATCCCACCCCGGTGGAAAACTGATTTCTGCTCGTTTTGTCGGTTCTTCTCCGCCGCGTCGCTGTTGTGGGGTTTGTTTTCACTGCCCTCTTCTTTTTTTTTTTTTTTTTTTTTTTTTTTTAATTTTTTGGGGGGGGATGGGTGGGGTGGTTTGTCCTGCTCGTGGATGGGTTGAGAGGAGTGACCAGCAAAAAATTCCATCTGTGATGGAGATCTGCAAAAACCTGAAAATGTGACCCCGGCCTCTGGGGTTTGCCTGATCTCGTATTGAACAGCAAGAGGAACGGGGCAAGGGCAAAGGAAGGGAAGGGGAGAGAGGGAAGGAGGAGACTGTTCTCTCAATACAGATATGAAATGATCCTGAAACTGCCAGCGGTGTCCTGACCCCTGAGGCCGGAGCAGCAGAGAGCACTTTTATTTAAAGAACCGACTTTGAACGCAATCGCTGTACCCCGTTCCGTATCAGCAGCACACGCAGCTCCCGTGGGAAGGAGCCGCTCACAGGGATCCCTCCGGGCGTGCCCGGGCCCTGATGGGGCACAGCCAGCCCTGGGCAGCGGAGCTGGGCTGGCCTTTGCTCTCTGGCAGCTCCTGGTGATGCTCAGGCCGAGCAGTTGTACATTCCGAGGTGGCAGCGCTCCGAGCCTCAGGCAGTAACTCAGCCCCGATGCTCTGCACTGTACTGTACTGTCATTTCCCTGCCCCAGCACTGGCTCAGCCCCAGCTGCTGCCTCCTGGGCCCTGAGCCTGTCCTGCTGAGCTGCTGTCCCTCAGACCACGGGGACGCTGCGCTGGGGTGAGGCAGCGCCGTGAGCTGCGGCCCCTGTGCGGCTCCTGTGCAGCCCCAACTGCAGCTCCTCCTGCCTGCAGGGATTGCAGCTCCCCATGCATCCCTGCAGGGCACAGAGCATGGATTGCAGCTCCCCATGCATCCCTGGAGGGCACAGAGCATGGATTGCAGCTCCCCATGCATCCCTGGAGGGCACAGAGCATGGATTGCAGCTCCCCATGCAGCCCTGGAGGGCACAGGGCATGGATTGCAGCTCCCCATGCTCCCCTGCAGGGCACAGGGCATGGATTGCAGCTCCCCATGCTCCCTGGAGGGCACAGGGCATGGAAGTTGGTGAGGATGCAGCAGCACACAGTTGGCAGCTTTTGGGGTGTCACTTTTGGGGAAGCCTTGGAGCTGTGGTGACTCTCCAGGACAGCTGGAGGTGTCCTCAGCAGCCCTGGGCTCTCCCTTTCTCCTGCTTTCCCTGCCCCTTTCAGCAGGTGACAAATCCTTTTGCAGTCCCAGGGATCGTACTGGGGCTGGGGGATCCCCGGTTTGTTCCCCCAGCTGGAGCTGCTGTGTCCTTGTGGCTGCTCTGCACCCCCTGCCTTTGGTGGAGATCGAGGCCCTGCTCTTTTAATCATCATTTCTGTTTGCTTGGGCTCCCAGCCATCATTGAGGTCACTTCTTCCAAAAGTCAAATGTGCCCTTAATGTGGGAATAGCAGATTTTTAATTTTTTTTTTTCCTGGTTTCTGTCTTCCCTCTGTGAATTAAGTGAAACCTGGGGGATTCCCTTGACGATTTTAAACTTCTGCTCCTTCAGTAATTCCATAGAAATCAAAATTCTGGCGCTCAGAAACCCTGAGGGAGTCCTTGCACCAGAGTCAGGATGATCAGGGACATCCCAGCAGGTGGAAGCAGAATTTCACTGATGGTTGGGAAGCAGAGCCACGTTTTGTTTGCATTTCCCACCCCAACCCACTACAGTATTTTTTTTTTTGCCCTCATTTTGTCTCAAACCTGGGGGTTTCTGACAGCTCCCCTGGCCCCTCTTGGTACAGGATGCCCGAAATGCAGGGGCATTCAGAGCTGTAGAAAGGAAAATGAGTTCCCTGTTCTCATAATCACCAAAGTGACTTGCTCTGCTTTTCTTTTTTCTTCTTTTTATTTTTTTTTTCCCTTTATTTTTAAAGGTGAAAGTGAGCTGATCAATACTAACCTAGAACAAGTTTTCTATCATGGAGGATTTTTTTAAAGATAATTTGATTTACTGTACTTGAGGTTTTTTGTTTTTTTTTTTGCAGCCAAATCTTTGCATTCCAGGCAAGGGGGAATTACTTGCTACATAAACAAGTCAAAAATCCCTCTTGGGTTTTCTCTGGGCAAAGGACGGGTTCATGCCAGGAGGACACTACTTGTCTTATAAGGCACAATTTATATGTCTGGATAAATGCTTTTCATGGTGTCATTTCCCTGCAGTCCCTCCTGGAAAGGGGGGAAATTCTGGTGGATTAAGGAGGAGCAAACCTGGAGCTGTGAACACTAAAACACCACTTTTTTTTTTTTCTTTTTTTTTCTTTTTTTTTTTAAATTATTATTTTTGTAGGATCCTTTTTTTTTTTTTTTTTAATTAATTTTTTTTTTTTCTATTTTCATTCAGGCGATTTGTCACCAGGTGCTGGTTTTGAGGTGTAGGGGCTGGGATTGCTCCTTCTTTCCCTCTCCCTGCTGTGAGCTGGAAAAGGCTCAGTTTTCTGACTCTGTTCCAGATGATCATGTCTTATATTAATTGCTTTTATGGCAGGGAGAAAAGGTGATGCTCTGAAGGCCGTGTTGTGAGTGGGTTCTGAGTAGAACAGAGACTTTGTTCATGAAGATTCTCTTCAACAGCCTCCCCCTCCTTAATCACATTTAAAAACCTGAAAGACTTCAATGGCAAAACGCTTTCAGAGGTGACAGTGAAGACTTTGACCCTCTGTGTATAAAGTGACAGCGGTGCTGAGCACACACTCTGCAGAAACACGATTTTACAAGATTTCTATCAGGAGAGAACTTTAGATCTCAAAATACCTGTTAAAAAAAATCCCAGTAACAAGCTGTAAAGGCACGTGGCTGACGGGGCCACGCATCGAACTGGAAGTTGTGACAGAGGAGAGAACATTCCTGCCCCAAATGATTGAGTTTGCCCTCAAAGTTGGGGTTTGGTGCAGATTCCAGTGCAGGGCAGAAGGCTGGGAGTGTGGGATGAGTTCGGGGACAGAGCGGGTGAAATTCATTTGTGTGCAGGGCTTGGCTGAGAGTGGAACTAATCAGGAGCTCCCCTGTGGGGCCTGGTGGGTGCCAGGAGAGGATGGGGAACCCTGGAGAGGATGGGGAACCCCTGGAGAGGATGGGGAACCCTGGAGAGGATGGGGAACCCTGGAGAGGATGGAGAACCCCTGGAGAGGATGGGGAATCCAGGAGAGGATGGAAAACCCTGGAGAGGATGGAAAACCCTGGAGAGGATGGGGAACCCAGGAGAGGATGGAGAACCCCTGGAGAGGATGGGGAACCTCAGGAGAGGATGGAGAACCCCTAGAGAGGATGGGGAACCCCAGGAGAGGATGGGAACCCCAGGAGAGGATGGAGAACCCCTGGAGAGGATGGGGAACGCAGGAGAGGATGGAGAACCTCAGGAGAGGATGGAGAACCCCAGGAGAGGATGGGGAACCCTGGAGAGGATGGGGATCCCCAGGAGAGGATGGAGAACCCCTGAAGAGAATGGAGAACCCCAGGAGAGGATGGGAACCCCAGGATTGCAGCAGCAGGGTGCTGGCAGCGTGTCCTGGCTGGGTTTTGGCCCTTGGGGTGCTGTCCCCACCCTCAGACCCCGGGGTGTGAATGTTGTCACAGGATTCTAACGCACACCACACCAGCGGGGAGGAGTCAGTTTGGGCTTTTTCAGCTCCCCCCTCAGCCCTCTGTGCCACTCCTGCTCAGCTCTGGCTGGGCACTGATGCCAGGAGAACCTTTTTTACCCTGTCAGTGACAGCTCTGTGTGACACTGCTCGGGTTTTTCTACTCTCTCTCTCTCTCTCATCACTTCTGCCCGAGCCAGAAGTGACGACCCGACGAAAGTCTCACTCCTGCACAGCTTGAAGGGCAGAGAGGCACAAACTCCGAGCCTGCCAGGGCCAGGGAGCCCCAGAAACGCCCCAGGCGTGCTGCAGGTCCATTTGGGGCACTGCAGAAGGATGCTCAGGGTCTTCTTCCCCACCGCAGTGGCAGAGCCCCCCAGATGTCCCTGCCTGCCTTGGTGCACGGCAGTTTTTGGGGTCCTCATCCCAAACCACGGCTTGGGATCCATTCTCTGAAAGCCTTTGCTTCTCTGGAGCTGGGGAATATTTTGGAAAAAGAACCGCTGGTGTAATAAGTTGGGTTTTTAATAGGCACCCTTAAATTTGGGGTGTAACAACACCAAAAATAACCCCCAAAAAACCTCAGCCCAGGAGCAACCCAACCAAGCCCAGCTTTTCTTTGCCTTCCACGGAAAGTTTGGGGAGGAGAGGAAAGAGGGAATCTTTGGAGCAACTGTGCATAATGTTTGGTGAAGGTCAATGATAACTTGATAAAATATTGCTGTAGTGTGATGTGCTTCTGCATATATATCCATTGCTAGTAAATAATGTAAAATCTTTTTTTTTTTTTTTTTTAAGTATTAAAAATGCAGAAATGCTCTTTGTTACAATGGTGGGATGCTTTTAGCCCTGGAGTTCTGGGAAGCATTTTTGCCGTGTAGGTGTTGACAAAGTGAATGCTGAACGTTTCTCCATGTCTGTGATGCTTCAGAAACGGAAGGGGCAGCTGCATTTCTGGCTCTGGAGCTCTCTTTTCCAAACTTTTCCATGTTCCTGTACAGACATCCGAGACCCTGCACCTTATGCAGAGAATGTTTACATTTAAAAAAAAAAAAAAAGGAATTTTTCTTTTTTTTTTTTTTTTTTTTTTTCCTTTTTACCCTGTGCTGCTCAGATCCTGTTACTTTGAAATGGAAGCAGTCTCTGTTAGAAAAAGGGGCTCTCTCTTTTTTGTTGTTGGTTTTTTTTTTTTTTGCCCTTCCCCTGGAATCAAATCCCTCCTGGATTGTGGCTGGAATCTCTGGGACAGCTTGGACTCTTCTGGAGTGGGATTAGAGGTGCTTGAGAAAGGTGTTTAAAAAAAAAAAAAACCCCAACAAACACAAACCTGCCTTGGCCGTGGGGATGAGCTTTGTCCACGCTGCAGCTTCCTTGGAAAACAGCAAATCCTGCTCCAAACGCCCTGGATGTCGTGGCAGATTCCCTGGGAGGGGATTCCCTCGGGGTTGGATTTCCCAGCGCCCACGTTCGTGTTTCCTCCCCGAGTGACCCATGTCCTGCTGTTCCCTCTGCAGCCACCAGCTCTCGTGGTTTGGATGCACAAATCTGCTCCAAGCTCTCCCTTCCCGGGAGCTGTTCGGGATTTTTTGCTGCGTCCTTCCTGCGGGTTCCTCTCCTCTCCCGGGTTCCATCGGCGTGGATCCTCCGTGGGGATGGAGCCGGAGCTCTGCTTCCCGAGGGAGACGCTTCACTGAGCCTACGCCAGGCGGGCAGCTGGAAAATGAGATATTGGAACCAAAAGGCTCCTTCAAGTGGACTTTTGAGACTTTTAAACCAACGTGTCTGCTGGATTTTTTTCCATGGAAAATTTGTCCCGACCCTCCGAGCAGGGCCAGGTCCAGAGGAACTCTGGATTTGTGCATTTTCCACGTGAAGACCACTCCGCCAGAGCCATGGGGCACAGAGAGCTTCAAATCCTGACTCCTGCCTTAAAACCTCCCGTTCATCTCGAGCTCCAGAAGATCCTGCACCTGCTCATTCCCAGATCCCTTTCTTTTTTCTCCTTTTCCCTTAGGAAATCGGAATCCGCCCCGAAGGCTGGAGACAATTTAAAGGCAGTGGAAAAACAAAAGAAACAGGAGCTGGTGGCTTTAATTAAAACAACGAACTGGTCTTGGCTTAAAACCCTTATTTGTGCCTCTCAAGTCCGGGGAATGTTTCAAAAGAGGTGGATTTGAGCAACGCTGGCCAGGACTGCGGCGGTGACACCTGGTGGCACTCGGTGGCACCTGGTGGCACCCGGTGGCGCTCGGTGGCACTCGGTGGCACCCGGTGGCACTCGGTGGCACTCGGTGGCACCCGGTGGCGCTCGGTGGCGCTCGGTGGCACTCGGTGGCACTCGGTGGCGCTCGGTGGCGCTCGGTGGCACCCGGTGGCGCTCGGTGGCGCTCGGTGGCACTCGGTGGCACTCGGTGGCGCTCGGTGGCGCTCGGTGGCACTCGGTGGCACTCGGTGGCGCTCGGTGGCACTCGGTGGCGCTCGGTGGCACTCTGCTCCCGTGTGCTCCGGGCAGGGGCCTCGGCTCTGTGTCCTCTCTGCCTCACGGGAATGGCTTTCAAAGATGGCTGGTACCATCAAATTTGTACTTCTTGAATAAATACCTTCATTTTTATGGTAAATCTCCCGCTGTGCCCTGGTGTGTGCTGTGGGATTGGCGTTCCCGTTCCTTGGGGTCCGGGTTTGGGGTTGCCCCAGGGGACACCCGGGGTGGGGCTGTTTCTTTCCCTTCTAACTCTTAGGACCACTTCTAAAATCAAATATTGCTGTCAAACGGGCTTTTTAAAATATTTCTCCCCTCTCCCTGCTCAGGGAAGAATTCCAGAATTCCAATTTTATCCTGCTTTGAGCACCAGGTAACTTCCAAACTGCTTCGTGGGGTTTTTGTCTGGTACTTTATTTAAACACCTCACAGGTTGTCTCCAGAATTATTTCTTATCCTACTGAGGATCTTTTACTGCTGAGAGCAAACCTGAATTCCCAGTGGAAACGATGTGCAAATTTCCTGTGTTTATAACAAAACAAACAAAAAAATTTAACTTTTTTCCCCTCTGCATTAAAAAAAAAAAAATAAATAAATAAAATTAAAAAAAAAAAAAAAAAAAAAATCCTGGCCATGCCACGCCTTAACAAATACACTCAGCGTTCTTTTTCCTCCTTAAATTTCTCCAGTGGGGCTTTTGGCTGGGAGCTGGAATTCTCTGATGTCTCCATTAGCTCTGACGCCCCTGAGGGACACGTTTTAATGTGAATTTGGGTGTGTGGCAATGTTTTACCTTGCAGACAAGGTGTGAAATCCGTGGAGAGCGCAGGGCCTGGAGATGTGCCTGGCTCTGGGGAACAGCTCCTCGCTGAACAAAAATAATGGATCTGGGTAATTGTCCTGTAATTACATTCCCTGACACTTTGTCTTAATTCAGGTCAGCGCTTTTATAGCCTTGATTAACTACCAGAGGTATCAGAGGAACAGGAATAATTCTTTGTAGGCCGCAGCTAAATATTTCCAGTATCTTAAATAAAATTCAAGAAATTAGGGGCAGTTTCACTGTAGAATTTGGGATGCGAGTTGCAAACAAACGAGGGTGCGATTTTTCCTGGCAGTTTTTCCCTTTACGGATGTAAAAACACGTAATTTTTATTTTTATATAGGAGCGTGTACATACAGTGCCTTTAATTTATCCATATCCCCCTTTTTAATAGACACTGATATAAAATACAGGGTGCAAAGCCTTGTCATGCAGCCTTTCCATGAAATCACTTTGGGTTGGAGGGACCTCAGAGAGCATCTTGTTGGGTTTTTTTTGGTCCAAGCAGGGGACTGCAAACATCTCGGATTTAATTTAATTTCGGAGAGGAGGCAGATCCCGCCCCACAAAATCGCCCTGCCCACCGGGAGTTATTCCAGAGGCAGACCCCAAATCCAGGCTCCATCCCCCTCCTCCAGAAGAGTTTCCTGACTCGGGAGAAATCATTTCCAGCTGATTGCCTGGGGCTCCTCCCGAGCGCCTTCCCGGCTCCCGGAGGTCTCCCTGGCGCGGCGCTGCGGCTCTGCCCGGCGGGATCAGCGGCAGATGTCGCTCCGATCCGCAACATCTGGATCGGGCGAGCGGGAGGAGCCCCTGCCCAAAGCGGCCTTTTAACCGGGCAGCCCTGAAACACGATTTGGGCCTGAAAAGCCGCATTTCGGGGAATCCTGGCGGGGATTTAGAGCTGTCCGGAGGATTGGGGTGAGGGGGTGTCGGTGCCTCCGTGTGCTGCCGAGCCACGCGGGGCAGGGGCTGCAAACCACCCCCAACAAAGCACTGAAGTGAGACCCTGGTGGGTCAAAGAGGAGAATTATCCTTAAAAACAGGAGCTGGATCATTGCCGGGGAGCCGGCAGCACGGAGCAGGAGCCGGTGAGGTGATGCCCCGCGGCTCCTCGTGGCCCTGGAGCAGGTGGAGATGCTCTGCTCGGGTTCAGGGCCAGACCGTGAGCGCCGATTTCCTGCCTGGAGAGAGCCGTGGAGCGGCGACGTGCAGACAATGAAGGGCACCTCCCGCTCGTCCCACCCGCAGGAAATGCCAGAATCCTGCTGCTTCCTGCCCTGGAGCCGCGCAGCTGCTGCCGCTGCTGGGCTTGGGATGTGCCGGGAGAGGCACCGGCACCAGCCGGGCTCCAAAGCTGCTGCCAGAGAGTCACGGGATGGTTTGGGATGGAGACGACCGTAAAGCTTATCTCATTCCAAACCCCAGCCATGTGCAGGGACACCTCCCACTGTCCCAGGCTGCTCCAAGCCCTGTCCAGCCTGGCCTTGGGCACTTCCAGGGATCCAGGGGCAACCACAGCGGCTCTGGGGACCTGTGCCAGGGCTGCCCACCCTGACAGGGAAGAATTCCTGCCCAATATCCAATTAAATCTACATTCTGGCAGTGGGAAGCCATTCCCAGTATCCTGTCACTCCACCCCTTGGAAATTGTCTCTCTCCATCTCTCCTGTAGGTTCCCTTCAGACACAATTGTGTCACCCCAGAGGTTCTCCTCTGCAGGTGAACAATCCCAGCTCTCCCAGCAGAGCTGCTCCATCCTCTGCTCATCCCGGAGCCTCCTCTGGGCTCTGTGCACAGCTCCAGCTCCTCCTTTGAGAGTTCCTTTCCCACCCCTCCCATGCCCGTGGCTGGATTCTCCCGTTTCTCCCCAAATCCCGCGGGGGACACCCCCAGCGCCGATCCTGGGCCGGGCTCCTGCTCCAGAGCAGAGCTGCAGATCATGCCCGACATCCAAGCTGAGCTTTAGGGTTAATCCTGGCTTTTCACCCCTCTCCCTCCCCACAGCATTCCAGCCCGGTGGGTGGAAGAGCAGCGGGATCTGATCCTGATCCGGAGAAAGCCGTACAACTCCCCCTGAGGAGAGCAGGGAGCTCTCGGGCATCGCCTGCACGAAGCTGAGAGCAATAATTAGCAGGATTTATTTCATTTGAAATGCCCACCGCTCCCAGTCAGACTGCACAGACAGTTAACAGCCCGGAGCAGGCACGGGACGCTGCTCAGAATTCACGGACAGCGTTAATAAGGTGATTTATGAGAGAGCCACGTGTGATTTCAGCCCAGGGAAAATGTGAAGGTGCTCGTTGCTGTCTGCCTGTCTTCTCTTCCTGTCTCCTTCTCCCGTCTTCTTTCCCGCCCCACCACCGCAGGAAAAAAAAAAAAAAAAAAAAACCCCACAAACCTTTTCCAACAAACCAGAAACACTAGGAAAACCTCACGTTTTTTCTTTTGAAGGTGTCACTTCTAACAATTATTTTCAGTCCTTTTTAATCTCCTCCAGTGCAGCAGAACCAGCTCCAGAATTTCTGTCAAACTCCCCCAAACTGCGAACACAGAGGATAAACTGCCCCTGCTAAAAATGGAAATCTGCAGTTTGGGTTGATTCTGTCACCCTTAAATCTCTGTCAGTGGGGGAAACCTGGAGCTCCATGAGGGGCTCGCAAAAACATCCTGAGAACATCCTCAGATTTACTGAACTGCAGCGTGAGGCGGGGCAGTGCTGAGCCAGGGGGTGAGGGGATGCGAAAAGCCTCGTGTGGAGGACTAATGGCAACAAAACCAAAAAAGTGCTGCTTCACACGGAGCACGGCTGGGTTTGGGAAGGGATGACACGCGCAGCGCTCGGGAATTAGCTCCAGCGAGCCAGAAATCCCCTCCTGCCCCGTGCCCCTGCGTCTGGCACAGCTGGAAGGATCTCCTGGGCGTTTTCCTGCGTGGATTTTGTGCTCCTTGTGCCAGGATCTGGTTATCGTGTTTGGACAGCCTGGCTTGGGGGCTTCACGCTCTGCTGGGACACAGGGGATGGGAATGGCACGAATTCCATCGGGGCTGGAGGCTCTTGGAGCTTTGTCTGTCCCACAAACAGGGGAGAAGGCCATCAAGGGGGGAGAAGGAGCTTCAGGAGGAGCTGGAACGGATCTTGGTGGCTCTGCCAGGTCCCCTGAGCCTCACAGCCCCCAGGAGCAGCCAGGCCAGGCCATTGTCACCTCCCAGGGCAGCAGCAGGACACAGAACTCTGCCTGAAAGCTTTCTGGGGGAGTGCCAACCCCTGCATTAACCAAGCTGCTGGCTAATTAATATCACAGGGTGATCACAGATTAATCAGAGTGCTGCTGCTGCTGTTGGAACATCTGAAGTGCAATATTCGTAACGTCACTGATCCCTGGATTTAAACCCCAGGTGGCGCAGGGTCCTGCGTGTCCCTTCCCAAAACGTCACACAGAGCATTTCAGAGCCTCGGTGCCAATCTCGTTTTTAGGAGCGCTTGCTGCTCAGGTGATTCTTCCCACCAACACCCAGGAGCCGGAAATAACTCTGCCAGCATTATTTTTAACAGCGAGGACGGGGAAAGACGACAGTCAGCACGATGTTTTAGGGAATTTCCTGTCAGGGAATTCGTGAGGGACGCCGTAAGGCACCGCTGGGATCAGATGGAAGAGGGAGGCCGGGCTGAGTTTTGCTGGAATTCTCCTCCAGGATGGATCATGGTGCCAGGTCCCCGGCTCCGTCCCCGTGCCCGGCTTTGGGGCCGGGCGCTGGCGGCGCGGGGTCCCCGCGGTGTGCGGGGACAGCCGGCTCCCCGCGGGCTGCACCGCCGGGGTGTCCCCTAGATGTCCCCATTCCATCGGGGATCGCCAGCCCCGTTCCCGGCGGGCGCGCTCCGCCGCCGCGGGGAGGACGCGAACTTCCAGCGGCGCCGGCCGGGTCGCAGCTTCTCCGGAACACGCGTGGCGGTGCGGAGCCCCGAAATCCCGCCGCGGGGAGCTGGAAATCGGCCGCGTCCCTCTGTTCTCCCGAGAGGAGGATCGGGGGCAGCAGGAACGCGGCTGCGCCGCCGGGGCACGGCGCGATCCGGGTTTTCCGTGCGGGGATCCGACGCTGCCCCGGGGATGCTGAGGCAGGGCCGGAGCGGGGGCATCGCTCCTTCCCCGCCCGGCTGCACCGGGATTCGCATCCTTGGCTTCGGGATTGGGCTCTCCCGGCCGGGCTGTGCCCCGGCTGAGCCGGGCCGAGCCGGGCCCTCCCCAGGCTGAACCGTGCCAAGACGAAGGGGCAGAGCGGGCTGAGGCGGTCAGGGCGGACCTTGACCCTGCCGGGCAGTGCCGGGGCGCACCCAGACCGAACCGCGCCGTGCCAGGGCAGAGCCGTGCCCGGGCTGAACCGTGCCCGGGATGAGCTGGAACAGCCCGGGCGGTGCCGTGCGCTGTCTGTGCCGTCCCAGACCGAGCCGAGCCGTGCGGGGCGGTGCCGTGCCCGGACCGTGCCCTGTCTGCGCTGTGCCGTCCCAGACCGAGCCGAGCCGTGCGGGGCGGTGCCGTGCCCGGACCGTGCCCTGTCTGCGCTGTGCCATCCCAGACCGAGCCCAGCCGTGCGGGGCGGTGCCGGCCGGGCGGGCGGAGGATGCGGGCGGCCAATGGCTCTGTCGCGGCCAGCACAGCCCAGCCCAGCAGGTGGAGCGGGCTCCGGCTCCATGTGCTCGTCCGGAGGCGGCTCCGGTGCCGGTCCCGCCTCGCCGCTCCCCGGGCTCGCAGCGGCTCCGTCCTCCCGGGGCCGGAGCGGCTGCGGCGGCTCCGCAGCTCCCGGGGCTGCGCTCCGGGATGGCTTTCGCCAATTTCCGCCGCATCCTGCGCCTCTCCGCCTTCGAGAAGCGCCGCTCCAAGGAGTACGAGCACGTCCGGCGCGACCTGGACCCCGGCGAGGTGTGGGAGGTGGTGGGCGAGCTGGGCGATGGAGCCTTCGGAAAAGTCTACAAGGTGGGTGCTGGGTGGGGGCCGGGGAGCAGCGGCGGTGCCGCAGCCCGGGCTCGGAGCGGCTCCGCTGCCCGGACACCCCGGGGCCGGCTCCGCGTCCCGTTAGCCGGGCTTGGGAGCGCAGCGCTCCGGGAAGGGGAGAGCGGGGAGAAAAGCTTCCTTTTTTTTTTTTTTTTTTTTTTTTTTTTTCTTTTGGCCGCCCTGCTTTCAGAGCGATGCTTTTGTGAGGAGACCCGGGCGCTCCCTGCCAAGCCCGCCGGAGCAATGAATGGAGAGAGGTTTCTTGGATAATCGGCGCTCCCAGGGCTGTCTCCCGAGTTTTTCCCTCTCCGGGGCTGACACGGGATTTCTCTCCCCGCGGGGGTTGCCGGCAGGAAACTCGGGAGGGCCGAGAGGAGCAGTGAATGTTTAACCTCGGGCTTTAGGGACGGGGGTTTCGAGGAGCGAAGATTCCCCGGACTTTGCACTCCAGAGCGGCGGCGTTGCTGCCGTGGCCGCTCCGAAAGGTCCCGTGTGCCGTGCAGGGGGGCTCGGGGTGCAGGAGCACCCCGGGACCCCGAGGCTCCGGGGCACACCTGTGTGACAGGCGCGGTCTGGAATGGGGCTGGGAATTGCCCGTGGGGCAGCTGGGGTTTGATGGCCTCCTTAGATCATTTGAGGAGGTATTGCCCGTGAAAAAAAAAATCAGAAATAAACAGGCCGGGAAGGGCGGCAGGTGACTGCAGGTCAGGACAGAGGGATTTGGTGTTTATTTCTCATCTCTGTCATGTTATCCGACAGAAACTCTAAAAAACTGAGCGCTAAATACCCGCTGAGGGAAGCGTTTTAGTGAAGGATCCTACTTTCTAATAAAACACAGTTCCTAAAAATCATATTTAAATCCCATCCCTGTTTATCCTTCTGGAAACAGCATCAGCAGAAATTCTGTTGCCGTTCTGCTCCGTGAGGTGCAGCGGGAACACATCTGTGGGTAGCAACACTCGCTCCTGGATTAATTCTTTGCTTTTATTTGCTCAAGTTTCTCGAGCGGTGACAGGAGCCAGGTAACCACTGCAAAACAACTTCACTGGCCTCTGAGAGAAAGGAAAATGTAAATAATCATTTAAATGCTTTCTATTTTAAACGCGTATAATGTACCCAAAGTAGGTGACTTGGGGAGTGAAGCTCCTTTAGAGGTGGCTGGTTTGGTTTTTAGCCTGTTGTCGTGTCTGAACGCCTCAACCCCAGCCTCACACCAAGAAAAGCGTTGTCAGAGTAACTTTATTACAGTGGGTGAAGGATGTCAGCCTGTCAGGCAACAGCATCTCATCTGCAGCTCCTTTCATCCCCATTTCCACCCAAACGAGAATAAAAATGTCCCAGTGGACACCATGCATCGACACCCAGAAGCTCCTCTTCTTCAGCTCCTTCTAGAACTTGAGCATTCAGGCAAATTTTGGCTTTTGTGGAGTTTTAACCCCCGTTAAGGCAGGGTGAGGTTTAGCATCGTGCCACAAATCAGAGGGTTATTTTATTGTCTTTAGCGACATTTCCCTTTTCCGTTGCTTTGATCTCTTCTCCACCTGTTCTCCGCTCCATCTGGCAAACGGTCACGGCCGGATTGTGAATTCTCATCCAAGGGTTGGTTTGTTTTTCATTTAAGAATCCCAAATTATTTGGGGATCCTGTGCTATAAATCCTTATTTTGGGTAACAACCAGAGACACATTTTCCCTTTTCCTAAGGGGTTTTTTTGTGTTGTCTTCCTTAGGATTTTTTTATATCTGGGGTGGGGATGAGGGGAAGGTGGGATGTGAAAGAAAGGGTTTGCCCTCTTGTGCTGCTCAGCTGCCAAAAAAATTGCAGAATGACCCACCAAAAAATTGCAGAATGACCCATCAAAACACTGCAGAATGACCCACCAGAAAAGCAGCTGAATAACCCACCTGTGCTCCAGGAGGTGCCCAAAAATTCAGCGAGCAATTTGCATCGTTCTCTTGACCCTGAGGTCGGTTTGATCCTCTCACTAAAGGCCTTGCTGGGAGCAAGGCTGAGTGTTTGCAGGGCCCTGAGGTTTTCAGGATGTTTGAGGGAAGTTCCTGCCCGTTTTCCGCCCCTTTTCCACGCCCGGAAGCGCGGGGAGATGACGGAATCCTGTGCCTGCATCCTGCCCCGTGTGCCATATGTTGTGTCCCCTTGGAAAGGTCTGGCAGCCCCGAGCAGGGCTTTGGACTCTGGGCAGCCAGACCTGGGAGAAATTGAGGTGTGGAAAGATGGAAAAATGGGCTGGGTTTAGAAGGATTTGGTTTTCTGAGGCCGGGTGTGAGGAGGAGGAAGGAGGGCTCGGGGATTTGGGGTATTCCTGCCCCGTGGAATCCTCTCTGGAGCTGCGTCCCGGGCTGGGCAAAGCTGAGCTGGCTCCACACAGTGTTTCCAAAAGTAGGACAGGCTTCATTTAAATGCCTATTAATTAAAAGGAATGAAATTTACAGTGGAGCCCGGTCGGCACAGAGCAGACCTAAAAAACCCTCGGCCGGCAGAAACGCCCGGGGTTTCCCTGGTTTTGTGGAAATCTTCCTGCAGCACAAGAGGTTCTGCCTGCATGAGGAACCAGCGGAACAGAGGGTAATGAAGCTGAAAAGCAGGAGGGGGTGGGGAGGAAATGGTTTCTTTCCAGCTCTCACTCTGTGAACGCCATGGGTTTGGCAAGGCCGGCAGTGGGGCGAGGACGTGGTGGCAGCCCAGAGGTGACCAAGCTTTGTCACCCCCTTGTCCAAAGCTCGCCAAATGGACGATCCTAAATCCAGCAGTCGGGAGCTGTGGTCACTGGGTGCCAGCCTGTAAAAGTTCCTCACTCAGACCCTTCCCAAACTGCCTTAGGAAAAAAGCAGAGTTCTTTTGCTGGGGAAAAAACAAACCCACCTGAGATACCACTCATAAACCCAGATAATAATAAATAAGCCCATCTGTGCTGGCACTTCAGGGCTGGCATCCTTTGGGAGGGACGAGAGCAGTGGCAGCCCCTCAGGGAAGACGCTCAGGGTGCAACCAGCAGTGCTGGAGCCCCTGCATCACCCCTGAGCGCTGCCAAACCCAGCACTGACGGCTTCAGCCTCGCGGGGAGCTCCCTGATGCCAGCAGGGAGGGATGCCCGAGCTCTCCTGTGGCCATGGAGAGCCGCCCCGCTGGCAGGGGCTCCTCTGCCTGATGGAGGACTCCGGAAAAAAACCTCCTCCCTCCACATCCCGAGTTTTTTAAAATGTTTTTTGTCTCCTGAGAACTCAGTTTCCTTGGAGAAAATGTCCTTTTGCTCGTCCGTGGGGTGCTGCTGGCTGTGAGCGTGGGGTTCTCGCGGGTCCCAGGGCAAGCCCCCCGTGGCTGGGTGTCCCCAGGGGGTGGCTGTGCTGTGTCCCCGTGCACTGGCACTGCCAGCCTGCCTCGGCCTGAGTCCAGGGAAGGGAGAGAGATTCAGGCAGGAGAGCGAAGGGATTTCCACCCTTTGCTGCCACGGGGAAGGGAGGGGACAGGGGTGTCTGGATGTGCTACCCCTGGCTGCCTTTTCTGGGGGATTGTCGCGCTGCTCCCGCGCCTCTGGTGCTATCAGCCCTGCCCAGCGCCTGCCCGCGCTGATGGGGACATTGGCTCCCCGATAAGGCTCCCCCCGGCAGGGTGGGGACGGGCTGGGACAGGGGGTTGTTGCCTTTATCCGCTCCCAATCGGCCTCACGCAGCTCCATCGCACCGAGCCCCGGGGCCGCAGCGAGTCACCAGCGCGGTCCTTTGTGCCCTCGTCCCCTTCTCCTCTCCGAGCCGCGGTTAAAAAAAAAAAAAAAAAAAAAAAGGCGAATTTTGGGTTGCGGGATGTGCTGTGCTGCTATCGGCGCCTCTGGAGCTGCGCCGATGAAAAGCTGATTGTTGGATGGCAGCTGCCCGGCAGCAGCGGGGCCGCTCTGGGGCACCAGGGTGTCCCTGGCACTCGCAGGGCTCCCTGCTCATCGCACAGCCTGCGGCACTCGGGTGATCCAGGCTCCGCTCTCGATCCGTCGGGGAGCAGGGTTGGGTGGGGTTTGGGGAAGGATTTGTTCCCTGGGAGGGTGTTGAGGCCCTGGCACAGGGTGCCCAGAGGAGCTGTGGGTGCCCCTGGATCCCTGGCAGCGCCCAAGGCCAGGCTGGATGGGGCCTGGAGCCATCTGAGATAGTTAAAATGTCCCTGCCCATGGCAACAAAATGAGGTTTAAGGTCTCTTCCAGCCCAAATCGTTCCGTGATCCTACAACTTAACCTGCAATTCCTGGAAAGGGTGTCACGGAGAGATGTTTATCTGCCCGAGTTAACTTTGGAAAAGAAAAGGGAAGGGAAACAAAAGCAGGGGAAGCTTGAGCTCCTTGGCCACAAAAAAACGCAGGATCGAACCGTGGGCTTGTCCTTTAGAACAGCTGAAGGGTTTCCTTGGAACCTTTTGGCTTGGGAAGGAGGAACGGGAAGGTTTAACAGTGCTAAACGTGGCTGAACTTTAAACTCGATTTTCACTTTGGCCTGATGAAAGGTGGGGTGCTCCGTCCCCGCCGCAGTCCTGCGCTCTCAGGGTGACAGGGACAGCTCTCCATGGCCTAAATATTTTGACAATGACTTCAGTGGCACAGCCCAGCTCTTGGCAGTGCTGCTGGCACTGGGAGCCGTGGGCAGCTGCCTGCAGGAGAGCTCAGCCCTTCACCCACGAGCACGTGGCAATTGTTGCTGCTCAGAAAAAAAAACCTCCTCCCTCCACATCCCGTGGTTTTTTAAAATGTTTTTTGTCTCCCGAGAACTCAGTTTCCTTGGAGAAAATGTCCTTTTCCTTGTCCGTGGGGTGCTGCTGGCTGTGAGCGTGGGGTTCTCGCGGGTCCCAGGGCAAGCCCCCCGTGGCTGGGTGTCCCCAGGGGGTGGCTGTGCTGTGTCCCTGTGCACTGGCACTGCCAGCCTGCCTCGGCCTGAATCCAGGGAAGGGAGAGAGATTCAGGCAGGAGAGAGAAGGGATTTCCACCCTTTGCTGCCACGGGGAAGGGAGGGGACAGCGGTGTCTGGATGTGCCACCCCCAGCACCGGGGCTGGAAGGGGCAGCGTGTCCCTGGCACAGAGCGGAGCCCTGGCTCTGTTCCTGCTGGAGCTGCCTTCTCTGACTCCTGCTTCTCCTGGCTGGGGAGAACCTGGGAGCCACTTCCCAAACGGCTCTTTGCAGGCAGCACACGGAAACCTTCCTGATCTCCACGTTCCTCACCTCCCTGTGCTCGTGTCCTCGGGGCTCCTGTCTTTATTTGCCCAGCCAGAATCTGTGCGGTGTTTGGGAGGTGGGAGAGGAGGAGGAGGAGGAGGAGGCTGTGCCCAGCAGATCCAGCTGGTGTTGGTTCTCCTCATCCCTTGGATCTGCTGCTCCTGCCCCGTTTTCCTTCTGGGAAGAGCCAGCAGCCCTGGGGACGGGGAAGAGCCGGGTGCTTTATTCCCCTCCCAGGGCCTTGCTGAGCTGATGCTTTCCAGCCCAGTGAGAGAGGGCTGCCGGCCAGCCAGAGCCGCCACTGCCAGCCTAAACCCATTCCTCGGCTCCTGGGTGTTGCAGCCCTTCAGCCCCTGCTCCCACAGCCCTCCCCGGACCAAACTTGTTGCAGGAAGTTGCTAGGAAACTCCGAACTGGGTGGCTGGCTTTTTTCCCCCTCTCTCTATATATTTTTTTTAATTATTTTTCCAATGTTGTGGCGTTGTCTGAGTGGAGAGCAGCCCAGGAACGCTCGCTTGGAGCACCGTGCTCTTCCGGGCACCGGTGACTTGAAAGATGCTCGCTGCTTTCAATTTTGAGGCTGAAGACGCTGGAACTCCCCCTCCTCAAGCCCTGCCTGTTTATTTGCAGGTGTCTCAGTGAGCCCAGGAGCTCTGCCTGGTTCCCGTGGGTGGCTGTGACCCCAAACCCTCTCGCTGTGCCTCCGCGGCTCTTTGGGTGCGCGGTCTGAAACATCACGTGGATGTGGAGCTGTGCTGCTCGGGGCCCCTCTCATCTCTGCCCCGCTTTGCTGGGACACCGCTCAGCTCTCAGGGCCAGGAGAGGAGTTTGTGCTGTGCCTTGGTCCCGTTTCTGTTGGACCAGAAACCCAGGCCGTGCCTGCAGCCGAGCTCTGTGCTGGGGCTGCTGCCCCTGCCCTTAGCTGGTAAAACCAAAGGAAGGCATTTCTGCTTTTTTCAGCTTTTGGGTTGCTTCGGGGTTTTGTGTTTTTTAACGGTTTTTAGGGGGGTGTTTCACAAGCCACTTCCCCTTCCCTCTTGCTGAAATGTTGCCACAGCTGCCAGAGCAGCGGTGCTGGGGGCAGTGGGAGCTGCTGTCCCCTGCCCACGTGCCACCAGCTGCTCTCTTTGGTGGCACCAGGGCCCCAACCCAGCGTTTCAAACACAAACCCCGAGCAGGATTCATTTAGGGTGACCAACTGGAGTGGTTCTAGGGGGCTTGGAAGTCATGGGGTGGTTTGGGATGGAAGGGACCTTAAAGGTCACCTCATTCCACCCCTGCCATGGCAGGGACACCTTCCCCTGTCCCAGGCTGCTCCAGCCTGGCCTTGGGCACTGCCAGGGATCCAGGGGCACCCACAGCTCCTCTGGACACCCTGTGCCAGGGCCTCCCCACCCTCCCAGGGAACAATTCCATCCCAAAATCCCGTCCAGACCTGCTCTATCCGCGTGAAGCCATTCCCTGTGTCCTGTCGATCCCACTCCTGAGGAACAATCCCTCTCCATTTTTTAGCTGGCTATTTTTTTGCTGCCCTTCAGGCACTGGGGGGTCACAATGAGGTCACCCCAAAGCGTCACCTCTCCAGGTTGGACAGCCCAACTCCCTCAGCCTGTAGGGCTGGTGCCTCCATCCCAGCTCCCACCACGGGCTCCGAGCCAAGCCTGGCTGCTCCGTGTTTGTTTATCGATGCACGGAGCTCGGGCCAGGTTCATCAGGAGCCAATTAATCACTGAGGAATCCCAGGGCACACGTGAGGGAGCAGGGTCACACGGAGCAGGGCTGGGGCAGGCTCAGCTCTCACCCCCCAAATTCAGCATCCCTGGGACCTGCAGGCTCTGGCTGGGGCTCTAATTTGGTGATGTCTGAAACGTCAGCTCTCCTGGCACGGGGACAAGGCCGGCAAGGAGGGGAAGAGGGGCTCACACCAGGAACCCGGTGGCACCGCAGGCTGTGGAAGGCGATCCCGTGCTTGGAGACGTCCCGGGAGTGAAGGAGCCGAGACGAAGCGCTCGGGGAGCTCTCGGTTCTCCTTTTTGTGCCGGCCAGAGTTCAGGCAGGGCTTTCCTCTGCCTCACCTAGAAACTGGCCGTCCTGAACCATCCAGCCTTCCTGTAACGCGTTCTTTCAGGGCTTAAAATAGCTCCTGTGTTTGTCACGCTCGGGATTTCACAATAGCCGCGGGCTGACTCACAGGCAGAGGCCAACCGGGCACTGGTGTCACCTGGGCAGGCGCCTCTCAGCCCTCGGATCCAGAAAAAAATCCCAGCGGTGATTTTCCCCTCTGCCTCCCAGGAGCTGCGATCCCGCTCACGCCCATCCCCGGGCACTCCCGGGGTGTTTGGCAGTGGCAGAGCCGGTGCCCACTCTGCTCCAGGGCTCCCCACCAGGACCCTGCGCCCCGTTTCCTGCTCGGCTCCTGGCGTGGCTCTCCGCCAGCGGTTTACTGAGTAACTTTGGCGTGACGTTTGTGGAATGCGCATTCCAGCCCTGCTCCCGCACGGATCTGTCACCGGTGACTTCGCTCAGGGGCTGGCGGTGGCCAAAAAAAGGGGTTTTTTTGGGGAGTTGACACGATTGTAATGAACCCCCCCTGGAGTTCAGCGGCACCTCCTGGGCACCACGCTGGCAGCTCTCTGCTCGAATTTTGGGGGTTTTTGGGGCTAATTAGCACCCCAAGGACAAGTTATCCGTGGGATTGAAATGTCCAGGAGTGGAGGAGTTAAAAGATGGAAGGGGCATCCATCCAATCCATCCATCCAAGAGTTTCTTGGGATCTTGCAGTCTGGGATGTGGCTGTAGCTCTGGGGATGGAGAGGAAGGGGCAGAAGATCCTTGGAATTTCCAAGCTTTCGTGCTGTCACTTGCCGGGCTCAGCTCAGGACTGCCTGTGGGAGCACTGGGCGTCTCCCTCTGGCTTGTGTGGCAGGATCAGGACAGCTGGATTGGGGCTCAGAGGGGCCATGGGCACCTCAGGAAGGGAGGAGCAGCCCAGCCTGTCCCGGAGCTGCTCTGTGTGGTTAAGCAGTGTCTTCTCTGCACCGCAGGGGAGGGAACTTTCCAACCCCCTGCTCACCCCGTGATCTCAGCCCTCCTTCCTACTTCAGCTTCTTCTGCCATCCCCGGGGTCGCTTTGGTCCCTTCTGGGTGGCAGCAGTGACATTTTGACAGGGTCACGCTCACGCCACCCCTGAGCCACCCCTGCCCGCGCCAGGTTTGCGATGCCCCGAGCTTGGCGATCCCTGGGAGATGCTGCTCTCATTTCCCCTGGGGTGCCCGAGCTGTGAGCTCCCCGTGCCAGCTGGGGGACCTGGGAAGCGCTGCCTTTGGAGCTCAGGGATTCCCTGAGGAGCTGAGGGCCACGGGAATGGGGAAGGGTGGTGAGCACTTGTTCAGGACAGCTCAGCTCGGGGCAGAAATGAGCACCAGGCAGGGGCAGCTGAGCTCCCGGCTCAGCCCGTGCTGGTCACCCCCGGGATGTGGGACAGCAGGGAACAGGCTGGGCGGTGCTCGCTCCCCCACCACATCCTGCAGCCTGGTTTGCAAACCCGGACCCGCAGCCCAGCTCCGTGCGCTGCTCCTGGGCTCTCCCAGGTGCCGGCTGGGCCCCAGCATCCTGCAGGGGCTGAGCTGGCGGGGCCCCCGCCGGTGGGAAGCAAACCTCCGGGGGAAGCCCCACCTCTTCTCACAATATTTACTTCCCCTGCTCGGCGCTCTCCCAGCTCCCTAAGTGCAGA
This sequence comes from Hirundo rustica, assembly GCF_015227805.2. Lineage (NCBI taxonomy): Eukaryota > Metazoa > Chordata > Aves > Passeriformes > Hirundinidae > Hirundo > Hirundo rustica. Next base: position 1,957,343 of record NC_053463.1, read on the forward strand.
GCAAACACACCGGGGCACTTTTTGCTCCCGTTTGGAAGGGCTGAGCTCTTTCCCCTGCTCCTTCCACGTTCCCCCTTGCCCTGCTCCCTGCGTGGGAGCATCTGGAGCTGAGCTGGTGAGAACCCCCCCAACCTGAGCTAATGAACCCCCCTCATTTCTCCTGCCTGTCCTGCCTTTGGGCAGCGAGCCCCGATGGAGATGGATTTGTCCCCCGTGCTAAGGACGTGGCTGTCCCTGCCAGCTCCTGGAATGCAGCAAGACTTCAAAGCACGGCAGAGATCGCTCGTTTTCCACCCTCTGCTGCGTGATTCTCCAGTATTCCCTCCTCCCCTCCCCGGCCCGTCCCTCGGGTTGTGTGCTCAGAGGGGCTCGTGGTGTTTACAGCAGGAATTAATCCTCCTGTGAGCGCCCCCGAGGGCTTTCCAAACACAGAGACGCAAACTGGAAGAAAGGTCACAAGCAGAGCCTGGCCGGCTCCTCTGGGGATTCCATCCGCAGTGGGAATTGTTTCCCTGGGAGACATGGAAGGGAAAAATGGGGAGGGAGCTGGAGTTGTGTCGGTGGGGAGCGGTGGGTGAGCTGCAGGGAATTCTGTGCCGTGGTGATCTGCTGACTCAATGAACTTCTGGGAGTTTTGGGATGCTCCCGAGTCAGCAGCTCCTGTCTCACCCCCTCTCCCTCGTGTGACACATCTCCTGGTGCAGCTGGGCTGTGAATTTTACCCAGTTACAAAATCACTGAGGCTGGAAAGGACTTTCAACATCATCAAATCCAAGCTGTGCCCCATCCCCACCTTGTCCCCAGCCCAGAGCACTGAGTGCCACCTCCAGCCCTTCCTGGGACACGCCAGGGATGGGGATCCAAACCTCCCTGGGCACTTCCAGTGCCTGAGCTCCCTTTCCATGGGGAAATTCCTGCTGCTGTCCGAGCTGAGCCTCCCCTGGCCCAGGCTGAGGCCGTTCCCTCTCCTCCTGTCCCTGTTCCCTGGGAGCACAGCCCATCCATACCTGGCTGCACTCTCAGACAGGTCTTGGTCGGATTATCTGCATACTCAGGATTTCTAGTAATTCACCTGTGCTATCATCAGAGAGCTTCTACACTTTGAGGTTTCCTTGCTTCCTTTTTTTTTTCCCCTGTGCTACGAACAGCAGGATACATCTCCTTTCCTAAAAACCTCCATCTCCCTGTGATGGGAAGTGGTTTGGGCTTTGGAGCCTGGAGGGAGGAAGGAGGATCCAGCCACCTTGCGAAGCTGTGGGCAGCTTTAGGAAGCAGAAATGCAATTTCCCCCCTGGTGTGTGTGTGTGATGGCTGGGGGCAGACAAACCGAGCAGGAATTGGAGCAGCAGGAATTCCACGCTCCCCTCTTTCTCTGGACTCACCCCGGTTTTCCCTTCCAGGCCAAGAACAAGGAGACTGGAGCTCTGGCAGCTGCCAAGGTCATCGAGACCAAGAGCGAGGACGAGCTGGAGGATTACATGGTGGAGATTGAGATCCTGGCCACCTGCGAGCACCCGCACATCGTCAGACTGCTGGGAGCCTTCTACTGGGATGGCAAACTCTGGGTGAGGGCTGGCGCCGGGACATTCTGGCTCTGCTCGCAGGAAGGGGCTGGGCAAGACCCCTGGAGCTGCCTGAACCTCAGAAATGAGTCAGGAGCTGTGCCCTGCTCACCCTGTGCTCGGGTTTTCCCCGCTGTCTTCAGCACCAAACTCTCCTCTCACTGAAGCTGCTGGTAAAAACCCAAGGGCAGGCCAAGGGGTCCTCACAGGGGAAGATCCTGTGAAGGATCTTTGGGATTCTTCCCCAAGGGAAGGGAGTCAGAGTTGTGTTTTTTCCACCATTAAGGGTTTGTAAAGGTAGAAAAAGCAGCACCGGTAAGTTGCCCTCTCTCCTAAGGGCCCTCTCGTAAGACTCCAGCTGGAAGGATAACTCCCCCCAATGATTTTCGGGATTTGTGGCTCAGCACTTGCAGAGACACCTGAGAGCCAGAGCTGCGTTTCTCGTGCCTGTGGAGGTGCAGGGACATAAAATGCAGCCGAGTGGGTTGGTGCAAGGGCTGGGCCAGCGGGTTCCTGCAGCTCTCTCCCCTAGCCCGGCAGGTTTATATGTTATTTTTTATTTCCCCTGCCTGCTGTTCTCTCTGAGAGCCTGGCAGCAGAGGAAGCTGAGCGTGAAAGGCACCTTCCAGTGATGGGAGGCCGAGGGAATGGACCCTTGGAGACTCAGATAACCCTGGGCCTGTGTCAGGACCTTGGAAATCAGGAGAACGGGAGGATTTCCAAACCCATCTCCTCAGCCGGCTCCTCCTTCGACTGCAGGAAGTCGGGAGAGTGGCAAAGAGCGCCTTCAGCAGCCCTGGTGCTTTTTCCTTCCTGTTTTTAAGGTCTCAGATGCCTTTGTGGCCTCCCTGGGTAAATTTGACAGAGTTAAAGAGGAGACCTCCTCTTCTGGGACTCGCACGTGTGAGCTGAGCTGTTGGGGCTGCCAGTCCCTGCCTGTGGTGCCGAGGCTGAGCTGGGGTCACACGACCCCAGCCTGGCTCCTTCCTGGGCTGAGCAGGGCAGGACAGGGATGTTTCACTGGGCTGATGCAGCAGGCACCTTTTGCAACGTCAGCACGTGTCTTCTTGTTTAAAAATCCGTGGATAAAGCCCCTGAGTCCTCTGGGACACCCAGCTTGGAGAGCTGGCGTGTTTCTGCTCTGGCTTCTGATCTCGAGGGAGCTGAGCTAGTGTTTTGGGTGGATTCTGAGCCCTGGGAATGTTAAAGAACAAAGTAAATATGTGCTCTGCCAAGGAGGGGAAGGACAAGCGCCCCTCCGAGGAGGGGCGGGGGGATCTGGGTGGATTGAACTGCAGCAGGATTATTCTGGGCTGAAGTGAAAAGGCAAACACCCCCTGAGCCAGGGTGAGAAGTGAGGCTGCTTTATCTGGCCCCTGTTCTCCTGGCTTCACCTCCCTGCCCTGCCTGCATCCTCCAGGTGGGCTTTGCTCCCTCTCTGAAATGCCAGCCCCCTCCCCTTCCCTCTTCCCACCTCCTCCCTGCCCTAGGAAGCTTTGCCTTCCTTCCTTCCCTCCTTCCTTCCTGGAGGGAAAAAGGGATTGCAGAGTTCCTGGGCTCTGCCTTTGTCAGGGAATTCTTTGTGATGTCAAGTGCTCCCAGTCTGCTAAAAAAAAAAAAAAAAAGAAAATCAAGCAGTGCAACAAGAGCCTCCTGTCTGGGGCTCTCCCACGAGGGCAGGATCTGGGATTCTGTCAAATCCTCCACGCTGCGGCCCCAGCCATTGTTCTGGGAGCAGGATCCTTCTCTTTGTTTAATTACTGGAGTAGCATTTGCATTTCATTGCTCAGGCTGGTTTCATTAATTGCTCCAGTGTTTTCCTGGCTTGGAGGGGAGTCACTGAGCCAGGCTGTTTTACTTCTGCAAGGCTTTTAGTCCCTACCAGGTTTTCCCCAGAGCCAAAACCTTCCTCTTCTTGGTGACCATCGCCGCTGGGGAAAATCTGCATCCAAATCTAAACACCAGCTTTTATTGTTCTGCCCACATCCCATCCTCATTTCTGCCTGTGCACTTGTTTGAAGCAGCGTTTTCCTGGATCCTTTGCATGCTGGGTGCCTGGATTCTCAGGGTGGCTCTGGATAAAGTTTCTGGGGGTTCCTGTCTGGTCAGGAACCCGCTGTGGTTTCCTTGCTCCCCACAGCCCAGCATGGGAAGAGAAAATTCCAAGCGAGCAGGTCCAGATGTGCCCGAGCTCCTGGATGGCAGCAGCTCTTTGGCTCTTGGGTAATTCCCAGCTGAGTGCCACGAGCAGGCTGGGCCCGAGAGGGGCTCCTAAACCAGCCTGGCTGTTCTTTCCTTGAATAAACACGGAGCCCTGGCCCTCCTGGCGCCCCTGAGCTGCGTCAGGTCCCCGTGGCTCCTCTGCCAGGCTCTGTGCCCCAGCAGCAGGGAGGTGAGGTGGGATATTCATGGAGCAAAAGAGTGGTCTGTGCAAGGGGAAAGGGCTCATCCTGCAGCAGCTGCTGGGACATCCACGGCGCGGAAAGGAAAGCACAAACCAGAGGATCCCTCTGGGTTTTGTACCTGACTGGCGTCGAGCATGAAAGGAGGCAAACCCCAGTTCTTGTGCGGGATCGCTGTGAGCAAGGGTTTGGAGAACCCCAGCGAGTTCCCAGGAGTAAAACTGGTGGGATAACGGCGTCCAGCAGGAACTTTCCTGGCACTGGAATCCTCTGCACAGAGGCTGTGCCCTGCCAGCAGCTCCCACCTCGTTCCATCCCCCTCCATCTCCTTTTCTTCGCTCGTGGCAGAGGCCAAGGAGGCTTGTGCTGGTTGAAAACAGCCCAGGGAAGCTGCAAAACTGCCCTGGTGGGAGCTTTCAGGATTTGATTTTATGTTTTATTACAAGCCCCGTGGCATTTTGTGTTCTTTTGCATAAATCCTGGCTGCTGGAAATGGGGGCACCAAATGAAAGCTGAGATTCTCATCCTTTTTTTTTTTTTTTTTTTCCCCCAGAGTTTGGTTTGAGTCCTTGTGGCTGGGACGCATTTTAAAGTCTCTTTTCCTGCAGTGTGATGCAGGACTCGGACACACAGAAGCAAATCCCCCTCACCCAATGTAACACAGCTTTTAAAATGGACTTTTTAAAGTTATTTGTGGCTTAGGAGCGGGGCTGAAATGGGGCTTGCTTGCTTCGAACAGAATTTTCACTGATAATTGTTGCAACATGGGAAAGAAAAACAACAGCTCTTGTGTTTCGTGTCCCTCTCAAGGGCTGAGTGCTTGGGAGGGTTTTACTCCCCCCTACAAAACAGCAACAACAACAACAACAACAAAAAGGCTGAGACCTCAGAGGAGGGGAGGAACTTTTGATCTGCTGCTGCTGAATCCCTCTGCTGTTCCCGAGGCTCTCCCCCCGCAGCCGGAGCAGCGATAAGGTGAGAGCTCTGTCTGCTGTGAAGAACCTGAGCTTTCCTGCAGGGAACCTCTGCTCCCAGGGTTTGCTGGCTGTGCCCGGGCAGCCCAGCAGCGTGGCAGGAACCCCAGCAGCCTGCTCCAGCACCGAGCCTGCAGGAGCCTCTAGAAATTAATTAAAATACCCTTTGGGGCCAGGTGTTGAACCCCTGTGCTGGCAGCTTTTCCAGGTTAGCCCTGGGGGATTGTGTCCCCTTCCCTCCCCTTCCCTGCCCCACGCTGTCCATGGCAAAAGGGGTTTGTGAGCGAAGAGCCGTTTCCTGGAGCTGAAAGCGGGGCCGGCAGTACCGTGCAGGTAACCCTGCCTGCCCGGGAATGGTTCCTTTAACCGGCTCAGGGGCTCTCCTGTGCGGGTACAGACTCCTCCAGCTCTGCGCTCGCTCTTTGTTCTCACCTTAAAAAAAAAAAAAAAAAAAAAAATCAACCCCTTTGCATTTTCTGTGGGCAGGCCCTGACCTGTTCAGCCAGGCACTTTTGGGATCGCCTCCCCCTTTGATATGGATGTTGACGGGGAGATTTGGGCATTCTTGAAAATCCTGTAGCATAAAGAAAGGTTCATTGCCCCGCGCACTCCACTGCTGGGCTATGCGAAGCATCTGCGCCCTTTGGTTCTCTGGGGCTGGCAAAACCTTTTCTCTAAAGCCGGCGGAGCAGGGAGCCGGTAGCAGGATCAGATTCCCCGCTTTCCCTTGGCAGAGGGAGGTTATCACAACTCGCGGGGATGTCTCGCAGGGTGAGCAGCCCGAGCTTGGCCGGGCGCCCGCGGGGATGTGTTTGTGTGAAGGCTGGAGCGCAGCGGGCTCTCCAGGCTGCTCAGCCCGCAGTCCCCGAGGAATCCCGTGGCTTTGTGTCCCTTTAAAACTCCTCTTGGCACCAGAGCTCCAGCCCTTCCTCCTTGGCCTCCCGCTCCCGGAGCTTTGTACCAAACTCCCCCCAGAAGTTCTCCAGCTTCGTTGTTTGCAGCTCGCCCAACGCGGCCAAGGGAGAACCCAGGAAAACAAAGCGATCCCAAACTTCGCTCAACGGCTCGCCAGCGTCCTGGAGGAGCAGCAATCCTTCCCCTTCCTCCTTGCCCCGGCTGCAGGAACGTAAATCCCAATCCCTCCCAGCTCTGGCAGCTCCCTGGGACACGCAGGGCTGCGGGCTCAGCCCCGCTGGGAAAACCGGCGCGGGGGTGGGGTTCGCTGGACCGGTTTCCAAATTCCTACCAGTCCAGAACTTGGGCAGAACTGCAAAACACCCCCAGGAACTTCAGCAGGGTGGGTAGGAGAGGAGCGGGTGTGGGCAGATAGCAGCAGGCACGGCGACAGGGCATTGCTGGGAGCTGCGGACGCGGCAGGGACAGCCCGGGGTCCTCTCCCTGTCCTGAGGCGCAGCTCCTCATCCCGGCCGGAGCTGCAAAGTGGGAAAAGTGATGAGGCCCGGAGGTTTGTTGGCACTTCCCTGCGTTTCCAGGGTCAGCGGTTTGCTGTTCAGAGCAGCATTGATTGACGTGTGTGGTCACTTCTGTGCCAGCTGGGATGCTGTGGCTCAGATATCTGGGTGCCCTCCTCCTTCCCTTCTCTCCTCCTGGCCATCCCCAAACTCCTGGAGTTGACGCCCTGCTGCAATAATTACCAGTGAAAATTCTGTTCGAAGCAAGCGAGCCCCATTTCAGTCCCGCTCCTAAGCCACAAATAACTTTATAAAGTCCATTTTCAAAGCTGTGCTATGCTGGGTGAGGGGGATTTGCTTCCGTGTTTCCAAAATCCCTGGATCTTCTGCTGGAAATCCGGGCAGCAGGTTCCACGAGCCCCCTCCGTGCTGTGAACGTGAGCTTCAGCATTCAGCCTCCTGGCAAGGCACTCTGAATCCCGTTTCTGGGTAAAACTGGCGGGGTTTTCCCTTAAAACAGAGGGAAAACAAATTATTTCTAGCAGTGCCCAGAAATGATTTATGTATCAGGCAAACTGCCACAGCCCAGCCGAGTTCAAGAGTGCTCCTACAGGTGCCAACACGACAACCCGAAGGAGAACAGAAACCTTTGTCTGCCACCCTTCGCACGGGAGAACGTGGCGTGAAGGGGTTATTGAGGCCGTAATAATTCCGTGTGATTGCACAGCCTTGTCATCTGAACACCCTGGAACGCTCTCTAAAGGAGCTGGTGCCATTATCCTGGCTCTGAGAGTGAAGGCACAGACAGGGATTTGCCTAAAGTTTCCCCAGGGGGAGGTAAACGGCACTTGGGAATAAGTCCTGGGTGCTGAGTCCCAGTGCGGGGTTATAACACGAGGCCGGAGTCTCATGGAAAGGAAAGCAGAGCAGACAAGGAGCCTGGTAGGCAAATCAGTTTTCAAAGCACTGGAAAACTTTGTTTAGGACTGAATTGCAATTAGCCACGTTCCCACTTGGCTGGGTCTCCAAGGGAATGCTAAGGAGCAGTGTTTGCATAGAAAGGAATATTTATGAACTCCGCACGGATGGGAGAGAGCGCCTCGAAACCCAGCTTCAGCCTAAACCCTGCAGTGAGGGATAGCTTGCAGGTTTAAACTTCCTTCTGTTTCAGATATGGCCTGAAAGTTGTCATTTGGAGGGAGGGAGGGACGTGCTCCTGCAGACCTCGTGGCCTGGAGTGATGCGCTGACTTCAAAACCCTCGCTGGAGCTGTTCAACAGCAGCACTCGGGCTGTGTGATGGATCCAGGCCAGGCAGGAGTGGAAAAGTTATCAAGGCCTTTGCCACCCCTCCAGTGAATTGTTCTCATGGCCAGGCCAGGCTTTGGGGCTGTGCTGGAACTGCTGACTTCATAAAAGCCCTCAGGAAACTCGTCCCGGGTCAAAGTCCAGCTCTCACTGTGAGCTTTGCCCTCCTGAGATGCATCATCTCTTTTGGGTGCTGACACAGACTCGGGGCACTTGGGGTTAGCGAATCTTCCCACTGAAGCGGCAACTTCTTCCCTTTTTTTTTGCTATTTCTGTTTGAAATGATTCTTGGAGTTTTGCTTCCCATCCCGTAACCAAGTGAACTCAGTGGCCTCTAAATGCTGATAACTCGGTGAGAAAAGGGATCCATCCCACTCACAGCCTTGCGAGGGGCAAAATATGCTTTTTGCAACATCCAAACCATTTGGTTGACCTCAAAGGAGTTTTAATTTGTTCTGCCAAAACTGCAGTAGGGATGGGAATATTTCTGCCAACTGTGGGGGGGCAGTCCAAGGAAATATTTTGTCATCTTGCAGTGCTTTAAATGTGGACAACTTGTCCCTGAGTTTCCTTAAAATCAGCAGGGAGCTCTGTACTTCGCCAGGAGTATTCACTTTGTTCTCTATAAAGTTTTCCTGCTCTCAAACTCCCTAAACTTTGTGTTCCTTGTTTCCTGCCCTGCATCTCCTTCCCACACCCCCACCCCTTATGGGGATGCCTTTTTTTTTTTTTTTTTTTTCCTTTTTCTTTTTGCATTTCTGATTTCAAATATTTTCTCTCTGTAGGTTACTTTGTCCAGAAAAAGGGGGCAGAAAAGGTTTATTATATTTAAAGTCTCTGAATGGCGCCCTTGTCCTTGAGGGAAAATTGGCAAGCTCGGAGCCTTCTCTTACAGAGAGCGAATTATTCCACTTCCACCTACAGCATGCTTGCCATGTCAGGCCGGCTTTTGACATTTGTGCTGCTCTGGGGCAGCCAAGAGGCTTTTGGTGGCTTTCGGGTTGTTTTGTGCCCTCTCTGGTGGCTGCTGAGGGCCAGCTGGAGCTGGTGGATTTGCGGCTCTGGGTGTCGTCCCCTTTTGTCTTGGCGGTGCCCTGACCTTGTGGGGCTTTAGGAATGAGGTCAGGAGGGATTTTGTGCCTTGCCTTGAGTTCAGCTCCCAGCAAAGGGCAAAGAGCCTTGCTCTGGCTGAGCCCATCGTGGTTTATGAGCAACACTGGTGGAATCTGCTCCTCGTTCTCGCCCAGCCCTTTGGGATCATTTTCCCCAGCCCTTTGGGATCGTTCTCCCCCAGTCCTTTGGGATCATTCTCCCCCAGCCCTTTGGGATCATTTCCCCCAGCCCTTTGGGATTATTTCCCCCAGCCCTTTGGGATCGTTCTCCCCCAGCCCTTTGGGATCGTTATCCCCCAGCCCTTTGGGATCCTTTCCCCCAGCCCTTTGGGATCCTTTCCCCCAGCCCTTTGGGATCATTTCCCCCAGCCCTTTGGGATCGTTCTCCCCCAGCCCTTGGGGATCATTCTCCCCCAGCCCTTTGGGATCGTTATCCCCCAGCCCTTTGGGATTGTTCTCCCCCAGCCCTTTGGGATCCTTTCCCCCAGCCCTTTGGGATCGTTCTCCCCCAGCCCTTTGGGATCGTTATCCCCCAGCCCTTTGGGATCATTCTCCCCCAGCCCTCTGGGATCATTCTCCCCCAGCCCTTTGGGATCATTTCCCCCAGCCCTTTGGGATCGTATCCCCCAGCCCTTTGGGATCATTCTCCCCCAGCCCTTTGGGTTCGTTTCCCCCAGCCCTTTGGGATCGTTTCCCCCAGCCCTTTGGGATTATTTCCCCCAGCCCTTTGAGATCCTTTCCCCCAGCCCTTTGGGATTGTTCTCCCCCAGCCCTTTGGGATCGTTTCCCCCAGCCCTTTGGCGTGTGTGGGGTGTGAGCGCTGGGCAGGGGGCTGGTGGGGAAGGTGCCCAGGCGAGCGGGTGTAGGAACATCAGCCACCTCCTCCCTCTGCTCCCTAACGCAACCTCAATCCTCGGACTTGGGTGGGAGCTGGGGCTGTAACAAGGAGACCACTGAGGTTCCCCCAGCTCCACGGGGAGCAGGACTGAACCCTCTGCTGCTGGGCACGGCTGGGGACAGCTCTGACACACCTCTCCCATGCCCTGCTCCAATCTGGGAAACACCCGGGTGGAAACCAATTACTGCTGCCAGCGGCAGCAAACCCCCAGGAACTTCGTGCCAACTCCACGCTCTGGACAGAGAGAAGGTGGCAAGGGGGGAACCTGAGAGCGTTTCCTTCCCCAGCTCTCTCTGCAAGCGCAGCGCCGTTTCCTCTATCGAGTTTGTTTTTCTTATCTCAGGCTGTGCTGGGGAGCGCTCTCCTCTGTGGCTGACAAGGACACCTCAGAGCTGCCCCAGCAGCGCAGCAGAGCCCCGGGGGCCGCGCGTGGGCTGCAGGATGCTGCGGCTTCCAGCAGCTGCTCACACAAACAACGTGAGCCCCTCTGCTGCAGAAGAGGGGAGGGAAGCGCTGAGGTGTTTCTGCTCCGCTGCAGGGCCAGGCAGGGTGGATCTGAGGGCACAGCGCTGCTCCCGCTGCGGGTTGCCGGTCTCTCAGCGACCCCAAACTCCTCCAGGAGCAGCAGAATCCCAGGAAAAGGCTGCGGGCAGCCCTCACTTCCAGCGCCTTGGCAGCCTCCAGGCTGCTCCGTCCTGAAGGGACCTGGTGGCCTCTGGTGCCCGTGGGAAGCGCCTGGCACGCAGGGACACCCCTGGCAGGAGCTGCTCCCAGCTCTCCCAGCTGATGGATTTTGTTTCCCACCTCCCTGGCCCTTTCTGGCCACCGGGGAAGGGTTTGTGGGCACTGCCCTCTGAGTGCCAGGAGGGTGAGTAAGAGCCAAACCCTGCCCAGAGCCATCAGCCGTCCCACCCTTGGCCACTGGGCAGCGTTTGGTGGAATTATCTTTCCAGATAAGCTTCTTGTGTGTGGGTTTGTTTTTTGGTGGTTTTTTTGTTGTTGTTGTTGTTGTAGCGATGTAGAAAGTTCCAGGCGTTCAGACACACCCAGGAGGCGGGAGCTGTCCCTGCCCAGGCTGGGAGGAGCGAGCTGGGTCTCCAAGGTGCCACCCTGGGGGCACCTCGGTACCTGGGCAGGTGAGGCTGGTCCTGCTTTGTCAGACCCTAAATGCTTCCGGATCCTGCCGTGGTTAACGCAGGATTCAGATGAGCCACGGAAAAAATGGAGGTGACCAGCAAAGACCTTGAACCTGAGCGGACTTTCACTTTCAAATTTAAATTTAATCGTGCCCGTTGCAAAGGTTTCCTCGAGAAGGAAACGCGTTGTGGCGTCCACACGCAGACCTCTGCATTTTTTGTTTTGTTAAACACGCAGGAGAAAAGGGCCCTTTTATCTAAACTGTCACGAAGGCTTTCAGAGGTAGTGAGAGCAGGTTCCTTTCTCTTCCAACCCAGCTGCCCAAATCTGCTCCTGTGTGTGCAGCCAGAGCATCCCTGGGAGCTGGGAGCGAGCCCAGGGCGTTGTGAGTTCCTTGGCTGGGGGCTGCGGTGTGATTTGGGGCTGGGGGCTCTGGCTGTGGCTGTCACTCCTTTGTGCTGCTCAGAACAGAAGTGGAGCTACCTGTGAATGTTGGGGTGGCTGTAAGGGGCTGGAGACGTTGATAGCGGATTTGTAGGAGCTTTGATGCGGCGCAGGAGCCCTGCGTCCCCCCGGCTGCCTCGGGTGAGGAAATCCCTGGATTTCTCGTGCAGAGGAAATGGTTAGAAACGGGCTGTTTGCTGCAGCCCCGCTCCCTGCAGAGCCCACAGGACCCCGAGCAGCAGGAGGATGAGGAGGTGTGGGTGCTCCCAGCTCACACACACCCATGCTGATGTCCCCAGGCCTGCCCTCCTACTGCCTCCACGGCAAAACGCTTCCCAGGCTGGCCCTGCTCCTGGGAGGAAGTGTGCTTGCAGGATGATCTGGGACACTGCCAGCTGTGTTTGTTTAAATAGCATTTCTTGGGGCTGGAACCAGCTCGTTATTTTTTTAGCTGCTCCGACCATCTGGCCGCACCCAGATTTATTCTCTGGCCCCTCTGCCCCTGTTGCAAACGCACCGTTTGAAGTTTTCCGAGTCTCCTCGTGGTGTCCCCAGTGCCCAGCCTGCCGTGGATGGATGGATGAACACACAAGGGGACTGGTTCTCCCCGTTTTCTCACTGCCGGGCTGCAAACCTGACCGGAATTTTGTGAGGTTTGCCCTCAGGAGCCCAGGAAGGGCTGGTGGCCGCTGCTGGTTTTAATCTGCTCTGATGAATGTGATGAGGAACACCACAAAAATAATGGCTTGGAACGGCACTCGTGGAGCGGTTTGGGGTGGCACTGGGGCACAGGGCAGTTCTTTGCCTGGGGGGAATGTGGCAGGAGACAATTCCTGCCCTTCCATTGGCTCAGGGAGCTGCTGACGCTCTGGTTCAAGGCATCAAACAACAACAAAAAGTGTTGTTTTGCTCCATTGATGCTCTGCTGGCCCCGTCCCTCCCGCCAGAATCCCACCTGGAGCTGTGCCAGGCAGGCATTGCCTCTCCTGGGTTGGGAACCGTGGAATCGTCTTCCCAATTGCTTCTCTCCACCTGCCCCTTCCAAATGCTGCCCCTGCCCGTGTTTGTCCCCTCTGTCCCCTCTCTGAGCCCTCCTCTGACCTGGGCCGATTCCCACGGAGCAATTCCAGCTCTGCTGCCCCCAGGTCCCGCTCCTGCCCCCCTGTTCTCCAGAACAGAGCAGCCTCTCCCTCCAGGCGGGAGCCGCGTTCCCCTCGCCCCAGCAGAGGAGCTGGAGGGTGCGATGTGGCTTTCCTGGAGCTGCAGGGTCAAACCACGAGAAACAGGGGGCTCGGACCTTCTCCCCTCGGCTGCTGGGCCAGCGCTTGGAGCTGCTCTGAGCGACGTGAGCAGCTCTCGATGGCTTTGGAGGGCTGAGCTGGTAAACACGGCTCGGGAGCTGTCCCCGGAGTCACCTCCGGCATTTCCCCACTCCGGAATGCTGCCCCGCGTCACCTCCTGGGCAAGGAGAAGAGCTTTCTGGAGAGGTGAAGCATCTCTTGTAATCCCCGGCTGCCTGAAGTTGTAATCAGTTTATCCGAGCGGCCCCGGAGGGGAGCGGGCAGCTGGGGCCGGCACGGGGAGCGGAGGCAGGCTGAGCCCGCGCAGAGGCGAGGGGAGAGGATCCGCGTCCCCGCGGTGCTGGGGACACCCGGGAGGGATGGCGAGCTGATGTGTGGGGCCGGCAGGGCTCTGCAAACCCCTGGAGAAAAAGGGCAAACCCCGGGGGATGTGCTCACCCTCTCTTTATTGGCGCAGCTCCCCCTCAAACTGCTCAGAGCAAGGGAGCAACGAACTACGGAGCAATGTGGGGAAATGGAAATGGTTTAAAAAATGAAAAAAAAAAGAAAAAAAAAGAAAAGAAAAGAAAAAAAACCTTACCCTAAAGACACGAGAGCCCTCCCCATGCCTCATTTGGCAGGGAAAGCCCTGCCTGGTGTGTGCGGCCACGTCAGCTCGCAGCTATGACAGCGATCCCATCCTGCTGCCAGGGCTGCTCCCAGAGGACGGAGACTCCAAATCCCGCAGCCGCTGCCGGGGTGGGAGTCAGAGGGGCTGCTGGGGGTGGCACAGCCTCGGCAGGGTCCCCGGCAGCTGGCAGAGAGCGGGGTCTGACCCCGGGGCTCGGAGACGCTTGCAGCGCCCAAGGGACGAGTCCCGCGGAGCTCCCCCGGCCCGGGTGGGAATTGCCTCGCCGGGAATCGAACGCAGCTTTTCTCTCCCCTCTCCTTTGCCCGGTGAGACACGGCCTGGCTTTCATTCTCCCTTTGTTCCCGCAGATCATGATCGAGTTCTGCCCCGGCGGGGCCGTGGATGCCGCGATGCTGGGTGAGTGCAGCCGTGCGCCGATGCCCGCTGGGCACTGCCAGCCCCCGGGAGCAGCCCTCGGACACACGGGTGCCAGAAACTGCCCGGAGTTTGCCCATTTCCATCCCCCGAGCAGAAGGTGTGACAGCCCTGGGGGAGTTTTTGGGCTGCTTTAATGTCCTTCTGTGATTTGAACGCCGCCGGGATCAGCGGATCGCGAGGCGTGGGGAGAAGGGAGAGCCTGGCTGCAGGGGGAAGCTGAATTTAAACATTTATCTGCTGGGGGCACCGCCTGCCTGGGATCCGCGCTCCCACCGCTCCCAGCAGGGCCGGGATGTTGGAGCTGGGTGCCTGCCAGGATGAATCTCCCCAGATCTTTCCTCTGACTTCTCCGTACGTTATCAATCACTTGTGTGAGGCAGCAGAGCTCTGACAAACTGCAGTTCGCAGCAATCCCAGCAATTTCCCCTTTTTAAACTCCTCCCTCCCGCGCAGAGAGAGCTGCTGGGAGCGGGGAAGGGTGGCTGTACCCCAAAAGAGCCCTGGCTGGTGCCGCAGCCCCTCTGGGGGTGACCCTGGGGGTGACATCCCCTCTGCACAGCAGATGTGACATCGCCTTGCCCGCAGCCCTGGGACAGAGCCACATCTCCCTGGGGGTCACTCCTCGTCAGCCCCTTCATCTCTGCAAAGCCCTCGCTTTCTTTTTATTTCCAGGAACCGAATTTATCATCTCTAACTCAGCCCTTAAAGCTCGTCCCTCCTTTAGGGAACTTCTCTAAAGCCGCCCCAAAGCACGGCGTGGAAAAACGCCTTTCCTGAAGTGCTGGAGGGAATGATGCCTCCCCCGAGAAAACCTGGACAGGGAGGGGTTTTACCCATCTCTTGGGATGCAAAAATGCCCCTGAGCATTCCTGGCTCCTCTCTGGAGGACCTGGCAGGGGCTGCACAGAAAACCATGAGAGAGTGGCCTGGCTGCAGCTCTGTGAGCCCTGAGGGAGGCTGAGGAGGAGCTGGAGCTCGGGAATGCTCCCAAAATTCAGAATCACTAAATCCCAGAATTCCAGAAATGCTGAATGCTGCCCGTCCCACCTCCCCATCCCCACCGGCAGCTGGGGCTTGCCCTTCAAAATCTTGTGTACAAAACCTTTTGCCAGATGCTCCAGGGAGAGTGAAAATCACCAGCTTTCCCCAGAGCAGGGGAGATATTGGTGAGGAAAGGAGGAGCAAAGAGCCTGAGCCAGCACCCCCGGGCTGTGCCTGAGATCCTTGCTCTGAACAAACATCTGTCCCAGCTGCTGGGGTCGCTCCATCAGCCCCATCTGGCGCTGTCTGAGCCCTGCTCTGCTCTGCTGGAGGAGGGATCTGCGCTGCCGAGGGAGGGAGGACAGCTCAGGAGACGCTGTCCATCTGGAGGGGTGATGCTCTGGGGCTTGGAGGGGCTCAGCAGGGAGGCGACGCCAGTGCCCGCCTGTCCCCGCGAGCCACAGAGCCACAAAACATCCTGAGCTGGGGGGGACGCACAAAATCCAGCTCCTGACCCTGCACGGGACAGCTTCAAGAATCCCATCACGTTTCTGGGAGTGTCCAAGCGCTGCTGGAACTCTGGGGCTGGTGCCAAAGCCCCCATCCCTACCCAAAATGCAGCTCAGAGCAGTGGGTAGGGATAACCCTGCCGAGCATTTAAATCTGGCTCCTTTGGGGAGTGCTGTGTCCCTCGTGATGTTAGGGTGCTCCGCTGCATCCCCCCAGCAGGGAGAATTCCCTAATTCCTGAGGAATGAGGGCTGCTGATGCCCATGCCTGGGTCTGACCCTGCTGTCCTGCAGCCCGATTCAGCTCCCTCCTCCCACAGCAGTGACACCCAGCTCTGTTCTCCCAAATTGTCAGGGAATTTGCAGTTCAGACCCCATCCCAAGCACTTCTGGCTCCCCCTCCTCGTCCCCCTCATCCACAGCTCCAGGGCCTCAGCCGAGCATCCCAGGAGGGAGCTATGAGCCAGCAGCTCCAAGAGGTGGAAATTCTGCTGCAAGTGCTGGCTTAGGGACTAAATCCCCTTAAAGAGCTGATTTCCATCGTCTCCCGCTGCTCTGACGCGGGGACAGTGCCTTTGCCACGCTCTGCTGGGTAACCTGGGCCTTCCTGCTGCTCAGGTGAGCATCCCTTTATCCCTGTCCCATTTCCCATCCCCGCAGAGCTGGACAGGGGCCTGACTGAGCCTCAGATCCAGGTGATTTGCCGCCAGATGTTGGAGGCTCTCCACTACCTGCACAGCAAAAGGATCATCCACAGGGACCTGAAGGCTGGGAACGTGCTCCTCACTCAGGACGGGGACATCAAGCTCGGTGAGTCCCCGGCACCGAGGACAGCTGGAGCGTAG
The DNA here is from genome assembly GCF_015227805.2 of Hirundo rustica. Taxonomy (NCBI): domain Eukaryota; kingdom Metazoa; phylum Chordata; class Aves; order Passeriformes; family Hirundinidae; genus Hirundo; species Hirundo rustica. The sequence continues at coordinate 1,973,274 of NC_053463.1, forward strand.
GGTTTGGCTGTGGTGGGATTGAGGGATGCTCCTCTGCTGCCCGAGAGGAGCAGCAGGACGAGGAGGGGAAGGTTTTGCTCCACGGGAAGGCGAATGGAGCCGCGCTCGGGCCCCCGACGGATTTTTCTCCCCTGAGTTTGTTTAATCCCTCCTCTGAACCCGATTTCTGTTCCTCTTGGCCTGCTGAGCATCCTGTGTGGGGTGCCAGTTGGCAGGGCCGGGAGCTGGAGGAATTCCTCTCATCTGCACGGCAGGTTTGGTGGTGACAGGGGGAGGGCTGCCAAAGCGTTCCTCCGCCAGCTCGCTCGGCTTTGGAGTCAAACTGGCACCAAAAGCGCCTGCTGGGGGAGGAGAGGGCGCAGGGATCTGCAGGAGCTGGTCAGGGGGTGAGCCCCAGGCAGGGACACCCCGAGCTCGGACAGCTCCTGCAGCTGCCACCAGGGCTGTCCTGGAGAGCAAACACACCTGGCGTGGGCTCGGTGCCCTCTGCAGCTCTGAGCGATTTAATCTGGGTTGGCTTCAGCTCAGAAGGGAATCAGGGAGAGGCACCTTGCAGTGGCTGGAGGGGAGAGAAGGAAAGGAGCAGCACTTGGGTTTTTCTGCTTCAAAATCAGGCTTTTTGCTAGGAAATCAGTCCTGAAATCTGCCACGGAGGAATGTAACAGCACTTTGGGTTTTTCTGCTCTAAAATCAGGCTTTTTGCTAGGAAATCAGTCCTGAAATCTGCCATGGAGGAATGTAACAGCACTTTGGGTTTTTCTGCTCTAAAATCAGGTTTTTTGCTAGGAAATCAGTCCTGAAATCTGCCACGGAGGAATGTAACAGCACTTTGGGTTTTTCTGCTGTAAAATCAGGTTTTTTGCAAGGAAATCAGTCCTGAAATCTGCCACGGAGCTGCTTTTGTTTGCAGAAAAGAGCTCCATTTCCTCCTAGACGTGTAAGGTTTGGCTGGAGGGGGTTGCTGTGCGTGTTTTATAGAACATGGGGGAGGAAAATCCCGGGGGTCACCTACCCCAAACCAAGTTCAATTCCCGATGCTCGGCTCCGAGGACGCGGCCCGTGGTGTCACGTTCTTGCCTCCAGTGTGCGTCGTTTGCTTTCCAGTCTGTGCCCCAGCCAAGTGTGCTAGCTCAGAAAGGGTTTTTCAGTTTTCCTCCGGCCTCTAACGTTACTGCTCTTTGCAGCCGACTTTGGAGTGTCTGCCAAGAACGTGAAAACCTTGCAGAAGCGAGATTCCTTCATCGGGACCCCTTACTGGTGAGTCCCTGCTTGCTGAGAAATCCTGTGCTCACGGAGGGCATCGCTCCCGAAAATCAGGTTTGCTCTGGAGCTGGGTCTGACGGCTTTGGGGTGTGCTGGACCACGGTGGGTGGATTTTATCGAGGGTTCTTGGCCGTTTTCTGCCCGTTCAAGGGTTCTCCTTGCCTGACCAGGGCTGTGAGCAGCCTCAGTGGTGTGGGAGCTCGCTGCAGAGGGGTCACAGTGCTCCAGGCTCGGAGCGAGGGACACACACCAGTGCTCTCCCTGCTCCCCCAACCCCGGGGCTGGGATGGGCTTTGAAGCCACTCCAAGCACATGGGAACGAGTCCCTGCCCCGGGAGCACAACCTCTAAATCACCCGACTTGCTGAAGGAGGGGATTAATTGATGCTCTGCAGCAACATCCGCGCCAGATGTCAACGGCCCGGGGGTTCGCGGGGGGCTGGCTCTGCCGAGCGGGGAGGGGGCTGCACCCCGTGGAAAAGATGCTGCTGCTACCGAAACCCGGAGCTGGGGGAGGCCAGGCTGCATTTCCTGCAGCGCCGTGGGTTATTTGAAAGGTTTAATCGCTGCTGCAGCGGCGTCACCGCTCTGCCCTCGGCAGGATGGCCCCGGAGGTGGTGATGTGCGAGACCATGAAGGACACTCCCTACGACTACAAGGCCGACATCTGGTCCCTGGGGATCACCCTGATCGAGATGGCCCAGATCGAGCCGCCCCACCATGAGCTCAACCCCATGAGGGTCCTGCTGAAGATCGCCAAGTCCGAGCCGCCCACGCTCAGCTGCCCTTCCAAATGGTGAGGGGCAGCGCAGGGAGCTCACACACGCAGGAAAAGCCGGTCCTTTCGAGCAGTTCTCTTTAACTGGAGCAGGGCTTCAGCTGTGTCCCGGGTCCAGCTCTGTGCAAGGGGCTGGGGCTCTGCTGATTGCTCACACTGGCCAGGCAGCACGGGGAGAGCTGCTCCTCACCCACAGACCCCCCAAAACCAGGGGTCACCCCTTGGCTGTCCTCAAAACAACCCGTGTGCATGAAAGGCAGATTTTTCTCGAAAGCTGGAGATGGCCGAGAGCCCCAGAACTGCTTTCCCCGAAGTCTGGAAAGCCACTTCTGCACGTAAAAGAAAGCCAGCCGGTTACATTTTCATTTATTTAGTTCTCTGCCGGTTTGTTTCGTTATCTTACAAATCATAACGTTAATTTATGAATCATAAAAGCTGCTGCAGGTCAGCCAGCAGCACACTGCTGGCAGAGCCCTGGAGCGGCAGCGCTGTCACGGCAGTCGCAGTCATTGTCACCGGCGGGGTGGGAACGCTGCCTCCGGAGATGCTCAGGAGCCAGAAGTGACATCAGGGCCCCGCTCTGCGGCTCAGAGCCGCGCTTTGCAGGCGGAGGGTGCCCTCCGATGGGGCTCCTGCTCCTTCACAGCCACCCTTTCCCACCGGGGCTCTGGGGACGGCTCCTGGTCCCCAAGCAGCTCCTGCGGCGGGGGACAGCTGCTGTGTCCTGCCCTGCCTCTGCCTTGGCCCTGGGGCTGCATCCCCACCGCTGCTGCCAGCACGGAGAAAGGCAAAACCCGGTCCCTGACCTGGCCCTGTCGCTGCTCCTCGTACGAATAATCAGAATTACTGAGCACAGGGAGCAAAATGCTGGTTGTGGCCGGTTGCAAGCTGGGACCGAACCTGCTGAGGGATCAAGCTGGGACCGAACCTGGTGAGGGATCAAGCTGGTCCCTCTGCTGTTTGAGGCTTTTCCTCTGCTGAATTTCTCATCCCCAGCTGTGTTTGCAGGTCCCTGGAGTTCAGAGATTTCCTGAAGAAGGCGCTGGACAAGAACCCGGAGACTCGGCCAAGCGCTGCCCAGCTGCTGGAGGTGGGGACCAGACCGGTGACCCCAGGATGGTTTCAGATTATTTCTGTCTTGTTTAGAAAATTCACAGCGCTTTTCAGCCACTGGAATGCTCCAAAAAGGATCAGCAATGTTTTTTTTTCCCCTTTGGGGCAACCTGCGGACCCCATCTGGCAGAGGAGCAGCTCCTGCTGCCTGAAAACGCCCATGTGGCAGCCAGCTTGGGCTGTACCTGCTTAGCCCTGATCGAAATTCAATTCCTTTCCTCATGTCCCCTCCCAAAATCACAGCAAAAACCTGGAAGCTGCTGCTCCCTGCTGCTGCAGCTCCCTCTCTGTGTGCTGGTGCAGAGCCCAGGGGCTCCCCAGCCTTTTGCTGCAGCTCAGCACCAACAGCGCGCCGTGAGCCCTGAGTGATTCCAGCCCCGTTCCAATTAAACCTTCCCCCAGGCTCTGCTCGCTCCCAGACTGCTCCTGCCCTGCTCCCGGTGACATCCTGTGGGCAGATGTCCCCTTGTTTAAATGCTGCTCCTGCTTTTTGGGGTTTTTTTGGGGATGGGCTGCTGCCACAAAGCAATTTTGGGGAGCATCCGTGTGCAGAGCATGCCCTGAACATCAGCCCCGTGATTTCCTCCCGTGAAATCCCAGTGGCACTGGAAAGAGCCACACCCTCAGGCCTTTGAAAGCCAGAAGCTCGAGTCCTTGAGCTCACAAGGTGTGGGTTGTTTTGTCCTTGAGTTCACGACATGTGGTTTTGTCCTTGAGCTCACAAAGTGTGTTTTTTTTGTCCTTGAGCTCACAAGGTGTGGGTTTTTTATCCTCGAACTCACAAGGTGTGGGTTTTTTATCCTCTAACTCACAAGGTGTGGGTTTTTTGTCCTTGCTCACAAAGTGTGCTTTTTCTGTCCTTGAGCTCACGAGGTGTGTTTTTTTAGTCCTTGAGCTCATAAGGTGTTGTTGTTGTCCTTGAGCTCACGAGGTGTGGTATTTTTCATCCTCGAGCTCACGAGGTGTGGTATTTTTCGTCCTCGAGCTCACAAGGTGTGGATTTTTTCGTCCTTGAGCTCACAAAATGTGGTATTTTTTGTCCTTGAGCTCGCAAGGTGTGGTTTTTTGTCCTTGAGCTCACAAAGTGTGGTACTTTTTGTCCTTGAGCTCACAAGGTGTGGGGTTTTTATCCTTGAGCTCACAAAGTGTGGGGGTTTTTTGTCATTGGGCTCACAAAGTGTGCTTTTTTTGTCCTTGAGCTCACGAGGTGTGGGGTTTTTTGTCCTCGAGCTCACGAGGTGTGGTTTTTTATCCTTGAGCTCACAAGGTGCGGGGTTTTTTCATCCTTGAGCTCAAAAGGTGTTGTTTTTGTCCTTGAGCTCATGAGGTGTGGTAGTTTTTGTCCTTGTGTTCACAAAGTGTGCTTTTTTTGTCCTTGAGCTCACGAGGTGTGGGGTTTTTTGTCCTCGAGCTCACGAGGCGTGGTTTTTGGCCCCCTGACGTTCTGGCTGTGCTCGGTTTGCAGCATCCCTTCGTCAGCAAGGTCACCAGCAACAGGGCCCTGCGGGAGCTGGTGGCCGAGGCCAAGGCTGAGGTGATGGAGGAGATCGAGGAGAGTCGGGATGAAGCAGAGGAGGACGATTCCTCGGAGTCTGCCTCGGTGAGCAGCTTCACCACCCTGGCTGTGCTGGGGGGAAGAACCTGGCAACTTTTCCAGCCTCCAGAAACTCTCGTGGGCCACGTCGAATGGAGGGGAAGGGGTTGCTTGGCCAAGGAGGGGCTGGATTTTGGTGGCTGCCAAGGGCATGGAGGAACAATGGTGCGGGGGGGTGCCCAGTGCCCACTCACAGGAGAGGCTCATGGTTAAGAAACAAAAGGAAATGGGCAAAAAAAAAGGGAAATAAGCCCTGATGCAGGCTGGAGAAGGTGGAGTGGGAGCAAAGCCAGCAGCATGTGGAGGGAGCACCAGCCCCTGGAGGGAGCTGGGCAGATCTGCCCCTGGGCCTGGCTCTTTGCAGGAGACATCTCAGAGCTGCCTGGGGACGTGTCTCGACCTCCCTGCTCTGTCACACAGGGAAGTGGTTCATCCACAGTGGAGTTAGCCATGGGAAAAGGAGTTTGGTGTGCAAAGCCCTCATCTGCCTCTGGAGGACGTGCAGGCTCTGGGGTTTTCCCGTTGTTCCCCTTTCCTCCACCCAGGATTCATGGTCCTTGGGGCCACAACTCCGGGGAAGGATGGAAGCATGCCAGGGCAGATGCCCTAAAAGGGAAATTTCCTCCCCATAAATCTCGAGTTCAGGGTGCCTCTGCTCTGAGGAGCGGCCTGCAGCCCTTGCAGCTGTGCTGAGCGGTGGTGCCAAACCCAACACCTGCCCTCCCCTGCCTTTGCAGCCCCCCGGGAAGCACAAGCGGGACCCCTCCGAGGCGAGCCAGCTGAGCTCGGACGGGGAGAAACCTCCGGACTCCTCCTTGCCCAAAGCCGCCAACGGCTCCGTGGGCACTGGCAAGGACACCGCAGAGGGCCAGGGCATCAAAGGCTCGGATAAAGGGATGAGCAGTGACGGTGACCAGCTGGACAGCACGCACCCCACAAAACCCAGCTCGGCCTCCCAGGACAAGCCGGACATCATCCTGCAGCCGGGACATTTGGGAAACCCAGCGGAGGGGAACAGGGAGCCCAGGCTGGGCAGGGAGGAGAGGAGGAGCCTTGGGGAGAGGAAGAGCATGGTGGAGCGACCAGAGAGTGTTCTCCTGGAGAACTTGGGCGAGGAGAAGCTGGCCAATGGAAGCCTGGTGGAGCCCCTGGGGCCGTTCCCCGGCAGCCGCTCCAAAGGGGACTCGGATTCCGGCAGCACTTCGGCCTCCGAGAGCATGGACCTCACCATCTCCTTGTCTGCTGACCTGTCCCTCAACAGGGAGAGTGGCTCCATCTCCCTCAAGGTGAGAGCGGTGCCCAGAGGCTGCTGGAGAACGTGGAGGAGGGAGGAACCCTTCCCTAGGGAAAGCTTTCCAGGGATGGTTTGCCATGTTGCCTGTCCCAGCTGGGCTGAGCTGTGCCAGGGGAACGTGGCATGTCCTCAGGTGAAGGAGAAGCTCTTGGTGGAGCTGCTGAAGGTTCCTGTGTCCTCCTCTGTGCCAGGCCACTGAAATCTGGGGGAACTCTGTTGTCTTGTGTCAATTTTGTGTGAAGCGACCATGCCACGAGCCTGGCTTGTCCTTGCTCAAGTGTGAAAACCCAAATGGGACTTCCTAAATTTTATCCATTGTTTGTCCCACTGCTGCTCTTCCCTAGGACACCCGATCCCAGGAAAAAGCTCATCTGGGCTTGTGGCTCTCAGTTTGCCCCACATCTGGCCTGGTTTGTGTCAGCACTGACTGCACAAAGACCTCCCAGGCTTCTTGGCTTTTGCTAAAGCTTCCTGGAGGCTGGGAATGCTTGACCTGGAGCTGCCTAGGTCAGCAGGGCTTAGAGGAAGAGGCAAAATAACTGGAATGGTATTTGCTGAGCTCCAGGAGAAGAAATGAGGGGGCAGAGGGATGTGTTGCACAAGATCTTTCTCACGCCGCCTGCGTGAGTGAGAACTTCCCGGCACAGAAACGTGCCCAAAAACCTTTCTTGGCCAAAATTTTCTCCACCTCCTGCTGGGTGCTGGAGAGCCAACATCCCCCAGAGGAGCCCGCAATCCCTAATGATTGGAAATGTGATGCTCTTGCACGGGAATTTCCCCCTCCTCACGACCTTTCCCAGGACACCCGGGCTCCTTGAGGAGGAGGAATGCAATGCCACGCGTAGATTTGCTCTCTGAGTTGCTCCTTTAGAAGGGGAAAGGAGTTTTTTGGTTTTTCAGGGGGCAAACCATGGTGAGGAAGAGTCTTTGGGAGCTGGGTCGGGTTTCTTCAGGGTGGAAGTCGTGCTGCTCCGTGGTTTGGTAGCCAGGCTGGATCTCCAAATCCACCGATGGTTTGTGGTCCATGGGGATTCCTTGTGCATGTTCTCCGTGGACCGCAGCACTAAAATCGCTCTGAGGGCTCCAGCGCAGCCCTGGGGAGGTGCTTGACGGGCCCCTCCTCTCCCCCCTGCCCACCCCAGGACTCCAGGATGCACAAGAAGACCCTGAAGCGCACCCGCAAGTTCGTGGTGGACGGGGTGGAGGTGAGCGTCACCACCTCCAAGATCATCAGCGAGGACGAGAAGAAGGATGAGGAGATGAGGTTTCTCAGGCAAGTGGGGCACTGGGCTGGAGGGAGGGCAGGGTTTTCCTCTCGGTGAGCTATTCCAGGGCCACCTAAAGCCCTCTTCTTGTCTGTCTTGGTCCCACTCGGACAGGGGAAGGAGGGGTTCAGCTCAAGGCACAGCAAGACTGTGACAAGGGGAGCTTTGCTGTGTCTGGCTGTCCTCTGGGGATGGATGAACGTGTCCCCAGGGCTGCAGTTGCCTGGCTCAGCGGAAATTAGCTCAGAAATCTCGAGATGTTCCTCTCCCTTTTGTTCTCGAATCTCCTCAGACTTCATTAACAGAAAGGCCAAGGGAGTTGTAAACTCCTGGAGCATTATTTAATATTCATGGGTGGATCCTCCCCCCTTGGTGACTCCTTTGCAGATCTTACAGCTTTCAAACCTCCCTGACTTATTCTCAGACAGAGGAGCTGCTGCTGTTTCTAGCCCTGAAATTAAAAGGCCCTTAAAATAATTAAAATACAAATTGTTTCATTTGATGCCCGATTCCGGGCTCCCTCGTGCTGCTCTCGGGGACTCCCTGAGAGGATAATTTGTCCAAAACACTTTGTGTCCCTGTGGCTGCCTTCTTCCTCAGCCCCAATATCAGATTTATGTAAAAGCTCATTAGCAGAGCTCATTTGCTGCTGAGCTGGATGAGGGGAGGGATGCAATATCACAGATATTTGGGCAAACTGCACTTTTTGCCACCCTGGTGTGAATAAGAATGGATACAGAACTTAGAGGCCAGGCTGGAGCAGCCCAGCTTGGGATCTGAGGACCACAGAGCACTGACCCAGCTGGCACAATGGGCATTTGGGCTGCTGGGGACACCAGCGCCTGCAGAATCACCTCAGGAGCCTTGCCAGGGCTTGTTCGAGAAGCTGTGAATGCCAGCCGGCCTTACCTGTGGGAAGCTGATGGTTTTCCAGCAGTTCCCACAACGTCCCTGCGGTGTCCCACAGCGCCTGGAGCACGCCAGGCAGCCGGGATCTCCGTTCTGCCCGTGCCCAACGCCAGGGCAGGGTGCTGCGGGAGGCAGGTGCAGCTTCCCCTGCCTGCTGAGATGCTCTGCTTGTGGGTGTGGGTGTGGACGTGGACGTGGATGTGGATGTGGGTGTGGACGTGGATGTGGATGTGGATGTGGACATGGATGTGGATGTGGATGTGGACATGGATGTGGATGTGGACGTGGATGTGGACGTGGATGTGGACATGGATGTGGATGTGGATGTGGACATGGATGTGGATGTGGACGTGGATGTGGACGTGGATGTGGATGTGGATGTGGACATGGATGTGGATGTGGACGTGGATGTGGATGTGGATGTGGACATGGACGTGGGTGTGGATGTGGACGTGGATGTGGATGTGGATGTGGATGTGGACGTGGATGTGGATGTGGACGTGGATGTGGATGTGGATGTGGATGTGGATGTGGACGTGGACGTGGATGTGGATGTGGATGTGGATGTGGACGTGGATGTGGATGTGGACGTGGATGTGGATGTGGATGTGGATGTGGATGTGGATGTGGATGTGGATGTGGATGTGGATGTGGATGTGGACGTGGATGTGGATGTGGATGTGGACATGGATGTGGATGTGGATGTGGATGTGGACGTGGATGTGGATGTGGATGTGGACATGGACGTGGGTGTGGACGTGGACGTGGGTGTGGATGTGGACGTGGATGTGGATGTGGACATGGATGTGGATGTGGACGTGGATGTGGATGTGGACGTGGATGTGGATGTGGATGTGGATGTGGACGTGGATGTGGACGTGGATGTGGATGTGGACGTGGATGTGGATGTGGATGTGGACGTGGATGTGGATGTGGATGTGGATGTGGATGTGGACGTGGATGTGGACGTGGACGTGGATGTGGACGTGGATGTGGACGTGGATGTGGATGTGGACGTGGATGTGGACGTGGATGTGGATGTGGACGTAGATGTGACCATTTCTGCCCATCCCATCCCTCTGACCCCTCCTGAGCCCATTTCTCTGCCGCACCCTGCCCCTCTGCAGGCGCCAGGAGCTGCGGGAGCTGCGCCTCCTGCAGAAGGAGGAGCACAGGAACCAGGCCCAGCTGAACAGCAAACACCAGCTGCAGCTGGAGCAGATGCTGCGGCGCTTCGAGCAGGAAATGACGGTAGGAGGGCCGGGAAAACCCCTGGGAATCAGCTGGGAATCCAGCTCCGATGCAGGTGCCCCACACGGGGATGCTCTCCGGGTTGCAGCAGCCTTGGGCCTCACAGGGACTCCTTTGGGATTTGAAACATGGATGGAGGATGGAGGTTTTTGGGCATTAAGCACTCAGCAGCTTGGGAAGCACTGGCAGCCTCTGCCTGGCAAAGGGAAAGGGATGTTCTGGACTTTCTCTCTTTAATGATCTTTTCTTTTATGTCTGTTTTGTGGCCACTGTGAGAAACAGTTTCTAGTGCTGTTGTAATTCACAGAAAAAAAAAAAAAATCTTTAAATAAGAAAGCAGCACGGCCTGAGTGTGACAGCAGGAAATCTGGCAAGGCTTTGAGTGTAAATTGAATAAACTGGGCTCGCACGCTTGCTCCCTTCTGTTGAAGTAAAATAATATTGTAGTTAATCACGGAATGGTTTGGGTTGGAAGGACTTTGAAGATCCTCTCCTTGCATGGCACGAGGGCACTGCTGGAACAGAGCTTCAAAGCGTGTGAGGTTGTTGGAGTTCTGAAAACTTAGATTTAAGGTTTTAGTATATAATAATATATGGAGGATTTGGGGTGTTGCCTAAGCCCTTCCTCTTCACCTTCTCCTTCCTTCTTCTTTGTGGGTTTGGGTGGTTTTCTGTAACTGGGTGACAAAAGTCCGCATTGCAGGCCTTGGGTGGTCATTATTGGGTCAGAAATATAAATAATGGAGGTGTCACCTCGTTATTGGGTGATTGGTGCTTAAATAACCTTGGAAAGAGTTAGACGTGCTCCATTTCACCTTCGTTTTCAAACTTGCTATTCAGAGCTCAGGGCTCGTGAGACTGTAATACAGATAAATAATAAACACCGAGTCCGAACACGAAACTATAACTCCCGTGCATTAATCCCGACCTTGGCCGAAAAAGAAGCTGGAACCATCACATGAGGCATTGGCTGGAAGTTCCCCTCCATAAAGAACCTCAATCCAAGCAGGAACAACCCCCTGCCCCTTTTTTTTTCTTTTGTCCTCCTCCCTCTTTTCACTTTTCTCTTTAAACTTCCTCAAGGCAGCGCAGCGGAGAGGAGGCCGAGGCTGACCCCTTTCCTCGGTCCCTCTCCCGGGCAGGCAAAGAAGAAGTTCTACGACACGGAGCTGGAGAACCTGGAGCGGCAGCAGAAGCAGCAGATCGAGAGGATGGAGCAGGACCACTCCCTGCGCCGGCGCGAGGAGGCCAAGCGCATCCGCCTGGAGCAGGAGCGCGACCACGCGCGCTTCCTGGAGCAGCTCAAGCAGATGAAGAAGGAGGTAAAAAAAGGGGCCACGGCGGGGAGGGAAAGCTGCTGCGTCCCCCGGGAAGCTTCAGCGCTTCCGGTGGCGGAACTGGAGAGGAGAGCGGTTGGCGTTTTGTGAGGAAAGTCTTGCTTTTGCGTGATTCCTGAGGTGGTTTTGGGTGAGTCCTGAGGTGGTTTGGGATGATTCCTGAGGTGTTTTGGGTGATCTCTGAGGTGTTTTGGGTGAGTCCTGAGGTGTTTTGGATGATTCCTGAGGTGTTTTGGATGATTCCTGAGGTGTTTTGGGTGACTCCTGAAGTGTTTTGGGGTGATTCCTGAGGTGTTTTGGGGTGAGTCCTAAGGTGTTTGGGGGTGATTCCTGAGGTGTTTTGGATGAGTCCTGAAGTGTTTTGGATGATTCCTGAGGTGTTTTGGGTGAGTCCTGAAGTGTTTTGGGGTGATTCCTGAGGTGTTTTGGATGATTCCTGAGGTGTTTTGGATGAGTCCTGAAGTGTTTTGGGGTGATTCCTGAGGTGTTTTGGGTGATCCCTGAGGTGTTTTGGGTGAGTCCTGAGGTGTTTTGGGGCGATTCCCGAGGTGTTTTGGGTGATCCCTGAGGTGTTTGAGGGTGATTCCTGATGGCCTTTTGGGTGAATCCTGAAGTGTTCCTGGTAAATCCTGAGATCTTTTGGGGTAATTCTTGAGGACCTTTTGAGTGATTCCTGAGGCCCTTTTGGTGATTCCTGAGGTTGCTCTTGGGTGATTCCTGAGGTCCTTTCTGGGTGTTTTCTGAGGTGTTTCTGGGTGATTCCTGAGACCCTTTTTGGGTGATTCCTGAGACCCTTTTTGGGTGATTCCTGCAGCATTTTTGGTAAATCCTGAGGTGTTTGGGGGTGTTTCCTGAAGTGCTTTTGGGTGATTCCTGAGGGCCTCTTTGGTGATTCCTGAGGGCCTTTTGGATGTTTCCTGAACCGTTTTTGGTAAATCCTGAGGTGGTTTTGGGTGATTCCTGAAGGTCTTTTTGGGTAATTCCTGAGGACCTTTTTGGTGATTCCTGAGGGCCTTTTTGGTGATTCCTGAGGACTTTTTGGTGATTCCTGAGATGTTCAGTGGCTCGAGCTGGAGTTGTTCCTGGCCTAAAGCGACCCACAGGGAAATTTAATTTCCTCCCCACAGGTCAAGAACGAGGTTGAGAAGCTGCCACGGCAACAGCGCAAAGGGAACCTGAAGACGAAGATGGACGACTTCACCCAGAAGAAACAAACCATGGTGAGACTCGAGGAGGATCCCCCCCAATTCCAAGATTGGGAAGCGTGCAGTAGGATAAAGCATCCTTCCTGCTGGAGGGACTGGCAGGTTCTGAGACACCAGCAGCTGCTTTCCAAGCTGCAGCAGAAGGAGAGCTCATGGTGGCACTGCTGTTTTTATTTTTTTAACAGGAACAGGACTTTTTGGCCAAGCAGAAGGAGGACCTGGAGCAGGCCATGAAGAACATCACTGCCCAGAACAAAAGAGAGATCTGCGACAAGGAGCGTGAGTGCCTCAACAAGAAGCAGCAGCTGATGAGAGGTGGGTGGCAGAGGCTGCGAGGGAGGGGAGGGAGTGCTGTAACCATGGGTTTATCCAGCCCTGGCTCTTCCCACGCAGCAGATGCTGTGACAGAGCTGTAAGCTGGCAGGATGGGATGTGGAAAAAAACAGCCTTGCCAGGTCCTGTCTAAATGTTTAACAATAATAATACTTAGTGCTTTAATCTTCAAAGTGCTTTACAAATATGAACAAATTAGGCTTCATAATTGCGAGAAATCAGGCTCCAATATGGTTTGTGACCGATTTCTCTCGGAAAACAGGAGGTGGATGATCACCCCCAACATCTGCTGCACTGCTGGCGTGCACAGGGCTCTCCTGAGCTTGGGACACTTTGTGTGAGCAGGATGAGAGGCCAGGGTGGCTGATCTCCCGCTCCTTCTCCTCCCCACAGACCGGGAAGCTTGCATCTGGGATCTGGAGGAGCGTCAGCAGCAGGAGAAACACCAGCTGGTCAAGCAGCAGCTGAAGGACCAGTATTTCCTCCAGAGGCACGAGCTGCTCCGGAAGCACGAGAAGGTGAAGGCTTTGCACCTTCCCACGCTGGTGTGGGTCAGCAAAGTGTCCCTGGGTCTTTCCCTTCCCGGCTGAAAGGGGGAAATCACCAAGGTTGTGTGTTCAGTTCACTTAAGAGTCAGACTCAATGATCCTTGTGGGTCCCTTCTGATATTCTCGGAATATCCTCTGGTTCTGTGAAATCTGCAGTTCTAAGGGAGGGTTGGGAGTTAAAGAGCTCGGTCGTTTTTAGTGAAATAGGACCAGAATAAAGCTGGTGCTGAGAAGGCAATAAAGCCTTCTTGCCTGGGTCGCGTGCTCTGTGTTGTGTGCGTTCAGTGTGCAGGGAGCTGGGAATTTTGGGGGGCTTTTCTGGAAATCTGCCACTGCCCAGGATTTGACGTGGTTGATTCCCAGAGCAGGGAGTGAAGACTGGCACTTCCAGCCCCTTCTCCTCTGCCTTCCCAGCATGTTCAATCCTTGCTGCCCCTCTCGTCCCTTTGGAGCATCACCAATTGTGTTGGTGCTTCAGGAACGAGTGGGATGGGACTACAGTTAGATGTTCCTCGAACTTTTATTGGGGGAGCAGCCTCATTAACAGGGTTTTACAGAATTAAAGGACGGTAACAGGTCACGTCTCCCAGCAGCAGCCAAAGATCTCCTTGTTATGGAGCATTTTAAAAGCTTTCCAGCCAATAGCATGTTGCTAAAGACAGCTTAGAGATAATTGTTGTAGCTAATCACTGAAAGCACACGAACACCTGCTTCAAACAATGCTCGTATGCTTTCTATTAACAATAAATTGTATTCTTTCATTAAGCTTAAAACTTTTTTACTATCTTGCCAAGCATATTTTTCTGCAGTCTTAAGATCTATCCTATCCAAACCTAAGGCCCAGACTATTGTTTCACATCCTTGCCTGCTGTACTACTGTAGCTTCTCCTATTTTTAATCTTTGCGGTTGCAGCTAATCCTAAATTCTTCAGCTCTTCCTCTTTCTGGGGCCCCGCTTCCACAGCTTTCTGAAAACCTTGTTGCCTTTAACACTCCCCACAACCAACCGCTTCCACGCTACTCCCAGACCTGCCCTCCGTCCGTCTCCCTTCTCCTGGTCTCTGTGGGGAGGGAGGCGTCCCTGCCCCGCTGAGCCCCGTGTGTCTGCAGGAGAGGGAGCAGATGCAGCGCTACAACCAGCGCATGCTGGAGCAGCTGAGGCTGCGGCAGCAGCAGGAGAGGGCCCGGCTGCCCAAGATCCAGCGCAGCGAGGGCAAGACGCGCATGGCCATGTACAAGAAGAGCCTCCACATCCACTCCAGCGGCAGCGCCTCCGAGCAGAGGGAGAAGATCAAACAGGTCAGGGCCTGAAAAGGCTCCAGGAGTTGAGGCTCGGCTTGGCTGGCGGGGGAGAAGGGAATTTGGGGAAGCGTCGCTGTAAGGCACGAAAGGAAGATGAGAGACTCCAAATATTTCAGATGGCAAAGAGCATAGAAAATCTTTATTGTCTAATTCTTACCACCTTTTATAAGGTGTTCCCGTACTGACCCAACATGATTGGTGGATAGGAATGATACCTCTCTAATCCCATTAATGAAACTGGAGAAACAGCAAAACACCACCTGGAGAAGGATTGTTTTGGGAAGGGAGAGTTGTTTGCCAAGATTGTTTTGAAAAGAAGCTTTCTTAAGAACTATTCCCAAGGGAGAAGTTAACACTGCTAGCAGGCTGAAGTCCCTTCAGGCCCAGAAATATCAGGCCCACAGGGAAGCGTGGCTGTTTCAGGATTTTATCTTGCTGCTGGGTGGGAGGGCTCTGGTTTGTGGCATCACCTGCGGTGTTCAGCGCTGGCTCCGCCGTGGCTTGTATTGGGAAGCGTCCTCGGGGCTTTTCCTTCTTTCCTGTGTAAAATTGGAAGCTGGGCTGGTCCCTCAGGCAGCCCCAGAGACCAGGACAACGCTGCCCACACGGGCTCCTGCTTTTCTCTCTGCCAGTTTGCTCTGCAGGAGGAGAAGAGGCAGAAAGCAGAGCGGCTGCACCAGCAGCAGAAGCATGAGTCGCAGATGAAGGACATGCAAGCCCAGTGTGAGAGCAACACCAACGAGCTCCAGCATCTCCAGGTACTCGTCCCTCATGGCTTGGTGCCTGTGCAGGTCTCAGTCTCTGCAGAAGTGGCTGCAGAGGACTGTCGGGAGTCGATGTCCCCTTGCTCTTGCCTCAAGAGCTTTTTTGTGTCTAAACCTGGGGCTCAGAGCTCTGGATGCCTCTGCTCAAATCCTGCTTCACCACTGGATGTACCCTTCCAGCTGCTTGACGGCTGTTGTGCCTGGTTGATGTGTTTTCAGAATGAGAAGTGTCACCTGCTGATCGAGCACGAGACCCAGAAGCTGAAGTCGCTGGATGAGAACCACAACCAGCACATGAAGGAGTGGCGGGACAAGCTGAGACCACGGAAGAAGGTGGGTGTGAGCAGGGTGTCCTGGCTGCAGGGCACTTCCCGCAGCTCCAGAACATTCTCCAACACGGCTCTTGTGCTGTTCTCTCTGCTCAAGGCCCTGGAGGATGAGCTGAACCAGAAGAAGCGTGAGCAGGAGATGTTCTTCAGGCTGAGCGAGGAGGCCGATGGACAGATGCCAGTGTCCCCGACCAAACACGCCAAGTTTGTCCCCTTCAGCTCCTCAGAGAGCTTGTAACACCTGGCAGGCCAGCAGCTGCTACTGGCCATGTCCTCCTGGGCTGCAGGAGAGGGCTTGGACTTGGAAGACCCTCTGAGCAGCCCCTTCTTCCCACAGCACCCTCCCGTCCCCGCGCTCTGCCCGGGATAAACGTGGCCTCTGCGCTGAGGGGTGCTGGCTGGAACTTGGGGTGGCTTTCCCAGGAGCTCCAGGCTGGGAATTGGGGCAGGACCCTGTCTGGATTGTACTTGCACTGTTGGCTGGATGCGTCCTGGGTGAGCCTGGTGCTCACTGGCTTTGTCAGCTCAGGCTGGAGCAGTGGCCGCTCTGAGCAGGAGAAGCAGGGCTGTCACCTCCCTCTCCACCGTGGCTGCTCCTGTCCCGGTCCTTTGTAAGGCCTGGCCTGGGGCAGAGCACCTTTGGCACTGTCTTAAACTCACCTTGGCCTTAGACTTATTCCTCTGCCCCGTGGCCCTTTTATTTTTGGCCACAGAGAGACAGAGATTTGGGTTTTTATTTTGCCCTAGGGAGGGCTGGGTTTTCTCTTCCTCCTCCTCCCCACACAGACTGTGCAGAAAGGAGCTGGAAGTCCTCCCAAAGATGCTTCTGCCCTTCCTTTGCTGTGACCACTGGCACCACAGCCCCTGTGGCACTGAGCTAACCCCGTTATCATCAGGGCTGATTCAGCTGGCTGCAGGTTTGATTCTTGAGGATGTTCAGGTGCAGGTACAGAGGGGGAGGCTGGGGACAGCGCCGTGTCCTGCGGTGACACGGTGACGTGTCTGTCACCGTGACGTGCCTTTGGGGTGAGGGGTGTTACTGCCAGAGCTCTCAGCATCACACAGGCACTTGAGGCTGCTTTTTAAGTCCTTTCTGTGTGGGGTCAGCCAGCCTGGCCAGCGGGTTGTGGCTGCAGGGAGGAGGAACAAAGGAGCGGTGGAACAAGGGCAGGGGAGGCGCAAAGGGGACTCGCTGCTCCCAGCAGCTCCTTGTCCTCTGATGTCTCAGCTCCTTGCGATGTTCCACAGCTTTTTGGATGGTTCTCCTGGCTGGGAGTCGCGGGCAGAGTGGCAGAGCAGGTCCTCTGTCCTTTCTGCCCCCTTGGCTGGGACTGGGAGCACCGAGCTGGGGAGGGGGTCAGGGACCTCACCGGCAGCACCACCTTCTTTACACAGCCCAGAGGTGTAAGGCAGCACTTAAGTTTTCCCCTGGACAGCGTTGTTTGTTTAACACCTGTTTCTTTAGCAAGAAAAAAAAAAAATACATATATATATATATATATTTCTGCTTAAAAAAAGAAAAGAAAAGAAAATATAAGAAAAAAGTTGTTATTTTCAAGTCCCCTCTGTTGATTTACTGACATTTCAGGGAAAGGTGGTATGTGATGTGCCTCACTTCTAGGTGTTTAGTTATTTAACTCTGTCTGGAGAGTGCATTTTCTGCCCTTTCAGCGCTCCTAATCCATATTTATAAGCTTCCTGCCAGCTAGCAAGACTCTCTCTTTGTGCCATCCCGGGTTACCTCTGGTTTCACAGCCACGATGTCTGTGTTAATAAACACAGAAAGGGTTCCTGCCCCATCTCCAGAAGCGTGGAGTGTGCCTCTCAGACGTGAAAACACCAGGCTGGGAACCGATGTAGGGTTAATGAATGCAAGGGGATGTTCCTGAACTGGACAAGGGGGTTGATGGGAGGTTTTAATCACGCTAGGATGGCGTTGCAGCAGCCCCGGTGGTCCTGGTCCTGGCCCTGGTCCTGCTGGGGTCAGGCTGGAGCTGTCGTGTGCAGGGGTTGTGTCAGGAATCAGAGCCCGGTGCCCATCCTTGGAGGGCCCTGCAGAAGCTGTCACCTCCCCCAGCTGAAGGGCACCGCTGCCTCTCCACCAGCCCAGGGAGCACCATCCCTCTCTGGACATCCTGCAGCCACCAGGAAAAACCGTTTCTGGGGGCTCCCAAAGGGGGTGCAGAGCCCCCGTGGTAAATCCCTGATCCCTGCCTCCAGTGCAGCTGATTCCCAGCGTGGGGAGAGGCACACAGCCTTGCTGACAGAGGTAGGAATGGTTCTGCGCACTCATCTTTGTGTTCTGTGCTCGTGCCAGGCCCCAGTACCGTGTCCCTCGCCTAGAAGGGGGGCACATCGTCTGACTGTCATGTTTACAGCCTGGTTATCATCTTCCCTCCTTCCAAAAGAGGATTTATTTGTCGTTCTCAGTCCAGAAGGAACCACAATTGAACCCAGCTTGCTTTTCAGGGCGGGGATGGGACACGATTTTATAAAATGTGGCTTCGAATAAAAAATGGGGTTTTTTAAAAAAATATTTTGTAAAATATCTTCAGCGGGGCCACCGCTATGATGTAAAGACCTCTCTAATAAAGTAACAGCCTGAGAAACCTGGGCATGGGTCCGATTTTGTGCCTGGTTGCCAGCTGTGACCTCAGATCAGCTCTGCTTCTGCTCGGGGTTTTACTGACTTAGAAAAACTTCTGGCCTTTGGACTTCTCCAGGCTGACCCTCCAGCTGTTTAAAGCCGAGCTGGAGCCTCTCCTGACGCTCAGGGACAGGGACTTCTTTGCCAGCAGGCTGAAGTTCCGGCGGAGCTGAAGCCAAGCAGCCGTCCCCTGGATGACTTCAGTGCGCGTTCACACGGTGCTGCGCTGACCCTGCTTGGTGAGGAGCGAGTATTGCACCCTGAGCAGAGCATCTCTGCACGGACCCTTCCTCCTTTTTGATTTAATTTAGCTGGCCTGGCTTTAGCAGAAAGCTCAGACAAAGGCTTCAGTTCCCTCGATTTGGTGGGACAAGGAGGACCTAGGGATGATTCCCTGTCTCTTCCCGTGTTCTCCTCTTCTCAGGAGGATAAAAAAATCCTGTTTTGCCCCGTGGGTGCAGGGGGAAATCCCTGCCTCCTCCCCTGGGCTGCTCAGAAAAGCTCCCACCACAGAACCCGAATGCCCTTTGCTCCCTGCTCGGAACTTTTCACCTGCCGCTGTCATCGGTTTCTCTCAAGGACACACCACATTAAATTAGGGCAGCTTTGACATGGTTTACCCTCAGCTTTGGAAGCTGCCAATTTAACCTTGGGTTTCGTGCAGGAAATGACTTTGCTGGCAGCGTCCACCCCAGGTAAAAATGCGGGACGTGACTTCAGGTGAGGTGCTGAAAGGGAGATGGAATTGAGGGTGAAAGGTGTTGCTGGTGAGGATTTAAATGAGCAGGGAGAGAAGGATGAGCAGAGCCTGAGGGTTTCTGTCTCCTTTCTCCATGAGATAGTAAGGAATGGAGTAGCTGAGGACACATAATTAATCATTTTGTTTATGTATAGCAGCACTGCAGCGTCTCCTGGGACACACTGCTCTCACTCGGTGTATCCCCGGGAAGCAGGAGATCTCCTGGGAATATTTAACTTCATCTTCATGTCCTTGGCAGTGCCTGAGGGGAGCTTCAACCATGAGCATTCAGCACATATTTATAAGTACTGTATATTCCAGAAATAACTGTTAACCACCACCTCGTCCCGGCGCTACGCTGAAAACCAGAGCCAAAGTAAAAATACTCCTTAATTTCTAAAAACAGAGCTGAGAGCCCCGAGAAGCTCCTGGCGCTGCAGCAGCTGCAGCATTCCCTGTGGGTTCAGCCCTGTCACATCTGGGCTCCGAGCTCCTCCGGGCTGCCCAAGGGCTTTTGCAGATGCCGATGCTGGGATTCTCTGGGGGAAGAAAAGCAGGACAGGCAGGGAGAGCCTTGGGGTTTGTGCCTCCGTTCCACGGCTGCAGCTGCGCTCCCTTTGCCTCTGCGGGAGTCCTTGAGGGTCAGCAGCACCCTCTGAAGCCAGATGCTGCTGCGTGCTGCTGCTGCAGCATCCGCGGGTTTGTTCTCCAAACTCCCCCCCCGGTTCGAGCAATCCGCGCCTCTCCGGAGGTGTTTGCTGCTGGTGTTTGCTGCTGCTCCTTCTCCTGGCTGGGACGGGGGTGGCTTTTGGGGACACTTCTCGCTGGCGGCCCATCCTGGAGTGCCCTGGATGCGGTTTCCAGGCTGGCAGGAGCGGGATGTTCGCCGCTCTTCCCGTCGCTCGCTAGATGGCACAACGCTGGAGCTGCCGAGGGGCTCTCCGGCTCTTTTCGCTGGCTTTGGCACTCTCTGTGGCGCCTCTTCCATCAGATCTCTGCCTCCCCTCGGGGTCTCGGTCCTCAGGAGTTTCCCGGGGCTCCCCCATTTGAGGGCTGAGCGTTCCCTGCGTGGGTTCTGTTCTCCTGGGCAGCCTGGCTCTGATGGGTGGCACCCAAACCCTGCAGTTCAGGGGTCACAGCAGTGGAAAATCGTCCCTGGTGACAGAATCGGAGAGACCCAGCCCTGGTGAAACGGGAAATCTCTGCTGGGCTGGGCTGCAGCTGCAGGGATTTCTCCTCTGCGGGGGTAGGAGCATGGTTTTCGCCTGGTTTCTGTGAGGTGGCTCAGGGAGGGCGGCTGCCTTTGTTCTGACACAGGAGGGACCGGGACGTTCGGTGACCTGGCAGGATCTACCAATTCCAGCACTGAAAAGTGAGCAGCAGCAGCGGGCTCTCCACGCCAGGATGAGTGCAGGCAGCGCTCCCTCTGCACTCAGGGCTGACAGGGGGGACACTGCCTCCTCATTCCATTCCCTCCCTGACACCAGGCACGCCTCAGGGACTGCCCAGCTGTGCCCAAACAGCTGGAATCCACTGACGGCCCTGCAGAAACCCCTTTGCCCACCCGAGCTGAGGGATGGCCTTTCAGAAGTCGTTTGCCCTCTTGTTTTAAATTGCTCAGCTGATCCTGGCAGACAGAAGGGAGAGAGCACAAGCCTGGCTCTCATGTAGGTCCTGACCTTTCCCGTGTAGTTATTTTATCGTAGTTATTTTATTTTATTTGGCTTCGTGACGCTTTAGCCGCTGGTTAGGGCAGCAGGGGATGAACGCTGATCCTGAAACTCCCCTCAGCACCACCCAACCTTTCGGTGGGACGTGCTGCTGCCACACCTCTGCTGTCCTGCAGCAGCATCCCCGGAGGTGTGGGCGAGCACAGGAGCCCCAGGTCACCCCCACACCCCTCACTTGGGCTCCCTTACAAATCCTGGACAGATTCCTTGATAAATGACCGAGGCACAGCAGGCTCTGCCTCTCCGCAGTCGCTTCCCAGCGTTTCTCCCCAGGGAGGTGATCTGGTCAGCATGCGAAGCCACTCTCCACTCCTCTCAGCAGCCCTCATCAGACTTGTTAATTAAACCCAGGAGCCATTTTGCAGCCTGGGCTGTGATGCTCTCCAAGCCCCGCTGTTCCTGGGTGCTCAACTGCCTGGCGCTGCCGGCGCCCAGGAGCGATGGAATCCCTTCAGCAGGTCAAGGGGGGAGACAATGCTGATGATAAAGCGCTTCTCTACCCTAATTCTTCTTTTCAGCATGTGAAGACCAGGAATTGTTTCATTCCTCTCTTTAATCAGCTTTCTCCGTTGCTCCGCATCTCAGTGTACGCTCCCTCTCTTACCAGCTGCTTTGGGTGTTTTCCTCACCATCCTCTGGAGGATTGGTGCATCTTTCAGGGCTTTTAAACTAGCAAAACTTCCTCTGCTCCAGCTTGGACACTCCACACAACACCAGGAGCTGCAATTCCAGATGTTGGTGCTATCCCAGGCTCCTCAAGAGCACTTCCAGGTCCAGCCCCAGTGTCCCACAGGAACGTGACAATGACAGAAGGGAGCATTCCGCAGCTCACCTCCACGTCCTGCTGCCTTCAAAGCACATCTGGCTGAGGAGCTGGTGGCTGGGGTGACGTGCAGGTGGTCCAGGCGTGACCCAGCGCTGTGTCTGCACCCCAGCAGGCACCTGGGAGGTCACCAGTGGCCTGATGTCCCCTCCACGCAGCCCAGCAACTCTCCTGCAGCCACCTCTGCAGGGCCACTGTGGTCTGAGGGGGAGGAGGACGAAGACGAGCCCTTGGGGAGGGGCAATAAAGCCCTGGCAAGCTGCCTGCACCTCCATTAATCCTCTGGGGTGGCTGCAGCAAAGTTAATAGTATTAAAAAGAGCCACATTTAAGGAGCCGCTAAGGAGTGAGATGAGTTGTTTATGATTAAATTAAACTCATATGAAAACTAATGACCTGCCAGTGTAAGCCTTGAGTAACTTTATAATGTAATTAAAAGCCCAACGGGGGAAGAGAGCTGTGGTTATGCCACGTGCTGAGGAGCTGCTGGGAAGACGGAGGCCACGGCTGAGTGCTGGTGCCCAGGAGCGCCCGGGCACTGCCCTGGCCGCTCTGCTGGCACAAGGACACGGCTGGGGGGCTGCCAGGAGGAGAGCTGGGGGCAGTGGGTCAGCTCCCGGCTCGCAGGGATAGAGGCACGGAATGGCTCGGGTTGGAAGGGACCTCAGAGATCATTCCATGGGCAGGGACACCTTCCACTAGCCCAGGATGCTCCCAGCCCTGTCCAGCCTTGGATGCCTCCAGGGATAGAATTTCCCTGCACAGCCTGTGCCAGCGCCTCACCACGCTCACGGTGAAGAATTCCTTCCCGATATCTAATCTTAACCCTCTCTCCGTTTGGAGCCATTCCCCCTCGTCCTGTCGCTACACGCCTTTGTACACGATGTCTCCCCGCAGGCTTGTCCCGGGCGAGGCAGCTCTGCTGACCCGGCACAGACCTCTCCCTGCTCATCCCCTGCCTCCTTTGGGAACTCGCCCGCCAACCCACGGGGTCTGTCGCGGCGGGACAAGAGCACAGGTAACGGGAGGGGGTGACCCAAACCCAGACCCCTCTCCGGGAGGGACGCCGCGCCCGCTGAGCCATCCCCTCCCGGCAGCGCCGGGCTCGCACACGCAGCGGGGCCGGCGGGGCAGGCTCGGCGCCGGCCGCTCCTTTAAGCGGCGGAGGGGCCGCCCCGCAGGCCGGGATAGGCCGGGCCGGGCCGGGGCCGCCTCCCGCCCCCGGAGCGGGCGGTGCGGGGAGGCTCGGCCGCGCTGCAGCCTCCGGTACCGGCGCCCGGCGCCACAAGCGTCCCCGCTCCCCGAGGGGCACGGCAGCGGCGATGCCCAGGCGGAGCATCGCCGAGGTGAAGGTGCTGGACGTGCAGAAACGCCGCATCCCCAACAAGCACTACGTGAGTGCCCCGGCCCGGCCCCGGGCGAACAAAGGCCGGGCGCTGCCGGCCCCGCTCCCGCGCGGAGCTCCGGGAAGGGAGGACGGAGGAGGAGGAGGAGGAGGAGAAGGAGGAGGAGGAGGAGGGAAGCAGCGCTGCCGGGGGTGCCTGTCACGGGTGTCCCGAGGGGGTCCCGCCGCGTTCCCGGCCCCGCGGGGGATGCCCGGGGGATGCGGGCGGGGGTTGCGCGCACCCCCGGGGGCAGCGGCCGCGGGCGCGGCGGTGAAGCTGGCAGCGGCTCGGCGCCGGGAACGTGGGACCTGTTGGTCGCAGAGTCCCGGGGCAAAGGGACCACCCGGCTGCTGCTTTCCGCTCCCTGGATTGCGCTCGGTGCCCGGGAAGGGGTCCCTCGTGTGCCCCGCATCCTGCCCAGACTCCCTGCGTGCTCCGGGGCATCTGCTGCGGGGTTGTCTATTTTTGAAGGCGTTCTCTCTCTTTTTTTTTTTTTTTAAATGATTTAAACTTTGGTGTATTTCCAGGCACCCCTGGAGAGCTTGTGGGTGAATCTTGGCAACAGCCGTAAAACAAAGACCGAAATGTTCTCCCCTCCCGCTTTGCCAGTGTGACCCAGTGACACACTGCACATCTGGGTCGTGCAGATGCGGTTGGTGTTTGCTCTGTCTGGAGCCAGTTGTCACAGGAGCCGGGCTTTCAGAGCTCTTGGGGGAGATCCAGGGCTTCTCCAGGTCCCCACGGCTGGTTCGTGGCGCTGAGCAGCAACTGGAGGAGAGCCGAGGGCAGGCAGCTCCGGGAGGGGCGGGCAGAGGGGTCTCTCCTCGCATCGGGGACGTGGCGTGGCTGCTGCCACCCACCCCGTGCTCACCCCCTGATCTCCCCTTCTTCCTGCTGCCCTGCCTGGAGCTTTAGCAGCCGGCTCCAGATGTGTCTGTCCCTTTTCCTGCCGTGTCCATCGAGCCTCGCTCATCGCGGCCCCGCTCCGGGGCAGCTTTGTGCTCCGCTGTTTGTCTTGGCGGATCCGGGGCTTCCCCTCCGTGTCCCGGGATCGCCTCGGGAGCTCCCGTGCTGTCCCCGCGCTGTCCCCAGGGCAGGGAGGCCGCGCACGATCCGCGCTGTCCCCGCTCGCCCCGCGGGGAGGGGAGAGCCGGGCGGAGCTGGGCACAGCGCAATTCACCCCCGAGAGCCCGCAGAGCCGGGACGGCGGTGTTTGGAGGAGGCAGCTGGAGGGTGGGGACGGCGGAGCAGGAGCTCCGGGAGCGGTGGGAGAGGCGGCGGCTCCGCGCGGTGACAGATGTGCAAGCCCGGCCGTTCAGCCTCCTCGGCGGATCCCTCTGCCTCCAGCCTTTCCCTGGGCTGGTCTTGGACCGGGATCCAGCAGCGGGAGCCAGCGTGGCTCGCAGAGGGCTGAGCCCAGGGAGGGGCCGGCAGTTTGCCTCCCCCGAGCAGCGCTGGAGTGAATGGGAGCGCTCGCCTCGCTGGAGGAATCGATAGCACCAGGCAGATCCACAAAGCCAGTTAATTATATGAAACCAAAGCTTTTTTTTTTTTTTTTTCCCTCCCCTTCCTCCCCCTGCAAAGAGAGGGAGAGGCAGCAAAATCATGGCTGAATCATTTGTAGGCAGCGGCTGCTGGCGCAGCGTGGATCCGGGGTGACCACGAAGTGTCCGTGTGAAACATTCACCCTCCGCCTTCTCCCATCACACAGACGTGCTCTGCTCCATCCCTGAGGCAGCGCTCCTGTCCCTGGGGAGGCCGGAGAGCCACGCTGGCTTTTTCCTCCTGTTGCCTCTGTGATGACCGGCCCTGCTCGGGCTCCTCTGCCTCAGCCAGAGGCTTCTCTTTGCTGGACAAAGCTGCCATTGTGTCGCTCATGATGCGGGAGGCCGCAGCACAAAGTTATGAATTGCACTTTCCCAGGAAAGTGAGATGGAGCCAGGGTTTCAAAGTCCTTGTTACACCTGCACTGGGGAGGGCTGGCTCTGTTCAGGCTGCTCTGCTTCGCCTCTCACCTGGGTAATTGATACAACGAGACCTGCGCGGTCTGAGACAGAAACTTGCATGTTTTGCAGCTCTGCTATGGAGCAGGAGGCAGAGTATTTCCTCAAATTGCAGGGCAAGGAGCTAGCAAGGCGCTGGGCAGGGTTTGGGTGGCTGGGTACGGTGCTGAGCGTTGGGGTTCAGCTCACACAGCCCTGCGCCCTCGAACTCCACTTGTGTTTTTAAGCTTTTTTTTCGTGGGCATAACCCGGCAGGGGCAGTGAGGAACGATCCAGGGGTTTGTTGCAGGGCGCTCTGGCTCGTGGCAGCCCATTATCCAAGGATTCCATCCTCCAGGCAGTGGCTGAGGTGACATTTGGGTTACATCTTCAGCAGCATTTCCCACACAGCCCCGTGTGAAGTGATCACAGCTCAGGGGTGCTGCCAGCGAGGGCTCCGGGGCCATCCTGCAAATCCGAGAAGGCAGCGAGTAAAGTTTGAAAGTAATCATGGTGAGAGACAGAGCAACAGACTGTCATTTCTCTGGTCTGGCCAAGTCTCTGATAAATGAATGTTTATTCAGAAAAGACCCAAAACAAAGCCACAGATGCAACAGGCTGGATTTTCCTTTAAAGGACTCCACGCGGGACCCTTTTGTAGTGTTGTGTTTGTTATTCTCGAGTAGAAGCCCTAAAATAAAGCTTTTTTCCTACCAAATCCAGATTTGGTTTCCTTTCCCTTGGGCAAGCTTCGGGATGTTTCATTTTGTCACAGCTGCAATGTGTGTGTTTTCTGTGTGTCAATAGCAATGCCCTTGAATCCCATCTCCATTTCTGCCTGCCAGGAACATTCCCATAGTTATATAGCTTTAAATGGTTGTTCTGGAGCACCATCCAAAATTTTATATATATATACACACACACACACACACACACACACACACACACATATATATATGTATATATATATATATATATATATATATATATACACACATTCAACAGCACACTGTTTGGGTGGGTTAGATTTTTGGGAAAGCTGGATTATGTTCTTGCAGGGCTTCCATTCCCAGCCTCCGTGTATCCCTGAAAATGGGAAATTTAAACAAAATGCACAGCGTCCATTTCTTTTGCAAGCCCGGTGAACGAGACTGGCAAAACTCTAAACACGGTGTAGGACCTCATTAGCGGCAGCTAGGTTGTGAGAGTAATTAACAGCGCCTGGTGGAATCTGGCTAATGGGATCTAGAGGCATTTTGAAACAAATCCGAGGAGAACCACGTTCTGGGAGTGGAGGTGCTGTGTGTTGGATGTGGGATTTGTGACGTGCTGGTGTAGGTGTCCTCTCCGTCCCTTGTCGTGGTGAGGCCGTTTGTGGTTTCCCTGTTTGTGTAGCCCAACCCCGCCGCTTCTCTGGGACAGATCACGGAGTGCTGGGATGAGAAGAGGACAGAGCTGCGGATCTGCAGCTTCAGTGGCTCTTCAGTGCCTTGTATTCATAGAGCTGGAGGTGTTCCTGAGGAACGCGTGCCCCATGGGCCGTGTTCTGTGGTGCCCTGGTTGCCCAGCTGGAGCAGAGCTCGGTGGGCACCTGGCACGGTGTCACCTTGTGGAGCTGAGCTGTTCCCGTGGATTGCCGGTGTTATTTCTGCCCCTGTGAATCATTCTGGTTGTTTGGCTTCGGAAGGGTGTCAGGACATGACTTCTCCCCGTGTCAGGGGATGACTTCTCCCCGTGCTGTCTCCCTGGGAAGGGTGGCCATGCCCTTGGAATGGTGGGAATGTCCTGTGGGCAGCCGGAGGAGCTGAGAGGGGAAGGAGGGGGTTGGCAGGGGTGGTGCGAAATCCGTGCGGTGTGGTGTCCCCAGATAACCAAACAAGGAATGAGAGCGAGCCAGGGGAAGCTGCAGTCTGACTCCTGGTGGCCCCTGAAGGTCTGAGGGCTTTCTCAGCATCCTCAGCGGTGTTTGGCTGCTGCATCCTGTGGTTGTGCCTTGTCTCATCCCATTTCCTGTCAGCTGCATGATGCTGTCCCAACAGCAGGAGCTTGGTGGGAATTTTGCCCTCTCCTCGTGCCTGATGCTGCCCCGCAGAGCTCACCAGTCCTTCCTCCTCACCTCCCAGCAGAGCTGGGGTTTAATGGAGCACTCTCAGCTTTGTGGATGAAAACCAGCGCTCAGGCTCAGCCTCTCCTTTGTTGTTTTTTTCCCCAGTCACTTTTCCCAAGGCTGTTGGAACGTGGAAGGGCCGAACCCTGCCTGGCCCTTGGCCGCCGGGGCAGGAGCAGCTCCGTGTGGGAAGCTGATGCTCACACTGGATTCCAGCAGTGAGCTGCAGCTCTGGGGCCGTCCCTGGCCTCTGAGCTCTCTGACCTCGATCCCCCAGAGCTTTGCTTCGGAGGGTGTCTCTGCTTTCCGGCCGTGTGCTGCGGGAAATGGGAAGCGGGAGAATCCATACGCGTGACCTTCAGCACGGCTGGGACAGACTGGGGGCGCGTGTCGCGTGCCCGAGGGCTCAGAGCAGGCTTTGCCTTGGGGGTCCCTGCCTCTGGCACGACCCTGTGCGTGCCCTTGCCGTGCCGGCAGTGCTGTGCCGTGCCCTGCCGGGCTGGGAAGGGAGCGCACACCAGAGGGATGAGCTGAGCTGGGGCCAGGGGAGGTGGCTGCCCTGCAGGGCTGGGTGTGTGCTCAGGCTGGCCTGGGTGGTGCTGAGGATCTGCCTGCCCTGCTGCTGCTCCATCCCTGTTACCCAGCTCCCTGCAGCTCGGCCTTGCTGCTTCTGCCTGCCCTCTGCCAGCAGAGCCCAGGGCACATCCCCGGTGTCCTGCTGGAATCCCTCCTCCGTGCCAGCATCGCCTTTCCCCCAGTTCCCCGGCCGCACAGCAGGAGTGAGGGGGTCACAAGCTGTCTGCTGGCTGAGCTGGGGCTGGGCTCTCCCTCTCCTGCTCCAGGCTTTGGCATCCCGTGGCACAAGAGCCCCCGTGTCCCCCCCAGCCCCGCACGCCTGCGGCAGCCAGGGCTGATGGAGAGGGGCCAAGCACAGCAGCTTGGTGCCAAGAACTTTCTTTGTTTCCAGCCACCTCCCTCCCTTTTTTTTTTTTTTTTTTTTTTTAAATTTTATTTTTTCTTTTCCTCTCACAATTTCCCACTCCCTTTTCTATATTAAACCCACTCTGGCTTGGCTGGGTCGCTCAGCTCCTTGGGTTTCTCGTGCGGTGGCCGAGGGGAGGGCGAGGCTCTCGCGTCTCCCCTCGTTTCAGGATCAGGATAGCGTGGGTGAAATCAAAAGCCTGATGCTTCTGACTGATGCTTTTCCTCTTCGCTGCCGAAAGATGCTTTAAATATGTGCAGTTTTCCACAGAGGTTTATTGTGCAGAGTCTCCCTGGACCCGAGACCACACAGGCTCCAAGCCTTTGGAAAGAGCTCTGCAGGCAGCTCTACCCCTGCTGGAGGCTGTTATGTCTGGAGCTGCTGCAGGAGCTCCTCTGGAGGCTGGGGACCTTCTCTGGTGTCCCTGCATTGCCCTGGAGGTGTCTTTCCAGGTGGCCGTGGTGCTGCTCTCCACCCTGCCCATGTCTGTGACAGGAGCTCTGGGCACAGGGATGCCAGGGGAGCTCTGGGTTCCTGCAGAGCCGCCCAGGGAAGGTTGTGCCATGCCAGGGGAGCTGATGTTGGCGTGGCTGAGCGGCTCCTGGGCTCCACCTGGATGGTGCTGGGCTTGGGCTGGGCTTGCTGCCTGGGTCAGCTGGGTGCTAGGCAGAGTTCCCAGGCTCTGCCCTCTCCCACATCCCTTCCTGTGGGATTCACGTGTGTCCCCCCAGCCAGGATCCCGTGCGAATCTCCATGAAAAGCTTCGGAGAGCTCCTGTAGGAGGACAGAAGCCGAAAGTGCAGCTCTAGGTTTCCCTCACCTTCCCTCTGCCTTTTTCCTGCTCACATCTGAGCAGTCCAGGCTGCTTCCCAGCTTGTCCTGGTGTGTTTATGCAAGGAGTCCAGAAGTGATTCTCCTGCGAGGTCACACGGCCTCGTGTTTAAGAACGGGAAACTGGTTCTGTTATTCCATTTTATTTATTTTTTTATTTTTTTTTTCAGTGTCTGTTCCTAATTTCCTTGCCTCGAGTCAGCAGTTTGACTCAGCTCCTCTCTCTCCCCGTGCTGTTGTGGGGGACTTTGTGCCTCTTTGGGAAGGGCAGGACCGAGGGTTTGGGAAAGGCTCTGGTCCCTCTGTCCCTCTGAGGAGTCACCAGGAGCCACTGCTGTCTGCAGCACCAGGGATGTCCAGCGGTCCCTGCAGAAACGCTTCTGGTGTCTGACCGCTCCCAGGGCTCGCTGCTCCATTTCTTCAAGAGGAAAAGAAAGGAAAAATAAAAATAAAAAAATGAGAAATCCTTGGCTGCCCTTTTCAGCTTCGCACTGGCTTCTCCTCCCCTCTGTCCCCGTGACTCCCGTGGCTCTGGATGTGTCTGAGCTGGCTCCTGCAGCCTCCCAGGAGCTCTCCCTGCCCAGCAGGGCTGTCCTGGATCTCCCTCTGCCTCTCTCCTGTCAGGAGCGTTCCCCGGGCCGTGGAGCCCTCGCAGCTCCCTCTGACAGCTCTGGCACGCTTGGCCGGGTGCCCTTTGCATTTCTTGCAGCAAACTGACGTTCTTCTGACAGTTTCCCTTCCCGAGGTTTTCGGCCCCATTTTCCAGCCGTTCTCCCTCTGAGAGAGGTGCTGGGGAGGGGACAGCAGTGACAGATGCTGGGTGGTGATGGAGGGGACCGAGCCCACGCTGCCTCTGGGGAGGCTGCAGGATCCTTTTTCTGTGTTATAGTTGCATTTAGGGCATTTCGTGTGACCCAGGAGAACCTTGGGCAGTGGCTGGTGCTCCTGATGTCGCCCCGCTCAGCTGGGAACTTTGAAGCAGTTGGTCTGTGACCGATTCCTTGTGATGTGGGGATCCCAAGGAATCTGGGAGCCCGGCTCCAGTGGAGTCTGTCGTACTCAGCCTTTTCCATCTGCAGGTTTCCATTTTCTGTGGAGGATCTGTTCCATTCCTGTCCTCCGAGGGACGGGAGCATGGAGGGGGCTTGGTGTTCATGAGAAATGCTCCTCTGACCTGGCATTAAACAGGAGCCACCTGCACCTCCAAAATCGTCCCCGTGGCCTCTGTTCCTCCCAGGCTGGAGGCTCTCAGGGCTGGGAGAAGGGCAGGGTGTCCTTTCCAGGGGGAGGGAGGAAGGGCAGCCACCGCTCCTGGGTTTCATCAGCTCCTCCCCTCCCCTGGTGCAGACCCCACAGCAGCACAGGAAGGGCTGCGGATATCTGGATTTTTTGGGATCTGGACAGACCCATGGAATAACTGCTTCCACATGTCCTCACCCACACGTGGGCTGGGGAAAAGCCTCTTCTCTGAGCTGCTCTGAAGGGCTGAGGGGGCAGCTGATGGGGTGCCTCTTCCTGGGACAAAATTCGGGTTGTTTGGGTCACTGCCTCGTGGTGGCTGCTCCTGGCAGGACATGGTGCAGTGCCAGGCCAGGAGGGGAGGATTCAGAGCGAGTGCAGTGGTTTTAAAGCTCTGTTGGTCATGGGAAGTGTCTTCCAGAAGCACCTGAGGAAGGGATTTATGGCTCTGTGGGAGCTTAGTGCCCCATGTGCAGTCCTCTGGAAACGCTCACTGCGTGACGAGCGCACTGCTCAAACCTCCCCAAACCTGCTCTTGGCGTTCGGTGAGGGGAGCACACCAGGGTTGTGCTTTCTGGTGTTGTTTTGTTGTTTTTTCTGATTTCTGGGACAGCAGGGGCTGGATCAGATATTGGGAGACACCAAGATGTGTGATGGTTCTGACCCCAGGTGGGATGGGGCCGTTGGAAGGACGAGGAATATCCACAAGGAGACAGGGAGCTGGCTTTCCCCAGGTTTTGCAGAAGCTGAGGAGCTGCCGTTCCTGTGGGTTTCCCCATCTTCTCTGCTTTCCAGAAGCAGCTTGAGGAGACAGCCCTGGAGACCTTTCTGCTCTTGGAAAGGGATGCTCAGGAAGCTCTTCTCCTGACCCCTGGGAGATCTGCATCTCAGCAGAACAGCAGTGAGCTCACCACTGAGCAGAAACGCTCCTTCCCCAGCTGCAGAGGACGCAGGCAAGCCTGGTGTGCCCTCAGACCTCGTGGCTCGATTGCCCTGAAGAGCTCTGAATTGCTTTGGCTCGAGTATATCCACATCCTGATTGAAATCCCAGTCTAATAAGCTGTTGACTCCAAATAAAGGCAGGGTAGGAATAAACAATGAGGAGGAGTTGGCTCCTCGCGCTGCCCCAGTGGAAGGCTCTCTGCAGGCAGGCAGCCAGCGCTGAAATAACCCCGAGCGGCGCTGGGGACTGCTAAGAAAACCGGGATTTCAGCTGAGCTTCCAGCCCACATGAGCTCAGCGCTGGCCCAGCAGCGAGTCCTGGGGAGAGGGTGAAGGAGTCTGAACGTGTGTTAACGTCGGGTTAACCCTTGGTTTGCTGCCTCACCCTTGGAGCCTCCCCAGCCGGAGCAGACGTCATGGAGAGTACGTCTGTGTGCCTTGTGTTCATACAAAGTGCAGGTCCTTCATCACAAAATAACAGGTTGTGGATGAAAGCGGGGCAGGGAATGGAGAGAGCAGGTTTAGATGGGATTTTGGGAAGGGATTCCCCCCCCGTGAGGTGGAGAGGAGCTGTGGCTGTCCCTGGAGCCCTGGAAGTGTCCAAAGCCGGGTGTTTGATCACCCTGGGATGGTGGGAGGTGTCCCTGACCATGGCAGGGGGTGCCACTGGATGAGATTTAGGGTCCCTCCCGACCCAAGTTCAACAGAAGTGGACCTCGAATTACTGGTTTGAAAGTAGGGAAGTTCTTTATTTCAGCAATAAGGACTTGAAGGAGAACTTAAGAACTTCCTGCTGCCTGGTTTTCTGTCTTAGTTTGGAAGTGATTCCACTGGGAAGAGTCTGTCAGCCCTCAGGAGTGTCACAGCTCAGCTTGGTGGCCCAGGCTGTGTCAGCAGAGTGAGAGTGAGGTAGATTTTCAGTTCAGGATTTGGGCAGGTGTGATGAGCTCAAATCACTGAGTGTTGCACGATGGTGTTTGAGTTTGGATACTGGTTCAGGATGTTGGTCGCACTCCAGAATCTGGAGAAATGGGCATCTCAGTGGGAAAAAACCTTGTGAAACTCCTGCGGGATTCTGTTTCAAACACCAAAACTTCAGCTTTTAGGAGCCTTCGTGCTTGATTTTGCTAGCAGAAGTTCCAGCAGGTCCCTTCACCTGGGCATCTGAACGTTTTGGTCCTTCTTCAAGGAACTGATACTTGAATTTCTGGTGGAAATAAGGACTTGAATTAGGAGGAAAAAAAAAACAACCAAACACCCTTGGTTCTGTTCAGTCGATCTGAGATTTGTGTCGCTTGGGTGTTACACTGGCACCTCGTCAAGGGTTATCTCTGCTTTCTGTGAAAAACAAGGGAGGATCAGTAATTGCCTCATTCTGTGATTTGCTTGTTGTCCTTCGCAGAAGAATTGAGGATGAAATGGGCTGGGTTCGGTGTTTTGTTTTGCGTTCATCACCAGTTAAAGCCTGGTCGTGGGGTCTCTGAATAACCTGCAGTGGCCGGGGTTGGTCCTGGGGTGTTCTGAGGATCAGGACGCTGATTTCCATCCCCTCAAGTGTAAGAAACCCAAACCCGTGGAGTTTCAGGCCTTGAGCTGTTGCCGTTCCAGCAGCCAGGCTGGTGCAGGTGCTGCCCTTGGATCTTAACATGGAATTCGGTGCTGCAGCTGTGTGAAAAGTGCATATTATATGGCTCTACGCAAGATATTTACTATATGTATTATGTTGTATTGATTGTTAATGTTGTGTTAATATTTTGATAGTATGGTAAAGGTAGTTTTGTAGTTAAAATGTAGTTTTTTTGTACCAACCACAGGAAAACGTAAATCTTTCAGAGGAAAAAAAAAAAATTACTACTTCCT
This sequence comes from Hirundo rustica, assembly GCF_015227805.2. Lineage (NCBI taxonomy): Eukaryota > Metazoa > Chordata > Aves > Passeriformes > Hirundinidae > Hirundo > Hirundo rustica. The sequence goes on from NC_053463.1 coordinate 2,005,824, forward strand.
TATCAGAAGAGACCAACTTCTCCTGCCTCGCTCAGCCCTGTGGACGCCATAGAGATTAAAGGAAAAAAAGTGGCACTAACCAGAGAGAATTCTCTGTTTGAATGGAATTTATGCATCATGTATGAAATGTGTGAATATTCAACAGGCTATTGCTTTTAAGAGATAATCCTTTGTTAACGGGGATCCTTCTTCGGAGCTCTTTGCTCGGGGAGGCACCCAGACGTCTGTAACTTTGTTTTTATTGTCTCGTATTGTCCTAACCCTAACTGTTCAATTTTTTACTCTAATTCTATTTTTATAACCATCTTATTTGCTAATAAACTTTCAAAATTTTAAAAACAAGTGATTGGCGTTTTTCACAAGCTGTAAACGGGGCTGGCCGAGGTTTGGTTGTTAACTCCCGTGCCTGGAGGGATTTGTGCTGTGTTTTTGCACAGAGGGGTCACTTCACGTTCGATGAGTGCCCCTCCTCATGGCCACAGAGCTCAGTTCCCCACGAGAAATGAACATTTGGTTGGGCTGCGGCGCTGGGGCTCGCTGATTTTGGCTTTTCTTTGCTGACGCGGTCCGAAGCGTTCCCCCGGCTGTTGGGATGGCGGGGGCTGCGCTGGCAGCTCCTTGGGGGGTGCTGGGGGTTTTTTCGGGGGTCCCCTGCTCTGATTTCTGCCTCTGTTCCCTGCAGGTGTACATCATCAAGGTCAGCTGGTCCAATGGAGCCACGGAGGTCATTTACCGGCGGTACAGCAAGTTCTTCGACCTGCAGGTGGGGAATCCTCCAGCTCTGCCTCTGCCTGGGGGCGGTGAAGGGCTGAGGTCACCCCAGCTCCTGGGCTCTGCTTTATCTGTGCAATTGCTGGGGGTTTATCGGGGGGGGGGGGGGGGGGGGGGGGGGTGTTTGCTTTGGGGGAGGATTTTGTTGGAGTTAGGTCCAAATTCCATTCCCTGTGGCTGTCCCAGCTGCTGCCGCTGGAAAACCCTTGACTCCCTGGAGCGGGGCCTGGGGAAGTGCCCGCTCCCTCTGCCAGCCCGGAGGGCAGCAGCTGCTTTGGCTCCTGGAGGGAAATGTGGAGAGGGATTTTTTACAAAAGCGTGAAGTGATGGGACAAGGGGGAACGGCTTCAAACTGAGAGAGTGGGTGAAGGTCAGATATCAGGGGAAAATTCCTCCCTGGGAGGGTGGGCAGGCCCTGGCACAGGATGCCCAGAGAAGCTGTGGCTGCCCCTGGATCCCTGGCAGTGCCCAAGAGGTTGGATGGAGCTCTGTGCGGGCTGGTGTGATAGAGGATGTCCCTGCCCATGCCCACTAATGATCTGTGAGGTCCCTTCCAAGCCAGCCATGACTCTGATTTAATTCCCTCCCAGTGCAGGAGGGAGCCAGGGGGGAAATGGAAGTGGGAGGGAGGAGGCTGGAAAGGGAACTGGGACAGGCTGGGCTGCAGAAAACGCAGAGCCGTGCTCCGGGTGAGCAGGCAAAGGGTGTTTTCCACCTCCTCCGTGGTGGAGGTGAGCCAAGGGGTCTGGCTGGGCTTTATGAGCCGAAACAGAAACCGAGCTGCTGGAACAGGCTGTGTGCGGAGGAGAAGGGAAAATGCACGCGGGGATCTCTGTGCTGGCAGCGTCTGCCGCTGGAATGCCCTTCCCGGGCTGCCCGTGGCACCAGGGCAGGAGCTGGGCACCCTCGGAGCTGGGGCTGAGCATCGCTGCGGGCCGTGCTCCGGAGGGGAAGGACAGAGCCTTGAGCGAGACCTCCAGGCTGAAATTCCAGCCTGCCCGGCGGAGCGAGCCCCTGGGAACGCAGATGGCTTTCCCAGCCCCGGCCGGCTCCTGCGGAGGCTGGGACGGGGCAGATGCTGCTGACGGCGGTGGTGCCCGTCCCCTGCCCGGCAGCACAGCGGCAGGGAGCTGTGACCGTGCTGAGGGGACAGCTGGCTGTCCCTGCCCGGCTGTCACACGGGCCCGGGCAGGCTGGGGTTAAGCTGGGAGCTGGTGTAACCAAGGGAATCTCAAAGTAAATAAACAAGGAACAGCTGTTGGGCAGCGGCCAGGGCTGGGAGGAAATGGAACTCGTGCTTCCTTCTCCGCAGCATCTCATCTCATCTCGCCGTGGTGCTCCGAGGTGGTGGCCAGGCTCATTCCGCTGTCTGCTGCCAGGGGGGCACAGTTCTGGGGAGGGGTTTGGTGCCTCCAGCTGTGCTGCTTCCCTGGGATGGGGAAGGAATGTGGGGGATCGTGGCTGTGCTCCCTCTCTCCCTGCCCTCCATCCTGCCTGGAGCTGTGCACGCTGCTGGGGTTGGAAAACGTCCTCACTGGAGCCAGGCACTCTGCAAAACGTCTTTAGAGGCAGAGGTACTTTATAAATACACGTAGATCTATCTCACGGTGCAGGTGGGAAAGTTTAAAGCAAACATCTCCCCCTTCGCTGTTCCCTGCAGCTTTCTCTTGAAAAACAAACCAAAAAAAAAAAAACCAACCCCAAAACTTATCCCAACCGCTCCTTTTTGACTCTGTTGAAATAATGAAAGAATCTGTGGTTTTTCCCTTCCTTCCCCCTTATCACACACGCTTCCTGGTGTCCTTATTTTAAACTTGTGGCGCAGGACAGTGGAAATTGGATCGAGAGGCGAGGAGTGAGGCAGATCCTCTGAGCACAGTGGAAAAAAATGCTCTAGGTAGGCTTGGTAGCACTGAGTGCTGCCACTGCTGGAGGCCTTTCTCGCGTGACTCTTGGATGATTCGAAGCCAATTTTAGCTCTTCAGGCAGAAATTTTCCATGCTGGGAATTATTCATGCCTCTGGTTGTTTTAAAGAAATAAGAAAAATCCCACACAGCCCCCCCCACAAAATGAGTGCGGGGCTGAAATGGTTCAGCTGCTTCTGAAAACAGCCAGAGGGGAAAATATTTTCCCTAGGTCCAGTTCTGGTGATCTTTTTTTTTTGACGTGCTGGAGGAAGAACGGGAAATTTGAGTCGCAGGTGGTCTCTGTGTCAAGAATCTGTCTTCGATGCTCTGGGGAGAATCCATCCAGATTTATTCATCCCCACGGCCTTGAGCGATCCCAGTACGTGCATCTTTGGGTCGGGATGTTTGTTCCTTTGGTATCAGTGTTCCCAGTGGCTCTGGCTGCACTTTCCACGCTCCTGTCAGAGCCTGAGCAGGGGTTGTTTTCCTGAACACAGTGAAGGTTGGTGCACCCTCCTTGGCTGCTCCTTGGCAGGGACGTGGGAGATTCTGGATCCGAGCGGGAGAGAGGAGCTCGGTGGGGCTGAGGAGATGCTGCAGCTCCCTGTGAGTGGCTGGGGAGTTTCTCCTGACGTTCCACAGCTGAATCATTTGTCACCTTCCCTTGTGGCTGAACAATTGCTTCAGGAGCGGGGCCAAGGAAAACACGAGCACGATGAGCGCTGACAGCAGAGCCACGGGGCCAAGTGTCCTCCCCTCCCCAGGAGGGCAGCAAGGACACTCCAAACACAAACTGAACCGGGAGTGAAGCCTGGACCCTGCTGCAGTCTGACTCCACAGAATCCTTGAGGCTGGAGAAGAGCTCCGAGATCAGAGTCCGAGTTCTGCTCCATCCTCAGCTTGTCCCCAGAGCACTGAGTGCCACCTCCAGGGATGGGCACTCCAGACCTCCCTGGGCGGTTCCAAGGCCTGAGCACCTTTTCCATGGAGAAATTCCTTTGCCTTGGAGCCATCAGAGCAGCTGTGTTCCCCGTGCTGGAGTGAGGAGTGTCAAAAGCCGCCTTGCTGGTCACAGCGATGCCACAGCTTCCAGCCAGGAGCATTTGGAGCTACCCCTGAGTACCGTGGCCCTGCAGAGCTCTTCCTTTTCTTCTCCTTGGTACCACCCAAGCTTGGCCCTGTCCTGCACAATTCCGGGTTTCCAGCTCACGGCTGCAGCAGCCTCTCCAAGCACCTCCCTGCCTTTCTCTCCCAAGCGTGGCAGGAGACCTCTTCCTTTTGTTTCCACCCCTTGTGCCACCCCAGGGGCTGCTCGGTGTCACAGGAGGTGTCACAGGAGGTGTCACAGGAGGTGTCACAGGAGGCTGTCCCCTTCTCTCTGAGGGCTGCTGACCAGTGCTCTGCCCTGGCTGCTTCCCCCTGTGCCCAGCAGCTGAAGCAGAGGCTGTGGTGCCCCTCACCCCTTGGGAGGTGCTCAGGCCGTGCCCTGTCCTGCTCTGGGCTCTCCATTCCAGGTGCTGAAGTCAGGCTGAGAATTCCTAAGCCGAGGATGAGCTGCTCTTTGCAGGAGCTCAGTGAGCAGGGCAGGGCTCAGGAGGGGTTTTGCTCTGCACAGCCTCTGCCTCTCCTCGTTTTCTCCATGGCAGTTTGCATGAGGGCAGCGTTTTGGGAGTGAAGGAAGATAGAAACTCTCGTTCTGAAGTTTGAAACGCGGGGTGACTGGAGGATTTGTAGTGAATTCGTAACTCCAAGCGCCGAACTCGGTTCTGCATAAATCCCTTAGCTGGAGGAATCATTTCCTTCAGCTAGGACTGAGGCTCTTTAACAACACTCACTATTCCAGATGTGAGCTGCTGGGAGCAGCTGGATGCTGTTCCTAAGAAATCAAGGGAGGGGGATCGATGCTTGCAGGGGTGCTGGCCATGTCTGCTGGCATGGGCAGCGACCATCAGGCACGGGAGTGCCTTCTGTGGTGGGCAGAGAGAGAGGATCAGGTGTGATCCTGCCTGGGAGATGCTTCCAGCCCTGCCAGGAGGGGAGAAGCTGTGCTCCCAGCGCTCCCTGGTGTGCCCCACGAGGGAGGAGCCTGACGAGTTCCTTGGAAGGATCCTCTCGAAACCACTGGCTGCAAGGAGTGGCACTGCTGGGTAGGGAACAGATTCTGGCTGCTCTCTTGTGGTTTCTGGTGGAAACCCCCAAAAAGGAACATTTTTTCCCCCCTTTGTCATTCTGAGTTCATCAGGCACGGCTGGCAGTCGCTTCAGGTCTTCATGTGACCGAGAGCTGCTGTTGTCTGAAACATCCCAAACCCAACCCTTTTACACCTTTCCATCCCGCTGTGCTGTCCCCATGGAGCCCCACTCCACGTCCTCAGCATCTCCTGCCTTTTGGCTGCAGCCACATTCCCAGAATCCCAGAATTATTGAGGCTGGAAAAAATCTCTGAGACCATCAAATCCAAGCTGTGCTCATCCCCACCTTGTCCCCAGCCCAGAGCACTGAGTGCCACCTCCAGCCCTTCCTGGGACACTCCAGGGATGGGGATCCAAACCTCCCTGGGCACTTCCAGTGCCTGAGCTCCCTTTCCATGGGGAAATTCCTGCTGCTGTCCGAGCTGAGCCTCCCCTGGCCCAGGCTGAGGCCGTTCCCTCTCCTCCAGTTCCCCTTGGTGTCCCCTGGCACGTTTCAGGGGTGCCCCTCTTTGTGCCAGGCTTTTCCCCTTGCAGTCCAAACCCTTTCCCTCAGTCCTTGTCCCCACTGGAGCTGCAGCAGAGGGTGATGTTCTGTGCCTGCTTCTCTGCACAGAGCTTTAATTCCGAGGCCAGGGCTGGAGACACGACACAGGCCGGGCTAAACGTGCTCACTGCACAATTCAGGGACACAGAAACTGCGAATTTGAAGCAACTTCAAAATTGGCTCCGGCTCTCCCTCCCATTCTTGTCTGTCTGTGCATCCAGCGTGTTTCCCAGTTCTCCTGCTTGTCCATGTGTTCAACAGCTCCTTCAGGTTCTCAGCTGGAAACTCTCAGCTCTGACCCACCTGGAGCTGTGTCATCTTGGAGAGAGTCCTGCAGCCCCGGGGCCAATGGCTTTGTGTGCAACACCGAAAAATAAATCAGTCTCTTGAAGTGGTGCCTGCTTCCATGAGAAAATTGGCAGCAGGCAGTTGGTGTGTGCCTGCCATGTCCGTGTGGAGCAGAGCCTGCTCCTCCTGGAGGGGGTTCCTCACCTGTCGTGTGCTCACAGGCGCCAGGCAGAGGCAGGGAGAGGGGAACGTCTGTGTCCCAGGGACCCGGAGAGCTTTGAAATAATCCACCACGTTTAATGGGCTCCGAAGACCGGAGCTGGCACACAAAGAGGAATTGTTCTCATCAGCTTGTTTCAGGCAGTTGGAGGCTTGAAAAATTAAAATGAGCCTCTTGCTTCCATTACTGCGAGCTCCGTGCTTGCCTTCCTCTCTCTCCTTCCCTTGCTCCTCCACTTTTTTTTTCCTCCTCCTCCTCCTCCATTATTTAACCCAGGCTCCTGGCAGGAGTCCTCAGAGGCGAAGTGTGTGTTATCTTAATCCTTCTGATCCCGAGAGCAAAGAGCAGCCGTGCTGAGGAGCGTGCCCCCAGCAGCACGGGGCTCCTGCCAGGTGGGAATGCCAGCCTGGATTCCCCCCTCTCCTGGTCTGGGCAGCCTCTTTGGTGGCAAAGCCCTGAGGCAGCTCAGCCAGGCTGTGGCTGCAGGAGCTGCAGGGTTTTGTGTGTCCAGGGATGGTAAACAGGGCTCTCTCAATAGCTCTTTCGTAACAGGAATCTTATTTCAACACTTCGGGGATTTTTTTTTTTTTTTTTTTTTTTTTTTTTTTTTTTTTCTGTCTCCAGGGTTTATGGAGTTCAGCAAAATTCTGAGCAGTTGTGTGCGCAATGAACTGCGTGGTTTCAGCCTCCCACAAAAATAAATCAGCGGGGTCTCGCTCTCAGGCAGTCGGCTCGGGAGAGGCAGGCCCTGCGTGACCGAGGACAGGGAAAAGCCACAGCTTCCTCCAGCCAGAGCACCAGCAGCTGCTTTGTCCTCTGTGCCCCGGCTGCCCCAGAGCCAGGGCCTCAACCACCACGTGCACAGGAGCAGGAACAGTGAATTCCCACCCTGGAGCCCAGGAGGAGGAGAAATGCTTTCCATTAAATGAGGGCTCCGTCTGTTTGCAGGAGGGATTTTTCCAGCAGTGCATCAAAGCCCTCCATCACTCTCCTCCCCTCTCCCTCTGCTCAGTCCAGTGCACTTCAGCCTAGTTAAAAGTTGGCTCCCTGATTGTTTTCCCTCTCCAAATGTCTCCCATTTACAGCGCTCCAGCCCTTGGCAGCCGTGCCGGGGCAGGGCAGGGACTTAGCACGGGCTGGAGCTGGCACCCCTCCTGTGCCTGGCACACAGAGCTGTGCCTGCCCCTGGGAATCTGCAGCCTGGATTCCCTGGAGTGGTGCTGGATGAGCGTTCCCGGGCCAGCACGCACCCGGGACACGCAGCAGTGCTGGGAGAGCTCGCCTTCAGGTCCCAGAGATACAACCTGCCGTGAGCAGTGCTGGGAATGGCTCTGCATGGCTTATTCCAGGTTGGGAACAGCATTCCATGGCTTATTCCAGGTTGGGAACAGCATTCCATGGCTTATTCCTGGTTGGGAACAGCATTCCATGGCTTATTCCAGGTTGGGAACAGCATTCCATGGCTTATTTCAGACTGGGAATGGCTCTCCATGGTTCATTCCAGGTTGGGAACAGCATTCCATGGTTCATTCCAGGCTGGGATCAGCTCTCCATGGTTCATTCCAGGCTGGGATCAGCTCTCCATGGTTCATTCCAGGCTGGGATCAGCTCTCCATGGTTCATTCCAGGCTGGGATCAGCTCTCCATGGTTCATTCCAGGCTGGGATCAGCTCTCCATGGTTCATTCCAGGCTGGGATCAGCTCTCCGTGGCTCTTGGTTCATTCCAAGCCCGTCTCTCTCCCTTTGCTGCTCTGTGAGTCCATCCCTGCCTGTTCCCTTGGGATGGTCCCTGGTTCCCAAGGCAAGGGAGGGCTCCTGGGCCTGTTCTCTGTCCATCCATCCCTCTCCTTCCCTCTGGGAACGTGGCAGGGCAGCTGCAGGAGCACTCCCAGCCCTGGGGAAGCACATCCATGGCAGGGTCTGATCCGGGAGGGAGCCTGAGGGAAACCCCTGGAGCCAAAAAAGATGGGAGCGATAAAAGTGCCATCCCTGGGGTGTGGAGCTGAGCTCTTGTGCTGACAATGCAGCGTGGATTTTTGGGGGGAGTCTCTGGATAACGCAATAGTTAAAGGTTAAAGGTTCTCCCGTCTCCCTGAGCCCGGGCTGAGCTGATGCCCTTCCACTCCCCAGCTAATTGCTATTGGAAAAGCTCTGGAAATTCATCTCCTCCCTCCTGGCCGGGCCCTGGTGGCCCCTCTCCTGCCCCTGCCGTGGGCTGTGTCCCTGGGGAGGTGCCTGCCCGTGCCCTGGGGGTTTTCAGGAGGCTTTGTGCTCTCCCAGCATCTCCGTGTGCTTCTAATCAACCTAACACAGCCGCTTTGCCCGCGGAAAGACCTGCAATTTATATCGTGTGGCAGCAGCCCTGGATCCACAATGAGCCACTTTGGAGCTGATGGATGCTGCCTGGGGAGAGGCTGGGGACGGGGAGCAGTAAATCAGCGAGAAGGAGCGCTGTGTGCGAGTGGGGGATTTTGAGTGAAGTGGCCAGGACCTGTTTCTGTTGTTAAACCCCTCTGGTGCAGCACAGGCTGCTCTCGGCACCACCCACACACCCTGGGCAGCCAAAAAGTGGATCTGTGCACTTGGGTGGGGAGTGGGAGGCAGAAATAAGAGCTGGGCTTGCCCTGCCCAGGGTGATGAAGCTGAAGGGGTGAGATGTTTCCCCACGCTCCTGGTCCCATCCCTGTCGGGGGGACATCAGGCTCTCACAGGGCTGCCAGGCTGCTGTAAATCACTGCTCCCGTGCTTTTGGCGAGGGATTTCTGGCAGTTTGGGGGTCCCCTGGCAAAAGGCTGTGAACCTCTGCAGGGCCTGGGCATGGGAACAATTTAACCTCTTGTTTTGCTCCATGCCAGAAGCGCTGCTCCTTCTTGGAGCAAAGAAGAAACAGAACAAAACAAAACAAAACAAAAAAGCCTTTTAATTTCAGCAGTTCACATTGAAACATTAAATAATTGTAATGAATCCTCACCTTGCATGTCTTTCCCGTTGTCCAGCATGCCCTGAGGCTTGCCTGTCTCCTCCTTGCCGTCACTGGGACGCAGCACAGACCTTTCCTGGGTGCGAGGAAGGCTGGATCCCTCAGCTGGCTCAGGGGATCCCTGGTGGGGCAGGAAGGAGCTCGGGATCTGCCCTTCCCCTGTGACTCACGGCTTCCAGCTGTGGGCAGCCAGAAAAGGGAGAGGGGAAAACGTGAGCTGGTGCCAAGCGTGTGGACGCTGCAGGGCTCTGCGGTGCCATGCTGACTCCGGGGTTTCCCTTCTGCTCTGGCTCTTCCCAGCCCCAGGGTGCTGCTCTGCACCACGTTCTGGTCCTTTCTGCCATTGCAAAGTGAGCAATGACCAACATTTAAATTGTTCTCTGGTGGCGTGAGGACACCGGGCAGCTCCCCTGTCACAATTGCACCTCCCCGAGCCTTTCTGCCCTGCTGGCACCATGCAGGAGGGGTGAGCCGGGGAGTGGGGAATTGGGAATGAGCTCTGTGGCTGCCTTCACCTGCCGGCGCGGAAATCACATCCTGGAGGTGTAGTGAAGGGAGGTGAGTTTGTTGTTTTAACGCTGCCTTTGGCTGAACGCTCAGGGTTTCTCTTGGATGTCGTTTTTCACCACGTGGAATCAGCCAGAGCAGGTATTTTCCAGTGCTGTTGTGCAACGCGTGGAGAATTCCTCGCTCCTCGCTTGGCTTTACCACCAACCATGGGCTGGTACGTGGCGTTTCTGGGGAGGAGGGAGATGCGTTGTCGCAGCAGATTTTGAGGAATACCTCCCTCAGCGAGCAGTTAGGGTGTTAAAAAGAGGATTTGAGACCCTTCTTGGGTCTCAAATAGGGGAAATTGTCGGTTTGCAAGAAGTGTGATGTAAGAAGAGAGCATGAGGCTGCTGCTCCTCAGCTGAGCTTCTGCTCAGCTCCGACACTGCCTCCTCCTCCTCCTCCTCTGTCTCATCGTGTTTGGGCCTGCCACAGGCTGAGAACTGGGGATTAAATTCAGGGGAGGAATGCACAGGGCTCTGCTGCTCCTCATGCTGGGGAGGGGAGGGTTTGGGGAGGGAAAGGGAAGGGTGGAGGAGAGATCAGACCAGGAGCTGCCTGTGGGAGGAGCTGGGCACAGGTCATGCTGAGCTTTTGGAGCCTCCCTGTGACCCTGGAACGCTTCAGGGGGGCTGGCTGTGGGTGTGAAGCAGAGTGTGAAACTCCATCCGTGAGTTTTGAGGGGTTTTTTTTGGAGGTGTGAGCACAGCCTGGCCCCACATGAAGCTGGGCAGATCTGTTGCCGTTCCTCCGCGCTGTTTTCCCTTCCGCCACACAAAGAAAGACCTTGTGCATCCCCAGACTTCCCAGCACTTGTGAAGGTGCTGTTTGGAGATGTTTTGGGGTGCTGGAGAGGGGAGAGTGGGTGACCAGCACTCTCCCGCGCAGTCACGGCCACGGCTCTGGTGGTGGCTGTGTGGATTTCGGCCCCAGCCCTTGCCGGGGCTGTGTGCAGGGGACACATCCCGTGTGACACAGCCCCAGCTGTGCTGCAGGCACCTTCCCGTGGCTGGGGTGAGGGGGAGGAGGTGCCTCAGACCAGCAGCACCCATGGGTGCACGGCTGGGAGTCGTTCCCACGGCTGTGGATGCAGGGCTGCTGCTCCAGGTGTTGGTGCTCTGCTCCCTCCTGCGCTCATCCCGCAGCCTGGCACTGCCAGCCCCATGCCAGAGAGGCTGCTGCTACCAGGAATGACGTGGAAAACGGATTGGGAAAGCAGTGGAGTGGGAAAGGTGACTTGCAGGACTCGGCACCGATGGATTGAACGGGATGGCATCAAACTGACAGGGAGCAGGTTTAGATGGGATTTCGGGAAGGAATCCTTCCCTGGGAGGGTGGGCAGCCCTGGCACAGGGTGTCCAGAGCAGCTGTGGCTGTCCCTGGATCCCTGGCAGTGCCCAAGGCCGGGCTGGAGCAGCCTGGGACAGCGGAAGGTGTCCCTGCCGTGGCAGGGGTGGCACTGGCTGGGATTTAAGGTCCTTCCCACCCAACCCAGCCCAGTCTGGGGTTCTGTGGAACAGGAGAGATCTCCTGCCCTGGGCAGCAGGAGCCTTTTGCTGGTTTTGGGCTCAGCTGTACTCAGCCCAGACCTGGAGGTGTGAAGCTGCCCCGTCCTCAGAGCCCCCAGGTGCCCACGCAGCCCCCTGGCTTTGCTCCCCGTGGTTTTTGGGGTGACACAGAGCCGGCGGTGGCTCAGTCCTGGGGTCCCCACGGGTGCAGGGTGTGTCCTGCCCACCCCACTGCCCCCCGTGCCAGGAGCTGTTCACAGGCACCAGCGTGTGCCTGATGCTCCCTGGGAATCCACAGGAAAAGTCTCCTGCTGCTGACGAGTTGTGTGGCCCCTTTTTTTTTTATTATTTTGCCCCCCCCATCTCCGACCTCAGTTCTTTCTTTTTTTGTCGGCCGCTGTGCAGTGCTTCAAGTTTTCCAGGAGGTTTTTTCACAGCCCAGCCTCTGTGATGCCGTTTCCCGGTGCTGGGGAGGTCGGGATGCCTCTGCTGGTGATGTGCGAAGGGCTCCGGAGCTCCTCACGCCGCTCAGCGCTGCCAGCTCCCGCTGCTGGGAGCGTGGGGCTGCTGTGGCACCCCTGGAGCCCCTCCCCAGGGCCGGCATCCCGCATCTGGGGTCTGAGCTGGCTCCTTGCTAACCCTCCTGTCCTCTGCGCTGCTCTGGGGTTGTTTTTTCAACCCCTGCTTGTTCAGCCAGCCCTTGAGGATGCAGGGAAGGTTCCTCTTGAAGGATCTCAGAGAGACTGAACATCAGGAGCTGCGGCCAGATGTGTCGTTCCCAAACTTTGCTTGGCAGAGGTTTGCCCAAACCAAGCTGATCCCAGTGCTTTGATCTGCAGGGACAATTCCACCGCCCCCAGCCCCGCTGGGACCACGCTGAGCAGCGGATTGGGAACGAGCTCTGTGGCTGTCTTCACCTGCCAGCGTGGAAATCAGACCTTGGAGGTGTAATGAAGGGAGGGAAAATGAATTTATAGTTTTAACGCTGCCTTTGAACGCTCAGGGTTTCACTTGGATGTCATTAAATGAAGTTTAGCCCGGTTACACACAGCCTGGAGCTGTGTCCCTCGTGTCCCCCCGGTGCTCCCCCCCTGGCAGGGACCTGTGTCCCTTTCCCACCTCGCTGGGGGTCACTGGTGGCTCCAGTTTGGGGCAGGACTCTGCTGGCTGGTGCTGGGAGCAGTGCAGGGTCTGTCCCCTCTGCAGCCCCCCTGGGGACACGGGGGCTGTGCCTGTGCCATTCCCTGCTCCCGGGGCTCATCCCTCCTCCAGGGCAGGCTGCTGCTGCTGCTCTCACAAAGAGCCTCTTGTGGCTCGGCCAGACTGGGAAGCCTTTTTGTTGAACTCCTTTTTTTGGGTTTTTTTTCCCCCCCCTTTTCCCTTCGAGCGGTGTGGAAGGCTGGCTCTGGGTGACAGGCCTGTGTGCTGCAGGCAGGGGTTAGGGCAGGTCCTTTGCCGGGCCACAAAGGAGCAGTGTGCTTTTAGGCTGAACCTCTGCCAGTCAAGCAGAGCAAATCCCAGAATCCCGGGATGGCTCAGGCTGGGTGGGAGCACAGAGGGTCCCTGGTGCCACCTCCCTGCTCCAGCAGGGCCATCCCAGAGCACAGGGCACAGCAGTGTGTGCACACACCTCGGCAATATTCCCATCCCTGGGATCTGCCCAGGGCTGGGCACTGCCCAGGGAAGAAGTTCTTCCTTCCCTATGTTCAGGTGGGACTTTCTGAGCATCACCCCCTGCCCATTTCTCTTGTCTCACTCAAAAAATCATCTTGAAAAGAGGGAAAACTCTTCCCCTGCGCTGTGGAGACCAGAGGAGAAGCGAAGCACGGCACACCTTATTGCCTGCTGCCACTTGGCTTGAGGCTGTGGGTCTTTGGCAGCGATTTCTCCAGGCTTTTTTCCAGCTGGGAAGTGACATGTCCTGCCTGCAGGCTGTGACACCTGGGCACCTCTCCTGCAGCAGCCAGACCTGTGGGGTCACCCCGTCTGCAGGGTGTAAAACCCTCTGGCCCTGCACCATCAGCTCCTTTTTGGGCACAGCCCCCTGCCCCCCAGGAATCCTGCTGAGCAGGGACATTCCCCTCTCCCTGGGATCCCTGCGGCGCTCTTCATCGGTCTAATTAGGATATCGCCTTACGAGTTTCCTGTTAATGAAGCAGCTCACTGCCAGCTGTTGGTCCACAGCTGCTTTCCAAAGGATGCCCATCCCTGGGGGTGTTCTCCTGGTTTATTTTTCCTGTTAATGGACAGCTCGGGGTGGGGACGGGGCGTTCTCACACTCTGCCTCGCTCCAGACTCACTGCCCAGACATTCCTGGGTAAGGAAAACAGCTCACTGATAAGATAAGCTGGTGGTGGAGATAAATGTGGCTGGTGTGGGAAGGCTGGGCTGGATCCCCTGCTTGTGTTTCCGTGCCCCAGTCCTGGCTCCGGGGCCTGGGAAGCTGTGATCCCTCTCCCTGCTGCACAGGGCTCAGTGAAAAGTGGGATACAACAGCTTCCCACGCCACAGAAGACACCAAAGTTCCTCCAACTGCATCCACTCCAACCTTTTCCTTTCTTCCTTCTCTGTCACAAATACTTCAAAATAATCTTGGACAAACAATAGATGAATTGTTGCTGGGGTTTTTTTTTCTTTCCCCTTCATTTTTCTCCCTGAGCTGGCTGAGTGCCTTGCTGGGAGCGAGAGTTGGCCCCTGCGTGCTCTGCCATGGTTTGTGTCCGTCTGCATCTCTCCTGCCCTCTGCCCGTGTCCCAGGGTCCTGGATGGGGATGTGTCCTGGGGCTGTGATGGGATTGATGGGATGTGATGGGATTGATGGGATGTGATGGGATGTGATGGGATTGATGGGATTGATAGGATTGATGGGATTGATGGGATTGATGGGATTGATGGGATTGATGGGATTGATGGGATGTGATGGGATTGATGGGATTGATGGGATGTGATGTCCCGTTTGCAGCTCAGACCGGAGCCTTTGCTGCACACAGGGTTTGTGCACACGGGGTTAGTGCCAACCTCCTCCCTGCCTGGCTGGGGTGAGGGATGCTCTACCGTGAGAATTTGGCACTGGGATCTGCAGACCGTCTCCCGGTGCCTGTCCCTGTGTCCCTCCCTCGGGGTTTGCAGGGCTGCTGCACTTTTACCCTTTCCCCATCCCTTTTCCCGAGCCGCTTTCCTCGGCTTTCCTCGGCACGAGCAGGGTGACAGCGGTGCTGTGTCCCCATCCTGCAAAGCCAGCAGGAGCAGGGAGGGCGCAGGGAGCCTCAGAACCTGGAGCTCTGCCAGCTGGCTCTGCCTTGTCTCTGGTGGCATCCCTTGGGTCTGGAGCCGGTCTTTGCCACTCTCTGGTGCGTGTGGGGTGCTCTGGAGGAACCCTCAGCCCCAGGCTGGGTTTCTGTGGCCCTGTTCCTCCTGGATCTGTTATCCCAAGCTGCCTCCCGTGCTTACAGCCAGCTCTGGGCTTGTTTTCCTTGGAGTGAGGATTCCAGCAGTTGGTGTTTGCTGCTGCCTCCTCCAGAGCTGTGCGATGTGGCAGCCAGGCTGGGCGGGATCCGCGGCATCAACCCCCCTGCCCTCTCCTTCCCCACCTTCTCCTCTTCCTGTGAATGCCTGAGGGTGCTCCAGGCGCTCTGCAGCCTCCTTCCAGTGAGAAAAAAGAGCAGTTTGTTCCTCCCCGGCTGGATGGTGCCAGCCCAGGCGGGTCTGGTGGCGCTGGGCTGGGGCACAGAAGGGTCCCCACGCTGGGCAGCAGCTTTGCAGTGCGGCAGGAGGAGCTGGGGATGGGCTGGGCTGGAGTTCTGGATGGATTTGGTGGGATCACATGGCTGGGAAGGGATCTGGCCAGAGGCACAGCTCGGGCAGTGCTGGTGGGAGAGCACAGCCTCTGCCCTTCGTGCCTTGGAGGCTCACGGAGCTCTGGGAGAGAGGGATCCTCAGCTGGGGCTGCCCCGAGGCAGGGAAAGCTTCCAGTGCCCCCAGGATGACTTCCAGTGCCCCCAGAGCAGCTTCCAGTGCCCCCAGTGCTGCTCCCGGTGCCTCCAGGACAGCTTCCAGTGCCCCCAGTGCCGTTCCCAGTGCCCCCAGGGCTGTTCCCAGTGCCTCCAGGACAGCTTCCAGTGCCCCCGGGGCTGTTCCCAGTGCCTCCAAGACAGCTTCCAGTGCCCCCAGGGCTGTTCCCAGTGCCCCAGTGCTGCTCCCAGTGCCCCCAGTGCCGTTCCCAGTGCCTCCAGAGCTGCATTGTTTAACCACAATCAGATGGGCAGCGTTTGTGCCTTGCTTTCCTCACCCTTCTCCAGCCCCAAGCTTTCCCGAGCTCTTCCCTGCAGGAATGTGACAGGGATGTGCTGGCAGCCTGGATTCTCAGGGATCCAGGGAGGGGATCTTGGCCTGCCTGGGGCAGCCGAGTCCCCCCTGGGGCTGCTGTAATGACACCACAGCCCCTGGCTGGTGCCAGCTCTGGGGACGTTCTCCTGTTTGGAGAAGCAGCTGTGAGCACAGCCCGGTTGTGCTCGGTGCCACCCTGGCTCTGACTCCTCGTGTTTCCACTCTGAGAGCTCTTTCTGCTTTTCCTGTGGTCTTTGGGAGTCCTGGGGGGAGTTTTTAATTTCTTCCCAAAACGCAGGGGTAAACACCTCCTCCCGTCTGTCCCCTCTGCACCAAACCTCAGCAATTCATCCCAGAGCTTGAGATCCAAGGGAAGAAAGTGCAACCGCTGCATGTGCAGGGCTGCAGAGGGCTGAGGACACGGAGGTGGGCAGGTTGTCTGCAGCGCTTCCAGAAATGCCGAATTATTTATGCAGAGAGCTCCAACAGAGACAGCCGGACCCATTTCAATACCCTGGGGACCAGGGAGCTGCAGAAATCCTGGGAGACGCTTCAGATCCGTGCCCTAGGGAAAGCAAAGGAGAGTTTGCACCTCCCTCCTGTGCCCCCCGAAGCAGGGAGCGCTTGGATGTCTTCTGTCTGGTGTCCTGCCGGTGAATCCCTGGCTCTCCTCACCTCTTGCATTTCCCTTTCCAGATGCAGATGCTGGACAAGTTCCCGATGGAAGGAGGCCAGAAGGACCCCAAGCAAAGGATCATCCCCTTTCTGCCAGGTAGGACCGGGGTTCCAGCAAAATCCCTGCTGCTTTTGGCACGGCAGGAGCTTTTCCCCAGGCTGGGTGGGAGCACAGAGGTATTTCAGCTGTCACCTGCTGAACCATCTGAGCAGCAACCGGTTCTTGGGCTGCAGCGTGTCCTTTAAAACCCCTGGAATTGTCAGCACTGTGCCCAGCGAGTTCCAAACCCCTCCGGATTTCTCTGTCCCTCCAGAACTCTGGAGTGGAAGGGCGAGAACCAGCACGGGGCTGAGGGTGGTGCGAGGCTGCTTCCCGTGCCCCGGGCAGCTCCAGGGCACATCCAGAGAGAAGGAAAGAACAATGGGATGAATCGGAGCTGATTGGCAGCCTCCATTTCCTCCCGTGGTGTTCCGGAATCGCTGCTCCAAGGCAGGAATTCTGTGTGTCCAGCACCAGTGGTTTAATGCCCAAAGAACAGATGTGATAACCCGTGGCACTTTGTGCTGTGGGGGGAAAAAAGAGCCTTAATATGCCTTGGGAAAAAAAAAAAAAAAATCAGGCTGCAGGGAGTGTCTTTGACCACAGAGTTGTCTTTACCCCCAGCCCCGAGTAGCTAATGAGGATATTTAGGAATGTCACGGCACCATAATCACTTCCAGTGGCTGTCAGGTCTGTTTAGTGCAGCCCTTTGTGCTGTGCTCTGCCTCCTGGCTCTTCCAGAAACATAAAGGCCTTTGTGGGCTTTGCTGTTCTCTGAGTGATGTGCAAAAAAAAAAAAAAAAGAAAAAAAAATCGTTTCCACCCCTTTCCGAGCGAGAGAATCTGGTCTGGGTTTGTGATGCTGGCTTGTCCTGGCATTGTAACATCAGCAAAAGCAAAGCTCACCCGATGTTACCGCAGAGAAGCCGTCGCTGCACAAGTGCTCCTGCCAGCAGGGAGAGATGGAAGCCAAACTGGCAAAGGGCATCACTTGGAAAAACTGGATTTGTGCTTTGGCCGTGCTGCACTTGCAGAAAATTCCCACCAAAAGGCTGCTATTTTTGGAAGGGAAGCCTGGTCAGAGCTCTGCTGCTCGCGCTCACCAACATTTGTTTCTCCTTGGTGTTGAAATATTTTCCCTTCGCTCAGAGAGATGTCACTGGGATTTCCACTGTGGGGAAAAGGGGGTGGAAATTGCTGGAAAATGAAGGCTGGGCCAGCTTCAGGAGTGCTGTGCTTCGGGGAAGTTGTGTTCCTGGGGGTGGGAATCGTGGTGCCTTTGCCCTGCAGCCTCCTGGAGCAGGTCCGTGAGCCAGAACCTCCCTGGTGAGAGCGTGGGCAGAGCTCTGCTTCTGAAAGAGGATTTCACTTGGGGGTAAGGGGAGAGGATTTCACCTGGCTCTTTTAATATTGGCTGTACTGGAGCCTGGCTCCTTTCTGGAGCAGTTCTTTGCCCTCTAATTTTGGGTTGACACCAAGTTTAGTCTCAGCTGAAGCCCAGCTTTGTCTCTCTCAGCCCCGGGGTGCCATCCAGGTGAGCTCAACCAAGCAGCCCGGGGCTGTATTCCTGCAAAAACCCGGTTCTGTCTCCCTCGACTTGCTGGGGTTTTGATTGTGTTCAGCTTCTGGGAACACTGGAGTTCGTTCCCAATCCCGTTTCGAGCATCTGCATCTCATTACCAGGGGAGATTTGGCTGCAGTGGTTTCCTGCCAGTCCTCTGCTTTCTGGGAAGGCCCTTGCGGAGCAGCACCAGGCAGCTCTCAGAAATGCCTCCTGCAGCTCTGCCTTTAGCAAACCCCGAAGTGTCCCGAGCTCAGGGCCACCACCGCGGCCTGGCAAGGTCTGTCTGTCAGGCTGGCTCCCGGGAATGGGACAGAGTTCCAGGATTGCCCCACCTTACACCCCCCTGCCCGAGGAGCTCTGCTGGCTTTGCGCTGCCTTGTTTCGTGAGCGCCGCCTTGGAGGGTTCCACCTCTTACGGGAAATTTCTGGAGACGTTGGGGCTCTTGCAGCAGGTCTTTGATGCTGTCAGAAGGAGCTGTGAGCCCTCAGCTCTTGTGGACTCGCAGAGCCGGCTCCTCTGTCGCTCTTGGACACGAAAGAAAGACGAGAGACTCCAAATATTTCAGAAGGAAAAGATTGTAGAAAAAGCTTTATTGTCTAATTCTTACCACCTTTATAAGGTGTTCTGATCTAGACTGGACATGATTGGTGACTAGGAACAACACCTCTCTGATCCCGTTGGTGAAACTGGAGATACAGCGAAACACCACCTGGAAAAAGATGGTTTTGGGGAAGGAGAGTTGTTTTGCCAAGATTGTTTTGAGAGAGGCTTTCTCGAGAACTTTTCCCTTGGGAAGCAGTCAGCACTGCTAGCAGGCTAAAATCCCTTCAGACTCAGAAATGTCAGGTGCACACTCCTCCAAAGCAGAGCAGCTGCACTTGAGCTCTGGGGCCGGGGTTTGTCCCTCTCTGGGTGTTGTCACCACGCTCATCCCACACCAGAGCTTCGGATTTTCCTGGCAGCGCTCCTGCTCTGCGCCTGAAGAGCTCTGCTGCCACGGAGGGGAGTTTGAGGAGCTCTTTGAGCTCTCTTAGCCGGCCTGGAGCCCCTGGCAGAGCTTTTGGGGGCTCCGGGGCAGCTCCTGGAGCAGCTGTGGCAGCACCCAGCCCGTGCCCGGCGCCAGCTGTGCCCCTGGCACGGCTCTGGAGCGGCTGGAGAGGAGCGGAGCCCTGCTGGTGCCCAGCTGGAACATCCACCCCGGGGTTCCACCCTGGCTGGCCGGCGTGGAGACCCCAGGAAAGAAGGAGCTGAGCAAACAGATGAGCTCAGCCGGGGAGGGCTGTGCCAGATCCTTCAGGAAACGGCTTCTAGAAGGAACGTGGAGCTTTCCAAGCTCCGTGCAGCCCCAGTGGCCTGGAGCAGATCCTGGCCACTTTCCCTGCCTCGCTGGAAACGTGAGCCTCGGCGAGGAGGGGTTGCCTGAGGCTGAGCTCACTTTGGCTGTAAAATTGCTTTTTAGGAAGATTTAGCTGCGGACAGGAGTGAAGTCCCAAGGAGGGAGCAGGAGAAAGAAAGGGGGGTTTGGGGAGGGCGTTTTTAAAAGCAGAATTTGGCCTCCTTTCTGCTCCCTTCCCAGCCCACCAGCCTCCTGGGAGTGGGCATCAGTGCCACCCACAAACTCGGGGTTTTTCTCCCACAACAGCTGTGAAGGGTGTTTTAGCTCCCCACAAAACCTCTGTGGAGGCAGTGGGGGAAAACTCATCCATTTTCCAGCTCCGGCACCTGATTTGCTCAGTCCTGTTACATCTTCCTCTGAGCTGGAGATGGGGCAAGGGCCCTGACTGTTATTTTCTGCTCTGATCAGATGGGATCTGTGCTGTAGCAGGTTGGGAGGGCAGTCCCAGGCCGTCCTGAACCCCCACACAGAGCAGACGCCAAGTGCAGGGCTCCTGGAAACACCGTCTCCCATGGCTGATCCCCCATCCCAGGAATTAGCTGGCTGCTCCAGGGGCTGGGATTAATTACGTGTACATTCAGGGCTGCCTTTTTTTCTGAAGCGAGTTTGGAACCCGTGCCAGGGAAAATCTGGATGTGATTTGAAAGGTGCAGAGAAGTGAATTCTTTCCGAGGCTGTGGGGCAGAGTGGGGGGAGTCCTTCAGGGTCCAGCAGGAGGCACAGCTGCTTTTCCACTCTTGGAATACCTGGGGGATGTGTTTGGGGTTCTCAGCGTGCTGGAGATCCAGCCTTTGGCTCCACATTTTGCTGCTTGAGGACCCTCTGTCTGTTTGGGGTTTTTTTTCGGGGGTTTGTTTTTTTTCCCAGCTCTTTGCTCCCAGTACAGCTCCAGCTCTGCCTGGAGAATTCCCACAGGAGGGAACACTTTGCAGAGCCCTGTTTCCCTGTTTCTGTTTGTTTGGAGAGACTAACCCCTCCTGTGGCCTGCCTGCTCTGTCTCACACTGCTGGAGACCCAAAATTCCTCACCAGCCCTTTCCCCAAGGTTTCCTGACACTTTTTGGGCCCAATGAAGGATTGAGGCAGCTGGGGCCAGGCTGCATTTTTCTCTTTGGGAGCTGCTCCATCAATTTTTTTGCTCTGGATCAATCAGATAAATCAGCCTTGATTACCCACAGAGGAGTTTGGTTCTTCCACTCGTGGGAGAACAGATCCTTTCTGGCACCAGAGGAATTTTCATGGCCAGACAGAACACCTTCAGTAGAGCTTCTCTTTTCCTTTGTAGGGATTATCAGGTTTTTAAAGTCCAGAAAAAGCAGGCAGCACGTCCTGGAGCGTGGGTGCTTGCTCAGCCAGGGCAGCCATTGTGTTTCAGTGCCTTATCTCAGCCGTCTTTTCTCCAAAATCAACTTGTTTGACACATTCCTGGGTGATAAATGTTCAGTCCTCTCTCGGCTTCGTTTGTGTAAAGGACGGTGTATTTTAGCCCGCTTCCTGCTGCTGGGAATTCCTGGTGCCAGCAGGGATGGAGCCTCGCTGCTCCCATTGCTCATGCATAACGTTATCTATGTAAATAAGAAAATCTAATTATTTCTGAGTCCTGGGATTGTGAGGAGGGAGAGGAGCTGGGCAAATGGAGCCTGCAGCAGCACTGACCTTTGCAGCTGATGGAAAAACCCCGTTCTCAGCAGAGCTGCCTCCCTTCACCGGTCATGTCCTTGGTGTTCCTCATCCTGAGGCAGGAGCGGGGCTGGGAGGGGAAAAATGAGTTTAGAATCGTGGAGCCATGGGATGGTTTGGGTTGGAAGGGACCTTAAAGGTCACCTCATCCCACCCCTGCCGTGGGCAGGGCACCTTCCACCACCCCAGGGTGCTCCAAGCCCCAGTGTCCAGCCTGGCCTTGGACAATTCCAGAACCTGGCTGAGGATCCTGACGAGTTCTGGAAGCGGCCAAAAAAGCATCAGGGAGGGAGTGCTGGGAATGGGATCCGTCCCCTGGAGCTGCAGCGTTGTTCGTGTGCCCCCTGCACCCCTCAGTCTCCCGTGTTCCCCCCGTGTTTCGCTGTCTCTGGCCGTGGGAAAAGCCCCACTGGGCAGCTCTGCCCTTCCCAGGTTTAGGGCTGGGCCAAGGAAAACGTGCCCAGGGAAAAGCTGCGTCTCCCTGAGCCTGCAGCTGCCCACCTTTCCCTTCCAGGGGGGAAGTGGTGTCCTGCTCTCTCCTGCCTCTCAAAGTCGAGGGTTTCTATTGCTGGATTTGGCAGCGCTGAAGGGGCTGCAATTATGTTAATTAGGCATTTTGACTAAAGTCAGCTTTTCGTTCGAAAATAAACTTCCCTGTTGAAAAATACCAGCTCTAGAGCAAACGGAGGGAGGAGCTGGATTTCCTGCTGCTTCATATGCTCCGTGCCTGGGGTAATTTAAGATCGCTTGTGATGAATTTTATTCCCCCAAACTGTATTCTTTTCGTTATTACTCACTAGCATATGTTTGTTAAACATTTCAATATCCCCACACCCAGAGGTTATTATTTCAGCCGTTTATAACCTACCCACCCATCAGCCATTTCATTTTGGCAGCCCTGGAACCAAAACAGCCACTCCTCACCGGTGCCAATGTACTGGTGTGATCCATTCATCTTTTTAGCAGTCACCATTCAAAGGGAATCCTTGGCAGCGAACACGCTGGGGTTGCTGATGCAAAGGGAAAACTTTGATCATTTTCTTGTCAGGTGGAAAATAATTGCTCAGGGCAAGGAATGGAGCTCCGGCCTGGGTGCTGTTCCCAGTCTTCCCAGACAAATTCCCTGCTCCCAGGCTATTCACCCTCAAAAAGGATGACTAGAGGGGGATTTTGTCCTCACTCTGTCACAAAGGCTGCCAGATATGGCGTTGGAAAAAAAAGATCAGTCAGTCTCCTAATCTGAAAGTTTCATAATCTAAAAACCCAGCTCTACAGAGACGGGGCAACCGAGAGGCGTTTTAAAGATTTTATTCCATTATCAATCTCGTAGAAGGGTGAGACACAGGAGATGTAAAACTGAGCGCCATTCTGTCAGAAGCCAAAATATTTCTTTGTTGTAATCCCTTGTAAATGCTTCAGCCTATCAGCTTTTGCCACACAATGCTGCTAACACTTCTAACACCAATCACGGATTATTTTACCCCCCGTGGTCTTGCCACAATGCATCTTTCACAGTTCTATTTCTCCTAAATATCTGGGTTTTTTGCAGGGCCATCATTTGAAACTTGTTCCCAGTCCCATTTCTCTCTCAGCAATGTCTGTCCTGTCCCATGGCCTTTCTCAGGCAGCACACTCAGATAAATTCAGAGTTTGCACACAGATGTACAAAACCGTGTGAGCTCCCAGCCGGGCTCTGAGAATCCTCACAAACCCATTTCTCCCAGTTTGGCCCTTCTTGGCCTGCTTTGAGAAGGGATGCACTGCAGAGCAGAGCATTTCCCACCACCAGTGTCCCAGCCCTGCTGCCAAATGAGGATGAGGAGCAGTCCTGGGCTGAGCTGGCCTCAGCCCATCCCTCTCACTGCAGGGCAAGGATGGAGCTGGCTCTGAGGGGATTCGCTGCGTGCTCCTGTTTCAGAGCTTTAACTGAGCCTGGTGGGAGATTTGGCTCCTCCAGAAGGTTCTTGCTCGTGCTCTCTGCAAGCTGAAGCTTGGCTCTAATTCATCTCTGCTTCAGAAATGCATTGGCAGCTTGCTCAAGTCACCCGTGATCCAGCTCCTGGCCAAGTCACGGAGAAGCACAGAGGGTTGACCCAGCCCTGGGTTTAAAACTGGGATAAATCACCCAGCCCTGGATTTAAAATTCCGATCAATGACTCAGCCCTGGATTTTGAATTGTCATAATCATGTGACCATTTTCCTGTGCCCTGTTCTTAGTAGCATCCAGCCCCTGGATTCAGGAATTGCAGGGCTCCTGAGAAGACCCACAGCAGGGACAAAGCCGTGCTGTGACTCTCCAAGTGCCTTTTCCCTGCTCTCGTGTGGTTTGCAAGGAGTGAGGGGAGTTTGGGTTGCCTCTTGGTGACCCCTTTGATAAATGAGGGGATTATTTCTCTCCTTGGGTTCAAGGATGGGATTGGAAACCCAAGCAGGCACAAGAAAAAAAAAGACATTCCTGTGGCATTGGAGATGCCAGGAGGAACTTCATCACCACCCACCCACCCAAACCACGGTTTTCCAGGTGATTGTGTTGCAGAGCAGTGTCAGTTCCTGGAGCTTTGGGAAGTGGTCTGGAATCCTGCCACGCACCAACCCTTTTGATCACGTATCTGTTTCGCTGTCTGCTAATGGCTTTTGTCTCGTTTAAAGCCGGAGAGGCTGTTCTCTGAGAGAGCAGCTTGA
Source organism: Hirundo rustica (assembly GCF_015227805.2). NCBI lineage: Eukaryota > Metazoa > Chordata > Aves > Passeriformes > Hirundinidae > Hirundo > Hirundo rustica. The sequence goes on from NC_053463.1 coordinate 2,029,147, forward strand.
AGCATTTAGGACTCATTAGGCTTCAAAGGAAGGAGGCCTGTACCACAAGCCAGAGGGGAGGAAACGGAGTGGCAAGAGGATCCCATTAATGGAGAGCAAAAATAAACCCCAGACAGGAAGGAAAATTCTATAGGTCTGACTCAGAGCTGCAGTCCCGACACCGTGGCTTCCAGGACCTGGAGCTGCACAGGGAAAAACCCTCTGGCTTGGCTGCTGCCCACGCTAGACCTGGACACCCCGGACAATGGGATGAGGGATGTCCTGCCAGCGTTTTCCAGGGATTTTGTCCACCCCAGAGAACAGAGAGGTGTCAGGCACGTGCTTTGGTGGGGGCTGCTCCTCATCGTTGCCGCGCTGGTGAGAGACCAAGGGGATGCAGTTTGCTGGGAGCTGTTTCCTCTCTCCTGGAATGGCTTTGCCACTTGGACAGTGCCTGATTCTGATGAGATATTTAACCTGTGTGAGGAAATGGGTGCTTTTTTGGGGTGTGGTGCTTTTGGCAAGGAGGGGGTGTGCAGGGAGAAGGTCCTGACAGAGTGATTCCAAAGAGTGTTGTGCTGAGCTGCTGGAGGGCCATATTTACAGGAAAATGGACACGTACTAAATGAACCAGCCTAACCTTCTGCAACTAAAGAACGAGGTCGTCTTTGTGAATTAAAAGGCTGATGTTGCAAGAAGGAAGAATCAGAAAAGTTGCTGACAGAGGCAGGGGTGTCAACCCGAGTAAAATGACGCTTGCAGTATGTCTTAGATTGGAAAGACAGGTGTCTGCCAGGGAAAAGCGGGAGCTTCCCTTGGAATGGAGAATGTAAACCCCCTTCCTCTGTTACTATAATTTTGAAATTAAGGGGCTCTCAGGCAAAGATATGGCAATAGGAATAACAATGCTTTACTGGGGATATTAAAAATGTAGTAGGACAAAAAAAGCAAACGAACAAAAAAGAAAACACTGACAGTCAGAACAGGACCTGACCCCTGTTGGTCGGGTGTTGGGAGCAGTGCAGTCCAGTCCTCTGCAGTGCCAGGTGTGGTTCTGGTGGAGCAGAGATGATCCTGTAGAAGGTCCTGTGGTGCTGAGATGGCTCCGTGTCCCCTCTGGCAATCCAGTGCACACAGGCTGTGCTGCTGCTCCCAATCCCAGGTTTGATCCAGGCTCCTCCCCTGGGTGCAGCATCTCCCTGTGGATGATGGAATTGTCTCAGCCCTGCAGTGAGCCTGGATGGCCCAGGAGTAGCAGAGATCCCTGCAGGGAGGATGGGCCTGGAAGGGATAAAGAACACTGCCCCAGCTGGTTTAACAGCTGCACCATGAACAGAAGGCACCTGCCCCCTCACCCCGGGAGCCATGAGAAATAAGTCATAGAAAGAGATAAAGAAAAAAAAAATAACCACCTCCCCAACCAGTTTCAAGAGGTGGGAATAGAATATATCATGCATTGAACCCAAGACACAGTATCAACGAGTTAGATTAAGGAAAAGATCCGTGCTTACCTCGTGGACAAGGCAGAGCCACCAATCAAGGGATGCGTGGGCAAAGCCACGCTCCCAGTCAAATAATGCGTGATGCCGGAAACCGAGATAAGAAGTAAATACAAACAATGTTTAGAAGCACAATGAACGGTTTTTGCTAGATTCACATTGAATCGTGCAGAGCCCTTTGCCTTCTCTCCTCAACCTGCCCTTGTCTCCCCTCCTCTGGTGTTTCAGGGAAGATCCTCTTCCGCCGGAGCCACATCCGCGACGTCGCGGTCAAGCGCCTGATCCCCATTGACGAGTACTGCAAGGTAAGGGGGGCTTCGAGCACCCGCCAGGGACCATCCCAGCCTGATCCAGCTCAGTCCTGACGTTCTGGCAGCACCCCGCCGTGTGCCAGTGCCGAGAGCACGGGGAGGGTGGGTTAGTTTTTGTTAAAACCTGCCCGTGGTTTGGCTTTTCTCTCCTGGTGATTCATGGCAGGGGCAGAGGTGCCCGGCCCCACTGCAGTTTGCACCCCGCTGCTGGGCTTTGCATTCCTCCTCCAGCTGCAAGGCAGAACCAGCTCTGGAAGGGCTGGAACGGACCTGGCTGTGTCCCTCACCACAGGTTTGGAGTGAAATGGCTGCGTGCCCAACCCGGTTTGAAGGACTCAGCTCCTCAGGGAGGCTTTCCTTTCCCATCTATTGGGAAAAAGCCTCCTGTTTTATGTAGCAGACGTCACTTGAGGCTGTAGGATGGTGGGGAGGTTCCAAACTGGGATGCAAACTCCGGTTACTGGTTACAAAAAACAGGGTGAGATGACCTGTACCTCAAAAAGTTATTGGAACAGTGAGAAGGCTGAGACAATTTGCTCCATACTCTCGAAGGATATAAAACAAGGTTGAAGTGTAAGGGAAATTATGATTTTAGGGCAGATTTTTTTTGGCAGGGGAAACAAAATACTGAAGTCCACGACAAATTATTTTCTCACCAATCACGTGTGTCACATCTCGTCATGTCAAAGATGTGCATTAGTATTTGCAGCAGCCATGGTAGGACTGGTGCCTCCAAAATCCAGTCTGAAAGCTGTTGGAAATATAAGCAAAGACTGTAAAACCCACGGGAGAAGGTGGGGAAATGGTAAAATATCCATCCCATCCCTTAGGTGAGGGAGGTGTGGCAGTGCCTCGGCGTGGTGGGGGAGGCTGTGGGGTTTGGGCCTCAGCCAGGCCCTTGGCAGGGACGCCGTGCCTGGAATAACAACTCCAGGGGTGGAGATGAGCTGGGAAATGCATCCTGACAGCACTGCAGAGGGGCTGCAGATGAGAATCACTGCGGGCCAGGACAGCAGATGAGGGCAGCGTGATGGAGATGTGGTGCAAGGTGCTCCCTGAGCTGTCGTGGGGGAGGCTGGTGGTGCTTGGCCCCTTGTCTCCCGAGCCACTGAACTGTGTCAGCTACACCGACAGGCGCGGCCGTAAATTCAATTTTGGGGAAGAAAACCTTCCCTCAGTGATAGAATGCTGCAGCTGCCTCTTCCAGAGCGATGCCATTAGTGGCATAAAATATAATGAACCCATTTGACTTAACAACTGGAACGTAATGGCTGATGTTGTATGACCCACTTAGGGAGCTGTGCTCTCCTCCTCCCGTTAATGCATCACCCAGGGAGTCCGAGCTCGCCCTGCCTGGCCTTGAGCTGCTGCTGCTGCTTGCCCGGAAAGCAGCTGAGCTGAGGTGGGTGTGGGACTGAGCAGGGGCTGCAGAGATGTGAGAGGAGCAAGGAGCTAGCGGGAGAAAGCTGTGTAAGGAAGTTTCTGCTTTATTTCCTCTCCTCTGTGGGAAGCTGGGCGTCTTTGCTCTCTGGGAGAGCCCTGCAGAGAGGATGGGTGAGATTTGGGGTGGAAGCAGGGAAGAGGAGCAAGGGGAGGAGCCGCTGCTTTCACAGGGCAATGTTCCTGCTGAAGGGCTCTTTTCCAGCTCCTGTCGTACTGAAAAACGTGGCAATTTAAGATAAAGTGCAGGAAAAGCAGTGAAGGAATCAGAGCAACTGGTAAGAGCAATGAGTTGCTAAATGAGAATTCAAAGAGCCACGGGATTGGCAAGGAGAGGGAGCAGAGGCCTGAAACGCCTTCCCATTTCTGCAGTTTGTTCCCTCTGTGTTCCACATTTTTCTCGTGGTGTGGGATCTGTCTTGCCCTGTCTAAGGGATTTTGGGAAAGTGTTAGAGGGGGGTTGATGAAGGAGTAGTGATGCTCTACCCCAAAGAGACTGGCCTGCTGAAAATACTGCTGCTGGAGAATAATCCTTTATTATTCCAGAATAATCCTTTGTCCTGGTTTGGAAAGACATGTGCCTGCCAGGGAAAAGCGGGAGCTTCCCTTGGAACAAAGAATGTAAACCCCTTCCCTCTGAATTATTAGCATTTTGAAATTAAGGGGCTCTCAGGCAAAGATATGGGAATAGGAATAACAATTCTTTACTAGGAAAATTAAAAACGTGGTAGGACAAAAAAGCAAACAAACAAAAAAAGAAAGCACAGACAGAGTCAGAACAGGACCTGACCCCTGTTGGTCAGAGTGTTGGGAGCAGTGCAGTCCAGTCCTGTGCAGTGCCAGGTGTGGTTCTGGTGGAGCAGAGATGATCCTGTAGAAGGTCCCGTGGTGCTGAGATGGCTCCGTGTCCCCTCTGGCAATCCAGTGCACACAGGCTGTGCTGCTGTTCCCAGTCCCAGGTTTGATCCAGGCTCCTCCCCTGGGTGCAGCATCTCCCTGTGGATGACGGAATTGTCTCAGCCCTGCAGTGAGCCTGGATGGCCCAGGAGCAGCAGAGATCCCTGCAGGGAGGAGGGGTCCTGGAAGGGATTAGGAAAACACCTTCCCAACTGGTTTTAACAGATGGCAATAGAATACATCTTGCATTGCAACCCAAAACATCCTTTCTCGCTGCCTGCAAAATGGATTTTAATCCAGCAAGGATCCTCTGTCCTTGGTCCTTTCTCCTCAGGCCTGCAGGCAGCAGGATGGGACAGCTGACGTTGCTGTGGCTCCAACACCACGGGCCAAAGCTGTGTCCTGATGTCCCTGCCCAGGTCACCGCTCTGGGAGGCAGGGCCAGAGGTGGGACAGACATCAGGCTGCTTGTGCCACTGTTTCTGATGGGGTGGCCACAGCTGCTGTGGCCAGCAGGACAGCAGGGTGGCCTGCTTGGCTCAGCAGAGTCAGCCCTAGGTGGGCTTCCTTCAAAACGCCCTGGGAAATGAGCTGTGGGCCTTGTCTCTCTTCTCCTTGTTCTCTGGGGTTGTCCCCTGCTCTCAGAGCCTTCTCCAGCCCACAAAATCCCAGTGATTTTGGCAGGGGGAAATCGCTTAGGTCATGGGATGCTGGAGCTGGGGAGTGGTACCAGATGGGAACGGCATCCATGCAAAACCTGACGTTGGAATAGCCCTTCCCTGGGCCCAGAAGCCATGGAGGGAGCGGTTTTCTCTCTGCTGTGCCTCACATGATCCTGCTCACGTCTGGCCCGTGATTAGTGGTCTGACAGTCTGCTGTGCTGGCTCTGGGACTGGCTGCTCAGTGGCTGGAAGGGCTTTGGGGGCCAGCACTTGGGGTGAGGAGGAGCCACATCTGATCTCTGTGGTCACCCTGAGCTCTGCAGCCGTGGCTTTGTCTCCAGGAGAGAAATGAGGTTTGCTTTGCCCACGCTGCCATCACGAGGCTGCTGGGACAGCAAACAGAGGGGAGGGGGAATCAATCACACAGAAAACTGGTGATAAATCTGCTCCAGGTCAGGCTGCAGCTCTGCTCCCTGATTTGAAATGCTCCCTTTTTCCATTGCCCCCCCCCAGCCAGGCACTCTCACCCTGCAGCTCCCACTGCTGAAGCTTTTTTTACGATTTCTTGATGGGAAAGAAGCAGAGGGAATTTTCCATCTCCTGCCATTCCGCCGCAGCAGAGCAGCCTCCCAGCCCTGGTGTCTGTGCTTTTGCCTCCCTTGCTTCTCTCCCTGCCCCTTCCCAAGCTGCCATTGCCCAGGGCAGCGCTTTTACGATGGCACAGAGGGTCTGCCATGTGTAAACTGCCCAGCCTTTGCCAATCCAAGGATGACTGCTCCGTGCTGGGAAACTGAGCTGAGAGGCTGCACGGACACCCCTGGGGCTCTCACCCTCTGGCACAACATCTGCCCAAAAGGCTGCAGCTGGCTAAGCAGGGCCTGGGCAGTCTCTGCTTTAGTCCTTACTGCAGCAGGGAGGGGTGGGGGGTGCAAGTGGGCTCTCTGGGTTTGCTGGGGTTCTCTCTCTGTGCTGGGAACCCCTTGGGTGCCACTCTCATCCCAGGGCCCTGCACTCGCAGGAGTCCTCCCTGGGCTCCTTGCAGAGATTTTGGATGGTTCCCATCACCGGTGTGTCTGTTTGCTCCCCAGGCTCTGATCCAGCTGCCTCCCTACATCTCCCAGTGCGAGGAGGTGCTGCAGTTCTTCGAGACACGGCCCGACGACCTGACCCCCCCCAAAGAGTGAGTTGGGCGGGAGGCTGCCACAGCTGGGAGTGTGGTGGGGCATGAGCTGGGGTGGTGGTGACACAAACTGGGAGTGTGGTGAGACACAAACTGGGATGGTGGTGAGATAAACTGGGATGGTGGTGAGACACAAACTGGGATGGTGGTGAGACACGAACTGGGGTGGTGGTGAGATAAACTGGGATGGTGGTGAGACACAAACTGGGGTGGTGGTGAGACACGAACTGGGATCGTGGTGAGATAAACGGATGGTGATGACACACTGCCTTGGACTTGCTGATATCCACGACTCTGGTGTTCATCAGCAATCCCCTCTTGAGTCCCAGATTTGGGGTTTGGAGGCTCCCATGGAGAGGCTGTGCAGCTCAGTGTGGACACCTCTTTCTCCAGTGGGGAAGTGGAAACACTTCTCCGGGACCCCATGAAGTGCTGGTCTCTTTCTGAGCCTCTGCAAACAGCGGTCCCAGGAGCACGATCAGCCCGAAAAGCCTCACTTCACACATTTGCAACAACCTCTGCCCGCTGTGAAGGCGCTTTCCCTCAGCCGTATCCACGAGCCCCATCCGTAACAACCCTGCAGAGCCTCTCCATGCAAGCCCAGGAAGGTTTGCAGGGAATCTCGCGTGCCTTACGCAACTCCGTGTGGTTCTGAGTCTTGTGACTGTGAGCTGCTCTGGCCAGGAGCCACCCATCTCTTACTAATCACGAGCAGCACAAATGTGAGCGGCCGCCTCCGAGCCCTGCTCTGCTGCTCTCCCTTTCCCCGCCGCGTGTGACACGGCTCCAGCAGAGCCTGAGCACTGGAGGAGGCTTGATGGATTGTCAGGGGAAGGGCCATGAATTGATTTGACACCGTTCTCTATTGGAAGGGTGTGGAGGCAGATAAAGGGATTTTGGTTTCCTCCCCTGAGCAGCCGCTGAGCCGGTCAGGTTCTCCAGCTCAGTATCGTGCTTGGGTGGACTGCTTCATCTCCCTGGGTTGTTTGATTCTTTTCATTCCCTCTCTGAATTCCCCCTTCCCCCATCCCTGCTTTCCTCCTTTGGCTCCTGTCTCTGTTGCCTTGGCCTGTCATCGTTTCTCCTGCAGCTCCTGGCCACTGACGAGATTGGTCTGAGAGCCCCAGAGCCCATTAACTAATTGCTGGCTGTCGCTGATGCTCTCATCTGTGCTGCCCAGCTATTGCTCGCCACTGAACCCGCTGCCCTGTGGGTCATCCCTCAGGGAAGGAAGGTCATTCCTCAGGGAAGGTCATCCCTCAGGGAAGGAAGGTCATTCCTCAGGGAAGGAAGGTCATTCCTCGGGGAAGGTCATTCCTCAGGGAAGGTCATCCCTCAGGGAAGGAAGGTCATTCCTCAGGGAAGGTCATCCCTCAGGGAAGGAAGGTCATTCCTCAGGGAAACTCATCCTTCAGGGAAGGTCATTCCTCAGGGAAGGCTCAGCTCAGGGGCAAGCGAGGGACACCATGAGCATGCAGGGACAGCAGAGGGTGGGGCTGTTTTGGGATGTGGGGCACTGCCTGTGGTGGATCTTTGAGCCCTGCATGAGGGGAGGAGCTGCTCTGCAGCAGGAGTCGGGTCTTGGACCCGCCTGCAGCTGAGGGACCTTCAGCCATGGGGGATGGACGGGCAGCTTCAGTCTCACACCTGCTCTCCTCAGCTTATTTTGTCTTTTAGGCTGAGCCAGAGACGAGGCAGGGTGGGCACTGTGGCCAGGGCGTGCGGGTGTGAGGGGAGACCTTTGGGTGCTGAGCTGGAGCTCCCAGCCCTCTGTCCTTGCAGCCACCAGCGCCAGTCCCCTGTCACCTCCCTGCTTTGGGCCTGGGAGCCAAGGGACTGGCTGGAGCCCGACCCCGAACATGTTCCTGTGGTGGGTCCATCCACAGGGTCCTGGGTGCAAAATTCAGTGTGTTTGTGAGGTTTTGGCCATTGCAGGGCTGGGTGGGTGAGCGGGTGACGCTGAATCCAGGGGTGGTCGTGCTGTTTCTTTCTCCTTCTCTCCATGGAGAATGTGCTGCTTCCCTTTCTCCTCCTCCTCTCCAAGTCCTGCTTCCCTGCCTGCCCCTCTCCAGGGAGGAGATTCAGGCTTGCAGCGCCCAGAGGGGCTCAGTGGGGGCCCCTTGTCCCTTTGCCTGCAGCAGCCAAACCCCACGGCGTCTCAAGGACATCCCCCGTCCCATTCCGAATGCCAGGAGGGTATTTATTAGCTACAATTCCAAATGCTAATTGATACAAGTCCTTGACTGTCTCCTCTGGAGGGATTGGGAGCCCATTCCCGAAGCCTGGAATGCTGCCAGCTCAGCAATAACGAGATGGGAGCTGTGATAGACGGCCGGGCTGGATGGGAGCCGGTGGCGTGGCTGGGCTGGGGCCGGATGTCATCCTTCATCCAGCTGATAAATACTCTGCTCCGGGAATTTGAAGGGGAGCCAGGCCAAGAACGGAGTGGGAGAAAGGAAATAAAAAGGGTAAAAAACAAGAAAAGGGAAAGACAGATTTTTTAATGTTGGGTGTCTGAAAGGTGGGAGCGAGGGAGGGGGGAAAGGACTGGTCACTCTCACAGGAGCCTTCCTGCTCCCTGCCCCTTCCCTGGCTGACACCTCTGGTCACCGCCTGCCCACGAGGGTGGCAGCTGGTGGCAGGGAAGGGGACGTGCCCGTGAGTGCTGCTGGATCCACCCTGTGCCCGTTCTGCTGGGCTGCAGGTGAGGCTCCACACGGCTCACAGCACCCCAGGGTGTCAAACCCTGCCAGGGGCCACAGCCGGCTGCAGTCCTTGGAGCTCCGCTTTGACCGCAGTCCGTGGAATTGTGCTTTAGCTGCAGTCTGTGGAGCTCTGCTTTAACTGCAGTCCGTGGAATTCTGGTTTAACTGCAGTCTGTGGAGCTCTGGTTTAACTGCAGTCCATGGAATTCTGGTTTAACTGTAGTTCTTGGAGCTCTGGTTTAACTGCAGTTCAAGGAATTCTGGTTTAACTGCAGTTTGTGGAGCTCTGGTTTAACTGCAGTCCTTGGAATTCCTGCTTAACTGCAGTTCATGGAATTCTGGTTTAACTCCAGTCCATGGATTTCCTATTTAACTGCAGTTCATGGAGCCCTGGTTTAACTGTAGTTTGTGGAATTCGGTCCCTGGTTCTGGCAGTGTTTGGGAATGGAAAGAGGAGGTTGGACAGCCCAAGCATTTCTCTCCAGGCCTCTGTGGTGTTGTTTTCCCTAGAGCTGGAGCTCTCCCTGGGCTGAGCTGGGGCTCTCCTGCTTTTCCTGCAGTGCTGAGCCACACAAACTGCTCACTGCTGGCTCTCAGCTCAGTCCCTCAGCCCTTCCCAACCTCCCACCTGCTCTCCAAGCCCCAGCCTGTCCCGAGGAGAGGAAAAGGCTCAGATTCTGACTTTATTCCTCCTCCTTGCACCACTGCTCCCAGCTGGGCAGGGCGTCACAGCCAGCAGTGGAGTGAGGCAGGAGCCTCCAGCATTTGGTGGTGGGTGGAAGAGGGAGGTGAAGCCCTCGCTCCATCCCCTCTTTCCTCATCCCTGAGTTTCCTGTGTCCTCCAGCCTGGAAAGGCCACATCAAACAGGAGGGCAGAGGGAGGTGGCAGGGTTCCTACTGGCAGTGACAGCTGGTGGCTTCTGTGATGTGGATCCCTGTCCAGCAGCTCTGGACTGGAATTTCTCCACTGCTTCCAACGGCGCTGCCCAGCGTGGGTCAGGGTGAGGCTGAATCCAGAGGAATTCGTGAAGGGCAGAGAGGGAAGAAGGAGAAGAGAAATGATTATGGGAAAAGAGATCTCTGGAAAGTTAGCAGCCTGGGGGATGTGGGATTCTTCTCCTCCGTGTTGGATGGAAGCCCCGCAGCTTCAAAGAAGAGAAGTCATCAAATTCCTGCTCCCCGTGTCTGACCAGCACAGGATGCTGGGCTGCTGAGGTGGGAGGGTGCTGCGTGCACCCCCCTCACCTCCCAGCCCCCCTTTAGCAGCTCAGAGCTGTTTTTAACCACAGCAGAGGAGCTGCAGTGAGGCTGGGGAAGCCTGAAGGGCTGGGCACGGAGCCACTGCTGAGTCAAGGCATTCAGCTGCTCTCTCCTCCAGCTGAATTCCAGCTGTGGCACATCAGGGAGCCCAGGTTAACTCTGTAGACAAGCAATCGTTATCCATAAGTGATTAATATTAATGACTAACAAGTTATTAATATTACCAAGCAGTTATTTATTCATTTTCCACAGTTACAAGTGGGCTGTGGTGGGGAAGGGGCCATCGTGGAGCTGCTCCAGAGGCTGGGGATGGGATGCACCCCTGGCCAGGAGAAACCTCTTCAATTCAGAGCATCTTCCACCGGGTTTTTCGGGGAGCTGAGCAGCCCATCATGTGTAAAACACAAAAGTTGTTGCTTTGAACTCAGTCCCTGCTCGGGGATGGAGCGGCTGCAGGAAGCCACTCCAGGAGCTTTTGGTGGATGTTGGTTTGGATAAGGATTCTTGCTGGTTTGTAGCTCTGGGGTGGTGTCCTGCTCTCCAGACAGATCCCAGCTTGTACACAAAGCTGTTCTGCATTTCTCCTGATGCCCACATGCACATTCACCAGGAGTTCAGGCGGGATCCCAGCTCCAAAACAGCCTCCTCCTTCCCCTTCTGCTGAGGACTGGCTTTCCTGGATGACAGCAGGCAGAAACACCAAATCCCTGCTTTGTGCCAGGTCCCTGGACAGAGCCCTGGCTTCTCTGAGCTACCAGGGCAGGCTCTGAGCCTGAGGCTCAGCTTGGCTGACTCTGCAGTGGCCCTGGGGTGTGGGGACAGGGGCTCCTTTCAGTGCTGCTGGAGCATTTGCTCACCATCCCCTCTCCCAGACAAGGGCTCTCTTGTTCCCCGCCTCCATCGATTCCGCAAACATCTCCACGCTTGCGGAATGCCTGGGGGATGAGCCCCCTCCTGACAGCTATTTTGGCGGCATTACTGGATTACAGCAGGATTTTTCCTTTTGCAAGGGAAGTTTGGGTGTTTTTTATATATGAAGGAGATGTTTTCTTGGGACGCTGACCTCAGATCCGTCCCGTTTGATGTGGCTCCAGTGTGGGTTTGCAGCAGCTGGGGTTGTTCTTGTGTTGGCGCTCCTGTCCTTCACCTATCCCATGAGCTGGAAGGGCAGCAGGGCCAGTGCTGAGGTCCCCAAAGCCACATTTGGGGGCACTTTTCTCCTGTGAGTCCCACTGCAAGGGTTTTTTTTCTGTGTGACAACCTCCCTGCAGCTCTGGGACCTGCCTGGCCCAGCAGCCACCAAATGTGCCTCAGGAAAGAGTTTATAAACTCAAGCCAGCTGGTAACAACTCTTCTTTAGACCTGGGTTTATAATTAATGACTTCTAATCAACATTCCTGGCCTGAATTATCACCCTGTGAGTCCATGAAGAGTTTCAGTGTGCCCAGTATCCTGCAGTGAGTTGTCTTACAGGTTGGTTTTGATTTACCCCCCAGCCTGCTCACTTTGCTGAACCCCTGTGCTCCCCATCTCACTCCTTCCCACCCCTGGATCCACAGGGATGCTTGAGGAGCCTGACTCTTTTCCTAAAAAAACCCCAAAAACGTGGCATGGGGATTGTTGAATGTGCTGAGAGTTTCTCCATGTTGTCAAAGTTTCCTTTCAGGGGATGGTGAGGGACTGAGCTGAGCTCCCTGAGCCCGTGGTGCTGGCTCAGAGCTCTAAGTGGGGCTCCAGTCACACAGCAGGTCTGGAGAAGCATTCCTGGCTTTTCCTGAGCAGCTGGAGAAGCATTCCTGGCTTTTCCCACCCCCGTGGGGCTGGCTGGTGTCCCCCTGTCGCCGCTGGGCATCGCTGCCCTGTACCTGTGCCGTGGCTGCTGGGGGGGCTGGAGATAAATGGGATTTACAGTGGAAGGAGGAGGAGAAGATGCTGCCGGGAGTTTATTTCTGTTTCCCGTCCTGTCTGAGCCCCTGTTCCCTCTGAGGTGCTTGGGCTGCTCTTCAGACCTGCAGCTCTTTGTGTCCCTGCCAGGAAACGTCCCAGCAGCAAAGTGAAATCGCAGCTCCTTCCTTGCCCCCTCACTCCGGGGGAGCGGGCGGGGAAAGGCAGCAGGGGATGAGTTACAGTGATGGGTTTAGCAGTGACACCAGTGATTGCCATCAGCTCCAGGGTGCCGTTCCCATCTCCAGCCTTGCTTTGCCTCCCTTCCCTGTCACGCCTCTGAACCGGGGGAATTTTAATGAGGCTTCTTGATTAACTCTGGTTTAGCTCTGCAACGCTTCCTCCATGGAGAAATCTTTGCAGTGCTCTGTCCCGTGGATTCCTCGGTTGGTCTCTGCTCCTGGACGTGGTGTTCAGCTCTTTGCACACTCTGAGCTCTCTGAACTCAACAGGCCCCAGTTCCTGTGACAATGTCCAGTTTGCTTCCACTCCATCCTGGCTGCATTTTGTTTCCTTTTGTTGGTCCTTCCATGGATGAGTGCCTGGCGTGGTGCCAGGTGGAAGTTGTAAGGCCAGGCCAGGACCTGAGCCCGCCGAGGGAAGGACAAAACAGGGAATTTCTGAATGAAAGGAGCGGGGCAGGGGCTGTTTGCAGGGTTGTGATGCCCATGGGGACATGAGGGAGGTCAGTGGCCCCCGGAGCCAGCCCTGCTGTGCACTCCTGAGGGGGTTTGTCACTCGGCCAACACCCCAGCTGTCCCCTCGCTCTGCTGACGCTCTTCCTTCTCTTTTTCAGGGAGCCCATTGGAAAGAAGAGGTCTGGTAAGGACTGCTTTTCTCTCTGCTGCTTGCACCGGCTCCTCCTTGCACCCACAGCCCTGCTCCCTCCCAGCACAGGGACCCCCTCCACCCACCGGGATTTCACTGCAGCCTCCAGGCCCCCAGCCCTTACCCCCTGAGCCTCTGTGGTGCTCCCCAAGGTGGGGCAGGTGCCCACAGCTCTCAGCAGTGCCCTGGCCGCCCCCTTCCACTCCTGGAGGTGTTGTGACTGCTGCTGGACCCCCTATCCCATCCCATCCCATCCCATCCCATCCCAGGGATCCCATCTCATGGATCCCATCCCACCCCACCACATCCCACCCCATCCCAGTCCCATCCCATCCCAGGGATCCCATCTCATGGATCCCATCCCACCCCACCACATCCCACTCCATCCCATCCCATCCCATGCCATCCCATCCCGTCCCATCCCATCCCGTCCCATCCCATCCCATGGATCCCATCCCATCCCATCCCATCCCATCCCATCCCATCCCATCCCATCCCATCCCATCCCATCCCATCCCATCCCATCCCATCCCATCCCATCCCATCCCATGGATCCCATCCCATCCCATCCCGTCCCATCCCACCCCATCCCATCCCATCCCATCCCGTCCCACCCCATCCCATGGATCCCATCCCATCCCATCCCACCCCATCCCATCCCATCCCATCCCATCCCATCCCATCCCGTCCCATGGATCCCATCCCATCCCATCCCGTCCCCTCCCTGCCTCATGCCTTGTCTCCCGTCCTTTTGTTCCTCATCAGGGATAATCCAGAGAATGTCCTCTTTCCTGCAGAGAGGTACTAACAGCTGCTCCGCCCTGGCTCTGCTCTGCCTTTCCCTGGGGGGACACTGCTCCGCTGGGGGGGCAGGCAGCTTCTCACCCCTGCCAGCCGCTGTCACCTCCCCTGTGGCTTTCTGCGGCGCCTGGTGGCACAGGGGGCTGGCACTTGGCTCTGGGCGCAGCTCCGCGTGCCCCGGGTCGTGCTGAGGGTCTGCAGGGCTGGGGATGAGAAGGTTCAGGAGTGCAGAGGGAAGTCTGAGCTGCCTGGGGGCAGGGTGGGGCTGAAAATCTGCCGGTGCAGCAGGACCCTGGCTCCCTTCACCATGGCACCGGCCAGGAGCCTTGGGGAGGGTGGTTGGGTCTGGGGTGCGCAGCCCTTGCTCCTCAAGAGCCTCTGAAACACCCCCCTGTTGGTTTAGGGTTGTTTGAGCTTCCCAAAAAGAGCAGGAGAGAGGAGTGGAAGAGCCTCAGGTCCGTGGGTCAAGGAGGCGTCTTTCAGCTCCTGGAGCTGCAGGTGGTGTAAAAACGGAGTGAGGCTCTTTGGGAAGGAAGGAATGAGCGCTGGCTGCGCGGAGGCTCTGCTGAGATCGGTGCTGGGAAGGATTTTGGCCAGAGAACTGGCACTGCCGCCACCCGTGTGAGCAAACTCGCTTGTTGGTGAGCGGGGTCCTCTTGCAGGAGAGAGGAGAGAGGCGCAGGAGGAATCAGAGGCCTGATTGCACTTTCCAGTGGAGCTGCGGGTCCATCCCTCCTCCAGGAGCTGATGGTGCCCCTGTGTTTCACTGGGACTGCTGCTGGGACGCAGATGGGAAGCTCTGCTGGTGGTGGGGGCTCCTGGTTTGGATCTGTTCTCATGGGCTGAGTGCTCTCCCGTGGGATTCACTGGGTTTTACTGGGATTGGTTAAAAGCCTTTTCTGCTCAGCCTCTGGATGCTCTGCGCCCAAGCAGCACATTGGGACCGTCATTTTAAATCTCCCACGAGCTGCAAGCGCAGCCTGGCTCTGTTCTGAAGGGAAGGGCTGAGAAAAAGAGGAAGAAAATTCCTGCTGCATAACTCAGTCCAGTGAGGGCAGAATCCAATTTAAGGACGCTGCCTGTTAGAGAGGCAGGAGTTCTCTGCTGAGAAGGAAGAGTTTGGATAACATCCAGGGCAGAGCCTGCTCTGGCAGGGCAGGATGTGCTGTTCTGCCCCTGGCAGCAGCCTCCAGGGAAAGGTTTTTGCTCTCAGTAACGCTGCGCAGGGTTGATGCCTCGTGCCAGACGCGTTCAGGGATTCATCTCGCTGCCTTGCGTTTGCTGGCAGCAGAATCAGGATTTGGTTCCGCTGCTGTCACCCCAACTCCTTCTATAGCTTGAGGAGATCCCTGATGGTTCACTGTGTCATCCAGCCAGCCCTGCTTCGAGGTAGCAAATCTGCAGCAAGGCACAAAAAAATCCCCCTCTACTCCAGGATGTCCCTGAGGAGGGGTCATCCAACAGCTGCTAACGAGCAGAAATCACGAGGATTTTCCAAGAAGTGATTTCCCAATTGCCAGAGAGGGGCTGAACTGCTCTTGAGCAGCGTTGGAAAGAGCTCCGAGGTCCTGGCAGCAGCAAGCCGGGTTTGGAAATGGGATTTGAGCAAACACTGGGGCGCAGAGTGGGTCAAAGTGCTGCTCCCCTGGTCACCACGAGACTCAGATGGTATTTGGAGTTTCGAGGAGGGCCTGGCGGGTTGTGAGCACTGGAAATAAAATCTGCTTTCTTTGCTTAGCTTTTTTTACCAGCATTTGTAACCCCACCTGCCTGAGCCTGCGGCGTGGGCTCTGCACAGCTTGCAGGGGGTGGGTTGTTCCCCAGATTTTGGGGCTCTGCCTTGGCCACCGATTTGGGGATGTCTAAAAGCAGCCATTCCCTTCGGTCCCTGAGGCTGTTCTGAGCGTTTCTGTTCTCTCTGCCTCTCTCAGCTCCACAGAAAGCACAGATGGAGAGCCACGGGTTCGTGCAGGAGAACCTGCAACTGCCTCCAGGGTTTATATTTGGGTGGAGCTGCCCGAGGAGGCTGGCAGAGACCTCAAATGCCCCTTTGCCAGTTTGGTTAAAACCAAATTTTTTAAGGCATTAGGCAAAGGCTGGAGTGAACAACAGGCTTCAAACCCAGATACCTGTGCCCCTAATTGAGTGCTGAGCTCTTTGTTTCCCTCTGGGAGCACCAACTTCCAGGCTCTGCCAGAAGTTCCTCACTTTTGGCACTTGCAAAGCCAGAGGCTGGGAAGGCTGGAGACATCACAAGCTGCTTTCCTGTGTGCCCATGTCCCTTTTGCCGTGCTGTGGAATGTCCCTGCGGTGGCAGAGACACCCCAAACCCCTCGGTGTTTGTTCTGAGGAGAGGCACTGAGAACACAGCAGCCCTAGGGGAACTCTGAAACTCCCCTGGTGAATTTCCATGGGATTGCTTTCCAGATTCTGGAGGAATCCCTGGAGAGATGAGAGGGTTTGCAAAGAACTCAGCCCAGCGTTCAGTGCCCATTTCACGTGAGAGCAGAGCTGATCATCCCAAACTCCTCAGGTCTGGGGGAAGAGGGGCTGTCCTGGGAGCTCTGGATCTGATCCGCACAGGCAGAGGAGGAAGGGACTTTATCCCTTCATTTTTGGGAGAGGCTCTAGGCAAAGGCTGGAGTGAACAAAAGGCTTCAAACCCAGATACCTGTGCCCCTAACTGAGTGCTGAGCTCTTTGTTTCCCTCTGGGAGCACCGATGTCCAAGCTCTGCCAGAAATTCCTCGCTTTTGGCACTTGCAAAGCCGGAGTCTGGGAAGGCTGGAAACATCACAGGCAACCCCATTATCTGTGAGATTTCCTGCTGGGTTTGAGCATCTCAGCCCTCGGGTGAAAGGCCACGGTTCTGGCCAAACAAAACCTTGCAAGGATTTTTGGGCTGGCTGAGAGCGAGGTCGGTGCTCTGGGATGTGCTGAGTGCCTCTCCTGCATCCAGGCTGAGCATCAGCCCTGCGGGCCCAGCCCGGGGACCTCGGTGGTCCCTCGGCTCCATGGATTCCCCTTTCCCAGGCCACATTAGCGCCGCTGTCACAGCTGAGGGTGCGCAGTGCGCGCTCCTGCCTGAGCTGTCTGCAATCCCGCTCTCCTGTGGGATAGATTCCCGCTCCCCTCCCAGCTGCAGAGCTTTGGTGCTGTCTCCCACCTCCCTGGCAAGCTTTACACCCTTGCTGTTGGGAGCAGCCCGAGTCTGGCCGTGCCCAGGGCGCTGTTGCTGGCTCCAGGCTGTGTTTTTGCGGTGGAGGACGATTTGGCTCAGGTGAAGGTGCTCCAAAAATGAACGCCCACCTCTTCCTCCAAGCTCAGTTTACCGCTTCTCTTGCTGGTTTAATGGGCACGTTGGAGCATCCAGAATTGGCTGCCGGAACTACAAATACCCTCAGAGGCCTGGGTGTAATTACAGCCGGGGAGGCAGAAAGGGGAGCACTTAGCTCTTGCTACAGTTGTTATTCTTCTCTCAGGGGCTGGGTAGATCCTCTTGGAGCACAAACCTTTAATCGAGCTCCTAGAACGGATAGTCCCAGCACCCACCATTCACTTTGGGGGGCTATTTTTAACTCTCCCTGCTGCCCCACATCTGGGTTTTGGTGTGGAGGAGGCTTCCATGAGCAGGAACAGATCCTCTGCACTGGGCCAGCTCACCTGGAGCTCTGCAGAGTGCTGTTTATAGCAGGTGGACACAGACAATTTCCTTCCTTTTCCTTTAAATAACACTGTCCCGCAGACACGTGGTTCCTTTAAATCTTGGCCGTGGTCTGGCATTCTCACAACCAGCTGGCAGAGGCTGTGACCTCCTGAACAGAACTTCTCCAGGAGGCAGCAGGACATCCTGGGAACCCTGAGGACCTGCTAGAGCTTGTCCTTCGGGGTGAGGGTGGCACCTGAGGTTTCCCATGCCCTGGAACAGGTTCTCCCATAGGAAAGATCTGCTGAGAACCTCTGATGTGATTTGGGAGCAGCTGGTGCAGGTGTGTTTGCCATGGAAACCCGTTCCTGGTACGAGGCTGAATTCCTGTGCTGCATTTCCCCCAGCTGTCCCAAGGAACCCCCTCTCTCTGTGGAGTTTCACACCCCTTGGAGCCTGGGAGGGGATTGTCCTGTATTTCTGCCCTGCCTGGCCCAGGTGGGATTTCTGCCCTGCCAAAATTTGAGACTCAGATAAAGCACTGGCCCTGCAAACTCAACACCTGCACTCAGGTGTGTGATTCTTTTGTGTCACTTGTGCTGAGCACTCTCCTCTTTCCAAAGCGCTTCTCAAGTGTCAATTAAACCTTACCACACCAGGGGAGACCGGAATAATACAGCAGTGCCTTCCTTGATGGGTGGGGAAGCTGCAAGGCAGAGTGCTGGGTTGGAAGCCAGAGCTCGGGAAAATCCACAAACACCAGAGCTTTATGTCCAAAAAGGAGACAGTGGAACTTTTTTTGAATGAAGGCAGAGAATCCACTGGGGCACATGCCCGGGGGTTTTTCCCCCTCGAGGTTTTTGAGATGTAGCTTCCTTTTTAAACTCCCAGCCACGTGCTTTCTTTCCTTTTTAAACTCCCAGCCACATGCTGTCCTCTTCCTTTCCCCTTTGCTGAGGTACCAGAAGGTGCAGCCTTCCCAAACTGCCTTCCACATATCCCCCCTTGAACCTGGCGTTTTACCCCAAAGTTCAGAAGCTCAGCCTCGTGCAGACCCTTCTGTTTCAGGAGCCAGACTCTCTGGGCTCTGCAACAAACCTGCTGCCCAAAGTCAGTAGAGACATTAAAGCCTCATCTCAAAGACGTGAACGCCCATCCCTTCAGGCACCAAATTGTTTGTAAAGACATCAGGACACATCTTTCCTCTCAAATTGTCTTTGCAAACCCTGGTTTGTAACAACCTGGAATGTTTCAAACGTTTTTCAAACCCCCTGCTGACTTCTCCGTGTCCTCTGCACCAGCTGTGGCAGGTAAATTCAGAGAATAACCGGACAGTGACAGTCCACGTTAGCCCAGTAATCCTTGTAGGTGATCCGTGGCTGCTGATAGCCACAGAGGTCTCCCATCCTTTTCTTCCAGCTGGGAAGTCCCAGATCTCTGGGGCGTTAGAGATCAGTTTAAAAGATCAATTTAAAACGATTCCAGTGACCTCAAGTAACGCCTCGATCGACTGAAAAAGACACCAATGACCTCAGGTAACCTGAATGACCTCAAGTAACCCCAGTCAGGGCTTCAAATGACCTCAAATAAACCCAAATGACCTCAAGTAACCCCAGTCAGGGCCTCAAATGACCTCAAGTAACCCCTGGATCAATTAAAAAATACTCCAATGACCTCAGGTAGCCCCTAATACCCTCAGGTAATCCTGACCAGGATTCCAGTGACCTCCAGAAACCACAAATGAACTAAAATAACCCCTCTCAGGGACTCCAATGACCTCCAGAAACAACAAATGAACTAAAATAACCCCTCTCAGGGACTCCAATGACCTCCAGAAACAACAAATGAACTAAAATAACCCCTCTCAGGGACTCCAATGACCTCCAGAAACAAATCTCAAATGACCTCAAGTAACCCCTACAGAGACACCAACGACCTCTAGTAACCTCCAAATGACCTCAAGTCACCCCTAGCAGGACTCAAATGACCACCAGTAACCCCAAATGAACTAAAATGACCCCTACCAGGACTCCAGTGACCTCACACACATTCACCAGCAGTGGGTTAACAAAATGCACCTGCCCATCTTTCCCACTTGGCAAAAGAACATGTGAACAGTTGGTCCCCCTTTGGCAGAAAATCCATAAAGTTCCCGTGTCCACCACGGAGACATTAGAACCCTTTTCGAAGCTGTGAACACCCATCCCTTCACCCGCCAAACCGATTGTAAAATCAGCTTTCATCATGGTGGGGAGGAATCCCGGACGAGGGGTTTCTCGAGATTTTTGTGCTTCTCGGAGGTTTTTGGGGGCAGACGGGGAAGTGCAGTGGGGCTCTGGGTACCTGAGTGCCCCAGTCCTGGTTCATGGGGGATGTAACCAGGGAATGCCCAGCTGGACACGGGGCCCTGGCAGTGCCCTGGCGCTCCCTGGCATGTGGGGAAAGGGGAGCTGTGCTCCGTGCAGGGGACACTCGTGTCCGTGGCGTGGTGACGGATGTTGGTGGCGAGTTCTGCCGCCGCAGCGGGCAGTGCCAGGCCGGGGCAATCCATATCCAGAGCTCTGTCCCAAAGGAAAACGTGCTGCAGAGCACAAACCGGGCACCAGGCTGGGCTCGCTGCCCTCCAGTGACACCCGGGGCTGGCAGTGTCCCCGTGTGTCCCGATTATCCTGTAGTGCTCCTGGGATCCCGGCTGTTCTCCCCTGTCCTGCTGTATCCTGCCCTGTTCCCGGTGTCCCGGTTATCCTGCAGGGCTCCCGGTGTCCCGGTTATCCTGTCCTGCTCCCAGTGTCCTACAGTGCTCCCCAGTATCCCAGTTTTCCTGCAGTTCTGATATCCCGACCGTATCCTGCCATTCTCCCGGTGTCCCGGTTATCCCATGGTTTTCCCGGTTATCCCGCAGTTTTCCCGGTGTCCTGGTTATCCCGAGGTTATCCCGGTTATCCTGTGGTTATCCTGTGGTTATCCCGGTTATCCCGAGGTTATCCCGGTTATCCTGTGGTTATCCTGTGGTTATCCCGGTTATCCTATGGTTTTCCCGGTTATCCCGCAGTTTTCCCGGTTATCCCACAGTTCTCCCGGTTATCCCGCCGTTATCCCGGTTATCCTACTGTCCCGGTTATCCCGCGGTTCTCCCGGTTATCCCACGGTTCTCTCGGTTATCCCATGGTTATCCTGGTTATTCCATGTTTTTCCCGGTTATCCCGCAGTTTTCCCGGTTATCCCGGTTATCCCACAGTTTTCTCGGTTATCCCATGGTTATCCTGGTTATTCCATGTTTTTCCCGGTTATCCCACAGTTTTCTTGGTTATCCCATGGTTATCCTGGTTATTCCATGTTTTTCCCGGTTATCCCACAGTTTTCTTGGTTATCCCATGGTTATCCTGGTTATTCCATGTTTTTCCCAGTTATCCCAGTTTTCCCGGTTATCCCGGTTATCCCGCAGTTTTCCCGGTTATCCCGGTTATCCCGCGGTTCTCTCGGTTATCCCATGGTTATCCTGGTTATTCCACGTTTTTCCCGGTTATCCCGCAGTTTTCCCGGTTATCCCGGTTATCCCGCGGTTCTCTCGGTTATCCCATGGTTATCCTGGTTATTCCACGTTTTTGCCGGTTATCCCGCCGTTCTCCCGGTTATCCCGCAGTGCCACCTGCCGCCGGTCCAGCTCCGTTCCCGGGCGATCCCGCAGCTCCCGGCTCTCCTTTTCCCGGCCGCACGAACGCTGTGTTCCCGCTGCGCTCCGCCTCCCCTGCCCCTCCCCGGGGTATTTTTCCCGTTTTTCCTGCCAGGGCCCCGGGCCGTGCGCAGGAGGAGCTGGGCAGGGAGCGGAGCAGAGCAGGGGGATGAAGGCAGAGGGGGATGAATGCAGCGGGGGATGAACGCAGAGGGGGATGAATGTAGAGGGGGGTGAATTCAGTGGGGGATGAATCCAGCGGGGGATGAATCCAGCGGGGGATGAATCCAGCGGGGGATGCTGCCCCGTCCTACACACACCTCCGGCCGGGGCTCCGCGGCTCTTCGGCCCGGCTGAGCCCGCCGCAGGCTCCGCGTTTTGGGGCAGCGATGTGCGCAGGAGGGTCCCCGACACCCCGGGCTGCCGGCAGCTCCTGTGCCGCTGCTGGCTGGCAGAGGTCTCACCCGGCTGCTGGTTTGATCCCTCTCTCCCCCTCACCCTGCCCGAACCTCTGGCTCACCCCTCTCACGCCGGGGCTCCCCGGGGTGTCCTGGAGCTGCTCGGTGCCCTGGGGACGGCGCTGACCTGGCACACGGGTCGGTTCTTGTCCCCCCCCTGTGCAGGAGCTGACGGTGCCTCGGCCGAGCCCCTGGTGCTGGAGCAGTATGTCGTGGTGGCCGACTACCAGAAGCAGGAGAGCTCGGAGATCAGCCTGTGCGTGGGCCAGGTGGTGGATATCATTGAGAAGAACGAATCAGGTACAGGGAGCCGGGCTCGGTGCAGGGGTCCGGGGGCTGCGCAGGAGCAGTGCCGTGCTGTCGGCGTCCTCCTTAAGCAAAACAGCCCCCAGGTGAGCTGAGGTGGGCTGTGGAGGGAGCAGCTTTGGTCCGTGAGCGTGGACGAGGCTTCGGGGCTGATTTCCCCTGGTGCCGAGCGCCCGGCCGAGCGCCGTCCACATTGGTCAGTCTCCACTTTGTGCCTCTTCGTGCTGGGAAGCTTGGCTGACGTGTCCTGAAGGACAAAAGCCACCCCTGGGCCTGGCAGGCTGGTTTTAGTGGCAGAGGGGGACGCTCTCGTGGTGGCCGTGAAAGCCTTCTCTCCTGTGGGAATTCACAATTCCTGTGGGCAGCAGCCGAGCTCTTTGCTTGCTTCAAAACTTCAACTTGCACTTAACCTCTGCAAAGGGACTGAGCCACGTCGTGGACACAGCTTCTGGAGCTTGTGGAGAATTTATTCCCTGAAGCTTACAGAAGTGGCTTGTTTTGGGGGGAGTGAAACCCTGAAAATAGATTTTAACTTTCTGGAGAGCTGCTCCGCAGAGGATCAGTTGCACCAGCAGCTCTGTTTGAGAGCCAGAGAAATAAAAGCAACCCTGAAGCAAATGAAACGATTAGCACAGCCAGCTCAAAAGCTGTGGAAAATCGTTTATTTATCAAAGGTCAGCCCTGCTTTTCCCTCCCATGCAGGTAGCTGATTCCCTCCCCGACAATCTAGTTATCTTTCTAAATGACTCACTGGGGGGGTTCTGAGGGCAATGCTCAGTCTTTATTTTTCCCCCTAAAGACACAAATTGTGCTTTTAATAACGAGCAGCAAGCGTTGGTTTTGATTGGACACACAGGGGGGGCCCAGAATTGCTTGTGGCCCCTCTGGAGCTGGCTGGGCTTCCACTGGGAGAGATGATGTTTTAAATCCTGCGTTTGCTGGTGGCTTTTCAGTTCTGCTGTTTCCGCAAAAGTAAAGAAGGCGAGCGCAGCAGGACTCGGCTATCGATTCACGCACAGCGTGTTCATCTCCGCTAATTAGCCCAGGCTTGCTGACCCACACTGAGGGAAAATGAACCATGAAGGGGCAGAAAAAACCGAAAGCAAATGCAGTGGCTGGAGCCATTCGGCTCTCGGAGCCTCTCCCGGCTTTCCTGGGGAGGGAATTGTACTTTCAGATGTCACTCAGCTGCAGTTCTCCTGTGCTTGGCTCTGTTGCTTTGGGGTCACCCCAGCTTCCTGTGGAGATGCAAGAAAGGGGTCACAGCCCCCCCAGACACGTGGTTTGGAGGGAGGGAAGGAGGTTTTGGCCGGTGTGAGCCCTTGGCTGAGCCTCCTGCTGTTTTTCCCCTCAGGCTGGTGGTTTGTGAGCACGCTGGAGGAGCAAGGCTGGGTGCCAGCCACCTGCCTGGAGGCCCAGGATGGAGTCCAGGATGAGTTCTCAATGCAACCTGATGAGGGTAAGAAGCTGCTGGAGGCATCTGCCCCAGCTTCCTCTACTGGAAGCACCGCATCACCCTCCCTGAGTGGGGCAGGGTGTGAGCCTGGGGGAGGAAAAACCCAGGAACAAAACCTGGGAAAAGGAAGGAAACCTCAGGAATGCTCCTGCCTGCCCCATGCTGCAGCTACACCCTGCTGGTGTATCCAGGGGCCTTTCTGCTGCTCCACAGAGGTGCCACCTCCAGGGAATGCTACCCCCAGTGCCTCCAGTTGGCCCAGGGAGCTGTTTCACCTGCCCTGGAGGAGGAGCAAAGCCCGAATCTTTGGACAATGCGTGTGACCTCAACACGTGCAGAACAGAGAGCACACGGTGTGGGAATAGCACGGTTCCAGCGGGAATAGCAAGGTTCCAGCCCGTCCCTGGAGCAAATCCAAAGTGCCCCTGGATCACACATCCTTCCCAGTGACTCCAAAGCAGAGCAGCAGCTGGCTCAGCCCCTCGGCTGGGCAGCTGGAGGTGGAGGGGGGCTCAGCCTGGGGAGGGCTCCAGGTGAGCAGAGCCTCTGCGTCAGCCCCGTCTCCTCCTGGACCTGAAGTGCCACCTCCTTACGTCCTCTCTTGTCCTTCTCCTGCTTCCCCACCATGCTGTTCCCAGTGCCGTGGAGATACTGGTCTCTGCCCAGGCACCTTGGCCGCCGCCGGACTCTTGGGGACTTGTACACCACTGGATGGGGTCAAGGTGGACCACACAGAGACTTTCTTGGCTGCCCCTGTGTTGTGCTTGCAGCCTTGCGTGCATGTTGGCTTGCTGTGCATGTGTCAGCCCTCAGAGCGTGCTGCCCCTGCTCCTCAGCCTTCCCTGAGGCCCCTCGTGTGCACATCCCTCTCCTCTCTCAGCTGCTCCTTCTCGTGTTCCGTTTTGGGCTCAGAAACTGCAGTTCCTGCTCTTCCCCAGTGCACACACGCGTGCAGAATTCTTGCAACTGCTGCCTGGGTTCCTGGAGAAACCACGAGCCCTGGGGTTTGTGCCTCAAGGTGGGGTCAGGAGCAGAAGAGCCACCTTGGTCTTGCTGGATTGACATTCTCTGCTTGGTATCCTCTGCATGAAGGGGGTGGGAAGTCAGACCCTTCCAGAGCCACTCCCAGAACACAAATCCAGGAAACCAGGGGGTACAGGGGTGTCCAAGGGGTGGATTTTGGGGGCAGATTTCTCCCCAAATGGCCTTCACCCTGTTGTGAAGCACAGGCAGTTGTTTCCCTGTGTTTCTCCCAGAGAGGAAGCTGAGGGAGAGCGGAGGGTGGCTGGACCCCTTTGTCTGACATGTCTGCATGGCTTTAGGATGTTCTCCTTCCTCCTGAAGGGAAGAACATCCACATCCCTGCTTAACATCCCCTGTCCTGGTGGACACGACATCAGGTTCTTCTCCAGGCTCCCCACATGGCTTTGGCCAACGTCCTGGGGGTTAAATGGTGAAGTTCTGCTGCTCTAGAGCAGTTTGAGGGCACCTCTGTGTGCATGGGGCTGCCCCCTCATGCCTGTGGGACTTCTCTCCCCTCACAGAGGACAGTTCCTCTTTAGAGACTCTGAGAATGAAATTCGAGCTGAAATGGATGCCTGGAAGAGCTTCTGTGATGAGCTGTGAAGTCATTAGTCCTAAAGGAGAGGAGAAACTGTTTTAGAGAACTTCTTGGGCCAGAGCAGCTCGCCAAAGTTTACATTTCCAAACACATTTCACCGTCATTTCCCTTTGAATGGTCGTGTATCTCTATGTGTTTGCACCTAAATTACGAAGAGTTATCACTTGTGTGAAGCACTTCATGGCTCAGACAGTCCCTTCTTCCAACAGAGGAGAAGTACACGGTTATTTACCCCTACACTGCCAGGGACCAGGACGAAATGAACCTGGACAAAGGGGCCGTGGTGGTGGTGATCCAGAAGAACCTGGAGGGCTGGTGGAAAATCAGGTACTGTCCCATGTTGTGTTTGATCTTCTTTTTGCCAGGGTTGGGATTAAATTCTGCAGACGTTGTTTTGTGTTCGGACTCAGATGTTAATTAATTCTTATCTGTATTGTAGTATCACAAACGGTGAGTTCTACAGCACTTCCAGCTAACAACCTAAAAATGGAGCCCCCTCTATCTCTCTACAAGGCCTTTTAAGGATAAACTGTCCAGTTACAAAATGACACCTGAATTATTTTTGCTTTTAACCCAATAACCAACCACCCAAGGTCCACAGTGCGGATTTTTCTGTGCAATTACAAAATCCCACCCAGACCATGGAGAAGAAAGTGAAAAAGAAGGACTCAGCCTCTGCCTCAAATCCTCCATCCTGCTTTATCGCTATTCCTGTATTCTAAACCCTTAAACTCTGAGTTTTTCACCCTGTGCTATCACACACTTCTATCCAAACCCCACAGCCACAATCCCAGTGCTGTCACTCCATTTTGGGAGCTGTTCCATGGCCTCAGGTCAATGCAGTGTTTGCTGGGGGGTCAGAGCCTGCCAGCACAGAAACTCTGGAATTCCCAGTGCCCAGGGTTCCAGCAGTGTCCCAGACCCTGCAGCTGGGGCTGTGGGATTTGTCCATTCCCAAGGCAAGTCTGTGAGCTGGGGAGGGCAGAGCAGCAGAACCCATTTCTCTCCATCCTGACGGATTTGATGTTCAAGCACAGCTTAGGTTGAAAATCTTCGAAATGCCCTGATTTCCTCTGCTGGGAGGTGGCTGTGTCCTCCAGCAGTGCCAGGGCGCGAGAGCTTTAGCGGGGTGTCACATCCTGCCGATGGGAAATCCCACAAATGTCCCAGGGCAGGCTCTGGCTGGAGGCTCCTGCAGGGCATGGCCAGGTCTGGGCCAGCTCTGCTGAGCGCAGGGAGTGCTGAGCCAAAGGCTCCATCCCATCCCGAGCTGAGGGTTGTTTTCTGCTGTTTTCTCTTCTCTGTGGTCGAGCAAATGGCCGGGCTTGCTCAGGGTGGGAGCACACTCTGCAATTTTCTTAACCTCACTCTGAACCTGTACTCCTGGCAGCAGCACAGCCCCAGAACACACATCCACTGGCGTTTGGAGCAGAGGAGAGCTGCCTCAGGGGCTCAAAGAGCGATTACAAGCTCAGTAGCTGGTGCCCTCTGAAAGAGGTGGCAGCGGGGAGTCTCTGGCATGGCAGGGGCACTGTGGATGTGGTTTTTCAGTCAGGTCACAGGGCTGGTTTCTCTCCTAAGCAGATTGAGAGCAGGGAAGGGATCCAGGCTGCCAGTAGGGAGAGGCTTGTGCTCCCTCCAAAGACCAGGTGCACCGATCCCAGCAGCAGCCCTCTGGATTTTCCCTCTGCTTTCCCTGCCAGAGCCCTTCATTCCTGAACTGGTGCCATTGCTGGGGTGAACTCCGGGCTTCAGAGCCCGGCCCTTGGCCCTAGCTGGGGCCAGCTCGTGTGGGAGCATTAAGTCCCGAGGGAGCTCTCCTGGCGCCATGGGGAGCCTGGCAAGCTCCTCTTGCCCGGAGCCGGCGGTGCCTTCAGCCAAGGTGCGTGCTGAGCTCCGGGCTCACGTCCCCGGCGTGTCCCAGGGGCTCCGTGCGGTGACGCTGCTGTCCTTGTCCCCACAGGTACCAGGGCCAGGAGGGCTGGGCCCCCGCCTCCTACCTCAGGAAGGGCAATGGAGATGTGTTCCCACCCAAGCTGGGCTCGGGCTCCTCGGCTCCCTCCAGTGCCCTGGACCTGGATGGGCTCTCCCGGCAGCAGGTGGTGGCCAGCAGGGACAAGGACGGGCTGGGGGCACAGAGGGACGGGAGGCTGGAGAGCCGAGCTCTGCCCAGCGCCGACATCCGACGCAGTAAGTGCTGGAAAAACCCTTCTTCTGACCCAGAGCTGGGGCTCCTGAGGGGCCTGCTCAAAAGCCAGAAACTCAACAGCATCTGGAATTCTTCCTCCACAGAGTCGCCAAAGATGAGGCAGAGGCCACCTCCCCGCCGAGACCTCACCATAGTAAGTGCCAGCTGGTGTGGGAGAGCACAGGGGGTGGGAGGGGAGCCCTGCAAGGAGCTCTGGTCGCTGGTTGGCATCTCGTCCCCGTGCCTGGACGTGGTGTCACGCCTGCTGTACAAACACACTGATGGGGTTTGTGTTTTCCTGTCACAGCCCCGTGGTTTGAACCTGCCCAAGCCTCCCGTCCCCCCTCAAGTGGAAGAGGAATATTACACCATTGCTGACTTCCAGACCACCATCCCTGACGGCATCAGCTTCCAGGCAGGAATGAAAGTAGAGGTGAGACTGTCGCCTTCCCTTCACACATCTTCATTCAGGGCAGTGCTCCTGCCTCCCATTGCCCTGGGAGCTGTTTCAGGCAGGAGCTCCCCTTCCAGGCCAGGGAGATCTGCTCCCCGTGGTGCTCCGGGTGCACACCAGGCGTGGTTTTGTGTCTGTTAACATTCCAGACTCTGAGAGGGAGATAAAAACCTGTAGGAGCTCAAGAGACTTTGGCCCCACACCGTTCTTGGTGGCCTCCTGTCCCCCAAAGTGTGAGTGCTCTGTTTGAGCAAATGGAAAATAAACCTGAATGGGTTTACACCACAAAACATGCCTTGAATGGGGTTAGAGATGGGAGCTTTTCCTCCTAGTTAAGCCAGGTGTAAAGTTAAAAGCCCTTCCGAAATTCCTGGCACACCCTCTTCGCTGGCAGAGCCCCTCCTGCAGGAGGGATTTTGCTTTCCCAGCGTTCGGATGTGATGTACGCCTCTCCAGGAGGATTTTTTCTTCAGGGCTGCCCCAGCCCGGCCCCAGCCCGGCTCCTGGAGCTGCAGAGAGGCTGGGCACTGTGGGATCCGCCCGGGATCGCTGCTGGCTGATTGCTCCAACAGTGCCACGCTGTGGCCACCGCCAGCTCCGGGAGCTCCGGGAGGGGCAGACACAGCTCAGCAGCTCTCCCTCAGCCCTGTTCCCTCCCTGGCAGCCAGCACCAGGTGCCCCTTCCCCTTAGGACACCAATCCTGGGATCCCACGGCTTTTGGCTGGAGCAGCACGAGGCTGGGTGTGTCGCCCTGCCATCACTGATCTCCGAGACCCTTGAGCGCAGAGCGGCTGTCTGAGGTCTCCTTTCCCCCCTGGCAGGTTATCGAGAAGAACCTGAGCGGCTGGTGGTACATCCAGATCGAGGAGAAGGAGGGCTGGGCCCCTGCCACCTTCATTGATAAGTACAAGAAGACCAGCAACGCCTCCAGGCCCAATTTCCTGGCTCCCCTTCCCCACGAGCTGGCCCAGCTGCGGCTGGGCGACACGGACGGCGGTGCCGGCGAGGAGGTGACAGGGCCCTGCCGACCTCTGCCAGAGGCTCCTCCCAACGGCATGGACTGCGCTGGGAGGTGGGGAAAGGACTGGAAGGGGAAGGAGGCTCCTGACAGCGGGGACCTGTCCTTCGCCGGGGGCTACGAGGAGATCTCGGACCGCGACGCGGAGGAGAAGCCCAGCCTCCCGCCCAGGAAGGAGTCCATCATTAAATCAGAAGGGGAGTTACTAGAGAGGCAGAGGCCTCCCCCCAAGCCCCCAGGCATGATTTTGCCCATGATCCCACCCAAGCAGTCGGCAGCCCCGAAGGACAGCAAGAAGCCGGAGCTGAAAGCGGAGAAGGGCAAACTCTTCCAGCTGAAAAACGAGATGGGACTGGAATGCGGGCACAAGGTGTCGGCCAAGGAGGTGAAGAAGCCGAACCTCCGGCCCATTGTCAAGCCAGCCAAGCCAAAAGCTGAGCCTGCGGAGGACAAACCCGAGCCCATCACTCAGAACCCATTCTTGAAATCGAGACCTCAGATCAGGCCCAAACCCGCCGCGTCCCCCCGGACCGAGCCGCCCCCAGCCGATGACAGACTGGACATTTGCAGCCTGCGGAGCAAGCTGAGACCTGCCAAGTGCCCAGAGAAACCCTCGGAGCAGGACCCCGCCGCCGGGGAGAGCTCCTTCAGCGGCGCCGCCATCTCTTCGGAGGCCTGCGGGAGGTTTCCGGAGCGGCCGGGCCTGGAGAGCAGAGCCCTGCCCAAGCTGGACGGTGCCCCCAAGGAGGCACTGCCCAAATCTCCCCTGGGCCCAGCAAACCCGCCCTGTGCCAGGGACGCCGCCCCTCCGCAGCGCCCCGTGGTGCCACCTCGCAGGCCGCCCCCTCCCAAGAAGATGGGGGCTCCCGTCCCCGTCCCCGCCGAGCCCCGGGGCCCGGCACGGGAAGCTCCCGAGGTCAGGCCCTCGGCGGTGCCAGGGAGGCCCATGCTGGTCCCTCCCAAAGCCAAGCCCTTCCTCTCTGCCTCCGTGCAAGACGAAGCCAAAGCCAGGAGCGGCGTAAACCCAAAGGTCGTCTCCAAGCCCGTGGAGAGAGCAGGGGAGGCCAAGGAGAGGCCCTCAGCGCCCGCCTCCGGCCCGGACCTCTCCAGGGAAGCTCTCTACGTGGCGGTGGCGGATTTCGAAGGTGACGAGGAGACCAACAGCTTCAGAGAGGGGACTCTGTTCGAAGTTCGTGAGAAGAACAGCAGCGGCTGGTGGTTCTGCAAGGTGCTGGCGGGGGGGCCGTGCTGGGAGGGCTGGATCCCTTCCAATTACCTGCGGAGGAAGCTGTAGCCGCTCCTCGGCCCGCACGGCCCCAGGCTCCCCCGGTCTCTCACCTGAGTATTTAATGAGCAGATTAATTTATGGTTTTCTGTAAGGCTGGCTTTGGAAGAGAAGATAATAATTGAGATCCCGCGCCTCCCCAGCCAGAGGCCCTTGGCAGCTGCTGGAGGAAGCGGCTCGGCCTCCCCTTGCCCACCCATCCTCCTCCTCACCTTCCCCAAAGGAATTGCCTCCCCTGGTTCTCTGTGCTGGGGACATGGACCTTGAGGGACATTTTGCCACCTCCGTGGAGAATTGGAGAGAAATCCAGCAGCCACCAGCTGGAATGGGACCAGTGAAGGAAATCACAGAAGGATTTGCCTTTCCCTGAAGCTCAGGGTGTTTAGTCCAGGGGTGTAGCAGAGCCACGGGGAATGTGGCAAAAAAGGAGGAATGATTGCTGAGAACAGGTTGCTGCAGCTCTGCCTCTGGCTGAGAGCTGTGCTGTCCTCCCCCTGCACGGGGATCATCCCTTGCTCCTTCCCTGCTCTACGATGACAAGTGTTAACTTCAACATCCTCCTGGTGGGAAAAAAAAAAAAAAAAAAAAAAAAGGGGAAAACACACCCTCATTTAACAGGTCCTGTCTGTGCTGGCCGGGACGGCTCTCAAGCTTCTCCCCTGCAGTACTGCAACCAAACGTCAGAGGGGTTTTGCTGCCGGAGCTGAGGAATTCTATGCAAGGCACAGAGGACCGGAACGACCCCAAAAAAAAAACCCCTGGAAAAGGGATGCTTTGCTCTCCTCCCCACACAGACTGCCCTGCCTGTTGGACTAGGAGGGGACCACCCCTTCCAGGACCCACTGAGCTCCCCGGGAGCCGGGTCCTTCCCTCGGTGCTGATAGGATCAAGTGCAATCCACAATGTGGGAGCTGAGCTCCTCATCACCGCCGGTTCTGAGGCGTGCCTGGTGCTCAGGGGCTGCCTGCCTTGTTTGCCACCCCACCTGCCCGTCCTCCAGGTGCTTCCATTTCACCCCCATGGGCCAGGCTGGCTTGGAGGAGCTTCTGGGCAAGCAGAGCCTGGGGTTTTTCCATGCTGCCATTCCTGCCTTGCCCTCAGTGCTGCTTATCCCAGCAGGAGGATGAGCGTGGATGAGCTGTTGTTCCCCAGTGCTGCTTTCTTCCTTTCTGTCCTTGGCTGTTTGCAGCTTCAGAGCCGCATTTCTCCCCAGAAGAGCTTTAAACCTGGATGTCTGTGGGTTCCACACAGTCACAGAATTATTGGGGCTGGAAATGGACCTCTGGAGGTCGTCCAGTCCAGTCCCCCCTGCCAAGGCAGGGTCAGGTTTGGCGTTGACCAAGCCCTGCTGCCCTCTCTGGTCTAATTGCAGGTGTGAGCAATGCAGCCGCATTGTTTTGCTGCTGAAAATAATGACAGTTTTCCCTCTAATTTGAGGCTGGCTGAATTGCGGGAGCATTCTCCACTCCCCCACATGCTCACTTCCTTCTCTGTCCCCTATTTTCAACCCAGGGAGTGTGGCGTTGGAGATCCTTCTGTCTGCATACAGAAGAAAACTGTGGTGCCTCTGGCCAGGATCATTCCGGGAGGGCGGTGGGGCAGTTTCATCCCAGCAGTCCTGACCATCCTCATATCCAGAAGCCCCTAAATCCATTTTTAGCCGTGGGAATGGTTCCTGTCCCTCCCACCTGCGGTTTCCTCAGGGCACATCAGCCCCTGATTCGGCTGACTCACCTGAGCTGGCAATAAGCATCGCATTTGCAACCCTGTGCAATAACAGAGCTCCTTGCATGGCACACCGGGAGGTGTTGATGTGCTCCCAGGGGAGCTGCAGGGTGGGTTGAGACAGCTCTGCCTCGCTCCAGTCAATCCCTTCTGCTTCAGAAGGGAGTGGGGACAGGCTGAGCTAAGCCAGAGCTGCCCCACAGCCAAACCCAGCTCCCACGGGATCTGGGAAGGGGCTGGACCTGCATCCCTGACACAGGGTGCGAGGGCTATGTGCCCTTGTCCCGGGCACCGTGTCCTTGCTCTGCCTTTGCTGAATGGCCTTTTCACCTCAGCTCTGTCTCAGAGACCTCTGTGCCCGGCTCTCCTCAGAGAGGGCTGCGCTATTTGTGTGGCCTCGCTTCTAAACGAGGGCTGTTCCCTCTCCCCTCCCAGCCTGAGCCTCGGAGCTGCTCCGTTCTCCTGACACGAGTACTGTATCTGGCTCGCTGAGCCTGTGACAGGATCGCTCCCTCCTTCCCAAAGAGCTTCCAGGAGGGAGTGCCCCGCTGGGATCACCCTCGGGGGGTGCCCACACCTGCAGCCTTACCCCTTTTTCCCACTCTCCCGTCTGCCAAGGGGCCCTGGGCTGGCCAAGCTCCCGTGGGGAAGATGCCGGGAGCCACTGGGCTGCCAGGGCTTTGTCCCGCACCTGATCCGTGCCACCCGTGCTGCCTCTCCTCCCTGCACCTCCCTGCCTACCTCGTGAGGAGGAGGAGGGTGGCCAAAAGCCCCCCAGACTCGGGGCTAGCGCCCCAGCAGCCACAGCCCAGCCTCCCAGAGCAGCCCTGAGATCAGGGCTTGTGGCGAGGGGTGCCCAGGAGCTGGGATGTGGGGACAGGCCGGGCTGGGCACATCCTGGGCAGGCATCAGCCCTGCCGTGCCCAGCTGCTGCCAGGCTCCCAAAGCCCATTCCTTTCTCCATGTGTCTCTATATTCTGTAATGTGTATAAATCTCCATTACTGGGGGTGGGTGGGGGGCAGCAGAAGGTAGATGTAGCTGTGTCCATGCCCTGTTTATACCTTCACCTTTAAGGGATGGATTTTTTTTTATTTTTTAATTTGTTGGGTTGGTTTTTTTCTTTCATTTTTTTTTTTTTTTTTTTTTTTTTTTTTTTTTTTTAAAGAAATAAAAAGAAACTGCTTGACTGGTTTCAAGCACCCTGGTGAACCCATGTGTATGGCTGGTGGAATTCTGGGGTGCTGCTCTTGTGTCCAGGGCTGGTTTGGGGTCTGTCTGTCTGTGGAAGGGAGGCTCATGGGGACCCTGACAGCTCCTTGCGTCTTCCTTGGTGCCCAAACTTTATATCCCAACAAATGGGAGCGTGGGAGTTTGTACTGTGAGCTCAAACCAGCGGAGTTCGGTGATTCTGGGGAAGTGCAGAGAGAAAAGGAGGCATTGGGTGGCCAGGGATCAGCTCTGGGGACAAAGTGAGGCAGCAGTGTCTAAAAAATCGTTTTGGCATAAATTGTCAGGCTCCTTCAGCGCCTGGAGTGAGCGAGGGGTTTGTGTGAACACTCAGCTCTGGCAGGGCGGAGTTGTGAATGAATTTTTCCACTCCACGTGAGGGGCAAAGGGAAAAGGAAAGAGGAAAGGGAAAAGGAAAGAGGAAAGGGGAAAGGGAAAGAGCAAAAGGAAAAGGAAAGAAGAAAAGGAAACAGGAAAAGGAAAAAGGAAAGAAAAAAGGGAAAAGGGAAGGGGAAGAGGAAAAAGGAAAAGGGGATGGAAGCAGGAAATGGAAAAGGAAAAAGGAGAAAAAGAAAAGGAAAGAAAAGAAAATAAAATCAGCCCTCGTGTTGTGTCTGCATCACCCCTGGCTGGGCACAGGAGGGGCCCAGGCTGAAGCTGCCTTGCCTGAGATTGGATAAGAAATTTGGGGCTCTTTGTGAGGGCCACCAAAGCCTTTCGCCTCTGAAGCCCTGAAACAGCCTTGTCCCCCAAACTTCCAAGCCCACGGAGGGAGTGAGCAGTGTCTCCCAGGAGCAGAGCAAAGCTCAGGAAAGGTTTGTAAAGTGTCTTTTTTTAATTTTGTAAGCCCCTGTCCCTCTGGATCAAATCAAGGCTGTCTGACCGCCCCCAGCTCAAACTCTTTGAAGCACTCCAGAGCACTCTGTACAAGCCAAAGGTTTATTTGTTTCATAAACAAGTCAAATTATATTCATGGAAAACAGGTAAATGGACAAAAGGAAAACACACAGCACTGAACACTATAGAGCACTGACATGTAGAGGTGCAGCTCCCTCCCTCGTGCGATGCCCTCCCTCCCCAGGCCCCCCAAAAAATTTGCTTGAAAAGCCTAATACAGAGGTCCAAGATCTGATTCAGCTTCAACAAGATAATACAGGTCACAGTATTGAATCATAAAGGTAACGACAAGAGAGGAACTGCCTCAGAAAGGGGGAGAGGTCAAAGAGTTCCCCCATCTCTTTCCTTCCTTCCTTTTTTTCTTCAATTTTCAAACAAAGGTTAAGGAGGAGAGGAGGGGAAAATCCATGGAAAGAAACACTTTGTCACTCATATATCTATAGATATCTACCTGTAGATGTCTATAGATACATGTAAAGCAGGATTCTCAGTGAACACAAAATTCTATAAAACTACCATTGATCTGTGTTGGTTTTCTCCCCCCATATTTTTTTGTTTGTTTGTTTGTTTTTTTCTTTTTTTTTTTTCTTTTTAAAAGTTGCTTTAAAAAGGATAAAAAGTGCACAGACACCCTTATAAGGCACAAACAGATCTTCTGTACAAATCAAATATCATTGGACTGTTTAAAAAAAATAGCAATACGAATACTAACAATGAAATCTGTAAGAGGCTACCTTTTCCTGGAGTATTTTTTTTTTTCTTAATATATATATTCTCTCTTTTTTTTTTTTTTTTTTTTTTTTTTTTTTTTTTTTTGAGGCCTATTTTGGAAAATTCCTGTTGCTCTTGGATAGGCAGGGCTGCTGGTCCACTGCTCTCCCATCCCACTCGGTTCCCTTGCTGGCCTCACTGGGTGCTGCCCCTTCTCGCAAACTGGTTTTGGCTGCTACAGCAAAAATTCAGCTTCTGCAACTCGCCCTGAGCAGCTCCCAGGGTGGATTCGGTGTTTCTCCTTGCTGACTTAAAAATACAAAACAGAGCTACACCAAAAAAAAAAAACCACCCCGGCTGCACCCACCCTGCTGGCGTGGCACCAAACCAGGGGGTTCTGCCAGTGACCAAAGGGCACCTCTGAAACTGGGACAGCGACCCTGGGGATGACCCACACCTGATCCAGGCTGGGCATTCCGACAGCTTTCCTTGATTTCCTCCCCGTGGAAAGGCTTCCCACCACGGCTGGCAGTGCCCAGGCAGGCGCTGACACACCCTGGCACCGCTGTGCCCATGGTGCTGTGCCCACAGGCAGACCTGGATCTGCCAGATGGGGCTGGGAGATCCCTGGGAATGCAAAGCCTGTGGTGCCCGGGGTCGGGGACGGCTGGGAGGTCCAGAAAAAGCTCCAGATGCAGGGGATGTGTCCCGGCTCCTCCTCAGGGAAAGGTGGCAGTGAAAGGCGTAGTGGCTCCTGCTGAGGGTGGTGGCACAGCCAGTGGCATCAGCCAGGTCTCCAAAAAGGGCTCTGCAAAGCTTTTGGGCCCTCGTGCAGGGCCATGGCTCAGAGGTCTCGCTCCACTGCAGCCTCTCATGGAAACACTCAATTAAAACGTTCATCAGCTCTCCAAGGTAAAAAACAAGAGGTGTCTGGGTGTCCTCTGAGCACAGCCCGCTGCAGGAGGAGGATGAGCGGCTCCCTGGGTGTGCTCTCCCCAATGGCAGCGTGGCACAGGGCTGGCACAGCGCTGGCACGGGGCTGGCACGGGCCAGCACCCAAACCCAGCTCTCCTGGCACAGCCAAGCCACCACCTGGGCAGCAGCACCTCACACCCACAGCCTTGGAGGAGAGAGGGAATAGCCAGACAGCCCCCGGGCTCCCTTGGTGCCCAGAAGCCCTGAAATGTACAGGAGTTTTATTCTATACTTCCCTTTCCCCAGACTGAAATGTGGTAATTGCACCCTTCTGAAAAGCTGTTCTTACGCACTTGGTAGCACACGGTCACCGAGCTGCAGTGACACAGCTCCTCTCATCCTCCCACTTCCATCTTTTTTCCCCTCTTTATGAGCCTGGACCAGCTGGAAACTGGCCAGGCTCGGGCTGAAGGACGGGACAGGGGCCGTGCAATGGGCAGAGGATGGAGAGTGGTGGGCAGCTCCTCCTGGAGCAGCAGGGAGGAGGATGCTGAGCTCCTCACACCAGCCCTGGTGCTGCACAATCAGGTGCTGTCCGTAGCTGACATTACACCCAAACCCCGTTTATCTTTCAATTCCCACCATCTAAGTCAGCCTCAGAGCCTTTTTGTTCCCTCCTGAGTAAAGCCAAGTGAGATAGTCCCTGTTTTTCTCGACTAGGTCTCACCTATAGCTGAGACCCAGCCTGCAGGCAGCTGGGAGCTGTGCTGGGAAACCTGCAAAGGCTGGAGAAAGAACAGGTAAAATCAGCATATCCAGCCCCCAGAAATAAAGGTGAACCTGATGGGACTGGGTCAGAAATTAATTTCTCGCCAGAGCCTCCAAAAAATCCCCGTGATGGGGCAGGAGGAGGGCCAAGCCCTGCTGTGGCACTGGCTGCAGGGGAAGGTCTGGAATGGGTGACAGGACAGGGTGACACGGCAGCTGTGCCACCTGCCAGGAGGGCACAGCAAAGGGCAGGGGGGCGTGCCTGGAGGTGACAAACCCCGTCACTGCGGTATTATCCCAAGGCAGGGCTGCAGTGTGCCCGTCCCAGCACCCTTGTGGCCCGCAGGCTGCAGTTTATGGCTTCAGACGGCAGCGGGGCAGTGCCTGAGCTGCCCCTCGCACTCCCTGCAGCTCCGTCCCTGCAGGGGCTGCCTGGGCTCTGCCAGGGCTCACGCTGCTCTCTGCTACCCCAGGGCAGCTCCCTGGCTCTCAGCCCCCACGGCCAGAAATCCCTGTTCTGCCACAGAAAGGAAAATCTGCTTTGTCTAAGCCCAGACCAGCTCCTCCACGTCCCCACGAGCCTGATCATGGGCACGGAACCCCGATAAGAGACAACCCGGCTGTGCCACTCTTTGGCCTGAGCTAGTTCTCCTTGCAGGACGTTTCCAGGTCGGTTCTGTCCACTTTGAACCCTCCTGCTGGGCCTCATCCCAGTTCTGCTCCACCACAGCCCAAGCCCCTGGCAGCAGCCCCTAGCTGTGGGGTTTTAGGGTCGGGAAGCTCAGTGTCACCTGGCACTGCCCGAGTGGCAACCTCCCCATCCCGAACCTCCCCCCGCAGTGGGAGGAAGGGAAAAAAAAAGAGCTTTTGCACGGGAAATTTCTCCTTGGCAGCTGGCTCGGGTGCCGGCGGTGGGCCGGGAGCAGCCGTGCCTGCGGGCCCCGCGCGATGCTCAGCTTCGCTCCCTGAATTGCGCCCTACCAGTCAAATAAGGAAACACAGATAACGAGCCACTTGATAACGACTGACCAGCACGATAACCCATAAGCAGGGACGGAAAGGCGTGGTTTGCTAGCGGCGTTCCCCCTTGCTGCAGCCCGTGCCGGGCGCTACGGGCGGTAGATTTTAATCACGTCTTTGATGACCCGTCGGCAGATGGGGCAGCAGGCGTTGAGCTGCTTCTTCAGCTTAAGACCGCAGGTGTTGCAGAGGCACATGTGTCCGCAGGTGTAGATCACCGTGTCCACCTCGCTGTCAAAGCACACGGTGCACTCCCCGTTCTTGCTGCCCGATGGCTCCGGAGGGGAGAAGGCAGGAGAGATGGGGGGGCTCAGAGGGGAGCTGGGGGCAGTCACTGCAAAAGAGGAGGGGGGAACGAGGTTGTTTGGGGCAGAGCTGACGCTGTGTAACACACTTAAGTCAGTTTCTAAGGCTCTCCCTTCCTTAATCGTTGCTTGGGTCTTTGGCCAAACGAATCCCAGTGGATTCCGACCAGCAGCAGTCACAGCTCTGGGCAGAGCCTGTTGTCCCTTCTCTGGGACAGTGTTATCCCTTTTCTACACATGGGGCAGGTGCCATGTCTGCACGTTTTTGAACACTTATAGGGATGGTGATTCCGCCGCTTCCCTGGGGCAGGTTGTTTGACAGCTGACCACCCTTTCCATAAAGAGATTATTCCCTATATTTAAATTAAACCCCTCCTGGTGCAACTAGATGCTGTTTCCTCCCATCCTGTCCCTGTTCCCTGGGAGCAGAGCCTGACCCCCTGGCTGTCCCCTCCTGTCAGGAGTTGTGCAGAGCCACAAGGTTCCCCCTGAGCCTCCTTTTCTCCAGGCTCAGCCCTTTCCCGCCTCCCTCAGCCTCTCCTGGGGCTCCAGCCCTTTCTCCAGCTCCATTCCCGGCCCTGGACACGCTCCAGCCCCTCTGTGTCTTTCTGGTCATGAGTGGCCCAGCACTGGACACAAGATTCGAGGTGCAGCCTCAGCAGTGCCCAGCACAGGGACCAGTCACTGCTGGCCACGCTGGTGCTGATACAACCAGCCCTCCTTCAGGCCATGGAAACCTTTCCAGAGCTGTGTTTTCCCCCCATTCCTCCTGCTGGCCTGGCAGGAGAGGTGACCCTGCCCCGGGAGCTGAGGGTGGCTGTCCTTACCCAGCGAGGACTCGGAGGCTGACGAGGAGCGGTTGACGCTGAAGGCCATGTCCGAGTCGCTGTCGTACTGGGAGCCACCGGGGGATCCTGAGGGAGACACCGTCACTGGGCTGGACTGCACCGTGCCTGGGGACACAGGAGAGAGCTGAGCCCACGCAGGGACACCCCAAAGCCCCTCAGCATGCTGAGCTGCTGCCACCCCACCTGCACAGCGGCCTCAGGGCAAGTCCAGCTGCTGAGTTAGCGCTGCCCCTTGGTAACGACACAGGTCAAGATTTTGGATGTGACCCCAGGGTCTGGACCTTGTTACGCCTCTGTATGGCTCCTGTTCAGCTTCAGTGAAGCAAGCACCAGGTTATCCAATATTTGCCTTCCACTTGCCCCACTCTCCCCAGCAGCAGTGAGCTCCAGCTGTGGCTGTCACACTGTCGGCTGGGAAAGGCCACTGCTTTGGATGAAGAAAACCTGCTTTACAAAGTCCTTTACATCTGCTTTTCCGATGGAATCCTCAACAGGAGGAAAACAAAAAGGCTGGAACTGATCACCAGCAATGGATCAGAAGTGCCAGCTGATCCCCACGCTGTGGCAGTGCTTCTGAAGCAATCACTGTCCATGCTTAAACCAGAGCTGCGCTCACAAAAATCATCATCTGTACCAAGGCAGACGTTTAATACCTATTGGCTGGAGTAGGGAGTTCATAAAGAATCCCTTCTAAACCCAAACCCTCCGAAAAACAGCTGCCCCCCACAGCCATCCCTGCCTGCTGCTGGTTTTATCTCTCAATTCTCACCCTTCCCTGGGGGAATGACAGAGGCTGCACACATCTCCGTGACAGGTTCCATGTTTTGTCACTCCTGTTTGCAAACGCAAGGAGCCGCATCCTCACATCAGCAAACGCTTGTGTGAGTGCAAACCCAGAGCTCTGCTTCTGGCCCAGGAAACTCCCCCCAGCCAGGCGCTCTGATGGCTGCACTTACCCAGGATTTTGAGCTGGTTGATCACGCCGTGGATCGTAAAAAACACCCAGAGGGACTGCGAGGTGTCCACGCACATGAGCATGCCCCGGCTGGCCCCGTTGACCCCGTGGTGCACCTCTCCGTTGGGCAGGACCATGAAGCTGAGGATGTCGCCGCTGTTGAGCACCGGGAACGCCCGGTAAACCACCCAGTACTCCTTGCGGTCCAGGAGAAAGTCCGGATCAGCCGGGAGCTCGTTTGTCCGCAACGTGCTCGGATCACAAGAGGTGATGCCGAACGAGAGCGCCCCGTAGTAGGGCAGCCCCAGGTGTCCCACTTCCACAAAGAGGCTCTCCCCGATGTGCAAAGGCCGGTCGGAAAACACCAAAGTCCTATTGCTCTCCTGCCAGTTGGTGCAGGCCACCATCCTGTCCTGGGAAAAGGTGATGTCGGGGCCGCGGGTGGGGTGGAACCGCAGGTCGGTGTCCAGGAACGCCGGCATTCCCTGGGCGTGCTGCCGCCGGCTGGGGCAGCAGGGGATGATGTGGTTGTCGGTCCCCAGCCCTGGTACCCGGCTTAGGTTTAGGTTTGCGATTTTGGCCACCACTTGGTTGTTCTCGAGCTCGTTGTTGTTGAAGTTGGCCGAGTCGTGGTTGCTCTGGGGAAGGCAGGTGCTGAGCCGGGCGGTGCTGAGCCGGGCGGTGGTCATGGTCTCTGCAAACATGCTGTCTGTGAGAGAAACGCAGGCACAGAGGCGTTAGCCAAGAGAAAACTGCCTGCTTTTATGCTCACAGTTACTATTGCAGCCTACAGACTCCGAAATGGAAAATCAGCCACAGGTCAGACACTAATGAGCAGCTCCTGGTGCAGAGTCACGCGTGGAGCAGGCAGGGGAGCGGCTGCATCTTGGCACCAGCCAAGGAAAAACAAGTGTTCCAAAGTACTCTTGTGATCTGGGAGTTCCCTGCTCTGGGAAACTGGGAAAAGCTGTAAACCAGTGTGGGCCCACAGCTTTCTGAGGAGAAGGAGCTGATAGCTTTGAGGTTACACTATTTAAAAAAAAAAAAACCTCAATATTTTGTTGTCCCGAGGTTTTGTGCGAGACAAATCCACAAATGCTGTGTGAAGGAACTCAAGGATGGATGGAAATTCTTTCCACACTCCCTGTCATTGCCTTACACCTGTGTCCAGGCACAGGGGTGTCCAAGAGAGGTCATTTCAAGCCTCATGCCTCAGGGGTGTTCACAGCCCTGCAGAGGTTTTGAATGGAGAGCTTGTCACAAAAGCTACTTCCTGCAGGTGTTAAAAGCTTCTACAGCACAAGGTTGTTTTCCCTTTTCAAAGCAAAGGGAAAGTCAGGATGTTAATCCTTAATTAATTTCCCAGGTTTTCACTTGAGCCGTGCCAGGCTGGGTGATGTAAATGTGTGGGAAAGTTTGGGAGTGTTCTCCCTCCTACCTCCAGCCCTGCCTGGGGCAGCCTGGACACCTCACTCTGAGAGGCTGAGTGCACTGAACAAAGTCAAAGCACGTGGAATTTGAGAGTCTGTGTGAATGACTCCTGGTCTTCCCAGAGATGGAGAGGGGTGAAGCAGCCCAGCACCAACACTGCCTGCTCCTTGGAGGAGAGAACCTCCAGGCTTTTGGAAAAGAAGGAAAAACACCCAAATCCACCCAAGCAGCTGCAAAGCAGAGCCTGCCTCACTCAGAAGCCCAGGCAGGAGAGGCCACTGGGGTGGGCTGGTGGCTGGAGCAGCTCCTTCTCAGCCAGCACAGCTCGTGTGGTGAGAAAAGCTCGACAGAGGAATCAGACACATCCAAGCTTCATGATGGATCTGCCATCCCTGGAAGTGTCCAAGGCCAGGTTGGATGGGGCTTGGAACAACCTGGGACAGTGGAAGGTGTCCATGCCCATGGCAGGGCGTTGGAATGTGATGATCTCTAAGATCCCTTCCAGCCCAAACCATTCTGTGATTCATGATGCTGAAAAATGCATTTTGTGCCTCAGAACTGGAGCTGTATTTCATTACTTTCTCAACTCGCAATATTTTAGGAGGACGAGGCAGAGACAAGCACATCCTCAAGCCAGGATTTCAGGTCCCCTGGTGGCCCAGATGGCTGAGCACGGCCCTGATTCCTGGGACAGCTTGTGGGGTTTGGTATTTTAATTAAA
Organism: Hirundo rustica; assembly: GCF_015227805.2. Classification (NCBI taxonomy): domain Eukaryota; kingdom Metazoa; phylum Chordata; class Aves; order Passeriformes; family Hirundinidae; genus Hirundo; species Hirundo rustica. The sequence goes on from NC_053463.1 coordinate 2,070,282, forward strand.
AACCCTCCCATCAGAGTACAGGTGCGCTCAGCCTGAGCCTTTCACTGGGAACTCTTGGATGCTGCCGGCAGGACTGGAGGTGGGGAGCAGCAAGGAGCTACATTTTATTTTTCAAACTCCAATTTAATGAGGAGAAGGGAGAGCTCTGGCGAAGCAGCTGCCTTGGCCAATACAGCAAACACTCCTTCTCCTCTGTGACGAGCACCAGAGGCTGGAGGGCGTCGCAACTGCAATTACAGGACAAGCTGCTGCTGAGCTTTAATTACACATTTGAGGCACAGCAGACAGGGAAAAGGGTTGTTTATGTGTGGCCTTCTTGCCTGTAAAATAATTGGCACCGTTCAGAAGGATGTGTGATGGAGCTGCCTGCCCTCTGGACTCACCATTCCACTGTTCATCCCCGGTGCCTGCTCCATGCCAGGCTGGCAGCACCTTCCCCTGGGGCAGGTGCAGCTGGCTTTGGCTGTTAAAACTCCATCAGCTCCGAGGAGCCTCCGGGAAAGAGCAACTCTCTCGGATTTTTAAAGTGTTCCCTGTGGTGCAGCCCAGTCCAAACACTCCATCTGACGCTGAATTCATTAGAAATTTCAATGCTGTAAAATCCACGGAAGGACAATCATTCCGTGGCCATCAGCTGGGCTTGCTACTGGGAACAGATTCAGCCCCTCTTGCAGCCCTCCCCAAGGCTGAGGCTGCAAATCAGCCAGACTCCACCTGATTCTGGGGGTCTGAGTGGTGTCCCTGTGCCAGGGAAGGGTCACAATGCCAACACGGCCCCTCAAACTGCCAGCCTGGCTGGGACCATGGCCAAGAGCAGAGAGAGGGGCTGGGGAAGGGCTCCAGGGAACTCTTGGGCGATTACTGATAGTTTTCCAATGGACTGGCAGTAACCGTGAAAGAATAGACAAAGCCGCAACTGGTCCTTTTTGTCTCCTCAGTCCCTGGGACCTTGCTCCATGTTTTTCCATGCCAAAGCAGCACATCCAGCTCAGACAAAGCTGAGTGGAGTTACAGGTAAAGATTTCCATTTATCCCTTCCCATGATATGCGGCCTTAGGACTTTCCATCACTGCCATCTTTGGAACAGATTGCTTCCTGCATCCCTACTGCTGGCAGAAGAAAAAAACTACTAACTGGGGGTACAAAACCAACAGCAATTTCACTTCCTTAAGTGTCCCATGGAAAGAATCACACAGATCATGCAACTTTTCCTACAGGATCAAGAAAGAGCAGCCCACAGGCCCGAAGACGCGCTTACCTAGAATTTGCACTTCGTGGGTAATTCCATAGACGTCTATGAGGGCCCAAAGCGGCCCGGAAACTTTAATACCACAGTGAAACAAGATGGGCTCCTCGTCGTTAATACTGTAGAAGACTCTGCCGTGCCGGTCCACCCAGAAGGCCAAGATATTGTCCCTGACCGCAAACCTCTCCGGCAGAGCCTTGGCCCAGTAGCCGGGGCGCGTGACGAGGTCGGGGCAGGCGTACTTTGGTATCTCCTCGGAGCTCATCTGCGAGGGGTCGTGGATGGTGAAGCCGAAGCGCAGGGCCCCGCTCCAGCCGTGGTGCACGGCCACCAGCTTGAGGCGCACCTTCTCGTACAGGTGGATGGGCCTGTTGGTGAAGGTGACGCCGTTGCAGAAGCTGTTCCTGCGCGTGGCCTTGCGCGAGTGCGCGTCCAGCCGCACGTTCTTGCCCTTGGCCTGCGAGTGGAAGCGCGGCGGCTCCGCCACGGCCAGCACCGAGCGTCTCTCATGGCTGCTGTTGGGCAGGCTGTAGTAGGGACGGCTGGACACCGAGCGGGCCTGGTGGCTCGTGTCTGCAAAAGGACAAAGCGCGTCTGTCAGCGGGGCACGGAACCAGAGGGGTCTCGGCTCAGCCGGGTGTGATTCTGCACTGCTCTGCTGAGATGTGAAATATTTCGCCTTAAAAGAGCACGCTCAGCCACAACCTCACAGAATTCCCAGAATTCCCAGAATTCACAGAATGCCTGGGTTGGAAGAGACCTTCAAGATCATCGAGTCCACCTTAACCAAACCATGGCACTGAGTGCCACATCCAATCTTTGTTTGAACAATCCAGGGGTGGTGACCCCACCACCTCCCCCGGCAGACCATTCCAGGACTTCATCACTCCTTCTGTGAAAAACCTTTTCCTAATGTCCAACCTGTATTTCCCTTGGTGCAGCCTGAGGCTGTGTCCTCTCCTTCTGTCAGTGCTGCTGGAGTCAGAGACTGACCCCACCTGAGCACAGCCACCCCTCAGGAGGTTGTGGAGAGTGATGAGGTCACCCCTGAGTCCCCTTTTCTCCAGGCTGAAAAACCCCGGCTCCCTCAGCCCTTCCTCACAGGGTTTGTGTTCCAAGCCCCTCACCAGCCTTTTTGCCCTCCTCTGGACGCACTCAACGTCCTTCCTGCTCTTTCCTGTCCCAGCTTTCTGCAAAAACGTGTCGAGCAAAGTTTGGGCAGCTTCTCCACAAAGCTGGGTAGGAAGGAACAACCTCTGTTCCCATCAGATGGTTCCTATTTCCTTTGGAAAAGCCCAGCACCTGCGGTTCCGAGGTTCCTCCTTGCAGGGCATGTGCTGCTAACTCACACGGTGGCCAGAGACAGGAGCTCTGAGGATTGTGGCTGTCAAAAATCACAGGTGCTCGAGGTGAGCATGGATTTTAGGAGATTTTTGTGGGACACGCAGCCACCAGCTCCTCTGTGCCCTGATTTTGTGATGATGAACAGGAACTTTGGACCGACACAAATAATCCAAGACATTCAGCAGCTGGAGCACCTCTGCAACACCAGACCATTCTCCCTAAACCTTCATCCCAGCCCCTGGCTCAGATATCAGGTGCAACTGGCACATTCAGGAACGTTTCATCCTGCACCGCCTTGCCTTTACCCAGAACCTCCCATCTGAGCTAAAAGCACTTTATAAATGATGATTGTTTTCAGCTTCACAGCGCCGCAGATGGCACAGAAACCCTGCCATCCTCGTTCTGCAGATGGGAGAAGGAGAATTGGTGGGTGAGATCTTGCAGCATTTGAAGTCAATAGCAATTCTGAGACCGACTTCGAGAGAAGCAGATTTGGGGCCTGCAGTGACATTCACACGGGCATGAAGCAGAAATGAAAAAAGCTCAGTTTTGAATCTTAAGCCTCAGCTAGAAGCTCCCTGAGGTGCAGACAATGTCTTTTGCATATCCCTGAGCACATGGGGACTCGCTCCCGGGCTCCCAACACCACCATGGTGTTCCAGGGAACTTGGTCTCCCCATTCCCCTCCCACTCCACCTCTCCTCCTGTCTCCGCACCTGGCTTTGTAGATTTTTAAAGCAAGAAATGGAACACGTCCTGAATGCCCAAAGCCATCCTGTTAAATATCAAACCCCATCACTTGCTCACATCCATCCTGAACTCTTGTGCCACGTTTGAAGCTCCAGCAGCCGCCTGCCAGGCCCTTCCTTCAAGCTGCTTCCTCCCTGCGTGTCACCCCAGGCTTTGCTTTGTGACAAGGGAAGGATTTTGTCCTTTTCCTCCACTGGAAAAAACCCACCAGAATATCCTGGGAGCTGGCAGGAGGGCTGCAGTGGTGGCAGCTTTTTTTTATTTTTGCGAGCAAAACCAGAGCAGGCAGGGCAGCGAGAGGCTGGGACCTGCACTAAGGCACTGAGCAAAGGGAAGAGCGGCTGCAGCAAGGTCTGAGCACAGGATTAGCCCTTCGAATCAGGCATCTGTAACAGGAGCCAAAGGGCTATGAAGGCAAAAAGCTCCTGTTTGCAGCAGGATATAAATAATAAAATACAAAAGGTGTTTTGTCTCTAGGTTTGCCCTGCACGTGACAGTCGCTGTGCAATGGTTAATCCTGTCAAACACCAGTGGAAATGAATGCATCCTTGCTCTCAGCCAGTGAGAGGAAGGTGCCAGTTCCATGGCAGGGCTGTGGAAAAGAGCCCTGGAGCAGATGGGGAAGGGAAAATCCTCCCCAGGTGTTCAATCCCCCTGCCCAGCACAGCAGGGCAGGCATCCCCCGGGCCCCAGCACAGGAGGGTTCCCAGGAAGGGCCATTTCCGTCTGTATTTCCAGGAGAAACCTCATTCCTTGCCTGCTGAAGAGCTGAAGTGCAGAAATGGCTGCTGCCAGCACAGCCCACCCGTGGCTCGTGTGGGTGCTGCTCCACGTGTGTGCCTGCCAGCGCTCCCGAAAAACGGTGCTGCTGCAAAGGGAGCCTGGATTGGGCAGGGCCAGGCAGCAGGGTGCAGCCCCTCCTGGCCTCGCCTCCACACACAGCAGCCCCTTTTTCCATGTGGGTTCACACAGGTTTTGTGCCCTTCAGGTGGAACCTGGTCCAGCAGAGCTGGGACGGATCCCAGGGGCTCCTGTGGGTGGGTTCAGTGTCACCTCACACCCTGCCTGGCTGGGCAGCAGCCTCCCCAGGCAGAGAAACCCTCGTTTTATAACCCACTGAGCCGCTTTTTGTTTCTAAAACTGTTAAAAACAACCTTCTGAGGTTGCAAGTGCCATGGCCTCAACGTCCCCACACTGGCCAGGAGGACGAAGCAGGGAACACAGGTTTTGTTCTCTCTGCTATCCCCAAAATCCCCTTTCCCAACCCCAGTGCAGCACCAGCCTTCCTCCCACAGCCCCCTGATGGAGGAAAGGCTCCTGCCCGGGATGTGATGCCCCTGGCACCACACCCAGGTTCTTCTCCTGCCCCTCTCAGAAGGCACAAGGTGGCAGTGCCAGTGCCACCAGCACGAGTGACAGGACAAGGACACTGGCACCTGCTTCAAACACAGCTTTGGGTCCACCGGGGTCGTGGTCTGGCCCTTTTTGTTTTGTTTGTTTGGATTTGAAAACAAAAAACCAGGAAAGCATATTGTGGCTAAACAATAGGAAAAGCTCCCGACGGAAATGAATGGATAATTTATTTATAACGCTGTTCCCCCCTTCACATGAGCACCTGCCGGTGGAATGAAGCCTGCCCTAACCCGAGGCATGGAGGCAGAGCTTTCCCACTGAAACACGCCTGGGGTCGAGCTGGGCCATGTGCTTTACTCGTTAGGTGCTGACGGGGACTGGGAATCTCCACAGGATGTTTGTGCCTTTCAATTGTGCCTTTGAATTGCCCTAATTTGCAGCTCGGCTTCCACAGCTTGGATCCCGCTCCGGTCCCTCTGTTATTGCTCCAAATCCTCTCCCGGCTGTGCATCCCCACCCAAAAATCGGGAATGAGACAGCCAAGCTCGTGGCACAAGTGCCACCTTACCCCCCAGGTGCCTGACAGGCAGCGAAGAGCTACGCCAACTCCTTTTTTCTTTTTTTTTCAGCTGTGAGATTCCTACAACACTTGGGAGCAAGTAATTTCTTCTCTTTCTGCCTCTCTTCCCTGTCTAAAAGAGAGTAACACTGCTCCTCCACCTCACGGGAGGCTAAAGGGATTGAAAGAACGTGAGGGTCTCAAACACTTCAATCCCCGAGCCCTGTGAGCCTGGCTGCATCATCACGGGGGACATGAACACACTGAGGAATGCCTCGGGGTTCCACCCCTCTTCTTATTCCAGAGTTTCTCCATTTTTCATCCCCACTCTCACCAGTTTCAAACATGACGCTCACAGCTCATCCCTCAAGTGCACGAGCAAATATAAAAGGCAGGAAAATGGAAGGAAAAGCTGAAGTGGAGGGTGAGGAATGGTGTGAGGCTCCTCGCTGGCACCTGAAGGAGAAACCCTTTTGGCAGGGCGGCGTTTCCATCCACGTCCTTGTGGTGTCAGATGTCACCGAGGCAGATTTGGGTTATGGGGGCTCCTGCTCTCACCTGAAGCTTCACCTGCTTTCCAAAAGGCCAGCACGCTCATTCCCGAGGTTACGCTGACCTTTGGGGAGGCATTTTAACAGACGTGCACTTTGCATTGCAAAAAGGTACAGCAGGCAGACCCTGGACAAATTCCACATATTTATCATGGTTCCAGTTCTAAAAATAAACTTCTTTTTTTATTATTTTTTTTTCACCCATTTGCTCACAGGCCTGGGTTTGCAGTGGCACTGTAATCCCACTGACAGCAGCAGACAAAATTCAGCTCCAGAGCCCGGTCTGAGGCTGCTGCTCGCCCAGGGGCGCGGGATGGAGGAGGCTGCTCAGCTGGGGAGTGACCTCGAGCCAGATCGATCCTGCCTTCACTTGCCCTGACAAGCCAGGCAGGAATAATACCCCTAAAATGAGGGAGAAGGGAATAATGCTGAAAGAGACCAGAGCTACAGCGAGAGCAGCCTGACAGGAGGAGGAGGAGGAGGAGGAGAGCGCTGCCGTCCTCGTGCGTCACCGGCAAATCCATGGTCTGCACCAAACGCAATCCCTGGGTCCCTCAGCTTTTTCCTCAGGGCCTTTCCCAAGTAAATCCAGGACAAAAAGGCCCACAGGATCGCAAGGGGCAGTTTGGTGCCTGACAGGGCGGTGCAGTGGATACAGAGAGGGAAAATCACTGGGACCATCCACAGCTCGCAGCACACATGGCCCTGCTGCGGGAGCATGGGCTGCCCTTGGCCAGAGACAGGCTGGAGGGCTCAGAGGAGAGGCTGAAAGGTTCAGAGGAGAGGCTGAAAAGCTCAGGGGAGAGGCTGAAAGGTTCAGAGGAGAGGCTGAAAGGTTCAGAGGAGAGGCTGAAAGGTTCAGAGGAGAGGCTGAAAAGCTCAGGGGAGAGGCTGAGATGCAGCAGCCCGAAATCCATCCCTCGAGCCTCGTGCCCGGGGAAAGGGAATCCACCGAACACACCCACGGCTTATCTTTATGGGCTCTGCTTTGTCTGCAGCACTGGAACCTCTCCCCATCCCAGCAGATGCTCGGGTGGCTGCTGCTGCTGCAGGACACTGAACGAGGTGTCTGCAGTCAGGGTGGCTTTTGCTTCATGACAGGAAAACCCCAGCGGGTGGGTACAAGAAGGGCGAGCCCACGGCGTGACAGCGAGCTGGTGGAAACAGCCCAATCCCAGTGGATCCCAGTATGATCCAGCCAAAGCAGATCCTCAGAACCATCATCCCACGGCATGGCCGCTGCTGGAGCCACTGGGAGGCTGGAAGAGGCAGGGGAGGCTGTTACTGCAGACAACCAAACATCCCCAGCAACACAAAACAGGGTTCTGCTCCGACACGATCTTATCTTCTGAGGACAAGAGATAGAAGTCTGCTCACACGTAAGTTCAGTGTGCTGTCTAGACATCTCTTTCTTTCTTTCTTTTTTTTGTAAATCCAGAAAATGTGTCAGGGAGCTCTGTGGGAAGCACTGGGGTGGCCTATTCCATGCTCAATGCTGTGGATTTGGAAAGCTGGGCTAACAAATCCAATAAAAAATTAAAAATCTGCCTCATTTCTGAATGTCCTGCTGGCTCAAACACTGGAAAATTCAATTCATAAAATCCCCCCTGTGTGAATTGGTACGGTTTGCACCACCAGTTCTGATGTAATGTCTCTTTACCTGGTCTTTTAACCTGAAACAAACTTCCAGGGAATTCAGAAAAGGTTCATTTGCAAGAGAGTGACACAGAAATTGAGGTGTTAAGGGGACACTGAAGAGCCTGTGATGAATTACGGAAACGTGAAATTTTTGAAGAAAGGCTTGTGAAGAGGAGGAGGAGAAAAGACAGACCAGAGTCGCTTTTTCATTAAAAGATGCAGTGTTGTGGCGCTGAGGTAACTCTCGATGCAAATATCTCATGGACATACATCATTTCTCTCATTGCAGAACAGTTCAGAAAAATCCCTGGCAGAGAACAAGGATTGACTTCAGCTCACAAAATCAAGTTGTGCCTGTCTCCACAAGAAAACCCATAAACGCTTGAAATCGGACATTTTATGGGGGACTTCTTAAAAAAAATGCTAAAATCCATTTTCTTTACCGGCAGGGGCTAATGACATATTTATTCTGGACTTGCAGGTGTTCCTCCATGAAAACAGAGAGGTGTTTGCCAACAGCATTAGGCAAAATCCTTTAGCTCTGATCCTTTTTCTCAAACCAGCAAAGGCAGCTCCAGCAGGAGCTTTCAGTAATTTCCAGGTTGTTCCACCTCCCATTTCCCACTGCATTTTCCAGCCCTGCCCCACCTCCTGTCTCCCAACGTGCCCTCAGGAAAAGATCTCCTGCATTGCTGCTCCTTTCAGCTTAAACCCTTTTCTTGCAGTGAGGAGCCCACACCAAAGCTCAGCCACATCCCGCAAAAGAAGGGGTGCCCTGAAAGGAAAGCCAAGACCAAGCCTTGGCTCTCCTGGTTATCCCAAGCATCTCCTCATGGCAGCAGCACTGAAGCCAAAAGATGGGGAGTGCAGCTGAAACTCCGACGAGTCCCTCCCAGGAGCCACCAGCTGAAAATAAACCACGACAGAAGCTCTGCTCTCAGGATGGAAAGTGCGGATGGCAAATCCTCCACGACCTAGAAGAGCCCCAAAGGCTGAGGAAAACCAGGCAGGGACATTCTTCCAGACTTTCTGCTTGGCTTTGCGTCTGGTGGTAGAAGAAATCAAATGTGCCACAAAGAAAGCCAGTGCATGACTTCGATGGAGAGGCACTTCCAGAGCAAAGTGGGGAGCCCTGAGATAAACCAGTAATCGTGGATCAGGATGTAAAAGCAAGGGCTGCTCCCCCCAAAAAAACCTGCTGCTGGGTCTGCAAGGGTGGGCACATCCACCCACACTCACCTCTGCCTCTCTCCTGTTGCGCCTCTCGCTCTGGGCACGCAGGAATTTTGCTGCAAACTCTGTCCCATCTTTATTACAGGCTTTTAGTCCTCCTGCGTATAAATAGCACTAAGTATACACAGAAGCCAGCGATTAAGCACGGAAAAAAAAAAAATAAAAAATCTTCTCTGTATTATTAGGGAATCTGGGTCAATGAGTCTGCAACTCGAGTAACAAATTCTTAGAGCTGGTTAATGAGAGACAGAGCGAGCGGGATGGAGGAAAGGCAGCGTTCATGCCATAATCCCCGCTTAAGTCCTTCAGTGCAAGCGATGAAAGCAGCTGCATGATGGATGAGGAGCCCTGGAAATGGCACAGCTCCTTCTGAGCTGTTCCACGGGCTCGACACCCAAGTCCTGGCTCGTGTCGCTCCCAAAGCCGCGCTCCCGAGCCAGAGCGTGGCCGAGAGATGTCATGGACTTGAAAGCCGTCGAGCGAATCTCGTCGGAACTTTTGGCTACCAGCTAAAGATAAAAAAAAAAGTCTTGTCAGAAACGATCAGTCAGCCACTCTCTGGGCTCTGAGCGGGGGTTTTTGGGCTGTGCTCTCACTAATCAGCTGCACGTGCAGCGCACACCAGGCCGTACACCAGCAGAGCAAACCCCCGCCCCTGGCTTGATGTATTTGTGCTTCTGCACCGTTGTTACCTTCTTTAGAAAGTGAAGCTCGGCTCGGGGAGAGCAGAGGTTGCTCAGCTCACTTTATCTTCTCGGAGTCCATCACGGAGTTCTGGGAGGTGACCAAAAGCAGCGAGAAGGGAGCGGCTGACGGCTCTTCGAGCAACTCCACAAATGGTTTCTGAGGAATGCTAGGTTGGGAATGATCACCACTAGGTTGGAAGACTGAAGATTTTCCGAATCTAAATGCTCGGTGGTTGTCAGTCAGGGATTAAAATATTTATTTCTGTGATTTATTGTTTTCTGGAAGCAGGCGATGTGCACCAGAAAGCAGAGAGAGCACTGAAATATGCAACAGCTGAGGCTGGAAAGACTGGTCTGGGAGGAATGAACACAGCTGGAGACCCCAGGATGGGAAGAGAGGAGCAGAGATGTGAACAAAACCTCATGTTCTCTGGGGAGGCTGGGCTCTGCTTAGATTCACTGAATTCATACAGAAATAGGGTCTGAGGTGAGACTACAGACACGGCCTAAGAGCAACCCAGGAGACCCCAAAACGCTGCTGGCAGTGAGTGCTGCTGGCCCCTGGAGGCCGTGGCTCTCCCTGTGTGACACCCATCCCCTGCTCCTGACTGATCCCTCTGCACAGCAAAGATCCCGGAGTCTTCCTCACAGATTAAAAAACCCGGCTTGGGCTCTTTGCACACAACTCCTCCCATTCATTCCTCACTCCCAGGACAACTTCTGCCCCACAGAGAGGATGAAGAGCTCAGGTTTTCAGAGCAGCGCCTTGGTTCAAAAGCATCATTCCGGCGTTTCCCCTTTCCAGCCAGGACTGGGATTTGTGGAAGAGCTACAAGAACTTGTGCCTGCCATAACCACTGACATTGAAACGGTCCGTGCCCTCAGCCTCCTCCTGCTGCCAGAGCAGCACGTCAGGACCATTAATGCAAATAAACTCCCTCTTTCCATTGAGCCTTCTCTCCAGGCCAGCTGCACCGGGGACTTATAAATAGTGACCGTGTCATTCCAATGTTAATGGCTTTTAATGAAATTGAAGGGTGGCACGCATTCCCTTCTCATATCCTGGGAGCTGCAGCTCCATTCCGTGCCATGGTTTCAACGCAGCGCTCATGGAAACGGCGCTGGGACTTGGCACGTCCTTCCCACAGCCCGTCCGTGCGCTGCCTCCAGCAGGGACAGGAACACAAAGAGGGAAAGCATTTTGTTGTCTCCCCGATGCAGGAAACCCACCCATCCCCTACAGACAGGCGCTGCACCACGAGGGCAGCTTGTGACACAGGGAAAAATTATAAAAAATATGAATATTTGAAGAGCGGTAGTGGCAACTGGGCTTCGCTTTCCACGCATTGTTCTCCGAAAAGCCCCGAAAAGCTGTGTTTACCTTACTTCATCCCTCTGGATTTGGGCTGTACACAATCCAGAGGCCTTTCCCACCTCCCAAAAGCATGTTTGGAGCTGGGCCAGGACACGAGCTGCGCTGTCACAGCCCTCCCAGCTCCGTGGGTGACTCAGGTGGGGCGGGTGCGGCTCCAGGCAGGGGAGCGATTTCCACACTCACTGAAAACACCAAAAAACCTCTCCCTGAGCACGGGGATCTTCCAGCTCCAGGGCTGGGGAGGGAGAACAGCTGCAGATGATGAGCACCTGGGCTAGTGAAGGCATCCCTTCCACGGCAGGGGGGTGGGATGAGATGATCTTTGAGTCTCTTCCAACCCAAACCATTCCGGGATTCCCTGAAGGGTGAGAGCAGCACTTGGAGCGACGCTGCAGGTGCAGAAAGGAGAGCTTGGCCATTCATTCCTCCTTCAACTTTCCCCCCCCCCAAAAAAAAAATCCTCAAGATAAAAGGAGCAAATCTGCTATTTTTCCTTGCTCCCTCACTTTTACAGAAGCCTCTTTTGTCTTTATCTCTCTTCACAGTGGTTCTAAGGGTACCTTTTCTTTTTTTTTTTCTTTTTCCTCTTAATTACAACTTCTCTACACTCCAAAGAATTCAGTTGAAAAGAAAATAAAACAGTGGAGCTATTCCAGTCCAAACAGGGATGGATAACCAGAGAGCCATCAGATTTAACAGTGGCACCCACACAGGGCTTTAGATCTGCCCTAACAGAGCCAAAAACCCCAGGAAAAGGGGGGGAAAGGCCTCTAGGAAGGTGCTCTTCCCAATAAACCTCACTTCCAGCATTTTTTAACCGTGTCCACAGCTCTTTTTCTATTTACACACAATTCAAACAGTGATCTGGCAGCAGGAGGGGAAAATGCTCAGGGAGGAACGCATGGCTGAGGGAGCTAAATAAAGCAGTGGCCAGGTCTTCAATCATCCTATATTTTATATATACAAAGGCTGCGATTCCGCTAAGCTTTTCCAAAACAATATGTAAAGAATCCAAAACAGGGCAAAGCAACGGCAGTAACTGGTTATAATTAAATCAGGGGCACAGCACAGCTCTGCTCCTCTGCCAGGCTCCTTTCCCCGCTGGGGACAGTGGCACTGGTGGCACTGGTGGCACTGGGAGCTCTCACTGGTGGGCTGCTGCCCCAAGCCAGCGCCGCCCCAGCAGGGAGATTTCAAATGAATTTAATGCTGGCCAAACTCTCTTTCCAAGGGATCTGAAGAGCTGATGACCTCACTCAACTCGTGCACGGTCCAACCTGTACAATAACATCACATATTTTGCTGGCTGTTTTAGTAAATATCCAGACAAAGAAGCTGGGGCTTTTTTTTTTTTCTTTTTCTTTTTTTTAATACTTCAGAAACAAATCCAAAGCAAATTTTATAGGGGAAAAGAAAAAAAAAAAAAAAAGCAAGAAAAATAAAGAGAGGCATTCTGGTCCAGAAACGCAGGACAACATCCCACTAAAAAAAGATACATCCTTCTTTTCCTTAGCTGAGGTTTTTAAAAATGCAGATTTCACTGCTAAGCTGTGAAGGCAGTCTGAGAGGCAGGTGGTTGTGCAACACTTGGCTGCTGCACGGCTCGGCTCTGAGATCCTCTTCCGTGATATTTGCAGGAATTAATAAGAGGAAACAAGACCCACTTTGAGACATTAAACTGTCCAAACCAAAGGAAAAAAAAAAAAAAGAATACAGTCATACCATTACTGGACACACCATGACCTCAAGCCCTCTTCCTTCATCTCAAATGGCTTCAATTATTTCAACACAAGAAGGATTTGAGCAAGAGAGGTTTATTTTTAAGCCTCTGTGTCAACCTTAATTCCCGTGGGGTTTGAACCCAGCACACCTAAATCAACGTCAACATTTTTCTCCCTTTACTCTTTCTGTCTTCGTGGTATCACAGCCAAAATATGTTAGAGGCAGGTGAACCAAAAACAATCTGGAGATGAGACACAATTCCTTGCATTGTTGAAGAGCCAGAAAATGACCAAAACATTTTTTTTTTTCTTTTTGCTCCCTGCCCTATAGGAAAGAATCCTTGGGGTAAAGGTGTGAATTATAGATCAAACAGCTCTGCAACGCCAGGCCCAGCAGTACCAAGCCCTAATTTACATCCTGTTTTCTCACGTTTTTGAGGTGGAGCCTGGTCTGTTGCTCAGCAGAACTCCATTGGTCAATACTTTCCAAACAGTTCACTGCAGAGCTGCACGTTGTTGTTATTATTATAACTGTATTTTGGGTTTTGTGGGGTTTTTTGCATTTTTTTTTTTGACCATTTCCTCCTCTAAACCCCAGAGCATGGCCCAACAGCACTCCTTGGTAGTTGTGGAACTGGGAATATTAGAAATCCCACATGAAACAACAAAAGCAGCTGCCTAAACCCTCCCATTTCCACCCAGATGGCTCTTGTTTCAATTAACGGAATCAAACTAATTCAGAGCCCTTCACTGGTCTTGTTTGGACTGACTTGGAAAAACACACCTATAAATCACATCTGAAAAGCTGCGAAGAGAGAAAGAATTTGTTCCTCTTTGGGCAGTTCTTTTTGTTCTTTCTTTTTGGTAGAACAAATTTTTACTACCAAACACAAAACACGCAATTATGTGTTGACAGCTCCGAGCCTCTGTGGTTCTGGCCACAGTAAAACACAACTCCACACTGTCCCACCAGTTCTTCGAAACTCAGGACACCCAGAAGCTCCCATTTGCATCATCTTCCTGGGACTCTGAGCTGGAAAAGGGATTCCAGGTGTACAGGCAGCCTGAAGTTACCGAAACAGAGCCACAGCAGGGGTTTCCCTGGTCCCAAATCCATCAGACACTGCCTGTTCCAGGTTTCACTGCTCATGGAGCATTTTGAAATGCCAAATCAGAACTGCAGGAAAACCAGCAAAGAATCCCAGAATCGTTTTGGTTGGAAAAGCTCCCAGCCCATGGAGTCCAGGCTGTGCCCCATCCCCACCTTGTCCCCAGCTCAGAGCACTCAGTGCCACCTCCAGCCCTTCCTGGGACACTCCAAGGATGGGGATCCAAACCTCCCTGGGCACTTCCAGTGCCTGAGCTCCCTTTCCATGGGGAAATTCCTGCTGCTGTCCGAGCTGAGCCTCCCCTGGCCCAGGCTGAGGCCGTTCCCTCTCCTCCTGTCCCTGTTCCCTGGGAGCACAGCCCGACCCCCCCCGGCTGTCCCCTCCTGTCAGGGACTTGTGCAGAGCCACAAGGTTCCTCCTGAGCCTCCTTTTCTCCAGGATCAGCCCCTTCCCAGCTCCCTCAGCCCCTCCTGGGGCTCCAGACCCTTCCCCAGCTCCCTCAGCTGCTCCTCAAGGGACTTTAAAAGAGATTTATGAGGAGCTGGGTGCAGGGGTTTGTTCCCAGTCAGAAGGACACACTTCTGCTGGTGATTCAGGTTCAAGCAGCATTTTCCTCTCCAGAATTCTTAACAGTGCTCCTCGTCCCAGAGTCAACCCCAGGATTATCCAAAGGATGGGGAGAGCTTGGGAAGAGCCTTGTCCGGGTAGGGCAGAGATCTGAGATGTCGAGTGTGTGGTGATGAGTGACAGCTGGAGATGCCCAACAACCGCTCCAGAGGGATGCAGGAATGGGCACGGGAAGGGGAAATGCAGGAACACAGCACAGAAACATCCTCAGCACCGCCCCACCCAGCATTTCTGCCCATCACCTTCAGCCCCCTGCGGGCGGGGAAAGCAGGATTCCACGTGTCCAAGAGAAGGAGGCAGGGATGGGGGGGAAATACGGTCCAAAATCCAGAGGCACACAGGAAAAGCTTCTCCCTCCTTCTGGGACTGTGTAACGAGCTCACACCATTAATCTCATCTCAAAGGAAAATCTGAGCCAGTGGTTAAGGGCTGCTTGACGTGGTTTGGAGAGGATTCCTCCAGCGTGCCCACAGACTTTGGTATTTACAGGAGCGCAGTTAATTTGCACGGGGCTGTAAACATTGACTAAATAGGAATGCACACAAAAAGGAGGCTTTGAAAAAGAGTTTGGTTTAAGATGAGAAGTGGTGTTGACCTCTCCGGGAGGAATGTCCCTCTGCTTTGGAGGATGGTCAGCTGAGTGCTCCACGAGGGTGGGAGAAACAGGGAGCTCGCCCAGGGAGCTGGGAAGGAAATTCTTGGTTTTGTTTTGTTTCTTAAAGTGGCTTTTAAATATTTCTAAGAGCAAGAGGCATTTTGAAAGAAGCACATAACTTTGAATAGGGGCTCCTTTTGAGTCAAAATAAATTTTGGAGAAGAAAAATGTGAACGCACTCCTACTAAGTGATAAACTCCAGCTGTTCCGCACAGGGCTGGCACGGCAGGGAGAAATAACTCACAAATAATTTTATTAATTAACCATCAGAGCGTCCTCGTGGGCTGATGGGTGACGCCCCACCCTGGGCTCCCCACAAAAGGGAAATCATCTGCGCTGATATTAAAAATCTGCCCTGGCAACCATCAGATTGAGGGAGGAAAGGACTATTTTAAACAATTCATTAATTATGGATATTAAACAAATCAAGCTTTGAAGCTTAGTTCGTAACGAGTCAAACTTCCACTATTGTTCTGCTCGGGAAAATCCGGCTCTCCAGACAGCGTCTGTCAATCTGATCATTATGTGGTTAAACGAGGGAGAAATAAAATGTGTTCTCTCTCACCTGCAAAAGCTGCCTGAGCCTTGAGAAATTTAATTTGAGTTTTCCCTTCTAGATTTGACTGGTCAAGTTAAACTACAAGGATTATTCATGGAAAAGCAACAGCAGTTTGTTACTAGGATACAAAAAAATCACTTAGTACGTTCCTCCAATGAACAATCCCAAGCAGAACACACACAAATTCAATAAATTATGAATTTCTCGCTCTCTCTTACATAAACATTGGGGTTGCAGAGGCATTCCTTGGAAGCCTTTAATATAAATCCGTCTCTTAATGACCGTGCACTAGCAAAACAAACAGAGGGGATGGCTGAGCCCTGCAGGTGAGCTGCATCCTTTGTCTAGACATGGAAGTCCTGGCAGCAGGCAGGGTGCCCAGGGCCAGCAGATCCGTGATTGCCACATCTCGGAGCAGACTCTGGAATTTGGCACGTTCACAGCCCTTGGCACGGAGGGTGACGGCAGCACAGACTAAGCTAATTTGGAAGAAGGCAATTCTTATTTCAGAGGGGAAAAAAAAACCAAAACCATATAAAACCCTTCCTGCACAATTCCACGGATCTGGAAGGTCTTACATAAAGCGCTTGTCAGATGTCTGAAGGCACGAGGCAGAGTTTAGGCTGGAGAAGATCTCTTCAGACTGCTGAGTCCAACCTCTGACGAAAGCAGGGAGAAGTTTTCCTGCATCCATCCGAGGCGCCCAGCCCAGCACAGGGATGGGCAAAGCACCCTGGAGTCAGCCAGAGCCCGCCCCGAGCCCTCTGACACCCTCTGAAGCAGCACTGGGGCTCGGGAGGTTGATTTTGGGGCTGGGTTTGTCCTGTCTGCGGTTGTGCACAGTGCTGTGCGTGTCTCTTCCCATCCCTTCCAGAATCCCTGGATAACACCGATCCCCGGGCGTCAGCTGGCACAAACCCTGCTCCAGGCTGGGGTATTTAAAGCCGCACTAGAGGGGCTGCGATCACTTTGTATAAACATTACCCGAGACGGATTGCCTTGAAATCGTGCCTTGTGAAGCTTCTGTCCTCCTCACCCTCCGCCTTTGATCTTGCGCTGCTCTGCTGCTGCCAAATCACCCGGTAGTTGGTAATTGCAGCTTAAACCTCCCAGATCAGGGGCCAGGGTGGAGATCTGCCCCGCACCCTGCAGAGGACATCTCCCATCCAGGAGAGAGCCACCAAAATGCCTGCAATTCTGAAATACCTGCGAGGGCAGGATGCTCTTTGTCTCTACAAGCAACAGCTACTTAGAGAATTATTTCAGTTCTCGTTCTTGGAAAGCCTTTTGCATAGCAGGACAAAATAATCCAGAGTTTTTGCTGGTGTCCTGAGGAAAGGACAGAAGAGACCCTAAAGAGGTCACAAGGGGACACAGGGATTATCAAACCCACCTTTAGCCCTGGTGGTCCAGTTCTACTCATTCCGTTCCTGATGAACAACGAACAAGAATAACTTTAAGGTCTTTAGGATCTCCAAAGATAGAACTGTTCTTATTGATTGTATTCCACCAAGGCTTTGCGTGGGTGTTCACCTGCCTGGCTGCATTCTGGAGAGCCCATGCTCAAAATTCCTGGTCCTGTCTTCTCCCCAAAATTCTCTGCAGTCTCTCAGCTGCTCCTCTTCATGGAATTTTAGCCACCCCCAGGACAATAATACACAAGGCAGATCTCGAGCAGCGTTTTGCGTTCCCAGGGGAAAAAAAAAAAAGCTCCATCCAACCTTGTCAAGTTTAAGACCCCAAGAAACAGCAATTTTCCCTCATTAGGAATTACACTTTCAAGCTGAGGAGATAACTTTTGAACCGCACTCCATAAATTCCAGAAGACTTCAAGCTGAGCAGGCGGTGTCCCGATGAGACCAAAGGAGATAACAGGCTCAGGAAAGCTGCTGCCACAGCGCCAGTTATCTCCGAGCAGAGCAAGATAAACTTGAATGAAATTATTTCATTTGCGCTTCCAAATGGGATATTCCAACTTTTATCTTTGGCTTCTCCAGGCAGGGCCTGGAGGATTTAATGTTTGAGTTATGGAGGAGGGCAGAAATCAGAAATCTTTATTCCCTGGCATTTGGAAACCTGATGGAACACTTTTGCTCAAGGAAATTCTTTCTTGGCTGGCTGTTTTCCCTGTGTTGCCACACAAGCAGCAAAAATCAGAGCTTTACTTTCATGTGTCTATTTATTTCTCCCACATAACAGTTAGACACTATACTATCAGGAGTGCAATCACAGGAAAATGGTTAAAATAGAAGAATTCCTAAAGTACAGAATTACCATTATTATGAACAAATCCACAGTCAAACCAGCAAACTTCAAAACCTGTTACATGCAACTATGCAGCCAACAACAAACACAACTCCATCCATCTTTCTCCCCTCAAAGCATCAGCAGCTCTTTAAAAAATTCCTAAATGTGATTTCCCAGCTGCACTGGGAAAGCTTTGAAGTACAGTTGGATGGTTTTGTCTTTAAGGAATCTTCCTGTGCAATTGAAGCAAGAAATCATTTTTTTTAATCTTCTGATTTGGTTTCCTTCCGGCAGAAGGGTGCAGAAAGGAAAAAGGGACATGGTTTACTTGGAAAAGGGGAAGGATTGGGGTCAGATCCTCTCGGCAGATTTTTGAGCTGCTCCGTTGCCAGAGGACTGAAAGAACCCAGGGTGAAAAAAACAAACAAAAAAACCCCTCCTGGGTGGAAAACAAGCCCTGCTTACACAAAGCAGAGGAGGAGATCTCCCTGGACACAGAGGGGAAAACAAATTAACAAGCAAGAAATCGCTTTCTCCTCCCTCCCTCCTCCCCAGAAGCCCCACTTCAAGTGCTCAGACACCAGGAATTCATGTTCCAGCACTCGGTAATTGAGACACCAGGGCATCCGGGTCAGAAGGGCAAAGCTGGCACAGGTAAGCTGAAATAAAGCTCTCGAGCAGACGCCTCAGTGCCAGAGATTCATTCTTTTTTATCATGCACAGGGAGAACAAACACAACCATCACCGAGAGAGGCAACAACTCAGAGTGAACAGCACCTCCTTCCCACCAAGAATCCTCCCGTGGGCACAAATTTTATCTAAGGGAGCCTTGGAAGGGTTTAGCCCCTGATGATGCCTCAGGGGGAAAGAGGTGGGATGGGGAGGAACGCAGGAAAGTGGTGGAACCTCGCTAAAGGCACCAAAAAGCCTCTGGCCAAGGATCTGTCCCCTCCAGGACGCAGCAGATCGGTGACACCGAGGGCAAGGGTGAAGGAGCTGCCTGAATGAGGGGACAGAACAAAGTATGGAAATCCTCCTCCAGCAGAACTTCCTCCAGCTGCCGGCCAGAAAAACTTCCCCAAGGTGCGACACGGAGCCAGGCCCTTCCCCACAGCCCTCCAGGCTCCCTCCTCCCTCCTTGGCAGCTCAGCACACCCCTGCCCCCTGGATGAATCTGCCAAAATTCGGGTGCCAGGGAGCCCCAAACGCGGCCCGGGAGCTCCTGAGGAGCGGGGAAGGCGCAGGCCGGGAGTCAGCGTCGCGGTTTGGCTGCCGTGCAGGGCACAGGACTCCAAACTGCTCCCCAAACCTGCCGCGGGCAGGGGAAGGGAGATAAGACACGTGGGAACACTAAAAGAGACGGAGGAGACCGCACACGCCATCCCCGCAGGGAAATCCAGGCGGGACCCGACGCGTGTTCCAGGGAATCTCATCCAGCCCGGTCCCGTCCCGGGCACACGAAGCCACCCCAGCAGCAGCCCCTGTGCTCTCCCTGCGCCTGGCTGTGCCCATCTTCCTCCCCGCTCCCCTCATCGCAGCCAGCGCGCTCCCCGTGCGGCTGCCAAGCCGCGCAGATGGGCTCTGTAAACACCGGGATGCTGAGGGGAAGGGAAATGTTTCCTTTCAAGGCAAACCCTGCTGCGGGACACCGAGTGCCCCAAAGGGCAGCTCCGGGACTCGAGGAGCTCGGAGGAGGAACCCGCCGGAGCTCCCGGGGGCGCGGAGGAGCGGCTTTGCATCCCGGATTGGGAAGCCGGGGGGATGCGATGTGCGAGGAGGATCCTGGCGAGGACCGGCAGAGAAACCCGGCACAAGGCTGGCGGCGACTCGTCCTCCTCCTGACAAAAAAACCCATTAATGCCCGCACAGCGACACCTCGAACATCAAATGACAGCGTGCTGGGGGAGCAGCGATCTCCTCCGCCTGCGGGGAGGGCTCTGCGAGGGTTCTCCTGCACACACAGACCCCGCCGTGGGATTTTTCAGCGTCTGCAGGAGGGCGAGGCGGCGGCACGCAGCTCCTCCTGGCCTGCGGCGATTATCCGAAGAAATTAAAAAAAGAAATAAAAGAGGGGAAAGCGCTGTTTGCCAGACCTCGGAGCAAAGCGATTCCTCTCTGGAGCATAAACAATAGGAAAAAAAAAAAAAAATTAAAAAGAGAGAGGGCACCTGCCCAGCACTACCCAGCTTTAATGACACACTTGGCACTGTGCTGGGTGTGTGACAGCCCGTGGGCCACGGCACATCTCCATTTAACACCGGCCCGGGAGGCGATGCCTGCCCGGCTTGGAGCGCGGTTGTCGCTGCAGCCTCCAGAGCCGAGGTGCCAAGGGCTGAATTAACCGTGCCAGCTGGCTGCAGCGCACTTTGGGGCATGCACAGTGCTTAAAGACAGTCCTCGGGACACAATCAACCTGCTCCGGCTCCAAATCCCGCAGAAGGCTGAGCTGCTTCACGGGTTTCCTTTTGAGGAGTGGGAAAGCAGAAGGTTGCTAAGAAAGCAGTGAATTAATTTTTTTTCCTTTTTCTTTTTTTTTTCACTTCTCTGACCTTCTTCCAGGAGATGCTTCATAATTAATTAACTCTTGTAACCCCGTGTGAGCTGGGCTTTGCTGCCTTCCTTACATTCAAAGCAATCCTGTGATAAAGCCACTTGCTCAAAGGTCACGCAGGGAGTCATGAAAATCAGTGACAGGCTCTCAGAACCTCAACTCCCAGCCTAAAAGATGCAGAAAAACAGGCAAAATAGGGCTGGATTAACACCTGCGGCCAGCGTTGATCAGCGTTGAACCAAACCCAAACCAAAAACTGGTCAGAACAGGTACCTTTCTCACTCAAACCAGAACAACCTGAAGTGGTATTTTGTCGTTTTCTTGAAGTCAGACTGGAGCCAAATCAAACAATTTACTGAACTCCTGACAAGAACAAGAACTCCTCCCACAGTGCATCACCAGCAGCTGAAGGAGGAGGGACCAGAAAACAAATCTAAACAAAAGTGCTCCGTGAAGCGAGATTTTACCCCCTGGAAAAGGCAGGGAGATCTTTTCTTGCTGTGTGGACTTTGCTCCTCATTTCTTAGAGGAGAACTGAACCAGTATTTTGAAGAGGAAGACACAGAAATGTCTTTTTTTACCCACAAGCTGTAAATTCCTGCTGCTCTGCCGTAGCCAGGACCCTCTGACCACTCCTGTTTTGCCTGGTGAAGGCCTAAACTTGGGATTTCTGCCTTGTTGAGAGTGGGTTAATGATAGGAAGCCTTTTCCTTAAGAATACAAAATAATTTCTTGCAGCGAAGTCACTTCTGCCAGAACAAGCCCCATTCTCCCTCGTGTTTACCAGACACAAATGCCACTCATACTTGGTATTCCTCGCAGTTGTGAGGAAGGCTGTGGGAGAAGCACGGCAATCAGATCCCAGCCAGATTCTAAAAAGGGAATTTGGCTCCTTTGTTAAATACCATTGCCCCTATTTGGGTCAGGACCAACAACTGGATCCCGACTGGAAAGTCCTTCACTTGTGCCCTGGGCGGTGAGTGCCCCCCGTGTCCCAGCAGCTGTCCACCTTCCCCGTGTCACCACGGGGACGCCGCTGCTGTCACAGCCCCACCCAGACGCTGCTCCTCAGAAGGGTTTCCCTGGATCACAGGGATTTTCCCCTCTGCCAAGCCTGCCCTGCCGAGGTGCCGGCGTCTCCCGGCTCCCACTGGTTATTGACCCTTTTCTGAGTCCTGTGCGTGCCAATCATCCTGGAGGAAGGAGCCCCGTGGAGAAAGGAGCCCCATCCGTGACACCAGGGTGGTTTGTGCTGCTTCCTGCCCCTCTCACCCCAACCCGAGAGCGATTCCCTGCAGAGCCCCGCAGGAAAGCGATGCCTTCGGTTTTATCTTCCATGTGTTTCAGGTTCTGTGCTGCCCAGGGTGCAGCTCTGAGCTCACACTCAGGGTCACTCAGCTCTCTGCACACAGCAGGGACACGAAACAAATCCTTCTCCTGCTGCACACCAGGGACAACTTTTGGTCCCAAAGCACAAACAAGGGTGGCTGAGAGAGGAACAAGAAGGATGGGACCTCACAGCCTGGAGCTGGAATTGGACAATTAAACCCCAATATGCAAACGGACCAAAACTTATAAAAATGTAAAATCTCATTACCAGTCAGTCATTTTTTTGTGACCATTCTTAGTCCATTTTGGGTGCAGCCCTGGCCAGGTTCTTGTCCTGCCCCAGGTGTATCCTGGAGGACTTTCAATCAATATCTACTGTATACTCCAGCTCTGTCCAACCTCTGTTCCAGCTCAGCCTTCCCAAGGAACCATCAAAAGCAGGCACAGAGCCATAAACCCCACGGAACCAGCAGCCCTCAGCCTCCCAGCCCGCTCTGCGCGCCGGGCCAGAGGGAAGAAACACCGACAATTCCCTCCTGCCTCACCCCGCTGCCCGCAAATCACCGCGGGCAGGGAAACAGCGACATCCAAGCGTCAATTCCCAGCCTGTGCTGGGGATGCAGCGGGAGATGCTCCTCCGGGAGATGCCCGGCCCCGCTCCCCGAGCATCCCGGGGCAGCCTGGAGGCAGCATCCGTGTGTGTTTAGTTATCACCCAGATAAGAGCGGCTTCCAGCAGCACCTCAGGCCTGTTGCTGAGCGTGTCTGACACATCCCAGCTCTTTTTCCCTTCAAATGCCTGCTCGGGAGCTGCCTCTCATTAGCCACAGCCTCATTACTCATTTGGGTGCCGCTCCGCCTGGAACCTCGCTGTTAATTTGACAAAGCCTCGGCCCCATTGTGCGCTCACCATCGGATACTTGGCAAACACCAGTTTCCCAAGCTCCTGGCACAAATTCCTCCGGCACCGACAGCGTGTGCTCTTGTATCATCATTCCAAGGAAACGTGGAGAGAAACGGATGAGGCTGGGCGAGGATTTAAAGACGCAAGAGGAACGGTTTGTTCAAGCACATTTGGACAAAGTCAGGTAGAAAAATGAGTTGCCTTCTAAAAGATTTAAAAGTGAATTCTGCTGTTTGAGATGGGCGTTGCCATTTCTACATAAAACCTGAACTTATTTGGCTTTTCCAGGATCCAGGTCCCTCCACGTTCCCTCTACATCTGATTTCATTGAAAAGGCTTTTTCTACCTTAAGCTATTCACGGTGACCAAATTCATGACCAAAGGAACTCTGCAGCAAATCATTTAACACAAGCAAGCAGATTTCCGCTTGGAGACGCTGTGTTTGGTTGTTTGGGTTTTATTAAGAAGTTTCTTCAGTCCACGGGGCAGAGAGCAATTCCTCTGTTTGTCAAAACGAGAGTGAAAGTGCCTTGCTCAGTCTGCGGGGTGAAGACAGAGGTGCATTTTGGACCGAGAAAAGGAAAGACTTAATTCTGACTGATTATCCTGGAGTAATTCTAAACAGCCCTCACATTTATAAATAGGACTCCGTCCAATCATTCAGCCTTCCGGAAAAACTTTCTAATTTTCACCAGGACTGTTCCAAGAACAGTTCTAAACCTGCTTCCCTCCGCCATGCCATTTGGATAATGAAAGACAAACAATCCATCCGAAATTCAATTTCGTATGAAAAATTGCTGAGTGGGGTCCAACCCGACAAAAGGCGTTCGTAAACTTCCAAACTGCAAACATCCAAAAGCTCCTCTGCAGCCACAGGTTAACAGCTCCCTCGGGCTGTCATTACTCTTGTAAAAAGCAAACTGAATTTGGGGGAAAGACACATTTCCAGCATCATCCAGCCCTCAGCAAAGGCGTTCGAGTGTCCCGCATAGCTCTGCCTTGCGCAATTTGACAAATGTTTGCAAATGGACCATCCCCAGCGGTGCACTCCTCCCAGACAGCCTCCACCTGGAGGGACACTGAGATCTTTCTAGGCCACCAGAACAAACGTCTGAGCTGGGAGGTCTCCATAAATCAAGCCTTCATTTTTTTTTAATTTTTTTTTTCCCCCTCCATCAAACTTTTCCTCTTTTAACAACTGCTTTTGAAAGCACCGCGAGGAAGTCCTGAATCACGGAGCTGCGGTGCGGCTGATGTCATCCCTTTTTTTAAATTCACGTGTGGAAGGCTGAGCATGTGGAGGCTGCTCAGGAGAGACTGTTCTAGCACCAGGCAGCAGGGCTGATACAACTCCCAGCCTTCTGGAAGAGAGCTCTCAGCGAGATCCCACAGCCCAGCAGGTACAGATATTTTTCCTTCGGGAAGTTCCAGCCTGTCCGAGTAACCTCTGCTGACCCAAAGACATTTCCTTGGTTTTTTGCGGGTTTTTTTCACCCATTTTTTTTGCATGTGCCCCCAGCTGAAAAGCCAACCCGCAAAATAAATTCTCTCCAAGGTCATGCTCTCCTCACGACGTCTTTATTTGCCAGTTGGTGAAGTATTAAAAAAAAAAGGAAACTTCCTTATTGTGAGAGGAGCTAATGCCCCATTTAAATGTACTAGAGAACGAGAGGAGATGCAGCTAGAAATCTAATCGCTGCTTCATAGCTAAACCACGAGTTTAGCAGCTCTCTTTTGTGCCCTGAAGGTCCCAGGCACCCTCTCTTCGCAAAGACAATATACGGCACATCCAAATGCAAATCTATTCCTCTCTTTATTTCTATATTCAGCTCCCTGGCTGATTACAGGCAGACGTGTATGTGTTCAATGGGTCCTCCTGCTTCTTTAAATAAGTTTAATAATACCCCTTTTATTTATGGGAGCCCGAAGTACAAAGGATGCAATGCAGGAGCTCTGCAAGAGCAGAGGAGAAAAAAAAGAGAGGAAAAGCGAAGTAGCTGAAGATAGAGCCTGGCAAGGGCTCAGTAATTCAACACTGTTGATTCTATAGAGACCAACCGCTCTTATTATGCACAGATTCTCCGAAGGGGGGGAGAAAACCCCACAGTGACGAACTTGCAAAGGAAAAGAATCTGTGCGTCTCTTGTGTAAGTGCGGAATTGGCCAAAAAGGCAGTGCTAAAGCCAGGGCAGCCCCCCGGACATCTCAGACCCCGCTGCAGTTTTCTCCCGGCGACTCCGGACAGCTAAGGTCTCTCCCCATTAAAAAGTTGTATTAAAATATATACAACGAGAAGGGGAAACGGGGTCAGAAATCCCCTCCAAGGGCTCGGTGCGAGGGCTGGGGAGCGCCGCTCCAGCTGCGGGATCAGCCCCGCTTCGCCCCGCTCTCAGCATCCCCGCCCGCCGCGGATCGCCGGCAAGCAGCGGATTTCACGAATTCCTGAAACGCCCCGGCTTCTCCGGGGATTCCTGACACGCTCGGCTTCTCCCGGCGTCGCTGACACGCTCGGCTTCTCCCGGGGAGCCTCGGAACCGGGGGGAGCGGCGCAGCCGCCGCCGCTCGCCCGCAGCATCCTCGGGGCAGGACGCGCCCCCCGCCCGCAGCCCCGCGCCCCCGCCGGTACCTGCCAGCGTCTTGTGCACCGTGTTGCCCATCGCTCGCTCGCTCGGCGGCGCGGCGGAGCCCGGGGCCGCCCGGAGCTCCGCAGGGCCATGGACAGCACCCGCCTCCCTCCGCCGCTCCGCTCCGCTCCGCGCCCGCCCCCGCCCCGCCCCGCGGAGCCGCCCCGCCCGAGCCGCGGGTGCCGCTGCTCTGCCCCCGTCCCTGCCCCGGTCCCGAG
Organism: Hirundo rustica; assembly: GCF_015227805.2. NCBI lineage: Eukaryota > Metazoa > Chordata > Aves > Passeriformes > Hirundinidae > Hirundo > Hirundo rustica. Next base: position 2,095,560 of record NC_053463.1, read on the forward strand.
CCTCTCCGGGATGTGCCTCTCTGTTCTCTGTCCCGATTCTCTCTCCGGGATGTGCCTCTGAAATCCCCATCCTTGTCCCGGTGTTCCTCCAGGATGTGCGTCTGTAATCCCCATCCTCGTCCCGGTTCCCTCTCCGGGATGTGCCGCTCTATTCCCTGTCCCTGTCCCTGTCCCGGCGTCTCTCTGGGATGTGCTGCTCTAATCTCTGTCCCTGTCCCGGTTCCCTCTCCGGGCTGTGCCGCTCTGTTCTCTGTCCCTGTTCCCTGTTCCCTGTCCCTGTCCCGGTGTCCCTCCGGGCTGTGCCACTCCAGGGAGCAGCCCCCGGCACCTGTCGGAGGAGCTGCCAGCCGGGGCTTCGGGCAGGCACGGGCCCGGCTCCCCCCGGAGCTCCCAGAGAACCCCGACAGGCCTTTCCCTTCTCCCTCCTAGGAAAACAAACCCAATCCTCTTTCTCCCGTACACAGCCACACCTGTCCATCAGCAGCACCTTCCCGAGGGGCACCGGCTGCACTGGGGAACACTGGGAGCCGATAAACGCGAGCTCCTTCCCTCTCCGTGCCGTTTCCTTGCGGGTGACCTCGGATAAGCCACCTTGCATCTCGGTGACACGGCCTCCCCACCTGGGAACCGAGGGAATTAGCGGCAGTGTTGTGTCGGCAAAGGCGTAATTAGTTTGAAGCACGGCGGTACCACGGCGACGAAGGACACCTCAGCCCACAGCTCAGCATCGACAGCAGCGGCTCCACGAGTTCCCTCCTTCGGATCTAAGACACGAAAACACCTTTGGAGCCCCACTAGGAGAGGAGCGAGTCTCCCTGGCTCCCTCCCTGCTCCTGGCCACGCTTCTGCTGCCCGAGGGGTGACGATGCTGAGAAGTGAGGGAGCCCACCTTCCTTCTTCCTTCCTTCCTTCCTTCCTTCCTTCCTTCCTTCCTTCCTTCCTTCCTTCCTTCCTGCCTTCCTGCCTTCCTGCCTTCCTGCCTTCCTGCCTTCCTTCCTGCCTTCCTTCCTTCCTGCCTTCCTGCCTTCCTTCCCTCCTTCCCTCCTTCCCTCCCTCCCTCCTTCCCCGAGGCAGCTTCCACAGTTTTAAGACTTTGGAATTGGGAGCCTCGGAGCTACAAAACGTTGTGCAAGCAACACCTTGGGCTCATGAGACGGTGCTGGGGAAAAGCCACCGTGTCCCTTAGCAGGAGTCACACCTCTGGGCTGTCACATACCCCGGGACACAAAAGGAAAAGTGGGAAGAGGGAGGGAGATGAGGAATAGTAGCTCAATAGCCTGAGAGAGTTCAGCCTCTGATCCATTACAGAGAAGCTAAAATAACAAGCCTTTAATCCCCAGATCATGCTGAACAGGTCAAGTGTGGCTCGAGAGACGAGAGGGGACAGAAAAAACCTAATTTCCAGCATTTTTTTCCTCTGTCATACGGATTTGTTAAAAATGGGATTATTGAGTGAGACACCAGCAGCTGTTCCTAAAAGCGCCTGCACCCATCTGCTGTCTCCTTAGGTTAGCGCATCTCCCACTCCCTCGGGAGTCAGGAGCCCGGTGCTCCTCTTGGGGACAGGGGGAGGGCAGCAATGTCACCCTCCCGACACGGAGGGGAAAGTCCTTGTGTCACCAGGCAGCGGGGAACGGGAGCCCTCGCTGATCGCGGCTGCTTTCCCTCAGCAGGGAGTGGCAGTTGTTATTTTAGGGCTTAAATTCGCCTCCAAAAGCCGGCGGCAGCCGCCGGTTCTGCACAGCCGGGGGCTGCTCATGTGCGTGCCATGCGCGGGCTGGCTGCCACCTCCCGGGCCTGGCCCTGGCCCTGGCCCTGTCCCTGTCCCTGCTGCCACACCCCGGCCATGCCAGCCCACGGACTGCCCGTCCCAAGGGTGTCCCAGCCCTTCCTCCTCCCCAAAACGAGGTAAAAATAGAAGACGATAAAATGGAAATGCACATCCCTGGGACACCGAGGCTGCCTGCAGGAACGCGACCAACGCTCCTGCTCCTGCCACGGTAAAAATGGGGAGTTTGTTAAAATAACCTTCCTCTCACAGTGCAAAACAACGCTCCTGGGGGGTGGTTCAGCCAGGAGGATCCTCACCCTCCCCAGACAGAGAGAGTAAAGGAGAGGCAGGACCGGACACCGAGCAGGGACTGAACGGCGCTGCAAAGTCAGCCTGGAGAAAAGCAGGAACCGGCCCAGCCGGGGCTCCACACGTGAAAGCAAGCTCATTAGCATTTCAAGATCCTTTCTGCTCCAGCGAGCCTTGATAACTCTCCATAACGCGATTTCCTCTGCATGCCTGGCACACGGCTGCTCCTCTGAAGAAATCCCCTTCCCTCTCCCCCGGCTCTGACCAAGGGACAGCCTGACCCGCACTCACGGCTCTCATCTGCTTTGCTATCTGCACTGCCATAAATATCAAATAATAATCTCACCTAAGCTCCTTCCTAGCAATTTTTCCCCACTAGAGCTCAAAGCGTTTTGCTGACGAGGTGAGTGACATTATCCTTACTTCATCAGGGATGGAACCAAGCCCCGAAGGACCCGGGAGATTTGCACAAGGTCACAGGCCGGCCATTGGCAAACTCGGGAGCAGGGCTCTGGAGTTGGATCCAGCTTGCAGGGCTGGACATTTTCAGCTGCACACATTTTGGTTGCTTCTCCCTCTGCTTTTTCTCCCCATAACGAATCCATCTTAGTGGGATCAGTGGAGAATGATCAGGGTAGTATTATGCAAAGGAAAAAAAAAAAGTCTTTGGGAGGCTTTCTGTATCCCACTGATGTCAGACAGCTGCTTCCCAGCTCGCTGTAATCGCTTCTAAATCTCACTGTGCAGGGGTGTGTACCCAGGCCTTTCAAATATGGACCAAAAAAAAAAAAAAAAAAAAAAAAGGAAAATTGAGACAAATTTATTTCTGAATCAAAAATGTGAAGAATTCCATTTGAGGTTTGTCACAGACGGGGATCTGACACAAACCCTCCTCTAAGCACCCACACAGGCCAGGCCTCTCAGGAGAGGGAAATATTAGCAGTGATATAAACACGTTTGTATAAATGTAATGTTCCCAGAGATGCAAACGGCTCACAAGGAGCAGCTAAATTCCCACTGATTGCTACCAGCCCGACCAGGAACTCTTCCTACGGCATCAAATGGGCTGCATTGTCTCGGTAAATCCCCCGGGGGCTCGGGTTTTGGGGGCTGCAAGCCGCTGTGAGCTCTAAGGTATCACCGGGAGCAGCTGCCATTCGTGTCTCTAACAGATGGCAGGAAATAATGACAGACTCCACTCCTGCAGCAACAGCGAGATGAAACCCTGAGAAAGGCGTCTGTCCGTGGGGCAGGGCTCCCACATCCCGGATCCCAGATCCCAGATCCCGGATCCCAGATCCCAGCTCAGGGTGGGATCACCTTCCCCGGCCAGCAGAGCCCCGCCTGCCGCCCAGCACACACCGGTTCTGCTCCTCCGCTCAAACCGGCCGGGTCGGGCTCGTTCCCAGCTCCGCTGAAATCCCGGGGACCTCCCAGAGTTATGTTCTTTCCCAAGGACCAGATTGCGGCTGGGAGAGCTGTGCCCAGCCCTGCTCCACAGCCCGGGCACTGCCAGCTCCCACTCCCGTTTCACACCCTGCGCCCTCAGCTCTGCTTTTTCCCTTTCTCTGCGACTGAATCTGAGGAGATGCTCAGATCTCTCTTCCAGCTCCATCTGCCTGGAGCTCTGAGGATGCCCAAGCCGCTTTCCTTTCCATCACACCTCACCTGGAAACCTCCCTTCCCCTCCCCTGCTCAGCAGGAGCTCCCCGGGAATTCTCAGAGGCTGAGGATGGAAAATGCCCTGGAAAAAAGGGGGAATTCTCAGAGGCTGAGGATGGAAAATGCCCTGGAAAAAGACGTGAGGTGAGTGTCCCAGCCTAAAATGCCCTTCCAGCTTGCAAACACCGCCCTGTCCAAGAGAGTGCAGCTCCTCCGGACGCACATCAACAGCATTCAACACATTTTCTTCAACAGGTGCTTATCCAGCGTGGAAGCAGCAGCATGGAAATAATTCCTTCCTCCTGACACGGAGTTCATTTCCGTGGCTGCGCTGGGTGGTTTCGTGATCTTCCCCCTACAGCTCCTGCCAGCACCTTGTGCTTTCTTTCCTTCTCCTCCTGGCTGGAGGGAGTGTCCAGGAGAGAGCAGATTTGCCTGATAAAAGCAAATGTAACTCGTCTCACAACTTCCCAGCCTCCGCATCTTGCCTATGGAAGGAGAGTACTAATAAGCCTCTCTCCTACTTGGAGACGAGTGGAAAAAAAAAAAAAGGGAAAAAAAAAAAAAAAAAAGCCGTTCCCTGAACTCCCATCACACACATTTAAGGAGGTATTTGTTTGGGAGGGATGCATGTACACAGCATCCTCCAGCACCACACAGAGCCCTCCTCCACCCACGCCTCCCAACTGCTGAAAGCAGTTCCTTCCCTCCCCTGCTCCCAGCACAGGATGCTCAGGGTCTCCACAGGTCACACTCACAAATTAGTTCTGACTTCATTTTTCCTTTTTTTCCCCTCTAAGAAATGAAGGGAAGCAGGAGCTTCCAGCACACCAGTAGGAAAATCTTGCAAAGAGCTTCTTGAGCTGGCCTTGACTACGCAGCGACCGAAGCTGTTTCCTGATCCTTGCCCTGAGTGCCTGCTGGAGATTTGGCTTATTTACCACAAACTGGGAAATTAAACCACACCGGAATATAGGGCAGAGTGGTGCTGGGCCAGAGCTGCCCCACAGGATGTGGTGCAGACAGGGAAGGGAAACCTGCAGGGATGGATGGATGGATGATGGATGGATGGATGGATGGATGGATGGATGGATGGATGGATGATGGATGGATGGACGGATGGATGGATGAATGGATGGATGATGGATGGATGGATGGATGATGGATGGATGGACGGATGGATGGATGGATGATGGATGGATGGATGGATGGATGGATGATGGATGGATGGATGATGGATGGATGGATGGATGGATGATGGATGGATGGACGGATGGATGGATGGATGGATGGATGGATGATGGATGGATGATGGATGGATGGATGGATGGAGGGAAGGACGGATGATGGATGGATGGATGATGGATGGATGGATGATGGATGGATGATGGATGGAGGGATGGATGGATGGATGGATGGATGATGGATGGAGGGAGGGAGGGATGGATGATGGGATGGATGGATGGATGGATGGATGATGGATGATGGATGGATGGTAGATGGATGGATGGATGGATGGATGGTAGATGGATGGATGGATGGATGATGGATGGATGGATGGATGGATGGATGGATGGATGGATGATGGATGGATGGATGATGGATGGATGGATGGATGGATGGATGATGGATGGATGGATGGATGGATGATGGATGGATGGATGGATGGATGGATGATGGATGGATGGATGATGGATGGATGGATGGATGGATGGATGGATGGATGGATGGATGGATGATGGATGATGGATGGATGGATGGAGGGATGGATGGATGATGGATGATGGATGGATGGATGGAGGGATGGATGGATGGATGGAGGGATGGATGGATGGATGATGGATGGATGGATGGATGGATTTTGTGGTCAAAGCTCCAAAGGAGCAGTGAGCGCCTGCCCCGCCAGAGTTCTCTGCTCAGGGTGCAGAGCGGCTGTGACGTGTGCCAGCCACGCAGGGGATGGAGAAGCCATCTCTGACGAGGTGCCAGAGCAGCTCTGAGCTGAGGAACGTGTGGGAACTCCTGGCACACAGAGATTTTTGCCACGGATTCCTCAGCTGCGGGAATTAAAGCCCAGGCAGGGAGAGGAAAAGGAAACGGTGAAACCACAGCAAAACACAGCTGGATGTCACCGGCAGCCCCAAGTGGCTCTGGGAAGGACAATGACAGTCCCCAAACAGCAGCACAGGCTGCCAGCAAGGGCAGGAGCTGGGGTGGCAGCGAGGACGATGATGCAGGGAGGAGCGAGGAGAGCAGCGGCAGCAGGAGGGAGACTTGGCGACAGCGTCGTTTCCTGGGAAAGGAGCTGGGCTAATTCCACGTTATTCATGCTTTAGACAAACAAAGGGGCTTTCTCTGCCCCTTGCCGTGGGTGTGGGGAGGAGAGGGGCTCCCGGCCACCCAAGGGACATCCCTGCAGCCCAGAAGCTCCAGCCCTGCCGGGAGATGCTCTCCTGCCAGCCCCAGACGAGTGCCCTTTCCTCCCGTGGGGGCGGAGGGTGGGCCGGGCCCGTGGAAGGAAGAATTTCCAATTTAGAAACAAACAGAGGCAGTTCCTATTATTGTCAGTGGGATGCCAGCATGGCTGGTCCCCAGCACCGCTGTCAACAAGCAGGCTCACAAATGCTCCTTCAGCATCAGCCAAAATAACATCCATGAAGGCATCTATAACTCAGCATTCACTACACACACAACAAGCTCCCCTTTTCCTTTTTAAATCCAGTCTTGTCCACGTAATTTTAACATAAAGGAACTGGCTGTGGGCTGTGTTACCAAATGAGTCATCACTTTATGTGACAGTGTAATATGATTTAGAGAATTCTGGGCACGCCAGTGTGGATTATGCATTATAATCTCTTAATTTGGACTCTCGGTGCTGTGTGCCGGTGCCTGGAGCGGGAGGGAAGGAGCAGGAGGGAATTGCAGTCCGAGCTCTGCTCCTGCTTTGCTGTGTGACCTTCACAAATTTGGTGCCCTCCTTCCTTCCTCTGCAGAGCAGGGACACGCCTGTGTCTCCCGCAGGGTCAGCTAATGCTCACCCGGGAGGTTTTAAGAACGTTATGTAAAAGCAAATTATTCTTTCAGCAAGGGAAGGAAAGCAGAAGGACTTTCCAGCGCAACAGGCTGATCTCGGGAAGGACTGGATCCCATCTCTGGGTGGCGAATGTAAATCCCAAGATAGCTGGGGACAAGGATTTTCAGGTGGTGAATGGGAATTCCTAACAGGAAACCTGGAGATTTGCAGACCGGGACTCTTTGGAAAGTGAGAATCATTTCTGACAAATATTGATAAAATAAAAAAATAAAACCCTTGGGGAAACTCCTCTCCCCTTTCCCTTCTCCCTGGGGAGGCTCCTGGTGTCCACGTGGTGAGGAGCAGCCTCCACGGGGGAAGGGGAAGTGCGTGTGAATCAGGAGCTGGGGACGCTCGTCCACTTCAGGCTGGGCTGAAATTCCGGAATCAGTTTATCCAGAGCGGGAAAGTTTGGGATCAGAGCGTGCTCCAGAGATCCAAACAAACAAACCCAGAGTGCAACATCTGCCAGGGCTACTCCTGACCCCCCAGGCTTTCCATTCCCCGTGATTCTGGGAAATATAAACTGACCCATTTTAGCCAAGGGTCGCTGGGCAGGCAGGAGAGCAGCTGCCCATTCCCAAATCCATCCCATCCCTGAATCCCTGGATCCCTGAATCCCTGAATCCCTGAATCCCTGACATTTTCCTTTGCACTATTCCCAAATCCATCCCATCCCTGAATCCCTGAATCCCTGAATCCCTGAATCCCTGACATTTTCCTTTGCACCCTTCCTAAACACATCCCACCCCTGAATTCCTGACATCTGCCTTTGTACCATTCCCAAATCCATCCCTGAATCCTTCATATCTGCCTTTGCTCCATTCCTAAATCCATCCCATTCCTGAATCCCTGAATCCCTGACCTCTGCCTTAGCACCATTCCCAAATCCATCCCTCCCCTGAATCCCTGAATCCCTGAATCCCTGACCTCTGCCTTTGCACCATTCCCACAGCCCCTGGTCTGGGATTCACAGGGAGCAGCATTTCCATAAGCAAGGAGGATGCATTTCACGAGACACAAACGCCACATGACGAATTTTGGGAGACCGAGAAATCCTCCCCAGATGGAAGAGGAAAATTCTGTGGAAGAAATAAAAAAAAAAAAAAAAAAAAAAAAAAAAAAAACCACAAACAAACAAACAAAAAAAACCCCAAAAAACAAAACAAAACAAAACAAAAAACCCCACACCACACCAAAAACACCCAAACCCAAACCCACCCTACATTTGCTGGCAGGAGGGTTTCTGCTGAGCTCTGTGAAATGCAGCCGAGGTGAATCTGTCAGAACTGGGAGGCAGCTGGGGGTGAAACCCGGCCGTTCCCAGGGCTGCCTAAAGCCAGCTTTTCCCAGGAAAGCACCCAGCACCAGACACTCTCAGCACCAGACAAAGCAGGCAGCAGTGTTTGACCTCTGGGAGCTCTTTGGGGGAGCAGATGACAAGCGAGAAACACAAACAGAGGAGCTCGTCTGCCCCTGCCTCCAGCTCTTTCACCTGTTACTGATTTCCCCAGGCAGGGCAATGACTGAAAGGCCACTTTAAATGCAGCAGTTGATAATATTTTACATTTTAGGAGCTCATGGGAAAACCAAACCAAACCAAGACAAATCCTGCATTTACTGCCTCTGTCACCTTCTGAAAATGGGACCAGCCTCTCAAGCCTCTACTTAGGAGTTATTCTCTTGAAATGAAGCGCTGAGACAGGGCACTGGGCTACTGGACAGGCGGAAAACCATCAAGGAAAAAAACATCTCTCACTTCTTGCCCGACCTTCCTGAACTTTTCATGCACAATAGAGCAAAAAGGAGCTGACCCTTGGTGGCTTGTGGTTAATTTATAAGCGAGAAGCTGTGTTCCCCGGGGGATGCCCGTGCTCCTGTGCCAGGCACAAAGCCATTGCCTGGTGGGCTGTGGGACAGCTTTCCGTGGTCCAGGGGCAGAGCACAGCCCCAAAGCCCGGCAGCTCTGCCCTGCTGGACCTGCCCTCCCAGGGCCACGCAGGGACTGTCCCCAACACGTCACCTCTGAGGGAAAATGTCCCTGGGGTGAGCCAGGGACACAGAGCCGCTGTGACACCTGCCTGGGACACCCACAGGATTTATGGGGAGGACCCAAACGGGCACGGGGTGCGCAGGATGTCCCTCAGCCTTGGCTGTGGGGTCACATTTGCTGCCACGGGCGCTGCAGGGATTGCTGTGTGGTCTCACAGCTTTTCTCTGAGGGGGTTTTCCTAGAAGAGATTCCCTCCTGGCACAGCCTCAGCTGACAGGACACGGCTTTTGGCTGAGGGGTTCAGGTTTGTCCCTGCTGTGGGCTCCTCTGGCTTGCTGCAGGGAGGGGGACAGAGCATCACCCCCCTCCTGCCCAAAGGCCACTGCCCGGGGAGCAGCAGGGCTCTCTGGGGACACGTGTGGCAGCTCCCCAGCTCACCTGGCCCCTGAGCCCTCCCTTCCCTGCTCAGCACCTCCCAGAGGACCCCTGGTCACAGCACAGGTCCTGGCAGGGCCCTTCTGCAGCGCCTCTCGCAGCTCTGAGGTCAGTGCCACCTCCCTCCCCTCCTCCAGAACCCCACAGAGGGACAAAATTCCCCCAAATCGGCCCAAACAGCGGAGCAGCCCTGAGCAGAAGGGCAGCAATGGGCACGGCAGTGCGAGGGCTGGGCTGGGCAGTGCCAGCTCGCAGCCGTGGTGCCACCAAACACCCCAGAGCTCAAATCACAGCCCACGCATGGCTTGGGAGAAAAACCTGGGATAAAAGAGAAGCCAAATAAGAGACACTCACCAGACTTCCCCTACCCGAGAGCCCAGCAGAGCAGCAGGAGTGCTGGTACCCCTGGGTGAGCTGCAGCTCTCACATCAATGCCACCTCCCCTTGTCCCTCCTGGGCTGTGGCGCCGAATCCTGACCCCTGAGTGGGACACTGCTGCCTTTATCCCCAGCACACGAAACCAAGGGACAGAGAGCCCGATCTCAGCTCTCCTCTCCGGGGCAGAACAAGACATGGCTTATAGATTTATATACACACATGCCCATCTATTCATCCTTTCAGCAAACACTTCATGAAGTGTGCCTTAAGCCTCTCTGAATCGAGCAATTCTCTGCTTAGACAATCAATTCCTGACTGAGACTCTGCAGGGAAAGACATCATGTTGCAGGAATGCTGCAGAAGCTGTTGCATATACTGTTTCCTTTGTTGAGAATAGCATCTTTGCCTTGGATATATTTTTTTTTTCCCCCTCCTTAGCCATTTAATTTCATGAAACGGGGCCCAGTTCCAGCAGGCAAGAAGATTTTGCTTCTCCTTTTTCCTGAAAGGCTGAGAAACCAGATTTAAAAAATGTGCTTAGTGGGCGTTTGGTGGGATGAATTCTCTCCCAGAGTTCAGCATTTCTGAGCTAGAGCAAGAGCTGCATTGCATATGGTGCCTGGTTTTTCTTCTCTAGCAGGTAGCCAAGGGATTTGCTGGCATTTCTGCCATGAAAAAAACCAAATCAGAGTAGCTGCTTTAATTAAAAAAAAAAAAAAAAAAAAAAAAAAAAAAATAAAAAAAAAAAAAATCCTGCAAGAGGCTTTGGGTTAGACCTTTTGACCAAAAGGCTGGGTTGAGGAAGTTGTGGAAGTGCTCGTGTGTAATGAAGAACAAATTTTCCCTTGACAGCCAGCCAAAGACAGGCAGGTCTCTGGGGCAGGGTCTGTTGGGTTCTCTGCAGCCCAGCACCAAACTCAGCAGGGATTTTCCCACTCCAGGGCTTTGTGCCCACCAAGAACCATGGGAAAAATAAAAAACCCCTTTGGATGAACCGTGGGTTCAGCTCTCAGGAGGGCTGGAAAAGCAGATGGAGCTCCCTGGGATGGCAGCAGGAGCAAAGCTGTTGAGTCGGAGGGGATCCTTTTGTCACTGCTGTCCTGCGGGGCTGCAGGAGGGCAGAAATGGGGCAGTTGTCAGTCCGTCCTTGCCCTCTGATGCCACCCAGCAACTCTGCACCAGGTCTTTCCTCTGCGTCCCCTTTGTGGGGAAAAGGGCTTGGGTGGGAACACCAGAAAGCACAAGGGTGGTTCCACTGTAACCAGTGATCCTAAACCAGTGTAACCAGGGATCCTAAACCACTGTAACCAGGGATCCCAAACCAGTGTAACCAGGGATCCTAAACCACTGTAACCAGGGATCCCAAACCACTGTAACCAGGGATCCCAAACCACTGTAACCAGGGATCCCAAATCACCGTAACCAGGGATCCCAAACCAGTATAACCAGGGATCCTAAACCACTGTAACCAGGGATCCCAAACCAGTATAACCAGGGATCCCAAACCAGTGTAACCAGGGATCCCAAACCAGTGTAACCAGTGATCCCAAACCACCGTAACCAGGGATCTTAACCACTGTAACCAGTGATCCTAAACCACTGTAACCAGGGATCCCAAACCACTGTAACCAGGGATCCTAAACCAGTGTAACCAGTGATCCTAAACCACTGTAACCAGGGATCCCAAACCACTGTAACCAGTGATCCCAAACCAGTGTAACCAGGGATCCCAAACCACTGTAACCAGGGATCCTAAACCACTGTAACCAGGGATCCTAAACCAGTGTAACCAGGGATCCCAAACCACCGTAACCAGTGATCCCAAACCACCGTAACCAGGGATCTTAACCACTGTAACCAGGGATCCTAAACCACTGTAACCAGGGATCCTAAACCAGTGTAACCAGGGATCCCAAACCACTGTAACCAGGGATCCTAAACCAGTGTAACCAGGGATCCTAAACCACTGTAACCAGGGATCCCAAACCACTGTTCCAGTGATCCCAAACCAGTGTAAGCAGTGTTCCCAAACCACTGGAGAAGGCCTGGAGTGGAGCCCTGAGTGAGCACGGGGGCGTTGCAGGAACAGGCAGGTGGAGATCTGAGCGAGGACACCACACAGGGAGAAGGAACAGAGCAGAAAATCCTAATGAATGACGCTGCTGTCCCTGTGCGCCCCTATTAGCAAAATAAAACAGTTGCCACGAAAGTGGAGACAACGTGCTACATCTGCACAATTGTCTCCAAATTAAATGTACATCCACGTTCTATAAATATCAGCAATTCTCCTATAAAGCATCAGTAATTCTTCAAATCCACTGGGATTTCTTTTTTAGCTGCCAATTTTAGAGTCTTCCCAAGAGATGCTGGCTTGAACCTTCTATCTCAGCTATAAAATAAAGACAGGATATTTTTATTAAAAAAAAAAAAAAACAAAGCACCCCCTTGAGACTCAACAGTTCAGACTGGAGATAACAACCCTTGAGTCACGCAACGCGGTTTTAAAGAGACTCCAATAAATCAAGGAATGGCTTGGGCTGGAAGGAACCTTAAAGATCATTTTGTTCCAACCCCTCTGCCATGGGCAGGGAAATCTCTGCAGTTACAAAATCTTCTTATACCTGCACTGGACTTTTTTTTTTTTTCCCCAAATACAAGGCTGAGGTCTGAATCTTGGTGTTTTTCCCGGTGACTTGGAGGGGGATGCAGGATTTGTCTCCTTCTTTGAGAGGCACTTGGAGAGAGGCAGCTGAAAGGCAGCTACTCCTGCACCACGTGGATTTGGGGATGTTTACAGAGCCTCAGAAACCAGAGCTGTCTAATAGAGGGAGAAGGCTGAACACATTACACCCCCAGGCTGGGTTTGGGCTCAAAGACCTCTCAGATGATGATAATGTTACAAAACTTAGGAGGACTTTAAAGCCTTTCTTCTGTGGTGCCGGAAGAACTGAAATTTTGGGATGACATTCAACCTTTCCCTTTGAAAAGCCCCATCCAACCTCCTTCTGTCCTGAAGGAAAGGCCCCGCTTCTGCAGAGCACCTTGTCAATGAAGTGTTTTATTTAAAAAAGAGAAAGCAGAATCTTTTATAGAACTGTGTGCAGTGAAAAGGAGGAGACATCTCACGATACTTGTGATACCTCTTGGTATTAAGGACACTGCTGGAACCCCGGGCACTGGGAATTCCAGAGTTTCTGTGCTGGCAGGCACTGACCCCCCAGCAAACACTGCACTGACCTGAGGACGTGGAACAGCTCCCAAAATGGAGTGACAGCGCTGGGATTGGGGGTGTGGGGTTTGGATAGAAGTGTGTGACAGCACAGGGTGCAAAACTCAGAGTTTAAGGGTTTAGAATACAGGAATAGAGATAAAGCAGGATGGAGGTTTTGAGGCAGAGGCTGAGTCCTTCTTTTTCACCTTCTTCTCCATGGTCTGGGTGGGATTTTGTAATTGCACAGAAAAATCCGCACTGTGGGCCTTGGGTGGTTGAGCTATTGGGTTAAAAGTAAAAATAATTCAGGTGTCATTTTGTAATTGGACAGTTTATCCTTAAAAGGCCTTGTAGAGAGATAGAGGGGGCTCCATTTTTAGTTTGTTAGCTGGAAGTGCTGTAGAACTCACCGTTTGTGATACTACAATACAGATAAGAATTAATTAACATCTGAGTCCGAACACAAAACGCCGTCTGGAGAATTTAAACCCAACCCTGGCAAAAAAGAAGATAAAACCTAACAGGGCACTTGGCAAGACATCACCTCCACTGCCTGGCAAGGGCTGAGCCTCGCTGCCTTCCCTCTGCTCCTGGCTTCCACCAGCCCATCCACCACCTGCCTTTTTATCTGGCAATGACGAGCAAACGGCTCGTGCCAGCAGCCCCGGGCACCGCAGGGCATTTCCAGCGTCCCACAGCAAACGTTTCTCCGGGTGCCAGCAGGTGTTTCAGTCCTCGCTCTGGGCTCTCACGAACCCGTGCTGCCGGGGGTCTCCTCCCAGCTGCTCCCACCGGCCGTGTGCCAGCTGGAGGACACCAAACGAAGTCAACCGGGGCGGATTTCTGGGTCACCAGGAGCGCTTTGGGGGCACTGCCATCGCCCCGCAGCTCGGCTGCTGGGGGGAGAACGTCCTGGGGGGGCTTTGTGATGCTTTTACCCCCGGTTGTCTGTTCTACACCTTTCAGACGGGTTCTGAGAGCGAAGGGAGGGAAAGAAGCAGCGCGGGGTTTGTCTGCAGAAGCTGCTCTCGCTCCTCCACATTCTGCTCCTGGACTGTGCTGTCTGCAGCACGGACAGACAGCGGGACAGAGATCTCCTGTGCTTTTAGTTACTTTAGCTAGCTGAGGCAGAGAAGTTCCCTGGACTGTTTTCTCTTTTTTCTTGGAACTGTTTAAACCTGCTCTGAACTGAAAACCCAGAAGAACACCCAGAGCTCACACCTGGGGTGCACTGGGTCCCAGGATGGGATTTTCCAGTGTGGAGGGACCGATGAGAGACTGGGGGACCTGAGCTACCCACAGCAAGGACTCTCTCGAATTTTCCATCTCTCTTCAGAACAGCGAGAGGTTTTATTGCTCCATGTCTTTCATTCTTTATGCTTGTGGGCACTTTGTTTGTTAAATAAACAGCTTGTTCCACTTTTCTCCAAGGAAATTCTTTCCTGGACCAGTTGGGGGTGAGGCCGTTCGGGTTTGCTTCCCATTAGGAACCCCATCCAGGAGTTTTCTCCCAAATTTGCCCCAAACTGTGACAGAGAAGGCACGAGGGTGGCACCAAGCCCAGCTGCTGGCTCCTCGTGCTGCCCCACATCACAAAACCCCTCCCCAGGGCCAGGAGGAGGCCTCTAAGGGCAGGAGGAGGACTGGACACCTCACATTTTGGTCGAGGCTCTCCCCAGACAGCAAGAGAGCATCCTCTCCTTCTTCCTCTCCCCAAGCAAAGCTGCCCACAGCAGGTGCCACCACCCTCCAGGCTTGTCCTGCAGCTCAGCACCGCCACGAGAGCCCAGGCTCTGTCCGCTCGGGGGGGACGTTCCTGACACGGAATTCCCACACATCCCGGGGCTCCAGGAAATCCAAACTGCCCCAGGGCACTCCGGGGAGCGGGCTGCAGGGGGACACCACGGCACAGAGTGGCACAGGGCGGCACAGAGTGGCACAGAGCAGCACAGAGTGGCACAGAGTGGCACAGGGTGGCACAGAGTGGCACAGGGCGGCACAGAGTGGCACAGAATGGCACAGAGTGGCACAGGGCGGCACAGAGTGGCACAGAGTGGCACAGAGTGGCACAGAATGGCACAGAGTGGCACAGGGCGGCACAGAGTGGCACAGAGTGGCACAGGGCGGCACAGAGTGGCACAGAGTGGCACAGGGTGGCACAGGGCGGCACAGAGTGGCATAGAGGTGGCTGCAACCTGCTGAAGGCACTGGGGAAATCTCCTGCTGCTCCAGAGGGAATGTGGGTTAAGGCCATCAGCCTTCCCCAGGCGGGGAAGCTCCTGGCCCAGGTGAGGACATGGCACAGGTGAGCCCCTGGCACAGGTGAGCCCCTGGCACAGGTGAACCTCTGGCACAGGTGAGCCCCTGGAGAGGGGAGCCCCTGGCACAGACAATCCGGGTTTGCTGTTGCACAGCCCTTGAGCAGCTCCCAGGGTGTGGGAGGACTCCACCTTAGGACAGACCAGGGCTGAGGGACAGCAGCACCACTTCATGTGGCACAACTTCTGCACCACGGCTGGCCAAGTCCCCTCTCCGCTCACCATCCTCGCCCAGCCTGGGAGAAGGTGTTTATTCCTAAAATCAGCGGGATTTATTGCTTTATCAGTGGGGTTTGACCCGCAGCATCTCTGCATTTCTGGGCCACACACAGTCCTGCTCACACACAGCCCAGCTGCCTGGTCCTGGAAAGGTCTCAGGGTTGAACTCTGTCTGGAAAGGGCTCTGGGCTCCCAGCAAACTTCACATCAGGCTCCAAAACCTCTCCATCTCTGAGCTGTGTCAGCCCCAGAAGCCATGCTCCAAAAACCAAAGGTCAGACCACACAGGGCATTCAGAACCCTCCCATCTCAGCAGCCTGGGGTGCATGCAGCTTCAGGGTCTGCAGCCTTTTAAAATCCCCCCAAAATTACAGATATAGAGTCCTGAGTCCTCCCCTGAAACAAGCAAAATCCCTGATTTAAAATAAAAATTATGATAAAAAATGGAATAGGGGAAAACAGGACATGGGTTTACTTTCCTTTTTTTTTTTTTTTTTTTTTTTTTTTTTTTTTTTTTTTTTTTTTTTTTTTTTCTGTTAAAGTTCCAGATCTGTCCAAGGAAAGTATCCCTCGGGGCATATCAGAGCAGCCACCACAAAGCAGAACAAAGGAAACACCAATCATTTCCAGCAAATCAGAAAGATGACAGGCTTTAACCTTCAGAAGAGAGCAGATTCCTGCGCAGGGTTTGGCTGCTCTGTCTTTGAGCTTCCTTTTCCCCAGCCCCAGTTTCCTAGCACGAGATTCCTCAAACAATAGAGACTGGCATTAAAAGAAGAAAGGGGGCGGGGGGGATTGAAAAGAGCCCTCCTTTTACAAATGGGCTTAAAATGGAAGTTCAGGACTTGTCCCCTGGGAGGAATTGGTCCCTCCTGGCACTGCTGGGGACTCAGGTCAAGCTCTGCAGCCCTGCAGTGGTGTCACAGGGCAGAGGGATGCTCGTGGCTCCATCTCCCTCCCTTTCTGTGAGTTGGAGAGTTAATTTTGGCTGGGAAGTGGCTGCTCACTCCACCGGGGGAGGAGTATGAGGTGCTCAGACCTCACAGAGCTGCAGCAGGGAACGACAGCACAGCACAGAAAGCCACCAGGAGGGTCTGGGAGGGTAAACACAGCCCAGGCAGCACCTTCCAGGGGCTCAGAGCAGAGCACAGCCTCCTCAGACACGGCCCGAGGGGATGGGATTGTTGCTGGTCTGGGAGCTGGACACAACCTCACCCTGATGCTCTCCGTGCTCCTCACACTGTTCCTCATCCTGCTGCCTTCCCTGCTCCTCTCCCTGCCCCTCATCCTTCTGCTCTCCCTGCTCCTCTCCCTGCTCCTCATCCTGTTCCTCACCCTGATCCTCACCCTGCTCCTCATCTTGCTGCTCTCTGCTCCTCTCCTTTCTCCTCTCCTTGTTCCTCTCCCTGCTCCTCTCCCTGCTCCTCTCCCTGTTCCTCTCCCTGTTCCTCACCCTGCTCCTCTCCCTGTTCCTCTCCCTGTTCCTCTCCCTGCTCCTCTCTGCTCCTCTCCTTGTTCCTCTCCCTGCTCCTCTCTCTGCTCCTCTCCCTGTTCCTCTCTCTGTTCCTCTCTCTGTTCCTCTCCCTGTTCCTCTCCCTGCTCCTCTCCCTGTTCCTCTCCCTGCTCCTCTCCCTGTTCCTCTCCCTGCTCCTCTCCAGCACCGATTCCCTCTGCAGTTTTGCCCAGCTCAGCTGCCCCAGCATCCTCAGGTGTGAAGCATCTCCAGCTCTCCAGAGGCAAAACCAGCTACGAGTGGGGATCCCGCACATGCGGGACTGGCCCGGGCACCGCCGAGCCCGCTCTCCTCTCAGGACATGCCCGGCAGCACTTGCTGCTTTTATCCAGAAGTCTGAGGGACTGCTGTCCAAGCTGGGAGGTGCTGGTTTAAAAACCAAAATTGAAAGGAGGATATAAACCAGCCCAACACACCTGGGACTGTCAGAAAAGACAGCAGGCATGGGTTGAGGCTCCTTGGCAGCTGCAGCTGTTAAATACAGCTGGATAAATGCTCAGATTGCTGCAAATCTGAACTCAGGGGCCTCTTTTTTCATGGAGGAAGCTTTTTAGACCCCCACAAGGACCAGTGAAATCCCTCCTGTTTCGGCCATATGTTTTTCCCTCACCTAGGAAGAACAGAGGTGTCTCAAACCTTCTTGGTGGGGAGTGAGGCACCCCCAGAGAGCCAGAGAATCGTTTGGAAAAGCCCCCCAAGACCAAGCTGTGCCTGTCCCCATCTTGTCCCCAGCCCAGAGTGCCACACCTGCCTCTGCTTTCCTCTTGTCCCGACTCAGGCCCCGTTGTTTTGTCACTTTTAAACCCAGATAATCACAGTCAACCACAGGAAAGGTTCGCTCTGGGGAAGTCAAACCCTGGGCCGAGCACAGCTGAGGCAGGAGCCGTGGAAGGGCCAGAGCTGCTCCCAGGAATGTGCCCCGACCTGAACGACAACAACAACGGGGTGTGCAGAGTGCTCTCCTCACACCTTTGCCCGAGCCAGAATTCCAGCAGCAGGGACAGCACAGAGACTCTCTGGGCTGCCCGGGGCCAGCGCAGAGCTCCCCGAGCTCCGACAGGGCACAGCTGCTCTGGGGGAACCTGCCGGAGCTGGGGCTTGGGCTGGGTGTCCTCCCCGGGTCCCTCCCAACCCCATTCTGTGATTCCAGCCAAGTGGATCTCCCGGGATTTCCCCATTCCCACCAGTCCTCGTTCAAATGTTCGTTCAGCAGAGGGAGGAACTGCTTTGCTGAAGTGGAAGCAGGTGATGAGAGCTGCAGGGACGCCATCAGCAGAACAGCTCAGGCAGCAGTGCTGCAGCAGAACTGAACTGGTGCCAGGCCATCCAAAGCTCCTCTTTGCTTCCCCAGAGGGGCCGTGGCCGTGTCCCACAGCGGCCAGGAGCACACGGCTGCACCGGCGTTCCCTTGTGAAACATCCGTCATCCTCCCTCCTTCAGCGAGCCAGGCTAACTGAGATCCCCGAGCACCGGTTTGGGCTGTTCTGTGTTTGAGAAGTGACTCAGAGTGCTTTATCACCCCAGTGCACCGTGCCAAACACCCCCAGGAGGAATCCTTCCCCCTGCCCTGGCACGGGCCCTCCCACCCTACCTGGAGATGTTTCCAGGACATTTATTTTTTTTTTTTTTTTGCTTTGGAGGGGGAACATTATGGTTTTACACCGGTGCTGTGCTCATTGGAGCCAGGGGTGGGTCGGGACAGCGAGGTCCCGGTCGGGGTCGTGCTCCAAGGGTTGTGTGGGGGCATCTCCCTCTCCAACACCTCCAGGAAGAGAGGACTCAAGGCATCCTTGCAGGGATGGCTCCCTGAGCTTCCCTGGCCTCCGTGCTGGCGGTGCCTGTCAGGGTGGAGCTGCTGGTGGGTCATTCCTGTGCTGTGGACATCCGTCATTCCCACAGTGACCACCCCCAGCAGCTCCTCCGTGGGTGGGGGGCAGTGGCCCCCTCATCCCTGCCCAGCAGCTCCAGCCAAAAGCTGTTCCCAGGGACACAGAGGCTGCGGAGGGCTGCAGGAGGGTAGGGAAAAACAGGAAAGGATCCTGGAATTGATTCCCTGGGTGACTGAGCCAAGCACAGCTCTCCTATCTCTGGAGCCTGACAGCACCTCGCAGATCCTCATCGCCCAAAACCCAGCTGCAGGAGGAGAATGTGCAAAGGAACAGAGCTCCCACCCTTTGCTCGGCAGATTTTCCCAGTCCCAAGCTCAAACTGCCCATCCTCCAAGCTCCACCACCCCAAAAATTCCCCACAATCCCATTATCTGCTGCTCAGGGGCTCTGGATCCACAACCCTTCAGAGGCTCCCACTGGAATGAAATCAACCCCAGGAACCAAAGCTCCTCACTGAGCAACGCTGGGGGCCAAATCTGGCCCACACTGAACTCCTCGCTCAAGTGGATTCTGTGCCCGGGGTCAGTGTGGAATTAAAGGGACTGGAGTGAAATAAAACCTCAGGAGCAGCCTCGGCTTACAGAGAATTTGCTAAAGCACCGGAGCAAAGAGCCACTTGCTCCCTGCGCATTTTGCCTTTTCTCTGCTGGAGCTGGTCGTGCTCCTTCACCCAGCCCTGCTCTCTGCTCCTCACTGAGACAGTGCTGCCAAAAAAATCACGACAATGAGGTGGGTTTTCTGTCCAAACATTCAACTCCAAGGGAAAAAATCTATTCCACAAAAATAACAAAGATTTCGGTGAAAAAGTCTGAATCATTGAGTAAAGGAAAGGCTCCTCCTCAGCATTTCACATGCTCTGATAACAATTTCACTGTTGTAAAATCACTTCTGCCTCGAAAACGGTCACCTTGTTGATGTCCCAGTTGACTCAGAGCAGAGTTAATTATGTTAATGAGAGCCATGCCGCACCAACCGGGATTTTCAGCAGCTCCATGCTGGAAATCCGAGCAGCTCTGAGGCTCTGCGCTGTGTGCTTGCCCTGCCTTCCCACCAGCTGCTGGACACGGGCAGTGTGGGGAGTGAAAAGTCACTGCTCTCACCACGCTGCTGTGGGATCGCTCCCAGCACGGTTTGGGATGGGCTGAAATAAATTATATTATTTTTAAAAATTAACAGATTTGTTTTTTCTCCAAAGAGCACAAATTCCCCAAGAGTGTCCCCAGCTGGACCCAAAGCGATGGCCTGAAGTGACAGCACCTCCGCTGTGTGGCCAGGCCGTGGCTATTCCCTGTGCCCAGGTGGCCACAGCCTGCAGCTCCTCCAGCCCACCCAGCCTTCTCTGGATCTGTCTCATCCTTCATCCCTAAGAGGGCTGGTGGGGAGAAAGAATCCCTATTAAGGAAATGCTAATGGGGGGGGGGGAGTGAACCAAAAAGACTCCTAAAACTATAAACAAAACAAAAAAAATTAATACCACACACAGCTGTCATTTTATACAGCCGGAACTCCGGGCTGTGAGAGCTTTTCCAATCCCACCCTCAGAATTCCCTGCTTCTCCCATCCGTATCGTTCGCGTGCTGATGCGATTTATCCCGGCCTGAGGTTATTTTTCAAATATTTCCTTTCAGAGACGCTTTTGGCCCTGGGGCTGCAGTGAAACGCAGAGAGCAGACCCTGTGAGCAGGCTGGTAAGCGAGGACAGGCCACTCGTGTCCCCAGCAGAGAGCAGACCCCTCGGGAGCACGCGTTGGCGCCTTTGATGTGCCACGAGCGCTGCAGATAGGGCCACGTCCAAGGAGGAGGGCCAGGACAGCTGCCAGGGCTGTGATTTCTAGGATGAGGATGGGCTCCAAGAATAGCCCCCTTGTTCTCCCAGAATGAAGTCAGGGCAGGGGAGGGGCGAGGGGAGAAGCAGCGCAGCAGCCAGAATGTCTGTGTGTCGTCAAGAGCACGAAGACGCTCCCGAGCCTCTGCTCCCGGCTCCAGGGTAGGGCACGGGGTTTGACACCTGCTGGTTTGCTGTGTGCCCGCCGTGCCCTCCACACCCCTGGAATTAACGGGCTGAGAGCGGCTGCTGTCCCTCCTCACGGGGACAGACAGACAGAGCTGCACACCGCGCTGTCCCTTCCCCTCACCTCGTCCCCGAGAAGGAGAACCGAGCTGGCACTGCAGCTGCTCGTCAGGAGCTATCGTCTTCCACGCTCATTTAATTACAAGGTGGGGCCCTCAGCTCCGCTGGCCTCCTCCCAGCATCAGGGAAAGTTGGAGAGAGTTAAAAGAGCTCACCTGGGACAGTTTTCCTTGCGTGACTGAGCGCCGCAGGGAAAACGTGCCCGGGATATCTCCACATCTCTGTGCCTGGCAGTCGCAGCGCTGCGCTGGTGTCTGCACGTGTGGCACCCCTGCATTCCAGGCCTGGCTTAGCTTTGCTGCAGTTTGCCATTTTTTGGGGTAAGGATGCCGGGCCTGGAGACACGGGGCAGTGCTGGTGGGAGGCATCATCCAGCCTCTGTCCCCTGCCCTCACCCCCCTGTGCCCCTGCTGCTCCTTCTCACCCCTGTGTCCTGCCAAAATGATGCAATATATCATTTACATCAATGTATATCTTTATATTTATTCGCACTATAATTGCTCATAGCCCTCCTTACCTGAATCAGTAAAATGACCCTGGGAGTCCTGTGAACCAGGGACACAAACGGGTCCAGCTGCAGAAAGAAACTTCTGCTCTAGCTCACAGTGAAGCTGTGGCACAGCACAGAAATAGTGTGAGGCTTCCAGCAATGGGTTCATGACATAAATCTGTGCTTTAAATCCATCTGCAGGACAGCTCACGGTGCCTGAGCCTGGCTGCACTGGGGACTCAGTCGGGTGCTCCCGGTGCCAGCGAGACCCTGAGCCCAGAAATCATGCTGAAATAAAATCCTGCAGACCCTGGGCAGGTCAGGAGAGAGACATTCCCAACCCAAAGCCCAAAGAGAGAAAGGATGTACTTGGAAAAGGGAGCCCTAAACATATCCTGTGGTGGGCAGGATGTGGACAAACACCACAATCATCAGTCCTGTTCCTAACCTGGGACATTCATGCAGCTTAGAATTGGTCCTCAGAACTAAACTGGAGTCTGTGCATGATGTTAGAGTTAAAACAAGGCCAGCAACCCTGCCAGACCTTCATTTTATCACATGGAGAACTAAACACAGGTAATTGTTCTGTGCCTAACTCAATACTCAGCTGCGGAGCAGGCTGGCTGCTCTCTGATTCTGAGCAGTAAATGTGGATGTAACCCTGTCCTACAAACAGACCCACAGGGGCAGCAGAAAGTGGTGCTTCTAGAGAATCCAGGTTCTAGGTTCTGGAGAATCTAGCTTCTGGAAAATCAGGTATTTCCCAGAAAACTGCATCACTCTCACCTGCATGAGACAGGTCTGTGTCCCCTGTGGTTCCTCACAAACCCCCCCTTGCTGCCTGATGAGTTTTAGTCCTGCAGAGAAGAGCCACAAACTCCCTCCAAAAAATCCCCTACCACACAATCTTTGTTTCCTGTTGCTTTTCCTTCTCACAGAAGGAGAATTTTCTACGTGCCCCTGCTGACAAACCCCAAAGCGCCTTCCCCAAACTAAAATCTGAAACAAGAAGCTTTGATCTCGCCCCCTCCCTACATTATCCAAGGCTTTGCATCGACCAGCAAACAAAACCTCTGGATGCTTTGGTCGTGTTTGTCCTTTGGGAGATCTGTCAGGACAGGGAGCAGCAGCTCAGGAAGGACACAGCTGTGAGACCAGAGATCCCTCCAGCCCAGCCTGAGGGTTTTACTGGAAACCACGTGCTTGAGGGTAGGAACTCCAGCGAGGTCCACAACCCTCCACATAATGGCCAGAAGTGCTCCTGTGATACTGAAATAGTGAAACTATCTGGGTTTTCAACAGGAAATCTATTTTGGGACCTCGAAGGAGGACTCCTTAACCTTCCCTTCTGGAAAGGGTTGTTGATGATCTCACTGCATGGTTATCACCGTCCTGGGCCAAATACTCCTTCTGCTCTTGGACTTCTGATCAGCTAACAAAGCAGATGCAGGAACTAATTAAAGAAGCAGAGCCTGTGTTTTCTGCTTCTTGCAGCTCTAAATTCAGTAGCTGGTACATGACACCTCGTGAGCTGATGCTTGTCTGTCTGTGATCTCAGATGAAAGAAACATTCACCAAATAATCCAGGGGGATGGGAGGCTGAGCACTCTCTGCCAGGGCTGTTCCAACAGATGGACGAACAAAATCCATCGCAGGATCCCAGAGTCACAGGCAGCAGTTCTCAGGAATGCTACGAGGAAAATAACCCGATCCCTGCTGGCTGGAAGGATTTCATACCTGGGATGACATCACCTGGAATTCATAATCCTGGCTTTTGCCAGAGGACAGGCTCTGGGGCCAAGCTGCCCAGGCCTTTCCCAGCTTTATTTATGGCAGCATATTCAGTCCTATACCATATTCCATCGGATGGGAGAGACTAAAATGGAGTTGCCTTGGCTGAACACAGGAAGAAGAGCACAGGAGATTTCAGCGCCACTGGCCTGTCACTCACTTCTGCTCTCGAGAAATTTTACAAGGCACACGCAAGGAACATCATTAAAATAAAGCGAACTAACCTGTAATTTAGAAAAGAACCCTTCTCTCCCCTGACTCATTTATTAACCAGTTAAGACTCTGCCAAGCCCTTCTTAACTATTAACAAACAGTTGTTGAGGCTGGGACATAATCCCAGCCCAAACTGCGCCATTAACTGACACGAGAGCCTGACATTCATTGCTCTCCTTGTGCGAACCTCGACGTGCAGCTGCACAAAACCACCTGTGCCCCAAACCTCCAGGAGGAGCCCAGAGCTTGGGGTCCTGCTGCCTGCAAACACTGCAGGGGCTGTTCCCAGCACACAGAGGGGGCGCAGGAATAAAGATAAACACACAGTTAAAAGGTAGTCCCAAACAGCCAGCACTGAAAAGTGTGTTTGATCGAGAAAGATCACGGAATCGTGGAATGGTTTGTGTTGGAAATATCATTCAGTTCTACTCTCTGCCATGGGCAGGGACGCCTTCCACTATCACAGGTTGCTCCAAGCTCATCCAGCCTGGCCTTGGACACTGCCAGGGATGGGGGAACCACAATTTCTCTGTGCCAGGGCCTCACCACCCTCACAGGGAACAATTTCTCACTAATCCCTAACCTAAACCTACTCTCTGTCAGTTTGGATATAGAAAATATACAACTTAACTAGCAGGAAGCCAACAGAAACGCCAGGCATGGTAGAACAAGTGCCGGGAGAAATAATGACCAGGAAACCAAATCTCTCAGCCTTAAATGGTCACAAAATCTTGTGCTTGGCAGGGAAAAAAACCCAAACAAATGGCAACGGAGAGCAGTGACTCTCCCACACCAGGTGTGCAGCCACCTTTCCACAGCACAGCCCTCATATCAAAAAAGCAAAGTTTCCATGATTGCTTCAGAGGCTGGGAAAAAAAGAGAAGGTTGCCTGAAGCAGATATTGAAGCTATTATGTCATGAGGAATTTTGGCTCAAATGTGTTCCATGCTAAAAGCAAGCACGTGAGTTTGCATCCCTGCAGGTGCTGTTGAACCTGGTGTCTTGTTTATTTTCCTATCTCCAAGACCTCCCTCACATCGGGATATTGGAGCTTTTAGGATAAAGACTGGGCACACGGATTTTGCTCAGATTTCCCTGTGGCTACATTCTGAACGTTGAATTTAAATCCCATCACCGATAGCCAGAGCTCACCCGTTGTGGTCCCATGGGTGCTGAGATCCAAACCCACCCCCAGCAGTGGAAGGAGGAAGAGCTCCTCCCCTCCTGGATCCTGCTGTTAACATTTCCAAGGAGATGCTCAGCTGTGCCCCTGTGGGCAGCATCTGCGGAGATGGAAAAATCTGAGAACCTGACCATGCAAGCAACTGGCCCAATTTCATCTCGTGCACAACAATTTCTGGTGTGAGAGGGAAGAAAAACCTAAGTGCAATTTGTTTCTCTCCAGATGCGTGTCTCTATGAAATAAAAGGGCTCCGTTCAATTTGAGACTCCTTTGGGCAAGGACATGGCATTTAAGGTTTGTCTGTGGGCACAAAGCGCATGGCTGATGTACCATGAAAGGAAAAATGTTCTCTTAACCATCATCCACGAAATGCAAAGGAATCAGCAGTGCTGGAAAGCTCTGCTTTGACATTTCCTGCTCCCTGCCACTCTCCTGGGTATCCCTTTGGGCTGGCCCCGAATTAAATCTGAGCAGCATTCTCTGCATCTTCCTTTTCAATAATATCTAAGGATTTGGGAGTTTCTGTCCTGGCTGGGGGGTATAAATGGTCTTTGATATCCTCTCCAAAGCCTGCACTAGGGCATATCCACCCTCCTGACCGGGAAAAATCTGCTTTACTTTGTCCCGTCCCTAGAAATTCCCAGCAATGCTGCATTCTGGTCGCTCAGAATGTCTGTGGCAGGGAGCTGAATTTCCACCCAGATCCAGCTGTATCTGAGAATTAATGACAACAGTCTGGAAGGAAACCTTGCTGCAAGTGTTAGAGGAAGGATCTCAAGCAAACCAGATCTTTCAACACAATTAAAAACCCAAGCCAACTCCCAGCTGCAGGTGGAGATCAGATAAGGGAGAAAAAAACAAACATTGGGAGTAGAAAAAGCCTCTACATCGTCATCATTTTTTTCAGTTATCTTAGGTTTCACCTCCAAGTGGGCATAATCAATTCTGTCTTCTCTCAGGATCCTTCAGCTGAAGAATGCCCAGCCACACTCCTTGGGGGAAATGGGTTTTCCTCCCCACCATCTGGAACATGCTCTCCTGAACTAGGAGCAATTACTCTTTTCCCCATTGATTTCATCCCTTCCCTCTTGAAAAATACCAGCTTGAGCGACTTCCTCTCCTTCCCAGGGGCCACGTGCCAGAACAGCTCTGCCTTGTTCATCTCCCTCTCCAAGATCAGCATCAGCACTTCCCATCCTGGAAACACGACCTCTAAATCAGCAAGGCACGCTCTGCTCTGCTCAGGGAGGAGAACACGAGTCCCAGGGGGTCCCAGGGACTCCTTTTTGCGCTCTGGGGTGATCAGCAGAGAGCTCACCAACTCTGGATGCTCTCCTTGCCGGTCCTGCAGGTCCTGTAAACTGCTGGAAACACCCAGTTGCATTTTTGTCCTTGCTCTTGGACCTTCCCCTGGAGTAGGGAGCCAGTGATTGGGATGCAGCTGCTGTGGAGGCACAGAGCGAGCTGGAATCAGCTGACAATTTCTGATCATTTGGTAAACACGCACACTGTGTCAAGCCAAACCCAAACCCAAGAGCAAAGGAGTCGTTTGGGGTAACAGAGAAGTCGTTTTTAGCATCATTTTAACAGCAGCCACATCTCCCATGTGCAGTTTCCTGCAGGCTCTTTATTCCTCAGCTCCAGGTGATTGCTGCTCCCTGGCCGCTCTGTCTCACACAAATACCCACGTGGGAACCCTTTCCTGCCTCTTTCTCTCTCCTTCCTAGACGCCTTCAGAAAAGGAATTTCTTCCTCCCTTACCTTTATGGGCACACTTGTTTTGTGATCCTGTACTTTCACAGTGGTGCCTGGGGTCTCTGGTGGGTTTTGCACTCTGGTTTGTGGGGTGTCACCCACCCCTCACCAGCACAGCCCCACTGGGCAGAAAATGGGGACTGGGGTGTAACTGTTGGAGAAAAGGGAGCAGGGGCCATGGTGCCACCCTTGTCACCTCCTTGTCTGCTCAGTGTCCTCATCCCACCCCAGGGGACACGGCCACCACTGTCTAAGTGCCTGATGGCCACAGGCACCAGTTCTTGGAGAGGTGTTTTAGTTCCCACAGCTGTGATGCTGCTCCTGGGACAAACTCTGACAGTTTTGGGGGTGGCAGAACAGTCTGGACGTACAGACCACAGAAAATCCTCATTTGGGAGATGTATTTCAGGAGAGAGCTTCACTTTCCCTTTCTCATTTTCTCCTCAAGTCCCTCAGGTGAATCCACGTTCTCTGTGTGTGAGCTGTACCTGTCCCTGGGGCCCCACCTTCTCCAGGTGAGGTCACTCATTCTTTTCTCGGGTGCCCCTTCTTTTATTGCACTTGGAATTCTCAGGAAAAATGTCCATTCTGTTTCCTGAACTGAAAATGCGTTTTATTTACTTTCAGCTTTCTAGGGGGAAACAGTGAAGAGCCCTGAACTGTGAGGGGTTTGTCCCAACACGAGCTATCCTGTGGAAACATTCTTCCCCAGAAGAGAAATTAGCTTCACATTAATCAAAATTAATTGTCCCATTGGTTCCAGGTCCCTGCCCAGACCGTGCATCTGGCTGGAAATATGGATGGACAGGGAAAAGGCCTGGCAAATATTCCAAGGAATATTGAAAATAACCGTCTACCTCTACGGCTTTTCTCCTTCACTAGAGTTTGTTTGCCTCGTGGCCACGAGTGCTGAAAATGTTAAAAATCTCCCTGTTACGCAAAGTCTTTGGGAGATGAGGATGCCAATTGAACAAAGATGGAAAGGCCAAAGTTTCCACTGCCAAAACCTCACAGCCCCTGAGGACAGAGCCTAAAACCAGCTGGAGCCCACATCCTGCTCCCATTCCTGCAGGATTAGCCCCGAGGGCTGCTCTGCTCATTGCAATTACCTTTTGTTTTGGTAACAGAATGAAAAATGGAAAGTGGGACCAATGTCAGCGAATTTCCACTCTTTCCCTGGATGCTGTTAGAGGTTAATCCATGCACGTGGGATTCAAGAACACCACGTCAATCCCAAAGGCAGTCTGCGGGGTCAGCTGGGAAGGGAAGGTCTGATTTACAAAACTGGCTGGGTCTGGGGTCCAATTTACAAAACTGGCTGGGTTTGGGGTCCAATTTACAAAACTGGCTGGGTTTGGGGTCCAATTTACAAAACTGGCTGGGTCTGGGGTCCAATTTACAAAACTGGCTGGGTTTGGGGTCCAATTTCCCATTTGGATCTCTGGGAGCTCCACTGGCAGCAGCAGAGCAGACCTTCCTTGGTCTGATAGCACAGTGATTAAGCACTGAGGCAAAGAAAGCTCCCAGCTGTTGTGACAGAGATGGAAGAATCTGGAAAGGCAAGAAATGTTCCCCCCACACCCTCATCCAGAAGGACTTTGTGCTCGTTAAGTCAGAACTCGCTGACAATTTCCAAAAACACGGGGTGACCTGGGGAACAGCAGGCAGAGATAGGAATCACCTTGGGGCCTGAATCACATCTGACTGTGCTCAAGAGCCAGAGGATTTTACAAGGCAGCCAGAGCTGTGCTGGATGACCTCAGGCCATTCCCAACTGTCTCCACTGAAACAAATCTTTGTGTGATGTTTCTGATATCCCTGACTCACCCTCTGCACAGGATGTTTGAGTGGCTGTGCAGCCCTGGGAGCTGCTGACCCCACCTTCCAGTGCCAGTGTCATTTTAATTACAAGAACTGTTCACAAGAATTCTTGCTTCAGTTCATCTGGATCTGTACAAAGCACTTGGAAAGATTCAATTGAAACTCTGAGATTACATCGGCCACCTGACAGTATCGCCATCCATCAAGGGCCTGGAGCAGTGATACCCAGATTTCAGCCCTACAAACACCTGCACATTCACCAGAATCACAGAATAGTTTAGGTTGGAAGGGACCTTAAAGCTCATCTCATCTCATCCCAGGCATGCAAACCTGACACAACTTTAGACCCTCTGCTGAGAGTCTAAAAACCCAGACCTCCATCCAGAGAGCAGCTTGCAGACTATTCTCCGTGTTATTTTTACTTGTTTTCTGATAAGAGAGCCCTTCATCCATCAAAAGAATACCCTTCCCTACACATATTTATCCCAAATTCCCTGCCAGGCCTTCAGGGAGTGTTGCTGTGGAGACTGGAGGATGGTCAGAAGCTCCAGCGTGGCACAAAGCACTGAGGTTGTGCTGGCCCCCGTTCTGACTGCAGGGGTAAAGCTCTGCCTGTGGGGAAGGTTTTGGGCTGAGAGGTGGAATTTGGGGACACACCAGGTGCTCTCAGAGCCCAGAGTGGGATAAAGCCTGCCCTGCCATGGATCAGTGATCTCTGCAAACCCCCTTGGCAGGGGTGGGGACTGGATGATCTCTGAGGTCTCTTCCAACCCAAACCATTCTGTGATTCTGTGATTTCGGCATCCCAGGAAGGTGATGCCAGCCTTTGCACTGCTGACCCTGTGCTTTGAGTGACAGCAAAAACCGAGTCTTCTCCTCCACTCCAATGCTTTGAATTACCAGAGGTTTTCCCAGGGGAAGAAGAAACCTGGATTAAGTTCCCTGTTAGGAAAGGGCCCAAAGCAAATCTGGGTGCTGAAACCCTCTCAGGCTTTTGTGGGAAGGTGCATGTCTTTACCCCCGTGATGGTGTTCAGATCTGGGAAAGGAAAGGGGAGAAGAAAGATCTTTTAAAGACTGATTCCAAATCAAGACCCATGATCCTGTTACCAAGGTATTTAGGATGTTAAAAAAGACAGACTTCTGTGGGTGGAAACGAGCAAAAAGATCAACTGAGCCTCCAGCTCCATGTAGCTGCCTTCAGCAGAATACAGCATGAGAAGGGGGAAAATTCCCCATGAAAGAAATCCAGAAGATGAAAGGAAGCTGGCTGGGAAAGGGAACCATCATCAGAACATCATCTGCTCCTTAACAGCAGGCTGAAGGCTGTAAAACTTCTTTTTAGGGATTGCCACAGACGAGGAAGGATCTCGAATGACCTAAAAAGAGCTATAAGGATATATGCACATAAAATATAGATACACCCAGAGATATTTCCAGAGAGGGAGCCTATATGTAAGGACAGATCCCCGCAGCCTTGCAGGCTTGGAGCCAACCCCCTTCCTGCTGTGCTCAGTCATGGAAGCTCCCCAGCTCTCAGGACTCCAGAATTGCTAAAATTGGGCGGCTCCAGGTCTCCATTTGAACTGGATCCCCTTTCCTGGAGCAGCAGAATGCAAGTGGGACCCAGCTGAGGAGCCGCCTCTTCTCCTGGCACACGGGAGCAGCTCCTGGGAACCACGGGGCCCGTCTCGGATGTTCCCACGGAAAGGATGCAGGCTGCAGGATGGGAGATGTTGCTTGGGTGAAACTCAGAATTAAAAGCTGCTGTTTTCTGCTCTGCGTCACAGGAGGAACCTGTGAGCCCTGCAAAGTTCCTCAGGTGGGTTTGGGGTGTCCCTAGCTCAGACCAGTTCCAAGCATCAGGCTGCGGCTTGAGGCAGCTGCAGAAGGCCAAAAACATTAATAGATCAAAGCACACCCAGTCACAGACTCATTTTCACTGCTGGGCCACTGCAAGTCCCAGCTCCTTAAAGCACAAACTGTTGTGATTTGAGACGAAATTGTGATATGCACAAGCCCAGTGGAAAACTACATCGAGTTTTTCCATGGTTATTAATGGCACTGGGTCCAAACAAGGATTACTGATGACATTGAGTTCCTCACCACGAGATTTAGTTTGACAGGAAAAGAGGAAATTACCTCAGGCTGGGCCAGGGGAGGCTCAGCTCGGACAGCAGCAGGAATTTCCCCATGGAAAGGGAGCTCAGACACTGGAAGTGCCCAGGGAGGTTTGGATCCCCATCCCTGGCGTGTCCCAGGAAGGGCTGGAGGTGGCACTCAGAGCTCTGGGCTGGGGACAAGGTGGGGATGGGGCACAGGATGGGCTCGATGGTCTGGGAAGGTCTTTTTCAGCCTGAATTATTCTGGGATTCTGGAATTCTCTGAAGGGTGTTGTGATCTCTCTCTCTCTGATCAGATATCCCAGAGCTCAGGGGGGAACTCTCCAAGCCAGCAAAGCATCACCTTCACCCCCAGGAGACTCTCCCTCAGCAAAACCAGGCAGGCGCCTCCTCCACGTCCCTCTCTAGTGCAGGACAGAGCCTTTGCGAGGGCACAGCCCCACCACTGCTCCCACAGAACACAGAAGCTGGATTTTCAGCTCCCAGGGACATCCTGTCCTCACCCTCAGGGAGACACTGCAAGACAGAGTGGGCACGAGTGAAGACGCACAAAGGAGACAACGTCCTCTTTGGTTTACAACCTGCAAATTCTGCGGTTCCCCAGCTCTGACAGGAAGCTGAGTCTATTTTTCCCTCAGCTCCCAAGCTGGCACTAACACTGACATATTTTGCCCCTATATTTGGTGGGCACATTACCTGGCACTCAGTGCTGTGCTGTCACGAGCAGCCCCGTTACACGGCAGAGCAGCAGGAACGTGGAGTTTTCCTCTGTTTGGGTTATTTTTTTTTTCCCTCCCTCTTCCCTTCTCCCCAAAACACACAAATTTCTTGCAGCATAATCCTCCCTCCCTCCCGGGCAATGCCATCAGCTGTCATCCTGCATCATGTGCTTCTGCCTTCCCTGGATCACTCCCACCCCCCACACCACTTTCCCCAGGTCTGTCACAGTTATTAAAACCTCATAACAAGCTGCTTTGCATTTAATCCCATCTGTCATCAGATCCTGTTTAAACGCCCAGAATTACCACTTGAATGTGACTACTTCCTAAGACATGACAGCTTTCTTCCACGGGGCTCAAAGAGTTCTGCAGAAGGAGCTGAGCAATCCTGAGCTGCCTTTAATTCTGGATGATGACTGAGATAAGAGGAAACAGGGCAGCACAAGCTGAATGAACAACCCAGTGCCAGGAGACGAAAGAAACCCAGTTTGGGGTATCCCAGCCTGGACTTGCGGCGGTCACATCAAGCTGCCCACAGCTCACAAGAACATCTCTCTGTGAGAAGAAATCCCCTTTTCCCCAGCACAGGAGGGACATGGAGCTGTTGGATTCCACCAGGATGATTACAGGGAGGTGATGCCTTGGCAAAGGCTGACCTGAAACAGAGACTGGACAGAGCTAGAGCATAAAGGAGATGTTTATTGAACACTTCTTCTGTGAGGAAAAGCTAAAAGGATTTGTAATGTTCAGCCTGGAGAAGAGAAGCTTTGGGGAGACCTAATTGTCATCTCCAAGGGATGGGAACTGAAGGGAACCTACAAGAAACCAGAGAGAGGATTTTTTACAGAGCCTGGAGTGACAGGACAAGGGGGAATGGCTTCACTCTGACAGAGAGTAGGTATAAATTGGATATTAGGAAGAAATTCATTACTGTGAGGGAGCTGAGGTCCTGGCACAGAATGCCCAAAGTTGTTCCCATCCCTGGAAGTGTCCAAGGCCAGGCTGAACAGGGCAGCCTGGTCTAGTGGAAGGTGTTCCTGACCATGGCAATTAGCTGGAATGAATTTTTTTTAAGGTTCCTTGCAGCCCAACCCGTTCTGATTCTCTTCATGCCCGCAGAGAAGTGGTGTCAGCCCACACGAGCATTCCCATCCTGCCAGAGAGTCTATCCCAAGCCTGCTCACAAAGTGCAGGATCTGAGCCCCTTCAGGACCCCCACCTCTGGGGCAGAGCAAGAGGCAGGTTGCTGATTAAGCCACCAACATGCTATTTTGCAAGAGAATGAAAAAAAAATAAATAATAATTGAGAAAGCGCATTTGTTATTATTCATTAAATGTACTGGAGCTGCCTTATGTGCTAAATGTTCTTCCCCTGATGATCTTAGCACCTAATTAAAGGAGGCTGATGAGGCATGATAGAAGCAGTGTGTGAGTACATCCAAACTACCGATGGAAAATGGAGGCAGGGAGAGCACATCAATTACCCACAGGAAACAGGGAGAGAGCAGCAGGTTCTGTGGGAAGGGCAGCGCCGCTCCTGCAGATCAAAGCTCTCCTTCCTCCCTTCAAAACTCTCTGCTGGGGTGACACAGCAGCAAGGTCCCCCTGGCCAAACTCATTACCTGCGCTGCAGAGCCCGGGATTGACGCTCTGGGAGCTGGTGAGTACTAAAGCTGCCGGGGTTTTAGCGGGATTTGTCCCAAAGAAACATTGGCCTGGGGCCACTGTTGGAATGGAACATGAATCAAGATTTCTGGAAGAGCTTATTTATATTTACACAGGGTGACAATCCCAAACATTGAGAGCTGGTTCTCATGGAGTTTTCATCCTGCTTTTAGGACACTCTGGTCCAGAGGCCTTTGAAGGAGCTCCAGCTCTGTACCTTCTGTGTTTCCTCCAGAAATCCACAGGAGGAACAGGGAGAGCTCAAGTTACAGCTCCAGTTCCCAATATTCCACCCGGATGAAAATGTCCAGGTTCAAAGACTAAGTCAGGACCTGGGTATCGTAACTCCAGCCAAGGAAAGGAGTTCAGAGACAGCCTTGACTCTTTAGCCCCTAATTGACTCCTGTTGGTGTATTAATTACTGTGCATATGGAGAGCAAGGCACAGAAGTGTCAGATACCCCTGCAATGAAATCCTTGGCATCCGTACCACTGGCCATAAATCTTGTGAATAAATTCCTTGTGATTTAGCCAGACTGGAGCTCCCAAAGGACAGTGTCTGTCAGGAGCCTGACATCAGAAACTGCACTTGGGTATGGAAATGGAAACAACTTCAAGAAAAGCCAATGTTGCTTGTTGGGCTTTTTTTATTCAGATTTCTCAAGAAATTCAGTTTAAGGCCAGTTCATACGTCTGGGCTGATTCCTTCTTTATCCAAACCTGCCTGACCTAAGCACGGATCCTATTTTCAATCGCTCCACAAGAAGGAAGCTCAAGTCCCAAAATCACATTAAAAAAAAACCCCACAAAACACCTTAGATCTTCGGGCTCTGCTTCACCTGCCCCATCCCAAACAAGAGGCCGTCCAGCCTCAACAATCACAGCTTGCTATTTAACCCAGCTCTCCGGCGGTTCCACAGCAAAACCCCTCTGAGCGCGAGCAGCGCTGGGCTGCCAGGCTCTGAACAAAAGGGGTGACGTGACACAGGGACGGGACGGGACACAACCTGTCCCTGTGGCACGCGTGGGATCTCCCCCTGAGGAGGGAGGGAGGGAGGGAAGGACCCTGACCCCTCCAGAAAGGTGGGGAGGGAGGTGGCGGGCGGCCAGGAGCGGGGTTTGGTGGAGAGGCTGCAGGGCAGGTGGAACCAGCTCGAGATGCTGAAAGACAGACGGAGAGGAGACCAGCTGGCAAACGCGTGTAGGTGGGGAGAGTCATGCCGGCCGTGTTTGCCAAAGGGGCAGGGAATAACACATGTTCCTGTGCCTCCGTGCAAGGGGAAGTTCCCAGAAGCCTGCCTCATCTGTCTTTCTATTCTTAACCCTTCTCTGGCACACTCTCAAGTCTGGGTGCTGGTGGAAGAGCTGAAAAATGATGCAGAAAAAGCCAGCCCTTGCTAGCATGGCTGAGAGCAGGCCCTTTTTGCTTCTCCAGCATCAGAAAGGTAAAGGTTGAAATGCTTTTTCCAGGATGAACCAGTCCCAAAAGCCTGGCTTATGAAGAAATAAATTGTGGATGTCACCAGGGAACGACTGCTTTTGAGCAGAGGTGGGACTGGAAGGTCTGCAGGCCCTCTGCTGCTGTGAATCACCTCCAGGACCGGACCGGCATCAACGCAAACCCTCAGGTGTGAGGTAAAAAAAAAAATCCTAAAATCCTTCTCAGAATGCCCAGGACCAGAAAGAGGCTTTCAAAGCAACAGTCTTGAAAATTATTTCAAAAGAAGATTTTTTTTTTTTTTTTTTCTTTCCGGGAAACTAATATTCTCCTGTGTCTGCTTTCCCCTGCCTTGCCCGCGGGTCACTGCAGTGAGACAATGCCATGACAGCGGATTTGACCCCAAGGACTCAGCTCCACCTCACGTTAGGGACAAGCTGTAAATCTGGAGCACAGACAGGAGGTCTTTCCCCCAATTCCCAGGCACAGCACTCATGGAAGCTGAGGGAAAGCCGTGGCAGCACTGAGGGGGAAACTTCTCTCTGCCTCGGAGGATAATTTGTGTGGGAGCCAGGCTGTGCTTCAGGGGCTGTGGCCATTCAGCCACCGGGCTAATCCCAGCTCCTTTTCCAAACTCAGGGGAAGTTTCCAGCATTTGTCATTCCAGCCTGGAAAAACATGAAGTGAATCCCCCTGATTGATTTTGGGTTTTTTTTTTCTAAAAAGCTTGGAAAACCTCATCTTCCTGCACAGGAGCTACCAGCGCTGGGAGGGACAGGAAGGTGGGGATGGCAGATTGGGGCACTGCTATGAAGTTGATGAACACAAAAGCACTTTTCATCTCCAGACCTGAAGGAAGTTCACAGCAGATCCTTCTCCTCCACTACAGATGGGAAGCAGGGAAAACCTGGCAGAGGGCTGAGGAGGTGGAGGAGCTGCTCCTCAGCAAACCTAAGGAAGGAGCGGGAGATGGGATGCGCACATGGACCCCAAAATCTATCTCAGAGCTGGAAGGGGCAGAAGAGGATGGGCAGGGGCGGGTAAAACGATGACCTCCCGTCCTCTGGCACAGCATAAAAACAAGCTGTGGCAACCCAGCAAGGCTGCGCTCGTCCTGCCTGGGGTGAGCAGGGCTGAGGGGAAGGGAAAAACAATGTTCTGAGGAGGGTACGATTCTCTCCAGGTTCACACGTAGCAACCCTGCAAGTTTCTATAGCAACACCGGGATTATTTTTAGCATTAGTCACATTTTAACAGTAGCAACCCAACATGGAGCTGGGGTGGAGGGTGCCTTTCACCCTCCCCAAGGCTTTTTCCTTCCTCCAGCCGCTCTCCTGGGGCTGCAGAAACCCACCCTGACAACTGCTCAAGTGCTTATGCACAAACCAGCCGTGCCTGGAAATAAATCTGGAAGGTGTTGGGCAGAAAAGCTCTTTTTTTTTCCTTTTTTTTTCTTTTTTTCCCCCTCCTTTGTTGATGTCCCTCCGGTCCAGAGGGACAAAGGCTGTTGTCCCCAGTGGCAGCGGGGCCACCCAGCCCTCGGAGGGGATTTCCAAGGTGGTTTTGGAGATTTTTCCAGCCCAGGTGGGTTCTGTAAACACCAGGGAGAGCAGGGAGCAGCCCCGTGTCTCGTTTTGTTCTGGTTTAGCAGCCAAGGGTGGCTGTCACAGGTGTGCCGTGCTCAGGGGGACACGGGCGGCAGGAATTTGTGGCAGGAGACGCAGGAGGGTGCAGAATGAAAGGAAAGGTGCAGAGAATCTTCCAAAAACTGAATTAAAAAAGAAAAAATAATAATAAAAAAATAAAAATAAAAAATAAAAAAATAAAAAATAATAAAAAATAAAAAATAAAAACCCTAAAAACTAAATCTAAAAACTAAAACTAAAAAATAAAAAAAATTAAATAAAAAAATAAATAAAAAAAAAAAAATTTTAAAAATAAAACTAAAAAATAAAAATAAAAATTAAAAAAAGCTAAAAACTAAAAAATAAATAAAAACTAAAAACTAAAAAATAAATAAAAATACAAATAAAAAATAAAAAAATAAATACATGCCCCCAGCCCTGCAGAGCTGCCTGGGAAAAGGGGCACGGTGGGATCCAGCTCACAGCCGAGATCTTTGATGCTGCACATCATCCAAACTGACGCAGCTCTCCGGCCCTACAAATGTGCAAACCCCTTCCACAGCGCCGGGTGATGAACTCCTGTCACTTCCTGCGAGCAGGTGACGAGCTCCTCGGAATTCCGTGTCCTACAAACCCCGGCACAGGCGGCAGAGCAGAGCGGGCGCGTGACAGAGCCGGCCAAGCAAAAGCAGGAATACAAATTATAGCATCTCCTAGGAATCTGTTCTCCACCCACGCACCCACAGACGGTTCCTGTTGCCACTCAGAGCAGCCCAAATCGTTAGCCATGGAAATGTGCGCTGCGATAATTAACGATTTCCCTCGCTTTCGGCTCCTTTGGCACAAAGGAGAGCCATGGGTGCCACACAATTCCTGTGAACACTCAACTTCAAGCACCTTTCTGTGGGGTTTATCCCCCACAGGTTAAACCAGGTTTTAGACACCCATCAAATGAGCCAGATTCTGATCACATCCGTGGAAAGCAACCCCTGTCCATCCTCATCTGGCGAAGATTCATTTCTGCTCGCTCCAAATGAAATCCGCTGTGGAGTCCTGCTTGGAAGAGCAGGGAAAGTCCTGGAAATGGCCACAGCAGCCATTTCCAGGAGTAGGAAAACAAGATTTTCACCTTTATTTTCCCCACTGAACACAACACTCGCCACACCATCAACATCCAACTAGAGAGGGACCACCTCTCGTTTTTCCCGATATCACTAAAGCACCCGACGGTCCCTGGCACCTTCTCCAGAGGAGCACGATGCCCAGAGGGACTGGAGAAAGCTGATCCTTTTTTACCCACTGGTTTATAAAATCTGTGGATTCCTCGAATATCCTGGAACTGGCAGCGAGCACAAGTGCCCCTGGGGAAAGGCCAGGCTGATTTGCAGGTTGATTCCTCAAAAAGGCATCCAGAAAGATTCCCCAAAAAGGCATCCAAAAAGCCCCAGAAGCTCCTGAGAGTCGAGGCTGCTGCCTCGGGAAATGACAGACGCTGCTTTACCACTTCAGTCAGAACGTGGTGTCCTCAGAAAAAAAAGGGGGTGTTGGTTAAAACAATTGTCTCTTCAGCCTTCATCCATCTGCTGAACCACCCTGATCCTTCCCCATGAACAATTTGGAACAGGCCAAGCCCAGGGGGGCAGGGAAGATGGGAAAAGCTGGGATAACTGGGCTGTCACTGCCACAAGGGAGCTGTGTCACCTGGGAGAGACAGAAAAAAGCCTGGTGGCCACCTGCCAGGGGGCTGTGACAGCCCCGGGTCGCTGGAACCCTGCAGGATGAGGATTTTAGGCTTTCTGTGCTAGAAGGCACCAACCCTCAAGCAAGCACCACATTTGAGCTGAGAATTTCAGGACACTCCTGCTCTGGGGCACGGGGATCACTCCTGTTGGGTGTCATTCCTCGTCATGGCTCTGCTGCTGATCTCAGACCAGACCTCATCTGAGCTTGCACTGAAAGCTCTGCCTGGAAACCACTGGATAAAGGCCAGGCCTCCAGGTGTTCACAGAATCCCAGGATTACTGGGATTACCTGATCCCCACCTTGTCCCAGCCCAGAGCACTGAGTGCCACCTCCAGCCCTTCCTGGGACACTCCAGGGATGGGGATCCAAACCTCCCTGGGCATTTCCAGTGCCTGAGCTCCCTTTCCATGGGGAAATTCCTGCTGCTGTCCGAGCTGAGCCTCCCCTGGCCCAGGCTGAGGCTGTTCCCTCTGCTCCTGTCCCTGTTCCCTGGAAGCAGAGCCCCATCCCCTCCTCTCTACAACCTCTTTTCCTTGATTTCCCCAGGTTTCCAGCACTGTGCAGAGGAAGAAATCAGCATTTTCTCCAGCCAGAACCTCACAGAAATCCAGATTCAGCACAAGCTCCCCCCAGCCTCCTGTCCTGGGAGAAGAAAGGACGAAAAAGGCGAGTAACAAGCTGCACTTTTGGAGAGCTCTGCTCTCCCCCTGCATTCCCACAGGGATGCTGTGCTGGGCTGAAGGAGCACAGCAGTGCCTTGCCTGCCCTCACTTACTGTATTCTTCACTCTTCCCCAAGGAAACATAGAATTTTTCTAATTAAGCATTAAAGTGATTCAATTATGAGGAATGCTCTCTTGTGGAGTTAAAATCCGTCCAAGACAAGTGTACAGCAAGGATTTGGACAATCCTGGAGAGGTTTTTGCTGACTGGGGGGGTCAAGAAACAGCACGGCTCCAAAAGGGGATTTTTTTTTTTTTTTTTTCCCTCATGGGAAACACTGAATTGTGCTCTCTGGAAGTGTTAAAGGCAGCAGAAGAACGAGAAATGATTATGCAGACTGGAATGACAGGCCAAGCAAAAGCTCTCACAGGGATTTCAGGGACTGGGCGTGGAGGTGCTGCCCCAGCTCCTTCCAATCTGCCATGGACAGGAGGAGGTTGGGTTTTGGGCAACCTCGCAGGGTTGCTCTTGCCAACACAGCCCTCCCAACAAATCCCAAAGCCCCTGATGAGCCTGGCTAATTGGCACATCCAACCACTCTGAGTGACAGCTGTCAAGCCAACACAGCCCAGTGTCAGCTCAGCGAGGCAGACGGAGTGAAAAACATTCCACATCCCAGGAAAGCTGCATCATTATTTTTATCCTGACAACAAAGAGCACCCTACCCACAGAGCTGCTGTCTCTGGCGTGTACCAGCTCTGAGGTGCCCAGTCCAGTCCCAGGAGGGGCTGCCACTCCTGCCAGGACCAGGCTGCAATGGACTGTCCAGAGAGAGCAGTTATAAAAATAAAACAAATAATAATAACAAAAAAAGAAATCATTACAGACACTGTCTAGACAAACGCAGGCACCTTCCAGGCCTCTCTCCCCTCCTGTTTGCCTTCACACACTCCAGCTGGCCTGTCCTGCTCCCTTCCTGCTCTGCCCTAATGATGTCTCCATTTGTTTCATGTCCGTGAGCTCCCTCCCAGCGCATCCCACACGCGCAGCCACGCAGCAGCGCCGTCACCCCGCTGCACGTCTGCAGCTCCCGAGCCCGCCGTGCCCGGCCTGAGGAGGGCACTGGGAAGGGCAGGCTGCAGCCCGAGGATCTCGCCAAGATGATGAATTGTTGGATTGATGGGCCGAGGGAAGGGTGGGAGGTCCAACAAGGCCAGGCGCCGTGTGCTGCCCCTGGGTCACAACACCTCCTGCAGCTCCAGGTGGGGCCGAGAGGCTGGAGAGCTCCTGGGGGAAAAGGAACTGGGGGTTTTGGTCAACAGCAGCTGAACATGAGCCCAGGCGTGCCCAGGAGGGCCAGAGGCCGGTGGCACACCAGTGTCTCAGCTGCAGTGTGGCAGCAGGAGCAGGGCAGTGACTGTCCCCTGTGCTGGCACTGCTGAGCTCACACCGTGAGCGCTGGGAACGGTTCTGGGACCCTCGTGGGGAGAGACACCGAGGGGCTGGAGCGTGCCCAGGGCAGGGAATGGAGCCCCAGGAGAGGCTGAGGGAGCTGGGAAGGGGCTGAGCCTGGAGAAAAGGAGGCTCAGGAGGAACCTTGTGGCTCTGCACAAGTCCCTGACAGGAGGGGACAGCCGGGGGGGTCGGGCTGTGCTCCCAGGGAATAGGGACAGGAGCAGAGGGAACGGCCTCAGCCTGGCCCAGGGGAGGCTCAGCTCGGACAGCAGCAGGAATTTCCCCATGGAAAGGGAGCTCAGGCACTGGAAGGGGCTGCAGAATTCCAGACTGGATTTACCTGATGTGGGTGGTGAGGCACTGAACAGGTTGCCCACAGAGGTAGCAGGTGCCCCATCCCCGAAAATGTTCAGGGCCAGCCTGGACAGGGCTTTGAGCAGCCTGGTCAAGTTGAAGATGTCCCCGCTCTTTCTAGGGTGTGGGACTGGATGAACTTCCAACCCAAACTATTCCATGATTCCTGAAGCTGCTCGGCCTTCTCAGCAGACAGGTTAGATACAGAAGCTCCAACCAGAAGCCAGCACCACAATGGATGTCCTTCCCAAACTCCCCCTCCACTCTCACTTCATTTTACTTTCATTTCAATGAAAATCAGCCTTTTTTTTTTTTTTCACTCTTCCCAACTATTCTGGGGGAATGAGTTTCTGTCCCGTGCGATGGGTGATGCAATGTCCGATGTTCCCGCAGCTCCAGGGCACCAGCTCCCACGGGAGCAGAGCCCAGAGGGCTGTGAAACAAGTGTACAGCAGCCGGTGACCTTCCCTGACCCAGATAATTTGTGCCCTACTTTACTTAATCCCTGGAAATCCTGGACCATAACCTCAGGACCTGCCTTCAGCACATTGTGCTAAAATTAAACCCAACTTTTTCCAATGAGGTTTACAGACCTCTGGCGTGCCTTTTTCTCCTCAGAAGCGTGGCAGTTTAACTGTTTGCAGCCCGGGAAGGTGAACTGTGGATGTACCTGGACAAGGGTACAAAAACCATCCCTGTGGGAACAGGGTCTGCGGCACATCAGGTGAACAGCAAGAGTTGAAGGCCACCCGCAAATTCGAGATGATGATGATGATCCCACCTCCAAAAATCATCTCACACTCCCCAAACGAAAGTGGGAGACAACATCCGAGGATTTTTTCTGAAAAAATTACCAGTGAAAAAGCTGAAGGCAGGAAAGACTCTGAGATTGTCACTTGGGAATAAGGAGAGATGGCTGCTGATACATCCTCTCCCCTAATTCCCTTTGTGTCCATCACATAACTCAGCTCACTGCTCCACATTTGTGTCCCCTAGGCAGGACAGGGACTGTTTTTCCATCCAGCCAGAGAAAATCTGGTGGCCAAGAAGCTCCTTTCCTCCTACCCCCAGCAGGAAGCAGCTGCCACATTGTCAGGCAGGAGGATGCACCCTCAAAGGGATGAGCTGTACCAAAGGAACACTCCAACACCATTTGGCCCAGGTTCAGCTGACCTAAATTCTGCCTCATTTGCAAGCCCGTGGTCCGTGGGAAGACCCAGAGCTTTCAGCAGCATCTGCCAACAGCAGACATCAGACGGAGACAAAGGTGGAAATTAGGGCATCTGAAAATGGGCCAGTGCTCTCAGTGAAGAGACCTCGCCCTTGGTTGTGGTCCTGGCTTGCATGGGAGCCCCAGTGCTCCAGTCTTTCCCAATCCTGAGTATCCAGGGTGGGTTTTGCTCCTCATATTGGACTGAGCAACCATTGCAGAGGTGAGAGCAGCATTTTGAGGGAGGGGAAAAAGGAAAGGGGGACCATCAGCACCGGGAAAATGACGCCAAAAAAGTGGAGTGGGAGAAAATCCAGGCTGAAACCTGGTTAACTCACGCTTTGCTAATCACAGCCTCCTGCCCGTGCTGCCCATGCAGGTGTCCCTGCTGCAAGGCTGCTCACCCCCAGCACGGCTGCAGCCGTGCACGTGCAGATGTGCAGCGAAGGCAGGTCCAGAGAGGTGAGGCAGCAGCCAGCAGGACACGGTCAGTGTCACTGGCGCTGCCCCTCGCGGCCACGCTCCTCTCCCCGCGTGTGTCACCGTGCGACGGAGCCCTGGAAGGCTCAGCTGTGCGCCACGATTCACCAGCAAACTGCTTCCCCATTCATTATTCATCCATCCCAAGCTCTGCATGCTCCTTTTTCCTGCCACTTCGCCACATTTCAATCATCCGCAGCAAAGCAAATCAATCATTTACATCACTTACTATTTGCTTCATCCCACACGCAGCTAAAAAAGACGAGGGCTCTCCTTGAATGAGGACAGCACGCTACTCCAGCGAGGCTGACGAGAACAGGATCTCTTTGGCTCATCTCCTGCCACTCACTGACAGCAATTTAGAAAGGTCTGTTTGACAGTAATTTCCTCTTTACATTCTGCTTAGACTGTAAAGCTACCGGCGCAGAAACAAAACCACTCGGAAAAAGACAAGCAGCCATGGGAGTCAGGTGCCTCCCCATTTACCAGTGCAGATTTTTGAATCGTTTTTGGCTAAAAAGCAGGGGAGGCCACAGGCGCCGTGGCACGCTTCCAAAAGGGACCATCCCTCCTGGGCATCCTCCTCCTCCTCTTCCCAGGGATGCTGCCACTTCTGAGTGCAGCGTGTGGCCAGGGTGTCCCTCCTGTCTGGGGGGGCACGGGCAGCACCAGGGAGCTGCTGGGATGGTTTGCAGCGCTTGTTTTGGGGTGCTTTTCAATGTTGGGGCTCGCTGCTCAGGGCACTGACACATTCCACCGATGCACCTCCCTGCGAAGGAGTCTTTCTGGAGCTTTATTATTCCTGAGATGTCCCCTCTTGCCATCCAGGCTCTAAGCCACTCTGCTGCTGAGCTGCCAGAGGATTTACTTTCATACGTGTCTTCTCCTTGGAACAGTCCCAAAACCCATGTCAGTCATGATCACACTCAAATCCCACATCAGGCAGCTCCCCTCACCTGCCTGGGAATATTATTATTTCACCCTGCTGCCATAAAGAGACAGACTGGGATCAGTTTTAGATCAAGCTATTTAAAATATCCCGTCCCCCTTTTCAAAGCTGACCCAGTGCAGGCCACTCACACCCCTGGAGATGCCCGAACATCATGGGCATAAATCCCTCTCCTCCACAGGCTCCAGGAGTGAAAGACTGGGGGAGAAATTTAGCCCTTGAGCTGTGTTGTTTCAACCAGGAGAAGAATTCCAGCAGGGGAAGGAGATGGCTGAAACGACCAGAAAATATAAAATCAAGGATTTGATGAGAAGGAGCCTTGCAGAAGGTCAGCTCCTCACAGATGTGCTGCGGGCACCGTCTGAATGCAGATGGAGCAGGAGCAGGGCTGGAGAAAGCAGGTGAGGCTGAGGTGAGCAGGAAATCCCTCCTGAGGATGCAAGAAATCATTTTCATCACAGCTCTGGCTGTGCCTGCCCAGCCCAGCACACACTGAATTCCTCACACACTAATGAACACGTGCTCCCCACTGGAGGGAGAGTCCTTCAGCAGCACCAGGACCTTTACTGCATCTTTTATGACACCCTGGGGGTGAAAATCCTCTGTGCACGCCCTCCAGGAAGCAGATCTAGCAGACATCTCTCCATCTATAGCTGCAGAGGTTGTCAGATTAATCCTGGCCCTTTTCAAAAATCCACCCACTCTATTTTCCCCCCAGAGATTTGTGTGCAGCTGAAAACCTTGTGTGTGGCTGCAAATCCTGTGTGTGGCTGCAAATCCTGTGTGTTCCTGCAAATCTCATGTGTTCCTGCAAATCTCATGTGTGTGGCTGCAAGTCTCATGTGTGTGGCTGCAAATCTCATGTGTGTGGCTAAAAATCTCATGTGTGTGGCTGAAAATCTCATGTGGGGCTGAAAATCTCCTGTGTGTGGCTGAAAATCTCATGTGTGGCTGCGAGTTCACATCCCTGGAACATGAGCTGAGGAAGGAGGAGATGGAAGGAGGAGGAGGTCACAGCACTGACACCCTCTCACCCGTGCAGGACATCAGCACCAGAGACTTTCAGCACGGGGACTTTCCCTTGGGCTGGCATTTCTCATCTCAGCATTGCCAGAAAATATCTTGGAGGCCCATAAAGAAACAAGAGGGATGAGATAAATAACGGGAGACTTGGAAAAAGGGAGGAGAGAGCACCTTTAGCACACACAAACGCACACAGGAGGCAGATGAGAGCAGAGGACACTTTCTTCACTTTTTAAACGTCAAGAGAGTCAGGCTGAAGAGGTTTCATATTCCATCTCTTCTTTGCCCTTTCCAATAAAGTTATTCTGGGTTACCCCCTGGTCAGGGCACAAATAATCAGGAGTACAACCAGATCTGTTTGCCTTCTCTACCCAGGAGAAGCAAAGAGGGAAGAAAAGCTTTTAAGAACCTGCCCCGTTTCCAGACTGCCTTTATGTGCTGAGAAGAAGGGCACCAGGGTCATCACGTCTATTCTCTCCACAGTTCACCTTCAGCGTGAGGCAGGCAGCGGGCAGTGGGGTCCAGGAGGAAAAGTGACCCATTTATGGGGCTGTGGCATTGCTCCCAGGCCAAACACAAGCAGGGGCCGGGCACGGAGGCGGCTCACGGGGCTCCAGCCTGGCTCCCCTCCCTGCTGCCCCTGTGTTCGTGCAGGCAGGAG
Source organism: Hirundo rustica (assembly GCF_015227805.2). Classification (NCBI taxonomy): domain Eukaryota; kingdom Metazoa; phylum Chordata; class Aves; order Passeriformes; family Hirundinidae; genus Hirundo; species Hirundo rustica. The sequence goes on from NC_053463.1 coordinate 2,139,820, forward strand.
CCGCTGCCCCCGTGCTTGGCTGTGCTTGGCAGCGCCCTGGGAATGCTAAGTCAGGCAGATTGCCTCTCAGGCACGGGAAGATCTCTGCTGAGACCAGAAATAGACTGTGTGTCTTCATCCCTGGATTACGCCGAGCTTGTCAGCGCATGAAAGCCAGGAGAGAAAGGCAGCTCATCACCCACAGCCCGAGGGGCTCCTCCGAGGGACCTGCAGGTGAAACCTGCACCCTCTGGCTGCTCCACGGCCGCCAAACCACCATCTGCAGGAAGGGCTGGTGTCTCCAAGCCCAGGGGAAACACCGGTCTGTGCACTGCTGTGTGAGAGATGCGCTGCTGGGACACTACGGGGTCACTTTGCTCCCTGAGACGTTTTGTGCGCTCCGTGCTCCCATTTTCCTTGCCAGCACGGGAAGACTGGAGAACCTAAATATCCAAGAGCACTCATGTCCAGAAACACGCAGTGTTTCTAGAGTCACCCTCACATCCAGGCATGGAGACGAGGCTGGGTTTGACTCTGAGTAACTAATGACTCCATGCCCTCCTCCCTGCCAACAGCTCACCCTGATTTTCTGCATCCAAATTCCATCACCCATCTCCCTTGTGCTCTGCTCAGGCCCAGTGGGATCCCACCACAAGCCAAGCATTCACCAGTTCATTGTTTCTCTGCTGCAACAACAGCCTTGACTTTAAGAGTTTATTAATTCCCTCTCTATTCCCTCCCAGGGAGCAGGTGGCAGATGGACAGAAGAGAATAAAGACAGCACATGAAGCTCACAGAGGCTGGATGTTGCAGAAGCAGAGGCACGACAGGGAGTAACCAAATTCCCATCCTCAAAGGGTTTTCACCTCTGAGCTTCTTTCCCTGGCCTCATCCACCAGCTCCTTCCATCCCAGGCCATGGTTCTCCATCCCTTCCCTGACATTGCACGTTGTTTTCCCAACTTCTCCCAGCAATTTACTGCAAACATTCCTCACAAATATTTTTTCCCCCGCTTCAGAAGGCATTAGGAAAACACGCAGAGGGAAGCAGAAAAACGAAGTCTAAACAAATCCAGGGTGCTTCAATCTGAACTTGGGATCACTGACACTTCGCCATTAATCCTTGCAGCCTCCACCCTTTCAGCTGCAAACGCTTTGGGGCAGCCACCTCTCTTCTGTTCTGCCCTTGACACGTTCTGTGGGGAGCGACTGAAGCCCGAGGTGGGCAGAAACGCAGATTTTACAGAGTTCAGAGAAGGATCTCCATCTCTCACGTTCCGTGGGAGACTGAATGGTTGTGTTTGAAACACCAGGAGCAAGGGCTGAGCGAGGGGCTGGCTGAGGGCACGGCAGCTCACACACACCATCTGCAGCAAATAAAGCAGTTTGGAGCCGGGAGGTGCCAACTGGAACCAGCTCAGCCCCAAAAGCCACGAGTGCAGCTCTGCCAGTGCAGACCAGGATACCAGGGGAGCTCCCTTGGATCCAGCTGGAGCCTCCTGGAGAACGGAGCTGCTGCAGCAGAGCCCCGAGGGGAGCACAGCAGAGCCCTGCTTCTCCCCAAAGCTCAGCAGAGGTGGCTCCAAGGTCCCAGCAAACTCTGCCATTTCCCCTTTTGTCAAGGAACCCCCTCCTGCCTTTCGCTGGGCAGATTTTTGGGAAAAAGAGAGAAGTGCCAGGGCTGGGGGCTCCCAGGCTGTCTCAGGGAAGCCTGGCTTGATGCCACATGGGCACAGGCTCAGGAAACTCTCAGGAGCCCTCCCTCACTCCTAGAGAGTCCCAGTGCCATGGTTCCAGTGGGATGAAGGAGGGGATGAGGACGCGTGGCGTGGGCTGCGTCTGCTGGAGCAGCCAAGGACAAGGGACAAGTGACCTGGTGGCAGATTGATGTGCCCACAGCCAGAGCCAGGGGTCAGCCAGGACATCCTCTCAGCTTCCTCTGCCCTCTCCCCCACCCCAGCCTCCAATTTTCTCCTTCCTTCCATCCCGCTGCCCTTCCTCTTGCAGTGTCCAACCCTCTCCCACCCCTCACAGGCACAATAAAACACTGACCCCCTCCAGAGCAGCTCCCAGCTCTGCTCTCCAGCCCTCCAAACCCAGCCCCATGGAGCAAACAAACATTTCATGGGCAGCTCTGTGAGCTCCAGCCCCGGGGCACTGGCAGGGTGTGTGCCCTCTGCACTCCCACCCAGAGCACTCCCAGATATCCCAGGAACACCTCAGGTGATGGCACTGGAAGCCTTTGGCACAGGATGGAAAGGGAGATTTGTGGTGCCCTGGGAAGGCTGAGCTGAAACAGAGACTGGACAGAGCTGGAGAATGAAGCAGAAATTCATTGAAAGGCCTCTAGGATACAGCTTGGGCAGGACAAGAGCCTCGGCTGGGCTGCACCCAAGATGGACCCAAGATGGTCACAGAATGGACACAAAATGGACACAAAATGGACCCCAAATAGCCACAAAATGGACACAAAATGGTCACAGAATGGACACAAAATGGACACAAAATGGACACAAAATGGACAAATGGTTATGAGACCTTACATTCCAGATTCTGCACTGCCCAGGTGCAGCTCTGAGCTCACACTCAGGGTCACTCAGTTCTCTGCACACAGCAGGGTCACAGAACAAATCCTGTTCCTGCTGCACACCAAGGACAACTTTCAGCCCCAAAAGCACAAACAAGGGTGGCTGGAGGGAGGAGCAAGAAGGATGGGACCTCACAGCCTGGAGCTGGAATGGGACAATTAAACCCCAATGTGCAAATGGACCAAAACTTATAAAAGTGTGAAAATTCACGGCTGGTCATACATTTTGTGTCCATTTTTGTCCATTTTGTGACCACCTTGGGTGTGTCCCTGCCCAGGCTCTTGTCCTGCTCAAGGTGTATCCTGGAGGCCTTTCAATAAATCTCTACTTTATTCTCCAGCTCTGTCCAGTCTCTGTTCCAGCTCTGCCTTCCCAAGGCATCACCACCAGATCCCCTCTGCCAGGAGCCACCAGCTCTCCGTGCTCTCCCTGCAGCAGCTCTCATCTCTCCCAGCTCTCCTCTGCATCATTCTCTGCTTTTCCCCTGCTCCCTTTTCCTGGCTCTTGGACAAAACACCTCAGGGTAACATTTTTTGGTTTTATCCCTGCTGGAGGAGCTGCCAGTCCTGTCACACTGACCCACATTGCAGAGCGCAGGTTATTTCTGTCGGGCACAGAATCCTTTCCCAGAAACAAATGCTGTTTTTCCCCCGTGATCTCAAAACTGACGGGAGCCCAGGTTCCTCCTGGGTGATATCAGCTTTATGAGTTACTTACACAACCTCTCCAGCATGTCAGGTGGGGAAAAAATAAAGCTCACAGATGAGCAAAAACTTTATATTTAAGTGACAAAAAACGTTCCCAGCCCACAGCACAGCCACTCTTCCCTGTTCTGGCTCTTCCCACTGTGCTTGAGGGTGACCAAGCACCAGCAACATGGACCCGTTCCAGACCCGTTCCAGAGCTCAGCTTGACAAATTGTGCCCTTAACGAGGGGACCAGAAGACAATGGTGGACTTGGGACACGGCAGATCCTAAGCAGCTCTGACAGGACAATAGGAAAAAAATCCATACATAGAAGAGCAGAATTGCTGGGCTGCCTTCAATGGGTGAAAAAGTGACAAGAAGGTTTTGAGCCAAAAGAGAGAGGAAGTCTGGATTAAGGAGAAGCTTTGAAAGGAGCTGACAGAAGAAGACAGCCCTGATACAGCTCCAGCCTCAGCCAGGGCTGGAAAAGCCAAAGCTTGGGCGGAACATCTGCTTGGAATCCTCTCTGGTGAGCAGGATGGTTGGGAATCCCATTTCAGACACGTGGTTCTGACCAGAAGCTGATTTTTGTATTGTTTTTGTAACACAGAGGAACAGGCAAACCTCTGCAAAACCTCCTCCTAAAGAAAAGGTGATCTCCCTCCTCATTCCCTGCAGACAGGCTCTTGGTTTTCCCAGAGAAGCTGTGCTCACTTTTTGCTCAGTGCCACTTTTTACATCACTTTGCCTGCAAAGCCAAGATGATCAAGAAGAATTTGAATCCGGATCCGCGCGAGAGAAAGAAAATAAAATTCATAAACTTCTATAAAAATCCAAACCAGAATAGATCCCCCACAGAGGATATTTTTAAGGTTTAACTTGCAATATTCAGGCAGAGATAACAGAGTTAAGAAAGGGAGGTTCCCAGGTGAAACAGAGCACCAAACGTCACCAAAACCCACCAGACTCACAGGTCTGAAATTTACCCTACGTATCAGGTTCCATCTGTCCTGCCATTAGGCTCCGTTTAACATCCAGAGAAACCTCCAGCATCCAAATCCGAGTGCTTTGAAGTATTTATCCCTGCCACAGCAACAAAGGGAGAGCTGTGAAACACCTCCAGTCTGAGGCACACCCACTGGATGGGACCAAGCCCCTGGGATGAATCCACTCCTTCTGAGCGACAGAATTAATGGCACAGTGAGGGGCTCTAAATTTGGGGAGTTCAATGCACGCCGTGATCCATCCTGTGTTCACCTCCACCTCAAATCAGAGGCCAACAGCCCTCGATCTGTGGCCTGGTGCTCAATTTGCTCAGTTCATTTTGGGGATTTAAAGGGCTGTGGGATACCTTGGAGAGAAAAAATTACACGGGCAAACGTGATCTTCCCAGATCCCTGGCACAGCCCAGCTCAGCTCTTCCCACTGGGAAGTGAGCTCGGAGAGTGTTAGCCAGGAAAACACCCTGCTGGACATAACCCCACAACCAGCCCTGAAAATGTGAGCTTTTCCTTCACACCCTTTTGCCAAACAGCCTCCTCCTGAGGGAGGGTGAAATCCCTGCTGCAGAGACAGGCTCTGAACTGACACCTGCACTTTGGGGCATCGCTGAGAGGAGATCCCAGAGCTCATCCTCTGCCCCAGGGAATGGGGTGAAGCTGTGCCAGGGGAAGGTTGGCTTGGATTTTGGGAGCTGGCACAGCCCCGAGGCTGCCAGAGCTCCAGGAGAGCTGGGACACTGCTCCAGGGATGCCCAGGGTGGGATTGTTGGGCTTGGATGATCCTGTGGGTCCCTTCCAGCTCGGAATTCTCTGTGATTCTTGCACAGCAAGAAACCAGCCCAGCTCCTGAGGGTGCACACGAGCCCTGTGTCTCCAGGGCCACCCCATCTCCTCAGGAAATGCTGGGCATATTTCCCAACTAAGTGAACTTGAACCCTCAGCACGGGGGAAAGCAAGAGGCAGCTCCCACCGGGCTTGGGGTGAATTCTTGGCACTGGTTGTGTTTCTCCTCGCCAGCGCAGCCACAGCTTATGTTTCCTTTAGTGAGTTATCTTTACAGCCAGGAAGTGGCTCTTTCCATCTGGACAGTGTCACTCTCCTGGCTGGTTCTGCCTAAATGTTAACAAAACCCTGCTGCTGCCTTTATTTCCCCTCCTCAGGGAAACTCGGAATTTTTATTTTTTCTTCATAACCACCCAAGAATCCATATTTCACAGAGCCCCGTGGTCTTGTAAAGGGACTAACAGGGAAAGAAAATCACGCCGGGCTTCGAGGTTATCTGCTTAACCTAAAAAAAAAAAAAAAATGCAGGCATAATGCAAACCACAAAGACAGAGGTTGCACAAGAAACTTGCAGGGCCTTAGGGGATGAAAGCCTCATTTAGCAAATAGATTTCACAGAGAAATCCCATGAGGGAAAACAGACATGACGAGATCTAAACATATTTGCACGACGTGAAGGTCCCGCTAGGAGCAGGCATTTACAGCTTGCTGCAAGGGAGACGGAGAGAGGCTAAAATAAAAACCATGGCTGAGCTGCCTTGGGAGAGTCAAAACCACAGGGACAGGAGGAGAGGGAACATCCCCAGGCTGGGCCTCTACAGGATCCCCTTCCAGAGGAAACTGCCCTTCCGTGCTGTGGGCATCTCCTGCACCCTCTGGATGGGAGCTGGACATCACTCAGCCCAACCCTCCGCTCCAATTCAGCTGTCCCAGCCCCCAAAAACATTTGAGAAATGTCAAGAAACGTCCACTGGAGATCGAATTTGTGAAGTTTAGTTTAGCCATACTCCAACTGCATATTTTTTCCCGTGGAAAAATGACTCATCGAGGCAAAATATATCTATTTTTAAGTCAAGTTCAGCCTCTCCACAAAAAATAATCCTCAGTTCAAGGCAGGACCTGAGAGGGCAGGTGGTTGTTATGCAACTCCTGGGAGAGGACAGCAGGTGAGAAAGGTGCTTTCGCAGAATTAAGGTCTTTAAAAAGCTGAGCCAGTCCCACAAAGTATTATTTTCACTGTTCCTATTTAATAATTATAAAAATCTGGCAAATAAACCCAAATAACAAAGGGATGATGCTTGATAGAGCAGACGAGCCAGGATGTTTAACTAGGAAAATTCTGTCTTTCTGGAGAAAATATCTATATTTTCATAAGATAAGAACTGTGCTTTTCTAAAGGAAAAAAAAAAAAAAAAAAACCCAAAAAAAAACCTAAAAGGCCAAGAGGAGTTTCTTGCCAAATTGGAACACTCTGCAACCCCAGGGCAGCCCTCACTGCTCGCTCTCCATCAGCCGGAGACTCACAGGCAGCTGCTGCTGAGAATCAGAGGTAACTCAGCAGGATCTGGAAGAGATGAGAGGGATTAAAAAAACAAAAAACAAACAAACAAAAAATTTTTAAAAAATTTAAAAAGTAAAGAAAATATTAAAAAATTAAAGAAAATTTTAAAAAATTAAAGAAAATATAAAAAATAAAGAAAATAGAAAAAAAAGAAAATAAAAAATTAAAAGAAAGAGGAAAATAAGGGGAGAAAAATATAAGGGGGGAAAAAAAAAAAAAAAAAAAAGAAAAGCATGGACAGTGAGAGATGAAGATAAACTCTCCAAATACTTGAGAAGCACACACTGGCCCATAAATATTCCCCCAGGTTTACTCCAGCTCAGTGGCCAGCTCTCCAGACACTGCTCCGAATTCAGGCTGCCCTGCAGGACAAGGTGTTTCCGTGCTCATCACTGTCATTCCCAGGTCAAAACCGTATTTACTCATTCCTGGGCTTTTCTGTGGGATCTCTAAACCGAGTCCAAGCTCTTCAATCACTTTTCTCCCTCCCTGCCATGAATCAGAGCTATCTCCTCTGTCCTCTCAGCAGTCAGGCACAACTGGAGACGTGACACTTGCCAGAAGGAATTCAGGCTGATCTGGGGACTGCCTGACCCCTGTTTTTCACATCTTGAAACAACCTAACTCCCCCCACTCAAGAAAAATTATCAGAAAAAGAGGAAATAATTCCAGCTTCAGCTTTATAGCTCTTCAAGAAGCATCCCCACGCCGATGCCAGTGACAGTCTGACTGGATGGCTGCGATGGGCAGTGAGAAAAGGCGTTCACGGGATGAAAAACCACTCAAAACAGGCAGAAAGTTTTGGTATAATCAATGTATAAGTGATGCTTCTGCGGGCAGTGGGGAGGTGCTCCAGGCTGCACTGATGCAGAGGTGTTTAACCCACGGCTGGAAGCAGAGGTTTGCTGGTTTCTAACCATCCTCCAGGACAGTCCAAGCTCTTTAACCCTTTATATTCCGATCAATCCACCCTGGCTGAGCGGCTCAAAGGCCCCGAGCCCGGCTCCACCCAAGGCAGGGGTTGTTGTCCAGCCCTGAACAATCCGAGCTCTTTGCCAGCTTCCTCCTCCAACACAAAGGGAGGCAAGGAGGCAAAGGCTGGAAGGAGCCAGGCTGGCAGACAAAGCCCCTCTGGGCACAATTGTGACCCTTATCAGGGGTTTTCCCCAGTACGGGAGAAGCCAGAAATAGCAGCCGTGCTTTAAATCAGGGCAAACTTTGGGAATCTCATCCTGGGGATGCACATCACCAGCAGCAACAGGCAGCAAGCCTCAAGCCCAAGAGAAAACCTGGAGACTGGGATTCCCAGGGAATTTGGGCACCTCCCAGTCCAGTCCACCCGGGATTGTTCGGGGTCTTGGTGCCCCAACAACGAGGCCGAGTGGCCTCTCGTTATTTGGATGATGGTGACTGTAACCTTTTGTGCCAGACACCAGAGACACACCCTCTGCTCCAGAGTCTGCCATAAACAAGGATTTGGAACTAAAATGCCTTTTTCCAGGACGGGGAGGGGAAGGGAAAAAACAGGACAAAAAATTAGTTAGGGACGGGAACAGAGAGACGTGGTTCCTTTATTTTGTGCGGGGTTTTCCCTGAATTCCCAGCAGAATGAGCCACCCATGCCCAGGTCACGAGGCTGTGGCTCTTTTCTGCCGTCCCTGGAAGCGTTAACGGCGCTGGGGAATATTCTCCAAGCAGAATACAAAAGCAGCCAACCCACAAATCCGAGCATCAGCATCCACACTTGGCAGCAGCGGAGGAAACCACCACACGCAATTATGGCAGGTAATCTTATTTTCGAGTTGGAAATAATTTGTCCTGGGATGGAAGATGGGCACCACAACCACTTACCCAGCAAACCACAAACAGCAAGGGACGGCTGCAGGGAGGGAAGGGAGGGTATAATAATCTTATTCCTCCTCAGCCAACCACACCACTCGCAGATATTCCCACATATTTCAGGATGTCAGTGCAAGGGAGCTGCATTTTTTTTTTTTTTTTTCCTTGTCAGAGGAGAAAACACAGAGGAAAGCGAGACAGCTCAATCCAGCCTGGAACACAGCTCTGATAGCTGCTCCCAGACGGGTTCCCAAACCTCCCAACAGGATGCTGTTGTGCATTATCAGCAAGGCACAACTTTCCATGTACGTTAATGAGAAACACTGCTGCGCTACCAATTTGTCTGGCTTGGTCTTGGCAGAATTTCTAGGCTGGAAATCCCATAGTTCACATAACTGGTCTGTTCACCCCGCTGCTTAATCTGTCTTCACTTGAGGAGATGAACTCCACATATAAACATGCAGTGCTGGATATAAACAGCCCCCAGGCCCGGGGATGACAAGAATTAAGCGTTGCTCCGTGTGTGTTTGTGTCCGTGCCTGTGTGTGGGGCTGGGAAGGAGGCTCGTGTTTCCTGGTTGTTCTGAAATCCTAAATTGTAAATGCAAAGTTCTCCAAAGCTCGGGCTGGGCTGCAGCCTCAGAGTTGAGGCCTGAGCAGAGACAGGCTGAGAGATCCTCCACCCGTGCTTGTGGTTGGCAGGTTAATAGAGATTTCACCCTCTCTGAACCAGAACTAGGGGGAAAACACCTAAACCCAAGTGATTTCTGGAGGAGAAGGTTGGGAAAGGTGCATGGGCCTCAGGAGGCTGTGTTGACTGCTGGGGTGAGCATCCTGTGAGAGGGACACGTCCTCCTCCTGCATCCCAAATCCCTTTGGTGCTCAACAGCCCCCAGAAAACTCATCCCCCACAGCATTTCCCCACACATGGGGCCCAGGCTGCTTCCTATAATGAAATTACAGCAGGGAATATCATGTTTTCCTACTTATTCCTTACAGAGTTTTTGAACTGAATGAAAAAAACAAAACAAAACCTCTGATTCCGCCAGATTTTTCCCATGCTGTGTTCAGTTGGTGGCTTAATCCTTCTCTCCATGTTAACCCTGGCTTCTGTCGGAAAAGGTCAGAAATTATCAGTGGAGGGGGGAAACAAAACAACAACAGAAAGCCAGTTCAAACCTTCAAAGTGGGGAGGGAATTCCCGCAGGCACCGCTGAGCAAAACCCCCTGGGCAGGGCTGAGGGATGCTGCGTGTGCCAGCAGCAGCTCTGGGCGTGCAGGAGCAGGGACAGAGCACACCCGGAGCCTGTGGCAGGCACAGACACCCGGACATCTCTCCTGGGAGAAGTTCAAGCCCAGGGAATAAGGAATGATGCAGGAAAATGCGCGGCTGGAGACCCCGGTGGCTCTCCGCAGCTCCTGCCTCATCCCCTCCAGTTCACTTTACCTCAGGGCAGAGGCGCCTTTGGGGCTCACCCACACCTCACTTTCATCCTGAATAAACACTGGGAAGGGAAATGAAAGGAAGGGGGAAACCACGAAAGCGACTATTTTAAAAACCCCGTGTTGCGAAGGAGAGGTTATCACAGGCAGCATCCACTCCACCAGCACAACTCCTGCGAGAAAAGGAGTGGGTAGAAAACACAGATCTCCAGCTGATTACTATTCTGGGGAGCAGAGAACACACAAAGAAAAGAGGGGGAAAAAAAATTTAAAAATGTGCCTGGGTGGGCAAGCCAAGGCTTTAAATTCACAGCCTACCCCGTGTCACTGCAGGTTGCATTTCGCTGCCCTGAGCCTGGCTGTGACCAGATAACAAAATGCCCCCAGAGAAATGAAGGGAGCTGCAGATATTGTGTTTATCCTGCAGCCCTGCCCATCACCGAGCGCACGGCGCGTTCTGTGCCGCTGCTGCCTCCTCCCCGAGCGTCTCCAAACGGCCTCCAACTGAACAGGAGGATAAAGAGAAGCCAGGGAGATGACAGAACGAATAAATGAGACACACGTGGCCTCCCGTGCTCGTCTCCCTCTGGCAGGAACAGGAGCTGTGCTGCTGCCCAAGCCCAGCCCCGCTACCAGGAGGAGGATGCTCGGAGCAGGTGCCTGCAGGCTCTGGGCGCGCCCGTGGGAGGAGGGCAGAGAGAAGAGTGAACCTTGAACCTCTCTCCAAAAGCCAGACCCGCCTCCCAGCGTGTCCCTGCAGCCTCCCAGAGCCGCGTTTGCCAGCACACGGCCAAAAATCCCAGGGCCGGTTCTGCCTCCGAACGCTCGGAGGTTAAGGGGGTGTGCCCCCTTGTTGGAACCCTGGAGGATGGAAATTTCAGCTTTCTGAGCTAAAAGGTGTCTGTCCTCAAGCAAGGACCACGTTTGACCTGAGGCTCCCGAGACTGAGTGATGGCACTGGGGTTGTGGGTGTGTGGTTTGAATAGAAGTGTGTGATACCACAGGGTGGAGAACTCAGATTTAAGATTTTAGTGTATAGTAATACGTGTGAGTCAAGATGCAGGGTTTGTGGCGTTGTCTAAATCCTTCTTATCCAACATTCTCCTTCTTTCTTCTTCATGGGTTTGGGTGGTTTTCTGTAATTGGGTGACAAAGATCTGCACTGCAGGCCTTGGGTGGTCATTATTGGGTCAGAAATATAAATAATGGAGGTGCCACCTCGTTATTGGGTGATTGGTGCTTAAATAATCTTGGAAAGAGTTAGAGGTCCTCCACTTCACCTCATTCCTCTAACTTGCTACTTAGAGCTCACAGCCTGTGAGACTGTAAATAGATAAATAATAAACATCTGTGTCCAAACACAAACTCACGTTTCCCGTGTATTAATCCCGACCTTGGCAGAGAGAAAAAGAAGCCAAATGCGCACAAATGCATTAAAGGGAACCTGGAGATGACGGAGCAAAGAAAAGGGCCAGGAGTGGCCTCTTCTGTTCATCTGATCCTGGCAGGATGCGCCACAGGAAACCTCTCCTGGTCCCAATAAAACATGAATTTACTGGCACATGGCGAAGGAAAGCTGGCCTTGGTTTGTTTAAACTCTGCTCACAAAGACAAGGCCTAAACAACAGCAATTTTCTTGCCAGGGCCCGGTTGAGAGAGAAATTGAAGATCAAGTAGCTGGGCCCAGAGGCCACTGACAAAATCCATCTCATTTCCGAGGAAGCACACTCAGCTTAAGGAGATGGCTTTGGATCAGGAAACATCTGCTTGAGCCAGACCTTTCCTCAACTTTCAGCCTGGCCAGAACCCCGAGCAGGGGAAGCAGCCCAGGCTTTCTGCAGGAGCCAAAAATCAAATTCTCCAACCTCAAGCAGCCCAGCCAGTGGGGGAAAGTGGAGTTTTTGCCCCGAGGAGCGATAACACTTCCAAAGGAAGACCGAGAAATGAAGCAGCCCAAACCAACTGTTGCCAGGTGGTGCAAGCCCAGCTCAGCCACTTGAGGTGCATCAGCCTGGCAGGAGGATTGAGTTCAGACCCGTCACTGGGCTCTGGGAGCAGCCTGTCCCGTCGGGAACACACACGGTGACCTGCGCTGGAAGGTTGGCTGGCTCCTTCCAGCGCCCAGCGCTCTGTGCTACCCCACAGCTGCCACCAGAGGAGAAGGCATCAGCTGCTTCAGCAGCACACACATCCACTGCAAATGGAGAGAGCTGCAAAAGTGGCAGAAACCACACAGTTTTCATTTCTTTTCTCTCCAGAATCAAGAAAAGGTCCCTAAAATTTGCCCAGAACACCAAGGCCTTACAGCTGCCTTGGGAAAAGATGTCGGGAGTTTGAAGAGCTGCTCTGCACTTGTCTGACTGTTCTGTACCTTCTAGCAGGGATTGCACGTAACCCCAGACCCCTGGATGAGCTGATGACAGAAGTTTGGGGCAGGTTGGACATTCCTACCTTGCAAGGTGCTGCACTTCCCCCTCTGTGCTTCCTTCCTCAGTGACATCGTGCCGTACATGCCCAGATCTTTCCTCAGCTGCTATCACTGAAGCCAAGAAGTCCCCCAGCACACCCAATTCCACTCTCCAAGGAGAAACTCAGACTCAGGGAGCAGTTCCTGGCTCTGGTTTCGGCTCTGGGACACTGAAGCACTTTCCCAGGGGCTGAGCAGGGAATGCTCCTGCCTTCCCATCTCGGTGCCGGGCTGGGGAACCCAACCCCAGGAGCAGGAATGACATCAAATCCCTGACAGAGCTGCGGGCCCTGGCTGCCAGATGGGCACAGAGGGATTGATTTCAGCTGTGCCAGGTGGCTGAGGGTGCAGAACCCGAGCCAGGGCACTGCTGAGCTGATCTCTGCACGTGGGCATCATCAATTATGCACACAGGTCCAGGGCTAGTGTAGCTTGACCCACCCATGGGGTTATTCATTCTCCATCTCATTACCTCCAGTTGAAGGTCTGCTGATGGCTAATTCAGACCCTTGAGGCCCCTCCTCTGAGCAACTTTTCATCCATTTGTCTGAAAACATTTGGCGAGCACAGCGAGGTTTGGAGAAGCAGAACTTCCATTTTACGAGCAGGGAAACAGAGGCACCTTTTTTCTACAAGCAGCTGTCACCAATTCCCAAAATCCCACAGAGCCAGGGAATTATCATCAACCCCCATGACCCTGCTCAGGGGACGCCAAGGGCTTGGCACAGGTCAGAAAGCAGGAGCAGTTCTGGGATGAATCTGCTTTAATCCACACCACAGGCGAGAATCCATCCCCACACTCTGCCAGCTCGGGATCAGCAGGGAACAGGAGATGCAGAGGTTTTCCAGAGGTAGGGAAGGTGTGACACAGTGGCCCTGGAAAGGAAGGTTTCCTCAGTACGGTGTTTTTCCTCCCAAAGCTGTAAGGATCCCAAAATTTCATACTGGACACTAAAATTTTATTCTGGAACCAAAATTTCATACTGGACCCAAAATTTCATACTGGCAGCATCCACCCTTGGCCAGGAGGCCAAGGAGGAGCTTTTGGTAGCTTTGGGGACCAGGGGTTGCAGACACATCTCACAGTTACCCCAAGGGGCTTGGGTTGAAGTCACCCAAGTCTCATTGGAGCTGTCTGGGAATAAGAAGCTTTAATTCCATTTCCCAGCACAAACACAGACCCAGCACAGAGGAGAGCTTTGCAATACCCACCAGAGGATTTCAGCTGCAAGCAGAATTCCCTGCAGCTTTTCCATCAGGCCATTAAGAAACTTCTTACCCCTGACACTGAACAAATAAATGCTCTTTCTGCCATGACCGCGCCGTGAGTAACAGTATTTTTCACTTTTCAAACACAAACCAACTTTTCAGCTGTACTTAGAGACATTCCTCAAGAACCAGACTTCAGACAGCCTCAGGAGGACTGGATCCAACCCCAGACCCAATCCCAGTTCCCTCTGACCTGAGACAGTTCACCTCACTGCTGCTCACAGCAAGGTCTCAGAGGTGCTGTGAAGGTAAATTACCCAAGGATTGTGTGTTTGGGAAGGTATCTAAACATCAACTGTTAAGCACAGCATTATTTTGATACCAGCTTTTATGAACAGTTTTAGATGTCGGTGAAAAAAAGGTCCGAGAAAATGTTGGGGGGGGTGCTAAGAAAAATCTTAATTAAGACACTTAAAAGCAGAACTCTTTTTTTTTTTTTTAACTCCAATTAACACAGACATATGTACCAGGCAGAGGAGCAGCAAGGCAAAGAAACTAAAAAGGGAGAGCAACAAGCACATTTAAAAAAATCCCAAATAATAATAATAATAATGACAATTTAAAATAAAACCCTTATCCAGAGGTGGCTGCAATGTTCCAGAAACACTGTGAGCATTCTCATATCCTTGTCTGGGAGCAAGTGCTGCTGCTGCTGCTGTTTTGCTCAGAGATTGGTATTGATTTCAGCAGGTCAGCAAAGCCCCAGACAGCGGCAGCTCTTTGCTGCTCAGTCCTGCACTTTGATGAATGACCATCCTGCAGAAATCAGCTCCGAGCGGGAGAAAGGCTGCGTGTCCCCCAGAATGAGCATCATAATTAATGACTGGGCTGCCTGGGCTGCAACCTCAGAGGTTTTGCTCCTCAGAGCAGCTCTTCAGGCTGGAAGAAGTGGTTCTGGATGCCAAGGGCACTCCAGCACCCCCATAAAACCCCTGCTAGAAACCCCACCAAGCGCTCCCCACTGTTCTCCAGCGCTTATTCCCACAGCAGGAATTAGAGATGTCACAGCTAAAGTGTGGCAAATCCACCAAATTAAGGAAAAAAGGGAATTCATGTGATTTTCTGCTCTAATCCCACCATTTCACACCGTTCCAAAGCCTCCCTCCCCTCTCCCTCCACCTGCCCAACGAGGCTTTTCACCCTCACCCGAATTCCTGATTTCCTTGCTCCCACCCTGTCACCCCTGCGCTGCTTTCCTCCGTGGGATTGAGGCAGCAATCCCGAATTTCACAGCAATCTGTAACTGATGGCAAGTGCTCTGACAGGGGCTGCTCAGACAGACACACAGACACACAGACACACACAGACACACACAGACAGACACAGACACACACAGACACACACAGACAGACACAGACACACAGACACACAGATACACAGACACATGGACACACAAACACACAGACACAGACACACAGACACAGACACACAGACACACAGACACACAGACACACAGACACACAGACAGACGCACAGACACACACTCACTCTGCAGATCAGGGCTCCTAAATCCCCACTCCTGCCCAGCAAGCTGCCAGCGCTGCCTGCTCCTTAGCGCGTTGGAGCTGGGAGCAGAACGTGGGGTTTCCATCAGCCTCTGAAGCACACCATGGCTCTGGACAGCCTGGAACGCTTTATCTAGAAAGGCTTTCCACTTTCCAAGGGCAAAGCACCGCTGCTGGGGCAGAGTGAAACCCATCAGAGCTGTCTGAGAGGCAGGGCTCTGTCCAGAGCACCAGCCACAGGTGAAGACATGATCTCTGCCATGGTCTCTGCACGTTCAGCACATGCAGGGGGAGCAGGGAGCATGGCTGGCTCTCATTCTCCTGCTAGTACACAGCACAAAGCTTGATTAAAATTGTAGCACCACCCTAAAAAAACCCAAACAAACAAAAACAAACAAACAAACAAAAAACCCCACAACCTCAAAACAATCAAACAAACAAAACCAAAACAAAACAAAACAAACCGTCATTTAAGTAGTTTAGCTACTTTAACCCAGTCTATTTTCAAGATTTAGGATCCTAAGGTGCTTTGGAGAGAAGTGTTCTGGTGCCTATTAACACTTATCCACCAGGTAAAGAAATAAATAAAAGCTGTGCCATAAAATGACTTCTAAGAGTTCCAAAGTCAGCGAAGGATCCAAGGGAAGATGCTCTTTTGAAAAAGTCTCTTCTGGCCTCACAGTCTTGGACTAAAACCTCGTCCAAATAATATCACTATCAAGACAGGAGGATGCTTTTATCTGTAGCCAGCCTCCATATCAATAGATGCACTGCTCAGGGAGTTATGCCAAGGCTAGTTAGTAGCTTATTTATGTTTTTCATCTCACACAGCTTCCAAGTGCTCCACAAAAGCCTTGAGGAGAAATTCGGTTGCAAGGGACACACGTCGCCCAAATTCACATCCCAAGGAAGGAGCGGATCCAGATAGCAAACTAAAAAATGGCCAAGTAAAATAAAAGTATTCATTTCTCTCATGTGTGCTGGACACTACCATGAAACCCTTGAGATTAATTAGCTGCAGTTGCTAATAATTTATAACTGCTCAGAGAAACTTAGGAGACCTCACACGCCTAGCACTGGCATGCAAAAAATAAAATATATTAAAAAAAATTATGAAAATACCCAACTCCTGTAGCTTTAGGAGCATTAATTTTGAGAAACACAACTGGCCAAAGCTACTACTGGACAAAACACGCTGTCATGGAGATCTAGGCGAAAAATCACATTTTTTTCAGCAATTATTTATAGAAATATAGAATGGAATGGATCAGAAAGGATCTTAAAGATCTTCACAGTGAAGGATTTCTTTCCCACCCTCACAGAGGAAAGATTTCTTCCCAATATACAACCTAAATTTCCCTTCTTTCAGTCTGAACCCATTCCTCCTTAGTTTTAAACAGGATGGGTACTTAGTTGAGTACAGTATCTTAGTTGAGAACAGTATTTAATTGAGGGGGAAACTGCACTCGTCTTGGTGAGGTCTCCTCCTTTTCAGTGCACCTTTTATGGATGAAATTTTCTTTTCTAAATGCTAAGGATAAGACTTGGAAGAATCACCCCAGGAATTAAGGGGTGTGGATCTCGCAGACAGGTAAAGGCTGGAGGCAGAGCTGTAACTTGGATATGCAGCAACTCAACCCAAATCATGGATATGGTGATGGATTAGGTCCCGTGAGAGGCTGCACTGCAGGTAGGGAAAACAGCTGGGTGCTCCAGCTCCCCTTTGAATCGATGACAAAACCCTGCCAGCCCTGATGGGAGCTGACTCCAAATAAAACAGCACGTGGCACCGCACTGTTATCCCTTCCCGGCCTGGGGATAAACGGAAATGTGCTGCATTGTCCTCCCTCAAGAAAAAAACACCTCTGGAACAACTCCTGCTGCGCTGGAGCCTCTTTCGTTTGAAGATCTGGGGGTGCCACGCGTCCCGACATCCCAAAGAACTACAAAACTGAGCAACTCCTAGGGGAAGAGGAGGGAGGGAGAGGCATTATCCCACATTTCACAGACAGAGAGCAACGAGACAAGAATTTGAGGGCATCACCTCGAGACCGAGCTGCGCCTTTCCCCAAGCGCGCAAAGCTGGAATTCGCCCCTTTGTCGATGGATCAAAGCTGGATGCAAAACTCATTGCAACAGAGCATCCTGGGGAAATAACCCAGCTTCTCCCCTTCCACCGCCTCATTTGGAACATCATTCCTTGCAGGCTGATGTTAAGTGGCTGGAGCAGGGTTCATTAACAGATGAGAACTTTCTAAACCACCCCTCCCCACCCCTGGGAAAAAAAACAACAAACCAACAAACCGGCAAACCCAAAAGGAGATGAGGGAAGAAAAGGAGACAAAGACGAAAGGAGTGGAGGAGGAAGAGGGTGGAAAGGAAACATCCATTTCACAGGGCTCACATCAGAGCACAAAGCCGAGCTGCAAAGAGGACGAAAAGCAGATAGGAAAAGTCATCAAAGCCTTTTCACGGCAGCGGCCTGGGTCCCTTCCCCAGTCAGCCTCTGCCTTTCCCTGGGGAATGCAGGAACTCATCCCAGCCCGCAGAGCAGTTGTGAGGGGGCTTTGGGGTTATTTTTAAGGCACAGTCATTACGGCCCTTGTGACTCACTGCCTTGTAATGATGGGAGTCTGTTGTTTGATCTGCGCAGACACAGGCGGCCAAATAATTTTTTATTTTTTTTTTAAAGAAGGGATCCTGAGGGGGAAAAAGTTATTTCACAGAAAATGACAAGAGGAAAATAAGATGGTTCATTGGAGCAGGGTCTCACGCTGACACACAAGCACTCAGTGCCAGCTCTGTTATTTTAACCTCCCATTTTTAACAGATCCTCATCCTTTACATCCTTGGCTTTCCGGGGCCCATTACAGAGCTGGCCCAAAGCAGTGACTGGACCAGAGGACACACACGGGCTGGGATAAATTGGGACAGCATAAATAGAAAATAAACCAAATTAAGACCAATCTCTGAAACATTTCCTGCCCCTCCAGCTCCCTGTCCCCAAGGGGCTTTTGTGAACCATGTCCGTCCTCGCTCTCCTTCACGGCTCTTTTCCTTGGATGGTCTTGGGCTGGTTTTCCTGGACAGAAATGGCAGTGGCAGACAGCTGGCAGGAAGGACAGCCAGACCCAGCCCCCAGGACGCTGCTGGGTGCCCAAATGCCAAGGCAGGATCAAAGTATTGCTTGTTTGATAACCTCCAAGTGAAATTCCCGAATTAGCAGCAGCCGTGGCCCCAAATGCACTTCAGCCACAGCACGACTTGAGGGCTGATTTTCTAACAGAGGCAGGAAGGAGCCACTCCAGTGTCTCAGAGACCACGGCAGAAGCCCCCAGAGCTGAGCCCAGCTCGGGAGTTTTCACTTTTTTCATTTTTCTTCCCTTACATAAAGAAGCCAAGCGGAGCTGCCCTGGTTTCTGCTCCATATAAATCATATGGCCGGGGAGTGGGGATCACTTTGACAATGAATTAACATTTCTGGGTTGCTATTTCTGTCCCTTTGTTTGCCCAGACACAAAGGCTCAGCCCTCTGTACTTCCCAGATCACAATGTCTGCGTTGCATGAGATCATGCTTGTGCTTTTGGACATGTCTTTCTTTTTTTTTTTTTTTTTTTTAACAGCTCCTACTGAATTCCCCCAACTCAGCATTTTCCTTCCTCTTGCTCTCAGTTGATCAAACAATATCAAATGGAGCCCAGGAGCTGTGCAGATACGTTTTCCTCATGTTTTTAATAAGGCCGGAGGTTCTGTGTGGAATTTTGGGGAAGTGAATTGGAGCAGAGAGGAAGTACCTGACAAATAAGAGGCAGCTGCAGCAGAGGTGGCCACGGCAGGAGCTGGTGGATGAAGCAGCAGGAGCAGAAAGCACTAGAAAGAGGTGACAGTGACAGCAGGGACCAGTGGGACTTGGATTTCATCTGGGCAAAGTCCTGGCTTTGCTCATCACAACCTCCCCAGGGAGAGAGCCAGGCAAGGGATAAAACATCACCAGGCTGAGAATCATGGAAGTGGTTTGGTTGGGTTGGGAGGGACCTCAAAGCTCACCCAGTGGCATCCCTGCCATGGCCACAGACACCTTCCATCGTCCCAGGCTGCTCCAACCCGGCCTTGGACATTCCAGGGATCCAGGGGCAGCCACAGCTGCTCTGGGCACCTGTGCCAGGGAGGAATTCCTGCCCAATATCCCATCTAAACCCACTTTCTGTCAGTTTAGAGCCATTCCTGGTGTCCTGTCACTACTCTTACAAAGTAATGCAGAATTCAGAGTACACAGGAATAAAGAGCAGCTCCGGCTTTTTAAGAGAATTAATCTGTTCCAGGTAGCTTTGGAAAAGGGGGACAGGGACTCTGAGAGCCTGAGGGTAGTGCTGGCACACCCTTGGGGACAAGCACAGGGTGAGGAGGGGAGCTCTGAGCCTGGAGGGAGCGTGGCTGGAGGATTGCTGCCTGTTCACCCCCACCCTCTCCAAACCGTGGAACAAATGAACGTTCCAGAGATCCCAGACAGACCTGGAGACTGTTTGGGATGGCCTCTGACTGCAGCAGGAGGCTCTCCCCGTGCTGACACCGCAGAGGTGCGAGGCAGCCAGCCAAAAGGATACTTAGGGTGCAGCAAAACTCAGGGAAACAGATTTTACAGAGACAGACACTAATTCACTCAGTCAGAAACAAATCTCCAATTTCCTGGTCTCTCCCCGCAGCTGGAATTTTCAAGAGGAAGGAGGAATCATAAAGCCCTGAAGGAGCAGAAATCTCCTCTCACCATGCCAGCTCACATCCTCCCCACAGGATCATAAATCCCGTATCCCCCCAAACAGGAAAACGGTAAATCAGGAGAGCTAATTAGCACAACGAGGGACTCCCTCAAGCCCGCTTCTCTCATTAGCATCTCTCCCTTTTTTAACGAGCAGGGGAGGCAGGAGCTGGCAGCACAAGGGACAGGGTGGCTGCCACCACCTGCTGGGACACAGCTGTCCCAGGACAACGGGCATCGCCTTTAAAAGGAGCTGACGAGATTTGACACAACTGCTACCACCGACAACCTCGCCGCAGCTCTTTGGGCTGACAGACGTCTTCGGTTTGTTTTCATTTCTTTAATTGATATCTTATTAAGGTCCCTATAAACAGAGCCAGCACAGAGCAGCGTGCAGGCGGTTGGGAAACCAGTGCTGGCAGCGAGGTGCCCAAGGGGAGGAAGGACAGGAATTCAGGAGGGAAATGGGTTATCTCCAGCTTGCCACAGACACCAGCCTGGCACGGGCACAGCGGTGCTACAGGACACCTTCTCTGGGTGATCTGGCACCAGCGCCACCAGCTCAGCCCCTGCTTGTGCTGGGAGGCCAAAAAAGCCTCCAGAGAGCACAGAGCAGTCCCACAGCACTCTCTGAGGGAGGGTTTGGCCTCCTCTGCACAACACACGTCACTGGCGCTGGCAGAACTCCAGCTGACCTCGAGGGATGAGAGACACGAAACATCTGCACCCAACGCAGCACCCTCCAGCAAAGTCTCCTCCTGCTCCTCGAGGAAAAAAGGCAAGGCTGAGGTGGCCTGTGCTGCCGTGCTGCTCACACGGGGCTGTGCGGAGGGCACAGCCAGGAGCCAGCCTGCTGGGCTGCCCTCTCCAGGATAACCAGCTCCTGGTTCTCATCCCACCTCCCAAAAAACCTCAGCTCCACGCTCTGGACTGGCCACTCACAAGGAGCCAGATGGATGCAGGGTAAGAGAGACCTCATTTCACTCACACCTTGTCCAAGACAATGGGACTGATCTCTGAACTGAAGAGAAAAAAAAAAGAGAAAACTGCTTTATTCTCATTTTTGAGATGGGAAAGCAAAGCAGAGCGGGAAGAAGAGATCCACCTATGCCCACGCTGGAAGCAGGAGGCAGAAAAGGACCAGCCCCAGATCAGGGCATGCTTCCTGTGGCCCCAGGCAGTGCAGCAGGTGAACAGCTTTCCAAAGCAGTGAGAACTGCGAGGACAGTGTGAGAGATGCACCTGAACCGCTCCTCCAGTCCCAGCAGCCCTGCCTGAAAACCTGCCCCAGGGTTTGCTCAGTGCCACACTCTGATTCCTGAACTGCAAGAGCTTCCCTTCAGCTCCCCAGCCTCAGCAGGCTGTTAAGAACAAGAAGACAAATAAATAAACCAGGATTTTGCTTTGTTACTTTGCAAGAGCGACTCTTGTGCAGCAGCTGCTGCAGGCAGAGAAACCCCAGTGTTACCAACTGCAGCTTTCTCCCAGTAATTAATCACAAAGTTCATGATACTCCTCGAGAAAGCTGCCCATAAATAACACCATGGGACATGAGCTGACTGCAGGGCACGTCTGCTTTCACTAACCATTGTCAGGACCTTTGCCAGCTCCAGGAGAGGGCTGGGGTTTTACAGCCAGTCACAATCTGATAACCACATGGAAAACTCGAGAGCTTTTTCCCCTAGATCATACACTGGGAAGAAGTTGCTGTAAATTAACAATTCCATTGGGGCTGCACTCCAAACTGAAAGTGGGAAATGAGCACCACTGTGCCAATCTGTGAGGCAGAGCAGGAAGCTGAGTGGCCCCAGCATGGACACGCAGTCTGTCAGTCACAAGACAAAGGGTGTCCTAAAAGCCTTCACAAAACTGAGCAGCGTCCTGATTAAAAAAAAAAAAAAAAACACCCAGTGATAAAATTGTGCTTTTAAAAAAATAAATTACTGGCTATCGGGTGCCTCAACAAGTTCTGGAGAAGGTGGGCCCCTCCTGTGCCTTCCCCACATCTTTACCACGAGGGTGGGGAGGTTTCCCAGAGAAGCTGTGGCTGTCCCTGGATCCCTGGAAGTGTCCAAGGCCAGGCTGGATGAGGCTCGGAGCAGCCTGGGACAGTGGAATGTGTCCCAGGTGATCTTTAAGGTCCCTCCCAACCCAAAGCCCCCAGTGCCATCCTGCACCAGGCCCCACCTGGCAGCTCAGACTTGGATTGTCACTCCCTCAAAGAAAGAAAAGCAGACAGGGATTGATTGCTGCCCCAAAAACCCCACTGGGAATTCTCTCTCCAAGCCAAACACAACAAGCAGAGCCCTCGGACAGCCCCTGACCTCCTCCTGTCGCTCCTATATGATAAATTCCATGCTGGTGTGGTTTGTTGTTTTGCTAGGAATGAAAATAATCCTTGCCAAGCTTTCCAGGGCTCACAGTGCCATCTCCAAACAAACACTTCACTGCCTGGCAAGGAGCTTTGTTAGCACAGCTCGAAGTGCTGAACCATGCAGGGGGTTTGGACACACGCTGGAGTCACAGAGATTGTCTGGAACTTTCTTTTTGAAGAAGTTTCTCCGTGGGCTGCATTCAAAACATTCCCCCCCCCAGCAGCACAGGACAGGGAATGGGCACCACTTGCCAGCCAGCAGCTGTTCCAAGGGCATCCACATCCAAAAAGGCACAAGAAGGTTTCTTGGATTTCCTTGGTGCCTCGTGGAGGGGGGCGGAAATTAGAGAAAGAAGGGTGAATAAAATAAAATAAAATAAATTTTACAAAAAAGCTTTTATCCCAGGATTTTCTTCCATATACAGCCTACTGTCTTAATGATCCCTAAGTTGTTTTGCATCCGTGCAGAAACTCCTTGTGCTCCAGAGCCCAGAGAGAAGTCAGATTTCACTCTCTGCCTGTGGGCATTAATTCAGGTTATCTCAACCCTCTTTTTGCTCCATCCACGTCCATCACTCTCCTTACCTCCTGCACAGGCAGGCATGTGCTCCTCCACATCACTTATCTGCCAATTTCCATTTTCAATCAGATGTCTCCCAGCGTTCCCAAACTGTTACCCTGGGTTTCTTTGCCCGACACGTCGTAAAAATAGCCCAGACTGCAAAGCTTAGTTGATGTTTACAGGAGCCTGTGGAAACTTCCAGCTCGCAATAATTAACTTCCAATCAAATTTTAAGCTACATTAAATAAAAAATAGAGGGCAGTTCAGGGAAATGCTCCAAAATCCACCGGTGGGAGACAGTGCCCTCTGGGAACAAATTAGTGACATCTATTAATGGGAGAATCCCGGTGGATTAGGTGAACTAACAAAAGTAATAATAATTAACATCAGTCACATGGAACATAATTGACTCCCGAGCGCTTCTGATGTTATTTTTCTAATAAAGATGCTGGAAAATCATCAGAGTTGGCCGGAGAGCTTATCAGGGGCCAGCACAGGCAGCAGGATTAGCTGATTCACCCCGAGGAAGAGCCGCTCGTCCTTCCCAGCAGCGGGAAGGAAACTTTCAGCAGCCGAATCTTTGCTGCTCTTTCATCTCTCCCCAGCTCAGCCCGGGCAGGGGAACCCTGGGGGGACCCTTGAGGGAGCCCTGCACGGAGCTGCCTGCCAGGAATTGCCCTTTTTAGAGCTCCACACCAATTAATTTGTGGTTGTGGAAGAGCCTGCTCTGGGCTAGGTTTATCCTGCCTTAAAGTAATGTTTACCGCTGAGAAAAGCTTCACTTTGCACAAGAAGCTGGACACAGCGCCAGGCTGGCTGCTCTGGAAGCCAGACCTCTTCCTCTGGGTTAAGTGCCTTTTCCACAAAACATTTCTGCAAATAGCAGCTCACTCCACGTTTTGCAAGGTGATTTGGCAAGTCCTGGAGATGGTCTAATATTGCACCCACCCTGCAGTGCCGGCCACGCTCCTCGTTGGAAAAGGTTCCTACAGAAACCGTTCCTTCCTGTCCAGCAAAGCCACAGGCTCCACAAGGCACAGTCTAAAACCCAACTTCTGGACAAAGCAAACTCCACTTTTGGAGCAGTTTTTCCCAAGCCTGAATACGCCATCCTCCCACCCCTCCCTGTCTGCTGTCACTCCTGGGATATCTGTCCCCGCTGAAATATCCAAAACACATCCACTGGTGTCCACAATGCTTCATTAGTCCCCAGG
Organism: Hirundo rustica; assembly: GCF_015227805.2. Taxonomy (NCBI): domain Eukaryota; kingdom Metazoa; phylum Chordata; class Aves; order Passeriformes; family Hirundinidae; genus Hirundo; species Hirundo rustica. Next base: position 2,163,847 of record NC_053463.1, read on the forward strand.
GCTCCTACTCACTCATTTATTAGTGTCCCTTTCTCCTATGGGACATTAGGATTGGTCCTTTTAACTCCCCCGTGCCCAGATGCTGCCTGAAAAACCACACAGAAACACAGAATGGTTTGGGTGGGGAGGGACCTTAAAGCTCACCCAGTGCCACAGGCAGGGACACCTCCCACTGTCCCAGGCTGCTCCAAGCCCTGTCCAGCCTGGATTTGGACATTCCTGGGGTCCAGGGGCAGCCACAGCTTCTCTGGGCACCCTGTGCCAGGGCCTCCCCACCCTCACAGGGAGGGATTTTATTTTTTTTCCCAATATCCAATATAAACCCACTCAGTTTGAAGCCATTCCCCCTTGTCCTGTCACTCTTGTCAAGAGTCCCTCTCCATCCTTCCCGTGGGTTCCTTCCAGGTATCCTGCATCACCCTGATGCCCTTCCCAGCCCAACAGCAGCCTGAGGGAGCCCTGCTGGCTGCTCTGTGCCTGGTGACACCGCAGGTGACCTCAGCACGGGGCTGCCGCTGCCGTGAGCAGCACCAGCACCCCTGGCCCTGTCCCCAGTGCCAGCCAGCTGGAATAACGAGGGTGGCTTTGATCCTCATCTGTCGCTCCCTGAGGAACAATGCAGCCTTTCAGCACTCACAGTTCATTGGGAATTAACGTCGCCAGCGCGGCACGGTGTCACACACCCGCCTGGCCGATGGCCTTTGTGTCCCATCCCAGCCCCATCAGCTCCGAACCCTCACCAGCACCTCCCCAGAGGAGGACGTTCCCACCCAGCCGTGCCTCTCTGCCCCTCGCCAGCCTCAGGGAGCTTTGGACCTTCCAGTCATTGCAAAAACCCTGCTCAGGCTGTCCCAGAGAGCCCGGGGGAGACAAGTTTGTTATGGAGAAGCCAGATCGCATTTTTCCACCCTGAACATTCTCTTGTTGGTGCCCTCTGCACTCTCCTGTCCCTTCCCCTCTCCCAGCCACGCTGGCAGCAAACACCACGGGGTTTTCTTCCCGCCTCGAGCAGATGCTTCATCTGCTTTTGTTGGTACGAGATGCAGGTCAGGCCCTGGCCTGGCACACAGATCCTGAGCTGCACAGCCAACGATGAGCATCTGCAGCCAGGATTAATCCAGGAGGTGGGAAAAGGCACATCCAGCAGGAAAACACCAACCTCCCTTTCTAACTCCTTTGTACAAACACCGACACATTTATTTTCCCAGGATTTCCAAGAGGTGGGAGAGTGCCTGGGTTGCTCAGCATCTTCTGTTTACTGGGGAGGAGGGTTAACAGAATTCCTTGCTCCACATCCAAAGAGGGACATTGGGGGTAGCAGTAGAACTCACACACTTGTCCCATCCTCGCCTGCCCGTGACATCTCCAGAGTCTGGAGAATCCTCTGGGATTTCCACTGGCCTCCTGCCACTTCTTCTTCCCCACCCCACGTTCCCAAGTATCCCCAGAGATGGATCTGATGCCGTTTTTGGGGATGAGACTCGTAAAGGCTGCCTCACACCACCAGAAGGGGAAGGCATCCAAGAGAGCTTGCAGCATTCCAGCTCTCATGGGTGATCCTTTCCCCAAGGCAACATCTGGAGCAACAGCTGGCCTGAGGAGATCTGGAAGTATTTAACACCAAAAACTCAGCTCTTGTGTACCCTACCTTTTATCCAGGGAATTTACAACAAGGATATTTGAAGTAACAAGTCCTGCTGACTGTAACTGCTGACTGTTGCTAACTCTCTAGTTCATTTTTTTTTTCACTTCTAACGTCTCATTTTACAGTCAACAGTTGTTTTCCTCGTGGTGGATAGATGATCTGTTGACATCCTCGGGGCAGAGAAAGTTCCCAGTGGGCAGCTCTTCCTAAGAGACTGCAATGAAACCAACCTGACATGGCACATTGAATATTTGTAAGGCTGGAAAGAAGCGTGAAATAAACAAGCAACACCACTTTAAAAAACACGCTAATTTTCAGGCTTCATAACAAAACAGAAGAGCAAACAAGTCACCCAACGAGTCACCTTCAGGCTACAGCCATCTATTTTTAATGACAAGGCTCAAATAAATTTTTTATCAGCGTTGTCTCAGTGCAATCAGCAGATTGCAAAGCCTCCTGCAGACAGAGGCAGGAGGGGGCTGGAGGAGATCCCAGCCGCCCAGGATAAGGTGTCACCCAGGCATGAGGGATGTCCCTGCTGGGTGTGGTTTCCGAACCCCGGCAGTGCCTGCAGGGCTCCCAAATTCCCCGCGGGGATGGTTTGTGGTGGCCCCTGCTGACCACACGGGGTTTGTGTGGCTCCCCAGCTCCATCCATGAGCAGGGAGCACAAAGCTGAGCAGGGAAAGGTCATTAACCCTGGGAGAGACCCCTGCCAAAACCCATGGCCTGTCTGGGTTCTTTTCCTTCCTGCTGGTGGGCCAGGCCCAGTTCACAGGATTCCCAGTGATGCCTTGAGTTTTAGCTTTCGTATTTATTTGTACTACTAGTGTGTGACTCTGAACTTCATGCAAAGCGTGAGCGAGTTCCCTCACAGCTCAGTCACACAGAACAATCCTTCTCCAGCCCCAGAACCAAGGACACCGCTGCAGCTTCGGGCCCCAAAAATGCAAACAGCAGGGAACTGAGGAGAGCAAACTGGGAGTGTGGGACTGCATCACCTGAAGCTGTAACTGGACCATGAACCCCAGTGTGCAAATGGACCAAAACTGATCAAAGTGTGAGAACTCCTGACTCAGGGTCCGTCCTGGCCCATCTTGGGCGCAGCCCTGACGAGGCTCCTGCACTGCCCAAGGTGCCTCCTTTGAAGGGCTGTTCATAAGTTTCTGTTTTATTCCTTTAATCCTGTCCAGCCTCTGTTCCAGGCAGCCTCTGAAGGCACCACCAGGACACAGATTCCCACACGGACACTCTCCCAGCTCCCAGCCCCCCAGGGGCCCCAGACTCCCCTGCCTCTCTGCCAGACTCTCCTCGGCCCGGGCCGCCCACGCTGGCAGGGCGAGTGTCCCCAAAGCCACGCAGGGCTGCCGGCTCTGATGTCACTTCTGGAGACGTCCACTTCCTGCCGCCCAATTTTCATTATTTAAGGCACTGAAAAATTCGCTTCTTCGTGGAGCTGGGCCAAGAGCAGCAAAGGCCTTGCTCCTTCCCCCTCCTGAGGGCCCGGAGCCCAGCACACAGGGAAGGCATTACAGCTATGTAACCTGGGGTCACATTTCACCCTGGACTCAATTACCAAGGGTTAAAAATGGAACAAGACTTTACTTTCCCATAGGAAAGTTGCTCTCTGCCTCCAGCGGCCTCCTGACACTTCCACAGAAAGCAGCATCCTCCTCAGCTCTGCCTCAGAGGGAATTTCTCCACGCTGGCAGCTCCCCAGCAGACAGCTCCTCCTCTCCGGGCCACCACATCCTGCTCACACGGAGCATCCCGGGGTGCCTGCTCCTGCTGCGGGGGGAACCTTCACACCACAGCAGCAAAGACAGCCAAAGCACCACCGTCCTCTGGTGCAAAACCCCTTCCTCACACCAGCGGGCTCCGTGACGGAGATGATTTCTGCTGGGAAAGAGGATTCGGGGAAAACACCTCTCCGGAGGGTGGCAAGAGGCAGGGCTGGAGCTCCACGCCAACTGCAGCCTTCTGCTGGCATCCCAGCGGCGGGGATGTGAAAATCTCCCCTCCAGGAACGCTGACAGCGTTGTCACCAAGCTCTCCCCAGCTGCCTTCAGCCCTGGAGCAGATGTGGCCCAGGCAAGGCTCGTGTCCCACATCCACGGCAGCACCGGGGAGCACGAACACATTGGGTTTTCTGCACTCCTTTACTCCCCACCGCCGCTCCTTCTGCATCAGCCAGAGCTCCCCTAAAATCTTCAGGCGACGTGAAGTGAATGGGAGAGGAATGAGGGAGGTGTTGGAGCAGCACAGCCATTGGGAGCAGAGTGAGAAAACACGGCAGCCCTCGGACTGGGAGGGCTCCCAGCTGGGCTAGGGGACTCTGGATCCGCTCCTGCACAGTGCCTGGGCAGAAAAAATCATCTGGTAGCAGAAGGAAGAGCCCATGAGTTGCTGAGCCTTGTTTGGAGACCCTGCTGCTGCGTTTGCCAGCCCTGCTGAGCTCATGCAGCCACCTCGCTGTGGAGCTCCACCACGGGCAGCTGGACCCCAGGCCCACCTCGCCCACCGCTCCCTCACTGCCCTACAGCACAGGGGGACATTCATGAGTGTCCTGCTGGCCTGGGACGCCCTCGTTGTCACCTGAACACCCCCAGGCAGCACAGAGGGAAGGAGGGGCAGCACAAGGCTGTCCTGGGGAGGCGGCTCGGTGTCCCCTCACCACTGGGGAGGGTGGAGGGCAGGTGTCACTGAGTGCAGGGGGGTCACACCTCCAAAGAGCACTCAGCACAGCAGGGGTGTCAGCAAACCTGGCCCCCGGGGTGCAAAGCCCAGCAGAACACTCCAGAAAAACACAGCCGGCCCCGTCTATTCTCTCTCCCACACACACTGCAGCACGTATCATTTCCACCACAGCAAGGGGAGAGATATACATCAAGGATCCTCTTTCGTTCCTCTTGCTGAAAGCTGCTGGCTGCAGAATCTGGCAGCCAGGAGCTGTGGTACAGCTCCCAGAGCTGCTCCAAAGGGGAGCATCAGCTCCACACACAGCCCCATCCCTGCCCTCTGCCCTGCAGCAGGCCAGCCTCATTTCTATAGCTCATTAAAGAGGGATAAAAGTAACCTTTAAAGGTTGCTTTCATGTGAAACAAGTCTAAAACCAAACAATGACTTGGCAAAGAGTGAATTGGATTTTTAAAAGCGATGCGTTTTACTGGAAATCTTATTTCTTTCCTTTTTTTTTTTCTTTTCCTTTTTTTCTCCTTTTGAGCCTGATGGTGGATTATTTTTCCTTGACACAATCCCGCCTCCGCTGTGATAGATGACGGCACATTTAGCAGCGTTCAGCCAAAACTTTTTATCTCCATATGGAAGATGGATGGACCAGGACTCTGAAGCCCTCGTCAATCCCTTCAAGAACAAACAAGGATCCAGCCCAAACCCCCTCCCAGGTTTGTTTAAAACACATGGAGCACAGGGCAGATCCTGTAAAGCTCCATCCATCTGGCACCATTTTTCAGTGCTTATGAAGCCAAAGGCAATGTGTACTGCTGGAGACCTCCGGCCACTTCCCTGGAAAACCCGAGGGAGCTGCAGCTTGGATGGGCTCTGTGCTGGGGGCCAGCACTGCCTGCACCTTCCCGTGCCTGCGTGGGGCTGAGGGGATGTTCTCTGAGCAGGGATCACACACAGCTCCTTGAGGGCAGGGGTTGGAAAAGCCAGAGAAGAGCCGAGTGGATTTTGGGGGGGGGGAAAAATAAATATAGCAGGTACTGCATCACTGCAGCCAATCCTGCATAAAAATGGACAGGGAAGGGGAGGCAGCCTGGATGAGCAAAGCAGAGCAGGAGATTGTGGAATCCTAGAATGGTTTGGGTTGGAAGGGACCTTAAAGCGCATCCAATTCCCACCCCCTGCAGTGGCAGGGACACTTCTCACAAGCCAGGGAGGTGAGGGCCTGGAGCTGCTCCGGGCTTTGCAGGTTGCTCCCAGCGTGGGTGATTCCCTGCACCACCCCAGGACACACACACACATTTGAGGTGAGGGAGCAAGCAGGTGATGCTCAGGACTCCAGGTGAGTCTAGGAAAACAGGAAATACACCGGCATCACAGATTCTTCTTTCCAGTCTTTGCCTCTCACAAGAGATGAGCCACAAGCCTTTAAACAGCAGCCCTGAATCCATCTGTGGCAGTGCCACAAGGACCTGCTCCCAAATCCCTGACACCCTCAGAGTGCCCCTTCCCACCTGAACTAACAAGCACAAAGAGCAGAGGTTTGGGGTGAATTTCCCTGCAAGACATCAGCAGAGTTCCAGAGAAAACTGGCTGGGGTAACAAAAAGCGGGAGCAGGTAGGGCAGAAATACCACCACAGGATGGACACAGGAGGTGGAGGGGGCTGAGGGTTGTCCATCTGTAAGGAAAACGTCATGGCCACGTCTTGGCACGGGGTGCAGCAGCAACAGCCATCACACAAAACAGCACATGCACCACAGCACTCCCACACCTCATTAATTACGGCTGGGGCTCCCAACACAACATGCCAGAGAAGTTACCTAACCAGCAATAAAACCTCCTCTGGCCCCGTCTCTGGTACAAAAGTCAACACTCATCTCATAAAATACAAAAAAAAGCCCCCAGATGTTTACAGAAGTCTGTTGGGCAGCTCAGTGCAAATGTTGTTTACCACTGGGGATCAGGCCTGACCATCCAGCTGACAGGAGCTTTGCTGTCTTGTGGCAGCAGGGTGATGCTCCCCAGCGTCCCTCAGCATCAGAGCTGTGTCCCCAAGCCACCACCTCTTGTCGCTCCAACCCTCTGACCACAGCTGCTTCCAGTGCAACACCTGCTGCCCAGCAAGAAGCAGTTTAGATCTGGTTTAGATGGATATTGGGAAGGAATCCTTCCCTGTGAGGGAAGGTGTGCCCAGAGAAGCATCCATCCACTCTAATTACAAAGACGGATGGATGCACGGGTGGATGGATGATGGATGGATGGATAGATGGATGGATAATGGATGGATGGATGGATGATGGAATGGATGGATGGATGAATGGATGATGGATGGATGGATGGATGGATGGATGGATGGATGGAGAGATGGATGGAGAGATGGATGGAGGGATGTATGATGGATAATGGATGGATGGATGGATGGATGGATGGATGGATGGATGATGGATGGATGATGGAATGGATGGATGGATGGATGATGGATGGATGATGGAATGGATGGATGGATGAATGGATGATGGATGGATGGATGGATGGATGGATGGATGGATGGAGAGATGGATGGAGAGATGGATGGAGGGATGTATGATGGATAATGGATGGATGGATGGATGGATGATGGATGGATGATGGACGGATGATGGATGGATGATGGATGGATTGATGGATGGATGGATGATGGATGGATGGATGGATGGATGGATGGATGTGGATGGATGGATGGAGAGATGGATGGAGAGATGGATGGAGGGATGTATGATGGATAATGGATGGATGGATGGATGGATGGATGGATGGATGGATGGATAATGGATGGATGGATGGATGGATGATGGATGGATGGATGATGGATGGATGGATGATGGATGGATGGATGGATGGAGGATGATGGATGGATGATGGATGGATGATGGATGGATGACGGATGGATGATGGATGGATGGATGATGGATGGATGATGGAATGGATGGATGATGGATGGATGGATGGATGGATGATGGATGGATGGATGGATGGATGGATGGATGGATGATGGATGGATGGATGATGGATGGATGGAGGGATGGATGGATGGATGGATGGATGGATGGATGGATGGATGGATGGACAGGTCAGTGGAAGATGCTGCCCACACGTGACACATCCACAGAGACATCAGGGCCAGGTTTTCTGCCCCCACAGATCTCCAGGCACCCTGATGAAGGCTGGAGTGCCCACGGGTGCCCTGCAGGGCTGCTGCAGGCTGAGGCATCGCACGGAGCAGATCCACGGAGATCTCCCGGTGACAAACACCCTCCCAGCTCAATGGCAGGAACCAGGCCAAGCAAGCACAGAGTGCATTTATTGCTCCTAGGAAATGCTTTCATTTCCCCCCCTCCTCCTCCACGTTCAATTCAAGAGAGCTCCCTCCATGCCGTGCTGATAACCATGGGAAGTGAACACGCCGCTAGCTTGGACAGATCATTATCCCTTCATGCACGGGGCTGAGGAAGGGGGTGGCAGTCTATAATGACGCTAATTAAGTCCTTAAGTGTCTTGGTAAAAAGCAGGTAAGGCTTCAGCAGAAGGCAGAATATTCCATTAGGGCAGGCTTCACCGTAGACACAATGCTGCATAATGGGATCCTGTAATTATGCCTGCACTGCAGAGACTTTTAAAAAAAGGAGCCCTGTTTTACATTCTCGAATGCAAACAGCATGAAATGATGTTGCTTAGAAACCTTTACACTCCTACAGTGTGTGCAAAAAAGTTATTCCAGACATCTGTATTTAAAATAAAATTTAAAAACAATCCTACCGCACACACTCACATGGATCTTGGCTTCACGGTGAGTGATGAAGCCTATGAAATGTCAGAGGAAATTTAAATTAAAGGAAAAAAAAAAAAAAAAAGACACATGCATTTAAAAAACTTGAGCAGCTTGTTAAGTCATTTCAGGTTATGTCTGGTACTGTTCCACCTCACCCCTTCACACAGAGCTGCATCTCCCTGCACTGACGGTGCCGTTTGTACCAACCGACCCTGAGAGGCTCGGAATTATTTCCCGAGTCATGCTGACCTCAAATACCTGGAAAATATTTTCTGTTCTAGAGAAGCCAGCCCCGGTTTCACTTCAGAACAGGCACACACAGAGCAGAGCACTGTCCAGGTGCTGGAGTCACAGAAAAACCCCTTCAGCACAGAAAAGGTGACAATTTCATGGACAAGTCACTGTGCAGGGCACGAGATCCAAAATCCTTCTGCTGCTGGCTGCTTTTCCAGGGTGAGAAGGGTGCAGGGACATCCAAATTTCCTAGAGCCAGGCTGACACAGCCAGGTCTGCAGCAGCCCACAAACAGCATTTTTCCAAGCATCATCCTGATCCTTCCTGCCGTAATCCAGGCACGGCTTCCCACGGAGATGGCAGGGCCCAGCAGGGAAAGCTCTGCCTCGATCCCAGCAGGCAGGAGGGGATGGAGCTTCCCGCACCCAGCAAGGCAGGAGGGATCGGCAGCTTTGCTCCATGAATCCAAAACCCCCCAGCCAGGGCTGCCACTGCCTCCCACCCACCCTCTCCTCCTCTCCGAAAAGGTCACTGCTCCGTGCCTGGCAACGGGGAGCAGCAGGCACGGCGGATGGATGCGTCACGGCTGCCACCACGCTGGCACGGCACGGCGCAAAGGCCAGCACCAGGGAGGTGACAGACCTGTCACAGAGCCACGTGTGCCAGCCAGCTGTGCCCAGCAGCATGCGTGGCACAGAGCTGATGCCCTCTCCCCCTCCCAAACCTTGCAGTCATCCTTCTGCCACTCCCCGCTGGCAGAGACCCCTCTGGGGTACAAGATCCAAAACCAAAAAAAAAGTGTGGGCTCAAGGGATGGAGCCTGTGTGCCCTCATCAGCAGGGAAAGGAGGATATCCCAAATGGGAAATTCCCACAGGGAAAGTCTTCACTGGTGGGAAATGGGAATCAGCAGCTGTGCCTCTGGGGCAGTGGCCACGCTCAGGATTGTCTGAACTGTGCCAAGGAGCTGGAGCTGTGCCAGGGGATGGTCGGGTTGGATTTTGGGAAAGGTTCTTCCCCCAGAGGGTGCTGGCGCTGCCCAGGCTCCCCAGGGAATGGGCGCAGCCCCGAGGCTGCCAGAGCTCCAGGAGAGCTTGGACAGCACTGCAGGGAGGCTCAGGGTGGAATCTGGGGGGTCTGTGCAGGGGCTGGATCCTTGTGGGTCTCTTCCAACTCAGAAGATTCCATACTTCCATGAACTCCACATGAGGCAACTTTTTTCAGCCCTGCTGGTACCTGCTCTCTGAGGTCTTTTCCAAGATTCCCTTAATCCTCAAGGCTACAGTGGCCAGAACACATTTGTCTTAAACATCACCCTTCAGAAACACCACTCTTCCCTCTGTCCTCACAAAGAACCTCCTGACAAGAGCAGATTAACTGCTAGGACATTTTAAATGGCAGAGAAAGCACTTCCTGTGCACACGATTTTCTGCTGTCACCTGGGGAGTCCCATAGGCAGCATCACCGGGAATTCCAGCTCCCACACTTGGCTCCTGCAGGTGTTTCAGCTCCTGCCAGGGAGCTCTCCCTGGTGGTGCAGGTATCTACAAGCTGCTTCACCCACAGATGCCAAGGATCCAAAGCTGGAGCCTCACTCTCCAAGTTCCTTTGGGGCAGGAAGCGTTGCTCACACCTGGATGCAACAACTCCAGTTGAGCACTAAGATGCTTTAAAGCCTTCTAGTAAAATAGGCATGAAAAGTGTGATCAAAGGTGAGAATTTGTACTGCCAGAAGAGGAGAATTGTACATCCAGAAGACAGATGCTGGCCAGATTCTGAAGGCAAATTCCACACCTCACCCCGCTCTGATCCGACTGGAGCCAGCTTCAGGAACACATCCTTCCTGGGGGAATGTGCCCAAAGCAGGGCAGCCCTCCTCTGCCAGCTGCTCCCCTCCCACTGGGGCAGGAGACAACAGGCACATTCTGCTTCTTCTGTCTTTGACTGTTGCTAAAAATAACGGATAGGAGCGGCGTGGCTCAGTGCTGCTCACCGGGGGTGAAGTCCAGAGCAGATCGAATGAGATTCCATGTGCAGGGTGCTGCTGGTGTGTGGGAGCACAGGCAGGGGCCGTGCTGTCCCTCAGGGCTGAAGGCAGGACACAGAGGGAATGCACTGGTGGAGCCTCCAGAGAGTGGAACAGGCACAGCAGTGGGAAAGAGAGGTAAGGAACTGGGTGTCCCCCGTGTGAGAAGCTGGAAATCCTGTGAGCTTTGAAATAATGAGAGAATGTCCAGCCCTTTATATCCTACAACATCAGTCATCTCCATCGTGGTGTCTGCAGTCACCTGAAAACTCGGGGTGCGCTCCCCAGACCTTCTGCTCGTTATCCAAGCCCCGCTCTTCTGTGCAAACCACGGCAGCTACAAAGTCATTTTTCCCAACCCCTCTGTGGTGAGGCCAAACAGTTAAAGGACAAGCCCAAAGCCTGAAAGACAGCACTGCCAAAGAAAACATCCTGGCAACTTCTGCCCACGGCTCCAGAACGAACCTCAGGGCAGCAAGGAGGTCCCGTTCCCCCGTGCGTTCTGATCTGAGGAACCAGAGCACATCTGATTTCTTATGGACACCTCAGCAAAGTGCAGGTTCCATCTGGCTGCCCTCTGCATGGATAATGGATATTTTACAGGGGGCCAACAGCCAAGGGAAATAAAGCAAAAGCCTGAAATTGCTCTTAGAGATGGGACAAGCAGCACCTGCAGAGCCCACGAGATTTCTTCGCCTCCTGCCCCAAGAACCCAGGACTGTAAAACCTTTGAAGCTATTTTTGCTATGCCTTTTTTTTTAAAAAAAGCCAGCTTTAAAGGCTCGATTCACCACCCACAGCAATGCAGAACATTCCCAGCAAGAGTTAAACATGAGAAACCTGTTGATTAATTTACAGGCAACAAGCTGCACTAATAAAGCCCCAGGGACCTTAATCAAGCTGTTTGCTGGTTGCCAGACCAAAGCAGGAAGATGGGCAGAGCTGTCAGGATGGATTAGCATTTGCCCACTGGCAACACTGCTCCTGAATGGGAGAAAGAGGGGGAGAAACACGAACAGAGAAGGTCTTTTCCAGCCTGAACCACTCCGTGATTCTCTGGAGGGGAAATGATGTGCCTGGAGCTGGCTGGAGCCAGCTGGATGGCTCTGGAGCTCCCAGCCTACACAGGGGATGGGTTTGTGTCCCAGGTTTTACCTCCATTGTTTGCAATTCTTTCTGAAAAGCGGGAAGGAGCCGTTTCTTCCTATTTTTTTTTTTTTTTTCTTTTTAAAAGGATCCCATCCTTTTCCATTCAATAAGTTTTCCTGGCCCCCCTTCTCCTCCTGTTCCAGGAGATCTGAATGAAGTAAAGTTGTTTATTACTGACCCTGTTTTGAGGGGTTTGGGTGAGCACACAGTGGGGTCAGGACGTTTTGCAAATTCAGCTGAAGCTGAAAAGGGACAATTTCCTTTCATTGTGACAACCAGGCTTGGCTCAGGTGCCTTTTTCTCCCCGAACCATTTACAGTCCTGACCACGGGGTTAATGCAGCAGAATCCATACAAACCCTCCGCCTTCCCATCCCTTAACCAACAGCAAGGAACCCAAGTGCAATCAGTGCTGGAATAAGTCAGAATTACAGATCTGAACTCTGGTTATCTGCAGGAGAACTTTTCACCCTTTAAGCAACTAAACCATATTTAACCTGGCAATCCTTTTCCTGTGAGCTGCCAGGGAGCCTCTGCCTTGGGGTTCCAGTTTAACAGGCTGCTGTGTGGCCAAGAGGATGTGGAGAGCTTGTAAAACACCTGACTCCACACAGGAGCCAGCAGAAAAGGCCAATAGATTGATTTTATTTTGCTAAAGCTTAACAGGCCAAAACAAAGGAGCAGGGAATTGCTCAGCTGTGAGTCGTGCTCACATCAGGTATGTTTGAACAAGGCCATTTCCCCCAGCAGCTTTCTGCTGTTCCAGCCAGCAGGAATGAAATATCCCCTGGGAATTCCTGCAGCTGAGTGCTTCAGATCCCCTCAGCACGGCTTTGGTAATTTATACCGGCCAAAGATCACCTTCTCCTGCAGTTACATCTCCCCTGGACACCACCAGGGACAAAAGCTGCATGTTGGCACCTCCAGACTTGCACCCAGGAAGGGATGAAGGGGATGAAGGCGAGCACTGAGAAAATGCAAATGCAGCCGAGGATTAGCAAAAGCAATTATGAGCGACGAGTAGTGGAAATAATGATTCATCAGGAGTTGAATCAGATGTGGAGCCCGGTCCTGCACTTTGGGTTTGGCGATGGCAGTGAGGATTCCGTGCCTACAGAAATCGTTTTTAAAGCTATTTAAATGCACAGAAGGCCCAGTGAGAGTTTTGCAGCGCCACATTTTTGTCTACCCTACAACCTCTCAGACAGACCTTGGAGGATGTCAGGGGCATCCTGCTCACTGCACAGACACCTCTTTCCTTACCAAAACTCAGAGCCAAGGAGAGATGCTGCAAAGCACGGACACCGGACGGGAAGAGCTGTGTGAAAGTTTGGGCTGGGTGAGTGGGTCAACCCCTCTGAACCATAAATACAGCAGCACACAGTGAGTCCCAGCACATCTCAGAGCACCTCCAATGCTCTTGAGACACTGACAGCGTCACGGCATCCCCACGAACAGCTGGAAAAGGTGGAGAAACACAAGTGCACGACCTTGCTGAAGGTGAAGAGCTCTCCTCCCTGCTCTGGGGAGGACACTGCATCCTCTCTGTCACTCCCTGCTCCTCCTGGTGAGGGAACACTCTGGGCATTGCCCCGAGCACAGCCAAATTCCACAACAGCTCCAGCTGTGGGATTTTCCCTGTGCAGGGACACCAGCCCCAGGAGAGACCCCAATAGCCAGGAACGGCCTCTGATGAGACAACATTTCCACTGCTCTCGCTGGGAGCAGCTCTGGAGCTGGAAAGGGGCTGGCACAGAACCCTGACAGGGCAGAGGACCATCAAACCTGGGACAGCTCTTCTCACACCCGCTGAGCAGAGCGACCTGTCAGCTCTCCAGCTGCAAAGCTTCAGGTTAAAGGATTGCAATTACAGAATAAAGTCAAGTGTCAAGTGAGTCACTACCACAAAGATGAAATGAGAAAGCTCAACTCAAATCCCTCCATCCCACCCCAGGCTCAGCAGCCAAGATTTTCTCCCATCAGCTGCAAACTCCCTGCCTTGCCAGTGAAATCACAACCAAAAAGCCAATCGAGCTTTGGGTTTGGTTTCATTTTTTCCCCTCTCAGTGTTCAAAGCCTGTGCAGCAGAGTTGGATTCCCACAGGCTGTCATTTCAGCACCCCTCAGACTCCCAAAGCTCTGCCAGGAATCCCTGAATGCCACACTGACACATGGCACCTTCCGAAGGGCTGGGGTGGGAATTACTCCTGGTACTGGGGTGGGAATTACTCCTGGTGCTCTGTCCTGAGCTCAGAGAGCTGCTGAGCAGGGTTGGTGTGGTAGTTTGGGAAGGAAGTGAACTAAAACCATCACACAGACTCAGATTTTTAAGGTGGGTGAGCTGCCCTGAGGGAGAAACGTGGGCCCAAACAACGCAGGAGGATTTTTCTGTCACAAAGGGACAGATGAGGAGCAAACTGCACCAAAAATTGGCTCCTTGGAACTCCCTCAGCACCTTCCCTTCCCTTTGACACAGCTGTGGGTCTAACCAGGCTCTCAGCCAGATTCTAACCCGGGTTTGCGCTCCCCTGGTGCCAAGCTGCCAGGGAGAAACTCCGGGAAGAGAAGAAAGGACATCCTCGAGGGGGTTCATGCCCCTAGGAGAAGCAGCAGGCGGACAGAAGGGACCCTGAGCAGGCTCAGTGCCAGAGCCAAGAGCCCCCAAGCTCCCAGTCCAACCAGTGGCAGTCCCTGTCACGGCCACACAGGCTCTGCTCACTGGCAAAAAGCAAATTTTGCCTGTGGGCTGCCCCAGCCCCCTCCCGTGGTCACTTAATTTGTGTCCCCAAGGCTGTGGGGACGGGGAAAGGCAGAGCCACTGACCCCACTGCAGTTCCACCTCTGCTGAACCGTCCCCAGGAGAGCCTCTGCCACCAAAGAGAGGGAAAAGCCTGGCCAAGCCAAGAGTGAGCCAATGGCAACAACTGGAACCAAATTTCCCAGCCAAAAGGCAGAAAACTGGGGCAGCACAGGGAGTCCATCATGGGATGGATAAAGATGATTCCGGGAAGACAAAAATCAGCAGGGAGAGGGATGAAGGAAAACCCAGAGCTCCGACCACACCAAAGAAGGAAATAGACGAAATGCCCGCATTTTTTCTTCACTTGCTGTAGCAGAAAAATGAAATGAAAATAAAGAATGTAATCTTCCTGAAGCCACTGGAGCATGAGTATAAATTACAGCTGCCAAATAGCTGAAAACAAAATCAAAGCTGGAAATCACTGGCAGGAGAATTTCAGATGGCTCTGTGGGTCACCTCGATCTCCAGCAGCTACAGAAGGGAAAAAAAAAAGGTTGCAGAGGAACTAAATTATTTATGTCAGTCAAGCTTATCTGTCAGAAGGATACACCTTTCCTATCTCAGCACATTTCTGGGATTAATGATCAGGCACTATCTGGAGCTGGGCAGAAGAAGAAAAACTGAAGTGATTTGGTTATTGGGGAGGAAAAAAAAAAAAAAAAAAGAAGATGTATTACCCAGCTCAGCTAACAAACGCTGAATTTCAGAGGAATATCTCCCTGAACCAGGAAAATGATAGTTGATGATAACTGAAAAAATTAAGCACTGAAGGATAGCAAGAACAAGAGCTCTGCTGAAAAGTGCAGCCAGGAATGGCAGTGGTGCCAATGCCTGATAAACTAATGAAGATGCTAATTAAAACCAGAGCACTTTCCCGTCTGGGGCTGCCAGCAGAGACTGGGTTTGGCCTGAGCAGGTCTCACTGGGGACAGGGGATGGCTGGACGAGGTTCATCAGGACAGTTCCCTCACCCCAAAACACCAGCTCCCCAGGGAGATCACAGTTTATCAACCCAGAAAATAGGCTGAGGGGGCAGGGGTTGAAATTCCTCCTTTAAAACAAATTATTCCCGAAGGAAAAAGCCGAGAAAAGTTCAGAGGAGCAGCTGTGGGGGGTGGTGGCTGCTGCTGAGGTGACGCCTCGTTTCACCCCCAGCATGGGCAGCACCCACGCTCTGTGTGAGCCCAAAAATGGGTGAGAGCAAACGGGGAATCAGCTCAGAGGTGTGGAAGGAGGCTTGGGAGCCAGCACTGGGAACGGGGCAGGGCCTCAGAGTGATGAAAAGAAATCATTGACCTTAAAAAAGGCAGAGCAAGGAGGCGACAGCGCCCCAGGTTTCACTTGCTCCTTTTTCTGAGAAAGTTACTGACTCCAAGGGATATTGACGGTCTGAAATGAAGCTTTGGAAGGTCCAGGTTTGCGTTGGGCAATCCTAACTCGGCATTCCTGGATGCTCCTCCTTCCCAGGACACGGAGCAGGTGCCTGTGAGGAGCGGGAGAAAAAGCTGCATTCGAGGGCAAGCACTGCGCGTCCATCTTCGCAGCCTTTCAGAATGTTTATTTTGGTTTGGGTGCGGACAGACTCGTTGGAGGAAATGATTTCAAAGACACCACGTAACTGCACAAAAAGCACATTGTGCGGCGATAATCCTCCTGTGAAATCCATCCCTCGCTGAGCCGCCACTGCTCCCACGGGATCCTCAGAGGCTCGGCCCTGCCTGGTGAGTTTGGTGGCACTGAGGGGACACCCGGCTTAGCACGGGTCCCCTGCCAGCAGCTGAGCCCAGAGAGTGACAGGAAATCCTGAGCGGCCCCAGCTGAGGTGACACCTTCATCGGGGAGGTGACTCCTGCCCTGGCGCGCCCCAGCAGCCGAGCCCGGAATGCCAGCGCCCCGAAAAGGGCAGGGAAGGCTCGCAGGGACCCTCAGGCACAGCGGGGGTGAAGAACCAGGAGAAGGTGCTACCCTGGAGCCGCTGCCCCTGGCCAGCAGCCAGGCAGGGAACAGAGTGCCCAATTATCCCAGTGACGGGATGATCCCGCGTTGGGAAAGGCGCTGGTGACGAGATTGCCACGAGCACTCCCGGGGCACTTTGCTGCTGCCCTCAGGCTGGTCCCAAAAGGATCTGATCGCGGCTCGAGAGGCAGGGATACGTGATCCCACCTGGAATTTTAGCACAGGGATTCTTCCACCGTCCCCTGGATCATTTGAGGCCGCTTTGGGTCCATGGGAAAGGATTCCTGCAGCACCACCAGGCCCTAAGAAAAGCTCCCTCCCAAACCACTTGACTGTGAAAAAGGTGGGCGGAGGGGAAGGCAAAGGGTCAGTTTTGGTTTCCACTGGCACCAATTACGCCTCTGGCACGTTTATGGAATTTTTTTTCTTTTTTTTTTCCCATCATCAAGATAATGAGGTTGGGCTTTTTATTTTTAGATAAACAAAGGCTGTAATGGGCAGTCTGTGCTGGGGCATGTCTGGAGCCTCCAGCTTATCAGAGCCATCACGGGACGCAGAATTTTTGTTCATTTTTATCTGGGGGGGGTAAAAAAAAAAAAAAAAAAAAAAAAAGAGGAAGAAATCATTGAAGCCCAAAGGGGTGGAAGGGAGAGCTCTCTGCTCTCCAGCAGATCCTGGATTTACCATGCCAGCTTTGACTGGAGGCCACGAGGGAGCAGACACAGCAATTAGCAACCAAACAGCTGCTGCTGCCACCTCCAGCTCTGCTGGGACTCGGGCACTGGCAAGCAATTAAAAGTTCACATCAAAGCCCATCTCCAGAGGCACACTGACAGCCCTGAGGATGGCCCTTGCCCAGAGATGCAGCCCAGGGTTGGTTTTCAGTCCCTACCTCGTGCTCTGAAGCCCTGGGCTGGTTTAATGTCCAGCCTGGGACTCCCTGGAGCAGAGCCCTGCTCAGACCTGGTGGCATCAGGGACAAAGCGGCTCGGGGTCAGGGCAGAGCAGGAGCAGGCAGGGCTGTCCTGGCAAACGAGGGCACCCCAGGTTCTGTCTGCTCTGCCTCTCACTGCCCACATTTACACATTTCTGGGGTAGCAAAGGTACTTGACAGCTGCAAAATAATAATAATAATAAAAAGGCAGATAATTCTGCCTGCCGTGCCTGTGTTTACGCAAAAGCCGCCGGTTTATGAGGAACAGCTTAGTCAAAGCACACAAAGAAACACCCTGAAATATTTTTTTGAAGAGGGTTGTTTTGTTTTGTATTTTATTGCTTCGAGAAGCAAAAGGTTAGCTGCAGAAATAGAGAGAACAAAGCAGCTTAACAAACAACTGCTTCTTGTTTTTCTTATTCTGCTCGGCCTCTCCCAGACCCTGCTCAGCCCCAGCTCCCCCTCACCCAGTGCCCAGCAGAGCAAGGAGCACCCAGAACCTCCAAAAACACTCAGCTGGGGAGGGGCAGAGCCCCCCAGGGGACTTGTCCCAGCCGGGGCAGCTCGGTTTGGGTTTGTTCCTCCACATCAGCAGGAGGGGAAAGAGAGAAGTGGGAGATCCTCCCTCCTGCTCAGCCTCTCCAGCCTTCTCCAGCCCCCAGCTGTTCCTCCTGACACCAAAAAACTTCAGCAGCCACATGGCACAAGTCCTGCTCCGGTCCTGACCCAAACCCTGCTCCGGTCCTGACCCAAACCCTGCCCCAAACCCAGCTCCGGTCCTGCCCCAAACCCTGCCCCAAACCCTGCCCTGGTCCTGCCCCAAACCCTGCTCCAATCCTGCCCCAAACCCTGCTCTGATCCTGCCCCAAACCCTGCTCTGATCCTGCCCCAAACCCTGCTCTGATCCTGCCCCAAACCCTGCTCCAGTCCTGCTCCAAACCCAGCTCTGATCCTGCCCCAAACTCAGCTCTGATCCTGCCCCAAACCCTGCTCCGGTCCTGCTCCAAGCCCTGCTCCGGTCCTGCCCCAAACCCTGCTCCGGTCCTGCCCCAAACCCTGCTCCGGTCCTGCCCCAAACCCAGCTCCAGTCCTGCCCCAAACCCAGCTCTGATCCTGCCCCAAGCCCTGCTCCGGTCCTGCCCCAAGCCGTGCTCCGGTCCTGACCCAAGCCCTGCTCCAATCCTGCCCCAAACCCTGCTCCGGTCCTGCCCCAAACCCAGCTCTGATCCTGCCCCAAACCCAGCTCTGATCCTGCCCCAAACCCTGCTCCGGTCCTGCCCCAAACCCTGCTCTGATCCTGCCCCAAACCCTGCTCCGGTCCTGCCCCAAACCCTGCTCCGGTCCTGCCCCAAACCCTGCTCTGGTCCTGCCCCAAGCCCTGCTCCGGTCCTGCCCCAAACCCTGCTCCGGTCCTGCCCCAAACCCTGCTCCGGTCCTGCTCCAAGCCCTGCTCCGGTCCTGCCCCAAACCCTGCTCCGGTCCTGCCCCAAACCCTGCTCCGGTCCTGCCCCAAACCCTGCTCCGGTCCTGCCCCAAACCCAGCTCTGATCCTGCCCCAAGCCCTGCTCCGGTCCTGCCCCAAGCCCTGCTCCGGTCCTGACCCAAGCCCTGCTCCGGTCCTGCCCCAAACCCTGCTCCGGTCCTGCCCCAAGCCCTGCTCCGGTCCTGACCCAAGCCCTGCTCTGATCCTGCCCCAAGCCCTGCTCCGGTCCTGACCCAAGCCGTGCTCCGGTCCTGACCCAAGCCGTGCTCCGGTCCTGACGCAAGCCCTGCTCCGGTCCTGCCCCAAACCCTGCTCCGGTCCTGCCCCAAACCCAGCTCCAGTCCTGCCCCAAACCCAGCTCTGATCCTGCCCCAAGCCCTGCTCCGGTCCTGCCCCAAACCCTGCTCCGGTCCTGCCCCAAACCCTGCTCCGGTCCTGCCCCAAACCCTGCTCCGGTCCTGCCCCAAACCCAGCTCTGATCCTGCCCCAAGCCCTGCTCCAGTCCTGCCCCAAACCCTGCTCCAGTCCTGACCCAAGCCCTGCCCTGTGCACCTGCAGGTTTGGATATCAAGTAAACCTGGATTTATCATCCCTGCTCTCAGCAGGAGCCCTGAAGCATCCTAAAATCACCCTTGAATGCTCTGGCCATGACAGAGATGCAGCTCAGCCCCAAGCTGTCTCAAGGCTGGGACAATCCAGGCCATTCCCAAGGGACAGGGAGCAGGCAGCTCCCCTGGTCACAGCAGGAAATGCTGGGGTTATTGTTACCCTGTGGCATTTGAGAGGTTTGTTTGTCTCAGCCCCATTAACCTTCGGCAAATTAAAGATAGAGGGGGAAAAAAAGCATGAATTAGTAGCAGCTCCCAGCAGCTGAGTAACCTGTTTTCCCAGTTTCCAAAACAAACCACCTTATCCCAGCTTGGATAAAGAGAGGAAAACACCTGTCCCTGCAGCATCCCACCAGCTCTAGCTCCTGTCTGCAAGGCACAAGTGGCGAGGAGAGGAAGAGGAGGAGAAGGCTCCATATCTCCCCAAATTCAAGGGTTTTTTTCCTGGCCAAATGAAAGGAATGGCTTGGTTGATGAGTCCAAAGGGGAGCGACGCTGGCTGGAATGCCTGAGCTGGGACCCAGAGCCATCCCTGGCTGCAGCTGAGGGCTCTGTTCCTTCAGAGGGTTTGAAGGTCTGGATTTATTGGCACGGGAGTGCCACACGCAGGAGAGGAGATGCACGCACGTTTCTGGGAGCTGGGTTCTCCCACTCGAGCGAGAAACAAAACAGGTTTGACAGAGAGCAAATTAATTCAGCATGAAGAAGCTCTAAAAAAAAAAAAAAAAAAAAAAAAAAAAAGAAAGAATTTTCTCTGACACACGAAAAATAGATAAATCCTCGCAGAAGATTGCTTTAACGAGGCCAAAAATCCATCAGGACGCTGCAGAAAGGAGGCACAGATAAAGCTCTCAAATGGATGTGATGTTTTATACCCCCAGGCACTGAGAAGGCAGCGCAGTTCAGAGATGACAGCAGGGATCTTAGCCAGGACTCCTGAACTGCCTCGAGATTCGGGGGATTGCTGCCACCAGGAGAGAAAAGCCCCATCCACGGCAGGTGGTGCAAACTCCAGATAAGGCACAGATAAGATACAGATGAGCTGTGTCACCTCGGGCCTCAGTTTCCCCTTCACACAGCCAAGAGAGGACAGCCCCACAGCTGGGGCTCCTCTCAAGGCCATGCCATGCTGTGCAGTCTGATATTTGGGCGAGTGCTGTGCCCTGAAAATGCAGCATTTAAAGCAGGCACAGCAGTCTGGGTGTAGGGGACATCATTGCTGTCCCAGCAGCTTTCCTGAGCTGGGAACAGAGCCCACAGCCCTACACCCAGACCCCAAAAAACTTCATAACCTTCCCTTGTGCTCTGCTGGTCCAAGATTTCATCCTGGAGGGGCACATCAGAGCCGCTGTTCAAAGCATTGAGATTGTCTTGAAACTTCTTAAAAACACACACGCACTTTAGCCTTTGGAAAGTGTGCAAGTGTCCCCCTTCAAATAAAGAGCAACAACAACAAACTAACCTGCCTCATCTCCTCAGTGAAATCCCTACAGATTTTTCTTTGTATGGACTCCCTGAGGATCCCAAAACCCTGCTCAGCTTTCAGGCTGCAGCAGACCCTCCCCAGCTTGTGCAGGTCCAGAACCTCAGCAGGCTCCTCATCTCCCACCAGCGCAGCACAGCCCTGCTGGATGTTGCCTCCAGCACATCCCTCTGTGCTCTCCTTTCCTCCTGGGCCATCTCCAGCCTCCCTCCCACGCCCTGTCCTCACAAACAACCTGCAGCGAGCTGCTCCCTTCGGTTTAGCAACTGCTTTTATTGCGTTTTATTGTGTTGATTGTGTTATCCCTTGCCAGAACACGGCTCAGGTTAGCAGCCTCTGAGGGTTTTGCAGCTGCTGTCGAGCTGGCCACCCGTTGTGACGCCTCACATTTATATTTATGGCTCTCCAAAGGTTTCACACACATACTCCTGGCCTCCTTATCCACCCAAGGACACTGAAGGGTAAAAGATCCGGGATTCAAGCAGCAAGACAGAACAGAGCCACGAAAGGGAAGATAATGCCTCAATTTCAGAGCAAAAAGAGCAGCCAGGCATGGGGCAGACAGGTTATTCTGCTCTCTAACTGCATCCACAGCCTGCCTGTGACACCCCTCATTGCTTCACAGAAATCCAAGTTAACCTGCTCAGCCCCAAGCCAGGCGTGCACCAGGGCTGACCTTTGCATGTGCTCTAAATTGGAGTGCACATTGTATTTCCTGGCCTCTCTCTCGTCTGTGTTTTGCACGGACACAATGACACAGGAGAGGCAGAGCCCGCCGGCCAAGCCCTGCAAAGAAGGTGGCTTTAAATAGCCCCTTTGTCTCGCTTTTCCTTGCTGAAGTGCTGCACATTATTTAGAACCTGAGTTTTAGTTTTATCAGGCACCCAGAAATAGAGACAATGGAGGGCTGGGTGAATTTTTGGATCGTTTTACGATCTAAAGTTTCTCATTCCTTTCTACCCTCGCCCTCTGCTGCAGGAATTGTAGCTGTATCCCAGGAACCATTCCCAGAGGGGTTCTCAGACCCACGGGAGTGATCCCAGCCAGGGAGGGAAGAGGTGCCCTGAGAAGGTGGGACGTGCGTGAGAAGCCTCACCTCTGCAAATTGAGGGCAGAGCTCTAAAAGCAAAGCTTCTGTCCTTGATGGGGAAAAAGTCAGCAACGTCAGCAGGCTCCGGGCTGGTACCCAGCTGAGGTCAGAAATTAAAAGGTGTCTCGACACTAAATTAATGGGGAAGCTGTCAGGAGAGCAACAGGAGTTATAAACATTTATGTTGCAGTTCAAGGCAGGAGCAGTGATTTATAACTGCGTGGTTTGAGTGCCAGGCATGAAAACTGGAGTCCTTTCTGGTCAGGCCCTATGGATGCTCCTTTTTAGGTGTGTGCAGCAGCCTCAGAGATAATAAAATGCTTGGCCCTGGTGAAGAGGGGGTGTTAGGGGTGACCTGATGGGAACACACACCCACAAGACATTCCCATCTCCCCTCAGGGCTGTAATCCCTGTATCCCTCTGCTCAGGACAGCCCCCTGCCCTGGGGAGGTTTGTATCAGAGTGAACACTGAACACTTTGTGTTTGTCCCAGAGCAATGCAGAGGTGCCTCCAGCCACCCAAAATTCATCCAGATCTGTAAAAAAAGAGACATCACTACTAAGCATCGACTTTTCCTGAGCACCACATTGGAGCTCTGAGCACCCTGGAGGTTCTCCCTGTCCATGGCAGGGCAGCTGGAACAGGATGAGCTTTAAGGTCCCTCCAATCCCATTCTGGGATTCCACGAGAGAATCCCCCCCAGCCAAACTTCTGGGATGATTTCACACCGTGCATTGAGAAGGAAACACAACTTGCACTCCCTTAACACCTTCGTGATGAATCCACATAAACGCCGTTCATTCCTCAACAAAAAACAATCCAGCGGAGACAATCACCTGAGTGCCCAGGTGAGCCGAGCTTGGCACAGCCCCAGCGCTCCGGGGGGCGCGCACCCGCGGCCAGCAGCGGCAATCAGTCAATGAGAGAACAGGCTGCTGTGAAACCCAAGCGTGCCCGAGCGAAGCGAGAGGGGAGCGTGCTGCTTTGCCCACAGCTGCCCCAGCCCGCCTGGAGCCCGGTGCCAGCAGCTCAGCCCGCGGCTGCGAACGCACGCAGGACGGGCAGCGCCGGCGCGCTCCCTGCGGGAATCGGAGTATTTTGGCAGCTGCGGACAGGGACTCGGGGTGAGAAGCACGGCAGCGAAGGCAAAGCGTGAGTTGAGTATTTCCCAGCTGCAGGAATCGAGATTCCCCAGCAAACCCGAGGTTTCAACGCCCAAGGGCAGCTCCCACTCCATCGGGCTCCGCGCTGTGCTCAGGTGAGCAGGGTTGAGTGGTGCCGGGCTCGGAGCCCTGCGAGATCCTTTCCTGAGGCTCTGGCGCCATCTAAACCCAGAGCTGGGATCTTTCATCCTTCCCGCTGCCCTTCAGAGCGGAGGGAGAACAAAACCCTGCGGGAACAAACTCCTCTCGCTTCTCCGGCACAGGGGCTGTCGGAAAAATTCCTACAGAAGGAGAAATCTGGGAGCTAAGAGCCGAGAGAAGCCCGGGAATGACACTTTGGGAGAAACCCAAGCCCTGAATAAGGTCAGATCCACCGGAAGGTAACGCAGCAGAGCCGTCTGTGTGCTCTGGGCTGCCTTGGAACATCCCAGCACTGCAATTTGCTTTTACACTCCAAGGCCATTAACAGAGTTCACTCAGGCAATGGTTATCTAATACAGGCATAAATCCACTTGCATCATGCAAAGAAACCTTTCAGCGACTTTTCACCTGCACAAAGTGCAAATAATTCAGAGTTTCTCCCCCACGGAGAGAGTTCCTGATGGTTCAGAAGGATGCACGGTGCTCCTGGAGTGAGAAGTCACCCTCAGCTGTGTCCCCCTCAGAGCTTTGCTCTCCTGGGACCAGCTGCTGCATGGTTATTTGCTTTTCTTTTGATCCCTTAAGCAACCAGCTTCACAGTGTCCTTTCCCTGGCATTTATTCGGCCTTTTTTATTTTAATTTTGCTGTGAGTTAGAGTAGCAGTGCTGACTTTTTATCCTCAGCTGCCCTCCAGTGACAGTGTCCACCCCGGAGCCCAGGGG
This sequence comes from Hirundo rustica, assembly GCF_015227805.2. NCBI lineage: Eukaryota > Metazoa > Chordata > Aves > Passeriformes > Hirundinidae > Hirundo > Hirundo rustica. Next base: position 2,187,775 of record NC_053463.1, read on the forward strand.
ACATGGGACCTGCCCAGCTCACCAGGCTGCAGAACCTCACTTATGACAGACGTACAGATCAATATTTCTAAATTAAGAACCCTCGTGCCTCAGCGACAACTCCAGCTTTAAGGATTTACCGATTTTACAATCCACATTCCTGCTTTCTACCCAAACACTGATGATCTTTCTTTTAGCCCTTCACAATTAATTCCATCTTGGTTCAAATTTTCCTGTCCAATATTAGAAGTATCATCAAATGCATTTATTTACCTTCAGTGTTAAGCAAACGGGAGCAGCAGCAGCTGTTGACACAAATGTATTATTGAGGTCTGACTTACCTAACAGTCCATTAACTTCCAGAATGTTTTCTCCAACTCTGTTTGGCAGAGCTGGTTTTATAATCAAAGACTGGATGTTTGGATTTCAAAACAAAAACCAACATCAGGGAGCAGAGTTATTAGTCAGTTAGAAATAATCTTGCATGACATGGCAAGCATGTAAATGTGATGGGGGCTGACCACCCCGAAACCAAACACAGCAGAAGCAGCTCCGGGGAAAGAGAAATACAAGGAATGAGAGAATAACCCACTCCAGCAGGGTTTAAGCACTCATTTGTTAGGAACAGCCAGCTCTTCATCCCCTGGGGGTTTAGCAGCGCCCCACAGCACAGCAGGGACCCTCCCTCGAGGTACACACAGCTCTGACCCCAGTGATGCTCCACACACCCGAGAGCAGCACCCAGTACCAATAAGGATCAGGAATTAATGGGTTTGGTTTGTTCTTTTGGGTTTGAGGGGTTTTTTCTCTCTATTTTCTGCCCAATTCCCCCGTGGAGAAGCATTTGCTACAGGCGCAGACACCTTTGCATTGACCCACATTCCTTTTTGTGCCGCTGTAGCATCGCTGGGATCCCGCTCTGGATTTGTGCCAGATGAACCTGCCACTCAGGGCAACGCAATCTCCTGCTCCAAAGGTTCCTGGCCCAGCTCCAGAGGGACTTTTCCCTCCCCTCTATACCGCACACACCTGCAGGGAGGCTCAGGCAGGAGCATCCAGCAGTGCAGCTTCACCCCTCTGCACATCACGCACTGAGTCAATGACAACACCCTCGTCCTGCCAGCAGCAAAATATTTTGGGTTCCCCCAGAGGAAGAGAAAACAAAACCGAGGAGTTTGTGAAAGAAAGTCATGAAACCAGACCACGCTGTAAATGCCTAAAAAAAAAAACCCAAAGATCCCATTCCGTTAAGAACCAGGTGGGAAGGACGACGACGCTTTATTGAGAGCTGAAACTGCAGCAGGTCACGCACATTTAAAAATAAATAAAAATACAACTGTTCTGCAGCTCTTGCAAGTCCCGAAGGCCCCAGGCCAAGGAGAGGTTAACAAGAAACAAGCTGAGGCTTGCAGAGCCTCGCTGCTCCCCAGCAGCACCAGCAACCGCGACGCTGCTCCGCGTTAGCCCGCACGTTACTCAATGCTTTTCTTATTCCCACCCAGGATTATTTGTATTCCAGAGCGCTGGCATCTCGTGCCGGTTGGCTGAGCTCGGTTATCAGCTCCCTTCAAATCCAGCCAACCAGGCTGGCGGCTGTTGGACTTCGTGGACACGAAAAAAAAAAAAAAAATAAGACTCATAAAAGGCACCAAGAACCTGACACCCGGCGGCCTGGCCAGCGCCAAGCCGTTTGTTTTCCCGGCTCTGTTCTCCCAGCCCCGGAGCCGGGATTGGCAGGAGATTTTGGAGCGCAGGACTTTGAATTACGGCGGGCGGATTTGGCAGGGACGCTGCGCGGGCAGCAGCTGCGAGGGATGAAAGCGCGTTCGCGGCCTCAGCTCTGGTTTGGCAGGGGGAGAAAAAGCCCCCAAAACCTTCTCGGAGGTATCTGGGGCGATCCCAGCGCGGGTGAGCAGGGGGCTCAGACCCGCGGCAGCTGCGCTGAGCGCGGTGCGAGCGCTGACATGTCACCTGCCACCTCCCTCCGCGTCACCGACGCCGCTGTCGCATCCTCCCCACCCGAGGGACGCGGGGGGCGTCCCCACCCTGGTTTTGCGTTCAGCGCTGGGGGAGCGCTGGGGGAACCCCGGGACCGAGCGGAGCCCCACGGAGCCCACGGGGCCGCACTTACCGGGGTCGGCGGTGCCGCGGGGGACGGACTCTGCGTTACCCATGGGCGGACGGAGCGGGGCCGGGAAGGGCCGGGAGGGTCAGTGCGGGGCTGTGCGGGTGGCAGGACGCGTTCGGGCACAGCTCTCGCAGTGATTCGAAGCTGCCGCCCCGCCCCGCCCCGCTCCGGCACCGCCAACCGCGGCGGCGGGCGGGACACGGGCGGAGCGGAGCGGAGCGGCACCGGATCGGCTCCGACAGCCCCAGCCCGCCCAGCCGCAGGAGGATCGGCTCCGACGGCCCCAGCCCGCCCAGCCCGCTGTCATCCCGCCCAAAGATTCCCATCCCTGTGCCCGCAGCAGTGCGGGAACAGTGGGATGTTCCCAGTGGGAATGATCCCAGGGGTCTCTCCTCCTCCTTTCCCAAAACGCGGCCCCGCAGCACAGAAGACCCCTGGCTGTGCCTGGGAAAGGTCAGGAGCCAATGTCACGGAACGGGGTGAGGATTTCTTCCCAATCCCGAGCAGCGTCCCGGGGTCCTCTCGTGCCACAGAGCTGGGAGATTTCCAGCCGGGATGAGCCCTGCTGCCTTCTGTTCCCCATTATCTCATTTACTCTTCTCTTTGGCACGGGACTGATGTGGACTTCGAAGGAAGTAAAAGAGCAAATTAGAAGGGCTGGAATTTCAGAGTGTTTCTACTGTCGCGGCAGCCCAGCCATCCCTGGGAATAAGAGACGGAAGGAAAATGACGGTGGGGAGGCCACCGTCTGTCCCTGTGCCGCTTTCCTCCTCCACAGCTGCATCCAGAACATCGATACTGAGTATGTGAATTGCTGAAATAGAGACGAAGACACGTCCTGCCCTGAAAACCATGGACGAAATAATGGGAACATGATGTGCAGACGAGAGCGCTCCCGCTCGGAGCCTGGGAAAGGGCTGAGTCCAGCCAAAAAAAGGAGCCACGACGCTTTTGCAGGAGCTCTGCTGCCTTCCCCGTGCCCACAGCGCACGCCGGGGAGCCCGGCTGAGGAAGGGATGTCCCGCTCGAGTGCGGGCAGGGGGTGACAATGACACGAGGATGCTCCTTATCTGCTAATGCACTGCTTATCTCCTCCCTCGGGTGTGAGCGCTGTGACAAAGCCTCAGAGCTTCGGAGCCGCCTCCTGAGCTGACAGTGCTGTCCTCACACACGGCGATTTATTGTCCCTCACCGCCGGGTTAGGGGCCTTAGTGCGGCTCGGGTTTCTGATAATAACCCTGAAACAACAATCCCAATCCAGTGCAGCCTGGAGGAGACGGACAGGAGACCTCAGCAGGGGCTCCAATCCCCGTGAGCAGCGACAGGACCTAGGGAAGGGCTGGAGCTGTGCCAGGGCAGGTTTGGGTTGGATTTTGGGAAAGGTTCTTCCCTCAGAGGGTGCTGGCACTGCCCAGGCTCCCCAGGGAATGGGCACGGCCCCAGAGCTCCAGGAGAGCTTGGACAGCGCTCCAGGGATGCTCAGGGTGGAATTTTGGGGCTGTGCAGGGCCAGGAGCTGCACGGGATCATCCCTGTGGATCCTTCCCAGTTGAGGATATTCCATGAACCCATGGATAACAACAGCAGCACAAGGCTGCTGAAGTGCTGAGTGTTCCCAGTGGATCCTGAGCACGTTGGGACTGGTGGGAGATGGGGCCTGCAGCCGGTGCCACAAAAAGTCAGAGAAATCGGTGCCTTTCGGAAAGGCAGAGGGAGGAGGCACCTCGCTCTGTTTGCTCCCAGGAAACTCAGACACACTCACATTCCTGAGGAGGGCGAGTAGCACACGGAGCAGCTTTCCCAGCCCTCTCATAACACAGAAGCTGCTTCCACCTGAGCAGGTGCACTGGGAACCTGAGTGCAGGGGCAGCACCTGCAGAGCTGCTGCTGCTGCCATGGCAGGGCCCCGGGGCAGGAGCAGCACAAACGCTGCACAAACCCTGCAAAAACCCTGTGCAAACCCTGCAAAAGCCCTGTACAGACCCTGCACAGACCCTGCACAAACCCTGCACAAACCCCACATAAACCCTGCACAAACCCCCTACAAGCCCTGTGCAAACCCAGGCTCCTTTTATCTCCATCCTCTCCCAGCCCTGCTCCAGCAGCCACCAGGCTGTCCCCAGGAGGAGGAGGAGGAGGAGCCCCAGGCAGGTGACATCATGTCACATCGTGTCACATCATGTCACGACATGTCACGTCACTCAGCCACAGCGATAAAACCCAGGGGAGTTGCGTGGCACCTTCCCATTGAATTCCCTCTGGGACAGAGCTCTCAGGGAGGCACTGCCCCAGCTGCTGGCACAGCACAGACATTCAGAAGTCGATGTTCTGGCAGAGTTTTCTTGGGCAGCTGTTGGCAAATCCCTTTAATCCCTCCCTGCATCTTCCCCCATAAAAGAGGGATAACACCACTCAGGGAGGGTTGGGTGGTTGGTATTTCAAACTGGCCTGAATTGTTTGACTCTGAATTGTTTGTATCTTGAGCAGGGAAAGGGTTATCAAGCACCACAGCCCCCCAGATAGCCCCTGCATTATCCTGGACTCTTCCTGTGTCAGGATCATGCTCTGGACAAAAGCCCAATTAGGTTAAATTTTCATAATTTTTTTTCCACAGCTGAAATATAACTGAGAACACAGATTTCCCAAGGAGATTTTGGAGCCAAAATGCATCGATCCCGACCTGAAGAAAGGCTTTTTTATTCCAGGCAATCTGGCTGGCAATGACCATAGTAATGATTTTTTAGGTTTTTTTTTAAATCACAAACATCTGTCTCTGCTGAGAACCGAGCCGAGCTTCACCCCCTCACTCCATGCCAAGACCACCAAGAATCAGTCAGGCAGGACTAACCCTCAACATGTGCTCCTGGCCTGGAACCAAAACCCTTCAGCAAAGAGAGGTTTAACTCCCTTAAACTCTTCCCCCTCAGCTCTGGGGATGGAGGATTTGCACTGTGAGGTGGCTGGCACAGCTGCATGGGGCAGAAGAAATGGGGAGGAAGATGCTGGTTTGAATTCCTTCTTTCCCAGAAGAAATGGGGAGGAAGATGCTGGTCTGAATTCCTTCTTTCCCAGAAGAAACGGGGAGGAAGATTCTGGTTTGAATTCCTTCTGTCCCAGAAGAAACGGGGAGGAAGATGCTGGTTTGAATTCCTCTCCTCTCCCCTCACTCTGCAGGCCCTGGAAGAATAACCCAGTGCATGGAACACACAGAAATGAGAGCAGCCCCTGCAGAGGCAGAGCACTGGAGATGTTGCCCAGGACACACCTGAGCTCAGCAGGTGCCCGTGCACTGGCAGGGGCTTATGGAGATGCCCTCAAAATTCCCTGTCCCCTTGTGCTGCCGGAGAGATGCTTGGGAAAAGTGCAGGAGATACCCTGCATGGAGCAGTGTGTAGCTGCAAGGATCAAAGCCTTGATAACACAGTGATAGTTCTGGCTCTGTCAGTCTGATCCTCAAAAAAAAACCAAAAACAAAAACCAAAACCAAACAAACAAACAACAAAAAAAACCCAAAACCACCCAAAACCCTGTATTTTCTTTCCCAAAACTCTGATGAATGCAGTAAGAACAATAACAATCAGCTGCTTTTGCAGTTTTATCAGCAGATCTCAAAGCATTTTATAAACCTCAGTCTCCCCAAACTGGAGAGAGCCCAATCCCCAGGGAAGAGGAGGAAAAATGTTTTCCTCACAGTGGCTTAGAGGCTGTCCTGATACACCTCCCCACAATTCCCAGTGCTCAGACTGGGTTTGTATCCCGCACCTTTCGGGTATGTCCCTGCCCAGGGCAAGGGCCTGGAACTAGATGGTTCCCAAAGCCCATTCCGACCCAAACCACCCCATGATTCCATGATCTCACCCTAAATTTGGATGCTCTGAGTGCCTCCCCCTGCACTCTGCCGATGCTACTGGAGAGCAAAGAGTTACATTTTAGTCACTCCACATTTTTCAGTGCACAACTCCGTTAAGGGCCGTTTGCAAAATAACAAAGCTTCGTTCTTTCTGTGAAGAACGACTGAGTGATGTGACAGATCAGCAGAGCTGATTCCAGTGAGGCCCCCTCCAGCACCACTTGAATCCTGACCTTGGGTGACTTTGCCAGGCAATGTTCTTCCCCTGCTTTTCCAGCGTTTTCTCTCTGTAAAAAGCAGGTAACAGCAACACTGAATTCTCCCCTCAGGATGCTGAGGGAGTTAAACAGGTAAATATTGTCAAGAAAATTAACACCGTTGTAAGGACTGGGCAACTCAACGGCATCATCACCGTTCTCATTACAGACAATACAATCAATTATGGACCCCCTCGTGCTGGGTCTGCAGGGACCCAATCCATGCCTCTGCTTTGAACTTTACACAGAATTATTGAGGTTGGAATAGACTCCAAGATCATCGAGTCCAGTTGTGCCTGATCCCCAGCCCAGAGCGCTGAGTGCCACCTCCAGCCCTTCCTGGGACACTCCAGGGATGGGGATCCAAACCTCCCTGGGCACTTCCAGTGCCTGAGCTCCCTTTCCATGGGGAAATTCCTGCTGCTGTCCGAGCTGAGCCTCCCCTGGGCCGGGCTGAGGCCGTTCCCTCTCCTCCTGTCCCTGTTCCCTGGATGCAGATCCCGACCTCCCGGCTGCTGGCTCACGTTCAGCCGCTGTCAGCAGCACCCCCAGGTTCTTTCCCGCAGGGTTTTCCAGCCTCTCTCCCCTCCGGGAGCCTCTGCAGGGATTCCCCGCTAGAGGGGAGCTTCTCCCCACGAACAGCCCGAGCCGCAGCGCCAGGAGCGGCGCATCCCGGGCTCCGCTGGGACGGCGATTTACGAGGCTTGGATTTCACTAGAAATGGTCCTGGCGAGCGCTGTCAGACAAGAGGAGGAGTTTTTCTCTCGGTCTGGCAGGCGGGAAGGGGCTTGTGGCGAGTTCTGCCGGCACCACGCACACGCTCAACCCTGCTGGTGCCTCCCATCATCTCTGCAGGGGAATCACGATGCTCCGGCTGCTCAAAAACGCCGGCACGGCAGCCAGCAGCAGCCGAAAAGGGGTGACATCCTCCCGGGGAGCTTGTCCAGGGTCCTTCCCAGGCAAAGCCGAACGCTCCCGTCCATTAGAGCGTTCTGTAAGATGCCGAAAACCCCGGGGGAGGTTCCGATACTGGAGAACCCTCTGGAGTCACCACCGACCCTGCAGGAGGGAGGGGATGCGGGCATCCATCACCTGCTGCCTCCTGTGAACAACCTTCCCGGCCACAGGAGAGGGCAGAGAGGGCACCAAGGTCCCTGCTGAGGCCACTGCGGACCTGAGAGACAGCGCTGGCAGCTCCGCACGCACCTAAGCCTCATCCGAGAAGGGCACGGGGAGCCAAAAGAAAAAGCAAAGCCTCGTGTCTGCGAGGGGCCAGGGAATGAGATGACCGGCAGTTCCCCACCCCGAGCCCAGATTTGTCCCCCGGAGCGTTCCGAAGCCACCGCAGCCCAGCAGAGGGCACGGACACCCAGGGCTCGCTGTCAAGTGGTACCCGACACCTCCCGAGCACAGCTCCGGGATTTACCGGGCTGAGCACCGCGGGGTGATGTTTCTGCGTCCCTTTTCACCCTAGAGCTCGTTCGAGGCTGGACGTGCCCATTTCTGGCCTGGGGATTTCGCGCTGAGTGGATGCAGGCACTGCCCTGAGGGCTCTGTGCACTCCCTGCAGCCTGGCCACAGCAAGAGACCCTCCTTGGACCCATTCATCCCATTCCCTCATCCTCAGAAAACCCATCCACAGCCCCACTACCGTGGCCTCACAATATCCAGGAATTCACAGATGAGTGTCCCAGTGCCTTAAAAATTCAACCTGGAGAACGATTTCTGTGCAGGAAAACAGATCCTTCCACAGTGAGCAAGGCAGCCTTATTTAAACTGCTGGCAGCTATTTATTTACACGTTTTGCCACAGCTATTTTAGACGTCGTCATATGAGATGGAAACTTAAAAAAAAAAAAAAACCAAAAAACTTCTGGCTAATGTGACAGCAAAGCTGGATGAGATGAATCTCTCTGACTGTGACTCTGGTTACCACGAGTTAAATCACACTTGGGGAGGTTCTCGAGCGCTTTGCTACCAGACTGAAAATCCAGGTGTGCCATTTTTTCATCGTAGCTAGAAAATATGCTGTTTATTACACAAGAGACATCCCTCAGTGCCATGGAAGAGTGGGTGGTGCTGCAGGTTTCAGGGCTAAGAGTCAGCTTGAAGTGGGGCTGGAAGTCCAGATGTGTGAGGTGTCTGAGGGCAGCTTCTGCTTTGGCTCAGCATGAGTCACTCCCTCACTCCAGTAAGTCACAGGATTTAGTGGACTCTCATTTCATATGGAAACAAACGGTGGAAAATGTGCTAAGGAATATTTCAGAGCCAGTGTAGAGCTGATAAAAGCACTGACATTTGGTGCCTGGGGCCTGGCAGGGTTACTCAAACAACCTGAGGCTGACTTCCTCCCATCCCTCTCTCTCCTTCATTGATTCCTGGGTGATTTTTAACAGGTTGCCCCATGACTCAATCCTCTCTGTCTTTTGTGCAGCGGTGCTGGAGACTCAGCTCCTTGATAAGGCACAGCAGGTTCTGCAGCAGATGTGACTTTGGTGTGAATAAGCCTGAGCTCACCGGCACCTCTGCGGTGGCCGCCGCTGACGCAACGTCTCGCTGAGTGACACCCGAGTGACATCGTGTTCACTGACACGCCAGGCACTGCCCTGGCCACCCAGTGCCACCTTCCCGGGACTCCCAGACACCCCTTCCCACCGGGGTCCCCTCAGGTGACAGTTTTGGTGGAAAAGAGCCACCTGGGCTGGTTTTCTTTCCCTTCCTAACAGGCTCCAGATGGCCGCTCAAGGTCCCGTCACACTCTGGAGGTGCAGGTCAGTGAGTCACAACCTGGTTTTCTCCTCCCAGCTTCTCTCTGCATCCAGGATTTCACTGTGAAAGCCTTGAGTTGTCCAAGCTGTTTCCCCAGAGTCCTGGGAACGCACAGCTCCAAGAGCTCTTCAGTGACAAAAGTGACACAGAAACAGCACAGCTCCCCTAGGGCCTCGCAAAGGGCCTCGCTTTACCCAGCAAATGCCAGAAAAGTCCAGAAAAAAAGATCAAGCAGCGAGTAAAATTAGCACTGTGGGCTGCACAACCTGCCCAGGGCTCAGCCGGTGTGGGAAGTGCTGGAGGTAGCATGAGCGAGGTGCGTGGGAGGAGGCACGGGGGGAAAGCTGATCCATCCTCCTCCTTTGCACGGCTTCAAAATACGAGAGCAGTCACAGGGGGAGGCTCTGAACGTCCAGCGAGCCCCGGGAGCACCGCCAGGACTCAGCTGTGCCTGCAGCACTTAGCAAGCCTCAGAAAGTATGGCCAGGAGGGTCAGGAGAGCTCACTTGTGCGAGCAAGTTCTTAAAGGACTGTCTGGGTTGTTTTTTTGGGTTTTTTTTTTCTATTAGTAATTATGAGAGCATTTACCTCAGCTCCTGCTGCATGGTCAGCCCTGGAGCTGTCAGCTGCACTGCTCAGCGCTGCCTTTACCTCCCTCCCTCCCTGGCCACCCGGAGCAGAGGCAGGAGCCTGCTCTGAGCAGAGGATGCAGAGGGAGGGCTGCCCTCCCTGTCCCACCTGCGGCCCCTCTCCATCCCCCAGTGCTCTCTGCCGCCCAGAACTGTTCAAGCTTCTCCCAGAAGGTTGTACAGAGGATGAGCAGCCGCCCTGTGCCAAGCCTGCAGGTGGCCAGGGTCCTGTCCTGCAGTTCTGGTCCCGGTTTCCTTGCTCTGGAAGGAGCACTGGGACCACGGGGCTGGCAGGAGGGGCAGGGCAATGTCCTGCCCAGGGAGGGCCTTGGGATCACACAAGGATTTGTCCTTCTCTTACAGATGTGGGGCAGAGTCCCCTCCTGAGCTCCCTCTGGTCAGGTTTGGATCAGGATTGGATCAGGTTTGGATCAGGGTTTGATCAGGATTGGATCAGGATTGGATCAGGATTGGATCAGGATTGGATCAGGGTTTGATCAGGATTGGATCAGGATTGGATCAGGATTGGATCAGGATTGGATCAGGATTGGATCAGGGTTTGATCAGGATTGGATCAGGGTTTGATCAGGATTGGATCAGGATCCCAGGCACAGACATTAGCTCAGGCCCACTACAGAGACAGATGTGACACAGATGAGGGTTCCATTTCCCTGGAGCTCCCCACAGCTCTTCCCTTTCTTCTGAAGTGGATTCCAAGATTTAAACCCCTTCAAGGCCAGGTTGGCTGGAGCTCTGAGCCACCTGGTCTAGCGAAGGTGTCCCTGCCTGTGGCAGTGGGGTTGGAACGAGGTGCTCTTTGAGATCCTTTCCACCCCAAACCATTCTGTGCCCTTCCTGGGGCAGTAACGCACCCCCTGCTCCTGGGAAGGACTGGGGGGCACAGCAGATCTGTGCCCAGAGGCTCGGAGCCGTGCCCGAGCGCCCTGAACAGGTCCGAGCTGGCAGGGGAGGAGGCAGAGCAGGACGGGCAGCACCGAGGCTCCTGCCCTGCCTGCACAGCCGGTTCCAGGGCGCAGCAGGGCCAGCGAGCTTCCCCGACAGCCCAGAGCGGAGCAGCGCTGCCTCAAACCCTCCCTGACGAGAGGGGTGGGATTTTTTTTTTTCATCACATCCATAATAATCCCTTCATCCATTTCCTGGAAGCTTTGCCTTTTTCTCTCTTTTTTTTCCTTTCCCTCCTGCAAGCCTGAAAACCCCGTTTGTTTTCGTTTCGTGTTGATCTGTGTGATTCTCCCCCCGTGCGCGCTGCCGGCGCTGCTGTGCCGTTGCTATGTTTTGCGGTGGTTAAGCGCAGCGCGGCTCCCGCTGCCAGCGCTGACGTGAAGCCTGAAGGTCTGGAACGAGTCAAAGCAGCCCCGGAGCCCTGCGGGGGACAGCGTGGGGCCAGCCCTGCCCCACAGCCCCCTCCTCACACCCCGCTCGGAGCCCGGCGGGGGAGAAACGAAGCAGCAGCTCCGCAAATCCAAGGGAGTCAAACTTTTCAGGGGAGGCTGTGGCCGCCGAAGCGGCTGGAGCTCAGCTCAAAAACTCCCCAAGTGAATTTTTTGAAACCTCCGAGCTGAGGCTGGGGTAAGGTGGGGGCAGCAAGGTGGGGATCAGGCTGTGCTCCCGGGGAACAGGGACAGGAGGAGTGGGAACTGTCACCGAGACACACAAAGCGGTCACACGCAGACAAGAGATTTCGCAAGGCAGAGGTCCTTCCGATCCCAGCTCACAGCCGAGAGAGCCCCTTTGTTTATTTTTACTTTTTATACATTTGTGGGTCTAGCAGAAGATTGGCTTTTTGGGGTTTCCACCCCTCAGCCTCAGTGGCCTGACCAATTGTCAGTTACAGTTGTTTTCAGGTTAGAAATATGCAAACAAAGGACAGAGAATGAAAAACAAAGGATTTGTTTATATTACATCTGTGAGAAAGGTAGAAAACTGCTCTAATATTGTACAGTAACTAAAAGATCTGACTCCATTTATGAAAATCAAAAGGCCAATAAAGAAACTCAGAAAAACCAGGGTAACAGGGAACAGCCTCAGCCTGGCCCAGGGGAGGCTCAGCTCGGACAGCAGCAGGAATTTCCCCATGGAAAGGGAGCTCAGGCACTGGAAGTGCCCAGGGAGGTTTGGATCCCCATCCCTGGAGTGTCCCAGGAAGGGCTGGAGGTGGCACTCAGTGCTCTGGGCTGGGGACAGGGTGGGGACGGGGCACAGCCTGGACTTGGAGCTCTTTTCCAACCTGAATTATTCTGGAATTCTCTGAGCCTGGCAGCACTGTGGGTGGAGAGTGTTCCCATGGGTCCTGTACCAAACCAGACCCTGTCACCCAGAGCTCTCAGAGCTGCATTTGCTGTTCCACAAGGCAGACACACGACACAAACCCCCAAACTGGCTGGGACCAATGCAGAGGAAGGTGCTGGGCTCCCCAGACCCTCACCACCGCTGTGGGATGCCCGGGAAGGGGCTGGGGTGCTCCCCCAGCAGCTCCCCGTGTGTCAGGAGAGGCTCAGGGCTGCTGCTGCTGCTGGGATTGCAAAACCCTCGCCTTCGTGTTTGAGGCTGGTTTTTGCCAGCGTTTCCAGGGTACAGCAGTGACTAATTCTCTCCGAACTTTCAGTTTCAGCCTCAAGCACTGCATTTCAGAGGGCCCTGGTGTGTGTTGTGCGGGTAAAATTCCCTCAGACAGCTCAGGGCTGTGGCTATCTAGGGCAGAAAGACTCAGATGCAGAGACCTGCCTCCTCACCCCTGAGCTGGCAGCGCCAGACCTGGCCCCCCGAGGCAGATGGGGCAGGGACGAGCACACTGTCCCCTCTCTGACTTTCCTACAGCTGCTGAAGCGCTGCTGGCCAAAAAAAAAATTAAAAAAAAAAAAAAGTCATTTGCGGTCTTGGGAAAATTGCTGCAAAAAAGGAGAATATTTGAAGACTGAGCAACAGATTTTTAAGTAATTTCTATAAAAGCACTCTCTGGACATTCATCAGACCTTAATCAGCAATTAAAGAGCAGCAAGAGGGGTGAAGGCACAAGGGCAGGGATGCTTTTACTTGTGGGGAACCCGCACCAGCCTGTGCCACCCTCCTGCTTTCCAGGAGCCCTCAAGGAAGCTGTGAGGCTCCGTCCTGCACATTCTGGAAAAGTACAGCCGCCGGGAGAAGGCTCTGGATGCAGGCTCCGGGGCAGGGAGGGGGGGTTCGCTTCTACCCCTGGCGTGTGAAAAGGAATAGGGGCCTGGAAAGGTGCCATGGAAATGGTTTTCAAACACAGCCTCTGGAGATGGGGAGCGGGGAGGGGACAGGGCCCCGCAGAGCTATGGCAGGAATGTCCCCTCAGGAACTCGCTGTTCCTTGCTGCAGCACCGACGTCACCGCCGGGCAGCCGGGCTCCCGCAGCCCCTCTGCTGCGGGGATCCTGTGTGCTCAGCCCCACAAACGCGGCCCCTTCTCCAGGGGGAAACGGGGGAGGAAAAGGAAACGCACGGAGCCAGGCACCCAGCTGCTCCCCGCTGCTGATGGCGAGCAAAGGAGAGGCCAGGGGAGCTCGTGCCGCTCCCAGAGATGTGGCCAAAGGTCTTGTGAAGCCCCCATGGGTCATGGCAGGGGTTCTTGGGGCAGCCAACACCTCCAAGGGTGTCCCTGGCTGTTGGTGAGCATCTCACCTCTCTGTGAGAGGAGAAATCCAACACACCCAGCTGGTTCCTCTCCCAGCTGCTGCAGAGGGGCTGGGTGGGAGCTGGTCTGACACTTTGTCTAGGTGGGCAACAGGAGCAATGAGCCAGCAGCCAGCTCCTGGGCAGGCAGCGAGCCCAGAACCACTGAAGAGCAAACCCAGGCTGTGCCCCAACCTCGTCCCAGCCCAGAGCACTGAGTGCCACCTCCAGCCCTTCCTGGGACACTCCAGGGATGGGGATCCAAACCTCCCTGGGCACTTCCAGTGCCTGAGCTCCCTTTCCATGGGGAAATTCCTGCTGCTGTCTGAGCTGAGCCTCCCCTGGCACAACTTCAGGCTGTTTCCTATTGTCCCGTGTCACTGTTGCCTGGCAGAGGAGCCTGACTCCCACCTGGCTGCACTCTCCTGTCACCTGGGAGGGATAAGGACACCCTGAGCCTCCCTGAAGGCTGCTGGCACTGCCACCACCTGCTCATCTGCAGAGCTGCCCCTGTGGCACCCACGCTCCCCACACAGGCTCTGCACCCCCGGGTGCCAAGCTGCTCCCGCAGATGCCCAGCACAGCAGCTGGGCCACGGCTTCCTATAACCAGAGCTCTCCTGAACCCTGCAGCACGAGGGAACAGCAGCTCCTGCAGCTCAGGAAGAGGACAAACAGATCACAACAGCCACCAGGCAACGGGACAGACGGCGCAGCCCCTCTGCAAACACCGCCCCGCGCCTTTGGCCATGAGGAGCGGCAGCTCAGCTGCCACCACGCTCATTGCAAAGCCATTTCTCATGTCTTCAGCTACCCTTCAGACACCCTGGCTGGAGGAGAGGCGGAGGAGGGTGAGGAAATCGAGATCTCCAGGGCTGGTGATTTGGTAGAAAGCCAGGCTGAAAGAGGAGCAGCTGGTGCCGCTTCTGATGCAGTGATATTTTATCTCCACTTATGTCATGGTGGGAAGGGCCAAACAGTGGGGAATTAGTGCCTCTTCACCAAGGGTTAAACTGTGGTCCTGGATGGAGACTGCCTCGTGCAGGGGAAGGGGGAAATGCAGCAACAAACCAAGCTGGTGAGGCCTGGGCAAGCACTGTGAGAGATTTCAGGCTCTCCAGTGCCTGGATCCTTCACCCACCGACATCAAACACACGGCTCTGCAGCTTCACCTGCACCCAGCTGCTCCTCCCCTCTGCATTCCTGGGCCTCCCCCTTCCATAAGGAACCAAGCCTCGAAAGCTGGAAGTGCCGTGGCACCGTGTGCAGCACCTGCCCGTGGAAGGGAAGTGTCCCAGGGTGCTGTGAGAGAGGAGAAATCCACCTGCAGCACTGCACAGCTCAGCACGGACCAGTTTGTTGGGGATGGAGACCTCCCAGAAAACAGCCCTTAGAAACAGAGGACTCTCTCCCTGAAGTGCCTGGCCCTAGGTGAGAACACAAGTCAGAAACATTTCATCCAGTCTCAAAACCACTAAATACTCCTCCAAATGAACATCACAAAGAGAAAGCTGCCAGCTTTGGAAATGCCAGCTGTTTCCACTTTGAATTCAAGGCTGAAGAAAAGCCCTTCCTGGTGGCTGGAGGTAAGAGAACAGCAGGTTTCAGGACTTGGATTAGCACCACGATCAGTGTCACATTTTTTGTGCCACTTGTCTTTGCAGCTTTGGGTCCTTAGAAAGCACTGAAAAAGTTAAGAATGGAAAATTCTTCTTCAGCCTTAAAGAAAACCCTTTTACATCCTTTTCTATCTTCTCAGAAGCCTTTGTGTCACCGCCAGCCCACCTGTGTGTCACAAGAGGAAACGCCTCAGACCTCCAGTTTCAGACGTTGCACTGGCAGAACCCACAGAAGCCACAGCCACGAGGAGTCCAATCCATGGCCCTGCACATCCCTTTCTGCCTGGGGAAGAGGTTTCTGCAGTGAACAGCCTGGCAGAGCCTGCTCCATCTGCTCCAGAGCCTGGAGGCAGGAGCAGAGCTGCTCCAGGAATGTCACGTCCCCTCTCTAAAGCAGTCTGCAGTGCTACTCAGGGCCTTTTGGTATCGCTACAGGGTGTGCAGTAAACCAGCAACTCCTTTTGATTCTTTTCAGGGATTTCTTTAAGCCCTGGTGGACAAATGGCATTTTGCTCCTCCTGAGACCTGGTCGATGTGGAGTGAGAAACGCCTCCGAAATCGGCGAAAGCAACCAGCGAGTTTAGGGCTCTGCATTTAGCATCCCTCTTCACCCCTCGCCGCCTCGTTAAATGTTTTGGAATCTCAAACTTGCCCAGCAGAGCATTCCAAACAAATGCAAAGCCCTCCAGCGACCTCAACAAACCCCAGCTGTAAACCAAGCCCCGGCCTTTCTGAGTCCTGATCCATGAGCAAACCATTGGCAAGGAGCCCTGGAGAGCAGAGCTCTCCCCCTGGACGAGACCTCCACGGCCACCAGCTCCCCCTGCTTCTTCTCCTGCCTCTCTTCCAGATGTGCCCAACTGTTCCCCTCTCTCTCCCTGCCTCCAAACCCATGAGTTCCATCACACAAAAAACATCCCCGCGCCCTCCACCCAGGAAGATCATTTTGCACCAGAAATAGAGCGCGCTATACTTGGGATGCAGCCCGGGCGCCTTAAAAATAGCAGCTGGCGGTGCCAGGCGGGGCTGTGCCAGCTGCCAGGACAGACAGACGGGGTGCCAGGGGGCAGGTCCTGCCCTCGCAAGGCCATAAATGACCATGGTGCTGCCCAGCGAGCCAATTGGCGCCTGGCAGGGGCAGCAGGGTGGGCAGAGCCCTCCTGCCCTCGCCGGGACCCCTCTCCCCACGCTCCGCATTCCTGCGGCTCATGGAAGGCATTAACACCAGATAAAAAGTACGGAGGAGCCCAAATGGAGCATCCTGACGTCAGCCGTCCCCGAGAGCCTGGAAGGGAAGCTGTAAACAGAGGAACAAAGGGAGTTATAAACACCCATCCCCGCTGGCGCCCGCAGGAAGGCGTTTAAAGGATCGAGAGAAACCAGGGAAAGGTGCTGAAATCTGGGGGCTGCTCAGTCTGCTGGCTCCCCGAGGGAGGAAAAGCTCCTAATGGAGTCGGAAGAGTGAAAGACAGACCGAGAGGATTTTTTTTTAAATTATTATTATTATTATTATTTTCTCTCCTTGCGAACAGCTTTGTTCCTTTCTGTTCCTCCCCGTCAGTAGGAAAGGGTGGGAGCTATTGTTCGATCCCGCTGTTCAGCTGGCTCCTCGCTCCCCGGGCAGCCAGAAATCCTTCAAAGCGTCCCGGTGACGCAACAGAGGCTCCAGCCAAGCTACAGCAGCCAAGAGAGCTTCGACTTTGACCGGTTCGACTGTTCCACTCACCCTGGGCTGATCTCAGTGGGTGCTGCAGATGCATTTCTGCACCTCGGAAAGCCCTGAGTGCTTGGGTTCCTCATTCTCAGCCACCAGCGAGGACTGAAGGTGTTTCCAAAGGTCATCTAAAGGTGTTTCTAGCCGTCATCTCCTGCCCTGAGGGGCCAGGTGTGACCCACCCAGAGGTGGGAGTGGGAGAAGCGACCATCACACAGACGTGGTTACAGGGACATAGAATGGCCTGGGTTGGGAGCAACCTTAAAAATCATCTCATTCCACCTCCTGCCACGGCAGGGACACCTTCCACTGTCCCAGGGTGCTCAGAGCTGCACCCAGCCTGGCCTTGGGCACTGCCGGGGATCCAGGGGCAGCCAGGGCCCCACTGCCCTCCCAGGAAACAATTCTCTCTGTGTAACTGCGCTAAATTTCCCCTCCAGGCTGGCACCCAGACCATCAGCCAGGAGCCCTGCTCCCCCAGCAAAGCCCGGTGACACGGGGGAAACGCCACCTGTGCCCAGACACAGCCCGAGTTCACGGCCGATGCTATCACAGCCGACACGTGGAGGACCCAAGGCTTTGTTTTAACAACAAAACCAAGAAAACATCCTGTATTGTAACACTGAAACCGGCACCCAGGTGATTAAAATAGAAAGGGGCAGCAGCAGCCACGGAGTTTATGGCACTTGTTTGTATCAGCAGTGTCTCTGGCAAACGGGAATGAGCGCTGGGCGCTTGGAATCGCCGAACAGCTGCAGAGATCCCGTCTTTCTGTCCTGGATTTTGTATGCAGCATGGATCCTTACAATCACTGAATGTCCTGAGCTGGGAGGGATTCACAGGGATGATCCAGCCCAGCTCCTGGCCCTGCACAGCCCCAAAATCCCACCCTGGGCATCCCTGGAGCGCTGTCCAAGCTCTCCTGGAGCTCTGGGGCTGTGCCCATTCCCTGGGGAGCCTGGGCAGTGCCAGCACCCTCTGGGGGAAGAACCTTTCCCAAAACCCAACCCAAACCTGCCCTGGCACAGCTCCAGCCCTGCCCTGGGTGCTGCCCCTGTCTCAGAGAGAAGACAGGACACGCTTTTGGCACAGCAAACAATTGATGTAATTTTTAAGTTATCACCCCAAAAGTCCCTGAAATACATCTCTGCAATCATCGAGATTTCATTGCAGAAGACAAGACAGGACAGAAGTTACTATTTGCTTTGTAAGTATTACAGAGTATCAGGAAAGACTGTTAGAGCTAATGCACATCTGCAGTTTATATCCTCCCTAAATTAGAAAACCTTCCATTAAAGCCACACAGTGCCACGACCCAGCTGCCAATTAACAAAACCTTGAAAGAAGAACAAGATACTGATGTGTGAAAATTTTACACAGATCACAGTTTGACAAGAATTTCGACAATATGCTGAAAATAAAACACTTCTTCCCAGTGTATTAAAGAGCTGAAAAAAACCAGCCATCATTAGCCATCTCTACCACAACCACTGGAGAACAAAAAAAAACCCCAAAAACCTCCTTTCAAATAAAATTAAATTATCTCAGAAATTAGAAGTCTAAAAATGACACTGTAGTTTATTATTTGAGTACAGGTGGGAGTTAGGTTTGGCTCTGAGACAGACTGTAATTCAAAAAAAATACATTGTGTAGTAAGAACTTGTTAATTTGTAGCCAACTGGTCACTGAGTTAGAAGGTAACTACATCATATCAGAATCCTCTGGGAGCTTATTTTTAAGCGTGGCCCGCAGTTTAGGGATGAAAATGTATTGATATGAGAGGGGCTGGTGTCATATAGAACCCTTCGATGAGAAATAAAACATTTTCCGTGGCCTCCGTGACAGCCCCGACACGGTGCGGACAATAAGGAGACTGGAATGAACTGGCTGATGAAATTCCTGTTCCCACAGCCCTGACTCACCCGGTCTGAGCCCCATCCAAAACCTGGGTGAGACCTAACGGGGTTCCTGATGCCCACCGTGCTTCAGCCCCGTCCCTTACGCCCGGCACATCCAAGAGCATCCTCTGTGCTGGCTCCCAGAACGCCTCCGACCTCCAGCGCCCACCTGGAGCTCGCCGCCGGCGCCAGGAGGGGAGCTGGGAGCTGCCCACGGTGTCTGAGCTCACCCCTTCCCCTTCGTGCCAGGGCTGCGAGGGGAAGCCCAGGGCGAGTCACCAGGAAACGCATGCAAATGCCGCAGCTTGAGAACCCCGCTCAGGAAACCCCCGGCCCAACCTCCCCAGCCCTCAGCCACCCTCAACCCAACCTCCCCGGGTCTTCAGCACCCCCGGCCCAACCTCCCCAGCCCTCAGCCACCCCCAGCCCCTTCTCGTGGCTCGGCACAGCCAGCCTGGCATTGCCAGCGGGGAGAGCAGCCACACAGGACAGCTACAAAATGCTGGGAATTAAAACTCCCACGGGGAGGGAACAAAAAAAATCAAGCCCACACCTGGAGGACAGGCTGCCCACACCATATAAAGACAAAAAAACGAAGCTGCTTTCTGCCCTGGTTTTGGCTGTTTTTGTTGCAATAACGGAGCCGACTCGCTCTGTGCCAGATTAACAGTGTCAGGTCCAGGTAGGACCTCGGCACCGCTCTCCAGGCAGGCACGGGTTTGTACAACTGCACTTTCAGAGTGGGAAACAGCTCTCAAAAGCAGGAATCCTTCACCTAGCCCAGCAGGAGAGCAATTCCGAGACAAACCCGGGTACCTGGGCTCATCTCTCAGAGGTTGTGCTCAGAGTCCCAGCGCCACAGCCTCGGGCAGTTCAAAGCCCTCAGAGCAATGCCAGAAAGTTCTGCCTCTCCCCCATCTCTCCTTTAATGCCTTGGCCCCACTGAACCTTTCACACCCTTGATGGGTGCTAACAGGACCCGCTTGGATGCCACCCCCCATGCCTGTGGTAAACAGCGTTGTGAGGAACCACACACAGCACAAACCTCAGAGCTCGTTTGTTCTTTCAGCACAGAGTGGATTTCAGCCCGTGTTTTGTTTTCCCAAGCTCCCTCCGGCCTCGGATGGGAGCAGATCTGGGGAAGCCAAAGCCCTGGGCAGTCTCCCTGGCTGCACGGAGTCTGTCACAGACACTGCTGCTGGACCAGAAAAAGGATAAGAAAGAGGTTTAGATGGGTTTGAGGCGTCGTGATTTCTAACCACACTGCGACAGTCACACACCACGACCTTTTCTCCTTCCCCGTCCCACTGTGACTGTGGAGCTGGGGAATGGGCTGCACTTAAACATCACCTCCAAACAACCCCCAGTGCCCTTTCTGCTACCCTGGAGCCGGGCAGAGGAAAAAAACCCAGGTGGTAACCAGGCCAACAAGATTTGCCAGAGTGTGATCTGGACGTAGTGTTCTCTTTTTCAACGCAATGGCATCACACATCCTTGTGGCCCTGCGAGTCTGATCCTGGGGTGACTAATTCAGGATAGTCCCTAAGCCTGAGTACACCCTGCACCTCTCCAGGGCTGATTACAACAGGCAAAAGCTTTGAGACAAGGGGATTACCCAAGACACATCTAATCTGGAGCTCTGGGGCTGTTTGCCGTGTCATAACCGGGTAGGCTGTGTCCCCTGAGCGCTGCATCTTGCTGGGGGGGTCACACAGGGCTCCTGTGCTGTGTCCCCGTGTGGGCTGGCCAGGGACACCCCAGGGCTGTGGGGACACATCTGTGGGTGCTGTGCTAAGCGCTGCCATGACTTGTGTTCCATTTGGGGTGTTTTGGTGGCACTTTGGGGGCTGGAGGGCTCATCTGTGTGTCCCCATGGCTGCTCTGCAGGGCACACAATGGCCATTGTTTGCCTTCGGGGCGGGTGAGCAGCCTCTGGCTTGGGAGGAACAAAGCCCGGAGCCAGTTCCTGCAAACACAAAACATTCCTTTTTATCACTTCATGACAAATTGGTTTGTCAGCAGCAGGAAGTGATGTTTCTGCCGTCCTCACAGAGGGGAAACTCCTCGTGGTTTCCATGGGGATGTATGCAACTGGAGAGCTACAGATTTATACGAACTGAAAGCCCCACACACGCCTGCTGAGAGCCAGGATTCTGGGGATTGGATACCACGGGATGGTCTCAGCAGAGTCCTGCCAGCACGGGGGGACAGCCAGCTCATGCTGGAGCCAGAGAAATGGGAATTTAAAGCCCTAAACCGGGGTGAACTGTTGCGCTTTAATATTCCAATCAAACAAAGCAGCGGAGCTGGGAGAATAAGTAAGGGGTGGGAAGTAAAGATTCTTCCACAAAGTTCATCCTGCCTGTGCCACCAAGGCATCCTCCTCCTCTGGCCCTCACCTTGCCAGCCATCCTGCTCCCAGATGACCCCATCCATCTCCCAAAACTGTCCTCCTGAGGTGGCATTTGGCAGTCCCACTCTGATCTCCCCCCCGGGCCCCAATCCTCCCCTTTCCACCGGGAGCACTTTGGGATCTGGGCGCGATCCCATCCACGAAAGGAGTGCCCGAGACTGGGCAGCGTCAGAGTCGGATTACAGGGAGCAGCAGCAGGATCCCGATAAAGACCCGGAGAAGGGCACGGGATGTCAGAGCTGGCAGCGGCTGGCAGCGAGCGCAGCCCCGCGGGCTGCTCACGGCCGGCTTTGTGCTGAAGCAGCTCTCTTTCGCACCTCTCTGTCAGGTGCCTGCTTAGGTTATAAAAGCTGATCTGCTGCCAGGTAATGAGTTCTATTGTTCCAAGAAACACATAAACAAGCTCCCGCGGCTGTCAGGGAGCGGATTTCTGTTTGAATTGTGATTAACTGGCAGGATTTTTTTATTTTTTTTTTTATCAGTTGCATGGCCAGGGCTGCCAAGGTTGTATTTTTCCACTGAACAAGCTCTGCTTTGCTTTGACGGTGAAAGTTTGTTCCACCCTTTGCTGCAGGTGTAAAAAGGCTCACGTATTCAGAGACAGTCTTGCATATTTAATCAGGACAGGTTCGACATGCCAAGGGATTTTCCATGGACAAAGGGGTTTTGCAGGATTTACAGCACGGGACAGGTTTTGGGGAGGATATTCACTTTGAGGTTCAGGAAAATGGGAGTTTCTAACTTCGCTTCCCAGTGCCCAGGGATCTCTCCTCTTTTAGCTGCTCCATTTTTTTCCTCCCTTGGTGTCAGGTTGAAAGTCGGTGCGGGCTGACGCGCGGCGCTGACGACAGAGCTGCTTCCGAGGGGCAGCTCACGTGGAAGAACTTCAGAGGCAGCAGTGCATCATCCCGTCCTTCAAGGGCACCTTCTCCCAGGAGAAGAGCCCTGGATTTTAGCACCATTAATCCCCCAGGTAACTTGCAGGACCGCGGCAGGAGTTTGTGGTGCTTTGCTCATCTTGCTGCGTGCCGAGAGCACGGCTGCTTTGTGCTCACAAAAAACTTCTCCTGTCCACCAAAGATCACAACTGCTTAAATTCCTTGATTTTGCAGTCAGAACCTGGTGCGTGTGCCCCAGCAAAACCACTTTTGATGGGGCAAAAGTCAGATCTGACTCTTTGACCATCAGACGTGCGAGAACTGATGGCTCCTTTCTGGAGTGAGTACGGCAAGCCCAGAGTCCTGCTGCTCCCTCAGCATCCCTCTCCCTGTTACCAGCCCTACCCTGCCTAGGAAATCAAGCTTCCAGCTGCATCCCACACCCATCAGCTCCCCCGGGAAGGGGATGTCACAGCAGGGATGCTGTGCTGCCCCACAGAGCCCATGAGAGGTGCAGTCCTGTCCCAGGACCCAGCATTAACCCCGCTCCCTTCGCTGCTCATCGCCCTGCTCCTGCACACAGAGCTGCTGTTGGAGCTCCCCTGCCTGGCTTCGGCTGTGCCACATCAGCTCTCCTCACTGCCTCAACAGAAACACCAGATCCAAGTCACTCTAGTGATAATCTCTCCAGCAGGAAAGAATTTATTTGGGTCTGGGTAAGAAAATCAGTGAGTTGCTGGGTACCTGATCCCTCGTCATGCCCTATTTGTTTACAGGGATGGCCCAGCCAGCCAAATACCTCAACTCCAGGCATCAGAGGCAGTCTGAGCTGCAAAAAAGGATTTGAGGTGGGACAGAAAAAGAAAAACACTCTGGGAGTTTGTGCCAAGCCTTGGAGATCTGTTACTAACAGGTTAATTTTTAGACTTAACCTTTCAAGCATTAAAAGTAAACACGGAATAAGAAAGCTTATTCCTCCTTCTTAGGAGAAGGACTATTTTAAATTCACTGTAGCCCAGTGCCCAAGTCTCAGCTGGTTCAAACTGTTACAGCCATCAGGGCAGCTAAATCCACTCCCAGCTGAGAAGCCAGCCTTGGCTCCCTGCCACTGCACACAATTACATGGGGACAAAGAAAAGCTCAGGTTAAGAACCTGCAGTAGTTTCTAGTCAATTATGTTGTTTAAACCCATTCTTCTCAGTCAAGACCCGAGGCCAGAAGAGCTGAAAATTACAGCTCTTCACCCCGGAGCTTCCACATGAGTTCTGGGACTGTGAAGTGCAGCATTTTAAAGAACATGTAACCCAGATGAATAGAAATACCATAATTTATTCCATTTGTATAAAAAAAGTTATAATCATGTAACAAAACTATGTCTTCATAAGAAGAAATATATTATTTCACATCATAAATAAATCAGCAAACATACAACCCTTGACAACTCAAAAAAAAAAAAAGCACTCGCCTGGTGCTTTCATGTCAGTGCTTGGGAAACAAGAAGAGCTGACAGATATACACACACAGGATTATAGTACCAAAAAATACTGAGGTATTTGGTTTCTCTAGAAATGAAACTTTACGTTTGTGATGGCAAAAAAGAAAAACAACCAAAAAGGAACAAAAAAAACCCCAACAACAATGCACTAATGTAAAAAATAAATAAATAGGACTGTCATATAAAAGGGGACAGCATCAGTGCTGCTCAAAGTGTCCAGGAATGGGAATACTGGTGAGCATGCTACTAAACATGGAGCAGGCTTAGGACAGACAGAAGACAAGGAGGGACAGCTCAGGAAGAGCCAGTGTCCTTTGATCTCGGCGTAGACATCCAGACATTTGTTGAGAAGTCAGAAACACCTGGTTTCTCCGGCATTGGGTGAGCTCCTCTCCATTTGCGACACGCGAATGACTCCCCACGAAACACAAGTGACACTGTCCCCGTAGTTATTGCACTTCTGAGACAGCAAGTCTGAGTCCTGGCCACGGCTTTCACCTGCTTTTTCAGCAGCTGGGGGAAGTAGTGATGGGGCTCTGAAGGTAGTTTAAAGCGCTGGACGCGGTGTGAACCGGGATGGAGACGGGGAAGTTGAAGACGGTGGTGGTCGATGCCCCTCTGTCCAACACTGCCATGGCAGGGCTCCCGGCCTCTGCTGAGCAGTTGGGGGCAAGGACCTGCGACTCAAACTGCAGCAGCTGCCCCATGAAGCTGAAATTTGGGGAGATGATGCTTCTCCTCTGCTTGACAAACTCGAAGGCTTCGTCCAGTTTGACTCTGTTGGTCCTCATGAGATAAGCAAGGCAGATGGTGGCTGAGCGGGAAATGCCAGCCTGGCAGTGCACAAAGACCCTTCCTCCCTGGCTCTTCACGGAGTCTGAAAGAATCAAAGCACACGGTTAGCAAACAAGTCTCGCTGCTTCCAGAGGTGGGAAAAAGCACAGACTGCTGTTTTACATTTCTTTAATCCATCCCTTCCTTAGCCTAATAGGTGCACCCAGAGCTTTTGAGACAAAGGGAGTCTTTGTCCTGAGGAAAGCAGCTATTTTCACTCAGGGCTCCCATTCCAATTATACTAATAGCTCCTCCAGGTCACTTTAGCAGTCTTGCAAGATTACTTTAATACTGATCCGCTTAAATTCACACTTTTCTGCGAGATCAGTGCCTCTTGAATCAAGATCTCAAGCAGCTTTACAGAGCTAAGATTATGCCTGTGAGTAGAATTAAACTAATGGAAGTGCTCCCCGAGCGCACCTTCCCAGTGGAATGTCATTCCCCAGCCTCAAGTGGAGGATTTACCAGGGGGAAACACCGTGCCAAAAACCACTTCCCAGGGGGCGTTAACCCAGAAAATGCACTGCTAGCAAAGAGAGCCCATTTACCGATGAAATCGATCGCCTCGTTGAACCAGGAGCTGATGTCTGCCTTGTGGTTGTCCTCCACGGGGATGCTCTTGTACTGGTAGTGCCCTTCGAAGTGGTTGGGGCAGTTGGCCGAGACGTTGATCAGCGCCGTGATCCCCAAAGCGTCCAGCATGTCCTTGCGGGACGCGTGATAGGCGCTCCCCAAGTACAGGAACGGCAGGATTTCCACGGGCCCGCCCTACAAACAGAGACGAACGGCACCGGTCACCCCCGGCCCGGTGCTGGGCGGCAGCGCCCGCTCCGCTCCCCGCTCCCCCCCGGCGCTCACCTGGTCGTAGAGCGGGGTCCCGCAGGAGCTGCAGCCCGAGTCGGCGCTGCCGGGAGCGGGGCTGGCGCTCAGGGGCAGGCTGAGCCCGGCGGGCGCGGCCGGCTTGGTGCAGAGCTCGGAGCAGGCGGAGGCGAAGGCTTCGTAACCTCCTGCGGGAGGGGCAGAGCGGAGAGAGGGGCGCGGGGTGAGCGCCGTGCGGCCGGGAAGAGAGCGGGGCTGCCCGGCCCGGCCCCCCCGGTGCCCGCGGCGACACTCACCCTTGAGGAAGCAGATGCGGGCGCCTCGGGCCTCCCTGCAGAGGGTGCCGAGCGCCAGCAGCATGGTGCTGTCGCGCTTGGGCATTTCCAGGTCGGCGCTGCGCTCGTCCAGCAGCACCACGGTGTGGAAGAGCCCCTGGCGCAGGCGGGCGCGGAGCTCCTCGTTGGGCACGACGTGCTCCAGAGCCAGGGCGCCCTTGGCGCGGCGCCGCACGATGGTGCTCAGGCGGACGTTGCAGGAGCCGCGGATGTGCGCGGCGTTGAAGGAGAAGAAGGAGCGGCAGTCGAGGACCAGGCACTGCGCGCCGCGCTCCTGCAGCAGCCCCCGCAGCGCCTCGCACTCCAGCGCGCACACCCGCAGGTTGACCATGGCGAAGAAGGGATGGCAGGGAAGGGAAGGGCAGGGCGGTGTGCGCGGAGCTGCCGCTGTCCCCGAGTGTCCCGGTGTCCCGGCCGCGCTCGGCCGCTCCCGCCCTTATATCGGGGCCGCGGCGGCGGGACGGCGTTTTCTCAATGGGGCCGCGTCACGTGGTGCGACGGGAAAGGGGGGGCGGGGGGGTGACGTCACCCTGGCCGCGCGCCAGCGAGGGCGCGCCCGGCCCCGCCGGGCGTGACGTCATCGGCCGCGGGGCGGCCCGGGGAGCGCGCGCGAGCCAGCGGGGGCGCGCACCAGTGTGGGAGCGTGAGTGCGCGCGCATTTGCACACCTGTGCGCTCCTCCACACACTTACACACACCCGTGTGCACCTATACACACCTGTACACACCTGTGCGCGCCTACACACGCGTGTGCACATGGGTACACCCGCAGGCGTGTGCGGACACGGCCCTACTACACACAATCCCCCGATATAAATAGATTTCTAAATATATACCTAAATATATACCTAAATATATACCTAAATATATACCTAAATAGATTTATAAATATATATATATGGCTAAATATACCTGTAAATACATATCAATATATAAAGATGTATAAAGTATTTTAAAACGTATACCTGCATAAAAGTATAAATATACCTCAATATATCAATATATTAAGATATATTAAAATAATAAAAATAAACTATACATAATAAATGTTACATATTATACGCATATATAATGCATGCATACATATACAAATGTACACATATATTTTTATATATATATATATATAGGGATGTGTATGTATATGTGCCTATGTCTATGTATCTATGTGTACATGTGTCTATATATTTATAAATATGCCTATATATCTCTGTGTATAGCTATATATCTCTGTATATAAATATAAATATATATATATGTGTGTGTGCGAGTATATGTGTATTTATATATCTGTATGGGGGGATATATATATTTATACATATATATGAGGTTGATGAAAAACTCAACATAAGAAATCCCCCATGCCCTGGGCTGATCCCCCCACACGGGCAGCAGGGGAGGGGAGGATTCTGCCCCTCTGCCCCGCTCAGCTGAGGGGTGGAACAAGAGGATCTTTAAGGTTCATTCCAACCCGAGCCAGCCTGTGACTCTCTGAAATATCCCATATAAATATCCCATATAAATATCCCATATAAATATCCCAGATACACACACGTACTCTGTGTGTGGTACATGGAGCCACGGAGTTTAGTGGTGCTCAAAACGCGGCGTTTAACTGTTGTACTCGATTATCTTAGGGGTGTTTTCCGAGCTGGGTGATTCTGTGTTTCCACACGCTCTCATGCGCCCACCCATTCACGCTCCCCCACGCTGTGCCCGCTCCCTGCCAGCTGTCCTTGTCCCCTGCCCCACATCTCCGGGCTGGCTTCATCCTCCCACCCCCCAGCACCGGCTGCTCGCTCCTTTCCCACAGAATTCAAGCAGCAGCAGTGTGGGGATGTCGAGCTTTGGATGAGGGTGTGATTATCCTCCTAAAATATATGTATAAAGGAACGAGCATACACATACATACATTTGTATTCAGGCACAGGCATATCTACATGCACAGACAAACCCACACATAAATATAGATGTGTACACATATATTTGTGTATATATTTATAATGAAATCACATATCTGAGAGTCGTTCCAATCATGTTTCGTGGAGACGGAAAAAGAATGTAGCAGACCCATGTAAAGTTCACTTTTCCCCACTGAGAGCTCCCCCAGGGGTCGGGGCTGCCCAGTAACTGGCAGGGCACTGGTGGGAGGTCTCTATTTTTTTTTTTCCCCTCTTTGGTGCATCAGCACTTCCCAAAAGTTTTCTTTTTTTTTTTTTTTTTTCTCCCGTGGATGACTGGCTTCCACAGGGTGTTTCTTACTCAGGGCTTCCAGTCAGC
The DNA here is from genome assembly GCF_015227805.2 of Hirundo rustica. NCBI lineage: Eukaryota > Metazoa > Chordata > Aves > Passeriformes > Hirundinidae > Hirundo > Hirundo rustica. Next base: position 2,215,321 of record NC_053463.1, read on the forward strand.
GCTGCTGCCACTTCCCCTGCTCTGCTCTGTGTGTTCCCTCTCTGTGTCCCCTCTGTGTCCCCACTGTGTCCCTTCTGTGTCCCCAGCCCTCCTGGCCGCTCGCTGCCCAGCACCTCCTCCCACCCCATCCCACCCCAGCAATTCCTCCTTCCCCCCCGGCACTGCCCTGCTGCTCCTCCCTCGCCCCATTCTTCAGTTTTGTGTCTTCACTTCTCCCCTCCAGCTGCTCCCTTTGGAGGAGACCTCTGCACCCTCCCAGCCCTCACTCCGGGGCTCCTCTCCCCGCTCCTGCCCCACCGGGCTCCCACCCATCACTCCTCACGTTTTGTGTCCCCCAGGCTCTGAGCACCTCAGACCAGCCGGGCTCTGTGTGTGACTGAGGTCTCCAGGGTTTTCCAGGTTCCCAAGAGGCTCCAGGGGGACGGGCACGGGCGAGGGCAGGGGTGGGCGAGTGCCAGCTCTGGCTCACCCGCAGGATTGTCTCTGCTCTGCTGAGCAGCGGGTTTTTCTGCCAGAACAGCAGCCTCGAAGTGAATCTGTTATTTCAACACGTTCCTTTAAAATAAACACAGGACTGAACTTTTCATTCCGTTTATTTATTGTTGTCCTTTCAGCGGTGGGCTGGAAGCAGATTGTGGGACGCTCGCACACTTGGGTGCTTGGCAAATGACTCCTCTCCATCACAGCAGCACCCGCTGGCAGAGAGACCCCGCAGGACCCACCAGCTGGGCAGGTGGCACGTGTGCCACCACAGGGACCTCACCCCGGGTGGCAGCAGCCCCGGCTGTCCCCCTTGGATGTGCTCCCAAGCCAGCACCTCTGAAGATGTGCTTCCGCTGTGACACCAAGCTCCAGTGACCTTGCATGTTGTCTGTCCAACGCCAGCCTGCCCAGATTGCTCTAAGGAGATGGACAGCAGGAGTTCTCCGTGATGGATTCCTCGCCAACTTCTGGCGGCACAAGGCAGCGCGGCAGATGGCCACGAGACAGGGCTGTGCTCATCGTTTTTCCTGGAGGAAATGGACCTCAGACACGGAGCTTTCTGTGGGTCCGTACCCAGGAATCGCTTCACTCCTTTGGAGTGTGGTGTGGGAGAGATTTAAGGCATCTCCTGGCAGGAGCACGGGAGAGACAGAGTCTGTCCAGCCACAGCGGAGAACCCCTGTGGGATTAGGAACAGGGGACATCCTTAGAATAACGAAATCACAGGATGGTTTGGGCTGGAAGGGAATAAAGAGCATCTATTCCACCCCCTGTGGCTCCCAGGTATCCCTGTGCCACTGACAGCATTTTCTCTCCTTGTCCTAAACCCCTCTCGGTGTCCCACAAATCTAAAAGACAGAGATATTTTTTCCCCCCCAACTCCAGCATCTTCAATTCTTCCCGAGTTTAAAGAAATTTCCAGGCCTGCCACCTGCCCAGCCGAGGGACAATGTGCTCTCAACGACACCCATGTTTCTCATCGTGATGTTAACCAGCACCACATAAATCTTGAATTCGAGCCAGGCGCTTGGGCTGGGTACCTGGGCTGCTCTGACACCCCACGGAGGCCTGTGCACACAGGGAATTTACCGCCACAACAACGATAATTGCTTTTCGATGCGCTTATGTAACTGATTCTGGTCTTGTTTATACCCGGTGTAAATCAGGAAGAAAAAAAAAATCCATCCCATGTGGCAGTGTGTACTTAATCACTCACGATCCTGGGCTGGCTATTTCCTCACTTTATTTTTGTTTTCTTTTCTTAAATAAACCTGCCGTAAGAATGCAAGACAGCAGAATAGAAAACAGGCCTGAAGTGGCTTTTAGAAGCCCATACCGACTTGAATAACTGGATAAAGGGCCCGTTTTCCTGCCCTAACAAAAGCCAGGAAATACAAAATTAACCCCTTCCTCCCAAACAACCTCTTTGTGCCGGTAAGAATAGAAACATGAGCGCGGAGTCCGGGGGCGGGAGGTGATGCTTTTCTGGGAGCAGATGGGACCCACTGCCGACTCCCTTTATCCCCGGGGCTTAAACGGCTCCCTGCTCCTCTGCCAAAACATGTCTGAGGACATGAGGACATGAGCGAGAGCATTAAGCACTTCTTGGGAAAATGACTTCATGGCACAGCTGAGTGTGGGGGTTTTTCGGTCTCAGCAGGACCTGAGACCTGTCCTGCCTCCTCCAGGGACCAGGGGTCTCCCAGTGCAGCCTGGCTGATGTTTTTTGGGGATGACAGAGCTGCAGAGAGCTTTGAGAGCCATGGCAGTTTGTCCCAGCTTGGTGACAAGTGACGATAACCCCTGGCCTGGAACGGGCCCATTGCACAAACCAGTTACCCAGCCACACTGGTTATTCAGGCTTTTTAACCAGTCACCCATGGCCAAAATCAAATGGAACCACTCCAGAATTACGGCACCACTGGAACAGACCCCAGCCTGGATCTCGCTGCCTTTTCAGTGCAAGTTTTGCCTGAATAAAGAGATGAAGTGTCAAGCCCCAACACTTGAGCCACGGGACAAAAATGCATGTGGGAACATTTGGAAATGGTGCTGGATGCATTTCTTCAGCGTGTGTAACATTTTCTCTGAATTCAGTTTCACAACCCAGCGTTTCCTTTTGTAAATATTTGGACAGATTTCAGGGAGGCACCGATTCATAAGAAAGAGAAGGAAAAAGAAAGGAAAGATACATAGGGAGAGGGAGAAATAAAAAGAAGGAAGCAAGCAAGAAAGGAGGGAAGGAAAGACGGAGCGAAAGAAAGGGGAAGAGAAAGGGAAACAAAAAAAGGATTCAGAGATTAAAGGTCGCAATAAACAGAACACAAACAATATAGAATTACTGATGACTCATGCTACAATGAAAACATTATTTTTATGCATTTAAATCTCAAGATTCAACCCTTTGGCCAGGGTTTGGCCAAGCTCAGACTGCCTCAAATCCTTCTTCTCAGAGCTGATGAGAAGGGGGACTGGGGCAGCAGGAGGGTAAGTCCTAGCAGCATGAAAACCAGCTCTGGGCTGAGGTTCTCACTCCCGGAGACCGGCTGGAAAACCCGGGACTTTTATTTCTGTGGGCCACGACTGAAAAGCGTCGGCGTCGGAGCTTGGATATTTCAACCGGGGACACATCTGGATGCTGATGGACGTCGGGAATGTGGAAAATCCCTTTCTCCCAGCCCTGCCTGAGGAAATCCCAGCTCAGCGCTCCCCTGCCCGCTCCAGCTGCTCCACTGGCTGCTCCAGGGGCTGGCACAGCTGGGGCTGGCAGCAGTGGGTGCCACTCCTGCACACAGCGGGACACAGTGGGCACTGCCTGGGCTTTGGGCTCCTCACCACGAGCTGCTGTGAGCTCCCATCCCCTCCTGACGCTGCGGGCAGCGCCCCAAAACTCCCCAAAACGCGAGGCTCCAGGAGCTGCAGCTGGGGTTTGCCCCCATCTCCGCCAGCAGCCAGCACCGTGTCACGGTCGCTGCGCCCACCAAATGCTTGTCACGGCCTGAAAGCCCGAATTTGCCGTGAGGACAGTCCCCCGTCCCAGTTGTGCCAGCTCCCCTCGGCCTGAGCAGCTCCTGAAGTTCTGCTTTCTCCTGCAGTGACTCACAGAGCTGCCTCGGGCAAGTTGCTTTAGCGCTGTATTTTAACATGATTACAGAGCCAGCCTGGGATACCTCGGATTTGATATTCAAAATCGTTAAACACCTGCCTGCGAAGGGAAATCTCCGGGAATTAGTGGCACTGATGCACTTCACAGCTCTGGGATCGGCTTAGTAGGGCGAATGGTTTAGGCAATTTAATCTTACATTTAATTGCCTCTATTAATCTGCTGTGAATCATGCCTCGCACTAGGCATAAGGGTATTTATTCAACAAAATCGCTGTATTCCTAAAGTTCTCATACTTCAAGATGAAAGGCATTAGCTACACAATAAAATACACTTATGGGAAATTATTCTTCCTATTGCCGGGGCGGGGTATTTTCTCCCTAACATCTCCCGATGGCTGCTAGGGCAAGGCCAGGCTTCCGTGGGAGGAGGCTGAATTTGAATAGAAAACAAATGACGTACTCGCACCGAGGAGCGGGGAGAGGCGTGTTTTCCTCCCCACGAACATGAGCCTCGGGTTTACTGCATGTCAGGTGATGTCAGCGTTTTGTGGGCGCAGTGACTCTGTAAGAGCTTCGGGTTCCCAGAACATCCCTTCTCACAGAGATTGCGATAAGAGCTGCTGAGGCACTGCCATTCGCAGCTCGTTCTTCTGTTCTTCTTATCTCCCCGGCCAGGTGAAGGCTTCATAAACACACGTGGCGCAAGGAAAAGCTGAGCCTGGGATTGCTCTGCCCATTAGGACGGGACAGAACTGGAAGGGGTAGAGCTGGAGTTTGGCATCTTTTCCCTGTCCTGGAGCCACCACGAACCTGTTCTCCTCTCCTGGTGGCTCCATCTCTTCCCGCCAGGGAAGGGTCTGCAAAGCCAGGGTGACCAGCTGCTGTGAGAAAGAATTTCGTGTTTACACACACCAGCTTCTCCCAGCTCGCAGATAACTCAGGGTGGATAAAGCCAGCCTGGGATAATTCAGGACTTTTAGGGCTGAAAGCTGATGGAAAGGCGTTTCTGTCTCCTCCTGAAGTCCTGTGCTCAGTGCAGGAATCCAGGGAAATCCTCCTGCTGTACTTCCACTGCTCACCTGGGCCTCTTCTGCCATCCTCCAGGTCTTAAATTCGTCCCACACCTAATGGTGTCAAAAGGGGTTATTGGCTGAGGGGACGGAAAGGGAGGATGCAACAGCAAAAGTTAAAACTGGAAACTGTCCGAAATAAAGTGAGGTTTCTGTTATCAAAACCCACAATTCCTGCATTCCTGGACTATGGAGTAACTCAGTGTGGGGACCCAAGAGCGAACCTTCAGGAGAGCATGACAAAAAGTAAAGAAACTCGTGAGGAAAGCAAGGCAGAAAGAAATTCCAGTGGATATTACACTGCACATGCTCCAGCTGAGTCCCTTTGTCACTCTTGTACCATTTTCTGTGTCTGAGCCCCCGAGGTGCTTAGACCATAACTGCTAAAAAGAAAAAAATTTCCCCTGTGTGGGTAAATACAGAACTGCTTATTCATTCTGTGCCCTGCAGTTTGTGACAATGTTTGCAAAATGACACGATTCCCTCATGTGATGGAGGGAGGTGATGTGTGTGTAATAGCGGTCAGTGAAAACACAGCATTACTCATAGGGGAGAAGAACACTCGACTCTTTGGGACATGAAAGCCCTTTAGGCTGTGGAAAAAGCCCAACTTTGGCCCAGGGTGTTGTTTCCAGGAGCACAGAGCGCACACGGGGCGGGGTGAGTCGCCTCTGTGCCACTCGAGGGGGACAGGGGGCGAGATCCAGGAGAGGGATGTGCCCATGCATTTCTTTGTCCCTGAAACGCTTTGTCACGGCCACTCCTGACCCTCCCACGTTGCTCATGGGCCACTTGATAAAACCCAGGGCTGAGCTGATGTCATGGCTTTCCTCTGAAGCCTCCAGGTGAGTCCAGTTCCGTGCTGTCCTCTGAAGTGTTGGACAAAGTGTTTCTTGGTGGAGATGGATGAGGAGTGAGGTCACGCAGCAGCTTTGGCTCGAATGAATTTTCCCAAACATGGGACGTTTCTCCTGAGGGGTGGCCACATGTGTGGACAGATGCCCTGTGCTCCTTGGAGCCTGCTTCCAGCTGTGATTTCACCTCGGCTGCTGCTCAAAATCCAGAGCTCTGTTTAGAGAGAGGCCCAGCCCGAGGGAGGCTCGCATGAACACGCTTCTGACAGGGTGTTTCTTACAGCTGCTGTTCTGTAAAGAACTCCAGCCCCATTAAAATCCCCCCAAAACACTGCCATAAAAGGATGAGAGGAGCCCTAAAATGGAAATAGTTGAAAACTGGGGGAGACTTTCCTTTGAGTGTGGTATCTCCTGGAGGGCACGAGCAGCCAGAGAGCCTCATGATGGTCCCAGCCTTACCTGGATCATCCCAGCCTCACCTGGATGGTCCTAACCTCACCTGGATGGTCCCAGCCTTACCTGGATGGTCCTAACCTCACCTGGATCATCCCAGCCTCACCTGGATGGTCCTAACATCACCTGGATGGTCCCAGCCTTACCTGGATGGTCCTAACCTCACCTGGATGGTCCCAGCCTTACCTGGATGGTCCTAACCTCACCTGGATCATCCCAGCCTCACCTGGATGGTCCTAACCTCACCTGGATGGTCCCAGCCTCACCTGGATGGTCCTAACCTCACCTGGATGGTCCCAGCCTTACCTGGATGGTCCCAGCCTTACCTGGATGGTCCTAACCTCACCTGGATGGTCCCAGCCTTACCTGGATCATCCCAGCCTCACCTGGATGGTCCTAACCTCACCTGGATGGTCCCAGCCTTACCTGGATCATCCCAGCCTTACCTGGATGGTCCTAACCTCACCTGGGTGGTCCCAGCCTCAGCTGGAGGGGGACCCTGGGGCTGGTGAGGCTGGCAGTGAGAGACGGAAGGCAGAGAATCTCTCTGAGTTTAAAACTGATCTCACCTCTGAGAAGCACAGCGTCTCACGTGGAAATTCAGGACAAGAGTCCGAGTGTTTTCCCTAGGCCTGACACAGTTATTTCCTTGTGTTTTCATGTATCTTGCAGCCATCTCTGAAAATACTCTGGTGTAATCAGGTCAATCAATATTAACACTGCCATCCCCCAGTTAATGGGCTGAGCCAGTGACGACCTTAACCAGGCTGGAGAAAAAACAAATTTGAATTGAATAACTGAATAAAATAAGGGATTTCTGTTAAATTCACAAAAAGCACAAATCGTTATACTGGATATGTTTGAGCACATTTATTTGAGCACAGCCCCTGACTTGAACACACAGCATTTCAAAAATGTGTGAGAAGTGAGCCAGGGGCTGAACTTCTCAATTTGGCCTCTGATCAATTTAATAATTCAAGGCAGTTTTTTCCTGTTTTTTTTTTCCTGTCTGTCCAGTTCAGGTTTAGCTCACATGCCAGGTTCACCAGTGGGATGTGCCTCATCAGTCAACAGTCACTTTTGTTCTTATTTTTTCTTTTTTTTTTCTTTTTTTCTTGAAAAAGAGGAACAAGAAGTGAAAATAACTAAAGGACTGGGGCACATTCTCAAATGGTAAATACAAGAGGAGCATGAATCATCCCCTTATAGAAATGACGAGGAAGGATGGAAAAGGTAACGGTTTGGGAGAAGCAAGTTATGTTCTACATGGCTGATTCAGCTCTCTGGAGTGAAAATGAATCATCAGAATATTTAAATCATATTACCAGTATTAACACACACAAAACCCCCCAGCTCAGGAAACCTTTGTTATGAAACAAATTTGATAACAGGCAACAAAAGAACAAAGGAGCGCTTGCTAAAGCCCCGCGCTTGCTTCTGCCGCGTGTCCCAGCCCACAGAACCCCGGAAAATCGGAGTTTGCTGCAATTGCCATCACAGTGCCCCACGTAAAGCAGAGCACTGACAGCACTCACAGCCACGAACCCTTCAGAACAAACCAGGCAGACTCTCCTGTACCTTCCAGAGCTTTTACACCGGGGCAGTGACACAAAGTTTTTAAGATAAAGGCATTGCCCATGCAGGGAGTGCATTGTCCAGGGTAATTACCCCTGAGGAGGGGTTCATCACTCCTGAGCAGCACCCCGTGAGTGGATGGTACAGACAGCAGCTCCAGAGCCCAGCAGGAGCTTTGACACCAGAGCTTTTCTTATCTAATTGAGCCCCAGCCCAAGTTACAGCATTAGCGATGCTGTAACACATCAGGTTTCAGGCAGGCTGCAGGTGGAGAGAACACAAAGGTCAAAGGATGGTTTTAAATCCCTTTATTTTCCTTCCCCCAGTCTGGCTCAGCTTAGCTTGGCTGGGACAAAAAGTGACCCCTGTTACCCTGGTAACAGACCCCTGTGTCTGGGGGTGTTTTCTGTGCAGGATATATCACAGCAGAGGCAGCAAAGCAAACCACAGGACTCCTTCACATAATGAGTTGCAAAGGTTTTCTAGTGAGATACCTTGTTCAGGGAAAAGTACATTTGTGTATTCCATGCAAGACCGTCGCATTTAAATTTCTCAGTACCAAAAGAAACATGTCTATTCAATAGCTGGAATCCTCAGAGGGATCCAGATGAGGTTGAAATCCATCTCCAACTGATTTCTGGTTCGTTGTTTCAGTCTAAATCTTGTAGCTTCTTTCTCAAATCTCCAATTTTATCTTTCAACGCTGGCGCTAAGGAACAAAAGCGTTCGTCAAGAACCCAGACGAAGATCAGCCAAAAAATCCCGAGCGGCTATTCTTAACAAAAAACCTTTTTACTAAAGGAATGTATATTCCTGAAGTAAACATGGACAGGAAAGGCAGAAAGGGAGACTGACAGGCAGGGAGACAAACGCTGCTCCTCAGAGAAGCCTCTGAAACATCTGGAATGTTGCAGTGAAATGTTATTTACCAGGAACGTCAGCCAGGCCCAGTGCAGATGGTTCTCATTAGTCTGAGATCAAGAGAACCAGCAAGGCTAAAAATATGTGTTTGCTTTTTTAGAAACTGGACTTGGTCTTCTGTGCTTCAAAAATAATAATCACCCTTACGCAACTCCTGTAACTTAGAAGTATTTTCTTGGAATATTGTTTGGCACGCTGGTTGGGATGCAGACTCTGTGCCATTGCTGTTACTCACACAGCTCTTCCCCCCTGAGGCTTTGGTGATGTATTTATTTTTTACTTAGAAACAGGAGGATGGCACATTATGCTGAAAAACGACGACTTTTGTTTATAAAGTGACAAAATATCTGAATTTCTGCTCTGGGGCCGGGGTCTTGCCTGGAGTATATGTGTGCAGCTTCCCTGGAATCCACTGGAATATGGGATGGAGTCACATGCCGTGCCAAGCCCTGCACCTGGGGCAGGTTGGGAGCGCTCAAGTTGGTTTTCTTGGGAATCTGTTTGGAAAGAGTCGGCTGGAATCGATGGGAAAACGCTGAGTGACATCAGGCAGGAGCCTGGCTGAGGGAGAACGAGAGCAGGGAGCTGTAACTCCAAGGGGAGATGAGAGGTTGTGATTTCTGCTGATGTGGTTTGTGGGGCCACCTCCCCAGCAATCCGCCTGCCCTGGAGGCACTGGGGGCTCCAGTAAGACCACAGCTCTTGCATTCCCCGTCAGAACACATTTTGTGTTGAAAGCTCCGGGTGTCAGCCAGCAGAGCACGGGGAGAGGGGAATGTCATCCCACAGGGAACGGTGCTGAGGTCCTCCATGGGCTTTTGCAGGTTCCATTCACATTTCTGGAACCATGGGTTTAGTGGAAGGGAAGAGAAAGGAAAAGAAAGGGAAGGGGAAATGTGGATGTGGTCTGATGAACAATTCTTAACTGAAAGATTTGAGCTCTCGGTGGAAATACCAGAGAGAATTCTTCACATCTTCCTGATGGATCCAAATTGAAAAACCAGGTTTTGGAAGAATGCATTTAATAAAATGGTTCCCACTGCCATGGGCTGTCCAGTCGTGACCAATCCAAAGCAGAAGAAAGGCACAGGGCCTACTGGAACCTGTCACTAAATCCAACATTTTTGCTTGGAAAACAGAATTTGGGAGGACACAGACCTCAAGTTTTAAGCCTGGGTACAGCAAGGTAATGTGACCACCAGCAGAAAGCTGATCAGATGATAGATGAGTGCATTCTGTCACTCAGCTTTGAATCACTTCCTTTTTTTCATTTTTTTTTTCCTGAGGTCAGTACTGCCAGAAAAAAAATTTAATATTTTGAAGGGGAAAAGTGTGATCACTTCATCTCTGGTGGGATTTCGGTTTGTGAAGGATGATTTCTCGGAGGGGCTGCAGTGAGAGGTGCTGTGAGGTCTGTCCTCCTGGACAGGAGATCTATGAAAATTACTTTGCGGGCTTTTATTAGAGTTTTTGGGGTTTGGGGATTTTTTTTCTGAGCAGGGCAGTAGAAAAAAGCACCCTGGCGCCTTTCTGTTTGTGAAGAGCAGTTCAAGGATGAACTGTCCCTGTTTTTCGATGGAAAACAGGGACAAAAAGCCACAGATAGAAACAGATACAACTGAACATGAGGAAGAACTTTTTTTTTTCCTGAACAGAGAGCAGAGAGGGGATGGAGTCTCCCTCATAGGGGATATTCCAGAATTTTCTGGATGCAATCCTGTGCCCTGGGATGGCCCTGCTGGAGCAGGGAGGTGGCACCAGTGACCCACCGTGGTCCCTTCCAGCCTGGGATTTCTGTGAAGCACCAGAAGCAGCCTCAGGCAGAGCAGGGGGAATCTCTCCTGGGAGAGGGAGCGCTGGGGTGTGCAGGGACGTCTTCTGTCACCTCCCAGCAGCATCAAACTCACCTCAGCAAAAGAACAGAAGCAGATGCAAACAAACAAACAAACAAACAAACAAACAAACAACCCGAAAGTCAGAGCTAGCAGGAGCATGGTCAGAATGAGTAAACAATCCCCAAAGTATTCAGTGACAAATTCCACTCTCATACACAGAACTGATTTTTTTTTTTCCTTTATTTTTTTACTTTTTTTTTTTCCTTTTTTCTTTCTTTTTTTTTTTTTTTGAGCCCAGCACTGAGCATTTCTCGAAATAACATCAGCCCCCTGTCCAGGGCTGTGCTCTGCTCAGCAGGGCTGTCAGCTTGGCAAGTGGGCGACCTTCTGTGTAATGTATAATTCAAGTATCCAATACACAGATGATTGCAGCAGAGGCAGAGAACATGCAAATTATGTCCCACATCCTGCTGTTAGTCATCCTCGGAGGGGGGAACTCACCCCTCCAGAGCCAGGATCCCAGAACACACTGTATGTTTATTAATCCTCACTTTTTTAAAGTGTTTCAACAGCAGCAGCAACCTCACAGCCCTCCTCTTGAAAATGACTGTAACCTGAAATTTCAGGTTCAGAGTAAAAGACTCTGTCCTTTCCCCCCAAAATATCAAACAAATTATCCGTATTTAGTTTTACTGCTGCAGAACAGTTAGAGGTATTAATTTAAAATATGGTAGCAAATTTCACGAGATCTTTCATTAAAGGGGATCAAAGCACTTTGCATATTAATTACATTTCAGAATAATACTCTGAGCTAAGCTTTATTACAGGAGATAGTGAGTTCTGGGGATTCATTCAGGTCCTCCGTGCCTCAGTTTCTCTCTCTGCAGGAGAAGCATGATTATATTTAACTTTGTTTTCAAAGGCTGACAGGGAAAATCCTCTGGCATGAATGATGTCTGAGAGTTTACGTGGTAATTCCAGCTCTGGAGCTGTCCATGCTCTGGAAGGGAGGTGAAGTGACAGATGTACCCCATGGAGCCCTAAAGCTGCTCTGTCTGCCAGGAAATTTCCCAGTGGGGCTCCCTTGGGGGTGCCAGGATCATCCCTTCCCCCTTCCTCTCTCAAATATCCTGAAGGCACAACGAGGACCACCCGAGCAGCCCCCACACTCGCAGCCCTGAGCATCTCCTGGGCTTGGGAAGCGGCCACTCTCACTGTGACCTCCTAGGAGATGACTTCTGCTTCTCTCTGACAGCTCAGCGCAGCCCTGGGACGAGATCATCCAGCTTTTCAGGGGCTAGCAACAGGAGACAGGTACCAAAGCTCCTCTGAAATTTCAAGTTTCGTTTGAGAGTGATCTGCAGGCTGCATGCTTGCTGCTCTGCTTGTGCTCTGTGCGCTTGAGAAACCTTTCTAGAAGAGCCCAGAGGGACAAATCCCGCTCATTTCTTAGTGAATCTGGGACAAAGAAACTCATGAGAATGAATCTAGAGTCACTGTCTAGCAATAACGACATGGAAAAATCATCCCATTTTTACAACACTGATAATCGGTGGCTCACGAAGAGAGGCTCAAGAGCAAACACCTTGAACAAAGGTTATTTTCCCTTGTACATCACTTAAATAGGTCATGTAGGATGGTGGAGGTGACTAAACCCGAGCGGCTGCGCGTCACGAGACCGAGGATAAAATGATGAGAATCAGCAACAACAAACCAGGCCAAGAGCGAGAGGATGGGCCTTTGGTTCCTCCTTATCACACATGTCAAGAATAACCCAAACAAACATTTGGCCCAACCTTGGGCGAGCGCAGGATTAGAGAGGAGTGTGCAGATCGTGATCCCAGATCGTGGCAAACGCCAACTTCCTTTTGGACTTTAGCAGAGGAGATGTTTTTGAGCGCTCCCCGTGTGCCCTGCGAGGCGCTGGACTTTGCTCTCACACAAATTCCACGTGTTTGGGGGCAGGACTGTCCTGCTACTGCCAAAGCCTGCTTATCTTGCTTAATCATTGACTGGAATTCAATTTGGTGCTGCCTGCCGTGGCAAAGGAGGGGCTCCTGTGGACAGCCAGGGCACTGGGATGGGGCTTGTTCTCTCGGAAAAGACCAGGGATGGGGTTTGTTCTCTCAGAAAGGAACTGGGATGGGGTTAGTTTTCTTAGAAGGGAACTGGGATGGGTTCTGTTTTGTTAGAAAGGAACGGGGATGGGTTCTGTTTTCTTAGAAAGGAACTGGGATGGGGTTTGTTCTCTTGGAAAAGAACTGGGATGGGGTTTGTTCTCTTAAAAGGGAACTGGGATGGGGTTAGTTCTCTCAGAAAAGAACTGGGATGGGTTCTGTTTTGTTAGAAAAGAACAGGGATGGGGTTTGTTCTCTTGGAAAAGGACTGGAATGGGGTTAGTTCTCTCAGAAAGGAACTGGGATGGGGTTTGTTCTCTCAGAAAGGAACTGGAATGGGGTTAGTTCTCTCAGAAAAGAACTGGAATGGGGTTAGTTCTCTCAGAAAAGAACTGGGATGGGGTTAGTTCTCTCAGAGAAGAACTGGGATGGGGTTAGTTCTCTCAGAAAAGAACTGGGATGGGGTTAGTTCTCTCAGAAAAGAACTGGGATGGGGTTAGTTCTCTCAGAAAAGAACTGGGATGGGGTTAGTTCTCTCAGAAAGCAGAATCGCCTGTACAGCACCCTGAGGAAGGGGAGGACAGCTGGTCCCATATTTCTGGGAGGAGCAGAACCAGTGGAAGCTGAAGGGCTGGACAGGTTCTGGGGTGAGCCCAGACCTTTTGCAACCAGTCCAGTGCTCCCCACGGGGCTGCCCTTCCTCTTCTCTGCCAGCAACAGGAAAGCCACCAACGTCACCGTGGATCTGCTTCTGTCCCGTGCAGCAGTGGCACAGAGCCCCTTCCCAGAGGTGCACGGCTGGGACAGGAGATTTCTGCAAACTCCACAAGGAAGCCCTTGGCAGAGTGCTCTGGCAGAGCCCCAGACCCCGCTGGAAGCAAACAGATCCACTCACCGACCCCATCTCACCGCTGTGTTTGCTTTTTTTTTTTTTTTTTTTCCTAGGGTGGGGATTAAATGTGTGAGATGGCATTTTTTGTTCAGACTCAGAGGTTTATTAATTTTTTGTCTATATTATAGTCTTACAAACCATGAGTTCTACAGCACTTCCAGCTAACAAAGTAAAAATGGCCCCTATTTCTTTCTCTACAAGGTCTTTTAAGGATAAACTGTCCAATTAAGAAATGACGCCTGAATTATTTTTGCTTTTGACCCAATAACCAACCACCCCTGGCCCACAATGTGGATTTTTCTACTCAATTACAAAATCCCACCCAGACCATGGAGAAGAAGGTGAAAAAGAAGGACTCAGCCTCTGCCTCAAATCCTCCATCCTGCATTATCTCTATTCCTGTATTCTAAACCCTTAAACTCTGAGTTTTCCACTCTGTGCTGTCACACACTTCTATCCAAACCCCACAGCCACAATCCCAGTGCTGTCACTCCATTTTGGAAGCTTTCTCCATGGCCTCAGTGTTCTTTTGGGGGTCAGTGCGTGCCAGCACAGAAACTCTGGAATTCCCAGTGCCCGGGGTTCCGACACTGTGCCCCCCTTGTCTCTTCCCCACTCAAACAGGGCACAGCACGAGCAGCAAAACCGAAAACCTGGAGGTGCCACTGCCACCAGCGCCAGCGCTTGACAGAGCTGCTCTGAGATTTGGCTTGCTAATGTCTGAGGAGCTGAGATGAGAACGATTACGGAAATGAGAGACAGAAGTCTGGGACAGATGCTGCTGGATTGCTTCTTACGGGGCATGTTCTCATCTCCAACCCTTTGTAATTGCAAAAAACGGTGCCTTGATACCTTGGAGGGACTGGAGACAGACAGATGCATCTCCTCATCAGGAAGTCTGTCTTGACAGGCAGCCAGGATCCGAGGGGAGCCTGCCTCATTTGCCATTATCATCATCGTCACCACCCCTAACCTCATTTCCCTGGAGATCTGACTCCCGTGGAAGCGCACGAAGGGCTCTCCTGGGGTTTACGTGTTTTTGTCAACCGCGCTGCCACACGAGCCCTTCCCGTGGAACCTTGTGCCTGAGGAAGGGGGCACACGCTGCCCAAAGCCCCCCGAGCGCTGCTGGGATTTATTGCAAGCTGCACTCCAAAGCCCTAAGAGAGCAGAACACGGGGTGTGCTGTGGAACCTGCAGAGGCTGCCTGCCTGCCCCCAGGCACACACTACAGTGGAGGAGCAGAGAATCGGTAGCAACGAGCAAAAGCTGATTTATTTGTGCCAAAACAGAATGATGAACCCGGAGGTTTTTTTGGTTTTGTTGTTTTTTTGTTTTTTTTTTTTGCATGTTGCATGTGCAGGAACATGATGTCAACACCTCCGTGCTGCAACAGGAAACAGAAGATAAGACTTGGTGAAGTTCCTGAGAACTGTCCTGCCACTGTTTTTGTTTATGTTGTGCTTCACAAAGCCGAGGTTACCAACGCCAAGAATCTTTTTTGGCAACTTCAGGCTTTACTTTAATTTTCCAAACAGTTTTAGGTGATTGCCAGTGCATCTTTTATTTCTAAATACTTGCCTAATTTTGAGAAAGATGTGTGCATACAAGTGCTGCACCATCTGCGGTTTGGGCTGCACAGCCACAGTGTGGAAATTCTTGACTGGATGACAAAGAGGAATAAAAAAGAAAATGAAAAATGATGCGCTAGTCATAATTGCCAGGCATTCCAGAATATATTTCTGGAGAAGTTATTTGTCCTAAAGATTCATACGCCTGCTTTAAAATTGCCGGATGACTATGCAAATATTAGCAGTGACATGACAACAAATGACATCCCCCCACGTATGGAAATGAAACGAAATCTAAATTTACGAACCACTCATTTTCATTATTCATCTAAGCCCAATCACAGGCACTGGGAAATGTCACTGTAAAATCCAGTGAGGGTTTTTTCCCCCCCCAGAACTGAAAATCAGGGGGCTGTTTCTTTACTCTGACAGCTCACTGAACCTAGCACCCGCTGCCCATGGTGGGCTGAAATTCGCCTGAGTTTTTGGGGCACTGATGCCTGAGAGCACAGAAAGTGATGCTCCAGGAGGAAAACTTCTCCCGAAAGGAGCAGCAGCCGGCACAGTGGAGCCACTGATTAAGGAGAACAATCCTGGAGGATTTCCTATTATGCCGAGCTTCGGGAGGAAACAGCGAAGCAACGCAAAGGAAATGAGTGCATTTGCTCAGAATGAAAAGGTCAGCCAGCCCCAAGTTTTCAGCTTTGATACACACGTAACATTCCAACTCCCATTTTTATCGCAGGTCATAGCTTCCCAAGGCCCTCAGGAAGTTGACAGAGAGATTGTGAGGTTATTGGGTGGTGTGAGAACGGAACTACCTGCGATTTACAAAGTTGTCACTGCAGCACAGCCGCTTCTGTGCCGCGAAGAACAAAGCAACCACCCAACAGCATCCCTTTTGCACCCTCATCACACAGCTTTAAATAACAGCTGCAGTCAGCAGCAGGGAGATTCAGACTTCCCCCATAAAACCCTCCCCAAAGGGGGTTTAACCAAATGCAACGTGGACAGGCAAAAGCTGGTGAACAGCAAATCTACACAGGTTCTCCCGGATCTGCTTCACATGGACATCACCCAGAGCTAAACAGCAGTGACTGCAAAGGCAGTGAAACCTTTGACACAAAATATTGTTACATTGGGGGAAAAAACCCACATAGGACTCCTGGGTTCCATCCACAATAATCCCATTGGCTCCCTATCACAACTCGATCTCCCCTAAATTTAATTACTTTATTTAGAAAATAGAAACAATAATAATTAATTTTTTGTCACAGGCCATTGTGAAGTGGTGAATCTTCACTGCTTGCCTGAAGGAAAACCAAATTATTGCTGCCTGAATTAATGGACTGTTTCTATTAATGCAATAGAGGCAATGGGATTCAAATTATTTCAGCTGTGCCTCAGCTCTCTCAGCTTTTGTACAGCTTCGAAAACCAACCCTCAGCTCTTTAAGTCTGTTGAAAACAGATGCTGAACTTGTTGATGCAGGTGTAAAAGGGTTTTATGGGATTTTAGCCAGGGAAGGACACAGCACACAGAGTGAAACCATGGCACTGCTGAGGTTAATGGGAATACTCACAACATAAAATACAAACCAGCTCCTCACACAGCACCTTTTGTATCTCAAGAGCCTCGCTGAGACGTAACTAAAACACCAAATCTAAAAGGCTTCCAAACACCACCTCAAGACGAGACTGGTGGAACAAAATTTCAGTCCGTGGTACTTGAATGTATAATGAAAAATCCATTAGTGACTCACTTTTCCTAAGGATAGAAGGCAGCATCCTTGTGAGTCAGCTTTCTGCTGAGAAAAAACTCCTGCCTTCAACGGAGCAGGAGCCACACCATTGCAAAGAGCTCAATTATCGGCCGTTACACCCTGGGACAGAGTGGGGAACAGGTGATGAAGAGAGCAAAAACACATGAAGGACTCAGCTCATGGAGGACCTCTCGGCGTTATAAGAGTGACCTTTAAATTCAGTGAGAAATGAGAGTTGCATCAATCCATCACCTGCCTGGGAAATTCACTGCAGACCTCTCTGGAAGTCGAAGCACACCTGGGTGCAATGCTAACAAGGGTAGGGTTAAAACAGGTAGGTGTCTGAATCAATTAAGGGAGATAAATGAAAAAAAAAAAGGTAATTAAATTCACTGAGCATTATCAAATTGGGTGACTGTAAGGGATGAGAAAAGTTTTGCAGAGTGCGACAGATAACATCTACATGTAAAGAAACAATCATGTATAGGAGGAAACGTGTTGAATACTGACAAAAACCGTGATACGGGTTCTGAAATGATTTAAAGGAAGTTTCTTGCATCTCTCTTAGAGTAAATGAAATAAAGGAAGGGAGTTCACTTCTGTGAGCACCGCACTAGCAAGGTACATTTTATTTTTCATCTCTCACTTCAGCTCCTAAGTCCTTACTCCAGCAAAACTCCCGCTGGAGTCAATCAAATCTTCCTTCTGATTTGAAACTACGTAACTAATGCGAGAGAAAGCCTTTCGAGCTCGTCAGCTTTTTCACGCCTCTTGGCTGCCCGGTGTCACGGGTGCTGCGTCCACATGAATCACAGCACCCTCGGAACCGCCTGGCCAGGGAGGCCAGCCTTCCACAGCCTGCCATTCTCCCCAGGATGAGTTCTGCTCCAGATTAATTCCATTGTCTTCAGCGAACTTCAGCGTGCTTTTTTTTGGGGGGGTGAGTCAGAGAGTTTGGCCCTCCACCTGAAATAATACTATCGTCCCTTTTGGGCAGACACCATCGCGCTGCGCTGCTTTTTCACGCTCCCACCGCTCCCCCTCGGTGCTGCCCACTCAAGGCCATCAGGACAGGGACTGCAGCATCGTGCCACCCAGCAGCAGGGCCTTCCCTCCTTTATTCCTAAATGAGTTTCTCAGCTGTGTCACAGATGCCCCGTAAATCTCACCAAAGCTGACTGATTTCGCAGCCAGAGAACTCCCTGCTGAAATTCTTTACTTCCCCCTTCTCTGGCTCCCACCCCCAGCATTTACCATCAGTGGCTCGATCACTTTTGCAACTAACAGCGAGAGGCAACAGAAGAATTTTCTCCAGGCACTGCTGCTGGGAAGGAACCTTCCCTTCCAGGGGCTCACTTTCAGTTTCGCCACCGGCTTTGAGCGATTATTGCCCTCTCTGGGGTAACCGCAGCCACCTTGCCCCATTTCCCTGCCCTGCCTCAGCGGGGGCACGGCAACACAGCCTCACTTACGTGAATTTTACGTGGCCCCAAGGGCACCAGAGCAACACCAGAGGTTCCTCATTTACATGAAGCAGCTCCAGCCATGACTCATCTCTGCCTTGTCACTGTGACGAGGCTCCTGACGGCGAGGGGACGCTCTGTGTCCTCCGTCACCCCGATGTCCCCAGCGTCCAGGCTCTTGCAGAGCCTGTGAGTGGGGAAATAGCAAAATGTAAATTTTTTTTTGCCCAGGAAATTTCCCTGCAGCGTGGGAAAGCTGAGCTTCTCCTACACCTCATCTGCAAGGCTTTGCTGGCTGTAGCTTGGTGCCCACCAGGTGTCCATCAAACCTCTGTCCTCCTGGAGAAAGGTCCTTTGTGAATTTACACCATGGTTCACATCATTTCCCATCCATCAACCAAGGTCAGAGGGCTCCCTGCTCAGGGCTGCTTAGAAAATTGGAAGAGGGCTGAGGGATGTTGTCCTGCCCCATAAACCAGTGGTTACTCAGCTGAGGACATCCTTCTCCATGTCAGCAACGAGTCTACAACACTGGGATTGGGTGTCTGTCTGCTGTGAATCCCCTGAACAAGAGTGGATTTCAATCCCTTTACGCTTTTAAGTTTCAGGTTTAAGGAGTTAACGTCTGTGGACAGCCTCTGTCCTCCATGGAATGAGCTTACTGCTCTGAATTCCCTCTGGAGGAGACCTTTTCCTGCACGTAGGCTTGAGAGGGAATCTAGGAATATCAGTTTTATTAGGTTAATGTTAGCCTCAGTGACTGCCTCTGTAATGAAGTTTTCTTCTTCCTGACGCTGTTCACACCACTGTCACCAGCAAAAAACATCCGCTGATATGGAAAAAGGACATCAGGGAAATTCCATTGAACTAAGTAGAATTGGAAAGAGGTTTTTTGCTTTGTTTTTGGTTGGGTTTTTTGTTTGGTGTTTTTTTGGTTTTTTGTTTTTGTTTTTGTTTTTTTTTGGGGGGGTGTTTTGTTTTGGTTTTGGATTTTTTGGGTTTTTTTTTTTTGGTAATAGGATTGTTCCCACAATGATTTCAGGGAAGAGAGTGAATGAGTGAGTGAGTGAGTAAGAAGATGAGGAAGGGGCAGGGAAATACCAAACGCTTTCAGTGTACGCCCTCAAACAGTGAATGAAATTTGAAATCGGTAGAATGGAAACATTTGGGATGAAGAATGGAAGAAAGTGAAACACAAAGGATGAGAGACTCATGTTTCAGTGCTGGAAAAGTCATGATGAGCAGGACAGTCATTTTTACGTATTTGTTATTACCCATAATATGAAGCCAACCAAAACAGAAGGGGCTAAATATTGTACCACTGAACCCAAGCCAATATTCCAAGGTTTATTGCCTAGAGCTCAGAACTGGGATAACCAAAATCTGCGTACACATTTCAGAGACAGCACAGGCCAAAGAATTTCCCCGGGCATCGTAACTTTGGCAACCAATATTGCAGAATGATAAAACAGGAACTTCAAGAGAACACCATATGGATGTTTTCTAGACCTTTTTCCTCCCAGAACCTCATCCAGTGCCTGAGGATTGCATGCCAGGCAATGAAAATCTGCCCAAAAGTCTGACCTGCTCCCTTTAGTGGCCTCTGCCACCAGAGATGAAAGGTACAGACGTATTTACACCATAGGATGCACCAGAGCCAAGCTGCATTAGCATATGGCAGCGAAGATTAATGTTTGGAAGTAGCCCAGTCTCTGAGTCAGACTGATCCTTTCCGTTCATAAACTTTAAAGTGCCAGGAAAAAAGTGAAAAAGTCCAATTAAAATAAATCCTGGCTAACTCCACCACAGGCTTATCATCACAGTGTGAGGAGGACAGGATTTTGTTCTTTCTCCTGAGAGAAGCTTGAGCAAGAAACCGTGAAGTGGCCTCAGCAGAGACAGGGTGAAAGGAGTTGGCGAGGGAGAAGTCTGGAGATTGCTGGGCCTGCCTTCCTCTAAAGGCTGGAGGAGTTTTCTGGAAGGGTTTGTTTGTTGCTTTGGTTTAGTGATTTCTGATTTTGCACGCCGTCCTTTGAAAGGAGCCTTTCACTTCATCTCCGAGCATTCAGCTCCCCCAAACACATCTCCTTTTAGCTTCTGCCTCAAGCTAAATTCACCCTCACCTCCAAGCTCCTGCCTACACGTGTGGTCTGTTTGTTCCCAGTTCCCTTCTGCTGGGAATTCCCTTCTCCAGCAGTCTGGGGTCTCTGTTTGGCCAGGAGGTGATTTCGGGAGCTGGCACAGAGGATGGATGCTGGATTGGATCACAAGGCACCTGGAAATGACCACCAAAACCAACCCCACTCCAAATCTGAGGCCAGATGCTGATCACAAGGGTGTGTAGTGACAGGACACGGGGAATGGCTTCAGACTGAACAAGAGCAGGTTTAGATGGGATATTGGGAAGGAATTGTTCCCTGGGAGGGTGGGCAGGCCCTGGCACAGGGTGTCCAGAGAAGCTGTGGCTGCCCCTGGATCCCTGGAAGTGTCCAAGGGCAGGTTGGACCATGATTTCTGCCTTGATTTGTTAGAGGGTTAATAAAACATCTTTATAAAATAGTTTTCTTTGGCCACACCCTGATTTCTGCAACAGATTCTTTAGCACTGACAAAACCTCCCCAATCCACTGAGCAGCACAGCAGTGCCAAGAGACTGAGTGAGAACAAGGAAAACACAAGTCTCCTTTGCAGCAGAGGCAGCAATTAAAAATCCATATCCTTACTATGAAAAAGATGAAAAAAAAAAAAAGGTATGTATTTCTTGTCTGTAATGTCCCATTGGGCTTACTCAGCTACACAATATCTAGAGGAAATCACTGAGAATGCTGATAAGGCAGCACAGGGGACATGCCAAAAGCAAGCCAGGGAAGTGCAATTCAACATCTCACGCACAGGGCTGGCTCCAGAGGGTCAAAGGATGGGAGAGAACCCGCTAAGCTGCAGTAGCAGGAGCTGGCAAGTCTTCCAAGGAAACTTCCAGAGCCTTGTTTGAGAAATTCCTCCTTGTCAAGTTGTTGTTTGGGTTCACTTGCTCACAGCCTGAGGGCCTTTACGGTGGCCTAGAGCTACTGGATCCTCCTATGCTCGTTCTGTTGTACAAAGCTGGTTCCCAGGTATTGCTGTAAAAAGCTCTTTTCCATGTATTGCTGTACAAAGCTGGTTCCCAGGTATTGCTGCCCACAGGAGAGCTCGACAGAGACCTGACCTTGCGCTTGGGTGCCTGAGCTGGCTCCCACAGCTCACACCTGGGCAGAAGCCACCCATCCAGAGAGGTCATTGTGGATGAGTGAGCCAGGCACAGCATCCCCATCCCTGCTGAGCGTGAGTGCCCGCTGAGAGCCTGCCCGTGCAGCGGCTCTGGGAGAGATCCAAAACAGCACTCAGGCTCCAAAGTGCAACTTCTGCAGACTGCTGGCGCCTGTGCTCCTGAGAGCAACCCAGGAAAGCTCTGCCTGCCCTCCTCAGCTACGTCAGATGCTCTAAGTGCCTGCAGCTCCTGGGGAACGCTTCCTGAGGCGCCGCGAGGTCTGGCGCCTTTTCGTGCCCCAGTGCCCTGGGTGGCTCAATTCCCTCAGCTGCTCCTTGCCTCCTTGTCCAGAAATCAGGTGGGGCTTTTGTCAGGAAGACCTTCAAGACCCAGTTTCCCAGGCATGATGTAGCCAGCAGAAGGGAACTCTCAGAAGTGCTTGTAGGTATTTACCATCAGCGAGTCAGGGACCCCTTGTCCAGTACCCAGGCACAGTCACTGTTCCCAAGGTAAAAACCTCAGTTCAGCACCAGGAATTCTGCACTTCTGGTTACACACTGGATCAGCCTTCAGAGGCTGGGCAGAGCATGTTTTTCTCCCTGCCCTTCATGGCCTCAAGTTTCTCAGAGCACTCTGTGTCCAAAGGTCCAGAGCCATCTTCCAGGGAAGGGCTCTCGGCACCCGGTGAGTATTTAAAGCAGAGGGGTGGCTCATCTCCCAGGTATATTTTCGCTGACAAGACTAATTTAGATGTTGATGTCAAATGTGTTACCTAAGGCCAGAAGCAAACACTTTGTGGCCCAGTCTGAGTTTCACAGTGAGGCATTCAGAGGTCCCTTTCTCCTGAGTATTTCCCACTGGCTGATGTAGGAATCTCATCATCAGTGTACAGGCTAAGTGCACTCGAGTCCTTCAAGTCCTGGTCCTGAACTATTCCTCTCCAGTGTAAAGGGAATTTAAGGCATTTAACTCACTAGAGAGCATTGCGCCTTTGAGAATCAGGTTCTAATCCTCAACCCTCCTCTGCTGTTAATCCCAAATCTCCTTGAGATCCGGCCCTCTCAGAGTTCAAAGTCCCCGATCCAGGATTTCACCCTAGTTAACTGTTAACTTGCATCTCCCTTTGGCCATGACCTTTGGTCAGGTGTTTGCAGTCTCCTGAACCACACTGAACACTCACCTCCACAGGGGTGCTGTATAAAGCATGACGTAAGCCTGGGACAGGGGCTGCAACTTCCTTGCGGCATTCATTTCCACAGTGGAAAAAGAAATAAAACACGAAAAAGGTTCTGCTCGCTGTGACTTTCCCCATAGCAAATTCCTGACACCCAAAGCGTGCCAGGAAACGGGCTTGGAAACAGGCAGTTTGTATAAAAAGCAGGGTAAATTTTCTAGGGGCTTTGAGATTCCCCTTAGCATTTTGCCCACTTTTTTGTCACAGGACAAGGGGGAGGCCGTGTGGCTGCACAGAACCCCCTTCTCCACACTCACACACAGCAGCTGGACCCATCCCTGTGACCGAAAAATCATCAGATTATTTCTTCTGCCCATTGAGCAGGAAGAAGAGAGGTGGTTGTTATGTTAAGGAAAAAACTTAGCTATTTAATAAAGAAGGAACTCACGCAGTAAATTCAGTAGATACTTGTTTATTCTACTGTGTATTTTAAGTCCAATCTCGCGAAAATAGACGGACAGCATTACATATGTGGTAATGATAAACAAACCACACTGCAACGGGACTTTAAGACAACATTTAAAGGTTGCTTTTTGTTCCCTGGAATTTGGGAAGTACTGCCAACACATAGCTTACCCAAATCCTAAGAGGAAGGGCTGAACTTTCATTACTGATTATACTTAGCACAGCACTTGTACTTGAATTCTTCACCTCCACGCGCATCCTGTTCCTCCAGCAAGATTTCCTCACACGCTGTTATTTATATTTTGAAAACGCTTTATAACATTATATTTTTTTTTTCCCCCCCTCTTCATTCTCTGCAATGTTTTTTCCTTTTCCTGAACGGCAGCGGTGTTCAGGGCTCCGGGACACACCCTGCAGAACACAACACCCGAGCGGGGGGCACACGCCCTGCGGAGCAATGCGCTCCCTCCCATCCCCAGCCCACCCCGCTGCAAACCGTGAATAAAAACCCCGGGGGGAAATGGGCTGGGGTGGGCGCTGCCACACAGCATCCCAAACAAGAGCCACGGGTCAGCTTTTGGTTCTGCTTTTCACACAGCTCTGTAGCAGAAGGGGCACGAGTGAATAAGCGCTGCGCGTTCCCAAGAGTCAGGGCGCATTCCCCGCGGATGAAGGAAGCACGGCTGACCCAAGGATGAGTGTGTGCACCCGGCTTTACCTTGGGCAAACAACGCTGCTCATGACACAGTCACAGCACCGACCGTGAGCTCCCAGTGCAAGGGCTGTGGCAGGAGCCCAGAGGCTAAAACGGAACTCAGCCGTGTGTAAGGAACCCCAAACAAAAGAGGAAATCGTATCAATGAGTGTTGTACAGGACGTTAGGTCACCCCGCTGAACAGGTGAGGGTTGAGGTTACACTTATCTGGGAGAGAGAAAACTTTGAGATGACAAAACTGAGACAAGTAAAATTCATAGAATTCTGGAATATGATGAGTTGGAAGGGATGTTCCAAGCTCCTGGTCTTGCACAGCCCCAAAATCCCACCTGAGCATCCCTAGAGCGCTGTCCAAGCTCTCCTGGAGCTCTGGGGCCGTGCCCATTCCCTGGGGAGCCTGGGCAGTGCCAGCACCCCCTGGGGGAAGAACCTTTCCCAAAATCCAACCCAAACCTGCCCTGGCACAGCTCCAGCCCTGCCCTGGGTCCTGTCCCTGTCCCAGGGAGCAGAGATTGGAGCTGCCCCTCAGGAGGACGTTCCAGCAGAGCTCCCCTCAGTCTCCTCAAGGCTGAATTACCAAAGATTAATATAAACTCTATAAATTAACTTTATTAATGCGAAGTCAAAAAGTAAAAATAGCCTATCAACTGGAGAGGAAGAACATCCCAGAAACCTGGACATGAATAATTTTACCTGCATAAACAAATTCATTAAATAAATAAATAACCAAGATGATGATTCAAATAAAGCAGGTTTTTGGCCACTATTTTTTTTATAGGAAGGAGGTACCAGTTTTGTTGTTGTGAGGCATTAGTCAGGAATTCAGATAGACTCATCCATGATCTGATTTATCTGTAAGAAAGTGATCTGGAATGAGGAAAATGTCCTTTTTTGCAAGAATTGTGAACATCAACTGAAGGGATTTGTTTGCTAATTTAGAACTGAAGCTGATCTTACTCTGTAGTCTTGGGTGATTCAATTCATCCTCATGCTTTGGTTTCTTGGTTGTTAAAGAGCTCTGAAAATACTGGTGTACAGGTTTCCGAGTAGCAGCTTGGCTCAATGAACGCTCCCAATGCAATTTGAAGAGAAATGATAGTTTAATGTCTACTGTTGTCAGAAGTTGTTTGTTTATTGCTCCCATGAGAAATAAAGTTAACTTTTCCATCAGTTATCAATATCGGTTCGCTCATTCCACTTCTAATGCGGGGACAACCCCCTGAGATAAAACCCTTTGCTTCTGGTTCCCATTCTAACACACACCATGAGCTCAGCCGCCACACCCAGCTGGACTGGGGACAAATTCCTGCTCTTATCTGCGGCTCCATAGAAGCCTAATGCAATTAAACAACATTGTGACGAGGGTCTTATCTCAGGGCATTAACTTCTTCCCTTGGCAAGGATGTGAGCGAGCTGGACCCAAGTGCAAAGCTGCTCTGAGCCCACTGCTTTCTCCAATTTGACCTTTCAATGGAAAATAAAATCCCCACAAGCTGAGCCCTCGCGGCGCTGCGTTCTTGAGACTCGAGCCTGCAGGAGGAGAACTCTTCAAGGCCACCTCCAGATTTATCTACTGTACAAGTGAAGAGCTTCTGTGACCGCCTCAGCACTCCTGAGAGAGCTGATGGCTCTGCACAAGACAGTTAATAACAGCTAATGATGTGGGGGCCTTGCCAGGAGCACTGCTTGTGTAACCACCTCGACGGGCACTGTTTGTTTTGGTTTTTTCCACTACGATCCTCCCCCCTGGCCATGCCTGTGCAATCGCTTGACCTCAGGAGGGATGAGAATTGTCTCATTAATTTCACTGGGTTGCTCAGTTTTGGAGCACAGTGCAAAGTGCAGCAGGATTTCTGTGGCAGATCTGTCAGCAATCTGCTGAATGTGCTCGCGCGATGTGGTCGGATAATTTAGGTCTGATATAAATATTTAAAAAAAACAAACAAAAAACCTATTAGGTATTTTTATCTATTCCCTGGGGTCTTCTGGGGAATAATGCTGTGTTATCTCATACTTGGGATTCTTCCAGTTTAGCTTTTCATATTCCCAGCATGAATTATTGTCTCTTTCTTTGAATGAAAATGGTATTGATCAATAGCTCTGACTCTTCAGTAGTTTCCCCCTGCTTGCTTCAATCTGAATTTCCTTTTTAACCAGGTATGGGCCTAGTTTCTGTGTGAAAGGAAAAAAAAAAATGGAAAGATGTGCATCTCTAAGTAAGGAAATTATGACAGCAGGAAGAGGAGGAAGGTGGAGAATCAATTAGGAATGCAGTATATTGCATATTCAGATTGCTGTCATTTCGCTCTTTCTCTTGCCCTGATTTTAGACTTAAAAGGCAGGAATAGTTGCATTTTGTTCCTGCAGTGCAGTCTAACCTGCACTGCATGTGAGTGACAGCGACTCTGAACACAGCAGCAGTCACACCAGCTGCAGCAGAACATCCTGACGGATGCTGGTGACAGAATTATGGCAAGGAACGGGGATGGTGCTTGGAGCAGTACAGGATTAGCCTCATGCATGGCACTGAACCTGACAGGGATGCAGCCAGAAAAAGGAAATGCCAGGAAAAAGGGTGAAGGCAAAAGGGAAAGCTTGGGGAAATGCCTCATCTAACAAACGGGGAGCTTTTTCTAACTTTAATCCCTTATCTCCAGTAAAATTGCAAAAAAAAAAAAAAAATTTCAAGAGCAGGTAAAAAGCTGTGCTGGCCCTAAAGGAGCTTATCATAGAATAACGGAATGGTTTGGGTTGGAAGAGACCTTAAAGGTTATCCAGTGCCTTCCCCTGTCCCAGGCTGCTCCCAGCCTTGGGCACTGCCAGGGATCCAGGGGCAGCCACAGCTGCTCTGGGCACCCTGTGCCAGGGCTGCCCACCCTGACACAGAACAATTTCTTCCTAATCTCTAAACTTAAAGGGTGCACAAGGATGGAGGGATGGGTGCTCTTCCTTCCTTTGGGGGCACTTGGAGGTGTGAGACTTTTCCCTGTCTGTCACCGCGGCTTGGCTCTGTCTCCAGACACAGCCCGCGGTGCAGCCACCGACACTCTCTGGTGTTACTGTGATGCTGAGAGAGCAAAAGATGCCGGACAAAGCCTGAAACACCTCCACGCTCCGGTCTGGAGCCCCAGGAGAGGCTGAGGGAGCTGGGAAAGGGCTGAGCCTGGAGAAAAGGAGGCTCAGGAGGAACCTTGTGGCTCTGCACAAGTCCCTGACAGGAGGGGACAGCCGGGGGGGGTCGGGCTGTGCTCCCAGGGAACAGGGACAGGAGGAGAGGGAACGGCCTCAGCCTGGGCCAGGGGAGGCTCAGCTCGGACAGCTGCAGGAATTTCCCCATGGAAAGGGAGCTCAGGCACTGGAAGTGCCCAGGGAGGTTTGGATCCCCATCCCTGGAGTGTCCCAGGAAGGGCTGGAGGTGGCACTCAGTGCTCTGGGCTGGGGACAAGGTGGGGATGGGCACAGGTGGGACTCGATGATCCCAGAACTGTTTTCCAACAGAAGCAATTCCTCGATTCCGTGCTGCCAGCGCCCTGCGGGGCTGAGCGAGCACCGAGCGGAGCCCGCAAACTGCGGGAGCCCCGCGGGCCCTGGGGCCGCCCGCACCCGGCACCCCTCACCCCGCATCCCGCATCCCTCACCCCTCACCCCGCACCCCGCACCCCTCGCCCCGCACCCCTCGCCCCGCACGCCGCATCCCCGGCGCGCTGCCGCCGCTCCCGTAACCCGGCGGCGGAAGCCCCGGCCGGCCCGGCCGCCCAATGGGCTGGGGCTGCGCGGCGCCGGGGCCGGGGCCGGGCCCGTCACTTCCTGGCCCTGCAGCCGCCGGCAGCGAGGCCACAGCCGGGGCCGGGGGCGGCGGCGCCCGCAGCCCGCCCGCCACCACCACCGCCACCACCATGCCCTTTGACTTCAGGAGGTGAGTGTCGCCGAGAGTCGCGACAGAGCCCGCCCGCCCCGCGGGGACCGGCCGCCACACCGCCCCGCGCCGCTGCCCGCGCCCACGGGTGCGCGTGGGATGGAGGGAGGGAGGGAGGGATGGAGGGAGGGATGGATGGATGGATGGATGGATGGATGGATGGATGGATGGATGGATGGATGGATGGAGCGATGAAGGGAGGGATGGAGGGGTGGAGGGATGGTGGAGGGATGGAGGGGTGGATGGATGGATGATGGATGGAGGGAGGGATGATTGGGTGATGGATGGAGGGATGGATGGAGGGAGGGATGGAGCGATGAAGGGATGGAGGGATGGATGGATGGATGGATGGATGGATGGAGGGATGGATGATGGATGGATGGATGGATGGATGGATGGATGGAGGGATGGATGGATGGAGTGCACTCAGGCGGTGCCCAGCTCCATAGTGCGCTTCCATCGAGCCCAAGGGCATGTGTTGCGGTTTGGGTTTGCCCGGGAGCAGCGGCACCTTCGGGGTGGTGGATGCGGGTGCTGGGGTGGAGGTGCCGGGCTGCTGCTCCTCCCGCAGGTGTCTGGGGTCTCTCTTTTTTGGTGAGAGGGGTCTCTTTTTGTGGTGGGGCTCCTGCAGCATCTTTAGAAGGTCGTGGTGCGGCTCCCATTGCAGCCTTAGGGCATCATTCCTTGCAGTGGGGTTCCCACGGCAGCTTTAGAGGGTCATTTCTTACAGTGGGGTTCCCGCAGTAGCTTTAGGAGATCACAGTGGGGCTCCCGCGGTGGTTTTAGGGGGTCACTACTTAGGATGGAGCTCCCAGGGCATCTTGAAGGCGTCACTCTTTGCAGCAGGGCTCCCAGGTTGTGCCAAAGCTGTGCCACGTGTCTGATGGCTGGGGAGCGACGTCCACGCCTCCACCTTTGGTTTTGCCATTTTGAGCAGGTGCGAACTGTAGGGTTTGGCCTTTCTGTGCTGCTCCTTCATCCCCTGGGCCGTGTCAGGTACCAAAGCAGAAGTGAGAAAACCCCTCTGACCTCACTGCAGCCAAAATAGCAGCTGTGGGTTCATTTTCTTTTTTGAGCTGTTCTTGAGCCAGCAGTTCTCACCTTCCCGAGTTCAGAGGTGCCAAGGGCAAGACGCACAGATGACTTTTCTCATACAGATTTTACTACAACATAAACATTACAATAAAAAAATACACACATTTTGGGGAATATGCAGTTAACTGCAGTCCTTTCCACGTGGGATCACCATGACCCCTCCATGTGCACCCCCTTGAGATGGGAAGCGGTGAGAGTGCAGTGTTTTAGTTCTCCCAAACACAAAGTTGTGCATTATATTTTTACTGTCATTCTAAACCAGGCCTCTCATTTATGCAGGCTAACAGGGTCCTGTGTGATCCACGGGGCATTGTTGAACATGGAGGCAGTTGCTTCTGAATGAAAACTCGCTGAAGCTGGAAACAGCATCTGCTGGATCATGTGGGATCCGGGGCCCAGAGCCTCGTTTCTGCTTTTGTGTAAAATTTGATAGAAAAATTCTTCCTTGGAGACACTCTGCCAGCTGCGAGTCCTATTGCCATCCATTTTCAGACTTGTAAAATACATGAACGATGAGAGATCCTGGGCTGTGGCTGTCACTTTGTACTAGCAGATAAAGAAAATGTTATTTCTCTTGTCTTTGAAAATGCGATTTCTGTTGGGTCTCAGAATATGTGTGTGGAAACACTGGCTCACCAACAGCATAATCATCTTAAGAGACAGCACTAGTGCTTCACTTTGGAATGGAACAAAGATGTTCAGTAAGAGCTGAATTGCAGGGTTTGTGTTAATGAGTTATAAAAACAGAGACATCGGTTCAGATCTGCATTTTAAAGATTCACAATTACAAACAACCTCTTTGTCATTCAGAGTGGAGGATTAGGAGTAGACACTTCAAAGCTCTTTCTCAAATAACGTAAGCTCACTGAACTTCAGCTTTTCTGCAAGGATGAATTTTTCAAGAGCTGCCATTGATAACAGGAATTTCATATCTAAAGTACAGAGCAGCTATTGTCACGTGCAGCAAACCACTTTCCTGTTTTAGAAGCATGAGCAGAGTTCAGGACCAAAAGGTTTGCAAAGGTTAGATCCCTTTTTAGCTGTTGTGGGTTTTGTTCATAGTGCAGGCAGCAGAACGAAATCTGCTGAGGCTGGAAAATTTTACACTTGTAGGTAAAGTGTGATGCACATGTTAAAAAAAATGCACAGGTACCTCCTGACGACTCTAGAACATACAATACAAGGCTCTTGGAGAAGTAAGGTCACCGCCTTGAGTAGGTTTCTGAATGAAGAAATGACATTGTCGCCACGAAAGTTACGAGGTTTTTCTCTCAGAGCATTCAGCTGGATGTTCCCTTTGGCAGGTGCACTTTGGTACCCTGTCTTTTACATGCCTGTGTGTGAGCAGAGGTGTGGGTTGTTAAGAATCTTTTAGAAATGCTCCCTGCGTGTCTTCTAGAGTCCAAAATTCCGTGTGGAAAGGTGTTGTGTTCTTCTGGAGGCCACGCACTTCACGTCTCATCTGAAGGAATTCTGTCCTTAGCTGCTCTGCCAAGGACATTTGGGGAGGCAAGGTTTTGTTTTTGTATCCTCCCCTTTCTTAGAGCTTTATTTTTGGTATTTTAGGGTGGCAGGATGCTGACAGCTGGCACCAGGTGTAGAGAGGAGCATTGCAGACCAGCTGGAAGGTTAGGCTTTGAGCTCTGTTTCCACACAAAGCAGCTCAAAGAGGAATCCAGACCTCATCTGGAGATGTTGGAGACACAAATGACAAGTAATTAAAACAGCTCAGGACCAAAAATGTCCCCTGTTCTTCACCAGCTAAAAGTCAAAGGAATAATTTACTTCCATGAGACTAAATCTCTTTGCTCTGTCTTAAACTTAGCTAGATTGAAGAACCAAAATTGCTTAAAAATCTTCCTTGGAAGTTGTCTCCATCAGTCAGTCTGATATGGAAGTAACTTGGTTTGTTACCTGTGCTTTCTGGTACAACTTTCTTTTTCTATAGGATTTCTGTTTTCTTGGCTTATCAGTGGTTCCCTTTCCTAATTCAAACTGCGTTTAATTCATAAATAAATCAATATTTTCACAGCAATCTCACATGAATAATAATTATTCTGTCTCAAGTATCTTTAGGGTTTTAATAATACTCAGTGTTTACCTAATACTTTTCATTTTTCAAAGCATCTTGTTCAGACTAATCCCTCCAGTCCTGCTGTGATGTTGGTACAGAACCAAGTTTTCAGCTTCCAGCTTGGAGCCTTCAGTACAGGTCTGTTCAGAGCACGTCACAAGACACCAGCCCTCCTACAGAACTACTAAATCAGTTTGTATTTCCAGAAGGCCTGGTTCTTTCTTTTTTAACACCCATTTGGCTGAAAGAGAGAGACAGGTTTTTCCTTTCTTTGCCCATCTCCTTGTTTTTAGAACTCCAGTCGACACAGCAGCTTTGTACGTGTTTGATTGGGGATTTTGAGTTCTCCCACTGGAGCTGAAAGGGTATTTCCCCTTGGAGCCTCTAAGATCCGGTGTCACCCGCACTCCTGCAGCCTCTGAGGATGGTTTTAAGTCATAATTAGATTAAGCTCTAAGCCTGGGTCGTGTTGAGTGGTGTGGTGAGCCAGGCAGAAGGGTTCCCACATGTGCTGTGATCCCGTGAGCAGGAGGCTGAGCTGGTGCTGGGACCTCAGACTGCTCAGGAGATGAGAATGACACAAGGAAAAATGAGAATTACAGCTGTAAAAATGGGGTGACTCCCTTGCAGTGGAGGTGGACGTGGTGGAGAGAAGCATCGCTGCGAGTTCTCTTGACTCTGGTGGCTTTTCTCTGCACCTGCCTATTTGCATGGAAGAGTTCCTGATGGGTTTGTAAGATACTAAAACTCCTGAACCATCTTGGTCACTGTAGTTGGTTAC
This sequence comes from Hirundo rustica, assembly GCF_015227805.2. NCBI lineage: Eukaryota > Metazoa > Chordata > Aves > Passeriformes > Hirundinidae > Hirundo > Hirundo rustica. The sequence continues at coordinate 2,246,888 of NC_053463.1, forward strand.
ACTGAGAAAAACTAAAATAGACCACTCTGAAATCAAGTTTTTGTGCTAATTCTGGCTGATTCACAGTTGTGCCCTGGCCAGGTGTTTGGCACAGAGTGGCAAATATCTGTGAATCCTTATTTTTACGTGTAACTGAGAAATTCAGAATTTATTTCCCGCTGTTAATCATTGTGATGTTTTCATTAGGGTTGTTTTTTTTTTTTTTTTTATTGTTCCTTGTTTGGTTTTGGGGTTTGGTTGGTTTTTTGTTTTCACAGTGTGATAACCTGTATGAAGTAACAATGTGCTGTACCCGGATTTTGAAGGTCATGGGAAAGGAGCCAGGCTTAGAAAGGATTTAGATTTAAATGCTGATGCTAAAGTCGAAGGCAAAAAACTCTTATTCCATCTGCACAGTATGACAGGCCCCCACTGTCAGCTGTTCTTTGGCATGTCTGTGATAAATGATATTTTAGTGTGGGTGTGCTGATTCAGACCCATGGATCATTTTTATTGTTTTGGGACACCGGCAGGTCTTCGCTTTAGTTCCTGAAGGGTTTTTTTAAAATCAAATTTTTCAGTCTTAACCAAAGCTGACACACTCCAGCCTTCCTGCTCTTAGCAAAGGGAGTATGTTTGGTTTTAAATGAGACCTAGGGGTTTTGATGGTGAATGGACAAACTGATGCTCACACCTGTGACATGGCACATTTGTGAAATCAATTCCTGACCGAAAGAAAAATGGGGGGGTGGGAACCATGAAAGACAGTTTTGTTTCTTCTTTTCTGAAGCCTAAAGGCTAAAATCAAGTTATTTGCCTTAAGCTCACAAGTGAATGAGGTGTCTGAGGGGTGCTTAGTTTGGAAAAGCTTTTTCTCTGTAGACTCAAAATCACCTAAAATCTGGTTTGTGCTCATTAATCTGGTCAGGAATCGATTTCACAACTGTGCCAGGTCGCAAGTGTGAGCAGCAGTCTGTCTATTCCCATCACAGCTCAGGTCTAATTTAAACCCAAACGTACTCCCTTTGCTAAGAGCAGTAAAGTGACAACGATTTTGTCCAAGGTATTAATTCCTGTACGCGATTGAGCTGGTAGCTGTCCCTTCCTAAATTAATGACTAGGAGCCGTAGCGCAGGTTTGGGTGGTTACAGATGTACAGAATCACGGAATATTCTCAGCTGGAAGGATGGTGGAGTCCAGCCCCACAGCCTTGGCGCTGTCAGCCGCGTGCTCTGCCGGACTGAGCTCGCTGCAGCAGTAACTGCGTTTCCATCCCCACCTGCAGCCGCGTCTGCCGAGCCCCTTCCCGTTCCCGTTGTGCAATGCCGCAGTAAACAACCCTTCCAAGTGGTATTGCTGCCACCTTACGTAACGACCGACGTGGAGCTGGGTGCCAGGCGGTGCCGTGACTTTACTTTGGCCCCACAGCAGCCCTTTGAGGGCACCTGAGAAATTAATTCTGCAGTCACAGCGGTCAGATGGGCGAGCGGAGCTCCACAGACAGAGTCTGTCGATGTTTGTGCCACAAATAACCGATTATACACGGCGTGCACGCGTGTAAATGTTCCTTCCTGAGTCTCCCTTAGTGCATCATTTCTCTCAAAATGTCATCGGAGTGGAGATTTTTGTCCTGAGTTAAGTAGGGGAATATTAGGATCTGGCTTTGTAGGAAAGTTTTGCATTGTTCCTTCTGAGCTTTAACTGTCCTCCTTTGTTCGGTCCTTGGTGACACAGATGCTTCCTTCATGCCATCATAGTTCATTGCTGTGAGAATGACTGAATCACCCTGTAAACAGAGCTGAGGCGGTGCCACCGGCCTGCGCCGCGAGCTGGGGACGTTGTTGAGCTGGTATTCTGAAGTGTGCTGGTGTGTTTTTTAGGCACGCGGTTCAAATGGTGGAGGTGGTGAGGAAAGAATAGTCTTGCAATGAACGAAGAAGTGGAGAATCATCTGTTTTTCTTGTCTCCCATCCAAGCACAAGCCCTGAAGTGATGTCTAGGTATTCCTGTACAGAGCCAGCTGCTCTCGAAATGGAAAACTTGGACTGCCAAAAAATTAACCACAGCCTTGCCACAATGTACAAAACCTTCCTTATGCTGAAATGCCTGAGTATTTTAGTAGTAAATCTTTATACTGAAGTGTCTGAGTATTTCAGTCATAATCATGGCAGACGCACTCACAGGTTGGCCAGTGCAGCTCACTGAACTGTGTGTGTTTGGATCTTTGCTTTTCTGTTTGGTATTTTTGAAGGATGTTTCCAAATGAGATGTATTTAGTTTAATTCAGAGAAGCCAGAAAGATTGGCATGTAATGGAAGAGCCTTCAAAATGCTTTGAACAGCTGTGTTACTGCTGACAGGATTTCAGGAGGTCATCATTCCTTAGTGTTTATTGAACAATTCTGTCTTCAAGCAGATCACTTGGCTTCCAAATTGTCCCTCTCTGTAGACCACTGTGTGCCCCCTAAAACATCAGTGATGTAAATGTGGCTTTGTTTTCTGATAAAGGTGAAGCCTTCAGGCGCTGCTTGGATTCTGTGTCACTCCAAAATGAAAGGTGGCCCAGCTGCACTGAAATCTGAACGTGGCTGCTGCATTAGAACAGGTTGTATCTGGACCAAAAACCAGTGGTAAACATGCAAGTTGCAGCTCTTCAGTCTGTATCAGTTATGGTTTTTTAGTGGGTATCCATACAGATGTTTTTTGGAAATTGTGTCAAACCAGGAACTTGACTTGGAAGCTGGGTGATGCAGAAGAGTTGTACTTGGCTTGTAGGTAACACAATGACGTGCAAATAAAAATCAGGGCCGAGTTGTAGAAGCTTGTACAGAAATTCTTGTCTTCTTGGATTGGAATTTAAATAGCAGAACCTGAGCTGCTCACTGAGGAGTTGCTGATAGTCTGGAAAAGTATTTATATTTTAATTCCTTGTATGGGGTAAGAGTTTCTTTTACTAATATGGAGAAATCTCGCTCTGCAGTAGGTATGGATTGGCCTGTGTGCTTTTCAGAGAAGCCTTATGAATATGGAGCTGGTTTTTTCCACATATTCCTCTTTCCCCCCCCTTTTTTTTTTTGATTCCCCACATGTTGTATTGGTTCATGCTCTTTCCTGCCAATCTCTGATTTTTGTGCTGAGCAAATGCAGCTGGGACTTGAACCAGAAAGCGGCTTCCCCAAATAAAACCTGCACGTTTCTGATGCCAAAATAGCTCTTCCCAGATCTTGTTTCAAGGTGTTCAGCAGTGCAAGGCAGCAGCAGAGCCTCAGTGTTTTGTGATTCCTGGAAGCTGGGGGCAGGACTACAGTACAGCTCTTTTTTCCCTTAGCTCTCTGGTTGTGTGTAGGTAAATTCTTAGAAATCGCAGTCCAGCTTTGAATTTTGCTCAGTGTCTGCTGCAGATCAGGACTTTGGTTTGTTTGTGGGGTGGGAATGAGGCAGGAGGTCGAGAGCCCTGAGCTGGCAGGTGTCTCGTGGGGAAAAGGAGAAATGTGCAGGAACAAGGGGATCACGAAGGGTGGAAGGGCTGGGATGTGCTGGGGAGCTGCAGGAACAAGGATCTTGGAGTTGAAGGCTCTGGCCAGGAAGGGTTACAGTCGGCTTCTGGCATTCAGGTATCTGAACAATCTGCTTCGTTTGGGGAGCAGCCATGTATGTTTAATGCTCTTCCCCATTCTCCCTGTTCTCCAGAAAATGCTGCTCCCACTCAGGAGTACAATGGCTCTTAGAGTCCAGCAAAGGGCTGGATCCCTGCAAATACCAGTCCCCTTACTTGAACATTTTTTCTTCATGACACTTTTCTCCTGTTTTGATGAAGAAGCGGAGTGTAATTTGCTCACTTTATTAAAAATACATTTCTCTTCCATCCTTCATTTTGACACCTGCTTCACTGCCTAAAAGGAAATAAAATGCTTGCTGGCAAGACTCCACCTTTGAGTATTTGTGATTATGCTTTCCCCCTTCTCCTAATTGCCTTTGGAATGTGTTTGAGCCTAACATTTTATTTTGAAGGAAGAAGAAAAGTGATGTACCGCTTCCTGTCTTCCATCCTTCAGTGTCACCTAAAAAAAGTAGCTGCACTTTTGGCATATTGCAGCAGTACAATTGCTGTGTATATTCCCGAGAGAATGAGCTTGATATGCCCTGGAAGAATAAAACCACAAAATTTGGCTCGTGGTTGACAAAAAGGTGTTCTGCAGGACAGCACAGCAGAACCGCAGAGAGGGCAGAAGGGAGGGAAAAATGAGAACTGGATCCTTGGAAAGGAATCAGTTTAAGTGGGAGCAGAGTGTATGAATTTTCGTGCCTTTTTTTTTTTCAGCAGCTGCTGTGAGGATTGAAAGTGTTTTGTCCTAGAAATAAATGGGTTTGTTTTTCTGTCCCTATGCAGATCCTGTACCTGCTAAGTAACCAGCAGGCCAGGTGACATAATGGGCTCAGGCTGGTGCCTCCAAGGTTCTCTCAGCCCCTTTCCCTAAATGTCCACTTACCCAAAGGCTGGATTATATAATTAATGACAGCCCTCCTGGCCTAACCTTGTTTTCTTGTTCTCAGTACTCCTCCTTGTTTCAGACACTTCCTCTGTTAGTTTCATTATGTTCTTGGAGCTAGGATTAAGAGGGAGGAGCTGGCTGGCAAGGAAACCTATTCCTGCATTTCACTCCTGGCTTTGTAAGTGTGGAGAGTCAGCAGGTCAGAAATAAAAAAAAAAATCCTGTTTGCTTTGAAAACTGGTGTGATGTTGTGAGTGAGAAGTCAGTCATGCAGCATTTGAAAAATTGCAGTCTTCACCTGCTTGCAGTCCAGACAAACTGGTTTAGAACTCCATCAGCCCCTCCACCTCCCCTGCCTGGCCCTTCTCATATCAGAGCTCGCTCAAAGTAATTGAGGATTAAAGAGTTTCCCATGTAATTCGGAAGCCTCGAGAGTTTGTCCCGCATAGCTGAGGTTCTGCAGCGTGTGCTCGTGTCCCATTGTGTGTAAATGAGGACTGGCTGATTGCTTCATGATGTGTGCATTATCCGCGGGTGCTCATCTTATAAAATGTGTTAATGACTGCCTGGTGTTTACAAGTATCGGCTTATTGCTCCGGCTTTGAATCTGTATCTGCACCTCCAGCTCACACTCGGGGCCAGGCTTTGGTGTTTGTGTGCTCAGTGTTTATTTTCTGTGTGAAACTGCGATTAGCAGGAGCACTTATCTGACTTTGCACATGCCTCCAAGTTTGTGTCCCAATTCACAAAAACCATCGAGACTGTTCGCAGACGGCTCTCCTGGTGCTGAACCGAGCTGGGCTCTTGTGGAGCACGTCCGGTTTGTTTTCCTAAAGCCACCTTCCTGCCGCTTTCCTTGAACAGACCTTCAAAGGATCAGAGAATCACAAAATGTTCTGAGCTGGAAGGGACCCCCAAGGGTCAGTGACCCAGCTCCTGGCCCTGCACAGACCCCCCAACAATCCCAGCCTGGGCACCCCTGGGAGTGTTCTCCAAGCTCTCCTGGAGCCTTGGTCAGTGCCCCACGACCCTCTGGGGAAAGAACTTTTCCTGATATCCGACCTAAAATCCCCCCAGCACAACCCCAGCCATTCCTTCAGGCAGAACCTGGAGCTTTGCTGGTTTAACTTCAGATACCTGCAGTTTTCCCATCTGCAGATTCCCACGTGCTGCAGGAGAGGTGGGCAGATGTTGCCGGGTGCTGCTGTGCGAAATGAAGGAGCTGAAGAGGGAACGTTGGATTGAGCGGAGCAGGAACGACGCGGTGGGTCAGCTCTGGGAGCAGAACAAACTGGGCTCTGCTGGCTCCCACTGCTCAGCCCGGGGGCAGGATCACAGCCTGGCCCTGCCACAGCTGTCCCGAGCTGCTCTCTGCGTGTCATGTTCTCCTCTGCCAGCAGACAGGAAACGCAGAAATGTCGTCTCGGCAAAGAATTAGCAGAATGAAGAGCTCAGAAGTCAGTAGTTCCTATTTTCTGCCCCTGCTGCTGACTTCCTACCGTTGTTTTCCCGTTCATCTAAAGGGATTTCACCTACTTGGTTGGACTGGGAGGAGAGTGATTGATTTTATCGTCATTGATTTCAACCTGTGCTAGGTTGTAGGAGCTAAGTGTTCTTGCAGAGTTGTCAGAACATTGGGTGGGGAAGAAAAACAACCCAAGAAAGGATTTCAGAATTAAATAAATCTTGAACTAGTATTTCTCAATGAAAAGGGAAAAATTAATGCTTTCTATACACATGTAGAGTGAGGTGTAGAGAATAAGGCAGCTCTACTTCCTCACCTGTTTTAGAACGAATATATTATGTGTATAGATTCTTCTTTATTTGCTAGGTTTGCAGAGCAAAATTGGAGATTTTTTGCCCAGCACAGGTACAGCAAGGACCACAGGAATGGAAAATGCAGAGGACATTGGAACTCAACCACTTTCAGTGTCAAGTAAGAGAGGCTTTGCTTTAGAAGGACAGGCTTTTCTTGATGCCTCCCAATTAAAGCCCATCCTTTCCTGGTTCACAGGCTTGCTCCAAAGTGCAGGTCTGACTTTTTTTCCTGTAGCAGCTCTCAGGCAGCTGGGGCACATAATCCAGCCCAGGGCACTGCTGAGCAGTCTGTGTGCCTTGCCCAGGGTTCTTTTAATCCCCTCCTCAGCAGCAGTCCGGTGATGCCCAGCCCCTCTCAGGGTCACTGAGCAGAGGGGAGTTGTGTCCTGCTCCTGCCTTTTCTGTGTCCCAGATCCCAGCTGCTCTCCAGGGCCATCTTTACTCTTTTACTTCACATATTCCGTCCTTAGGCACACGGAATGGGATCTTTCAGGCCATCTCTGCTGTTTCACTGCTGAATAAGTTCAATTTAACAAGTAAAGAGGTTAATCCTTTTATCTCTGGTGTTCTGGGGATGGTTTCAACGATTGTGAGCAGTAAAACTCCCCCAACTACTTCAGACAGGCGTCTGGGATTTTATTTTTTAAGTAAATGGTATTTTGCTAATCAAAAGGGCGCCGTGTGTGCAAACCTGACACAGCTGTGCTGTTTGTTCTACCTCTGTATTTCCCTCAGCTTGAGCTGTCACACTGAAGGCTAAATTGTTGGCTTTACATTCATCCATTCTACAGAAGGAACAGCTTTGCTTTTCAAGATCTTACCACGAGTGTCTGATGTGCTTTGTAGGAGGGAATGAAGCCAGGAAAATGTGTTCTGATGGAAGTCCCTGCCTGCCTTTGGAGGAGGGAGTCTGTGTCTGAGCCTGCTTGGTTTTATTTACAGCTAAATGGCCGCTGGAGAAGTTAAAAGCCACCTGATGGCCTGTGCTCCTCAGCTGGTGTCTTGGGCTCGTGGTGCCCAGCAGCTCTGTTGACAAAGCTGGGATGAATTGTCCCAGAGTCATTGTTTGGGAGCAGTGACCCGAGGAAACAGAGGAGCAGTTGCCGCCTGTTAAACAACTTGGAAGCTCTTAGCTAAGTGATTGGATTTTTTATTTAAAATCTATTTTTTTTTTTCAGTAACCCTGGGGTATTCTCTGTGCCATCTTAATTTCTCTTATTTTTTTCTTGCCCCATCTCTTTCTCTTTTTGGTCTGTCTCAAGACATCAAGCCTGGGGGCAGCAGTTCCACAGGATGGCTCAGGCTGGGTGGGAGCACAGAGGGTCCCTGGTGCCACCTCCGTGCTCCAGCAGGGCCACCCCAGAGCACGGGGCACAGCAGTGTGTGCAGACACCCCTGCAGTGAGACTCCACAGCCTGCTGCTCTCTGCTCAGGGCTCGGGGCAGGAGTTGTGCGGGGAATTGCTGGGCTCGGTCCCTGCCCGTGCCTCTGGTGCCATTGCTGGGGCTGGGGCAGAGCCTGGGCCCTGCTCTGCCCCTCCCTGCACCCAGGGACACACGGGGACACATGGGGACACACGGGGACACACGGGGACACACGGGGACACACGGGGACACCCAGGGACACCCAGGGACACACGGGGACACACGGGGACACACGGGGACACCCAGGGACACCCAGGGACACACGGGGACACCCAGGGACACACGGGGACACACGGGGACACCAGGGACACACGGGGACACCCAGGGACACCCGGGGACACACGGGGACACCCAGGGACACACGGGGACACCCAGGGACACCCAGGGACACACGGGGACACCCAGGGACACCCGGGGACACACGGGGACACCCGGGGACACACGGGGACACATGGGGACACTCGGGGACACACGGGGACACATGGGGACACCCAGGGACACACGGGGACACTCGGGGACACCCAGGGACACTCGGGGACACCCAGGGACACACGGGGACACACGGGGACACACGGGGACACCTGGGGACACACGGGGACACACGGGGACACATGGGGACACCCAGGGACACACGGGGACACAGGGACACACGGGGACACAGGGACACACGGGGACACCCAGAGACACACGGGGACACACGGGGACACCCAGGGACACACGGGGACACCCAGGGACACCCAGGGACACACGGGGACACACGGGGACACCCAGGGACACACGGGGACACACGGGGACACCCAGGGACACACGGGGACACCCAGGGACACACGGGGACACACGGGGACACCCAGGGACATACAGGGCTGACAGCACACCCAGGGACACCCGGGGCTGACAGCACCCCCAGCCCCTCTCAGCTGAGCTCCTCTCCAGGCTGAGCAGCCCCAGCTCCCTCAGCCTCCCCTGGGCATGGAGATGCTCCGGGCCCTTCCTCAGCTCCAGAGCCACTGCTGGATCTGCTCCAGGAGCTCCAGGTCTCCATTCCTGATCTAGAAGCTACAGCCCGAGTATCTGGTTTACTTCATATTTATGTTTTGGGTGCTGGGCACAGGTGGGGAATGGCATCCCTGGGTGTTCCAGTGCCTGATCACAGACCCCACCGTGCCGGAGCTGGAGGGAGCGCCAGGTTTTTCTCTTGGGCACTTGTAATTCTCAAGCTTTGCTGAGATGACCAGAGAAGCTGCCCGAGAAGTCAGCAGAGCACACAGAAATGCTCCTTGTCACTAAGCAGCATGCCTCTGGTGGGAAGGTTTCTCTAGAAATACCGCTGGGGATTAAAGGCAGGGCGTTCCCATTTGTGCCTCCAGCCTGAATGATCCTGCCCTGACAGCAGGCAGAGCTTCCTCTTGATACCACGAATTCACATGGAAAATAACCAATGTGGCCTGGGTTTTTCCTTCCCCTTCTGCCTCCAGGCTTCACTGATTTGGGGACCAGGGAGAAGGGAAGCTTGGAGACAGGGTGCTTAGAGTCTGCTCTCCCCTTTGTAACACCAGCCTCCTCTGAAGTGTTCCTGGAGAGAGGGAAGGGAGTCTCTTTGTGCACAGTCATCTTTGAATGTCAGATGGACTTAATCCAAGTTATATTTACCGTGACTAAGTTTCTCTCTGCTTCCCATGTTCTCCTTAAAAATGATGAAGTGTTTTATGCAGAGTGGATTCTCGGCTGTAATTGGTATCTCTGCTAAGAGCCTTAATAGTAGCAGCTACTGAATGAATCATAGTCCATAAACTCTTCTGCTGTCTCTAGGAAAGGGTCCTCCAGAGGTGGGGGCAGCGGGAATGTGAGGAAACAGAGCTGTGTGCTGGGCTGGGGGGAGACTCTTCGGAGCCGTCGTTCCAGCTCATTTCTCCTGCACTCAGACATTTCCTGAAGTGGGGCTGAGGCTGCTCATTCTCCTCTTGCTTCACACCTGCCTTGGTTTCCTGAATCGCTACTGCAGCTCCTCCTGTCGTGAAATCAAACCTCAAAACAGAGCCAGTTAGACAAAGCTCGTGGGGAGAGCTGGTTGTCTCTGCACCGGGTCTGTGGGGGGCCCAAATAAAGGGGATGGAACCGACCATCTCTGCTCCCTGGCACGCAGGAAAACAGCAGAAAGGTTCAAGGGGGCAGATAGGAAATGGTGCGAGGAAGAACAGAAGTGACAAATCCCAAGGTTATGTCCTTGTCTCCAGGGAAAACTAATCCTCAGGCGTGGGGATGATTTGTCTCTGTAAAGGCACTTAAATAGAAATTGTATTGGGCTGGATTCACTCATATCTGCATGAAGTAATTAGAGAGGCTTGTGTAACTCCGAGGGATGTGGCCTAAAAATGAATTTGTTTAGGATGTCTAAATGACAGACGCTCTCAAAGAAAAGGCAGTGGATGTTTTCAAGCCTGTTATCAGACAGTCCTGCCTCAAAGGGACTCTTACCAAAAACCAAATGGATGCTGGCATAGGCTCCACTGTCCAGGGCTGTGTTTGGCACCTGCCTTGCTGTCTGTGTATCTTCCACAGGTGTTTCTTTTTGATGTTGCTTTCATCAAAAGCCATCTGGGATTGTTGTTTTGAATGGACGTGCCCAGAAATGCACAGTGCAGCAGTTTTTCTCTCCACCTGAAGGAGAAAACCAGTGTAACAGACAGGGTACTTAATCTTCTTTTGACAAAAAGCGCCTTTTTTTTTTTCAGGACTGAGTTTTTAAAGACTGAATACCCACATGGGCTGCCCGTGTGTCATTTCCTGAGTGACAGGTGCAGCGTGTAACGGTAGAAATTCTCCTTCCACGCTGTAACTGGGTTTACTGGTGAGCGTGTCATGAGTGGACTTTGTGAAGAACAGGCAAGCTCCTTGTCTAGCCAGGAGCTGGGGGGTGTGTGTGTGGAGAAACAGTGACCTCATGCCTTCTCGGCTTCTTTGGGGTTTGCAGCCACGCTCTGACCCCCTTTTGCGAGGAGGAATTGATGGATGGGGGGAACCAGCGGCGATGTGTCACTAGAATTTATCTCCAGTTTGCAGCTCCTTGCTGATAAATGGCGAGGGGAGATAGCAGCTAACGGGCAGAGGGGTAAACAGGGTTTGGTGACTGCTTTAAGCCGCTTCTGTTCCCTGTGCAGTGGCAAGGAAACAGTTCTGGCGTGAAATAGTTCCTCAAAGGCCAACTTTGTCTTCTTTTGGTTTAGAGAGCGGACGTAAAACTTAACACTGCCTAAAAATGCAGTGTTATCTGCTGGGCAAGGTTTAGAGCGAACAAAGGAGAGTGGTTTTGGTGTGACAGCCGTGTTTTCAAAGGGGCTCTGAAAAGACAGACTTATTCCTGCCTTCTGGCTGCCTTGGGAGTGAATTAACTGTGCTGCAGAGAGATCAATTCTGTGTGAGAAGAGGGATCTCCACGGAAATCTGGGCGGTACCTCCCAAATCAGCCTCCCACTGAAGGGCTGGAGAGAGGGGTTGTTGTTTCTTCGTTTCTTTGTGCTGTCTTTCCCGCTGGAGCCCTTGAGTGAGGGTTTTTGTTGATCCAGGAAGCCATCCCAGCCTGGAAAGGTGTATTATTCTTTTTTTCCACCCCATGTCTGTGTGTCATGGTTGTCTTGCCTTTCTCTTTTTCAAGCTGCAGCCCATCTCTTTCCCAGGGAAGTCATGTTTCTTACCAAGAAGGAAGCAATCAGGGGTGGCATTTCTACTGACCCTAAATCTCCTTTTTCAGGATCACAGAGTCGCAGGAACGGGTCAGGTTGGAAAGCACCACACTGGTCCAACCTTTTGCATCCAGACAGTTCTGGAATATCCCCAGCAAGGGAGACTCCCTCAAAGTTGACCTTTTTCTCTCTGTATTTGATATTTCCCCCTTTGTGTAGTTCAGTCACTTCTGCCGTAGAATTGCCAGGTGTTTTAACTTCACGGTGAAGTTCTGTTTCTGCTGGAAAACGCGTTGTCCCTGCAAGTCGCTTCAAGTTTTTTGTCAGTGAAACAAATTGGTGCAGCACCACCAGGCTCGTTCATTCCAAGAGCTCTCAAAGCTACTGATGTGTGGTGGAATTAAGGTAGTTGTTCATTCCACACTGGGCTCGTTGCTGGGAGTGAGTAATGTCACCAGGAATCAGTGACCTCAGCTCCAAATGTGGTATCTGCTGAAAAACAGATGCCACTTCTCCGAGCTGGTGAACAGGGAGGTGGAGAACCAAGTGTTGTTTCGACACCCACATTCTTCTGGGTGAATCACAGCCACGGACCCTTTCTGCTGAGCCAAGATGACAATGGTGGATTTACACCACCACTGACCTGCTAAAAGTGGAATGTCAGCCATGATACTGGTTGGGTTTTTATATATATATATATATTTATATATATATATATATATATATATATATATATATTTAAATCGTCTTTTGACATCAGAAATGTAATTTGTTGTAATGAATGCTCACGGCCTCTAACTTTCAGGACGTGCTGAAGTACCTACAATAGAGCCAGTATGCTTCAAAAAGAATACTGATGTTTCAACATTTGGTTCTCCTGGGGAAAAACGTAATCTGCCTGAAGGACAAAACCATTTTTCCCCAGTCTGTGAGCATTAATTTCTGGAAAGGGACAAAAATTAATCTTTTTTGCTGCTGATTTACAGTGCCCGAATTCTGTTCTGTGACCAAGTGCCACACGAGAATGTGTTACAGTTCTGCTTGATTAACTGGAATCCAAAATACAATCCAAGGGCTCCAGAAGAGCCTTTGCCTGGCCCTTCAGGTAAAACCAGACTTTGCAGAATGGCACATGAGAACACTCCACTGCTGCTCACTCCAGAGCTTCTGCTGTGTCTTTGCAGGGACCCCACACAGGGCATCGGGAATTTTGGGAGCAGGTCAGCCCTGGGTGCCATGGCCAGTGCATCCCTCCTGTCTTTGTGCTGGAAACTGAAGGAGCAATTCGTGTTTTTCCTTCTCTGATATGAGCTCCTTTGGCTGTCAGAGTATCCCTTTGCTACAGGACATTCAAATTTAACCATTGTCTAGTTAGTTCTGCTTAAAAGTTCTTGTTTTTTTTTTTTGTTTAATTGCCTCACATTCTTTGCTTCTTGTTCGTGAAAAACTTTAACGGCGCCTTACAGAGTCGTTAAAAAAGCTCTTTTCAGATTCCAGAGACGTCAGAGAGGATTCTTCTGTTTGGAGGGGTGGAAATCTTCAGTGAAATAATGTATTTATTACTTCATTTCCTGAAACATTTCGGGTCCAAACGTGAAGCTGCTCAGGTGTACGTAAAGCCCTGGCAGGCAGCCCCGCCTGCGGCAGCTCCTGCTGCCGGGAGTGAGCTCATCCTCTGCTCAGGGGGAGGCAGGGGAGGCATCAGCTCTAGAAAAAACCTGCGGTGTTTGGCTCCTGTGCCCTCGCTGCCGCTCGTGCAGCAGGGTCAGAGCTCAGGTGAGAGCCCAGCTGCAGAGCTGCTGGGGCCCAGCACAGCCAGGAGCTGGAGCTGTGCACAGAGCCCAGAGGAGGCTCTGGGATGAGCAGAGGATGGAGCAGCTCTGCTGGGAGAGCTGGGATTGTTCACCTGCAGAGGAGAAGCTTTGGGGTGACACAATTGTGTCTGAAGGGAATCTACAGGACAGATGGAGAGAGGCAATTTCCAAGTGACAGGACAAGGGGGAATGGGTTCACACTGACAGAGAGCAGAGTCAGATTGGATAATAGGAAAAAATCCTTCCCTGGGAGGGTGGGCAGGACCTGGCACAGAGAAGCTGTGGCTGCTCCTGGATCCCTGGCAGTGTCCAAGGCCAGGTGGCCATCGGGGCTTGGAGCAGCCTGGGACAGTGCAAAGTGTCCCTGCCCATGGCTGGCTTTGGAATGAGATGCTCTTTAAGGTCTCTCCCCACCCAAACCATTGTGTGATTCTATGATATATTTCTTTGTGTGATTCTATGATATATTTCTGTGTGTGATTCTATGATATACTCTCTCTGAAGAAAAAATCTGAGTAGCAGCAGCACATATTAGTGTAGGCACAGCATTTGAAATCCTCCTGACACATACTGGCACTTGCAATCCTGTCCATCAGAGGGCTGGAGTTGTGCCCCAGACCTCCCCTAATCACACAAAGATTGGTGAATTCTCTCTTTGAACCTAGCTAGGAATGACCCCTGCTCATCTCTGTGATGCTGTTTTACCAGTCTGTTGACATTCCCACCAGGAAAGTGAGATTTTTTTATTTTTTTTTTGCCCGTGTCCTTTCGAGCCTTGCATTGATAAAAAAGTACCGTGGCATCCTCTCATGTTAGTTATGGGTGTTGGTTCCTGTGAACCCCTGACATTGCCACATGGGCTTTTTTTATTTCTTTGTTTGCAGCCCTGCTCTCCATTGAAAGAAAAGACACTACAGATGTGTCAGGAAATTCCTTTGTTGCACTGATGACAGCCTAATTCTATCTTTAGCCTCATATTCTGGAATTGCAAGGCCCAGCCTTCCCTTTATGAGAACACGTATGACCTGGAGGAAGAACTTTCCTAGCAGCGAGTTTGTTGTTTCCACTCTGAAACGATGCTAATTGATCGGCTCAAAGATAGAACTTCTCCTTACAAGTCTTGCCTTTCTGAGGGGAGGAAGAAACTTGCCGAAATCTGAATATAAACAAGGTGCAGTGGGAAGTGCACATGTGCCCGCTCTGGGGGTGTGAAGTGATGTCTCCCTTCCTAAAGCAGAATGAGCTGCGGGTTAAGGGAGTTCACTGAGGAGCTGTAAATCTCCGCCCAGGTTTCTCCTGGTCGCTCAAGATGACTCCCAGCCTCTGCCAGGGGATGCCCAGGGTGTCTCTGCCCTGGCAGCTGGCAGCTGCAGCCCCTCTGCGCATCCTGCAGCGTTGCTAACACCTTCCACTGCTTTGGGTGCAGCAGGGAGCTGGGAGGCAGCTCTTGCAACAGAGCACGAGGTTCCTCTCTGTTCCCGGGGTACAAATAACTCCTCCGAGTGACCAATGCCTCAGGAACCTGGAGGCTTGTTGGAATTTTTCCTGCAGGTGCTCGCAGGAACGTCTGACCTGAGGGCAGGTAAAACCTGTTCCCCTTTGCTGTGCACACAGCTCCGCTGCCTCCTCCCTCGTGCATTACAAATCATCTCTGGTGCCTATTCCTGTTCTTTTCTCTTCCCAGGACAGTGTAAGTGCTCTCCTGGGATTGCTTTCAGTTCTGGCAGGTAGGCAAGGAGCCAGATGCAAAAGGAGAAAGGTTTTTCTGGTGGAGGCAGATTTTTTTAACCCTTAGGTCTGATAGGAGCTGCCACAAATCCTTATTTCTTGGGGCTTAGGGTCTCCTGGTACAATAACTCTTGTCAAGTGCACAAATTTGGTTGAGATGTTTGCATGATTTGCTTATTTTTATAATTACATGTAATTAATGAAGCCTTCTTTGGGGGTTCCATCCTCATTGCTAGCATTTGATCTCTCTGGTGTCTCACAAACACGCTTTTCCAGCTGTCACTGAATCCTTTACACTTCATATCTTCATGTAACTTGGAGGTTAAATAGAGTGAAGAAGGTGGCTCTTTGTCCTGGCCATGCCATCTCCATCACTCCCAAACTTTGGTGTCGTTTGGGCTTCCCCCTTGCCCTTCTCTGAGTGCATAAACCCCACTGCTGTTTTCCCTAAGAGGGCTCAGACTGAGGAGATTCTATCAGCTGTGGCCAGTATCAGATGCCTGATGAGAAGCTGCCTGGAACCCTGAGGATTGCTGTTCCTTTGCCAGGCTGTGAGCCCTCCTAGCTCAGATAGTGTCTTTTCCAAGCAGTTGATTGTTCTTTCTGCCAGGAGACTTGCACACAGCCAGTCCTTTTTCTTTTGGGCTGGTGATCATTTGGATTTTCTGGCATCACACATCAGTGAGCAAAATCCAGCCAGTGTTTGCCTCTTATCCCAAACTTGTCCTTTGGATTGTTACAGTCATTTCAGCATCTTTGTTACAAGCTTTGACGCAGCTTCCCTCCTTCCCTTCCCTTCTGCTTGGGTCAGGTTCTGGATGTCGTCCTTCAAGCTTCTGCTTTCACCCATAAAACCGTAATCGAGCGCTTTTGGTAGTGTCTCTGCCTAATCCAAGCTTACTTCGGCCAGGGAAAAGTTAATTTATGGTGTTGGGTGTTACTCGGGTAAATGACAATCTCAGAGGAGAGAACTCTGCCTCATATGACATCAGCTTTCCAGTGAGTTGTTTAAAAAGCAGGATTTTTTTTTTTTCCCCTTTAGTGCTGCGATGGGCCATCATTTCAATACCAGTAAATATTTCTGATGGTGAGAACAAACTTCCTTTTATAGTATCCCCACGCTGCCGTTTTTACTGAATCCAGCCCGGAGCAGTTTCCTATTTCTGAGTGTTCGCTCACCCTCAGCAGCTCCCGGTGTTCACGTGCTCTGCCTCCCTCCGCTCCTCTTGCAGCTTTTTTAGCCTTGTTGATCTATTATTGTGACTCTGGCCAGACGACGCCAGCTTGCAGCATTTAATGGGCTTGGGAGAGCAGCAGCTTCCTCTGCCTGTGAGACCATGATCTCATCAGCTGCTTTGGGTTCTTTCACCGTCCTGATGCTTCGGTGGACGTGGAAAGAATGCGAGCGGCGCTTTCCAGATGTTCTCGGGGCAGCTGGAAAACCATAGATGGATTGTTTGGCTGGGGAATCTTGCTGGTCTCTTCAGGAGGCAGCAGTGAGAGGGGTTGTGAGGAGGCAGCTCGTGTGCAGCAGTGCTGTCAGGTGTCTCACAGAGGCTAGTTGGGGTGTTAAGTGGTGGCACAGCGTGTTCAGGGCTGGAGCTGGGCAGCTGGAATATCTTCCTACCTTCTCTCCGTTCCCTCTCTTCCCTGCCCTCCTCCAGCTTCAGCTCCTGAGTGAGGCACGGGATCCATCTGATCTCGTGCAGTTCCTCAGGGTTATCTTTTCTAAAGAAAAGAACAGTGATCTAGCTTTAAAACTCCCAGTAAAAGATTGGATATAGTAGGAGCTGCTGAATGAACACAGGGGCGTTTCATCTTGGTGCGGTGTAGATTGGGAATTTGGAAGCCCTCTCCAGGGCTGGAAAAAGCATCAGCTCTCACCCGCTTGTGGCATATCCAAAAAGGTCTATTTTGAGGGAGAACCGGTCACTTCCTTCTTTAGGGTGGCTGGGTGGGTGTTTTTAATGCATTAATTAATTTTTATTGAGTGATGGAAAAACTGATGTCAGAGCTGCATTGCGGTTGGGCGTGCAGGAACACAAGGTGGTAGGAAATAATACAGCTAACACATGAGGGCAAGGGAGACTTTAACCATGGGGAGTTTAAAATAGCAAAGCTGAGCCCTGTGGATATTAAAAGCTATGACTGAATCAAAACAACGATCTAATATTAAGCTGGGTTTTGCTGGGGGAGGAACAAACCTGTTGGGTTAATTTCTGTTGTTGTATCCAATGTCCAAGGGATGTTTTTTTTTATCCCAACACCTGGATTACTGACTTAGGGGTTGTCTATTTTTGGCTTTGCAGGATACAAATTACAAGGGGCGATATAGGTTGTGTTTCACTGGGTGTTGTTTTTGTCAGACATCTTTATCCAGGAGTCTGTAGAGTATCTTTTTCTTTTTAAAGTGATCTATGAACTTGTCCAGCATGACTTCTTGCCTGGCTGCTCTCACGGTTCAGATTGCACAGATCCACAACAGGGAGGTGGAGGGAAGTGCTTTGGAAATGGGAGCCAAGATAGAGCACAGTTACATAATTGTACAAAAGGAAGGGAGTTTTGGTGGGGTGTTTTTTTTATTTGCTTTGTTTTTCCTTCCCATATCCTCCTGCCTACTGAAAAAATGTTGCTGGAAAGCAGGATGGAAAAATCTTCAGCGTCGTTCATCCCTGTGGGGGCATGAAACGTATTGAAATGTTCCACCTGTTTTATGGCTGGTGCTTTTCCTCTTTCAGGTTTGACATCTACAGGAAGGTGCCAAAAGACCTTACGCAGCCAACCTACACGGGGGCCATTAGTAAGTAACTTCTTTTTGATGTCCTTGCATAGCCCTGGTCTAAAATTAAAGATTGTTTGGCCTCTCTGTCTGCAGGGAGTTTTTTTCAAGGGGTGTTGAGCGTTGGAAAGGGTTCCCTTTGTTGCTGAGACAGCTTGTCCTGCCCATCAACCAGTGGAATAGCTCGTGTGAGTTCAGAATTGCAGCGTCACAGAAGGGTTTGGGTCGGAGGGGGCCCTGAGGAGCCTCCAGTCCCAACCACCGATAGAGATCCACTCTCACTCCCGTGTATCAGTACACAGACTTTGGCTGATACAGATCTCTTGCCTTGGGCCCGTTTTCCTTCCTCCCTGCTCCTGAGGGAGGCTGGAGGCTGAGTAATGCCGTTCCACACGAGGATGTGCAGCGAGCTGGCCGGGCAGAGGGCTGGGTGAGCGCGGATCAGGCTGATCCTGCCAGGCCTGTCGCTCCCCTCCCCGTGCAGCTCTCCTGGCAGGGACTTCCTTTGATCAGGGAGCTGTGCCCCACTCAGCCCTGCTGCTAGATGGGTCAGTAGTCCTGTATGTCATTGCTGACGTGAGTGATGTCACATCCCTTGGTGACAGCACGCAGGACTGAGTCAGTGCCAGTGAATCAGGACACAAAGGAAAGCCCTCTGTGAGCTGGAGAAACTCCTCGCCCTGAGCACCGTCCAACAACAGGCTGCCCGGGCTGGTGGGGAGTCTCTTGTGATGGTTCTGGGTTCTTTTTTCTCTCTGCCAAGGCCTGAAATTTGCAACCTCCAGAGCTGCAGCAGTCTCTGTCCATGGGGATGCTCCAGTCAACCTGCTCAGAGCAGGGGAGTTGGATGGGATCGTCTCCAGAGAGGCCCCTGCCAGCTTCAACTGTCCTGTGCTTCTGGGAAGATAACACATTTCCCTAAATATTTACTCTGAGTCCTCGTCCCCTGAGTTCTCCTGGGCTCTGAATTACTTGTGTCTCAGCTCCCCTTTGGGTTTGCTGAAGTTGTGAACAAAGAGCTTGACTCAAACTGCTTGGGAATTCAGGGGCGGATGAGATTTGGTGTTTGGAAAGAACACTTTGAACTTGTGAGTGATCCTGCCTTCTCTTCTGTTTTGGAAACGAAGAGTTCCCACACTGCCACTGGGCTCCCTTTGAGAATTTGTCTTGTTATGAATCACCTGCAAAAGAGTGTTTTAGAAGCAAAAAAAACCCATCAAAGGCCACGGAGTTTAGGCTTTCAGATCTGCAGTAAACAGCTCAAGTGATAAGTCTGTTTGTGGGAAGGCTTGAAGGTTGTGACTCTTACTTACAATTATTAGCTGACTTATTTCTCTCTATTGTTATTTGCAGCTTCTCAGGCTTTGATTTTCTTCTCTGACTGGTTCTCCTTCTTTTTCTCAGAGCGTTTTTAGCAGCCTGATAGAAGCTTCTGAACCACAAACTGGTGGCTTTGCCTGTGAGGAGCTTTTCTAATGGGCTCTTCTGTCTGACCAAGCCCGTGGCTTGTAATTTGGAAGCCACTAATCTTAGGTGTTGTGGGAGGCCGTGGATGAGACCAGCCCATTGCCAGGCCAGTTGGAAGCCTGGGAAAGTTGCATGACCTGGTGATAAAATGCTTTAGGGAAGTCGGCTTGTGTTATTAACACTGGGGGCTTGAGTGCAGGGGAAGGTTCTGCCTCTCAAAAATATCTTAGGCTTTAGTAATTATGGAATTACTATGACTGCAACTTTATTTTGGCTTTCTTTAAGTCCTCCAGGTTTTACAGAGCAGATATAAAATAGTCCATGATATCCAGCTATTAACTGAGGCCTTTTGCATATGATTTCTGCTGAAACCTTAGTTCGGTATCACTTTTGGTGCTGAAGGCTTTCTGGAATAGGAATCCTGCAGGGTTTCAGCAGTGGGGTTTGGATTGTAAAAAGGTCTGCTTTCAAAAAAATGTTGAGGTTTATTAGGAAAGAGGGCACAGATCAGATTACAGAAGAAGAGAGATGGAAAAGGGCAGCCCTGCTCCTGACACCAGGGCTGAAGGGGCCAAGGGAAGCAGCAGCTAAGGGAGAGTGTTGGGGAATTTTGAGGGAGAAGAGGGGATGATCTCGAACATGAGCAAGTTCAGAAACCAACTGGAGTGTTGTTGAGGCTTTATTAGGTATGGCTTTTCAATTCCCAAATATTCCATGAATGCTGCCTTCGAGACACTTCAGATCTGCGTGGCACCCACTCAGCTGCAGACAGGGGTTTTTTAGCAATGAAGGAACCAAGAACAACCCACTGCCGTTTACTTGGAGTGAGCTTCGTCCAGAACAACACAAGCCACTGCTGTGGACTTCTCTGGCAAGTGTGTAGAAGTTACTCATTCCTTTTCCTCAACAAAAAGTCCTTTTTTTTCAGGCAGCATCCCCGTCCTGCTGCCGTCCCTCTTCCCCCGGTTTTTCGCGGGTCCTCCCACGCGCGCAGCGTGTCCGTGGTGCCGCTGTGGTGACAGCCCCGCCGTGTTTGGGCGCAGGGGCAGCAGCAGCAGCGCTCCTGGCCGGCTGGCAGCTGCCATCTGGCCGGGCAGCAGCAGTGGGGCTCTGCGGAGGAGCCTGCAGCCCGGGCAGCTGCCGCCACCCTGCCGCTCTCCAGCCGTCGGCGCGGGCGCACGGTTTGCGTGCACGTGTTGGATGCACGCGTGGAGATGTCCGCCAGAAATGCTCGGTGCTGGTTTTGGGGGCTGGAGTTTTAAATACACGTCAGGAAATATCCAAGTCATGATTCACACGGCGCCTGTAACAGGACCCGTTGCTTGCGCTTCGGTTGCTCCATTGAATAATAAATGCTATTAATTTTATGCCTTAATATAGGCATGGCTCCACGTTCTCAGTCTGTGTGATGTGTTAAACACTTTGCCTTTCTCTCATTTCTCGTGGCGTGGCGAGGCAGAGCCGGGAATGTACGTAGACGGGGTTTGTAGTAGAAGGGATAAGTACAAAAAGGTTAGTGCAGGAATAAAAACCTTGGCGGAGTTTCCCATCCTTTTGGGATTGCAGGTTAGCCAACAGCAGTGTGTCTACAGCAGCAACCTTTGATATATTGATCATGTTATCATGTTAGAGCCCTAAAAAACCTGTCTCAGATGTTGCTGGAGCTCTGTGGGAACGTCGCCGTGCTCTTGCAGTTAAGCGAAGCTTTATGTATGAATTGTTTGATTCTGTCTGATCCCAGCCTTTAATCTGCTTTTCCAAATATAATACACTCGTCAAATGTGGGTGGTAGGGACTGCACATTTGCATGGAAGCAAGTAAAAGCCTTCACTGTGAAAGAAGCAGCTGAAGCACCCCGTGCATAAATTCCTGTGCTGGGAACGTCGTCTGTGCCTGCAGCTCCACGCCGAGAGAGCAGCTCCTGTTCTGCAGCTGAGGAAATGCTGCCTCTGGAGAGAGTACCTGATACTGCTGTCACATGAGTCTCATGCCAAAAGCTCCCCCTGCCCTGGAAATGTGTGTGTGTGTAGGAAGAGTTTAAGTCAGTGCAAGTGTCCAGTGTCCTCTTTCCCAGAGTGTCTCAGCAGATGCCTGAGAAGGAGCAGGAGGGGCAGGTTAAACATTCCCCAGGCTTTGCTCTGTTGGAAGCTCCTGAGCTTCCTAAGCTGGAGCTGGTTCCTTTGTGTTTAGTATCCCTCAATGGATTTCTTCCTCAGGGCATGTATGATTCCTTTCTGTAATCTAGCAGGTTTCATTTCTTAAGCATCCGCAGCATCCATAGCCAAGAATCCCAGGATTTAGTTGTGTGAAGGAAAACCTTCTCTTGTTTTTAACCTCTCCTTTCCCTGTTGTTCCTGTACTGGAAGAGACAGTGAGTGGTTGTTCCCCATTCACCTCCTTCAGGCTGCTTTGTGATTTTATATCCCCTTCTCATGTCCACCCTCAGTAATCTCTTTTACAGCTTCAAAACTGTCTCTGTGGTTTGAAGACTGGGAAAAGCATTGAGGAGCTTTGAAAGTCAGCCCCTGCCGGGCACTTTGGGGCATTCTTGCAGGGTTTGTTAGATACAGGTTAAGGGAATTTTACTGTGCTGTGTTTGGTAAGTATTGTCACAAACCTTCACTGCAAGAGCTGAACTGGAGATGGACTTGAGGGAGCAAGTACTGGAGAAGAAGATACTTTGATGATAGAAGTGGCAGAGAAGGAAAGAAGAGAGAGGAAGCTCTGGGAGAGAATTTAGTTTTAAGAGTTAGTAGTAGCAGGCTTTCCTAGAAGTGCTTGGGAGCGGAGAGGTCTGGCTGATGCTGTGGAAAGCTTTTATGGGATCATAACAAGCAGCAAGGAATATGGGAAGCAACTAAAGAAAAAAGGGGGGTTTTTTACGTCAAACACTCTCGCCTGCAACTGGCAGAGCTCAGAGACCTCGTGTCTCTCTGTCAGCGATCAGCAGTACAAACACTGGATCTACTCATGTCCTGCCCTGGTTGCTTTTTTTGGGCTCTCATGTAGGTGTGGATGATCTCACAAGAACTTGCTGCTGTGCTTTAAGCAGACCTTTGTCCTCCCCCAGCCCCTGCTGCCCCGTGCCAGGGTCACAGCCCTGCTGACCTTCTGTGTCCTGACAGCCAAGACTTGGGAGCACCTGTGTGGCCATCTGAGGTTTCTCTTTATTAATTTAGGAATTACTACCCCTTCTTGCCTCCTGTTTTCCTACTGGTCTTCAGGTTTTTCCCCCCCTTCTTTCCTCATCCGAGCTAGTGGATTTTTTGGCATGTCTGTTAAACCCTTGCGCTTTAGAGAGGGTCAGTAAATGAATCCACAGTTGAAATTATTCTGAGGAAGGAGAAACAACGCATTTGTCCTTCCTGAGAACTGGAGGAATGAGGCACAAGGCTTTAGGTCACTCAAGGGTCTGTCTCAGTACTTCCCCCCAGCGCCTCTTTCCTTCCCTTGCCTCTCACATTCTTCACCCAGGGAGTTTGGACCGTTGTTGTGTGAGAAAATTGTTCCCAGCCTGTTGTTACTTGAGCTTCCCGAAGGATTGGGCAGTCAGGCTGTACAGGTCATGTGGAATAAAGGTGAGGAACAGGACTTTGGGGTTTTTTAAATGTATTTCTCAACCCTAATTAGTGGCTCTGGTCAAGTGGTCATTTCACAGAGAGCTGTGCTGGGCTGGAGGGGTTGTGCTGGGACTGTGCTCTGGCTGTCACAGCCCTGGAAGAGCCTGTCAGCTCCTGCTTTGCCCTTCTGTGAGTGATTCATGGTGAATTTGGGGACTGGACTTAACGCAGAGACACGCTGCAGCCCTGTCTCCTTGAGCTGGCACATCCTTGTCTGCTCCAATCATCCCTGATCCATCGGATTCCCGTCTGTGCTTCCTTCCAGCCCCTCCTGTGTGGGTGACTGTCACTGCTGCCTGAGTGTCCCTGGTCAGTGGCATGAATAATTTCCTGGTGAGGAGTAAACAGCAACATTCCAGTCACTTTGGGTTCCCTCCATGCAGTTCCAGGTTGGAATCCTTAGGGAGGACGTGGGACTTGTTGTCTGGGAACCTCACAGTTCCTTCAGTGGGGATTCTCCCTCTCTGCAGAGTCAGTATGTCAGCAAATGGAGAAATCAGAGAAGGCAGGCAGTGGCTGCACAATTCCAGTGTTGCCATGTCTCTGCTGTCCCAGCTCTGGGAGTGCAGGCTGGTGCCTTACACAGAGCTTTGGAACCTGAGAAAAACCAAAGTGTCACCCCCGAAATGCCACATTAGGGCACTGCGTGCTTTCAAAGCCAGGAGGTGCTGGTTCTTTTTGCCTTCTTGGGGTTTTAATAATGATAAAATTGGGAGCCAAGGCTCCAGAGAAGTCATGTTGTCAAGCAGCTGTGTCAAGAAGAGAGAGTGCTGGCAAACCAGCATTGTGTGCCGAAGGTGGAGAATGCAGGAGCTGTGGGGAGATGGAAATCATGACAGAAACAGCGGCCCAAAAATGGAAAATACCCCTCAGGATGGTTGGGTGTTGGCATGGCGTTGAAGCCACTGCTCTGGTGGGCTCCTCTGGGTCATGCACTCTGAAGATTGTTAATTCTCAATTATGTGTGGTCGGTATATCCATGGGGGGAATCACGTGGCTGTGCAAAACCAGTTTATGTCTTGGTTGGACATCCAAAACTAACCTTTTCCTCTCCTTCCCTCTGTTCCAGTCTCTGTCTGCTGCTGTCTCTTCATATTGTTTCTCTTCCTGTCTGAGCTCACCGGATTCATAGCCACTGAAATGTAAGTAAAAGTCATGTTTTCCCCTTGTTTGTGTGGATGTGAATGTTTACAGCTTTTTACTGTTATCTGAGAGAAATATTCCTGTAATTTCACTAGGTCACTTAGTTGCCTAATGGGTTTGGGATTCCTTTAGGTTGAGTCCAAATTCTCAGACATCCATTCAGCTTTTTAATTTGTTAAAATTAATAGGCAAACTTGGTTCTGAACTATTTTTTGATAGAGGAAGCCGTCCCAGGATTGCTTGATCCTTTATTAGCTCCATGCTGGATTGCATAATTAGCAGCATGGAGAAATGGATTGCACAAAATAAGAACTATTAGTTTAATATCAGTAATTGCTTTTTTTCTTTTTTTTTTGTAATGTCAGAGCTGAATCTCTGATTCATGCTTCATTAACATGTGAATTTTTTTCTTCTTCTTTTGAGCCTTACTAGGAAACCTTCTTCACAGGTTTTATGCCTGAGGACAAGTTGCCCCAGGTGGTGACAGCTTTCAGAAAAATGGAAATCATTTCTACTTTTAAAAATTGCTCATAGAACGAGCACGAAGCGCTTATTAACAGCGAGTTAATCAGATTTTTATTTTTTTCCCCCCTGTTGTCATGTTCTTCCTTCCTCGAAGTAAACTTCTGGTAACTCTTAACACATCTACCTTTGTTTTGGGCTCTAGGAAACCTTCTCCCTCACCCTGCTGATGTGGCAGTGAGCTCACTGAGCGTCAGGCACAGTTCCTGGATAGCTGGGAAGGGTGGAACTTCTGTCAGGCTCACATGATGGTCCTGAGAGCAACAGATGTCATTGCTGAGCAAAAAAAAAAAAAAAAAAAGGCTCAGAAACCTTGGTTAGATTGAGCATTTTGATAACCGAGAGGCTCTTTCATTGTTTTTGTGCAGCTCGGTCTTGGATCAAGAATATAATTTCAGGAAAGATGTTAATGTTGACTAATGTTTAACTGAAGGCAGGAGTGTAATCAAGCTCCAGATCATTTTTTGTGCCTGTTGCACGTTTGCTCCGGAGATCCTATCTCAGATTTCTTGCTTGCTCACTGTTTCTTTGACTTCAGTTCCGTGTGTCTGCTTGTGAAATCCGGGGTCGCTTTATCAGCCACTTCACAGAGCTGAGTTTCCTTGGGTTTCTTGTTTTGAAAAAACAGAGAAAAGCTAGATAGACTGCTTCAAGCAAAACACTGCTTTTTCTTGCTCTGCTCTTAGATCTCATTCTCTTGCCTGGCTTTCTTTTTCCTTTCAGTCAATGCTTTACAGGAGGAATTAGTAATATTTACCTAGTTTTGACCCAGTTATTGGAGTGCACTTGTCTTTATGTAGTGGCAGTTTCCTGACTAGAAATTCCTTTCTGAACAGCACAATTGCATAATTCTCTGAGGCCTCTTCCTGCTTTTTCCTTAAGAAGAAGATGCATTTTCCACAGAAATATTGGGAGGTGCTGTAAGCATGCTCAGCTGGCGAGTTCCTCATTAAAAGCTCGGAGAGATGCTGAGTGCCTTTCCCAGCAGGAGCTCTGTGAGGAGGAGGTGTTTGCAGGCCATAAAGCAGTAAAATTTGAGAGAGCATGTCATGCGAGGGTCTGGGACAAATGACTGCAGGAACCTGGATTCGTCATGGACTGTCCAACACAAAAGCTCGCACAAAAGAGTAGGAAAACCTCCTCCTGATGAGTTACAAGTCACCAGACTCTTGCTGGGAACATTCACCCCCAGCACTTGTGAAAAGGCTCTCCCAGAAGAGCGGAAACACTTCAGAAAGTCACCTCAAGTCCTTCCCACTTCAGCGACTTCGAAAGCAGGAGCAAACTTTTCTTTTTTCCATTTCTTACTCATCGGTTTCTCTTCTGAGAAACCCAGTGCAAGTTGTTGTGAGCCTCCTGTGGTTCCCTCTCAGTCAGGTATTACTGGCAGTGCGTTGTGAGGCAGCAGAGCCTCGTCACTGGGAAGGAGAACTGGGAGAACTCTGTGCTGCCATTCAGCTGGGTAATAGGAAATAACAGGGGAAACACTGTCTCTAAAAGGTTTCTTGAGCCTTGTTTGCCCGTGATCCAAATACTTAGAAATGTGTGGAAGATTCCATATGTGCAAACTGTTCAGTTCTCGTCAGCTTTTATTGCAAGCTTCAAGGTTTTTGGTTTTTTTTTTTTAGTATTAAGAGTCTCCTCCAACAGAAACCTCACCCAGCCTGAAGTTTCCCAATGCCAGCCAGGCCAGGAATGATTACAGCTGTGCAGTTACACACGGGATGAACTTTCCTGCTTTGTCACTGCCAGCTGTGCCGTGAGGCTGCATCCCTCCTTCTCCTTTTGTGTCACTATTTCCCTTAAAGCGCCGGGCAGAGCCCCGCTGGGTGGGGAGAGCTGCGCGGTTTTGGTGACAGGGTGAGCGCCCGGCCCCGTGTTTCCCATCAGGTTCCTGCTGAGCGCTCCTGCTTCCCTCAGAGCGCTGTCACACCGAGCAGAACGTGAGAGCAGGGGCTCTGCTCTGCACCCCACTGAGCCCAGATGCTCACTGGCTCCTGCCCGCTGCTGGACTTTTCCTCCGCGTTCACATGAGAGCAGCACCCTCAGCGCCCGGTGTTACTCGAAATCTCGGTTTGGCCGCTCTTGCCCAACTCCAAAGCTGTTTTTCCTTGACCAGCCCGTTGTTGGTAGCATTTACAGGCTCAGCTGCTGAAGGCTTGTCTGGGTGGCAGAGAGCCAAGAAATGACACCCTCGTCTCCAGGATCACAGTCACAGCCCTAAACCCAAACATCACCTGTGTGGGGAGGGCAGCAGCTGTGTCATAGCTGGTGTCATAGCTGGTGTGGGCACCTCTGATGGGCAGCGGGGCTGTGCCTGTGCACTGCAGCTGACTCCAGGCAGGGAGCAAACCAAGGCACCGCAGGAAGCTCGTGGAAGGGTAACGCACTCTGAAGGCACATCCTACTTCTGCTGCTGACGGCTTTCCTGGGGAGACCAGCCCTGAGGAGGGTAGAACATTCCCGAGTTGCTCATCTTCCCTAACAGGCCTGTGAGCAGCCATGAAGGAAATCCAAGCTTGGCACTTAGGTGGGGCTGCATCCTTCCCAGGAAAAGCACAGTGAAGGGCTGGTGAGGGGAAAAGAGCTTTTTTTCTTTTCTCAGTCACAGCCCATCGTTGGCATTAAGGGGAGGGAGAGTTTAGCTCTGGAAGTCAAGGATCCGCCTGAGTTTTAGGTTTTTTTTTTCAGTCCAGACTGAGAGTGACTGAAGACTTAATCCAAACTTGAGGCATTGGAGTGTCCCCGTCCCTGGAGGTGTCCAAGGAGCACCTGTGGCACTCAGTGCTCTGGGCTGGGTGACGAGGTGGGGATGGGTCACAGGCTGGACTCAATGATCTTGGTGGTCTTTTCCAACCAAGAACCTTGATGAATCTCCTCAATTCTGTAAAAGATAAAGCAGAGGAGGTCTGTGCTCCACATTTTTGAACCTCTGAAAGATGAAACAGCATCAGACACTCCTGTCCCACTGAGCCAATGACTCAAATGGCTGAAGAAATCAAGCTAAAGGGTTAAACGTGTCTGGTTTTTCCTGGGCAGGATCAAAAGCTGGTTGAGCTGAGAGTAGTCTGAGGGCTCGAAATGCCTTGTCCTACCTTTAGCAGCCTCCTCATTCCTCTGCTGCTGTGTTGCAAATCGGGAGCATAGAAATCACCCAGCTCTCTTCTAATTAACTCCGATCGGCGCTAGACGTTAATGGCTGGCAAGATGATAATCTCGCAGTTTTATCACCGTAATTAGGTCATGAATTATGTCCTGTAAGATCAATAATAGTTTTCCAAGTATTCCATCATTAAGGATTAAAGATGTAATTAACTAATCTAGTCTGCCTTGGCGCTGGCAGCCGGGGGAAGGGGTAGGAGGGTTTCAATGTGGTGCTGGTGGTATGAATGTTGCTGCTCAACACTAATTCATCTGCCACAGCACACTGGAGGAACAAACAGACTGTTCCTGGCAGTGTTTGCTTTTTCTTTCTGTTTTGTTTTTTTTTTAATGTAATAGCAGACAAAAACCTGTCTGAACTGACGAGTCTGCTAATTGGAAAGCTGAGCCCCCCTGCAAGGCAATTAATTACTTCGGCAGAATATCTGCAGTAAAATTACTGCCTTTTCATGGAAGGATAAACCATGAATCATGGGATCACGGAATATCCTCAGCTGGAAGGGACCCACTGGCATGCTCAAAGGCCAGTTCCTGGCCTGAAACAGGAGAGCCCCAAGAAGGCTGTCAGGAGTGTGGGAGGAAGCAAAACTCCAGCAGTTTCAGGGAGCAGTGTTCCCTGTCCACGCTGGATTCATTTGCATGCCCAGGACTGGTCCTGCACGGCAGCAGGATTGTCACCAGACCTGTCTTCAGAGGCTTTTTTGTCCCAGAGCTCTCCAGAGCGTGTGGGGTGTGTTTGGTGGCTCTCAGCCCATGGAAATGGTACTGAGCAGCAGAGTGTGATCCTCCTGCAGCAGGGGTTTCTTCTGCTGCAAACCGTAATCTGCGAGCAGAAGCCAAGAGAGGCCACAAGTCCCAATTCCTGTGTCCTGACACTAAGCTGGAGATGCCCCTCCAGCCCTGCTGGCTCCTCCAGTTGAGGCAGATGGAATGCTGGAGCCAGCCAGCCCAGCACGGGCAGCACAGCTTTGTAGGCAAAGGGGAACGGGAGCTGTGATCCCACTGCTGCCACGGGCTGACCTTGAGACAGACGCTTCTCTGCAGAAGGATGTAATCCTGAGCAGCCCTGAGAGAGGCAGGCAGGTAAGAAGCTTAATGAATGTTTGGGTAGCGACGTGGGGATTACCTAACACGAGGTGCTGGACATTTGTGGGGGTTGCTGTGCCCTGTGTGGGCTTGCAGGAAGCGGAAGGTCGTGTCGTGATGTCATCTGCAATTCCTGACTCGAGTCTACGCTGACGTCCTTGGAACCCTTCTCCTTCTTCCTGTCTCCTGGAGAGGTGTAATTCCTTCCTTTGTAGGGCAGCTGATCTGGGACAAGGACCTTCACGCCGAGCAGCTGATTTGGGATGCAGGAGATGACAAATCTCAGAGCTGCACACACGTGGTGCCGTAGAGAGTTTGCTGACCTGCTTGTTGTTTCTACCCACAGACTGAAAAGAAGATTTGTCTAATGTTTTCTGCTCTGGTAGCACTGGAAATGGGATGGTGCAGGAATCTCAGCATTGCAGGGCTGTGTTTCTGAAAGGTGGTGGGTCACAGCTGAAAGGGCAAGTGGAGCCAGGAGGGCTCACCTGAGAAAGTCTCTTGAGATGCTTTGGGCTTCCTCAAGAAAGAATAATTATTTTTCTTCTTAGGCATGGGGTCCTGGAGATCAGAGGGTGCCTCCTGGGAGCTGCAGGACGGGCTGAAGCGCAGCTCTCTGGAGTAGGTGGCTGTATTTTCTCTGTGGCTGATGACCAAGGAGGAGGCCGGCTGATTGTTTGCTGTGAAAGAGGGAGAAAAAAGGCTCAAAGCTAAAGCAGGGACTTAGGACAAGGAGGACAGAGGACAAGGCAGATGTGTTTAGAGAGCACCCACGCAGTGTGAGCAGCTCTGGAAGGTGGATGCAGTGCCCACCCTCGCATCCAAAGGGCTGCAGGCTCTGCAGCTGCTGAAGTACTGAATGCAGTGGCCAGAGCTGCTGGGTAGGAATAAATTACTGGGGAAGTTTTGTTTCTGGGGAAACGAAGCTGTTGTGTCATAAATCTGCGACCTAAGGCACGGGGAGCAGGTCTGACTTTCTTTGGACAAAACCCCGGAGCCGTGCCGTGCCCTCTGGCTGCTGTGGCCCCCGTTCCTTCGCTCTCACGTGCCGTTGGCATGATCCGGCCGCAGGGTCCCTCCAGCTTCTTGCGTGGAGCGCTGGAGGTTTGGAAGCCAGCGGGGAGAGCGGCCCAGCAGCATCACTCAGGAATGTGAGGTATTTCCAAGTGGCTCTTTCTAGAAGTGAGGCAGATTCCTGATGTGTGGATCACGGAGAAACTTCCCTCCCGTTCCTCGGGTCAGTGGGGGGAGGCTCCAGCTCTCAGCTGTCGTGTTGGACTCCTTGTGCTTTCAGAGCTCTGCACCCTCACCCTCCTTTATTGTGCTGCTTTTATTCGAGGATTCCTTGGTGGCAGCCAGGAAAACGCCAGCTCCTACGTGTTTGGAGAAGGTACACCGTGCCTTTGGAGTCACAGTGTCACCAGTGCCACTGCCTCTCTCTCTGCCTGGCCTCAGGCTTTATTTCCCTTGTGTGCATCCCAGATTTACTGTTAGAGCACTGTTACTCCTGGGACACTTTGTATTCCAGCACAGACAGCTATAAATTAGAGTCAACTGTTTTTCGTCCACCAGAGACATCATTCCCTCAGGGAGGGTGTCTAGAGGGGGAATAGTGCTTTTCCTGGTGTCCCAGGAGAGTGATTGAAGAGTAGGAAGGCTGTGTTCAATTTGGCTTCATGGCCCTGGGGAGGAGGACAGAGGAGGATAGCAAGGGACACGGGAGTGGCAGCCCTTCTCCACCCAAACCTGGCTGCCAGTGGAAGGAATAGCCTTGAACCTGGAAATTTGCATTACCTGTGAGGTTTCCAATAATCTAGTACTCCAAATATTTGAGGAGAGAAACGTCCACTGTGTTGAAAACAACATTTCTTCTGAGGTCTGCCCCAACAAGTGCGGCGTGAGGTGTGTTGTCATTGTACCCTTGGTTCCCCGCAGTAAGAGGGAATATCAGTGACACACAAAGGATGCACTTTGGAGCTGGATTTGTCAGCTTGGGCCCTCAGCAAGAGCTGATCGTGCCATGAGGAGGCAGCTGGGGCTGGGAGGGAGAAGCCGGATCTGGCTGGAGGGGTGCTCCACGAAGGGTGACGCTGAGGGTTGAGATGAGGGGAAGGAAAGGAGGGATCTGCTGCCTGTGGAGTGATGGATTGGGTTATGAAATTTGGAACATGAGTAGGAGAGGGGCAGGGGGCTACTGGGTAAGGAGGAGGAAGTGGCCATGAGCCACGAGCCTCGCCCAAGGGCCAGGTTGGGAGCACTGGTCCAGTGACCGGACTGCGGGACAGGAAGCCAGTTTCCTTTATCTGCAGCTAATGGGCTGTGTGACCTGCACAAGCTGCCCTACTTCTCCGTGCCTCAGTGATCCAGCAAGCAGCCAAGTGACCTCAGCACTTGCCTTCCTCTGTCAGGGCTTCCCTGTGCACAGTTCATCCCCCCATTTCTGCCGGGGAAATCAGAAATTTCGATCTCGCTCGCTCGTCACCGAAAGGCTCCTGCGCCTTCGCTGCTGGATTTCTGACAGGTTCAGGGTTAGAAATCAGCAAATACAATCACTGACCGTGCTGGGGCTTTTCTCCAGAGAGCTGGGATGTTCAGCTGAGCTGCCGGACCTGACTGTGGGTGCTCCTTTCGCCGGGAACGCCGAGCTGCTCGCGGCACTGCGCTGGGAAGGAGCCAGGGGTTATGAAATATGGATGGGAGCACTCAGGGAGCACTGAGAGGTGCCTTGCTCTGGGGGATTAATGCCCATCCTGGCTGGAGCTGCTCCTCCCAGCCCTATTTGGATATATGACTTAATCCATCGCTGCCCAATCCGTCAGTAATGAACACGTAGAGGAGAGAATGCATTCCGGGAGGAGAGGGCTCAGCCAAAAAGCTACTAACTAGGTCACCGATGAGCAATCTTCCCCCTCCCTCTGTGTCATTTTTATTAATCACTTGAAAAATAGGTTGAGTAATGATTGCAAGCAACTTGTCAAGCCAATTAAAAACAGAGAAAGGTAGGGCTGCGAAGCCGAAGACAAATGCTGTGCTGGTTTTAAATGAGTGTCTGTAAACCCCACTGACCTGTGAGTAATTGCCTCCAAAAAACCTGGCAGCGTGTGTGTTTCTTCAGTGTGAAGGTTTGTTTCTTCTGAATCCACAGGGCAAACAGTTCACCGTGGCCCAGAGATGCATCACCAGAGCAAAATCACTCTGGATTTGTCTTGTGGCTGCCTTAGCCTGGTTTGACTGTTAGCATGTGGGCTCTCCAGTGGGGGTTGTTCTAAGAGTTTAGTGCACTTTGAGTGTGAAATAAAAATGCTGCAGAGCACTTGCTAGTTTTATTTTTTGTAATTTGCCTGAATCGAGGTTCCCGTGGCTTTATAACCTGTCCAGCTGGAAGAGAGACTGTCAAATTGTTATTTGTTGAACAGGGAGAAAAAGAGCTTCTAGGTGATCTCTCAGGTTGAGTCTCCCCACATGGATTCTCCAGGACCGTTCAGCAAATTCAGCACTGGGGTTGTTTTGGTTTATTTTTTACGTGTGGGATGGATTGTATGTGCCAACAATAAATATTTATCCTCTTGCATTCCTCTGCCTCTCTATCTGTGTTTTGTCTCCCGTGAGATGCGTGCCAGCACTGTGGGTGCTGTGAGACAACATTACAGGCTGCTGCAGAGCGTGTGAGATCCTGCTGTCCAGGATGTTTCTTCCCATCTGTTCCTGGCTCAAATCCTCTTCTCCTCAATTTTAGTCACCACTTTTGGTTACCATTCACATACTGAAATGTGATATTAAGGAGAAAGGATGCGAATATGTCGTGCTGCCTTGCTTCTCTGTCAGCTGGCTGGCAATAACAAAAGGCAATTAGTGACACAAATGAGCTTTCCTGGGGGGTAGCTGAGAGCAGCCTTTCTCTAGAACTATTTATGGAACAAATGGAAAAACACATGCTTCCCTCCTGCCTAAAAGGAGCAGCAGCCCTGGGGAGGGCAGGGTTGGATCAATAACCTGGCGCCTCTTCAGCATCACAGCCTTGGTTTGTAGCGCCTCTGGGAACTCGCCGTAGAGAAGGGTGCAGGAAGCACAGAGCAGAAGTTTTGTTTTCTGCTGGTGCAGGACTTGTGCAAAGCCTCTTGCTCTTGCTAAGCAAGAAGTCAAATTAAGCCGTGATTTGCCCCCATTCCATCCTGGAGAGCTTCCCCCTGCTCCCTGTGCCTCTGTTGTAGCCAACACACAATCAAACCTCCTCTCTCCAGTCTCCTTTTCCCCCTCCCCAGGCAAGATTTTGTGTTTTCCCTGTGGGAAGCAGCCCTGTGCCTGAACCCACCTGTGTCTTTGCCCTCCAGAGTGAACGAGCTCTACGTGGATGATCCAGACAAAGACAGCGGAGGGAAAATAGAAGTGAACCTGAACATCAGTTTGCCAAACCTGCACTGTGAATGTGAGTACCCCTTTCACTTAGCAGCTTCTCTTTGTGCTTTAAGTAACACTTGAAATGGGCCCAGGCCGGTACAGTGGCCCTTCTTCTGTAACAGAGTGGAAATCGAGTAGCTGCAGCCTCTGCCAGTGTTCCACTGCTTTCTTTTCCAGGCCTGGGCACCTGTTTTCTTGTGGCTGATCTCCTTCACTGGATTCTTTTTAATCTTATTTCCTTTTTTTTTTTTTCTTTTTCTTTTTCTTTTTTTTTTTTTTTGTTTTCATAGCAACCTTTTTGTGTCTGGGAGCAAGAAACCT
Source organism: Hirundo rustica (assembly GCF_015227805.2). Classification (NCBI taxonomy): domain Eukaryota; kingdom Metazoa; phylum Chordata; class Aves; order Passeriformes; family Hirundinidae; genus Hirundo; species Hirundo rustica. The sequence goes on from NC_053463.1 coordinate 2,280,321, forward strand.
CCTCCAGTTCCATTGGGAACTCTGAATGCAGCTGGTTGTTGGCTCTTCCCAACTCACCTGCCTTGTCACCCTCGAGTTTTCTGTTTGTGACGGGGATTGCAGGCAGCTCGCAGGACATGGGAGGCGGATTTGTGTCAAATAGGCAGCGTGAAAAGTTTGGTTACAGAGTTTTTCTGGCGTTACAATTTTTGACAAAGTACATTATTAACTCAGTCTAGTCAAATGTCAGGAAAAAGGTGTGGATTTCTTTCAAGTAAAAGCAGTACATGCTTTTCCTGTGCAACCTTCCTGTTACTTATTTTGTTTTTGTTTGTTTGTTTTTTTTTTTTGTCTCCTCCCTCCCACCCTTGCAGTGGTTGGACTGGACATCCAGGATGAAATGGGAAGGCACGAAGTGGGTCACATTGACAACTCGATGAAGATCCCTCTCAATAACGGGGATGGCTGCAGGTTTGAGGGCCATTTCAGCATCAACAAGGTGAGGGGCGGTGGCAGGGGGTGAGGGTGTGCTGGCTGGGGAAATGCTGGCAGGATCCGCCTGTAAAAATGAGAATTTGAAAATCAGTGTCTCTCCCGCCCTGTGTGTGTTTATGACCCTGATCAGACAGAAATTGGAATCAGTGTGGGGAGAGGAGGCTGCATGGCCAGAGCCACGGGGAATGTGTTAGATCAGGGCTTTTCTTCACTCTCCAAAGCAGGTCATGGAGACAGAACTGCTGAAGGGAGAGAGCAGCTCTGTGCAGCAGCCCCGTGTTCGAGGGATGTGTGAGAACCCTACAGATGCCAAAGAGCTCCTGTGTTTACTCCTCACGACTTTTGCACCTCCAGAACGTGACTCACTGTGGAGAGGTCTTTGGCAGTGGCTGCATCCCGGCTCTCCTTTGTTCTGAGGGCTGCAGAAGGAGCTGCAGAATGACAGGAATGTTCCCTGCTGGAGGGTGCCAGGGCTCCGTGCTGGGATGTTTGGAACACGGCACGAGGCCCCGCGCATGCTTGGTGGGGACGCTCTGCTTCTGTCTCAAGGAATGAAAATCCAGGCCTGGAGGAGGCTCCTCTTTGGGCTGGGTGTGTTCAGGGTTGAATAATCTTGCTGTGTAATGCTGGAGATGCCTTGCTGGGGTGGGGGAGGCACTGGTGGGAGCCGCTGATGTCCCAAGAAGGGCACACCCTTTATTCACTCCTCTTCGTGTACCACAGGCTACAAAATCCTACTTCCTTCTTTTCCTCCCAGGTCGTGGTAAAGCACATCTAAAAATGCCAGACAGGACCTCTTGCTGGTTCTGTGGTGTGGAAAGGAGTAGGGATTTAAAAAGAGGACTTTCTCCTCATCTCCAAGCAGCCAGGATCGCTGGCAGCTGAAAATCCACAAAACTGGGAAGGGAACAATCGTCCAGAGAATCCCCCGAGCACAGAGCTGAGATACCTGGGGGGTTATCTGCTGCTTGTGATGTGTCCTGCTCACCAAAACAGCTCCAAAAAGGAATGCAGAATGTGGCACTGAGGAGCTTCCTGCTAATTTGTGTCCCATTTAGTGGCTGGGACGGCTGGCACAGGGAGGGGAGCTGAGCCAGGACTTCTGGCTCTGGAAACCCAAATCTCCTGTGTGTGACCTGAAAGTCTGCAGCCCCTTGGCAAGAACTGGACAGGCTGAGCTGGGAGCTGGAGTGGGACCCCTGGCCAAGGCTTGGGAGCTTGACCAAGGCTTGCACTTGAGTGTTGGTGTGGCAGCTGCCGAGGGAGGACGAGGTGACAGCGCGACGGCGCCGTGCGCTGCTGCTGCGGCGCCCGGCGCCCCGCTGGCTCGGCTTGTTTATGGCACAGCTGGTGCCCACACCTGGAAGTGTTGCCAGGAGTGCGCTGCTGCTCCTCAGGTCATTAAATCAGCTTTCCTGAAAGCACATGGAACGGGCATGTGGCCTCCCGTGGCCCTGCTGGTGTGGTGTCTGTGCGCACTGGGCGCCTGTTGTATAACCAACCTCCCACTCCTGCCCTGGGCAGTGCCAGCTTGCTCCTCAGTGTTGCTTCATTTCGCAACCTTTTCTCAATAGGAAAATATTCTTGCACCCACCGTGATTGAGCTGTATCTGCTGAAAGAGTTCAGGGCCAGCGACCTGAAAAGTGTGTGCGTGCAGAGTGGTGCCATCAGAGAGACACCAGGGCTCATTTTCTGTCTCGGAACTGAGCCTTTAGGTGAAACTTGTGGTTTTCAGTTCTTTGTATTTCCCTCCATTAAGAAAAATTAAAAGGAAGGGCTCCTGCTGGCTCCTGCCGGGTGGAGAAAGGGAAGATCTAGGTTAGTTTTCACGTGGGTTTGGTGGTGGATTTTCTCTTTATATAAAACTCATTCTTGCACACAGTCTCAAAGGCAAAGTTGCTCATGACTGGTACCAGGACAGAAATGTGTCCCCAGCTTCCTGGGCTGCTCTGCAGCAGTGGGCCCGCTTGCAAATGCCAGATGTGGGAGTAAGACATTGAGCAAGAGAGATGGGAATTTTATTTTAGTAGGGATGAAAGACATAGCCTAGAGTGCTGGGAATCCCAGGAGCTGGGAGTGACCCACTCATCCTCTCCTGCTTGGGAACATCGGCAGTGTGGGGGTGCCAGGCTCCGGGGCTGCAGGACCTGAGCGTGGTGCAGGAAGGTATCACAGGTTCTTCCATCTTCCTGCATGCATCCAGGCATTCCCATGTCACATCACAGAGCCTAGCAATGCCTCGAGGGACAAAATGTGAAATCCTGTCTTCCCTGTCTTGGCTAATTTTAGGTCCCTGGCAACTTCCACGTGTCGACGCACAGCGCGACGGCGCAGCCCCAGAACCCCGACATGACTCACGTCATCCACAAGCTCTCATTTGGGGACAAGTTACAGGTGAGTCCTCCAAACTCCCTGGCTGTAGGGGAATGCAGTGAGAGTGGTTTAAAATTAGACACTTTGGTTTTATGGAAGGCCTGTGTGTCCCTGCGGTGTAAGCTCGAGTCTGGAAGGGTTCACAGCACTTGGGGCAGGAGCAGTGTCCAGTCACGGAGCAGCTGTGCTGTTTCCTTCTGAAACTCAAAGTGCTTTTGGAAAACTCCATGGCAAGGGGTTAGAAATGAGGGCTTGTGGCTCAGCAAAACCCTGTTTTTAGCATGAACACAGCAAGCAAACCTTTCTGCTCTGCGGAGGAGAGGCGATGCTCTCAGGGAAGATGCGTGCTCGCTACTGTGTTCACCGCAGCAGCAGTCAAGCTCTTCTTAATTCCCTTCACTGTACTCGTATAGCAGACGCCTATTAGTCAAATTTGTTCTGTGAAACACAAGTTAGACTTAGCACTGCCAATTCCCTGCTGGGAAGAGGCTGAAAGCGTGCACTTGCCCGGTGGATAGAGTTTCACCAGGTGCTGCAAGTTATGTAACATTACCTGATTTCTCAATAAAGACACATTACAGCGCTTCTCTTGCCTGCTTCCAAGGAGCTGGCCTCACAGGTGGGAGTTCCACGTGTGCACGCCCAGCTTTGAGACTCACCCTAAACATTACTTACCCATAGCCTCTCTGTAATCTTCTTTCCTCAGCACAGACGTCTCATTAGTCTGCTCCTTGTACACCCACTTCCAAAACCCTTTTTCATGCTAACAAGCCTAAGCGTTGCTTTGTAGTCCTCTGATTCTGCTCCCGGCTTCTTTTAGGAAATACCTTGTGTGGGAACGAGGAAATATTAGCGTATAAATAAGCTTGGCTTAATGTCTGTAAAGCGCACCGAGATTATGAAAAATACTGGGTGAGTGCTAACAGGGAGTTTGTGCAGCCTGCGTGGGAAATGGGCGCTCTGAGGGAGCAATCCCATTGTTTTATCATGGAGTGAGGCAGCCGGAGTGTGAATCAGCGCGAAGGAGGAGCCTGCAGAGACCAGCAGCAAGTGGCTCCAGTTGTTGTGGTGAGAAAGCTGCCTAGCAAAGGTGGAGTTGGCTCCTGACTGGGACGAGCTCAGATGAGTATTTTCAGAGCTCAGGGTAGCTGCTCATCGTCTGAGTGCTCAGGGAGGGAGCACAGAGGTGCTGCTGGTGCTGCAGGCAAACTGCAGCTCAGCAGCACAGATTAAAGAAGGATCAGTAAAGCAGCTCAGCAGCACAAATTAAAGAAGGATATGTTCACCGAACAGGTGCTACCACGACTCAGCAAGTGTGGAGAGCTTTAAATCTGCCTGGGTGCACCTTTGAATATTTCAGGTTCTCTCCACTTGGCTTTGATGTAATAAAAGCTTATATTCCTTAAAGAGGGCGAGGAGCTCCTCGTTCACTTGTGTCATGTGCTGGGAGTTTGTTCTCTGTGGGTTGTTACTGACTCTGCCACAGTGATCTGCTGAGGGACAGGCTGTGTTCTCCAGAAAAACCAGTCTCTTTGAAGCAGAGATTTAAATATCATCTGGCACTGAATGAGCTTGGAGTCTTCATCAGTGCTCCGTGCACAACAGTGGCAGACTTCCTGGAGGTTCTTCCCTCGTTTAGATGAGATCAGAATTAAAACCTGTGGAATCAAAATTCATGCAGTGAGCTCCTGCATGTCAGGTAACCCAGTAGGGAGAGAGATGAGGAAAGCAGGAGATGATGCCTTTTTACTGTCAGGGGCAGACGGCTCTCCCGACAAGGTTAAAACCAGGATTATTCAACGCCACAGTGTAGAACTCAGTAGAAATTATGATTAAAAAGGCAACATCTCCTATCTCCACATCTCTCTTTTACTGGGTTACCTGGCAGCTGGAGGTAGGAACTCATTGAATTTTGGTCTTGTCTACACGAGGGGAAGATCTACGTAAAGTTTGAAATGGACCTTAAAGCCTCTGTCCCAGATGTTCTGTGAGAGACTTCTTATCTATATCAGGAATGGAACATAACACTGTAGCCCATTCCAGGGGCTTCTTTCCCTGATTATGCCTTTTACAGTGAGTGCAGAACGAGCACAGCCTGCAGGTGTCGTTGGGGAATGGTCGTGGCCGTGTGAAATCCCAGCAGGGCAAAAGGCCCTGCAGCAGGATCAGCTGCTGCTTTTGCTCCACTGCTGTTCCCAGCACCTTCCAGCTGAGCTCGCTGATGATTTTGTCTCTCCATATTTTCCTTTCTGCTGAGCCAAACTGGGTCACTTGCAGCTTCCTCCATCATCCACTCTGTAGTGTTGGGAGCAGGGAAATGTCCATTAGGATGAGGCAGAGACATCCACGTGCTGTCAGTTGTGGAGAGGGTCTGGGCAGGAGCTGGCATTGCCCTGTTGGGGAGGTGAAACTGTCACACCCATGGCCAAATCCTCCTTCCAAACTCTTCTTCCCTGTTGTCTGACTTAAGGTCAGGAATTTCTGGGTTGTGGAGTTCTTTGTGCTTTCTTTGTACCTTGTGAGCAGCACAACCTCTGACCTACAGCTGCTGCCATGGGCTTTTCCCTGTCTGGAGGGTTGACACATGGATTATTCTGTTGGTGGAGATCAGACTCCAGATCACAGCATGTTCAAGGCGTGGAAATCCTGATATTCTGGGCAAACAGACACTCACAGGTCTGAAATCAGCTGAAGGGATGTCAGTGTTGGGATGTGTCCTTCCCATCTCCAAGGCTGGTGGGTTGTACAGACCCAGCTGCTCTGACATGAGCACCTTTAGAGGAGAACTCCTGAGTTTTAACCCCAGTGTCACTCCCATTTATTTCCCTTTCAGCCTGATAAATTAATTTCACAGTTAACTCTGCAGAGCTCTTAGGAAATACCTCACGGTGAAAATTTCACAACTGGCCTCTTCCAACTGCAATTCCTTCAGCTTTGGAGTGGTTTTGGAGTTTCATCTCATAAGATGTTGTGAAATCAGCTTTTTCACTTGGAACCAACCACTGTGATGATGGTCACTGAAAGATATTTGGGGTCATCTTTTACTGGGTTGAGGCTTTGTTTTTTGGAAAGGCTGAATCAGGCTGCTCCCTGGTTACAGGGTAGGGAAGCAAAGGTCAAGAGTATCAAGTCAGAGCAGAGTTTCTTCATCCTCCTTTTTGCTTTCCAGGTCCATAACGTTCACGGAGCCTTCAATGCCTTGGAGGGAGCAGACAAGCTCAGCTCAAACCGTGGGTATTCCTGGGGATTGCAGCTCTCAGCCACCCTCTGCAGGAGGGAAAGCAGGGCCAGTCGTGCAACACTGGTGTATCCACAAGTCTCTCATTTGCCTCCTTAGCCAAAGCGATCCAGACACTGCTGGCTGACATTTCCATTTCCTCCAGTGCTACAGAAAAGGCTTAGCCCAAAAGGCCCTTTGCAGTCCTTATGGAATTTTTTATCCATATCCTGTTCCTGTAGTGTCCCTTTGCTGCTGTTACTTACATCAGCGCTTTTCCTTGTACTTGTGTTGCAAATTACCTTTAAATTTTTACCCTGTGGATGGCAAGAGGGACATTTTCATGGCCCTTCTTTACGACCAGCTCTAAAAGGAAAACTCAGTGTGTGCTACAATTCAGTGCAGAGTTGTCTCTCAAATGTTCAGGCTCCTCCAGGACATCAGTCCTGTCCATTCCTTGGAAAAAAAATTCTGTGGCTGTTCCTGAAGCTATAAGTTGTGGTTTGGGTTTGGGGTTTTTTTTGGTTTTTTTTTTAAACATCCAGGAGCCAAAGGTCATTGTGTTACACTTGGCTAGAGGATCCTGCAGAGATGTCATTTAGAATTCTGTCTTAGAACTGTTCTAGCAGACACAAAAACCAGAATGAGCCATTTAAATCATGAAAATAAGAAAAGAGTTAAGCAGCTGTAGGAGAAGGAAGGTGAGAAAGTAAGAGAGAAATGGAAGTACCCAGGTCGTGACACCTCAGGGGTTTTTTGTCAAAATTATCTGCAGCCCTAACCTCAGCCAGTTCCTGATTTGACCAGGCTGTCTGTGGCGATGATAAAAACGTTACCATTTATAGCTGCAAGCGGTTAGGAGGGTTTGAGTAAGCCCAGCCTCGGGTGGGCTGTGGTGCTGCAGAAGTGATGGGCGGCTTCTGGAGTCACCGAGTCCCTGGCTGAGTCCTGAACAAAGGGCAGAAACGTGGGACGTGATGCTTTGTCACTGAGATAAGGAGGAGGGGGACAGCCTTTTTTTGGTGACTTGCTCCACTTTGGGTTGTCCTGTGGGCCGGGAGCTCCTCTCACGCTAACAGTGTCCTTCCCTTCCCTCCCCTGAGCACAGCCCTTGCCTCCCACGACTACATCCTGAAGATCGTGCCCACGGTGTACGAGGACATGAGCGGCAAGCAGCGCTACTCCTACCAGTACACGGTGGCAAATAAGGTAAAGGAGCAGCTGCTTCTCCAGGGGGCTCCTCTCTGCATCCCGGGGGATGTTCGGCCAGCGTTCCTTCCCCTCCTGCTCCTCTCCCTACAGAGTCTGTAGGTGAGCAGTAGCCTCTGCTGGGAGAAGGAGGAACTGAAGCTCTTGGGAGTGGGGCATCTCCTGGTGCTGGCTTTGGGATTGTGAGGGCTTGGCAAAGCAGCTGGTGGTGTTGCTTTCGTTCCTGAGGAGGGTGTTCTTCCTGCTGCCGCTGTCGCCTGTCGGTCTAGCTGATGTGGATTTCTGGGAGGTGTTTGCAGGGACTCCTGTTGTCCCTGTGGAGATGCATCTGAATGGAGGCTGCAGTCCAGCTGAGCACACAAAACATCGCTTACACCCGGCTTCAGTAACGGAGCACTCCCAGTTGTGGTGGATGTACGAGACAAAAAAAACCAGCAGAGTTTTTGGCTTTTTACAAATGTTGATTTCAGACATTAGGCCCACTGAACTGTAGCAGCAAATACGTGCTGGTTGAGTGTTTCACAGTCCCTGCCTTATGGTAGTGAATTATCACAGAATCCATTAGTTTGGAAAAGATCCAAGGTCACCAAATCCTACCAAGTGACCAATTCCCAGCCCAGAGCACTGAGTGCCGCATCTAGAATTTTAATAATTCAATGTATTGAATTTTTTAAAGGAAAAATAAAAGACCCTGTTTGCTTTTTAAGGTAGAAAGCATCTTCCAGTTGAAAATGATTCACCATTCAGGTGCTAAATGAAAGTCCAAAATCTGTTTGTAGTATCTAATTACTTCTAGTTTGCCCTAACTGATAATGAAGCACACACTCTCCTGGACCAGTTCTCAGATTAATGTTCCTGACTGTGACTTTTGGGCTTGCCTATATGCTGTGTCTCAGGGATTTGGACATGCCCCTCTGTTCAGATTACAGTGTATTTGTTCTGCTTAATGTCACAACTGCTGTTCTGATAAGACTCCTGTGACAGGAGCTCTGAAAGTAATTTGGAAAATAGACAGCAGGAGCTTTTGACACTTCTGTGAGCTTGGCTGCAAATTGGGGCGTTCAGCCAAGTCTGACTCATTAGGGCAGGATTGCTGGTGGGGAGAAGGGGAGAGGGAGGAAAAAATGAGGTCAGTTCTGTCAAAACAGAGGTGCTGAGGAGCTCTGCTGCCTCTGTGCTTTCTTCTCGTGGTGCTTCATTCTTTACTCCCACACTGAGCAGTGGGAAAGGGAAATGGAAGCCACTGGAATAGTCTGGCACAGAGTGGCTGATGTGAGGAGAGGCTGTAGGGTGAACTCTGTCTCCTCTCTCAGCTCCTCTGTTTCCTCTCTTCCCACATAAGCACTGTCCCCAAGTGAGCTGCAGGACTCCTGTAAAAGCCCTGAAAATGACACGACTGGGGACTTCTGCTTCTCTTGTCATCATGGGATGAACCGCCTGAAAATAGGGAAATTTGAGATTTCTGTAAGATGATGGAAGATAAATGCTGTTTCACTACCACGCAGCAAAAATAATTTTTTTTTTTTTGTGTCATGCTCATGAGCGTCCTGTTGCTTGCTCTTTTCTCATCTTTCTGGAGCGTTTGAGGCCGTCTTTGCCTCTTTGTGAAGGAGAGTTGAACCAGGAGAGGAGATCTGAGCTGGCAGCTTGTCACAGGGCTGAGGAAGGGAGGAGCAGCTGGCTGGACAGGCAGCCTGTGCCACGCTGGGCTCTCCTTGGGCTGCTGGGTCCCCAGCCTGCTTTCCTTGGATTTCTCTGCACCCTGTGAATGTCCTGATCCTTGGAAGCTGATATCTGTCTCCACTGAGAGCGCAGACAAAATGTTATCTGAGGAAGATGTGATTTGAGTTGCTAAGCTGATGTTGGTACTGGGCAGCGTGTCCTGCTTGGTGCCGTCCTGCGGCCGTGGCTGGCGCTGGGCCTGTTAGGAGACAAATGGATTAAGGGAGATTGTCACTGGAAATCTGAAAGATGGCTCTCCCAAACCAGCCTGGGATATTTTTTGAACCTTTGCCGATATTTTTCTGTGTGTGGTTTCATCCTGGCTTTCAGCAGGAGTTCTAAACGTGGTTTGAACGTGGTTCCAGATGATTCGTCCGAAGAGGCCAAAGCATTCCCACTGCTGGTCCCCGTGGGGAGGAGGCCTGACAGAGGAATGCAAGGACAAGGAGGGATGTTCAGGCTCTTACAAACTGAATTCCATTTGTTTGGTGAATGATTTTTATACAAAATGTAGAGACACATGTGATTTGCAGAACCAAAAGTTCACCTGCAGCCAAGCTGTTTGTATTTAAGTAGAGCAGATCTAGGGTGGAGGATCAGTGACAGCCTTTCTGTTTAGTCCTGCAGCTCTGTATGAAGGTGAGAGTGGTCACCATCACTCTGTCCCCAGGTTTACCAATCTGTAAAGAGATTGTTCTCCTGTTTGATAAGGGTGGGAGGTGAGCGGTCACACAGGAATTCACTGTTTGCTTCTTTCCATCTGGTCCCTGGTACAAAACAGCAGGGTGAGGGCCAAACCCACAGAGGCAGCTCTATGGCAGACGCTCTCTGGGATGAGGTTGCTCACATTTTGTGCCGTTTCCCCCTTTTTTCCCCCAGGAATACGTCGCCTACAGCCACACGGGCCGCATCATCCCGGCCATCTGGTTCCGGTACGACCTGAGCCCCATCACAGTGAAATACACAGAGAGGAGACAGCCCCTGTACAGGTTTATCACATCGGTGAGTTCCCCTCAGCCTCTCCTCCCCCCTTCCTCTGCCTGCCTTTCGTGTCTCTCCTGAGCCTTTCTTGTTCAGAGGGATTCAGCTCCTGCCTCAGAGCGCTGTGACAGGGTGGAGGTAAAGCAGCACACCCCTGGGGTGGTGCTGAGGTGTGAGGTGAGTCCAGTGCTCTGACAGCTTGATTTAATAGCTGGGCACAGAAAGAAAGGAAATTAGCCTATTCCAGAAGTGCCAGGCTGTGTCTAGGCAGGATGGGCTCTACTGCAGCATGTCAGGAGCTTGGAAGTGAAGCTGATGTGGTTAGCAGGAAAACTGCAATAAACTGCTCAGTAACAATGAGATCAAATGTGCAGAGAATCTGGAATGGTTTGGATTGGAAAGAACCTTGAACTTCATCCCATCCCACTCCCTGCCATGGCCAGGGACACCTTCCACTGTCCCAGGCTGCTCCAGCCTGGCATTGGGCACTGCCAGGGATCCAGGGGCAGCCACAGCTCCTCTGGGCACCTGTGCCAGGGCTGCCCACCCTTTTCCACCCCAAAGTCATGCTGTCCTCACCTGGAGGCTTTTCCTTTGTTCAGGTGAGGGAAGGAGAACTGTTAGATCACACAGAGCTGCCTGTCCTTGCTATCTGCTGGTATTTGGGTGATTTTTACAGTAAATAGGAAGAGAACTGGCAGTGGAGATTTTACCAGCAGCCACTTCTCTCCTCTCCTACAAGACACTGATTTTCTTTTTTACACTGAGTTTTACTCAGTGCTGCTGCTTGGCTTAATATGGGAATGGCAGTTACAGGCATTTACTCCTGTGTGGAAGTGGAGAGGAGCTGCATTATCAAACTCCAGAGGTGTTTTCCTGACGAGTTACGTTTGGATCTGTCCAGAGAGCATCCTGCAGTCCTGATCTCAGCATCCAGAACAAAGCTGTGCTGGCCAAACTGCTCATTAGGCAAAGAGCTATTTAAAGATCTTCCAGAACTTTTAAAAAAACCTGCCTTCAGGGACTTGGCTTAAAATTGAAGCTGCAGTGAGCTGTGCCAGTGAGGCATGGTGGAATGTTGATAAATTGGCTGGAGTGAAGACCTCAAATTCTGATTTTTAAACTGTTTGACTGTTTTAATTGGAATTCACGTAAACAGCGTGGCGAAGTCACACTTCAAGATTTTAATTTTGCAGCTTCTGATGAACAGCAAGTTCCCTTCACTGAACTTTAGACAGTGACCTCTAGAATACACAAATAACCAGATCTGTGGTTAAGGGGGGCTTGAAGTAAAACCTAAATGTCGTGGTGAAAGACTTACTCTTCTTAGCACACCTGCTTGGCTCCAGAACATAATCCTAAAAAAGGTCAAACATCAGCATTTCATGTCTTGGCATCTCATTCTGCCTCTGCTTCTTTCCCTGAAATGATGCTCCCAGAGGTTTCTTACACATCTTGTTGGGGGTGAAGGTCTGGAGGTGTTTTCACGGGAAACGATTTGATGGCTGGGATTATTCTTTAATTTTATTATCAGCATTGATTCACTGCTGCTCTGCCATTATCTGCCTACAAAAAGCATCTTTTTTGAGTCGATGAGTTGACATGAGGGGCCACAGGAGAGAATTTCCTCCCTGGTTGCCACAGTGACATTTTGGGCTTGTATCTCATTTGAATTTGTATCCCAAAAACTGAAATGCGTGTTTCCTACTGAGAATCCAAAAATGGAACAGCGGTTCCGCTTCTATTTCCGAAAAGATTTAAAGGTTGATTAATTTTCATTAAATAAGAATTTCAGTTTCTCCTCTTCCCCAAAATAACAGTCCTGTCCACACACCATATTCCTCACTGGACTGAGTGTTGAATCACTGGCTCCAGGATGAATTTTGCCCTCTTCTGTCTTTTAAAGGTAGCCAGGCACTTTCTGGCTGCTTAAGGAGAGTTTTGCAGCTGATTTTTGGCTGCTCTCTTCGGTCTTGCCCGTGGCTGTGGTGTCAGGCAGCTCACTGGGGGCTGTTCCAGTTGAGGGTCCTCACTCTGGAGGATGAGGATGATGCTGGTGCTGGCAGTGGCTGTGTCAGGACGTCACACAGGTGTGACGCAGGCGTGACAGACGCTCCTGGTGTGGAGGCACAGCCTCCTTCCGGGGGCTGACTCTGGTCTGGGGCCAGGGTTGCTGTCCAGGAGGGCAGCAGGGCTCTGCATTCACAGCTTCACGGCCTTCCAGGGGGCAGTGAGCAGCTTGGGACGGGGAGCAGCACTGCAGAGCATCAGAACACCTCCGGCCCCGCCCTGTTGGGATGAGATGATCTGTTCTCCAGCCCCTTCCTGCCTCTCCAGCGTGGCCCTTTTGCATCACAGTTGCTCTGGAGAGCAGTTAGTGATGACCAGCACTGGGCTGAGGGCCAGCAGGGCTTGGGCTGGGGCTCGTGGAGTCACTGCCTGGCCGTGGAAGGCGTCAGCTTGTTGTGAGCAGCAGCTGCTCAGTTTAAAAACCACGAGGCAGGCTCTGGGATAGGGGCTCCTTCACTGTTTGTTTGGGCTCCCCTGTGGCTTTCAGGAAATTTAAATTAGTCCTGGGGACCCCAGAGAGGCTTTAGGGGGGTCAGTGTTGGAGGGAAGGACACACTGCTGAGGGGTGATCCCGTGGGAGAGGGGCTCAGCAGAGCCAAAGGCATCTCCTGTGCCGCTGGTGAGGTTCTCTGATGCTCTTTGTCACTCATGACTTTGCTCTCCAGAACTGCAAAGAGCATTATCTGTATTATTACACATTGCATTATCTGCAGCAGCATTCCCACATCCTCTCTGTCCCCCTTTCTAACTCATGCCTGCTCCTTAGATTTTTGTGGTGGGAAGAATTATCCTGATTTTCTGTATCAAGTGAGAGGCGTTTCCTGTGCAAAGGCTTTGCTTTAGCTTAAGTTTTTGTTTGGTTTTTCTGTTTGTTTGTTTGTTTGTTTTTTTGTACTTTCCATGTCGTGCTCAAAGAAATAGTTCATTACTAAATAAGATTTTATGTTACTTGTGGGTCACTGCTGCCACTGTCACTGTTCCATGAGTTTGCCAGGGATCCTGGAGTTAACCACAGACATTTGGCAGTGTGTTAAACACAGGGTTTTTTTATTTTTTTCCCTGTCAAACTGCACTGCTTAAAATCAACTCATCCCTCATAAAGAGAAGCCATTCAAGACCTCCTGGTTGAGGTTATGGAGCAAGGGGAAAAGTCTCACTGCTGAAAATTCATGAGTTCCTGTAAGTGGCCAAACTGAAAGAAGGTTTTATCATGAGATCACTGTAGGGGCTGGGAGGGGAAGGCAGGCAGAAAAGCAGCCAAAGTTCCGCTGAAGCATTCAAAATCCAAAGAAATTTCTTTTCCCTGGTATGAGAGGACTCAACTGGCCTCTAGGTGTGAAAAAAAATTAAACTGGAAATAATGGAGCTGGAGCAGAGTGGGCAGAATAATTTCAGCCATGGGAACCGCTGCTGCCAGGTGTCACAGATTCAGTCCTGTGGCATTTTTAAGGCCAAGGCGCTGTTCTGCAAGGTGTGCTGAAAATCTCTGGGTGGGATTCTGCAGCTTAACTTCTTAGGAAATACCTGAGGGTCCCACTGGTCCCCTCTGGCTTTAGAAGTAATTCTCAGAGTTGAGGACATCCCAGAGGAGCACTGTCTTGTATCTGACACTTGTCTTTCTGCCACCTTGCCTCCTCCTGTGCATCCACTCGTGTTTTCCTGCATCCCTCTCTCCTGTGGTCACCTGTGCAAGGTGCATTCCTCGTGTCCAGAGGGCTCTCACTGCTGGGATTATTCCACTTCTGTGGGCTTATTCCACTTCTCTTTCCCTTCATCCTTGAATGGCTGGGCCTGAGTCAAGCAGACCTCATGGAGCTAAGCTCAGATCATTCCCAATAATTGATTCCATTAAATCTAAAGTGCCTGATGCCATACATCTTAGAGCTGTGGTGATAAAGAGACGCTGTGGTGCAGCTCCTGTGCTGAGCCAGAGCCCAGCACTGGCCACAAGGACCCCAAACCCTTTTTTCGTCACCAGGACTCAAAGCTGTGTGTGCAGGAGGCAGTGCCAGGTGTGTGTGACTCATCCCCACTCAGCTCGACAGGGCTCTGCAGATGAATTCAGATTTTTTTCCTTTTTTTTTTTTCCTATTCCCCAGCCCCTTGTGCTGCTGCGCTGGAGTCAGATTTTCCTGCCGTGTGATGCAGGATCTGGGTGTTGGACGGGGTTTGTGTTTGTGGTGTGACATCTGCCGTCAGCTGAGCTGCTCTGAACTGAAATAACCCAGCTCCGTGGTGGCCATTTCCCCTGGGAAGTCACCCTGTGTCACACCCTGAGGGGGACACAGGGGCTGGAGCTGGACTTGTCCCCTAAAAATCTTAACTTTGCCTCAGGCTGGTGCTCTGCTTTTAGCAGCCGTGATCTGCTGGAGTGCTGAGTGTCCTGCAAAAGGCTCATTTCCTGCATCTCCCTGTTTCACTGAGCTCACTAATGTTCGTGTTTTGGTTATAAATACACATGGAAAGGAGCTGTAGTTCTCACTGCCTTCGCTCACCGTTTATGAGCTGTTTGTTCCTTCCCCTCAGCGCCGCTGCTGCTGCTCTTACGATGTTTTTTTGTCTGTGACTTTGCCCGTGGGGTGTTGTGTGGGAGAAGAGACGTGGCAGGGCGCGTGTAGTGTGGCACCAGTTCCCTTCTGGCCCAGCTGTTTTTTGCAGTTTTGCAACGTTTATCATGGAATTATTTAGGTTGGAAAAGGCCTGCAAGGCCATGGAGTCCGAGCTGTGCCCCATCCCCACCCTGTCCCCAGCCCAGAGCACTGAGTGCCACCTCCAGCCCTTCCTGGGACACTCCGGGGATGGGGATCCAAACCTCCCTGGGCACTTCCAGTGCCTGAGCTCCCTTTCCATGGGGAAATTCCTGCTGCTGTCCGAGCTGAGCCTCCCCTGGCCCAGCCTGAGGCCGTTCCCTCTCCTCCTGTCCCTGTTCCCTGGGAGCACAGCCCGACCCCCCGGCTGTCCCCTCCTGTCAGGGACTTGTGCAGAGCCACAGGGTTCCTCCTGAACCTCCTTTTCTCCAGGCTCAGCCCTTCCCAGCTCCCTCAGCCTCTCCTGGGGCTCCATTCCCTGCCCTGGGCACGCTCCAGCCCCTCGGTGTCTCTCCCCACGAGGGTCCCAGAACCGTTCCCAGCGCTCACGGTGTGAGCTCAGCAGTGCCAGCACAGGGGACAGTCACTGCCCTGCTCCTGCTCTGTTTTTGATACAAAACCGTCTGGGTTATGCTCAAGGCTGGGTTCATACAAAGCACCTGGTGGAGAGGCAGAAGTCGAACACCACAGGAGGGGAAGAAAGTCCCGGGTGCCACCAGGCAGCGTTCACACAGAAAGTGTGATACACCACAACCTAACCTAAAAATGTGACCAGCCATGTTCTAATTACACAGTTCCCGTTTCCCAGCTCCCACATTTTTTACTTCATAACTGTGATGCTCTTTTAATTTGGTCTTTTACGTTGTGTAGGATGAGGCAGTTCTAAGATAACACCGAGTTGTGAGAAGGGGAACAAGATATGGAGCTTATCTCTTGACAAAGGCTTGCCTTTGAAAAAGGGGATTTGTTATGAGCTAGGAGTGATCCCAAACCACCGTTATCACAGGGAAATATTTTGTATTGCTGGTCTTCTCCAGCCCAAACCATTCTGTGATTCTGTTTCCACAAGGACTCTGGTTTGACAGAATACCCAGAATATTTCTGTGTTTTTGTAGCACTTGAGAAGGGAAGTAGGCTGTTAATGCTAATCAGGAGATAATTGATAATTTTTTTTTTTCCCCTAACCCTGTTCTTGGAAGTAATTACATGTTTTAATTTGACCCAAGAACCACATCTTGTGTGGAAAACTGTCCCACAAAGGGTTACATTGGCTGCTCTCAGCAGCCCTTGTCATGGAAAGTGTTGGGCAGAGCTGTGGTGTCACTGGGAGCTGGGTTTCTCTGTCAGTCTCTGCCCTTCACGTGCTCTTTCAGTGTCTTCTGCCTGTCTGTAAATTATTATCTTGTGAAGTAGGGAAAAGACTACGAGGCTGTGGTGTTTGTAACAGAAAAGGGTAGCAGGAAGATGTGAACAACACAGAGCTTCTGGAGAGCTGAGTTAGGTGGAGTTTAGCCCAGAAAGGAACAGTGTTCGTGCTCTGGGAGCTGGGATTTGTGGTGGGCTCAGGCTGTGAGGAGTCCAGCACTAATTTATTCCACCGCAGGGAATGGCTTTTGGGAATGATTCTGGTGTAATTCCATCCCCAGTGCTGTTACCCAGTTCTTAACTGTGCTTCCAGAAAATACCCCAGCAGCAGGATCCCTCCTCCAGTTCAAGCTGTGTAAAGGTTTCGCTCGTCGCTGACAAACGTGTTTCCTCTCTCTGTAATTCCAGATATGTGCCATCATTGGAGGAACATTTACTGTAGCTGGGATCCTCGACTCCTGCATTTTCACAGCATCAGAGGCCTGGAAGAAGATCCAGCTGGGCAAAATGCAGTAGCAGTGAAACTCTACCCTCGACTCCAAGGACAGGAGCAAAGATTGAGAAATCTACCACTACCTGTTTTTTGTCTTTATTTTCTATTTGATTCAATCAGTATGTTTTTTTTCTCTAATCAGGCTGTTCAGTGAAGACATCTTCAACAAATCAAAGAAATCTCCATGCATTTCAGAGCTCTGAGAGGGAAAAATCAGTGCAATCAGGGTGTGGATTTCGATTCCCTCCCCCCAGAAAGAGAGGTTGAAATGCCACATCAGGTCTAAGTAAGGATGGCAGCCTGTCCTCTGGGAGCTTCCTATGGCAGTGTACACACGAGGGTGGCAAAGGGCTGAACTGTCCTGTGGCACTTTCTGGGGTTCTGTTGGGTTTGCGTGATCAGACAATCGACCTTTTGTATAGGGCAAAGTTACACATGAGGAAGAAATTCCACCCGTGGTGCCAAAAAGGTGATGTATCTGTTGGTGAGGAATGGAAAGTGTTAGTCCCACACAGCAAACCTAAGAGACAGAGGGCAGAAATAACAAACCAAGAAATGTTTTGTTATTGGAAGCTCAGTTGTTCAGATACAACCTTTCTAACAAAGTGAGAAAAGGAGAAGAGGAAGCCTTCCCCAGCTACCTTTTCCTGGTGATCCTAGCAGTGGAGGGCATTTCTTTTACTCTGGATGTAAAAAAAGTGGTTTCATTTCTTCCCACTGACTGAATATCCAGTCTTGTGTTTACAGGTGGCATGAAGTAAAAACCAAACTGAGCAACACAGTTTTATGTGGCCTTTGCTTTGAAAGGGAATAGTTGTCTTTACAGCATTAGCTTTTATTTCTTCTGTTTCTAAACACAGACCGCCCAAAAGTCTGGATTCTGCACTTCTGCTTTATTATTGTTGCTGTTGGGTTTTTTGGTTTTTTTTGAAAAAAGGTTTTTTATTCTCTGTGCTCAGAAAAATGGTGCAGCCTTCTTGAGTGGATGAGCACAGCTTCCTCTCTTGCTTCGTGTGTGTGTGTATTCACTGCACCTGTCAAACACAGCAATTCTGACTTTTCAGGATTTGAGGTGCCTCCCTTTTCCTTTCAAACTCAGTCAGGCATCTTTTCTGAGCCCTGGGCTGACACTGTTCTCCCACAGGTACACAGGGCGGCATTCCCACAGGCTGACCCTTGCTGGGAATTTTGGTTGGATCCCTTGAAATGGTACCTGAGCTTCCCTGTCCATTCCTTCAAGCCTTGTCTCCTGGAGCCTCCGAAAAACGGAGCTGTGAGGGGGAAAACTCCTGCCAGGGGCATCTTGCATGTCGTGGTGGGCATGAGGTCACAAAAGTGAGACCAGGTGCCCACCAGTGCGTTTTCCAGAGCCTCATCCAATCCGTGTTCCTTGAGTAGTGACAGTCTCCTCATGCCTTGTGAATGTCTGAGCTGAGGATACACAAATTTTAAGTCTTTCAGGATGGATTTTTTTTTTTTTTAAATCATAAAATAAAAAATCTTGATCTCAGTGCTGTAAATTTTAAGATGGGTGCAGGGTTTCTCTTGGAGGATATCCATTGCCTTTTCCTGGAGGCAAAATATCCAGACTTGATGCTGTGATGATACGAATCGTTGAATATTCAGTGTTATTGTTAGAGTCAGATGCATTTCAAAGGAATTCCTGATGCTCTGTTGGAATTGTCTCATTGCTTTGGAAGCGGGGAAGGTGCAGCCAGTGTTATCCACCCACCAAAAAGGAGCAGCCAGCTCCTCTCCCCCTGCCATGCTCTGCCCTGTAGTGACTTCAGACAGCGTTGGAATTTTTCCCTGCTCTTACTCTGGACTGATTGCTCTTACTTCAGCTGTAAACTGGATTGTGTAACTTCCTGGACATGTATGGATAGATGATTTTTTTTTTTACTTTTTTTTTTCCCCCATTTACAAACATGAACTTGAAAATGAGGTGCTTGTGTTCATTTGGGGTGTGTGTCCGTGTGCCTGCGAGTGGAACCCTCTGGATGTGGGATTTTCCATGGCAATTGCCTCTCCTGCTGGCTGAAGGATTTCCTCTAACCCACTGTGACCAGCTGAAACTCACAGCTAAAACCTCCTAATTTTTCCTTTTGGATTTGGCGAGTCTTTGCTGACAGCTTGGGAACAGTGGATTACAGCGATGAGATTTTTAATATTTTAGCTTCTTCCTTACGCCGAGATTTATTTAGTGCATCCTTCTCCTGAGCTGGGCAAGGGGAGAT
This sequence comes from Hirundo rustica, assembly GCF_015227805.2. Lineage (NCBI taxonomy): Eukaryota > Metazoa > Chordata > Aves > Passeriformes > Hirundinidae > Hirundo > Hirundo rustica. The sequence goes on from NC_053463.1 coordinate 2,299,051, forward strand.
CTTTGCAGTACAGTTCATTTTCTCAAATTTCTCCTCTGGAACAATTTCTTTAACACAAACAAAGGTGGTTGCAGATTCCTTGTGTCCCTTGGTGTGTTATTCCCATCCTCCTCCCCATTCCCTGTCTGTATTAAACTGCCTCCTGTGCAGTCCAGGCCAGTTCTCTAAACCAGACCAGTGAAATGGGTTTGTTTGGTTTTTTTTTTTTTTTTGTTTTGGTTTTTTATTTTTTTATTTTTTTTTGGAAATAACACTTGAGCGTGCCTGCTCTCTCTGCCAAAACATCCCCTGCAATAAGGTGATAAATCACTTTTTTTTTTTTTTAATGAGATGTGGAAACCAAATTGTACTCAAGTTCTGGCAGGAGAAGCAGTCTGCACTTTGGTTCTCTAAACCAGGCCTAAGCCTCTGAGCGCTGCCAAGCCAAGGGCAGCATCTTTGGGGCTGTTGGAGGTTGTGGTGAGCTCGTCCCTCAGTGGGGTCACACCGTGATACTGCAGCCCGGGTTTGCAGGAGAATCTGCTCCTCTTCTCTCCAGATGTGAAAGCAAGGCAGTCACTGCCTCTGCACCCATCAGATTTCACTTTTATTCTTAATTTTCTGAGGAGACAACGAGCTTAGTCGTGCTTTTAAACGCCCTTGCAAACAAAAGAATTCCGAGTCAGAGCAGAAGGAAACCCTCAGCTGTCCTTTTCTGACTTTGCCCTTTCAAGTCGGTGTTCTGATAGAAGTATTTGGCTTTCAAAGAAAGACATCTCTGTAGCAAATATTTGAAACTTCCATTTTAAATTATTCCCTGTAACTCCATTCTCCACCCTATGGTGAGAACTTGAGGCATAGGATGCTTTGCGATGGTGGAGTTAAAAACTTCAGCTCTAGGGAAAGTTAGTGGGTGTATTCTAGGCAGTATCTGGACTGCTGAAGAGGGTTTTTAAAAGAGAATAAAATGGAAATGGGGTACAAAAATCGGAGAGAGATGCGTCTGTGAATGTTTGATCTGATCTCTCAAACACTTGCATTTATGTGCGCTGTGAAAAACGAGACCTGCAGTGTGGGTGGCCCTGGCTGCCACCAGCTCCGGGTATTTCAGATTTAAAGTTCTTTCTCTGTGTGACACGCGGGCTCTTGGGGCTGGGAATGGCTGTGGTGAGTCTCTGCTTGGGAAGAGTTGTTGCAATTTGCAGTTTTGGGATGTCAGTGAGGGGTTTCTCCTCAGACTGGGAGAGAGGGGCAGGGAGGAGGAGCAGCCCTGGCGTGTCTGGTACAGCAATGTTTAAAGCACAAGTCTTTTACATTTCCACAGTGGAGACTGTTAAGGAGTTCTGGCGTTTGTCCTTTTGATTTGCAACCTTATGTTAATAAACGATTAGCCTTTTTAGTTCCATAATTAAAAATAATAAAACTCTTACGTGTTTTGATTGGCTTCTTGTTGCACTCCTGTTGCAAAATCAATCTAAAGGGGCTTTTTTTTTTTTTTTTTTTTCCCCCCTTTCGTTTTTAATTATGATTTCAGAGAGCTGAGCGTTATCACACAGTGAAATCGCTGGGAGCCAGGTCACTGTGGTGAAAGTTAGCATGAGGCTCTTTTGTAATCAGCCCTGAGTCATGTCTGGACATTCTGTGCTCGGTTTTGTACAGTACCAAGTGTCCCAACCTCCCTTTTTTTAAGGAAAGGTGAGTGGACTGTGCTTGGGACTTGCTGGGTTTGGCTTTAGTCACTGTGCTCCTTGGTATAGGAAATAACCCAATTTTTGTCCCCCCCTCCTTTAAAGTCCACTTATCCTTGCTTCATAGCTGTTTAGAAATAAGTGGCTGAGGCAATAATTAAAAATTAAACGCTAAAGGGTTACAACACAGTGAGGTTGGGCTCAAGATATCTGCACCATCTTAAGAAATCAATTCCTTTTATTTCGATGTGGGCCGTACAAGATCTTTGCGAAGGAAGAGATCCTGCCTGTTCCAGTGCTTGGAACTCACATTTCCACAAGTGATGGGCTGGTGCTGAAAGTCCCTTACTCTAGAAATGATAAAGAAAGGCTCTGGGGAAGGTGTTTGTCCAAATCCCAGCCTGCTGCATCTCAGTCCCGAATTTTTCCAGCCTATCTTTATAAAAAACCCAACCAAATTGCATCTCGCTTGGTTAATTTCTACTAATTTTCATTGAGAAGAAATACATTTCATCTGAGTCCTGAAAATGTGTACCAGGGCCACATCTACCTGAAAGGGAAGTGGCTTGTGCAGATGAGCTGCTTTACGGGGCCGGGGATGCCGGTGACAGTGACACAGGAGCAGGGGCTGGGCAGGGAACTTGAACGTGGCAGAACCTCGGGGAATTGGTGACCCTTTGGGATCAGGGACATGGGGCCGGTGTCACTGGTGTCCCTTGGGGCTCAGGGACACAGGACCGGTGTCACTGGTGTCCCTTGGGGCTGAGGGGACATGGGACCGGTGTCACTGGTGTCCTTTTGGGATAAGGGACATGGGACCAGTGTCACTGGTGTCCTTTTGGGATAAGGGACACAGAACCGGTGTCACTGGTGTCCCCTGGGGCTGAGGGACATGGGACCGGTGTCACTGGTGTCCTTTTGGGCTGAGGGACATGGGACCGGTGTCAATGGTGTCCTTTTGGGATAAGGGACACAGAACCGGTGTCACTGGTGTCCCCTGGGGCTGAGGGACATGGGCTGGGCAGGAGGAAGCAGTTTTCAGCCTCATTCACGGAGAGGAGGAACTGCTGGTGGATGGCAGGGGAGGACTGGCTGAAGGGGGAGATGCCCATGTGGGCACTGGGGACAATGCCCGGGTGGCAGCAGGAGATGGCGCCAGGTCGGTACCGGGGCGTGATGCTCGGGTGGGCACCAGGGATGATGCCCAGATGGGCGGCGGGTCTATCCCGGCTCTATCCCGGGTCTATCCCAGCTCTATCCCCGGGTCTATCCTGGCTCTATCCCCGCTCTATCCCGGCTCTATCCCGGCTCTATCCCGGCTCTATCCCGGCTCCATCCCCGCTCTATCCCCGCTCTATCCCGGCTCTATCCCGGGTCTGTCCCCGCTCTATCCCCGCTCTCTCCCGGCTCTATCCCGGCTCTATCCCGGCTCTATCCCGGCTCTATCCCCGCTCTATCCCCGCTCTATCCCGGCTCTATCCCCGCTCTATCCCCGCTCTATCCCCGCTCTCTCCCGGCTCTATCCCGGGTCTATCCCGGGTCTATCCTCGCTCTATCCCGGGTTTATCCCGGGTCTATCCCCGCTCTATCCCGGCTCTATCCCCGCTCTATCCCCGCTCTATCCCGGGTCTATCCCCGCTCTATCCCCGCTCTATCCCCGCTCTATCCCGGCTCTATCCCCGCTCTATCCCCGCTCTATCCCCGCTCTATCCCCGCTCTATCCCCGCTCTATCCCCGCTCTATCCCGGCTCTATCCCCGCTCTATCCCCGCTCTATCCCCGCTCTATCCCCGCTCTATCCCCGCTCTATCCCGGCTCTATCCCCGCTCTATCCCGGGTCTATCCCCGCTCTATCCCTGGCTCTCTCCCGGCTCTGTCCCCGCTGCAGCGGTGTCCTCCGGCCGCCAGGGGGCGCGCTGTGCCGCAGTCCCGGAAGCGGAAGCGCTCCTGGCTCCTCTTCCGGGCGGGCGGCGCGGCGGCGGCAGCGGGTGAGGCACCGGGAGCCGCCATCCGGGGCCATCGGCGCCATCCGGGGCCATCTCCGGCCGGCGGGGCTTCCACGGGGCAGCGGCAGGGAGCGGGAAGGGGCTCGGGTGGCCGGGGGCCGGCCCGGAGCTGCGGGACGGGGAGAGCTCGGGCTCCGGAGGGAGCTCGGGCTCCGGAGGGAGCTCGGCCTCCTTCAGTCTGAGCTTTCCGAATGCATTATTGAGTTAACCCAGCCCGCATGGGAGGTGCCAGTGTGGGCGCTTAAAACCTGAGGAGTTGAGCAAAAACAACCCTTAATTTAATTTATCCTTGATTTGATTTATCCTTTGCTGTCAGGGTCAATGGTGCCCTGACAGGCAATCCTACAGCGCAGTTGTTAAAATGCAGGAAAGGCCAGAAGTATCTTGGATTTGCAGATGTGTTACCTGTACGCTCTGGTGAGGAGCGTTAGCGGAGGTGCTGGAGCAGTGTGACTTCTCTCTGCAAGCCCCGAATATACGTTTTTATAAATTGCTATAAATGAGAGTGGTGTGACTGCAGGGCGGGATCCAGGTGTGTCCTGAGTGCTGAGAACGGGCAGCTTTGGGTTGGTGGAATGCTCTGATGTGCACGTGTGTCACTCACGGGGTCACTGTCACTCACGGAAGAGGCTTCTGCCTTGTTGGGAGTCCGGGATATCAGGGTTTGTCGATCAGTGATGGGATCAAAAACAGTTAAAATTGCTTTTTTTATGCCGCGGCAGACTGTGGGTGATGGAGTGTAGCGTGTGTGCTGTGAGCGCCTCTCCAACTGTTGGGGTTTTGTGGTTTTTGTTTTTGGTGCAGCCAAAATGAAGTTCAACCCCTTTGTGACCTCGGACCGTAGCAAGAACCGCAAAAGGCATTTCAATGCCCCCTCCCACATCCGCAGGAAAATCATGTCCTCGCCCCTGTCGAAGGAGCTGCGGCAGAAGTACAACGTGCGCTCCATGCCCATCCGCAAGGACGACGAGGTCCAGGTACTGCCCTGCTCTGGCTGCTTTGTCACTCCTCAGCTTCTCCCTGTGGAGTTTTCAGCAGGAATTTCTCCATGGAAAGGGTGCTCAGGCCCTGGGACTGCCCAGGGAGGTTTGCAGTGCCCACCCGTGGAGGTGTGCAGGGAAGGGATGGATGTGGCACTCAGAGCTCTGGGCTGGGGACAAGGTGGGGATTGGTTATAATTTGGATTTGGTGATCTCGGAAGTGTTTCCCAAGTCAGCTCATTCTGGGATTCTGTTTTCATGTGCAGCAGGGAAGAGCAAGACAAACTCATATTGGTGCTGGAGCTTTGCCCTCAGCCTGGCAGAAATAATCTCAGTTAATCAAGCCATGACTTGGGCTGTCAAGTGTTCCTTAAATCCACTTCAGTGACAGGGATGATACCAGGAACACAAGTGTGCTGGCAGTTCTGCTGCACTTCAGCTACAGGAATTGATCATTGTGCTGAACTGAAAACTTCCAGCAATAAAGCATGAAGCAAAGAATTGGTTTTTTTTTATAGACTATTTGGTACCTGTGATATTTGAATTTGGATTAGAAATGAGTCCAAGCTGAGCAGTTTTTTTAATATAAAACACAATGATAGGTGAAAAATTAGGGTTAAACTGTTAAAAATGGAAACCTGCAAAGCTACAGAGTTCCCTCATTAGGGTTTACTGCAGGGAAAATGGGGGAGAAGCACAGTCCTGATCCATTATATGTTCCATGTTAGTAAAGCTGAAATTGTCGAGTCACTCGCGTCTTTGGGGCTTGTGTGTGCGAGGAGCAGAGCTGGGGTTTCCTCCTGTGCAGCTCCGGTGGTTCAGTGAGGGTCTGTGAGGTGGGCTGGCTGTGCCAGGGCTGCTCTTGCAGCGTGGCTCAGTGTGTTTGCTGTGTGCAGGTGGTCCGAGGACACTACAAGGGGCAGCAGATCGGGAAGGTGGTGCAGGTGTACAGGAAGAAGTACGTGATCTACATCGAGCGTGTGCAGCGGGAGAAGGCCAACGGCACCACCGTGCACGTGGGCATCCACCCCAGCAAGGTATGGGGGCACCTGGGGGCTGGCACCTGCCAGCAGGGACACGTGGGCATTCTGGGATTGGGTAGAACTTGTTACCAAGTGCTGGGAATGCACCTGGTTCAGGGCAGCCCGTGGGATCAGCAGATGGAGCAGCCCTGGGAGAAGGATCTGGGGCTGCTGGTGGCCAAGAGCTGGACCTGCCTTGGCCCCCAGGAGCCCCCCATGCCCTGGGCTGATCCCCAGTGGGCAGCAGGAACGGGGTTGGGATTGTGCCCCTGTGCTCAGGTGAGAGCCCAGCTGCAGAGCTGCTGGGGCCCAGCACAGCCAGGAGCTGGAGCTGTGCACAGAGCCCGGAGGCGGCTCTGGGATGAGCAGAGGATGGAGCAGCTCTGCTGGGAGTGCTGGGATTGTTCACCTGCAGAGCAGAACCTTTGGGGTGACACAGTTGTGGCCTCACAGTGCCTGAAGGAGCCAACAAGATGGAGAGAGACTTTACAAGAGCCTGGAGTGACAGGACAAGGGGGAATGGGTTCACATTAACAGAACAGAGTTGGATGGGATATTAAGAGGAGATTCTCTGTAAGGGTGGGGAGGCCAGGTCAAGGTGCCCAGAGGAGCTGTGGCTGTCCCTGGATCCTTGGAAGTGTTCCAGGCCGGGCTGGATGGGGCTTGGATCACCCTGGGACAGTGCAAGGTGTCCCTGCCCTGAACAAGATCTTTAGGTTTCCTCCAACACAAACCATTCTGTGAATAAAGAGCAGAGATGCTGCCTCAAGGAAATGTTGGGGTGTCATGAGCAGAGGTGTGAGTTAAAAGCAAGAACTCCTTGCTATTTCTAGGAGTAGAAAGCTGCTAGAGACTTTGGAATCTTGCTGAAATATTTCTTTGAAGAGAGTGATGTTTTCAAAGCACAAAATGGATCACTTAAACCTTCATCCTTGCTGTGTGACACTTGCACTGGATGAGGAGGTGTTGGGGAGGCTTAAATAGATGCTCAGAATTGTGATTGTACTTGAAAGCAGTTGTGAACTGAATACTTCTGAATTTGGGTTTAGCCTGAGGTTATTTAGAGCTGGTGGAAACCAGGCAAAGCCTGTTCAGATCGTAACAGGAAACATTTCAAACTAAACACAAGAACTTGCCAAAACCTGGTTTGAAGCAGATGAATTCAGTCTGCTTCAGCCTTGCCATGTGGGCACAAAGATGGAAGTGTTGGTGGAAAAAATCCAGTTGTAACAGGTTTTCTGGTGTGAGTGGTTGGTGTGTTCAGCAGAGGGAGGGCAGAATTATTCCAAAACATCACAACTTGTGTGCAGCAGCAACACCTGACTGACAAGGTGACATTGTGGTGGGGCCAGTGCGTGTATCTGTGTGATGAATAGCAGTGAGGAAAACAGAATTTTCTGCTGGTTCTGTGAAAATTTCTGTTAATTGGGAACTAGACCTCAGTAAAACTTTGCATAAAGATTCTGGTTATTAATGCAAAGAGAGCAGAGGAATGTTTTGTTACAGACTTGCAGTGGGCTGTGTGAACAGTTTGTACCTCTCCTGGGCAAAGAGGTGGAAATTATAATTAAAAGAGACCTAAATGCACAAGGAATTAAGGAGAAAGTGTGCCTATATGGGATTTCTAGGATTTGCCTTTTCTGTTTTTCATGCAGTGCTTTCAGTAACACCAACACATCCATTTCTTTGCCGGTTTGAGGAGGCAGGAACAGGAATTGTTGGATAAATTCTTCCCTGGGAGGGTGGTGAGGCAAAGGGTGCCTGGAGAAGCTGTGGCTGCACCATCCCTGCAGGTGTCCAAGGCCGGCTTTGACTGCTGCCTTTGTGGTGGGATCCGCTCCGTGCTGTGGCTCAGGTGGATTTGGTGTTGGTTGCTGCCCTTCCCTCTGCACAGGGATCCTGAATTCCTTGTGCTCTCTGCAGGTGGTGATCACCAGGCTAAAGCTGGACAAGGACCGCAAGAAGATCCTGGAGCGTAAAGCCAAGTCCCGCCAGGTTGGCAAGGAGAAGGGCAAGTACAAGGAGGAGACAATCGAGAAGATGCAAGAATAGATGGTTTCCTCATTGACACCATTAAAAACTGCGAAAACTCAACCTGTTGTGTGTCTTCTTTCAGAATTGATGTGTCCTGCTCAGCATTTAAATATTCCTTCTCGTATTTTGACTTTGTAAAAAGTACGCTGAAAAGGTCTTTGTACCTGGTTTTACTGTTAAGAAATAACAGGTTTTTTCCCTGTAAGGAAAAGTTTCAACCAGCCTGAAAGAAGTGCAGTCCTGAAACGTCCATCTTAACAGTCACTGTATTTCTGTCTCTTTTTAGATGTGTCCATGGTTTCTTAAATATTGATATGTTAATTCTGTGCACTGTATAATTAAGTCAGGTCTTATTAATTAAATAATTAATCTAATTAATGGCAGAGCTTGAGGACAAAGGGGTTTATGACAAGTGCTCACGAGGCAGAGCTGACTGCTTTGGGAAGGGGTGGTGTGAAGCAGTCTCAGCTATTCTAGATGAATTTTCTGTGAGAGGAGATCTTTTCCTGGCACTTTGTGCCTCCGTAATTGAGAGCTGCTGCAGCGTGTTGAAAACAGCCCTGCAGTTAAGTGAATTTACTGGCTCGGTGAATGGCCCTCTAATTGCTGCTACGGAGGGAAAGAAATTCATCTGCCTGAACAATAGAATCTAAAAAGGATGCTGGCAGTCAAGGAAAATTGCATTTCAGAAGCCATTCATAGCTGACTGAAGCTGTGTGTGGAGGACTGAGTGGGTTTCCCTCATGAAGGCTCAGAGGTTTTGTCTCTCCAGTTTCTGCCGCTTAATGCGAAATATTTCCCCTTGAGTGGGTGTTTGAGGAATTGGTGAGGTTTGTTCATTACCGGGACCTTTCCAGGTGTCAGGCTGTGCGGAGCTGCTCTGTGGGATCCCCAGTTCCCTGAAGGGCTCAGAGCCAGCCCTTACCGGGCAGAAGCTTCGTGTACTCTAGCCGGCAGCGTGTTAGGGATGGGGATGGGAGCCGGGCCGGAGATCCCATGGCAGCCCCATTCCATCCCCGTTCCCATCCCGATCCCATTGCGCGCGCTCCCGCGGCTCCCGCCCCGCGCGCTCCCGCCGGCCCCTGTGACGTGGCGGGCGCTGATTGGCGGGCGCCGGGCGGGGCGTGGCGGGAGGCTCCGCCCCCGCGCCCCTCAGCGCGCGGCCATGGCGTACGGCGGCCTCGCGGTGCCCATCATCGTCATGAGCGTGTTCTGGGGGGTGGTCGGCGGCGTCCTGCCCTGGCTCGTACCCAAGGGGCCGAACCGCGGGTGAGTGACCGGGGGGCGGCGGGCGCCCGGCACCTTCCCTTCCGTCCCCCGCGGGTGTGGGGAGAGGCCCCGGCGGAGGCGGTCCCGGAGCCCTCAGGCGCCCCGAGGTTGCCCGGGCCCGGGGCCGCCGCAGCCCCGCGGGCTCCCGGAGCGGCGCTGGCGCAGCGCGGAAGGGCCTGGGCTGGGCCGAGGTGCGGCGGAGCAGCCGCCCCTGGGGCTGCCAGAGCCGGGCGGTGCCCCCGGAGCCCCTGACGGGTTTGGGTTTCCCCTGAGGCCTTGGCACAGGGTGCCCAGAGAAGCTGTGGCTGCCCCTAGATCGCTGGGAGTGTCCAAGGCCAGGCTGGACATTGGGGCATGGAGCAGCCTGGGACAGTGGAAGGTGTCCCTGCTCGTGGCAGGGGATGGAACGAGTTGAGGTTTAAGGTCTTTTCCAACCCAAACCATTCTGTGAGACCTCTGTAGACAGAACGTCCTGTGTCAAGGTGGTTCATTGTCAGGCGGTATTTGAGCAACAGCTTCCTCTTTCTTTCCTTACTTGACCTTTCCTAATTTACTCAACCGTCCTCTGGTTTCACACTGGGTGAGACTGGAAAGGCTGCAGTAGTGGATTTCAGTTTTGGGTTAAATTTGTGCTGGTGCCCTTGTAGCTGAGGACAACAGCAGGGCTTTTGAGCTGAGGTTTTTCCTGCAGTGGTTGTGGCTGCTCGGATTAAAAAACAGACAAGTTTTTGTCTTTCTCTTTTCTCTAGGAGATAATGGCTTCTTAATCTCTCTCCCTCTCTCTGACACTCCTTCTACTCCACAGGTACCAACTGTCTTTTCTCTCAGTTCTTTATCTAAACCCTCAATATTCCTCCAACTCTGATATTTCCTGCCTCACTTTCAAACCTGATGTGTGTCTTATGCTTGGAAACGTGCCTGTCCTCACAAATACCTTGGAAAAATGGCTTCCAGGCATGGAAGTGTGGGAATTCTGTGTCTCATCAACAGAAGTTACTGACATGCCATGAGGTTTTGTTATTCAGTTAGGGGAGGAAATACATGTATTGAAATGCCTTTTTATAATTTAAAAAGAAAAGAAGCACTCCACTTTGCCACTGAGTTCCATGGGCTGTATGGGATCACTGATAGAAAATCTCATTTCCTCTCCTCCTATTTCAAACCCATTTTTGTGTGTGTAGCTGCAGTTTTACCATTTTCAATTTCAAGACCTTGGTTCTTCCTTCTTTTCAGCTTTCCTGTTGTTTCTGACACAGCTTGTGTTTCACCAAGAGAGGAAAATGTCACACTGCAGCTTTGGAGGTTTTATTTTGTATTCTGTTTGTAAACCCCTCGTTCATTATGTAAAATTAAAAGTGACAATTTGGCACTGACATTTTCTTTAAGTAGAATTCTGCAAACGGAGAAAGCGTTTGTTGTGTGCATCCAGCCTCAGTGGTTCACTAATGTGAGGGACACTGCGTCAGATTTTGCTGCTGTTCACAGAGATTTGGTTAAATCCAGCTGTAAACTGTTTGGCAGAGCTGTGTCAGTCTTGCAGATCTGAGCCTCTGCAGTTTACTCAGCTGGAAGAAGCCAGAACATTCATGTTGAGTCATCTTTCATATGATCAAAGTTAAGCTCGTCCTTGTTCGCTGTGGGTTTTTTCTCTGTGGCTCTTGTGGTCAGTCACAACACCACACCTGATCACATTTCTCCTTCCTCTTGGCAGAGTTATCAACACCATGCTGGTGACCTGTGCTGTTTGCTGCTACCTGTTGTAAGTACAAATAACATCCTGCCTCTTAAGCAAGGGCCACTCCTGCTGGAATCACGAGTTCCTTTTTTATAGCCTCAGAACAGTTAGAAGCTTTTTGAATGTGTCACGGAGGTTTAGACGCATTCTTTGACAGCGCTTGGAATCCTGAGTTCTAAAAGACCTTCAGTGTGCTGAAGAGACTTTCCCATTGAAAAATAGTGTAAAAGGAACCTGAATTATTCTTGTTGTCCTCTGACACATACCTGTGAACTGTCCTCTGCATGGGCTTGCTATTCCTCCTCTCCAGTTCACTGCCTCATTTGCTCACAAGTGTTATGATACTTGGTTAATTCTAAGGTTTTCCTGATTCTTAGGCTTTTTTTTTTTTTTTTTTTTGCCTTTTTCCTTCCCACTTTATATTTAATTTCGAGGTAATAAACCCACTGAAGCATTTTGCGTTTCGATTGCTTGAATATACTCTCAAAATCTGCTTGAGTGGTGGGTGGTAGTGCTGCTGCATGGTGGTTTTTTTAGTGAGACTTTGATATATTAAGACCATTCCTGTTTAAATGCACACTGTATTTTGAGGCTGCCTCCTTTCTGTAGGAGATTTAGTAGCAATAACAAAAGTGAGTTGTTGAGAGCTCTTCATATAATGTTTTTTTAAATCAGGATTTAAGCCAGCTGTAGCTGGAGGCTGCGAGACAAAGCTTGCTTGTGTTTGTCTCTCTCTCTTTCAAGACTGTAGAGACTGATCTTGTAAAAAAAACAAACCTGCTCTGCAGAAATAACTTTGAAAGAGTTTGTTATGGAGAGTAAAGTGGTAAAATCTGGTTTGATCTTAAGGGTTCACTTGTTATAAAAATTATTATTTAGAGTTCCATTCGAACCTGAGTAGTATTTGTACTTTCTTATACTATTTGGGCATTATTTATGCTATTCAAAGGAATTTAATACAAATATTTAGAGAAATGCATCTCAGTTTTGGCATGTTCCAGGAGAGGCCTGTTGGGTTAGGCTGTGGTACAACTTCTACAGCTTTGGTTTAGGTTAACAGTGTGATATTCAGGGTTAATATCAGTTTATACGCCAGAAAATTTATTTGTATTTGGAGTATTTGATGTGTGAATTCCTGAGAATTCATTCTTGCTTAACTGCAAAAATCCAGCAAACTTGGGTCTGTTTTGTATCCACCGAAGTTTTTAGATTTTAATTTTGCTGAGTGGATGTAGAAATTTGGGGATTTGTGCAGGCAGCTTGAAATTGGGATTGAAATTTGGGAATCTCAGTGCTAGGAAGGTCTCCTTGCCCTGCACATGGAGTTTGTAGCAGCCCAGTCTCATAACAGGTCCCAAATGTTTGGCTAAGAAAGGGCAACTCTTTTGGTGATTTTTGCTGGGTTGCTGCATTTATGTTACAGTAAGTTGGTTGGGTTTTAATTAGGAGGAGGGTTGAGCTTTGTTTTGGTTTTGTTTAAATTTAAAGTTCTCATTTTTTTTTTTTTTTCCTAGAGAAATAATGTCCCACTCTTCTAAAACCCTTGATGCTTAGGGTTTGTTGTCTTTATTGTTTGAAGGAGGGTTTTCTTTGGAGTAGAGGCCATGTGGCATCTGCAGCATCCTCTGAAATGTGATGTGAAATGTATTTGCTGTAGAATTTCTTAACTTCTGGCTGAATTCTGTGAACTCTTCAGATGTACATTGGTATTTGACTTGTAGGTTTGGTTGATTGTTTTTTCTAAGCAGACCCATTATAAAGGCTGCTGTCATTAAGGTGTTTTTATAATTGCTCTTGCATGTCCAGGGGTTCCTTGGTAATTTTGTGGGCTCTAACTTGTTTTCTGGATTTCCTTTGGCCGTCTCCAGTTATACTTTGGAGAAAACCAAAAAGGCAAAATTTTAGGATGTTTTCAACCGTCGGTAGTTGTACCCAACCACATAAATTGCATTTGTAGTGTCTGCTTGCCAGAATGCAACAAAAAGCAGATTTTTCTCCTCATGTTCCAAGACAGAGCTTGCCTCATCACACAGTCTTTCCTTTTTTTATTTGCTCTTTATTCTGTATAAAGTTGTAGAACAGCCCTGGTTGGAAAGGACCTCAAGAGATCTGGTCCAACATTTCCCCCTCTGTTTTGTTCAAACATATGGAAGTTTATTGTTCCTGTATCCTTTTCCTTTTGGGAGAGGAGGCACTGAAAACATTTCAGACCTTAATTTTGGGTGATTAAAGAAAGAGATTATTTTTTCATACCAGTCTTGAAGGAAGCCCAAAGAATTCTTCCTGAAAGTTCTTCATTGGATATGTTAGGATTAAAATAATTTCTGCTGCCCCAGGTATTTGTGTGTCCTTAGCAGGTGACTGGTGCTGTGGAGCTGTTTAGTCTCTGCTAGATCTGTTTTCATCTTGGAGTTACCTTTCCAGTTGAAAATAGGGGAAAAAACCAATTTCCTGTCTTCCTTAAACACCACTTGACTGACAAATTGATTTTCACTGAACTGAATTTGAAGTCAATCACATTTCAACTTAAAGCTGTTTCATCTGTATTTAGATTTAACAGCGATAATTTTGAATAACCATATTGATTACATGGGATTCATTTGGATGTTCTGTGGAAGATATTTGCATCCAATTTGTGCACAGATCCTGCACCCAGCAGCCTTTTGAAGAACAAACCATTCCCAGGAACCTCATAAAATCTAAGGTAAAGTCTAAGGAGTTACTGCTGCAGAAATTAGAGGTTACACCAGATTGTGAGGTACTGTCAGAGTCTAAATCTATTTTGCTGTGCACAAAGCAGTTCCTGAACTGTGTCATCATGTCCTAACAGAGGACAGGGTGCTTGGAAAATCATATTATCTGCTACTGATTCTAACGGGATTAAAATATGGATGCCCAAATTGACATTTAAACAGAGATAGCAGGACCTTAATTTGTAACACGAGCACAGACAGATGGCAGTTGTGGTGGGAAGACCTTTTAAAAAATCTCGCTGGTACAGCAGAAGGGACTTTAATTTCCTTGTCTGAGCTGGATAATTAACAGTAACTGTTCCAAGTGGGATCTGTTAGAATTTAAGGACCTGTGGGTGGCTCGAATGCCATACCTGCTTTTAGCAGCTCTGGAACATTGCATCTTGGATACAGAGGTTTGTTTTACTCCGAGTGCTGGATTTTGTTGTTTGTTGTCATTGTGTAAAGCAGCATCACTTAAGCAAAACACAGAAAAAGCCTTTTCATGACTTACCTTGGATGCAAAGCAGTTGCAGCCTAACAACTGCTTTAAATTCCTCAGCCCTGGCGGAGCAGGGAGGAGGAGTGTGCTGCTGCCCTAATGCCACCCTGGCTCAGAGCTCGGCTACCCAGCACGGCTCCAACAGATGCCTTTAGAAACCTCCACGCTGCTTTTCCCAAAGCCTGCTCACACAGGTGGAGGCTCTGAATGTGCTCCCAGCTCGTTTAATTCACAGCCGTGCTGGGCCTGAGCTGGGGAAGCAGCGAGAGGTGAGAGATTCGTGCGTGGAGTTCCTTCCTGCTCTGCAGTGACAAAAGGAATAATGTGCTTTAACAGGCTTCTAGTGTTCTACCCTCCTCCCACTTGTGTTACTTCAGGATGCTGGAGGCAGATGGCACAGTGCTCTTTGGATCTGTCTGTTGGATCTGAAAAATTAACCCTCGCAAAAGAAATTCCCGTGATCATTTTAGGAGCTGGTTTGCTTTTCCCCTAAGTAGATTTAACGCCATGGTCTCAAAATACATTGTTGCCGCTGCTTTGGCCAGCAAAGTAGAAACGTGTCAACCTAAAGGTTTCTGGCTGCTCTCAGTGGTGTCTTGCTGATGTTTTAATTCCTTTGTGGAGCCTGCTACGTGTTCCAAGGCTTGTGTGACTGATGGACTGCTGCAGGCTCAGCTCCTTGTTTTAGCCTGAGCTCTACCCCGTGCAAATCTGAAAGGGGCATTGCAAAGAAATATTGGTAAATTTGAAGAGGATTGATGTGTTTTCTTTAAGTGTCACCCACGTCTTTTGCCCGTGGCTGTTGCGGGCGTTTCGCAGCCGACCTGCGCTTGGTTTGCTGGTCAGAGCATCAAGGTTTGTGTGGAATTTTCCATGACTGCCTAAGCACTCTGATACATTTGTGGCAGCTCCCATTACAAAGCTGCTCTGCTTTTTCTCCTCCTTACAAAGCATTCTAGAAATAGCAGACAGATGAGCCAGTGTGTGCACTAAATGTGTTTATATAGTTAGTATTTAACATAGATTTAGATCTGTGGAAGCATCCATTGCTTCTTCTGACTCTTGTAACGTTTAAAAAGCAAATATATCTTTTAACAGTGCAATATTTATTTCTGTTTAGCTTTCCTGGATATTTTCCACGAGCTACATTCCTCTTGTTCTCAGTTCTGGCCATGGCTTCTGCAGTTTTAGTTTGTGCTCTGCTCCAGTGACAAGACTGCTTGCTGGTGATCTGGGATTTGTGTCATTTTGGGGTTGGTGTTTGGTCTTTTTTTTGGTCTTTTTTTATCCTTTTGCTTCAAGTCCCTGTTTTTTGACCTCTGCACAAGGCTTAAAGTCACTTTTGTTAAGTCTCTGAAAATACACCATGTGTGCAAGGGCAGGTTGTCATGCACTGAGAAATAAATGAGAGAGAGGATGTTACTCGGAGGTTGTTTAAAGGATGCTTCAAAGGCACTGAAAAAAGGTCTGTCTCTTTTATGTTTCCATCTTCTGAGCCCCCAAATACCTGAGTTTCATGTGTCTCAAAACACTTTCCTGTCAAAAGAGAGGTGTGAGGGCAATGCTGTCAGGTGGTTTTGTGTTGCTTTCAGTTGAACGGGACAATCTATTTCAGTTGCAGAGTGATTTGGTGCCGTAATTCACTGCTGCTGTCTGGTCCTTGTGTATGAGCTTGAGTAGAATTTTTATTTGAACCTACACCTTCCTAAAATAGCCTTTTCTTCTCTGATAGTCCTCATGTTTGGACAACCTTTCCATTGTCACAAGCTGTCATTTGGCTGATTTGTCTCTGTTGGGTTGGGGGGTTGTCTTGCAGTTGGCTGATTGCAATTCTGGCTCAACTCAACCCTCTCTTTGGGCCGCAGTTAAGCAATGAAACAATTTGGTATCTTAGATTTCACTGGCCTTAAGGATGTCTGTGCTGTGCTGCAGTCCATCGGCAGGTGAGTATGATCAGATTTATTGATATATTTGCTGTGTTAAAGCTTCAGGAGATATTGAACAGTAATGTGAGCAGTGTGCTCAAACGGCTGTAGCTCTTCTGCGGGAGAAATCTCTCTGTAGATTGCAACAAAACATTTTGGATCTTAGTCTTGATTGGATACGTGAAAAGCTTGAACTGAATTATGGAAGTTATTTTTCTTTCTATCCTGTTGTGCGGTGCTGTGTTCGGGGGTTTGTAATGAGAACAAAACATTACTTTCAAAAAAAATTTATAATTCGACTGGGGTGTTTTTTAATAGCTAACATAAGTGGATTTCCTAATCTTTACCAGTTGTTAACCCTCTCCTCAAGCCTGCTACCATTTCATCTAAGGCCTGTCCTGATTTCCAAGGCAACACAGCGTTGCCCTCATTCGTCTGGGAAGTTGGACTGGGAGCTGCCGTTAGAATGTTCTTTATCTCCTGAGCTCACAGCTTGATGTTTTATTTTGTTTTTAATGACAGCCTGTGTGCAGCTTTAATCCCAGGTGAGCCTGGTGGTTGCTATCTGGGCAGTGCTGCTGGAATGTGGCTCTTGCAGTTCCTGGGCTTTTTGACACGGCCAGCAAAAATAAAGTGTTGTATTAAAAGTACTTTAATACTGTTGGCCTTGTCCAGGAGGGCAGCATTTGGAATTGCAGGTTCAAATGGAGGAAATGTGGGAACAAGCAGCCATGATTATAGTTTTTAAGCTGGTAACTGAATAATTAAACACTTTTTTTTTTGTCCTTGTACAACACAGTCTCAGTTCAGTGCAGCAGGCAGTGACAGTTGATGTTATAGCTCTGTTAAATGTTTTCTGTGAAGTGTCCTGGACATTTGCTCCCCAGTTTCAGAGAAGGCTTCCTGTGAACTGGGATGTTGTCAGACTGGGCCTGTGTGTGTGTCTGCAGCTCCTTTTAAGCACCAAGCAGAAGCTAAAGGTAGACTTGGCCCTGCTTCAACTCCAGGCCTGTAATTAGCTAAGTCAGTCAAGCAGAATTTCCTAGGAGCATTTTCACTGCTTGGGTGCTAACATATAATTAGTTAGCTAAAACAGAGAACACTGTGTTTTGGTAATGGGCACAAAGATCCCTGAATCCCATAGGATGATTCAGTTGCCTGGGATCTGAAATTGGAGTTATCTGGACATAAAATTTGGGCTTCACGGTCTGTGAAACCAGCAAGGACAGGCAGGAGGTGAGACACAACCTCTGGACTCCTGCTAACAGATTCAGGCTTTTCCCCTCCATTTCAGTGAAGGATTTTCCAGAGAACTGGAGTTAAATTTGTGCCAAGGAAGAGAGGGCACTTGTGTGTTTGAAGATGACTTCAGAGTTTCTGAGGAGCTGTCATTTTTAAACTTACTAATGGAGCATTCCAGCCATGCGTAGCACATACTGTTGTGTTACATGGAGGAATTTGTTTTAACCTTTCATTCGATTTTATTGGCTTGATTTTGGAATAAAATTAAGGTGGCTGTCTCTGAAAAAGAAAGGTTTAGAAAAGTAAAAACATATAATAATCCTCAAATATCTGTTCTTTGTTGCCTGAAATGTGCTGTCACAGGTCACACTACTACAGTGTTGTTTGAGTGCCATTGCAGGGCTGAGGTGCTCCACGTCCTGTCCTTGCTCCTGTGGAGTTTGTGCCTAGACAGGAGCTGTGGGTGAGATTCCACCTGATAAGAGCTGGGGTATCTCTCTGACGCTGCATGGATTCCCATCAGTGTAGCAACCAGTTATTTCTGGATTTTGAGATGTGCTTTTCCAGCATTCAGGGGACTTGTACTATACTTATTTCTGCCTCCTGTTCCTTTCAGTTGAGATTTGGGTGGATTAGTACGGAAAATGCAAAGAGAATGAAGTGCTAATTCCCAAAGTGGAAAGATCCTTAAAAATAAGGATGATTAAAGCAGACCTATTTTACTTTACCAACTCAGCAGCCTGAAAATGCTCCAGTGAGCTCCTCATCTTCTGCTGAGGAACTCTGCATATGCTGGCTTGATTGAGCTGTGCCAAATTCCACAAGTTTGCTCTGTGTTTTCAGGCAGTCTCCCTCCCATCCAAGGAATGAATTTATAGCAATTCAGTTGATACATCACCAGGTTAATGGCTTGGATGGCAGCGTGTGAGAGCACACAGAGCTCTGTAGCCGTGGTAAATCCGGGCTCTGGACTCTTCCAAACTGTGATCCAGCACTGCCTTTTCTCCTTAGCTTGGTGAATCCACAGCCTGTGCTCTCAGAGCAGGAACTGGCTTTGTGCATGTGGAGAAGGGCTGTCATCCAGCTCACTGGGTGCTGTTACAGCAGTGAAAACATTGGAGGGAAAGAGTTGTTCTACCAGCTTATAATGTAACTAAAAGTACTTGCAGTCGCTTCAGAAATGAAACTGCCAAGAAAACATCCACACAGATGAATTATCTCCAGTTCTTGACCATTGCTCAGTGCGTTTGTGGAATGGAAATAGCTGTGGTTAACAGCCAAGCCTTCAATTAGCAAACTGTCTCCATGGAAGGGAGTAATGAAGTTGCCTCTTGCTTTGCAGGTGCAGAAGAGATGAAAAGCTCCAGTGACCCAAAGGTGCCCTTTCCGTAGCTGGTTGGATATGAAGCCTGCAGTAATGCCTTAACCTTTCTAATGTCCTTCAAGTGGCTTCTTCAAAGTCTTGTGCTTTTTCCTACTATTCCGTTTAACTGAGTGCCTAATGCAATTTATACTCCTCTTTGGTACTGTCAATTTTTGACTGTTAACTCCAGATGTGATGAAAATTTCTACTTTTACGGGTCATGGAATCACATTTCCTGTTCATTTTATCTGTAATAACTTTATATTTGCAGGTCTTAGCTTGTCTGTTGTTGTGCTGTTCCACCCCTGTTCTGTTTGCACTGGACAAAAATGTGTGCAATAAATTCTGTGAGGAGAGGAGAAACAGTGGTACCATGTGCTGATGGCAATTAATTTTTGTTTTTTTTCAAATGAATTGTATTCTTGAGAAATCTGGCCTTAAATTTCTCATGCCTAGAAATAAAACTAATCCTCTTGCTTGATACAAAATGTTCTCGTGCCATGTTTAACTGTTACTTTTCTCTGGGTTTAATTGGATACTTGGAGTTGAGCTGAGGATATTTAGATGATGTGGATAGATGGTAATGAATTCAATAGTAGGAATAGATGGGGGATTGTTGCCTGTATCAAGACCTCTGGAGTAGATCTGTGATAGGATTAAGTTTGCAATCTAGAACTACTGAAAGGTGCAGGAATAAGTGAATACTTGGCTTGAGAGCCTCTTTTCCAGGAACTTCCCCCATGAGGGGGACTCAGAGTAGCAAAGGTAATGAACGTGCTAAATTTGGACAAAGCCTTCACAGTGATTTTGACAGGAGGCTGATTTAATCCCTGGCACATTTGAAGGATATTTACAGGAGCAAATGGCTTGAATTGAACAAACATTCCAGTTGTTTTGTACTGCCCTTTGTCTTGCATGTGGAATTGCAGACCTGGGAATGCACATGCAACGCGGGCAAGAGGTTCCTGAAGCTCCTCAGTGTCAGCTGAGTCCGTGGGACTGGGGATGGATCTGTCCAGTTGTTTGCTGAGGAGCAGCTTCAAAGGATATAAATGCTGCTTCCTGAATGCTTCCTTACCTCATATCCAGATAAATTACAATTATTCCCTTTATTGCCATGCACAAGGACGTAATGGAATGGTTAATATTTTATTTGCTTTTTCCCTCTTGGATACCACCATTAACTTATTCAGTGGGACAGCACTCATTACTACACAGGAAATTCCAAGATCCTGACATGTAACTTGCAGTGATCCAAAACTGGACAGTGTGAATTGCAAAAGAAGGAAGAACGTGCCATTATTACAAATAAGCATAGCAGCTGTTGGGACTGGAATCACAATTTTTTTTTTTGTCACATTAACTTCTAAGAGTTGTATTTTTACCGTGCAAGATGTTGTACACCATCATGTTACACAGTCTGTATCAAATAATTCCTAGGAAAATTGAAACCGACTGATCATATAAAACCTTAAAGTTGTTTGATTTTTGAAGTGTGTGGAGAATAAAATTTGTTGACATTGTATGAGGAGAAGGAGAGAAATACTTCGAGATATCGTTGACTGGTTTGAGATTTTAAGGTCCATTGATCTGCTTGTCATATTTAGCCTGAAGTGAAATATCCCAAAAGAAAACACTCAGTGACAAACAGTGCTGTTTATTGTGTTACCACTGTCTTTAACAAGCTTTCTATTTTAGGTTCTAAGCTCTCGCTTGCTCTAGAAGAGAGAAGTAAAACAATTCCCATGGGGTGTCTCCGTGGTGCTGAATTTAACGGAAAGAGCTATTCCAAGCCAGGACAAAGAAGCCATAGAGCGATTTTCACCTAGATGCTTCCCGGGAAGACATTCCCCTTTTCCAGAGTGGTTAATACTTCCTCTGAAGCAGAATGCCAGGTGGTAGCACGACTGAGGAAGCTGAAAAGAAAAATGTATTGTGTGTGTTCTGCTGAATGTTGCATGGTGGTTGGGGAATGGTGTGCTCCATGCGTGCCAGGAACTAACACTGCTTGGGATAATTTATTTTTTTTTGCATGACTGCAGGAAGTGAGAACAGAGAGATTCAGCCACTGGTGTTTAACAAACAAGGCAGGTACCAGAGCGTTTTTCACGCATCCCTCTGTTTTCTGACAGCAGAAGAGAATGCAGAATGTTCAAGTATAAAAGAAAGAAATTTGTGCTTGAAATGAAAAATCTGTGCCCGTATTGACAGATATTTGGATAAAAAATGAGGAAGGTGAAGGAAACCGACTCCGTAATCAAGTTGTGAAGACTTTTAAGTCATAAACTCTGGCAATGTGTAGAGTGAGATTTCAGGTGAGGGTCATTTCAAAATGCTTGTAACTGCCTTTATTCATATTGTTTAGGAAATGCAAATATCTGCATCTCCGCCCCTCACAAGAAATTGTTCTGGAGACTTTATAGAAGTTTACTTTTCCTCTAGTGGAAATCATGGAAGCGTTTTTCTCCTGTGAAGGGCTGAGTTATCAGAGGAGGGTGGCTACTCCCTTGTTTCCAGAATTAAATGTCATGGACTCTCTGGAGCAAAAACAGAAGAAATGGGGTGAAATGCAGAAAGTTCTTTAAAGAACAGAGGGCAATGTTTACAAATAGCAAGATAAGAAAGACTGGGTCTATTTTTTATTTTGCTTATTAGTAAAAATTTCTCCAGTTGTGTCCGAAGTAGTCCAGGTCAGCCACCTGTCACTGTGAAAGGTGGTAGCCGAAGACAGTAGGAAAAATACAGAGCTGCAGGTAGAAGATGGACGGATGAAGAGGGTAAGTGCGTGAGCGGGGGCACAGAGCAGCAGGACCGAGGTATCGGGACGCCGGCCCATGACGGCCACAGGAACCACGGCCGCGCTGCCGCCTCAGCGCGCTCTGCCCGCGGGCACCCGCCTCCCCGCCTTAAATACCCCCCGCGCGCCGCTCCGCCGTCACGTGACAGCGGCGCCCCTCCGCCATAGGCTGGCGCATCCCCCTTCCCTCCGCCCGCCGCGCGCGCCCGCCCCCTCGGGCCACGTGAGGGTCGAGTCACGCGATTTCCGGGAACCCGTCAGGAAGGGACATAAACAAACAAACCCGGGGCCGCATGGAGGGGCCGGGCCGGGCCGCGCGGGGCTGCGGCCCCCGCTGAGCGCCGTGAGTGAGGGGCTCGGGGGGGCGGCGGGGCTCCGGGGGGCGGCGGGGCACCCAGGGGGCCGGGGGTCGGGGGGCCGGGGCGGTCCGGCGGGAGGAGGCGGTGTCCCCGGGCAGGGGGCTGCAGGGAGGGAGGGAGAGCCGGACAGAGGTGTCTGCCCGGCTGCCGAGGGCAGCGGGGCGGGGATGGTGCCCGCCGCCCCTCCGCTCCGCTCCGCTCGCCCGCCGGGGGGGTGTGGCTGCCGGGGCCGCGGGAGAGCAGCGGAGCGCGGGGGGTGTCCGGTCCCGGAGCGGGGCTCTGGGGCCCGGGGCCGCGGTGGGGGCGATGAGAAGGGGCTGCAGGGACGGAGTGCGGGCTGAGCGGAGAGTTGTCGGCGTTGTTCCCTCCAGCCTCCGCCCGGCAGGAGTGGCCCGTGCCTTTACAAGGAAAGGGAGTCTCGCAGCGAGCTCTGGGCAGGGGAAAGCTCCGTCCTGCCGGGGGAGCCTGGCCGCTCTGGGTGTGCGGGCGGAGGGGGCTGCCCGGGAAGGGAGGGAAGGGTTCGGCAGGTCCTGCACTCCTCTGCCTTTCGGGCTCGTAGTCGCCTCCTCCGTTTGCGACCTGTTTGAATGCCCGGGATGGCCGGGGGTGACCCGTGGGCGTGCGGAGTCTCTGTGCTCGGGCGTGTCGGTGTCACACGGGCGGCTCCGCTCCGAAGGCTGCGGAGCAGAGGTTGCGGAGAGGGATCACCGCTCTGCGAGTGCGGGGCAGGGCAGGACGGGGCCGTCCCCGCTCCGGCGCGGCGTTTACATAATGACAGAGCGGGTGGACGGCTGTTCGCTGCGAGCCGCGGCCCCGGGACGAGGCTTCTCTCGGGCAGCGCGGGTGCGCTCGGGCTGCCCGCAGCTCGGGCGGGGGTCTCCGGGCGGGGGCCGCCCCTCGCTGGGCACGGGTCGCCGGGCGGTGCGGCCGGCGCGGCGGGGCCGGGGGCGGCCGGGCGGGTGCCCGGAGCGGCGGGCGCGGCGCGGGGGTCGCGGGGCCGCGGCCGGGGCGGCGGGAGGGGGTTTGTTTACATGTCGCCTCACCCTAGCTTGAAAGGGCCGCTGGGCGGGTGAGCGGCGGGCGCTTTGGCCAATAGGAGCGCTCGCGGCGGAGCAGCCAGCCAATGAGCGGGCGCGGAGGGCGGGGCGGCGGCGGCCGGGGTAGGCTGCGCTGGGCGGCGGGGCGGCCATGTTGGCCGGAGGTGTGTTAGTGGGTCAGGGCCGGGCCGGGGGGCGCCGGGGGGACGCGGGCACCGCGCGGGGCCGTGGCTGAGGGGGCCGCCCGCCCTGCCCGTCCCTCCGCAGCGCTTTGCCTCAGGGCGGCTGTCCCGCCTCGGCGTCGGGACCGGCCCGGGGCGGTGCCCGCGCACGGGGGGTCCCGTTCCCCGTGCTTGAGGGGAGGACGGGCCGCGGTCCCGTCTGCTGTTCCCAGCCCGTCCCCGCAGATTTGGGTTATGAGACATCCGTGTGCTCCCCGGGCCGCCTCAGGAGCTGCCCGCGGCTCTCAGCGTGTCCCCACACGGGTGTCAAACCCCTCTCCGTGTCTGGTCTAAGCTTACGCAGGTTTCTAGCCGGGGACACCTTGATTAAAGCCTCTCGTGTGTCACCGAGGACTCAAACCCGATCTTTATTATTTTATCCCCACCCTGGGCGTTATTCCCCACCCGCGGCATCGCTGCCGTGCCCTCCCCTCGTCACTGCCAGCCCACGGCATTTCTCCGGGCATCGGCTGCTGGAAGGGATCCGGTGTCCGCGATAATTCCGCTGTCACACTCGGTATAAGACGCACGGTGTTTGTTCAGCCTTCCCCATGCAACAGGCTGAACGGCTTGGAGCACTCAGCGCTGCCAGCCGAAATGTGCGATTCTCGCTTAAAGTGATCCCGATCTTTCTGTTGCTGCCACTCGAGGGGTAACTTGCGGAAATCATGCTCCACGTAACAGGCAGAACAGAATCAGATTCTCGTGCTGTCTTTTAAACGCTTCTAAATGTTTCAAAGATGATGTTTAAGAGGCCTCTAAGGTCGCTTCCGAGCATCCTTGTGGGGGAGGTTGATTATGATTATTATTAAATGTGTTTTCTTAGTAAAAACTACAGAGGGGCAGATGCAGGTGCTGTAGAAATGTGGTCGATTTTTATTGTTGGTTGCTTAAACGAGAAGTCAGAGTTTCTATAGAAAATAAATCGTAGAATCTCAGAATGGTTTATGTTGGAAGGGACTGAAAGATTATTTAATTTCAATCCCCTGCCATGGGCAGGGGATGCTCTCCACTATCCCAGGTTGCTCCAAGACCCGTCCAACCTGGCTTTCGACAATTCCAGGGTTCCAGGGGAAGCCACAGCTTCTCTGGTTGTGATAGTTCTGCAAGAAACCTTTCCTGCTAAAATAATCTCGGAGAGATTCCTTTTTAAATGCATAAAAAGCAGTTGCTCAGAGACCTCAAACATGTCCATAGCCAGTAGCTCACCTGAGCCAAGAAGGAATTATTGTGTTTGATGGAAGTATTCCCTGATAAGAGCAATCTGCAGCAGAGGCATCAGGCCCCCAAGCATCCTCCCCAGGTGGTTTTTAAATAGTGAGAGAAGCAAACAGCCAGTGAAGGACAGAGATTGAAGTCAGCATTAGCAGGAATTAACTGGGAACAAGCAAAAGCTTTTGTCCCGCTAATGGACTGATAGTGTGGGATAAATAAGGGAAGCCACAGGTTTAGATTGCCATGGCCTGCATGTCCACGCTCTTGTGATTTGGGAAGTTTGACTGAATGTTTTGACATCAAACCTTGATAAGGAGATTTGGCACCGCAGAAGAAGTGCTGGAGAGTCGGCACCTGCGTGAAAGTTAAACCAAGAGTTTTGTGAAAATTGTAAATTTAAGGTTTAAACCTTGCGATCATATTTTCCCTGATTTTTTTTTTTTTTTTTTTAATCCTTCTGGTTTAAAAGTCTTAAACTATGGGGATTCTTTTTACTTTTTGGACTATTTTAACTGATGCATTTTTCAAATTTGCTGCTGGCTTTGAAGTTTTTGGTACAGACGTCCCATTTCTAACAAGAGTATAACAATTGTAATTTCACAGTATGAAGAGTAGACCAGGCTGTACTGTTCCCTTCTCCTTAAGACTTGTGTTACTTTTTGTTTTTTTCCTGGAAACTGCTGATTTTATTTTTCTCTTACTCCGAAAGACTCTCTCCGAAAAAAATAGAGGAACAGCCATCCTGTCAGGATGTAGAATATTGCTGGAGATTGGAAGCTGAATTGTTGTTTAGTTTTGCTTTTGTTTTTTGCTTTTGCTTTCACTCCACTCTGCTTCAGGGGAAATCTACAGCTCAAAAAAATTTTAAATGGTAGTTTTACTACTAATTCTCATGTGCAAACAGCTCTCCTGACTCCGCAGTGTTATTTTAATAAAGGTTTATGCTATGAATATTTTAAATTCAACCGTTTTTTAAAATTAAATTTAAGTCTGTTCATATAGTTCTAATAAGTTTAACATGCTGCACATCCCACTCTTAGCACTAAAATAAGAATAAAATCTCAATCTTTGTTCCAGAACATACAGAAAAAAATGCTTCTAGTAGGAATGTATTAATCTGGGCATAGTTGTTACAAAATGTGTCGATGCAGAATGTTTGTTAGTTTTTAAAGTAATCACTTTCTTTTTTTTTTTTTTTTTTGCTTCTGCCTCTTGCATCATGGTCAGTATCAATGCAGGCTGGGGATGCACAGATGGAGCAGCCCTGGGAGAAGGATCTGGGGCTGCTGGTGGCCAAGAGCTGGACCTGCCTTGGCCCCCAGGAGCCCCCCATGCCCTGGGCTGATCCCCAGTGGGCAGCAGGAACGGGGTTGGGATTGTGCCCCTGTGCTCAGGTGAGAGCCCAGCTGCAGAGCTGCTGGGGCCCAGCACAGCCAGGAGCTGGAGCTGTGCACAGAGCCCGGAGGAGGCTCTGGGATGAGCAGAGGATGGAGCAGCTCTGCTGGGAGAGCTGGGATTGTTCACCTGCAGAGCAGAACCTTTGGGGTGACACAATTGTGTCTGAAGGGAATCTACAGGACAGATGGAGAGAGGCAATTTCCAAGTGACAGGACAAGGGGGAATGGGTTCACACTGACAGAGCAGGGTTAGATGGGATATTAAGAGGAAATTCTCTGTGAGGGTGGGCAGCCCTGGCACAGGTGCCCAGAGGAGCTGTGGCTGCCCCTGGATCCCTGGAAGTGTTCCAGGCCAGGTTGGACGGGGTTTGGATCACCCTGGGACAGTGGAAGGTGTCCCTGCTCATGGCAGGCGAGTGGAACCAGATGATCTTTAAGCTCCCTTCCAGCCCAAACCATTGTGTGACTGTGATTCCATCGGTTTCTGGGTTCTGCTTGTTCGCTGACCCAGCTGGAGCCCCCCCAGAGCTGGGAATTACCCTTGGAATGGGGGTTCCATGAGTTCTGTGTTCTTCTGGGGGCTCACGGTCTCTGCTGCCTGAGGTGGTGTGTCTGTGATTGCAGACCAGAGCTTCTCTTTAGAGGTATCACTTCCAGGTCTTGAAGTCTGTCTGCTGTGGGCAAGTAGGATTGGAAAAATAACACTGCAGGGGGAAGGGATGGTCAGTGGAGGAACGGGAACAGAGAGTGAAGTAGTAGTTTCCCTCTCCTGAAGGAAAGAGGCTTAGAAGAAGTGAAACAGTCTGCGTATCTTTAGTTCTTTCAATGCTCCATCACGCTCAGGGTCTGGGTGTTTTAAGCAGGTGCTGTTTTCTCTCCAGGACAGAAAAAGCAAAGAGCATGATGCCTTAGATGCTTATGCTGGCATTTTAATAGAAATCCTTCACCAACAATCCTTCGTCAACAAGAGGGACTTGGCTGCTTTTGTGAGTCCAGGAATGAGACTGTGGTGGGTGGAAATACAGGAAGACGTTTTAAAAGAGTGTCTTTGCTCATTGCAATGAAATAATAATAATGCTACTCATAAACTTAGTGTCTTTGTGGTGGGGGAGAAAAGTTAAAAAGATTTTTTTAAAGTCTGGATAATCACTGAAGAATCATGTAGAAAGGAAAAAAAAAAAGGAACGTTATTCAGGAACAAAAGTAAGAAACATGCACATTCATTGAAGTGGGAAGAGTCCTCCAAAGCCGTTGAGTCCAGCCTGTGAGTGATTCCCACCTTCTCAACCAGACCAGAGCCTGGAGTGCCGTGTCCAGATGTTCCAGATGCTCCCTGGACACCTCCAGGGATTGGCTCCAGCCCGGGCAGTCTGCACGTTCCCAGCTTGAAGACTGCCCTGAGCAGAGGGTGTTCTGTAACAGAAAACAAGTTGGCACAAACCATGGAAGGAAATTTAAGAGACGTGCAGGAGAACTTCTTGCATCTCTAACTCCGGTATTTCATAAAATGTCCGGATACAGCAGACCATGCATGGTACATAGTGGTTCTTTCCAAGCACATGGTGTAGTTTTTGTGCTTCCTCTGAAATTCAGAGCTGGCCTAAAAGCCTGAGCTTTTAGGTTTAGTACTGGCAGGCTCTCCTGAGCTATTTTTTTATACCTGCATCAAAATTGTGACTTTGACAAGCTGTGCTGTGTGATGCAGTCACCATCATGAAAGTGTAATTGTTCCTGCAGTGCACTTAGAGCAGGCATTTAGCTGCTGGGATAATAAGCACTGTGCAGCCAACAAAACAGCACAGCCACGCTGCATGTGCCTCTCCAGTGATACAAAATACACAGCTGAACTGGGCCAGAAATAGCAACTTTCATTACAGCCACGGTACAGATGATTCACGCAGGTGACCGAGAAAGGCTTCCAGAGGTGCTAAGCTAAAAGCTGAATTTTTGGGTTTTCTCTTCTAGGGGTTTCTTTGCAGGTGCTGTGTTGGGGTAGGAGGGTGTTTTAGTGGCCCAAGAAGCAGCACGTGCACAGGAGCTGCACTGTGTGTCCTAAATGCTGCATATTTGGAGTTTAGCTCCTGCTGTGGGCTGGGTTAGCCTAATAATCCCAGGTAATGCACCTGCTGCTCCCCTGTGTGAAATTCAGTCTTCCTGGGCATCTTGGAACAACTGTTCCTCTTCAGAAAGTAGATATTAAATGCACAGAATAATTTTTAATTTGGAGTTGTCATTAGATTGATTAGGTGTTAACTGCACAGAGCAGGCTTTAGTTCCTTGTTGATGACTGAGGGGATTTTAACCAATGCACATGTGCATGCCTCCATCAGTAGCCCAAATTCTTAAATGTTGGATGGACATAGCTGTTCCTGAGATCACAGAATCATGGAATGGTTTGGACTGGACAGGGCCTTAAAGTTTATTTCATTTTAATCCCCTGCCATGGGCAGGGACACCTTCCACTATTCCAGGTTGCTCCAAGCCAGCCTGGAATACTTTCAGGGATAGGGCAGCCACAGCTTCTCTGGGCACCCTGTGCCCAGGCCTCCCCACCCTCACAGGGAGGAATTCCTTCCCAATATCCCATCTAACCCAACTCTGTCAGTTTGAAGCCATTCCTGGTGTCCTGTCACTCCAACACTTGTAAAGAGTCCCTCTCCATGTGTGTTGTAGCTCCTCTCAGCTGTCCTGCCCTTCCTCAAGCCCAGAGAAAGAAGGAGGCTCCTCGCAGGAGCAGAGCTGGGCACTGATGTGACTCCAGACCTGCAAACACAGAACCAGCTCCGGGCCTGGCTCCTTAATCACCTTAATCTGATTTCCCTGCAGGCTGTTGCCAGAGGAGCCGGCACCCTGCCCGCTGCTCCGGGCTCTGTATTCCACCTGTGTCTCTGCATTTGGGAGGGCATTAATGGAAATTGTCCTGAAGTAGAAATTCCTGCTATATTTATCTTCTGTAATTCTTAGTGCTGCTGCACTTGAGCTCTGCCACAGCTCTTTTATTCCATTCAGAGCTGCATTCATTATAGATAACACAACAGCTGGACTATTCTTTTCTAACTCAGTCTTGGGCTGAAAGTGCCAGTAATGATAAATTCTGTAAAAATGGGACTTTAACTGCAGTCTACAAATTACTTTCCATCACAGCGAGTTCTGATTTTACACCTGTGCTTCCACATGCGCCATTGACTTGTGCCATACATCTTTATTTACCGGTTCATGAAGAAACACTGGTAGTTAAGTATAAACAGCAGGAGGCTTTTAATGATGACCTTGATCTTTCTGGGAAATTTGGAAAGCAGTTGGAAGTAGGGCTGCTTTGTTGGGAGCATGAAGGGTATCTGGATTGTGCAGCTCCCTGAGGCAATGTTTTTCTTTTCATGGCCTCACTGTGTTTTCCCCCTCCACAGAGCTACTAAGAAAAATCCTGCGTTGTGGAATAGTTCAACAGATCCTACTGAGACTCAAGTCACATTTAAATATTAATATTATAAAATGTCAAGAATTAAATATAAAGAGAATTACGGGAATAATCGGGTTAGCTGATACACTGCTTTGACCTGAGAGGACGTGGCATTCTTAAATGCACTGGCATTCTTAAATAGTGCAAGAAGTTTATCACTCCAGTCTTGGAGATGATGAAAGTATTTGGAGCCTTTAATGTTTGTTTTGAGGATTTGGAAGTGATCCAAAAGCTGACACCTGGAAGCGTTGGTTGGTTGTTACTGAAATCAGTGTCAGTAGAAATTTCACTCCCCTTTGCTGGCTGTGTGTGGAACAGCTTGAGGCCCGTGTTCTAACAAAAAACACAACAAAGAATAACCAGTGAAAAGCAGCAAATGTTTCCTTTCTTTCCCCTTTGCATCATGGAGAATTCTGTCATTCTTCTTGTGAGTGCAGTCTGGTGGTGATGTCAAAGTATTAATCTGATGTGCTGGTGGAGAAGGCACCAATCTGCATAGAAAGAAAGTGTTCAGGTATTTAGGATGATAACCTTGCCTTTTTGTCTGAGAACATCCTGTGTTTGTTGGAAGGAGCAGGCCCTTTCTCCCAGCCCAGGTGAGGCTGAGAAGTGACTCAGTCATTCCTGCCACGTCCCCGCCGGGGAAGGACCAGTCCTGCTGTGCTGTGGCCTTTGCTGGGTGAAGGGACATAGGGCTTGTTGAGGCACTTCACTTTAAATAAGTGAAGGGTCGCTTTTAAGTAAGTGAAGGGTTCCCTGGAGGTTTTGGAGCAGAAAGGAGCTTTTCTCCCAAGGAGCTGGCTCGTTCAGCACAGGGCCCTGTGAGGAATGGCCACTCTGGCAGGGGTAGCAAGGTTCAGCTGAGAACTCCTGGGTGACTGGACCTGTAACTGTTCTTTATATTCCAGCTGCTCTTTGCAAAGCAGGCTGCTTTGATAAGTAAAGACTTCTTTGCATAGTGTCTGTTTTTACCACAGTCTGATGGTCCATATGCTAAAGAGGACAAACTAGCTGAGATACCATCTGAAAGTAGGAATAATCACGGGGAGGCTGTCATGTGCTGCTGGGGGAGGGTTCCGAGCTGTGGGAGAACACTTAGAGTTTACTATTTGTTTTTCAAGAGAGGTAAATTAGCACAGCCTGAGCAGACTGCACCAAAGTCTGATTTAGGAGCAGTGCTGAGTGAGGGTTTTCCTTACGCTGTTCAAAGTGCTCAGAAGAGTCAATAGACTAACATCTGAAGTAGACCAGGTCTGTAAAAACTCCTGAACTGGTAAAACTACCGGTAGATAAATTGGTCCAATTTCAACAGTATGCCTAACTTGAATTAATAGAGAAGATAATTTATTAGACAACTGTGATTTTGGCAGGTTTTAATTTGTTCTCTTGGGGAAATCTGTCTCTTCCACTCTGCTGCTGGATGGTTTCTGTGATCCTCTACCACTAGATGTTGCTATGTGAGTGATTGATGTGATCTTATCTGATGCTGGATGGATTCATCCCTGAAGAAAAGGAGGAGATACCACCGAAACAGCATTTCTGCCTATTCTGAAATTTGTATTTTGAGACTTTTGCCTGAGACATTTTTAGAGTTTATTGGCTCTGTTACATTAGTCATAAAGGTTTTCTCTCTCTTGGATACCCAGCAGTGTGCTGATTATTGTTCCCAATTTGGCAGGGTTTTCTCTTCAGGTGTGTCTGTAGAGCTGCTGGTCTCAGCAGAGAGGAGAAAAGGCAACAAAATGTAACTTGGCCAAAAAATGTTTTTGCAGCAGCTCGGTTCTGTAGCATGTATAGCTTTTCATTCAATGAAAGATGGCAGGGGAAGAAAATTTCTGTATGTTCCAGCATGAGGGAAAGATCGGTTTTCAGGGGAAGTTCTTGCCTTTGGCTGTTTTTTAAGCTTTCACCTTGTTGGTGAAGGATTACTCACCTCCTTGGGGGTTTGCTGTGTTTATTCTGTACAGAAGTCGACAAATAAAAAAGCTCCATCAGGGTGAACTGAAGTTATCCTAAGGAAAAAAAAAATCATTGCATGGATAGTGTAAACTCCCTGAGACTGAAGTAAAGCTGGAAAGGAATCTACGAGTGAATAAAACAACAAGTTTGGAATTGGATTTGGGGAATCTGGGCTTGGAAATGCCTCAGGTAAGTCTGCTAGGATTTTATTTGCTTCTGTAAATAATTCTGCCTCTGTTTAAGGACAAATTTGACCAGCACTGCGGAGGAAGATGTGTGAGAGATTAAAGGATGTATATTTTATCAGGTCCTTGTAGTGTCTGTGGTAGAGGCTGTGGTGCTGCTCTTGGTCCTGTGTTTGTTCAAGCTTCAGCCTCGTTGTCTCTTGGTGAGGGAGGATGCCTGGAGAGCAGAACAGCCTTTTATTACTGCAGTGATTCACACTCAGCACACTGAATGACTTTCAGCAGCACAGTGTTTCTCCCTTCCCAGCCCTCAGGGTGAGAGTGTCTAGAAGAGGTCTGGAATTAAATGCAGCAGAAGGCCTTGCTGCCCATTCCCTGCATGCCCAGTCATCCTGCATAATGCTTTTTTTGCCAAATTTCACTTAGTTCTTGAGAGAGAGGTAACAGCCTTGATTGAGTCGTCATGAATTTTGTTTTCTTTACAGTTTCATGTGGAAGTTTTATGAGTTCTAATGGCTCTAAGCACAATCAACACTGCTTTAGTACAAAATGATTTGTACTAGAGGGCCTCCCAAATCTTGCCAGGACTGGCCCTCATCCTCTACAAATGCCAACATATCCCAAAACTTGGCAAACGTAAGGTTTTCAAACCAACAGGGGAGAATGAAGGAGCAGTGAATGCTCTTGCAGCTCTGTGGTGGATAGAAATGTGTCCTTTGATTGCTCCTGCTTGTTGTCAGCTGCTCTTGAAGCATTCTCTGTGTCTGGGGAATGATGTGCTTATCTGTGATGACAAAAACCTTTGGAGACTAGGAGGAAATGGTGATCCTCTTTCTGTTTGTTGAAGATGTAAGTGTGCCTTTTTATATCGTGTTTGAAATGTCTGTCCGTTGTGTTGTAGCCCAGTGTGAGTGGAATGGACCCTCCTTTTGGGGATGCCTTTCGGAGCCACCTGTTTTCAGAGCAGACTCTGATGAGCACGGATCTCCTGGCGAGCAGCTCGGATCCAGACTTCATGTATGAACTGGTAGGTCACCTGTGTGTGCCCAGAATTCCATCTCCTTGACTGACACCAGTTCCTGTAGGAATAAAGGGGTGTTGGCTCAAGAATGCTGGGAAATTATTCATTATTGCTGGCTGCTGGTCAGGGAGGAGCTGGACTGCTTGTCCAGAGACTGTGATGCTTCCTCAGCAGGCACTGCTTCAAACTGGCCATTGGGACAGGCTCAAATCCACCTTCCACTGTCCCAGGTGGCTCCAAGCCCTGTCCAGCCTGACCTTGGACACTTCCAGGGATCCAGGGGGCAGTCACAGCTTCTCTGGGCACCCTGTGCCAGGGCCTCCCCACCCTCAGAGATAAGGATTTCCCCTGCTATGTTGTACTTCACCCAAGCTGTGAATGCAGAGGAAGGAAAATAAAAGTTGACTCACAAGTTATTTATATGAGCATTTCCTTTTTCATTTTCTCCCTGCATCAAAGGAGAAAGGTCACTTCGTGGTCATTAATTGATCATGTTAGAATGAGGTTTTCCAGGAGCTGGTAAACTCAAGCCTATTCTGTTAAGCAGACAGCAGAGATTGACCTAGGTTGTAGAGATGCCCGTAATGTCTTTCATATTTTAAATACACGGATATTGGTACTGGTTTTGTTCCTGATGAGCAGATGGATTTGCAATAGCAGGAAAATACAGCCTTATAGGAAGAGCAGTGTCCTCAGAAAGATCTGTTGCCGAAGTACAGGAGCTGAACTTCATTCTGACCTTGGACAGAAGCTTTTAGTTGAAGGCTGAGGTCCCTTCCTATGTCACCACTCTCTCATACTTCACTGGGATTGAGTAGCTCTCCTTACCAGATTAAGTACAGGAAAGAGATGATGGATCCTTTTTCGGTGTTAACTTTTAACTTACCTTATTGTGCGCAGGACAGAGAAATGGACTATCAGCAAAGCTCCAGGGACAACTTGCTTTTGATGGAGGACTGCAAAGACCTTGAGAACTTGGAGTCTTTTACGGACATCCTGGACAAAGAAGCTGCTTTCACCTCCAAGTGGGAGCAGTGGGATACCTACTGTGAAGACCTAACTAAATACACTAAATTAACCAGCTGTGACATCTGGGGAACGAAAGAGGTGGATTACCTGGGCCTGGATGACTTTTCAAGCCCGTACCAGGACGAAGAGGTGATAAGCAAAACACCCACACTGGCTCAGCTGAACAGCGAGGACTCCCAGCCTGTCTCAGATTCACTCTATTACCCTGATTTGCTCTTCAGTGTAAAACAAAACCCTTTAAATCCTTTGTTACCCGGCAAAAAAATGGCGAGCAGAGCAGCGGCGCCGGTCTGCTCCTCCAAGAACGTGCAGGCCGAGGCCGCGCTGTCGGACTGTGCCCAGAAGGCCAGCAAGCCTGGCAGCCAGCCTGCTTCCAGCACACAGATCATGGCCAAAACCCACGTGTACAGCAGCGAAAAGGTGAACGCTCACGTCGAATGTAAAGACTACGTGAAAAAGGCGAAAGTAAAGATCAACCCCTTGCCGCAGAGCAGGCCCGTGCTGAGCCAGGCGCACGCCGACGCGGCCAAGGAGAACACCTGCTACTGCGGGGCTGTAGCGAAGAGACAGGAGAGGAAAGGACTGGAGTCCCCCCATGGTCACAGTACAACTCCTGGTTTGCCTTTTAAAGAGACTCAAGAGCTGCTGCTCAGCCCTCCCCAGGAGAGCCCAGCGCTGGCCGTGGGGGAGAGCAGCCTTTCCGCCGGCACGTCCGTGTCGGACTCCTCGCAGAAGAAAGAAGAGCACAATTATTCTCTTTTTGTAACAGACGCTTTGGGTGAACAGTCAGCCAAAGCAGACCCCGAGGAAGAGGAGGAGGATGAGGATGATATCGAGGATGAGGACCACGACGAAGGGTTTGGCAGTGAGCACGAGCTGTCCGAGAACGATGATGAGGAGGAAGATTACGAGGACGATAAGGACGATGACATCAGCGATACCTTCTCAGAGCCAGGTACCAGCATTGTTGGGCTTTGCTAGCGTGGAGGTTGATGGATTTGTCCTCTGAGTGGGAAGGAAAGCTTTTGAACTCCTGGTAGTGACAGATGAGCAGCACTGATGTTAAACTGTGAACTCTCCTCCCACATTTTCTGAGTGCTTTGCAAAATGCAATTAATTCAAAGTAGACAAGGTCTCTGTTGCCCTGTTTGGTGAAAAACTGCACGAACTGTGGTTGTGCAACAGAAATAATAATAGAGAATACAGGAAGCCCAGCTGTAGCCTGAGGTTAGAGCAGCTGCCTTCAAGTGTGGCCTTTTTTTTGTAGCTCTCTGGTAGTGCAGAGCTTTCTAGCACTTCTTGTAGCTGTGAATTTATCCAGAGTTTGATCTGTCTGGATGAAATCACATCCTGAATGAAATGATTTCGTAATTACTGAAGTCCTACTTCCAGGTACAGTTTTTCCACAGAATCCAAAGAATGACTGAAATTAATAGAATCATTTCTGGGTTTCAGCAGTAACTGTTTTCAGCAGTTACAATTAGTGGGGCTTCAGAGGATACTGAATTCCTCTCTCCTGCCTGTAGAAATGGAGTTCTAACAGCAGGAATAAGAACTAACCTTCACCTACAAGGTAACAAAACAGTAACACTGTATACAAATAAAATGTGCAGGAAAAGCGACAGGATTGTAACCAAGTATTAATTTCATTTCAAAATGTATTACAATATTCACATCTTATAAATGCTCTGTAGTAGAGTATGAGAATTAAAGTATTCAAACATTTGGCAATATGTAACTTTGAGGGGATAAAGCAGCTGAAATTTTTCCTTGTTGAGAACAGCAGCTTCCCTAAAGCTTGTCAGTGTTTGTCATAATGAACTCTCAGATGAAATTATTTTCTAATTAGATTTCCTGCGTTGGCATTAAGCTCGTTAAGCATTCTGCCCTTTATGCTACTTTCACATGCACACAACACATTTCTATTAACATTTTGAAGCCTCTTCCTCCCTTCTGGAGTGAACTCCCTCTTCTTTCTGGGGCCCTGAGCAGCCGTTCCAGCTCTGCAGCCCATGGGAGATGTGTTGCACTGGGAGCCTGGGATCCATGAAAAAGAGAGGCTGTGTTAAATGCTGTGGGTGGAATTAATTAGCTTAATTAACTTTTTACTGACCAACAATCCGCATTCTGCAACGGTAGCTGAGGATCTGGGCTTATCCAAGCTCGCCAAACCCTTCCACGAATGAAGCCTAAAACCATTCACCTCAAATGTGATATTAAAAATGTTATCATATGTTTTGTCTGTTTTAGAAAATAACATCTCCAGGTATTCTAATCACGTCACTCTTGTACTTTGTGTTGCTTTTTTACCTCTAAAGGTAAATACTATGGGTAAAGTATCTAAAAATAAGCACAGCACAGGGAAATTAAACCTTCCACAGCTCTGAAAGCAAAATCAGTGGTATTTTGAGTGAGGATGTAATTTACTGATGGGACAAAAATCTACTAGTTGTTGCTGGCCCTCTAATGTTTTTTTTACACATAATTTGCTTTTGGTTATTCTTCACATATGCTTTTAGAGTGAATGAAATGCTTTCTTCAAGTGTTATCTGAGGAAATATTTAGATATAGTGAAGGAGAAATAGCTAAAAATGTGACTGGCTCTCAGGCAAGTTTGGACAGCAGTGTTTTTATTATCACCATGACACAGATTTAGCAATTTTGGTCCTCTGCAAAGGTAGTTCATTATGGAAATTACCAGCCCAGGCCTT
The DNA here is from genome assembly GCF_015227805.2 of Hirundo rustica. Taxonomy (NCBI): domain Eukaryota; kingdom Metazoa; phylum Chordata; class Aves; order Passeriformes; family Hirundinidae; genus Hirundo; species Hirundo rustica. The sequence goes on from NC_053463.1 coordinate 2,334,918, forward strand.
TTCTAGCATTTAAACGTAGTGGTTTTGTTATTACTGAGCATATTTTTCCTATCTCATTTAGTAAAAAGTCTTTTAAGTTACTGTTCCTGCCATCAAGTAGTCAGGAGATCCCAGAAATGGGAAATACAGCAATTTATTCAGTTGTCGGTAGCACTGGAGAAGAAATGAGTGAAAAAGTGCTGGCAGAGACACAGAGATTGTTTGAAGAAGCTGCATTAGATCAGTCTGAGCTCCTGGACCATCAGCTGAGGGAAAACCGCTGGACATGATTTTCCAGAAGCTGTGTGGTGGAGTGGTGAGGAGGAGGAGTTCTCTGGGTTTGTTTCAGTGGGGCTATTTTTGGGTTTCACCTGGTGAGATGCAGAAGTCACGTGCACACTGTTCTCTGTTCTGCTTCATTTAACCCTGGTGAGTTTAAACCTGAAACCACAGGGAGGGATGTGAAGAAAGGCTTTGAGGAGGGGTTTGTGAAGGCCTCCGGGGTTAAATCCAAGAACCCTTTCAGATTTCTTCGAAGCCTGCCCTGCTGTGTGAGCTTTGCTAAGAGGAGGAATGAGTACAGCGCAGAGCAGCTGAACAAGGCTGTATTTTAGGTTAGGACACTGCACTGGATTCTTTTATGTAACTTTATAGTGGTGCCAGGTCAGAGTTGGGCTTGCAAGGCAGGATGTATTAAGTCAATGTAATTGAAGTTGCTAACTTAATTACAGTTTGAATAAGCAAGCAGGAAGTCCTGATTTTAACCTTGTTGTACATTTGTACACTTCAGCTCTTACAGAGATTTGTTTTCGTTGGTTGGATTAATTCTGTGTTATCATGAAGATGGGCTCAATTTATATATTGATATATATTGCGGTATAATGAGTTACACAGCTTTTTTTTTTAGGTGCAAAGTCAGTGGGCTTTTTGAGTATATTTTGATACATTTGTCAAACAGCATTTGAGTAAAATGGAGCTACAGTTACAAATATTTATGGTATTTGAAACTGTATTTAATGTAAATTGTCAATAATTTTGGCTATACAACAAAAATGTTTTATAAAGCATGTTTCGTTGTTTGGTTTGCCTTTAAAATGCTGCCTTTCCAATAAACCAGAGAATCCCAAGTAGATGAGTAAATTGATGAAATGATGAGAAACAGAACTTCAGGATGGAATTCATCCTTCTGCATACCTGACTTCTATTCGTGCTCTGGGTTATGACGTGAGAGTCAGACCAAAGCAAGAAAGTTTGTTTTTCCTCTTTCAACTGGTTGTTCAAGTGCAAACAGACCAGTTGAATGGACTGTTTTAAAAAGAAGAAAGTGTTCTTTGTGCTGCTGGAAGATGAAGCAGAGCTGAAGCATATGGGGTCAAGGCTTGCTAAGCCTGCAGTCCATGGTGGCTTTTCCTTTAGCTCCATCAGAGTATGTGATGTTTAGAAATGCTCCTAATTTTAAGTAAATGTAAACTATTATTTAGCATTTTAGCACAAAAGGCCATGCAGTGGTTTGAGATTTGTTTTTTAACCTTAGTATAGCTTATCTTCATTTTCTAGAGCATATCTGGGGTTTGAAAACCTGTGGTTTGTGTTTACATAGTTATGGTAAAATATTCCTGTGATGTGGACAGTGGCATTACAATTTCCATGTCCTTCATGAGCAGTTCATGATATCAAGTGCATCATAATTCACCTCTAAAATATTGTACGGCTTTACTGAGGATCATTTCTTCTCATCCCACTAAAGAGGAGGAAGAGGCTGAACAGTGGGTCCAGACCCCTTCAGCTTAGATGGTCCTTTGGTCACTGTCCTGCTAGCAGAGCCCCTTTCTCCAGCCGAGGAGGGATCAGTGCTTGGATTGATTCCTGCAGGTCTTTGGGCTCAAGGAGCAGCAGGAGTTGGACTCGATCCTGTGGGCCTCTTCCAACTCAGAATGTTCTATAATTGAATAATCTTTTCTTTGCTGTATTTTGCTAATCCATCTTTGTTATCTGCTTCTCTTTCCATGCCTTTTGTCAAATGTGGAGGTGAGTTAGGATTGTGTTCCTGCCAGTTCATGGAGAAAATTGTCAGGATGGGAGAACGTGGTCCAACATCTGCTGTCTGTACTTGGCACTGCTGGGATTGTGGGAGGCTACAGCTTAGGGGGTCAGAGAACACAAAGGGACTTTAAATGCATAAATAATTTTGTTTTTTTCAACTAATGAGGCCCCATCAGTGGCTCAGTGTCTGTCCCTGGATGTAAGGCAAGTACCCCAGGAGCAGCTGATGCTGGAAACCAAATGTGTTAGAAAATGCAAAACAGATCTGTCTGTGGTTTTGCTCTTAACTTGAATCCTCAGTCCGCTGCTAAAGGGCTACAAACAATTCTGTCACCAGCATATAAACAGCCCCCTGCATCCTTTTAGGGTATGAAAACGATTGTGTGGAGGATTTAAAAGAAATGACTGCAATATCCTCTCGGAAAAGAGGCAAGCGGAGATACTTCTGGGAGTACAGCGAGCAGCTGACGCCGTCCCAGCAGGAGAGGATGCTGAGGCCATCCGAGTGGAACCGGGACACCCTGCCCAGCAACATGTACCAGAAGAACGGGCTCCATCATGGTAAGAAGTCCTCATCCCGGTCACAAATGTCCGTCTTCTCCTTGTGACACCTTCAGCAGGCAAATTCCCCTCCTTGCCGCTGCTGAGAAGTTGTGTTTTGGCCATGAAAAGTCAAGCACTGTAAACCTGTTACTCAGTTCCCTGGGCTCTGCAGTGCCCGGGGGAGGCACGGTGAACACACAGTGGGGACTTTCAGCCTGCTTTCTTCCAGAGGAGTGTGGATGAATTGAGAATTGTGACTTCCAAGGGCTCCCAAACCCCGAGAGTTCAAAGCTTTCTCAGTGCAATGCTGTAAATACTGGATGGGTGGCTCGTGGCTGTTGCTGTCAGTGCTGCCTGTGTTAGCAGGAGGCTGGGAGGGCTCTGGGCTGCCAGGTTCAGGGGCACTGTGGTATGAACTGAGGACAAGCACTGAGGCACAACTCTCTCTGCTCCTCCCTCCTTGTTTTCCCCCCGTGAATGCAGCACAGTGAAGCAGTTACTCCTCTGGGAATAAACTATTTCCTTAAGATGCCCTCTTAGAAACTTAAACCAGTTGCTCTAATAACTGTGATTTATTCCCAGTGAGCAATTACTGCCCCACAAACATGATTAACACCCCCCAAAACAAACCGCTCTTAGGGGTATTTTTGTTTTCTTGTCACAGCACCTCTTTTAGGCTGCTCCGTTTGATTTTGGCTTTGAAGGAGCGAATTAAACCAGCTTCCCTGGTTGTAAGGTTAATGTTCCCTTAGAGTTGAAAATTACTGCTTTTAAAAAGGCAATTGGCCTTCTCTTAAATCTAAAGATGTTTTCTTGTTGTTCTTACCTGTATATTTATTCAGGGAAGAAAGCATTTTTTTCTTGAAATCTCCTTAGTTTTTAAAAGCTTTATCCTGTAGGGAAACAGCAGTACCTAAAGTCACAATCACTGCTTTTTCTCATGATGGACCTCTGAGCAACCTGATCTAGTGGAAGCTGTCCCTGCCCATGGCAAGGGGGAGAAAAAGATGGGTTTAAGTTCCCTTCCAACCCAAACCATTCTGTGATTACATTATTTTATATTTGTCATCCAACACCAAATAACCAAACACGCTCTGAGGACTCAAACCCACCAGGCACTTGGACACTTGACCTTTAAGTCAAGTGCAAAACCAGGCCTTAAAGAGATTCAAATACATATAATAAAAGGGGTTAACTGGCCTTTATGTGGATCATTTCATCTCAAGATTGTTTCAGCACCAGGCCTCAGCACTCTTTCTTAGTATGGAACTTTAGCAATAAGATTATTTAGGGATTTAATCCACTGGAGCGTGCAGGAGGATATTTTGGCTGCATAGGAGTTAACAAGTTTACAGCTGGAGCAAAACAACAGGGTTTGAACTTGTGACATACATTTTTCAGCAGAGTTGTGTGTATGCTCTCTGTCACATCCAGTGGCCTGGCCAGCAGTATTTGCTCTTATCTGATCTGGATAGAATATGAATTGTACAAAGCTCTTTGTCTGAAAATGCTCTTTCTATTGTGAGAGGCCACAGGGATCACCTGATTCTGGCCCATTCTCCTGCAATGAACAAAGGAACTTAAACTGCACCCAAAAAACGCCTATCTTAGAGTATTTTCTCACAGGATTGTGTACGTATTGTGTCACTTCCTTACCCATTTTTCTGCATATTTTAAACAGGAAAATACGCAGCAAAGAAGTCACGGAGGACTGATGTAGAAGACCTGACTCCCAACCCCAGAAAACTCCTGCAGATTGGTAACGAGCTGAGGAAGCTGAATAAGGTGATCAGTGACCTGACACCGGTCAGTGAACTTCCCTTAACTGCCAGACCCAGGTCAAGGAAAGAAAAGAACAAGTTGGCTTCCAGGTATGTGCTGGGTAAAGCCGCAGGGGTGAGAAAATCTGGATTGCTACAAGTGAATCATAAAGATCGAAATCATTTTTTTTGCCTGAAGAAATTTTGCTTCATGTGGTAGCTCCCACAATGGGAGCTGCAGTTTATCTAATGGGAATTACCAGTTTATCAAATGGGAATTGCCAATTTATCAAAAAGCAGGACAGTTGGTACCTTGGGAGCTGTGGTTTGCCTGTTTCCTAGATAAGGATGTGTTTCCACTGGAATTGGCTCCCTTAGCTGTGGGGCAGACAGATGAGACAGTGGCAAATTCCACAAGTGTCAAATAAGAGCAAGTGCAGGTAGCAGAGTGTTTTCAGTGAGGGTGAGGATGGATGAGTTTGTGCATCACAGCTCTGGGAGGGTTGGTTGATGAGTTCACGTGGCTCTTTATACTCTGGAATTTCTGGTAGTGTTCTAATTCTTCTCCTCTTCTTGCCATAGGGCTTGTAGACTAAAAAAGAAAGCCCAGTATGAAGCCAATAAAGTAAAACTCTGGGGTCTCAACACGGAATATGGTAAATACAACTCTTCACATCTTAATTTTTCTTTTGTTTGGGCAAGTCTGTGTTTTGCACCGTGATGTAAATTTTTCTCACAGAGAAAAGCATTGGTACAAACCCAGCCCATTGAATAAAGTGAATGTAAATTGTGTTGCCTGCAATGTTGAGCTACTTTGCAGATGTAAATTATGTAAATGTATGCATGTGCTGTAAACATTATTGAAAATATTGGTAATATTTGATGTAAACTATTACCTTTAGTTTTACAGTAAGTGTGATGTGACACCTTTTGACTCAGAAAGCTGTGTGTGGATAACTGTGAATCCCTTCAAGGGCAATGTGATGTAAAGCTAATCCTTTTTTTTTCTTTGCAGATAATTTGCTCTTTGTCATCAACTCCATTAAACAAGAAATAGTTAATCGGGTGCAGGTACCTAAAGATGACAGAGGAATCAACATGGAACAAAAGCTGAACATACTTATTAAAGACACTCTCGGTAAGCAGTGAACTTTGTGTTTTTACCTGGATATGAAGAAATTGAATCATAAATTCTCTGAGTTGGAAAGAACCCCAAAGCTCATCCCATTCCACCAGAAACACCTTCCACTATCCCAGGTGGCTCCAAGCCCTGTCCAGCCTGGCCTTGGACACTGCCAGGGATCCAGGGGCAGCCACAGCTTCTCGGGACACCCTGTGCCAGGGCCTGCCCACCCTCACAGGGAACAATTCCTTCCCAATATCCCTTCCAGCCCTGCTCTCTGGCAGTGTGAAGCCATTCCCTGTGTCCTGTCCCTCCGTCCCTTGTAAAAAGTCTCTCTCCATCTTGTTGGCTCCTTCAGGCTTTGGAAGGGCACAATGAGGTCACCCCAAAGCTTCTCCTCTCCAGATGAACAATCCCAGCTCTCCCAGCAGAGCTGCTCCATCCCTCTGATCTCACCACACTCGATTCCAAACCATTTCTGGAGCAGAGGGAGCAATGAACCCTTTCCTGATAGCAGCCGTCCCAACCGAGGTGTCCCCAGGCTCTGTGTCACCCGTAGGAACGTGCCACAAGCCGTGACCTGAGAGCGGCTTCTCTTCCCTCCCTTTCAGGACTTCCCGTAGCTGGACAGACGTCGGAGTTTGTGAACCAGGTCCTGGAGAAGACAGCAGAGGGAGACCCCACGGGCGGCCTGGTGGGGCTGCGGATCCCGCTGGCCAAGGTTTAGGGCAGGGCTGGGGTTCCGCCAGGTCGAGCTCCTGGCTGTAAATGGCGCTGTGCTCTGCATGTCAGCTTGGCGCTCTGCAAACACTCACCTCTAGGTTCCACCGCTTTCAAGTAACAGGGTAGGAAAACAAATCACGGCGTGGTAGAAAATGCTGCCGAGCATTTTTGGACCATAAACCAGATAGTTTCGAAGCTGCTTTAAGCTCAAGGGCAGAAATGAGAGTTCTCTTTCAAATGATCTAGGACCAGAATGTATCACTTCTGTTTTAGAAGCAAAAAACGTGGGTTTGCTAGTGAAAATTTTTAGTGTTTGCAAGACATTGTGACAGGTTTATGGTCCAAGTGAAGTAAGAGGAAGCATTTTTTTGGTGAAGCTGTCAATGTAGGCAGTTCTTTTGTTCTTTTCTTTTATTTTAAAATAATTGTACTTTCTTTTCTTGTTCTTAAAAAAAAACCCAGTAAGCTTTCTTTGCGACCATTAACTTGTACATAGCACACGCAGCATTAGAGCTAGTGTGCCATATAAGACTTTAATTTTCTGAGCTTAATAGAGTATTTAAATGTCTGTGCAAGCAAGAGAAAAAAAAAGTATATTCTTTGTGCCTTGTATTTTGTGGGGAGAGCTATCAGTATAAGCTGGTAAAGTTTTGTATGAAGAAGACCCTGAGGGGCAAAACGGAGCTGTATAGGTGGTGAGATTTTAGGTTTTAATGTATTTGTTCCAGCTCTTAAAAATTTTTGAATGTATATAGGAATATGTTGAAAATGTAGATATATGCCACAGAGTCTATGTATTGTATAAAAGATGGCTCTAGAAAACTCAATTTCGGTACTTTGGCCGGAAGAAAACAAATACTTGCACATTAATGCGATTGTTTATTTTTGTACCAAAGACAAATGCAACTGATATGGCGAACTGCCAGTCTAAGTAAAGTTTTGCACAGCTTATATGATACTGTACTGAATGTAAAAACAAAAGAAAAAAAAGAAAAAAAATTAAAGGTCAGGGTTAGGGATCTTACTGAACTGTGAATTTTTTTGTTTGGGTCCAATTATCTACAGAAGGAGCATTCATACATAACAATATTATTTTGCTGTTCTTGTAGTTCGCTTCCATGGTAGATAAGTTGGTGGCCGTCTTGGAGTCTTTACATCTTTTTTCTCTGCACTTACTGTAGGAGATTTTAATATATTTGGATTTTAGTAAGCTATTGGTAAAATAGTTTTCGACTTTGAGAATTTAAAACAAAAAAAGTATTTAGCTTGTTGTAGTATACTTCCACCAAACAACCAAAATAAAATTATTTTTATTGTAACGTGTATATATGTAAAGAGGAAAAAAAAAAAGAGCTACAAATATCTAATTCCTTAGTTGCCACTTTTCCAGTTGATGTATTATTATGCATGTGATGTTTCCAAGGATCAACACAGGCTTCAAACAAAACAAAACAAAAATTTATAGACTTTTATATTTTTGTACAGGTATTTCGAAACTAGCTTCTTCAGACTTATATGTGACTTATTCTTGTTAATTCAGTAGTTTCTATGATTGAGGAATATTAACACAAAGTTCTTATTTGCTCTTCTGCTAATAAGAGTTGGCTTTGTAGTCAGTGTTAACGTACAGATTAAAAGCTTTAGCCTTTGATGAGAAAGTCCTTTATCTCAAGGCAAGATCATTCTCTGGTTTCATGGACCTCCCTCCCTCCTTTTCCTCCCTGTTCTTTCTCTCCCTATTTAAAGATGACAAAACACTGTTTACTGAAAATAGAAATACCAAATATTTTCAAATGTAGCTGCTGAAAAAAAAAAAAAAAAAATGCAAAAGTCCATGAAGGCTTTCTCCCCACTCCCTTTGGGGAATTTCTCCACTTCGTTTCTAGTTTGTCTAAGTTTGTTTGTACTGTGATTCCTTTTTGTTTATAAGTAGATTATTTTTATATCCGAGCTTGTACTCTAAGAGAAAAAAGCCTGAATCGGTAACAGTGGCCGGTCAAAGTGGTGGCCCTGCTGCACTCACAGCTTCCTTTGTACCTAACTATTTTGGAAGACTCAAAAAAAGGGAGGAGGAGGCCAAAATACCACTACTGAGCTGTACAGAAAGTCTTTGCTACAAGAGACTGAACAAATACCCAGGGCAATTTAGGCAAAACTTTGTAAATCCACTTACGGCTTGCAAAATCGGAGTGGAATGTGGGCGTTTTCCTTTGAGGCTTGGTGTTGTCCTTGTTCGGGTGAGGTGAGAGTTGGCTGCTGCTTTCCACCGTGGCTCTGGTGTATTCTTTTTGTTCTTATGGAACTGCCCAGGACCCCCAAAACCCCGAGAGAGAGTGTGTCCTGTGAGGTGCAGGCTGTGCCTGAGCAGGGCTGGCACACAGAGCTCGTCCCTGTGCTCCAACCGAACCCTGAACATTGAGAGAGAGCAGTTGGAAATCAGGTAAAAACTTCTGGGACAAATTCAACTGACAAGGTATTTAAAAAGCCCCCCTCCCCTTTTTTTTTTTTTTTTTTTTTTTAACTGCCTGGGAATCCTGGGCAGCACACAACTTTACAGCTTTTTATTTTTGTCTGAAAACCAGACTATGATTTTGGTCTCGCATTTCAAAGTAGACTTTGAATCTTTAGTGAGTTCCATACCCTCGCATTTCAGTGTTTCCTATGTATTATTTTAAGTTAAAGCTTTGAAATAGTTGAGCTTTTTAATGTTGACACTTTATTTTGTAACTATTTATATGTATGTATATCTTAGAAAAGCACTTTGTTTAAAAAAAAAAAAAAAGATGAAAAAAAAAAAAAAAAAAGAAACTGCGTTTTATATGATTCCTGCCACTTGCTGCTAACTCTGGGCTGGTCAGAATGCTGCAGCGATACTTGAGATAAATAAAACCTGGCAGTAAAATGTAGAGTAAAGATAAGACCTTTTGCTGGTTTAACTTTATCATAAAGGTGACATAGGCAAGCTGTGCAGCTTTACATTTTAACCAGGGGACTCTGTGGCATTTAAACCGTCTAGAAATGGTTGTACTTTAATGCCAGTAACAATCTGCTTCCTCTAGTGTCATTAAAATATATACATTTAGTGTATACTTATCACAAACAAAAATCTTATAAGGGTATAAAAACCAACAAATGTACATGTTCTGTTTTTTGGCAATTGTGGCATGCGTTTTGGGGTGATCTTTAGAGAAGACCATTTTCTAAAGATTTTCTGTGTTCATACATAGTATGTGGATCTTAAAGTCCTGGGGGGTTTTTTTTTGGTTTGTTTTTGAGTGTAGGCATTGTGAATATTCACTTTTAATCCTATATCCAAAAACAATGATCTATTTTTTTGATTTAATACAACCAGAAGCTCTTCCTTTTTCTGATACACTGGATTCTCTAGGATTTGTTTCCATATTAAAAGCATGCTGTCATAACTGCTCTTGTCGAGATCTCGTCAGTCTGACCGTAGGTGCCACACTTGGAATCGATGGGCTGCTTGTTCTGCTGTACCATGTATGACCCTCGTCCTTCCCCCTGCCTTCATGACAGATGATGATGTGGCTTTATATTGTGCCTTACTTGTACATCTAGAACTAAATGTGTGTCATTCCCTCTGAACTCCTCGAAGCTTCTGAGGTGGAGTAGAGCTGATGGAAGCGTGCTGGAGCGAGTGTGGATAGGGCTGATTTCAGTCTCTCAGCAGTCCTTTTGTGTCTCTGTGGAAGACCAGTTTTTGAATGGCCTTGCAAAACGTGGGGGTGCTCCTGAAGGGTGTTTTTATACCCAAAACCCCTTTTGCTAACGCGTCCCTTTGTGGTTTGTTGAACACATTTACTGATACTTGGTTGAGTACTTTTTGTTTTTTTGGGATGAGAGAGACTTACTACTAAAGCTATGTTTACGTGTGGATGGGCTGGATTTTTCTTATCGTACCAGTTGAAATGATTGTGATTTAATAAAGTTGCATTGCTGAAAAGCTGATGTGAGAGTCAGGCTCAGCTGTGTTCAGTTCCTAATTCATGGATTGACTTTTTTTCCATACTAAGAGGGCCAGGGAAAAGTTTGGGGTTTTTAAAAACAAACAAACAAACAAAAAACCAACCTAAAGTGGATGATGGGTCTTTTGACTAACCTAAAGGCAAACAGACACTTTGGAAATATAGAGGTGTCAGTGTAAAATTTATTTTTAAAAGACACCCCCACCCCCCCACCCCCCAATATTTATCTAATATTTGCCTTCATTAATGAAACAGCTTATTCACAACTATAATGACTGGATGTGCTTTTCCATAAATCATTTAAACATAGCTTTTATTATTATTATTATTATTATTGTTATTGTTATTTAAAGCTCTAAAAGGTTTTATCAGGAGAATTTCCAAGGGTTATATCCAAGCTGCCTCCAGCAGAAATAGCAAATGCAGTTCTGTTCCTCAAACGTGCTTGCTCGTCTTCCTGAAATTCTGCTGAGGCACAACCCAGTTCTGGACCGTGAATGTCAGGATCTGTATTTGGCCTTGAGACCCGAGTTTCAAGAGTGCATCTAAGCATGATTTGATTTTCTTCTGAACTTGGAGGCTTCGGTCAGAATCACCTAGTGGAGTGTGCTGCTAGATGTGGTCTTGGCTTGTTGACACAGCCTTGCACACAGCTGAGGTTTATTTTGTTTACCCCAGGGATCGTGTGAAGTACATTTCAAACAGTTGCTGCCTCAGTGACTGATCCTTCTTGTAACTGTATTAAGGGCATTAGTCTGTTGAGAAAACACCACTCTTGAATATCTCCCAATGTAAATTGGGATTCTTTGGTGTCATTAATCAAAGATGGCACTTTCGGGCTGTATCTTCTTTGCAGCAAACAAAAATCTGTCTTTCTACAACTTGCATTTCACAATATGCCATGTTTTTCCCTCCAGTGCTTCTAAAAGGTGTCTTTGCACTCTGAATATAATCCTCAGCCTCTTAGACATCCATGAACTTCCACGGGAGCAAATACTGACTCTGCATTTATTGTCTTTCTGGTGAGCTGTGGAGCTAAAAGTGGAACCAGAGCTCTTTTAAGCCACGGGTGCATTTTTTTGTTTCCCCCATAAAAATAATTAAAACTCCAAACTTGTCAGATACTGTCTTTGTTCAGAGTTTTTCTGGAGTTTAAACTGTTTTGTAGTTGGGTATCTTTTAAAGTCAAATTTGAGTGACTTAACTAGCTCCTGTAAGGAAAACTTCTGGATTGGATTTGGTATTGGAAAAAGCACATCCCACCCTATCAAAATCTTCTGATTAGGAAACAGAACCTAGTAAGAAAACTTAATTTTAATCTCTCTTATAATGATGGCTATTCATACACTCTGATTGGAATCATCTATCTTCCCGGAATATTGTGTATCCATGGAAAACTTACTGCTCAGTATTTGTGGTTGGGTGAACTCTTAAGGCTGATGGCACATGCAGATGCAAGCAACAACAACAAAAAGGCATTTTAAACAAAACATGGCATCCTGTTCCGCCTATGCTTGGGGTCATGATTGTAATGCTGTCCTTGATATTCTATAATCAACTTCCAACTGGAGCTCAGAAAAACTTACTGAAAGTCTTGTCTCTGTTAGAAAATAAATTTACCTTGTTCAAAGCATGATCTGTTACGAGTTGCAATGTTAAATGTTGGTTAATAGTTGTGCAGCTTTATTTTTTTGAAAAGAGGCACAATGAAACTATTGACTTTGTTTACTCTGTCACCCTTGATCCCTAGCACTTCTATTCAGATACAAATTCATCAATGTATGCAACATCCTTTGTAATTTAAAATAAAAATTGTGGAGGAAATATTGTCTTGAATCACTGCGTGTGTGTGGAATGATAGCGAACGGCATCTGCTGCCTTGAACTGAGTCCCCGGTCTCCTGGTATTTCCAGGAACTTTCCTTTGGAAGGGATGACAGCTAGGGAAGGAAATATCTGGGTCTTTTCCCTTCCTCATTCTCGGAGCGGCCTCGCACTGCTGGGTCGGTGTGGGACCATCTGGAGAACCTGGATTAGTGCCTGGAGAAACTGGCTGCCCGCGGTCCTGTGGGAATGGTCTCCAGCTCCTTTGTCCAAAGGGTCCCAGGGCAGCAGGGAAGGGACACAGCACCGGGGAGAGTCTGTGCGGAAAGCAAAGCACATCGCCCTGCTTCTCATTTGGGGGGTACAGGAGCGACCTTGTGTTCCTCCGCCCTGCCCACGACCAGTGTCAGCCTGGCCTGTCCAGAATTCTGAGGAGGCTCCTTGGATGTAAACCTGGAACTTCTCCAGGGGAACCCTGTGGCTCTGCACAACTCCTGACAGGAGGGGACAGCCGGAATGGGGCTCTGCTTCCAGGGAACAGGGACAGGAGGAGAGGGAACGGCCTCAACCTGGCCCAGGGGAGGCTCAGCTCGGACAGCAGCAGGAATTTCCCCATGGAAAGGGAGCTCAGGCACTGGAAGTGCCCAGGGAGGTTTGGATCCCCATCCCTGGAGTGTCCCAGGAAGGGCTGGAGGTGGCACTCGGTGCTCTGGGCTGGGGACAAGGTGGGGATGGGGCACAGCTTGGACTCGGTGGGTTTCGGAGGTGTTTTTTTATCCTCGGTGATCCGGGAATTCTGTCGCTCGGTCCCTCTGGAATAGCGCATTCCCCGCGGATCGGCCCCGGCCCCGCCACGTCCCCTCAGGCCCGCCCGGCCCCTCCCGGCCCCGCAGGGGGCGCCCGCGGGCCCCGGCCCGGCCCGGCCCGGCCCGGCCAAGATGGCGGCGGCGGCGGCCGCGGCGGTTCCGCTGCGCGTCTGCCACCAGGAGATCGTCAAGTTCGACCTGGAGATCAAGGCGGCCGTGCAGGTACCGCCGCCAGCCCCGGGACACCCCGGCACGGCCTCGCAGCGAGCCGGGCCGGGCCTGCGCTGACCGCGCCGTTGTGTTCCAGGACATCCGGGACTGCCCGGGGCCGCTCAGCGCCCTCACGGAGCTCAATGCCGCCGTGAAGGAGAAGTTCCGGCACCTCCGCGGCCGCATCCAGGTGAGGGGCCCGGCTGAGGGCGCCGAGCTGTGCTCCGGGCCCGCCGGCAGCGCTTTAGGGCTCCCGGCTGTGCTTTGCCGGCCCGGGGCTGGAGGATCCCGGCCGTGGGTTCCTGCCGGGGTTTGGGGTGTTCTGCGCGTGTTTTAGGGGATCCCGGCCGTGGGTTTGGGGGGTCCCGGCTGTGATTCGGTGAGTCGCAGCCCTGGATCGGGGGTTTATCAGATAAATCCGCTCCGAATCCGCTCCCCGGCCGGCGCTGGGCTGTGCGAGTTGCGGGTGGTTGGTGAGGTTCTGCTGTTTGTGCTCTCCGCCGAAGGACCTGGAGCAGATGGCGAAAGAGCAGGACAAGGAATCGGAGAAACAAGCCTTGCTGCGAGAGGTGGAGAACCACAAGAAGCAAATGCTCAGGTGGGTCTGGCAGCTGGTGCTGTTCCCAGATCCGCTGTAACCCGAGATTGGCTGACCGGTTTGGAAGTGCAGACACTGACACGTGTTTTGCCCCAGCCCAAGAGGTCAGGGACAGAAATGGTACAACCCCTTCTCCTGTCCTGACTTCCTAACTCTGGTCTGTCCCTTCGAGCACTTGAGCTCAAAGAAGGTGGCTCAGGAGTCTGTTGTTTGACAGCTGGCAGTTTTCTTCTTCCCCTTGCTTCATAAACACTGAGGAGCGGGAATGTCAGCATAGAACGTTGTGTGTAGGAATACAGAGAAAGTGAGGGGCTAAGGGAGCTGGGAAGGGGCTGAGCCTGGAGAAAAGGAGGCTCAGGGGGAACCTTGTGGCTCTGCACAACTCCTGACAGGAGGGGACAGCCGGGGGGGTCGGGCTGTGCTCCCAGGGAACAGGGACAGGAGGAGAGGGAACGGCCTCAGCCTGGGCCAGGGGAGGCTCAGCTCGGACAGCAGCAGGAATTTCCCCATGGAAAGGGAGCTCAGGCACTGGAAGTGCCCAGGGAGGTTTGGATCCCCATCCCTGGAGTGTCCCAGGAAGGGCTGGAGGTGGCACTCAGTGCTCTGGGCTGGGGACAGGGTGGGGATGGGGCACAGCTTGGACTCGATGATCTTGGAAGTATTTTCCAGCCCAAATATTTCTTGGATTCTGAGGGTCCTTGCATGGATCAGGGGTGCCCAGTTACAGTGGTGGTTGCTTTGTGAGAATTTTCTGTGCCTGCAAGGTGTTACCGTCACTTGACAACACTCTGCTCTTGTGATTTCAGCAACCAGGCAGCCTGGAGAAAAGCAAATCTGGCCTGCAAAATTGCTATTGACAACTCTGAGAAAGATCAGCTGCTGCAGGGAAGAGACGTCTTAAGACAAAGGTATTGGACTGTCCCACTGTACTGTGGGATTTAAGCAGTGTCTCCTGTATTCACTCATTTTAAATGGAACTGGCATCATATTTTTAAGTTATTTAGTTATATCAAGTGTAGTTTTTCTTTTATGAGTTTATTTCCCTTTTGTGGAGATTTGGGCTGTTTAAGGATTGTGATGAATTCAGGTTTTCCTGGCATTGGCGTGTCTAAGCAGAAAAGGGGAGAAATTAACCTTCATAGCTTTGCAGATTGTCTTTTACATTAATTGCAAATAGGTTCTAAACAAGAACTGGATCATTATCCAAGCTGTTTTCACATACAGAACTGGATGTGAGTGTGTGCAGGCTGTGTATTGAAAGCAACAGCTGGGATGCTCAGGATAGTAAAATGAGTTTGTGTTGGTGCTCCCATAGCAGCTCATGGAATTACACAGTCCTGGGTGAACAAGTGGTGAAATACAGGCCCCTGTGAGATTCTGAGCTGTTGTTTGGGTTCATGACTTTCATATTTTATGAGTATTTTTTTTTATTATTTAGTGAAAATAATCTGAATTTCTCATGCAGTGAAAACCAGTTGTGTCTTATACACTGTGAATGCCAAGTACTGTTCTAATCTCCCTATCAGCAGCATTTTTTCCCAGAGTATCCAAAAAAAATAATTTTACCCCTTCCTGCTTTGCTTTTTATCCCTTTTCAGGAAGACCACAAAGGAAAGTCTGGCAGAGAGTGCAAGCAACATCACAGAGAGTCTGATGGGCATCAGCAGGATGATGTCCCAGCAGGTGCAGCAGAGCGAGGAGACCGTGCAGACCTTAGGTACAGCTGGAATTTGGGCATGGATGGGGTGATGGAAGCACCCTTGGGCATCTCTGTCAGCCTGGGGACAGGAGCAGAGCAGGAGAATGTGCTACAGTGGTGATTAAAGGAGTGGCCAGCAGAACTGCTCTGACAGCTGGACATAAACAGGAAATCTCAGTGTACTCTGTGTGGGGTTTCTGTTTGTTGGGGTTTCTGTTTGACGATCACGAGAAGGAAAAAGGGTCGGGACAAAGTTTTTTTTCTTGTAAAAGCAAGGTGAGCTCACACAGTGCCCGGAGCGTGTTTGGTGTTGCTCTGTGCCACTGTCCTGGATTTGGAACAGCAGAGGGAACAAAAGCTTGGGTGCAAGTCCCTGCACAGAGTGCAGGAGTGTCTGGAAAGCTGCTTCCAGCCAGGCTCCAGCTGGGATGGCTGAGACACTGAGATCAAGTGCCTTGAACCCGAGGTCACTTGCTCTGTCAGCAGTGCATCAGGGACTGTGAAACCAAGATTTCACCCAGTTCCTTGGCTTCGGCCCCTAAAACAATAAATCAAGGGACCTGTCAGAACTGGTGATTCATGGAGCATTTACAAGTTGCTGCCTGGGCCTCTTCCTAGCTGTGCTTTTGGGCAGGAGGCAACTTTAAACGATGAGGATAAATAGCACAAGTTTGCTCTCCTTGCTTTCTGCCCCATCTGAGGGTGGCAGCTGGGCAGTTTGCTGCTGCAGGAGTAGCATGTTCCTTCTCCCATTAAAAGGACAGTTTGGCAGGCACTTTTTCACCCTGTTCCTGAATGAGCAGCACTTGGAATTCATCAAGGGAAAAACTACCATAGGTCGTTTACAAAACCCAGCTGCAAATTCGGAGTTCGTGGTGGGAATTCCTGTGTCCTGAGCGTTCCCTAGGATGCAGTGAGCGTTTTGAGGCTGTGGAGTAGGGAAGCTCTGCTTTGTCATTAACTTTGGGAAAGAAGTTTTCTGTTTCCACTTGGATCAAAATGCCTCTTGAAATGCGATGGGGTAAAGTGTCCTGCAAAATATTGCAGACCTCTTTCTGCTCTGTTCTTGTGAACCAGACAATGCTGGATTTGACCTTTCTGTGAGCACCCAGGGCAGTGTAGGGTGATGCACTGTCCTACAGGCTGTGCCTTCTGTAAGGCAGAGTAAGGGGGATTCCAGGGCTTTTGCTTTCATTTAGCAATTTGAAAGGAGCAAAGATGAGAAGTTTGGGGCATGTGTTTGTTTTCTCACACACTTCTAGTTGACCCTTCTCATTTTCATTAGGCAAAAAAAAAAAAAAAAAAAAAAAAAAAGCTGTGTCAAAAATGACTATTAAAAACAGTTTGAGCTGAAATAATTCTGCAAGCCCGTTTGAATCACACTGATTTACTGCTGGGGCTTGGGAGAGCACTTTCAGTGGTGCAGTTAATATATTCAAATATTGCCCTGTCCTGCTGCTGCTGGTGATTTCTCTCTTCAGTACCATTCCTATTTCAGTTTGCTTCCAGCAGTGCTGACTGAAAAACCTGAACTAGATTCGACCTGCTAACCCCAAAATTCAAAATTCAGGAACCTCAGTGCTTTTCAGTGATCCTGTTTTGCTTTGCACTTTCCCTCAGCACATCAGCACCCCTGAGCTGTGAGAACTCTGTGTCTGTCTCAGCCTGACCCAGAAGGATCCCTCAGGCACTGTCTGTGTTCCCAAATATCTCATCCTCACACACTTCACTGTGTGTTTTTGAAGCACAAACTGCTGATTTAATTTTTTTTTTCTTCTCTTCCCCTTTAATTTTAGCCAATTCTTCCCGAACCATCCTGGAAGCAAACGAGGAATTCAAGTCCATGTCTGGGACCATCCAGCTGGGGAGGAAGCTGATCACCAAGTACAACCGCCGGGAGCTGACGGACAAGCTGCTCATCTTCCTGGCCCTCGCCCTCTTCCTGGCCACAGTGCTCTACATCCTCAAAAAGAGACTCTTCCCATTTTTGTAAAATCCCAGCAATCGCTGAACTATTAAAAAATAATGATCGGAAGGAAGTGGTTGGTAACGGTGGGGCTTTTAAATGACATAATAAAGGGATTTTGCAGTAGCTGGAGGAGCGTTCGAGTGGGCAGGAATTGCTGCTGTCCCCACGGAGGCTGTGAGCTGCCTCAGAAGAGATTAATGGATCGTGCTGTGGAAAGGAGAATTGCCAATTTGCCTGTGGGTTTGGGGAATCAAACACTCTAAGGACTGGGCACTCAAAGGTGCCAGTCTGAACTTTCAACCTCTCACTGATTTTCGCTTCGAAATTAAGTTTTGTCCTTGGCTGGGACTGGAAGCTGCTCTGATGTCTGTGTGTAAGGTGCTGGGAGCAAGAATAGGGCTGGAAGAGAAAAACTCACACATTCCATTAATAAAATATTTATTGCATTCATGTCAACAGAGTTTTATTTAAAAACTAAGTCTGATGGCTTGAAAGAGCCTTCCAGTGTAAAAATTCTGCTTTCTCTTTAGCAGCAGTAGTTGCTTGTGGATTGTTTTTCTGGGAGCATAACACAGCCTGGCTCTGTCCCTCTCACCTTGGGAGGGCTCTGAGCAAAGCAAAAATGGGAACTCCGTTTGTTACTGTGAATTCACACAATAGATAAGAGAATTAGGCTGGCAATCTGTTAAAATTAAAAGCCTTTCCCCTCCTTGATATAATTTCCCTTCATGCTCTATCTTTGCAAAATTGCTGCCAAGATGTGCACTTGGAAGCTGGAGGGTTTTACTCCTGTTTTGTGGCCCTGAAACAGACTGGACAGAGGGGATGTGGTTTTTCCATGTTGTTCATTCCTTGTGTTTCAGGGCAGTTCTTCCTCACAGCCTTTCCTGAGATACAGGATTGCATCAAGAACTAAATAAATTGACGATGTGCACTTCCAGGGTTTGAATAAGAGAAATTACTCAGCTTCAAAAATCTAATCTTTGTGAATAAACCTACCTGCATAAACTCTCGGTTTACAGGGAGATAATTAGAGACAAAGGAAACGGGGAAAAAATAGCAGGCACTGCTGAGTTTTTTGAGAGAGGAGAGGAGTAGAAATTCCAGGATGCAGCAGGTTGCTCTGCAGCACTTGGTACTTGAATTATTTCCTGCTCCTGCCCACGGGCTTCCCACCATGGCCACGTGGGGATGGAGCCCAGGGTTGCACCCATGAATATCCAACAGCACTGCCCAGCTCCTGACACTCCAACTTCCAGGCATTTTTCCCTTTTTCCACAGGTGCTCAAAGCAAATCGCTCTCAGTCGGTTGGACTCCACAGCAGGACCTTACTTTCACCACAAACCTCCAAGTTCTAAACCTCCAGAGGTGTTGAGGCATCAGAGCTGCTCCATCCTCATCCCTGAGTGGCTCCAGCTGCACGGCCAAACACCCACAGTCCCTTCAGAGCCGGCAGGACACGGTCAGTGAAGCACCACTGTCCATTACATCCCTGGAATCTGCAGCGTGAGGGTCACTGCCAGAGCCTTCAGTTAGGTCTGTGTTCCCTTGGAAAGTTGCTTTTTAGTGGTTGCAATAAACGTGGACCTGAGGAGAACTGGAAATCTGACATCCACTGTCAATGTCCTGAGAGAGACTGACTTGATTTGACTCATAATTATTTTACTATTGATTGTGGTGTTATCAAATAGAGCAACATTGCAGGATAACTCTGGGAACGCAAATGAAGAGGAAAATATTTATTCCCTCCTTCCCTCCAAAAATCGAGGGAGATAGGAAGTTTTTATTTGAAGTTGTGCTTTTGAAACGCTTTCCACATAACTGACTTTAAAAATGGAAAGGTGAATTCATAGCCTGGAGGTTTCTAAAAATGTCTCTGCCAAATGTGCGTGGCTGCTATCACATGCCAAGTGGCCCAGAGCAAGCCAGGCAAGTCAGGCTGGAATCTTTGGGGGCTGAGAATATCCAGGGGACATGTGCATACTTGTCTGCAAATACGTGGGGCTCTACTTTGGAAAGGGATGGAAATCAGCTCGAATATTGCTTTGCCATTTTGTAACGGTGAGATTCTCACAGAAGAGAATCTGAAGCAATTTTTTTCCCCAGGTGCGGTGTCTTGGTGATTGTACGTTGCTGCAAAGCCCTCTCTGTCGCTGGGGGAGTGCTTGTTGTTTCCTTCCCACAAAGGAGAGAATTGTTCTCCAAGCAGGCTGCAGGTGCTTTGTACCACCACCAAATGCCACATCCAGGCTCTTAAATCATCCTGCTGCTATCGAAAGCCGATTGTGGACTTGTTCAGGCTGAGGCTGTTTAATAAACACAACTTTCTTGTTATCTGCTAGCTAATATAAAATGGTACAAACTCTGCGCCACAAAGGCAATGACATTTCTGCTGAGCTGAGGTGTGATTTTCTCACAGGAACCCGTGATGAGGAGTCTGTGCCAGTTTCTTTGGGTGATGGATTGAGAGGTGCTGGCTCACTGTGCCTGTGCCTTGGCATTTTGATCCTCTCCCACATAAAGAGAGCTGCAGCCTGAGGAAGGGACTGGGACCTTTATTAACTTAATTGGGTTTAGACCTTGGCCCTTCGTGTGTTCCCTGAGATCCCCACTCGGGTTAGCACCTCCAGGTGTTGCCTTGGGCACTGAAATGTGGAGTGGATCGTGAGGCTCCTGCAGCTTTGCAGAGCCGTTAAAAATAACTGGGCTGGAGTTGGTTGGCTCAGCTGCTCAGAGCCTGGTGCTGATGACCGGGCATTTCCTCAGGAGTTGGACTTGCTGGTCCTCGTGGAACACTCTGTGACTCCCAGCTGAGAGGCAGATCTGGTGAGGGACATCCCGGCACTGGCCCAAGATCTGTCCAGCCCTGCTCGGGCTCTGCCCTGGCTGTGGCTGCTGCGGTGACCCTGGGGGACGGTGACCCTGGGGGACGGTGACCCTGGGGGACAGTGACCCCTGCTCCCATCAGTGCCCAGGCTGCCGTGACACCTCGCCGTGCCTTCCACCGCTTCCACTTGGCCTTCCTTTCGTTTTCACCCTCTCCACGGGGCTGATCTGATGCGATCTCTCCCGACCTCTGTCCCCAGCCGCGACGTCCCCCGTTATCGGGCGGGGCCGGGGGCTGTGCCGGGGCGCTGGGGAGGCTCGGCGGGTGTCGGGGGCGGCATGAAAGGAAAATGCCACTCGGCTGCTGCCAGCCCGGCCCGGCGATAAGGCCGCGTGTGTCCCCCGGGGCCCGCGATAAGCGCGCCGAGGGCAGGCGGGGAGAGCGGCTCGGCGGGCATCAGCGCACACCCGGCCCTATAGATAGAACCGCGTATATATAGAAGCACATGAAAGCCTCTCGCTTTCTCCTTTTCAACAGCGGCACGGCTGAGTGTCACATCCAGGGGCGCTTTGGGACCTGACCCCGCCGGGGTCTGGGCTCGCTGTCCCCGCGAGTTCTTCAGCTCGCGTCGGCCCGAGGGGATGGAGATGTGAACCCCGAACCCACCCGCGCTGCGAAGAGATCTTCTGTCGCCCCGATAAAGCCTCAAAGAGCGGCCTCGGTGTCCCTTTATCTTCAAAATGGACAGCGGGACAAAACTTTCCCGTTCGGGTTATTGGCTTTTCGTAGGTGTCGCCCAAGCACTGGGCTGTTTTTGCCGCTGCTGATGGGAGATAACTCCGTCAGAGGCATCTGGGTGCTGACATTACGGCCAGCCAGCCCGAAAGGGAGATAAGATTTTTCTATATTGAGTAAGTCTATTGATCCGGTCGGCCTCCTGTCCCGTGTCTGATGATAACTTGATGTTTCCAAGGCAAACAAGTCTCCCCTCGCCCAGTGTATTCATAGAAATATAGTGAATGTATTTATTTAAAAAAAAATGATAACTCGCTGTTTCAAATATAAGCAAGGCTTCCCCTGTTCTGAATGTTGATATACATATAACACATTATATATATATGCAGTATATTTTGTATATATATACTGCTTAAGTATAAAATATATTTATTTTGGATTAAACAATGAAGGATTCCTTTCTCAGCCTTGTTCTTAAAAGATGCTGCTTTTGCTGCTTCTCCTTTGGGTATTCCTAGCAGCATTTGCGATTTCTTCATCATATTATTCCGGTTTGTTTAAATGTCAGAGGTGATGTTTGAAAGCAGCTACAGCAAAAATGAAAACAGTTTAATGCCGGTGGCTCCTGGCTTTCACTTACTGGCCTGTGCCAGTAACCTGCTTATCCAAAACCAACCAATAAGAAATCAAATTTAAAAAAAAAAATAAGAAAAAGAAAACCAAAACAAACCTTCTCTTTATCTGCAGATTTGTTTAAAATAGTTCTGTCTTTGGTAATCACAGCCTTTGACCCAAACTTTGTTCCTGATCTTTCACAGACTTGATGGTAAATAACTCAGCAGGCCATGAATAAGGTAATGTTCGCGCTGAGAGACAGCAAATGGGAATTTACACTCTCATTTCTGAAAGTTATTTAATTTTTGTGAAGATGTGGGTTTATATTTAGGTTTTGCAGATCTCAACAAGAGCTTCCTGCTCTTATCACCTTGTCAGAAAAAAATGTGTCTGTCAGAGGATCCCAGAAAAGATAGCGAGGAAATGCCAGCGGAGAAAGCCTCACTCCTGCAACAACAAACAGTAAATACGGGAGGAGAAAAACCTTTTATGTTCAGTACTAAACCGCAGAGGAAAACTTCGCTTCTGCCCCTGCGAGAGGGGAATGGCAGCAGAGCTATTTCGGTGGATCAAAGCCAGAAGGTAGCAGCAGCTCTTTCTGCCCTGGCCCGGGGCACTGTCCAGAGACTTTGCAGCAATGAGCACCCGTGTGTTGTTAATTCGCGTATCTCAGCCTCATTCCTGCGAGGTTCCTGCTCCCTGACCCCACGGGAGAAGTTCCAGTGGGTCAGCAGAGCCCCGGGTCCCTCGGAACGTGTCCATCAGCCCCAGGCACCGCTGGTGACAAATGACATTTTCTGTGCCTTTGTACTCCGGGGCGCAAGACGTGACGTTTACATCCAAGATCAATTATTTTTAACTGAAGAATGATAGCCCTGCGTCTGAATTATCTCAGGGCTTAATTCACATCAGTTAAAGCTTTTCAAAGGCTTATTAAAATTCCTTAAGTGTGTCCAGCTTATCAGCAGTTGAGTGTCGATGGCATTATACAAATGCCGCTATTGGAAATAACTGTTAAGTATTGTTTGGCCATATTATTCTCATATATATATATATTGTGCCCGGGACTATTAATACTACTTAGTACTTACATGATTCCTTTCATCTGGTGATCCCAGGGAAGCAAGGGCTGCTCTCCCCCTTCTAAACACCGGGAAACTGTCAAGTGCCTCAGGCTCGGCTTTAACATCTTCCACTGGACCCTGTCCGATTTTAACAGGGCTTCATTAATGTGTGCTCTCGTGCCTTGTCTGGTGTGGGCAACCACAGGGCAGCAGAGCCGCTCCTTTGCCAAGGCCCCTGCGGTGTGGAAAATGTTCTGGACCGAAGTGGGAATGGATCTGAAGTGGCAGCAGGGAGGAGGAGATGCTGGGCAGAGCAGGAATCGGTGCAGCAGCCCCGGTTACGGGGCAAAGGGAGGTCTGAGAGGAGCGTGGAAGGGTTTTCGGAGGGGAGGAGGGTTTGTCACTCTGAGTGTGCCCATGCTGGCAGAAAATCTGAGCACGGAGCTGGATTAGCTGTGGGAGAGGAGGAGAGGGGCAGGGACAGGCTCTGAAGAGCCGTGAGTGCCACTTGCTCCACGTTCCGGTGCCAATCCCTGCCAGTGGTGAGAGAGGAAAAATCCTGGTCGTTGCATAAATGTGATGCCTTTCCTGGCTTCTGCTGGAGCTGTGGGAGGTTGGGATGGAGTTGCTGATGTGCAGACAGAAACCCTTGGGTTTAGTTTACAAGCGTGTTTTCCTTTTTTATCTTTTCCCCCCCTGCAATTTAACTCATTTCAGGCGGCGGTGGGTGTTTAGATTTTGTTGTCATCTGTACTTACTGCACACGGAGGTTCTGTCTGGAGAAGCGTTCCGAGGAGCTGATCATTTATTGCAGAAACCACTAGGTAGCACTGTGAAATAAAGTTCAGCGCCGTGTTCTGCTTCCCCGAACAAAGACCTGCCAACTCCAGCGTGGCTGGGCTCAACATGGAATAAAACTCGGCTTAAAACTTTCTCCAGTCTTGGGTTCACAGTCAGGTGCGGGGGAAATGAAGCTGGCAGGGGAGGTTCAGACTGCATTTCAGGAGAAGGGTCTTTACTCTCAGGGTCTGATCACCCTCTGGGGAAGAACCTTTTCCTAAAATCCAGCCTAACCCTCCCCTGACACAGCTCCAGACATTCCCTTGGGTCCTGGCACTGCTCACCAGAGAGGAAATGCAAGGCACTGATCTTGATTTAATCAGCTAAAAGGTTATTTTTCCAAAATAATAGAGTCAGGTAAAAATTTGGCTTTTGATCATGAACTTGTTTTCATCGGAACAACTTTGCTTGGTTTTTGGTTTATTAATCCCCCAAAATTACTCAAATAAGGTAACTTGTCAGGTTTATTTTGTAACTTTTGGGCTTCTGCAAGCTCTTGCCAGGTCATCCTTCTGCATTTCAACTCATCCCCACAGAGTCAGTGCACAACATCCAAGCTGCAGAGCACTCTGTGCCCATTTCTGTTTCAATTCCCAGCAGCCAACTGCAACGTGTGTCCCTGCAGCAGCCCCATATCGCTGCTTTTTAAAATTAGCCCTGGCTTTGGCTGCTGGAGGGAGAGGAGACATGATAAAGGGATTGAGCATCACGCTCTGCCAGAGCTGCTGGGCTTAAATCATCCAGTTACAGGAAGCCTGAGCTGCTGCTGCTGGAAAGATCTGCCTGCTCCCCGGCTCCAGGGGTCACAGGGGCTCTGTTGGTCACCGTCAAATGCTTTGGGGAGCTTCAGTGCTGCCTGAGGAGCTGGAAATTCAGAGGAGGGGGTTCTTCTTATGTGTCTGCCACAGCTGTGCCTGCTCCAAGGGGTTTTCTATCTGCAAAATCAAGGAATTGGACGAGATGGTCTTTGTAGGTCCCTTCCAACAGAGTTAGCCCGTGCTAAAATTATTCTAGAAGGACGTGGAATTGTTGGAGCGAGTCCAGAGGAGGGCACGAGGTTGATAAGGGGACTGGAGCACCTTCCCTTTGGGGACAGGCTGGGAGAGCTGGGAATGTTCAGCCTGGAGAGGAGAAGGGCGTGTGGAGACCCCACAGCACGTCCCAGAGTCTGAGGGGAAGAGGGAGAGGGAGCTGCAGGACACCTGGAGTGTCAGGACAAGGAGGAATGGGTTCAGTTGAAAGAGGAGAAATGTAGGTCAGGTATAGGGAAGGAATCCTTCCCTGTGAGGGTGGGCAGGCCCTGGCACAGGGTGCCAGAGCAGCTGTGGCTGCCCCTGGATCCCTGGCAGTGTCCAAGGCCAGGCTGGATGGGGTTTGGAGCAGCCTGGGACAGTGGAAGTTGTCCCTGGCCATGGCAGGGGATTCAATGAGATAATCTTTCAGGTCCCTTCCAACCCAAACCACTCTGTGATTGTGCAGAAAAGCACTTTTGGAGGTGGGTGCAGTTCCCCACTGTCAGGGAAATCACTGGAGAGTGCTGACCAAAGAGGGCAAAGTGTCTGTACCAGGCTGTCTCCAGCCCAAACCACCCCAGCTCAAGCTAAAACAAAAGAGCTTCTTTTGCCCTGACAGAGGCCTGAGTTGCTTGATGTTTTCACCTTTTTTTTATAGGTTTGGCCACCCTGGCTTAGAGCAAAATAACACTGTGGCCTCACCTGCTGCTCTGAGGGTGTCTGTTAACACTTGCTGGGCGGTTGCTTTCCTTTATCTGGCTCCTTCTGCAACATCTGCAAGCCAATTATGTGGGGTTTTCATCCCCCCGAGGATTTATGGTGACCTCTCCTCAGAGGATCAGGACGCTCCTGACACCTGTAGATCAACATAAACTTGACCCTTGGTCTTGCCAGATCCGTCAGCACTGTGCCCTTCCCGGGGGGCATCCCCGGGCTGGGAGGGGTTTGGGGAGGAAGCGGCGCTGGTGGCACAGCAGAGCGCCTCCGAACCCAGGTCAGAAGTCAAAGCGATAAAGGGAGGCCAAGCCCCTGGTACCCAGGCAGGAAATCAGGGGAATGACCAGGGGGAAGCTCAGTGAAGGTTCTGCCGGGTCCCCGCTGGGGAATTCAGCCTGTGGGTGATGCTGGAGTGGAGGAGAAGCTCTGTGGAACTCCACGTTCTGTGGAAGTGCTGCTCCCTCCTCGGGCGCTGCGATAAGGAGCGACCTGCTGCTTTAAAAAGCTGCTGCTTGTGCTCATCCTATCTTTAGCTCAGGGCAGCAAAAGCCTTCTCTCTTTTGAAAAGTCGGTTCCTCTCCGTGTAAAGGCTTTCCCTTCCTCACCACATCCATGTTTTCCATCCAAGCACTCCAGAGCAGGGATTTCTGTCTGTCAGTGCAGCCTGCAGGTGCTGGAGGATCCTTGTTCCTCGCTCGAACTCTGCCTCTCTAACGCCATGCACGAGGTGAAACAATCATCTAAATGTTCCACAAAAGCCAGAGCTACGATTAAAATTGGCTTGTCAATTTCCAGACCTCAAAACTCTTGAGTTTACCCCCCAAAAAAGTAAAGCAAGAAGCAGTGGGTGCTGCAGCAATGACAAGCACTCTGCAGAGCTGGATTTTCCTAGACTGATTTCTATTTAAGGTCTTTTCCCCCAAGAAGTTTTCCACAAAATGTCAGTGACTCAAAGAAAAGAAAAATAAAATCCAGTCATCGATTCTGTATTTAAGGAAAAAATTAAAAATACAGAATGGAGACCTGAAGCCCACACTGTCTCTCTCAACTGATTTTGAACCTCCTCTACTTTCCTTCCCCACAGAAGTGAATAGGATGTTGTTCTCTTGGTTGATAAAACAGGAATGATCTCGAAGAAGACATTTTGGAAGCATCGGGCTAGGGAATTATGAAGGCGCACACCAAAATCTGCAAAATTTGTGATCTTAATAACAAGACGGTGTAAATGGGAATGAATTCCCTAAAGGTCCTCTGCGTTCCCAGGCAGCCTGAGCCTCACTCCTGCCTTTCACGCGAGTTCAGCTCCTGTCTCTGGGTGTTCCATTTCCCTGGGGTGTGAGATGCCAGGAGCTCGCAGGGATGGTGATGCTCAGATAAATAACTCTGTGTGTGTGTGTGGCTCAGAAACCCCAGCCCGGAGGAAGCGCGCTTAGGAAATAACCGCTGAGAGAGGCCGGGGCAGGTGCGGGGCCGCTGCAGCTGCGGGCGCTGCCGGAGCCCCGCCGATCCCCAGCCCACGGGCGGGGTTGCGGTGCCTGTCCCGGGCGCGGGCACTGCCCGGAGCCCTCCATCGTCGCGGTGACCTCGCAGCGCCGGCCAGCCCCGGCGGGGCCGGCAATTAGAGCGGCAGCTAATGAGAGCGGGACATGAAAGGGCTCCGCGGAAGCGGATCAAAGGGGCACAGCCTTTTCACGGCCGGAATATCGAGGCCGACAGGGCTGGAAACGCGGTCAGGAAAGGGAGAAAATGGAAGGGGATGTTTAGAAATTAACCTACAACCGCCCCCGTTCCATGTGCTGCGCGGGGGGATTCTCTCGTGTGCTCTTTTGGGGTTTTTGGTAGGGAAAAAACGCAGAGTATTTATGTTCAGCTTGTTACACGGGAAATAAACTTCGTGTGTACCAAAATGAAATGCTGCTGCTGAGGGCTGGGGTGGAAAAGTTGATTTCCAGTTGATTTTTGAATACCTCCTTGTACGAGAAGCTATTTAAGTTTCTGTTCTCAAGGTGAAATATTGGTGGGCTCTAAATTGGTGTATAACCAGGCAAATGGTCACCTCTGGCCTGGCTCTCAGAGAAGCTAATCATCAGCAGCTCTCACTGTTTGGGATTTTTTTTTTTTTAATACATTTATTTATTATTTATTTTAATTTTTATTGTTATGTTTATTATTGTGTATTATTTATTATTATATTTATTACTTATTATTTATTACTTATTATTTAATGTATTATTTATGGTTTTAATTACTTGATTATTTTTAAAATTAATTTAATTGATGTGCATCTAAAGCGGAATTTTTGACCCCAGATGGACACGCTGGATGACTGCGAGTGTTGGATGGTGGATAGGGTTGAGCATCTCTTTTCATGGCAGCAATTAGGCTTCAATTATGCTTTCATTTCTTCAGAATTACAGGTAAATAAAGCAATTCTTTTTTTTTTTTTTTTTTTTTTGGCATTGCTTGGAAGGGGCTGCTCCTAAAGGCAGCAGCGAGGAGCCCTCATTCTGAGCAGGGCTGTGGCTCCAGGGTGGGGACTGCTGCAATCCCCATGGCTATGGATCATTTCCTGGCCATGGAATTGGCTGGCGTAACCCAAACTAAACCCAAATAAAACCCAGAACGAGCAGGAAAACGCCTGTAACCCTCCGGACCAGCAATAAATGGGAGGGTGCCAGAAGCGGGCAGGGTGTCAGCGGCGCCGCCGCTTCCCCCGAGCCCTGTCCCTGCGGAATCTCCCGTGGGATTCGGCTCGTCCGTAACGTGAAGTGTGGAGCTGCAGGGGGGACCCGCACCTGCCTCTGAGGGGGGAGCAGCAGCTGATGCCGCACAACGCTGAAAGCAGCACACGGGACCTGCCTGGAGTCAATTTTTTTTTTTTTTTTTTTTAATTTAAAAATTTTTTTTTCTAATTTATTTTTTTTTTAAATTTAAATTTTGATTTAAATTTTCCTCCTGTGAAACAGCATAAAGCATCTCCTTAATACCTTCAGGTTTGCTGGAGTCGAGGCATTTCATCCTAAATTTTTGGTGCTTAAAAGTGTGAGAAACTTGTTCATTTGACTGAAATGAGTATGATTTTGTTGTTGTTGTTGTTGGCCTGTTTTTGAACGGCTCCTCTGGTTCTGGCAGCCAGCGCTGCCCCTGTCTGTGTGCTGCTCCTCCGCTGCTCTCACTGCAGCGTTTCTTCTGCACAGATAATAAAAAGTACGAAAAACCTCCTGGGCCAGCAAGGCGGGATCTGGGGACAACTTCTAGGAGTCAATACTGTGATTTATTCCAAGCTTATGCTGGAGGACAATGCAATCCTTTTAGGAAATGTCTGCTGTGCCAAAATAAACTCTGCTGTGTTCTCGTGGC
Source organism: Hirundo rustica (assembly GCF_015227805.2). Classification (NCBI taxonomy): domain Eukaryota; kingdom Metazoa; phylum Chordata; class Aves; order Passeriformes; family Hirundinidae; genus Hirundo; species Hirundo rustica. The sequence goes on from NC_053463.1 coordinate 2,363,352, forward strand.
AGCAGAGAGCACCAAACCCTGCTCCAAATGCACAGAACGCCTGGGAAATGTTTGGGAGCAGGTGCTTTGAACTGTGGGAGACAAAAACTTGTTCAACAACCGGATTTGTTGGTTCTAGGGCTAAAACTCTAAGACGCCTTTCTAAATTCCGTTTGTTTCTCGCTAACTGGTTTCAGGAGCAGTTCACAGGATTTGAAATCCTCAACAAATCTGCTTTTTTTCCCCACCCCATTTGAGGCCGTTAACTCCAGACCTTGCCCACTCCTCAGCAATCATCCTTGCCTTCAGCTTACCCATCTCCACGAGCAATAATTTAGCTCCAGGATGTCTCCCCGAGACCAACCCATCTTAACCAGCCCTAAGAAATAATTATTTTGACCGCTAAGAGATTTATTCCCATTTACAAGGGTGTTTGTTGGTTTTTAATGGGTAATTTATTTTTCCAGCCCTCCAAACGGAGCGGGTTGTGGGGGAACTCTGCAAGTTTTGTGGGAGAACGCCTGGACTGCTCGCAGTGGGCAGGACTGAGCCGAACCTGCTGCAAACACGATGCTCCTCTCTACCGGGGCTGGGAAAATGCCAAGCTCAGACCTGTGGCTTAGCCATTTGACCTCCGTTCTTTGTTGAAACAAACAAAAAAAAGTTTTATTTTGAGCGGGGATGACTTAAGAAATGTGCTACAGCCTCGGTGGGATCAGTGCTCCAGCTGCTCACACACCGAGCAGGTTTTAAAATGCTTTATTGAATGTGAATTTCTCTCCCTGGGCACTCAGTTTCTGGGAAAGAGTTTATTTTCTGTCTCAGCATGTCCATCCAGGCTCCGTGGAAATAATTTATATTTCATTTGAAGTTCCAGCCGCTCCTTCATGCAAAGGCAGAGGAACTCACCTGTTTTCCCTCACCCCAGCAGCTCCGGCACCGCTCTGGGGCCAGTCAGCGCAGGACAACAATAGGAAATGCGGCTGATGGGCTGCTCGGCGTAATCTTGTCCCTAAATGGGATTTTCTTGCTGCCTGGAAGGCTGGAGTGGCAGGGTTTAAAATGACTGCGGGAGACAGGTAGAGGTCTTCAATTAATGTACTCTGTGTCACTTCGCTAAACCGTGATTGATGAACTTTCACGAATGCGTTATCAGATCTCCCGGGGAAATCTCCGCTTCCCTTCTCTGCGCCAAAACTCAGCGTTAATTTCGTGGTTTAGGCAATAACAACCCAGCCGGGAACCAAAAATCGGGCTCCAGCCTGAAAGCCCGTCCCTTTTTGGCTCTGTGGCTTTTTAAAGGTGTTGATTCTTCTTAATAATCCCCATTAACAAGAAATCACTTACTGCTGATACTGATCTAAACTGATGTCAGGGAGATGAATTAGGGGCTGCGAGGAGAGGGTTGTTGATCTGTTGTTTTCCTGCCGAGCTGCTCAGGAACATTGAAACACTTAATTCCTGCCAGGACCCTATCTTGTTTTCGGGCTCCAGAGAAAAATTTAGGACGTGAAAACTCCTTGAACTTAAGGAATAAAATTCTGGCACTTTAGGAACTGCACGGCTGTGTGGGTTTTTTTTTTTGGGAAAAACAATTACTTCAGTTCCTACAGAGCTGCTAAAGGCGAGGGATTTGGTATCAGTCCCCTACAGCTGACAACTTGTTCCTGTACAAATTGTGTGAATTCCAAAGGGTTTGGATAAACTTGCCACGTGCAGTTGGTCTCGAGGACGCCGAGCTTCTCTCCCCCTGTCACCTTCGGGTGGAGCTGGGGCACTGAATTCTCCAAAAAAAGCTGGGTTTGAACAGAGCTGTGAATGCCAGTGCCAGGCTGAGTAATCCCCCCCCTCAGAAAAAAAACTGAGGGAAAAAAAGAGATCAAATCCAAGTGCGAATCTTATTGCAAATTTTTTTTTCCCCTACACCCCTTGGCATGCCCCGGGGCGCTGGGAGGATCCGTGATTTCAGGTTCCCTGGGGAAACTCCAGGACCCTGCGCTTCCCTCTGGAACATCCTTTCCTGAGCACGGGCTTTTCGTGCTTCTCCAGAGATGGGAAACACCTCAGGCTCAGCCAGGACCAGGTCTGGTTTGAAAGGTGCGGATTTTCTGAGCCTTTCGGAGGGCTGGGCTCGGAGAAGCACAGCCCCGGTGCTTTTGGAAGTCCTGGAGGGACCTTTCGCCCCAGGCTGACCCTGTGGGCTGAGCTGCTGTGGAGCTGCAGCTGGAGTTGAGGCTGAGCTGGAGAGCGGGAATGGGAGCAGTGGGGTCTGCGAGCACAGGGAGCCCCCCTCGGCCGGTACCAGCGTGCTGGGGGCTCATCCCTCCTGTGTCTGCTTGCACCTCCCACTAATCCAGCTCATGGAAGGTCTGTAGCTGCTGCTGGTGCCCCTGCCAGCGCTGCCCGCCTGGCCTCAGCCAGCTCTGCTCCTGTCCTCTGCCCAAATCTGAACCCGCTCCAAGGCTCCGGCTGCTGCTCCAAGCCCCAGCTTGGATTTGTTGGCGATTCTCTTATCCCGCCCTGCATCTGCAATTCCCGCAGGAGCAGGGAAGCCTGGGGAGGAGGGGAGCGTGTGAGCAGGAGCTGTGGGACATCCATCACTGCTGAGAACGAGCACGGTCCTGGAAATCGGACCCAAAGCTGGTGCCCAGAGCAGCCGCTGCAGGGAAAATCCCACCGGACTGTCAGATTCCTTGATAGCTGCGGCTCTGAGCCGTTGTGGGAGGAAAATAAACGCGTTTGAAGAATATAACGGGGTCTGAGGAAAGGGAAGGATGTTGGGAGTATGTGAGAAGGGTTCTGTGTTGATGTGGGGAGTTTTCCTGTGGCTTCTCCTGAAGTTTCCCTGCTGTCTACCTTGTTTGCCCCCTGAATGAAGGGCCCAGCTCAGGGCCAGTTTCTCAAAGTTCAAGTTTTAGCTCGATCTTAATGCCTGGTGTTAACTCAGGGCTTGTCCTCCCGAGGGCTCCCTGTGCGCTGTGACCCTCTGCAGCGGTGACAGCAGGGGCGGCACGCCACCGCTGCCACCAGCTGCGGGCTCAGCCAGCTCTGGCCCCAAGCCGTGACTGCCCCTCACCACCCGGCAGTTTAAACCCAGCTTTTCTCCTGCCCCACTCCATTCTCCTTTCCTGGAGTTCTTGGGACGCCCTTGGCTCTCTTCGGGCAGGGAATTTTCTGGTTCTTCTGCTGCTTCTCTCCGCTGGATCCTGTGTCCTCATGGAGCCTTGGGGATGGTTTCACATGAGGGGAAGTGGCCCTGGCCGCTCTCTGTCCTGCCCAGGTGCCCTGTCCCCCTTTGTCACCGAGCCCGTGTCCCGGGGCTCCCCGGGGTGGCTTCCCCGAGGCAGACTCCCCTTGGGATGAGGCCGAGGGTCCCTCTTTGCCCAGCCCTGAGCCCCAGCCCGGGGTCCGCGCTCCTGCAGGGGCTCTGTGAGCAGCGCCCAGCGCTCCTCTCGCGTTCGCAGCGATTGGGAGGAGGTGGGAGCTCCTTATCTGTGCCATCCTTCCCCGGGCGGTGTGCGGGCTTGGGAGGGAGGCGGAGAGGCTGCAGGCACCTTCCATTCCCCGGCAGCCTTTCATCCCCGGTCCCAGCGCCACAGCCACCCTGTCTCCATCCCTGTTTACTGATGGGGCCGATAGGGCCGAGGCAGGAGGGGTTGCAGGTCCCCTTAATCGCCCTGTCACCGGCAGGACAGCCTCAGACACTCCCAGAGGATGTTGTGACTGCGCTGAATTACAATGTTTGTTGTTTCTCACTCCCAATAATTGACATTTGATAGCGACTACCGTAAAAGCGGCCGAGGGGCTGGGGCCGAGGCGGAGGAGAGGCAGGAGCCGGGCGCTGGGGAGCCCCGCTCGCTGTCCCTGGGCACTTCGGGGACACGCATGTGGAGGGGCTGGGGGCACTTCGGGGGCTTTGGGTTATGACTTGGGGTGTCGGTCCCGCACCTCGCAGTCATTTCTGTGCAGGGAATAAATCAGCCCCACACTCCCGGAGACTGGGAATGACGGGGTCGGTCCCGATCCCGATCCCAGCCCGGGGACACGGTTCTGCCAGGCTGGGAGCTCGAAAAGAGGCTTTAAAATTATTGTTAAAAACTCCTTAAAACACGAACACCGTTTGCAGGCGGCCAAAAAAACCCCCCAGGAATGCTGTAAGGGAGGGCCATACAAACGCTGGGGGGACGGGCAGGGAAAAGCTCCGGGAGAGCCCCGGCACGGGCGGGTCCGCACCCACCGCCCCATCCCGGGATGTGCAAGAACGCCAGGGACGCCGAGGTTCAGCCACTCTCTTTAATGACAACTCGCTGATCTCCGTCAGCTTGTACAGCAAAGGGCGACTCGTACGAGGGGGCGGGCAGTGCATTTCCATACTAACTCACGTTTTAGTGCAGAACCCTACGGGACCTGGCGGGCCGGAGTGTCTGTGTCCCTCGGCCGGGCCGGGCTGGCAGTCTGTCTGTCCTTATCCCTGCCCGGGCCGGGCTGGGGTGGCAGTCTGTCTGTCCTCATCCCTGCCCGGGCCGGGCTGGCAGTCTGTCTGTCCTCATCCCTGCCCGGGCCGGGCTGGCAGTCTGTCTGTCCTCATCCCTGCCCGGGCCAGGGTGGCAGTCTGTCTGTCCTCATCCCTGCCCGGGCCAGGGTGGCAGTTTGTCTGTCCTCATCCCTGCCCGGGCCAGGGTGGCAGTCTGTCTGTCCTCATCCCTGCCCGGGCCGGGCTGGGGTGGCAGTCTGTCTGTCCTCATCCCTGCCCGGGCCGGCAGTGGCAGTCTGTCTGTCCTCATCCCTGCCCGGGCCGGGCTGGCAGTCTGTCTGTCCTCATCCCTGCCCGGGCCGGCAGTGGCTGTCTGTCTGTCCTCATCCCTGCCCGGGCCGGCAGTGGCAGTCTGTCTGTCCTCATCCCTGCCCGGGCCAGGGTGGCAGTCTGTCTGTCCTCATCCCTGCCCGGGCCGGCAGTGGCAGTCTGTCTGTCCTCATCCCTGCCCGGGCCAGGGTGGCAGTCTGTCTGTCCTCATCCCTGCCCGGGCCGGCAGTGGCAGCCTCGCAAGAGAAGCCTGAGGGTGACGAGATGCTGAACTGACCGAGCAGCGGGGACCGTACGGGAAGTGCAAAAATTAAATGTGGACGTCAATAATAATTAGTATAGAGTAAAAGTTAAAAAAAAAAAAAAAATAGAGAGTTGCAGGACTTGGCTGGGTGTTGTCGGGAACGAGTCACGCCGAATTACCGGCTGGTTTGTAGGAAGGAAGGAGGGGAATTATCAGGGTGAAGACCCTGATAGGGAGCGAGATGGGCCGGGAAATTCGGCCATCCCCTGTGCCCGCCTGGCCCAGCACGAAACACCCGAAAACCCGCCCGGTCCGCGGCCACCACACCCGTGAGATCCTCCGGGATGCTCCGCTGAACCGTCCTGAACCCCCGCAGCCTGGAAAACGCGCCGAGGCGCAGCCCGTCCATCCCCGCGGGGGCAGCGGCTGCCTCGGGGCGGCTCTACCAGGCTCGGATCCCGTGCAAGGTGGAGATGCCCGCGTTGCCCTGCGGGATGGGCGTTTGCACCGAATTCAAGTCCCCCACGCCGAAGTTCATGAAGTTGTTGGCGGGCGCCGAGGGCTGCATGGGCTGCACGGAGGGGTAGCTGCAGCTGTAGTTGGCGTTGCAGGCGGGGCTGTTGTAGTTGGTGTACGCGGGGTAGGCGTTGTAGCTGTAGGGGTTAATGCTGACATTGTAGGGCGAGCTGTAGGGGGAAGATTCCCCCAGGCAGGGCTTCCCGTCGCGCACCAGCACCGGCACGGCGATCCGCCGCGGGGGAGGGATCCCCACCATCTCCAGCGTCTGGTCCTGTCTCTGCCTTTTGCATTTGTACCTTCGGTTCTGGAACCAGATTTTCACCTGGGTGGAGGTGAGCTTTAGGACGTTGGCTAGGTGGTCCCTCTCGGGGGCAGAGAGGTATTTCTGCTGCTTGAACCTTCTCTCCAGTTCGTACACTTGGGCTTGAGAAAAGAGGACGCGAGGTTTCCTCCTTTTCCTCTGTCTGGGGCGCTCGGGATCTTCCAGGTCCCTTTTCTCCTGCTCCAGGCTCTTGTGTAGGGAACACAGCTCTGCAGCAAAATAAACGGGGGAAGGGAAAAAAAAAAGGAGGGGGGGGAGGTGGAAAAAAAGGTGCAAAAATATTATAAATTGGTGTTTAATAAAGAGGGTACAACGTGAGCGAGCCCTGGCTCTTCCTCGGCCTCGCAGGCCGCTCTGGCTCCTGCAGGCACGGGACCGGCCCTGCCCCGCTCTTTTGGTACCTTTTCAGCAAATTTTCCGTCTTTTTTGTTTGAAAACAACCGTGCCCCTCGCGCTGATGTCGGTCTCCGCCCAGCTTTGTGCCGAAACCCACCCCGACCCCGGAGCGAGTCAGCAATCGGATTTTTCGCCTTGTTTCTGTCCAAACTCACCCTGCAGCCCTGCCCGTCCCGTGGGGCAGGGGCACGGCTCCGGCCCCGCCCGGGGGTCTCGGTGCCGGGGGCAGCGGGACCCTGCCCGCGGTGGGCTCAGCCCCGCTCCTGCCGCGCAGGGCCCGGGAGGGGATGAAGATGCTGCCGCTCGGCGACCCCCGAGCCCGAGCAGAGCCCCGCGCTGTCCCCTGCTCCCCGCAGCCCCGGGGACCCCCGGCCGAGCCCCCAACCCCGCCAGGGCATCACCATGGCCGTGCACTCGCTTTCTCCCCGAGCCCCGCTTGGCTTTACCTTTCTTGTCCGCCTTGGCCTCCTTGGCCGAGTCCATCTCCACGTAGCTTTTCACGTAGTAGGAGCCGGGGAAAGCGGCCGTGGTTTTCCCGGGGGGAGGCTCGGGCAGCTCCTCCCGCAGGTCGGGCAGGGCCGGGGGCTCGGCGCTGAACGCCTCCTGCTTGAAGGTGGCCAGCATGCAGGACGGGGAGGCCAGCGAGGCCAGCTCCATGGAGCCCAGGCCGCCCTGCTGCTGCTGCTGCTGCTGCTGCTGCTGCTCCAGGTTCAGAATATCCTTCACCGAGAAGGGCGTCGTTGTCACAGGGCTAGGAAACATTGCGGAGGGCAGCGGGGCAGCGGCCGCAGCCCAGGGTCATGGAAAAGGAGGTGGGGAGCAGGCGAGGTGGCGCGGTGGTGGAGCGTGGGCTCCCGGAGGGGGCACATAGCATTCCCGAGAGTAGCCCTGACTTGTGCACGGCGGGCAGGTAGGAGCGGACCATAAGGCGAGGGAAGGAGGGACTAGGCAGTTTTTGGGTGACTTTAGCTTTCTATTGGCCAACATTGCGGTGATGGTATGAGGGATGCAAAGTTCCATGTCACCTAATATAGTAATACATCTCAAAAACAGCTCCGCTCTTTTAAAGGGGCGGCACTGCATTTATCCAGCTCTGCAGCGGCGGGTTTGCCCATCCGTTTGAAACAAACAACAAAAATAAAATAAAATCAAAAAAGAATGGCCTAATGCTTACAAAGTCACTGTCTGCCGCTATCTATCATACGGTCAGATTAAATAAACAGGCCGGGAGGAAACCATCAACCAAATATGTGCTGATTTAATTTTTTTTTTTTTTTTTTTTTTTTTAAGCGAGAGAACGGAGGTTTCGTTTTTAGTGTTCTGCAATATCCGATGGCAGGAACTAAAAAAACGGGAGTTCACTGCTGTGTGAAGCGCGCTCAAGGGGAAATCCGCGCTCAGGGTTTATACAGAGGTTCTGAAGCAGCACGGGGATTGCAAAGTCCGGACGATAGGAGAGAGACCCTGAGCAGCCCCTGCCCGGCTTTGGAGAGGGAAATGCCCATTGGGTTTTCTTCTCGTTTGTTTGTAAAGCTTTCAAACAAAAAAACCAGCACTGTCTGGGGAGAAAAAAAAATAAAAATCAACCGGTACAAACGCGGGTGAAGGTGTTGCAGGACATACAGGGGTAAGAGAGGAGACAGAAAAGCGAGGGGCCGCGGGGCTCGGGTGGGGACATGGCCCGGGGTTCGTGCGGCAGAGGTGGGGCTCGTTCCTTTAACTCGCATGGAGCCGCTAAAATAAACCTTAGCTGCAAAGTCGCAGGTTGTGGAGGGGCGGTTCGGGGCTCTGGGGGTTAGCGGGACGAGAAAAAAAAAAAAAATAGAAATAAATAAGGAATTTTCTTCAGCCCTCCAGCGCCCGGCTGAGAGAGGCTCGGTGGGAGCAGAGCAGAGAAAGCCCCAAGGGATGCGGTGAGTTTGGGGGCCCCGGGCTGAGCCCCGCTCTCGGAAGCGGCGGGGTCACAGCGTGCCAATCCCTTCTCCTCCCGCAGGAAGGGACCCACGGGGCGGGTGGAAAGGCGAGCACCTGCCCACGCCCAGCAGGACCGACCCGAGCTTTTGTGTCCCGTCGCCCTGGGCTCTCTTGCGGGGAGTTGAATTGCGGATGTTTTTGCGGGCGATGCTGCCCGGAGCCGCAGCATCCCCAGCCCGTGCCCGCGGCCGCCCGCGGCCGCGCTGGAGCGGTTTTTTGGGAGATCCAGCCCCGGAGCCGGCGATGACAGTCGGAGCGATGCCTGCGAACGGGGAGGACTGAAATACTGCCGTTTAACGAGGGGAGGGCCGGGCCAAGCCGCCAGCTCCATCTTCGCGGCTGCGTTTCCTGCAGACTTCCCTGGGAATTGACTGCGGGCGATGGATGCTCCTCTGCTGCAGGGGAAAGGGTGAGGTGCCCGGGGAATGCGGAGGCAGCCTGGGAAGAGGGGCCTGAGGGGGGGCTTCGCAGAGTGTTTGCGGCACCCCTGACCCTCCCCGGGCTTTCTTAACCTCGTTGCCTCTCTTTTATTACAATCTTATAGGGATAGCTTAGATACAGGCTAAAACAACGCAGTGATCCCGATCCTCCCCAAACCCAGAGCCGCGGGCTTGCTTTGGGCCACAACCCCACCCTAAGGGATGGCAGAAACGGCTCCCAGCGCTCCCTTCCTTTTATCCCTGCCCAAAAAGCCCTTCCCGGGTCAGGCCTGGAGCTCGCACGGCAATTCCTGCCCCGGAGGTTTCCCCGTGCCCGGGCTCCCAGCTGGGCCCGGAGCGCATCCCGGCCGAGAATCCGGGATCCACCGAGGATTGCCGGGCTCCCTCCCTCCAGCCCCCCGGTCACACGCTGCTGCCCATCGATGTGGGCCCGGCTGCAGAGGGTGGAAGTGATTAATTGAACGATAAGCCGGAGCTATCATTTGGAATGTCATTAATGCGTCGGGGAGACATTCATTGGAGACAGACAGCGTTATCTCCGCTTTATCTTCAACAATGCATCACTTTTAATACCGCAGTTTAGAAACAAATGGGGGCTTTAGCCTTAGCCCTTCTCTTCGTGTTTATATTTTCGGAAGAATCACAACTAGTGGGAGTCCCGGGCTCGGCCCCCTGATAAATGAACATTAGCACTTTTTAGAACTACTGTATCAACAAAAAGAGCTGCAGGGCCGCAATAATTGGTGAAAAAGCAAACACTCCGCAAAGAGAGGCCAGGTCTGCTCTGTGTCCGGCTGATTGATGAATAAGTTACTGACACACAGCAGCTCACGGACTTTCCGGGTCGGGGCTCAGCACCCATTCCTTCCCCCTCTCCCACCCCCTCTCCGCCTTTCCCGGGGCTCCCCAGCAGCCCGCTGAAGCCGGGATCCGGCTGTCCAGAGCAAGGGACAAAGGCGACAGCTTCCCTCCAGCTCTCTCACATCACTTTCAACTTTTTCGGACTCGGTTTTGAACGCGTTTAAATGACATGAAAATAAATAAATTTTAAAAAAGGAGTAAGGAGAGGCAGGACCCCGAGGAGCGCCCTGAAACATTCTCTGCAGAGTCAGGCCCCAGAGATGTAAGTGGGGAAGATGGGGCGAAAAACCCGCTGCTATTTTTGTCTGGCTGTCGGGGGAAAGTGGGGGTGTCGTGTTCTGTCCCCCGCTGCCTTCACGCTGTCTGCAGGTTGCTCTCGCTGTCCCCTCGGGACTGAGCCTGCCCTGGCCTCTCGCAGTCGTCCACCCCCTCTCGTTGCTTCTCTCCGGAATTGTTAAATGTGATTAGTGTTGGCTTTAGTGTGGTTTTGTAATTTTTTTTTTTTTGTGCTTTGTATTAAAAAAAAAAAAAAAAAAAAAAAAAAAAAAAAAAAAAAAAAAAGAGAGAGAGAGAGACAGAGAGACCAAAAACTTTTCTCGCTGAAACCAACCAAACAAAAAGAAAAAAATTCCCAACCCCGCAATTAGCTCCAGAGGGCACATCCTCTCTCCCTCCGAGCTTTCGACACCTCGGACTGTTTAGAGAGAGAGAGATGGTACCTTTTAAAAAAGTTTTCCTCTTAATCCCAGCCGGTTAAGATGTCCAGGGCCCCCTCCCGTCCTAATTCCCGGCTATCTCCCGAGGACTCTGTTTATACCTCGCCGGTAAACGCTGGGGTTTGAAACCTTGTCACTAATTGAGTGCTAACACTTCAGGTGCTATAGATTTGTTAAGAGCCAGTAGTCCAGAAATAGCCTATTAGGGTTTCCTTGCGAGAAGCGGTGCCAATCTCCCGCTTCCCACCGAGGCGCCGGGACCCCGCCATCCCTGCGGCTCCCCAGAGCCTTTCGGGCAGTAATTCTTTTCAAGCCGTTGGGAAGGGCTGCTGAGAGCCCTGGAGGAATAAATCCCGACCTCCGAGGGTCCAAGAGGGCGTTTGGGGGTTCGCGGGGGCGGCTGGGGCGCCGGGGAAGGTTTTTTTTTTCAGTCCTCTGGAATTCTGCACAGGGAAAAAGCTTTGGAGCTGTCCAGGCATGTCACTTCGCCGTAGCGAAAACCTCCTTTTCTTCCTCCTTCCCCCCCTCACCCTTCATTTCCTCAATTTTTTTTTTTTTTTAAATGGTTTTTTATTCTCTTCTTTCCCCACGGTCCTTTCCAGCTCCAACGAAGCTCGCTGTTTCCGGCCGTCAAAAAAAGAGTTTTGACCTTGACGTGAAGCCCCGGCCTTGGAGAGGGGCCTCTGCTCTGGCGGGCGCTCGGGACCGCTGCGCTGCGAGCCCGGGGCTTCCTCCGGGACATCCCCGGCACCGGGCGGCAGGGCCGGAACCGGGCCGCCGCTGCCAGCATCCTGCCACCATCCCTGGCACTGCCCCTGCCACCACCCTGCCACCATCCCTGCCACCACCCCTGCCATCATCCCTGCCACCATCCTGCCATCATCCCCGTCACCATCCTGCCACCATCCTGCCACCATCCCTGGCACTATCCCTGCCACCATCCCTGCCACCATCCTGCCACCATCCCCGTCACCATCCCTGCTGCCTTCCCTGTCACCATCCTGCCACCGTCCCTGCCTCCACCCTCCCCAGCGCTGCCGGCCCGCAGCTCACCCCGCCCGGTACTCAGGGAATATTCGCAGGGAGGGCGCGGGTGCAGCCGGGTGTCGGGGCACAGCAGCACAGAGCTCTCCCTTCCTTACAGGAGCGTCGGTGCCGAGCCCCGGGTGAACTGCCCCGGCTCGCTTGGGGCAGCCCAGCCCCGCTCCGGGTCGCCTCTTTCCGCCTCCGCCGGTGACTCGGGTGGGGTGGCTCGGGCAGGAGGATTATGGAGAGCAAATGCCTCCCTGGAGTTTCCCCTCCTGCCCTGGGCTCCGTGCCTGGAATCTGACAATTCAGCTGCTTCTTGCACCTCGGGTGCTGGAAGTGTTTTTCGCCCCGGGATGAAGCGAAAGCTGGGAGCTGGGCAGATAAATGAAAAGCTTTAATTTTACCCTGCCTGAAACATGCTTTTTTTTCCTGCTTGTAACTGTGCCGAGCTGGCTGGTGAAGAGAGAGCGATGAGGGAGTTCTCCGTCCTTCCCATCGCCCTCTCCCCGTCCCCGGGCAGCGGCCGCGTTGTTTGCGCTCCTTCCGGACCCGCCGGTTTTCTGCGCTCCAGAAAAAGTTTGGTTTTTTTCTTTTTTACGCGTCCAGGTAATCCCCAAAGCGCTTTCTCGTAACGCTTCCATGGGGAACGCACTCAGGGCAAGAGCCATGCGGTGATTTTTAGGGACGGGGAATTAAAACGAGCGAAGAGACTTTGATGTGACAGCGCTTTGTCACACGCGTCCCGCGGCCGGGGCGCAGCGGTGTCCGGTGATGGGCAGGAAAACACTTTCAAACCCGAAATACCTTCCGGTCTGGGCTGCTCGGGAGGACAAAGCTCTAAAGACGGCGGGGTTTTGTCGCCATTCCCCTCCCTCGGGCACAGAGCTCCCTCCGGCTCCGGTGGGAACGGGAGCGGCGCTCGGCCGGGAAGCCCGAAACTGCCCTGCCGCAAGATTTCAGGCTGTTTGCGGCTTGTCTGTCCGCACGATGTTTTCCGGAGGAGATAAAGGTCTGACTTCTCGGGTACTTCCTGCTGGCCGTGTAAAATCCGATCCGTCTTGCGATGTCACCGTGCGCGCTTGGCGCTCCTGGGGAGCCGGGGGGGGGGCCGGGCCGGGCCGGGCCAGCTCAGGGGGTCACGTTTAACACGAGAGGGTGTTTGGGCTTTTATTGGTCTTAAAAGTGTCCTGTCCTCGCCCACACACACCCGCAGAGCTGAGGGACCGGCCGCGACCCCGGCATCGCCCTGCCCGGGTACCGCGCGTTCCTCCCGCAGCAGGATCCATCATCTACCCTCTGGAAAAATCCCTTCTTGAGGGATCAGCTCCGCCGAGACGGACGGGAGGATGAACCCGGGCGACTTGAATTACAGAGCCCTGACCCTCGGCTCCTCTCCGGCGTCTCCCGGCCGCGTCCCCTTTGCTCCCAGCCTGTGACCCACGACCGGAGAGACTCGAAATCGGCTGTTCTGGAGCAAACCGCGGGCGGGAGGGGTCCCTGTCCCTGTCCCCGTCCCTGTCCCTGTCCCTGTCCCTGTCCCTGTCCCTGTCCCCATCCCTGTCCCTGTCCCTGTCCCTGTCCCTGTCCCTGTCTCTGTCCCTGTCCCCATCCCTGTCCCTATCCCTGTGTCCCTGTCCCTGTCCCTGTCCCTGTCCCTGTCCCTGTCTCTGTCCCTGTCCCTGTCCCCATCCCTGTCCTTGTCTTCGTCCCTGTCCCTGTCCCTGTCCCCATCCCCGTCCCTGTCCATGTCCTCGTCCCTGTCCCTGTCCCTATCCTTGTCCCTGTCCCAGTCCCAGTCCCAGTTCCCTGTCCCTGTCCCTGTCCCCATCCTCATCCCCAGTCCCTGTCCCCTGTCCCCTGTCCCCTGTCCCCATCCCCATCACCATCCCCAGTCCCTGTCCCTGTCCTCGTCCCCATCCTCATCCCCTGTCCCTGTCCCTGTCCCTGTCCCTGTCCCTGTCCCCGCCGCTCCCGAGGGCCCTGCTGGGATTGGCCGCTCTGCCTTTGCTGCTTTGTCCCCTCGCTCCAGAAAAGCCAATTCTCGCTTCGGCCCCGTTTCTTTTGCCGCACTCGGCGCTGGGCTGCCCCGAGGGATCCTCCCCGCGGTCCTGGGAAATCCTCCTCCGCTCCCCAGAGCGACGCTGCTGCTGGGAGAGCCGCGCCTCTTTCAGGTAAATAATAAAGAATTTCAAAAAAAACCCCACGACAACCTCTCCTCAAAACCCAACATCCCCTCCAAATTCAACAAACCAACTACTACCAAAATAAAATAATAATAATAATAATAATAATAAAAAGGAAGAAAGGAATACCCCCGCTCCCGCGGAGCTCTCGGACCCGCGGTTGTTTTAGCCCTGAGATGCGTTTGGCAGAGCCGGTTCCTCTTTTCCCACTCCTGAATCCCACAAACGGAGGCACCGGGAAAAGCTCAACCCTGCTGGAGCTGGATCAGGACTTTGAGCCGGTTTTTTTTGGGGGGGAAGTGGGGAAATAATCCATTGTTGGGTTTCGTAATGGTCTGATGGGGAATGGATCAGTTTCTCCGAATTGTTCCATTTTCTCATCCTCTCCGGAGAGCAAAAACTCCGGGTGCACCCGAGGCTTCTTTTATAGAAAGCAAATGTTTTGGGGAAAAAAAAAATCCCTGCAAAATTAAAATATATAAGAAAGAGAAAGCGGTAAATACACGCACAAGAGTTTTAGTCAGCATGATGAATGTATGAGTTACCGTACATAAAACACAGATATTTCAACTGCATGGCAAGAAGAAAAGGGTGGAAAGAAACGAAAATCTTGTAAAAGTTCTTCTAAATTTTCACCTTTTTTTTTTTTTCCCTATTCTGAGTAAAATTTTCAAGTTTCGGATAACTTCGTGAGTTGTTGTTATTATTATTTTTATTACTATTACTATTACTATTACTATTACTATTACTATTACTACTCTTGTTACTATTATTATTTTCTTCAAATGAATGTCGCATAAATAAAACCAGATCTAAATTTTGCTTTAATTTATCAGCCCAATTTTCAGCGGTAGAGAAGGAAGCACCTTTTATACGGCAGCCTTTATTTTTTTTTTTTTTTTCCCTTGGAGCCCCAGAAATCCAACAAAAAACCCCAACCAACCAACCAACCAACCCAAACAAAACAAACCAACAAAACAAACAAAATCAACCAAATAAAAAAAGAAAAAAAAGGAAAAAAACAAAAAAAAAACACACCAAAAAAACTGGAGGAAAAGAGGGAGAAGTGCCCGGGTGCCTCGGTGCTTTCCTCCCTCCCAGCTCTGCGCGATCCCTGCCCGGATCACGCCCAGCCGCCACCACATTTGTCAATTAAATTAAAAAAAATATATTATTAATAAAAAATAATAAATTCCAAGTGAAACGCACAAAATCGCGCTTTAATTTCGCGGGCAGGGTTCATTTGTTCTAGAATCGAAGGGATTTGGGGTTGGCTGCTGCCACTTTCTTACACTTTTGTCCGCTCTTTCTCCCGGGCGGTCCTTTGCAGTTACTTTTGGTTTTTAATTACAGCCTATCTGCCGTGCCTGGAAGCTAAAATTAGCGAGAGGGGCCGGCGGGGGCCGCGCTGCTTTTGGGGCAGGAGGAATCTGAGGGAAGGAATCAATCCCGAGCTGCTGCCCGGGAGAAGGGCTTTGGGGCGGATTTGGGATGCGGGGCTTTGTCACGCAGGGGGACAGCGGGGCTCCTCCAGAGCTGATTTCGAAAGCCAGGACAGGGATCTCCAGCCCCTGGCTGCCTTACCGCTGCTCTCAGCGTCCTGGCAAAGCCCGGCTGAGCATCCCCGGAGCTCTGCAGCTGCCGGGGCTGCGTGTCCGCAGGAGCGCACATCCCCGGGGCAGCACCTGCTGCCAGCGGAGGGAGGGCAGAGCACGGGCACCATGGAGCTGCAGAAACACCCCTCGGGCCCCATCTCCGGGCCCTGTCCCCACGGCTCTCTGCTTTGGGAATAAGTCCCTGCGGAGGCACTGCAGCTTTTTGGGGCACCTTCGCATCTAAGGTCAGAGCCCGAGTCAGAAAAGATCCCTTTCCTCTCGTTTCTGTTGTTTTCCTGACCCCGGCCCGGCGCAGTTTTAATGTTGAGCCTTGATCAGAGCTCAAGAGGACATTTCCTCCTCCAGTGTTTCTCCGGGCAAAGAGGCACCACCAGATTTTTTCCATAATGATGAAAACATCTGGCCCTCTCCGAGCTGTCAGGCTCTGCTCTGCCTCTTCCCAGATGCTTTCCCCACTCCAGCCCCTCCGTGCCCGAGGAATTCCCGACCTCCAGCTCGGGGATACTCGACACTGTCCACACAGAGGGACTGACTCCTCCAGGATCTTCATTCCCTGCGTTTGGATTTTAGGCACAACCAGCCCAGGGAGGTGGAAATCTCGACCCTGAGTTATTTTATGAGGTTTTTTCCCTTCACTGTGTCCAACAGAAGTTGTTTCCACCACTGGGTCTGTACGTGTAATTCAGGATTAGCTGCTCCATGGCTTCCATCCTGGAATGAGGGGATAAATCCGTGCTTTCAGCCAGGGCACCGATCTTCACTGTCAAAATACGCTTTGGTGACAGTGTGCCCTTAATTTTGTGTGTCAGAGTTAGATCAGGCATCCACTATTAAAAAAAAAAAAAAAAAAAGAGATAATGAACTCCCCAAAGAGAAATAAGGAAATATTGAAGCTCCGATTCAATAAGATCCTGAAGTGCTGATCACATTTTAAAAGTCTGAGCTGCAAGGATCTCTCGTGCGCTTGAACCTTCATAACGGAACTGAGGTGAAAAATTAGAAACTTTATTGACGTATTGTGATTTAAAAGAAAGAAAGTCACGAAACTGAACCGCCCCTGGAAAGTGAACAAAGGTACACCCACGTGGAATGCCTGAAAAAATAAATACCTTCTTAGGCCACAAGAAAGCACTCTGAAAGATGCATTTGGCTCCAAGTAGGCAGAGCAGCCTGAGCCCTGTCTAGAGCAACTCTCAGGATTTCAGCATATAAAAGGAAAGGGGGCGATGCCCTATGTTTAAAAATATGACTTTACTTAGTCCCAAGGAAGAATAAACAAAGCAAAGCCAAAATCCTCAATGTCTCGAGAGAGAGAAAAAAACCCCCACGTGTTTAACCACAATTCTAAACTATCCTTTTCCTTGTCCCTCCCCACTTTTTAAATAATGGACAAATAACAGCGCCAAGCTCCAAAGCCTTGTGTCGTATTCCAGCCTCTCCAGCTTCTCTCTCATTGATGCCAAAGTTCATGGAAGAACAATAATATTTACAAAATATGAACCTGATCCAGTAGTTCACATTCAGGCAACGCTCTGCACTTAAGGTGATGGAAACCGCTGCGAAACAGAGCGGAAAATCCCAACGCATCTCCTGTCCTTGGGACTTGAATTTCATCAGGAATGTGAAAACTCTGCTGGGCTGAGCCTCGGCTGTGCAGAGGATTTGGGTTGGTGGAGGAGGCAGTGGAGTGGGGTAACTGCATGGTGGAGATCTAATGGAAAGAGATTCCTGTTCCCATTCCCACCACATTTATTCTGAACGACTTGTTAGCATTAGCTGGATTAAAGTCCCAGTAGGATAAAACGCCCTGCAACAGGGATTTCTGCTCCGTGCTTTGAGGGCAGTAAACGCTGTTGTCTCTGTGTACATTTTTATTGTAAGCTCCACTGGCCCCGGAGAAAAATCTTCATTTTGAAAAAGCCCCTTGTGTGACTGGAGGCACTCTGAGCTCCTTTTTAAATGGATCACACATGAACAAAAGTGAGGGGAGAGGGACACTGCAGAGCCAGGCCCTCAGCACCCAGGATGTGACTCGGCTGTGCACGTTCCTGTCAGGCTTCGGGGTTTATTTCAGCTCTGCCTTTTCCACCCCTAAATCCTGTGTCTCCCAAAGCGCCGGGTTTGTGTAGCAAAGTGATAATTCAGTATTTAGTTTTATCCTTGTTGTTGAGCTCCCAGCTTTGTTCCTTTTAGCAAGATCCTAAACCTCAGAGTTTTTCCTTTCCTCTTTCATTTCAGGGGTGTCCAAGTGCTCTGAAGGTACGAGAGGTTCTGCCTTTGCCTATCCCATGTGTGGAGAGGAAATAACCCAGGAGTTTTAGTCCTGGATTTTAGGTGCAGAGTTTGAGGTTAAAAGCGTCCATGGATTTGGGGTACTCCATGCAAGATTGTAGCAGCGTGACTGAAAATAATTTTGGATGTTAGATGGTGCTACAGCATTCCAGGCATGGAGAAAGCCTGGAGAAATTGCTATTTAATGGGGGGCGACTTGGTTATGTTGAGGTGATTCTCATGTAGATAACAAAAATTCCTGGTCCCGGTGCAAAGTGGAAATATTTTCCTAAATGCTCAGATGTGTTACAGTCACTCAAAGCAAAAATCCTCGGGATTTTTCTGATGCGTTGTTTTCCAGCCTTGCTCCGCCCTGAGGTTTTCCAAATCAAGCAGGTAGGTACAGGTTCCAAAAAGAGGCAGGTACCTCTTGGCTCAGCTGCTAAAAGGTGTTCAGCAAGTGAAACCAATGGAGATATCAGTCGAGTTTCCATTAGGTGGAGAGCCAGGGATGAGAGGCTTCTCCACCTGGCCAGCACGGAAAGCTTTTGTGCATGAACAAGGAACAGGGAAAATAATAATAATAAAAAAAAAAGAGCTTGCCTTGGGTAAATGGCCTGAACTGATAATTTAAAAATCATGTTCCCATTCAGGCAGCCCCATTTTTTGGGATGAGAAAATCTGCTGCAGACAGGTGCCACCAACACCTGCATCTGCTCCACCTGCAGGCGCTTGGACCGCTCTAAAGCTAGGAAAAAAGTGGAATTGCTTTTTGTTTGCTTTCCATTCCGTAAGTTTAAATCCATCTACTTGCGGCTCTCCAAGTGAACATTTGTACAAACCTGCAGCATCCTGCTTTTTACAGGAGATGCTGTCTCAGCCTGCTGGGTGTCAGCTCTGTCTGCTTTGGGACGCCCCATCCTCGAGTGGCTGCGCTTTTATCAGTGGTGGTGGGACATTTTTCTGCTGGGAAAGGCCTGCCTTAGGAACAGAAGCTGTTACCTCCTCAGGAAGGTGTGAGGTGGGCCTGGCTTTTGATCACTCAAACTCAGACCCCATGTGAGCGCTGCTGCGGCAGCTCCACGACGGGAGCAGCAGCTCATCCTGTCCAACCCACCCCTTTCTCCCTCGTGCCATCCAGGGCTGGAGATAAGCAGCAGTGAGATGTCTGTCTGGCTGCTGGGAACCAGCGGTTTCTGGTCTAATCCCTGCTGGGGCTGCAGCACAAGTGTCTACCGAGCATCACAGAGTATTATGTTTTATACAATACGTGCCGGTGGGTAAATTTAGAGTTGACAAGTCCCTTCCACAATTGGAGGACTCAAGGACAGTCCTATCAGGTGGCAACTGGCTGGGGGAGTATTTATAATCCATTTGCTGACTGGAATTAATGTGAATCTGTCATCCCTTGTGCCACTTGGGAAGCCACGTACCCGAGGGCTGACGGTGCCAATGGCTGTGGGAGATCTTTTTTGGCAATAGCTGGACGCGTTTTTTCCCCCGGCTGATTTCAGCAAAAGTTGTCGCCGAGATAAAGCCCTGTCTGGATGCTGTGTTTTCTGAGCCCTGCACACTTGGGGGAAGGGGACATTTGACACGGGCAGCAGATTGTGGTGTGGGGGCAGCCAAGGCACAGCTGGTGCGTCCCAGGAGCTGACAGCTGTGTGGGGAGCAAACTCAGGCTTCTGTCAGGGCACGGCGGCATCTCCTGCTCCTGTCTGCCTTCAGCAGGTAATGCTCCCTGTTATCTGTGCCCACAGACGGGCAGCTGAGGCTTCCTCTGTTCCAGTCAGGTGAAATACAGCCAGGCCAGCTTCTCCCACCAAGGGAGAACTCCTTGGCTCCTTTCTTGTCGGCTGGAGGAATGCATTCACTGCGTTTCCCCTGCCTGTTCGCTAGGAATGCCTTGATGGAGTCGCTTACCTCGACTGTTTGAATTTTGTGGGTGTTAAAACCAGCTGTGAGTGTTATCCACAGGAGCTCCCTGCAATGCTGTGCTCCTCCAAACACAGCAGCCACTGCTGGGCTGGAGCCGTGGCTCCCTTGGGAGCAGTGAAAGCTGTGTCTCGAGGTTTCCTGGCAAATAACATCCCTAGGCTGCGCAGCTGGGGGATGTAGATGCCATAAATGACAGCAAAACTGGGCACTGTTACAGCTGAAAGGATTTTTTAATCAAGTAATTCATTTTTTTCCCCAGGTTTTGATGTTTATTTTTGCATTTCATTGTGTTCACAGAGGCAGAGAGGCTCCCTCCTCCTTTACCCCTACTCAGACACAACCCTCTTTTCCTTGGAAATACCATTTCATCTCCGAGCAACAAAATCCAAGTCATTTTTAATCCATCGATAACACACTCCAAGACCAGCCACCCGAAGTTTAGACACAGAAAGACAAAACCTTTGAGAAAAAAAAAAAAAAAAAAGAAAAAGTTTCATTCAGTGAGGGTTTCCTGGAGACTTTTCTGAGGAGCAGGGCGAGTCTGGTGGCATTCCCTAGGGATCCATGTGGCTGCCCTCAGCCTGATGCTCCGGTGACCCTGAGCCTGGAGAGCCCAGCTCCCCCCCCTGCTGATGCTCTCCCGGGCCCTGCCTGTGCAGCTCCTTGCCCATCCCAGACGGACACGGCCAGGTTTCAGAGCTCTGTCACGTGCGACACGTTTGGAAAAAAGATCAGAAATCTGCCCTGAAGTTTCCAAGCGGGGAATTAGGTTTCATTTCCTCTTTTTTATTTTGTTTTTTCTTTTTTTTTTTTGCCCCCAGACTGGATGGAACTGGGGCTGGGTGGTATCAGGGGCAGTACAGATCATTACTGGAGCCTTTTTTCCCCCCTGCCTGTGTCTCCAGGGCTCTCTGTGTGCACCAATGGCTCAGGCACTACGGTTTAATTCTTAAAAGTTGCAGATGTCTCCACGGAAATGAGCACAGAGAGAATTGTTTCTCCTTTAGGACAGGCTTTCTACACTCCCACACCCTCCTGAAATGGGAAGTTTTGCCCCTGAGACCTCTTGGCTTCTTGCAGAGAGATTTTATTCTATTTTTAAAGAAAATTTAATTGACTGTAATTGCCCCTGCTGAATCTGAGGAGGATCTTGCATCTCACAGTTCCAAATGAAAGTTCCTTGGAGTTTTAAACGAGACTTCAGGCAGGTTTGATGTGCTTAGGGCGGGTAAAATAACTGGGGATAAATAATATCCAGAATTCAGCATTTGGCCTGAGACTGCAGGGGAAGGGATGCAAACCTCTCTAGTTTGGCACATAGCATGCACAGAGAGAAAACTCTGCTGCAGCCCACAGCTTGCTTCACACCAGATCTTTTCACTGCCTGAATTTGACTCCAAGCCCACGCACGTTTCAGAAGAGAACTATATTCTGCATCCCTGAATCACATGAACTGCTGGAAGCTGGCACAGGTTTGGCCCCAAACAGAAACCAGAGAAAAGGCTTCCTTCCAGAAATCTGTTGCCAGATGGTCCTTTTGAGCAGAAGGAAAAGAAGAAAATGTTAAATACTGCTCTGCTTTGGAGAGTGGCTTCAGAAATGCAGCTTCATGCGCAGTAATGTAGTAACTGCTGGCTGCTCCTTCCAAAGCAGTGTCGAGAAGTGGATATGTGTAATTTATCAATGTGTCTGTCCCCTGAAATTCATGGAAAAGATGAATTTAAAACCTTGGATCCTTAAATCCTTCTATATTTCACCTCCTTTTATCCTTTTCCTCTGCACAAACCCCATTACCACGCACCACTCACCGCTGACCATTTCTCAGGCCCTGCTGTTCATTTTAGGTTGTTTTTTTTTTTTCCCTCCAGGTATTTATTTCTCCCGGTGCTTTTCCCTGGCATCACAGACAAGTCTGTAATTGCCTGCTTGCTCTCATCCCCTGCTTTTGAGGACAGCCAGTGCCTCTGCCCTCTGCCTGCCTGCTGTATCTCACCTGTCCCTCACAAGTTCACTAATGGCCGAGATAACCAGCTCCGTGAGGATCCGAGGATAAAATTCCTCGGGGACAGCTGATTAGGAAATGTCCCACTTTCCAGCTGGTTCTGGCCCCACTCAGAACTGAGCTGTCCCTGCTGTCGTGGCGGCTGTCGATGCTTTAGGTGAGGAGAGGAGCCAAGGCAGGGGGGGTTTTGTTCCCCTGCGTTTGTTCCCCTGCAGCTGCTGATCCTCCTCCCTGCTCTCCTGATCCTCCTCCCTGCTCTCCTGATCCTCCTCCCTGCTCCTCCTGATCCTCTTCCCTGCTCTCCTGATCCTCCTCCCTGCTCCTCCTGATCCTCTTCCCTGCTCCTCCTGATCCTCCTCCCTGCTCTCCTGATCCTCTTCCCTGCTCTCCTGATCCTCCTCCCTGCTCTCCTGATCCTCTTCCCTGCTCCTTCTGATCCTCCTCCCTGCTCTCCTGATCCTCTTCCCTGCTCTCCTGATCCTCCTCCCTGCTCTCCTGATCCTCCTCCCTGCTCCTCCTGATCCTCCTCCCTGCTCCTCCTGATCCTCCTCCCTGCTCTCCTGATCCTCTTCCCTGCTCTCCTGATCCTCCTCCCTGCTCTCCTGATCCTCTTCCCTGCTCCTTCTGATCCTCCTCCCTGCTCTCCTGATCCTCTTCCCTGCTCTCCTGATCCTCTTCCCTGCTCTCCTGATCCTCTTCCCTGCTCCTCCTGATCCTCCTCCCTGCTCTCCTGATCCTCTTCCCTGCTCCTCCTGATCCTCCTCCCTGCTCCTCCTGATCCTCCTCCCTGCTCTCCTGATCCTCTTCCCTGCTCCTCCTGATCCTCTTCCCTGCTCTCCTGATCCTCCTCCCTGCTCTCCTGATCCTCTTCCCTGCTCCTCCTGATCCTCTTCCCTGCTCCTCCTGATCCTCTTTCCTGCTCTCCTGATCCACCTCCCTGCTCTCCTGATCCTCTTCCCTGCTCCTCCTGATCCTCCTCCCTGCTCTCCTGATCCTCTTCCCTGCTCTCCTGATCCTCTTCCCTGCTCCTCCTGATCCTCTTCCCTGCTCCTCCTGATCCTCTTCCCTGCTCTCCTGATCCTCTTCCCTGCTCCTCCTGATCCTCTTCCCTGCTCCTCCTGATCCTCTTCCCTGCTCTCCTGATCCTCTTCCCTGCTCCTCCTGATCCTCCTCCCTGCTCTCCTGATCCTCCTCCCTGCTCCTCCTGATCCTCCTCCCTGCTCTCCTGATCCTCTTCCCTGCTCTCCTGATCCTCTTCCCTGCTCCTCGCAGGCTGTGGGCAGAGAGGGGTTAAATCCCCTTCACAGGAGTTACGTGGAAACCCAGCCACGTTCAAAGATCGATTTATGGGATTTTATAAAGCGAATGAAGCTGTTTTTCTGTGTCTGAGCCCTGTCACACCTGTCAGGGAGGGCTCCGAGCAGCTCAGCTCCGCGGGACCCAGCAACGGGACAAGAGGAACGGGCAGGAACCGATCCCAGGAAAACCTTTTCCTGCGCACTGAACGAGCCCTGAGCACGTCCCAGGGATGGAGCCTCCTCCCTGGGGATGCTCCAGAGGTGTGTGCACACGCTGCTGTGCCCTGTGCTCTGCTGGAGCAGGGAGGTGGCACCAGGGACCCTCTGTGCCCCCACCAGCCGGAGCCATCCCGGGATTTTGGGATCCCCGCGGCTGCGGCAGCCCCGCCGCTCCCCCGGCTCCTCTCCCCGCCCGTGAGCAGAGCAAGGTTGCCTTCAAGTGAAAGCAGGAAGGAACTGCAGGGAGGGAGGGATGAGGGATGAGGGATGAGGGCTGCGGGAGCCGCGCTCCCAGCTGCAGCTCTGGAGCTCAGAGGAAAAGAGGATTTATGAATAAGAAAATGCACGGGAAGAAACTCCCACCCCGGAAATTTGACAGAACGCCCGAGATTTTGGTCGTCCCGACCCAGAATCTGTGGCTTGCACGGCTCTCTGAATTCAGAGGATTTCTGCTCCTTTCCCACTGCTGCACAAAGGTTGAGCTGTGGCTGTGTGGGAAAAGTTGGTGCTGCCAAAGGGAGTCAAAGCTTCGGCTTCGAGAGTCAACGCTTCGACACGGGGGCTGTTCTCACCCTCCTCTGGTTTTTCTTCAGTAGAAATAAGTTTGTTTTGTTTTGTTTTTCCCACCCACTCTGCCTGACACAGAGGGACAGATCCTCCCTGAGCGTGCAAAAGGAGGAGCTTTGCTCTCCCTCCCAGCAGCTCACTGTTCTGCTTTTCTTTCAATGGAGATTAAAAAAATCTCATGTCTTAGTGACCGGTAATTTTGGTCCGTTTGAATTATTTTTCTCCTAAAAAAAACCCGCAATAACTTCAGAACTAATGACACACGTGGTCTGAGTGTAACTTTCCTGAAAACAGCCTTCTTAAATTTTATTTTCTTTTACTAAAATAACTCTTGAAGTAATATCTCAAAGTTTATTTATAGTTAATATCAAGTTTCCGCTGCTTCAGAACCCATTGCCCATCTTTTTGGAGGTTCTAAATTAATATTATTCCTATTTTAAGCGCTTCCACCTCCTCTGCTGTTACCCTCAGAGTTACATGAGAAATCTGGATGCTGACAGGAGAGAGCTGAGCTCCTCTCCAGAAATGAGGAGATTTGACTGGGAATTTCATCAAACAGATGGAAAACCCGCAGCAAACACCTCCAGCTGCTCTGTGCCCTCTCCCCATGCTCGTGGCTTGAGCAGCTGGGAGGTGGAAGAGTGCAGAGGGCTTTTTGTCCTTCCTGAGGCTCTAAATCCACATGGGAGTGGGTGTGGGAGTTCTGGGGCTGGGGAACAGCACGTTAGAGGTTGTGGGGCCATATTTGAGTTTTTAGGCTCCGGGCAAACCCCATTTGTTTCACATTCCCTTCCTGGCGTGGACGTGGCTGTGCAGGGCAGGCTGGCGGCTGCTGCAGGGCTCTGCTGGGAGCAAACTCAGGAAGAGAATTTGGCAGATAACTTGGTTTTAGCTGGGTGCAAAACAGCCCAGTGCTGCTTTCCTGTAGGCAGAAAAAGGGCAGCGAGGGCAGAGGAGATCCAACAACAAAATACCGAATCCCACAAATTATTCCTGAGTTTGGGCTGTGCTGAGTTTTTTTCTGGGATTGTGGATGCTGTCATTCCTCATCCCTGATCCAAACCTCCCATTTGCCGTTGTTTTGGTTCAGATTTGGGTTTGGTTACAGGTCCTTCGGGTGCACCCCTGCCTGCTGCCGCCTGTGGAAGGTGCTTTCCTCCCTCTTGCTGAAGATGGTGCTGCAGAATAGGGAATTGTGGCTCTGGGAGCGAGTGTGGGTGGGCATTGCTCTGGGGGACAGGACCTGCTCTGCCAAACCTGTCCCTGTGCCTCTGGGGGATCCTTCCTTCCTTCCCTCCTTCCCTCCTTCCCTCCTTCCCTCCTTCCCTCCTTCCCTCCTTCCTTCCTTCCTTCCTTCCTTCCTTCCTTCCTTCCTTCCTTCCTTCCTTCCTTCCTCCTTCCTTCCTTCCTTCCTTCCTTCCTTCCTTCCTTCCTTCCTTCCTTCCTTCCTTCCTTCCTTCCTTCCTTCCTTCCTTCCTTCCTTCCTTCCTTCCTTCCTTCCTTCCTTCCTTCCTTCCTTCCTTCCTTCCTTCCTTCCTTCCTTCCTTCCTTCCTTCCTTCCTTCCTTCCTTCCTTCCTTCCTTCCTTCCCAGGACGGAAAGTTTGAGCATGGGGCTGCTCCGGAGCCAAGGGATTCACTGACATGGTCGTGCTTTAAATCAAGATTTTCGAATCCCAGGCTGATGTGGGATGCGGTTATTTCCTTGCAGGAAATAACTTTTTGTTTTTCTTTGCAGTCGGATTTCCCGGCTGATGCGCTCTGGGGAATCTCACGGCAGCAATTCAGGATGTTACTGCCCCACTTCCCCCCCCGGGGACAGGACGAGCTGCATTTGCAGCCCTCCAGTCTCAAAACTTGTTTGATTTTGGTTTTTATTGTGGGGGACAGCGTGACCTTTGCCAATGGCTCCAGCTGATGTAGCAAACCCCTCCCGAGATGGAGGCGAGGGTGCCGTGGGGCAGGGTTTGCTCCAGGAGTGGGGATCCTAAACTGGGCTGCTGTGGTTGGCCAGGGGATGTCAGTCAGAGCCCTAAATAACTGCACCACCTTTGTTCTGAATTTGCCATACCTGCATGCATTTGCTTTGTTCCATTTATCAAGTGTTTATTTATTTATTCAGATTTTTAGGAGGGCGATTTATTCCATAAGAAAATTATGTGGTTGGTTGGTTTGTTTTTTTTTTTTGGCAAGACTCGGTTTTCTTTCATGATTTATGAAATTTATCGGGATGGAAACAGGAATTCAGAAAAGAAGTCATGAGGAGGAATTATTATCTATATTAACTATCTAATGTGTCAACTACAGATGAAAAATAAAGAGTATGAAGGCCGGTTCCCTGTATAAAGCTGATTTGTTGAGGGAATTTTTAGGTAGGGAGTGAAATGAAGTATTTTTGGTGGTCAAGGTCTTCGCAGTTTTAGTAATGGAATATATTTTGGACTTCTTCATGGCTGGAAATGGAAAATAAACTTTCTTGCTTTCCAATTCATTAATTAACACCTGAATGATAAAGCACCCCACTCAAACTGATTGAATAAATCGGAATGAACAATTCTGATCATTTTTTCTGTATTTGCAGTAAAAGTTATTTCCCTCCAAATTTGCTGAGGTTTTTTTTGCCATGTCCAGGTCACGGTGTGCAGCTTCCACCATTTCAGCAGTCTGGCTTTCCTTTAAAACCTTGTCATCGTGCATAATTTGTGCAGTTCTTCTCTGCAGTGCAGAGGACTTCAAGAGATGATGGCGTAATTTTGATTCTATTTCTGACGTCATTTTAAATGCAAGTAGGAGAAATAAAAATTTTTTTAAAAAATTAATAATTTGATCTCCACCAAGAGCCCCCAGGGGCTGCCTGTGGATAACCCAGCAGGTGTTTTCAGGCTGGCGTTGATCTTGACCGGGGAGGATTTCTTATTTTCTACCCTCACCCTCCCCTAGGTTTATTCCTGAAGCACACAGCTCTAGGAGTTGTTGCCAGGGGTTTGGACTTTTTCCATCTGAACCTAAAGGATTTTGATTCCAAACCCTGACGGAGATGTTTTCCCAGAGCCGCAGCCTGGCGTGAGGAGACCTGGGGCACCCAGCACGGCTCCGGGTTCATTTTGCAATTCCAGGAGTGGTTCTTGTTCTGCAGGAAGCCACCAGCAGCGTGCAGGAGGTCCCGGGCCATACCTGCAGCGCCAGGTGGACTTCTTGGAAAACAGAACCCGTATCAGCTGGCTCCTGACCACCTGTGTTTGTGGGCAACAAACCCCTTCTGTCCTCTGCTAGGCGCTGCTGTTGTGCTACGTGGTTTTGGGCAGGTCCCTTCCCGGCGCTCCTTTCATCCTTGGCTGCGGCAGCGTCACCTCCCGGGTGACACTCTGGCACCGTGTATTTATTCACCTGGCTGTCAGCAGGGTAATAACCACCAGGGCCACCTGCAGCAGGTCTGACAGGTCCAGCTGGCCCAGCACGGGCACAGCGCGTTCCCTCCTGGCCGGCGCCCGCAGCTGGGGATGCCCAAAATTTGGGAACCGGGCAGGAGGAGGGGAGCGGAGAATTGGTGGATGGATGCGGGGATGGCGGGATGTGGTGGCAGCGCGTACGAAGTTCTGTGTCCTGGCTTTCCCTTCCCTCCGGACAGGCGCATCCATCCCTTGGCTCCCGGGGCAGTTTTTGGGGAGCGGAGCAGGCTCCCCTCCGCGCTGTGCTGAGCCTCATTAGCAGCTCATTAGCAGTCAGTGATGAGAGGTGATGTCTCCGGAGTAATTTCTGCACTCCCTGCGCCTTCCAGACAAGCCCAGCCCCTGCGTGCAGAGGATGGGTGTCCTCAGGGAAGGGTCGAGCTGAGTTTGGATCTTGAAATACACCCACAGCGAGCGATTTCTCCTCCACCCGCTTGGAACCCCTGTTAGAGGGAATTGTGGAGCAGCCCAGAGTCCCCATTCGCCTTCTCATCCTTCCCTACCTTCTCCGTTCCCCCCCTGCCTGTCTTGTCTGTTCTCACACTTTCCTTTCCGCTTGTTCCTTGCCTCTCTCTTCCTTTCTTCCTCATCCGTTCCCCTCTCCTTTCTACCCCCTTCCCTTCCTCTCTCTCTGTGCTGCTGGATATTCTGAGCAGTGACAGCAGCCGCTGGGAGCTGGAATCCGGGGAGATAACAGCACTGCCATGAGAATCAGCCTGCTCAGCTACAATTAGCCCTGCTGCTATCTTTCACCTGGGCAGAGCTGCCTTATCATCGCTACTTCTTGGAAAATGAAGGCTCACAGATACCGATCGCAGATAGCGCGGCTCCGGCATTCCCCTCCGGTTTTCCGTGCTGCTGGAATCCCTTTCTGGCTCCCTTCTCCTCCCCACGATTAGTTCTGCATCCCTCTGGTTCAGCTGTGCTGCTGTCAGATGGAAAGCAGAGCTTCCCAGGGCCGCAACAGAGACCCCGGGAAAATCCACCTGGTGTGAGCGACACCACATCCAGCAACCCGGTAAGGTCCCGGAGTTCAAAGCCAGAAATAAAACAACACATCAGCGCTCCGGGGCCTCTTCCTGGCGAATGGTTGGCCTGTCTTTGGGAACTGTTGAAGGGCACGAGGCAGAGGCAGCTGGGGTTGTTCCTGTGGGGCTGATCCAATCCCACCCTGCTCCTGCCTGATTCTGCGGTTCCTCACTAGGGATACGGAGATATTGCCAAATACTCCCACAGATTTTTCCCCCACCCTGGCTGGGCTTTAGCATCTGTTTCTAAAGCCTGTAGACAGCGGGGCTGTCCTTCCTGGCCTGCATTTTGGCGCCGGTTTCACCTGTCTGATAAAGAGAAACCAGCGCCAACTCCTCGCTTTCGTGCCGTTGCTTTGTAAGACGCCAATCAGAATAATTTTTGGTTCGTCCCAACGACACACTGGAGGCAGCTTTGTGCCATCAGCGAGCGCCACAGGAGGCTCCCTGGCTCTGGCCCCGCTGTTTTTCTGCCTGAGGAGTGAACGGAGGGTGTTGGGGGTGTGTGACCTCGAGCGGACGAGAGCAGGGGTTGTGCAAGATTTACTACGGCTGCGGCTGCACCTGCGGCACCGCCGTGGCAGCCAGGGCCCCGTGCAGGGCTGGGGCATCTCCTGCACTGAGCTGACCCTGCCTTTCCTGCGCCGTCCCTGCAGCCCCCAGAGCATCACTGCGCTGCTGCCGCTGCTTCAGCACACGCCGTGCCTGCTGCAGAGAGCCACTGCCCTGGAGAAGCCCTGGAAAAGCCCTGGAAAAACTCTAGAAAAGCCCTGGAAAGCCTTGGAAAAGCCCTGAAAAGCCTTGGAAAAGCCATGGAAAAACTGTGGAAAAACCCTGGAAAAGCCCTGGAAAAGCCCTAGAAAAGCCCTGGAGAAGCCCTGGAAAAGCCCTAGAGAAACCTTGGAGAAGCCCTGGAGAAGCCCTGGAGGAGCCCTGGAGAAGCCCTGGAGAAGCCCTGGAGAAGCCCTGGAGAAACCCTGGAGAAGCCCTGGAGAAGCCCTGGAAAAGCCCTGGAAAAGCCCTGGAGAAGCCCTGGAGAAGCCCTGGAGAAGCCCTGGAAAAGCCCTGGAGAAGCCCCGGAAAAGCCCTGGAAAAGCCCTGGAGAAGCCCTGGAGAAGCCCTGGAGAAGCCCTGGAGAAGCCCTGGAGAAACCCTGGAGAAGCCCTGGAAAAGCCCTGGAGAAGCCCTGGAGAAGCCCTGGAAAAGCCCTGGAGAAGCCCTGGAAAAGCCCTGGAGAAGCCCTGGAGAAGCCCTGGAAAAGCCCTGGAAAAGCCCTCTTTTCCCTGCTGATGTGCCTCCAAAGCCAACCTTTGGAGGCAGCACCTGCTTTTGTGAGCCCTGAAAGGTTTTGTGTTGGTTCATCTTCTCGTCCTGTAGAGAATTGCTCAGAGAGGAGAACGCTGGCGTTTTTCATTCGAAGATAAGGATGGGTGCTGCACTGGGGATTTGTTTTTCCTGTAAAGTCGGGGCCTCTCATTTCAGCCTCTGCCCTCCGTGTCCTGCCCGTGCCTCGTGCTGGTGGAGAACATGATCCTCCCGTGAGCTGCCCACAACCCTTTGTCCCGACAGAAGAAAACATAGGTGAATCGCCAGAGGAATGTGAATCCAATAAATTGCAACATTTGGATGTTTATCTGACCTCCAGTGTTTACAGGGCTGGCTGGCAGTGGCACGAGAGAGGGTTTGACCGGCTTGTTGGTCAACTGGACTGAAATCTGCTCTCGTCTCTGGTCAGTCTGGCACTGCCCTAAGAACAGCTTGTTCCAAGCACGCTCCTAAACGAGTTTATGCGCTGAACTGGCACCATCACATGTTCTCACTACTGCCTCTGCTCCTTTCTCACTCCACCCTTTCAGGTTTTTGATTTCTGTGCTATTGCTCAGAATAATTACTATATTTCCGCCCTCGAAGTGGTATCATCCCGCTACCATTTTCCTTGGGGAGGTACAGCTGTCTTTTCTCCTTTGGAGAGAGGGCCTGATCTTTTTTCCAGGCTGGGCTAAAGCTGTGATAAGTGACCAGCAGAAGGATGACCAGAATTCAAGCAATAGCTTTATAATGCCATAAACCTTGGTGAACTTTATTGCAGATTTTTGAAAGCCTTATCTTTGTCATACTTGAAGCGTGGTACGATTCTGGATCCTGTGGAAAGGCACTATGGATTTCCTGCTTTTCCATGGTTTGCAAACGCTCTGTGCTTAGGGAGCGCTGCATGAAAGCCCCGTGCCTCAGATCAGGCATTTCTGAACGTGGGAAGTTTGAGGACAGATTATTTTCAGCCTCATCTCTATTCTGGTTTAGACAAGAATATCCCTGATAAGCCTACAGAGTCAGGAAAGCTTCGGTGATTAGGCAAAAGCCTAACCCTAATGTCCTGCTATTATCATCAATGGGGTTGTTTTAGCAGAGCTTTTGACGAACCCAAGTTTGGGCCTTTAATTATTGTCCCGGACTCATTCCCCAGCCCTGGGCTGGTGGCTGTGGCCAGCTTTCCCCAGCCCATGGCCCACACAGAGCCGCAGCTCCTTTCCCAGGAGTCTGCAGAGTCAGCTGCCGCTGCCGTGGGCTGCCGGGACCCTGGGGAGCCCTGTCCTGCTGCAGAGCACTTCCAGCCTCCCTGGGCGTCCTCTGCCCCCTCCAAACCATCCTGGCCGCTTTAAATCCCTCGCTCTGTACAGGCTGAAACGCTTTTAACGAGCTTCTGCAGACTCATCATCAGTTAGTGGCAGCGTTTGGGTCAGCAAGTGTAGGTGGGAGAAAACCACGTAATTCCTGTTAATGCTGAATGCCCAGGCAGGCACTACTTCATTTTCTGCATGGCGAGGCAAAGGGCAATGTTTCCTTCTACCAATGGAATCTTTTTTTGGCCGGGGTTCTCTCCGGTGATACACGGATCAGCAGCCCCAAGGCTGGGGCTTGCTGACAGCCAGGAGCTACTGCAATCATAAATAATAATAATATTTTTACAGAAGGCTCCAAGCATGTGCACTGCATCCCTCTGCAAACCGATTTTGTAGTGACTTGGTTTCATGTCAGTTTAGCAAAATGCTGAATGTGCACAGTTCCTCTTCATTTTATCTTAAAATAGGACATCTAAATAAGGAGCTCTGTAGGCCTTTCCCAGTCTCTCCTGGCTGTCAGCTTTCACTGAGCTTCCCCACACCTCCCACTGCATTTTTCTCCAGGGTAGGAAGAGACTCTGCAATGTAAGTGGGATTATTCATGGGTGACAAATGTAGCCCGGTGTGACTGTGGGATACAGAAAAGCAGCTACAAACTCCAGAAGATAGGAGAAATGGAAGCGGGGCTTCTAGCAGGGATTTGGTGCCATCGTGGCTCCGACAGCAGAGGGCTGATCCTGCGCTGGGTTAAAAAGCAGCCTGGGTTTAGCTTTCCCGTGAGCTGCTGTTCCCAAGGGTGCTGCCTGCGCCACGGGGGCACTCTGTTCCTGCCCTGGTTCCAAACCCCGCTGAGGTTCCCCTTGCAGAACCACGCCAGGGCCGGTGCCCGTGGTGTCACCAGAGTCACCGAGGTGCGTGCCAGCGTACCCAGCACCGCCCCTGGGGCGCCTCCTTCCAGCAGAATTCCTTAAAAAAAGCCCCCATCCACGCGGAGAACCTCACGGCAGGCTCTCCAAAGAACGGCTCCTTACTTGAAAAGAATTTCTAAATAAACTCCGAGCCACGTTTTTATAGGGAAGGATGGTATTTGCAGGAAAGGTTAAGGCTGTCACAGGCAGTATTCTCGGAGACAGGAATTCTCAGGCCCTGCAGCTGCCCGTAATTTGACATGTTTCTAACCCTCGAGTCCCCATTTCACATTCCCAGGAATGTGAAGGAAGACACCAGGTTTTCATTTCAAAACCCAATGCTCCACCGGCTGGGAGGTTCCTGTAGAAAACGTCCAGGAACAAAAACGGTGAGGATTTCATTAATTACGAGGTTATGCTCAGCCCCAGCCCCGTGCCAGGACCTGTTGGTGCCGGTGCTGCAGGAAAGACCTGGGAAAGGTTTTGGGAGGCACCAGTGGAACTCCAGCTCCTGCGGGGGTCCAGCTGCACCCCCTGGCATCCCCTCTCCACAATTCACTCCTGGCTGGCCACAGGGAGGGCTCAGGCTTTGCTCCAGGCTGGAGACGTGCTGAACTCATCCCTGGGGGAGCAGGCAGCCAAATCTGTGCCTGGAGCAGGTGCGAGAGAAGCCTTTCCTGCGAGAGTCTCCGAGGGGAGCGTGGAAACACGAACAGAACTAGCAGTGAAAACTGAGTGGGATCTGTGTTTCTGGTGAGATGTCAGGAAATAGCTTTAGAAAATGCTCTGCTGAGAGGCTTCCCAGCAAGCTTTTTAACCGTTCCCTCACCTGGGAAGATCGCTGCGATGAATTCCTCGGGCGTGACGCAGCACGGAGCTGCTCTGGAGCTGCCTGGGCTCTCCTGGCATCTCCAGGCAAAGGAGGAGAGGGAAGGGCAGGACCTGGGAACCTGGGAAGAGCAGGCAGCAGCGCTGGCAGCGGCTCTGACTCAGCTCACCGTGTGGGCTGACATATGTAAATTGCCATATACATTTGTAAATGTTTTGGTATGCCGGAGCGAGCCAATATCTGGAATTAATTTTTGTTCTTTTGGGAGGCAAGACAGGGAGCCCGTAAAGAGGGATAAGACCAAATGGATCGCAAGCGTGACTCCTGGTGGGGTTTGCTCAGCTGGCTGAGACCTGTGTGTGGATGTGCATTCGCAGTTTGAATTTTCTGGGTTTGGTTTTCCTCACCTCGCTTGTAAAGCGGCTCGGAGCAAATTGAAGGGAGATCACTCCAGCCTCGAAGCAGACTTGTAGCTGGTATTAAACATATTTTAGTGGGTTGTGCAATGCAGAATCCTTGCTCTGCAGTCTGTTTTAGTGTTTCCTTTTCTCCCTGTGCTTCTGCACTTTTTAATGTCAGCGCTCTGTGACTGACTGTGCTATTTTGTGAGACGCGATGCCCTAAGGGCAGCTGGGGGTCGTTTCTCCATCGCTAACCTTTGCCACTTTTGGGAGCAGGGTGCAGGCTCGCCGTTTTGCACGTTAGGAGATGAAAAATAACTTTTTTTTGGTTGAAATTGTGGGGAGGGTGGTAGAGGCAGAATGCAGCCACCTCAGCTGCATCGCAGCCGTGGTGGTGAGGAGCAGCTCCTGCAAAAAAAAAAAAAAAAAAAAAAAAAGGTTTAAAAAAATTCCTCTGGGATGGCGAATGCCAGCGGAGGGTCCAGCACAAGTTATTCCTTGGCTGTGGCCTGAGTGCAGGCTGGTCTGAGCTGACATCCCACCAAACTCTGTGACAGCTCTGCTGGCAGGATGCACTCTCCCGTTGGTGTTTGACAGCCCGTGACAGGATTATAAAGAGCTGCTGCACCTACAGGCAGAGAAACGCTACAGGTCCTACATTGCTGCAAATCACATTTAGGCTTGTGAAGCCCATCTCATCCAAAGGCTGGATTAGTTATTTTTAAACCCCACAGAAGGAGTGTTAAAAATGTGCTTTTTCATGCAAGCAGCTTTAAAAAAAAAAAAAAAAAACAACCCACAGTGCTTTATGTTCTGAGGTGCTTTCTCATAATTTCCCCATCCCTTTGCTGGCTACACCCCGACACTGATTAAAATGACTTTGGAGACAACACAAAGGACTGTTTCTGCAGCTTGCTTTTTGTAAACCTCAGGGTTTCACTCTTCTCTTTTGCTGAAACTCCAGTAAGCATCTAAGATTTCGATATCTGATTTAAGAGAGAATTCCAGCTCCTGTGACATCCCTGCACAGAGCCACTGCCTGGTGCTTACTGAGAGGTTATTATCAGCTGCCAGTGGGCAGCGAAAATGGATGTCCTCTGGTTTTAGGGCAAAACCTTGAAGGGGTAACTTGCTGTGTGACAAGAACCGAGTCTCCCATGCGCGCAGGACGAATCTTATCAGCTCCTGCAGCTTGCAGAAAGGGTTGCTGCTGTATTTGTTAATGGCTCTGGCTGGAATCCAGCTCCTGGGGCTTTGGGGGCTGCCAACACCTCGGCCACAGGCAGGTGCTGCGGTCAGCCACAGCTCCGCTCCCTGGCTCCCCCGGGATGCACTGCTGGAGGCTGGGCTGTGCCTAAAGCCAGCCCGGCCGAGCCAGCCCCCGAGGGGCTTCGGGAATCCGGGATCATCGGGGCAGAGAGGAGAAACCCCCAGCAGCTGCAGCCCCTGCTCCTTCCCCACCTGCACCCGCTGATTCGAAGCCGTGAGGTGGCTCTGACAAGCTGCAGCGACCCCAGCCCATGGGCAAACCTCCTGGAGGGGCTTTGCCTGAGCTTGAGAAGTGCAGGAACCTCACCCCTTGAGCTGATCCCGCATCTCCCTTCCTGCCTCGACCCAAGCTTCCAGGTGCCGCAGCAAGGGCAGCCAGGTCTGCATCTCCTGGGGAGTGACACAGGAGGGACGAGGTCCGTGCCCTGCTCTGGAGGGGTGGCTCTGTGCCCGTGTCCCTCTGTCCCTGCCAGCCTGTGGGGACAAAGCAGCCAAACCACCTCTGCCCCCTTGGCTGCAGCTCCAGGGGGCTTCTCCTGCCCCCTTATCTCGCAGCAGCCGAAATTCCAGCTCAACAAAACCCCAGCCACAGACTTATTCAAAACATTTATTAGTGTTTAAGGAAAATAATAGTGTGTGAAAGGTACAGAGCTTTGTCTAAAGCCATATGCATTTTCTTTATTTACAAGCTTATTTGGCTGCAAACTCTACACGAGATAAAACTAGTATGTTGTTTTTTGATTTTTTTTTTTTCTCCCAGAGATTTGGAATTAAGGACAGTTCGTCTTTGTTTATTTATTTTATTTTATTTCTTTTTTTTTTTTTCCTCTCCTTTTAGTTCAGCACTGTAAGTTAGGACAGCATTTTCCAGGGTTTACTGCTATCTTTTCTCCTGTAGGCGTTTTGCTTCTCTCGCAGTATTTTCATTCCAGAACAAGGCTCATTCCAGATGCAAAGCATAAAGGAAACATTCATACCTTGGCTTTTAAGCTAAACCTCCTTCACGAACAGCAAGTTCATAAGGAATATTAATTAAAGCATCATACAGTATCTAAATGGACTTCTTTTTTTTCCTCCTTTTTTTTTTTTTTTTTTCCCTAAAGAATTAAGGCTATGTAGATGTCACAATAAAATAATCTCAGGTAAAACGCACCCTATCTGTTAGATATGAAAGAAAGGTTTAACAATAAATAAATGATTTATGCTGTCAATAACATTATGGAACTGTATAAAACTATATTTACGCAGCTTTAAACATAAAAAAGAAAAAAAAAAGAAACCATACTAGTGGCATGAATATATACAACACAGGTCATGACATACGTTTAAATTATCATAGCCAGCAGTGTTCTTTTTTTAAATGGGGACACTATAATAAATAGAAATGTTAAATATTTACAATAATAGCATATGTGGAATCAGTAGATGAACACATAAAATCTTCACACGCAGAGGAATTTAAAAAAAAAAAAAAAAAAAAAAAAAGATGCCTTATACAAAAATCCCTCCCACCCTCCCCATCCCCGATTTTCATTGACTAAACAAGGGGAATGCACAATTTTCCCCACAGAACCAACGAATACAAATAAAACTGTATGCATGCTGAGGTGATATGTTGACTGAGACATTCAAAGATGTAGATCTCTGTTTGGTTCCCATTGATGAATCGAGACCTCTGACGACAGAGGGATCTTATTTTAGTTCAATGCAAGAACATTGGTAGCAAGCTGTTGTTTCTGGTTTGTGTTAGCTTTTTTTTTTTTTTTTTTAATTGTATATATATATATATATATATATATATTTTGTGCTAAAATGCTTGGATTGTCTTTTTGGTTTGAGCTTGTTCTTTGTGGTGGTTTTGTGCCACCAAAAGGGAGAGGACACTTGCAGGGAACCCACGGAGGCACAGAGAAACCTTCTTAGGGTACCAGCAGCAGGTTTTTGGAGCAGAGGAGGTGCCCAGGAGAGTGATGCCCAAGCCAAGCTGCTCTGTGGGGCAGCCTGGGTGCCCCAGGGGTGGCTGAGCTGTCACCAGCCCCACCAGCGGGGCAGATGCCACACTCACTGCACCGTCACCACGGTCTTTGCTGGCCTGATCCCAGCTCTTCCCACTGAAACCAAACGAAAATTCCACCACAGAACTTTGCTAAAATCGGGTGGGATCAAGGCCACGTCCTCAAGCGAAGACCTGGCGATCACAGAGACACCTTTTCAACTCAACTGTCCCCTCCTGCCTCCTACGTGGCTGCTATTTAAAGCAGTGCCTCCAAGTTCTGCGGGTGGATCCCTGCATTAAACCCTGAATGTAGCTATTAGGAGCTGTGCTCACTTAGCAGGAACTGAAATCTGAGTTGGAAATTGTAGCCAAATTCCAACACCCTCCTCTCCTGTTTATGCAGCTCCTTCCCACCATGCAGCAAGACGTACCTTGGCTCACTGGGTACGTTCTGTCTCTGCTGAACTGCCTTCCTGCCCCCACAGCTTTCCTCCCCAACTTTCTAAATGAGAGGGCTCCAATCCCCGGTGTGATTCCCACTTTCTAAGAAAAACCTCCCATTTTTCTCTAGAGGAAGCTGAGAGCTCACCCTCCTGTCCCTGTGGGTGCTGCAGCCTCCACCTCCAGTACGATATCTGGGAATATAGGATTGCAGAGCTGCAACCTGAGAGTAACAATTGCATAGGGGGTAGGAGAGATATGGCCAAACACCTCATTCACACCTGAAACTGCTTAAAGACAATAAGCTCTTGACACTCTTCACCTTTATTAACCCATTCTGTGGAGATTGGTCATCGTTTACCTGCACAAGAATTTAAAAAAAAAAAAAACAAACAACAAACCCAAGTCAATCCCCTCTCCTTGTCTTTGGCATTTGGATAAAACCAAGCTGTAGGCAGGTTAGAGTGGGGCTCCACATCCCAGCAAACCACACCACACTGCAAAGGAGAGGCAGGCTCCTGATGGGCCTGCAGTGCAGCCCTAATAGGAACGAAATACATGGGGATTTATAGGGTCTGAGCCCACACCTGCCCCTTGAGGCTTGGGCTGGGAGGGTGGAAGACCTGCATCACTGAGAGGGCAGATGGAAGCAGAGAATATGCACAGGGCTGTCAGAGGTCCATGAGAATGCTTTTGGGGGATCCTCCACCCTGTGCAAGTCTGTAACAGTCACATTGCCTTGTCTGGAAGCTGATTACCTGCCTTGGAAGTGACTGGGTATGGTTCTGTGATCAGCAAGCGTCAAGTTATGCACTTGTTTGTAAAAACTAACGGGGGGCACTTAAAACCAGGCAGCGTCATCCAGGTGGGAACAATGGCTCAGAAGTTACTTCAGGGAAAGCGGTGGAGCTCCAGACCACACGGTTCCTGTGCCAGAGACGGGACAGCTCCTTCATTAGAGAGCTTCACGTTGAGAGCCCTGAGCTCTGGCGTTCCCAGCCACAGGCAGAAACCAAATCCCCCTGGAATTCAGCCATCTGCTGTAAGGCTGTGCCCTAAACCTTCGGAGGTGCTAAGCCACAAGCAGCCGCATGCAGCCTGGCAGAGCCCGCTTGGAACCTTCTCCCCTGCCAAGGAGACCAAAGGGAAAAAAAACCCAACAAAACCCAACCCAAAATAAAAAAAAAAAACCAAAACCCAACCCTAAAACCAAACCCCAAACCCCAACCCAACAACCCCCAAACAAGATCCTGAAATTTCAGATGATGTCCGTTGCATAAAAAAAAACCAAACCAAAATAAAATAAAACCGGGGGAAAAGAATTTAGCCGGAGGCATTTTTGCCACCCGAGCGCCGAGTTTGCCGGATCGATAACCCACTGCCACTGCTCTCCCTTTGCTACTATATACACACACACTGATGCCGAGAGGTCCAGAGAGATATCTCGCAATGCCCTGTGCTCGACCTCTGAATGGGAAATGCTTTGGAATGTCCATAGACGGGGGAGGATGGAACTCAACGGAGGAGGTTTGCGGGGGGGGAAGGGGGAGCCGGCGCCTCCTTTCACCTCCGGATGTCGGAGAAGTCGGACAGTTCCTCCGCCCGCTCCAGGATCCCGTGGGCCCCCTTGGGCCCGTGGCCCCCGGCTTTGGCCCGGGCGTTGGAGTGGCCCTTGGCACCTCTCTCCCCCTTGGCTGCCCGCGAGCTCTCCCTGTGCTCGGGGTCGGCGTGGGCCACCATGTCCCCGCGGCCAGCACCGGCCCTGCTGCCTTCCCCCACCTTCCTCTCGGCTCCCGGGACGGCGTCTCCGTGCGCGGCCGAGGTGCAGAAGCTCAGGATGGAGCAGAGGCTTCCCCAGTTCTGTTCGCACTGGGCCTGGACGCTCCTCGTTATTGCCTTCTTCACCTCCTCGCCGCAGGTCAGCAAGATGTTCACCAGGTCAACGTAAGGCCTGGAGGCGAAGGGAGCGGGGAGAGGAGAAGTCAAAAGGCATCCCAGGGGATCGGGGAAGAACCTGCCTCGCCCTCCCCGGGCACGGCAAAGGCAGCGGTGTGAGCCCCCGACTCAGCAGCGCTTCTGCCCACGTTAATTATGGAAAATCCCGTATTCTAATCAGCCGTGTTGCTGCGGGAAATGCACGGCGGCGACCTCTCAAAGCCTCTCTGGATTGATCCTGCTTGCTCTCCCCCTGGAGATACTCTGGGGGAACTGGAATGTTCACCAGAGGAACAGATGTGGTCCTGCTTGGCAAGGGGAAGAACTGCCTCACACTTTCTGCCTCCATCTCTTTCCGTAGCCTCCCATCTTTATTCCTCAGGACACGAGGCAAAGGACACTTGCTCCTTGTCCAGAGCCACCAGCTTCACGGAGCAGGCTCTGGGTGAATGGCAGGTACAGAGCATTCACCAGTCTGCAAGAGGGAGGCCTTTTCTCACCTCTCTGAAAGCAACAAATACTCAGCTACAGATCCTCGGGCTTTCCTCATCATCTCTGGGTGCTGATCTCCATCACAGATCCCATCCGGACCCGGGATCTGCCTGAACAGAGCTCAGACAAACGGAATCCACTTTGATGGCACTTTTCCTTCCCACACCAAGTTTTATTTCTTCATTTCCCTACAGAGCATTCAGTATCCACCTTTTCCCAGCCAAACGAGGCCTCGAGACGTGTCCTGGCTCCATCCCCTCTGTGCCTCCCACCCACCCCTGAGCGTCCCCAAGGCAGCAGCAGCTCGAGCACAGGCACTCGGGCTCCTCAGCCACAGGTCACCGAGTGCAGCGATTTTAAAATAGTTGTGGTCACAAGTTTTGTGGGTCAATATTGATGTTGTCTATTGACACAACTGCTCAGCTGCTCGCAGGCCCAGAAGGACGTGCTTAAAAATCTTCCACGGCAGGAACCATCCACAGCACAAGTGGAAAGCCGCCCGGGGTCAGAAGTCGTGGCTGTGTGGGGTGGGGGTGCAGCTCGAGGGCACCCCCATCCACCAGCCCTGGTGGCTGTGAACAAGCCTAAACCTCTTCTCATTAACTTAAGGCAGAAGAGATGAGGAAAACCAACGGATTATGATCAGCGTCTAACTCACACCAACCGCTTAAACTCACTCGGAGTCGCTAATCTCAGAGAGCCACCTATTCCCCTATCTCAAAATATTTCCCATGGTTGGATTGTTCCTGCTGCTCCAAAAAAAAAAAAAAAAAAACCAACAAAAAAAGAAAGTTACTTGGAATGCAGCAGGGACCAACGTGCCAAGGCCTGTCACCACTTCCACCATAGCAAATCAGCCTGACCCCCACAGCTGACTCAGGAGGAGGCTTCGCTGTGTTCCCAACACTCATCGGGAGAGAACGGTCAGAACAAAACAGAGATCGAGCCTGAGAGCTGCCACTTGCTCCTCTGCTCTTAGGGTGTTTTTTTTGTTTTAAATGTAAAGTGGGAGATAAGAGGGAGCTGAGCACGTTGCATACAAAGTGACCCAGCAAAAGGATATAAACCTCCCTGCCGGCCGAGAAATGGGTTCTCGAAATTGGGCATAACCTTTGCAGAAATCTTCGTAAGAAAAAAGGTCGCTGGTATGACTAAAAAGCGGCTCAGCTGCCAAATATTTCAGGTATTCAGAGCCTGCCAGAGCCCTGCGGATTAATACTGGCCCATTTCTCCTTGCCTGTTTTACTTTCTGCATTTCAGCCGGCCTGACCAGAGTACCTGAACTGAGCACAAGGCTGCAAGTCAGCAGACGTGATTTTATTTCCAGCCCTGCCACACTTGCCTATTGATCTCGAACAAGTTCCTTAGTTCAAGAGCTTCAGAGATGGCCTCTAAATTTAGGGGAGGGGAGGAGGCTGGCTGGTTCTATTTGGGGAGTCCCGCTTGGGAGAGCCGAGCTCCCGCTCCGGGAGATGCTGGAGCGTAGGAAGCGCTAAATGAGATCATGCAAATTATAGGTGTTCAGCTGAATGACCCTCTCTTCTGCAACCAACAACCCCCCAGTTCGGCTCCCCAGAAATAAGCAGCTGCCTCTGAGCATTCCTGCTTTGAGCCTGTTCATAAAAGAAGGATAACTCACTCCTCCTCAGACAGGCTTTTGGCTCGCACAGCTCTTTTCATCCCCAAATGATGGGGGGGGGGATTAATTGGTGCCAAGTACCCGATTTATAGCTGCTGACACAGCCCAGGCAGTGCCCAGAGAGGTGCTGCTGGGCAGGATGGAGCCCTGCTGCCCTTCTCCCTCTGCCCGTGGCCCTGGGCACAGCAGCTCTGCCCCCAGCCACGCCTTTGATCCCAGCCTCAGGAATGTCCAGGGAAAAGGGCCTTGCTTTCAGGCCACCATGTCCAGCTGGAACAAACCACAGCACAGGATTTATGTGAGTAAATTGGCCTCGAAGCGTCTCCCTGCAACTGCAGCTGAAATATTAGTTGGGGGGTGGTTTTCAGCACTGAGGGAATCGGAGCACTGCTCCTCTGGGTAGTGAGGAAAATAAAAAGGCAAGGCTGAAATTCCCAAAGAAGTGATTCAGTGAAAAAAACCCAAAAAACTGTCTGTCATTTGACTGCTGGGATTTGGAGTTTCTGTGCTAATATCAAGGCACAGAGGTGTGGGAGGAAGATGCTCTAAGGTTAAGCCTGATGCCAGGCTGTGGCTCAGCCTTCTTGTTTCAGGAGTGAGACGTTCACCTGCAAGAAAAACAGGCTCTGATTTCTGCATCTGTGCACAAAGAGCCAGTGCAAACAGCTTGTGCTTGGTTTGTTGCTGTCATGTAGCAGCTTTGATCAGTTCCAAGTAGGATTTGTGCCTGCCATTCCTTGGAGGACAGCTGTGCTCCCAGTCAGAGGAATGAAGTCCTCAAAAATCTGACTTGTGCCTTCATTTTGTACAACCCCATGTTTTATTAAAAAGCATCTGAGATTAATAAAGAATAAGATGAATGGGAGATTACCTGGGGGACTGCACCTCTTTCAGGGACAATTAACTACAAGACATTTCAAAGTGCGTATTTAAAGAAGAAATCATCATCTTGCTGACAACTTTGCATAAACCTTCTTCCCCCTTCCCTAGCTGTCACCTCTAACAGGATACAGGGGTCAAACTGATGCCTTTGAGCTCAGAAAACAACAGAAAAAAACACCCCACTGTGAGATGCCTGTGGAAATGGCAGACACTGACGGTGCATTTGCCAGAGCACCAAGGGGACTGGCAGATCCAGCTCCCACTCACCTCACCCCTGGTGCACAAACTTTCAAGGGGCCCCGCAAAGAGAGCTTTACCCCGGCGCTCTGCATGGGAAAACAAGAGGTGCTTAAGGCCAGGAGGAGGTGAAACAGCTCTTGGGCAGATGCACAGCCCAGTGGCACTCCTGGAAGGAGCTCCCACGCTCTGACTGCACCAGCACGGAGGCACTTACTCATGCTGCAGCAGGTCTTTGAAGTGAATCATCTCCACAATGACCTGGACGTTCTCCTTGGCAGCAGAGCAGAGGTCATGCTTCAGGTAGCACTCCCGCTGTAACTGGAACACCATCTCTTTAATGGCAGGGCACTTACGGCTGATGCAGCTGAATTTATGCCTCAAGGCATGAGCCTTACACTTCAGAGCGTCTTTAATGAAGGATTTTCCCTGAGAAGGAAAGAAATGGAGTAGGTCTGTATTTTTGTCCATTAAGCACAGCAGCTGATTTATGCCCAGCCAGCTGCTTCTCTGCAGGACAATGTCAAGGGTTATTACAGTGCTAAGGATATCCCTTAATGGCTTTCCCCTTCTTCTTCTCTGTTTCTCTGCCTTTAAAGACCCTGCCAAGTTGCCCAGCTTTGCTATCCCAGCGGACCTGAAACACCCAGGGCTTCCTCTCTGCTGCTCTGAGGTTTCCTCTGCCCTGACGAGGGAAAGAGCAAAAGCACCTTGAAGTAATCCAGTGCTGGAGTTCCTGGCTTAACTTCCAGGGAGGCAGAAGAACAGGCTCACACAAAGGAGAGGGCATGGTTGAGCTCCTCAGGACCACAAGCAGATACTCATCCAGTAACTGCAGGGTTTCGTTTTTCCATTTTAAAATTAGTTTACAAACCCAGAGACATGTATGCACGATCTATATGCACCTGCCCTGTTCCCCAGCTATCAGTACTCTCTTCCTCAGAGAGCTACTCAAATCAGCACTAATTATCATCACCATCATCATAATCCTGCAGTGTCTTCATCTCTATTGCAAGAAATTCTAAGTGAGATTAATAAAATCACACCAAGAAGCTAAAAAACAAGGTGGAGGAAAGCTGCTTTAGCAGCACCTCTTTAACCACTCTGATTCCTTCACTCAGTTGCTTGGTGGGCGCTAAACCTGTCCCTTCCTCTCCTCTTTTATTGGCCCCTGCAGCTCTGCTCTGCTCTTTGCTGAGCCACAGTCCCAGGGAAGCCTCCTGAACTGCCTCCACCTCTTCACCACCCTCAGATCCTTTCCTGCAGGTGCTCCATGAAGACCAAATCCTTGCTCCCCTTTATCCCAAGAGTGCACTGGCCCAGCTCCACTGAAGCTAAATAAGATTCCCCCAGACCTGCAAGCAGATGTTGTCCCCAAATTGTTTCAAGCCAGAAATGTTTCTCGCCCATCAAAGAGCTGCTCCATCCCTTTGTGCTTCCCACACCAAAGGCATTGCCCTTCCCCTCAGGAACAGCACAGTAGGCAAATAGGGATGAAAAAGAGAATTCTTATATAAACCCAAACTGACATCAATTCTCAGGTTTCAGAGCAGAGAGCAGAAAATGGCCAGTGTTGGTCCTGTCATTAAATGCAGCTTGAAATAACTGGGGATGATACAGAGAGGAGCTGTGAAAAGCCATGTCACAGCAGAGGCTAAAGTCACCTTCATGTTAAATAAAGCTCCAGGGGTTTAAATCTCCTGCTCTGCACTGGAGACAGCCTGGATGTGAAACAGGCTGTGTCTGATGAGCAGTATCTGGGGATCTGGCACCAGTGGCTACTCTCAGCCTCCACAGGCACCATTCCCTGCCTTCCCAACTTTCCTTCCCCACTCCTTTGGTCAGCTCCGTTCACTGACAGAAACATTGGGCAAAAAGAAACGAGCGTTTTCTGGAAGCCACTTGGAAACCAAGCTGAAGGTTTTCAGATAGCCACA
Source organism: Hirundo rustica (assembly GCF_015227805.2). Classification (NCBI taxonomy): domain Eukaryota; kingdom Metazoa; phylum Chordata; class Aves; order Passeriformes; family Hirundinidae; genus Hirundo; species Hirundo rustica. Next base: position 2,406,792 of record NC_053463.1, read on the forward strand.
AAAGCAGCAATTCCCGTTTTAAGGAGCAGCCAGGCCCTTCGTACATCCTTGAGCATTTGAACCTAAAGCTCCAGCACCTCAAGGAAGTGCTCCCTGCTGGGTGTTCCCACCACCCCTCACGGGACAAGGATCCTGAGGACAGCTCTGTGCCACGCTTTTATAGCAGCACCACTGCAGCTGGGTGCTTTTAGTCAAGCTGTTCTGTAAACTGCCTGGCGAGGCCAAATGCCGCTGGCCCGTCGGAATGTTCCCTTCCCTCCACACTGAAACGGGAGAGGAGGTTTACAAGACATAATAACAGGATGTCTCAATGATGCATAAATGGTCTGGGGAGAAAATGAAGGAGACAAGCTTAATACCACATACCATGGAAGTAACGTATTTTAATGTCTGCGCTCGAACCCAAGGCTTGCTTGGGTACAGCAGCTTTAGGAGGTTGCCTGGGCCGGTTGTGTGCGAGTCTTGAGGGCCAACTTTGGCAACAGCCCCTTGGGAAACACTGAGATAATTCTACATGAACTGGGAGCCCAAGCTGCTTCTCGGAGATGGCTTTGAACAAACACGGTGTAGAGGCTTAAGCCATGCAGTGTTTCTTGAAACCATGCTTGGTTCCACGAAGGGATCTGCTGGAGTTACCCCGGGCACAGTATAGGTGGAAGGGATCCACAGGGAGCTGCAGCTACAGCCAGCCTGTCTCCTAGGACAGGCTGCACACCGCTGCTTTATTACTGTCCTGAGGTCCTGATTCTGCAGCTGTCAACAGAAAAACTCCCGGCGAGTTAGCAGATCACGGCAAAAGCAGGCTGGCCCTGGGAATTTTTTGGTGCAAAGCTGTGTTAAGGAGCTGCAGTACGTGGCGAGCGTGTGTTAGAAGCGAGCAGGCAGGTGGGACACCTCCCCTCGTTACCTGGGCATCGAACTTTCCAGCGTTGTGCAGGAACGTCATGCAGATCTCGTGTAAGCCGCGGATCTCGCAAGAATTGTTCTCAAAGCATTCGAACACTCCGCATCCCACATCGCCAGCATTGACCAGGCAGTGCTGGATTTCAGCTAAAATGAGCATTGGTTAGAGTTAATTGGAAGAACTCCTCACAGGAACTGCTGGTGGGTAGGGGAGACGGAGTTGTTTTGCTACCAACATCAGTTTGAGAGAACAATGCGTGACAGGGGTTAATCGGACCCGCAGCGTGCCCGTTTCTCGCAGGAATTAGGCCAAAACTTGGGTGTATTACGTTATGAAAGTGATATCCAAGAAGTAAATGCCAAATCCACTGTGCTTACGTCAAGCTATTTCACTTGAGAACTGTCTCATGCTCCTGAATTCCTCAGGAGCAAAGGACAGGCATGATTTTTTGCTCTCTGGCTGGTGCAAAGCCCTCTCCCCAGCAAACTTAAGTGCCAAAGGGAGAAGCCCAGAACCCACCCAGCCAAATTTTTTTTCAGTTTTGGTACTTCGAGCAAGTTTCTGGCCATTTAGCACAACGTTTTTTTTACAGACCACTGGGTTTTGCCTGTCAGGATGTCTGTCGAGTTAATGGCAAAAGTCCCACCCATATGTAAAGTCCTTTGCATCAAGAGTTGCATAAAGATGCAACTGTGTGCTCAGCTGTGCAGAAAACAATAGGAAAGATTTATATTTATATACGTAGTACATAAAATAGATGTAGTGGAGCTAGCAGTTACATATGTGTGTATTCTGTCCTTTCAGATGTTATGTAATACTGCAAAAAATGCTGTCTAATACTCACTTTCAAAAAAACCCCAAAAAACCAAAAAAAACCCCAAACCAAAAACACAAAAAACCCAACGCCAGCAACCCCCAAAAAATCTAATTCTTAACACGACGGCATCTGGTCCTTTAAAAAAAATGGATGTAGTAGTACTGCCAGAGGGAAAGCGGTTGCTGAAAAAGCCTGGGGATAAAGTTAAACAGGGGCAGCTTTTAGACCAGAACTGAGGATGCTAAGAATTCCTGTACTCCGTGCCCTGTGGTACCTTTAATTAAAGTTCGCCCTTGGGAGCCAGCCTAATCCCCCTGGAACCGCAGCGTGTTTCAGCCATCCCCAGCCTCCCCCTCAGCCATGCGGTCCATTTGCAAGTCTTTACAGCAACTTTCGGTCTAATTTCCACCCGCTGCAAGGCAGAGGCAGAGAGAGGAGCCGCGGATGGAAATGCGGAGCCTCGCCGGAGTTCTCACGACCTCCCCCCACCCTCCACCAGCTCAAACCCAAATCGCTGCAGCCGCACATTTTATTTTGTCTTCCCACCTTTTTATTATTACTTTTTTTTTTTTTTTTCCCCTTTCTACCTGCCCTGAAGCTCATCTGGGGGGTGGCACGGGGGAGCCCCGGGGTGGGATCCGAAGGATTGTGCGAGGCACGGAGGGAAAAGCTGCGCAAACACAGCCGCACCGGGGCGGGGGGAAGGGGCACTGGAGCCCTTTGTGGAGCGCTGCGCAGCGCGGAGCCGGGCGCTCTCGGGGCCGGGAGAGCGGCTTGTGGTGCTTGTGTTGGCATCCGGATGCAAACCCTTCGCCGGGATCACATGTCCTGGCTCCAGCGTGCTGAGAACTGCACAGTGCCGTGATTCACATGTGGCAGTCCCTAATGGGCATTCGTGCATTCCTGCTCGTGTGTGTTTAAACACGTCTCGCAGCACGGAGAGTGTTAAAAAAAAAAAAAGGAAAAAAAAAAAGAAAAAAAAAAAGGGGGGAAAAGGGAGAAAAGAGGGGGGGAGGGATGAAGGAGGGGGAGGGAAGGGAAGCGTCTGGATCCCGCGCTCTCTCTTTGCACGGCTGGGAAGCGATCCAGCCAAGTGCACGCCCCAGCTCTCTCCTCCTAGGCAGATAATGCCCGGGGGAGGGAGCGCGGGGGGCGGGAGAGGAGGAGAGAAACCCCCTGCCCGTTGCATCATTGCCCGGCTCCCTCCGGAGGAGGCAGAGCCCCGGTCATCCCCCGGCCCTCCCGGCTGCCCCCCGGCCCTCCGCCCGCTTCCGAACGCCGCGCCGAGAAAACTTTCTCCTCCCCGGGCTCGCAGCATCTCGGCGGGGCTCCGGCCGCGGCCGCGCACGGGCAACACGTGCTTGGCAGAGCCGGGCTCCGAAGGTAATTAGGAGCGAGCTCCGATTTCCCGCGATGATTTACGCCTGACGGCCGGACGCCGAAATAAAAACGCCTGTCACAACTCGACGCGGCTCGCAGCGGCGAGGGGATGGGGGGGAGGCGGCGGAGGCCGGCGCGGTGGTCCCCCCCCGGCCGTACCTGTGTTCTGCAGGGACAGCCGACCCTTCTGCTGCGGGGTCCTGTCCTGCGGCCCCTCCGGCGGGTGCGTGGCCTCAGCGCCCGCGGCAGCCCGGGCTCCGGCCAGCAGCGCGGCCAGGGCCAGCAGCAGCAGCAGCAGCAGCGCCGGGGCCGGCAGCTTTCCGCCGAGCTCCGCGCACATGGTCGCGCCTTCCCCCCGCCGCCGCGTCCTCCCCCGCGGGGTGCCGCACCCGGGCCCAGCGCGCTGCTCGCCGCGGCCCCGCGAACCGCATGTGCCCGGCGCGGCGGCGAGCGCGGAGTGGCGGCGGCGGCGCCGGAGGGAGCCTCAAATATCCCCGCCGAGCCCCGGTGTCACTCGCATGAGGGAGCCGAGCAGGTGTCGCTCCGCGCCGCGGCCAATGGCAGCCGCCGCCCCGCTCCGCCCGCCCGCCGGGGGCCGGCCCTGCCCCGGCCGGCAGGTTGCAGCCGCCCGCCCCCCGCCCCACCCGCGCCGCGCCGGGGGATGGGGGTGAGGGGGGAGGGAGAGAAAGAAAAAAAAATTATATATATAGATAAAAATTAATATATATGTTAAGGAAAGAAAAGGTGAAAAAGCGGGATTTTGACACGCTTCCGAGGGAGGCGGCAGGCAGTGATTTCCCCCCCTCCCACCTCCCCTCCGCGGGCAACTTCGGGGCGCTCCAGCCGCCGCTGGCCATGCGGGAGGAGCAGCGGGGTGCCCGTGCCCGGAGCAGGCTGCCAGCGCCGGCCGTCCTGCGGCACTGCCGCCTCATGGCAAGACTTGATTTCAAAGAAAAAAAAAAAAAAAAAAAAAAAAAAATTCCCTTTCCGAAGCAGCTATTGCAATGACTTTCTTGGAAACCCTCCACTCCCTCCGTTTTTCTTTGCCCCCTAGCCTGGGATTTTGTACCCTGCTTGCTCCGAGGGGATTTGGGCCCAACACATCACTTGAGTGGGGGGAAGTGGTACCCTGGGTGCAGACCCGGATGGGCGAACAGGGACGGGCGCTGCTTTCCTCGGGGGGAAAACCTCCCTTAGACGGCCAGCAGCGCGGTGGGGAGAGCATCACCCTTACGACCCTCCCCAGGCAGCTCTGGCTGCTGCCTTTTGTCCGGTAGCCGGAGCGGGGTGCGGGGGGGACACACAGACACCACAGGACCACGTAGGAAAATCCGTAGCAGGTGATGAGAAGTGCCGCGCTGGCTGGGGAGGGGCGAGCGTGTCTCCCCTTGCCCTGCCGTAATGCACATCAGATGTTTCATCAGACCCCGCCGGCCCCATGCCGTGCTGTCCCCCCCTCCCCATCCCCTGCAGCCCCCCGGCAGTGCCCGGGAGCGCTGTGCCGTGCCGGGGGCGGGGGTCCCGCCGAGGGAGGGGGGGGGGGGGGGGGGGGATCGCAGCCAGGAATGTCTCCAGCTGCTGCTGCCGCCCGCTTCCTCACAGCTGTCAAAATGCACTTGAGGAAATCCACTCACACCTCCCCGAGCAAGGGTCTCCTCGGCGGGACGTGACACCGCGCCGCAGGACCATGGCTCCACGGCTACGCACCAGCAGGCACGTCCTGACCCCCCCTGGAAGCCCCAGCCTTCCCTGGGCTTGTCTCAGGCCCACGGGGTTTTGTGTGCTGGGGCTGAGCCCTGCGAAGTTTTATTTTAATTTTTTTTTTTTAATCCTTCCGGAGGGTTTGACATCGCAACGTCTTTTTCTTTTCTTTTTTTTTCTTTCTTTCTTTTTCTTTTTTTTTTTTTTTTTAAGGTTGAAATTCTTAACGGTGGTGCCAAGCTCGTGTGGAAATTCCCTTTTATCAACATGCTGCTGCCTTCGGAACTGCAACTTGCAGCTTTCCTCTGAGGAGGAGCTGGCTGTGCCAGCGCAGATGTCTGCAAAGCCCCCGTGCCCCTGCGATGGGCTCTGCCCTTTCTGACAGCAGGACTATTAAAGGAATAGGCTTTTCTTCTTCATTTGTACCTCACCCGGAGTGCCTGGCCCTTCTTTTGTCCTTGTTCCCTTACTATTTATACTGCTGAAGAGTTTTGCTATTTAATTGCCTTTGCTGGGTCTAACTTAGCTCGAGTGTTCCAAGACCAGGGGCTGAACGAGTTGAACTCGGGCAGGAGAATTTAAGGGATGGCAGTTTTTCTCTGTTGCAGGAGGTAACAGCCTCCTAACCAGCAAGTTTGTATTATATCTATATAAAGCACATTTTTTTTCCTGGTGCCTCGCAAATGATGCTTTCTCGTAACGCTCTTTCCCTGCTGCTTTCAGCCTGATATCCTCCTGCAGCCATTCCTCATCGATCTTTCCGCCTCTTTGTAAAGTTGCAATTTTTTGGACGTGTTTTACCCTTCTGACTTTTGAATTCTGTGCATTCTCCATCCTCCAGACCCCATGTTCCTCCCTCTGCTTGATTTCCCTAGTCAGGTCTCCTGAGTTCTCGGAGCGTGTCCTCCGAACCCCGCAGCCCCGGCTGCCGTAGCGCGCCTCTCCTCCCTTTCAGCCCATATTGTATTAATCGCTTCGACCAAGGTTATTTTAACATCTTTTCCTTACCAAAACCGTGCCTAAAATAGCCCCTCCTCAAAGTGTCACTTTGGGGAAGAAATCTGCCGGCTGTCAGCACGTTGAGCGTTTCCCATCTCCTCCCGCTCAGCGCGCAGAGCTGGGCAGCGGGTGGCACTCGGAGCTGCGGCATTTTCCCCTGCTTTTCTCTCCCTTTCTCTCTCGGTCACTGCTCAGGGTGCTCCTGGGGTTAGAGGACCTGGTGCCATCCAGCCCTTCCTCAGGGAGTCGGGGAGCTGTGGCTGCGCTTTGGAGGTGAGTGCTGCGAGAGAGAAGCGCGCGTGATCCGCAGGTCACGCTCCAGCAAATCTGGCGTCTCCCGAAGCGTGGTGTAACTCGCTCCCTGGCAGCACGATGGACTGCCAGGTGATTTTATGGAATAGTTACCAAGTTCCACTGATTTAGGGGCTGGTTTCCAGGAGGCTTAGGATGCCTGAATCCCAACGGCACCGAGCCTGCAGCTTTGCTCCAGCGCTGGGAGCTTGGTGGACACAGGAGCCTGACCGCGGGATGGTGTCCTGCTGCGAGGTGTTTGAGGACACCTTTGAGCAGCGACACTTCGGAGAGGATCACACCCCCTTCCAGAAGTTCTGAAAACCTGTTGGCTTTCAGGAATACGCTCTGAGCTCCCTTTGGTTAACATAGACAGGCTTTTCTCTTTAGGAGTGTTTCATAATTCGATTAAGGCTTCGTATGATCAAGCAGTGGCACGGGCGTTTTGCAACTGCCTTGAAATGGGAAGCGTTTAATTGTTTGGCGTCTTTCGGGAGGTGAGCTGCCCTCATGACTATTAAGAGGGCTGTGTCCCTGCAAGGCCGTTGCAGGCAGGTGAAGGCTGAGGAATGCTGTGCAGGAGGCTCCAGCGCACGGGGAGAGAGCGAGCACACCCAGTTCTGAAGGACGGAGAGGCCGATGACTTCAAAAGGGAAGAGGATGCTGTGGGGAAGGTGTGCCAAGCTCTGCATTCTGGGCTTTCTATCTGTGACTAAACACATTTCACAGCAGAGTTAGAGCGAGCTGCGCTGCGCAGCCCCGGCAGCGCAGTGGGATTTCATCAGACTTGAGAAAATAAGCCAGGCAGGGGAATTCAGTGTTGCCTCCTCTCCTGGGTAATTTTCCCACCTCGGGGCTTAGTGCAAGGTGCTGACTTGCAAATGACACATCATTACCAGGCCAGCCCAGAGCTGCAAAGCCCTGCTGGGAAAGTGGTCAGGAGATCGGGGGAAGCTGCCTCTTGGACTGGGTTCCTCCTGGTGTGGGACCTGCTCTGGGAACATGTTGATTTAATTCCCACAAGTTGGTTCTCGGATGGTGCGAATAAAGCTGCTGACAGTGACTGAAATGGGATTCGACACTGGAGAACCTGCTAGGCTCAGTAAATGTAGGTCTGTTGGGAGGCTTCAAAGGGTTGTATTTTAAGCCACTTTTCCCCTCTCATCATCGATTTTGAATTTCTGGTAACCGGTTTTTACGAGGAACGAGCAGAAATTGACAAGAAAGTCACAGAAAATGAAATGCATGGAAAGCCAAAGCTAATTACATTAAAAATGATACAGACATACATTCTCTTCCTGATTGCTTGTGTAAAAACCCTGCATTTGAGAAAGGTTCTCAACGAGTTATGCACCAGGTTTAAAGCTGATGTGGCTTCTTTGATAAAATATGAGCCATTGGAAAGATTTATAAGAGTCAGAAATGCTGCCAAATATTTCAGTATTTAGAGCAGCAGGAAACCACTCTGAGATATTTTTAAAACAGGTATTTACTCAAGTAATTGGTTACTTTTAATGTGGAATAAGGAAACCTGGTGCTGCTCTATTGGACTTGACATAAAAGACAGGTATGTAATTTGTGAGCAAAACAGGGTGGAATGTACACATTGTACCTGGGGAGGTATTTCAAGAAAGACGACTCCTTGAGACAAAAAGCCAAAACAACTGACACGCCGGGTTACATGCCAGAATTGCTTATTCCTCTGTTAATCAGCTGTGTAATGAGTGTCCAGAAACAATCCCTTCTGCCCAGGTAGTTTAGGTTTCAAACTTTGTCAGCTTTGTGGCCGTCATAAAATGGATTACATGGAAGTTGGACGAAAAACACATGTTTCTGAGAACATTTTGGTTCAAATAATAATAATAATAATAAAGAAATGTGGCAATGCCTGTGCCAACAATTTACTACAGAATATCTGAACCAGATGCTGTTAAACTATAATTCCACACAATTTGCCAGAAGTACGTACTTACTTTATTCTTAAAGTCAAACTGAGGATATGCATGTTTTCTATTACTGGTGGGTATAAACAAAAATGTGATGCGATTACAACTCATATAAGGCAGATAATGCCCAACAGTCAGGGTTTCTGGGACTACTGCACGAGCTAAAGGAAAACTGGAAGTTCTGTTGGTAATTACGTGTGACAGGGTCATCAAAACGGGGCTGTTCAGATTGAGACATATCAGACTGCAGTCTGCTTAGTCACCACAGGAGAGCTTTGGCCAAAAATCAGCCATTTCTCTCTTTTTCTCACAGTAGTACATTTTTTCCCCCTTCTCCCCCCGAGAGAACAAGGAAGAGATCTGCAAGATGTGGAGAGTTGCATTCTTAGCTGAAATAATCCATGGAAGGGTCTCCTGCTAGGAGATACTTGGAGGCCATCTCCAGCTTGCCATTTCTTATCCAGAAGGGCTGCCCAGTGCTGGTTGAAATGACTGACCCTGAGGTCAGGATCAGCACCCGGCAGGGACAGAGTGAGTTTTAGCAGGAGTTTCTATGGCACTGCCTGTCATTCAGGTTATGGAGGCTCCTAGCTGGCACTCCCACGAGCTGAAACAATCTTTACCTGCTGTCAAGAGGCTCTCAGAAAACCTCAAATAATTGCCTCGAGTGAAGTGGCTACCTCAGGCAGCTGCAGCCTGACACAGAGAAGTGCTGAACATCCTGCAACACCCCTATTCCCAGGTGGGCTCCGAATCAGCAGGGAGAAAAAGCCATCAGAAAAAAACTCCCAAAGACTGGAGTGTTTCAAGAAGCAGCTTTGATTCAGAGAATTGTTCAGCAAAGTCACCAAAACCGAATCCCCCTGAGTGCTATAAAGGAAAGAAGGATCTGCAAAAGATTTGTGGTGGAGTCTCTGGTTTCATCCAGACCACGGCCTGCTGGGACACAGCTCCGGCTCCAGCCCAGGGCTGCAGTGTGGGATCCAGCTTGGAGGAGCACGGAAACTCCTCGCAGCTCTTCTGCAGAAACCCTCTTTGATTTCGGGAAAGAAGAGAGCAAAAAAGAGCTTTCTGTGTCCGCCAGCTGAAGACCACATGGTGCATAAAGCATCCTCTTTGTTTTGTGTGATTCAAGGTTAACACGGGCTCGCTTATGGGCAGCATCAGATGCAGGGGTGAGCTGGTTTCCACCTGCAACACAGGCTGGCTTTGAGTTTTTGAACCCACCAAATCCTGAAGCAGTATCTACAGGAGGGATGAGAATAATCATCATGGCATTAATGCCAAAGCCCAATCCAAATAATTTAATCGAGTGTCCCAGCTGGCATATTTATCAGACACACCCAGGTTTTTTGTGTGTTTATGATGCAGTTACGTGAGGCAGAAGTTAAAGATGGGCAAGATTTGCTAGTCCCTTCTCCTTTGAAGTGCCAGACCCTTCCAGTGTTCTGGTTCCTCCATTCCTCCTCCTCCTCCTCACCTCGTGAAGGAGCCACAAGTAATACTTGCAGTCAAAGCAGATGTTGACAACAATATTTTTTTGCTCTGGAAAAAAAAAAAACCCACCAAAAAACCCAAGCCTACCTTGGCATGCCTGGCCATCCAATTCACACTAATCCTACCAGCTTGTGGCCAGACCAAAAGCCAAACGCTCCAGCCCGTTGTGGCAGGACTATCAGAAACCCAGGTCAGGTAACGGGACTGTAATTCCATGGGGCTCGCCAAGAAGGAAACGTGCCAATGTAATTAGAGTGGTAATTATAGCACCCGAGCCACCGCCCACAGACTGCACAGAGCAGCGATTCCACAATCAGAGTCCAAACAATACAATGCTCTGGAGCTGCCCTGGCTGCTCTCAGCTGGGCTGACCTGGGATCCGCAGAGCATCTGCTGCTCCGGGGAACGGTCGCGCAGGAGCCAACAGCTGGTGATGAAATTAAGGCTTGGTTTCTGTTTTCGTGTTGAGCCCAAGAAATTCAGCTCAGTCCTGCAGGGCTGGTAAGAGCAGTGAGAGGGAAAATCATCTCTGATCTTGGGCTCTCCCTGGCCTTCCATAGCCACATTTCACTTTTTACGTGGAGATGATCTTCCCACTGCTTTGGGACTTCTCAGTTGGATCAGACAATAATTAACACATGGGTGCAAGTGCTCCTAGGGGCTGGCAGGACCTCTCTTTTCACTCCTGGGGGATCTGGGCAGATGCTCTGGCACACAGCACACAGCCTGTTGACAATGTTGGCTTAGAGGTATTGCATCCGTGACCCACACGACGCAATTTACAGGTTTTTGTTCTTCCTGTGGAATAATGAGTACTGTGAGCTGAAATTCACATTAAAAAAAAAAAAAAAAAACAAAAAACACATGCTTTTAAGTAAGTAGCTGATAGTCAGTTGAGGCTAAAAAGATTCCCCAAATCTCAGCAGTTACGAGCCAGGCTTCGAAAAACCGGGGATCAGTGTAGCGAGCAGAGTCACTGCGCTGTGGTCCTGCTCCAGCCGCCAATACTGGAACAGTCAACTTTTAAAATACAAATGAAGGTCCTGCTGCTGTCATGGAACTTCCTGGGGCCACTTGGGCGCAGGAACCTGCCTGAACCCCTCTTTGTGCAGGGCTAATGCTGGCATCTGTTCTCAAATTAATGTACTTTTTCTCCACCACAGTGTAACTTGCCGTAACTTTGCCACCACGGTGTGCCTCTTGCCTGCATCGCCCCTCTCTGTGTTTATTTAACGTGTTTCTACAGTCAATAGTTAAGATTTGGTTGTGGTGGAAGCCTTTTATTTTGTGGGGCTGTGGTGTTTGACGGGAGCCCTGTCCTGTGTTTGTACCTTGCCGTGTGCTGGCTCTGGGGAAGTTGTATCCACAAATGTTCCCTCCTGCTTCCAGCAGGATCCCACGCCAAGGAAAACACATTCCTTGACGAGATAGGTAATTGCCTGAGACTTTGTCTAATGCTAGAGCAAGACCAAAAGAGCACTTGAACCAGTTTAGTATTCATAATAATACGTGGTTCAGAGCTGACTAAAAGGCTATAATTCTTTTGAGGGGTTCCTCTGACATCATAAACCACCGGAGCTCAGCCAGTCAGCAGAAAGCAAAGACTGGATTATAGCTGGGCTCATCAGCATGGCACCGTCCATGGCAGCTTCTCATGTCTGCAAAGGGATTATTTCAGAAGGGTTTTTTTTTTCTCTCCTCACTCCAAATTACTTTATAACCCCAAATGGAAGAACTGCTGGATGCTGTTTTCTGGACGAAAAACCCTCAGAGATAATACTTGTTGTCTTCTCTGTCCTGGTGTAATCAGGTTTTAATCTGGAACTGTGTCCAGGAGTGCAACTCAATCCTTTCACCCCCTTCATCAGCTGTGGTGCTTCAGTACATCTCTAACACTGCATCTGGCTGGTGCACGAGTGGCCCCTCATGAAATTGTTCTCCCGCCTCCCCAAGAGTTTTGCACATCCATGCACCAACCCTGGGCCCCACATTTACTGAAATGTGTTCTGGATATGAGTTTGGTGGGCCCTTTCCTGGGGCTATTTCAGCTGCACCCATTTTCCCAGTCAGTAGTGGGTTCCATGTGCCAAGCATGCCTTGATTTTGGGTTGATGTCATGCTGCATTCAGAAGTAGCTGGGGACCGTTTCAAACCAGGGATCTGTTTATATAAATATTTATATGTAATTTTCTGATAGCCTTGGGAAACCAAGTCGGTGACTGAGGAAATAAATAGGCATGGAAAAAATCATAAGGGTATTGTTTATGAATATAGACAGATGATAATAACAAGCAGAATGAATTCATTGGAGAGGGAGAGCTGGTATGATGGTTGCTAGCTTTAACACCATGTACTAAACTTTCTGTACATCTTGTTTCAGAATTCCTATTTCTTGAAAACCCACAGGAATAAATTAGTGTGTGGGTGAGAGGTTCAGACAGAGCTGACTCGAGGGTGGAATGTGCACAGCGAGACCACGGGCGGGGTGTCCGTGGCCTTCTGCTGCCTCCTGGGACTCCTCTCTGCCTTTTCCAGTCCCTGTGTTTAGTCAAGTGTCTCTCCTGATAACTGGTGGCTCTTTGGCTGCAGTTAACAGCTGCCTGTGCTTCTGTGTCTTCTGTCGCCGGCAGCTTTGCCCTGAGAGCCTCTGCTGAGGTTCACGTGTGTCGGTGATGTCCCAGCAGCAGGGCTGGGGTGGCTCTGCCCTGTGGCCCGTGTCACACGAGGGGATCCACCCCAAGTGCCAAACAGGCTCGGGAGTGGGGCAGCCCCTGCTCCAAGGGGTCAGAGCAGCCTGGAGGGGGACAGAGCTCCCTGTGAGGAGTGGCTGGTGACAGGGCTCCGTGTCAACGCGTGCCACCCTTGGGTGATGGAGAGCGGGCACGGCAGCCTCAACTCCGCCGAAATCTTTGGGGGAAACTTTGCAGGGCACAGACTTGAGCCCAGCACACACTGTACCGAGGCCAACCTCAGCTTGAATGGCACCGGGCTCGCGTTGCCAGGAGGGTTTTCAATAATAACAGCAGCTGTCCGAACCAGTGGCACAGTAATACTCATTTATATGATTTATGGGAACACTGTATGTAATGATTCCAGCATATACAAGCAGGACTGAACTCCTTTTTAGCCTCCTGAATAGAGGCAGTTGTGTAATACCCACAGGAGCTTAGTACTTGTAGGAATATCCGGCACTGCCTGTGGCTGGAGGAGCTGTTTACATCCATCATTTCAGCTGACCCCATTAGGAGTTTTTGCAAGCAGCAAAAGAAATTTCCCTGCTGTTGAACCTAGGAGAGCAGGTAGCCTGCTATCTTCCTGAGGGTTTCCACGTCCTCCTGCCCGCTTCTGTGGCACGGTCAGTCATGGGGGATGCAGTTTGTGCTTGGGCCTGGATTATCAGTGAGCATAGAGCTGGTATTGTCTTGGCTGGCCCATCGTTGTGGGCAGACTGGCTGACTACAGTGGCTTGAGTCCTGAGATCATACCAGCAATTCTTCTTCCACAGCCAGTCTCCCATTATAGGCTGCTGGAACACGCTGGGGTATTTCCAATTTCTTTTCTTTTCTTTTTTTTTTTTTTAATCTGTCTAGGAGGGTTATGGAGTTCCCTCGGCGTTTGCCTCTCTTTCAGAGAACGTCTCTGGTGGGCTCGAGGCACTGAGCAAATCTTTGGGTTTGTATTTTCTATAAAGCTGTTCAATTTCTCATTGCTGGGTAGGATTTGTCGGGTGATGGAAACCTTGGGACGCCCCTTCCAGAGCCCTCCTGACGCAGGGAACCCTCGGAGATGTGCGGATGCACCTCTGTGTACACATTCCTCCCCGTGTGCCTGGAAAGCAGAGCTCGGCACAGATGTCCTCAGCTGGCTAAAGAGCACTGAGCAGAGGTTCAAAGTGGCCTTGTGACAGTGAGTCACAAGAACAAGTCAGGGTAATGTTCTGCAGTCTTCTATGAATCGCAGCTAAAAAAGAAATATAGTTGATTGTGTTTTTGCAGTTAAAAAAAAAAAAAAAAAAGTTTCTCACAACTCATTTCCCCCCTATTTAAGGAGAGTATTTTTTGTGGTGATTTGCGTTTTGGGATTAAGTGCATTATGTTGGGTGAAGTTTGATAATAGGTGCTGGTGTTATTCAGCTGGCCTTGATGGTTCATCACCCCAGAGCAGCCATAGATACCCAAAAGAAGAGAGCAGGATATGGGCTGGTGACTTGAGATCAGCTCGGTTTTGAAGCACTTCGCATTCAGATACATGAGAAAACATTGGTTTAGGCATGTTTGATTGAATGTTCTCTTTTCCAGTCAAAAGTCTCTATTAATTGGCTGACATAATATTTCTGTGCCTCTTCTGTGAAGTTTTGAACAAACCTGTACAGTTTTTTGGCGCCTACAAATAGCTCCTATGCCAAAATGTGTCTCCTGAAATAATCAGATGATTAAATCTCCTGCCAGGAGGATATGATTTCTCTCAAATTGATGTCTAGTCCCCGCAAATTTCATCTCTTGTCTCATTAAAATGATTTGGAGTCTATTATTCTCCTACCAAAAGTTCAGTCTGTGTTTTAAGGACAGAAACAGCATAACCCAAGTGAGGATGTTTTCGTTTCTCAAATCTCGGGTCAGACTGTGTGTCATTCTCTGACGTATCTCTTGAGCATTTATGGCTTTGAATGACCTTCAGTAGAGCAGGTTATCATTGTTTTACTTCGATATTTGGGTGCTGTTTTGGCCTGATGGCACCATATCTAAACTATGAACTTATTTCCCTCGGTGTCCTATCCTGGACATCTGCTCCGGGGTAAAAGTGGATTGATTTGTGAATGAAGGCTTCAGCAGACAATCCTTGTGCCCAAACATCTCTTGGCATCTTGTTCTGCTGCAGCTGGGTCTGCTGAGGGCAGTTCAGGAGTTCAGAGTTGCCTCTGGCTGTGCTCCAGGGTCAGATTTTCTCTCTCCTTGCCATCTCTCCAGTGCGATGATGACAGAGCTTCTGGAGGGCTCGCTCTGGTTTTAGTGCAGCCTCATCTTGGATGAGGGCTGGCTCCCAAATTCTTCAGTTCTGGAGAAGGGACTGGCCTTTCCTGAGAGCCACATTGCACCTTTCTCTCCTTTCTGCTGCTGCATCTGCCAGCCTCACTGAGCTGTTTCAGCGCCAGCCTCTTCTCTTGTGACACCGGGTACGCTGACCTCTGTCCCTGTGACGTGACTTTCCACCAGACACTACCTGATTATGTCATTTTTCTGCAGAATATGGGCTTTGGACCAGCATGGAGTGGTCCAGCAGGAGCAGCTGATTCCCAGCAGTCTGTATAAATGGCACAAACACCTGGGGGGATCATGAATGGGTTTTGTGAACAGGTTTCACCACAGTTTTACCCCAAGTCCACGTGAGGAGAAATTCATCTCTGTCACCCTGGAGGGAGGGTGAGGGAACCATGAGTTGCCCCCAGAGTCAGCAATTGTTCTTATTCCCACCCACTGGAAATGTCCAGGGGAAAGCTCAGCCCAGTGAACAGAGAGATGAACCCCTCCAAAGCAGCACCTTTCTCAGTTAATTTAACTGCAGCCCACCATGGCAACACAGCAGGTAGCTGAACCACAGGGCACTGAGAGCCCCACGGCCCTGCAGACAGTGATCATTTTACTGACATATCTATAATTTATTATTATACAGCCATGAACTCGACTAAGAGCCGGATTTCTCCTGCTGAGGCTGATAATTATAGTTTATTCAGCTCTTGCAGTTCCACGTACCCGAGCCGTGCACGTTTTCCGCGGGGCAGAGTTATTTCTGACCCGCAGCGTGGTGCCAGGCTGTCACCGTCCTACCTCTGATGGCAGCTGGGTGGCCGGGGTTTCACCAGGGCCTTGGGGACAGTTGGGGATGGGGACTCTGCTGCTTCAGCAGCTTCTGGTTTCCCCGTGTGGTTTCCCTACACTTGGGCAATCCTGTCGCTGGTGACCTTCGCACTGCCTGGAGATGGGATCCGGCCCCAAACCCCTGCGGGAAACACAAGGTCCTCTCCGAGCTGTGGGACACCCACCACAGGCTTGCACTTGGGCCTCCTCCAGCTTTCAGTCAGCTCGCTCACAATCCTTTTTGGAAGGGTTTTATCCCACGGAGAGGGTAGGAGTGGAAATTGCACACAGATGGGAGCTGACAGCTGGTGCTTTAACAAGACCTCTCTTTCTGCTCCCCTGGCCAGCTTACGTTCCTTCCCTACCTTCCTCTTCTTCCCCCATGTAGATTTTGGAGTTCCTTTCATTAGTTTTTTGTGACCTGACTTTTCACAGAAGCTGTTTTGGTGGAGCTCTGGTATGAACAGGCACCTTTTCCTATTATGAGTTTTGCATTCTGCTCAGTGCAAGCTGTTTCCCAAATCCATTGCTGGGCTGAAGTGCTCCACCAGGACATCCCAAAGGTGTCTCCTCACTGCACGTCTTGTGCCAGGTCCATCTCCTCCCTCTGTCTGGCATTTCCAGCAGTTTTCATTGTAGCTGTCTGCAAAACTCCAGTCTGTGCAGGCAACAGGAAAAAGAAAATACAGGAAAAAAATATTTTACTAATAGCTATTGCTGGGACATTTTGGTCTAAAGGCCTAAAGACATTTATGAATATTGCAGTGGCTTCTCCACAGGCCACCAGTCCACACAGCCCCCATCTGCTGTGCTTTTTCAGACCTCAGTTCATCTGCTCCCTCCTGCACGTCTTCACCAGTGGAATAACTTTTTCCTAGCTGAAAGCCTTTGCCAGCTGTGCTAATACTTGCTTATAAACTTGCTTACAGAGATTTCACAATTCCAGCAGGCAGGACTTTACTCTTAGCCCCTGCTTAAAGTGCAGGCTGAAATCCTGAACTTGGCCCTTTCTGAGAAGTCATTTCTTTCCCTCCGCAGACTCATTGCAGGGAATGCTCATTCCCCAGTTTCCCATGTAAACCAGGTGGTCTTCTATGGATTGCAACTAAAAAAAAAAAAAAAAAAAAAAAAGATTGTATTCTTTGTAGTGAAATAAAAAGAAGTTGCTTACAACATATTTCTACTTTATTTAAAGAGAGTACTTTTGTAGTGGATTAAAATTTGGGGTTGAGTGTACGATGTCAGGCAAAGTTTGGTAATGAATGCTGGTGTCATTCCCCCGATTTTGACGGATCATCACCCCAGGGTAGCCATTGACCTGCTTATCATGTTTTTCAAACATTTTCCTTTGAAGGCTCTGAGGCAGGACGCTGGCAGCCTCCTTTGGGTAGTGCTTGCACAGGCTGTGCTTGTAATCCCAGGGCAACTCCGAATCACAGAATGGGTTGGGTTGGGAGGAACCTTAAACCCCATCCAGTGCCACCCTGCCATGGGCATGACACCTCCCACTGCCCCAGGCTCCTCCAGCCTGACCTTGGACATTCCAGGGATCCAGGGGCAGCCACAGCTTCTCTGGGTATCTGTGCCAGGGCCTCCCCACCCTCACAGGGAAGAATTTCTTCCTAATACCCCATCCAACCCTACTTTTGGTCAGTTTGGTCAGGACAACCCTCTTGTCCTGCCCCTCCATCCCTTGTGAAGAGTCCCTCCATCTTTCCTTCACCTTCAGACGACCCCAAAGCCTTTCTTTTTCCGGCTGCACCTCCCCAACCCTGCCATCCTTTCCTCACAGCAGACTGCCCAAGTGCCGCCGGGAGCGGCATCACTCCCAGATGCGGAGCTCGGGCAGGAACAGCTGCGGCGCAGCCACCATCTGCCGAGCAGAGCGCGTCCCTCCAACCCCGCCAGAGCAGGGCAGGACGTGCCACAGCCTCCCCGGGTGCCGGGCGGGCTCTGGAGCACATCCGAGGGAGCAGCAGAGCGCCGGGAAGGGCGAAGGGAGCTGCCCAGCCGCGGCTCCAGCGGCGCGGCTCCCGGCGCTGCCGGGCGCGATGGAGAGCGGCGGCGGCAGCCCCGGCCCTGCGGCTCCTGCGGGTGTGCTAAGCCGTGAAATCACGGCGAACGGCAGGTTTGGGGGGCGTTAGGGATGGGGAGGTGTTCCCGACGCCTTGAAACCGAGGGAGGTAACCGCCGGAGTTATTAGAGGAATTATTACTCAGATAAACATCGGCTTCAGAGGCGGCGAATTTTCGGAGGAGTGAGAAGTCAGCCACGGCGAGAAGCGGTGAACCTCGTTTCTTTCTTACAAAGCAATATATAACATTCTGATCCAAAGGAAAGTTGCCACAGAATTTATTTGGTTTTTCTAACTTATCACCTTTGCTCTACTTTTACCCCACAGTTTTCTGTCTCATGTACACACATATGCTTCTGTTATAACATCTAGACCTCTAACTTACTCCATAAAATCACACCACTGCACCCTAAAACCCTTCACTCTTTTACCCAACACAGCTTCCCACTCATTTAAAACTCACTCTTACAGCCGCAGGAACATAAACTTATGATTTTTCTGCCCCATGTCTGTGTACTTTTATCATCACCTCAATCTAAGCGTCTCCCAAGGCTGCAGATCAAACCCTTCAGTATCTGTGGAAGTCTCTGTCTTTCTGTCTCCTACAGGGAGGAAGAAAGAGGAAGAGAGAGAACGGCTCCATTCAGTTCTCTGTGACACCTATTTTGTGTTCTGTCTCTGCCTCTCCAGCCTTGGGGTGATATTTTTCCATATGAATAGGAAAATGTGAGGGTTTGCTTCTGCTCTTCTGGCCCTGATCGAACAAAAATGGAGAATTACCTTGGATTCAGACTCCTGCTTTTGTTTCTTTGAGCTTATTTCCAGAATCAGATTCTCTTGGCCACTCATTAATTTGATCTTCAACCCAGCAACAATCGGTGCTCTAAGGATTAATATAAAATATTTCCCTCTCTCTTGTTTCTTTTTTTTTGCTTTTTATTTTAAGCTGGGAGTTCTGGTGTTCCTGTGCACCATTTGCACAAGGATTTTGTTGTTTTAGGCTTCGTTTTCCAGGAGAGATAATGTTTATTGCTGTGTTGGTATTGTGACTGTAAAGGAACAGCATGTTTTCATTCGTGATGTTCCCTCCCTGAGCAGATCAATCCCAGTGAACTCTTGCTCAGCAAAATTATGGGAGTTTTACTAAACATTTGCTCAGAAAATACATTCTGTGGTTAGATACACTGGCTGACATGACCACACTTCAACAGCACACTCAGAGCTGACCTGGGATTTAGGGTTGTGGGGTTGATGTAGAGCAAAGGCTTCTTGCTGCTTGGTTTTTTAAAAAAAAAATTGGGTAAAGCACAGAGGTAAAAATAAAACCGAGCTTAAAAATATGTGAAACTTAGGAAGAACAGACAAAAGTTATTCAGATTTTGGTTCTGTGCAGCTCGACAGTGTCCTTTTGAGCACCCTGCGCCAGAACAACAAACCCCTGCGATTCTCAGGCTGTTTAAAAGAGCAGGAGACGGGGAGCCAGTCCTTCCTGAGGCTCTGCCAAAGCCTCAAGTGGAGGCAGACGCTGATGTCAGAAAGCTGCTGGGATTGTCTTGTTTGCTATGTGATTGACAATCCCTGTGACACCATCCCTGTGCCCAGCACGGCTCTGCTGGAGTTTTCCACTGGCTTTGGTGAGAACTGGCTGAAGTCCTGCATTTGTCTGATGTGTTAATGTGTTAACTGTGTCAAAAACTCTGTGACACCCTTGCCTATTGTGCAGCTGATGATCTATGGGATGATAACTGTATCTGAGGAGGACAGACGGCCACAGGAATTTCTCTCGGTGTCTGTTGCATTGTTATTAAAGACAGAACTATCTGTGGCCCTGACGGTACAATTGCATTATAACAACAGAAGATTTTCCAGGGAGTTAAATTTTGGATTGTCACTTAATCACCGAACCAGTGCAGGGTTGTTTGACTGAATGGAGAACATCTTGCCTTTGACTGGATGGTTATTATTTTTAAGTGCCACATAATTTGCTGTTATTATTTTCGGTCAGGAATTAAAAACAAGTCCCTGGTTTGGGTCCAAGCTTTAGATAAAGAACATTGCAGCAGGAACTAAGGGAGGAAAGCCCAGCATATCCTCTCTGACACTCCTGTCATCCAGGGCTTTGTTGTTAAGGGTTGTGTGTGTGTAACAGGGTGGCTTAAACATTTAATTTGCATTGTAATATTTAATGAATATTAGATAAAAGTAGAATCTCTGTGTTTTCAACAGCTACACTCCCTAAAAACCCTTGTAGCAACCATGGCTGAACCCCACGTCTTTTCTTGACCCTGCCTCCTCATCACACCGAGCTCCAGTGGATTTAGGTGGGAGTTTTGCTTGAGGAAAAGGGTGATCCTTGGGATTCGGAGCAGGATGTTCTGTGAAAGGACATTCACCCATAACCTATATTGCCTTGACTTGGCAGTATTGTTTTATCTTGTATATCTGACACTCTCCCTTTCACTGCTTACGTAAGAAAATAGTTTGTACTGTCAACAGCTCTGTTTAACCTTTAATAATAAAATTAGTAACTAAAACCAAGAGGCCCAAGTCCTGAGGCCCATATTTGGGTAAAGTTTCCACTGAAGCCAATGGTATTTTTGCCAGGGACAAGTCTGGAAAAGCCCTGAATTTTGAACTCACAATTTACCCCAGCAACATTTTTCAGTAGCCTCAGTTTCTGCTCTCCAAAGAGCAACTGGGACTACAGTGGCAGGGAGAGGGAACGTTAGAGGAACCTTCCTGTACTTTCCATTTAATGACTTTATTGGACGAGACATCTGATGATACCAGGTTTTTCTAATTCCCATTTTTATAGGCGATCTAATGCGCGGAAACGTCAGTTCTGGGCATATGTTCCCGTCCCTGGAGCCTTGTTCAGACATTAGAGGAACATTTTCTGACTCAAAAGATAAACACTTCTGCTCGAGTTCAGGGACGGAAATTGTTTTCATCGCAGCAGGTGTTGCCCATTAGTTCTACTAGAACTGAAACCCTAAGCTGGGCTTTAAGGGAGATGCATAATCGAGCTCTTACATCATTGTGAGATGTACCGTACTTGAACCTTTTGCTTGCTGAGACTGTATTTCCTCCAAGAAACATCCTGTTTTGCAATCCCCCGAATTCCCCATGTGCCATACAGCATTAGGGATTTCATCACCTCCCGGGCACACAGGCTGTGCTTTCTGCACAAGACCCGTAGGGAGGGAGAGACAGAGAGCCAGACAAGTCAGAGGTTTCCATATTTCCTGATGGGACCATGTGATCCATGAAAGATGGCTTTATTTTCATTCCTCCCCCCCCTCACTTCACGCTGTTTCCATTCTAGACCTGCTGGAGGCTGCTGATTGCATCATGTCGAGGAAAGGATCATGCTCTCCTCAGCCCTGTTCAATTGTTCCAGGTCCCATCTTGCTTTTAATGGCCTTGGCTGCTTTATTTCTGCCCTTCACTGTGTCATGCTTGAGAACAGAATATATTTCTTAGCGGTTTTTCATTTCGCACTGTCATTGTAAATCTTCATTTATAACTTCAGGACCTAATTTGATTCATCTGAATCCGCTGGGGACCGTTACTCTGGGTTTAAATAGAGGTTTGCCAGACCTCAGCAGGCTCTGACTTCCCTGGGTGGCTCCATCTGGGCACCCACCTGCGCTGGCAGGTCCTGAGCCGCACTTAAGCCCAACCCTTGGGGATGTGGGGCTGTTGTGCAAAGCTTTGCACCTTTGGGCTTGATTTGGGTTTCTCTGGGTCTCTGGAGTGTGGCTGACCACAGCTGTGGCCACTGGACCTGCTGACCCCCTGCCCAGGCACCGGGGCTGTGTCTCTCCAGCTGGTGATGCTGCCCTGCTCTCATCCTTGGGGCTGCTCGTCTGTCCCTTGCAAAGCACATTTCAGGGCTTGAGAGAGGCAGGGTCTGGCCCTCAGTTGCTGCAAACCCTTCCAAGAGTGTTTTCCCTAAAGACTGCTCATCTTCTTGTGTTTTGTACTAATGTTTGAGACCTGTTTCCAGCTCTGCTGCTCTTCCACATGTTGTGCCGCGACTGCAGTGTTCATTGTTCAACAAAAATGTTCCACTTTCTAATCACTTTCCAATAATATTTGTCTATCTAATGTGGAGAGGAAAATGGGCTGGATTTTTACTTCCCTAAGCAACTTTGTTTGATTGTGTGTTTGGTCTTTTCCTTATCACAACAGAAAGGGACAAACATGGAATCATTAAGATTGGAAAAGAACTCTGATATTGCGTCCAGCCTCCATCCCCACCTTGTCCCCAGCCCAGAGCTCTGAGTGCCACCTCCAGCCCTTCCTGGGACACTCCAGGGATGGGGATCCAAACCTCCCTGGGCACTTCCAGTGCCTGAGCTCCCTTTCCATGGGGAAATTCCTGCTGCTGTCCGAGCTGAGCCTCCCCTGGCCCAGGCTGAGGCCGTTCCCTCTCCTCCTGTCCCTGTTCCCTGGGAGCACAGCCTGACCCCCCCCCGGCTGTCCCCTCCTGTCAGGGACTTGTGCAGAGCCACAGGGTTCCTCCTGAGCCTCCTTTTCTCCAGGCTCAGCCCTTTCCCAGCTCCCTCAGCCTCTCCTGGGGCTCCATTCCCTGCCCTGGACACACTCCAGCCCCTCCATGTCCTTCCTGAACTGGAGGTCCCAGAACCGTTCCAGCCCTTGAGGAGCCTCAGCAGTGCCAGCACAGGGGACAGTCACTGCCCTGCTCCTGCTGCCACGCTATTTTCGGCACAGAATGATTCTTACAGCCACTCATTCCCCGGGTTATCACTTCTTGGCCACCTACAAAAATGCAGCGAAAATGGCCTTGACTCTGCCGTGCACAAAGCAGAGCCTGACAGAAAAGATTATCCCAGGGATTCCCTGCTGGAGCTCGTCCTGAAATCATCTCAGAGCTAAAACACCTCCTGGTCCAGCAGAGGCGTGGAGGGCAGAGAGGAGCAGAGGAGGGAAGATCTCTCCGTGCCCATCCTGAAGGAGCATCCTCCCCGTGCCGCAGGATGGATGGATGGATGGATGGATGGATGGATGGATGGACGGATGGATGGATGGATGGAGGGATGGATGGATGGATGGATGGATGGATGGATGGATGGATGGATGGATGGATGGATGGATGGATGGATCCCGCCCGGGAGCAGCTGGAGCAGCACTTTTCCCTCATCCCACTAGAGGGTGGGTGCCGGTTGGACAAGGCAGGCTCGGGCTGGAGCTCTGCCCGCTTGGCAAGGGCACAGCGGGAGCGAAGCATTAATTTATCACCTAACGAGGGCGGCGGGGCTGCCAGGACTGGCAGTTGGTACCTCACAAAATGTTTGGCTTGGGGATGGTTGCAGGAGTTTCCCCTCTCTGCTTCGGTCTCCGGAATCAGGAGATGCTCTGAGTATTAATAATATATCAATTGAGAGAGCCAACTTTTTTTTTTTTCGTAGCTTAAACCAAAAATGTCTATACTTCGTCTCTGAATTAATTTGAGAGTTTTTCATGGTAGCATGTTCTACCAGGCACAGCATGTCAAAAGCACTTCTTTCAGAGATGGAAAAAAAAAAAAAAAAGAAATAGTTCAGATCATATTTTCTTTGGGTTTAGTATTTGCAAAATCAGCAGTTTTGTGACGAAAAGATGTACAAATGAAACAGTCATCTGATCACCACCTCCACCTTTGAATTGAAAACTATATAACAAATTTCAGTTTAGAAAGAGAATGATTCATTGTATAGCCATCAGCATCATCTCATCAACTTCCCTGAACCCTACTTCAAGTACAAGATATTACTTCAGGTTTTTTAATTTTTTCACCTGAGCTATTTATTTGCCTTGAGGGAACTGAGAATGCAATCTCTGTTCAGGACTGAGCCAAATAATGTTGTAGCTGAACTATATAAATCATGTCCAAGACAAGATGGAATAAAGGTGGAAAAGAAGAAAAATTTATAAAGTCTGGAGGAAGAGAATTTATCTACAAAGAAGCAGAAAGGACCAACATTAATTTGGTGTTGAATAGGCAAGGAAAGGGATAAAAACCCTGACAAAAAGGATAAGGTGAAAAAAAAAAAAATCCTATGCATCTACTTCTGTGAGAAAAGACATTAATTTAGGTAAGAACAATATTTTTGACACAAAACTCAATTAAATTGTGAAGTCAAAGACTTGATCTTAAGGAGAGGATATTCGGTTACACCAACCAAGCTAAAATAAAGGCAGAAGAAGAACGGACATGCGCCTGAGTTGCACATATGCTCCTTTATGACGGCCCAGAGAGCCCTTCCTCTCCGGGATGAGATATTGCACTCTTGCATGGAACGGGAGAGCTTTGCCCTGCTTTGTGGAGGGCGAAGTGCTGCACAAGCAGCCCAGGTGCCTCGCAGGCGTCGCGGATCCATCCCCAGTCCCCCGTTCCAACGTCAGCGTTGGCCTCTGCTGGGGACGGCGGGCAGGGGGAGGATGGATCGCTGCTCCGGCGCGATGGCTCCCGCGTTCTGTTCCACAGCAAGGGCTGTGATGGGCAGAAGCGCTGCCAGCCGGGGTCACTTGCCAGCCGATGAGCAATGGGATTTGTTCTGCCGGTTTGTTTTTTTTTCTTTTTTTTTTTTGCTGTTATTATTGAAATGTGACGTTGGCTGACAGCTCTGTGGGATCCCACAGATGGAGGCTCCGCTCCGCAGGGATGGGAGAAACTGGACAAATTGCGGAGGGTTTTCACATATGGGGCCAATTCCTGCCTGATGAACCCCTGTGGAAGCTGCTGGCGCTGCACCAGCCGAGAGGCTGACCCGTCAGAGCCACTGATTCATTGTGGTGCTGTTGTCATGATTAAAACACTCGGATTTTTCCCCCTAATGGGGGACCACGCTGAGTTTCAGCATGTCCTGCTCTGCTGCCCGCCTGTTTCTGTTGTTGTTACATCTTCTGGGGTTGTTTGTGTTTGTTTAGAAGGAGCACAGTGAACCAAGCTGGTGGTTGAAGCGGCAAATGTGGCTTAGTGGGATTATAAAGACATTTGACATTCTTTGCCACCTTCTTAAATGTGTGACGTGAATGGGTCTGAGAACAGGCGATGTGGATAAAGAGGAATCAGATGACAGAAATGAGACCAGAGTGGTGGAAAGCAGAGGAGATGGGAAAACCACTGGGATTCATTTGTTCCAGGATGGTCCCAATCTGTCCTGTGTCCAGGTGGCTGGGAAGGAGGGATGTGCATCCTGAGAAGGTGCTGCCCTGAGAAGACGCTCAGGAATGGAAGGGAAAGGAACACTGTGGGATTTGTGGAGCTGGGAAAAGAATTCCCAGATGTTCCAGCCGGGTTGGAAGTTCTGTATGTGAGCGAGGGTGGGGGAAGCTTCACCGGTGTGTTGTGTACGATGAAATGTGGCCTGGTGGATGTGGTGGCCCATATTTGCAGGGTGTTAGAAGAGCGGATGAGGGTGTGGATGCAAAGATATTTTGCATATATCTGCTGTTTCCCCAACGATTTATGGCCATGGTTTAGAAAGCAAGGGAGAGAAGATGTTGGCATGAGTGATTTAGTACGACCAAGCTCAAGTCTATTGTTACACACAGGCTCTCAGGGCATAACGTGGGGCTCGCTTCCACTGCCTGCAATGTGTTGTGGAGGAGGAAAGAGGAAAAGTAAAACTCCATGAAAATATAAGTGTGAAGTTTGAAAAGAGTAGCAGGGCCACGGGCCCTCAATGGGAAAAGCAGGGGTAGTGCATCTGAATAATGTAAGATGCTTCAGGATGGGCAGAAAGAGGGAATAATAATCTGGTAATTAAAAAAAACAACCCAAAAAACAACTGTGCAGGTTATTTTTATTTTTAAGAGAGCTGGTAGTAATCCTAATTCCAACTAGGAATACCAGAGGGGTCAGCCTGGGAAGTGATGTGGGCAGTGAAAGGGGAGAGTGGCTCAGGTGATGGAGAGAACTTCCTTTGCAAGCAGTGAAGGTCTGCAAAACAATAATAACCCCTCATTTCACTGTGTTCATGCACTTGTTCTGGCTGTTCTGTGTGCTGCAAACGTTGCGTGGTGGGAGCCACAGATTTCAAAAGGAGTGAGGAATTCAGAGTGTGACTGCCCCTGAGGTGCCACCATCAAGTGCTTGCCTTGGAGCTGTCCTCTCCTAATCTTGTCTAGCTGGACAGGGATAATCACGAAGATGTGGGAGCAGATCCCATCATCTATCCAGGAAAACACCAGGCTGCAAGAGCACTGATTCTTTTGTGCTTAAATTTTAGCAAACTGGAGTCAATAGCAGCTGCTCTCCCCACAGGCTTGAGCTCACATGTAAATTTTGAATCAGAGAATCCCAGAGTGGTTTGGGCTGGAAGGGGCATTTAAGAAAACTCAGTTCCACTTCCCTGCCATGGGCAGGGGAACCTTCCACTACTCCACTTTGCTCCAAGCCTCGCCCAGCCTTGTCTGAGATACAAGCTGGTGAGGTTTTAGCTTGGAACCCGAAAAAGGGACAGGAGGATGAGCCAGGGAT
Source organism: Hirundo rustica (assembly GCF_015227805.2). Classification (NCBI taxonomy): domain Eukaryota; kingdom Metazoa; phylum Chordata; class Aves; order Passeriformes; family Hirundinidae; genus Hirundo; species Hirundo rustica. The sequence continues at coordinate 2,432,747 of NC_053463.1, forward strand.
GATGCTCAAGCGGTGTTAGACTGGTCTGAAGATGCACCATGAGAGAAGTGAAGAGCCACGAGGGCAGAGAGGCGGGCACAGGGGTGAGATGGAGGCAAAAGGGAGATGCAGAGATGAAAAGAGGCTAAAATTGAGGGTAAGGTTTAAAGTCAAAGGTTATAGTCACTGTTAGAGGCAGGAGGTTGAAGGCGATGGATACTGAGCTGTTTGGTGTTAACACCTCCCTCTCTCGAGCTCTCCTCACCCTTTTATGTTATTTTTTTCATGGTTCAGACTCTCAGACCCTTTTTCACACTCTTTTCACTGAGAACAGCCTTTCTCAGGCAAGCAGGGATGGGAATTACTTGGATTGCAGCACTCCAAGCCTGAAACAAGCAGAAAATGCAGCTCCACACCAGCTCCACCAGTGCTGCTCCAAGGGCCAAAGTTATTCCTACAAAACTACTGATGTTACACTTAGGGATGGATTTTGCCACTGTATTTGAGACTCTGTGCAAGCTGGACATTTTAAAAACAAGTAATAAAATGAATAATAATAATAATAATACTGCCTTCCACGTCTTGCTTGTGTAATCTGCCTGCAGAATGTCTGAGCCTTCTTCTCTCAATCTGGAGGTAGTTTTGGTTTCACATGGATTGTTTCTGACGGGCCACCTCCGTCAGCCACTATGTTTTGGAGCTGTAAAAATAAGAAAAATAATAATTTTTCTCCCCGAAAGCCAAATCAAACCACAGTGCAGATCTGACAGCTGTCCAGGCAACTGAAAACAATCCGTCATAAAATGCCTTTGAATCAACAAATAGAGAACCAAAGAAATATCAAGTGAGATTAATCACTGCCAATTGTTCCAAGATTTTATAACAAAGGGGCAGGAGGAGGAATTGGTCTTGTAGACTTTATACTCCCCCCCCCACTTTTTTTTTTCTTTTTTTTTTCAAAGGGCAACAGTTATCCAAGTCAGTAAAAATGAGGTAATTATATTGCAAAATTCTTTGGATGAGAATGAGACTTCGTCCTAAAATCTGAAGCTACATCTACCCACAGCAGAATATTGCTGGAAATCGGGTGAATAGCAGCTTGCATGTTTATTTTTCCTAGAAGAAAACAATTGACTCTTCAGAACTCGTTTGGAAGTGACTGAAAACAGATGGCAGTGGAGATGGTTTGCTACCCAGAAGCATCGGGGTGGTTGTGGATTCCAGGGGGCTCCTCTCGTGTTTGTCTGCCTTGGCCTCCAACAAATACAAACTGGATTGGGAAGCAGAAGGGGCGTTTCAGGAGCTCTCAGTCACTGGTCCCTCGCACCGAGAGAACGGGAGTGCAGCTTTGTTCTTCCCTCTGCTGGGATCATTAGTTAGTTTGGTGTGTGCTGGGGGCCAGGCAGAGCTGGCACCACATTCCCCAAGCCCTGAAAAATTGACATTTTTATTCTGTGCCAGGGGGACAGAGGTGTGCAGAGTTTCCAGACAGAAGCTTGATAAAGAGAAATCCCCTCAGTGGTGTTTGTGGGGTTGATCCTCCTGGTGACCCTCTAGCAGGGTTAATCTGTCCTGCAGCAGCTCCAGGTGATTGTGATTGTAGTTCAGGACTCCACGCATAAGGATTATAAAAAATTCTCCATTTTGTGGCAGAAGCTCTGAGTGGATCCCCCGGCGGTTTTGGGGATCCCCTGCGCCAATGGAGGGAAACCAGGAAGATGCTATGGAGGTTGGCTTTCTTTATCAGAATAAAGCTGGGCATTGAGTGTTTGAATAAAGCACCTTTTCCTCTGATGCTTTTTCAGTGTTAATACACCAAGAATTCGAACTCTCTTTCCAAGCCAACAAGTAAAGGCATTAAATGGCAATTATGCTCTTTCCTCTAGCCAGAACACCCAAACCAGGCTTACTATTTTCCTATTAGCCACTGAGAAGAGAGATATAATTACCCTTTTTCTAGATCCTATATATATCCTGTCCAAGACATGGATTTTCAATGTATTTTATTCATTAGTCTTCATAATTTCTGTCTCTGTGTGAGTTGCTGGCTGATTTTTACTGTTGTGTCCATAGCTTTGACAGAACCAGGTGTTGCTCCAATTAACTGAGGACACTCATGGAAATGCTTTGATTGATCCAGAAGAGTATTTAAGCAAATATTTAATGATTTCAGACTGTCTGGGTTAGCAGTGTCCTGTGTTTAAAAGTGAGCTCACAGATCCCTGCTTTGGTGGATCAGGTGCACAATTTCACAATGCTCTTTCATTTTTGGGTTGTTTTTTTTTTTTTTTTTTTTAATTTAAACAATGTTGCGGGGAGATTCCAGAGCAAATTCCCATTTTCAGGTGGCACCTGTAGCGTTGCAAACTGCCTGGGGTCTCAAGGTGGAGCTGTCCCTTTCTTGTCACCCGTTTCATCCTTGGTCTCGAAGATGAAGATGGCCCAGGTTGACTCCAGCGCTGCAGCCCCTGGGGCGGTTCAGGCTTTCAGGGTTTGCTGATACAAGGTTAATTAGTGTAAAGTTTGACCTCTTGCCCCACACTTTCTCCCTCTGAAGGCACAACTGAGCTCTTGTGCCTTTTTATTTACCTTGCATCTTATCTCCCTTTGTTCTCCTCTCCCCGGGAGCGCAGCTCTCTCTTCATGGCTTCAGGCTCTCTCCCTTTTTCCCTCTCTTGTTGTCACGCTGAGCCTCTGGAGCTCTTTTTGCTGAAGAAAAGCCAGAGTGAAAAGTCCCCACAGCCCAGCTCCCACATAATCTGATCTGAGCTTAATCCAATTCTCCTTGGCTGGGACTTTCATAGGATGGGCAGCCTCAGACTGGGAACCTGTGCTGGCGGCACGGTGACATTCTCTGCCTTCTTGTGTCACAGCTGGCTTGGTCCTGGCCAAGAAGGTGCTGTGGGTAAAGGTTTAGGAACTAAAAACCCATGGATGGCCTGTGGAGGAAGGACCCTGCATCAGTCTCCAGCAGAGGAAGAAGCTGGGACTGGGCAACTAAAATCAGTGCAACGTGTGACTTCAAGGGCACTGAGGGAGTGACTGATTCCTGTGCAAGTCGCTGGCCTTGGAGGTTTCTTCCCGGCTCCACTCTTGCTAGAACCATCTCTAAGAGTTACCCTGAGGTCCCTGAACGGTCTGGCTGCTTCTCCCTGCCCTCCTCGGAGGGGTGGAGGTATGTGGCTGTTGGTGGCATCAGCTGGAAGTGCTGATGGACTGCTTGGGTGGATTGATAGAAAAGCCTTTCTACGTTTTGATAAACCAGCTGCTGAAGCAGCTCTTGGCTACTGCCGTCCACATTTTCCCCCTCACACTCAGTGGCAAGGATGAGCAGAGCAGACAGACAAGGTTTTTATGGTGTGTGGAATGGGTCTGTCCCCACAGCCGTTAGCAAAACTCCTTCAGTGACTTTCAGCACTCCTTTTCCTTCCCCAGAGGGCTCTGAAGGACACTCCTCTCCACTGTGCCCATTTCAGGCTTTTGGGAATTTCGGTACTCCCAAAGGAGGGAGACGAGCTGGTATCAAGCTGCTGCTTCCTGATAGCGCCAGAAACCACAGGTTTTTTCCAAGACTTTCGACCTTCTAGAGAGCTCGGACGTGTGGTGATGGTGGGAACGTGTGTCCATAATGCAGTTGGGGCCCGTCTCTGAACAAAGAGTTCTTCAGGTGCTGGCTAATTTAGCACATGGCCAGAGCGCCTTGGATGTGAGGAGCATTTTACTCATGTTTACAAAGGCATGAAATAGTGTTCCTTGTGTTAATGGTCCATTTAATAAAGGCCTTCCAGCCAGGCCATTTCAAGGCATTAATTGAACTTCTTGGGTGCTTAAGGCCATTAACCTTTGATTGTAGCCCACACCAGAGGCAAACTAATCACCCCGAGCTCTCCCCAGGATTATCGCTTCAGCACAGCGCAGGAATGCGGTGCGCGGCGGATAAATCATTCACCACGATATCATCAGGGCTGCCGGGCTGCCATCTAACTCTAGTGGGGTACAGAATGTTACAAACCATGGCAATTAGCATTTGCAGGCACTGGGAAAGCTGCTTGAGTGATATACACGAGTTAAAAAAAAAAAAAAAAAAAAAAAAAATTTAAAAAAAAAAAAAGAAAAAAAGGGGGGGGGAGAACAAGAGAAGCAGGGAGCTGAATGTTGGCAGGGAACTGCGGCCTTCCCCCGGGCAGGTGCCTCACCTGTGTGGTAGTTTGCTCTTATCTCTGCTGATCTGGACCATCTGCCAGGTCTTTTCCATCCCTGTGCTGGAGGCAGGGTTTGTTTGTTCCATGATGATGCCTTATAACGGAGAGCGCCGTGCGCATATCCAGAAAATCTGAAAGGGTCCAGAAAAAACACTGGAGACAGTTTAGAGCTCTGCATTAGAAAGTTTATTTTCTCTTATGCTTTCCTTGCTGTCTGGGGTAGTTCTCTGGGGGATTTGAGTGTTTTTAGAAGTATTTTTTCAAGCTGCAAATCAAAGTTGGTTTGCTGGCTCATACCGAAGCTGACAGAGTCCTTCCTCCCGAGGTAAAACCCACCCTGGCTCTTTTGGGACATGTCTCAGGTGACAGTGTTGAAGATTTCCTGGCTGGTACTTTCTAGACTGCTGTAATGAGCTCTGGTCTGTGAGAACACCAAGAAAACGAATAAAAAGTTGCATTGACAACTCATTCTTCCCATGGAGTTAAACCAACCAAATAAAAAGACCCTCCCAAACTTTGTTTTCCCACTCTTGTTGGTCTCCTAATTGCTTTGCAAAGAGGGAAGCTTCCTCTCCTTGCCATCTGACTCCTCCGGGCACCCCCTTTTCCTTGGCTCTCCTGCTGGCTGAGTGCTGAGCTATCTGCTCATCTGAACCAGCAGGAGCTGTTCCGAGCTTCTCAGACCTCCAGCGGTGGTTGCATCCCAACCCAACTTTGGTCTTCCAGTGCTGAAAGCACAAGCAGAGACTATTCTGGGAAGGAAAGGGCTCTGCCTGCCCAAAGGCAGAGGCTGGGACAAGCCCTCAGCATCCATCCCTGCTGATTCCAAGAAGCAGCTCTGGACTGTTCTTGTGTGAAAAGCTGTCTCTGCTGCCCTGGGGCTGGCAGGGATCTGGAGGGGGCTGCACTTGTGGCAGCCCCAGTTGCCAGTCCCAGTCCCCAGCGAGAGGGGCTCTGGTCCCGAGGACAATAAGAGCAGGATGTTCTGTGTGTCCGTCTCAATGTGACCTCGGAGCAATGGGACTGCAGGGTGGAGTCCCCAAACCGTGGATCCAAAACCCTCCAGTGTGCTCATGAGCAAAATGAGGAGGAATGTGTAGCTACTGGCTTGCTACTAGGACACTGCAGTCCCTAAGTCTAGCCTAAAGTCATTGCCAGAGCAATGAAAGAGCAGGGATGAGTTTGAGGGAGTGCAAAAGAACATGAGCTCACCCTGGAGGTCTTAAGCTGCCAAGGTTTTCCTGAAAAGGGAGCCGACTCCATGCAGACAGAGCACAAGGACTCAAATGTCCCCAGTAGGAAAGTTTCTATTAAAAAACCCAAATCCAGACATGTGCTTTTTTATTAATGAGAAAATTCTTCTGTTGTTTATGAGATCAACCCTTTAAGGGGGGCGATGGGAGGAGGAGAAGAAAAGAAGCTGTTTGTTAGCAAAATGAAATCCAGACAAATATTTATAGCTACTTTCAAGTGGCTTGTTCTGACATGAGTCGACTATCCTTAATACCTTCCCTTTAGCACCATTAAGCATCTCACTGGCACTCAGAACAAATTTATGAATGTCTTATAAAAGTCAACAAGCCGCAGGAAAAAAATAAATAAAAAAGAGCCTTATGCAAACAGTGCCTCATTGCAAGAACTCAAACAAAGAAGGTCACATTCATCATTTGCTCCTGGAGAGGGAAAGCCAAGAAGACGGATGGATGATGACACAAGACCTGGCTGAGTTTAAATCCCCACCTCACAGGAGTTTCTGTAGGTGCTGCCAGGGTGGCCACACTCTTTGCAGGCTGCTCTCCTGCCACATCTCACACGTTCCAGCACTCGCTGCTCTCCACCTGAGCTTTCCTGTGGCCGCCAGAGTCTGACCTGCAAAGGCACTTGAGGAGCTGAATTCCTGTCCAGAGGAGTGTGCTGGGCAATGGGCTTAATAAAATTCACAACTTCTATTGATGGAGCCTGTCCCTCAAACAGAGGGAAGGATATCAGCATGGGGGACTGAGGGTAAAGCAGGTGGTCAAACGTGATTTAGTGTGACCTAAAGGAGGTTTCCTACTGGATTAGGATATGATGTTCATTTTCTCAGCAGATTTTAAGAGTTGATGCAAAAAAAAGTTTTGGTAGTTGTAGGTGCTGGTTCCCCATTTATTCAAGCACTACACAAAATGGCAATTTATTATTAGGAGCTTGATGCAGTTAATGAGGTTTTTTTGATCAGTTCTAGAAAGCTCTGAAGGCAGGAGGGATTCTTTCAGTGGTGTGGTGAAAAAGGGAGGACACCTGCACGGTGATCCCTAGGGGTTAAAGCTGGGCTGGGCAGGGGCTGTGGGAGGAACAAGGTTCAGTTCAGAGCATTCCCAGTCATCCACTGCACTGGGGAGACTTTTGGGACTGGGTTCAGGAATGGGGCATGGGGGTAAACCTGGCTTTAGGGAAATGTTAAACCAGTGAAGAGATGGGGATTGTGGAAGGAATATGGCTTGGAGGATAAGAGTTTAGTCTGCACAGAGGATTGATAATCCTGGGTTAAACCTGACACTGGAGGGTTTTTGTGTACATAGCCAGAGTTTTGGCAAAACAGTCATTCCAACAAAAAAACTCCTTTCTTGTGGCACTTCTGTCATTTCTGATGAATCCCTGAATTGTTTTTCAGCTCTCAAAGCTGCACTCTATTTTCCCTTCCCCTAGCCTCGGGAAATCTGATCAGATTTAGAACAGAGGGGGTTTGTATTTTTTTTTTTCTTTTTTCTTTTTTCCTCTCACCACAATGGGGAAGCGCATGGGTGCACACAGGTGCCACCCTGGCACAAGACCAGCAAACACAGAGCTGCACTTCCCTGAAATCAGAGTCAGGTCCCACCAGGTGATCAGTGCTACAGGAGGGAGCTCATCCCTTTAGCCCCCAGAGCCGTGAAATTCCTTGAATTCCGGATAAATGCAGATCACAGCGTGCACTGAATGACTCCTGCTCTTGCTCTCCCGTCCTTGCTGTCGTGCAGGGGATGCTGAGAAGCACTGCTCCTAAATACAGATTGGAAAGTCGCTGTTCCTTGATAGGATTAATGCTGCCTCCAAGTCAAAAACCTCAGCGGGAGCAGGGCACAAGTTGCTTGTGTCTGTTCTGGTTTATGCAGGGGGATAACCCAGTGCAAAGGAAGCTGCTGCAGGACATTTGTCATTTTTACCTGTTAGCTCATTTTCCAGCTGAACTGGAAGGTCTCTGCCCGTGAGAGAGCCTGCAAGTTCATGGGAAGGGGAGTGGGAAAAGCAACCCACAAACTTTTCATCATTCACACAGGAAAGAGCTAAAGGAACAAAAATTAGAAAGAGCTAAAGGAACAAAAATTAATCAAGCGAAGGAGGATGAAAGAGCCTCATGGTTTTGCACAGGTCTTTTTAGGGTTAAAGCCTGCCTGCTGCAGAGGTAGACTTTCTCCTGCTCTGAAACCATGCAGAAGTTAAACAGCACAAGATTATTTGCTGCTGTAAATTGTTATCCAGAACCCCAGTGCTGGTGGCTGCCTGGGCTTTATCTCTCATGCGTGTCTTTTCCCTCAATATCTAAGGTTTATTTAATTTTCCGCTTTATGGCATGACACAAACAGATAACAAAGCCCTCAGTAATTTCTTCAGCCACTTGTTTTCTCTCAAACATTTTGTCTTGCTAAATTATTGAGTCAGCTGGAATGACCTTGATGTAGACAAATACTTTTGGACTCGTGTGAGGATCAAAGAGAGAAGAATGTGAAACGGAGGCTGGAATCTGGAAATGATCCACGGGAGGTTGGCATCAGTCTTACATCTTTTTTTCATTCATTTTTTTGTGATATGGACCCCATTAAAAGAGTAAAATTGCCCTGTCCAAAAGTGAGGAAAAGCGACTTTCAGGCAATGGTTGCAACACTGGCATTTATGAAAATGAATCTGTTTTGTTTCCTTGCTTTAGCATGATCATCATCAATATAAATCATAGATGATGTGGAGTAAAGCGTCTCTTGTTTTCTGATGACTCTTCTGCTTGGATTTTATGACTGGACTGGAATTTTAGCTGGAAAAAAAAGTAGCAGTTAGCACTTAACTGCAGGTCAAGGTCTTGGAGAAAGTGTGATTTTTCTGTAGGAATTCTCTCTGATTCCTTTAAGAAATGAAGAAAGTGGGAATTCAACATAACTAGGCTGCGTTTACGGCTTTTAATTTTTTTTCTTTTACTATTACCAACTTCAAAACTAATGCATCAGCTGTTTGCCATTTCTGAAGGAAGAAGCCAACACTGAATTTAACAGTGAAGTTAGAACTTTGCTGCACTGCTCAGGAGAAATGAGGGGTGAGCTGTGCTGGCAGGAGCAGTTCTGCTTCACAGTTTTTCTGACTGCTGGCGCTGGAATTGAGGGGAGGCTTTGTCATCTATTAAAACTGACATTTAGCTTCGCTTAAGGTGACTTAAAAGTCTAAAAACAAATGCTCTGGAAATTTCATGTGCTGCCGTGTGAGCTGCAGAGAAATAGAAGCCCTTTTCAGAAGCAGCCTCTGATTTTTGTGAAGCTGCCCTTTGAAACGCTTGATCTCAAGTCCTTGAGCTGAGCTTGGGAGCATCTGCAGCTTTCCTTGGCTTTAGCTGGATAAGAAATGTGATTATCTGTGGAAACCAGACCTGCTTTGTCCCTTAGGTTGGACATTCAGGATGAGAAGAAACATTTCAGCACCTGCCTGACACACTTGCTCGTGTTATGGGGGCCCTCAGAGCTGAAATAACCCAAATTCCCAGGTCTCATTTTTTTTTCTTGGAGCCTGCTCTTCCCTGTTGGTGGGTGGGAGGAACAAAAGGTTCTCTGGGGTCAAGGACAAGAGTGGATTTCTCTTTAAAATGTTCCCCATATCCCCCTTGAAGCTGAAATTAATGAAATCCCCACTGTAGCTGTCACATCTCCTTTACAGGTTTGTCAGGTTTCTAGTGAGTAAAACATTAAATATCTAAAAAGTTGATTTTCCAGGCTTTTAGTGGCATTAAACAGTAGATAGGTTTTTAATGGAAGCCTGATTCTCCAGTAGCTGTAAGTTCCTAACAGTAACAAACAAACAAACAAAAACCTGACCTTTTTTTTTTTTCTTTCCCAGACACACAATTTTTAAAATACTAACAGGGTTTTAAAGTTTTTATTTGTACTAGTAATCACTTTTCCAGCTGTTGAGCTGATCAATACTTTCATTTTTCTTCGCTCCCAGCCCATCAGACATTTTTAGTTTTTAACAAGAAAGAAGCTGCCTTGGCTTCTCGGTTTTATTCCTAAAAATATATTTCTGAGTGCAATTAAAGGAGTCCTGTCACCAGTTCCTGGATTTCACAGAAGTCCTCTCTGATACTGCAGGGCAACGTTTTGCAGGCATAAATACGGGAAAGAGACTGCTGCCATTGTGACACAGCACCGAAATACTTCATATTTATTTGTACATGCCAGCCCAGTTCTGACATCAGTGGCACCAGTGTAGATCTAAATCTTCTTGGGACATTGCAGTCCTGCTCTGTGGCGTAACACTGGGACAGAAAAACTCCCAGTAACTTTCCACTCGCCTCATGGAGACCCTCTGCTCACAAAAAAAACCAACAAAACAACCAAACCCAAAACCTGTTCCTTGGAAAAATGGGGGTTTTTTTATTGTTTCTTTTGCTTTTGTTGGGACAGGTGATGCCAGTGGCTTGGGTGGAGCTCAGAGTGTGGGGAAATGACATTCCCAGGACTCTCCAACTGGTGTTAGGCTCACTGCAAAGGAAGCTCCGCTCTCCGTACCTTTTGAGGGGTACAGGCTCGGACAGGGAAGATTCCTGAGCATCCTTTCCTGGGGCTGGAGCGTGGGGAAAAACCTGGAGAGCGGCCAGGACGGTGGTGCAGAGGAAATGAGCGCTGCCCGTGCTCCCAGAGCGCCAGCTGCTTTTGGGGCTGAGCTGGATGTGCCCTCTGGAGCGGGCACGGAGCCCCTGGCGCTGCCAGAGGGCTGCGAGGGGAGGTGGACAAGGGAGGGAGGACTCGAGGCGGTGGCTGAGCACAGACATCGCCTCGTGTCCTCTCCCGCTCCCGCGGCTCTGGCGCTCCTGCCCCGCCTAGGGACATCGGACAGATGTGTCCAGATGTGTTGTACCAAACACCCAGCCAAGAGCATCGATCCCATCCCTCGTGAGGGCATCAGCCATGGCTTCCAAGGGGCAGCTGAGGAAAGCAGGGTCTGCACCACTGCTGGTAATTTTGGTCCTCTCTGGTTTATAAAAGGAGGTGCAGCAGGGAAGTTGCACAATCTGGGAACCCGAATGGAAAATGAAGAGGATTCACAGAAATCAGATAGTTCTCCTGAGGGAAAAAATAAACTCCCAAGGAAGTGAGTGGCTGGGTATTTTGAGCACAGGGGTTACCAGCAAATGAGCATCTCCCGGGCCTGGCTGTGTGTGGCCCTTTGCTCTGCTGTGCAGCTCAGGGTGTAGAACACCTATCACTCATGGCCAGGTGGGGTTGTGGGGTGGAACAACGTGCCTTTGTCCCTCCCCCGAGTGAAGCTGGGTTTGGTGGGCTGTGCTGATGGTTCCTGCCTTGATTTCAGCATTTTTTTCAGCATTTCAGCTGGCTCCTGCCAGCACAGCTCACCCCTCATTTCTCCTGAGCAGTGCAGCAAAGTTCTGACCTTACTGTTAAATGCAGTTTTGGCTTCTTCCTTTAGAAATGGCAAACAGCTGATCCGTTTGTTTCAAAGCTGTAAAATAGTAAAAAAAAAAATAGAAGTCATAAATAGTCTTTTATCTGGTGTGAGGGGATGAAGCAAAGCACAGCCAAGTGACACCAGCCCCAGTGCCACCCAGTCCCGCCTGCTGCTCCTCAGCTCCCGGTTATTGCAGAGCAGGTTTAAAAATAATTTGACTTTCACTGCTCTGTGTCTGGGTTACCTTTGTCTTTCCACCTCCACTGAGCTGGCAGTGGGCTCCTGGGCAGCATTCCCACATTCCTCAGAGGAGGCTGATCTTCACACCTGCTGATGTGAAACACCTTGGGACCAGGTTCTGCAGATTCTCCCTGTCCCCTAAAGGCTGGTGTGGGATGAGATCCTGCTCTCCTTTGTTTAGCTGTTCTAAAGACTGGGCCTTTTGCTTGGACTCGTGCCCAAGCATTTTTACAAGTCCAGACTTTCACTCTGCCCTTGAGAGCTGCTGGGGTTCTTTCTCAGGATTTCGTTTATGTGTGTCTCTCCCTGGCCTGGTTTTTAGGGGAGAGAGATGCACAGAAAAAGTGCTAAATGATCTTGATATATATTAAAATTAGTTATTATTTGTAAATGAAAAATCAGGCTCTCACTTTGGCCTAATGTCCATCAACTTCCAAATGTCATTTCAGGAGGGAATGTGTTACTATTTATTCCTGAACAGATTTTTGTCGTCTTCCCCTTTTACCTTAAATGCCAGGATTGGAACATTTTATATTTCACAGTTGGAAAGAGAATCTGTTGTGTCCAGAATCCTCTTGAGGAGTGACATAACCAGGTAATAGACACAGTTATCTGTAGAATTGCACTGCACAGACAGCTTCAAAACTGACAAAATTATTACCACCACACTATATTTGTACTCCATGTATCACTTGCAAAATGCAGTTTATTCCCATCTGAGACGGAATTCAGCTGATTTGTTTTCTATGTTGGTGTCATAAATTGGGGTGTCCTTTGAACTTGAGGCTTGCAGGTGAAGGATAAGCACAGGAATAATTTGGATCCTGGTTTTGTAGACTCATTCCAGCACCTTTTCACCCCTGAACCCAAATGGAAACTTCACAGGAAGATAATAAGCAACAAAAGTTTTTCTCAGATTTATTTTTTTAATGTTTAGGGCCTACTCAAGGCACAAATATTGGGTGAATTATGCTTCTGACAAGTCCCCAAAATGTAGCAAAAGCAGTTCATATGGAAGCTAAGGTTTCCATAATTAAACTTAGATTTCCATAATTAAAACCATTTACTGTGTATTTCCCAATGTCAGAAATGGAAGGATGAGTGAAAACATGGACAAAGGATGCACATTACTCCTGCTTTAAACATCTGGACAAATTAAATTAGTTTGAGCCCTGTCTCTTTCCTTACCTCTGCCTGCTTTTCTGCTGTGCTGGTCCTCGTGGCGATGGAGCAATTCCAGCCACGTGCCCATCACTTTTCCTGCTAACTCTGCCTATTTAAGATCCTGGTGCTGAGGATTTGGCTGCTGGGGAATATCAGTTTAATGGGTTCCGACAGCTTTCTCAAAACGAGGACATTGTCCGCACCACCAGTGGAACTGGGCAGAACTGGTCACGGTGGTTTCTGGAGAAAGGAGTTTCCTCGGTTTCTCCAACAGTTTGCTCGGTTTGCCTGCGTGAAGTTTCCTAAACCCTCACAGCGACCACGGCTTGGAGAATTCAAGCTGAGTTTTTGCAGGGAACTGCAATCTTTAGTGCTCGAGTCCGTGGGAAGGAAAGGAACACAGACAGAGCTGTGCTGTGTCATCCCAGCAGAATTCCTGCAGCTCGGGTCTGATCTGGGTCGCAGCACCCGTGTGAGGAGAAATCCATGTCACAGCAAGAATACAGGGATATTTCCCTTGACCGTGCCTTCCCAGTCTGCAGCTGAGGAACTTTTTGAACCAGAGATTTGTTCCTCTTTTTCCCTCTGAGATCAGTGGCAGCTGTGGGCACTCAATAATGTCTGAAGCCCAGACTACTATATTTAAGTGCCTAAATATAGCCATGGAGGCCTAGGAGCCCATGGGTACCATTGAAGTGGACTGGAAACTTCCCATTTGCCTTTCTGGGGATTGGATCAGGCCCTATTTCAGGTAACCAGCTTGAAAAAAAAAAAGAAGAAGAAGGAAAAAAAAAAAAGAAGTAAAATTGGATTAAGCGGCTTGTGCAAGATGGTTGAACAAATGGGACAAATGGCTGGCAAGGCTCAGCAGCTCTGGATGCCATTCCTGTGCTCCCACTGCCAAATTAAATCCGCTCTTGTGCAGAAAGAGCTCGTGCTGGTGAGCCTGTTGTAGAGGTGGAAAGGCATCTTAATTGCATCTTCTCAGGGAGCAGAGCTGCAGGGGTGTTCCGTGCTGCTCTTTGCAGCGGGGTCTGGAGAGCAGGAGCTCGCGGGATGCCGCAGCCTGACCTCTGCCTGGTCAAAAAAGGGATAGAGACACAACCTCCACCTGTTGGTCCAGGAAGGATTCGCTGTTTTCAGTGCTTCTGCTCCTCCTGAGGTGCACACGTGTGTCTGGTTACAGAATTTAGCACCTCTGTTTGAAACCCCGGCATTTAGAGAGGGGGAATCAAAAGGTGTAATTTGGGGATTTCTCCTGTTCGGGCTACAGCTCCTGAAGTGGTGGCAGGGAGAAGAGCCAGCCTGGCAGGGAGCTGTGCCCCAAGCATGTGCCAAGGCCAGATCCCTCTCCCTTTGAAGGCAGGGAGAGTTAAACCATTGACTTCACTGCAGTGGGGTTAAGCCTGTAAGTAGTTCCTAACACTTGCATATTATTAGTTGCTCTCGTGGCCAGATCTAAGCATGCTTGATCTCTGGAGGAATTTGACTTTGCATACAGCCAGACATTCCTCATTTCTCATTAGCTGGGTAAACACATGTGCAGAGAAGTTGGGTTTGTCGTCTCAACACAGTTGCTTCTTCCTGCGAGGGTGATGAATGGCCTTGTGGAGACTGTGTGAAACACAACATTTCTGGAAAGAAATCCAGAGTTTGCCTCACAATGAGCTGCGGCTGTGACAGCTGAGCAGGCCAGGCGTAGGTTGAAGGCTTTTGTGATGTGGGGCCTTTGGCATGTGCTCTGCGTGCCACAGAAGATAAGGACAGCAAGTGGGGGGTCCAACAGCTGGGATGGGAATCCAGGGGAATGGCAGGGAGCTGGCATCCCATGGCTGTAGCAAAGGGCACGGGACAGGCTTTGGAATACTGTCCGTAATTCTGGTTGCCTTTTTGCTGTATTAATAGCACAGAGCTATAGGGTGGTTTGTGTTGGAAGGGACCTTGAATTTCACCCAGTTCCACCCCCTCCCATGGGCAGGGACACCTTCCACTAGAGCAGGGTGCTCCAAGCCCTGTCCAGCCTGGCCTTGAACATTTTCAGGCAACGTGTTCACCCTCACAGGGAACAGTTTTTTACTAATATTTAACCTGTTGTTCCCCTCTGTCGGTGTGAACCCATTCCCCTTGTCCTGTCATGCCAGTTCCTGATGAAGTTCCCACTCCCGCTTCCTTGTAGCCCCTTCAGGCACTGGAAGGGGCTGTGAGGCCTCAACACAACCTTCTCCAGGGTGAACCAGCCCCAGCTTTCTCAACTCCATCTCTTGCTTTTCTTCATCTTCTACTCCCCAGTCCAATTTTACGCTCGTCCTTCCACAATCGCGCACCAAGAGACTTCCCTAAGGATTTCTCAGGAGCAAAAGCAACCAGCAGGTGCACTGGCACCTCACTCAAGTGAGTGGGCTGCAGTGGCAGTGCTGGAGGAGCAGCCAGAAGCTGTGGCTGGTTCCACACCCAAGGAGACCCTCAGGGTCTGAGGTGCCTGGGCTCTCCCTCCCTCTGCCACCACGGGAATGATCACAAGCCCTTGGGACTGGGTGATCCAGCTGCTCCTGAGGTGGGAGATGGCCCAGTGCACTGGAACAGCTGTGACAGGACAGGGACTTGGCTTGGATAAGACTGGAAACCTTCTTAGCACTGCTGTGAGAGCTTTGAGTTGGGTTTTATTCCTTATTAAGTGCCTGTTTTGATCCTCATTTCAACACGGCCAAGCTGCTGTGTCTTGATGCTGTGCCCTGGGAAGGCAGAGCTGGAACAGAGACTGGACAGAGCTGGAGAATAAAGTAGGTATTTATTAAAAGGCCTCTAGGACACACCTTGGGCAGGACAAGAGCCTGGGCAGGGCTACACCCAAGGTGGACCCAAAATGGTCACAAAATGGACAAACAGTCATGTTGTCTCACACTTTTACAAGTTTCGGTCCATTTGCACATTGGGGTTTAATTGCCCAATTCCAGCTCCAGGCTGTGAGGTCCCATCCTTGTTCCTCCCTCCAGCCACCCTTGTTTGTGCTTTTGGGGCTGAAAGTTGTCCTTGGTGTGCAGCAGGAACAGGATTTGTTTTGTGTCTCTGCTGTGTGCAGAGAGGTCACTAACACTGAATATGAGGCTCAGAACTACGCACCTAGGCAGCACAGAATCTGGAAAACGTGAAAGCTGAAACTTAATGCATCAGTCTCAGTCCATGCCATGCACTTGTGGTTCGTGGTGCTCTCCTAAGAGCCGAATGAGCTGCATCCTGCCTGATATCTCTGGGCAAATTCCACGCAGAAGGCATTGGGCAGCCACACCCAGGGCCAGAATTTGCTCGAAAACACCAGGGGTTGGTTTTCCCCCCCCGCAATGCTCTGCATGCAAATTGAAAACACAAAGCAATCCATTTTAATCTGCAGTTTCCCAGAACAAGGGTTTGGACCTGGATGTGTGGGCACGAAATGAGTCTAAAATTAGACTTACCTAACCTTCAATTAAGCTCGATATCTAAGCATCCGTGGGAATGATCCCCAGGCCTGGAGTTATTGCCTGCTGAGAGCTGGGCTGTTTCCCTGTCTGAGGGTAGTGCTGTATTGTTCTCTTAAGGGCTGTGTGAGTCACATCTTATATGAGTTGTTTTATCACTGTAATTAGTCTACATATTGAGGGGAAAAAAAAAAAATAAAATAAAAGAAGGGTACACAAAAGGATAAAGGCAAAACACATTAGGAGCCCCTGTAAAATCGTGAAGTTCTCCATATGATATTTTTAATTGAGGAATAAAACATTTCTAACTTCTTTCATTTAGGCTTCCACAGAAATATCTCTCCCATATGTCAGTGGTGTAATCTACATAATGAACAAAACTTCACAGATGGACTGGCTGATGCAAGGGACACCCTTTAATATTCACAATTACCGAGCTTTTGCTTCCTATGTTGCATAACTTTAGAAGAGTGCTGTAGTTCAGGGAGGTGAGAATTTCTTCCAGAATAATCAGTGGCACAAAGTAGCTGGAGGAAAAGGCAGACATTAAAAAGAGAGGCCCCCAACCAAAACCCTTTTTAGAAGGTGTGGGCCCTTTTAAAAGCAAATAAACAAACAAACCCCACTCTGATTTCATGCTTTACTTTATGACCAATGTCCTCAAGGTAATGGCTTTTTTCTCCCCACAGTTTATGCAATGATACAGCTCTTCTCACTGCCTTGGGACTTGTTTGTGCCCTTGGCTTCTGAAGTTTTTAAAACTTGTTTTAGGTTTTATTACAAATGCTTTTTTTAAACTAAAGGCCTTTTAGGAATGCAGGAAAATATTTGTTTTGAAGTCCAGCTTTCACCTTCGTTGCTTTCCTTGGCCAGGACTCACCACTTATTCAAATTCACAAAGTTCTAGGACTTCAGATTTTATTTC
The DNA here is from genome assembly GCF_015227805.2 of Hirundo rustica. Taxonomy (NCBI): domain Eukaryota; kingdom Metazoa; phylum Chordata; class Aves; order Passeriformes; family Hirundinidae; genus Hirundo; species Hirundo rustica. Next base: position 2,449,396 of record NC_053463.1, read on the forward strand.
CGTAACCCTACTTGGTAGGTTAGAGATCAAATCCCTTCTGGATCCTCTCTCTGTCTTTCTCCAAAGATGCTTGGTGGTGACGTGGTTTTAAGCTCTGGTTCAATCTCCTCTCCCAGTTATTGCTGGAGCAGAGAGGTAAAGTCAGGAAGGTTGAATTTGCTATGACCGTGTGTCCAGGACTTGGAAAAGCTTTGTGGAAAACAAAAGTCTAGTTTGTATGAAAGAGGACATTTTCTTTTGCTGTTTTATTGAGATGTGTCATCCCAGCCAAGAACCTGGAAGACATTAAAGGCGATGTGATTGTCACAAACATTGAGGGTTTCATTTTATATATATATATATATATATATATTTTTTTTTTTTTTTTTTTTTTTTTTAAATGAACCAGCTACCCTTTCAGAGAGTCTGAGGTGGAACAAGGAGCCCACAAGGAGCTACGAAGGTGACATTTTGGTTGTCCAGGAACAACAGTAACATGCAAGAGCTCTCAGTTCTACGTGTGTGGGGAGAGTATAAAATTTTATGAAGTGATGGTTTCCAATATAACGAAAGATATCTCACTCTTGGCGTGAAACTCAGACATCCACCCATCCAAAGCCTTTGCCTGAGGCCTCCCCAAACTCACACTCTCCTCCTTTGTTCCCCAGAGCTGCCTGATTCCCAGGTCTTCAGCATTTATTCTGTCCCCAGGGTACGTCCAGCTGAAGGTGTGGTTGTGTCCCTGTAGCAGCAGAGCTGTGACAGCACTGGCAGCTGTTTGGTGGCCAAATATATTTGCAATATTTGCATGGAGAACGTGTTCTCCCTTCCCTAAGGGCTGTACCTGTCCTCAGGGAAAGGAGTTTTTTTCTTGATTCAGATCAGCATCAGGCTGAAGACTCTTGTGAGAGCTCCTCATCCGTCTTTCCTCAGACGGATTTCAGGTGCTGCACGTGATCACCTCTCCCCTCCTGCCCTGCTTGCCTGGGACTGTGACCTCTGAGTGCCTCTCTCTCTATTTCAGGCGTATGGTCCTGGTATTTTTTGGCCCGGAGCCTGCAGCCTCTGCTTTGCTGGCTGGAACAGCTTCCCAGAGACTCGCAGGCAGCTGGGGGTTCAGCTGGGAATCGAGTCCCTGCTCCTTGAATCCCACTGAAATTCGCAGCCTGCTGCTGCTTCTCTCTTCTAGAGGAGCTCCCAGAACACCAACATTCTGCTGAAGCTGTAGCTGGAACCCTGGTGAGACGCATCCATTTGTTTCTGGTCTTATTAAGGAGGGTCACCTTTGGGAGTGATGCCTGTCCTCAGCTTCCAGGGTTGCACCTGCCTGGTCCCCTCTATTTTGAAGTAAATTTGAAGCCAAATCGTGGCCTCAGAATAACTGTGTCTATCTATCAATCCATTCTTGAGCTTGGATAAATATCTCATCGCTGTCAAACGCAATCACGTGCTTCCAGCAGCGTTCGTGCTTCGATCAATTTGAGTTTTCCTTGGGGAAGGGAAGAAAGTGGTCCCATCTCAGATAATCCATGGCAGAAGGAGGGAAGTGAGCTCCTGATTTATTGTTATTGGCTGGGTGTAACATGATGCAACTGCTGCACAATAGAAAATGTGGTTGCATTTGTAGACTGAATGGTTCCGAGCTGAATTTCCATTCAGATTTGGCCTTTCCTGCTCATTCATCACTGGTACAGAGGCCATAACTTCCTTCAGCATATTTTAATTCCAGGGTAGCAACTGGTTTGCTAAGGGAGGTTGATCTTTGGGATTTTACTGACCTTTCTGGGCTCACTAATGCATAATAAAAACTCAATATCCAAATAATATAAATCAACTGAAACTTGTTAAAGAATACACATAATGTTGTTGTTTTTTCCTTGACTGGATGAGTGTGTAGCATTCTCAAAGTTAACAGGGATCTTCCATCTGAGGACTGAGACTCCACTTGTTCTCTTTTTCAAACCTCCCTCGGAATAAAGCATGTTTTTTTCTTGTGTTTAAATGAAGTTTCCTGTATTTCACTGTGTCCATTGCCCCTTGTGCATTCCCTGGATAACACTGGGAAGATCCTGACTTTGTCTTCTTTTCTCTCCCTGTCAGGTATTTCTCCACTAAGCTGTATTCCTGCAGTTATGCAATTTCCTGAAGCCTTCGCTGTTCATTTAAAAATAGGATTTTTGCTCCCTCAGTCAGAGGGCCGTTTAGCATTTCCCCTCTGGGCACAGGAACCAGGAGGAATATGGCATTTGGATTAGAGATGATCTCCAGCCCTGTGCTCTCCCCTGCAGGATGCTGCTTCCCCCTCTCCTCTACACGGAGAAAAGCACACCTATGGCACCCTGGTGTTATCACACCAGAATATTTACCGAATGGCTTTTGTTCCCCTTGGACACGTGTCCCCAGTCCTTGGCACCAGGGGATGTCACCTGGGAGCTCGTGCTGAGACTTTGTCTCACCCACCCCTCCTTTTTGTCTCACCCACCTTTTCTGCCTTATTATAACTCAGCGAGGGACAGAGCAAATGTTGGCTTCCCTGGCTGCTTAGTGCAGTGGCAACTCTTAAAAAAAAAAAAAAAAAAAAAAAAAAAAAAAAAATAGAGGTGAAAAAAAAAAAAAATTAGTCCTAATTAAGGAGTTGTCCTCATGATTTGTGGTTTTGTATACTGGCAAGCAGGCCAAGGCTGTCTGATTTCATTTCTGTAAAAGAATGTAACTCCAGCTCCTTGCCAGTTTATACCATTCCCCATGCCGGGCAGTAGATAATTTCTCATGGTCCCAAAGCTTTCAACAATACTCTATTATGTTTCATGACTCATAAATGGGCTGGTGCCCATGGAAAGCCATGTGGCTCTGTGCAGGCAGCACAGCTCCCTGCAGTAGGTTTGAACTGATTTCATAGCCTCCAGACCTAGCATGGTTTATTATTTTTATGACTTGCTCACTGTTCTCATTGTTGCTGAGACCATATTGCATCAGGGATAAAATTCAAGGCCCTGATGCATTTCTGTGCGGAATGAAAAGCACAATTTGCGGAGCTGCCATTGGAGGCAGAAGAAAACAAGACCAAACAACGGGCTGAACTCAAATCAGATCTAACAGCTCCTTGAGATAAGCAGCTCCCATGAACTGCAGGCAGCTGATAGGTTCGATATTATCTTCACTGACAGAGCTGTGGGGATTATTTTTGGCTCACCTGTGCGCTCAGGGCTCTGCTGATGGATGTTGCCCACCTTCACTCCTTTAAATCAGAATAAACCCAAGGGGTTGGAAAAATAAGATAAATAATCCTGAGCCTGCTCCTGCAACAGAGCTGAATCAAAGCAGCCAACTGTGACTTGCAGAATTCCTTGCTGCTCTCAGCCTGCCGAGTGTGTGCAAACACAAGCGAAGCCGCAGCCCAGCCCTGCACACCTGAGGAAACGTTGGGAGATTTTAGCGGCGTGCTTCTCCTGCTTTTATTAAAAAAAAAAACCAAAAAAACCCAAAAAAAACCTGCTGGCTGGCTTGTGTCCTCAGGATTTTTTAATCCCATTGTGATTTCCTGGGGTTTTGATTCGGCTGGCGTGATCTCAGCAGCCTTGTGATATGGGGAGGGCTGGGGTGGAAGGGGAGCCAAGAGGGGATCAGTGCAGGAGCCTTCAATGGAGCGGTTTTGTCTGCTGTTGTAAAGCTGTTTTGAAATACTCAGATAACTTATTGAAACTGCTGCCAGGTACTCTTGCAAGCATATGACTGTGGAAATAGCTGCTTGAGTAATAAGAACAATAGAATTCGGAAAAAAATATATGATTTATATTATTATTAAAAAAAAAAAAAAAGGCTTGGGTAATAAAAACAAACAAGTCAGTATTGCTTTATTTGCCTAGTTGGATCTGTTTTCAGATTCTTATATTCCAGGCTAAGACAACATTTAGGTTGCAATAATACAGGCTGAGGGGTTATTTATTTTTTTTAAAATATAATAATCCCTTTCCTTCGCATATTTGTTCAGCTTCTTGTGGAACCATTTATTCAGCCTTCGATATTTGAATTTTTAAAAATTTGCTCTCAGATTTAGCCTCAAAAGAACATGCCACAAATCATTTTAAAATGCACCTTCTCATTGCAGTCGCTCCTTGTTACATAATTTCCCATTTGCTATTTCTTTCTTTTCATTTAGCCGGTTAGGGAGTTTTTTGTTGTTTTTTTTTTTTTTTTTTAATGTACATATTTACTTGAGAGGGCTGAATATATTTGGTCTGGTGAAAGAAAAGTATGTTCCATAAACAGATCTGTTCCTTCAGCAGAGCTTCATCTGTTTAGCAATTTTTTTTTTTTTTTTTTTTTTTTTAAATTATTTTTTTGGAAGGAGCCTCAGCAGTAACATTGGGAACGGGCTGCTTGAAACAATCGCCGGGCATTTGTACAGAGAGCAGGGGCTGGAGCCGGGGAGCTTCGAGAGGCAGAGCGTGTGCGGATCTGCTGGGATGCCTAATGATTCATTTCGTGCGCCGGGCTTAATGATTCTAACGAGCAGATGTGGTAATCCTGCTGCCACCCTCAGCACCTCCCTCACCCCTTTCCCCCCTTCTCTATTCCCAAGCAAATAAAAATTAAAAAAAAAACCAAAAAAACCCGCAGCAGCAGGCAGGATCCGAGCCGGGCTTAGGCAGGCTCGGCTGGCAGCAGGGCCGTGCGTTCAGCACCCTGGGCAAGATGCGGAGCCCAGGTGGGATCCAGCTTTCCCACAGCCTGGCCCACGCTTGTGGCTCCCATGGATTTCCCACGAGCTCCGAGAGGGAAAATTCCCCTCCGTGGACGCGGGGATTGCGAAGGGAGGATGCGGTGCCCGGCTGTAATTAAAAATGCCGTCCTGTTAGTCCGTGTAGCTGGAGCCAAAGGCTCCGTGCTCTGATGCTGAGGGAGGCAGGAGCAGTAATTAATTAGCTGGATGAGCTTTTCCATTGCGCAGAGCCCGGTCCCATGACCCAAGACAGCTTTCATTGCGAGGCAAAGGGAAGATTTATTTATTAAAGCTTAAGGCAAAGGTACGCTGAGATAGGTAAAAGTTTTGGAAACAACCTAAAATCCTTGTAGCGCAGAGCAGCCCGGGGAGCTGTTTACCCAATTTTCATGCAGAATGCCCTCCTTCCATCCCACCTCTGACCAACTCCAGACAGCCACCTGCCTAGACATGCTCCTTGGGGATTTTCCCCTCAATTCAAATGCAAATGCTATGCTGATCACTTGCTCCGGAGGTTGGAAGCTGCTCTGGAGCGCTCACATGAATGTTTTCCCCAGCAGCAGAGGCAATTTAGTTTTGCCCCCACGTTTGGCCACTTGCTCTTGGCACCGTCCCACGCAGTTCATTGCCCCTCAGTTGTGCTGAGGCAGCGCTTTGTGGAGATGTGAAATCATCCAAAATTTAAAAAAAAAAAACAAAAAACCAAAAAAAACCCAACCCGACTGCCACTCAAAAGAATTTTCCCTGACCCAGTTTATCACAGAGCCCCACAATCAGTTGCATCAGCACCTGGGCACAGGAGGCAGACCGAGATGCAGGGATGGGAACAGGAGACCTGCAGGAACTTCTCAAATTTGGTCCTTTGCTGGAAAAGAGCTTTCAGAAATACATCTCCAGGCTGTGGTTGTGCAGCACCAGACCTGTGGATCTATAGGTAGTGAATTGGTGTGGGTCAGGGTTGGGAATGCAGATTTTCTGTTGAGCACAAGATGCAGAATCCATGCAGGATTAAGAAACAACTGGCAGAGGCACTCAGTGCTCTGGTCTGGTGACAGGGTGGGGATTGGTCCCAGGTTGGATTTGATAACTTTGGAGATCTTTTCCAACCTCAGCGATCCTGTGACTCTCTGTTTTGCCACTTTATTTCAGATTTATGCCGTAGCATGAGGATGGAGAGCGCTTGACCTGGCAGAAGTTAGAACGGCGCAGGCAGGCGGTGTTTGCCCTGGCGCAGATCCCGCTGGTACAAAGTTGATATGTTGAAATGAACAAATTGGAGCTGACTTACGCCTTCGTGGCTCATCCATGTGGCTGTGGCATTTTTAGTCAGGATCCTGGCGTTTTTTCTAACCCATGGCATGGATGTGTCTCTGCTTTTCACTCATCACAGCTTTTGCGGGAAGCTGTTGAGTTCCTGAGGGAGATCTTTCCTTCTTGCCTCCACGGTTTGCAGCTGGGGCTGTTCTGTTGCTCCTGTGTCACCTAAATTGTAACTCCAGAGCACAGACACTTCTCCACCCCCTTCCTTGGCTCCTCACAGAGGCTACCCAAGACCTTTAGATTTGCCCTCACAACAGCAGTGAGGCTGCAGACAAGGTACTTTCTTGGACACAATCTTTTGGGATAAATCTGCCATTTCCCGCTGTCAGGATTTGGGTTTCCTGAGGAAAGGGGAAGAGCAAGCTATCTCCCAAAGGCTGAGGGAGGTGAAAGATGTGTCTGTTGCTTGCATTGAGGTGGAGCTGAGCGGCAGGAGGCAGATGGAAAATGGGAGTAATGTGGAGTTAATGCCCGTGTATTCGTTTATCCAGAACACGAGGCTTTGCAACCCCTTCTTTGAAAATTGGTCCTGAAGGTCTGGCTGCTCCTGATGTTTCTCTCTGTGCTGTAGTTCCTGGCCTGTTCTGGCTGGCAGATGTGGCCAGAAGGACAGACAGGTTTGGGTTTGATGCCCATCAGGACCAGAACCTCTCTGTGAGGAGATGCAGAGCTGGGGGGGCCAGACAGCGGCTGGCAGAGAGCAATTACTGTCAGAGATCAGATTTGCAGATGTAATGAGTTAATGCCTAAACAAAATCAGTTAGAGCCTAGTTAAAGCAGTGTGCTGTGTCTGAGGAGTGGTAGAACGCAATGCTTTTGGATACACATTGAAAATGGATTTTTTTTTTTTTCCCTGAAAAACTGAGCTGCTGGCTCAGTACAAAGTATGGTGTTATTGAATAAACGTCAAAATCTGTGAAAACACAGGCCCAGAGACTGAAGCAGTGTGCAGTGCACAACTGGAGGATTGTTTTCATGCACAAGGGCTCTAAGTCTGAGCACATGAGGAGATCTGTGCAAAAAGCTGATTAGGTGCATTTTCTGGAGAGGTACCTGGGTTATACAGTCCCGGTGCTTGAAGGGGCAAGTCTGAGTGTGAGTGTGAGCATTAAGGTCTGGCAAAGTGTCTTCAATGATGAGATTTAGACACACAAGTCAACACACAATTACTTTTGTTTCCCTTTCCCCCTACTTTTTTTTTTTTTTTCATGATTAGTTAAAGGTACCTAGAGGATGCTTTGTTCTGCTCCAGCTCCCTTTCCCTCATTCAAACCAACTTAGTGTGCTTTCCTGGACAGCAACCAAGGCTATATTTGTGCCAGCACCCCAAGCTTGTGCTGACTTGTTCCACCGTGGCAAAAACTGCTAATGAGTGCAAATGTGTTCCTGGAAAACCCTCGATGCTGGAGATGCATCTCTGACTGGAATGATGCTCCTGGCTATGGAATAGCTGAACACCTGTTCCTTGCTCGGTGCAAAACCCCCCAAGAACCAACAAGGAACCATAAAACCCTCAAGAGCTCTGCTCCCTTTTTAATTTCTGACTGTCTCCTGTCTGCAAGGCCTGCTGCTCAAACTCAGGTTTTTATTTTCTTTGTGCCGATCACTCAAAATTGCCACATTCCTTTATCCACTCAAGAACAAACCCTGCTCTTCTGCTCTCACGTGTAAAGGGCTGTCAGGGTACAAAAGACTGAGGGTTTTAAGAAACATTAAGAAACATTTCCTGCAAGACCCAGAAGGAGGTAAACTGATATTTGGAAAGCTGTTTGCCTTGGTGACATGAGGGGCTTTGTTTTAATGCTGACCTCTAACCACCCGAGTCCTGCCTAACCAAAACTCAGAACTGAGTTGTATTTATGGCTTAAATGTGTTTGTTACTTGCTTGCAGTAGGATTGTTCTGCAGTCTTCGATCACAGCTGCCACTGCAGTGGTGCTGCACTGGTGGATGTATTCACACAGAGAAGCTGCCTGGATTTTTCCATCCCTGGCAGTGTCCAAGGCTGGGTTGGACAGGGCTTGGAGCCACCTGGGATAGTGGAAGGTGTCCCTGCCCACAGTTATTAGATTTAGATGATCTTTAGAGTTCCTTCCAACCCAAATCATTCTCTGACTTTATGGGAATCTGTTCATCTTTATGGGAGCAGATCTGGGGTATAAGAGGAGTAGGATGAAGTATTGCTGAACAGCTTTATAGTCATCTTAAAAACAAAAGAAAAAAACCCCAACCACCAACCAAAAAAAAAAAAAACAACCCCCAAACAACCCCCCAAAAAACAACAAGAAAACATCCCATAACACCACCCTGCAAAAAAACGAAATAAAAACCTCCCTGACCAACAACTGCAAAATTTCCAACCAAATAAAAAGCCCACCCCACTTCCAGAGTCAGGCTTTCAGTTTGTATCCCCTGCTCTCACTGAGCAGTGGAGGAGCTGGCCTGTCCACACACAAACTCACAGCTGGCTCTTCCTTTCTGCAGTTATTTTGCCATCAGTGTGATGGGGTTTATATTTATGTATATATTTTTTAAACAGCACATGAGTTGCCTCACCTTCAGCTTTGAAGGTTTTGCTGATAATCAGAAAGGACTTTCATCTCTGTCGGAGTCTTGAAGGAGATGAAGATTAAAGGCTCTCCTGAGCACTAGAATCACTTGGCAGCTATGGTTCATCTCAGGGATCCCTCACACCTCCAGGGCTGGGAACAAACAGTTCTTGACTGTTTTCAGAATCTATCTCTACCAGGCACTTCATCATTTTGACTTCATAATACATGTGTTCACAGAAATATATAGAGCCATTTTAATAGCTTCAAGCTGTTCTAGGTTGATCTACCCTGGTAGGTACTGGCAAAATCTGAATCTATTACTTCATGAGCTGTTGTTCAGGAGACTTGGATGGGTCAGAGGACTGGAAATGGAAAATAGTTTGGTTGTTTTTCTTTTTCTTGGGTTCTGGTGTGAATTTGAATACCAGGCCTCCTGAATATCGCAAATTATGAGATGAGTTTAAGGTGTTTCAGATCAATTTCTAGGGAGCTGAAGAATCATAAGGATTAGCTGTGTGGAGCAGGATGTAGAATTTTCCTTCTCCTGTCTTTGCCAGAAACAGTTGATCAGAATGGTGTTAGAGAAATGCAAAAAAAAAAAAAAAAAAAAAAAAAAAAAAAGAAAAAGAGAGAGAGAGAAAGGAAAAGAGGGAACAGCTGTTTGCAGTGATTAGTAATGGGGTGGAAAGCAGGCGGTGGTTCAGGATATGTTTTCCCAGCCTGGAAAAGGTGCACAGTTCAGTTTTATGTAACTCATTGTCAGAAAAACCTGCCCCAAATGTGGGAGAGAGTTTTGGGGCTGCCCCTGGGGTAGGGCTGTCCCTCTGGCCTTTGCTCTGGGTGTTTGGGGACAGTGGAGAGGGTGACAGTGACCCTGGTGCCAGCTCTCTGTGCCCTGCTAAGTGTGCATGGAAGGGATTTCAGAGCTGGGACCCCAAAGCAAAGCACTGCTCCCCTACAAGCTCCAAACTGATGCTTCCAGCCTGGATTGCCACGGCCTGGCAGCCAAAAAAAAAAAAAAATTAAATAAAAATCCTTGGGCAAACTTTGCCAAGAGACCACAATTTCTGCTTGAAATCAGCCCGGTGTATCCCCCCTCTGAGGGAGAGCTTTGAGAGCGGCACTCGAGCACAAAGAGTCAATATTTGGACATTACAGCTTTAAAGTGTCCTCAGTGGGATAATTATCCACTAGTTAACACACTGCAGCTTGGAAGTGGGAAGTCAAAGCCTTTTTGCCTGCTGTTACCTTAGTTACCCTGCCTGTACGTCGGGGATAAAATGAGAACCCCCTACAACACACCTGGGGAGTTGTTGCAAGTGTTAGTAAACGTCTGCACAGCTCTTCAAAGTTCTCCGACTCGAGCAGTTCTGAACTTGTGAAGTGTTAAAGTCTTTTTGTAGACTTGGCTGCAAAAGTCATGAAAAAATGACTGGAATAGAAGAAGCTGAGTCCTGATTTTGAGAAACTATTGCAAGCAGAATTTGAAAGAGGATGGTTATATGTTAAACTGTAAAAAATCAAAGATTTTATGTGTTTAGAGAGAGGCAGATCTTGTGATATTGACATAAAATTCCATTTTTTTTTCCATTTTGCCAAGACAAGCCACTCTATTTTTTGGTAGAAATTCTGAGAAATATACTTTTATTTTCTATTTAAAATGTGCTTTAATTATTATTACCCTTTACAGCCCATCAGAAGTACAGAGAGAGATGTCTCCCACAGCAGCTGTTCAAGAGACTTAGAGGGAGAAGAGTTCATAATTAGTTCACATAATTTCAGAATTAGACCCAGAACACCCATTGCCTGCCCTGTTTGTCCCTTTTTCTTTAAATTTTATATGAAAAATCACAAGCTAGGCAGTGACTGTTACCTCCCTGTGGATGTTCAGTGTCTAGAGAGCCTCACTCTTGGCTTTTTGCTGGTGCTGTGTTAAAAAATGTCTCATAATAATAAAGCTCCCAGTGTTAATGGTGAGGCAAGAAGATTTGAAGTTTCTGGACTATAATTGGCTTTTATCCTGCTCTGCAGCAGCCAGGGGCAGCAGAGCCTCTGGGCCAAGCCGTAGCATCATTTACACCCAGACAGCTTCAGACAGTCAGGGACAGGAGACTGGGTGATGTCGGTCTAATATCACCAAACTGGAAAAAAACAAAGCCAGGGAGTTGATTTTTATAATCCCTTATGTATATTTTTTATAATCCCTTATATATATTTTTAATAATTCCTTATCTATATCTCCCATAGATAGATAGATAGATATACATATCTCCCATATATATACTTATTTTTTAATTTATTTTTTTTTTATGGAGGGCTTAGATTTAATAAATCCTTAGCAGGCTGTTTAGAAAAGGCCAAGCCAAGTCCCAAACTCGGGAGGATGGGTGTGGGCAGGGCTGTGGAGGGAACAAAGTGGCCTGTCTGAGCCGGCCAGGCAGACTCCTGCAATTACATCTGAGAGAGGAGCTGCCCACGTCAGTGAAAAATGAAGAGTATTTCTGTCACCCATGGCTTGGTGCACAAATCAAAGAGAGGAAGCTCACTTAGCACTGCGTGCAAGAAACCCCAAAGCCTGGAGTGTTCCAAGAAGCTCAAATATACCCTGTCCTGACTGCTGGGAAGGGAAGCAAACATCTTGGGTGGTTTGCACGTCATGCCAGGGCTGCCAAGCAGAGCCAGGGCTACTCCCTGCCACGTGGAGAGGCGAATTATCAGGGGGAAAAAGTCGGTAATCAACGTGTTTTGGGAGGGCTTTTTTAGCTGGGTTGATGGTGATAGGAGTGCTGGTGTCCAGCTGGAGGGGACCTTCAATCCCAAATTTGGCCATGGGACACGTGTGGTTAAATACAGAGGAGCCATGGGAAACTTAGCCGTAACTCCTGCTGGCAAAGAAATACACCCTAAAAAAGGTGGTGTTGCCCCTACAGGGTGTCCTTTCAAATCAAAAGAGTGTTCTAGAAACACCATGAGAGATTTCTAGAGCTTCCTGAATGGACCCCTGCCCCAGGAATTTCACCTTTCTGCAGCAGCCTCCTGGGAATTGCCTTGAATTGGTTCAGTTCTGAAGGACAAAAGCAATTAGTGATGCTTTTGTCCAAGTATGCAGCTCAGGTTAATGACATGTAAAAATCCTGCTGAGAGCTGTCTAAGGTCTGCTTGTACATATAAACTCATTGATTTACAAAACAGTTTCATTTTTTCCTAAGCAATTGTCAACATTCTTAAATAGATGGAGAGTAGCTTATAAATTGTAGTTCTGTCTGCTCCTTACTGACATCAGCTAATCTTGAGGCTCAGTTGAAAAATAGGGCACAAGGAGACTGAACTGAGTAATGAGATTCTAGACTGATTTATTTAAAAAAAATGTATTTATTTAATTGAAAAAAGTTTTTAAGGTACACAAGCATAAATTTTCATTGTACATCAAATATCTTTAAAAGCAAACACGTCATCTTTAGGAAATACCCAAGATATTCCATAAGGGAAGATGAGAAAGAGAATAAATCCAAGATTTCCTGGTCTATGGAATTATCTTCTAAGGAAAGGAGAGAACTTCCCCATGACACTAAAATGAAATGGGAAAAAATAAAATGCTCTGACATACCTCAGTGGAATAATGCAGTGAGAAAGATAAGTCAGTGATTCCCAAGATATCCATGGACAGTTTCCATCGTGAACAACTTTAGCCAGTAAAGCAACTTTTGAGCTTGGATGAAGGGTGAAATTTTGAAACCCTGTGTCTGTGGGGGTGTGATTCACCTGACCAAATACAGAGATCTCCATCTGTGCTCGTCTAGACTGCCTTTACAGTCAGCACAGAGCAAACAGGCATTTCTAGGGCATGATTTGCCTTTTCCTAAAATAGTCATCTGGGATATGTCAGGCAACTGCTTGGAGACAGAAGTCCAAAGATGACTTAGCAGTATGGAAATCTGTGAGCCAGAAAATCGTGTTCTGCAATTCAGAGCTCGCTTCTGAAAGCTGAGGCTTTTTTTTTCCAAGACCTACGTGGAGAGCCATAAAACACGAGGTTGCAGAACCACAACCTGGCCTGAACCACAATCCCTGGCTGAGGATCCATCCCGGGGAAGCTGTTCCCTGCAGGTCTGAGCTGCTTCCTTCCCATGGGCTGGGATGGGACTCACGGTGCAGCCGGCCCATCTCAAACCATTTTGAAAAATTTCCTCCTGAGGAATACTTGGGTTTTCAGTGGTCGCTTTGCGGCAGATTTTTAATCCTTTCTTCCCACAGAAAGTGTTATCCCAGCAATCGCGGAGGAATCTGTCGGAATCAGCCAGAGGAGGGCACTTTTGAGCTTCGGGAGACCTCGGGGCCAGTGGGTCCGAGGGCCCCGCGTGTCCCATTAGTTTTATTTGCTGGTCACATCCCTAAAATCCTCCAGCAGTAGGCTCGGGTCGGTGTCTGTCCCCTGGCACGGGTTGTGGTGGCTCCCATCCCTTCCAGACTCCATTCTCTTGGTCGCCAGTTGAGGTTCTGTCTGTCGGGAGGTGGCAAAGGGCCAATGGTGTCTCTGCGAGGGGTGATAGAATCCCAGGATCACTGGGCTTGGAAAAGACATCCAAGACCACTGAGTCCCACCTGTGCCCCATCCCCACCTTGTCCCAGCCCAGAGCACTGAGTGCCACCTCCAGCCCTTCCTGGGACACTCCAGGGATGGGGATCCAAACCTCCCTGGGCACTTCCAGTGCCTGAGCTCCCTTTCCATGGGGAAATTCCTGCTGCTGTCCGAGCTGAGCCTCCCCTGGCCCAGGCTGAGGCCGTTCCCTCTCCTCCTGTCCCTGTTCCCTGGGAGCACAACCTGACCCCCCCGGCTGTCCCCTCCTGTCAGGGACTTGTGCAGAGCCACAAGGTTCCTCCTGAGCCTCCTTTTCTCCAGGCTCAGCCCTTTCCCAGCTCCCTCAGCCTCTCCTGGGGCTCCATTCCCTGCCCTGGGCACGCTCCAGCCCCTCCAGGTCCCTCTTGCTCTGAGGGTCCCAGAACTGGACGCAGCCCCTCAATGTCCATCTTGCTGCGCAGAGCCCAGAGCTGGACGCAGCCCTTGAGGGGCCTCACCCTCTGTGACAAACAGAGAGGGACACTCCGTGCCCTGGTGCTGCTGGCCACGCTATTTTTGATGCAGACCATTGGCCCCCTTGCCCACCCGGGCACACTGACGGATCTGTGCTGCGGAGTTTGGGTGGATTAAGGTGCTGGTGCTTCCAGGCTCTGGAATCCGGGAGCTTTTTCTGCAGGAGATGGCTGAGCCAGCTGACACCCTGGGATTCCCCTGCGCTGGTGGGACTGAAAAGGGCACAACCTGAAGGGCTGGGGCTGCCACACTTCTGCCTTTTCAGCTGTTGCCACCCTGGGGTCAAGCTGGTGGCCTGGGCCGGTTATTGCCATGCTGGGTGATGTCCAGCTGTGTCTAGCAAGGCCCGAGACAGGACAGGGATTCTCCCCTGTCACTCAGCCCCAGGGCCAGAGGTAATGAGCACATTACCAGGGTGGGGGTTGCCTCGATGTCCATCGGTTTGGAAGTGTGGGACCTGTCGCGCCGAGAGCTTGGCTTCCTTTGGGACACTTGGAAAGGTCAGGCCTCCGGGCCGCGTAGCAGCCGAGTGGGAGATGGGATGTGCTCAGCAGCCGCTCCTGCAGAGGAGAGTATTTCCAGGGAAAGTATTTAAAACACGAGCAGCAGGGGAGCGGGATGGAAGTCGCGGGGAAAGTGAAATCCGTAGGTTTTGTGCATATGTTGGCTTCGAAGAGTGGGGGACCCCTGCCGAGCCGCTTGGCACGGCGAGCCGGGCCGGTGAGGACACCAGCAGATGGGTTCATTACCGAGGCATTTCCATCACCACCCCTCGGGGCCAGCCCCTCGCCGTGCTCCTGGTGGGAGCATGGGAAGGAACACTGTGTTCCCAGCCCGGGGAAAGGATGAGAACACACGGGGAAGTGCTCGCCTGTGGGACGAAAAAAGCCTGATCACACCACACAAGTTCACGTGAGGAGCCGCTGGTCCTAAAGCCCCGCTCCTTCCCTCAGCCTGAAGATGGAAATTCAAACGCACCATTAAGAACCTCTAAGCGCCAGTGGGAATCTGGTTCATCTCACAGGAGGCTCCTCTGGCGTGACCCTGTCAGGGCACTAATTCCAGTGGAGCTCACTGGAAATTTGTACAAAGAGAACACCAGCACACAGAACTTCTGCAAACGGAGTAAATCTTGGTTAATCCAACATGAAGGAATTCCCTACTGAAAATGGACCCTTGCCTCGAATTTGTTCTGACTTAGCTTGTAATGGCAGTTCTCTGAAAGCAGGGAAATGGTAATTTTTCAACACTCAGGCTCCTTTGAAACTTTGTTTGCAGGAAGAAAAGTATCCAGTTAAACTGATAGCACTGCGGCTCTTTGCAGGGAATTGTTAGATTTTGTGCAGGCTCTTTCGCAGAAGTTGTGATTTGCAAACAAATAAATCCTTGTAAGGCTTTGCATGTGTTGGTCAGGCTGTAGTGGCTGCATTGGGGAAAAAAATTGGGTTTTCCAGCCAGTGTTATTCTCATTTTTCCCCTCCAAGTGAGTGTGGCCGTGGATTTGTGGAGAAATTTGCTCTCAAATCAAAATGGAGAAAGGTCCAAAAGTGGGTTCTAGACCTGGTAAGGATTTTGAGCTGGGTCAACCCCCTTTCTGCTCGACACAACCTCGTAAGCTGTGGAGATCTTGTGTGCTGGACTTGGGAGTGTGCAGGCTGGAATTTCTATCACCTCTTTCCCAATTATCATTGTTTACGCATGAGGCCACCTGTTTTCTTGGGACCTTGCCACGGTGAAAAGAGATTTTTTTTTTTTTTTTTTTCCCATGTTCCCAAGAGAAGAAGAAGAAGACAAATAAAAAAAAAAAAAAAAAAAAAAAAAAAAAAAAAAAAAAAAAAAAAAAAAAAGGCATTTTAACATTTATGAAGAAAAAGCAAATATGTATTGCAACAGACCTGGAAGGGCCAGAATGGACTGAATGTTCTTAAACCTTTATGGTAATTTGCTCCAGTAATTTCCATCATAATTAAGAAGCTGATAGCGAAGTCATTATTGCAATGAGTCAGGCCTGCAAGATCTGCTTCCACAGCAGCCGTAGCTGCAGGCTGCCCATATCCTGCATTCAAATGTTATTAGTTTAGAAGTGGTTACTAGAAATATATCTGTTAAATGGAAAGTTTAGAGCAATCCAGATATAGGAAGCTGATAATGAACCCCAGCTGCGGGGAAATGAGGAGGTTTTATGCACACCTTGTCTCTGCATCCACCTTTGCCTCCAGAAATACGACAGAGGGATTTTTTTTTTTTTTTTTTTTAGGATGTCGTGTCCTGGCTGTTTCCCTGCTGCTGGCTCTGCCTTTCCTCTGGTGTGGATGTGAGAAAGAAAATCAATCCAGCTTGATGAAGGCAGATGTAGCAAAGATCCCTCTTGATTTTTCTTCTTATCTGCCCAAACAATGTTCCTTTTCTCCTGCCCATGTTGACTGCCATGAGAACTGTTGGATATTGAGTGCTTCTAAAAAGCAAATTGTCTTAACCCGCTGCGAAAATAGGAAGGTAGATTGTACAACTTTTCCCTCTGAGTGTCGTGGAGATGTTATTGATGATAGATGATTGATGCAAGCAGATTTCAGCCCTGGAATTGTTCTTGCAAATTTGCTGGTCGTTGTTTGTGCTCCGTGATAAAATGACTGAGGGGTTTGGGGTTTTTTTGGTTTGTTTTTTGTTTTAAAGTGAGAGAATAGGAACTACTGAATAATGGTGAACCTGGTTCAATTATCAGCTCTCTCCATGCCCCATAGAGTGAGTTATTGGTAAGGATGGAAATTACCCTGTGAACCCCCACTGCAGGGAATGCTCAGGAACAGCAGGATAACAGGGAGCAAGGGCACGTCTGGAATTTGGATAGAGCTCAAAATGTGCAGCACGGGATCTTCCAACCTTCCTTCTCTGCGAGGCACTGATTGATTCCTCCTCCCTGGGGCATGTGTTTGCCAGATACCTTGTGGCAGGGAACCTCCCAGCCTTTTTATCCAGAGTGATCACCAGAGAAAAGCTGAAGGAGCAGCGTTGAGCTGATGCCTTCCAAAACCACACGATGTCTTCCACCAATCTTGCTACCACGTGAGGACCTGGCTTTCTGCTGGGTCATTTTATATTCTCTTTAAAAATATTTAATCTTTTCAATTCATACCGAAAAGGGACAAAAAAAAAGACTCAAGAAAAGTTCAGCCTTCTGCTCCTGATGCTTAAAACCTACACTCAGTTGCTTCTTTTGGTACCTTTTAATACCCTGGGAAGGCAAGTACTCCTGGTTATGGATTGAGCCCCATTCCCAAAAGGCACTTGAACAGAACAGCCTGGCACACTCTGGGTGTTTCTGTGAGTGGGTCCTGTCCTTCGGGCAGCCTGTGCTGAGCACAGAGGTTCCGTGGGTGCTTTCTGAACCCCCTCCCTGCTGTTAGTGGGGCATTCACCCTACAAGGTGACCAGAATCTCTGCCTGCACCCCAGTGAATGGAGCTCGTGCTGGCGTTTCCTGCCCTGCACTCGCGCTGCAGATTCTCCTCCGGCACGTCAGGATTTGCAGTCCTGGCACGTGCTGCCCGTGGGAGAGCTCCCTGCTGCACATTCATCCCTCCTGGCACTCTGAGCCTCAAATATCTTCTTTGCATGGCTGGGGAAGAGCACAGAAGTGTAATCACTCGCTCGGAGAGAAAATGCAAGATATTATAAAAAGCTTTTGCAGGATGACTCAGGAGCAAGAATTACTGCGTGCTGTCTAGTAAGAATTCTACAGCTCTTATAACTGAGGGATTTTTTTTTTCCATTTTATGACTTTCCAAAAGCCAAGATTGACCTATTAGCTCACATTATGACTAAGGTATCAGCCACAGGATTATGCAGCAGTAGAGTTTAATGTTAGTCTTGAAGCTAAGCCCAAGCAAAGTCAACATTATGACCTGAGCTAATTGTGACTGTAGAATAGCAAGAAATCATTTAAGGACACTTTAGGATGGTTCCTGGGGACATGAATGAACTGGAAATCTCAACTTTCCCTTCCTTTGGGAACTGAAATTCTAGGTGAAAATAAAATATCCAAATAATTGCACAAGTCTTTCACGCAAGAATATCAGATAATTCACAACCAGACTTGTGCTTCGGATAAACTGTTCGGCTTTGCTTAGCTGATCTGCAAATCCAGAAAAAAGGCCTTGATTTTAAATTAAGCAGGCAGGATAAAAAAAAAAAAAAAAAATCCAAACTAAATCAGAACTGAAATCAAGTAAAAAACAGATGTTTAACTCACATGTTTGGTTATGGGTTTTTTTGGTTGTTGTTGGGGTTTTTTGTTTTGTTTTGTTTCCCCCTTTTTTTTCCCCTTTTCCCCACTTTGGGATGTATATTTTTCAATGGAAACAATTTCCTAGGATTAATACAGAATCATGGAATGCCTCAGGTTGGAAAGGACCTTAAAAATCCTCTTGTTCTACCCCATGGGCAGGGACACTTCCCACTGTCCCGAACTGCTCCAAGCCCTGTCCAACCTGGCCTTGGACACTTCCAGGGATCCAGGGGCAGCCACAGCTTCTCTGAGCACCAGTGCCAGGGCCTCCCCACCCTCACAGGGAAGGATTTTTTTCCCAATATCCCATCCAAACCTACTTATTTTCAGTTTGGAGTCTTTTCCTCTAACTCGAGACTCTTGTAAATAGTCTCTCTCCATTTTTCCTGTCATTCCTTCAGGCACTGGAAGGAATTTACATCCAGCCAACCTGCTGCTGCCAGTTTTATTTTCCTTCCCCTGAAGGATTTTGTTCAGTTCTCTTCCTAATCAGTGGCAGAGACCCCCACCCTCGTGGACAGAAGCTGGGCAGCCCTTAGGAGAGCACTTTTCTGGATAATCTCCCTTGACCAAAACCCAAAATGAAGGGCGTGGGGAGCTGGTGAGATTTAGAGCACTGACCCCAGGAATGGCAGGTTGGAGCTGTGGCTGTGGGGAGCGATGGGAGGTCTGGCTCCCAGGAGCTGCTGAAGGAACAAAAGGTTCCTCCTGTCCCTGGTGTGGGTTGAGCTACGGCCGGTGGTGAGCTCCTGACCCAGCACAGGATGTCTGTGGGATGGGAGGGAGGCGTTTTGGAAAAGAACTTCGAGCACTTCTGCAGGAAAAAGTTCTGCAAACAACTGTGTTTAATCTCGGTCTCTGCTCAGATGTGGGTGCTCGTGGTTTGCAAAGTTTGCTCAAGAAGGGGTCAGCAGGGTAACTCCGGCGTGATGGACACTGGAGATGTCTTACTCCTTTACAGAAATAAAGATTTGAACAGGGCAGGACATCTCTGAGCTGCCAGGGGAGTGAACTCTGAGCACTGCCTGGCCCCAGCCTGTGGTGGCTTCAGTTACAATAAATGTGTGTATTTTGTGCTCCCAGTAATTACCTCATTAGGGGCACTTTGAAAGCAGATAGCGCTTGATCTTTTGGTTGAAAAGTTGTCCAAAATGTGGAAACTAAGAGGAGAGAGAACAGAAAGAATTCTTTAGAGCTCACATCTTGTGTAATGTGGGGACTGAGAAAACAAACCTCGGTTCAATAGGTTCTGACTCTCCTTTATATTTATGCCACTTCAAGCAGGATCAGAGAAGTTCAATTAAAAAATTCTGTGCATACAAACTTCTGTAGTTCCATTTTTCCCCTTTGTCTTGCCATGCAATATATAAAACATTTGTTAAAAGCCCGTGAAGCTCTTGGGACCCCTCCACCTAAAATTATTATTGCAAAAACAAGCCTTGCAAGATTTTTGCCCCATCTGCAAGATCCCAACCTGGAGACACTGTTTGTGAGAAATATTTACAGGGGATAAAGAGAAGTATTTGGATTAGGGTTGGGTAAGAAATTGTAACAGTCACTGCTGAAAATCTTGGGGTGAGAAATGTGGTGAGAAGGAGAAAACCAAGGAACAGCAGAGAAGATGGGACCTGGTGGGAAAAGGTAGGAGAAGAAGAAGAGGAATGAGGGAAGGGTTATTGAAGTGTTTTATTCATCTAAAAGAGACCCCAAACCAACAAATACACCAAAAAAGGCTTCCAGCTGGGCCAGCTCCAGGGATCTGCAGTCTCAAAGGTGACTCCAGGAGAAGACACATTCCTTGCTTTACTTGGAATGGAAGGGAGACAAATGACGGGAGAGAAAAATCCACACAGAGTGATAGGAAAAAGAAAGCAACCCTCAGCATGGAAGAGCTGTGCTGGGAAAAATGTGAACTACTCATGAGGATGTCGCTGTTATTTGTTCCAGGGTTTAATACTCTAGACAAAGAGGGCTGTTCTCTGAATTTCTTCGTATGACCTTATTTTGTATTTGGATGTATTTGCTGCTGACCTGGAGTTTTGGATGGGCATTGGCTGGAAAATTGCTCCTTACAGAGATTGTTTTCTTGTTTCATAATAGGAGAAGTTTAACCCTTCTAGGAAAGGACAGCTGGGGCCTTGCTTCTCTGATATTGCCAACGATAACAGTCACTGGTTCCTTGTCCAAACATTCTTTCAACACAAATGACATTTGGTACAGAAGATATATTTTTTTCCAGAAATATTTAAATTGTTTTTTAAATGCCATGGAAATTTTGATATTGATTTAATGGTTGTGGTATCAGGCTCTTGAGGGGAAAATGCAGTATGTTCTCCTTTGATTTTCTCCTCATCTTCTTGCTCGTTATCTTAATTTCAGTGGATATTTCCTGTGCAAGGATGGAGTTGCTGCCCTGTCCTCAGAATCTGTGGTGGCTCTCCCTCATTTTGTCTCATGAACGTTTACATTTACTTTATCTGGCATGTTTATACAAACAAGTGAAACAAATTCCTCTGTGCTGGTGGCAAATAGAGACAAGGAAACCTCTTGTGACAGAGATAGGTGATGAAGTGGCAGATGCCAGGTCACTGTTCATATCATAAACAATTCTGGCTAATGTTATTTGCATTTCTGCTTGTTTATAAACCTAAATGGGTGAGATGAACCCACACCACACAGCCAAATCCTCACTTTTTTTTCACCTCATGATGTTGCCAGGACCTGATGCTGCTGGAGCATCAAAGTCAGAAGATACCAAGACCTCTTAGATGTCACTTTACCTCAAGAAATCTGCCAGCTTTGTAGGATTTGGGGCTGTAACGGTGATGTATTTAGACAGGGGATCAGTGGGCTGTTAAAATGTTTGCTGTGGTTCAAATATCCCCACACATCTTCCCCTCGGGCAGATCTGGTGTGTGAGACATGCTCATGTGGCACAAGGTCTGCTGCTGTTCAGCACGGAGCAGCTGAGGCATGAACAAGAGTTCTATAAATATGGCCAAAAGAGATAACAATGAAGGAGTTTTCCTACTCTGCCGCTAGCAGAGGTAAGTTTGCAGCCAGCCAGGTGCTGGCTGAGCACACAAGCCTTGGAATATTGCACTCACGAGCTGGTGTGTACAGAGGGAGCATCTGGGACCATCCTCGGAGAGGCCCTGGCCTTTCCCAGGAATTCCTCCTCCTGCACATCACAGCAAATTCCAAGTGCAGCAGAAAGACAGAGTCATGCCTCAGACCTTTCCAGATCCTATAGGAAACAGCCAGGACCGTGGACCGCATCCATATGTTGTCAGAGCTGGCTAAACCCTCTCGCAGTCAGAGCTGCAAGCTGAATAACTGGAGCCTTGCATCAGATTTGGAAAACAAACTGTTCTGTTTCATACCCCATCCTCAGCATGGGGAGCAGGGATAACACTTCAGCTGGCAGCACTGGCCATGAGGTTTAACAGAATGCAGCTCATTCTTCCATGACTCTCAGCCCTGGAGTGTTGACAGCAAGAGACTTGAAGTGGGCCAAGGAAATTGATGCTGGATGCGAGTCAGGTACAAGGCTGAATTCAGCCTGGATTTAATGTTATTGAAATACCACAGGTGGTTTCTGTTAGGGTTTGGCCTCATGTGGCAAGACTGAAGTCAGGTCAGCTGTTCAGTGAGATCCAGCCTCGAATTCTCATGAGCATGGGGAGCTGAGTGAGATTTCAGTCACACCTGAAGCACAAGATTGTCCCTTTCCTGTTTGAGTGTGAACTTGGGACCAGAAATCACAGGGGCCTGAAGTGTACACAGAAATCAGAGTGGGCTTGTGTGAACACAGGTTTTAGTTTTCTTTAGCTTAACTGGGATTTGCACCAGTGAGCTGTGACGTGGGGCTGGGGTGCCTGGGAGTTGACCCTTTCCCATGTTAATCCATGGCTGTTTTATCAGCTTCCAGTTGGTCAGAGGGGAACCTCAAGGTGTGTTTGCAGGAAAGCCGTGGGAGGATTTGAGCCTGAGTGAGAAACCACAGCAGCTCCTCGTGCCCTAAGCTGTGTCCCTGAGCGTGTTGAGGCTGAGCCGCTGGGAAGGAGATGCCTTCCATCTCCAGGCTCTGGTTCATCCTGTGACCATTTTCAGTTTAGTTTTTTGGAGTTTGCAATGCTTGTGGATGTTCTGACATTGAAAAATACCCACCAGTGAAATTCCAAGAGGAATTTCCAACCTGTCTGAGGATCTGGTTTGCCGTGTCTTGATCAGGATTGGCTTTTACTGTCACAGTTCAGTTAGAAATGCCCTGGATGAGTGCCAGAGACAGGATGAAGATGGAATTATGACCCTGGTTAGGTATGAGCAGAACACCGTATGAACAGAATGTTGCAATGTTATACCACAAGGCAAGGATGATTTCCATGCTTCCTTGTCTCAACAAGGTGCATGAAAAGAGAAAAACGCCTTTCTGCTGGGTCAAACTCACCAGCCAGAGAAACCTCTAGGGGTGAGCTACAGACCAGAGGGGACAACAGCAAATGTTGATGTCATAAGGCTCCAGAGTGGGTCATGTCATGCTTGTCTCTTGTGACATTTCTCCTTTCCCCCCTCTTTTATCAATATAGAAATACAGGCAGCTCCTCTGATATTTTTCACTTACTCTTTCAAGGTGTTAAAGAGACAGTAAGAGCTGGAATTGGAAGGCTTTAACGCAGTTAGATGTATTAGAGTGGCACCACTTTTCATCTCCTAGCCCAGACTGAGTCCTCTCTGCAGTCACACCGAGACTGTGAAACACAACCACCAAAGCTCTCCTGTGAGCAGGCTGCAAGTACCTCATGTAGCAAAGGTGGGCAAATGGAGGAAATGAAACATTTCCTTGTCTCTTTGGGCCCCAGAGGAATCTGTACTGGCTGCAGGGGCCGAGGAGGATCACCAACCACATCCTTGGTTTTGTGGGCTCAGTATTAGTGGGAACTGACCCCAGCCTAAGCCTCGTCTCTGCTGTTATTTGCCAGCTCAGTCACTGGTGATGTGATCCACGATGGTCATTAATTAGCTGGTTTTCTGCCTCATTTACATCTTTGCCCGTGATTTACTAATTGTATTCAATTATTCTCGATTAGTTTGATGGTGCTAAGGGTGGCAGTTATTTCAGGGCTGGCTGGTTTATTAATTCCAATCAGTGAGCAGCAGAGAGGGCTGTATTTTTCTGCTGAGTTTCAGCAGTGCCAGTCACAAAGGTACAGAGATTTTGAGCTATCTGACTCTATTTCTAAAAGAAGACTTTTCTCCTTCACTGGTTTGATTTTAAATATTCAGCTTGCCCTCTTCCCCCTCCTCCCTATGCACAGATGATTTGGATCCCAGAGTCTGGTTTTGGGTATCCTTAGCCAGTAAAATGGTCAAATATGGCTTCCAAAATACACAAATTGCGCAAGAGCTGGTTTTTACCAAAGGGCTGTTTTCTGCAGAGTCATTTTTTGCTTATAACTACGTCCTAGCAAAGCCTGAGGGACCTGTAAGAAGGATTTGTGGAGCCAGAGAGGTGGTTTAGGTTTTTTTTTTTTTTAATCCCTTCGAATTTCACCTCTATTTCTGAGGTCGAATCATAAATAAAAATGAGTTTCTACTAAACAAAAGAAAGAGAAAAGTGCAAATCCTTCTCCTCCAGCTCTGGCTTTACCCAGGTATGCAGCAATTCCGTTTCATCCCCCGAAGCGCCCATTGTGTGAGAAATCCTCGTTCGCACCAGCCCGAGCCTGCTGGCCGATGGATAAGGCTGCTCCAATTCCCCTCAGCCGCTCCCACTCTGGATTGTACATTCTGGGGCCGAAAAATCCTCGCTGCCACGCCGGGCACGCCGCGCTCGGAGCCGCGCCGCGCTCATTAACTCGCGCGAAGTCGCGAGCGATGTCCCAACGCCGAGGAACAAAAGGGCCCAGTGTCGAGCCTAAATCGAGGTCCTAAATCATGGGCCGTGCTGTGACAAACTGCACGGGGCTTGCCAGTACTTTTCAAACGGGGCTTTTCTTGCCAGGCTGAGAATCCACAGAGCCCGGCCAAAGAAAACAATGGGAGGGAGCCAGGGTTCTCCCGAGCCTTGGCATGAAATCCACAATAGTAGCTTTGGCTGAGCTCCACGGGCTCGAGCACATGCTCCAGGAGGTCACTTCAGAACACCATGATTGCTTGGAATTTACTTGTAGATAATAATAATAAAAATAATGATAATAATAATAAATAATAAATAATAATACAAAAGTTCCACCAGCACAACTGAGGGACTTGCAGCCCCAGCATTTGGTGTCTCTGTGAGGTAGGGTGGGAAGCGTGGTCTGAACAGCTAAGTAACAGCAGGGGTGATGAGCAGCACGGCAGGTTTGGGGAGGGAGAGTGGAGTTCATGTCCCAGCTTGTCCTTGGAGCCCTCAGCAGAGTTTGTCACGGTCACTCAGGGGCAGTTTACTGACCCTTGGGGTCACATTCGGGGGTCACCGCTGAGCTCGCCTGAGGAGAGTGTTTGCTTTTCCAAATATCCTCCTCTCTGCAACTCTCCTTACTGGCAGTCCTGCGGGAAAAGTCAGGTTCTGAGCAGATCGTTAGGACTGGAAGACAGCCCTGAGTCTAAAGTCTGGCTCTGGACAACTCTGAGCTGGGCAGGGGGAATGCAAAGCCAAGCTTACTCCGAATTTCAGGGCCTGGATTGGATGGTGCAAAACCCCTCTGACATGGGATGTTTGGTCCTGATGCTCACAATTCAGGGTGTTTGCTAGTGGGACCCTACAAGACCCTTATCCCTAAAAATGATCCCTCCAGCACAGGGGAAGAAATGGGGCTGAAAATTCTTGAGCTGTCTCTGCTCTTAACGTGAAGTATCCAGGACTCAGCCTTTACTATTTGCATTTAAAAAAAGAAACCACATTTGATTATTCAGCATTCTTCTTTTACATTTTTATTGCCATTTTGCAGAGTTCTGAAGACCAGAGGAAACCTTTCTGCTTGACATATTTAATATTTTAGCAGTTCATAGTGTCCTTAGACAAAAGCATCCAACATGCATATGTGTTTTGGCAGCTCTGCTTGTGGCCTCTGTTCTGTTTCTGGCCTTGAGAAGCAAAAGAATGAAAGAAAAAACAAAACAAAACAAAACAAAAAAACCCACACAATTTTAAACTGGGTCAGGATTGTTCCCTTTATTTTTGTTGATAGCTCCATTTGAGGTTTGCATTGATAGAAGACAGGGGGAAAAAAGACATGCCATGAGCATATGTCCTTGAAAAACAAAGTCACATCTTCATTTTCCTGGGCTGCCAGTGCCAGCGTTCCACGTTGTTTGTGATGTAGAACTAATGAGGACAAAAGTGCAAGAAAACCCATCATCAATTCCAGCACATACCAGGCACAGCACACCCAGGAGCTCACCCTGCGTGTGAAATTCGGGGCGCTGGAAGGGAAATCCAGGCCATGCAGCCATGGCAGCCCAGCATTTCTAGCTGGGGATTATTTTAGGCAGGCTTCTGCATCCATGGAAAAACAAAAGCAAGCAAAAGTGCTCCCTGGCATCACTTTGTGTCAAATATTTGTCCTGGTGATCTTCAGAGCTCGGCTCAAATCTGCAGAAGCGCAGTTGTTAGCAAAGGCTGAAGGCCTGGACCGAGGGTTTTCTTCTGGGCATTCAGGATCTGTTTCGCTGTGTTTTAATCCCCTGTGTGCAGCCCGGGAGCTCTGTGCACATGACCTGTGTGTTGCTGACACCGTGGTGATGATGAGTAACCCCAAAAGAGATCCGTGCTTTCAGCCAGGACACTGAGCCCGGGCTGAGAGGCTGCCCTGGCCCCCCCAGCCCAGCACTTCTGCCTGTTTCCACCTGTTCTCCTTTGCTTTAGGGCACAGATTTCTCCAGGGAGAAGAGTTTTTTGGACAGAATTTATGCATACAGTGATTTGCACCGCGCGATCCTGCTATCTGCGGGGGGTTCCTTGGTAGTGCCTATAGCAGCAGGGGTAGAAATAATAGAAATAATCATTTCTAACCCAGCAGCTGGTGGGAGAAGCAGCAGAAATGTGCTGTGACCTCGCAGGCGTCACATAACAGCTCAGAGTCAGGGCCCTGAAAATAAACCCCCTGTGTATCCTGTCTGCCAGCCCAGTGCTCTGGGCCGGAGGGGACAGCACTGGCTGGTGACATCTTCTGATCTGGGTTGATTTACAGCCTGTGCACAGGCAGGCAGAAAGAAATGAATGATACACAGAGTTCTTTGTAACTGTGGATTTTCATTTTTGCTGTGTTATTTTA
This sequence comes from Hirundo rustica, assembly GCF_015227805.2. Classification (NCBI taxonomy): domain Eukaryota; kingdom Metazoa; phylum Chordata; class Aves; order Passeriformes; family Hirundinidae; genus Hirundo; species Hirundo rustica. The sequence continues at coordinate 2,475,606 of NC_053463.1, forward strand.
AGTCCTAACCTTAAAATCCTGTTAACCTCCAACCCTGTTAAACCTAACCCTGTAAATCCTGTTATCTTCTACCCCTCACTATTGTAAATTTAGCAGTATCTTAGCTGCCTTGTGTTTAAGAAAGTCATTGGGGAATTAGCCCAGGAACTGGGAATTTTTTTAATTTCCAAGTCCCCATTGTTTTCAGAGATCTCCTGAAAGTCCCTCTGCTTCTGAGTGTTTAGGTAAAAGAGGAATCTCAACTGACAAGTGTTAGATAAATGCACAGAAATGTAGGGGTGGCTCAAATGTCTCAGCTTGTGGTTTTTATTGCCAGGATTTTTTAACCGTAGTGATTTGTAGATGTATGACTGGTCCCTGCCAGGAATCTGGGACCTGCTCCGGGTTGCTTTGCCCTCAGATGGTTCAGTCTTCACTGGGAAGTTGCCTGTCCTTAGTGATCCCATGTGCTTTTCCCAGAAAATGGGCTGATAGAGCAAAGCTGAAAGACTGTCAGTCTGTCCTCTAAATCCTTTAATCCTCCAGAGTAAAAGTGAAATGCTCACGTTAATTCAACTCCTCTCACTGCAGTTTGGGACCTGCTCGCACTCCATCCTCTAGGGATGGACATTTCATCTTCCCACCTCCCCAGTTCTGGGGATGTCACTCTGGGGAATGTTACAGCGTTGTGCTGTTATAATTCTGCAGGAGTGTTGAAGTCAGCACGTGTCTGATGTTAGTTTTGGCAGGGCCAGGGTGGCATCGACTGACGCTGTCCCAAGCTGAGGAGAACTTCCACGGTCTCCAGTATTTTACCTGCCCTGTGAGCAGCCCCACGTTTACATGGGGAAAAGCATGGAAATGGTTAATCTGAGATGCTTGGGCAGGCATCTCTCTGCCTGTCAGCTTTCCATCCCTCCCAGATGTGACACCTGATAGGGAACCACTGGTGGGAACTGACCCAGGATGCAGAGGAGGCAGATAAGGAGCAGCATGAAATTGTCTTTTGCTTCCCTGTGAGTGCAAGGGAAGAAACCAGCAGGTGTTTTCCAGGGGCGAATGGCATGAATTGAACACCAGAAACCCAACTCTCATCTCTCAGGACAATCTTCCTAAGCCTCTTGTGAACGTCCCTTGGCTCTGCCCGGCGCTGAGCAGGTTCAGATATCTGCACATCTGTGAATGATGGACGACAGCGATTCCGCGTTCTCTCTGACACACAAAGCAGCACATTGAGCACTGCTGGCAGGGAGCAAAGCCCAGCACAACCAGGCTTAGGGCTGCTGATGTGAGCTGTCCCCTGTGTTAAAGGGACATCATTGCCACAGTGGAATTGTCTGAAACCAGCACTTCCAGCCTTCCTGGTTCCTTCCCCTTCCACCTCTCTGTGCTGCTTACTCAGCCAAAATAAGGGCTGACTAATATTGGAAGGATTTGCCTTTCCATACCCTGCATCCCTCTTTTGGCTTGCTCCTTTCTTTGGAAATTACACACAGCAGCTTTGATGTCCAGACCTGCAGATGGGGAAACTGAGGCACAGGAAAAGGCTCAGAGCTGAGAGGTGGCCCAGAATCAGTGCAGCAGAGAGCAGCAGAGCCAGTCTCTCCTGACCCCTCATCCTGTGCCCAAGAGTTACAGATGGATGCCACCCCAATTTGGGCAGAATTAATAAATTCTTGCACAGAACATGCCTGGCACGTTCCATTTTCCCTCCCAGCTCGTGAAGAGCCCCAGTTCACCTTCTGCAGCAGATCTCAGTCTGCCTTCCCTTTGGCACATCTGGATCCCCATCCCAGGCCCTGTTTGCATTGCACACACACCAGCAGCAGGGGAAAAGACAGTGCTGGTGCAGCGAGGAGCTGGGCCAAGGCTTTATGAACAATCAGAAAGGTGAAAGAACATTCTTGGTGCTTATTTGTCACAATCAGAAAGGTGAAAGAACATTCTTGGTGCTTATTTGTCACTGCTGCTGCTCCCAGGGGCGTCCTTTAACCCTCTGAGGTCGGCGCTGCATTGTATAAGTTTGGTTTGTGTGCTCAGTGGAGGGTGTCATTGTCCCTTCAGTGAGTTGAAGAGCTCTGAGCATTCAAAGACCATTTGGGGAGTAGAGGGGGGCACCCAAGCACAGAAGTGACTAATTTAGGCAAGGTTCACACTGATTTCATTTTCTGTTTGGTGTACAGGACTGCTGGTAGTGCAGGCACCTCTTCCTCCTGCGCCAGGAGGTGATTTCAGTTCTGGGTTGTCAGTGATCTCTGTGTTACCTGGTGGAGCCTTTCCTGGAGTTAGCTAAAATAAGCTAAGACGTGAAAAGAATTGGATTTTTTACCTCAAGTTGGAACCCAGTTCCTCATTCAGTATTCTGGAATATGAAGTGATCTATTCAGAAGAGAGTTTGCTCAGGCTTATCTAAAAGGATAAAAGGCAAGAAGTGCTGCTATTAATACATATCTATAAAGAGAAATTTATATGAATGTCACCAGGTACTGTTCTGCCCCTGCCCGGTCCTGCCAGCAGGAGCAGAGAGCAGAGCCCTCTCCCAAGGGGAATGTTAACGTGGGAAGCTCACTCTGCAGTTCCTAGGAAACCCTGGATGGATCTGCAGGCGCTGGGGTGGCAGCGGTGTGAGCCACGGAGGGAAAAACAACCGCAGGGGAGAGCCAGGCCAGCTCTGTGTGACCCTACAGAACGGGCAGGGCTGCAGAAGAAGACAGAGGGATGTGCTGGCTTGGAGATCTGGCCCCGGACCAGGAACATTGCTGAAGGCAGGGTGGAAGCTCCCTGCTAGAGACAAATGCAGCTGTGGTTAAGGTGGTTCTTGAGGGCGGTCTTTGCTCAGGCCATTTAAAAAGGAACATGTAAACCTACACCTGCAAGGAGCACAGCGGTGTGGGGCTGAGCCAGACCCCGTGGAGGCCGGGAGGAATCTTTCCACTGACTTCAGTGGGCTCTGAGTCCAGGTCCCCGGTGATTGGCTTCAAGTGACACACAGACTATTTCTGTCTGACAGTTTTTTCCTTCCTGCATTTTCCAAAAACACCAGCAAGAGAAGAACAAGTCAGGACTTCATCTGTTTTGCTGAAGCAGGACTGAGGGTTGCATTATTCACCACATCCCAGGGCTGGCTCTGGAAACTGAGGGATGCAACACTGCAAAATCCAGAGGCTTTTTGGGGGGTTTTTTGGTTTTTTTTTTTTAATGAGTTAAGTAATCTGAGCCATTTGCTTTCTTGTAGTACAGACTGACCCAATGGAACGGTTCAATGGGATGGAAAGATCTCTGGAAACATTACCAGCGTGCTGTTTACTTGCTTTGGCGCATTCCCGATCGCAGCGGGCGTGTGAGGTATTTTCTTTCTAAATCTGTAGAAACAACTAACAAATCCCGCAATGATCTGTGAAAAGGGACACTTGCCAGGAGGAGTCTAACACAATTCTTGGAATTGCAGGGCTCACTGTGCCTTTCAGTTCTTTTTCCTTGAAGTTCCCTTTATCTAACCTTTAGTTCTTCGCCCGTACGTGGTGCGAGCTGTCCTGCAGCCGTCGGCACCGTGGATCAGTGGAGGCCTCCAACTCTATGATTAAAGCATTAAACATCAAATTCTTCTCTCCTGCCTCACTGCAGAAGTTTCAAAGGCGTTTGGTTGCTCTTTTGTGGATTGATGTAGCTCTTGGGGCTTTGACAGTTGAACAGCCGTGGTTGTGTTGGTACACAAACTTCCCTGCTCTGTAAAAGGAGTGTGTAAGAAAGCACTGACTGATGCATCTCTAGAGACCTCATGCAAGAGCTTAATTTAGTCCTCTTTTTTTTAATAGAAACTTGGATCTCAAGCACTACTCTTGTGTAATGACAGGCAAAAGGAAAAACTAACAGGCTCGCTTGATTTTCAGACCTGTCAGTTGGCTTTAAAGAGGGGCTCTGCAAACAGCACCATGTATAAAAGTGAAAAGATGACCAGAATGCTGATGAAAACCATTTTAAAAGCAGTCAGAGAGATGTGATGAGTAATTTGGGACTGGCAGCCTTTCCAAGCAGCACGTGAGGCTGTGTTTTCCTGGGGGAGTGTATTCCCCAGAGCTGAGATTTGAAGAACCAGGCTGGGACCTGAGGGGTGTCTGTGGGAGCTGTGACCCCTCTCTCTCCTTCCCCTCCTTTAAACCTGCTGCAGCTGCTGTGTATCCGGCTGCAGACGCGGTGCTGAGCTCCTGGGGACACTGGGAGCAGGACACACCAGTGACAACCCTCCCACACGATGGCAGGTCCCAATCCTTTCCTGCACATCCTAATTCTGGTAGGAGTCTGGCTTTTACAGCCTGGAGCTGCCCCTTTATCATTTTTTTGCTAAATCATGGTCTCCCAGCAGTCAGTTGACACTTTCACAATGCTTTGCAACTCCATCCCCAAGGATTTGTCTCTATATTTAATGCATTTTGCCGTTTGATTAAAGCTCCTGCTGACAGCATGCTTGGCTAGGCACACAGCAGCTCAAAAAATGGGATATATGGTGGCAAAAGACGTGCGCTGTGCTCTGAAGGAGCTGTTATTACTGCCTGCATTTGCAATCTCTGAGCTGGACCTCCGCTTGCAACCCCACAGATTCCAAACCCGTAATTACTGGCTGCTGCGTCTGCTGTGAAACACTTTATTAAGCCTTTAGAGCCATTAAAGATTTTCAGGAAAATTTATGGGAGCTCAGGTCACGTTGCCTGTTTGTTTAGATGGGCCAGGATCTGCCAAAAACGTGGCCTGTAGAGTTTCTGTGCTCACCCACGTCTGCTCAGGGGACTGCTGGGGGCTGCCTGGTTTATCTTCCATTGCCCTGTGCTGTCGTGGGATGCAGCAAAGAGCAGAGGGGGATTGCAGACAATCAGGTGAAGTTCTGGGCTTGGAGCTGATTTCTTGCTCGGGGACAGTGGCCTCTGGACCAGCCAGAGTGTGGGCTGTGAGCTCAAATAAAGCTGCCACTGCCACAGTGTGGGAGTAAGGACTGAGCTCAGAGCGAGTGAGAAACCTGGGAATCGGTCTCACGTGTTCTAAGGGACTATTGCTCCTTCCTGCCTTGGATCTAAAGGAGCTGAGGGCAGTCCAGGGATCTCAGGGCAGCTTGAGCCAGACAAGGTGTGGCTTTATCCAAAATCTGAGTTTCGTATTCACCAGGATGGCTCAGAGCAGCAATTCATATTCAAGATACTAAGCCCCTTAATTTAATTCATCTGCTGGTTTGTTTTTTTTTTTTTTTTTCCCCAAGGCTTTGCGAATGTCCTGTTGTGTAAGAAACATCCAACGTGGCTTTCCCAGCTGTCACAGAGGTTCTGCCACACTCCCAGACGTGCTGTACCGACGGTGTTGTGCAGAGTTCGGGGACGCATTTGCAAGGTGTCTGTTCTTACAGCCCTCAGAGGTGACTTTTTACTGCGCCGTTAGAGAGCTGCATCTTTAAAGCTGGACCTGCAAGGCTGAACTGGCAACACCCAGCCTAAAACAGTGCCTTGGTCTGCAGAGCACCCTCTTGCAGGATTAAAAGCACTCGTAAAGAAGAAGGCCAGCTATCATTCCAGAGTCTAAAGATAACCTTTCAGCCCCCAGCTCCCTTCTGACACCAGCATGGGCTGTGCTGATCCGCAGCAGGGACTGATGTCTGTCCCTGCAGGAAAGGCTGACCCCGCTCTCAGGGAACAGAAAAACCCAATGCTCAAACCCAGTGCTGTTCTGGCAAACCAGGCAGACTGGGGAGCCTGCAGCTCCCCTCTGTGCGGCTTTGTGGCCAGACTGCCGCTGTTTATCTGTGGGTGCTCCCTGGGATGGAGCCCTGGGATGGAGCCCTGGGATGGAGCCCTGGGATGGAGCCCTGGGTTTCTCTCCGTTTTTGGCTGCCCAGGGCGGTGTGGATCTGCTGCAGGAGCTGATAACCTCTGTCTCTCCCATCTGGGGGCAGTGGCAGCACATGTGCAGCACCAGGCTCTGGGGTCTCTCCCTGATCCCCTTGGGATCTCTTCCACAAGGTTGGAAGAGGATCCTCAGCTGGAAAGGGAAATGCCAGCGTGCACCTCTGGATTCCAGGATTGCCTCAAGGTGCTCCGGAGGCTCCAAAGGTGAGGACCAGCTTGGCACTTGCCCAGTAACTTGGCACATTTCCCAGTACTCTCGTGTTAATGAGAATTATAACCAGCCATGGCCCTGAGCCTACAAAACTTTCCGCTCTCGCTTGTCTTTACAGCCCAATAGTGGTGTAACGTAGGCTGGTAAGGACACTAATTATTCCCCACCAATTTCAAGGACACAAAGCCCGTGCCAGCCCAGGATTAGACAACTCCTGACTCTCAGACCTTTAACAGACCACTGGTTTCTCTTTCTCCCCGGCGTTAATCAGCAGAGCTTTGCTGACACAATGCCTTGGCAGCGTGCCGTGGAGAGCTCCAGGCAGGGGAGGATGAGATATACCATACGCCTCCATTTCCTGATTTGCAGTATATCAAGATATAGACAGACCTTCATTTTTTGATGTGAAAGCAGAGTGAAAAACTGGGTTAAATCAGTCTGGAGGGATATTAAGCCAGTTCTCAGGAAGCCTATGCAATTATTATGCCTCATCCCAGCCTTCTTGATTGGGAACATGCCTTTAAGAACATGATCAGCCCCAGGAGATTTCCCCCATAGCCTGGGAATTCCACTGTGTCTGCTGACGAGGAGGGAGGCTGGGCCACAGAAACTCTCCATTCAGAAGGAGAAAGCTTGGCTTCTTTTTTTTTATTTTTTTTTTTTTTCCCCCCTGGCAAATTATAAATGTGCACGTTGGATTCTTTTGTCAACCAAATCTAATGGGACTGGCCTGAGCTGAATGGCTGGTCTGTGTGATGCTGGGACTGGGTTTCTTTTCAGGTGCTCACTGCCTGTTTCCAGGAGATGAGGATTAGCATCTGCCTTTGGCTGGGAGCAGCTGCGGGCGCTGTGTCCCTTGGCTGGAGGGTTTTGGGAGCTGGAATGGATCGTGTCAGACTGGCTGGGCTTTGGGGCTGAACAGGTGCCTCCTCAGCCCTGGGTTATCACAGTCTAGGGCCAGCAGTGAGGATTTTTTATTTTTTTTTCTCTCTTTTTTAAAAGGTGGGAAAGTCATCCAAGGTTTGGTTTTCATGCAGATTCCCTTCTGTTCCCTGCAGGGAATCAGGCTGCCAGTTCAGCTGGGATGAGCTGGTTGTGGGGATGAGGAGTGGAATAAAGAAGTTAATCAAACCTCAGGCAAGAGCACAGTTCTCAAGGCCAACATGCCTGGGATTTCCTTTGCCTTCTTGTGAAATTCTTGAACTACTTGGTCCCAGGCTAGCTGGGTTTTTTTCCATGGCATTTAGAAATCAGGTTCCCAGGCAGAGCATTTTATTGATTCGATATTCTGATAAAACCCACCCATTAGAAAAAAAACAAACCAAAATCACAAAAAAACAAACTCCAGCCACTACAGCTGAGAGAATGTGAAACCTTCAACCTGGCCACTGCTGGAGTGGGCTTCCCTCCTGTCTCCCTGTCCCTGACACAGCCCCCAGCCCCAGAAAGGCATGTGGCACACACACAGAGCCCGTTCTTGGGGAAATCTGCCTTTGGGAGTGCCCATCCATTACGGGCCAGCGCAGCTGTTCACGTGAAGACAGCTCTAAACTCTCCCAGGAACTGCTGGCACACATCTGTGGGTGTCTCACGCTCCGTCCCTCGGGGCAGGAGGGAAGCGCTGCCACCTCCTCCAGCCCTGGGGGACACGAGGGAGAGGCTGGTGGCTCTGGTGGCTCTGCACACACCTCACCCACACCCCCCACACACCACAGCCCCTGCTGTGGACACTTCACCTTTGTGCCAGTCCCTTTGCAAGCCCCCCTTGCTGACCCAGGCAGGGTTTGCCCCTCCTGATGGAACTCGTGCGCATTTGATGAGGTTTGGCTTTGGAGCAGCAGCTTCCTCCAGCTCTGGTTCCATCCATTCCTGCGTCAGCTATTGTAAAAGGTTTGAGATGGAATTGACTTTCACTTCCCAATTAAAGCAAGCTTCCAGCTCAGGGGCTGTTTTCCTATGTGTGTCCAGAGGAAAACTCCCTGCGTTCATGGAGACCTCGGAGTGCCACTGCCCCCTCAGTATTGCTTTTTCACCTTCCTTTTATCCCTGTTTGAGTCACAAACCTTCCTAAGCCCGTTCTGGTGGGGTCTGGGTGCCTATGTCACCAGAAAGTGCAAACATTCCAAGAGAATGGGAGGATCTGTGCTCCCCAGGAATAACCTTGTGTCCCTGTGGTCATTCCTCCATCCCATAACTGCAGGAGAAGTTGAGCCTTTGAGCTCTCCCGGCTGAAAAATGTTCCCAGGAGCAGGGGACAGCAGTGACAATTCCCTCCTCACACACGATCCAGACCCCAAAACTCCCCTGAACACTCCAGTGCACCTCTGGTGGGTGCTGGGGGGACATGGGTGTGAGAGGGTGGCAAGGGCAGCCCTCTGAGAGCTGTCAGCATCCCAGAGTGGGAAAAAAGAAATGGACACCAAATAGGCAGGAACTGCAGTTTCAAATGTACAGCAACCCAGGCGTTTCCAGCCAGAGGCTTTCCCCCAGCTGTTCATTTCCAATAGAGAATTATGATCAGTAATTGATACCCTCAGATGTCTCAGGGCAATCCCCAGAGAAGAATGGTCAGGGCAATATATATATATATATATATATATATATTTATTTTTTTTTTTTTTCCCCAACTCACTGGAAAATTGAGCCCCAGCTGGGGCTAATAAGTGCTTTCATTAAAATACTGATCTTAATCCAAAACTGAGAATAATGTCTCCTCTGTGCTGCAGCTCCCCTCAGCTCTGACAGGGGCTCTGCTTTTTAACAAGAAATGAAAGAGGATAAATAGACACTTCTCGCCCCAGCACCATAAAAGCACCGATGTAGGAGCCCGGTGGGGGCAATTTCTTTTTGATTGCAGCAGTGGGATGTGTTCCTGAGGCCCTCACGCAGCAGTGATGGGGATGGGGCATATGGGTAGCGATCCTCCTGCATCCATCCCACTGCCCTGCCCGTGGATGGTCTCACCAGCCAGAAAACGGGCAGCAGCAGGGTTTGTTGGACTCCAGGCAAAGCCAAAGCCATTCCATGATCTCAACAGAAGGATTTGTTTTGTCCTCCCGCTTCTTCATTTCCTTCAGGACAACACTGAGAGATTATTGGTAATATTTTCTCATCCAGAGTTTGTCAGAGAGGGGGAATTTGCAAACTATGTCTTGAAAGGTTGAAGGGTTTTTCCCCCATTCTCACACACAGAAAGAGGAGGGATTTCCCCACTTTTTCTAGGAATAGGCCCTGTGCATTCCCAGTTAATTAAAAAAAAAAAAAAATGACAAGAGTTTCGTTTCATGTTCTTTTGACCTCTTTCCGAGGCTGGGTGTGAGTTTTGTCCTGATCGAGAGCAGGATCATATCTTGCATCAAGTATAACGCAGGATGCCACTCCTCTTCCTCACTTCACTCCCCAACGTTCTCTCTCTGTTACCCCTTTAATTTAAAGGTGATCCTCTCCCTACTCACATCTTTTCTACTCCTTCTGCACAGAGCACTCAGAACCCTCTTTTTCACCCAGTCCCTCTCAGTGTCCAGCTTTCTGCCTCTGGGTTTTCCTCAGGGGGAGAAAGGGCGTTCCAGGTAGCAGAGTTAGAAAGGGAAATGCCCAAAAATAGAGAATTCATCAGATATCTCTGAGAACACGTGATCAGTCGCTCTCTGAGGAGTCACACAGCTCTGGGGAAGACTTTAAACTGCTTTAATGAATGGATGCTCTGGGATTTATTCTCTTTCCTGCTGGATCTAGGACATCCTCTTTGAGCAGCAGCAGCTTCTCGCATTCACTGGCCAATAAGAGCGAGCAGCCAAGTTTTGAGAGTTTCACTGATAGCAAATCGCACATTATTTCTTAAGAACTGCCCTTCACTTCATTGACGACACTCCTGATCGGTGCTCGATACTTTAAAAAAAATATTCGTGCTTTACGAAGCTTGATTCGGTTTTAAATGAAGGATATCACATCTTGTGTGCAGGTTTTGGCTGTCCTTCTGTGGATTATTTATATGGTTTATAAATATATTTAGATGTTTTAGCACTGGACCTTTACAAGTTCATTGAATTGTGACCCACACTGCCCATTCTCTGGTGAGATAAAAGTAATTCCTGTTTGACAGAGACAGGAGTAGAACCGCAGTTGAAACTAAACCATTAGGGATGTTCCATGGGGATTTAGGGAACAAGGTGGAAAACACAGAGATTTCACAGCAAATCTAAAATGCTGCACGTAGTCAAAACTAAAATTTTGACAACACAGCTGGAAATCCAGAGAGCCCTGGAGAGCTGCTGCTCCTGCTTCCAGGACCTCCCCATGTTCCAACCACTGCCCCCAGGGCACTAACCGTGCCCTGTTAGTGACTCTCTCAGGCTTGGTCAGACCAGACAGGGTTCAGAACCTGCCCCTCCCAGTGAGCATCCATCCCGGTGTTCTGGGTTCCAGAACTGGCTGGTGCCAGAACCTGGCACACAGTCACTTGTGACATTGTCACCTGTGACACTGTCACCTGTCCGTGCCCCGGTGCCCCTGCGCAGGCTCTGCCCTTGTGCAGGGGTCCCTGGCTGTGCAGAGCCCTGTAAGCCCCAGCAGAGCACTGGATCCTCTGGGTGCAGCGTGGTGGAGCGGGGTGTCCCGCTGAGCACAGCCCCAAAGCTGCACAGCACAGCACAGCACAGCACAGGGATGTGGTGTTTGCTGGGGGAGCCCTGCAGCCCCCCTGCTCCCCAGCAGGAAGGAGCTGCTCCTTTCCAGAGGGGTCCCACCCCATCCTCTCACTAACTGGGCACTAACATCACGATTGCCCTCTACCTCTCAGCAATCCAGATATTCGCCCTTAAAGCCAGGCTTGCACACTTATCTTTGCCTGCAGCACCGCCTTGCACTTGGTCTGCAGGGTCTGCAGGGCAGGAGCTGCCTGGCGTGGCTTTTCGGGGAGCACCTGATGCTCTGAAGCAGCCCCACGCTGCCCTTGCCGGCTCCTCTCCGGGAGGGCAGAGGATTCCTCCTGCTCCCACGGCAGGGTGACCTGCAGCCAGCGTCCCCAGCCCAGCTCTGCTGCCAGCTGGAATCTGCGCGGTTCCCCGAGCAGCCCGAGGAGGACAAGCCACTCTTTGAGATTGCACGTAACCCTTTCTGAGCCAGGGAGCCGAGAACAGCGGAGCCAGGCCTTGGCAGCCTCCCCTGCGGGTTAAGAAGGAGCTGTTTGTTCTCCTAATTACTTGTCTAGGAGAGGGGTCTGTCTGACAGTGCTTTCCTGCAAAGCATCGTGTTTGCCCCGAAGCCAAATAAAACCTTGGTGTAAACTCCTGCCCAGACAGAAGAAAAGGCAGCTCAGAGGGAGTTTCTGTGAATAAAAAGGGCTGTAATCGTTTCAAAGCATCTCTTGTGCATCAGGCCGGTGCGATCCCTAATATCTCACGTGCCTAAAAGGCTCTTTAATATCCAGGCTCAGATGTGGGGTGGTTTCCCCTTCCCTTCACAGAGACTTTTTAGCTCGATGGATGTCAGACCCTCTCCCACCTTGCTCCGCTGCCCACCCCATGGCATTCCTGACACTTTTCCCAAGCACTCAAAGCCGATATTCCTTTCCCAGCCAGGAGCTGCCTTTGGGCAGGAGGGATCAGGACCTCTTCTCTCGGCTTTTCCCACAAAAACAGCTCTGGGATGGCTGAGAGCAGCTTGGGCAGAGTGGCTGCTGCCGGGCTGGTAATTGCGGCTTTGGGGTTTTGTGTTACCCACTGGCTAATCCCGTGCAATCTTCTCAGGTTTCCAAGGTCTGGTTCAAGCCAGACTGTCCGTTCTCCCACTGCCTCCAGGATCTGGTGATGACATTTTGGCTTTTTCTCTGGGAAGGGGCATTTCACCACAGCCCTGACCTCTGCCAAACCACCAGACATCTGCAGAAGTGAGGGTTGGGCAAGAGCCTCTTGATTCCAGAGGTTTTCTTTTGTTATTTCATCCACTTGAATCACTTTAACATCATTTCCAGTAACAAATGCACCTAATTAATGGGTAGAAGGATTATTGCCCTCCGTGGTACGTGGTCTGAATCGCTCAGCTGTGTCCCACAGTTGTGTGCTCGAGGTCAAGGGAAATCAACTGTGAGGTCAGAGTGGGGCAGGTTTGTGTTTTTGGAACACACAGACCTGAGTTCTTGGACAGCCACTGCTGTGAAATCCAGAGGAGCTGTGGTGTCCTGAATTTCCCAGGTAAGAGTACAGAACATGTTGGAAGTTCAGGAAGGAAAACAGCATCCTGACCTCCCTGAAGTTACACTTTTGTTGGAAAATTCTGTCTCTGTGACTTGAAAACACATAGGCAGCAGGTGCACAGTTTGGGGAAAATGGAGTTAGGGGCTAAGTAAAGCCCCTGAACACTGAGAGGTGACTTTTGACATTTTTCAACCTCTTTTTTTTTTGTTCCCCTGGTATTTCCTATGGAAGAAATTCCTCTCCCTTCAGTGGTGCAGCTCTCTGAAGTGAGGCCAGCACAGCACATGCCCACGAGGTCCCTGCAGCTGCCCAGTATTTGAGGACCTGGAAGGGGAAGGTGCCTGGTGACCTGATAGTTGGTCTCAGGCTGATATAATTTCTGCTTTCCTTGGCTTCTGTGAAATGCTTGGTGGAAAAATAACAAGTGGGCCAAATCCCATTCTTTTACATCAAGGTAATCAGAGTGGTCACTTCACTGGCTGCTTCAGAGCGAGCTATTTCCTCTCTGAATTAGCCAGGTCAGCCTTCAGTTTCTCTGCTCTTTGAAGAGCAAGTGGCTTGGGGGCTGAATGTCCAGATAAAACACCTTCAAACTGAGCTGGGCACAGACTTCTGAAGGCATTTGGCTGTGTGAGACTTCACCATGTGCCAGAGGCAAAGCAGCCCCAGCAATTCATTCAGCGAGGGGCTGTGTGGGAGGACAGTGCAAAAGGAAGAAAGTGATGGGCCTCAAACCGATAGACAGCAAAATTTTGAGGAGCTCTGAAGAATGCTTCAAATAAACATTTAAAAATTTGGATTAACGTTTTGGACGTTGTGGTAAAATGCTGAAAAAAATTCCCTCTACTTGTCAGTTTGTTTCTACAATCTTTTGATCGGCTTTTCTGTTTAGATTTGTGAGGTTTTGTCAATGGTAAGTTGTAAACTGTTTATTTCTGCATCCAAAACTCTTTGGAATGAGTTTCCCCCTTTTCTCCAGGAAAGGACATAATTTCTCCTGCTAACCACATGTGATCAGGTTGCCCCACTGGTTTGGTTGCAGAATTACATTTTCAGACACCTATCCTAAGATTTTTATGCCTCATTTTCCTTTTCTATGTATTAATTCTCCCTGCTGCAGCTGGACAGAGGTGGATGCTGTTGGTGGAGGTGTTTAGCTCTCATGAAGCTCTTTAGGATCCGCTGATGGATCATCTCTTCTGAGATGGAAATACCCCTTGGCACACCTCGTGGTTCATAAGAGGTGGATACGATTTTTCTTAGCTTTTAGGTCTCTAGAAAGGTGCCTCTCATTATAACGTAACCATTTTACACTCCCAGGCTAAAAGAAAGACTAAAGCTGTCATTAAATATATTGTTAAAAGTTTTCCATTGCAGTCTCCGGTCTGTGAGCACACTCTGCTTGCAGAGAATGTCCATTTTTGAGTGAGGTCTGTGCTTTGAAAGCTACATTTTGTCAGAGTTTCAGGAGCTGTGTCTGCAGAGCATCCCAGCCCCTCTGAGCTAAGGTGTGCTCAGGTCAGTGGCGCAGCTTCGGGTCCTTCTGCCACCGCAACCCTCCAAGGACACACTTCCTCCATCCCAGGAGCTGCTGTGCTGGGAATGGGAGCAGCCTATCCTGATGGAATTTGGCCTTTTGTCAAGGTTCATGGGATAGAGGAGGCTGGAAGATTTTGGAGGGAGATTTTCTGCCGTGCTGGGCACAGATGGTGGCTGGCTCAGGGTGAAGAGGAGGGTGGGTGGTTCATCAGCGAGTTGCTGCTCTTGTTTGTAGGAGAGCTAAAGAGATTCACCGTCCCTTTCAGGATGAAAACACCCCAAACCCTTGCCTTTCCAGGGGACCTGGAGGGTCCTTAAAAGACCCTCTCCTGCTTTTCGTGGCCGCGGTCAGGTTTCCAGCTGGCTTTCTGTGTTTGCTCCATTAGTCACGTTGGGCTGGCAGTGCTGAGTGCTGTGACTGCAGAGCTGGCAGGGAAATGTCCAGACAGCCCCTGAGCAGCAGCTTAATGCCTGTGCAGGTACGGAATGTATTTATAGCTGAATGCACAGTCTGTGTGTGTGCACATGTGTGCCTGGGAAAGTTTCAGAGGCAGAGGATAATGCATCTCAATTACAGCCCCGTCTGGAGCTCCAGCCCTGCTCAGGAATTGAAAAGCTGCAAAGAATCCGCTGAGGTTCAAAACACCATTTGGTTTCCCTCGCCAGAGGGACGCTCATCAATATCTCTCTCTGTTAACAGCAGAGGGTTAAAGCCTTGGCAGTGTTCTCAGCCACCAGATGCAGGCTGAGTTCAGATGCAGGCAGAGGTTTTTTCCTGAGAGGCGATTTCATTGCTGCTGGGTTAAAGCTCCAATTTTGCCTGACGCTGCAAGTTTCTTGAAAGCAGGGAAGAAGCTCACAGTCCGCTGGCTCTTCCCCTTTGTACGTGTCCCGTGCATGAACTGGCCCCTTGTTTTGTCCCAGTCAAGGCAGATCTCTTTACAATTCACATCACGCGGAGTCCTGGATGCCCTGAGGTGAGGGGCTGGTGCTTTGCCGTTTGTGCTGCACCTCTGGGCAGTGCCCAGCTCTCCACGGTCACTGTGGTGGAGGAGCTGGCAGAGGAGCTCCTGAGAGCTCATCCTCTCACACATGCTGTGACCAGCTGAGCTGATCTCAGGAGGAAGGTCCTGACTCAACCTTGAGCTTTTCCCTGCGTCAGGCTTACAGGCGACCTTAGCCCTGCTGAGTGCCATTTCCTTCCCTAACGCACCTCTAATAATAAATCACATTTTGTCTCTCTGCCTGACAAAGGACGCTCCCTCCCAGAGCAGATTTCTTCAACACAGACCCGCTGTGCTGCTCAACTCCCCCTCTGATAAAACTTAGGCTAATTCCCCGAGGTTACACAGCAACTCCTTGGCTTCACTGAGTGACTGAGACACCCCTGATGGAGTGGTGGTTGTACTCCCATCTCCTCGGCGAGGAATTTTCTCTGTCTGACACCCCCAGCCCCCTCCAGCTGCCCGAGGGGCTGCACAGCACAGCTGGGGACACCTGGCCCTGCTCCTCGGGGGCTCTGCAGCCCAAGCAGGGACATCTGCTCCGAGCTGAGAGCTGGCACCAGGACGGGTTTGGCCTTGGAAGGAAGAGATTTACTTTGTACAGCTTCTCTGTAAACCAGCTCTGGCTGGAGAAGGCCAGCCATCCAATCAGTCTAGGAAGAGCAGAGCATGCCAGCTCCTCTGGAAGAGCCTCTCCTCAGTCCAGCTGGTCACTTGGACAACATTTTCCTACAGGAGGGAAAAAAGATGCTCTATTCCTCCCTCTTGGTCATCCTTGCTCCACAGCACTGTGCAATTGTCTGCGTCTCGCACGTCAGGGTGGGGAGGGAGAACAAACCCTTTTTAGTTCTGTGGAAATTAAGGGATTTTCACACAGGAGGAAGCTCTCCATGGGATAATTTCTGTTCTTCTCAGCAGGACCTGCTGCAGAAATCTCTCAAAGCTGCTGCCTCATGCCAGCCATGGCCTAAACTCGAGTGCACCCTGCTGCAGGCTCTGCTTTTCCAGAGCGAGGTTCAGCCAGCTGGTCCTGACGGCAGAGCGAGGGCTGGGATGGAGTGTGAGGATGAAAAGTCTCTATGAGACCTTAAACAGGCAAAAGCGCAGCTTTGTGTGTGTGAGTGGCTCTGGTGACAGGAGTGTGCCCATGCCAGGATGCTGGAGCCGAGGGACCCCTCATCAGACTGGCAAGGACCAGACCAGGTGCTCCATGGAGCTGGAGCTTCCATCTTCTGTCATGAGCCCTGAACAAACCTCCCAGGAGTTGTGCAGTGCCAATCTCATGTTTTGTGTCTCACTGGTCACAGAGGGAGCTGCTGGCCTGTGCTGTGGCAGAGCAAAGGGGGTGCCAAGGGCAGTGCCAGAGCTGGGAGAGGGACTGGAGAAGAGAAGATCCCTGGGATGGGGGGACACAGAGCCAGAGGGGTGCCCTGGGCAGGGACCCTCTGGAGAGGGAGCTTGAAGCCCTGAACAGTGACGAGTTCCACTAATCCTGTGTCTCCAGTAAGAATTTTGGGGTTTCACAAGGCTGCACACAGGCACAGGCAGCTGTGGGTGCCCTGCCAGAATGACCACGTGCCCTGAGGACACGGCGCTGCCCAGACCCCGCAGGGAACCTCAGGGCTGAGTTTGGACTGTCTCAATTCAGACCACACCTGCCTGGAGTAAAAACCTGACTCTGCAGGCTGGGCAACGTCCAGGAGAGGCTGAGACCCAGTGCAGGCTCTGACCCCTGGCTGAAACCCCCTGGACTGCAGCGTGAGGGGTTCATCCTGTGCAGGTTGTGAGGCCAGGAGCAGCTTTGCACCGGGCTCTGCCGCTCCAGGGAGGTGACCTGGGGCACAGGGAGGTGGCTGCTGCCCCTGGGATGGGGCCAGGAGGAGCAGGGCAGGCTTTGGCTGCCCTGTGGGGACCATGCAGCGCCTGCCTGTGCTCAGCTTGGCTCCGCACGGGGCTGACGTCTCCTGGTTTGTGTCACATTATGCATTATGCGATAATTATAAAAATGTGAAAATAGAACTCGCAGTACCAAGCAGGCAGCACGCAGCTCTGAGTGGTGCCATGTGTGTTTTCCTGCTTCCCCTCGGAGGATAAATGGCCCTTTTAGAAAAGAGCCTCGTGTTTGGTTTAAGTTTCTCATTACTCCATGGGGGCTCTTCCTTGTAGGGCTCTCGGAGCAGGATTAGCTGGCAATGGGTGGCACAGTTCCCTCGGTACAGAGCGATCCAGCTCTGCTTTCAAAAGGGCTCAGGGCTGCTGCAGTTGCCTCTTATTTCCTGCCAAGGGCCCGAGGGGGTTGATGCGAGCCAGTGGAAACGCTGGGTCCGTCCTGGGCTGGATGTGATGGGATGAGCTGTGGTTTGCCATTTGTTCCTCCCAATTACCCGCACAAAGCCGGGTCCCTGCGAGCCAGCTCCTTGGGGAAATGGTTCATTTTCTCTCACTGGGTGGCACCGGTTTGTTTTTCAGCACGGGTTTCCTGTTTCACTGGCAGCTTCCAAGGCCAGCACGGAGCAGGAGAAGCGGCTTGGGATGTGCTGTGTGGGGGGATGAGCCTTCCTGTGGTCCCAGCAGACAATGGGATGTGCCGGGCTGTGTCAGCACGGCAGAGAGGGAGCAGCAGGTGCTGCAGACACCTCCCAGTGCTCTGGGGGCTCCTCTCCCGCCACCTAGAAATCACAGAATGGTTTAGGGTTGGAAGAGACCTTTAAACTCGTCTCATTCCCACTCATTCTTTTATTTTCCCATCCATTTCTGCAGTGGCTTCTCGCCCCCCGTGTCAAAATCACCACTTCTAAACCTTCTCCTTAAATCTGCAATCACAGCCAGAGGCTTTTTCCGAGATAAGAAAAAGGGGGCTGGAGCATCCTTTAGCAGCACCAAGTTAACAGAATATGTTGCTGGGTCATTTAATGGGGAACGTGGCCTGATTATTTGGTTTCTGGAGGAGTATTGACCTGTACAACAGCCAGGAGAGTTTTCATTTAGTACCTGTTCCTCTGTGTAAAAAAATACAGATTTTGGCTGGGAGCTCTCATTTAAACTCTGGATAAAATCAGGGGAACCCTTAGGGATCTGAAAGGGAGCTATGGAGAAGGAAGAGAAGGAGGAGCTGATGTTTCCAGATTTTGAAATCTACATCTTGTTCCTAGCCCTTGAAAGCAGTGGGGATGGCTGGCACTGAGAACAGGGCACTGCTGGGCTCCTTCAGGGTGAGAAGGAATCCCTCATGTTGGAAAGGCCGAAAGGGAAGCTGGAGGAAGGCAAGGCTGGTTCCCAACAGCCCCCTTCTGCTCCAGTCAGAGGATCTGGTTACAGAGAAAACATCCCTGGCTGTGCTGGGCTTGTGTTACAGTCGAGGGGGACCCCTCCTTCCCGAGCCAGGCTCCGTTTCTGTTGGCACAAATTCCCTGTTGTCCTGGATAAACCCTTGTCAGGAGCTGTCCTGGGAATGAGCAGAGCCTCAGGGGGCAAAACTGGGAGCTGAAAGGGTTCCTGAGCCTGTTCAGTGCCCACCTGCAGGAGGGAGCTCTGCCTCCCTGCTGGATGTGGCGTGGAGCAGGGAAGTGCTTGGGTTTCCCTGGATTTGGGTGGGATGGACACTCACACCGGGGCTGCTGGAAACCTCGCAAAGGAAGAGCCTCGGGGCAGCATCCAGCTCCTGGGATGCTCCAGGCATTTCAGGCCAGGGAGATGGCCTGGGAAGCAGAGCTCTCCTGGAGGACATGAGGAAGATGAGCCACCTGTGCCTCCTCCATCCTCACGCACATCCCATGGCTCTCTTCCCACTTCCCTCATTCTGGACAGAAACATGGCAACTCAGGGATTATACAAGAAATTATAACTGAAACGCCAGGCTGTGATACAGCCCACCAAGGACAGGGACTGTGCAGTGCTGGGCAGCTGAGGGGAGGAGGAGCAGGAGATCCACGGGGATCACAAGCTTTGTGGCCATTCTCTGCCTCCTGAAATCCAAGGGCTGACCTGTTTCTCTCCAAGGCTGACCAAAAAGCCCTCCCGTTATATTTTGATCCAAGAGCAGCAGAGATGAGGAGAGGAAGAGGGCAGATATTCCCAGGTGCTGCTGGTCAGGCTCTTGTGCCTTTGGGATCTCTTTTTCCTCCTCTTTGTGGACTCCTCCCTTCACCCAGAGCCTGCTGCACCCACCCTAATCCTGAATCTCATCCCAAAGGCAAAGGACTCTTCCAAAGGAGAAGCTTTGGGTGTGACACTTCGAGTGCCACAATTCAGCTCCTTCTGAAAACTGGAAAAACAATTTGCCCTTTATTCAGAATCTCACTTCGTGTTGTGAGGTTTCTGTTCCCCACAGGCCCCGTGTGCCTTTGTGGTATCAGGAGGAGGATTCCAGGTACAGATCAATTCAGTAAATATACTCCCTGATTTTTTTTTAGATTTCCTAAAATACAGGCAATATGTCATTGTCAGGAGACAGCGATTCTCTTCAGATCTGTGGGCTGACTGATTACCTGAAAGGGTTTTTTTTTTTTAAATAAAAAAAATTATTTGAGGGAAGGAGAAGCAGCATTATAAAGGATTTTAAAGCAGGTACGATCTTCCTACCCACTGATGTAGGAAGCTGATATGTCATATGTGTGAAAACAAATGAGAACTTAACAAGGGGAGGGGACAATGACTCAAGAGAAGTTTTTGCTTGTTACGCAACCAGAAATCCCAGGACCTCAGAAATATTTGAAAGTATCACATTTTCCCCTATTTTTTAAAAAAATAAGCAATCCCTCCTTTTCAGCATCCAGTCCAGAGGTAATCCAGTGCTGCCTTGCAATTTGAAACTGCAGCTTGTGTATTTTCTGGGAAATAGTTTGGTGTTGCACAATTTTCAAGCCAGTTGAGGGCAGGGAAATAAAATGCTGAGATTTTAATTTTTAAGAAATATCATCCCCTGATAGTCTTTGCACCTTCTGACTTGTTGCCACCCTCGGGACGTGTGAGGTCCAGGAAAAAAAGCACGCAGGGGGATTTGTGATGGGTGAAAGGTGGCATTTCCTCCTCTTGATGGAGAGGAGTGAGGGGATGAAAAAAGGGTTATTGATAAATTGTTATTGATAGCACTGATAAAGGGTTATTGATAAACTGTTATTGATAACACTGATAAAGTGCTACTGATAAAGTGCTATTGATAAACTGTTATTGATAGCACTGATAAAGGATTATTGATAAATTGTTATTTATAGCACTGATAAAGGGTTATTGATCAATTGTTATTGATAATACTGGTAAAGGATTATTTACAAACTCTTATTGATAACACTGGTAAAGAGTTATTGATAAACTGTTATTGATAGCACTGATAAAGGGTTATTGATAAACTGTTATTGATAGCACTGATAAAGGATTATTTATAAACTCTGATTGATAACACTGGTAAAGGGTTATTGATAAACTGTTATTGATAGCACTGATAAAGGATTATTTATAAACTCTGATTGATAACACTGGTAAAGTGCTATTGATAAACTGTTATTGATAGCACTGATAAAGGATTATTTATAAACTACCCCTGCACACCATCCCTTTAAGGGGCTGCAGCCCCTCTGCTGTGACAGCACACGGAAAAGGGATGTGACACCGTTTTCCCCAGCAGGATCACTTTGGTTTAAAAGAATCCAAGGCTGTGAGGAGTGCAGCGGGCGGATCTCAGATAAGGACCCGTGGGCAGTGAAGCTGCTGAAAGGGATGCTTCAGACCTGACAGAGAGCAGGGCCTGAAGCTCATCTCCGCTCGCTTCTGAGTGAAACCCTTCAGCCAAAGCGCCAAAGCGATGCCTCACTCCCAGGGACAGCTGAGTGTGGTCACTAAAGCTGTCATCAGGTGTGGCCAGCAGGGCGGGAGAAGCTTTCCAAGGCATTGCTGAGGTGCTAAGCACAGGGTAGCACAAGATGCTTGCTCTGTGCTGCTGCAAGTTATGTTTAGCCTCTTGGAAATATTCCCAGCGCACCAGGAGTCATTTCTGACTAACAGGCACCCCTTAATCTGTCTCTAATCCCCCCCTATAATTTTACACCTATTTAGCCTCATCCAAATAAAAACCCTCAGTCCCTCAAGTAACGATTGATGAGGCTTTGCATCTCTGCTGGGAAATAAGTATTATAATCTCCTTTTCTAAACAAGCAAGCTGGCCCTTGATGAGGCAAATAACTCCTCAAGTGAGGGAGGAGCAGGTCTGAGGACAGATGCTCTGCCAGTGCCCCCATCCAACCATAAACCCCTCAGTGAGGACAGACAGCAGCCCATTGCGAGGGAACTCATCCCCCTGGGGTGCTTGCAGGGCTGGGAACGTTTCTGGGCCAACAGTGGAAGGGGACAAACATCCCCTGATCCCTGCTGGTGTAAATGTGAGCATTCCTTCTGCATTCCTGGCGCTGTGTTGGGAAATGCTCCTCAAAACAGAACCCTCCAGAGCTGCCCCCGATGCCTGCAGAATGTGGCACTGGCAGCAACCTGTAAAAAACACCCCTGGCTGGTTTGCAGTGTGATTTAAAAACCCCCAAAGGCACAGAAGCCTCGGGGCTGATGGCACAGCAGCCTGTGTGTGTGTTGGGATGCAGGGCAGGATTGCCCAGCTCGGCTCCAGCAGGGACACTCTGCCCAGGAGCTTTGCCAAGAGGTCTCTTCTATCAGATCATCACAATGTGCTCTTCTCCCCTGGCACGGGGAAAGGACAGCTCGGATTCCTCCTGTGATGTTCTGCAGCGCTCCTGGAGCGAGGCATGAGCCGTGTTTTTGTGGGACTGTGTTATCCGGAGCTCACGTGCAAGCCGAGCCCGGCTTTCACCCACTGTGGAAAACACCAGGGAAAGTTGCAAGAGGAATCCTCAAGCTGTGTTTCCTGGACACCAGAGAGCTGCAGCCTTGGAAGGAGAGGAGTGAGAGCAGCTGTGCCCATGGGCACTCACTGCGAAGAGCAGAGCGTGGATGGGAGCTGCTGAGCACAGTCACCGGGAAATTCGCTATCCCCAAACCCGAGGGTAACCGAGGCCTCAATGCTGCACATTTCCATCCTGTTCGCCTCGATTACCCAGCAGAACAAACAGAACTGGGTGGGAAAGGGAGAGGTTTGGAGGCTGTCAAGCCAAGTTCTCCCTCCTGGTTTTATCACCTGAATCCTTGGGTCAGGCTCCCGCCCTTAGCCGAGAATTCAGCTCCTTTGTGCAGCAGAGAAGGGCTGGCAGAAAAATCAGGTGTTAAATCGATGGCCATGGCTGGCAATCCTCTCTCCAGTGCAGAACTTGTTCCAAAATTCAGGATCTGCGAATCAGCTGCTTGGCCTTGCTGCGGGCATGCTCAACTCCCAGAAAACACAGCCAAGAAGATGTAGCACCCCAAAAAGAGCCCCATTTACAGGAGTTCTCCCCTTTGGCAGCGCCCTAAGCGTGGAGGTGATGAGGTAAGGCGAAGGCAGACGTGTTGCCGAGCATGCAGCGCTGCAGGGAACAGAGCAAGCAAATCCCAGGGGCGTTCTGCGAGTCCCTGCTCTACTCACAAGGGGCTGCCTGTTTAATCACCGACTTCCAGTGATTTATGGAGGGCTGGCGAAGCATCCACCGAAGTCACCGGGAGCCTTTTGATGTCAGGAGCCTTCAGCTGGGGCCGCAGCCTGCCCATCCTTGCAGCAGCTGGGGACGCGGCGGGCGGAAAGCAGCGATGATGAAGCGGGCACTGAGAGTGAGGCAGGGCTGAGAGGGAAAAGCCTTCCCTGGGACAAAAGCCTGGCTCGAAGGTAACAGCGTTTCTCAGAGCCCTGAAACGCACCAAGGGTTGCTTTCTTCGGGGCCTTTGCAGGGTTGTTTTGGTTTTTGTTTAATGGTCAGGCTGGTGTTGCTCCTAAGAGCTGCAGCCCTCCGTGGTGGGGGTGTCTCAGTGATTTCATTAGTGTTTATTTAGATGCCTGCCTCGGAAGCAGCTCTGATTGATGAGCTCAATGTCTGGACTTCCCCAATGACTCCGTGGCTCTCTCTGCTCATCTCCGTTGCACCATTCAGTTTTAGGGAGCCGTGATGGGTTTGGGGGCGAGTGTTGGGGCTGGATTTAACTTTCAGGACATCCTTCTTAATCCTCCCAGAGTTCTCAGCTTGGAGTGGCGGGTGGTGGTCGATTACCGGAGTTTGGAGGTGGGTAGGTTATTGCTGCTTTTCTGAGGTTGGGGGTCTGCAAGCGTTACCCCAAATGAAACACGGGATCCCATAGGAACAGAGGAGATCCTGACTCCATCCCCAGCGCTGACTCTGTGCTTTCCCTCTGTTCACTTCTGGCCTGATGAAGCAGTTTCTGGATGCCATGTGGGCGGATGATGAGCCAGGTGAAACAACGGCTGGCTGACACTCGCTCCCACGCTGTTAAAAGGCCAAAAAAAAAAAAAATCACTTTTCCATCAGCAACATGTGAATGTTTGGAATATCTGCATCCACAGCCCAGTAACAGCCACTTGGAGATGTGGAGAGTGGAGACAGAGCAGGCAGCTGTGAAATCCGTGTCATTTAGGGGTAAAAGCCCATTCAGGGGTGACATTTTGCACAAGCCAGGCCTATTTCAGCATCTGCAAAAACTCTGAGAGGGTTTTTCCACCTCTGAGTTGTTAAAGCCTAAAAAAAAAAAAAAAAAAAAAAAAAAAAAAAAGAGTCTTTTTATTCTGCTGCTCTTTAAATAATAACAGCAAGAATTCTATACCCGGATGATTAATTTTCAAGACCCTTTGGTCTTTAAAAATCACCCCTTGCTTGAAAGCAGTTGATGGCAAGAAAATAAACCTGAAAGGCATTTCAAGAGGCATTTCAAGAGGCATTTCCTGCCTCTCCTGGTGCTGGTGGAGCTCTGGACCTTTTGTAACCATTTAGAAACCACAAGGATAACAGATAGGGGAGGAGGGATCAGCTCCCAGCTCCTGTGAGTTTTGGTGTCAGGAATTACCTCCCTCTTTCTTGTGCAGTTCTTTGTGGGATGGATGCTCAGGTGGCACTCTCTGACCCCAGAGGTGGCAGGATTTCCATGAAGGCTGAAGCGAATCCCACAAAGGCAGTGAAATTCTGCAAAAAGCTTCCTGCCTCTGGCCAGCCTGGATTTCTGTGGGTGACAGAGCTGTTCAGCACCTTGCAAGGGTGGAGCCCACGAGGGGCATTGGCTCTAAAAGCTGGAAAAGGGAAAACACGTCTCTTTTATCTGGCTGTTTGTGGAAACCAGTGCAGGATTAGTACCTAGAGAGGCAAAGAGGAGAACGGGAGTGGGTGAGAAACACCTTACATCAGAATCATGTAGCACAGGCTGTCTCACAGGGGATGGGACAGCTGAAAATTCCTTCTCTTTCCTGTAGCTGGATCGGATTCCTTTGGTGGAAAGAGGGCAGGGTGCCCTGGGGAAATATCTGCACAGCCCCAGGCCCCTCTGACATCAGGTCAGACATTCCGGGTCACATAACTGGAGGCTGCAGCATGAAATTTAATATTTCAATGGATCAAGTGCTCCTGGCACATGGAGCTCCTGCCTGGATGGACGTGGTGAACTCAGCACGGCGAGAGCAGAGGGTTCAGCCACGGCCTGGAGTGGGAATGATGGAGCTGAGGGGTGGATAAACCTGAGCTGCCCTTCAGAGCTGCCGGGAGATGGAACTTGGCTGGCGTGGGAGTGGGACTGGGGAATTATGCTGTGGTTTTCTCAGGAAAAAAAAAAAGAAAAAAAAAAAGAAAAAAAAAAAAAAAAAAGAGCTTTGACATACCCAAAAGGAGGAAGCACCACTTTCATCTCGTCCGCTGGTAAAGTCAAAAATTAAAGCCTATTTAATGCCTAGGTCCAGAGAGTGGAAAAGTTAAATATTGCACTTATTTAAACATGACTGACAGGCATTAGAGTGGAGAGATTGATCCTGCACCAAGAATCTCAGGCGGTCTGTCCCCCTTTCCAGAAAAATGAAGCCCAGTGAGTCGCCTCCAAACCCCATTTTTCAAAGCCCAAATCACTTTAAATCAATTTCTGCTGCAGGTGTCCAAATAAGCTCCCATTTCTATCGTCTCTTTTCGGTAAAAATAGCTTATCCTCTGACATCTGGGAGAGGTGAAGGTGTTACCAAGCGCTGAGCTGTCAGAATCCCTGTCATCGCTTTATTTCTGGTTGTTTTAAGTCCCATTAGTTCGATTTTTGTTCTTCTTTTGTGCTCATTACCACCTTGTGCTGGGAGCGAGAGCGCGTGGCTGATAGGGAGGACTCCCATATTCTGCAGAAGTGGCAGGGAATGTGTCACAAATGCATCCCCTGCCTGCAGTGCAGGCTGAACTCTTTAACATCTCCAGAGCTCAAAGCAATGCGGGAAAGTGAGATTGAACAGCAAATCCCAAAGCAATATATTTTTTTTTTTTCCTGCAGATTTGCTGGTTCTCCTAATAAAAGGCTCAGAATTCCTAGAACTTTTAAGACCTTCTGAAACTTTTCTGTCACGTAGGCTTGCCCTGTGATTTTTTAACAAAACCCAGATCTTGGGGATGGCGTGGCGTGAGCGGTGTTAATAGCTGCCTTTCTGCCCGAGTGGGAAGTGCTGGATGTGAGCAGAGGGAATCCTAGGATCACAGAATCGTGGAAAATCCTGAGTTAGAAGGGAGCCACAAGAACAGGACACCCCAAGAATCCACCCTGTACCTCTTGGGGCTCGGGCAAGCTGCTGCTGCTCCATCTGCAGTTTAAATCTCATTTTCTTTCTCTTCCCCCTCATACTCATCAAACCTTTTCCTGAAGAACCTTGTTTAGAGTATCTGTGCCCATTCAGACTCTCTGCCCTCTGCTGAAACACTCTAAAGGCTCTCCATTTTTTTAAAAAACTTCTGATTAAAGCCTTAAAGATTTTGACTCAATCTTTGCTGTGCATCAGCTGCTTTTCAGTGAAGGCCATTTAATTCCCATTATGAGCCAGTATCTCATAAACTCGTTTCTTTTGGAGCCCTTTTCCAGTCCCCAAGAACATTATTTCCATGCCTTTATTTCTCTTGGACAGGCTCTCACATTGCAACTGCCCTCGGTTGATGCCTGCAGAATTCTGAACTGCTGGTTTGGCTGGAATTATTCTCCGTGGATCACCTCCCAGTAACTCCCAGTGCCTCGGTGTCCTGCAGGCTGGGGTCTGAGCTCTGCCTTCAGCTCAGTTTCTTTACTTTCCCTTTGATTTCACTCTTTGCAGAGAAGCCGAAAGCTCTCACGGAGGTACGGGATGTCATACATATTACATCTACCAAAATTACAAATTATTCATCACAGCTCGATTCAAAGGCAGCTCTGTCATCTCTCCTACTGCTTCTCAGAGATCCTGAAGCCTCCAGAGTGAAACTCTTCTGCTGGGAGAGGATTTTCTTTCAGGCAGTGACAGAAGGAGCTGAGCTGGAGAAGGACAGATGGAATCTCTTGATCTGATCTGGTAGGACCAGTGGTCAGGGCAGCAAATCATCTCATGGTGAGATGACTGAAAAATCAAAGCAGAAACCAGATTTGTCCTTAGACCTGGAATAATCCTGGTCAGGAAATCCCCCAGGACCACATTTCTTTGTTATGAGCTGGGAAGATTTCCCTGACTTTTGGATAGCGAGCACTTGTCCCAAGTGTCTGTTCAGTGGGGATGGACAAAGTGCAAAGGAACCTAATATTTAATGCACACCATGCCCAAAAGTCTGCTTCCCTGAATGCAGGGAGTCTGCAGCATTGACCAAAACATTAAGTGCCTCTTTATACTTTTCCATGCAGGCTTCCAGGGCTCCCCGTGGCGGTGCAGACTGGGCAGCCCCTGCCCCCAAGGACACCCTGCCTTCGTGAGGGTTCCCCGACACGTGGCAGAGCTTCCTTCACGCGCTGCCTCGGTTTCTGTGCCCAAATTCCCACTCTAACTCACACACCCATACGTGCACACCCGTGAAACCCTGAGAGCAAACCCTACCTTGACACAAAACCTGTAACAAATGGTTTAATTCACAGGGACCACGGTGAAGTTTACCCGCCAAACCTCACTTTTTCCTTTTGTGTGAAGGAGACCGCTTTCCTAAAGCACAGAAAACTTCTTTTGAGATCCAGTGAGCCTCATAACCAGATAAACATTTTACACCCCACCCAAAAAGCCCCGCAGCCTGTGGGTGAGCTGTGCTTTGGGGTGACCAACCCCATTCCAGCCCCTCGCTTTCCCCAGCAGCGAGAGCGATGCCGAACAGCAAAACCGCGGCGACTCGGGGGGACGGAACTTGGGTCTGCTCCAAAAACTGTCACTTGGGTTTGACCCCAAAACCCTCCTCAAAATGCAGAAGTCTCGTATCTCAAATCCTGCCTGGGGCTGTCATTTTGACCCAGCTCCTTCCCCCCCTGTTTCCCTGCGCCTCGCCGAGCCCAGCGCTGCCGGAGCTGCTCCTGCGGCCCCGCACGTCGGCAGTGGCGGCCGGGGCTGGGGGCCAGGGGGGCTCGGGGTGGGCTGCCCGGGGCGTGCTGTCACCACAGCAACCCCTCCCTGCCCTCCGGACCCCTGGGGCTCCCCGGCAGCCACGGGGGCTGGGAAAGCTCCTGGCAATCTGCCGGAGATGGAGCCGCATCCCGGTACCCGCGGAACCGGAGCTGGGCTGAGCGCTGGGGGGAAAAGGGGATCTGTTCCCAAAATAAACCACTGAGGGCGGCTGCTGGACACCCCCCGCCCCTCGAACCTTCCTGACATCCCTGGAGGAAAGCGGGTGGGATGTTTTGGGAGCGGTGTCAGCCTCGGGGAGCTGGCAGGTGTCACCTGTGGGGCCGGCAGCTGCCAAATCCCACTTTCCCAAAGCGCTTCGGGAAAGATGGATTTTTGCACGAGATTACGGCTACGTCCAGGCTCTCCTGCAGGAAGCAGGGATGCTGGCGGGCTTGGAGATAATCAGTCATCCCTTTTTGCAGGTGAAGCAGCTTTTTATTTCCCTGAGAGGAGATTGGGGTGGGAAGGCAATGGTTTAGGTGTTCCTTAGGGGGAGGTGAGATCCACTGCTCCCCGCAGGGGGAACAGAGTGCCAGAGCCTGGGGGGAGAGAAGCACAGAGCTCTCCAGGGCAAGGTGATGCTCAAATGGACTTTGTTCGGGGTTTCTTGAAAAGATTTGTGTTAGTGGAGTGCATTTTGCAAGGTCTTGTGGACAAGCCAGGCAGTGGAGGTGTGCAGCTCAGGCTGGCGCTGCAGAGCAGCTCAGGAGCTGGTGTTGGTGATATCTGAGGCTCTTTTTCTTGGTCAAAGCAGTCCTGGTTTTACTGGCATGGCAGAAGTACCTGGAGGAAGGATTAAATGTTGGCAGGTGAATGCTGGCAGAGAGGGGTGTGTTTAACGTCCCGGTGTCTCACAGGGAGGGCTGTGGGGGAAGTTCCCACTGGGTTTTAATTTTTTTTTTTTTTTTTTCCTGCGGTTGTGCTGCCCCCTTGTAGAAAACGTAAATTTTGCAAATGTTCTCAGAACTGTGATTGTTTCATCTCCCTTCTGCAGAGTCGCAATGAAACGTGAAACTCACGGCAGTGGTTTAGGTTTAGTGATTTGTTAGAAATCCCTTCCAAAATGGGAATATTTAATGTATAAGGTCTCTTGGAATTCCCAAAGGCCCCAGTTCAGCAAACTGCAGCCATCTGCTCTCACGTGAATTCTTTGTAGGGCCAACACCTGAAGTGCTTTGGGGATTTTTCCCCCCCTTTTTTTTTTTCATGTGAGCAGGGATTTTTTTGTAAAGGCACTGAACTGTGTGAGTCAGGGAGCTGGAATTGGTGACACACGAGCTTCTTCAGCCTGCTCAGGTGGGCTGGACCGGCTGCATTTTGCTTTTGCCCGGTTCGTCCCGGCGCTGCAGGGGATTGTTGGAGGCAGCTCCCAGTCTGATGGCTGAGGTAGCACATTTCTCTGTGCACGGCTGGGATGGTGTCTAGACTGGGCTGGTCACTGCCCAGTCATGTTCCTGAGGCTGAGCCCACAACTCTGCTCTGTTGTGGGCTCAGCACCTGAATCACAAAAATGCAAGAAGTGCAGCAATGGTTCTGATACAATCTCATGGCACGACCAGCCTCAGCCTTGTTCACGCCCGTGAATTACAGATTTGGGTAGGCCAGGATTTACAGTTTCACACCCTAAAGCTGGGATTTCGTCCCTGATCACCGCGGCTGCTCACTTCTCTCCCCTAGCCCTGATATTCCTTTCCTATTGCTAAACCTCTTGGGAAATGTCGGAGCCTGCGCTGCGATTTGCGTTGGGCAAGCACAGCCAGAGCTCACGGAGGCACCTGGCGAAAGCTGTCCTCACACCTCGCCGGGCTGATTCACCCAGGAGGCAGCGAAAGGATCCTGGATCCGCTGCGGGGTTTCGCAGGTAGGAATTGAGAAGTGAAGCGAGAGTTTATCTCCCTCTTACGGCCGAATTCCGAACAGCCGCGCTTGGAAAGGGAGGGCGGGAGCAGGAATTGCTGCGCTCCGTGGTTGTGGGGAGACCCCAGCTGCTCGCTAGCAGCTAAACCCAGCTCTCTTCTGGGAAACTGCTAAAATGCGTTTTCCACTGCAGTGTAAGCCACAAAAATATCTGTGAAAGAGTTAAACCGCTCCAGCTCTCTGTGGGTTTGAACCTAGACCTGGCCAGATATATAATTATGGAATCTTAGAAGGGTTTGGCTGAGAGGGACCTTAAAGATCACATAGGTGATGGCAGTCTGGTTCTGTTCCCTCTGGTGCTGCCTGCTTGAGTCACTGTGACCCACTCAAAAACTTTATTTGCAGTTGCAAAGGGGCTTGAGGAATCCAAAATCCACCCCGGTGGAACTGAGACCTTGACAAGGTGATCAGCAGCTGTGGTTTCTGCCTGGCTCTGTTGGTAACCTGCTCCAGAGTTCACTGAAAAGCATCTCTGGAGTCATCACAGAACAGTTCCAGAGCATGTGCCTCAGGAACCATCCCTTTATTTTATGTAAGATTTGCATAAGAACTTTTAAAAAAGCATCAGAAAATGCCTATTAATTTAAAGCAAGAATCAGTTTTACTTCAAGAATGTGTTATAAACACATTATTCATCACTTAACACCTGTTCAGTACTCAGAATTAAGTTTATCTTGGCCTAAAATATGTACGTTTGTAAAAACGGATTGCTTTGTGTGCTTGATATGCATTACATGTACATTTTTCAGGAACAATGGGGGAAAGGCAATGGAATTCTGTTCAGATTTTCTAACGACAGCATTTGGGACACTGTCAGAGGAACACAGAGATCAGAATTGTATGGCTGCAGGCCAGGGTTTGATGGGAAGAAGGGAAAATAAGGAAAATTCTGCAAGTGATGCTTGTGCGAACATCTCAGTTTAATGTCAGCTTCTCGATTCCTTGAATGTCTCAGACCTCTCTGCCTCCCCAGCCTCCTCAGGCTGTGTTTAACACACCCAGCACAGCAAACCCTGACTCATTCCCCAGCTTTAGTCCCACATCCTGCTGCAGGGACGATTCCACTTCTGCAGCTTTGTTCTTTTGTTCTGCTGTGAAGGTTTCTATCTCATCACTGAGGTTTTAAGGCTGGAACCCTGATTCTGGCTGTGTGACTGACAGAATTTAATCAAATGGCCCTGCACAAGTCCTTCCTCAAAAGGACTTGGTGGCTTTTGTCACCGTCCCATTGTGTCAGGGGCTCCTTCCAAGGCTCTGATCCAAAGCAAGGATTTCAGAACCCCAGCATTAAAGCCTGTGATCCCAAACTGGCTGCCCCAACCCTTCAGGTGCTTCTGTTGTGATCTGAAGGTTCCCACAGCCATGGGAGCCGTGCACAGGCCAGGCCCCACCAAAGGCACAGCAGTGCCAGAGCTCAGAGTTACAGAGAGAACAAAGGAAAAGCCTTTTAAAGACTCCCCTGGCTGAGTCTATTCTCCTTCACTCATCTTCTAAAGCTGCTGTCAGGTAGGAAATGCAGGTTCAGGTTCCCTGCTGACGGCAGGAGGGAAATCCAGCTTGATTTGCTACAAAAAGCCCCTGAGCTGGTGGCCCTGCTCCCCATTGTCATCCAGAATTTGCCTAAGCACAGTCAGAATCCTTTCCATTTGCGTCTTCTAAATTCTTTAATATTTTTTCCCTCAATAAGTGTTTCAGTTCCAAAGAAGTGGTTGAGAACTCTACCAGGAGGTAAGAAATTATTTTCTGTCAAGAGCTGCCCTTAAAGCCCTCAGGGAAAACATTTATTACACATTTGGAGCAGTCATCACCCCTCAAACCAACATCCAGGAGAGAACCCTTTACTCACACAATCCTCACAGTATTTTACATTTTTTGAGACATCTTCTGTGGAAAGGATACTAAAACCATCTCATTTCATGACAAGAAATGACCCCAGGTTGTTAAATCTGGATTAACCCATAAAATGTGCAAGGTCACAGCTTCCTTAGGGTTCCAGCCATCAGGACTGGATTTCTTTAAATAAATCCTTTATTTTATTTAAGAATCCTAATGCTTTGAATTAATCCTGGACTTCTTTATAAATAGTTTCTCATTAAGAAAAAAATGCTGAAGAAGCCAAGCCTCAGAGATGCTTTTTGAGGTGTTTTATTGCAAAAAGGTGTGGACATTTGCTGGCAGAACAGGTTATCACATTCTCCATTTGACTGTCGTCCAGAGGACACTGCATGCATTCAAGCTGAAAGCATAGGACAGTTTCCACCAGGCACCTGAGAAAGAAAAAGTCTTCCAAGCAGAAAAAGACAAATTTCCACCTGATCCCCTACTCTGGTGTGCCCTTTGCTCCCCAGAGCTCCCTGGGAAATAGGAGTGACATCAGCTATAGGCATAGCCAACTGTAAACGTGTTCCTGTGTTAACAGAATTTATCTGGATAATGGATCCTGAAGCTTTAGCTCCAGGTTTGAGCAGGAAAATGCCCTTCCCAAGCAGGCAGTGCACTGAGTCCCACCTGACCCGGCACCTGCTGCTCCCTGTGGCCCAGCAGAGGAGCACCAGGCTTCTCCTGCTCCTCTGGCAAATCTGACAGCTCTACTTGGTCTCCGAAAAACACCCCACCCCCAAACCCTCCTTCCTTCCTTTGTGCTCCTTGTAGCACCTCAGCCCACTCCCCCACTCCCTCCAGACAGCAGACAACTCCCTTCTCTCCTTCCCACCCCCTTGCCCAAAGGCATGACTAATGAAAACACGCTGCAGCTCACAGCAAAAATCTCTCCACAGGCACAACTCCAGGTGCACCTGAATTTCCCCGTTTCAGTGCCTATTTCCCACAGGCCTAACAAAGGTTAATCATCTTTGGCAGACAGCAATCCTGCACCAAAGGGAACAAGGAATCCATTGCCAGTCTAACAGGGCATGTCGCAACTGCAGCTGCTCAGCAGCAGGACCTCCCTGCAAGGGAAAAAAAGAAAAAAAACGAGATTTTAGAGGATGTAAAAGCACCTTCACAAGTCAGTGTGTTAGGACAGATTAGGATATATTAACAACTGCACTTTGTTGTGGGTTATAATGGACTTTGAAACTACTTGAACCAGACAAATGCAAAAATTCAAGGCATTAAAGCTGCAAGTCTCAAGTAAATAACTCAGGATGATACGACAGCCACTTAAACTTCTACTATTAAGCTAAAGCCCCATGCTGATTGCTCTGCTAATTCCAAGCATTAGAACAGCCACTGTAGGTTCTTATTCCTTCTAAACACATCAGCTGTAGATTAGATGGAGTGTTTTTGCTTTCAGAAAGCCCTGGCAGATGGAACAACTGACAATTAACTTCCTTTGATGCAGCATGGTTTTAAGTCCCCCAGCAAAGCTGCAGATTGAAATTTCCCAGGGAGGCAGTGGTTCCTCAATACCCAAATCAACCTCTGCAGCCTTAGCAAAGACGGGCACATCTCGTGCTAGAGACAGAGGAGCAGTTATGGCCCCCTGAGGCCCCTGGAGTTATTTTAATCACAAAAGCCAGAATGAACTCGTTTGCCACAAAGGCACCCTCAGTCCCTGCAGCTGGAAGATCCAGGTTGCTCTATTTAAATCAGGTTTTTTGAGTGAGCAGTTTTTCACTCCCAGAGATGTTGCCCTTACTCCAGCAGGACTATTTTGGTCAGGGACAATTCAACACTCCAGTGTTTGTTCTAAAACTTTCAATGCTAAGCCACAATAACTTGTCATCACTCTGCTCCCATCTGTGTTTCAGTAAATGATATATATTTTTAATCTATCTGATACAGTTCTGAAGGCAATCCAGCCACTTCCATGTTAAAGCTGCTGGATATGCTTTTTCTTTTTTTGGATATGCTTTACTGGAATAAAAGGCCTTTTGGGCTGATCCAAACCCAGCTCTGGCAGAGTGCACAGTGTTCCTTGATAGCTGATTTACATCACCCCCGTGTCTTAGTCCCAGTTATTTTTAGCAGCCACTGGAGTGTGGGTTGTGTGACAATGACAACAGGCTGCTGATCAAAGTGTCCCCCCTGCCAAGCCCTCCTCTATCTTGCACTGCACAAATAGAGAGATGAGGCACGAGGAATGTCAGCACAAAGTGCAGAGATACCAGACCTTTAGGAGGCATCCTGAGATGGAGCAGGAGGATCCTTATTCTCAGGCTCTGGAGGAGGAGCTGGCACATTTTCCTCTTTCTTTTGTGCAGCCAAAAATTCATGAATCGCCCTCTCTATCTGAGGCCTGAAGATGTGGTTTAGTTTTGGATCCACCACCTGAGAAATAATTCTGTCCACTCCAGCTTCCAGCATTCCTGACCTTGAACAAAGACAAAGAAGTCATTCAGCTCCTCTGAAAAACTTCTCCCCAATCTCCTCCAGAAACCCTCCAGAGCCCTCCTGTCAACTGCAATTAGCATTAACAGGGTGAGAACTGCAGCCTACTCAGGAGATCCTTAACAGGGACTTGTTTCACTCACCGATTTCTCTCCCTGCTCCCTACAGAATTAACAACTCCCATCTGGTCTCCCAGGTACTTAAATGACACCTTGGCCAAGAGCCACTTTTAATAGGGCTCCTGTGGAAACCAGGTCAACATGAAAGCAAACAAACACGTTTTGGCACAAATACATTTTGGCACGAGCAGAGAAATAAGCTATTCTGAGGAGGAGGGCAGGTGAGAGCACAGGATTTTTTTTTTTTTTTGGCTGCGTGGAGGGAAAGAGCCCTGCCCCCTAAGAACAGGACTGTCACTTGCTCCTTGTAGCAGTCCAGACAGATGGGTATGGATTATGAAAACAAGACTGAGCACACAGCAAAGGTTCTGGACTGAGCAGCAGGAACTGAAGTGACTTCAGGGGTTGTCTGGGAGGGTTAAGTCATGTCTGCAAGGCAGCAGGGACAGGAAATGGAGATGTTCATGGCACTGGGAGAAGGAGCCACGGGATAATGAGGCTGTGAAGGATGCAGAGACAGGGCACCTCGTGCCACCTCAGGTAACAGCAGCCTGGGTGGGCAGGACACACACCTGGACACCCCCAGGGCTCAGCCCTGCCCCTCCAGGAGTGACAGGGACTGCTCAGACTCCCCATGACCAGGGCTGCTCTTTACACTACAACATTTTGTGTGCAATACCTCATCCTCCTCTCCCTGATTAAAACTCAGCAGCTCTGGGAAGCAGCGTAAGCTGTCAGTCACAGAATGGTTTGGGCTGGAAGGGACCTTAAAACTCATCCCATTCCACCCCCTGCCATGGCAGGGACATCCTCCACTATCCCAGGCTGCTCCAAGCCCTGTCCAGCCTGGTCTCGGGCACTGCCAGGGATCCAGGGGCAGCCACAGCTGCTCTGGGCACCCTGTGCCAGGGCTGCCCACCCTCCCAGGGAAGGATTCATTCCTAATATCCCATCTAACCCTGCTCTCTAAGTTGAAGCCATTCCCCCTTGTCCTGTCCCTCCATCGCTTGTAAAACGTCTCTTTCCATCTTGGCTCCTTCAGGCACTGTGAGGCCACACTGAGCTCACCCCAAAGCCTCTCCTCTGCAGGTGAACAATCCCAGCTCTCCCAGCAGAGCTGCTCCATCCTCTGCTCATCCTGGTGGTCCCCAGTGCAGTGTCTGGAGCAGCTGGACAGGAACTGTCCTGTGCCGCAGGAGCTCAGGCTGGGGCTGAGATTGCTGCTGCAGGGGTTGGAGTCTGCACACAAACCTCTGGCATCCTCAGGACTCTTTCTTTAAAGAATCTTTAAAGGCTCTTCTCTTTCCTCCAAGTTAAGATCAAGGTCACTCGGCTCAGGACAGCAGGCACAGCGTTTTTGCAGCAATAATTTGGACAGCAAATATAAATATTTCACCCCTCAAAACCACCCATTTCAGGCTGAGCATTTTGGGGAGAGTTCAGACTGCACTCATCTCACAATGAAACTCAGGGAGAACAACAGAAAGTGGTGTGAAAAACTTAACTCAGCAGTTCTCCCTTGATTTAGGTGATTCATGGCTTATCAAATATTAGTTACTGTGCAGGCTGCTGCTCACTTACTGGATCACACTCTGCCTCAGCCCATTCCGTAACTGGTTCTTGTTCATGGCTGGGTTCCATTCCTGCTTGTCCAGGTGGGTCGAGACAAAGTTGTCGACTTTCTGCCTCAGGTTCTGATAGGCTGGCTAAAAAAAATAAAAATAAATCCAGCTCAGCAGCTCAAATACCTCCAAACAAACCCCTGCCAGAGCCCTTCACAGTGCAGCTATTGTCACACACAGACTGCTCTGCTGTCTGTGCTTCCCTCCTTTCACTCTCTGAACAAAGATAATCCTGTTTTCCCTGAGAACACAACTGGACATTGCACAGAACACCCAGTGCTGTAATAACTCTAACAGCTGGATAGATTTGGGCTGAAACTGTAGTGAAACAGTGCAAACTGTGCAGAGGTTGTTCAAGCAGCGTTCTTGTTGTCTGGAAACCCTCCACCCCACAATTCATAGGAAACTGGCTGTGCAATACTGTCACTAAACAAGAACTTGAATGATTTGTTTCTGTAGCACTAGCAGAGAAGAATTAAAATATAAAATTGTAATTTTAAAGACAGTTATAATTATTTGAGTTTTATCAGAGGAAATGTTAACTCCACCGAAGAGGAACTTAATGAACAAATCCATATAAACACTCAGGACCATCCACATCCTGGATGCAAGGGAAGGACAAGAGGGAAACAGAGATATTTCAGAGTTTGATGTGTCTGTCCTGGGTGCTGGCCCTGGATGAGGACGGCAGATCCCAGAACAGGGCTCTTGCTGGAAGCATAAAACCTTGGCAAAGCAAAATTCAACAAAAGCGTTTAATTCTGACAGAGTGACTGCGAACAATCCAACTTGACATTGACAGCTCAACTTCAATACCGGCAACAAACGATGAGGAGTTTGTTGTGGCTGAGAGAAAATTAACGTCAAACAACAGCCTGAGAACGTCTGCTCATGAAACAAAGGTTAAAGGTTTGGTTTGAGAATACAGGGATGTTTGAGAATATGGGAATTTTTGAAATAAGGGTCGAGAGCATCACTGTTCTTAAGGGAAGATGTCCTCCCAGGAAAGCCTGGGCTGAAAGACGAAAGGCTGAGCAGAGAACATGCCCGTTCGTGCCAGGGGTGCGCATGTGGCTCCAAGGATCTCCCGGGAGCAGCCCCAGAGCCGCGGGGAGCGGGCAGGGCCCGGGCTCGGTGCCCGGCCCCGGTACCTTGGTGTCCACGTCGGCCAGGCAGTCGCGGCGGAAGCCGTCGAAGAGGCCGCGGCTCTTGAGCTGCTCCACGATGATGGCGATGAGCTGCGGGTCCCCGGGCGGCAGCGAGGCGGGGTCGGTGGGCCCGGGCCCCGCGGCCCCCGAGCCGCCGCCGCCGCCCCCGCCCGCCGCGGCCCCGCCGCCGCCGCCGCCGCTCTCCGACATCGCCCGCGGCCCCCGCGCCGGCGCGCGCCGATGGTGTCAGCGCGCCACGCTGCATCATGGGGAGGCGAGTTCTTCCCGAGGGCGATGCTGTGCGATCAGTGGACACCGAGAACTGCAAACCCCAGCGGGCACCGCGGCGCCGCTCCGCGCCGCAGCCGAAAGGCGGGCGCGTTGCTGCGTCGCGGTGCGTATTGGGAGTTGTAGTTCAGGGGACGGTGAGGACGCTCCCCGCATCCACCGGTGGCTGTGCGGGGATGACGATGCTGGGAGCACCCGGCCGGGGAGGTCACAGGGCTCCCCGTGTCCCCCTGGAACGGGCAGAGGGCCCGAGTGTTCCTCAGCATCGCCCTGGATGCTCAAGGATCCCCCGCCCATGATAACAGCGAGGCTGCGGCTTGCGTGTGTTCTCCTGTTACCCTGGTTTTTCTGAGTTTCTTTATTAGCCTTTTGATTTTCATAAATGGAGTCAGATCTTTTAGTTACTGTAGAATATTAGAGCAGTTTTCTACCTTTCCCACAGAAGTAATATAAACAAATCCTTTGTTTTTCATTCTCTGTCCTTTGTTTGCATATTTCTAATCTGAAAACAATTGTAACTGACAATTCGTCTGGCCACTGAGGCTGAGGGGTGGAAACCCCAAAAAGACGATCTTCTGCTAGACCCATAAATGTATAAAAAGTAAAAGAACAAACAAAGGGGTCTCTTCCTCTCTCGGTTTTCAGCTGTGAGCTGGGATCGGAAGGACCTCTGCCTTGCGAAATCTCGTCTGCGTGTGACCGCTTTGTGTGTCTCTGTGACATTCTCCCGTGCCGTAGTGAGCGCAGAGATAATGTAAATTGCGAAAAAACCAACAATTTATGTGGATATTTCTATCGGGATCCTGAGACCCGACTGCCCCCAGCAAGGGCTGCGTGTGCTGAGAACATCGCTGACACCGATTGCACCCGGGAGCTGCAGGGCACGAATCCTACACGTTGGGTTTGTCTCCTTCCCAGCGATGTTGTACGCAATAATTAGCTCATTGGGATATTCCCACCCTAATTCAGGAGGACAAGCAGTGCGGGAGTGTAATCACAGGATAGCTGAGGGACCTCTGGAGATCGCCCAGTGCCACCCCTGCCATGGCAGGGACACCTTCCATTGCCCCAGGGTGCTCCAGCCTGGCCTTGGGCACTGCCAGGGATCCAGGGACAGCCACAGCTGCTGTGGGCACCCTGTGCCAGGACCTGCCCACCCTCCCAGGGAAGCTTTGAGGAGAGAAGAGGTGCAAACGGCAGCGTGAACTGACCCTGACACCTCCAGTGACAGGCGTGGTTTGGGGGCAGAATCCGTCCCTCTGCCTGGTCACTGTCACTGCTCAGTGCTGGCTCTCTCGGGGTCGGGTATGAAACCCCCACGGGCTCATCAGAAGCTCCCTGGAACCGCATTCCTGCCTGACAGCTGCCGGCAGCCCTTTGCTGACACTCACCGGGGGCAGGAAGGCTTCGGCGGGGCTGTGGAAGCGCCCTGCCCCGGGGGGACCCACGGGGAGGTGTGGGTGTCACTCCATGGCTCTTTGACCCTCGTGCTGATGTCACACGTGTGACAGCAGTGACAGGACACTCCAGAGACTGCTTAGAGCCAGAATAGGAAGGTGTTTATCAAACACATCTGTCAGGACCCTGCACCTCCTCTCTGGGTGGTTTATAGGGCACAAGGGCTTGCTTTCTCCCCTGGGGAAGCACAGAATATCCCGAGTTGGAAGGGATTCACAGGGATGATCCAGTCCAGCTCCCAGCCCTGCACAGACCCCTCAAAATCCCACCCTGAGCATCTCTGGAGCGCTGTCCAAGCTCTCCTGGAGCTCTGGGGCCGTGCCCATTCCCTGGGGAGCCTGGGCAGTGCCAAACCTGCCCTGGCACAGCTCCAGCCCTGCGAGCTGTCACCGATCCCTGCGGGCGTGTGACGGGGACAGGAGCGGGGCCCGGAGCCGCGGTCGCGTTGCCGGCTCGGGGGAAGCAGCGCGGCGATCCCGGCAGGTGGCACCCGGTCCCCATCCCGGTCCCCATCCCGGTCCCCATCCCGGTGCCCATCCCGATCCTCATCCCCATCCCGGTGCCTCCCGATCGCCTCTCCGCTGTCACCCCTGGCAGGGACGTAATTAATGCATTTTTGCCTCCCCATGGAACCAGCAGTGGAGGCAGAGGGGTGCTCTCTCTCTCTCTCGGGACTCTCGCAGCAGCAAGGGAGCGATGAAGGAGACGGATTTTTTTTTTTTTTTTTTTTTTTAATTATTATTATTTTTATTTTCCTGCTGTCCTGGTATGTCTCCTTCCCGCGGAAGTGCTGAGAGGCAGCGACCTCCAAGGCAAACCCAACCCTTCAGCAGCACAGAATCCAGCCCAGGGTTTACTGGGGACTGCCCCGAGTGAAAAACCCTCCCAATTAACAAATTACTGGAAGGGACTGTGAGCATCCGTGATGCAGGAGAGGAAAATCCTCAGTGCACGCTCCTGTGCCCGGGATGCTCCCAGCTGGTCTGGAAGCGCCTCCTCACTGGCGCTGATCCTGCTGCACCGCTCCAGGTCCCTGTGTGAGGTCTCTGCCTTGTCCTGTGGGTGGATGCAGTGACCTCTTTCTCACGGTGGCACAATTGATGTCTCAAGGCAGAACTGAGGGGCAAAGCAGGTAGCTAGGAGATAATGAGGGGTCACGGGTTCTCTTACAAGCCGCGGGGTCGAGGTCAAGCAGCGTTTAATAGTTTTGAGATCTGTAGCAGGGAGGGAAAGAAAAAACCAGAGTGTTTAATCTGTTTTATCTGTGTGTTTT
Organism: Hirundo rustica; assembly: GCF_015227805.2. NCBI lineage: Eukaryota > Metazoa > Chordata > Aves > Passeriformes > Hirundinidae > Hirundo > Hirundo rustica. The sequence continues at coordinate 2,515,074 of NC_053463.1, forward strand.
TGCCCGGCATCACAGCACACAGTGAGAACATTTAGCTGTGGTGTCTTAGATAAAGCAGCCTGGCCCCCAGGGAGGAGAACTGTGAAAACTCTCCTTGAATCACATCGAGAGTACAAAATTTATGAGATCTGTGAACTCTCCCTGTATCCATGGCCTCGAGCAAAGCTTCAGGCAGTTTCCACAGTTCAGGTCAGTAGAAGACTCAGGAAGGGAAAGTTTTCACCTGTTTGCTGTTGCGTTGGAGATGCAGTTCTCATGGCAGGATAAAGGCTTATGCTGACGGGAAGCAAACTTGTAAAGCTTAGGGAGAAAGATTATTTCAGGTGAAATAAATAGGAAAAAAAAAATGGTGTAGAAAGTTACTTAGATCAAGATGGCAATCAATGATTTTTTAATCTTATTTTCCTGGGTTACAATTCCCCTGAACTCCATTCCTTTGGCTGACCAGGGAGATGTGGGTATTTAATTGTAATTTCAATTTGTGAAAAACCTCAATTCCAGTCACACTTGCTGTCACAGATGATCAGAGCCAGAGGTCAGTCCTTTCTTTGTCAGTGTTTGTCACCACTGCCTTGCACATTTCCTCCGTTCTCAGCCCCGCTTCTTCACCCCGCTCCTGTCACCACAATCACAAGAGCTGTAAAGCAGCTTTCCATGGAAATTCTGATATCGTAGGGAAAAAGCCATCCCTGCTGCAGCTGCCTGCAAAGAGTTCATGGCTGCTGCATTTGGCTGCCAAAACCGAGTTGTTCCCAAAAAGCAGTGTGAATGAAATCTGCTTTCATGGGTGCTCATTTCTGCTCCTTAAAGCTCTCACTGAAAACTCTCATTGTGCTGCTGCATGAGGTGGAAGGTCCTGGAAGGGGTGTGGAGCCGGCAGTGTGTGTGTTCCCGAGTGGAATCCGCAGCAGTGGAGCTTTGCCTGTGCTTCCCTCGGCACCCCCTCACTCACTTCTGGGTCCTTGTTCCCTCAGCTTCTCATTTTCACTGGGTTTGTACAAATCCATTCCTGCTGCAGGGCGTGTTCTGTGTTAATCCTCTGTGGAGATGGAGTTTGTTCCTCCCTCAGCAGTGGGGACCACATTTCCATCTCTGTGTTTGGCCTGGCATGATCCTGCCCATCTCTGGGGCCCAGGAGCAGGGCAGCTGCTGGAGAGGCAGGAAAAGCCAATATTCCAGAGTATCCTGTGAACCCTGTGCTGTTTCTTGGTGAGATCCAGCATCCCTGATCACGAGGACTTCTTCCTGGAAAGGATGCTCAGGCACTGGAACTGCCCAGGGAGGTTTGGATCCCCATCCCTGGAGGTGTCCAAGGAATTCCTGGAGGTGACACTCAGTGCTCTGGGCTGGGGACAAGGTGGGGATGGGGCACAGGTGGGACTCCATGGGCTGGGAGAGCTTTTCCAGCCTCAGTGATTCTGGGATTTGCAGTGTGGTGATCACTGTGGCTGGGGAGAGGAGAAGGTTTGTTCCCTCTCTCGAGGTTTTCCACATCCCTGCTGAAAGACAAACTGTTCAGAGGAGCCATGGTTGGCAGCTTGCTCTTCCTCGCCCTGGCAACCTCTGCCACAAAATGAGAAGCCACTTACTGAGTCTAATTTCTCCATTTTTGGCTCTGCCAATGATTAAGATGAGAAACCTGGGACTGGTGGCTGTGGCCAGGCTCTGCAGTGCTGGAATGCAGATGGAATTATCGTGGGCAACCTTTTGCAGAGGCAAAGCCCAGCAGCTCCCAGGCAGGAGCTGTGGGAGCTGCTTCCCTTCCTCCCCGTGCTGGCACCTCCAGCAGCACAGATCCAAATCTGCTTTGCTGTCCTTGGCAGGGGAGCTTTTTCCCAGGTGTGTTTGCAGCCCTGCTGCCTCTGTGCATGGCAGCTGTAGAAATGTGAGGTTTGGAAGGAGCTGATCCAAACCAAGGTGAATCCAGCAGGGTGGCAGCGCAGCTAAATTTGCTCTTGTCCTTTAGCAGCATTCCAGCTGTGCCTGCTGGCTTTGGGCCACCTTTGCCTGCTTTTTGTAGGGTTGTATTGTTTTGCAGAAGCTCAGGTGGAATATTCACAGAGAATATTCTCAGTTGGAAGGGACCCACTGGGATCAGACAGTGAATCTCTGAACAGACACCCCAAAGAGCATTGTCCAAACCCTCCTGGAGCTCTGGCAGCCTTGGGGCTGTGCCCATTCCCTGGGGAGCCAGTTTGGAGCTGAGCTCAGGATCACAGCCCTGGTCCTGTGCGCTGTGCTGGTAAGGAGAGAGCAGGGACTGCTGGAACAGAGGAAATGTGCGCTTGGGTTTGGCCCTTTGGGTGTCAGCAGCCCCAAAGTCGTGTTTAATCTTTGCCCCAGCCTGTGAAGGAGTTAAAGCTGTATTCCCTGGGGTGTGGATCGGGGTCAGCACTGCTGGGAAGCGCCAGAGTTTTGAGATCCTGGAGATTTACAGGGCGAACAGCCTGGCTATGCAGGTGGCAGATTACTGCAAGAGTTGGGAAGCTGCAGGAATGTTCCCCAGCCCATAATTCTCTCCCAAAGAATGTGCACCACGCACCCAGCCTGCCAACCTTTCGGAGGCTCCAGAGCCCTGGAGGAAAATGTCTATTCCCTGCACGTTTGCCATTTGTGCTGGGCAACATATTATCCATGGAGCATATGCTGTATACACCACAGGCGTTCTGAATCACTCTATTTCTGAAACACAGCATTGAAATTTATACACTGGTTTATTTTATATGTAAATATATATGTGTGTGTGTGTGCGCATGCATATGCATCACATAGAAGTGGCTGGCGTTGTCACAGAGATGTGAGTAAACAGGATTTGTGTTCAACATGCCCACCTCCACAGGATGCTGTTTTATTCTCTATTTTTTCTCTTTTGGTGGGTTCTGTCTTGTAACTGAAACATTTTGGAGCTCAAAGTATCCGCAAATACCAAAGGAGAATGTATTTGTAAAGCTGCTGCAGAGCCTTTCAGAGGAGATGCATGCTGTGTCCTCAAACAGAAATGTCAGTTGTTCATTCTTATATCATTGTTTCCATTATTATGAAAGGCTGAAAGCATGTGGCAAAAATAATATAAACATCATTGCCATATATGCAGAAGGGGTAATTTTTCCAAGCTAGATCATCAAATGAAGCCTTGGAGTGCATCTGTGTAATATAATCCCTTGGAAGTGTTGCCTTGCATCTGAAGTTTTCACATGTTTTATAAATGTTTATGAAAAATGCCAGTTGAGCTGATGAAGGCAGTAACTGCCCCTCCAGGCAGGGAAACGCGGGCTTTTTGCTGGGGAAACGAATAGCTTGTGATTGCTCTGGAACGCCGTGTCAGACATGGGAGCAAACCCAAAAACCTGGGCTATCTGTGCGAGCTGCTGGACGAAATCCCGTCTCTCCAAGCCCGCTATTCACTTCTCTTGCCCGAGCCTGAGCAATTTTCCGCAGCGCAGATTTCACTACTGAGGGCAGCACTGCTGTAAAAACCGCTGCGGGGAGCAGTGCGTGTGTGGGACAAAGTGCTGCTTCCTCCTGACCTTTCCACCTGGATACCTGTGTCAGGATAACCCGCTCTGGTCCTTGGTGGTCCTTGGTACTGCTTGTCCCAGCGTTTCCTCCCTGGGGCTCGACGCAGTTTTGTGCCCGTGCAGATTTGATCTTCTCTGCCTCGAGCTGGGGAGCGCAGCCCCTCACTGGGAGTTTGTGAGCGTGAGGAAAGCGTGACACGCTGGAAGAGTGCGGGGATCTAATGCTGCCTGACAGCTGATTGGAAATCCAGCGGTGTCAGGGGGGAAAGCAGCTGTCCCCTCACCTTCTGCAGGGAGGCGAGCGCTGCGCTGTCACATCCAGGAGCAGAGGAGCAATTGCCCTGACATCAGAGGATGAAAAGATGAAAACAAGGAGGCTGGAAATTAATTTCTTTCGCCCCCTCTGTTTCATGCATCCATCAGCAGCGCATCTGGGCGTTGTGGAGCTAATTTAAAATGTAATTTCTATCCCAAAAGATGGTGTTCAGTGCCTTTCCTGCTCTGGAGTTAAGTTCAAGGGGATGCAGCGTGGGGTAGAGGTTATTTCTGCCTCTGTGCGGTGGCTGTGGAGCTGGGATTTCCCTGTTTGTGCATTTGTGGATTTACGTGTTGCCTGTAACGTGTTTTATGCTCCACATAAGTCACTCGTCCCTTATTTACAGCTTGCGCTTTTCTCCCCTCCTCTAAGGACCTGCAACTCTTGACCTTTTAGCCTGGTAAATTATTTACACGTGAAACAGTGAATCAAAGTGATGGCTCTCAGGAAGATGCTGCTTATTCTCAGGGAGAAAAAGCACATTTCTTCCTGAAATCTCCTTCCTGAGGCTCGTTTGTCCTTCCCTCCTCGTCCCTTCCCACCCTGAGAAGGAGGCACTCTCCCTTTTCACACGGCTGCTCCATTTGCACAGGGAAATGTTTCTCTGCCTCGGATTTTAAAATATCCCCTTGATGTTTTGGGGATGGGGTGAGAGGACGTTAGTTTGATGACTTTCTGGAAGTGGGAAACCATGAAAGAATGCGAAGGACAGGTGTATGAAAGAGCCCAAGCTGCTGCAGAAATCCCAGACTGGGGGAGATACCGGCAGAGCTGGGAATGTTTAAGGCTCTAAAGGCATAAAAGTTATTTCACATGGAATGGTTTGGGTTGGAAGGGACCTTAAAGATCATCCAGTCCCACCCCATGCCATGGCAGGGACACCTGCCACTACCCCAGGGCGCTCAGAGCTCCATCCAGCCACGCCTTGAACATCGAGGACGTCTCAAAAAGGTTATTTTTAATATGCTGTAAAGTATATTTTTAACAGACTGTAAATCATAGCACTTCTCCTTGGTAAAGCTCATGCAGAGCCTTTGCTGAGAGGTGCTATTGTAAGTGAGACAATCGTGCACATGGGGGAATTTTAGTGTGGTTTTTTTTTCCTAGAGCTGTATAAAAATCAAATGGAGAAAATTGGTGTTATAGTTCCTGGAGCAAATATCTCGTTCCTTCTCACACGGTTTTATCTGCAGGACAGGGGAAACATCCACAGAGAAATGGGAAACCGAGAAACAAAGCGGATGGAAAACAAAGTCATTTCAATGCTATGATTTCTTACCAGGGCATTTGGCCCATTAAAGGATTGTGGGAAAATAAACAAGAAGACAATGTTTGAAAAGCAAAGATTTGTTTTGAAATTACTTATATCAGCTCTTGGGGGGCGTTTTGTGTGTGTGTGTGCTGGTGGTTTGGGTTTTTTTAAACTTCTTTTTTTTAAGTTTTAACAGATTTTCCCTTCTCATGAAAAGACTGGCTCATGCCACCACCTTTTCTGAAACCACCTTGGTTCTGGGTCAAAAAAAAAGGAAAAGAAATCATTCTGACATTATAAAATGGAGAATTTTCTCAGATTAAAGTGGTTTATTTTCTCAGGAGCATAAGGAATTCTATAATTCATGCATATTTCATGAGGAAAGTGGCCGGTTTGTGGATATTTCATGAGAAATAAAATTTCCACATCATTAAATGGCCAGAGAGTAAAGTGCAAAGGAACATGTGTAATTCTTACGAGAGCTTTTTAACCAGTTTGTTGTAGTTATAGAAACTATAACGTGCTTTGATAATCCTATTGCTGCCACTCAGGGAAAGGTGAGCTGCACCAGCCTGTAGTGACATCCAGGCTCCCAAAATTTGGATAACGGGAATAACAGCCTTATGCAAAGGGTTTATTTCACAGCGTGGCTCTGAAAGGCGTTTTAGGCTGGTGATTGTCTCCTCTAAAGCTCACATTTGAGGGGAGGGGAAAAAAAAACCCTCAAAAACCGGGCTTGATCACGAAATCTTTGGAGTGAAAAATGTCTTATTTCTTCTTCCCCGTGTGTGAGTGCACAAAAGTGCCTTTGCCCGAGCTTTGTGCTGCGCTCAGTGCTCATCATTTGCCTAATGCAAAGTAGCCAAACACCGCAGCTGGTATTTGAGATCCTTTTATCCATCTTTCCTCACACACACACACAACACACACACATCCCCACGCCCAGACAAAAGTCGCTTTCCTTTAGGCAATCGGGAGCCCTGGGAGAGTGGCAATTTCTTTGATTGCTTATTGTAGCTGGAGCGCCGGAGATAAAAGTTTAATGCATTCTTATTGTCTGGGTGCTTTTAAGTATTCAGCTGCACGGAGCGGCGCGGCCTCGTCCCCGTCCCCAGCTGAACGTGGGGGTTTGGGATCGGCGGATTCGGTGTCGGGGCTGCTGCCTGCCTTTGCTTGGTGCCCGTGGAATGGTTTGCAACTGGGGGCTGCGACAGCCTCTGGCAGGTGGGGACCGGTGCAGGACGATGCCAAGGGCCAAGGGAAAGCGGCAGGGCACAAAAGGAGACGTCGCCGCGACAAACCGGCTCGGAAAAACGCACGGATCCCGAGTTTTCCTAGGGAAAGCTGCCGTGCTGAGCTGCTGGGATGAGCACCTTTGGTGTGGGTGGGCGCTGGGCCACGAGCTGCTGAGAGCAGGGCACAGCCCAGGCACATCCCTTTTCCTCACCATTCTCCTGGAGGTGGAATTGTTCTAACCAAGACACCGACTGCAGAGCCGCTCCCGTCGGAGAGAAACCAAAGAAGAGCGAGGCCAAGTTTTGGGCTGTCCTAACTTTAGACCGACGCTTGGCTCTTTCTCTGGCCTCTTGTCACAGCCCCGGCTTTGCCCTTGCAGCTCCTTGGGAGATGCTTGTTGTGCTGTTTCGCTGGCGTTTCCTCTGCCCTCTCCCGGCCACCACTCAGCTCCTGTTGCAGGAGGGAGGTCAGGACAATAATGCCCTTTTGCTGACACACGGGTAACCCAAGCCTCCACCCTGTTGGTCTGCTGCGCTGAATTCCAGCTCATCTGATTGCACTGAGGGCTATTGTCGAGTCCCTGCCATCAGAGCCGGGTAATTGATATGCTTGGAGGGACTTTAATGAGGAAGAAAGCTAATTAGTTAATGTAAGGAGGGAAAAATAAGTCCGACAGCCTTGTAGCCCATTTTGTTCCGTTGCAGCTTCCCACAGCGCTTAGCACAGAGCCCGGTCTCAAGCTGGGCAGGGCTGAATGGGAAGCTTGGCAGATCCTGGGAAGCAGAACTGGGTTTAAGTTCAGGGTTTGGGTCCGGATGGGGCGTGGTGGGACACAAACCATGAGCATTTGTGAAAGAGGGGGCTGCAAACACTGAAATTGGGAATGGACTCTGAATTAGGAGCCAGGGCTATGAGGAGCAGCTGGGGGGGCTCAGCCTGGAGAAAAGGGAGTTCAGGGGGGGATCTTCTCACTCTCCACAACTCCCTGAATCCATCCTGGCATAGCACAATCCTCACTTTTTTAGCTTTGGGAAAAAAAAGTCTGAACTTGTCCGGGGAGATGGACCTAGAATCTCTCATGGCCTTTATTTTGTTCCCTGGTGTAATGATCTCCCCGTACTTGGACACTCACTGAGGTGATTTTTCTGCCCAGGGAGAAGAGAGCAGAAGGCTTGAAGGGTTCCAAAGGCCTGGAGGCTGTGGAAGTTTCCTCCCCAATTTCAATGGATGCTGACCCCATCCTTCAGTGGGGAAAAGACAAGAAAGGAGAGAAGGAAAGGGAAAGCAGAGGAAAAAGAAATGGGATAGCAATCCAGCAAAGGGATGGATAATGAAATTCAGCTGTGTTTGTCCTGAATGAGTTTTGTTTCCCAGTGTGGCCTCCAGATTTGTGTTCTTTGTGCAGAAATCCAAGTCCTGTAAACACCACCTGCTCCTGGTGTTCGAGATAATGAGATGGGCTGGAACTAGACCAGACCTTGGGCACAACTGGGACAGAGGCTGATCAAAGTGGGGTGGCAGGGGGAGCTTATCAATTATTTGAGAGAAAAAAGTCAATAAAAAGCCTTCTTCAGTATAAACAGAATCCTGCTGAATGCGGTGGGACTCTGGGGAGCAAGCTGTTCACACGAGATGAAACTCTTCTTGTTGTTGATGAGTAGAAATGTTTGAAGACCTCTTTGAGATTCTGATCTAGGAGCTGTTGCTTTGCCCTTGCTGGCCTCAGTCCTGGCTGGAGAGGCTGGGAATGGTGCCCAGCCCTGCTCTGTAGGGCCAGAGCATTTCCAGGTCCTGGTTCCTTTTCCTTGTCACAAATTTCCTGCTCACCTGAGGCTGTTCATCCCAGAGTCACACCAGGGCAGGAAGGCAAGGAGAAGGGAGTCTCCAGATTTAGGGAAATGTATTCACAAAACCCAATTCCTATCACTCTGCTGGTGGTGCTGTCTCCCTTGAGGGTTTTTAGGAACTCTGGACTGTGCTCCTAAGCATGTCTGGAGTATTGTGTTCAGTCCTGGGCTCCCCAGGAGATGTGGAGCTACCGGAGAGAGTGCAGTGAGGGGTCACAAAGATGATGAAAGGACTGGAGCACATCTCCTGTGAGGCGAAGCTGAGAGCTCTGATTGTTCTCTGTGCAAAAAGGAGATCTCATCATTGAGGGAGCTGGGAAGGGGCTGGAGCCCCAGGAGAGGCTGAGGGAGCTGGGAAAGGGCTGAGCCTGGAGAAAAGGAGGCTCAGGAGGAACCTTGTGGCTCTGCACAACTCCTGACAGGAGGGGACAGCCGGGGGGGTCGGGCTGTGCTCCCAGGGAACAGGGACAGGAGGAGAGGGAACGGCCTCAGCCTGGGCCAGGGGAGGCTCAGCTCGGACAGCAGCAGGAATTTCCCCATGGAAAGGGAGCTCAGGCACTGGAAGTGCCCAGGGAGGTTTGGATCCCCATCCCTGGAGTGTCCCAGGAAGGGCTGGAGGTGGCACTCAGAGCTCTGGGCTGGGGACAGGGTGGGGATGGGCACAGGTGGGACTCCATGGGCTGGGAGCTTTTCCAAGCCCAAAATGATTCTATTCCATTTTCCTTTGTGCCAATAACTGGAGGGAGGCAGTGAAGAACACAGAGCCAGCCTCTTTGCTGTGGCCCCCAGTGGCAGGAAAAGAAGGAACGGACTCCCAATAAACCACAAAAGGGTCTGTCAGAACATTGTAAACCACGGGAACAAGTTGCCCAAAGAGTCTGAAGACTCTGCATCCTTGGAGATACTGAACAGCTGCCTGGACATGGTCTGGGACACCTGGCTCTGGGTGGCCTTGCCTGAACAGTTGCTGTCCAGAGGTCCCTGCCCAGCTCTGCAGCGTGTGATGAGGTGACTGATGTGTTTTTACACCCCCCTGCTTCCCCCTGGCAGCGCCGCCTTCCACATGGACCCACACATTGTGCTGCAAAGGTGACCAGAGGAGCAGATCCTGTGCAGCCCCATGCAGCATCCCTGTGCAGAAATCCTTGTCAGGACACAAAAACACACAAAAACACACAAACACACACCAGGACACAGTTGCTGCGTGCTCACAGGTGCCCCACACCTACGCTCTCCCTGAGTTGCTAAGGCTGGTGCAGCTCAGTGTTTGTTAGCAACCATGAGAATTTTTTTTTTTTCCCAAAAAAAGGTCCTTTAATGGAAGAACTCGAGAAAGTGAAGGCTGCTTATCTCTGCTGTCTGGTAGAAAAGGTGCCAAGCTGCCATTGACGAGTGGCCAGCTCCAGGGCTTGGGTTTCTCGGGCCTTTTCCGTTTGCTTTTGCACTCTGGACTCTGGAATTTTAATGGTTATTATGTCATTAAAATTGCAACATCCTGATGTGTGATTATTCATGGCATCAGTGCTCTGACAGCCACTCTTTGCAGATTCAAGGTGTGTTCAGTAAATAGCTTGTGTCAGAACCATTATCAGAGGCAGCTACAAATGTGATACTGGGTATCTGGGGCTTAATGAGGTGTTCTGGGGTTTTCCCTGTGTGTTTGGTTGCAAAATTGAGGTAGTTCCTTACTGTCTGTGCTCCCAGCCTGATTTCCACGCTGTGCAGCTCGACCTCCTGCACATCCTCTGCCTCCTTTCCCTCTCTTTTGGCCCATTTTCAGCTAAATTCATCCAATCGCAGAGAGCACGCGTTCTTACAAATTTTATGCAAACTGACGCCTGGATAGCAGAGCAAGTCCAACATTAATCCCCCAGTGAGAGTGAAATAGGCCAAATTTAGAAATCAGCCACTGTTTGTAGCTCCCAGCCAGCCAATGAACAAGTTCAGAGTGGTGACCCAGCTCTTGCTTCTGCTCCCTCTTGCTCTGCCAAGCACAAGGGAGATGTGGGAGGGAGATCCTGGCTTTTGGGAGAGGGAGAGGTCACTGCACTGGGAATTCAAGTTCAGGGATGGAGGGCACGGAGCTGCAGGGAGCCAGGCTTCGTTCCCTGCGGTGCGTGTGGAATAACTTGTTTTGATAAGTGGTTCGGAGGCCTGACAAAAATCAATAATAGTAACAGTGCTCCCTAGCAACCCTACAAAAACAGAGCAGCGTGTGCAGCCTGTTTTCTTGAGCAACAGGATCTGCTTCAGCACAGCACCAGGCTTCGGTCTGAGCCTTTCCAGGGGTCCCCAGCAAGCAGAGGGCAGGGGAAGGACCCGGCCCTGGTGCCCAACCCTGCTTTCCTTGCCTTGAGGAGCTCATGGAAGGACTGGGTGAGCAGGGAATCCTGACTTCAGGTCTGTGTAGGGCAAGTTAAGAGCTGAGCAGGAATAGCAGCCGTGTGTGTGGACATGAGACAGTTCTAAAGCTCCTCGGTTTCCTTGCCTGCCGTGTGCTTCATCTGTGGAGTACAAAGGATGAGGGAACTTAATCTCATATGAAATATTTCTTATATAATAATTACCATGAGGGTGCCCAGGAGATGTTCTAGTCAGGATCCAACACAGGTTGTTTATCTGAGCACTGGGCTCTCAAAATTCCTTCTCCCTCAGCCTGAAACCTTCTCAGTGGCCTTTCCTTAGAGGCAGATTTGTCGATTTAGGGAAGTTTAGTGAGGCTGAGGAGCAGGGTTTGCTGATGGACCACACGGTGCAGGGGGAGAAGGGTCAGAACCCTCTCTGCAGGGCTGAGTTTGTGCTGGGGTGGGAGCAGGCAGCCCTTTGTGTACCCAGCAGGGCTGGGATGCTCTGACATTTCCACTGTAAACAGCCCTCACCATTTCTGCGTCCTGGCATTTGTTTCTGTCCCACGTCGGGCTGAGGTTAATGCCAGTTTGTTTCTGGTCGGGTGACGAGCAGCACAAAAGTGTCATTGTCCTCCTTTCGTCCTCCCGAGCTCGGGTCACTGCTGGCTGACTGCAGAGACACCCCCTGCCCTTTTCCAAGGAACAGGCTGATCGCTTTGAGCTCCTTTCTGGAAAATGAACACAGCAGAAAACCCCTCCTGCACAGAGGATGGGCCCCAGCACACAGAAAAGAGCTGCAGGAAGCGCTGAGCCTGGATCCATCCCTCAAAAGTTCACATGGAATTTGGGAGCATGAGGAGAAACAGAGCTCTTGGAGGGGAGCACTGAGGCTGCAGAACAGGATCTGTCCCTGTGCTGCCACGGCAAAGGTGACGAGCACATGTGGGTGCTGACTCCCCTGCCAGAGGCTTGCTATCAGGGCTGAGATGTATAAATCTGATTAACTGGGTTTGATGGGAGGCAAACCATTTGTATTTCTATTATTCACCGTGGCTGGACCTTGTGGACCCTCCATGCACATTTCTGAGTCTGTCCCTGACTGCGGCCCTGGGGAAGTCTGGAGGGTAACCCAAATTTGTGCTTCCACCTCCTCCCTGCTCCAGCCTGTTCCCACCACCTTGAGTGCTGGAGAAGGGGAACTTTCCCAGGTCTGACACCCTGCCTTGAAAGGGGAGTGTGTTAATAATATTTACTCACTTTTGTAATGACCCCTGGCATCCCTGAACAGATTTGGGCGAAGAGCACCAGGCTTCTTTTTTGGCTGAGGTTTATCCAGATTCAAAGGGAGCTAGCAGAGCAGAGCAGAACTGAGCAACCCATGGAACAGACCTGGAAACAGATTTCAGATGTGCTGAGTGGCTGCTCCAGTGGGCCACCAAGAGTCCCTGGAGCTGTGAACGCTGCAGTTCCCAGCGCTGTGCCCCAGCAGGACCTGGCAGTGCCATATAAAGCTGCCACTGTCACCCTGCAGCGGGAGCACGGCCTGGGCAGCTCCGTAACCTCCTCCAGCAGGCGAATTCCCAGGGGGAGGCATCCCCAGGACATTCTCCAAAACAGGCAGCGGGAACAGAAAGTTCAGCACCAGCCGGCGCGGAGCTCCTGCGAGCCCTGCAGTGTCCTGGAGTGCCCTCCCTCTGCCCCAGCCTGAGCTCCTGCAGCTTAATCCATCCCACCAAACATTCCCTTCTTCCCCTCCACCTTGCCAGCCTCTCCAGCTCTGCTCCAGCCCTCTTTCCTTTCTGCCTTTTGAGATCCCTCCTTCCTGAGAGGGCTTCAGATCCGAGGCACGGATTCCTCTCTGCGTCACGGTTCTCTCTCGTGCTTCTCTGCCTCGGTTGCTTTGTCATGCAAAGCATTTGGGACAGTGTGGTTGTAAGATGTGATTAAAAATAGTGTTTGAACTCTCTTGGCATACAGGACTATTAATCCCCGCTGAAGCTCGGGGAGGAGGGAGGGTGGATTTGAAGGTGGGGATAAATTCCTGTTTGAAAGTACACGAAGACAATCTGCATTTTAAAGTATTTTTGCCTTTCTGGGGTAACAGGGTGCTGCTTTTTTCCAGCCTGCAGTATTTCTATTTTCCATGGTTAAAATGCAGAGAATTTGGCTCTTGGGGCGAAGTTTTCTAGGTCTGTCTCCTTAGTGATCACTGCATCGGGTCATCGCAGACCAAGACAGAAACTTGGAGTCTGAGAACTGATTTTATCAATAATTGTTTCAGCTGCAGGTATTGGGGAATGCTGCTTAATGCAGAGCTTAAAATGAGCAAACAGGAGCCTCTGTGTTCGTTCAGGAGCTCCACGTGCTCTGGTTTGGGGATACTGAGTGTGTGTAAAAGTGCAGTGCGAATGGGAAGCTGTCACTTGGAGCAATACCCCTCTAAAATATCCCCAAACCTCGAAACAGCCAACCTCACAGAGCTTTTCCGTGAAGGCAGAGGAGTGCTGAGCTTCCTTTTGATCCTCCTTTGCTCTCTGCATTAAAATTAAGCCAGGTTCTGATTTCATCTGTGCCACTGGAAATCACAAAAGCTGTTAACTCTGGGTACTTAGAAAGTTTTCAAACAGTCAGTTGACAGTTCTGGAAATTAATACGATTAACTTCGGCACAGTTACTCTACACTGACACAGAGACAAGTGACAAAGGCTTGGCCCTTTCCAAGGAAATATTTTCTGCCTTTTTAGCACACATGGAGAGGAGAATTATCTCGGAGATTCTTTTCCCAGGCTTTGCTCCGTGCACTTCAGTGCACCCACCCCAGTCTGTTTGCACCTCAAGTGGGATCAGTGGAGATAAACGGTGTTATGGCAAAAAGACGTGTAAGAACAAGAAGATGACATTTTCTCTTTTTATTGCACCTAAAACTGCCACAGCTGCCATCCAGGCACGGGAACTCTGAGGAGCTCCAGTGTCACCGCCTTGGGTTGTGCAGAGCCCGGGCATTGCAGATTTTGGAGGATTCCCCTCCTTTCCCACCTCCCTCCTTCCCCACCGGTGCTGCCACCAGGAAAGCTGCTCGGGAGTGACGCCAAAAAAACCCTGCAGTGTGTGGAGAGCTGACCTTGGACTGCTTGGCCGAGTGCCACAGGCCAGGACACCGCCATCCTGCAAAACAAACACCTCCTGGTGCGTGGCACAGCAGCCTCTGTGAGGGACAAGGGCCAGCCCGAGCGAGATGCTGCCAGGCTGTCACCCCACTGCAGCGCTGGGGGAACCTCAGCCCTCCCCCAGCCCTGCCCGATGTGTCCCAGCCCGGAGAAGGAGATGCAAACTCTTGGATTTGCCCTCCCTGAGCAGGCAGGGCTGTCCCAGAGGAGCAGCCCTATGTGCAGACTTCAGGTGTCCTCACTGGGGCTGCAGATGCTAGAATGTGACTTTTTTTTACATATTTTCCCCCCTCCCAGGCTCTGTTGCCTCTGCTGGCAGGCTGAATATTGTCTTTTGAGCTTGTCCCCGGGCAGCCTAGGTTCCTTTCTAATGGAGTTCACTGTGTTGCCCTCTAAAACGGGATGTCAGTGAATGTGTGAACGTGTGATGATCTCCCTCAGCAGCCCCGAGAACAGCCTGGCAGTGTTGGGCTCCTGGGGCCGACGGGGCTGAGCCTCTGGGGTCGGGTCCTGTTGGTTTGGAATGAGGAAACCCCAGTGAGAGAATCCCAGAATGGGCCAGGTTGGAAGGGACCAGTGTGTCACTGGTGCCAGCTCCCTGCCCCAGCAGGGCCACCCCAGGGCACAGGGCACGGCTGTGAAATCAGTGCAGGGGCCTGTGTGTGGTGAAGGGCACCGTTGGTACCGGGGGGTGTGTGCACCCCGTTGGTGCCCACGTCAATCTCCGGCTCTTTGAGTGCCTGGGTGGACAAAAGCTGCTGGCCACACACAGCTTTGGGGGTTTCTTTTTCCTGTTGTTTTGGGACTCTTGGCTTTGCTCTCCTTGGCTGTTTCCATGCAAAGCTGAAACTACTCCTGGCCAGGAAACTGAGCTCCACTGGCCCCGACCTGGGCTGTGACTCCTGCCTGGGGATTTGTCTACGAACAGAGCTGGGCTCTGCTATTCCCAGGGATAAAATAATCATGGAATAGTTTGGGATGGAAGAGAAGGGACCTTAAAGATCACCTGGTTCCCACCCTGCCATGGCAGAGACACCTTCCACTGTCCCAGGCTGCTCCAAGCCCTGTCCAGCCTGGCCTTGGGCACTGCCAGGGATCCAGGAGAAGCCACAGCTGCTCTGTGCCAGGGTCTGCCGCTCGCACAGGGAAGAATTTCTCCCCTAAAAGTCGGTGATGAGTGTTTTGGGCACTCACAGGAACTATTGATAGGCTGTGGGTGCTGTAGATAAACGAAACTCATCACTTAAACACAGAGCGAGAAAACGCATCAGAGATGTCTGATTTGCCCAAACCAAGGGAGCATCACCTCTGAGAGAGATCATTTTATGGGATGTCTGAACACTGAAAACTTCCCATCCTGGCTGGTTTGGCTCAGTGGGATCCAACCAGAGGGTGGAATCTGCACATTCCAACAGCCCCTTGCACACCCTGCTGCCACCAAAAAGCGCAGGGATCTTGGTGGAACCAGGCTGGAACCAGGCTGGAATCAGGCTGGAATCAGGCTGGAATCTCTGCTGCTGCTGCTGCTGCCAGCAAGAATGCATGAAGGAGAGAGCAGCCTACAGTTGGAATTTGTTTTCTTTTTTTTTTTTTTTCCCCAGGGAACTGGGTTCTTAGGGCTGGCAAGCTGCACACACAAAGTCCTTCAGATGTGCCAGCCTGTGACGGGGCAGCCACGCAGGCAGAGCCGGCTGCTGCCACGCTTCCGTGCTTCCAGGGGACAAAGGATCAGCTTTGGGGGGGATTTTTTAAAAAGGGGGTTACCCCAGGGATGAATCTGGCCCAGGGAAGAGCCTACAAAGCGACAAGAAACAACACAGAGGGGGGAAATGAGAGCAATTAAAAAAATGAACCTGCTTGACCCTAATTCTGCAAATCTCTAGCTGTCAAAGAACGTACCTCGACTAATTATGTTTGGATGTGAAATTATAGAATCATTATAGCTGTGATTACACAGGTCCCCCAGCTCTTGCCTGCCATGGTGTCTGGGTGTTTGTGCTTTCTAGTGTGAGCTTTCATTTCAGATTTGCTTTCTCGTTTTAGCTGTCCAGTTTTCCAGAAACAGGCCTCCAAAAAGAAACAGCTGCATCCCACATCCGAAATGTGCAATTCTCAGCTGTCCTCCCTCCTCCCTCCTTTCTCCCGCTCTCCTTTTTGGCTTTTGAAGACCAGAGTCACTGCTGCTGTTGGGCACTTGTGCTTCAAAGCTGAGAACTGCACTGGACTTTGCCAAGAAGTGCTGAAGCAAGCGCAGCACTTTGGCTTTGAAGCTGTGGCGTGGAAGTGCAGTCACTTCCCGGTCAGATGCTCTCAGGGTAAGAGCAGGGCAGCTGAATTGCAAATATTAAGCTAAGGTGAATGCTGGGTGGCTGAGTTGAGGTAGCAAATCAAGCGTAGCCTCTCTGGTGCAAAATGAGTCTTTGGTTCCAGGATAAGGTCTGAGGTGTTTGTCAGGATTTCTGGTTTTTTTCTGGGAAAAAAAAAAAAAAAAAAAAAAAAAAATCAGTTTTCCCAGTTTGTCCAGCTCAAAATATACCCCCTCCTGTGTTATTTTTGCTGTGTAGCCCTGCTGCTGGCAATGTCCACCCTCCTTTTCACCGGGCTGCCGAGATGTTCTGCTCAATACCAGAATAATTCAGGAACCCAAACCTTTATCGGGGACCTCGCTCTGAGGAATCAATACGAGCTGCCATCCTCACACAACCCTGCAAAAAGCCCTTGCCTGCAGCTCTGATCACCAGGAGCAGCTCTGCAGGAGCAAATTAATGGGCACAGCCTTGCTCTTGGCATTCTGAGCCTCCACATCCCCGCTCCAGAGAGGACAGAGGAGCGAGGCAAAGCCTCAGGACACGGGATCTGTGAGCCCTGTCCTTGTCAGCAACTTCCCAATAACGAACCAACTTTCTGCATCTGCGACGGAACAGTCGGGGGGAAAAGCAAACAAAACAAGCCTCTGCTGCAAAATGCCACTCCCAAAATAGATTTCGGAGAGATTATTACATGAAGCACTGAAGGGAGGGAAGGATGATTCAGAAAATAGCTTGAAACAGTCTTTTAAGCAGCTTGGGATTGTGTGGTAAATAATGCAGGAAGGAAGGGAAACTGCAGACTCTAAATGGATGTGCTGGAAGGTCTCATCAGCACCTGAAACGTCTTTGGAAACCTTCCAGCAGCGAGGAAACACATCACAGGCATAACCAGTTGTTCTAACAGCCCCCTTGGCCTCCCTGCATCCTCGGGGAAAGGGGAGCTTCTGGGAATTCAGGGGGAGTGGGGCTGGAGGGACACCCCGAGCTCAGCCCCTGCACCCAGCAGTGCCAAGGCTCAGGGGGGTGTGCAATTCCTGCTGCAGGGAGCAGAGAGGGGCCAGGGCAGGCTCTGGGCATTCGGGACTCTGTGGTGAGGAGAAGTTCAATCCCATCACAGAGCAGGATCCTCCATAGCTCTCCTGCGCTCCTGGCCTCCGTGGCATTCCCAGGAATTCCCTCTGTGGGTCGGCCGCTGGTCTGACCCCGCTCCGGGACAGGAACTGGCACCAAAAAATTTCTCCTCTGGCACCAGAAATTGCCAGGGGATTTCCAGGGTTTTGCCTTCCTGGCCTCCCCAGCTCATATCCATGTCCCAAAATGATGTGATCTGGCAGCACTGAATGGGTTTTGTGAGCTGATGGAGAGCAGGTATCCTGTAGTGTGACCTCCTCCTGGATGCTGCTGTTCCTGCCTCCTCTGTGGGATGTTTTAGGCTGTTTTTCTCTCTCTAAAAAAAAAAAAAAAGGTGAATTAAAAAACCCCAAGCCCTGAGCTTTAATCAGGGTGGAGATGAGTGCCTGGCGGGTGTTGTGTGATAAGGACACAGCAGAGCAGGAACGGGGCCGTGTGCCCCTGACCCCTTATCACCCAGCACAGACGCTGCAACACGAAATCAGCCCTTCACTCGCACGACAAAACCACCGAGAAGCAGTTCAGACTTTCCTCCCAAGGCCACTTTGTCCTTGGTTTGCCCCTTTCCAGAGTGTGGCTTTCAGGCGGTGCCCACGCGGGCCTGGGGACCCGCTGTGCTGCTTCCCAGAAGGAATTTGTGCTCGTTACAGAAAATGGGCAGCAGATTATTTCGTGGACGTATATCCTGCATCCTGACAAGTGTTTATGGAAGCAGGCTGCGTGCTCCATCATCGTGCCAAGCAGACACTTGCAAATGTATCCTCGCTGAGACATTAATGTGTGTCAATGTGTGTGGAGCGGCGGCGGCGTTCGCATGCTTAATCGGGCACGTGGCCTTTGTTAATTAGACAGTCAGTTAATGCTTCATGTCTGTGGGTCTGCATGGGCGATCATTTGCCCAGAACCTCATTAATTTTACTGGCTGCCCCTCCTGTTGGAGTTCACAAATCAAGCTGAGCGTGCACACAAATCCCTTTGAGTGGGTTCCTCTAATAAAGCAAATCAGAGGGAACTCTCGAAGAATACTGAAAGCAGCCAGCCTGGTGATTTTGCAAGTGGCTTTGTGCTCTGGAATGGGGGCTGCAAGGATCAGCTGAGAACTCCCCTTTGCAGCCAGGGGCAAGCAGGACTCTCCTGACTTTCATTTATTTGCCGTGCGTGTGCCCACAGCCGTTTCCGAAGGCGTGGTCGTTGTCCCTGTGGAGTTTTGTACGTGCCTGGTGTGGATGCCTCCTCTGAGGTCTCTGCCTGCAGGATGCAGCATCTGCCAATGGTCACAACTCAAGGAACAGCCCAAGCTCGCAGCATCACCCTTGTAAATGTGGGTTCTGTGTGCACAAGGGCGGGTTGCTTCCACAGCCTCGTTCCCAGCCCAGGAGAAAGGGAAGGGACTCTGTTGAGAGGGAAATTAGAGAAATAACATTATCACTCACTGTTCTGGACTGAGGTCAAGGGCAGCAATGAGGCCCCTGGGACTGGTGGTGGCTGAGGATGTTTGCAAGGGTCGATTTTCCTTCTCAGCGACCGTGAGATCTGTGCAGCGGAGGCGTGGGGGATCCTTGTGTTCTCCCAACTCCAAGGCAACGAGCATCACTGAAACACAGCCTAGCCCTGATCCCGGGGTGGAATCCTCAATCCCACAGGGTGGAATCCTCAATCCCACAGCCTGCAGGTGCAGAGGATTTCGCTCTGGGTCTTCTGGCCATCGTTCTGTGGTGCTGCTGTGCCAAACAGCCCCTCGTACGGGGTGAAAGGTGAAAATCCCTCAGGAGGAGCAGCCTCTCTTCCCCTCCTCACCTCTCCAGGCTGCTCTGCTGCATCACCCAGGGCTCCTGGCGGAGGCACGGCAGAGTTGCGACGGTGCTTCTGCCATCTGCACTGCAGTGCCCATTACGGATGCAGTGCTGAGCAGCTCATTTCACAACTGACTGGAGACGAGGGGAGCAGCCCGAGTGCGAGGGTGAGGCTGCTCCTCTCAGCACTCTGAGCTGGGCTTGGGGTACAAGCTTCAGAAGGGGAAAAGCTGCTCTCCTAAACGTGCTCTGCAAAAAAATGAAAGGAGGGGCTGCTCTTTTGTAAAGGGCTGACCTACAGCACGGGTAAAAATAATTAAAAACGCTGCAGCAAATGAAAGCCTGGGTGCATGTTTCAGCCACATTCCTAAACTGAACTGTTTTTCTGGACTAACCCGGCGCTAGAGGAGTTTCATTTCAGTACTGCAAATACTCAAGGATATATGTGGAAATGTGGTAATTGCATGGCTCTGTTCCACCTGTATCTCCAAGCTGGACCATGTTATTACTGTGCTAAGGGATAAATGATGGAGCAAGGCAGAAGTGAAACTCGGGTCTTAAAACAGAGAGAGGCTATTTTGCCTTTTTTTTTATTTTCCCAGCTCTGCTTGCATAAATCTAGACTTAGTTCAGATGTTACGGGGGTTTCAATTGCTTTGGGAAAAAAAAAAAAATCATTTGTAGTTGTGAAATAAAAGTGTCTCTTCCCTGGCTGGGAGGGCTGGGGTGAGACAGACAGGCTGATGTGTCTTTAGCTGCCCCGAAACAACTCCACAAGTAATGTTTAATCAAAGCAAGCTGACATTTGTCTATTGAATTATTATCAGAATTGCTTAGTCATTCATGTGCCATTGCGCCTCAGAATGGAGAGCAGGGGATTTATTCAGCTTGACATGAGCTGCTCCCAGCCATCAGCATTTCCCCCAACATCCAGCCCTGATCTTCATTCCACAGAGTCACCTTGGGGCCAGGGGACTGCTGACCCTCTCTGCCGTGGCTCCTGGTTCCAGCCATCCTGGAGATGTTAAATAAGGAGAGGATTCCTTTTTTATTCCCCCTTGGCAGGCCAGCTCTCCAGATTTCCGGGAGCAGCTTAGGGGTCTGCCTGCTCTTGGTTCTGTGCCACCATAAGGGATCCGGGACCTCCCCAGTAAATGTCAGGTCCAGCTCTGCTGTAAATGGGGTTGGATGGTCAGGAGGCTGCTGTGGGATTGCTGGCATTTGGGGGCGGTTTGGATCAGAATCTTTGCCCCCTCTTCAGCCACGCTGAATTTTCAGCCGTGTGTGGGAGGAAGAGCAGAGGTGTTGTTTGGAGTGGAGGCAGGGGGCTGAGTGAGGAGAGAAGGGATGTTTGGTTTGTGTGTGCGAGGGAGAGACAGACAGACAGACAGACAGACAGACAGGGTGAAAGTGCTGCCGAAAGCAGCAGTGAAATCCAGGCAAGGTGTAGCCATAGAAACACCCCGTGCTCGGTAGGAATGGCTCCCAGCAGCACAGCCCATTCCTTCAGCCTGTGGGAACCAGGATATTTTGGGGATATTTTAGGTCTGTGCTTGCGTGCATCTGCCCAGGGCGTGCACATGCACAACTTACACGTGCCTGTGTAAATACACGAGTGGCCACGAGCACAGAAATCCCTGCCCGGTGCCACGGTGCTGCTTAAAGGAAAGCTGGAGTGGAGCCCTGGGCTTTTCCTAAGGGGCAGCAGAGCAAGGGAGCAGGCAGAGAGGGGAGATCACATCTCACCATCACCCAAAAATGCCTGTTCCCTTCTGGGAGCAGAACAGCACCGTGGAAAGAGCCTCCTGGGCAGGCAGAGGGTGGGCACAGGGTGGGCCACGGGTGTTCTCCGTGGGCGAGGGTTTGGGCTTGGTTTCAGCTGATCTCAGTCCCTGCTGTCGGGTCATGTGTTCTCTCCGGTGCCAAAATCAGCTCTGGAGCGATCTGCCAGATTAGGAATCTGATCCTTCTGAAAACTAACCCAGCAGAAAGGGAAAAGACAAGCAGACACTTTCCAGCTGGATCAGTTCCCTGGCTTGGCTGATGCTCATGCCAACAGAAGGACAAAAGGTAGGGACAGGAGCAGGGAGAAAGTGAAAATACCCATTTCCTTGGCAGTTTGAGCTAAAATCAGCTTACTTACAAAACCACTGCTCCCTGAATCTCTCCCGAGTGCACCAAAAAAGCCAGGAGCTGGGATGAGGAGCACAGGCAGCTGGTGAAATACTGCTGTGCTTGCTGGGTGCCCAGGGAATATTGGAAGGGAACGCCGGGCAGTAACACTGCAGTCCCTTACCTCTGATTTCAGGCGCAGATTGCACGAAGCTTATTAGTGAAGAGGTCAATGTCCATGAATCTCCACAGCCCTTCATTCCCAGCGGGTCTGGAAAGGAGTCAGGGTAGTGGAGGATGTCTGTAAATCGTGCTGAAACAATGTTTGGCTGAATCTGGACAAGAGGGAAGGAGAAATTATAGCACCTCTCACCCAGCACACCACATTTGGGTTGCATCTTTTGTATTGAAATGAAAGGCTGAAAATCTGGGGTCTTCCTGAGCACGTATCTGTGGGGAAAAGGATTCTACTGGAGTTTGATCTCTTTAATACAATTCCTGCTTAGACGTTGCCACATCTGCCCTGCTGAGCAGTGAACGTGCCAAACTGATGGGTGTCAGTGCAAATAAAACCCATGTCACAGGTGGGTGTCACACAGATGTGGGTGTCACACAGACATGGGTGTCACACAGACATGTGGGTGTCACACAGACATGGGGGTGTCACACAGACATTGGTGTCACACAGACGTGGGTGTCACACAGATATGGGTGTCACAAAGACACGGGTGTCACAAAGCCATGGGTGTCACACAGACATGGGGGTGTCACATAGATATGGGTGTCACACAGCCATGGGTGTCACACAGATGTGGGTGTCACACAGCCATGGGTGTCACAAAGCCATGGGTGTCACACAGACATGGGGGTGTCACACAGATGTGGGTGTCACACAGACATGTGGGTGTCACATAGATATGGGTGTCACACAGACACAGGTGTCACACAGACACAGGTGTCACACAGATGTGGTTGTCACACAGACATTGGTGTCACACAGCCACAGGTGTGTCACGAGCTGCTGTGCAGGTCCAGCTGAGTTCAGGGGCAGTCAGGAGCAGCGGGGGCTGAGGGAGTCACTGCACAGAGCATCACTCCTCGTGCCTTGCACCCCAAAAACAGGGCTGGAGGTCAGGCTGAGGCTCTCATGGCTCTGCTGGGTTTCGGCTCCTTTCTGCACCCTCTGTGTTTTCAGTTCCTCCCCTCCCTGCCCACTGCAGCCCAAACCCAAAACAATAACTAGAGGAAACCTCTGGCTGCATAGTTGTCATTCCTGAGCCGGGTTGCATATGGCTTTGCTTTGGGCGGAGAGCAGCTCGTGCTCAAACTTGGTTTTACTCCTATTGTTTCCAACCTGAGCGAAGCACGACTGTCCCGCTCCCTGACCCCGCTGCATCCACCCTCCCACAGCAGCAGAGCTGGTGAAACCCTCCCAGCCCTGAAATCTGGGAGGCTGTGAGAGGGGAGCGTGGGCAGCCTTCAGCCTCAGAGGTGCTGAGCACAGGAAACACCAAAATCTCTGCGCCTCTGCTCTGAGATGCTTTTCCAGCCCAGAGCAATACCTGGGCGCTTCTCCCCGTTGTGAGGAGATGTTGCTGTGTGTGAGCATGAAAACCACGCCACGTCAAAGCCTTTTGCATTTGTGCTCAGGATGCTGCCCCATGGGTGATCCTGCTTGGGTTAATGGTTCGTGTGAGAAAATAATGGACGTGACCTGGCAGCTCCAGCCCGGGCAAAGCTTCTGTCGGGGAGCGGGGATAATCAGAGATGGGATCTCCTGATTTCAGCCTCTCGGATTTAATGGTAGGTTTTATTTTGCACGGCCTCGCTTTGGAGTAATTTGTGTCTTTGTGCTGCTGTGAAATCAGATTTTCTTTTTTGTGGCGCCGCAAGCTCGGGAGGCGTTTTCTGAGGGAAAGTGCAGAGACAGGACCTCGATTTTTTTTTTTTTTTTCTGAGTGACCATACAGCAAATGTGCTGCTTTGAAATGTCACTGGTTCCCCTACCAGGAAAAAATATCAAACAAAACCGGAGTGGATGAAGAAAACAAAAACCAACCAAAAAAACCCCAACACATGGAACTTCAAAGTCTGGTATTCTCTTACAAAAAAAGGACAGTGCCCCCAGAAGTTGATGTAAGGGATAATGAAGCTGTGCTTGAAACAGTCAGGCAAGAAGCTCTGATGATTTAGGGGGTGACAGGAAATCCTTTTTCCTGCTGCAGGGAAAAAATGTGGAGCGTGAAGCAGATGACTTTGCTGTGTGCTCCTCTCTCTAATTGGGATGTTGCAGGAACACCTCTTTCTGCCAGTGGGATTTATTCGGGATCAATCCCCCTCATCGTGCTCTCCCTGGTCACAGCAAGGGGCAGGGAGCAGAGGAGGCCATCCTGCTCCTCCACCTGGGCCTCACAGGAGGT
Organism: Hirundo rustica; assembly: GCF_015227805.2. Taxonomy (NCBI): domain Eukaryota; kingdom Metazoa; phylum Chordata; class Aves; order Passeriformes; family Hirundinidae; genus Hirundo; species Hirundo rustica. The sequence continues at coordinate 2,538,523 of NC_053463.1, forward strand.
TTGGGGTGGAAAATGGGGGTTCTGACCCCCCAACCCCTGCTCCTGGTCCCAGTGTGACCCAGCTCCGGCTTTCAGCTCCTCGTGGAGATGAAAGTCAGTGCAGCCCCCTCCTAAACTGGGAGGGTTTACGGCACTTTGAGGTAAGCTGTCACCTAATTTAGGTTCATCTTTGGGTGATGGCTGTAAACTGCTCGTCAGACACGGCTCCAGGGATGGGGTAGATGGAGGCAGCTTTACTCTGCTCGTTCCCCATCTGCCCGCATGGGCCCGGCCGTGATTCTGGCTGTACAGCCTGTGGCAAATGCCATAACTGCAATGATCCTGGAGCTGCAGCTACAGCTGAGATTCCCTCTATATTTTTCAGTGCTTTCACACCAGAGTGGGAACTGCAGTAGATTTTCTCTTGCTTTGTTTGTCGTATCTATTTCAGCTCTAAGCTAAGACCACAAATTGCTGCTTTATGCACCGTGCCTCTGCAGCAGTGTGACAACATCCAGGCAGTTTGGGACTTCTGGAACCCCAGGAAAAGCTGTCCCTGCACACTTCAGCTGGACACCAGTCTTGGGGCAGGGGAGGATTCCAGCAGATGGGACTTGGGCGAGCGATGTCCGTCTGGAGAGGAGCCCGAGCTCGCTGCAGCTCGAGGAGGTTTGGCTTTCCCAATCCCCTGGAAGGGGGAGGAATCACATGGCCCCGTGGCTGCCTTGCTCCTCACAGACCTGCTGCTTGTTGTGGGTGGGCTTGCTCCAAATCATGTCCTGCCTGAAGGCACAGGCAGCACCAGAAAGGGTTTGTTATCTCGTGAACCCGGCGGCTGCAGTCTGGGCAGGATCCTGTCACGTGAGGCCTTGTGGCAGCTCTTGGGCTGGGAGATGCTCTGGATGCTCTGGATGCTCTTTTGCGCTGAAATAAGTAGCAATCTTATTCCCCCCCGCTCCTCCAAACAAGCCCATTAATCAACTAAAATCAGTGTGAGCATTCTCAAAATCGGTGAACGCATCCTTCGTGCTTATGTCTCTTAGGGAAAAATGCATATGGGAAAGGCAGCTCCTTTTCACTCTCCCTGAAAGGCCCTGAGCTGAGCTGCTCGTGTACACAAAGGAGAGGCTTTCTGTGTGCACAGCGAAGAGCAGAAAACGCTGCCAAAAATTCTGCATCTCCGAATCGAGATGTTCCCTCTCTTTTCCACCGAATTACCCGGAGCTCGTGGGTCAGGGAGGCTTGGGCTGGATGCTTGATGGGAACAGATGTTCTTCCAAAATTTCCAGCGTGATTTGTTTTGCATCAAACCAGGAATAGCACAAGAGCCATCTTTTGTAGTAGCTGGCACCTCCTGGCCCTGGCCCCAGCCACAGTGCAGAGAAGAGGCTGATGCTGCACTGAAAGACAGGGAAGAGTGAGCTGGAATTTTCTGCACCCTGAAAAAAAAAAAAAAAACACCTTTAAACCATGTTCCAGAGTTTGTACTGGTTCTGACAGGAATTCTCCACCCTGGCTTTGGTCACTGGTGTGTGTATTTTAAGGAGAAACTTGTTATTCATGACGGATCTGTCTCACGGTGGCTGTGCCGCTGTGGACTCAGACCTTGGTGCGTATTTTGGGATTGAGCTCAAGGCGGTGAGTGCATCCCTCTGTTCCAAACGATGTCCGTGTTCTGGAGGAATATCACTGCTGGTTTTGCTGCTTGAGCCCGGTTCTGAGTGCCCACAGTCCTTCCCTGCACCCAGACATGCAGCTCTTCTCCTTCCATCTCATTCCCAGCTGGTGCTGGGAGCACAAAGCTTTGGAGTGTTTCAGATCAGTGAGTAACCAACAGCTCTGGTGGAGAGACACTGCTGGAAAACTCCCCTTTGTGAGGACAGGGGTCCTTGGAAATGCTGCACCGGTGAAAAAACAAACGCAGACCACAGACCTTCACTGGGGAAAGCTGCTGAGGGACACACCTGTGTGCAAGTATGGGTGGCAGCTCAACACCCTGGGCTGGTCTCTGGTCTTTTCCTGTTCTTATTACGGTGTTTCCACACATTTTCTGGGAGGCTCCCTGCACACGGCGCTTTCCTGGCATAAACTGAGGCTGCTGCGAGCAGAGGAACCAGCACCGGGCACCACCCTGGCCTCTGCTGTGTTCCATCAGCACGTCAAGGCGCTCTGTCACTTGCTCTTCTGCTTCTTGGCCAGGGAAGAGCTTTTTTGTTCCCCCTTTTTAGCTCCATTTTCTAAGCACAGTGAATCCACTACGCTCATTTGTGTTTCTGCCAGTTACTCAGGGAATCCTCTATCTTCAAATCTCCTGATTTATGGGCTCAGAAAGGCTGCCCCTCTGCTGGGCACAGCACAGTCTTTTGGAAATGCTTGAAAGCAATAATAATAATCACCATAACCAAGAAAATACAGCAAACCCATGATTTGGGTGTAAGGAAGCTTTAAAGCAGCAGCCTGGGCTATCTCCACATTTTAATCCCCAATCAACATTCCTGGTTACAGCAAGACGAAGCCCAGGCTGGGCTGCCAGCTCCTTGGAAACCTGGGAATGCTCTCATTCCTTATTCACTTTGGTTTCTACACCGCTGCAGTGGAAATTGTCTTTAGAGCCCAGCTAGAAGTTGCTTTATCGGTGTGAGCTGTAATGGCTGTTGTGTAAACACCCCCACATTTGGGCCTTTTCTCCAAGAGATTTTGATGATTCCAGCACACTTGCTTTGCCTTTATGGAGCGCAGTGTTTGTCCTGCCCTCTGGGTTTTACCTCAGAGCCGGTGGGATATCCTCATCAGGCCAGGATGTGATCCATGCCAGCCGAGGGTTTTTACCAGCTTACCAAAAAAAGACATAACTGCTGGTCTTTTTTTCCTTGTTTTTTTTTTCAATTTTTTTTTTCTTTTTTTTTTTTGCAAATATATCTCTGTGGCTTTGCCAAATTCCCGCTGGCAGGTGCAGGGAGGTGCATTCAATTCTCTGAGCCCCAAAAGCCTCTTCCCAGTGCTGGGGGCCGAGCTGGCCGTGCCTCCAGCCTCCTGCTCCCGGGGTCCCTTGGCACAGGGACATGGGACAGCCCTTCCTCTCCATCCCTGCCCATTCCAGCCCTGCTCCATCTGCTCTGGGACCACGAGCTGCTGGTCCTCACCAGAGGGAAGGTGGAGGCTGCTCATCCCAGCAGCTTTTCCCCGCTCCCCTTTGTTCGTGCCGGGAGCTCCGCACAGCCCGGCTCCCATTAGCGGGAGCTGGCACAAATTAAAAACAAATTTAGCCCCGGTGTCTGTGCTCTCAGCGAGCTTCACCTCGGCTGATTATTTTTATGGCTTGTTGACAAAACGGGAACGAGTGCGCGGGGAGCCACTCGCGGGTCCCCGGAAAATGCCAAATGAGTCACTTTGGGAAGGCTGAAACACATCCCTCCACACGGAGCGTGCACACGCGGGGTGGGGACCGGGCACCCACCGCGCTCGTTTGTCTTCGTAAGTGATTTTTTTTTTTTTTGGCCTTTTTCCCCCCCTTTTTCTGGCGCGTGTGTGTGTGTGTGTGCGCGCTCTGGGCTGCTTTGTCGTGATAGCTGCATCTGCTGCTCCAGGCTCATCAGCGTGGCCCCCTCGCCCCCTCCCCGAGTTGCCAGGCAGCGGCTGATGGCTCCAACGCCCATTGGGAGCCCATTACTCAACTCCTCGTGTGTGCTCGGGATTATTCGCGTTCTGCTTGATGATATTTACGGCCGCAGCTGCTAAAAAAAAAAAAAACGGTGTTTGCAAATTTATGCTGATTTGATTAGCTAGTTTAGTCATCATAGCTTCTAAGAGCGGGATCTGGCCATAAAATGGCTTTCTGCTCCGTGTGACTCGCTAATGGGGTGTCACATGAGAGCACGAGCCCGGGCGCGGAGCAAGGGCTGCAGGAGACCATATGGTGCCTCAGAGTCCCCTCCACCACCTCCAGAATATGTTTTACCCTCTGCAACAGCACCGTGGGCACGGGATTATCGGCTCCGTTGAGCCATGTTCATCCACCTTAATGATGTACCAGTGAGTTCGCAGGGGTCGGGATAAAACCAGCCCTCGGTTCATCCACTGAGCGCACATTTCCTTACCCCGTGTCACCTTTTGTCCCCTGGGCTGCTCAGGGGCTTCTCTGCCACTCACAGAGGCGCTTAGGGCGCGTGGATTTTTCTATCCCGGCTGCCCCTGGATTGAGAAATGCCATCCCCAGTCCTGCTCTGAGCCTCCACTTGAGGCCTGTGCCTGATGGATTCGGGCACGGCTCGCCATCTGCCATTATCTGTGGGTGATGGAGCTTTCTCTGCGTCAGCCACGACAGAAATAAACTCACTCCACCTTAAAATTCAGCTCGCTGCCATTTGAAAGGGGAGAAAAAAAAAAAAAAGGCTAAAACCTTGTTTTCCTCCAGAGAGATTTCTAAATTACTACCACTACTATAGATATGTTTTAACCATCTGTGTAATTCTGAAGTCCCTCTGGAAGAAGAGGAAGCATTCTTTTCATACAATAACTGCTACCTGAGGTGAGCTCTTAATATTTTTGGGGTTGTTTTTGCGTTGGTAACGTTCATTCCACCTTTCCTTAAAGTGGCTTTTGACTTGGGGGGCAAGGCTGTGGTGGATCTGGAGACACATCCTCCAGCTGAACCCCCTCCTTTTCCCAGTGCCTCCCATTTTCTGCTTCCCAGCCACTGCTACCATTTCAAAGGATCCTTTCAGAGGCAGTTTCCTCACTTTCTTCACCACGACTCTTTTTTAGGGCTTTTCAGACAAGTGCACTCACACACTGCCGTGCCTCGGGTTTTTTTCCTTGGTTTCTTTGAGTTTGTCTTCTTCTTCCCCTGATCCTCCAGGCCTTTCAATTACTTTTTAATGTTCTTCTGGCCTTCTTCCTGAAAAGTTCTGTGAGCATTACCTCGCCTCTGGCCCTATCCAGGCGGGCTTTGAGCAGGCTATAAAGCAGTTGCTCATCTGGGATGTTGAAATCGGAGTCTCTCTGTCGAACATCCATAACACTGGACCTTCTGCTCCTCCCAGGCGCACTGTAAATGGAAGGGGACCAAGTTCAGCGTCAGGTCATGTGGATCTTGGCTTCCCTGCCATCATTCCAAAGGGGGAAATAGGCCCTGTGTGATGGGTGAAGAGGGGAGGTGGTGGCTGGGTGGAGCAGTGGGGAATGGTGGAGGTTGGGGAGAAACAAGTTAAATTTCAGGAGAGCTTGGCAGATGAAAGCAGAGCTAGCATTTCTAGAGGACATGAGTTCATTAGCAGTTAATATTTGTGTTTAGGACTGTTCCGAAGAGAATCAGCTTGTCCAAACCACTTACTCCAAGCTGCAAAGTTCCCCTCCTGGGACCTGTGCAAGCAGTGCCTTAATCATCTCTAGAAAAGCCCCGTTGGATTCCTTAATTTTGCTCTATTTCAACAAAACCTTTTGTTGTTTGCGTGCCGTAAGGATTTAACACCTCCATCAGGGTTTTGCGTCTCCTGCCTTGAGCCTCGAGCTGAGGGCAGAGGGCAGATTTTGGAGAAGCGTGCCCAGATTTGCACCAGGTTTTGATGGCGCTTATCCCTCCTGCACAGATTGTTTGCCCGTATGAAGCAATTCCCCCACCTTGCCCACATTAACATTTCCTGATGAGCCAGTGCGTTGATTTTGTGCTCCATGGCTCTCTGCTCACGGGCTTCTGCTGGCAGAGCGGCTGCCTCCCCTTCTGTTTAAGCACCCCGTGCTACCCTGCCCTCAGCTCTCATCAGCCTCTGCTGGCTTTGGGAATCCATCTTCCCTTCCCCTCTGAGGCAGGAGCACATTCTCTACACACCCCCCCCGCCCCCTCCCCAGATTTTATCCAAGAGGAGCTTTTTGTATCCCCATCTCTTTAATTAAATAGAACGCCCCGACTCGAGCGAGACATAAAAGGCATGGCACAGAAGCTCCCTGGCAAACCATCAAGCAGCGTCCCCCATCTGAGCTGATAAACTCAAGGAGAAGCTGCCCTTTCAAGCCTCTGGAAGACTAAATACCAAGCCAAGATGTGATACTGCAAGGCCACGATAAGAAAGGGACTAAATCAAGAGTGCTGATTGCACGGGAAGAATAAAGGCAGAGAGGGAGCCCCGTGAGCACCTTTTGTGTAAAAATCCTCGCAGGGAATCAGGTGGGAGCAACAGCTCTTCCCCATCCTGGCACGAGCACTGCTCCCCATCCCAGATCTGCTGTATTAGCAGGGGTGGAAGGAGCCAGCAGGGGGAAATGCCAGGGAAAAGAGGCACTCGATTAAAAATAGAGAGAAAGTCCCCAAAGCTCTGACACGGTTTTGTCAGACAGGACTTGCAACAGATGATTCCTGTGAGGATTTCTGGCTCTTGGGAAACGCTTTGCGGTTTGTCATCGCCGGGGAACGGGCAGCAGGAAAGGCACAGAGAACAGAACAGGCCCAGGGGGAGAGGGTGTTAAAAGAGCCACAGCTGAAAAATCAACATGGAAATTACATTAGAAATGTTTGCTCTCGCTGTTTGCAACCCGGACATTGCGACAGTCGGAGGCAGGAAGTGAAACTCTCTAGACAGCCAGTTCCAGGAGTTCAGATCCTGTGGTTCAGCCCTTCTTCCCCTCAAAATTAGGGGGACAGTGCAAGAACCCCCTCCCTCCCCTCAGACAAGGATGCTCTGAACCTCCTGAGCTCTGCAACCAGGAGGACAAAATGCTTCTTATAGAGAAAATCTGAAGCGCTGCTGTTGCTTTCCCTCGATTCCCCGAGCTGGTGCTTTAAGAAACATCCCTCCCACCCACCTGCCCCTTCCCAGCACCTAAAATGTCACGAGTGTTCCAGCAAACCCACAGGGATTGGCAAAATCGCAGCAGAGCAGCGGCTCTGCGATACCATGGTGATGGTTGCTACCGAAAATCCTTCACTGGGTGGGAGCGGAGCCGTGCCCGAGTGAACAGCCCGACTGCTGCCTGCTAAATTTAGATTTTTCCACCTCTGGTTCTTCCCCCTGCCCTGGTTTAGGAGAGCTGTCAGTAACAGCTGCTCGCTAACAGCTCCTGCTCGCTGCCGAACGCCCCAGCGCAGCGGCCAAATGCGTTGTCGAGAAGCCAAGGAGCCACAGTCAGTATTTCAGTGGCACTGCCCTCGCTGGGCTCAGGTGAAGCACTGCCAGCTGAAGCCAGGAGCTTTTCCTGCTGCCTGCTCCGGGGTCCCTCTTCCCCCAGACCTCGCAGTTTCTGTGGGGCAAACCAGAATTCCCATGTGGAAACCGCATCAGGATAATCAACACGCACTGACACGGGTCTGCTCCGTCACCCAGTTACGCCACAGAGCTGTGCTTGATCCCCTTAAGAGAACGGGTTTGTACCTCCAACACCCCTCCCTCCATGTAGTAATTTTATTTTGCCTATTGTGCCGCTATCAAAACGCCGAACTTCAGCAAAATCCACTTTTGTATTATTTTATACAACAACACGGTGACTTGATGACTCCATTTTTGGATCAGCTCATTCAAGCTGCTTTTCCTCGGCTTCTCTATGCAGATGCTGTCTCCTCTGTCTGGGTAATGACAAGCTTTTAGAGAAAAGTATGTCTGAAAGATGCCATTATGCTCCATATTCTTTGCAGCACGTCAGGACATCTTGTTACAGCAGCTTTGTTTCTTATTAACACTTGACTCCAGCCATCCAGACCGGCGCGCTGGGGGAAATGAGGGGGCTGTTATTTATTCTGACCTATTTGTCTATTAGTTGCAATGACTATCTGGGAATGCATGGGAGGAAGAAAGCTTCAGATCTTCCTCTGCAGACATGTTGGAGCAACTCTGTTCTTATCAGATCAGCAGAGCTCAGACAGAGAGATAGGGCTGCTTTGCTCTGGCTTTTTGCATATCCTAATGAATCTCATTTGCTCAGCCCCCAAGGCAGGTCATCAAACCAGTCTGTCCTGATGCCCAAACCTCAGAGGGACCTGGGGGTGAGGATGGCGAACCCAGGCCGTGCTGCTGGAGGGGGTGGGATGGCAGGAGGCAGCTGGGCTGGCAGCGTGTCCAAAGGACAGGCTGGGCACAGGGAACTGGGGCTTCTGGTCAGCTGGGGTGAGTCAGCCAAGGCTGTGTGTGAGGCAGTCGTGGGTACCTGCCCCAGGAACAGGGCTGGGCTTTGTCTGCCTCCTGCAACAGCTATCTCATTCCTGAAAGCCTCGCTTTAAAGTTTCTAAAGGAAAAAACCCTTTTTCCCGTACATTCGCTGTGCTTGCAGGATGTAAATTACAGTCAAGGTAGCAGATCAGACTTTGGAGGCAGGCAAGCGGCTTGGCAGGATTTGTGCCACACTCCCGGAGCTTGAACAAGCATTATGTTAATGTCCTGAACTTCCATGAGATGTTATCAGGGTCCTCACTTTGTGTACAACGATGAGCACCCAGTGTGGGGTCACACCTTTGGACCTTCCCCACCCCTCCCGGTGCTGAGCACACTTAACCCTCAGGGATTTGCTGTCTGTTGGCTCATCTCAACTCTTCCAGCCCCCTGACACGTTCCAAAAGCACAAAGGTGATTAAACTCCTCAGCTTCATGGCTGCCCATTTTCTGAGAGTCCACCTCCAGGCACACACAGGCCCTGGGGAAGCCTGCAGTTTGTTTTTCAGGGGTCATGGCTCATATCAAACAGCTCTTGAGTTTGTTTTCTATTTTTAAGCATGTTAAAGTTGCCTGTGAGCCACAGAGCTCGTGGGGCATTTGGGCTCTCTGTGCCAGCTCTGTGCCAAGTCCAAGCGCAGTCAATCAATGTTATCTCCATAGAGAAGGAAGAAAAAAATGTCCCATTTTGGAATCTGTCAGCTTCCTTAACCACTCCAAGCCATCAAATCTGAATTCTTTACAATTACCTGCACGTCAAATGCACTCTGACATTCTGATTCTTGGTGATAACTTTAGGCTCGTTTTTTATGCTGCTTTCAAAGTTTGCAGGAAATATATCAATATCAGAGATGTGCCATCCCTTTAGTGGGTACTCTGGGAAACGTCTGAGGACAGCAAGCACCTGAATTCCCCAGTAACTCTCAGAGATTTATGTGCCAGGGTAATGAGAACGAACACCGAGCAGCAAAGGAACACCAGAGATGTACAGCTCTGCCTACGGGTTTGGAAGAGGATGACCTTTGCGTTCCTGGCTTGTGCTCTGAATTGGTGCACGAGGAGAAAATAACTGAGCAGCTGCAAAGCCAGAACGCAGCAATCTGAAAAGGAACAGCGGAGGCTGGAAGTGGAGCAGACATTTAGCAGGTTAGATGGGAAGTAGCTGAGGATGAAGTGGTCTGGTGCAGCTTCTGGGACTGCCTTTCATGTGACCAGGGGAGGAGTAGGGGATCTTTGGGGCTGGGCCCTCAGTCCCGGCCACCTTGAGGACCCTCGGGGTGTGCTGTGAAATTCCAGGAGCAATCACAGGCTTGAAGCACAGCTAGAGGTGGGACGGGGTGAGGCACTTTGGGGGATTTGACAGCAGATGAGTTATTTGTCCAAACACAGCTCCTTTCACTCTGCTGCTTGTTTTGAGCTCTCAGGTTGGAATCTGGAAGCGCTATCTCAGCCACATCACTTGCCTTTGTAATGAACTTTCCAGGTGAATGCACGTCCAGGAGAGAGCAGAACTCCTTGTGCATTACAGAGCATTTGTTTTAGTGCAGCACAAGCTCTACCCACAGCCTGGAAACCGGAGTCAGCAGAGTGTGAATGATGCCAGGGACAAGCATTAAAGCAAATTCTGCTACAAGGGGAAGCCGCTGAACCCGAGATAATTTTTTTCCATGATATTTCAACGCGGAGCCCGGTATTTAGGGGAGAGCACTGGATTTTACTGCCACTTACCACAGCTTTTAAACAGGTTTACAGGTTCCAAACTGGACTCCTGCATTGCTGGCTGTGCTGGCACACCGATCAATTGGCATTTGTGTCAGGGACACACTGTATGGGGTCTGTGTGAGGGCACAGGACAGAACTCTTTGAACTTCATTTTAAAATGCCTCAGGAGTCCCCTAAATGCCAGTCCCGGTTTCCTCACAGCAGCTCTGTGCCTGGGTAGTAGATGTCACAAAATATCAGCAGTTAGGGGTATAATTTTAGCTCCCTAAGTTGCTCTCCAAGTGGGAAAAAGTCTCTGAAAAGCCTGTGTGTAATAAGACATCTGCGGCTTACTCATCGGGGGTCTTGCATGGGCCCTTTTGTGCTCTGGTTCCTTTTTGGGGTGACAAAGCAGAAGTCAGCGGTGCTCATTTAATGGAAAGTCCCTGGCAGATGTATGAGGGGCACGTAGGGAAGGGGAGGAACACAGATAACATCTGTGTGTGTGTGAGTGTGTGTGTGTGAGTGAGTGTGAGTGTGTGTGTCTGTGTGTCTGTGTGTCTGTGTGTGTGTGTGTCTGTGTGTGTCTGTGTGTGTCTATGTGTCTCTGTGTGTGTCTGTGTGTCTATGTCTCTGTGTCTGTGTGTGTCTGTGTGTCTGTGTGTCTGTCTGTGTGTCTGTGTCTGTCTGTCTGTCTATGTGTCTGTGTCTCTGTGTGTCTGTCTGTGTGTCTCTGTTTGTCTGCGTGTCTGTGTGTGTGTCTGTGCTCTGCAGCCCCCAGCCGCAGGTAACAACCCCTGGGCACAATTACCGCTCCTGCCTTTGTGCTTCCCGAGCAGATGATGTGGCCATGCATGATTTATGCAGCGCAGGCGGCTTTGCCAGCGCTGGGAGGTGACGCTGGTGGCTCTTTATCTGCCTCAAATGCACCAGGCAGGAGCTTGATTTAGAGAGGTTTTACACCTCCTGCCCGCAGGTACCTCTAGGAACGATCCTGAGCTCTCTCTGAGGCTTTCTCCACTCGAGGGAGGATGAGGAGGCAGCCGGTAGTTCTTCAGCCTCCATCCTGCCACTTCCAGGTGCATTTATCCCTTCTTTCCTGCTGGAGGTGTTTTCCTCTGGCTGTGGCTTGGCTGCTCCTCCAGCCCGGGGTTTCAGAACAAACCCTGGACACCTGCCCGTGCCAAGGGCCTGCCCTTGTCCTCATTTAAACACCCTCCCGTCCTTCCAGGGGCCCTCACATCTGAATTCTGCGTTATTGCAACGGCATCACAGCATGAGCTGTGCAGGCAGAGTTCACCTGGGAACATCCCCATTCCCTGGGTGGATGCCACAGGAGCTGTGGGCAGCCTTGCCCTCTCCATTTCTGACCAGTTTTCCAGCTGGGTGGGTCTTGAGCATCCTGGAGGAAACACAGAACACCAGGAGGGAGAACATAAAGGGGTGGACTGGGTGATGTAATGAAGATTTTGTCTCTCTGACATCATTTCTGGATTGCTATTTAGTGGATAACGCAGGGAATAACGTCTTGGACTCACGGTTAGGGGATTTTGTGCTTTATAAATGGTGAGAATGTTTAAAATACGCTTGGGTTATCCTGGCAGAGGTGAACTGGAAGCATCCAGACACTCACAGATGGCACACCTGGGGCAGGTATAAATGCTCAGTGACCAGCACTGTCACCTCACAGCAGGGGACAGCGAGGGACCCCAAAACACTGGGCTTGAGCTGCTGTGGTGCTGAGTGCCCCCAGCACCCCCACACAGGGAGGATTTGGGGGAGCTGAGCTTGGAGCAAAGCAGGAGGAATGCTGGAGACCTGGAGAGCCGCAAGTGCACTCCCCAGCTCTGCCCTTCCTGCCTGCCCAGTGAATGAAAACATTTCCCACAGCTGCTCTCCCTGTTTTCCTGTTTACTGAGATCCCAAAAAGGCTGCTTCACCTCCCTAGCAGCTGCCAGGCCGTCTCCTCCACACTTCTCCTCGAGGAATTTCACAAATAAGCGGCTGAGGAGGGCTGGGATCGTGCCTGTGGAGCCAGCAGTGTTGGGCTGCCTGTCTCTACCTGCTGATTTCCTTCGTGTCTGTGTGTGCTTGGGGAGGTTGCTTTGGTTTGGATGGTGGGTTTTTGTTTTTTGGGTTTTTTTACTTTGCTTAAAAATAAACTCCAATCTGCTACAAAAGTTGGCATTTCACTCCCACTGGTTGGGTGCTGACACATTCCTCTAGAAGGGCTCTGAATTCAGGAATCTGGGGTGTAGGAGGCAGGTTTGGATCAGGCAGAGGAGCCCAGGTTTGGTTTGTGGGTGCTGGAGGGGCCACCCCACTCTGCCCAGTGCCACAGAGAATGTCCTTGTCCTTTGGGGCAGCAGGGACCTGCCATGCCAGGGCTCTGGGGCTGGCTGCAGGCGTCATCTGCAGGGATTTGGGACAGGGACTGCTTGTCTACAGGAGCAGGAACTGAAATCAGCCTCCACATCTCTGCGAGTGCCAGGTCAGAGCAGGATTCCACAGTTCTGGGTCACAGGGAAAGAAACCTTGAGCCTGCTGCCTTCATGGGATGGCAGAGAGAAGCACAGCTGGTCCCACGGGCTGGGGAGGAGTCCATGGATGCGTTCAAGGCAGGAATGAGTGGATCTGGGCTTGCTCTGACCCCTCAGTGTGGCTGTCTCTGGAGATGAAGCAGTGACACGACCTTGTCCTGTTGACTCTCAGGTAGGTATCTGCAGCCTGTTGAGGGCACAGCTCACCTGTGGGATGAGTTTGGTGAGGGTTGGACAGCTGCAGGGTCCCTGCTGGACAGGAAGCCTGCAGTATCACACGAGGGAAAGGCTCCTGGGGGAAATTTTGGCCCCCTGACACCCAAAGCACCTGCACCACTCAGTGAGGCAGGTTCTCATCCCCGCCCGGTGCCCTGGAGAAAGGTGGCAGTGACATGCTGGCCACCCTCTGCCACCCCCAGCAGCACAGCCTGGTGGCACTGGGACAGCTGGGCTGGCAACGGCCAGCTCCTGTTCTCCTTGGGAAATCTCTGGAGAAGCAGCTTTGGCCAAGCTCAGCAGCAACGACCACAGGCACTGGGGTGGCACCAGCACCCCAAAAACCCCAGGAATGAGGGCAGGAGGGGCTGGCAGCAGCCAGCTGCTGGAAAGCCACGTTGCCATGGCTCTCAGGAGTGTCACAACGCTGCCTGGCACGGGAATGCTGCTGTCTGACCGGGTCTGGGCAGCTCAGGGGGAGCAGGGGACAGAGGCTGTCACCCCAACAAGGACCGGCCTTAAACCAGTGCCCGGTGAATGTGCTGACAGGGTGAGAGGGACGGCAACAAAGGAAATTACTGAATCACATCATGCCAATCTGAGCACTGCTGGAGAGCTCACGGGCCAGCGTCTGCGAACAAACAGCTCACATCAGGAGGAGGCTGGGCTGGGAATTGTCACACGGAGCACAAAGAGGATCTTTGCCGTAGCGAGAGGTGCTGCGCTAGCAGAGACACAAACTCTTCCATCTGCCTTGAAGAGGGAAGTTAAATGTGAGCAACAACAAAAGGCTCCTCTGTGCCATCCCACCTCGACGCAGATTGGGGCCTGAAAAGCCAGTCTGTTCCCCTGACACATTCCATACGTGGCCCTGGGAAGGAGTGCCAGGCACGGGGACAATAAATGCCAAATGTCACGGCGCTCCTGAGCTGGAGACGCTTGCCCAATGGAAACTGGCCCCGAGCCAAGCTCATTTAGCATAAGCCATCAAACAGTCATGAATTCATTGTAATCTTTGACAGGTGCACCAGGAATACTTTTGGAGGGGCTGCTGTTTGCCCTGGGTGCATCTGGAGATCCGTGCCCACAGCGACAGCAGGGAAATGTTGTCACACACTGTGCAAAGCCACGAAACAAACAGAGGTCTCTAGGAAGTGGCTTGCATGCTTGAATGGCCTTCTAGCAAGGCATCTGTGGTGCTTCTAAATTTATATTTATATACAGTTACCACTTCTAGAGCCCCCATCCTTCGCTGGGCTGCGCCTCAGCCACCATCGGCGGCTCGTGCTGAGCAAAGTGACTTCAGGTGACAGAGGGAGCCAAGGAGAAACCCAGCCCTGGTGGCCGGGTGGGAGCTTTAACCACAAAACTCCTTCCTGCTACTTCTGTCAGCGGCCAAAGCAGCGCTGAAACTCTCTGCTCCTTCAGGCAGGATTTATGGACGGCACACACAGGAACTGTAAACGCCGGTGGCAGCAAAGACGCAGGAGGTCTAAGTTAATGTTATCACTCCACGTGTCCAAGCAAATGTCTGCACAGGGTGTTTTTGCTCTTTTAGCCATTCACAGAGCTCTCTTATACCCAGCTCCTCCCGGAGAGGTGCTCAGCGATGCTTTTGGAGAATCTGTGCCTGTGCACAGGCTGTCGATCAACTTTTGGCAGATCTGAGTGGAGTTGGTTCAGTGCTAGTGGGGAAACCACTGAGGGTGTCACCACTGGCCACTCAGGGGATTTCCCTCTGCAAGGGGCAGTGTTTGCACGGCCACACTGCGAGAATCTGGACGGTGGCTGACGGAACAGCGTGTGTGAGTGTGGAGATGGTGGCCCAGCTCCAACATCCAGGGTGTCTGCACTGCAGAGGTCACCAAACACGGCAGTGGGTGGAGTGTGACCACCTGGGCACTGGGTGCGGCACCTCTGGGTGCTGTGTCCAGCCCTGGATCCTCGGCATGGCAGGGAGAGGAGCTCCTGGAGCTAAGGAAGGGCCTGGAGCATCTCCGTGCCCAGGAGAGGCTGAGGGAGCTGGGGCTGCCTGGAGAGCCTGGAGAGGAGCTCAGCTGAGAGGGGCTGGGGGTGCTGTCAGCCCTGGGTGTCCCTGGGTGTCCCTGGGTGTCCCTGGGGGTGCTGTCAGCCCTGGGTGTCCCTGGGTGTCCCCGAGTGTCCCTGGGTGTCCCCGTGTGTCCCCGTGTGTCCCCGAGTGTCCCTGGGTGCAGGGAGGGGCAGAGCAGGGCCCAGGCTCTGCCCCAGCCCCAGCAATGGCACCAGAGGCACGGGCAGGGACCGAGCCCAGCAATTCCCCGCACAACTCCTGCCCCGAGCCCTGAGCAGAGAGCAGCAGGCTGTGGAGTCTCATTGCAGGGGTGTGTGCACACACTGCTGTGCCCCGTGCTCTGGGGTGGCCCTGCTGGAGCAGGGAGGTGGCACCAGGGACCCTCTGTGCTCCCACCCAGCCTGAGCCATCCCGGGATTCTCTGGGGTTCAGGGGAGCTGGCACTGCCCTTTAAGGGAGTTCAGTCCCCAGAACCACTTCAGGCTTCGCTTCCCCAGAGGCAGAGTCTGAGGAGAACGGGAGCCTTTGCAGGATTCTCCTGGGAGCACAGACACCTGCCCAGGGCTGCAGGGAGGGCAGGCTGCGTGCGAGGAGAAGGAAACACCAGCAGTGACTGCCAGCACACGGAATTGCTGCTCAGCCGCCGACCAAACAGCATCCAGGGCCTGCCAGACAAAAAGGAGGCTTGTCAACAGCTCTGCCACCGGATCCCAGCCTTAACTAGAGGAAACTGAAGCCCTATTTCCACTGGGCTCAGGCTGATGACTGGAAAAATGTTTCTCTGTTTACAGGAATCTGAAACCTTGTAATTCTCCTCAGCTCTCCCTCCCCTCCTGGTTCTCCCTCTCCCCAGCAGCCAATTGACAGTGGGCACATCGGGGAAGGAGGGTTTATTCCAGCTCGAAACCTCTGTAATTTAATAAGAAAAAAAAAAACAGCTTAGGGACAATAGGAACCAGAGCGGCGAGATGAACAAAATATTTTAAAAGTCCGGGGCTAGAAAAGTTTGGACAAAGTGCTCTGAAATGAGAGATGCACCAAGAGGAAAACCACGAGGATGAGCACCTGAGCCCAGCAGGGGCTGGGGAGAGCAGAGCAGAGCAGAGCAGAGCTGGGTGCTCTCCTGCAGCCCTTCAATTTCAGCACCAGAATCTCCTGATCCTGAAATTCTGTTGATTTTAAAAGCTGGGTTTTTTTGTCTGCTCCCGAAATGTAGGGTCCTGCTGGTACAAGGCTGTGTGCACACTCCCCGTGGTGAGCGCAGGCAGTGAGAAGTTCAGGTATTTTTTAGAAGAAAACTCATCTGAAATACAGTCTGTGTTCAAGAAAAATCCTGATACTTCATTAAAAAAGAGGCCTCTCCTTGCCTTTACTGTTTAATTTCCCAGGTCACTGTGGATTTTCTCGGGCTGGGCTCTTGCCTCCTTTCTCAGTTCTTTGGTTTTATTTCCAGGGAGGTTGTTGCATCTCCACTAGAGGAAAATTCCTAAAATTGCCATATCAGTCAGAGGAACAGCTTGTCCTTCTGTTTCAGCGTTCGTGGGGTAGAATAGGAATTATCAGTGAAACAGGAGGAGGATGTTTGGAGAGGCTTTCTCCGAGTCCCTCTTGGAACTGCTGTGCTGTACACTAATTCACTCGGCTTTGAGCTCAGGTAAAGCAGGAGCTGGATTCCAGATTTGGGCCCAGGAATTTTCTCCAAACCAGTAAAATCCTGGTGAGCCCTGCCCAAAGCTCCCGGGGTGTTCCAGGCCCTTGTCCCAGCGCCAGCAGACAGGATCACTGCTCAGAAAGCTGCACCTTGGTGCACCTGTTTTTTTTCCTGATGTTTTCCCCCTTTTCTGGAATCCTACCGTGAATTATTTTGTAGGTTAATGCCGCAAGATTCAGCTGCATTTACTCCTCGTTACCTGTGCGAAAGTGGCAGCCGTGAGAGGCACCAGCGATTTTAGCACCCGAAGGTCAAGGTGGAGATGGGAAGGGCTGAGGGCTCAGGCAGCTCAGTGGGGATTTACCTTCCTCAGGCTTCCTTCTGTTTCAAATCCAGCAGTGTTAAATCTCCACTATTAATTGGGGACTGTGAGTGTTTGAACACCAGAGATGCATTATTTACCAGCAGAAAATTCTGGCAGGTCTGAAAATTCCCTGAGATCCTAAAGTGAAGCAGGAGCCTTTTGAATTATTCAGAGCCTGGATAGACAGCGATCATCGCTGCTGTTGTAACAAGTTTATTATTTTAAATTATTATTTTCTGCTACTCTCTTGTGCACATTCATGCCTTTTTAATTTTTTTTTTTTTTTTTTTTTACATTCAGCAAAGACTTTTAAACTTTCACAGGTGTGAGTTTTGCCAGATTCCCCCCCCCACCCCACCCTGCCTCATTCCAACGCTCTGCTCCTGGAGGGGGTAATTGGTTTTCATGGAATATTTTATTGCCACCTGACTTGAGCAATTCCTGATGGTTGGCATGGGCAAAGTACCAAGAAAGGCCATGCCCCTGTCCCTGCAGAGGGGCTGAGCTCCTCCCAGAGGACAGAGCTGCCCCTTTTCAACTCAGTTTTGTATTCTGAGGCCCGAGCTTTCTTCTGAGAGATTTTTTTTTTTTTTTTTCTTTCTCCTTCCCCTTTAAATCTTGTAAATAGGCTCCTCTGCTTCTTGGGTAATTACAGTTATTTTTGGAGCAGCGAATTCTCGTTAAGGCAGCGAGTATTTACGGCAAAAGGCTGTAAAGGCAGGTGCAGAAATCCTGCACGAGGAGGGGGACGTGGTGTGGGGAGGTTCTGCTGCCACCCTGGCACACGAGGAGCCACCCGAGCTGTCCCCTGCCCGGTGGGACCTGCCAGAGAGCCACGCTCCCGTGACCTCTGCCTCAAGGAAAGTCACTTTAAGGAGGGCAGGGAACAGGGAGTGGCCAGGGGGACCTTGGGCAGCGTGTGACCAGCGTTATCTGGAGTTCTCCTGGTGCCAAGGGAGCAGAGCTCCCCAGGAGCCCAGAGCCAGCGTGTCCCGGGGCAGGTGAAAAGGACAAACAGTCCTTTCAGGTAACCCACGGCTCTCTGCAAAGGGTTGGGATCTTTTTATCCCCTCCTCAAAGCCTCAGCTCCCCTCCCAGCCCCAGAAACAGATCTGCTCTGCTCCTGCTTTTGTGCACAGATATCCCTCCATAATCTCTCCCCTCCGTTTTTCCTGGCTTTTAAAAAGTGACTTTGACAGCGGGAAGCGCTGCTGTTGTGATAGCCCCTAGACTGGGCTCCTGAAAGAAAAAAACAAAACCCTATTGTCCTCAGAGAAGAGCTGAGGGAGCACTGTTTGGATTGAGTTGGATCAGTCTGGGCGGTAGGATTCAGCATTCAGCCGAATCTTGTTTCGCAGCCATCCAGTCCCACGAGCTGCTCCCCTGAGAACACAGCTGTGGGCACCGGACACCTTCTCCGAGCTGCCACAGCCCCCCAGGAGCTGCTGCATTTTCAGCTGAATCTCTCAGAGAAGTTGTCTAAAGATCAGTTCTGCATCTGAAACTCTTCCAGAAAATCGTGGAATAATTTAGGTTGGAAGGGACCTCTGGAGGTCACCTTGTCCAACCTCCTGTTCAAAGCAAGGTCAGCTCCAAAGTCAGATCACATTTCCCAGGGCTTGCCCAGTGAAGTTTTGAATATCCCCAAAGATGGGACTGAACAGAGTTTCTGAGCAGTGCAAACACTCTGATGGATTTTTTTCCTGTATCCCATCAGAATTGTCCCTGCTCCAGCTCATGGCTGTTGCCTCTCCTTTCTTTCCCGTGCAACTCTGAGAGGAGACAGCTCTGGTTTTGTATTTAGGCTGTGGAAGATTGAATCAAACAGCTCCAGAGGTTCTCAGGAGTGCTAAAACCCCTCAGTCCCCTCCCCGTGGTCGTGTCCCCGCTCCCCGATGCCTCAGTGCTCCTCTGCTCCACTCTCTCCCCCTTGCCAAGCTCTTCCCTCTCCTGAGGAGCCCCAAAAAGCCCCAAGCACCTCAGATGCAGCCTCCCAAGCGCTAAGGAGAGAAGGACAATCCCATCTTTTGGCTGGCTAATCGTTAATGAAACCCAAAAAAGGTTACTCTTGACTGCTGTGAGGCCACACAGCGAATTTCTGTTTATCTCCACATCCATCAGGATGCCAGGTCCTCTTCTCTGTGCCACAGTCAGACCCCAACCTGCCCAAATTATCCTTTACCAGTGCCAGACTGGGATGGGATTCTGGATTCAGCTCTGCACGGCCAATACACCTTGGAAATTCCCATCTGAGAGCTCAGCTCCACGTGACAGTCACATCCCCCGCTCGGGCCAAGAGATTTCCCTCCAGTTCCCGTACAGATTGTGGAGATATCAGCCGCTGGGGAAGAAATGGGAATAAAAGCTCGAGCCTGAAGTCAGGCACACTGTGCTGCTGTGTCAGGCCAAGAGGTTCTCATCCCCTCAGACGTGCCAGCAAAACTGAAAGTGTAATTGCTTCCTATCTCAGCTGTGTCAAAATATTTGCGGTTAGTTTGAGTGCAGGGGAAGGAGATGATGCTGCTGGCAGAGACGAGATAGGAAGGTGACAAAGGGACTGCAGCTGCCTCGGGGATAAGAACCTGCAGGCAAGGAAAACTCCAGCCTTTGCCTCTGAAACACGGAAAAGCCAGAACAGCAATGCCGTGAGAAGTCTCTTATGCATCCCAGGTATTTGCAGGTCCTGCTTTTTCCCACATGAGAGTTTTCAAGAGGCTTTTCAACAGCACAGATGGGGAGGTGAAGCCCAGTCCCACTGATTTTTTTTTATTTTTTCTTATTATTTTGAAGGGCACATAATCCCCTCGAGGCTCTTTGGAAAACAGAGTTAATTAAATTAGACTTGCTTGAGAATTGAGGGGAGTGAAAGACTGTTGTGGGTAGATGGATGTGCTGTTAAATTGCACCAAAATTGGTCATTTTGCTCCAGTTTCTCAGGTAGGTTTGGGGTGCAAGGGCTCCATTCGTGTGTCAGGAGCAGCAGCTTCAGCTCCCTGTGCTGGGCTGTGTCCTGCTCTGGGATTACAGCATGTTTGGGATGCTGGGAATAGAAGGCAGTTCAGGGCAGTGTTTTTATGTAAGGTAGCACTCCGGGCTCTTTTTAATTTTTTATGATCTAGTATTTTAATAAAATGAGACATGCTCTTCCTCTCTTTACAGCGGCAGCAAAATCTAGTCTGGGGCTGCCCTGCTTGACAGCTTGTGGCAGGATTATAAAAAAGAGTTTATTCTGGGGCTATATATAAATGTTACACGTGGGAGGAGGCTCAGAGTTGTCTCATGGGTCACATCCAGGGTGCAGAGCACCCTTTGCTCAACTTTCTTCTCCAGATGCTGGCTGTCATTAGCATGGAGATTGTTTTATCTTTTTTATTATTATTATTTTAAATTAAATATCACAAAAATGGGGTCTGTAGCTCTATCAGCCTCTTGGTATGAGGTTCACCTGGATCACCAGGAATGTTTAATCTCAGGGGTGAAACTGTGCCTCACACATGGGCATTGGCATTGCCTTCTCATTGCTTCTGTCCTCCAAATAAACCCCCCCAAAAAATGTTTGGGACATTTTCCTCCCATTTCTCCCTTCATTTTGTCTCCATAAAGTAACTCCAGATATATTTACAGACCTGATTCACCAGGGTTTTCAAGTCCAAAGTCATTTCGTGGGAGTTAAAATAAGCGTGCGCCCCCTTTAATCACGTGAGCTCAAATAATCATGTGTAAACTTCATAAAAGTTAGCTAGAACTTGCTCAGGTTTGAGAGTTTAACCGTGGTTAAGTGGATTTTATCAGATTTTCCTGAATGATTCACCTCCGGGCTAAAAATAAAGCTGGAGTCACTTTGGGTAATTTACAAAGGAGTGGAAGCAGGGTTTGGAGTCCAAGCATTTTCTCCTGCACAGCCAGAGCCTCGCACGACAGCCCTGATAATTCTGCGTGAACAGAATCCGGAGAAAAAACAGCGAGGAGCAAAATCTGGCAGATTCACGGCTGTTACTCTGTGTTTCTACTGTAGGAGCTGATGATAAGAATTTACCCAGCAGGTTGTTAAAAATTCAATAAAGATTAAAAAAATAATTTAAAAAAAATCAAACAAAAAAAACCCCTCATCGGTGTAGGAAAGGATGGAGGGGGAAAAAAAAAATATATATATATATATATACCTCAAGACAAGATAAGTCATTAGAGATGCAAGGAAAGGCTGCTGTTGTCTCCAGGCGAAATCTATGGGAACAGAGAGCCATAAATCCAGGATTCATTGCTCCCTCTGCTCATTAGCTGTGTGAAACTGTGACTAAGCTTGAAGGTTAGTTGGTGTAGCTCAGGATTATCGTCCTTATTGCTCTGAATCAGGCTGCCATGATTCACACGCACTGCCTGCCCTGCCAGGGGCCACATTTCCACGTTTGTGGGTTGGGTTTTTTTCCCGTGAGGGGGAAGATTCTGCAGCCTTGTGTGTCTTCTGCAGCCTTGTGTGTTCTCCTGGCTCCATTAATTTCTGCCTGGACAAAGGGGAAATTATTTGAGTGGACCTCTTGTTTATGAAAGAAATTGAATTTGTTCTCTGGACCAGACTTGGGAGTGTAACAGGCAGAGATGGGAAGCGTGAAGGATCCGAGCCCAGTGGACATTTTTATTCTAACAATGAAAATATGCAATCTGTCTCAGCAAAATACAGCTGCTGAGCAAATTAACTTGTGTTGAACGCTTATTGGGGGCCCAGAGCTCATTCTTTTGTTCTTCCTGTTCAGCAAATGTGTTTTTCTGACTGGGAAATAATAGACTGGGGCTCTGTGGAGCCTTTCATCAGATGATCTCCAAGCACCTGGCAAACGTCAGTGCTTTGCTGGGGAGAGACCAAACCTTGCAGCAGATCCAGTACCTGGAGAGCAGGGTGAAAAACCTTCTCCAGAGGGCTGCAAAATGCTCAGCTGATGTGGCTGACAAAGAGCAGGGGATGTCCTCTGCAGGGGTGTCTGTTGCTAAAGCCCAGATATTTCTATTTTCATTTATGGCAACGTTAAGAGAATGTAACAGTGAGGTTCTATTTTATTTTATTTTATTTTATTTTATTTTATTTTATTTTATTTTTATTTTACGTTATGTTATTTTGTTTCATTTTATTTTATCTTGTTTTATTTTTATTTTATTTTATGTTATGTTATTTTATTTTATTTTATTTTATTTTATTTTATTTTATTTTCCCAAGCCAAGGTGCGTGTGCCCACCCAAGAGCCGGCGCAGGGTCTGTGAGCCCTGGCTCCCATCCAGGGCTTTGTTGCCCTCTCCCCATGGAGAGCAGCCCATCCCAGAGCCAGCTGGGAATTCCCCTGACACATGGGGATTCTCTGGGTAACCCGAGACTGCCAAATGGTGCTGGGCTGCAAACCCCCCTCATCTGGGAGGTGAGCAGGAGTGAGGGCCCCAGTGCTCGGCGTCAAAAGGCTTGGAGCTGCAGTCCCTCCGTGCTCTGACCTCCACAGGCACCAAAGGAAGTCAACCAGGAGCACACTGGAGTTCTGGAGGTTGGAGGTAGGGGCTGCATCAGCCTCCAGTCAGGTCCAGAATTAGAGCAGAGCCAATTTTCTTGTGCCTTCCCCTTTGCTCCTGCTGGAGTTCCTCTGCCTGAGAAAGGCAGAGCTGACACTGCCCCTGTCTGCAATTCCCAGGCTCCTGTGGATGTTGTGCTGCTCATTTCATCCACCATTCAAACCCAAGTTTGCAGAATTTCAGCATCAAGTGTCTGCTCTGCTTTGGTTATTTCACAAGCTTGGACAAAGTCATGGCTTTGGAGCTAAACCTGCAAACCTGAGCCCCCTTTTCCAGCTGTCTGAAACCCCCAGAGGGGGAAGGGAAAACTTCTGGATTAAGAAATTATCCCCACAGCTCCCAATGGGTAAGAGGACTCTCCTGCTGCAGTCCAAGGCAGCAGAATCCTGAAATAATAAAAACATCACTGGATAATCCCTTTGGAAGCACAGCCTTAGGAGAACAGCTCTGACTTGTGCTAACACTGGACCCAAGCACGTGTTTCTCTTTTAGCCCCAGCCTCATTTGCAATGTGATTTTGTGATGGAACTCTCAGAAATCTGCAAACCCTCATCTCTGACCCAGCTCCAGCCAGAACCTGTGAGAGCTGAGGTTTCATGTGGTGCTGCTGTAACCCAGTGGAGCAGGGAGAGGAGAACGGGGTAGGACTGAGCAAACCACTGAGTGCAGAGAGAGAAAGAAAACTTCAGCTCTGCTGAGGGATTTACATAATGTCAGGAAAAGCGATTTAAATGCAAATAGCCCGTAAGATTGTTAGAAATTTTGCAGTGGCTCTGGCAGCCAGGTGTAGCATAATGAGAATAAGAGCTAAACAAATATTTCCTTCCTCTGCGAGTTCATTTATTCGCAGCCCGGGTTCATTTCTTTGACAGGTGTATTTTCCCCTTCATCTTGAAGAAAACAAACCAGACAAAAACTTAGAAAAAGGCTGGCTATCCCCTCTTCCCTAAACACACAGAGCACAACACACTCACCTGCAGACAGAGATCAACCCCTGCAGCTGCAGTGTGAAACACGGATTTATTGAATTTGCCACCAAGCTCCACGAGGTGAGGCTGGCATCAGTGCCGGAAAACAAATTCCCTGCTCCCTCTGCTGTATCATGGAATGGTTCGGGTTGGAAGGGACCCTAAAGATCATCCACTTCTTGCCTTTCCACTGTCCCAGGCTGCTCCAAGCCCTGTCCAGCCTGGCCTTGGGCACTGCCAGGGATCCAGGGGCAGCCCCAGCTGCTCTGGGCACCTGTGCCAGGGCTGCCCACCCTCACAGGGAACAATTTCTTCCATAAATCAGAAATTTCTTCTGCATGATCTGAGGTGATCCTGCTGATGCTGCAGCTGCAGCGCCCTCGTGGCCACAGGTTCCCTCTGTCAAGACTTTGGGAAGAACTTTTAAAATCCCTAAGGGTAAACCTTGGCTGCAGTGACATCCAAAGACCTTCCTGCCTCTTCTTGCCAGTTAAAGTCTTGTTGCCTCAGTTTCCCCCTCTATACAATGAAGACACAAACTCTCCCTGGAACTCTGTGAGGGTCTCTGCTGCTGCTGGTACCAGGGTCACCTGAGGATCTGTTCCTAAAAAAAACCCAAGAGAGAAATAATTGCACAATTCGCATTAATTAGTTACCATTCAGTGTCAAATCTGCGCTCAGTGTTGTACCTTGCTGCTGCAGTCACTGTAGAGGACACTGGAACTGCGCTGGAATTGCACGGGAATTGCATGGGAATTGCATGGGAATTGCACTGGAGTTGCACTGGGGTTGCATTGGAATTGCACTGGAGTTGCACTGGAATTGCATGGGAGTTGTGCTGGAGTTGTGCTGGAATTGCACGGGAATTGCATGGGAATTGCACTGGAGTTGTGCTGGAATTGCATGGGAACTGCAGGGGAATTGCATGGGAATTGCATGGGAGTTGCACTGGAGTTGCACTGGAGTTGCATGGGAGTTGCATGGGAGTTGCACTGGAATTGCATGGGAGTTGTGCTGGAGTTGCACTGGAGTTGCATGGGAATTGCACTGGAATTGCATGGGAGTTGTGCTGGAGTTGTGCTGGAGTTGCCCTGGAGTTGCACTGGAATTGCATGGGAATCACACTGGAATTGCACTGGAATCGCACTGGAATTGCTGGTGCCAATCCCTGCACAGCAAATGTGTCAGCTGCAGGCCCATTCTCTTCGTGGCATTTTTGTTCTTTTAGAGATGCTGCCTTCAGAAATTTGCTGGGCTCTCCGTCCTTTCTTGTCCTCCAGAATTAAACCACGAACAATCTCTAAGAGAAAACAACGAGCTGCAGAAAGGATCCATTCCCCTCTGTCTCCCAGTACCTGGGCACATTTAAAGCACCGAATCCATCAGTGGAACCATCAGGGAGGAAACAAAAACATCCTCAGAGCTAAAACCACGGAGCATCTGCTCCGACTTCTGTCAGCAGAGACACGCTGTGCTTCCCAGAAAGGCGAGCTGCTTCTCCAGAATAGCCTTGACCAAGATCACAAGCAGCCTAAATTAGTAGGATGGAATATTTTGGGACTCAGGAAGGCCTCACAGTCGCTGTGTCTGCCTCGTGTCACCAGAGCAAGGGCTGCTGGAGAGGGAGTGGGAGTGAGGACGCTTGGAACACCTCCCTGTGCCCAGAAGGATTCACACTGAGGGGTGGCAGACTTCGTGCAGTTCAAAAAAAAAAAAAAAAAAAAAAAAAAAAGACATTTGCTTTTGCATCCCAACTTTCTGGATAGGCTGAATTTAGATTTGGAGAGAGGCTCGTGCTGCCAGCACTTTTCTCCTCACAGACTAACCCAGGGCTACTGCTGTGGCAGTAGCCAAAAGCAGCCAAAAGTCTCTAAAGAAGTGAAGTTTGGCCTATAAGAAGTCTCCAGGCTAGGAATTTTTTCCAAAAAACCTGTCTGAGAAGGCACTTGGTGCCCTGGCTGTGCTCCCTGTGCTCAGGGCAGCTCTCCCAAGGCTGCTTTGGTCCTTTCTGGTCCTGCCTGGCTTTGGAAGATCCCCAGTTACTGCCCTGTTTCCATGTCACGGGGCTGTTCTGGCCCAGGGAGGTTATTTTGGGGGGTTGTTTTTAGACCTTTCACAGAATTGTTTCCCCCTTGTGAACCTTTTCTTTCTCCAGACTCTGCATTTTGCTTGTTGACCTTTCGGTCAACTGGCTCCAGCGGGAGTCCTTGGCTCGGCCAAGCCTGTGAAGGTGTTTTGAGATAAGGAGGTGAATCTGCACCTCCCTGATGACATTATTTACCCTTTAACAGCCTTTGGAGCCATCCATCCCTTTCCTCTCCCTCCTCAGCTTCTCCCACAGCCACAGGACTGGGAAAAAAAAGGCTCTCCCTGAGATTTGCAATCTAATATGGGAGCATTAATCTAATGTAGCAGTTCTCTTTCCTGGTGAGGGCAGGAGGGATGGCTCACCACGGGAAAGGTCACCTCCGCAGAGCTCGGCCACCACGTGCTGTTTGCACACCCTGACTGCTGGTTCCTTGCGGATATCAGGGCACAGGGGGAAGAGTTATCTCGAGGCTGACGAGATCTTTGGGGTCTGCCCATTGTAACTGGATTTCTCCCGGTCTCACAGGAATGTTTGCCAAGGAATCCACGCTTGGTGCTGCGCTTTGCATGCTCCATGTGGCCGTGTTTGCTTTGATCTCCAATGAAACTGTGATGTTAGGAGGGGTGGTTTGCCCTTTGTTGGCTCTCTCGGGGTTAAAGAGAGGTTAATTAGTGATCTAATATCAAATCTTGCAGAAAGAAGATCTTATTTTTCCTGTTTTTAAGCATTGCCAGGGGTTTTTCTCCCCGAGTGCTCTGTTGGGTTTTGCAGTAATTTTTTTTGTTTTATTTTTGTTGGAGTTTTTTTTTTGTGTGTGTGAGGCTGGATCTGTTCCCTCAGTGAGAGAGAAGGGGGGTAGGGATCCTTCCTCTTCGTGGTAATCTTTATGATTTTCATCTGCTTAAATCTACACAAACAGCCAAGAGTCTCCAGACCACAGACTGGAGAACCAGCCTGTGTTTAAAAGAATTAAAAAGGACACAAACAAAAAATTAGTCAAGAGCAAATCATTGAAGAGATAAATTACTCTCTTAGAAGAAAAGTCTTCCTTCCAGGCTGAGTGGATTTCTATGGGTACACTGTTGCTGGCTGAGAATAATTAAAAATATCTTTACAAGGCAACAGCCACTCTCTGGTAATAAAGTATGTTCTGCTACTCCTCTAACCCAGATTTTGCTGTCAAATACACTCTAAGGCTTTGCTTGGTTTCATTTTTCCTCTCTAATTCATTGTTGCTTCCTTCAGACAGGTTAATCAATACTCTGAAGGTTATTTTTAGATTCGATGACAGGCTGGCTACATCCTCAAGGCAGAAGGAAAAGTTTCCAGGTCCCTCTCAGCCCTTGGTGGACTTTCAGAATATTTTTGTAGCAGAGGGAAAATGAGACTTTCCAACAGCACAATATTTTAAAGCACGGTTTGCTCCTAACAGGCCCCGATTTTCAGATAGAAGTAGATAATACTAATAGATAAACATGATTGAAGCTGCCATTAAAGTGCAAGGAACATTTTTAAACCTTTTTTTCTGCTGATTTTCAGAGGTCCCTGGGCTGTAGGTGCTGTTCTGCTGCCGCAGTTCTCTCTGGGATGAGCACCTCTGAGCCCCCTGACCCCGACCACATCCCTGCCCGGCATCCCATGCCCGTCCCCAAATCCTACAGGGGTCTGGATCCAGCAGAGCCTCGGGGTGCCCGTGCTGAGCAGCTCTTGGGTGCCCACCCAGGCCTGTCCTGCAGCTCCAGCTGCTCCTGCTGCTCCCTCTGGGTGTGTCCCGTGATCCTGATCTCCAAACCCTCCTGTCTGCGTTTTCCGTCCCCGTGGAATCAGATGGCAGGACACAGGTCCAGAGTGTGGTGTCCTAAAGGCACTGCCTGTGGTCTGCCTCCTCAGCCTCCGCAGCTCCTTTTGTCTTTAACCTCCACCTGTTTGCTTAGCTGGGGTTTGGACAGATCACTGCATCCTTGTGCTAATTACCGTTTAATAATTAGTGCCTATCAAAACACCGCCTCTCAACCGCCATGCGTTTTGCTCTTCGTTTGCCAAGTCACCTCACCTTCCCCTGGCCGCAGACACTGTGTTCAAGGGTGACAGCGTTTCTTAATTTCACATCCAGTTCCTTCTCTGTCCTGTACTTTACCCCCTCGGTGTTCTCGGTTTTACTTCCCAAGCCAGAGACAAATCCCTCCCGAAACGCAGAAAACTGGCCGTGAACAAACCGAGCCCGCGGATTTCCTGCGCAGCTCCAGAGCTGATCCTGCAGCAGAGCAAAAGCAAAAGGCATGGCAGCCAGGCTTGTCAGTGCCATTTGGGGCTGGGGAGACTCATCCAGGTTTTTTTAAAGTGTTTTTGTAAGAATTAAACAGGGCCAAACACACAAGGGGTTAAAGGCAGCCTGCTCTCCATTCCCAGGATTTTAGATGCACTGAGATGGAAGAAAGTGGCCGAGGAATTCTAGAGTCAGAGGAAAATGACTTCCTGACCTTTTAGCCCAGTGATCAATCTGGCTGGCAAAGCCAAGGAGTGTTTGGAAGCTGTGCTGGTGCTCTGGTGACTTTGAAGCCCGGCTGTCTGTCCATTCCCATCTCTTAGGATGCCAAGATCCAGGACTGGACGCCGCTGCCTCTGCAGCAAAATGCAGTCGCTGCTGAACGCCTGGGAGTGTGTTGTGGAGGCACTGACTGCGCACCACCAGCAGCTGGAGAGAAAATGGATTTTGCTTGCAGTGGAAATCGTGGATCAGAAAGGAGCTGAAAGTTGATTTGAACAGTTTTCAAGGATTTCAGCGCTACATCTCATTAGCGTTAATTGCAAGATTACGCCAGTGATTAATCAAACAGAAATGCTGCAGACCAGAATCTCCACTGTGTGGGCTTTGAGCCCTTTCATCACTTCTTGCTGGGGGATATTTGATCAGTTCCTCTTCGTTTTGCTTTGTTTTAATCAGCACAACCAGCCTGTCACTGGCAGCAGTGCTGCAGAAGCCCCTTTTTACTTCCAGCGTGGATCAATACATGTTCTCTCCCTGCTGTCTGCCCATTCACACATTTGTCCTCCAAAACCGGAGGTGTCAGGACCTCACCCCGGGGCTGCTCAAGTTGCAGCAGCCCGGAGCTGTGTCAGTGATAAACACCCTGAAATAGTTACTGCACTGTCGCTCTCTGTACAGTTCCGAGGTTAAAAAAAAAAAAAAAAAAAAAAGAACAGAAAGGTGTTCCAGCAGCGATTAAAAACAGAATCTGAAACAACCGAAAAAACCCCACAAAAAACAAAACAAACCAAAAAAACTTGTTTAAAGGTGTTGTAGCAGCAAAGTGGGTGTCAGAAAGCCGAGCACTGAGTGGGGACACGCTGGGCTCTGCCCTCACTCCTCTGACCCTGTGGGGAATTGGGGTTTGATCCAGAGCTCAGCCAGTGTGGTGCCACTCACAGCAGGCAGGGAGAGGCTGGAAACCAGCCCTGGATGGACCAGACTGTCCCGGGTCTGTGAGGCAGCGCTGGGATAGGTGTGGAAGGGGCTGGTGATCCCGGCAGGCTTCGACACATCTCCCTGCACTGCAGAAATTACCAGTAGACCCACTCCTGGGGCGTTATTCCCAATTTCCTTCAGTAGTCAAATGAGATTTCCCACAGAAATGGGCCCAGTTTGGGTTAAAAATGCAATGCCTCCCCGAAAGATTCATACCTCTGAAATCCACACACTTATCTGCCCCTTCTACTCTTTTCAATCAACTTTATGAGCACAGGAAACTTTAAAAACAAACCCAACAAAATGAAGATATGTTCAGGTTTTGGCTGGGGACAGGACACGAACAGTTCATTGCTGCTCTTATCACCAAGGGACTGCCCAGCTCCTGCTGCCCTGAGCACAGAGCTGGATGGAGAGAGGGAAAACCTGACAAAATCCCCATCTAAATGATCGCCCCAGTAAATGCTGAGGTGCCAGAGTGAGAATCTCCCTGCTTCCTGGAGATACAGGGCTGCATTCACAGGGCAGGACAGATAAGAGCTGCTCAGGGCAGCAGGATGTGACGTGCACCCCACGGCAGCTCAGCAGCTGATCCCAGACCCTTCTGCTCCCCTCCAGCTCCAGAGGGGCTCTGTCTGTCCCAGACACGCAGGGACAGAGGGAACAGAGCCCCCAGCAATCCCAGGCTGTCCCTCAGGAGGGAACAGTCTTGGGGGCAACACACATGGACTTCCATAATCCCAATTTCTTCTGCAGTGCTTGTTCTCACATTAGCATCAACAAACAGGCTCTGACCTTGCCTGTTGATGCTTTAAATGCCCTGTTACACAGCAAGCATGGGAATGAGTTAGTCACATGGAAAGTACTTAGTCTCACATGGGCTGTTCATGTGCAGAGAGGGAAAAAAAAAAAAAACCAGCCAGTCTCACAAATACAATAATCTCTGCAGGAATCTCTCTGTTCCCCCCTTTCTGGAATGATGAAATGCAGGCAGGATTTTTGCTTTAAGGCAGAACCATATCACGGTCTCAAGTAATTTTCAAAACGCGGACAAATCAATATTTTATTCTTCCTAACAGCCAGGGCATTAACTTTGTCACAAAGGCCACAAACTGCCTTAACAGACAAACTTAAGAACCCACCCTTCAGCACACAAGGCTTCTGCACCTCAGCAGGGCAGGGCAAAAGTCTGAAAACCGAAATCCCAAAAGCCTCGGAAGGCAGAAGGGGCAGAAAATGGCCCAGTGTATTTCCCCTCCTGGCTGGCTGTTCCCAGGCCAGAGGTGAGCTGCCAAAACATGTGGAATTCGCGGAAATGCAAGGAAAAAGGTGACTTTTCTGGCTGTTTTTTCCAGAAGCACACACTCAGCACAGACCCAAGCCAAAGGCACTGCAGTGTTTTCTCCCAGACCCTTTCCTCACTCATCCTCAGCAAACAGACCTGAATTTTAGCTGTAATTTAACAATAAATCTACTTTAACCACACAAATCTGCAGGAAGCAGCAAGTTTGGGGTCGGTGGCACAGACTCAGTTGTTGTGTAGCTCAGTCTGTGAAACTCAGTTGTTTCTCAAGGATTTCATTCCTGTCTGGTGGCTCTGCCAGGTACAGAATTCACGGGTGACACCCAAGAAATGTTTTCCATCTTTTAGGGAAACGGCAGCAGGTGCACAGACAACAGAACCTTTCCTCAGCTGGAAAACCTTCCTGAACAACTGCAGGGGGCTTTATTTGGGTGGCAAGAGGATACTGTCTTTTGTTCCAGCTCCCAGAATAGCCTCTGGCAGCAGGGCTTGGCAGCTGAGGCTCAGTGTGGCGCTGGCCCTGCGGGATCGGGATCAGGATCGGGATCAGGATTGGGATCGGGGTCAGGACTGGGATGTGCTGGGTGAGCAGAGCCAACCACACATCCCTGGACCCACCTGGGCCTGGCTGCTGTTCTGCTGCTCCCTCTCTGTGTGTGAGAGCAAAGCCACGAAGCTGAATTAGCCCTGGGCTGGGGTGTGGGGTCCATCCCAGCCCATCTCAGTGCTCTGTGTCCAGGAACTTCCGAGTTTCAGGAATTGTTTATTCCTACAGCCCTTGTGCTGGTGGCAGATCACTTGGCTGATCCTCCCTGGCTCCAGCAGCTCTGGGATCTGGAGATGCTCCGTGTCTCACATCCGAGAACTGACGCCAGTCATCCCTGTGGGATTTCATGGAAACCTTTGGCTCTTTCCCCAGGCCCCACTGCTCCTGTTTATGATCACTGCTCACACGTGGGTGCTCTTCCCTTTGCCTTTCCCAGTCCTGCACCAGCCCTTTCTGCTGCCTGAGATGCCCCCATTGCTCCCAGAGAGCTGGGGCAGGATGGAGCAGGAAATCCACAGCCTCAACCTCCCTCTGACTGCAGCTCTTCCCCGTGGGTGTCCCTGCAATGCCTGTGTGTTTTAAACCCCTCAGAGAGTGTTTTCCTTGGAAAACAGTGGGTAGAAAGTTTACCTGCAGCGCTTGGTGCTGCTTGTTCTTCGTGGGGCAGAAAGCCAGGCGGTGCAGAGGCTGCCACGGCTCAGCGCTGCTGTGCATCAGAGAACTGGCAACTGCTCCTGCTTCCCCATCCTGTCTAATGCCAGCTGGCCTGTAATATTGGGTTTTTTCCCCCTCTTTTGGTGTCAGAATGTGATTTTTTTATGGGTTCAGGGCTTGCTCCTGCTCCGTGGTGCAGATCCTGATGGCGGGATTGATGGGATGTGTGCAGGGCTGGGCTCACGTGGGAGGCAGGAGAGCTCTGGCACCGTGGCCAGAGGAGTCTGCAGAGAAGAGAGGTTGTACTTTTTTTTTTTTTTTGGAGCTGCTGGGCTAAAATGTCAGCCTTGCCCCCACAACTGTTTATTCAGAGATTGTCTCTTTCCACTCCAGCCCTTGGACCGATTATACCAGGCAGCAGAATTGAGGCCTGATCACTTTTGACAGTCCTCTCAAAGTGGTTCTGACTGTAATTTCCCTCAGCAGAGGGCTATCCCCTCCACAGGCTCCTTCAAAGAGGCAGATGGGCTTGAAAAATGAAAAGGGAAAAAATGAAAAGGGAAAAATGAAAAGGGAAATCTAATCCATTTTTAGTAATGATCCTCAAAAGTGATGTGCAACTCCCCTTCCTCAGTGGGTATTTATACAATATAATAGAGCAAAGCTGAAAATACACCTGGGAACCCGTGAGGGAAGCGTGACAATACTTGCTCATGGCATTCACTTATTCCACTTATTTGCCACTCAAGCAGACAGAATCCAAAGGGTACAGTCTGCCATTAAAAAGTAAATAAAATCTGTCACTTCAGCACGATTGCTGTAAAATCAGACTCTGTGTTTTGTGTACTGAACTTGGAGGGTACCACAAAATAAGTCCCTGAGCGAGCTCACATAAATGCAAAGCCTTTCCCAGGCACTCAGAGAAGGGAATGCCAATGTGACAGAAACAACCTTCTACCAAATGGGAAGAAGCAAAAGGCTTTTCTTGCACTGAGAATGCCAGTACACACTGACAAATTCTGAGTTTTCATGGGAGATGGAGTTCTATCAAATGGGAAGAAGCAAAAGGCTTTTCTTACTCTGGGAACGCCGGAACACACTGACAAATTCTGAGTTTTCATGGGAGATGGAGTTCTATCAAATGGGAAGAAGCAAAAGGCTTTTCTTGCACTGAGAATGCCAGAACACACTGACAAATTCTGAGTTTTCATGGGAGATGGAGTTCTATCAAATGGGAAGAAGCAAAAGGCTTTTCTTACTCTGGGAATGCCAGTACACACTGACAAATTCTGGGTTTTCATGGGAGATGGAGTTCTATCAAATGGGAAGACGCAAAAGGCTTTTCTTACTCTGGGAATGCCGGAACACACTGACAAATTCTGGGTTTTCATGGGAGATGAAGCTGTTTTCTCATCACGCTTTGCACCTGAACCCCGCTGCCGACCCTCTGCCAGCTGTGGGGAATCCACAGACAGCACCGCGTCTCTCCTGGTTATTTCCTGCTGAGGGCAGAGCGTGTTGTGTGCGGTTCCTGAGCAGGAGGTGAAGCTTTCCCTGCTCCCAGGCTGCGGAGGTGGCACAGCCCTGTTCACGCGTGTCACCTCTGCGGTGCCTCGCTCGCCTTGAGCCGGGCTTGACATTTAGCGTCGCCTTGGTGATTTTCTGCATTCTGCAAAGTTAGCCTGAGCTTACAAAACATTGCCTTGGAAGTGGAAAAATTACTTTTGTCACTGAAACGACGCGCCAAATCAACCTTTAGTCCTCCTCATTGCTCTCTCCCGAGCTAAATATTCTTTCCAGATTCAGCTGATAGGCAGAGGAGTTTGCTGAACAGCAGCAAGAACGTCTTAGCCTCTGAATTGTTTGCAAATTAGGTGCTTTGATGATCCGTGGTGGCTGTTGGGCTGCCAGAATCTCAATGCTGCTCACAGGAAAAGCAGCTGCAAAAAAAAAAAAAAAAAATCTTTAAACTGGAGGAAGTTACTGGATTTTAGCAGGTGACTGGTGCAGAGGGCAGTTCTGTCCCACATGCTCCAGGAATATCGGGTTCTGGTAGTTACTGGAGTTTTGTTTTGTGCTGCACTGGGTCTCAACAAGCCCAGAGGCTGGACTTGGGCACTGAATGATGAAGTGGCCAAAGTTAAGCCCTGCACTGCAGAGGGTGAAGTGGAGGGTATGGAGAATGAAGTGCTCCAGGTGGTACCTTCAACTTCCCAAAAAAAACCTGGCAATGAAGTGTTTGACAGCAAATGGTAGAAGCTGTTTTGGAGGAGCAAAAGCTTCTCTAAAACTTTTTTTATTTAAAGTTTGACCCAGAACCAAGGAAGCTTTGTCTGGTCACAGGGACCATCAGGACGGAAAAGAGCTTTTTTGGGACCTTATCCTTTTCTCCCCAGCTCTTTCAATCTGCCTTGCCTGATCCTAAAGACCCCTCCTTGTGTGTTTCCTGCACTTGGGCTTGGTCACACAGCCCCAGAGGGCTCTGGGCAGACCCCATGAGCTGCAGGGTCAGGTCGTGGGCAAGCTGTGCACACGCTGTGGTCACCCCTCAGCCCTGCAGAGCAAAGTCTGGTGACTTGTCACATGGAAAGAAGAATACAGAATATCTCTTTGTCTTTTAAATAATATTAATTAAGGAGCTTTTGCTAATGCAGTCGCCATCCCCATAAACCAGTTCTCTGTGCTTGCACCCACCAGGCAGAGCTCCCCAAAACCTGAGCGTGCTGCCAGTCCCCAGGGAAATTTTTGTACACGTCCAAATCACGTGCATCAGTGGAAGAATAAAACCCGCTGTTTTATTGGTGTTTACAAGGAATGCCAAATGTATGGCAAACACCCCAATTCATTAAAAATGTGGCCAATTGTTTAGCTGCATAAGCAGGACCATTACCTGGTTTTATTTCTTGAGGTACTCTGAGTGAAGCAAATGCTTCCAAAAAATGCTGCCGTGCATGACTTGCTGTTTCTCCTGTGTGTACCCATGCAAAAACTGCACTTGAGAACGTATCCACCGATGGATGAATATGTTTGTGTTTCTCAAAAGGTGGCTATTTGGTAAGATCTGTTTGGTAAGAGCTATTTGGTAAGATCTTTCAGGGGCTGCTGGTGTCCACAGCAAGCTCCCCAGCGTGCCGCAGGACAAACAGCAGAGCAGGGCCCTCAGTAACACTGGCGTGGTTCTCTGGCTGCCCAGGGGGATCTCTCCTCCACAGGACCCTTCATGTGCTGCCTCCCAGCCATGTCTGCACTCAGGGACTGCCCCTCCAGCCCCCTCAGCCCTCCTCAGAGAATCTTGTTCACTCCTCAGGCTTTCCGCTCTGAACCATTCAACCTTGCTGCTTTGATTTTGTAACAGGACAAACTCCAAGTCCTAGCAGGATAAACAAGATTGCATGGCTAATGATTTGTGAGCTCAGCCTGAATGCAATTTACTGCAGAAATTCCAGCCTATGAGACTTTGTGACCTGCTAATAAAGCACTTTTGGCAGAGGCTGTACAAATACAAAGGATTTCATAGCCTCTGATTCCGGGTTCATATCACTCTCCCAACTTGCTGAAATGCTGATTTAATGCAGAGTTTAAAAACCAAGTGACAAGTGTTGGAATGAGGCAGGGTTTCACCCCAATTTGTTTTCACTTAGGAGGTGTAAGGGATGCTCATTTTAATTTTTTTTTTTAATTTATTTTACGAATTGTCTGCTTGTAGCAGAGTCCAAAAATGCCTCAGAAGTGCAATGGGATCCTGTCCTTATCAGGCACCAGGCAATAATAACCATCATTACTTGGTAATGCTGGGCTAATCGATGTCAGGAACTGTGGCTGGGCTTTATCTCTGGTTCCCTGGGCAGGGACACGGGGCACTGGTGCAGTGTGTCACATGAAGCTGATCTGCTGAGGCCAGATCAGGCATTTCCTCAGGAGTGTGGCTCTGGAACTGTGGCTCAGTCCCTTAGGATCCGACCTTGGGCACGTCAGTGTGCCTGGAGAGAGGAGACATTCATCCCTCTCTGTGAAGAGAGGAGCCTTGAGAGTCTCACAGCCATTATTTTTAGAGGTGGTCCCTGTCCTGACCTCCTCGTCTGGTGCCGTTCCCACAGGCGCCAGGAGTGAAAAGCAGACCCAGAGCCAAGCACTGAAAATCATCAGCCCGTCTTCTCCTCTGCACACTGCTGAAAACCTGAGGACTGCCCTGGGCTCCCAGCTTTGTTTATTTGCTGCGATTCAGAGGCCAGCTCCATTTTATTGATTGCCCAGAGCCTCTCCCCTCATTCACGGCCGCCGCTCTCGCCCAGATTTTCGGATGGCACGATGAGGAAATGTCTGGTTATCCATTTCTTTGTCAGAGTCAGAAACCTCTTCCAAACACAGCATTAGCTGACACAGGCAGACTGGGGGCTAGACAAACACTGGGCTGCGTGTTGGGTTCGAGTAAATACCTGCATTTGATTCCAAAGGGCTCCATTGATTGAAGCGGGCTCCCCCCGCGGAGCCGCGGAACAATCGCCACAATGGCACGCTGAGCCACCCAACGCCGCCCCACAAAAATGCTGCTGCACCCTTTCATGTTTGCTGCCGTTCTTATTACTGCTGAGGTCTGGAAAATTACCCATCAATCACTCCTTAAGCTGCTCGTGGAAGTTTTGCTGAACGCGGGGTCTGGGTTTGCCGCTGAACTCGTTAATCCTTGCTCCCGAAAAAGAAATAAAAGCCATGGGAAGCGCATTGCACTTCCATTAGGTTGCCTCAACAGTTGTTATTTCCAGCCTGGTTTGCAAATGCACTGATACTGTCATGTGAGATAAGGCACACGATTTGGGATTATTTATTATAACATTTCCTACAGCTGTCATTTTTATTTTTTAGTGCTTTGGGTAGATTTCCATGATGTCCACACTGGTTAGTTTTCCAGCTTTTTGCTGCTACTCCAGACAGCAAAATCCTGAGAACAGAGTGCAGTTTGGATCAGGCCAGGGGTTCATCCAGCCCAGTTTCTTCTCAGCAGTGCTTCAAAAGTGGAGGTAACATGCAGAGAAAAGTGCATGAGCAAGCTGGACAGCCAGTGAGACCTCCCTGGTATCTTCTTTTAGCCTCAAGCGAATTGTGGCCTAAGTATAAATCCCCTGCAGTTGGTTTTGGTCTATAAAATTGAAAAAACAGAGTAAAGTGGAAAGATATCTATCCTTGGAGTAAGAGGCTATTAAATCTTTTATTTATCCTGCAGCATGCACGGCTTATAACACATGGAACTCAGCAGGAAAGAAGTCAGGGACCCTATCCAGCAAACAAAATGCCTTTGGGATAATGTGGATAACTCTGGGGCTGGATCTGGGGCACTGGAGTGATGGATTTTTAGGACTCAGTCTTGCAGTAAGTGGCAGGGAAGGCAATTTTTGGGATTGGCAGGTAATACCAGAGGAGGCTTCACCTGCTAATTGCAGGATGATGAACTGGGACTGCAGAGCAGAACGCGGGGAGGGTGATCTATTTATTATATGTCTGTCTGTCTGTCTGTCTGTCGGTCTATCTGTCCATCCATCTGTCCTTCTATCCATCCATCCATCCATCCATCCATCCATCCATCCATCCATCCCTCCATCCATCATCCATCCATCCATCCATCCATCCATCATCCATCCATCCATCCATCCCTGCATCCATGTCCTGTCCCACAGAGCCAGGGAAGGAAGGTTTGGCCACACAAGGACAGACTTGCTCAGGAGTGGCTAAAGGAAAGCACTCACAGAGATGCTGGAAGCTGGCCTGAAGAAGCTGAGAGTGATAAGGGAACGAGGAGATCGGGGCAGGAGGGGCAGCAGACATTTTCCCAGAGCGTTTTGTGCACAGGGCTCTTCCACCTGCAGCCCTCTCAGCGAGATGTGAGTTGGAGAAGGGTTCAACTGGAGATGGAGAAAACCCTGCCGCTGTTGGAGCTGGGGTCAAAGGGAGATATTTTCTGCAGAGTCTTGAGATGTGATTTTCTCACTCCAATCCCAAAGCAGAAGCTGCTTATTTCCTTGTCTGGATGTGGCCAAAACCCCACGACAACAGCCACCCCTGCAAGACTTGACACATGATTTTGTGGGACTTACAGGAGTGACTGATGAGATTTCCGTCGGCGTTTGGAAGGATCTCTCAGATCAGCTCTTAAGGTAATAACAGCACTGAAGACGAACTTGAATTTGAAGCTAGATTTGGTTCCAGAGTCTTTCAGTCATTCTAAAATTAACTCCCCCTTTCAGCTCGCACATACGCACAGGGAGGAAAGCGGGGGAACAAAAAAACCCTCATGAAATGTTTGTTAATCAGGGAACGAAGCACCTGTGATCTCCCATGTATTATTTCTATTTTCAAAGGCGAATGCAAAGTCCACTGGGTGGAATTTAAACCGCTGTCACTGAGCTAACTGCAGGAACACGGCGTTACTATGGAAAATTCCTGATTAAAGTCTGCAAAGAATTTCCTATGCAGAGGCTGTTTATTAATAGGTACCTCAGCCTCGCATCTGACATTGACAATTCTGCCCTTTAAACGCATCATTTTGCAAGCAGAGTGATAAAATGCTGCGCTACTTTTTTTTATTTTTTTTTTTAATAGGAAGAGGGAGCCTGTCCCAGCCCTCCCCCTCAGGCCTCTGACTGCTACAGTTTGCTTTGCTAAGCGCAGGAACAAAACCTGCAACCATGAAATTATTTTAACAACACCGTAAAAAAAAAAACGAGAAAAAGAAAAAAGAAAAAAGAAAAAAAAAAGCAAAAATGACAGCGACGACAACAACAACAATTTGCCCAAGTGATGCTTGGAGAAAAAAAAATAAATTCCTCTCTCTAAACTAATTAAACTGTACTATGTGTCCTTGTGCAGTTCCTGGTGTTTTTCTGGTTCACTCAGTTTCAATAGATGCACAAGGACCGGAGCCAGAGCTCCTGAGTGACTAGTTCAGAACAAAAGCAGCTCTCCTGAGTATTCCTGAGCAGCCAGCAAATTGAGGGAAAGTTATTTTGGGTTAATCAATGTACTTCAGTTGCAATCACATTTAGCTTCTAAACAGAGGAGCCTACAAACAAGGAATTACTGTTCTGGGCTCAGCTATGGATGGCACTGGAAAGTGTTACTGGCTAGACTCTGCTCTTCTCAATGCCCCCTTTTTTAAATTTTTTTTTCCCTTCCTCCTTTTTTCTTTTGCGCCCTGAATTTGGTTTGGCAGTTTTACGTGTCCTCTCCATTTGCATTTCCTCCCCTGTTTATTTATTTATTTCTTTATTACTGGCACCGGGAGCCTGGGAAATTATTGGCAGTTGCTTAAAAGTCCCTGCAGGGGACAATTCTTGCCATGTCCTAGCCAGGCCTGCTGTGTGGAGCTAGAGCAGTTGTGCTCAGCTTCCCAGCAGCGAATCCCAGATTTCTGCAGGTGGATGGCACCAGGAATCCCTGAGGGCTGGGGAGGCAGTGGGAAGGTGCCTCCAGCATCCCCAGGGATGGGCAGGGTGGATGAGGCTCCAAGCTGAGTCTAACATCCCGTGCTGAGACGTGTAATTATGAGAAGGCTTCAAACTGACAGGGAGCAGGTTTAGATGGGATATTGGGAAGGAATTCTTCCCTGTGAGGGTGGGCAGCCCTGGCACAGGGTACCCAGAGCAGCTGTGGCTGCTCCTGGATCCCTGGCAGTGCCCAAGGCCAGGTTGGACAGGGCTTGGAGCAGCCTGGGACAGTGGAAGGTGTCCCTGCCATGGCAGGGGGTGGGAGGGGATGATCTTAAAAAATCCCTTGCAACCCGAACCATGAACATGATTTCTTCTGTCAATCCCTTCCCGTCTGGAGTACCCTGAATATTGGAAAATGCATTTCCCTTCCCCCAGGGCCTTTTGCTGACCTGACCACTGGGTGTGAGGTGCGAAGAGTTCACGGGGGTGACCTGGGTGAGGGTCCCCAGTGTGGCTCTGGGGTGCTCAGTCTCTGCTGTCCCATTTGGGGCAGAGCTGCTGCAGGGCCTGGCCCAGCCCGACCGAGGCTTTCTGGCCCCACGAGCAGAAGCTTTCATTGGTATTTACAGCCCTGAAAGCCATCGTCTGTTAAATGGACTCCAGAATTATTGCTCCTGCAGCAGTGTTTCATTCATCCAGCCACACCTTGTCACTCAGGGATGTGCTGTTCCACACAAAAATGCCAGCTGTCCGGGCACTCAGGCTGTGCTGGAAGAACCAGTTCAATAGATCAGTATCTACCAGTTCCTGCTGTCCGTGCAAGCCCCAAAGCCAGCTCCTCCATCCTTCAGGAATCCAGACTCTCCCACCCCCAGTGAGGGTCCTGCCTGTTCACACCCCAGCGCTGATGTTTCGTCCACCTGTTCAGAACTTGGTCGGTTACAAGGTTGAGATGCCCAGAGCTGGCTGAATTCATGCAGGATTTGGGGGTTTCCAAACCACAGGTCTGCACGTTTCCTAATTTCCTGCAATAAAATTATATAGAAAGATAAAAATCCAGGCAGCTTCCCAGAGAAGTCTGGATGTTGCACATCCCATCTGTCCTCCTGGTGAGATACATGACATGGGTTTATATCACCTGAAAGTTTTCATTTCACAGGGTTGTTCTCCAGGTCAACAGAACCCTGTTGGAGGGGAGTTCTTTTGAATGAAAAAAACATGTTTTCTTTCTGCTTTGCACAAGAGCCCCAGAGCACCAATATTGTGCAACAGTGTCCAGAGCCTGGCTGCGCCTCTCTCCCAGCCCCTGCCTCCCAAACTGGGCTGCACAGCAATGGTCCAGCTCTCTCTGAATGGAAGAGCTGGTTTAAGGTGGGATTGCAGCTCCAGATAGCAATGAATATCGGATCTAAACCCCTGCTCTGCAGCTTTGTGTGCCAGGATGACACTGGCAGAGTCCTGGGCGGGGCAGGGTCCCCCCTTGGGCACTGGTCCTACAGAACACCTTGACCCCGAGCCCCAGGCATGCTGAAGTGATGCTCTGTGCCACAGGCACAGGCCTGGCAGTGCTCAGCCCAAGTTCTCGAACCTCCCTGTCGCTGTGCTGAGGCTCTCAGCCTCACAGAGGTGAGAGAACACGAGCGCATCCGGACCCGCAAACGCCGCTTTTGTTGTCGCTCGTACTCCAAGGAAGGGTAGAAACTTCTGTGGGTGAGACCTTCTGTTTCGGAGACTTACAGTCCATCTGCTCTGGAACTACATGTGAACGTTTTCTAGTTCAGCTCCTTCTGTTAATTTCTGTTTAGAGGGGCTGTTTAAAAATGTCTTTATCTGGGTTTGCTTGTGCCATGCTTGTAGGATTCTTGGGTGGAAGCCATGTCTTGGAATCCCATAACTTTCTCAGGCGTGTTTTTCACTGCTTGCCGTGCTCTGCTGCCATTATTTTCTTGGCTTTGAAATAAGCATTTTTCTCCTTTTTCCCCATCCTTTTCCTTTAGCATCAAAAAGCAGCTTTCCTCGAGCTCCCTCGATTGAATGTACAGTTGGACATCCTCCTTTCTGGAGCTGCAGTTGAACCAGGAGTGCAGACCTGAGCACCAGGCTGAGACAAAACTCTTGCTTTGCCTTTGGCACTCACATTTTCTGAGCCTGTTTTGTTGAGACCACATCAAAATGCGAAACAGAGATCTGGACCCGTAAGTGTGAAAACTTGCTTACTTAATTGCAGGTGGTTTTGAAGGGCTGTTTATAAACACTCGAAAACTGAGTGTTACAAGGGTCGCCGTGCCAAGGAACAGTTAAAACTCTGAAAAGTCTCAGTGATTGAGAGAAACTAAAGGTTTTGGCATGGAGACCAAGCTTTTGTACCTCTAAGCAATTGTGTAAGACCGAATCAGTTTGGCCTTGAGTTCACCCTCTTGGTTTTGGGGTTTTAGACACTGAAATACTTGGTGTGCCAGGGCCGTGTCAAGGCTTAAACACTCCAAGCCCTCCTCAGGGTGTTAACCACACCTTTAAGGCAGCAGGAAATGTGCACAACCAACCCCAAATACTCTGCACACAGAGCTGAAAGCAGGAAAACTTGAGTTTAATTTGCACGGGGAGAGGATTTGACTTCTGAGGGCTTGCGCTCCCACGCTGCCTCTGAAAAGCCAGGACACGTCAGCTGGAGCAAAGAGGTGCCAGGTCGGGAGGGCTCTGCTCCAAGGGCTCCCTGGGTGACCAAATCACCTCTCTGAGCTACAGCTTTTCCATCTAAACTGCGCTGGCCCGAGCCTCAGTCAATGCCAGCAAAGCTCTCGATGGAAAATGCTTCCAGGGCCTGGGGCGTTCCTGCTGCTGTGCATGGCCCCGAAGGCAGGAACAGCAAACAGAGGTGTCTGTCCTGCCTCTGACCCTGCAGCTTCTCACTCCTGGGTCAGATCCCTCTTTCCCTCCCCTTCACGTTACCCTCACACAGCTGCCTGCGAGTCTCACTACAACCGACATCCATTTGACTCCAATGAGTAGCTCTAATTAAATTAAGCTTCTTCTATGACCAGCAGGTCAAATTTCTCAACTACAATTGACATTTCCATTCTTATTGTGTCTTCCTTATTGGATTAAGGCTTGATCAAGGAAGATCATTTACTGGGGCAGCATCCAAAGGGACCGAACCACGTCCTGGAGCCT
This sequence comes from Hirundo rustica, assembly GCF_015227805.2. NCBI lineage: Eukaryota > Metazoa > Chordata > Aves > Passeriformes > Hirundinidae > Hirundo > Hirundo rustica. Next base: position 2,580,328 of record NC_053463.1, read on the forward strand.
GGTCCCTGCTCGTGTGGTGTGAGAGGCTCCTCAGGCTGCGAGGGTCAGACAGGGCTGTTTTCCACAGCCCTTCGATGGCCAGTGGTCAACTACAATTTTTCTTGACTGAAAGCTGTTAGCATTCAGGTAGATTTATTTATAGGCTTGTTTGTGCTGTCCGTGTCATGGATGTTTATGATTTTAGCTCCTCTGCTCTCTCCAAGAATGTCCCATTCTGCTGGCGGCGTTCACAAAGGCCAAGGGGAGACCGTATCTCGACAATAAATTCTCTGTCAGAAACCCTTGCAAGGTCAGACCTGAAATATCTGTTATGTAGATTGCATTATGTTTATTTTCGCGTGTGACACATAGATATTCTGAATGTTGAAACACCAACACTCAGCTCTGCAGCCCCCAGCTTCTCCTGCAAAAATGTAAACCTTCTGGTTAAAAAATGTCATGAGCTTTAGCTTCTCTCTCTCCCTTTTTTTTTTTTTTTTTTTTTTTTTCCTTTTCTTTAATGGGGATGTTTGGGCTGAGTTTAGAAAAGAAATTATTTAACTTCTGATTTATGAGGCTTAAGGGTCATGTTTTTAAGCTTTTCTTTGCAGTCATGATATCTGCGAGAAAAAAAAAAAAAAAAAAATGAAAGCTAAGACTTTTAGTTAATGAGAAGGCTCCCGCAGTTTAGAATTTATGAAAAATACCAAATTCCACAAGGCTTGCAGGAAAATTGCTGGGGCTGTGAACCCCAGCCGTCCCCTGGGAAGGGCTGTGAGGAAACACACATGGGCTTCTACTCCCATGAAGTGAGGATCTTTTAGGAGAGCAAAGAGAAAGGTTTTGAACCTCCACGGGGCAGTGGTGCACCCCAAACCTCGGTGTAAAGGAGCCTGAATTATTGATGTAGCCCATCCTAGGGACAGCACAGCTTCCCAGCTCCAGCACAGGCTGGCAAACCTTCGAGGCCAGGTTGGACAGGGCTTGGAGCACCCTGGGACAGCGGGGGATGTCCCTGCCCATGGCAGGAGGGGACACTGGATGAGCTTTAAGGTCCCTCCCAACCCAAACCATTCCGTGACCCTAATTCATGGCACCACTTCCCCTCCTCCACCTGCAGCAAAGGGTTCTGCAATACCGAGGGAGGAATTTAGAGCCCTCAGCCCCACTCTGCTCAGGTGTTGCTTTCCAGCCTCTTCCATCCCCACCTTCCTGAGGGAAAGCTCCAAACCCTGCTTCCTACATGGCACGAGAGCCGGTGCTTCTGCTCCCTCCCCAAACTTCCCAGGCCATTATCAGAGCTCAGTCTCAGCTCTCCCAGGAGCCCCAGGTGACCCCTGCACACCCAGAGGCCCCCCAGCCCGGCCAGAGCCCCCGTGGCAGGGATGCTGCCGTGACAAACGAGGTCTGTGCAGGCAGCTCCTCATTTCTATGGTAACGCTCTTCCTCCTCCTGCTCGTGTTCCTCCCTGAGCACGCACCAGTCCGGGCTCTCCATCCCCATCCACTCTGACTGCACCATTCCCAGGCCTTCACCAGCTCACCAGGATTTGGAAAGGTCCCTTCTCCTAAATTCCTGTAACAAAGAGGAAACGGGAGCGCTCAGGGTACGGGATTTCTCTGAATTATTAATTAACGAAGGTTTTCTGGCCAGGAGTAAGGCAAGCAGAGCACGGCTTCTCTTTGGGGAGGAAAGAAGGTGATGGCTCTGCTGCAAAAGGACTGGTTTAGCCAGCTTTTGATTGTTTTGGATACACTCAGGGATGCTGCAATGACTCAGACAAAATTGCTGCTTTGTCTGAGAGACACGTTTACTTCTCAGCGTAATGAGTTGATCTCCTCTCTGATTAGATTTCTCTGCAGTGCTCCCTACCAGTGGGTGTTGGCAGCCACGGGAGTGGTGGAAGGTTTAACTCGAAGGAGAGAGCAAAGAGGGACCTGCTCTGCAAAGTGATATTAAAAAAAAAAATAAAATTATAAATAAATGAATAAATAAAAGAGCATTAATTGCAGCCTAAGCTGATCACACATAGCAGCCACCTCTTCCCACCTCGGCTCAGCTTCTTCAGCTTGAAGCAGCCTGATCTCTGTGAGCTCTGGAGATCAGCAGGAAGCAGAGGTGATTTACAGTCCTACCAACGTTTCCTTCAGCTGGCAGACTCAGGGATCCCACCAGGACACGCAATTCCCAGCACAGAGCGTGCAGAGAGGCTCATCCCTGGGAAGGTGGGCTGGGGGCTGCCTCTGAGCAGGGAAGGAGCTCAGGAATGGGTCAAACTGAAGCACATCCAGCTCATCCCGAGCTCCAGCTGCTGGGGAATGTCACTGCTGCGTATTCATCTTAAATATTATGATTCATCGCAGAGCACGGGAGAACTTTGTTTCAGGCAAACATGACATAAGAGTACAGCTGGCTGAATAATAGCGGTGACATTTTCTACAGCAATTAATTAGAACTGAAATTCCAGTCGGATCTGCCCCTCTTCAAAGGCCTTCTCCAGGCATTCCCACACAGCCACGTAGTCCTCACACGGGTGGAAACACTGAGCTCACGTAGGCAAGGGCTTGCAGAGGAACAAACTTAATTTGGGGAGTTTTTCCACCGAGGGAAAACTCCCCAGCGGTTTTATTTCTCACATTACAGAGCAGGAATGAATTCCAGCCGATACCTGAATACCAAATAATAGTAATTAGAGGGTGAAAAGTAAATAGCTTGTGAAATGATTTTGGATAACACGCAAAAGCACTGCTTAAGCAGGGGTTGTTTCAAATGGAGGGAGAAAAGGGCTTCTCTTGCCCAGGTCTCTCACAGCCCACGTGTGACAGGCCAGCAGGGTGGTTGGTACTTTCAAGGCTTCCCTCTCCCGTTCCACATTCTTCCTCAAAATCCTCCTCAGCCCAGCAGTGCACTGAGAGCCCCAGCAGTGGTTTGGCAGCTGCCATGTCATGTAGATAGCAAGGCGTGCTTCCATGTGAACTTAGCAGGGAGTGGGATAAGACGCTTTCCTCCAGTCCAGTTGTTCCTTCTTGCAAGAAAATAAAATTTGGAAGGACAAGATTTTCCAAAACACCATTTTGACTTAATTTTGAAACAGGCACAGAAATGTCCAGACTGTTTCATTTGACATTTCAAACACATCTTTATATTTTTTTGTTTGCTTTTTAATCCTTATTTTGATTCAGGCTGACTCTTCACTTAAAAATGTTCTGGAGTTTGGTTATTATGAAGTCCAGAGGGAAACATTTGTTTTTTGCCCAGTGCCAAGCTGCCTCTTTATAACTTCTAAAATATCAAACAAAATTACTCACTCGTGTTTACAGGATTGTCAGCCATCTGAGAACTCCCATGCTTCCCTGCCCGATCTGTCTGTACCCACTGGCTCCTCTTGTCCATCCTTGCCACATTTTGGTTGGGAAGTGCTCAATGAAGCCTCCTTGGTCTCCAAGGCACACTGGGCTCTGTTTATTACAACAATAATATCCAGTGATTTGATCCACTTCCCTGGGAAGCCAGGAGATGTGCAGCATTTTGTCTCTTCCCACTTCAAACCACACCATTAAAGGAATTCTCACTTTCCTGTGGCTTTTCCCCACCTGTGCTGCCCCAGAGCAGAGTCGTGGCTGGGCAGAGGCTGAGTGCCAGCCTGTCAGATGGAAATGGTTTCCAATAATTCTCCAGAGGGTTTTTCCGGGAGCAGGCAGTAGTGGTACGCTCATTTCTGTCTCTATCTGGTACACTGCATTCCCAAATCCCATTACTGGCTACTCTGCACCAGCAGAAATTGCCTCTTCAGCATCTCAGAATACACCTGGTGAGTTCTAGCTCTGAAAAAGAAAACAGGAAGTTTTATCAGGGTTTTGTTTTTATTTTATTTGTCAGAGATGATCCCTTCCTCTCACAAAATGCATCCAAGTCAGGTTGTTCCCCCAAGCTCATCCTGCTGGGGCTGGCTGTGTGAGCCCAGGATGGGAGAACTGTGCCTTCAGCTGAGGGAATGTTCCTCGTGGTAGGAAAAAATGTTTTCCTCCCTCTCCCCCTCTCTCTGCACGTTCTCCCTGTGCACTGACAAACCCAACACCAGCGAGCTGTGTGTGAGCACAGGGGATGTGTTTGTTCTCCTGCAGGGGAACAAATCAGAGATTAATCAGGCTTCTGCTCCCTTCATTGCCCAAGGAAACCTGCAAACCTTAAATAGCACTTGTGGTCTTGTTCTTTACATTCTGGAGGGGATTTTTACAAATTGCTGAGCGCTGTGCTTTGGTGGGCAGGTTGGTTCATGTTGCAGCGTTACTGGCTAGGGCTGGCAGGGCAAAGGATCAATAGCATTTTCCACTGGGAATGTGCCTCCCCTCCTTCTTCTCCAGTCCCCTCCAGCCTTTTCGACTTTGCGGATTCTGCCCTCAAGGCAAGCAGTTCCTTTTGCTTCGGGAAGCAGCATCTTCTCCCACATTAAAAAATCAGTTTAGCTTGGGATTTTCAGTGCAGCCTAAGACGTGTAGGTGCCCAAACCCCCAAATTAGATTAATCTAAATCCCAAAGCAGCTCTGAAACATCTCTGTCAAGGTTCTTTTTATCACTTAGGGACTTAAAAGCAGAATAAGTTGGTGATGACTTTGAGTGCCTGATTTAATGCCTAGACTATGTTAGTTCCTTGTTTTTTATGTATTTTGGTGGAATGGATGGATGCCTCAGTAGCAAGTGGGTTCACCCCTTAGTCTGAAAAACCTCCTCTGGGGTTTCAACAGCGTGAGAATTTGGGGGCACTGAGGTTGACGTGAAAAAGAAACAAAGCTGGTGCAGAGCAGGCCAAGTGGACCCGCTTCTGTCTGGCATTGCCCACAGCCACAGATGACACGGAGGTGTCAGAAGGGGACCCGAGTGGGTCAGACCTTGCCAGGCTGGGGCAGAGCAGAGCAGGATGTAGAGGCGCAAAGCAGCAGGAGAGGTTTCAGGCAAGGACTAAGGCATGGAGGCCACGTGGGCAGGGCCAGAGGCAGGTGGGGGAGAGCTCTGCTTTCCCTGGCAGAAGTGTTTTGACAGCTGTGGGAGCCGGGAACTGGCAGAGCTGGTAGAGCTCCGGGCTGTGCAGGAGCTCGGGGCAGGAGCGGCGCTACCTTGGCAGGGCTGAGCCGGCCCCTGCTGCCAGCAGATCTGTGTCTCGCTGCCCAAAGCTTCCCCTGCAACCCCCTCTCCTCAGCCTGCGTCTCCCACCTGCTTTTCCATCAGCGCTGCATGCAAAATGCATGGATGTGAGGGCGTCAGCAGTGGGAGGCTGTGGAGCAACAGCAGGAGCGGTGGGGGTGGCTTTGAAGCTTTGAACAGGTAATTCTGGTGGTGTCGGGGCAGCGAGGAGGGGTTTGCTACGGGCAAGGCATGAGGCAGTTTGTGTTTGGGTGACTCCTGGCAGGGTGGGAATAGAGGAAAGGCCGAAATCGGACATATGGCAGGAGAAATGACGCGGGTTCAGCGTAACGGTGAGGCAAAGACTGAGGCAAGGAGGAAGGTAGAGAGGGGACATTAGTGCCTTCTGCAAAATAAAAACATACAAGGAGAGAAGGTTTGGGGGAAGGACTGAGCACATCCTTGGATTCTTGGCCTCTGAGGACAGCTGTCCTGTGCTGTGAGTGTTCCCCAGTGAAGTGAGCCCTGGCCTGTTGCACGGTGGGAGTTACCTGTACTGAGGTGGGTAAAACCCACACCTGTCCTAATAAAAGACAGAGAGACAAGCCCAGAACCTCCCCACTGAGCATCTCCTAATGCAGTCACTCACAAAACACTTGGTGAAGGGCTCAGAAAGTTATTCCCAGAGGCAATATTCCTCAGGGGACTGTCACAACACACTCACTCACAAATTCACTACACCTAATAACAGGTGAGGGATACACAGAATAAAGCTTTTTCTACAGACAGCTGAGAAAAGATGCGTTGTTTCAATGTGGATCTGCAGATTTTTCACTCGAATCAGCAAAGCCAACAGCAGGGTCTGAATCAGGCCCATCCTGTTTGGAGAGCTGGGAACGGGAACAGGAACAGGTACATAACCAAAGTGGAAATCATTACACTACAGGCTTGCATGTGCATGGTTTAAAGAAGGCATTCAGGTCAGTCTCCACCCAGCAGGGATCCAAGCACACTCTGTACTGGGAAGGGAAAAGCCTGAGCCAACTATGTAATCATTCTCCACCTTATCATTGCCCCAACATGACTAATGAGCCAGGGACAGACTGCAGGGAATGAGGAACATGGAAGCAGCAGCAAAAACAAAGTAGGTGTTTGCAACACCTCTTGTTCTGAACAAGTGCATTGAAATCGTTGCCATGCAGCAATCCTTCCTGCCAAGCAGGGGAAACAACACTAAATCAGGTGTTTGGGGGGTTTTTTAAACTTGTCCTCCAAATTAGCGATTGTTTGTTGTTTTTTTTTTTTTCCCATTGGGCGGGGTGTGAGGTGAGAATGAAGGTGTTTTTATTCCATGCTTCAATTTTAAGTGATCATCTTGTGTCGAGCCTTCATTTCAAAGCCTTGCAGCAGACCCCAGAAGTGGAACTGAGATCAGTTTGACGACAGGAGCTGCTGGCCCTGTGCATCAGGTGCTCCCCACATCCACGTGGCCCTGCTGCTCACTGCTTTGAAGCCAGGTCTGAGGCAGGCAGGGCTGTGAGACCCTGCAGGGCAGGGCTGTGCTCTGCCTGCCAGTGCTGCTCATCTTTCTTTTCAAGTGCTGCATCCCACAGGTCACGGGGGGGAGATCCTCATCTCCAGTTATTTATAAAGTGTCTTTTGACAGAGCTGTGAGTGAGGGAGGGAGGACTTGGCTGTACTGTCAGTGACCAGAGGTATAAAAAAAGCCCTGGCTTTCAGGAGCACTAAATTAACTGCGAAATAAATAAATAAAATGAAGAGCTCGCTCTCGTTATTGTGCTGCAGGCATCATTTATTAGATGCTGCTGTGCTGTGGAGTCCTTATCTCTCCCTCCAGATAGTGTAAATCAGAACTCCTGTTGCTGACACCCCGAGAGCATTCTCATCTGTCAGAGATTTAGCTGCCCTTTTCTCGTGTGTTTTCCTGGAGAGCGATTTTTTATTTTTACTTTAACCCTCGGCGCTCTCATCATTCATGGCTTACACTCTCAGCAAATAAAGGGCTGGGGAGGGATGCTCCAAGGTCTTTTGTTGCTGTTGATGAACGTTTCTCTCTGTCCTCAGTGAGAGCATCTCTGTCACAGGCAGATGCTTCAGCCACACTAAAAATGTGCTGCTTTATGCAGGGCAACCCACAGGTTTCTTCCTCTCTTCCCAACCCAGCTGCAGCCATCGAGTTTCCCTCCTCCCTGCACTGTGCCTTTCAATATTATCCCTTTAATAGGCTTAATGATTTTTCCACTCCTGAAACATGAATCAAATATACAAATTACTCTTGAAGTACTTGGAAAAAGCTGTGGTTTTATTGAACTCTCAGTGAGAATCAGCGGCGCCTCAGCCAGAGGCAGGAGGAGCAGATCCCGTGTGAGGAGTGATCCATCTCACCCAGGCAGCAGATCTGGTGATTCATCACTGTTTACCACGTTTAAACACATTTTCCATTCATCCTGATGATTTACTGTGGCAAAGGGGCTAAAAAATCTACTTTAAATGAGCGGTTAGCTGGACTCTAGGAAAGATGTCAACTTCACAGTGCTAAGGGACTTTGTGCAAAGTTATAGAGCATGGGCTTTATGTGATAACTCTGCTTTTGGTGATATTATTGAAATACTTGTGTGTCTGCATACTTTTATGGCCTTTCTCATGTCTCTCTTGCCAGCGGGTGTCTTGGCTTTATTAAAATTTCTGTCTTTCTCCAAAGTCAATCCAATTTTCCCTCCTTCTGCCGTCATGCTCATAACATTCATAACTTAGCTGTAGAAGCTGTCAATAAGGAAACAATTGAGTTTTATGGGGGAAAAGGGCAGTGCCTTCTCTCCCATAAGACTGTATAGAAACTATTTGGGTAAAAGCTCCCAGATTTGGAGTGCAGCAAAGAAGTTTGGGCCTTCCTTTCAGCAAAGGTCCTGGGCAAACCACTTTGCTGGATCTATTTTCACCCTCTTTTAATCCTTCTGTGAAACAGAGATGTCCTCAGGTTCTACTGTCCACCCAGAAGGATGGACTTTCTGAGGAACTTAAATGAGAAATTAGGGTAATGTGTTGACAAACAATCTGAGATGTGATTGAGACACTCAAAGGTGTAATTTGATGGTATGTTTTTGGTGACCAGGGACTATGGGGGATTAGGCTGTGCCTGGCTCTCTCAGGTATGTTCTGACAGCTAAACCACACACCTGAATGTAAAAACAGGTTTGTTTGTCTCCTCTGTAAACATATTTATATACACCCATGGCTTTAATGATGATAGAAGTGTATATTGTGTGTGTGTGTGTGTGTGTGTGTGTGTGCGTGCTCCACACATCCTGGACTGAGATACTCAGCTCCAATCTTAGTGCAAACAAATAGTGCCAAACCCCATGTTCTTCATGCTTGAATTTTTCAGAGGCAGATTCAAATAGTTGTTTTGTGCCCAGAAAATGCTACTCTCAGGAAATAAAAATCCAATTCCCTTTTAGGGTGATTTTGATCCAGCTGTAGTTAGCTCCCAAAATTGCTTAAAAATCCAAACAAAGCAACCCATCATCGGAGGAGAACTTCAGAAAACAGCTCTGAAGCCTCCCAGCAACAGCTGCTCCATGCTCTGCAGGTTGGTGTTCCTGTTTTCAGCATGGGTAACAAAATCCATCACCAATCCCAACACCCAGTGCTGCAATTCCCAGCCCAGTTGCTGGGGCTCGGCAGGGTTTGACTGTTGCAACACATTTTGCACAAAGAGCAAGAGTTTGGCTCGAAGATCTACAGAGCCTTGGATGAATTTCAGCCCACAGCCTACAGCAGTAGGACAAGCCTCAGGAAAGCTGCCAGAATTAAGTCAAGGTTGCACAAGAAGTGGGGTTTTTTTTGCTGGCCCAGCAGGTCAAATGTAACACCTCTACTGTCATGAAGAACGTTTTATTAGGATCCCAAACCCTCAGCTTGTTAGTTTGGGTGCCAGCAGATGACCTGGGGATACTTGAATTACTTTGCTACAGATTTATTGGGTGAACTGTGTCCAAGTCAATTGGGTCAAGGTAGTAAAAGATGTTTAGAGGCTTGAATACAGTTGATACCAAGATAGATTAAATTCCCGGTTCCTGTTTAGGTGCTCACCCAATCTCCCTCCACTCCAGCTTGTCAGATGTGTCCAGCTTCATTTCCTTGCTCGTTTTTCATTGGGTGCCAGGGATACAGGACCGAGAGGCACTTGCTGCAGGGGTAAACAGCCATTTAGAAGATGTGTGTAAAAAAGCAGGTCTGATAGGTTGAAATTGATACAGCAGGAGATGATAAAACCACAGGGCAAATTGGGCTGGCCTGTTACAGATTGGGATGTGGTTACTTTTCCTTACGAGTGCTGTACTGCAGAATATCTTTGAGGGGGTTTTTTGTTTTGGTTTGGTTTGTTTTGTGGGTTTTTTGGGGTTTTTTTTTGTTGTTGTTGTTTCTGGTTTGGGGTTTTTTTATTGTTGTTTTTGGTTTTTTTTTCTTTTAAGCTGATGCATTTAATGCAGTGATTGAAAGATTATTGTCAGAATGAAAATTAATTACAGTCGGTGCACTTGGCCCAGGTATGGTGAGAACTTGGAAAACATCTTAGAGATATGCCTTTGGAATAGAGAGTGCTCAAAAAGCACCAGGACACCAACCCCAAGAGAGGACCTGCCTCCAAAATATAAAATTGTGTTGACACTGAAGGTAGCAAAGGTATTTGCAAACCTGTCAGCTTGGTCTGGCTCGCAGGATTAATTGCCAGCCAGGGTGTCCTGCTGCCACCTCATTAAATGTTCTGATAATTGCTGATTTCCATATGTTTTGGAATTAGCTGTATTCTGAAAAGGTGGATAAAAGTGAGGAATGAATCAGATGCAAGAAGTCAGCAGAGTCAGCTGCTGGTAACGTAACCTGGAAACACAATACAGCTCAGAAGTGGCCCCAAGGATATAGATAGCAGCTTTTATCTCCCTCAGATATAGGCCAGAGCAGCAAAGTTCAGATCCAGTTTTGGATCACTGAACTAGTTCAATAACATCCAGCAGGAACCTGACCCCAGCAAATTCCGTGTCTGTCCTGGGAGGGTTTTTGGTCTGCTTCCCTTGCACCTCCATCAGACCACGTTTCACCCACAGCAAGTGTAAAACTGGGTCCAGACCTCCCATCCACAGAACAGGAAAACCACAGAGAACATCTTCTGCCTTTTTAGGAGGTGGAGTTTAGTCTGCAGCAACGGGAAACTCAGTTCTGCTGCTGAGACATTTAATTATTGCATTTCTGCTTATGGCTGGAGGCTTTTGGGACATCAGTATGTTGTGGGCTGTGTACAAACAGGAGAAGGAATGCTCTGAAGAAAGCAGAGGGGACAGAAGGGTTAGAATGAGCCAAAAGGTCCTCCAAGGTAGAGAAGCCACCCTGGTACGTAGGATTATTTGTGTAAGGCAGCAATGCATGAAGCTGTGGCAGAGAACACTTGAAATTCCAAGCTAGCACTGCAGATATTGGACATTTCATGTTCCTGATGGTTGGTGGGATTTTGGTGGGTGGGGTTTTTTTTGTTGTTTCGTTTTGGTTTGGTTTGGTTTGGTTTGGTTTTTTGGTCCTCTCCCTTTGCAATGGCACACCTTCCATTTATTTTTCGGATTTTCAATTGTAAGCTTCTAATTTTCCCCCTCACCCTGCCTTTCTCTTATTTACATCCCAGAGATTCTGTGCCTCTCTGAGGGCTGACATGCCCTGGCTTAATCTGGAACTGCCCTGAGGATGATTTTATATTTAGTAGCTCCTTATGAGCTGCTCTCATTTGAAGCAGCTCAGACTGCCTGGTACAATATTTTCTGCAGAAATCTCTCTTGCCACTCCTGATCACGGTCTAATGATGAGGTTGAGCATGAGAAGGGGCCAGGGCCTTACCCAAAGTGTGCCAGGGTAGCAGAGCCTTGCAGGGCACAGTTCCTACCCCCTTCATGCTTTCAGAGTAACTCACGAGATCCACGGCAAGAGGATGAAATTCTGTCCCACAAAAACTCCTGCCAGGAGAGCACAGCTCTCAGCTCCTATCATTCAGATTGCACGTGTAGGAGAGGCCTAACCAAGTGCAACCTCTGATATTTTTCCTCTCATGTGCTGATATTTTTCTGCATTTATTACAGTTTGGCCCCTTTTAGAGTGGTGTGTTGATTTAAAGGGTTTAAGAGAAATATGTCTGCTGCAGCAGTGGTACAAACACAAAGCCACCTGGCTTCTCCCATTCTTGGGGAGCCAGCTTTTAACAGGGAGCTTTCAGGAATCTGTGTCTCAGTTTTATACAAAGCTCCTGCCTGAAGTATCCAGGTGCTCTGATCCGACTCTTGCCAAATCCTGGTGACAGTGACGGGGTGAAGCTCCGACCTGCAGCTTTCCTGTTTCCAATGGAAAAGTCAGCACTGCAGGTTCACAGGACTGTGCAAAACCCTCAGCTCTCCCTCCAAAGATCCCCCTGGGCTCTGGGCTGCTGCAGACAGGCCAGTCCCTTCTAAAATAGTCCCAGTTTTGAGCCTGAGATGCTTTTAAGCCTGCGAGCGTGTGGGGGGCAGGCGATGCATCACATGCAGCACAGCCTCAGCTCTGACATCCCAAGCCTCCGGAATAAAGGAGCAGCACAGCATTGCCTCTGTGGAGAGCTCCCTTCCTGGAACAGCTGACTGTTGCTAGCACAGGTCCCTCCTGATTGTGTTCCTGGAAAAGCTGCTCCATTATCCATAAAGTTTGCACCGACAGCACCAAAAGCCAACGAGGCTCTCGCTGGCCTTTAATAATTTCTGACTCGGCAGATCTTCCACTTCCAGCTCAGCAGAGCGGGCACTGCAGGCACATCAGCTGAAACACAGTCTCCGTGCTGGAAAGACAGACTGCCAGGCTGTTTCATTTGCAGACTGGGAAGGAATAGAGGGCTGGCACCGCGGGCACTCTGCTCTGCACAGTGCGAGCTGCCATCGTGCTCTTGGCACTGCCAGCTTCTCCTTCCTGCTGAGAACGTCTGGTCCTTGTTCATTGTTCACAGCTGCTCCCGGGTTCCTCCTCCCCCACTCACCACATCTGCTGGAAAGGAGGATTTCCCAATAAAGGTGAAGAGAAGGGACTGGTACTCATGCTCCAGTTCTAAATCAATTTAACCAGCACTGCTCCAGCCAGGAAATCTGCTGCTGTTTTGTGCATGGTATAGTGCTGACAGACAATGCAGGGAGGAGCATTAACCCCCTCTGTCCCTTGCAAGAGGCTCAGTATTCCAAAAGACCTTTTTTCATTAAGGTAAAGGCTTTAAGCCTAAAAGTCTCTTTGAGATCCCAAACTGCCTTGGGTTTGTCCCTGTGAATGTGCCCTACAGGATCAGCACCAAGCGGGAAACGGAGTGAAGTGTTGGAGAACCCTCCAACGGAGTGAAGTGTTGGAGTTTGGGCCAAAAATTGAATTGTCCCCTGAAATAAATGCATATGAAGAGTTCCCTTTTTAACCTGTATTGTTGATAGACATTTCTGAGTGTCCTGGTGGTTGCCATTCACCTAATTAATGGGATCACTGGCTGCCTGTGACAGAAGGAGGTTAATGATTGAGGCTCATTAGAAAATGGGAGAGACCCTTGCATCAGCAGATCTGAATGTCAGGCAGGGCCTTCCCATCGCTTTCAAAATATGAGACCTGAAACTTCCCAGAAATTCCAGGTGGTGCTGAAAGATCCAAACAGCACACCAGGGTCACGCCTACGGAAAGATCCCCCTGGCTTTCACTTCAGCATTTCCATTTTGTCTGAGGTCTCTGCAGCCTCAGGAGCTGCAGGCACTCAAACCACCTATGCAGTGGCTGGTTTCCCACTTCCCCTCAGGTCTGACAGCCAGGGGTCCCCGGGTGTTTCAGGAACCTGTCTGGGGCGCACAGGTGAAGTGTCAGGTTCCAGTTCCGCGGTTGCTGCTCTCTTGGAGGTAGATGCAAACATTGGGTTGCCAGCGCTTGCTGCGTCACTGATACAAACAATTTTCATCAGGGCAAAAGCCCGGATGAAACCACCATGGCAACCAATTTTAAATAGAAACAATAGCCCAGCTCCTTCGCTGAAATAAAGGCACAGGACCCGGGGATGTGGTTCCATATTCCTACAGCACGCAACGCCATTTTTTCAGCATTCATATTTTCTGGGTTTTTATTGCACCTTTCTGAGCATCTCGACGAGCTGTTTGCAAATGATATGCAATAAATGCTGATGGAATTAAGCCACCTCTGTGGGGCCAGCAGCAGTCAGAGAGCAGCATGGTGGATAAAGCAAGTTCTTGCCAACTCCTTTATCTTTCCAGTTCCAGGATCTCTAAGTCCCACGCAGAGAAGTCAGTCCAGTTTTTCCCTTGAAGATCTGCAAAAAATAAACAACAAATCATTAATACTGAGAAGATGAAATGCTGAATCATGCCTTCCACTCTTCAGAACCTGTGTTCCACTGAGTCTAATTATTTCACACTCACTACCTAAATCTTTGAGCAGTCTCTCCCAAGATCATTCACAATGACTGTTGGAAAAGAAAAAGTTCTGATGAACAGTCTAAAAATGGGGGCAATAGTTCTGGTCAAACTCCCTGGAAATTAACATTGTCTTATCTCATGAGAATGGGATTTTATTTGGCCCAAACAACTTCAAGCAAACTTGAGATTGCAGCGAGGGCAGTACAGCCAATGTACAGCTGAATGAGCAAAGAGAAACTGCCAGGAAATGTTGAACATATTTTTAAGCATCTAAACCAGTGTCTTTTGAGTGTCTGAAATGAGTTGAAAATACCTCATGTTCACCTCAAAATGAGGTGAAATTTTTGATGCTCAAAGTTAAATTTTTGATACTCAAAATTAAAATCCAGCCAGATCCCTCTCTCTCCCTTGTTGCAGCCAAAACACCCTGAACAGAGTCAGTGGGTGTAGAAATAGGAAACTAAATTTTGTTTTCGCTTAGGTAGTGGGGGTTTACTACTTAAAAAATCAAAATAAAAAATGCCTGAGCTACAGCACATTCTGGAAGGGCACATATCAAGTATCCTCAGCTCTTAATCTAAGGAGGAACTTCAGTGCTCTGGCATTGTTCTCCCCTGTGCCATTCTTATCTGACACGTAGTATCAGTTGCCAGAAACGCTGTGCATTTATTCTGTACTTTGTATTCTAATATAAATGGAGTTGAATAGTTGTCATAGTCCTCTGGGCAGGGCTCCTTGCTGCTGCAGAGTTGAATATTGAGGTTGGCAGCACAAGGGTGGCTGATGTAATCCGTTCCATTACCGATATTTACGGCACGCCACGTTACAATACAAAGGTTTGGAGACTGGGAAGATGTGACAAGCCAAAAAAGCCAAGCCATTCAAAACTGAGGCTGGCTCTGCAGGGGTCGATTCCCCACACTGGACATTCACTGAAATGCCTTTTAATGCCTTCAGGAGCATTTGTGATGCAAAATTCGGGCATAAACCACTGATATCAAAGTGCCCATTGCACACCCCACATCTGACTGCAGGTCTGACTTGAGCATGAGCCAGTGACTCAGGATCACCAGCAAGTGCTGTCCAAAGTCACTCCTGGGTTTCACCATTCTTTGGCCAAACATCACAAGCCTTGGTGTGCTGTAACACAGGGGGAAGGGGCAGCACAGAGGAGGGTTTGTTCCTCTTTCCGGCAAACTCCTACTCCTGCAGCAGCCCAGGAGCTGATACAGTGATCTGTGACTTATTGCCAGTCAGAAAACTACGTGCTGCGTATTTGTGCTTTCAAAGTCCAGGACATTTCCCTCAATTTCTTATTTACCTCCAACTTTCATTAAACCTGCAACTTCTTCCTGAGAGGCAGAGCAGGGGCAGCTCTGATCTCTGCTCCCTGGGACAGGGACAGCACCCAGGGCAGGGCTGGAGCTGTGCCAGGGCAGGTTTGGGTTGGATTTGGGGAAAGGTTCTTCCCCCAGAGGGTGCTGGCACTGCCCAGGCTCCCCGGGGAATGGGCACGGCCCCAGAGCTCCAGGAGAGCTTGGACAGCGCTCCAGGGATGCTCAGGGTGGGATTTTGGGGCTGTGCTGGGCCGAGAGCTGCACTGGATCATCCCTGTGAATCCCTCCCAGCTCAGGATATTCTGTGCTTCCACAAAACCTCCTCAAGCAGCTCTTCCAGGTTTGAGGGTGGGAGCTGAGTGACACTCCACATGTTTAAGAGCCCATTTCTGCCCTACAGCTCTCCTGGAGGATCTGCAGCGTCTCTTTTGCAGATTCAGCACTTTTGTTGGTCTTAATGGAGCCGCTTCTTGTGGAAGACACTGGAAAGGCTTCATGTGGAACTGAGTAATTTCTATTCCAGGCCATGGAGGAGAGAATACAGCCCACCCTGCCTGGTGCTTGTGATCTGAAGTGAAAATAACTCTGCTGGTGTGGTGTGAATGCAGTGTGGTGTTTCCCACACAGATGGGCACAACCCAAGGGCTTTTTTCCCCAAATTTCTTAAAGTTCAAAGGAGGTTGGAACCAAAGTGCTTCCCTGAACAGTCTAATTTTGTGTTTTAGTTGCCATGGAAGTAGCAAAATTGACTTTATCAAACAAATGCTCTTTGCCATACCACTCAATCGGTTTCTTGCCTTTTGCAATGGCTTCCTTGTGCTGTTGGTAAAAATAATGTTGCTTTTCCAGTATGTCATGTAAAGTGATTTCAGCTGTGTTTTTTCCACTCCTGACCTCTGCAATGCTTGCATTTCAGACAGTTTCATACATTTATTGATTACATGAGGTACTGTTCTAATTTCTAGGAAGTAAGAACATAGCCCTTAAATCATCCAGACTCTGAAATGTTTTAATTTCCTCAAGTAAATAGAGCATATTTTGCCAGGAATCTTAAATGTATGATACATGGATTTGATTCCACTTTCACACAGGTCTTGTATAACTCCCTTCACTTCAGTGAAATTACTCCTGATTAGCATTGAGAAACAGGTCCAGAATATGGGGAGGGGAGTGGGTTAATGCCATTTTTTCTGACACTGAGTGCTCTAAAAGCACTCTGAGACTGTAAACCATTACCATTTCTCAGTAAGTGCCCTCTGAGAGGACTGGGGAGGATTGAGAAGTTTTTAACCACTAAGTCACCTCCGTTCTTTCACAAGAGCCGAGATGTAGCCTTTTCCACCTCATGGCCGTCTGGTGATTACGTGGAGTCGGAAAACTGGTGGTCTCAGTGTCAGCTGCTGAGACCACAACTGCTGCCACTGGGTTAATTCCCCTCCTGGCAGCCTTGAAGCACAGGTCTGGTCCTCTTCCCAGGTTTTGCAAAGTTTTCCTGTCAACCAGGAAGGGAAGAGTTTCACAAAAGTGCTCTACAGAGGTGTATTATTTGCCTCCCGCAGGCTCGTCATGCCTCAGCGCCTCAACACCAAGGCTGTTATTCTCCAACAACGCCATCAAACTCCCACACCTCGATGACTGCTCAAAGTTATGAGCACTCCCAAAATAGGGCTGGATTTTCACAGTGATAATTGAGAGCCATAACTTTCCATCAGAGAGGCTCTGTAGGTGGGAGCAGCAGCACAGACAGCAGTATCAACAGAGTTGAGGCTTTTTATCAGGATGTTATCTAATTTTATTGCAGTATTTGTCCCACAATCCTGTCAATGTTTAAGGTGTCTTTCTTTAAGGGATGACTTCTGTGCACAGTTCTGGACCTGTCTTCGGCCAATGCGAGAAAAACCCTACGGGGAGATAAAAAAAATTACTTTATGATGGTCCTAAGCCTTGGTTCAGGAAAATGTTCATATTCCGGAAGGGGTTTAAGCTTTATGAACATTGTTGAATAGTGCTGGCTTCAGTGAACAGATGAATAGAAAACAATGTTAATGCAGGGTTTTGTTTTCCTTCAAAAGAACTTCCACTGCTCTGGAAACCCACTCATTAGTTCACTTCTGATGCAAATATCAGAATATTTAAATGCAAGTTAATAGCAGAGTGATATTCTCAGTCACTGGAAAAAAAATAACTGTTCTTCTTTTGGAGCTAAGTGGCCAGAAAGGCTGAATCCAAGAACATTTATGGGTCACATTCTCATCTGGTGCTCTGCCATCTCCATCAAATAAGACCAGAGTAGCTCTGCAGCAGTTGTTGCTGAGATCAGAATCTGCATATAGATATTGTGTCTCTCAAGTTCTAAAAGTACTGTTACATTTGAAGTCAAAGAGAAAAGAGGGAACAAATAACACCATTTACTGCTGCAGATTATTTTTATGCCTGTGTGCTCCACTTAAGAGAATACTCTGTAAATGACTTATTATCAAGAAAAGTTATTTGTTTGCACTAATCAAGCCTTAAACTTGGAGGCATAATACGGAACTAATTATTTTTAACTAACTAATCAACATGTTTCATTCATAAGTTGGGATTTATCAATATAGCACATGAAAGGAGAGAACATATTATTATTTCAATTTAGATAATATGCAAAAAGCAGTGTGTTTGTAATGACCTGCTTTCACTGAATATAATCAAGCTCCAAAGCTCTATTACAGGCTGGAAATAGCAGCAGCTTACTTTAATGAGATTTCTGGCTCTGGGCCCCAGCTGTTCTACGCAAGGCTCTCCCTTTGCTCTATGACCTACCAATATGTGCTGTCACCAGTAATGAGACAGGACCTATTTCCTAACGTGGGGAAAAATTGGAAAGCACGAGTTCATTCTACTCTGAGGAAACACACCCCGTTCCCCCTGCAAGGCACGAGGAGGGGAACACTGAATATGCAACATCCCCCTCTTCCCTCGCCAGCGGAAATGTGACATGAAACCCATCAGGTAAGGAACTCCAAAGGAAAACTGGAAGTCTCTCCTGAACAGGTTCCCTCAGCACACAGAAACCCAGTATTCATTAAACTCATCCAGAATATCTTTGTCCCCTTCAAGGACCCCAGCAAAGGACTTCCCATTACCTGGAAGGCGCAGGAAGGGGGAACAGCGGCAGTCGCAGGCTCAGAATCTTATGGATTTTGCGGAATTATGCTCATCTCAGGGCCGCGTTGGGAGTGCGCCAGGAGCCAAAGAGCTGCACTTAATTTGCCGAAAATGGAGCAGATTACCACTGCTCTCCTGTTTAATAATGGAGATGCAGCCTGGAGACTACAGATTCCAGCAAGCAATGCTCCAAAAGGAGCCAGGAGATCCAGGGGCCGGAGGTACTGTGGCTCCCAGGTGGAAAACAAGGGCAAACCTCATTTCAGTCTCTCTGAATTGGACTCCTAATATTGTTCTTTTTGCTTTCTTTTTATTATGATATCCCAGACCAGTCAGAAATTCTGTTCTAGAAATGTTTGATTAGCTACCGTTTGGAGGGGAAGGGAGGGTTATGCTATTTTTATTCTTAAGCTGTCACTTGGGTTCATTAACACTTTGCACGTGAATCTGGGTTTTTTAGGACAAGAAGCCTGTGTTTTTTTCCCCTGAATAACATTGTTAAGTATTTCAGGAATCTAAAATCCACAAACTATTTCTGTGCCCTGAATATAAACCTCTTTGGAAAAAGCCAACGAACATTTTAGTCAGAAAATTGGGAAGTCTGTGCTTAATGCACTTTGAAATTAAATGATTTGATGCTTTTCAATTTGTCTTTTTGCCCTTCCCAAATACCCAAAGGCACTAGCCCACTTTGTAAATGAGCAGGCTATGAAATCTTACTTTGAGAAATGAAGGTGTCACCGAGTTGCAGTAAAAATTATACTCAGCACCAGCGTACTTTGCAAGCCCTGACTAATCGGCCCCTGACACAGCCCCGCATTCCTCTTTTATTAAGAGGAATTAAATAAGCAGTTATTTATTTGAGAAGTGGAGAAAAAAGCTTCCAAACCCCAAGAGACTGAGCAGCTTAGTCTCCATGGGATGAACAGATTCTTTCCCATGGAATTCACTGGATGGCCATCGCTTTCCAGGTGCCTCTGGTGGTGTCCCTGGACACGCGGTCCTGGCTCATCCCCTGGGTGCTTCTTTCCTTCTACAATTTCAGAAATAAGATTACAAAGTGAGTTTTCATATTTAATACTCTGTGTCTGTGTGGAATTGGTTTGTTTGTCCAGCTCAAGGAAGTGTTATCCTTAAATGAAAGAAGCAAAGCGCATTTGCAAAGGTCACATCGATGGATTTTGAAGTGCAGTGGTAAGAACACCACAGCCTTTGCAACACTACCTATTTCCTCTTCTCAATTATTTATGTATTTATTGTATTTTACATGAGCCATGGAAGCTAGAGGCATTTTTGCATTGTCAGGTCATTCTAAAGTACATGCCATACAAAGAATAGGGCTAGAAAATAGTTGTATGTAATAATGTTCATTAATATTACATAATTACTGCACACAAAATAGTTCTCTGGGCATTGATAAGGATTTTTTTCATAAAGACTAAAGACTCCAAGGCAATGTATTCCATTAAAGGGTTGCTTAACATATGAGGGTATATCAATATATAGTACCTTCACCCAGCTGCAGCAAAATGACGAAGCCAGCTTAGTCAAATGAAGCCATTAGCATGTATAATGTGCTTTACACAAGAGTTAAAAGGTTTGTAAAATCTTACTTTGATATTGCAATGACCAAACTGAGATAGGATCTAGCAAACAGCAGTTGCAGCTGCATCAGCACAAAAAAACGAACTGTCGGGTTTTCTCTGCAGTCTAGAGAACATTTTCTGCAGTCTTTGGAAATTGCTCTGGAATTAAAAAAAAAAAATCTGTATGTGTAGGCTAATATTAGCTACTGACAGCTTGCCTGGGGTTTTTAGCTCAGCCTTCCTGGAGCAATTGTTTAGGATAAAATGTTGATGCAGCTTTTCAGGTCTGTTGGCTGCTTTTATTACCATTGAATGTGAGCAAGTCCTGTGTCTTCTATGATACACCAGACCTAAATGAATGTGGAGGAACATCTGAGTGACTAACAAACCCATAAATGATCCCTTTGAATTTTAATATATCCCACCGCACCCTTCCTAAAATCCCTGTGCTGTAAGTATAGCGTTCATTTTGACTTTAAATTTGATTTACTAAACTGTGTTAATATGCTGTTGGGCAGGCAAGATACAGCAACAATGTTTAGTACAAAACTGGAGATTTGAACATCCTAATAGGTATTTTGACATTCAAGAAAACCTCAGTTACAGGTTTTGAAACCATAAGAAACAGCTGAGAATTTTGCCCTTAGAGAAGAGATTCCTATCCTCTTTCTGCTCCTTTTGTTCTAAGGCAGAAGATGACATAAATGAGACTTGAATTCTCTGTTTCCCCACCAACAGTGTGAAATAGATGCAGCAACCTGATGTTTCTGCAGCGTGAGCAGTGTCAGTGTTTGACGTTCGGGCGTTGAGTCACCGAGGGCTCACCTTTCCCTCCGGATGACACCGTGACAGCTGCAACCAGCAGATGCCTGAGAGCTGGCAGCGCTTTGATTTCAAAGAGAGAGCGTTGCTGGCAAGGCGTTTTCACAAGGAGTTCCTTCCCAGCTCTGCAAGTCCTTTCACTTCTTCGCTCAATGGGACCTTGATTTGATAACACTGGGAGCGTATCACAAATGGCACATCTGCTCTGCCAGGATGAGCCGTGTGACTGAGCTGGAGGGCTGCTTCCTGGGGATCCCACTTGCTTTCAGGTTCGGTTTATCTGTCAGCTTATCCTACTAAATTATCATTAGAAATTCCGCCTCTTGAGAGGCACACGGCCTTTTGAGTACACCTGACAAAACTGAAGATGTTCTCCTTTGCTGTGTTTCACTGGATGTCGGGCACTGAAAGGCTGAGCAAACCACAGACCTCACTCAGGGTTGTTTCTAACTGAGCAAAAGCAAGCACACAGATTTCTCTATGCCAGTTCAGCCACGCTCAGCTTTTCCTGTGACCTGAGTCATGGTCAAGCACTTATTACGTGACATTCACAGCGAGACTGGCAGAATAAAAGCAGGCTAAGAAATCTAATCCTCAGAGGAGAGCAATATGTTCCCACTTGTGGTTTAGTCTCGCAGTGAAGAGGTTGTTAAGGGGTTTGTGATCCTGGAGATTGATACTGGAGGGAGCCTGGGTAGAGCACAGAGCCATTGGCAGTTGTCAGCTAAAGCTGCATAATGATGGCAGCTGGAGTGGCCAGAGGAATCCCCTCCTCCAAGCAACCCAGAAGAGTTAAAGTGCTTCCAGAAATTAATCCATTAGATGCTGATGGCGATTAGCAAAAGGTACCCTGATGACTTAAAATACTTCAAGTGTCATTCAGACTGAAACCTCTTTCAGGTGAAGAGTGTTGGATACATCAGGACTGAGCTGCAGGGACCGATTTGGTGGATGTGACAGTAAATCTGGGCATGAATCTCACCGCTGCGTGCGAGCAAATGCTACTGAGAGAACTCTCCCCTTTCCTTCCCATTTCAAAAGCTTTGAATATTTACAGTTGCGGTAAAGGTTTTCTAATTATTTGAATCTTATGTTTCAAATTTCATCCAAAAGTTAGGTCATGGCATAAGGTATGGCAAAATCAGTACGATAAAGGGGTTAATTGGACTCCACAGGAATTTGAGCTCACGGCTTGAGTGATGTAAAAAACTGGAGCCACCTGGTCTAGTGGAAGGTATTTCTGCCACGGTAGGGTTGGAACTGGATGATCTTTAAGGTCTCTTCCAACACAAACCATCTGTGATTCTGTGACACTGTCGTCCTTTGTATTCTTTGAGACTCTCTTTACATCATCCAGCCACCGAAGCGAGAATTTCCTCACAGGTGGTTAAATCCACCTATTTATAGACAATCTTGACTTTCTTCAGTAATTTATTCTTCTTGGTAACTAATGCCTGCAATCCCTGCATATTGGCCAGGCATTTTTTCTCCTAAGAGGTTGAGTAAATAACCACGAATCCTGCTGGGCAGCTGAACCATCCCAGCACTGGCCGTTGAGGAACCTCCCATGGTTTCAGCAAATGATGTTTGTCAGACAAAGTCAGATTTTAGAAATTCTGCTCGTATCACTCCAACCCATCTGCATCTACCCTAATGCACTGCAAGGGTGTGCCTGAAATTAAATTAAGGCCATCTACTCAGTCTTTCCCAAACTATTCATGCAACAGCAATCTGCTGCTGGAGCCCGGTCCGTGGAGTCCGGTCAGAAGCGCCTGTTAACCCTGAACCGTATGATGATGATAACAGAGTTATGATTAGAAAAATACAGAGGAAAATAATGCTCAATATCAGATGAGCTCACAGAAGTTGCAAACAGTAAACAAAAGGGGAAATTATAACCCAAGAATTACATTTTCACAATGATGTTTTCACCATATGTAAACGAGGCCGTTTTCACACATAGAAACAAGGTGTCTGTGATTGTGAAGAAAAACTTTATTTAACAAAATTGTTGGGAAATACTCGGTTTGGTAAAAGTTATCATCCAAATTACGGTCATGTGTCTGAGAAGCAGTCTTGGAGCAAGTAGAAGATAGCCCTCTACTAAGAGAAAACTTTTGAGGAAATGTCTCTGCATGTTTCTTTTCAAACATGATTTTTCTAATGGTGTATCCACATATAGTTATTTTACTGTCACTATATTTTCATATTAATTTTTAAATTTTATTTTCATTTGTGTGCTGTAATCTGTCGGTGTACAAAAACAGCATCCATCCCCAAAAAGAAGTAACGTATAAAACAGATCTCTAGCACACAGGCTTTTTGCTGCTTGCCCTTCGACTACTTAGGTTGCGTGGATGGAAGAAATTCTTCCCTGTGAGGGTGGGCAGGCCATGGCACAGGGTGCCCAGAGAAGCTGCGGCTGCCCCATCCCTGCAGGCGTCCAAGGCTGGACAGGGCTTGGAGCAACCTGGGACAGTGGAAGGTGTCCCTGCCCACGGCAGGGGTGGAACGAGAAGCTCTTTAAGGCCGCTGCCGAGCGCGGCCGCTCTCTGTGACACCGGGCACTGACAGTGACAGGTGACGCCCTGCCCTGCACAAACATGGCGGGCGCCGCGCTCCTCACTCCAAGATGGCGGCGCCGCCGGCATCCGCCTGACCTCCCGCCCACACCTAAGATGGCGGCGGCGCCGCGGGCGATGCGCGCCCAGCCCCGGGGTGGCCGCCCGGGCCGGGGAGTCCCTGCCCGCACCAAACATGGCGGCGCGGCGCCGGGCGGAGCCGGAGCCGGTGCCGGGGGCGGGCCGGGGGCGCGGCCGCCACCGCCCCGGAAGCGCCGCGCGGCCCCCGCCAGCTGGTTGTCATTTGGTGCGGCCGCTCGGTCCGGGCGGCACGGGCTGGGCAGCGGCCGCGCGGGGACCAGCGAGGCACCGGCTGCGGCGGCCGCCGGGGGGGTGGGGGGCGGGGAAGGCGGCAGAAAAAAACACACGGAAAAAGACGCACAAACGAGGCGGCGGCAGCAGCGGGGGCTGCGCGCCGGGGACGCGTCGCCGGCTACCGAAAGCTGTCGATCTCCTCGTCCTTCCAGCTCCCCGCAGCATCGAGCCCGCGGAGACCTCCCCCCCACCCCCGGTGCGGCCGGTACATGAGGGGCACGGCCCGGCCGCAGCCCAGCCGAGCCGCCGCGGGGCAGGGAGCGCCCCGAGCCGCCGCCGCCGGAGCCCCGAGCGCTGCGCCCCGAGACAGAGCCTGCCCCGACCCCGCCGGGCGATCCGGGAGAGCCGCTTAAACACCTTCCATGGGGGAGAGAGGAGCCCGGCCGGCCGCGCCTTCCCCTCCCTGCCGGAGGCTGCTGCGCTGCTGAGGTAAAACCCCTCCTGCCTTGCCCGGCTCGAGTGAGGGCGGGGGACGCGCGGGGCGCCCACAGCCCGGCCCCGCTGGATGCCGAGTGCCTGAGGAGGGAGCGCGTTCCGGGGGCTCGCTGGGCTGCGGGAGCCGCGATTCCCGGGGAAGGAGGCGAGCCCCGCACCACAAAACACCCTCCCGGCAGCAGAGAGCGAGGAAAAAAAACCTCCTTCCCCTTCCTCCTGCACAACTCGCTGTCCCCTCCCTTCCCTTTCCCGAACGGTGAACGCTGATTTCTGAGATGAAAACCTTCCTCCTCGGACAGCCAGGACTCATATGAAGGACACGCAAATATTGGATCATAAATAAGAAGCGAGTCTGGCGAGCTCAGAAACCCAGCCCAGAAGGAGCAGCATCAAGAATCCACCCTTCTCCTGCACAACTCACTCCCCACCCAACACACAGAGAATACTGATTTCCTGAGATAAGATCTTACCCCTTTAAACAACCACACACGCATACACACGGTGTATATTATTGCTAAATATAATAGGTTAAGCCCAGCAGCACGGGATAAAGCCTCTTCTGCAACTCACTCCCCCGTTTCACCCTTCTGAATGCTGAGATCCTGAGGTAATTTTTTCCCTTGTCCACAGCAAAGACTCTTTTTGAACAGGACACAAATATATATTAGATTATAGAGATGTATTAAATTATTCCAGATTTAAATCTATTTTTTGCTGCCAAGGGGTTGAGGGACCAGACGTCATTGTATTTTTTTTTCTTCCCTCTTAACTCATTTATGGGCGAGTCAAGGCTGCTGAGGAGGAAAAAAACAGGATAGTTAGAATCTCTTTATCCTTATTTCCCAGAAGCTTATTCTCTCATTGCTGTGCATTTCCTTTAGAAAAAAGGAAGCCTCTTATTTTGTGAACCAAAGATTTATTTTTCCCTTCCTCCTGGCCAAAGGAAGGAAATGGACACAAATTGACACATTGAAATAGTTGAAGAGATCTATCTTTTGCAAAAACAAAAACAAAAAAATAGCAAACATCTTTATCCAAATCTGAAATAAACAGCGTGGAGGGGGACACTGGAATATCTAGCGAAAACCAGGATACTTGCTAATCTTGCCTCACAAGAGGACAAGCTAAACACTAAACATCAACTTGTTCTTACAGGGAGGATTCAAACCCTAAATATAATAAATGGGGGATTACGGGTTTGGAGTGTTAGTGCAAAACAACACTGGAAATAAGTCAGCTTTTCCAGTCAGATTTCATCCACATCTGCAGCCTCCACACCATCATCAAAACGCAACCCCCAGCCCTGCTGCTTTTATAAATAATAACACAGCTGCCAATGGCAGTAGTGCTGGGTCAGCTTGGCTCTTTCCTGCTCCAGCTGCCCATAATATTCAGGATGAGATTCTGGGGTCAGAAAAATCTAAAACTCAGCAACAGGAAAAGCAAGAGTCCCTAGAAAAACAGCAGCTTTCCCCTGGTCAAAGTCAGGAAGCAGGCATGCTCTCTGAACCCGAGAAAGCTAAAACTGAAGAAAACCAGGGCGATAATTCTTCAGAGAACGGCAATGGAAAGGAGAAAATAAGAATAGAATCGCCGGTTTTAACAGGATTTGATTACCAAGAGGCTTCAGGGCTCGGTACTTCGACACAGCCCTTGACATCCACCGCATCTTCTCTGACTGGTTTTAGTAACTGGTCTGCAGCTATTGCTCCTTCTTCATCTACGATAATCAATGAAGATGCAAGTTTTTTCCACCAGGGAGGGGTCCCTACTGCCTCAGCTAATAATGGTGCTCTGCTGTTTCAGAATTTCCCACATCACGTCAGCCCTGGCTTTGGTGGTAGCTTTTCCCCCCAGATCGGACCCCTCTCTCAGCACCACCCTCATCACCCCCATTTCCAGCATCATCACAATCAGCATCAGCAACAGAGGAGGTCTCCTGCAAGTCCTCACCCGCCTCCATTCGCACACAGAAATGCTGCTTTTAATCAGTTGCCTCATTTGGCCAACAATCTTAACAAGCCACCTTCTCCGTGGAGCAGCTACCAAAGCCCATCGCCCACCCCGTCCTCCTGGAGCCCCGGCGGCGGCGGATACGGCGGCTGGGGAGGGTCCCAGGGCCGAGACCACCGCCGGGGACTGAACGGAGGCATCACCCCCTTGAACTCCATCTCGCCCTTAAAGAAGAATTTTGCAAGTAATCATATCCAGCTGCAGAAGTATGCACGACCCAGCTCGGCCTTCGCTCCCAAATCCTGGATGGATGACAGCTTGAACAGAGCTGACAACATTTTTCCTTTTCAGGTGAGCGCACTCTGTTGTATACATAAGACAAAAAAAAAAACCCAAAAAAAACCAAAGGAAAAAACCTCCCCAAAGAGCATTAGCATGCCCTGGTTGTGGGATTTCTGTGCTTACAGCTGAAAAAAACCATATGGCTAACTCGAAATGTCATAGTGGGAATGATCCTCCAAGCTGTGATTCATGGTTTTTTTTTTTTTTAACAGTGATGGTCATAAATATCTATTGCCCATCAGCCATCTGTATTGGCCACTTTGCTTCAGCTTAATACTTACACACAAACAGAAATAGCCGATGAAGAAATTCACTGACAAGTATTTCAACAAAGAGGAAAAAGGAAAAAAAAATGTGCCTGGTGGAGTATGAGAGATCTGAGGCCTTTTAAAGTATTCAGCAATGTACCACATCTGAGAAAAAGTATGGAGTGATTGTGTTTGGTTTTACAGTATCAGATGGGCTCACAGTGCAGCCTAATTTTTGTAGCATTTTTGGGGGGAAACTTTGCTTTTTACAAATAATGGTAATCACCACAGTTTGCTCTCCTCAGGGATGGCAGCAACTTTTGGTTACAGGCCATTAAATCAGCACTAAAAATAGATGTGGATGAGATCAGCTGGTGGTCTCCTATATTTTGCTGTGGCCTTCTCCTGGCAGGAGGCAGGTTGTCTGGCAGCTCAGCCTCTCCTTCTGGGCTGACTTGTTATGAATTTGAAAAGAACTGTATAATGTTGAACCTAATTTGCAGTAGGAATTAAACCAGAAGTCCCCTTCTTTTCATCTGACCACCAGTTAAACCCAGCTTTTATATGTGTGTGTGCCTTTTGTAAACTCCTTTAGGGCGAATTAAAAGACCCAAGAGTTCTTTTACATTTCCAGGGTTGTTTTTCAAGCTCTTCAAATGAGGGCAAAAGTAAAATTCTCAACGTGATTGCAGTATTTCTTGCCATGCTGCAAGAACTGGGGTGACCTACTTAAATACAAAGATACAAACTGTGCAGCGTGTCTCATGATGTAAAGAAACGGAAATGCATTTAACAGTGACTTTGTGGATTTGGGGATAGCTGGGTTCTTTGCAAACTGCAGGTTTTTGGTGGTGTGCAGGCCCTGCTGACAGCACAGCAGCTGCTGGCAATAACTTTCCTTTAGAACCCTTTTTTTTTTCCACTGCAGTGCTACTGACTGGTTCAGTATCAGGTAGAGCCCTTCTGAATTTAGAATGCAGAGTAATAATTGATTTTAATGTCAGGATTTGTAATAAATATAATGAAGCTGTGTCCAGCATACCCAATTTATCCAGTGAAACCATTAGAAAAAGGGACCCAGCTGGAGCTGGTCTTTTCAGCCTCGCTGCAGCGAGCCTTGGCTCACGGTTTGATTCACTCTGTACCCTGACACGTAGCTGATGTTGAGAGTGACAGAATGAGATCAAGTGTGTCCTTGCTGCTGTGTGTAAGACCCAAATATATACACAGACAGAGCATTGTGCTTGGATTGGCATCAAGGAAATTTCAGGAAACTGGCAAAGTCAACCTTGACTCCTGGATGGTGTTCGAGACACAGAATAGCAGACACACGTAGTTTGATCATGGTAAAGAAATCATTTTGGTGTAGCATGTTGGTGTCTGTTTACATAAACACTCTGATGAAGCTGTACATGTCAAGACCAAGTCTGACACTCCTTCATGCCAAGAAAAGGAAAGTGTGGAGTGAAGTGCTTTCCAGTCTGTTACTATCACTTCTGTGAGGAAAAGGGCAGGGCAGCAGAGCAGGACTTCAGCACTGCAGCCCTAGAAAGATGCTGATTAATTTTGAAGCCATCTTGAACAACTGCTCAATACAACTTTTTTTTTTTTTTTTTCTTTTGTATAAAATCTTCAGCTCCTTTGGTCACTTTAGCTGAGTGTTGAAAGCGCAGTGAATTTTTGAATCACTGGAAACAAATGATGTCAAATTTTACCTTTGATGTCTTTTTATTTTTTTCTTGACTATGCTGTTTCTATTCCTGACTCAAAGCAGAATTTTGCTTATTACATATTTGTCATGCATCTCTCTCTCTTTCTCCCTCTCTCTCTCTGCCCCTGAAGTATCCTTGCTGATGCAATCATACTGGACAAGGCTATTTTGTTACTGGAATCTTCTTAAATTCCTGTTTAGGAAATAATTGAAAGCTGTCTTTGCTGCAGCAACATAATGGAGTAATTTGATACAACAATCCCTTTCATTTAATATTTATGTTTTGCTGCTTAAATCATTAACAAGTGGTGCTGCAATCTAGTGAAAATGAGTTTCTTTAGAAGGCAAAATGTAAACCAACCATTGCAAATATCGGGGGATCACTTTTTTTCTTTTCCTCAAAGGTCATGTGTATTCCAGAGCTTGGTGACACACAGGATTCTGTCTGTGTTTTGATGGAAATCTCGGGGTGACCAGGAGTAAGAGCTCTTTTCCTCTTTGGAGAGGATGGCGTTGCTAATTTCCCTATTCACTGACGTGAACTCCTGCTCCCTTCAAACATCCCTGCCCACGGGATGAAACGGGTGCTCCAAATGGTGCAGATGAAAGGAAAATCCTGTGGTGATCAGTTTGATAACCTTGCAATTTGATGATGCCTTGCCTTGGCACTGAGAGCTGCGTGCAAACCCTGTGCTCTCTGCTCTAAGTGTTTTCCATTTGGAATCCTGTCTCCTGCAATTCCCGAGCGACAGCGTCCGTAGGAACCTCTCGCAGGGATGGAACTGGCAGCAAGGTCAGAGAAGACTTAACCAGATCTGTTAATGAAATTAAGTTTTGATGTTGTGCTTTAGCCACTGGGCAGGCTCCCCCCTTCAAAGATCTTTTGAAAAGAGAAAAGCCATTGTTCTTTGTGTGTTCGTTTGAAAAGGAAATGGTCTCCAAATGAAAAAATGGTTCCTGAATTAAAATTAAAAAGCAAAAAACGGAGTCTTTTGGCTCTCACAGCCTTCCCTGAGAATTAGTATATGAAAATGCTTTGACTGTGACTGTGGCACCTTAC
This sequence comes from Hirundo rustica, assembly GCF_015227805.2. Taxonomy (NCBI): domain Eukaryota; kingdom Metazoa; phylum Chordata; class Aves; order Passeriformes; family Hirundinidae; genus Hirundo; species Hirundo rustica. The sequence goes on from NC_053463.1 coordinate 2,609,488, forward strand.
CAAGTTAGTGATTTTTAAGAATAATTCCTTGTCCTTCTCTCCCAGCAGCACTGACAAACTCGGTGCTCAGTAATTCGTTTCACGGCAGCGCTGCCTTCAAGATTGTTTTGGCTTTCCTTTGGCTGTGTACTTGTACTTCCTCATGAGTGGAACATCCTGCCTGTTATGCAATGCATAAATCTTGCTTTGATAGGCATTTCCAGCTTTCCAGATCTCATCTTCAGTGCGTGATGATGTTTTTTTTAAATGTCTCTCTGAAGGCACAAGCAAGTGAAGCAATAGTGCTCAGCTTTCTGTAAAAATGCTTAAAAAGAATTTGTGTTTCTTCCCGGAATCAGGCTCGAAAATAACTGCCCATTTCAAAGAATTTTGTACATGAGAGCAGTTCATTGTATCCACTTGTTCAAAATGTTTTTTCCTTTCTTCCCCAGTGGCTGATTTCCAGGTATATAACCCCTTCCAAATCCAGCCAGGGCCTGTGCCAGGGAGACTTGCTCTTCCCCCAGGCAGATATGGAATGTTTGAGAAAACACATTCGTGATTACAAAATGTGTTTGAATTCCGACCTCTGCGTCAGCATTTGTTTGCCCATAGAAATGGCCTGATCTAATAAGTGCATTAAACAAATTCACAGGGAGCTGGAATTAAAAAAAAAAAATAACCTCTTGAATGAGTTTGCCAAACTTTCTTCTTGAAGGGATCTTGCAAATAAATTTCTTTACCGTTCCTCTTTATTTTAATATTTGGGTTTGAGGAACCTCTTCTTAACTCACGATGGCTGGCTGCACAAAAAGAGCTTATTTGTTTTGCAGAATTTCATTTTTTATTCTAGCAACAGCAATTATTCCCAATAATGTCAAGGTATCATATGAAAACAGAGCAAATCCTTGGAGGTGGGTTTTTAAAGCTGCTCCCCCATTTTTTCTGTAACTCCATCAGCTGTGCAGTAATTAGTGTTTTGTGTGCTGTTCCCCACAGCTCCTGATGTGTGGGATTAGCAGCACTCTAATGTGGTATGACATGCACAAGTTAAGTGCTGTGGAAGTTAACACTGTTCTTGTTTTATAAACTTACTACTGACGTTAATGCTTGGGCTTTGGCCCTCCTGTGTGTTTTTGACCTCAGGGTTTCTGTTTAAAGAGAGCTTTTGTTAAGGAGCTATTTGAATTATGTTTGTCTTTTTCCTAAGATTAAAAGGAGTACTCTTATTAAGCATTTTGCTTTGAAAGTTGCATACTTAGCAGCCCAGCAAAGAGTGAGAATGCAAAATATTGTGGAAAATCATTTCTGGAAGATACATGATAAACTTAATATACAGCTAAAATAGAATCACACGTGTTACAAACGTTTCAAGTAAAAGGTTGTAATTTCTAACACTTAAAAAGGTCAGGTTGGACTAAACTTTGTGTTTTGTTCCACTTCACTTTTCCAGCTTTTTCTTTTTGTTCCCTGGTGAAGCTATAAAAGATGATCTGGGCAGAATACAGCAACATCCTTTCAGGAAAAACCTGTTTATTCAAAGCCTTTAATTCACTGGATGCTGGACTGGGAGCTGGAATACAGCATTTGCAGGGTGCTGGCAAGGAGGAGCAGCTTCCCCAGAAGCATAATCCAGTCCAAATTGGTGTTGCAGTTGACAGAGAAGTGTGGACCTTGTATTTATGATGATAAATATGGGGATATTGCTTCTCCTGTGCCTGGGACAGGTGGCTTTGGAATTGTGGGAAATGGTAACAAGGTTTCAGAAAGTTTCAGGCTTCTGCTGTAATTAAAGTACAGATAAACCTGTGAGGTTTTTGATTTGCACAAACGTTCTGGTCTGACAAAGATTTAAATGTCTAAAGCCCCACTTTTACATCTACACCTACTCCATAAATGCAGAGCAATAAATTGCTTAATGTAATGACATCTTTTGCATTATTATCAATACCTTGGGCTTTAGATCAATCTTATTTTAAGAGCTCAGGCCCAGCCTTAGCTGCCAGCAAATGTTCATACCTTGACTTTTTTTGAGCAATTTGGGATTTACCACTGGGATGCCCATCCTGGGAAGTGCCCTCAGGTCCTGGCACCTTAATTATTCAGGTGATGGTAATGCTGGGGGTGCTGATTAAATACAATGCATCTAGAATGAATTAATAGTTAAATTAAATGTGCATTTTTCTGATGTACAGGAGAATTAATGTATGGGATTTTTAAATTTAAAGTATGATCTTCCTGTGCAGGAAAACTTCACGTGGAATTTCTTTTGCATGGGAGGATGATCCAATGTCTATCATACATGTGCACCAAGTGACTTTCTTTTTGGGATGAAATGTCTTCGGACTTGGAAAAATAAAGTTGGAATAGGGATTAGAATTTAATTTTTTTTTAGGCAGGGGTGGCCAGGGTAGAGTCCAGAGGTGGTTTGTTGATTATTGTAGGACATTTACAGACTCAATAACTCATTTTTCAGCAGATCTGCTGCCTGTCACCTCTTGTACATTGTGAAAACAGCCCTGCTTATTCCAAATTATGGTTAATGAATGTCTTCTAAAATGTTGGCTGAAATTTTAAACATAGTCATATATATTAAGACTTGCAGGTTGATTTCTTTCTTGTTGGTCGTTTTTTGGCTTCAGTTTGTTTAATTTGGTTTGTGTTTTGTTTGTTTGGGTTTTCTTTTTTTTTTTAATTTTTTATTGTGGCCTTGTGTTTACCTGATGTCTTTCTGCTTCAGTTCTGTTTCCTAAGGATAAAATTGTGCAGCCTTTGAGCCCTCTGATAAAACAACATTTTAGATGTCCTAAGCAAACTTGTGTAAAGCTAAGTTCTTTTGGAACCCAGGTAAATAATATCAGGCTGTGGTTGCCACATTTTGTTACTGAATTGTGCATACTCTGCTTTAGTCCAGGGTAGTCATTACCCTTGTATATTTTCTTTATAAATAAGTGTACAGTAGCAATCCAGCTCCAAAGCACTGTAACTTTGTCAATTGCTTCATTAAAGCCATCACAATACTGTTATTAATTCTCTCTATGTGAAATCTCTTAAAGAAAACTTTTTTTTTTCCCTAAGTTCAGTGTGGTTTATATGCTTTATAAGTAATATGTGTCTGAGAAAAGTTCACATTTGGTTTGTGATCAATATCTTGATTATTAGAGCTATTTTTGATGTTCTGGGGTAAAATGCAGAGTTATGCATTTCTTCAGGGGTTTGGCCACTCTCACTTGCCTTCACCTGCCTTTATTTTTTCTTTAGAGGCACAATAAATGGATATATTTCAGATGTTGTTCTGGTAAAATGTCTTGGAAGATAAGACTGATGAAATCTGTGCTGCTGTTTTCAGAGGACTTTCACTCTAAAAAGGACTTTATTTGTATAAAAATTCTGAAATTTCATATTCTCAACTGGTGACTTTCTCTAGTAGTGTGCGGCCTGCCAGGGCAAATAATCAACTAAATGAATGGAATTATTTTTAATAGTCAGCACTGTGTAAATCTGTGACCCAGCTGAGCTTGGCATCTTGGCTGGTCCTTATTTAGGACTGACATCTTTTCAGTGGGTAGATGTACAGAGTCTTCCTTACAGATCCCAAGTTTTAGCCATTCCTCCTTTTTCTGGGACTGCTGGTAGCTGCAGGTGGGAACATCACAAATTAATCTTTTGTATCACTGTGCAGCGTTGTGTTTTAAAGTGCTTGCCGTGGGATTTGCAGCTTATGGACGTCACCCTAAAAAAGGGCCAGCTTGTGGTTCACTTGAAAAGGAAAATAAATTCCTCAGCATCAAAAGCTTCCATTGGAGAATGCGCTTCCCTGTGAGCCAACTAGTTCAATTCCATTTTTTCCCCTTCAAATGTTGAAATTCTCTGTTCTCAATATTAAAAATTAGCATTGCAGCAAGCTCTTCATTACTACAGCTCAAGCCAACATAACACAGATACTTTAGAGAGAAGAGACTTGCTTCAGGCTCAGGTGCTCAGCACAATAAAATGGGAATTACTTGGCCTGGGTCACTTCCTCTGTGTCTCTCAGACGACTGAAATGTGAAGTGCCACAATTCCACGAAGATTTGGAATTACCGAAGTTCTGCGCTTTGTAAAATCAGAGTTTTGTAGCCGTTCGTGGGGTGGGCTTGAGGTTAACGCAAGAATTCAGGGAGGAGAAGCTGCTGAGGGACATCAGGTTTCCAGTAAATGCTCCCACCTGTGTTTTAGGCTATTTTTGTCACTTTGTGAGGACTGCTGGAAATGCAGAGGTTGCCTTTTAATATCCATTCCTGAGTTACTCAACTGTTGGATCCTGATGGTGGGCTTGTACTCACTCCTGCTAAGGGATTCTAATGTAACTAGAGTTTGAAATAGGTAAGGAGTAGCAATGTTTAAACCAAACCAATCGATTAAATCTGCTAGGGAAAGCAGAAAACTCTAGGAAATACGTGAAAGAAAAGCGCAAAATTTAAGAATTTAAAATGCTCCTGATATTTTCTCCAAGGTGCCTCAATTATCTTGTAATAGAAATGACCATGGAAATCAATCCTGTGGGGAGACAGGGCAGTGCTGTGCTTTTTATAGCAAATTTGATATTTGCTAGACTTAATAAAGGAACTGGTTCCAAACTCTGGCCTTTTTAATGCTATTTGAGACACGGCACATCCGGGTTGGAATACGTGGCCTGTTCTGTCTCAGTAATAAACTGTTCTGAAGAGAGGAAAAATACCAGGAAATTCGATTGAAAAATGGTATTTTTTAGTGATCAGAATGTAATTTACAACTTGGAAATGGATCAGGAGCTGGTGAGTTCCTGCTCTTGGAATAGTCTGAGGTATTTAAAGTCCAGAATGAGGGATCAGTGAAATCAGGAACAGCCCTTGCAACACACAATCACTGCTGCTTCAGCGCTGAAATAAAGCACTTTATAACTCACCACTGCCTTTAAAAATATTCCAAGCTGGATCTGTGTGCTTTGGAGAAATTTCAGCTTCACAGCCAGTGTTAGGGACAAAAAACACACTCAGTGCTGGAATAACAAGGGTTGTGGAGAAGGAGTCAAGAGCAAAAATGTCCAAAATTGCTCACATTTCTCTTTCTCGTTTGAACAGACTTCCCAAAGCTTGAGCTCAGTTCAGAGGGAATTCCTTAGAACAGAAATGAAATAAAATCTTTAGAGGTGATGGTAGAGAGCTTTTAGGACAAAAAAAAATTAAAATCAGGGTGGGTTAACGTAATTGTATAAAAATCTATCCAAGTCCAAATGTATAAATACACAGAAAGCATGGATATGTGAATAATATTGGGACTTGGAGTGATTTTTGCCTCCCATTAGGACCTTTTATGATCCTGTAAAGATTTCAGAGATTGCAAGAAATTTCAGTTATTCTGAATTTGCCAATTAAATTAAAGCTGTGCCAGGGTATTTTGCATTGTGTTTTGCTTCTATAGCATCAGATTTGTATCATGTGGAATTTATTGTTGGGTTGAGAAAGCCTGAGTTGTGCATATGTTAAATGATGGCTCTGGTTAATAGGAAGGGGAAATAGTTGGTATTACACTTCATTGGCTATGATTAGATTATTATAGATCAAATTCATATTTAATAATATTATAATTTTTAATATTCCTCTATCAGAGGAATTTTTTAATATTCCTCTATCCTTTGGTATATGATTTTTTTGCTTAATTCTGCTGTGGTTATGTGGAAGAAGATGGAAGTTTTTTTGTTTCAGGTGTTTAACCCTGGCTCTGTTTGTGTTTGCTTGCAGGATCGCACGAGGACTTTTGACATGCACTCACTGGAGAACTCCCTAATTGACATAATGAGGGCTGAAAATGATTCACTGAAAGGTAAATTTAGACAGAGACTATTTCCTGCAGCAAATAACTGGGGAGAGGGGTTTACTGAAAATAAGAGACTCCAGTTTTGGACAGCAAAAGCAAATTTACCTCGTGCACCTGATGGCTTTTTTCAGTTGTGTGAATGAAGCTGTTGCAGCACAGGAGCACTTGAGGGTGTCTGTCCTTCTCCAGAGCACTGCAGAACACAAACACAGGCTGACCTGGTTTTTATTTGCCAGGGGTTTTGATCAACTTCAGAAATCTTGTGCAGCTCAGCAAGAAGTAACTTTTTATTTAACACGGTTTTCTTGATGAAGTCATAGTTTTTCCTGTCTTGAGAAAGAATAAGGTTTATCCATGTCCTTTTGAGAAAAACAGAGTATTTTGTCTTTTTTTACCTTTTTGGAACCATTGGGAAAAGAAAAGAGAGGTTGAAGTGACTTGCATTTGGGATTTATCTCTTTTTTTTTCTCTTTTGTTTTTTTGGCAAAGGTAATCTCGCTTTGGAAATACCTCAGCTTACAAAGTATTCAAAGTATTGTCTGCACATAATTTTGTCTGAATAGAAACTGCTTATGGTCAACAATTCAGAGCTGTAGTTTCATGTCCTGTGGGATGAGTAATCCATTTCAGTTCAGTGGTTACTTGAATGAGTAGAGTAGTCAAATTCTCACACACGCTTCTTATCTAACCACTCACTTTTGTTGCCAGTCATGAGACCACTGGAAAAAACACAAACCTGCACTTGTGGTTTCTGCAAGTAAATTCCTTTTGATATCAAGGCTTGTGGTGGTAATGAAATCTGACTTGTTTTAATAGTGATTCTTGCTCAGAAGACCAGCCCTTGATAAACTGGCAAGGACTTGTGTTTGTTGCTTTCTCTGTGGTCTGAAAATGCAGCTCGAGTTTCCCGTCCCCAGTGCTGCGCAGAAATTCGGTGTGGTGAGAAACACCATGAAATACTTTCCTGTTGAAATGGCAGGGAGAGCCTGATGTGGATAAAAGTGATGCCAAATGAATTAAAACTCTAAAAAACCTCCCCTCCTTATACAGTGGGGACCAGGCTTTTATTAATGACAAGTGTTATCAGCTTTATTTGGTTTGTGTTCTGTCTGGCAACATCCCATGCCCCCAGAATTGCATATAGAACCAAGAATGAGGTGCTCTGCCTTGACTGAGCACCTGGGATTTGCCCCAAAACCTTCCATCCAAGTACCAGGCACTCCCAAACCAAGTTACAGCTTTGAAATCTGGCCCAAGGTGACATGGCCATGGATCAGATAAAACCTCCCTTTAAATCTGAATTTAACAAAGTCAGCTTCATACGTATTTATGGTCAGCTGCTAAGCAGGGGTACTTCTGAAAGTAGCTTGATGTTTAGTTTAAATGCTTTGAAAAGGTTCTTTGCAGTTGGAATATTTCTTTTTGAGTGCTTAGCATGTTTTAAGAGTGATGGAATAAGTATGTCAGCAAAGAATACAAATAGTTCTGACACGCATTAATTCCTGCTTTAGCCTGAGTGTTAATCCCCTCTGCAGAGTCATCTGAGGGTTCTCTAAAGTTCTGTGTGCCTTGTCTCACACTGATTGAAACACAGGGATATCAGTCAGGTCCTGGTCGGGGAATTATTGCTTAGATTCCTTGTGAATTATTCTGTTTCATAGTTAACAGTTACATAACTGCACACAAAAAAGCCTCAAAGCCCAGATGAGACATTTAAGTGACTCCACATGAAATACTTTGTTGTGAAGCCTAATTTTTCAAGGATCTCCTCAGCAAGAACATGAACTTTGCTTGCAGTGAAGTGTGCAGTGCCTGACTTTGGCTGTGCTGCTCTGGCACAGCGCTCAGTGACTGAGTTCCTGTCGTGTATTTAAGGAATGGATCTTTATTCAACCCAGTATCCGCCGTGCCGTGCTAACGCCGCAGAGATCATCCCTGAGTAGGGTGGGGTCTGCAAGGAGAGGAAATACCTTTAGTTAAACCAACTGATACAGCTGGAAAAAAACTGTAAACTGCTGGGACAAAACATTCCACACCAGGCCCGGAGTGGGGCTGCTGATCACGAGCCCTTTGTGTTTATTTTCCATCTGCTAACACAGATCCTGTCTCATGTTTTCTCTTTTCTTGCCCCATCTTTATTTAAACCTCGGATATAGAAATCTTTAAATAGGACAAATTATGGCTGTCAGCTCGAATCTTGTTTGCTGTTTCAAACACCTGCATTTAAATCAGCAGCTCCATGAGAAGTTTTTTCGGTTTGCATTTTAAATGGGTTAATCAGTGCATGCAGTGCTTTGAACTAAAGTTGGATACTCTCAGAAAGGAAAAGCTTCTGGGTTTGAGACTTTAAAAATAGCCTGGGCAAGACAGTAATAAAACATACTGTGGAGAGCAAGCTCAGAATGGCATGGAAATAATTCAGATGATCTAATAGGTCTCACTGCTATCTTGTGAGAGGCTTAATCCTGCCTCAGCATGAGTTTAGTGTGTAACACTAACGGCACCCCCTTCATGTTGTCATGGACTGCCAGAGAAAGAGGTACTGTGTAAAATACCCCTTCAAAACAACTGAGAGTATGGGCTCGATAATGGACAGCAGTCACAGTGTGGAACCTGCTGTCTCTGGGACATCTTTTCCATCTTTAAATGCAATGTTCAGAGCAGCAGGCTGGGTATTCTGTAATAGAATCAGAAGGAGGAATTCTTGCAAATGTAACAAAATCCATTCACAATGTGTTCTGCGTGTCTGAGGTGATTAAGCTGTGCCAGCCTTGGATTTGTTTAGATCAGTAATAATGATGTTCTTAGGTTGTCCTGCTATATGAAATAAATAATATTTCCTGTGTGGGATTAAAAGGTGAACCTTACAGTGATTCGGTACACCCAGTATTACCTTTTAATGCTTTGAGTAGGCATTTTACCATTTTCTCCCCTTCTTTTAAGGTATATTTTTATCCCTGCTCAAATCCTCTTCCTTTGCTGAGCAGCTGCCATTTCAATATGTTATTTTTATCCAGCCCAGTGAGTGTGCTGCGTGCTGCACAGCCAATGTCAGCCTGCAGAAGCCTTTCCCTGGAGACTTAATTGCATCTTCTTTGCAATGTACTCGGCCTCCCTGAGCTGAGCCTGGGATCCAGAGCCTGATTTTTTAAATCTGGGTCTTCCAGATGGCAGTTTGAGCATTACTGTCATAGTAGTAGATTGACTAAATATTTCCTTGTTAAGTGGCACTGAAATGTCTTTAAATGCTTTATGACTGGTATGCTACTGAACTACCCAGTATTTCAGTTCAGAACATCAGGTTATTGCCTGGAAATGATGCAAGGTGGGATGGATGAAAGCAGCTTGTAGGACATCTGCTTCCAGCCCTGCAAAGCACTCCTGTAAAACCTGGGTGTGAACAGCTCAGTGTCTGCAGGAATCCTGGGAGTGTGACACAGCCTGGAAAACTAAACACACTTCTGCACAAAAGGGAAGGGTTTAGGAGTGGAGTAAGGTCAGACACTGGCAGGGTTGAACAGCAGCCCCAGATTTTAATTTTGAAAAGCCAGAATGCTGAAAAGTTGCACCATTCAGGATTTCTCTGAGCAAGCAGAGAGACCAAGCTGTATTTTTAATCATCACCCCCTTAATATTAACCTGAAAAACCATGGCAAAATTGAAGAAAATATGTAAACCTTATAAAATGGTCTTTGATGAAAGAGGTCCAAATAGTTTTGAGAGCTTTTTTGAATATTGGAAAAGAAACTGAACTGGTTGTTTCTTTTTGAGCCATATGGATTATGCAGCATTTTCGTATTAATGGAGTAGAATGAGACATTTGGGTTTCTGTATGATCCAGAATATTAATGAGAACCTGCTGAGAATCAGTCCCAATTCTCTTCAGCAAAGTTTAGGGTCCCTTACACATGCACAGGACAGAACCTGACCTCTTTTAAAATGTAAAATAATACATTTTCAGGTTTTCCACAGCTGCTGTGGTGGTTGTACCTCAGACTTTGGTGTTGATCTCCTTGGCCAGAACCTAAGGGTTAATGATTTGCAATTTTTTAATGTATCCAGCTTCAAATAAAAATTAACAAACCCATCCTTTCAGGCTGCAGACAGTTCAGGTTTGCCTTCATTTTCTTTGGAAACTGTTGATGAGTTACTGTGTGAATGTTTCATTCCCAGGATCTTCCTGAATTTTACCTCCTATGCCAGGAAAGGCTAATGGGATTTGCAGACCTGAGTGCCTATTAATTAAGAGGAAAATCAATTGTTTTACTGTGTCAAAATATTGCAGAACTGGGTCTAATAGCACTGAACTACAGCCCATGCTGAGGGAGCTGGGATGGGGAAAATTCTGTGGGCTTTTATTTGACATCAGCTGTTCCCATTCCTGGTGGGTTAAAGTAGAAGTATTACAACTTTTGCTATTTAATATTCTAAAATAATAACAAGCAGGGGCCCACTTTCTTTCCAAATGTGGCTAATATTCAACATTTGGGGGCAATACTCAATATTTTAATTTTTTAATTGAGGTGTATGTTGAGTTATCCCTGCCTTTCCAATATTTGGGATTTAGCACAGTTTTTGTTTAGAAACAGCCAACAATCTTGTAAGAGTATGAAATCACCTGGGCAGCAGGAAGGGACTAAAATCTTCTATTAATCAACACTGAGATCAGATTCACAGATTGGATTTTAAACCTGCCACAGAAGTAATGGATGCAAACCATACATAATGTATGATTTTACACTCATTAGTTCTTACCTCATAAATTTCCAGTCATTTAAATGGACTTCTGGATTTGTGGCTTCAGCAGAATTGTTTGGAAGAGATGCTGGATTTGGTGAGGATTGGAAAGGTAAAAGTGGGTTGGAAAGAAACAAATCATGTCTGAAACTTGCGAAAAAGAAAGAAGGCAAAAAGGGGAATTAGCCTTAGGTAGTACTCAAGGAGGAAAGATCTCCAGTGAATTTGAAAACAGATTTTTGAGAGGAGGAGCTGGGCCTGGTCAGTCTGGAGAAGGGAAGGCTGAGAGGGGATCCCATTAATCCCTAAAAATATCTCCAGGGGTGTCAGGGGATGGGGCCAGACAAGAATTACTGAGCAGTTTAACCTGTCTGTTACAGAAATGCTGGTTTTGGCATAGCACATATCAAACAGTCATCAAACAACTCTGGTTTTACTTCAGCCCTGCAGGATTTTGAGGTGGGGAACCTTGATTTGTGCTCCGTCCAAAACGGAGCCATTTAGCCCTGAGCCACGGGGTATTGATGTAACCACCCTCTGAGGCCAGGAAATTCCTTTTTCTGCCACCTCTGAGCAGTACAAAAATCCCAGGGTTTTCTGATCTTAATCCAATTTGGGAATCAGTGTCAGGATTCCTGTGAAATTCACTGGAGCAGACCTGTGTTTTTCTGTCCAATCATTTCTCCCAGGCCCCTTGCCATGCTGTCCCATCTCCAGAGCCTGCGTGGAAAATTAAATGCCTCTCATACTTCTCAGACAAGATATTTCCTCGGAATGTATGTGCTGGAAATGATGTGGCAGTCAGGACTCTTTTTAAACACAGCAAAACATTGAAATGGTGCTGAATATTTTCATGTCTAACTCGGTGATTTGATCTTCAGAAGCGGTACAGCCAACAAAATCGTTCTGAATGCCGTGACAGCAGCCTTGCTAATCTGATTAAAACCTTTCTAAGGTTTTCTTGCTTTCTTTTTTTTATATTTGTAGCTTCGTGAAATTAATTCCATCCCTTTTTTTTTTGAGAAGCGAGTTTAATCTTCTGTTTTGTTTAATGTCACTGTCCACCAAGCGGGTTTTGTTTTGGGTTTTTTTGGTTTTTTTTTTTTATCTTTTCTGAATTCTTGCTTTGATAATCTCTGACCATTCTGGATCATCTTCAAAGCTGCCTTTAATTTGGAGCTGTATTTCATGAGTGGTGTCTGTTCCTTGTTTTAGAAGACGCTGAACTCTCCTGCCTCCCTTCCCAAACTGCTCAAACTACCTGTCTTTTTGCTTTTTGCTCACTTTGTTCACTTTTTGCCTTGATGTTGAATCGTTTGAGTCTTTTGTTAACCACATTTTGCATGATCTCTGCCGTCGTGTTTGTGAGCCTTGAAATGGCATGAAAGGAGCAGAAAGAAAAGCCTGAAGTGTTTTTCTTAAACCTGGAGAGAAAGAAGAAATGGGTGTAATGAGAGAGGGGATGAGTTTTGAGAAAAAATAAGGACGTGAAGGCTGAGATGTGAGCATAAAAGGGAAAAAATTGGTCCTAAGAAAGTCATAACTTCTTTAGTCGTGGGCAGTCATTGCTTATGCCCAAGAGTGACTAAAATCTGAATTTTGCATCAATTATTTAAGACATTTCAAGAAAGAATCCTGATGCATATAGAATTTGTGTATTGATTATCCACTGATTTTAATCCAGCATTGGCTAGAATGATAACATCTCTTGCTGAGGCGAATTTGAAAACATGTTTTAGAGTAGGTTTATCCATCCTTGGCTTGATGCTGTGTGTGTTGGAATGCAGACTGGTCAGCTGTGAGGACAGGTTTTTTCCACTCCAGTGTTGATGGTTGGGTTGTCAGGTGAGTGGAGCAGTGACGTGCTGCCTCCAGAGAGGCACATGTCAAATGAGGTGCAGGGAGTGGTATTTCAGCTTTACTCAGAAATCCCATTAGCAGGAATCCCAGCTCAGCACTCAGATTGGGTGTGAGAAAAGGATAAATGTTGTACATGGAATGTGGGGATACTTATATAAATATGTACTTATATAAATACTGCCGGTGCCTGGTTCTGTGCAGCACTTCTGAATCCAGGCAGGGGAACTGGTGATTCTTTTAAAATAATGTTTTCATTTTCTCTTCTCATTTGGATTAGGTGTGGGGAAGTGTGTGGTACAGTTTTATCACATTCTGGGAAAATGAGTGACTTACTTGTGCTCTTCACTGGAAGAATGGAAAACGGGGAAATGTTCCACTGCAGTGGAACTTCTTCACAGTGTGCTTCTTCACAGAACCATGGGAGGGTTGGGTTGGGAGGAACCTCAAAGCCCATCCAGTGCCACCCCTGCCGTGGTGACTCCTTCCACTGTCCCAGGCTGCTCCAAGCCCCAAAGTCCAACCTGGCCTTGGGCACTTCAGGGATCCAGGGGCAGCCACAGCTGCTCTGGGCACCCTGTGCCAGGGCCTCGCCACCCTCACAGAGAGGAATTCCTTCCCAATATCCCATCTGACCCCGCCCTCTGGCAGTGGGAAGCCATTCCCCCTTGTCCTGGCACTCCATCTCTTGGAAATTGTCCCTCTCCATGTTTCTTGTTGGCTCCTTCGGGCACAGTTGGGTCACTCCAAATCCTTCTCTTCTCCAGGCTGAACAATCCCACTTTTCTCAGCCTTTCCTCGTGGGTTGCTGTTGACTTGCTTGTGTTCCAGTTCCCTTCTTGTTTGGGAGTGAGTTAAGAGGGTGGTTAAAAAAGGAACCAAGGCCTCGTGTTGCATTCCAGGCTGTCTTGTGATCATTCCTTCCACCGACAAAAATAAGTTGCTTTGAACCTATTATTGTACTTAAGGAACTGCAGGTTTAGATCTTGCTCTGTAAGTCCAGCTCTGGCAAGTCACAGGCAGGTGATCCAGGAAAAAGCCTGGAAAGAATTCCTGGTGCAGGGATTGGTGATGGTGTGGACAGATACCGAAGCTCTTGGGGTGAAATGCTGCAGATACAGAGTCCAGGAGCACAGTGATACAAACCATGACAGCAAAGATTTGGGAAGGTTTTACAACTTTTCATAAGTTGTTCAATAAATTCTCTACTAGGTTCAATAAATTGTTCTTGTCACTTACAAAATAAATTTTACCTAGCAATTTTTAGCGTGTGACATCCCATTCCTCCCTTTCCTCCTGTCAGAAAGTGTGTCATTAATGAAGTTACCACGTTTGAAGTAGTTTGTGGCTGAGCAGCTGATTCCTGTAATGCTTTTCCTTCTCCCAGCTGCAAACTCTGCCTTTCATTTCTTACTTTCCGAGTGAATTTTGAAGTGTTCAAAAGATAAATGCTGCCAATTATTCCATATCATAAACTGCAAGATGTATTGAGGCAAAAGATGGGATGTTTTTATAACTCCGTGTCTATTCTCCAGCAGTCATACATGAATATAAAATAAAGCTCAATGCCATGAGCGGCAGGGTGCCTGCTTTCCTGAAATACAGTATAATTCCAGCTAACATCCAGTCTCCAGCTGATGGTTGCGCTCCATGATTTGCTCCTTTGCTTTTTTGGTTCCTTATCTCACACCCTGGGGGGGATCCTGGAGGAGAGTTGTAATCAAATACATACAATATTTAAAGCTCCCACTTAAATTGATTTGCCGTATCCCACTGGAATATAATTGGAATTAAGGAACAAATATTGATCCCTGCTAGACAAAACTATAGCTCTGTCAAGGATTTGTAGCAGGTTGGTTTAGGAGAAGATTTCTCGGTGTTCTGCTGTTTGATAGCAAAGAAACTTCAAAGTTACCTTTGAAGCTTCTGTATTTTTGAGATGAAGGAGACTGAATTGGGTTTGTCACATTTCAGGAGTAGTTAAGTGGTTGTGGAAATGCAGGAAAATCCTGTCTGGAGGTTCCTTCAGTCCAGAGTTCCCGTTGGTCTGACAGAGCATCAGCAGTGACACTGCTGCTGGGTTTTAAAGCCCTCACACAAACTGAACTCAGGGTTTCCAGAGTTAACCTTTCTTATCTCATTTCCCCTTCACACTTAGGCTTCAACTGTGGAGTGCCCATCCCTGGAGGTGTCCAAGGAAGGCCTGGACGTGGCACTCAGTGACAAAATTGGGATCAGTCTCAGCTTGGACTCAATGGCCTTGGAGGGCTTTTCCAACCTAAGTGATTTCTGGAATCATGTCCAGGGCTTTCGGGCTCAGTTGCCCAATCCAGGAGTTACCTGGAGCTCCTGACAGAGGTGGAGTTGGAAGCAGGATGTTCCTTCATGTCCCTGCCTGCCACTGCAGCCTGGGAATCAGGGAATCCCAGAATAGCTGGGCTTGGAAAGGACCTCTGGGGATCACCCAGTCCAACCAGTGCCCAGGCAGGGTCACCTGGCCACATCCAGGTGGGTTTGGAAAGTCTCCAGAGAGGAAGAAGAGTGTGGGGGGCTTCTTCCCTAGGATAATTCTTCCACAGGCCCCATCTCTGCAGTGAGGCAGATTTGCTTTAGGCAGATTAAAGCCCTAAAAACCTGCAGCTCGTTCCACAAGCCTTGGAAACAGTCCCTTTGCCTTTCAGTGTTCTCAGCCTCTCCTCCAGCCCTGGTTATTTGATGTCTAAAGTTGTCAACACTCCCTGTTTGCCGTTATTATGCTGAGAATCTGCTTTCTGCCACTCACTCAGGTTCTACCTTTCTACCATGTGAACCCAATTAATCCAAGATAATCACAGTGTTACTTACCTAAGGATTTTGCAGGATGATTGTCCGCAGGGTTTTTAGAGGAAAGAAACCTGTTTACTTTTTGTCTGTCAGTTGTTTTGTGACGGTGACCTGGAATTGAAAATTAAAGATTCTAGTCAGACCTGTACTTGAGTCCTATGGAATAACAGAAACTTCATTTTGTTCCTGTTCTTGACAGAAGGAATGGTAAATACTTGTCTTCAGGCATCTGGCTTTACTTGAAATAAAGCATAATATTTGCATCTACAACAATACTCCTGTTTTTCAGCATTTGTTTGGACATTTTGGACATAAGGTAGAGCTGTATTTCCTAACTTTTTTTTTTTTTTTTTTTTTTTTTAATCTCTTTTTACATTGTGTTTCTTTAAAAGTAAATTTAGAGGAAAAATACAAGTTTTGGCAACTCTGCTGCTTAATTTTGCAGAATCAGTAATTCCAAAGGTGTTAATCCTTGGTTTTACTGTGCAGTGAAATTTAGGCTTCTTTGCAGTTTCATGCTGACTTTGACATTGCTGAAAGTGTGTCAAATACACATTCTTCAGATGTACATATAGAGCTGCTTAATTTTTCTGAGACTGTTTTAAGATTAATAAAATATCACTGCAATACTTTTCACTCTTTGAAGTTTGGTAGCATTTGAAATCCACAAAATAGAGAATCTCTCATATTCCCTTTTAGTGGCTCGGTTTGGAAAACAATTTTTAGGACAGGGATCTCATTTCCCAGTGTCAGGGATGGCTGTAAAATGCAAAGTTCTGATGTGGAATGCACCGCTGTCAGTGCAGATTTGTTACCATTTTGTTCAGTTTGTTCTGTCTTGACAGAATTTCTCATGGATCAGGTGTCCTGGGCTGGTGCCACTCTGCCATGTATGGGCTGTTGTTCCACAGTCAGCATGGAATAATTCCACATCATGTGCTTGGAATAATTTGCCTGGAATGAGATTAAGTGCCTGAACTGGGCAACGTCTCTGCACACATGCAAATGTCTCCTGGTACCACTCGTGGAACTGGTGACTGATCCTTTTGTGTTTTAGAACTGAAATCAAGGAGTGCATAAATAGAGCACCTGTTTTGCCTGCCTTAGAACCACAGAGTCACAGAGTGGTTTGGGTTGGAAGAGACTTTAAAGATAATTTAGTTTCATCCTCCTGCCATGGCAGAGACACCTTCCACTGTCCCAGGGTGCTCCAAGCCCTGTCCAGCCTAGCCTTGGACACTTCCAGGGATCCAGGAGCAGCCACAGCTTCTCTGTGCCAGGGCCTCCCCACCCTCACAGGGAAAAATTTCTTCCCAAAATCTAATCTAAACCTTCTCTCTGGCAGTTTGAAGCCGTTCCCCCTTGTCCCATCACTCCAGTTGAGGACACACACAGCTTTTCATGACATTGTCTGCTCTCATGCTGAAAATGTCATCTAAGAATTAAATTGTAAGGCTCTATTAAATGGAAAGGGATACTTATGTGTGTGATACATGCAGGTAGATAAGATTTTCTGTGTTCTAATTTCAAGTATATATAGCTCTCTGCAAAATCCCTGCTTGGATCTCTAAATTTAATACAGATAATTTAACCCAATATGCAATAAGTAGAGATGTTCTTTAGAATTTTCACTTTTCTTCCCTTGGTTTGGTTAAGGAGATGTTTCATTTGTTCCCTGGTGAAACAGGGTTTGAGGTGACCTTACAGAACCTCTTGTGAAATGTCCTCTTACCTGTGGCAGAAGCATGTGATCCATGGCTGACATGTGAAACGCGTTGTGAAATACAAAATGATGATAAAATCTCACTCTGGAGTTAGAACCAGCCCTGCCTGCCCTCAGGGATTAATGGGGGGGGAAAGCAGTAAAATATTAGAGTTCATGTTTTTAATGGCCTTGTGCACAGCGTTGTCAGTCTCGATACAATTGCAAAGTACAGTTGAGTGTAAAAAAATGTAGGAATAAAGCTCTGCTGGTGTAATGGCTAAAGCAGATTGTGCTTTAGTTATTTTTCTGTCGTTTAAAAGTAAAATTCAGGCAAGTTGAAATGTTTTCTCTGGTTGATTCAAGGATATCCAGCTCAGTTTTAGAAATAATCCTGTGGAACTTTGGTACTTCTGTTTCTGTACAAGTTTAAGTCCTAAGGGAAACAAAAGACAGCCTGGCCCTAAATCACCTTCCCAGTTTCAGTGAAGGCCTGAAGCTCTCTGATATTGGTCATGTTTACTTTCCAAATAAACAACTGCTCACCAATGTTAGTAATAGCAGAGAAAACTTTATTATAACCTTTCAAAAAATAAAAGAAAATCTGACCTCT
The DNA here is from genome assembly GCF_015227805.2 of Hirundo rustica. Taxonomy (NCBI): domain Eukaryota; kingdom Metazoa; phylum Chordata; class Aves; order Passeriformes; family Hirundinidae; genus Hirundo; species Hirundo rustica. The sequence goes on from NC_053463.1 coordinate 2,627,037, forward strand.
GACACTTTTCTCCATTTATATAATATTTAACAAACAGCTGCTGATGGTATAAATTCTAAATGCACCTGGAATCAGCAAATGCCAGGTGCTCAACCTGGGCACAGTTTGTGCAGAATAAACGTGGAGCAGATTTGGGGTTTGAGTGATTTAGGATCCCTGCAGCATTTTTCAGGGTTTTTCAGCAGAATGTGTTTGTGGGGTTATACCCTGACAGGATTTGTGGTGCCTCCGATAAAGGGAAGAGAGTTCAGCTCGTTTGATTGGAGGTGAAGACACAAAATATGTGAATTTTGAAATGGAAAGGGGGTAGGAGCCCATTAAATGTCTCAAATGAGGAGAAGACAAAAAATTTGAGTGGGTTTCTTATTCCTGATGCTCTTTAAAATGAACGAAAAAAAAAAAAAAGCAGCAGATTTTTGCAAAATATCATTAACTTTCTCTATGGCTTTATTTCAAACACGGAAATAAAAGGAGGGCTGAGAGGACAAAATAATTGAAGCAGCTGCTAATAGCATTTTAAATTTCAGGCTGATTTTATTGGAAGAACATCTCTGCATTGGTTATTAATGAGCAGTTGAACCAGTTGCATGAACACTTTGCATTTTTTAGGTTTTGTAGCAAAATTCTTGCTCAGATATCCGACGAGATGAATAAATCTCAGGCCCTTCTTGCAATTATCTGAACCACTGAAGAAATGGGGAAGGGAAAAAGAGCTTTGAGGAATCCAAACCAAGGCTGCAGTTGTCTCATTTCTCAGCAAAGGACGGACAAGTGTCGTGATCTACAAATTCAACCTTTCCCTGTGGTTGGTGGCAGTTTAAGGCTTCATTTGTGCAGCAGCTTAGCTGGGTGCTCCTGTAGCAAAGCCTCCTGTTAATCTGAAATTCTGCAAACCAAAGGGGGGACTCAGCTGCCTCCCCGGCCTGCCAAGAGAGCATTCCTTGCCTCAATGCTGTTTGTATTTCACAGAGTTTCACATTGTGTGAAATTAATGGCGTGTGATGAACTCTGCATTCAGGGAGCAGAGAAAGTTTGTATCTGTGCTGTGCTGGGCGAGTTTATAAACTGTGGCTCCTGAGAAATGTTTTGAAATGTCAGATGTCGGTATTTTGCGGCTTAGATGTGAAGCAAACGTTGAAAACAAGAGGCAAATTAAGAAGAGGAAGAGGGAAAAAAATCATAGTATTGGGTTCTCCAAACCTAGTATTTGGCTCTGGAAATAATTCCTAGCTGGTGGCTGATCCTTTTTGGGATGTTTTTCGTGCTGGTAAAGGAGAAAAGTCCTCTTGTGTGGAGTGCCTCAGGTGGGGAAGCTGTGAGGAGTCCCTGGCCTGAGCTGTGGTCTCACATCCACCGTGGAATCGTGTCTGTGTGTTGTTGCCAGCAGTGAGTGTACAGAGAGGAGGAGGCTGTGTGGTTTTGTCAGTAGTTCAGAAACCACAAGCAGGATTTTTATGGCTTTATAGGCAGAGCTGGCTTTGAGAGTGCTTGATGTGCTCCAAAACGTGCAAAGGCTGCTGGGCTCAGGCAGGGACACAGCAAGATTGCTGATGCTTTGTCATTTCCTTCCATTTCTCCTCTGAGGACTGTATCAGCCTCCTGCATTTCCAAATCCCAAATTACCGTGGAAAAACTGTAATTGTAAAGGCCCTCAGCCCTTGAGGTTCTCCCATAAAACCTTTGCTTCAAGAATATGCTCCAGTCTGAAGACCGGGGTTTTGTTATTTTGTGTTCTTGGTGTTAATTGTGAGTCTCTAGCAGAGGAGCGAAACGATCCTGTGGATGTTAAATAATCGTGAAGTAAATTGGATTGATACAGTTTTTATTTGGAAAGAGGAAATGACTCCTGTATTGTTGTGGTTTACAAATATTTAAATGCTTCAACTAATTGCCGGCCTCAGTTTTGAATGGGGAAGCAAAATCAAACACATGATGTGCTCAGAGTTTCTCACAGCACTTGCCAGGAAGAATCCAAGTTTTGAAAACAGTTGGCCTGCTTTCAGAAAGAGATTTTAATGAGATTAAAAGAGAAAGAATGTGCAAGTTTGATTAGAAAGTTTGGCCGTGCTCTGACAATGGGTTCTTGCAAGCCAGCCCAGAAAATGCTGTTGTTTTTAGGGGTAGAACTGATTTGTTCTGAAACATGAAAAGTAGGAATGAGTGGGTAACTCGAATTATTCCAGCACAGTGTCCTGGGTGAGTGTGAGAGAGTCCATCCTGTTGGACACACTGCTGAGTCTAGAAGGCAACTTCAGTGGCCCAATTTCTCCTTGACTTTTCAGTTTTTCAGCTGGTTATTTCCCAGTCAGAATTGACCCAAGGATTTCGTGGGTTGTGCAGAGCAACCTGATTTCAAACCAGAAAGTGTCACACCAATCTTTCGCTTTCCTTGTGTCAGGGCTTCTCCAGCTCGGGTGGAGAGGAGTGCTGGAATATTCTGGAGCTTGGCAAGGCAGAGAGAGCCTGGTGCATGAGGAAAGATCCATTTGCTTATAGGCACACCCCCGGAAACAGCTCAAATAAATAAATAAATGTGCAAATTCGGGGCTAAAATTGCTTCCAAAAGTCTCTTTGATTATCCATATCCACTTGGTCAGCCTCCTGTCACCGTGGTTTATCAGTAAGTAACAGAGCTGGGCTGAGGAGGCCATGGGGGGCGGGGAGGGGCAGCTTGTGAACACTTATTTTAAATGACCTGGATCTGCAAAGCCTTGAGAATCACTGAGTCAGTATAAAGGCAATAAAACGAGGTCTTTTGGTCCTTATAACAATGATTGAAAGGCTGTTTTCTTTCTCATTTAACATGCAGCAAGGACATATGGGAGAAGGCGAGGTAACAATATTCCTCTTTAATTTTCTAATGTTGACAATGTCTCATGGGAGAAATAACATTAAGTTTTTACTAGAGGGCAAAGTCCAAACTTTAAGCTTATAAGGGAGCAGTTTCACACACGTTTACATCGTCTGCATGCCATAAATCAGCATTTTAACTGGATTAGGGAGTACCTGAGGCTGAAATGAGCACAGTGGACATCACCTGGATGGTTTGTGACCGTGGGGGGCTGTGTTGCTGTGTTTGTGTGTGTGTGTTACGAATGCCAATGCTGGAGGAGTTTATTTTGGGAATTTTGGGTGCTGATGGAGCATAACTGCAGTGAGTGGCTGAGCTGCTGGGTTCAGTGTGTGTGTGGAGTTCTGGAAAGAGGGGTTAGGTTTGGGAATTGCTCCCTCCCAACAATACCTGCAGGACTGAGGTCTTAAGAGATGAAACAAATCACAAGTGCACCAGTTCCTTAGGGAAAAACAAGGTTGAAGTCAATATTAACGATTTTTTTTATCATAGTAGGAATGAGGTTTGCCCAGCTACAGATAGAGGTCTGATTATACTTGAGTGGTTTTTTTATTAAAGGTGTGTAGAAGATTCTTGAAATTTCAAGTAAGGCAACCTGACGGAGCCTTCCAATTTTTATTCATATAAATTCTATGGACTGTGGATTTTATTACCTTTTTTTTTTCTCCTTTCAGCTTCTTAGCTGTTTGATTTTTTTCATGGAAAACGTCTGTATCTTGGTCAGATTTTCTGTTTTCAAGATATTTTCTTTTTTTAAATCAATTTCTTTCAAGAGGAGGAAGCAAAACCAGGATAAATTAATCTCACCAGGACATTTCTGTGGTAGATTGGGATGAATCCTGAAAAATCAGACAGTGTATCACATCATAGACAAAAGGAAATGTATACTAAAACATCTAGCATGCCTCATCACTTACTTTCCCTATATATATTTATTCCTAAAATGCTCCTTAAGTGAGTAGAAGTCTCAGCTTGTTGTGTAGCTGTTGCATATTGGAACTAAAGAGGGAATTCATGGCAGAGAACAGCTCCTGTGCTCTATTTATGATACTGTACAGTGGCATTTATAACAAAGAACCTTATTTAAAAGAAATATTATTAAGGAACTCTATGATCAGGGATTATCATAGAAAGATGCTGGACTGTGAGGGGAACATTCCTCATTTTACAACATTTTCTCTTAGAGTGAGGCCATTTACAAAACTCTGTTGTAACACTGAAGTAAAGTTGTAAGGGGGAACAACATTTTCAGTCTTTGCAGTAAATGACAGTGGGTTTTTCCTGGTTTCCTCTGGTTATTTTTGTTATTTACTACTGGGTGGTTTATGATGTGCTCTGATATCAGGTAATTTAAATGTGCAATATATTTAACTGGTAAAATTCTTGTTTTCCCATTTTCACCTTGAAATTGTATCTTCTTCCCTGGAAGAAGCTGTTCACTGGAAAATGGAATTATGTGCCTTGATATTGTGAAAACCCCAAAAACCAAATTGGCTCTTCCCATCCCTTTTTATACTTCTTAAAAGAAACCTCATTGGAAACACAAAATATGGGAAGCTGTCAGCTCGAGCACCCGTTAGAAATCCTGGTTTGTCGCTAGGAGGAACCTTTGCTCTGAAATGAGGCATTTGAGCCGCTGGATGATGCAGAAAACGAAAAGGGTGCAATGAAATCCAGAACATAACTGCTCATTCAGAGGGCAAATCACTCCCAGTTCTGCTGATGCAGCAACCGGTGCATTTTCCCCAATTATTCCAACAGTGTGTGCTTTGTTCTGTTAGTATGGTTTTTTTTCCCTGTTTTTCTTTTTTTTTCCATCCCCCTCTTCAGGTCAGTCTTCGCTGTTCCCAATGGAGGATGGGTTCCTGGACGATGGGCGTGGGGATCAGAGCCTGCACAGCGGCCTGGGGTCTCCTCACTGCTTCTCCCACCAGAACGGGGAGCGCGTGGAACGCTATTCCCGAAAAGTCTTCGTGGGGGGGCTGCCTCCGGACATCGATGAAGGTACAAAACCTCACCCAGGGCACCTGCTGGGCTGGGAAAACTTTTGTCTGCCAGCTCAGGGATGGGTGTTTTCCAAGCTTTGATGTGGAAATGGATCTTTCAAGTGAGTTTAGGCTGTGGCCGTTGTAAGAACAAAATCACGTTGCCATGCATTAAACTGACTTCAGCAGGATAAAAAGTACAGAAGTGCAAAATTAAACAAGGCAGCATCACCTGTGGAAACTCATAAATCCATTGCAGTCATTTTGCAGGCCCCAGAAGTCAGTAGCAGGAAAAGCTGCTCGTAGTTTTATAAGGTCTGTGTGGGGTATCAAGTCCTAGCTTGGTTTGTGGAGTTGAGGTTGTTTCCAGCAATGGTTTTTGTCCTGTGGTAGCTTCTGACCTGGCATGGTGAGAACCCAAACAGGAATGAATCTGTAAAGGGCATCCTGAGGCACCGGGGCTTTGTGGTGGCCCATCACACAAATCACACAAATACACACAAATACTGCAGCTGTTATTGAAATAAAATTAGTAAGTCAGATACAAGTGTTGTGAAGCTTCATTTCACCAGAGCTCTGTGTGTATGAGCCTGCTGGGATAGTGGTTAGAAGAAATGCAGCAATGAAGCTGAAAAGTTTTTTTCTTAATCACAGTACTGTTTTAATCCACACTTTTTTTTTGTGTCAGAGCTTGTAATGCTGTGACATGGCAACCTGAACTTCATGTCACCCATGAGAGTAGTTGCAGCTGGATTATTAGAACTGTATGGATGCAGTGGCGCAGTTCCTGAGAATTAGTGGGTTATGAGCTTTTATTTATAATTATCAGTAGAAAGAAAAGTTTGAGCTTTGGCCTGTCTCGTTTTATAAGGAGTGTTCTGCTTTGTCACAAAGATTCCCCATCAGCACTGCTGCGAGCTGCTGAACCTGGAGGGTCACAGAGTGTTTGTTTATAGGATGAAGCTACCTGAAATCTGTGTCTTTCAAATGTCTGGAGTTCAGTTCATTTTCAGTTCACGCCTTTTCCCTTCTCTCCTGTTCAGATGAGATCACTGCAAGTTTTCGGCGCTTTGGACCTTTGATTGTAGACTGGCCACACAAGGCAGAGAGCAAATCTTATTTTCCTCCTAAAGGTAAATACCTGCAAACCAATTAGATGACTATTTTAATTTTTTTTTTTGTTGTTGTTGTGATAAAACACAAGATTGGTCTGACAGTGACACGATGCTTAGGGGTAAAAAGAATTTAATACTTGGGATTGTTCTAAACTGGTGAAGTTTTGAATATGGTTTTGCAGTTATTATTCACTAAAAGAATGCTTCCTTAATTTCCTGCTTTTACTTTATTCCATTTTCCCTCTTCCCCCCCATTGTTGTACATGTATTAACAGCTTTTTAAAGGCTCCACAGGAGCTGGGAAGGATTTGTCCCTCAGATGAACAACCAGTGCACTTGTGGGTTGGAAATGTGTGCTGAGAGCACCTTAAATCTTCTCCCTTCCTGTGTGGCAGCATAATGTCAAACCTAATTCTGAGTTAAATTCTGATCCTGTAGACAAAGAGACAGCAGTGATGTTTGTGTTTTCCCTTGGCCAGGATATGCATTTTTGCTGTTCCAAGATGAAAGCTCTGTGCAGGCACTGATTGATGCATGCATTGAAGAAGATGGAAAGCTCTATCTCTGTGTTTCCAGCCCCACTATCAAAGACAAACCGGTAGGTGGAATTGTCAGGCCCTGCACAATTCCTGGGTGATAATCACAAATTGGGCTCTTCACCTGCAGTTTTTTCTGTCTTCAGAATGTTAATGTTAAAATTTCTTGAAGGTGTCAAATTAAGAAAAGAACAACTTACTACTTTTGAACTAGACAGAGGAAAGTTTTTTAGTCTAGTTACAGTGCCTATTTTTACTAGAAAAAGATGTATTTCCAGACAGGTATTTTATGGTGAATGTGTAGGATTCATATTATCCAAATGTTGTATGTAACAGTAAATCCTAAAAAAACATACCATGGCATTGAACTGTAAATTATTAACATACAAATGGTTGGGGGGCTGATGCAAGTCTGTCAATAGTTAGGGACAATTCTGCTCTAGTCCTGTGCTGCAAATTTTGGCCAGCTGTAACCAAATACAAATACGGAGCAGCACAGTAACTAAACAGGCAGCTCTGGAGCCTGCTGCACTGAGATAAAGCTGGGACAAGAGGAGCAGTGCAGATCTGTGTGACCAGGGGTGTTGTACAGCACAGCTCAGGCATGATTAAGTAAATGTGTCAGCAGAGGGTGAGGGTTTTTTTCCCCAGAAATTTGGGTGACAAGGAAGTGATGAAATTTAGCACCCTCCAAAGGTCTGTGTGAAGAGAGCTCGTTACCATTTCATTTGGAGAAATCATTGCTGAACGAGTAGAGTTTAGAAAGTACAGCTGTTTAAGAAGTTTACTTCTCTGTAGGACGCTGTTGTAATTTATATTACCGAGACACTTTGAATTGTGAACAGTTAAAAAAACACAGGCTTTTTGTCCGTAGGTTCAGATCCGGCCTTGGAACCTTAGTGATAGTGATTTTGTGATGGATGGTTCCCAGCCTCTTGACCCAAGAAAAACCATTTTTGTTGGTGGTGTTCCTCGGCCTTTACGAGCAGGTACACGCTGCGGCGCTGGGCGTTGGATGCGCAGCCTGGGCCGGGGAGCGCTGGGGGAAGCGAGCCCGGCAGCGAGGGAATATCGAGCGCGGTGCCGCAGTGGGGGATGCGAGGTGGCCTGAGGCTGTGCTTGGAGAGAAAGGAGCCAGCCTAGAGCGCTGTTTGGTTTTGCTTTGTGCTGCAGTGGAGCTGGCGATGATCATGGACCGGCTCTACGGAGGGGTTTGCTACGCCGGCATCGACACCGACCCCGAGCTCAAGTACCCCAAAGGAGCTGGGCGGGTGGCGTTCTCCAACCAACAGAGCTACATTGCTGCTATCAGCGCCCGCTTCGTCCAGCTGCAGCACGGAGAGATTGATAAACGGGTAAGGCCTGCGCCCCTCTGCTCCTCTGCAACGCCCTCTCTGCCTCACAGGGGTCCTTGGCAATGGTGCTCCGGGTTAATCCCGGTTTTAGTGCCTCTCGCGCGCGGCGCGGAGTAAAAGCGGAGCGGTGGGGAGCTGGTGGTGCTGGCACGTGGGAGGTGACTGTGAAAATGGCTTTCTCGAGTTGCTGAGTGTAGTGGGAAGTGTGGCAGCTGCCTTGGCCTTTTCTAAGAATACTGCGCTCCTCAGATGCTCCCACTGCGAGGATTTGTAGTGTTTGTGGGGTGCGGGGAGGGATCTGCCAAGGTATTGGGGCAGCTCTTCCTCCTGCTCTGCAGCCCTTGGGAGAACAGGCAGAACCACCCCAAAGTGTGCTGGGAGTCCCAGAGCATCCTGTAAACTTGTTACTGTGCCCTGCAGCGTCCCAGTCACACTGCACAGCCTGTGCTTGGATATTTCGTTCCTTTATTATTGTATTCCTTATTATTTTAAATTAGAGGAATATGCCAAATGGATCAGCACTTTGCTTTCTGCCCTCTTCATCTCTCTAAAATGTAATTGCCAGTTACAGTGCTCTTCAGACCACAGTTTTGGGAAACTCAGATGTTCACATCTCCTCTTGTAATGCATCCTTTGTCTCTGGATTTTTCCTACATGACTGTCACTGCTGATCTTAATTTTATAGTTAATACAGTGGAAAGCCTCCAAACTTGGCTGATTAGCCCATTATCATTTCACTTCTGCTTTGGCTATAAAGCAGAAGAATTGTAACAACAATCTGACTGTGGGCCTGTGAATTGGAATGTCTTTGTTCTAATCTTGGCTCTGAAATAAGTTCTGTACAGCTTTGAACAAATAATTTGGGCTGCCCTTGTGCAACTTGTGCTTGCATAAGCAGACACTTGGGTGAATAGGTCCATTGAAGCTGGTGGGACTACAAATTTAAGTAAGTACTTGTAAACCCCCCCAAAAAATTTTGCAATCTATTTCCCCTTCTTTCTCTCCTCCCACTCCTTATTTCCTCATTTTTTTGGTGTAGTTTTTGTGTGGGGAGATAATGTTCAGAGAGGATTCATTATAGGAGAGATGGGGTGCACGAGGGAGGTAAAAATACAGCAGCACTAGCTTTAATTGAGGTTCTGTTTATTAACAGTTTTCCAATACTGTTTTTCTGTAAAAAGAAAAATAAAATTAGTTTAAAAAAAAAAAAAAAGTAACAAGAAGGGATTTCCTGTAAAAATTAGGCAAGGAGGTGCTGCTAAAGGGTGTGCCATGAGATAATGCTCAGGAAGGGTTCCGTGGCTGAGGCTCCAACCCTGAGTGGGCCTGATGGAGCTGCTGTAACTGAGGCTTTCTCTGGAGCTGGGAAATCCAGAGATTAATTTATTTAAAATAAATAACTGCAGGGAGCAGTTACAGCCGTGTCACACTCAGAATAAATGTGACAAGGACACCTGAGCCGCAGTTTGGTCCTGAAGGTGGCTGAGCCGAGGGAACAATGCAGAATCACCACGTGAAGGAGGCCTGTGTGGTATCTTTGTTCTTTTAGCACTTGGAGAAGGCAGCAGTCCTCAAAAAACCCCCAACCTCCCACTGCACAGCAGATTAAGGGATGGGGAATGTGGTGTTAGGAATATTTGCCTGCCTCTGCTCTTCTACAAATTGACTGAGTTGGCAGGGCGGGGTTTTGGGAAATGCAACTCGAGCGCTGTAAGAGGAGAAAAGCAGGTCATTAAAAAGGCTGTTCTGCTGTGTCTGAGCAGTTTATGTGTCCTGTAAGCAAAAGTGACATCAAACTGCTGCAGTGCCATCTGGACTGTGATAAAATTGGGTGGGTTTAAAAACCCAGGAACTTGTGAATGTCCTTATTTGCCTGAGGTGTGTCCGAGGCCTGTGAGGTGCAGAGAGGAGCAGTCCCAGGCCAGATGCAGAGATAACAGCAGAGATACCAGTCACAGCCTGGGTGTTTGAAAATGTTGGTGAAAACAACACATTAAATGAGCTTCAGAGAAGGTTCACAAACCCTTCTAGAGCAGGAATTTGTACCTATATTTATTTCTGCTGTTCTGAATTCCTGCCCATCACCTGGCCCTTAATGCCAGCAGCGTAGGAGGGCATCAGTCCCCTGTTAAGCCTCTCATTTGATCCCCAAAAGATCAGGTGGATTTCCTTTTGCTGAGAGGACTAAGCCATGGAAAAAATACAGAAATGAAGTCTTTATTTAGAGAATAAATGAATTGTCTTAACGTTGGGAATCCAGACAGTGCAATTTTCAGGCCATGTGCATATTTAATCAGCAGTTACTGTGTTGTATAAACAGCTTCCATTCCTGCCTGAAAGGGACGGAGCTTAATTGGGCATCGAAAATAACTCCCATAATTATCCAAGGTTTTGGTGTCAGTCAACAGGTTGTTTGAGCCTTTCTGTAAATCAGTGACAGCAGGTGTGAGACCCATGGTCAGCACTGATCTCTGGGGGTTTTTCTTAAGGATCAAGGAAGGCATAGATGCGTCGAAGTATCACGAGGGGGAAAATCTTGAATGTAGCATTCCCTACTGCATAACTGCTGGCTGCCCTGCTAAAACACGGGTGTGGAATTACGAATTTGCCCCGGAGAGTGACCAACTGTCTTGTTTCGTGGCTGCAGGTGGAAGTTAAGCCATATGTCCTGGACGATCAGCTGTGTGACGAGTGTCAGGGCGCCCGCTGCGGCGGGAAGTTCGCCCCGTTCTTCTGCGCTAACGTGACGTGTCTGCAGTATTACTGTGAATATTGCTGGGCTGCTATCCATTCCCGTGCCGGCAGGGAATTCCACAAGCCCCTGGTGAAGGAGGGAGGGGATCGCCCAAGACATATTTCATTCCGCTGGAACTAAAGGATCGCTCATTTGCAGGCCTCCAATTAAGTGCACTCTTCTGTTCTCCCGACCGCCCTCCCCGCCCCGCCCCTCACTCACAGCATGTCCTTTTGTAGTAGTCTGTAATTTAACAATAGTCTAAACGAAAGAATGACCTATAAATGGGTATTTTATAGAATCTTGTCATTGAAAACTGTATTGGGAACTCCTTTTCGTATCGATAACATGTTGCGAGCGAGTTGCGTTCTCGTGTCTTTACTACCCAGAGAACACTTAATTTCCTGCAACGTTTTCTTAGAGGAGAGAAAAATATTAAGAGAAGAGAATTGAAACAATAGAGTATTTTGGTTTTTTAATTAAATTATTGTTAATAAAGAACATAATAATACTTTTATTAAATAACCGTGTAACAATAACACTATCAGTCTGTTCTGACACTTTTCCCCCAGGGAAGCCTGTTTTTGCCTCTCTTTTTATTGTTTGGTTTGTTTTTTTTTGTTTGGACTTTGGATTTTTCCAGCAACAGATGAAGTTAGCATTTACCTACCAACAGGAAAGAGCATGTTTAAAGCAACAGAAATGCATGAGCAAAGTTGAAGCAGCACTATATTAATGATCTTTTTTGTTTGGTTGTTTTGTTTTTTTTTTTTTTAAAACTTTTTTAAGGGTTTTGAGGCTGAAATTTTAGCTCGGTGTGTATCTGACCGTGCCTCTGGCTACCACCCACATCCAAATTACTAACGAGATAGCAGAGCTTAGTATATTTTCATCAAAATGATTACATTTTAAGAATTCCTGAATGTAAAAGTTGAGTAAAGTTACTACTGAGGGGGGAGTGCACTTTTTTTTTCTTTGTGAGAACTCAATTGTCTGGTTACAGCCCTAGATATCCTACCAAAGCTAGAGTAATGACAACTAGTGAACTGGCATTTCCTCTCCTGAAGGATAAATATATAGATTTTATTTTTGATGGCTATATATAACTCTATATCCTAATATACTAACATTCATCAGGGGCCAGCCTTTGCTCTCCATTTTGACGTGAAAAAGTAGAAAAACCTAAAGATACCTCAAGGATATCACTGATTTTTACTGGAGTTTTGATATCCCATTGTGGCACACAAACTCAAATTGGCTGCTTATTGGTTTCCCATCTTGGCTGTAAAGTCAGTTTTCAGTCCCCTCAAATTTAGCAGTAACAGAAGGCACGAATGAAATCCAGGAGTTTCCAAATCCTGCTTTGCACCGTTGGCCCAATTTTGTGCACGGAATGGTGCAAGTGTGCCGATGCCTTTCTTACTCTTCCTGTAGAAAGAATCCCAGCTCAGATCCCAGCTCTTCAGAACTAATTGTGGGGAGATAAAGACGAGCAGGTGGAAGTGCCAACACCGCTAATTAACGCCGGCTTTATTGGAACTCAGTCCTGCCTTGAGAAGCATCAGCCCAGGACACGTGAACCGAACGCTGACGAGTGGGTGCAGAGGGTTTAGTTTGAAACAGATGAAATGAAGGAGTAGTTCTGAAAATTAATTTTTAGTACTTTTGAACTAAATGCCCTGGCCAACTTCTCCACCAAGGATGTAGCAGTGTGCAAACAAAGTGATTCTGTGGCAATCTCTGCCCGGCCCCAGGGGCCTGGAACCACCCGAGAGTCTCCCAAACCAAAGATTTGCCCTGGCACTGCTTGGAAAACATCTGCTCCCTTCAAAGCCCCCCTCATCCCTTTCCCCCAGCCCCCATTATCTTTATGAGAAGCAGTTTTTCTGTTCAATACAGGCTTTAATGAACTGATACCTTACCAAGTTCCAAAGGTCAAAATGGAGACATTTGCTGTCTATTAGTCAAGTATAGCAAGGGAGCTGCTTTTACTGAAATCCCTGAAAATATTGACAACAGTAATGCAAATGCAGAGTGCTCTTGTGTAGATTGTCAGGGACTTTTTTTTCTCTGAAGTACCTAATTCTAGTTGGAATGTTCCTTTCATTTTTTTTTAATGCTTGTAGGTGGCTTGGGGTGTGCTATTGTGCCGATCCTACCCAGCAAACAGGTGAGGTGGGTTTCCATTACAAGAAAATAACACTGTTTGAGAACTAGCTTTGAATAATAATTTTTTCCCTTTGTACATGACCTGCTGAATTTCGGTACAGTGTTTTTGTAGCTAACTTATTTTGTCATGCACATAATGTATATTTGTTATGCACTACTTTTGTATATCTTGTTTTTCCAACAGTGAGCATTTTTAGGCACACTTTTCACTGACGGGATATCTCTTTATGCAATACCTCAATTTTTCATATTGCAAAGAGTAGCTTTTTGTACTTTTATTACTGAGAGATCTTCATATACTTCATTTTTTAATATAAATAATTTTAATAAATTTTATTTTCTTATATTCTGCTTTTTATACATTTCAGTGCTCTGCATACATTTTGAATTATGGATGTTGTGCACTGGCAATGCTATTTTAGAATCTGCAGAGAAAAGAAAGCATGTTGCTTAAACATCTTAGCCCAGCACCAGGTATTTGGTGTACATATAATTTAAGAAATAGTATATGTAAAGTTGAGAATTAATGAAGAAAAAGCATGAAAGTGACAAATGACACTTGTCTTTAGACCCTTGAAATTTAAATGCATAAATATAGTGTAGAAATTTAAAAGTCAAGAACCATCAAAATTGTCTACCGCTTCTTACTGAGTTTTTAAAAATTATACACAAATGCGGACGTTTTTGGTGAATGTTTAGCCATTTTTATTATTAATAAAGAATCGATGTTAGGTGTTTGATGCAGAACCGTGTCTGCTCTTTTAAATTATATTTAAAGAATAAAAGAGAGCCTGCTAGGTGGGCAGGCATGTAATGTTAGTATGCATGACTAATGTAAGAAATCGTTATTCTACTAATATTCACTTGTGATTGTGTGACAAGCGTGTTTACAGATCCTTTGGTTACACTTCGATTTACAGGGCATAAACAATTCTCTCCATTACTCTGTGCTTCGCGAGTGCTGGCCGAGCCTCCTGATTGCACTGTGGGGTTACCGTGTAGCCCCAGGCTCATTAACGTGCAATTAGCTACCGGTGGGGGGGTGTCATTAATGAGCAGCGGCGTTCCCGGGGTGGGGGGAGCGACAGAGTAATTCCATGGTTATTTTTGCAATGTAAAATAAAGTGTTTCTGATTATTTTATATGTAAAGGAACCCCACTGCCCCGTGCTTTTTTGGTATAGTCTCTACTTCTCCATACACAGACCTCTGCAGAATGCAAATTTCAACCTTGCAGTGACTGAATTTAGCCTTTTATAAGGATGCTGTTGGAAAGACTTGATAATTCACCCCTTGTGTTTTTGAAGAGTTCAAACCTTCTGTTCAAAGGTGATTTAAAACTTGAATGTGATGAATTGTGGCAAGTTAACTTCAAGTTATGTGCAATACCTATTTCAGACTTCTGGAAGATCTTTGCAGTGTAATTCTTTGTTTTTAATTGCAGACATTTAAAAATGTCATTTTCTACTGTTCTAGTAAATCCTCTTTCTTGCTGGTGTTTCTAAAGAAAAGAATCAGAAATCAATCTTTCTACTAATGTAAATTTGAGATTATTTTTAAAAAAAAATGGAATAAAACGTTTTGGTCATTTGCTTTATTTTATTATCTTATTTTAAAGCTACTGTGATAGCATTGTAAGAATTGGGACAATATTGTATTCAACTGTTTTATTTTTTATATTTTTAAATTTTAAAGTATAATTAGTTTTTATAATTTTCATCAGATTTTTTTGTTATATTTTTTGGAAGTGAAACTTTTAGCAAGTGGGTGTCTAGTTTTTACTAATCCCTAATATGTTTTTCCCCCGATGTATTGCTCATATTATCAGAAGGAAAAGTTATTTAAGTATGTCAGTTAATTGTACTACTTGGCTGAATTTCCATATAGTTTTTACTGTGTATGGGGAGGTTGTAGTATTTATTATAGCATTTTAAATAAGGGTAATTCATTTTTTATTAAAGTCATTTTCACGTTTAAGTTCATATTTTTGTATGTTCTACTCTAAGTTATATAACACAAGTTACTTTTTTTAAAGAGTTCATTTGTTGAAGTGCTAGTGAAAATTAATGTTATTAAATAGTTTGCAAATGACTATTTATACCAGTATGCATATAATTTTTAAATATTTGTAATGTGAGATGTTGAATGAATAAAACTTTTAACTCAATGTTTCTCCTTAACCTTTTTATTTTGAGCTTCCTGCAGGAACTCCTTCCTTTGTGGCTGAAGCTCCTGGGGCTTGGGGAGGGGACTTTAGTGGGGTGAAAAGGGCCTTAGGGGAAGTTCTGCTGCCCCGTTCTGCTCACAAACGCAGCAAAGGTTCCTTGCAGAGGCGAAGATGCAGCAGGCGAGGAGAGCGGCCACTGAGGCACAGGTAAGCCCACAACGGATTGGGCTGGAAGGGACCTTAAAAACCATCCAGTGCCACCCCCTGCCATGGCAGGGACACCTTCCCCTGTCCCAGGCTGCTCCAAACCCTGTCCAGCCTGGCCTTGGGCACTTCCAGGGATCCAGGAGCAGCCACAGCTGCTCTGGGCACCCTGTGCCAGGGCTGCCCACCCTGCCAGGGAGGAATTCCTTCCCAACATCCCATCTAAACCTGCTCCCTGTCAGTGTGAAGCCGTTCCCCGTGTCCTGTCACTCCATCCCTTGTGCAGGGTCTCTCCATCTTTCCTTCAGCTGCTGGAAGGCCACAGTTGGGTTCAACAATGAACAATCTCAGCTCCTCCAGCCTGTCAGAGACCTCCGTGCAGTGGGACACAGAGAACCAGGGCAGAACCCAGCAAGGCAGGGTCAGACAAGGGATCCTCTTTAATTGTCTCAGGCCTGTGATCTGACAGTATCAGAGAACTTGCTCGTCTCAGCCTTTAATTTAAAATACCTAAACTTGAAATACCTGAAAAGCCGTGTGAAGTGTTGCTACCTTACAGATCTGCTCTTCAAGGGCTGTTCAGCAGGTGCTTAAGGAATCCCAGAGTTGTCACTGATCTCGAGTGCCATCCCTGGAGGAATTGTGATGCAAATGTTCAGTGGGTGGTGACTCTCACTCCTTTGTGTGGGTGCTCCTGAGCTCTGATCATTTCTGCCAGCGCTGATCACTTCACTTGCTTTTGCCTTCCCCTGGTGCACGTGGAGCAGCTCCAGCCTTCGGGAACTGGCTTTTCACAGGAATGCGAAGCTTTGCTGGTGGTTGCACGCAGATATTCCCAATTCCCCTGCCATGACTGTTTGAACAGAAGGCTGAGGTGGTTGGGATCAGGAGTGGCTGGAGGTGCCCTGCCTGCCCAGGGAGTCAGGAATTCCTCAGTGCTCAGTGCCAGCCACGCAGCTCCAGACACCCTCGAGCAGTTCCAGCGTGACTTGGCTGGGAAACTTTATCCCTCTGTTCCCTGCGCTGGGATTGTGAGGAAACAGCCACAGCTCTTGACATTGTTTTCAAGTGCAAATGGTCTTTTAGACAACATGTGCTTCCTTATGTGTTCATGTTTTTTCACGAGTGTGACAGACTTGAAATCTGGTCCTGGAGTACGGGAGGTTTAAGGCTTTGGGTGCCGTGGTGGTGGAATCAGCAATGTCCTTCACAAACACGGCACTCACTCCCTGCCTGACTCCAGTTCAAAGTCCTGAAACTTAGAGAGTTTCCCCGGGTCCAACATTTGATTTAGAGTTGGGGATTAAAGTGTCTATTCATTCTAGAATTCTGCTGTTCTGAAGATGGCAGAATGCTTGGTGAATGTTTAAATGTTCTTACTAGGCAGAGTCTAAAACAATGAAATCAATAAGGGGAAAGATCTGGATCATTCAAAACTCCAAATAATCACTGTTGGGAGTGATAGGCTGATTCTGAATTGCCAGTAAGTTTCTTGGGCAGATGACACAACAAATCCATTTTGGGTTTCACTTGCACTGAAGCTGTAAGTAAATTCTCCAGGGAGGCTCCAGAAGATGGAGGTAAACCATGCTGGGTGGAATTCCAGAATTCCCACCGTGTGTGAATTCCAGCTTTTTCCTTGCTGCAGGAGCTGCCCCCATCACAGTGCCCCGGAGCTCTCTCGGGTGCTACTTGCACTGAACGAGCTGCCACATTCCAGGCCGGTGCAGGAGGTGGATGGAACCAATCTCCCCCTGATTTAAAGGCTGAGCTGATCTCCAGGACAGGCTCTGAGCTCTCGGGTTGTTGTGGGACACCTTCAGCTCAGTCCTGACTCTCCCGAAACGCCCGGTGAGGCTCCAGGGAACCTGGGACGAGTCGTAGCCTCGGAAAGGGGAGATGAGGAGAAATGCTGCCATCCCTTCCTCCGTGTGAAATAAGCTGATTCAGTTTGTCAGAGTGAAAAACAGCCTGTGGGATAAGAATATCCTCACAGCTGTCTGTGCTCTCAGAGGAACTGAAGGGGGTGAATCAGTGCTCTGAATACATCACTGAAAGCCTTCCTGCATCCCCATGCTCTGATTGATGCCATCAGATATCACCTGTTCTCATGGCACAGGAACTATAATTTCCTGATTTCTTGCAGGGCTTGTCAGAGAGACAATTTGATGCTAAATGCTGATTTATTTGAATGCATCTCTCCCTAAGGGAAGCTGCCTCAGTCACTTTGTTCCTGAAGCGTGGGAGACTGTGTTCATTTAAGGTTCCTCCACAAAATTTGCTGGTCCAAAGTTCTCAGTCCTCCCGGTATACATAAAATACAGAGATGTATTAAGTCAGTGTTTGATTGCATTTTTCCTCCTGAAATTTAATTTTGGTGAGTCATGAAAGCTGAGATTAAATCCTCTGAGCACAGCACAGGCCAAGAATGACTGTGAGGACACATGTTTGGGTTTGTATTATTTTTAATGGTTAAAATGGATGTAGTTTTATTGCTCTCAGCTGTGGGGTATTTTTTAATCCCAAAACTATGAGTTGCTTTGCTTTTCATGGGAGTGAAGAACGTTGGTTTTAAATGGCAGAGCGATGGGGTAGAGGCAGTGGACACACACTGTGTGCCTCAGTAACTCAGACCAGACCTGAAATCCGTGGAAGGAGAGCAATGCACTAAAAAAAAAAAAAAAATCTCCACCAGCCTTCTCCAGCCCAAGGCTTGAAAAAAAATGTTTGCTCAGTGTAAATCACCATCTGACATCGCTGCTGACTCACGGGCCAGGATCAGTTTGCTCAGGGATTGTTCAGGCCTTGCTGTGCATTAAGTTGTCAGTTTGGCCAAGCATCACTTTGCAAGGCACTGCTTGTGGCTTTAAGCTGATGCCCGGTGCTGGGCTGGGTTGGGAGCACGTTCATGCCGAGTGCTGCTGAGTTTAAATGGGATTCCTTAAGTTTCTGAGGCATTCTCCTGGAAGCAGCAGCAGCAGCCCCCAGCCCTGCTGCAGTGGGCCAGCTGTGCACGGACAGATGTTGCTCAGTACGCACTGGCAAAATCAGCCCAGCTCTTCAGCCAGTGGAAAGGGAATTTGCTCAAGCGTTGCTTTTACAGAGGGGGAGGAATGTGAGGGCAGAACAAAGCAGAGACTGCTTCCATTTTCTCTGCAGAGGGAGCAATCCATGGAGACAGAGCCCTGCTCTGCTCCTCTCCTGGCAGCATCCTGCTGTCTCTGGGGGAGGGAGGGAGGAGGGAATGCTCAGTGCCATTATAGGGTGCCCTTGCTGCTGAGAATCCCAGAACCTTTTGGGTTGGAAAACACCTCAGAATCCATTGAGTCCAAGCTGTGCCCAATCCCCACCTTGTCCCCAGCCATGAGCACTGAGTGCCACCTCCATCTTTTGGGTTGGAAAAGACCTCAGAGTCCATCGGGTCCCACCTGTGCCCCATCCCCACCTTGTCCCCAGCCCCGAGCACTGAGTGCCACCTCCAGCCCTTCCTGGGACACTCCAGGGATGGGCAGTCCTGCAGCCAGGTGTGCTGGTGGTCACACTTTGTCCTGGAAGCCTGTTGGATCTCAGAGGAGAAGTAAGAAATTGTGAGTTTTCTGTGTCTGGTCTTGGGTTGTCTACATTAATGCTGAATCTGGGGATGATTTAGTGATCTTTGCATTTTACATCCTGCATGAGCCAGGATTCTTTCAGCACCTGGAGGGTTATGGCAGTAGGGCTGAACTTCCTCAGCTGTGTGTTCACTGGGGATCTGACTGCACATTCCCCTGAATAGGAGACTTTTAATCTTTAATGTCATAGTCTCTGCAGCCTAAAATCTGGTAAAGTTTCTCTGTCTGATTTGGAAACAAATACCAATAACTTGCACATTTAGTTCATTTTTCATTTGAAAAATGAAATCAGAGCAAGGGAAGTCCTCACCTGCCTTTCCTGGAAATCAGGCTGTGTCACTCTGCCGTAATCTCAGGCTCACTTTGTCTCCTTGAGTTTTGCCCATAGTTTTATTTCCAATTGGCAATCTGTTGAAATGCTGTAACACAAAGTTCTGCTAAGCCAGGGGGTTTGATCTCCTTGACGTGGGTTTTGTTGTAAAGCCTCTGGACCTTCTCGGTGATTTGGAAATCTCTCCAGGGGAGGGCTCAGGCTTTTAGGTAACACAGTTTATAGTCCACTAAATATTTTTATGCACAGCATGAAGAGATGGGAGAACTGGCTTGTCCTTCTGAGTGGTGTGGAGGAAAGAATTCCCATGTGTGTGGTTTGTAAAGCAGTGGGAGCTGTGCAGGTTCACTGCTGTGAATGCAGGTGCTGTTCCATTTTCTCTCCCTGCTGTCCCATTTCTGCTCACACAATTAACTGAGAGCCAGGCTAAATGATGAAGTTTTACAAGTAAGAAGAAGCTGAAGACAAATTCATCGCTTTGACTTAGCAGAAGTCATGACTTTTGTTTTTATAATGATTCCCGGTTACATTAATAAATGGTCCCCGGTGTCTTTTGTGCAGTAACCACATACTAATGAAATCCCTCATTCCAGTGACTTATTAAATATTCTGTGAAAATGAAGGTGATAGAATAATTGTTTGTGCTACTGCTGAGGGTATAATTAACAAGGTTTGAGTGTCGCTGTTGTCAGAATGAGCACACTTTTCCCTGTCCACAGAGTCCTACTTCAGATGTATTCACCCTTTGCAGCTGATCAAGACAATGTTACAGTTAATGAGCAATGGCCTTGCCTGAGTCATGTTGAATTTTAGGGTAAGTCTGGGTGAGATGTATGGAAGAAATTTCTCCCTGTGAGGGTGGGAAGGCCCTGGCACAGAGTGCCCAGAGAAGCTGTGGCTGCCCCTGGATCCCTGGAAGTGCCCAAGGCCAGGCTGGACAGGGCTTGGAGCAGCCTGGGATAGTGGAAGGTGTCCCTGCCATGGCAGGGGTAGCCCTGGATGATCTGTAAAGGTCCCACCCAACCCATTCTGTGATTTCTGTGGGATCATGTAAGTACTTCCCACTGCAAAGAATGCTCAGAGAACCCCAAGTCTCCACCAGCAGCAGAAGGGTGGGATGCTCAGGGAATCACTGACCCTGCGTGCAGCAATGTCCCAACAGCTCCTTCCCTCCTTCTCCTTGGCACCAGCTGTAGGCACCAAAAACTGCCTCATTTTAAAAGGACTGCCAGGGCTCACGGATGATGGCACATCCTTGGCCAAAGCAAAACTGAAGCAATGGAATTCAGGAACCAAGGCAAGTCGTGAGATGGAGGAGTTGCCATTGGAGCACAGAGCAAAGGCACACAGTGAGGTGCAGGCTGAAACCTGGAATCTGGAACCTGGGCTATTTTTAACCAGACAGTTGCAGCTGTGGTGAAAAGCTGAGATGTTTGCACAGAGTGATTAATGCAGAGATAGTGGCCAGCTGGTAGTCAGTTCACACATGTGGA
Organism: Hirundo rustica; assembly: GCF_015227805.2. Taxonomy (NCBI): domain Eukaryota; kingdom Metazoa; phylum Chordata; class Aves; order Passeriformes; family Hirundinidae; genus Hirundo; species Hirundo rustica. The sequence goes on from NC_053463.1 coordinate 2,647,587, forward strand.
AAGGTGGGTGAAGAGCAGTGTGCAGCTAAAATAGCTGAACTCGACAGATCTGCAGAGAGATTTTAGGTGGCATTGATTTTTCTGAGTAGCAGCAGATCCTAAAAAGGATCTGAGCTGAATTTGCATTTGAGATCAAAGTGCTGGCAACGTGCTGCTGGGAAAAGGGGACAAAATGTGCCCCACGAGGTCTGTGTGTTTGCATTAGCAGGGTGGAAGCATTTCTGTGAGTACAGGTGCTGAGAAACCACTGCCTTGGCAGCCGTGGTGCCCCGAGGAGGCCGGAGGAAGGAAGCAGCTGCCAGCTGGCACAGGCAGCTCCTGCCCTGGCAGATACAGCAGTGAGTGTTCCTGCACAATGCCGAGACAGTCATGGAATGAACACGGGGCTCTTTGGGTTTGTGTGTGAGGATTCACTGAGGGGTTGCAGCTAAAGAAGGGATTTCTTTACCAGGGCTTTGGGATGGATGGAGCTGGGGAGGTTTGTAGGCCAGGGTCAGTTTTTAATGAAGCTGTTGGGTTTAATATCCCAAACTGAACTCACTGGCTGCTTCCTCACTGGCGCAGTTGTTTAGCGCAGGTTTTGACAGAGGAGGAGGGAGTTTGGGTTTGTGGAGGAGTGGAGTGGAGAACTGTAGAATCACAGAATATCCCAAGCGGAAGGGACCCACAGGGGTCATTGATCCAACTCTTGTCCCTGCACAGCCCCAAAATCCCACCCTGAGCCTCCCTGGAGCGCTGTCCAAGCTCTCCTGGAGCTCTGGCAGCCTCGGGGCCGTGCCCATTCCCTGGGGAGCCTGGGCAGTGCCAGCACCCTCTGGTTTTTCCCCGATATAGGAGGTCACAGTTGACACTGAGGTCACAGTTGATCTCAAGGCTCCTGACTCCGTGGCGGTGTCAACCTACAACCTCCTTTTTTAGTCCGCGCCCTTTGGAGCCTGCAGGAGATGCCCTTTTATAACTGGGAAACAAGAGATTACTCCGGCGAACCGTCGGGCTGTGCCTGTGCGAGTTGTTTCTCCGTTCGCAGCCGCACAGGCGACATGCCCCGTGCCGGCGGCGCGCACGACCCCGGGAACGCCAACGCCGACGCGGGGCCGCGCTCGCCGCCGGCCCGGAGCGCGGCCGCGGGCGCCACCTGGCGGGGCCCGCCCGCACTGCGCCGGCCGGGCCCGGGCACGGCTGAGGGGAGAAAGAGCCGCGGGATCGCCGAGCGCGGCCTGCGCCTGATCCCCGCCTTGTCCCAGCCCGGAGCACTGAGTGCCACCTCCAGCCCTTCCTGGGACACGCCGGGGATGGGGATCCAAACCTCCCTGGGCACTTCCAGTGCCCGAGCTCCCTTTCCATGGGGAAATTCCTGCTGATGTCCGAGCTGAGCCTCCCCTGGCCAAGGCTGAGGCTCTTCTCTCTTGTCATGCTAACCCACTCAGCTGCCCCTCCTGTCAGTTGTGCAGAGCCACAAGGTTCCTCCTGAGCCTCCTTTTCTCCAGGATTCCTTTCCCAGCTCCCTCTGCTACTCCAGCCCCTTCCCCAGCTCCGTTCCTTTCTCTGGACACACACAGGGACCCTCAGCCTCCTCAAAGTCTGGGGAATGACCACAGTTTGCTTCGTGGTCTCTTTGGATTCATTCCCAAGGGCAACACCATTCATGCTACCAGAGCTGCTGAAACAATTAGGGAAAATAGGTATTTTCATAGAATTTATTTATTGTGCAATCTGAACTGTGGGAAGTAATCTGGAGCGGTATTTTAGTGACAAAGAAAACATCAGTGGGACTTGACATAAATTCTTCCCTGTGAGGAGGTGAGGCCCTGGCACAGGGTGCCCAGAGAAGCTGTGGCTGCCCCTGGATCCCTGGCAGTGCCCATGGTCAGACTGGACTTGGAGCCACCTGGGATAGCAGAAGGTGACGTCGCACATGTCAGGGAATGGAACTGGATGTGTTTAAGGTCTCTTCCAACCCAAACCATTCCACGATTCTATGACTTGAGCTCTTCAGTGGTTTGAAAATGCCAGTCGTCACTGTCCATATCCAACAAACCCATAGCTGCAATGGGACATGTGTCTGCTGAGCACTTGCATGGGCTGGACTAAACCCGCCAGGCATCCTGTCAGTGTCACACATCTGTTGAAGGACAAAACAAGTATTTGATGTTTCATTATTGTTCAACATGTTTGGTGCACTGTTTGGAGAGGAAATCCTTGTATCAGTGCAGGCACTGCAACAGTACCTGCACCAAAGGGACGCCAGCGGTTCCCCTGTTGTAGAGACAAATAAGACATCAAACAACCTTCAGCCCGGAGTCCCCTTATCACTGGTACAAATAGATCAATATGAAATGTACCAATACGTGGTTTCAGGCAGCAGAAATGAGTGCTAAGCTAGCGCTGGCACAGGGACACGGGGACATCCAGCCCCTCGGTCCTAGGTTCCACTCACCGACGCCCAGCTCCGTTCACTGACCCCGGCTCCTCTCACCAACCCCTCGCTGCCCCCTCAGTCCCGGCTGGTCTCACAGCCCTGGGCGTCCACTGAGCTATCCCCCGGTTCCCCTCACAGACCCCCAGCCCTGCTCCTCTCAGTCCCCGGTTCCCCTCACCGACCCCTCATTCCCCTCACCGCCCCTCAGCCACGGCTCCCCTCAGCGACCTCTCGGTCCCCGGCTCCCCTCGCCGCCCCCTCGGCTGCGGCTCTTCTCAGCCCCCGGTTCCCCTCTCTCAGCTTCAGTCCCCGCTTCCCCTCAGCCTCCGCTGCCCTCACCGACCCTCGTTTCTCCTCTCTAAGCCTTAATCTCCGGTTACCCTCACAGCCCCCAGCCCCGGTTCCCCTCATGCCCGCGGCCCCGCCGCACACGGAGCGCGGCCGCCGCGCCCGCCCGCCCGTGCCGTTCGTGTACGTGAACAGCTTCGGCTCGCACCGCTGCGGCACCGTGATGCGCCTGGGCCGGGGCTGCCGGCAGAGCCCCGGGCAGAGCCCCCCGGGCCCGGCTGGAGCCCCGAGGGCCGCCCCGGAGCCGCGGGCAGGGCCCAGCTCCGGGCCGGGCGGCAGCGGGAGGCGAGCGGGGAGCGGCGGCGAGGGGAGAGCCGGCAGCCGCACCAGCGGCGGTACGAGAGACCCCGGGACAGCCCCCTTGTGTCGGGCCCTCTAAGGGCTGGAGGTGGCTCAAGTGTTGTCTTAATTGTCTGTACCAGGAATATCGGGGCCAGCAAAACGCGGGCGGGGTGATTCTTCCCCTGTTCTGGGCACTGGTGAGGTCACACCTCGATTGCTGTGTCCAGTTCTGGGAAAGAGAAGGAATTAAAAGCTCCCAGAAGCCTGTTGTCCAATGTGCAGTTTTGAAATCAGTTTTGTGGCGTTTGAGAGACACTCACTTGCCCCATGATTATAACGGAGTAAAGAAGAAGGGGACAAGCTGAAAGATGTAAGGATTGATATACCCTATAATGTGACCAGAAATAAGGATACCTCCAGAATCATGGAGTGATCTGTGTTGGGAGGGACCTTAAAGATCATCCAGTTCCATGCCCTTCCTAGGGGCATATTCCAGTAGACCAGGTTGTTCAGAGCTCCATCCAAGCTGTCTTGGACATTTCCAGGGATGGGGCAGCCACAGCTTCTCTGGGCAACCTGTTCCAGTGATTGGCATCTTCCTTAGGATTGTATTGTAAATACTCAAAAAATGCTTTCTAAATTCTTTCCAGGTGACCCTCGAGAGGCTAAGGCTGACACCTTTGACTTTCCCATCCCTTCAAGAAACGTTGATAAAGTCATTAAACGAAAGAAGAAAAAGGTATCAAGTGTGGCAGCTCAATTAGCTGCCTTGGCATTTGAGAAAGCTGCTTGTTCTCTGTGTGTGAGAGCAGGAGGGAGATTAAAAGATGGAACTGGTAGCCTGTTACTGAAAACCTTACTTACAGAAAAGAAAAAATGGTATTATCTTCCCTCTCTGGAGGCTTTAAAATTCTGGCTCTTATTCAATAAAGCACTTAAGTGTGTGCCTACCTTGAAAAATGAGAATATGCTGTTGACTTAAAGCCTGTACTGAAATGCTTTGCTGGATTGCGGCCAGGGTGCAGCACACCTTGGGGGTGAAACCCAGCAGGAAAAAGCTCTGCAGCTCCTCTTCCTCTCATGTTTTAAACAAAGGAATCCCATGGGTTACAAATAAGCGGAGGCAGGAACCCGAGCTATTAATGCCATCCTTGGAGCAATGCAGAATTACTTTCTGCTTCACAAATGTGTTTCTGTTGCTGTTCAGTAGTTTGACATATGCTTGAAATTTTAAGAGGGACATTTGTTAAGCAGTAACTCATAATGAGATTCTGTAATGTGTGAAGTGTAAGTAATCAGCTGGACTAGAAAAGAGTCATGTCATAGCTACTTGATTTAAAAACAGCCAAATGCTACCAACTGCAGAGGAACAGCGAATAACATCTTGGAATATTGCTCTCCTAGTGCATTGAATACTCTTCAAAAACAATGAGGAATATGTAGAATGTTTTAGCAATACATGTCCTCAAGAAAGGAATTGTCTTTAGATTTAAACAAGTTTCTCAGATGAGGTCCAGCTAAAGTCCAAACATCAGCATGTCAACAGCCATTTCTCTTTGTTAGGCCACCTCTGCCTGAATGCTTTTGTCCACAACTCCAATTTAATCTTTTCAATGCACAAGTTTGAAACGTGCCCACTACGGGCAGACCTTTATGCCTCCAAAATAAAGGTTTGCAACATCTGTAAACAAATTAATATGGATTTGTTATGAAATAGGCAAGAGCGTTGCTATTCAGGAATCTGAGTTTGGGGCCTCAGTTGTGCTGCTGCTGAGGGACCACATGGGAAACTTTTTGCTCCTGGAAAACTACACAATCTTTCCCCCCTGCCCCCACCTCAATTTGGATAACTTTGAAGAGAGCTTAATGGCTCTACACACATTTTCATGAGCTTTGCTTATCTAGAAGGGCACTTCTCAAGTCCTGGATAAACATGAGAGTTCTAGGCAAGAAAGGAGGTGGAGATCTCATGTGGAAAATCATGGAGGAATTTATGTTTCTGACTTTTAAACAGAGGTAATTCTTCCATATATCCCACATATATATCTCTTCTTCCCCTCTTTCCCAGTCCTGAACTAAAAAACTCAGCTGGACTTCATAGTCATTGTGGGGAATTCAAAGTTCTGCCCTATAGATGTTCTAATGCAAACTTTTTTTATGCTTCACATTTTATCTTACAGTCCAAAGTCTGGCACAAAGTCTGGAAAGTGATTTCAAAAATGCTTGAAGAAAATGAAAGGTTCAGAAGTCGACTGTTGACCTGCAGCCAGTTTGATGGCGAAGGTAGGAAAAGAACTGATAATACTTTATTTTACTAGAGAAAACAAATTAATTATACAAGTGAAGATCCCAAGGTTTAAGGTCCATTCAGCTGATTGTTCTGGGTAGTAGGTTTTACAAGTCACAAATGGAATTCATTCCATGCTTTAGGCACTCCCAGCTTTTTTGGAAAAAACCCTTTTGTTTCACGGAGGGTTTTGTATGTGTTAATTTGGAGGAAGGATGGTGGAAGCGTTTGCTGCAGCGTGATATTAAAGACATGCGCATAAAACATCTGCAAGTTTTTCTGAACATGTGGAATACATAATTAAACTTATTCACAGATGGGTCCAAGGCAGTAGTTTTATGAATAATAATTTATTTTTTCACGTAGGAAAATAGTGGTTGATTTCATACATACAATAAATAAATTAGATGCTCCCCAAAGGTTGCTGTAACACAATTTAACAAAACCATCCAACATGTTCTCACTCTGTGCCCTGAATGCAGCTCTTTCATTACTGGAAAATGACTTGGGAATTAAAACTGGTGCTCTGCATTCAGCCAATTTCAATTAGAGGCATTGTAGCTGCTGCACAATTTAAGATAATAAAGTGTATGCTTACAAATGGAATTGGAATTTCTGGCCTCACAGTTGGATGAATTATTAGGAAAAAGAATATACTAATCCATGAAGAGCTACCAGACAAGTTAAAAAATGCCACTTCCACCCACAGCACTTTTTCTTCCCTTGCATTGGTGCTGATGGAAATTTTCCACGTGGGGGCATGTTGGGGTGTATCCCAAAATGTAGGACCATTCCTGCCAGTGTCTTATTTCATAAAATGTTGGATTAGATTTCCACACACATGACAAGAAAATACTCCCTCAAAAATGTTATTCATGAGAACAAAAGAAGTGCAATTCTGGTTTAGAACAGAAATCTCTACCCCAGTGGATGTCATTGAATAGGAGAAGAAATTCCACTGAAATATGCTCCAAACAACTTCTTCTGCAAGTATTGTGCAAACATTCTGCATTGTGTGCAAAAACACTTCTTCTGTTGGCTTTAAGCCCAATTTCTGTTTAATTCTGGAGTTGTGGCATGATATTAATTATTCATTACTTGCTATTCATATTCAAGTTTCCACTGGCCCCGGTCATATTTCTGTGCTAAAAAGTTCCAATCTAATAAATCTCTCCTCCCATGGAAATTGTTCCACGTGAGCTGAGATCATTGCAAAAGTGCTCGTGCAAAGCTGTTAATGTATATGTTGGACATACATCTATGTGCAAGACACACACACCCATGGATGTGTAGGACAATGAATTTAAAAAAAAATCTTCCTGGATTTATGTTTGCTTGATTGCAAGAAAAAGAAGAACAAGTGTCAAGAAAAAAGGAGGAGAAATCTTTAATAGATTATTAGATTTCAAGTTATTGTAAGAAATAAAACCCAAAATCTTGTTTATATAAGATTTCCTGGGTGGAATTGCCACCTTACCTTAATGGCTGCTTTTCTGTTTGTTATGGATCACCATGTGCTGTTTAACCTTGGATTTATGGAGAGGTCCTGTCCCTTTTTCAGCCACTCATTTCTTTTAGAGAAAGAGCATTTTCTTTATATATAATTTCCAGTGACTTGAAAAGCCTCACCAACCAACCAATCCCTCCTTCTCCCCTCCTACTCTATCCTTAATTGTAATTTTCCCCCCTTTCTCAGGAGCTTTAACTGAGAATCTCCTATTAAGTCCTATTTCAGTGAAAGCCATCAATTCTAATACCTTCTTTCTAATTAGCAGATTTTGCACAACATCAGATCTAGGAGATAAGTCTCCTATTGATCTGAAATTTTCATTAATCAAGAAGCAAATGGAATAATTGTAGAAAATATTTAGATAGGGATCAACAAGTCTGAATAAACTGGGTTCATTTTTATCTTCTTTCCCCCCCCCCTCCCCCAGATTAATAAATCTAGAAAATTAATGCTGCATTTTATTGCCTCTATAAATAGGTTTTTTTGAGAGAACAAAAGTCTACTTGAATTTTAATTTTGCCCACTTACTCCTTGGAATGTTGCAATTAAGATTAAATTCCATTCCATGACTGCAAATGATGATTTTCTTCCACCTGATGTTCTCCTGCAGGCTCTGACAGGATCCAGGGGTCACAGAATGGGGCATACCTGGACAGGGTATGTAGGCAGTCCATTAAAGGCCAAAAAAACCCTAAAATAAACAAATTAATAACATTAAAAACATGCACTGATCTTGCCTAATGTTATTATAATAAGTACCACTTCTATTCTGAAGTATTACTGACACTGGGCTCAATTTTTTTTGAGATTTCAGTGATTTGGGGGCCAGAGCAGCTCCATCCTCACAGGGAGGGCTCTGTGCTTTGCCAAGGCAAGGGAGGTGGATTTTGCCTTCTTCTTGAGCTAAATCCTTCCCTGATGGTCTTAAGTACAATCTGAAGAATCTGAACAGTCTTTATTTGTCCCAATTGATATAGAGACTTTTTTTGGTTTTAATATTAATGGGAATGTACCAACTCATTTTTGTCACTTTTTTCTTTCTCTAGGATGAGTCCATCTTTGGCTGGGTGTAGCAAGAAAATAAAGGAAGATTCAGTCCCAAAGGAAATATAAACAAAGTGAAGGCTTTTATTTTGATCTAGTTCTTCCTGGAGTCAGTGCAAGACTGCAAAGTGACTTCAGGGAACACAGGTTCTCTGTTGTTTGCTTGGTGTTTGTGCTTCTGCTGTTTAAGAGGTTTGTTTTTACAGTGGCTTAAACAGCTCTGTTGCAAGATATTTATCTCAAGCCATTAAGTCTGGTGTTTCACTGAGCTATTAGTTTTAGAAAGCTTTTTAATGAGCATAATATTGTGACAGTTTGCTTGCAAAAGAAGAGATACACATTTACTGTTGTCTCTGTATTTATATGTTTTATTTTTGTAGCTTGTCAGAGTAATAAACGCAAATTCAGTAAGGCAGAGCTCCACACAAAACATAAACCCCACTTTCCTTTTTTCCTGATTTGAATAAATTTGACTTTATGATATTAAAATATTACACAATAACCCTCTCTGTTCTTTCATCCATTTAAACATGAATCTCAGCAAGTATTTGGAATATGAAACCACGTGAATATTTTCTGTCTTCTGTTCATCCTGAGGCACATAATGATACCATCACAATCAGGAGGTGTTGTTTATCCACCTGACTTTAATAACACAATATAATTTTCTTCTGTTCTGCAGCTTAATACTTGAACCCTTGATTGACTGTTAAAGCCTTTTAAGCCAGCAAATTGTGTAAATGGAACATGAAAACTGCATAGAAATAGTTATGTATATGGGGATCTTCTCGGGAGTGAAACATTCACCTGTCAAAATGAGACGTCCTTGCTTTCAATAAAAGGATTGTTTTCTCCTGCCATAACGTCTTGGTGTTTGCAGATATAATGACTGCAGTGTCAGAGTGTTGAGCTTTGATAACATGCTGGTGATTGTGTCATTAGGCAGCAAAGCACTTGGAAAGGTTTCATCTCTGTTTTCTTGGTGGTAAAACTGCAAGTGTGGAACTGGAATGTGCCTTTTCGGGGACAGCTGAGGCATCAAGGTTCCCTTCTGGTTTGTGGTTGGGTAATATTCGGATTTTACTTAAAATAGTTGACATTTCATCTTGGAAAAGGAAATGAGAAGGCAAAGTATTCAATCAAGATGTGATCATTTTTCTGGCAGAGCAAAAATGTCATAGCTCTTTGGTATTTTCAAAACACATGTTTAGAGTCACACGTGGGATTTTGGGGGGGTTGAGGGTTTTTTTGACTAAAATGAGATGGTCTCCCTGTCCCCACAGTTCTATCAATGACATGTTTGCATTGGGAATATTTAGTTTAGAGTCCTGGTTTGTAAATTGTAGAGCTGTTGCTCCAACTTTCCCTGTAAACTGCAGCTGCAGTTGGTACTTTACTGGCACAGATTTCAGGGGCCCTGGAAACACTTTTCTTCCAGATGTATAATTGCTACTTTAACAGGATAGATGAGGTGCATTAACCTAAATCTCTGCATGAAGTTAGCCAACACATTAAGATTCTCTGGATAAATACAGATCTCTGTCTGTGGGACTGTTTCAAAAGAAATTATAAAAGGTAAGTATAGTCCTAAATCATCCCTATGTACCTCCTTCAGTCTAAAGGGTCTGTGTGGTGGTGATGAGATAATTAATTGGTTGGGATCTATGAATCAAGAACTTTCATTTAGCAGTACTTTAAAAAGCTCTTACATTTTTCAAATCACTTTGGGCCAGAACAGCTGTTGCAGTGGAGAAAAAAATTCTGATTCAGGTTCAATTTTTGACTTTTTTGGGTAATGAAGTTCGGCTTTCTGCTGTAGTGACCAGATTTCAAAGTCACAGCTGGGAACAAGAGTCATCAGAGCAGTTAAACTGCTGAAAAAAGGGCCTGGAGAAGAACCCAGCTCAAGCTCTGCTATCCAGACCACCATCCCCATCCACTCAGACCTCTGTGCGTTCTTTTTTTTTTTTTTAATTCGTGTGATCATTTAAGTGTAAAATGCAAAAGAAATGTAATTGCAGTGTTGCATTAAAATATCTCACACGTTCCAAGTAAGTAACATGCTCAACAAGGAGAAAAAGGGTTGGCTAAATATGAAAAACTTCACTGAAATCCTGTTTGTAAAAAGGAGGGAGGAGTAAATAAGGGACCCTTGGGGCACTGGATCACAGAGTAGAGATTCAGAAAAGAACTGGTTCCTCTCTGAAGACCTCAATCTTCACTGCAGAACCAAGAGCAGGTGTCACACTGTCTTGCTGTGGCCCCTGGGCAGCACTGCTTTTCCTTCACATTCTCCAAAATGCAGATCAGTTACCTGAAGATTTTAATAACAACTCTCCCTTGGAGTGTGAACTGAAGCAGATGTGCAAACACAGAGGTCACACTTTGTCTTTGCTTTGCCTTGTTCTCCGTGCATAAATTACCTTTATATACAGAACACAAACTCCAGCTTATTCTCAGAGTTTGACATTTCTTTATCTCTCTGAACTCTTTAACTCTGTGAACAGCTGCCAGGAGATCTGAGGAGGCTCCTTGTGGTACAGACGTGAATGGAGCAGCCAGGGCACACAGAGTAGCCAAAGGCATTGCTGCTGAATTTCTGTTATCTGTAAATAATGGTGTCAGACAGTTATCTCATCATCCAAAAGCTGGTCTGGATAAGCTCTTTTCTCTGTGTGTCATAAATACAAATGACTTTGGATGAAGGTAAGCAGTGGAGAGTAAAGCCTTCGGGTTTTGTATCACTGTTCCATGTTAGCTGGAGATTAATTGGTCAAAGTATAACTGGAAACAGCATGTCCTGACATGTTTTGGTTGAAGTCATCCCATTAGAGGAGCTCTTGCCTCGTTCCTAGAACAGCTCAACCCAGGCAACTCTGCCTTGGAATTCTCTGTCCAGGGCCTGGGGCTCGAAACTCCAGCTGGTGGCCTTGGGCTACCACTTCCAAAGGCTGTGAAGCTGAAAGCAGGGAAGTGCCAGGAGCTGAACTCCACAGTGATTTCATGTCTAGAAGCACTGAGAGCTTGGCTGGGGCCGGGCTACCGGAGCTCCTGCACTCCCTGCCATGGAGCTATGCTCTGGGCTGCCTTCCCAGGGTGTCCTCAGCATCCCCTGCACAGGAGCCAGGGAGCTTCAGGAGCTCACACAGCTACTGTGTGGAGCTGCTGTGTGCAGATGCTGCTGCTGCTGCCAGAAACGATGCCACCCATCAGCTGCAGCCTTGGGAACTAGGGAATGGTGTTTTGGAAGTGTTTTGATGTTTCTGAAGTGACCTTTCTGGGAATTTCCATTTTTTGGGCATTTTCAAAAGGCTTTGTTTCCTGCTTGACTTAGCCCAAAGCCACCAATTGAGATAAAACCTCACTTCCCACAGGCTGGAGGCTTGGCTTGCCCAGTAGCTCCTCTGCCCCTACCCCATCTGCTCTGGAGCTGGGATGAGTCAGATTCCTGTGTCCCACCAACGGAGGCTCTGCAGCCCCATGGCCTCGGAGGTTATCATAACTTGGCCATTACAACATAATCAATCAGCAAGGTTAATAATATCTGACTGCTGATTCCTCCCATGAAAAGATTTCAGCTCTGAAGCAAAACTTGAGAGCAGGATGTGGAGTTTCCAACATGATTTGATTTTGGGGAAGTAAAAGGTGACCTTTGTCTTCACTGAACATCCAGAAAATGTCTCTGTCTTTAGGGCCCTCCCTGGTAGTCAATGTTCATGTTTTAACTTCAAAGCTTCTAATACAATTTTGCATGGACTCTGACTAAGGAATAGCCTTCAGCAGGCAGCTGAATTGTAGTTTCCTTTTTCTTTGGGAGGGGGAAGTGACTGAAAGCAAATTTTGGGCATATATGACATTTTGCCTGTGCAGTATAAAGCTGCTTTTTTTTTTTTTTTTTTTTTCCTTAACTATAAAGCAAAACAGAACTTTGATTTATACCTCTTGTAAATAACTCTCAGTGACATGGGCAGGTTTGTGCATTTTTTTTTTTTTTTCATTGCATAAGCACTTATATAACTCTGATGGTTGGAATTTGCATAAAAACCAAAGCAGCCATGGAAAGGTTTAACATCATGGGCTTTCCAGTAAACTGAAGTAGCAGGAGAACCTATGGTTTAAGAGGAATTTTACTTTAGGAGGAAAAGAGCAAGGTTTTTTTAAGTATATTAAGCCACAGTAGATTTTTAATAAATATTCACGGGATATTTCTCACTCGTTAGTGATGGCATCAGGACCGTCTTATCTGAGGCAGAGAAATTCACATGTGAAAGTTTCAGCCCAGGGAAAATGAATGTGGGTAATTGCAACTTCATTCTGTTGGGAGAAAAGTTATGGAGGCCCCTAAGGAAAAAAGGAATGTGCCTTGATCCAGGGAGGTGATCACCCCCTGGAAGATGCTGAGTGCTTTGACCTCCCAGTGGCTGTGGCACCTCTTTTATCGTGTCTCTTGAGCTGAATATGTGGAGCAGATTAAGAGAGGATCTCTTCTTCTTTCTCTAAATTTGGACTCCCCGTTTATGTCTCACCTGAGGGACTCAGCTGAGCTGTGGATGTTGCTGGGCTGGGCTGTGGACAAATCTGATTTCTGTCAACTCCCAGAGGTCATGACAGGATCTGTCCATGCTGGGAATGTGTGAGATTTATTGCACTCCCGTTTGAGGAGGAGCAGAGGCAGATTGAAAGAGCTGTGCAGGAAGGCTCAGGATGGCACTGACAAATGTTCCCTCTCTTCCAGAATCTCTGTAATCTCCTGTATTTTGAAATGAGTAATAAACTAACATGGCTTTTCGTTTTTTCCCGTTCTGCGGTATGATTGTTTTCTGGTCCCTACTGTGTGTGATGGGAATTCAGGTGGTGCTGGTGGAACTCTGTGGAATGGATGAACTCCTCACAGCAGTGACTACCAGTAGATAAACCCAGCTTAGAATGAACGTGGTCACTTTTACACCTCCTTGTATTTAAATTCCTTCAGCTACAGAAACAGTACAAAATTTTGGGTATGATGCTAAGTTGTCTGTGATCTCCCAAGGAAAATAATACTGTACTGGTTTTCACTGCTGTATTGGACTAATTTTGACATGAGCTCAGGTAAATATTTGAGAAACAAACACGATCTTTTGGTAAAACAGTCTGAAGTGGATGATGTTATTCCTAGGATTGACCTATCACGATTATCATGACTTCCTCAAACTCTGTCCTCACTCAATGCCTTAAAGTTTTGTCGTTTCCCTTCATAGTAACCCCTACTTCCCGTTCACACATTTTCCAGTGTTTTCATTGAAAGCCTGGTCCCAGATATTCAATATATGAATCCAGATAAAATATTGCTCCTTATACTAATGAGCAGGAACGTTGCAGAGAAAAATGCTTGGTGTGCAGGAAATGTATTTTATGAAGTGAGACAATAAGTGTTTCATAGATCAAGGAGCAAGTGAGTGGAATAATATTCATTAACATTGAATAGGAGTTGATTTATGTGTTCAGGCTTGAAGTGGGGAGAGGCTGAACTGTGCTGTGACTGATGTTTTGTTTACAAGCTGCAGAAATCGCAATACAGTGCAATGTTTATAGCCAAGCCCTGTTCCCTCCTTTCTTCCTGGGCTCAGCTTCACTTGGGCTTCACCTTGGGCTTCAGGAGAATCTCAGCTCTGGCACCTGGAGCATCTCCTTCTCCTCCTTCTCCCCCATTCTGTGTGTCTGCAGAGCTGTTCCTCTCACGTATTCTCACTCCTCTCTCCTGCTGCAGCTGTGCAGTTTTACCGCCCCTTCTTAAATCTGTTTTCCAGAGGTGTCACCCCCATGGAGCCGCTCTGTGGGACACGGGTGAAGCTTCCAGCAGCTTCCCACAGAAGCCACCCCTGCAGCCTCCCTGCCACACAAACCCAGTGCCTTAATAATTGTGGGAGACTTATGAAAGGAATAAAAAGAGGCATATATTTTTGTTGACAGAAGAAATATATTGTTTATTCCTCTGGAGTCTCATGTTGCTCGTATTGCTGCCGTGTCTTATTGCCTGTCACTGAGCTGTGCTGTGTGGGCGGAAATGTCAGGCTCTGAATTGGCTCTGTAAGAAAATCTGTGTGTTACTCTGATTTCTCATACTCACTTGGGCTTGCTTTAATGTTGTCCCTACAGAATGTTCACTTTTGGGATCTTGCTGGCAACTTCTATTTTTGCCATGAAACATCCTGCTAAATAAATTTACTCCTGTTTGTTTGTTTGTTTGTTTGTTTGTCTGTTTGTGAGAAAAGGGATTTTGCAAAGAAGTATTTTCAAACTGAAATGGGCCACACTGACCCTAAGCAGTCACAGGGCTGGTCCAGTCTCGTGGAGGAAATGGAAGTTACTGGATGTAATCCCAACGGTGGCTTTGGATGTCTCTCTGCTCATCTCCCTCCACCACACTGCCAAAATTCTCAGATGGTGCCACTGAAAAACGTTGCTTAAAATGTGCTTCCACCCTGAAAAGTCAAAAGGTAAAAGCAGCATCTGCTCATTTTTCACGGGTTCTTGCAGAACTAGAAGGCTTTTGGGGGAAAAGTGGTTCCTGGTGCCAGTGCAGGAGTGCTGGCCATGCTGAGCTGGGCTCTCTGGATCACATGGAATATCTCCAGCAGAGCCGAGCTCTGCTTGGTTATCAGGAGATTTGCAGCTACAGGGAAAGGTGTTTCACAGTGGGAGCAATGCACAAGAAGGAAGGGAATTCCCCTCATTGCCCCTTAGGTTTGTTACCACTAAGAGGATTCAGGCATAACCAAAAAAAGTTAATATATCAAACTCAGTGAGTTCAACGAAGTAGAGGTGTGGAACAATCTGCAACCTTATTTTTTCCTGATGCAACCCCAGTTTCCATGGGTTTGCACAGGTGACTCTGGAGATTTCACATCACTGTGCTTGTGAAGGGTTGCTTAAGACCTCTCTGAAGTCAGAGCATCAGCTTAGGTGTCATTAATGTAATATTTTGGCTAAGCAGGATATTCATTGCCGGTGTTGATGTGGATGAAAATTATTTGGTTTTTAGATTACAGGACGCATTTGAAAGCTATGAGAGACATCACTTTGCTTTTCAACAGAGCCCTCAAGTCAGTAATTACCAGATAAAGGTGGAAAACTGCAATACCCTTTTCATGGAGTTGCAGCGCATTATTTAGTAATATTTCCTATTGCCTCCATTAAAAATAGTTGTTTTGCTGACAGAGGAGCTAGAGTAGTTCAAATCCATATATTCAATGGGAGGCAAACATAGATCTGATAATCTCTATGGATGGTCAAATCACTTCAGATCCTATAATGTACTCTGCTGGAATTTGGGGAGAATTGCTGTAATCTCCCTGTCCTGGTTGGAGCATCTGCCCCTCTGGGAGAGGCTGGTGGAGTTGGGATTGCTCAGGCTGGAGAAGCCTCTTCTTAGCTGTGCCCAGTGACAGGAAAAGGGACAGAGGGCCCAAACTGAAACACAGGAAATTTCATTCAAACATGGGAAAATCTATTTTATTCTTGGAATGACTAAACACTGAAACAGGTTTCCCAGAGCATTTATGTCTCCACCCACGAGAGTTATCCAAAACCCAGCTGGGAACAGCCCTGAGCATCCTGCCCCTGCTGTCCCTGCCTTAGGCACTGGTTGGGCTCCAGGGCTCCTTCAGCCTGGCTGATGCTGGACACAAGGAGCATCAAATGCTCTGGCAGGAGCCTTTGGGGACTTTGGCTCAAGGTCTGGGATGAGACCGGGCTCCTGGCATCTCTTGCAAAGCATGTGCTCTTGGATTTTCTTACAGCCTCCACATCTTGAAGGTCCCAATGATCATCCTGGGCCAGACCAGCTCAGGGACACAAGAAAAGGACTTTGCAGGGTGTATAACTTACTACACCCCTGCACAGATCCTGTTCCAGGTGGGCAGGGATGGCTGATTTCCAGTATTACTGCAATAATTAAACATTATATTGTAGTAATTTAATGAATAATCTTTAGTGAATGGGGGTTTTCCTCAGACCTATAGGGCTTAAATCCTACACTTTTCCTTATCTGTGGGATGCAGCCTGCCAGCTTTCTTTGTAGGCATCTCTCCCTGGTCTGTCTGCAGCAGCCTGGAGTTGTGATTTCAGTGGAAATCTTGTTCAGTCTTCAGCTGAACACAACCCCTGATGGATCAGATCTAAGGGGATCCCTGCTTAAGAAATCTTTCTTGAATTTCCTGAATGTGAACTCCCCAAACCTTCTGATGTGATTGATTTTTTTTTTTCCCCACAGATATTCTGAGAACATCAAAAAACAGCCTCCCAAAAATTTGTAACACTCCAAGCAAAAGTTCTTCAAGGTTAAGTTGTATACGTGGCACAACTTTATTCTTAAACCCAGAAAAAAAACCTCTTGGTGAAATCTACTGTAGAAGTTTGGCCTGATCCAGAAATGTGATAGAGCAAATTCCAACCCAAGCATGAAAACTGGTGAAACTGTTGGAAACAGGATCTTTAATGGGCCGTGTAAGGTGATGTCAGTAGCAGGTAGTTTTAGGTGCCCTTCTCTACTCCCTCTCAGCTCCTCCCTCTGTACCGTGAACAAGCTCTACCACTGCAGTCAGCACTTCCCCTCACTCTGCCAAAATACAGCTTTAAATGAGTTTTCACAAGTCAGTTCTCAAAGGCTTTATTATGGAAACAGTTCACGCCTTCAAGGAGTATATTTAGGTCTCGTGAAAAATGCCAAGTTGCGAGCTCTGGAGGCAAATTCTAAATTTATAAACAAATCAGGCTGAAGTCATCCCAAAGTATGCTGTGTCTCCAAGAGGAGTGCTCAGCCTCCCGCTGCAGGTGGCTGTGGTCCTGTCCGGCTATCCCAGCATTTGAGAATCACAGAATCCCTAAGGCTGGAAAAGACCTCCAAGACCACTGAGTCCAACCATCAACTCAGCACTGCCAGCTCCACTGTTAAACCATAAATGCCACATTTGGGTGGTTTCTGAACGCTTCCAGGGATGGTGATTCCACCGCTGCCCTGAGCAGCCTCTGCCTGACCACTCCTTCAGTAAAGAAATTCTTCCTAATATCCAATCTAAACCTGCCTAGGTGCAACCCGAGGCTGTTTCCCCTTGTCCTGCTCTTGTTAGCTGGGAGAAGTGACTGACCCCCAGCTGGCTCCAGCCTCCTGCCAGGTCCTTGAGTGGGCACCGGGGAGAGGGGCTGAGGGCCAGGGAGCTGAAAAGGGGATTGGGAAACCTTCCCTATGGGGACAGGCTGAGAAAATGAGGGATGATCAGCCTGGAGAAGGTTGTGTGGAGACCCCAGAGCATCTTCCAGTGTCTGAAGTGAAGGAAGAATGACAGGGACCCTGCATCGGGAACTGGAGTGACAGGACAAGGGGGAACGGCTTCACACTGAAAGGGGGGAAATTTAGCTTGGGATATTGGGAAGAAACCGCTCCCTGTGAGAGCGGGCAGGCCCTGGCACAGGGTGCCCAGAGCAGCTGTGGCTTCTCCTGGATCCCTGGCAGTGCCCAAGGCCAGGCTGGACAGGGCTTGGAGCCACCTGGGATAGTGGAAGGTGACCCTGCCTGTGGCAGAGAGGGAACCAGGTGATCTTTAAGGTCCCTCCCAACCCAAACCATCCCACGATCCCACATCATCGTGCTACACCCCAGCGAGGGACACGGCGCTCAACACCACCGCGGGCCAGATGGCGACAACAGAGGGCTCCTGTCCCCATGCAGGCCCCCCGGATTACCTGTGCCGGCGCGGTGTGTGCCCGGCCGGTGCCGCGGCAGTGTCGCCCCTCGCTCCTGTCCCCATGCAGGCCCCCCGGATTACCTGTGCCGGCGCGGGGTGTGCCCGGCCGGTGCAGAGCAGTGTCGCCCCTCGCTCCTGTCCCCATGCAGGCCCCCCGGGTTACCCGTGCCGGCGCGGTGTGTGCCCGGCCGGTGCCGCGGCAGTGTCGCCCCTCGCTCCTGTCCCCATGCAGGCCCCCCGGATTACCTGTGCCGGCGCGGTGTGTGCCCGGCCGGTGCCGCGGCAGTGTCGCCCCTCGCTCCTGTCCCCATGCAGGCCCCCCGGATTACCTGTGCCGGCGCGGTGTGTGCCCGGCCGGTGCCGCGGCCGTGTCGCCGCTCGCTCCCGTCCCCATGCAGGCCCCCCGGATTACCTGTGCCGGCGCGGTGTGTGCCCGGCCGGTGCCGCGGCCGTGTCGCCGCTCGCTCCCGTCCCCATGCAGGCCCCCCGGGTTACCTGTGCCGGCGCGGTGTGTGCCCGGCCGGTGCCGCGGCAGTGTCGCCGCTCTCTCCTGTCCCCTCCCCGGCCGTGAGGAGGAGGCCGCTCCCTCAGCCGCGCGGCCTGCAGGGGGCGCTGTGCCCGCGGCGCGCGGCCGCCAGGGGGCGCGCGGGGCCGCGGCGCGCTGAGGGCGGTGTGAGGGCTGGGGGGGGGAAGGAGCCGCCGCCCCGCCCGCCTCAGTCGCCGGCGGAGCCGCAGCGAGCGCAGCGCTGTCCCTTCAGCACCGCTCCCCCCGCGGACACCGCGGGCTCCACACCGGCCCCGCCGCCGCCTCTCGCCGCCTGCTTGGCAGTAAGTAAACGGCGCCGCGCCCGCAGAACCCCCGCCCTGACCTCCGGCGCCGCCGCTCCCCCGGGTGATGGGAAGGGGGGACACCCGAGTGCTCCGGGATGCGCGGGGGAGAGGGGTCCGAACCCTCAAAGGGGCTGCAAAAATGGGAAGAGAGTATGAAAAACCTTCCTGGGGTCCGTAGGAGACGCGCCGTGTGCCCGTGTCCCACTGCGTGTCCGCGGAGGTGGCGGTGCTGGTGGCACTCCCGTTGATACTGGCGACATTCCCGGTGATGCTGGTGGCTCTCCCGGTGATGCTGGTGACATTCTCGGTGATGCTAGTGGCCCTCCTGGTGATGCTGGTGACATTCCCGGTGATGCTGGTGACATTCCCGGTGATGCTGGTGGCTCTCCTGCCAGCCCTGGTGACATTCCCGGTGATGCTGGTGACATTCCCGGTGATGCTGGTGCCTCTCCCGGTCGTGCTAGTGGCCTTCCCGGTGATACTGGTGACATTCCCGGTGATGCTGGTGGCATTCCCGGTGGTGCTGATGACATTCCCAGCCGTGCTGGTGGCATTCCCAGTGCCGCCGGTTCTCCCGGCGCTTTGGGATCTGCCGTGTTTGGGCGTACAACGAGGGGTTTAAAGGCTGTTTGTGGGGTTTAGAGGGTGTCTGTGGGATTTAAAGGCTGTGGGGTGTCTGTGTAAGGCAAACGCTTTGGCGAAGTGACATTCCCTGAAACCCAGGGACTGACACCTGAACCCAAAGGGAGCAGGGCAAGGCAGGAATTGTCCCCTTCCCACTGGCCCGGTGACATTGCTCATCTTCCCGGTTTCAGGTCTGGAAAGCCGGGTGCAAGGATGGTGAAGCTGGGGAGTAATTTGAACGACAAGAACAACAAACAACCATCCAACGAAGATGGTTTTCAGACAGTTCCTTTGATCACGCCTTTGGAAGTAAATCACCTGCAGTTCCCGGCTCCGGAAAAGGTAAAACAAAATCAGAATGTGCCCCTGCATGGTTGCGCACACGTACGTGCCCCTTGGTTTTCACGGGGCTCTGGCTATGGCAATTGTGGCACATTTATTTAGTAAATTAAAAGGGGTTATCTTTCACTGTGTGTTTATCCATTTTAACATGGCAAATAAGCACGCAGCAGACCCCCAGCGCCCTCCCTCCTCAAAAAAGAACCCCAAATATTCATAAATACAACTGGGGAAAAAAAGCTTGATGTGTTTCTCTTGCAAGCGCTGGAGAACTGAGGAGCAGTGTGCAATATGTTATTATCTTGAAGATTAATGGCCTGCTTTGAGAGGAGGTAATGTGATAACTCTAGCGAAATAAGCAGCTGTTTTAATTATCTCAGTTAAGCTTTTTTATTATTATTTATTTTTTTTTTTTCTTCTCGGTGGCTTTGCAGAGCTGATTTGGGCACTGAGGATGCTGATTTCTCTGGGGAGAGTGGCTGAGTTCCTGGGGGACAGCCCGGGGACGCTTTTGGCCCCGGGCGGGGACATTGTTCTCCCCTGCCCTCTCAACTCTCTTACACCTGAATGCACCACTAAAACGCCCGGGAATGTGCGATTGGCTGCCGGTTGTGTTGGGATTTTTTGGCTGCGGCGTGAACTAGGAAATCTTTTGTCTATATCCCTGCGGGGATGATGCATATCAGTATAACCTGGTGAGGACATGATGAGACTGTAAAAATCCTTATTCCCCAACAGCCCTCACCAAAACAAAGCCTGTCTGCAATGTAGTTCCCAGATACCACAGAGGTGGAGCCAGCCCACCCCAAAGTGCAGACGGAATGATTAGATCTCGCAGGATAATGGAATAACAGCAAAATTAACACTGATGGTTATTGAACATATATCCTGCTTTTACCGTGGTACAAAATGAATTTTCCCTAAATACATTAGGAGAACAGGGCGATGGATGTGATAAACCTGTCTAGGTAGACAAACAGTGTTTATTTTAGGATAGAGCTGAGTCAACTGCCTTGACATCCTGGGAACCAGAGCAGCGCCAGACAAAGGATCTGGTTCCACTCTCCACGTGTTTCATGGCAATCAGGAGCAACTTGGACACATTCAGGACAGTTAGATTCCATGAACTGTGAATCAGAGGCTAAGCCAGCCCTTATCTCTGACTCTGATAAATAAGATTAAGCAAAATAATTCGGGCAAAGCCATATGATTCGTCATAAATGTCTGAAAAGCTCAGGGGAAACTGTAGGTGTGTAAAAGTGGCTCCTTTGATGCCAGTACAAAGGGCTCGTTGAGATCACCCAGTGTCACAGTGTGACATTTAAATGACTTGTGGAGCAGGTGAGGCGTGGACTGCCCAACGAAGATCTTTTCAAGCTGTTCGAGTGGTAACGAGTGTTCTCAGGACTGCCACAGTTCCAGCTGCCTGTTGGTGAACAAACACTGGCGTGGATCGGTGTGGTGTGATTCCTTGCTGATTTTTCTGTTTAAACATGCCCACATCAATAATTCACGTGTTGTTAGGTTACATTACCTTCATTAGCATATATTACTGCCGATGCATCTACCAACATCCATAATTTTCTTTGCTGGAAGTGTGGGATGTATCTCCGGGCGTGCTGAGCGTGATTCAGAACTCATTAGAGTCAGAGCTATTGATTTCTGCAGGCTGTGGTTCATCTCCTCCGTGCAGCAGGCCCGGAGTTAACGGGCTGGAAATCCCTTCGCCAGGAGGAGAGGTTATTTATGATAAAAGCAAAATAATTCACGACCTGTTTCCTTTGCTCTCTGTAGAAGGGGTTCTGGTGGGGTGAGCTCACCCCGGGGCTGTTTAGAGAGCTGCTAGTAAAGAGCTGAGCCTCAGGTGAAAAGCTTTGGGCAGAGGTTAGGTGAGAGGGGCAAACTGCAGCTTTGTTCTTGAGAAAGCAAAGCTGCTGCTGAATTCGGGCAGGCTGTCCCTCTGAGGAGGGGTGGACACAGATTTCAGCTCTTTCAGGGTATATTCTTGTTTGGACTTGCCTTGCTCTGAAGAGGCTGGGTCAAGAAAACACCTAAAATTGACTTTTCTAAAACCTGTAAGCGGTTGATTTTTAGCCTGGGAGAATGAGCTCATGAGGCAAGGCGCTTCCTGTGCCTCGTGCAAGGGATGCTGCAGGAGCCAGCAGAGCCCGATGGGCGCTGTGGGGTGTGAGGGGCAGCTCCGCGGGGCACTCCAGCCTCGGGGCTTTCCTGCCATCCCTCTGCCAGCAGCCACAGCGAGGCAATGCTGCCGGCCAGCTCCTGCACTGCATCCTCGGCACTCCACAGGCAGCGAGCATTGTCCTGGGAGCCTACTGTAAGTGAAACCTGAAAAAAAAATATATATATATATACATCCAACCCTGCTAAGTATTCCTCTTTGCTGTCAGAAAGGATCCTCATTAAGGAAATTCTGAGTTTTTGACCTGGATCTAACCTTGGGGTCAGGGCAATCCGGGGTGCATCAAAACCAGGGCAGGGAGGTTTGGGTGCAGCTCAGGGCTCTGTCCTTGCTCCTTCTAGAGGAGGAGTGGTAACAGCTTTGGGTAGTGAACCAAGAGTGTACAAGGCTTGTGCTGGGCAGCCCAGCTGCTGTCCCTACAATAATGCCTTCATCTGGTGTGTGTTTGCAAGTTCTGTTACTTTATAGGCATTTTGTTTCAGTTGAGTCTTAGATACCTGCATGAGAGTTGAAGAACATCAAACCTGTTGTTTATTGTATCCTTAAAAGCACCCCACAAAACCTGTGGAATCTACAGACTGAAAACTGCAGTTTAAGGACCTTGAATTCCTGTGTTCTTTCTTCATTTTAAGGACATTTTTGTAGCTGAATCACTTTGAGAGTCACTCAAAGTGACTCTCAGCATTAACGTATGTAGGTGTTTCACCAGAGCTTCCATCATCTCTGCCAAGTGTTTTTTGTGTCTGGTTCCTCTGTCAGAGAAATGATACAGAGAGAATATAAAAATGAGTCTTCTGCTGACGTGATGTAACCCCTGAAGTCCAGTTCTTTCCAGACAGTTCCTTGAAGAAATCATAAGGGGGGTGAGAAAGGAAAACTCTTAAAAGTGTGGTTAAATTTACTGTGTGTCCTTTTGTGGGTGCTTTCCTAACAGGCTTGTTCTCCAAAGCGCTGGGAGCTTAGCAGCTCCCTCTGACTTCCACCCTGCTGCTGTTGGAAAAACGCAGGCAGGAATTCAGGAGGCTTCAAATTGGCCACCTTTCTTTTTTAAAATTGCAGGCCCCTGGAATGTCTTAATTCGGTCTCCCACCAAAGGAGGATGCCCCTCCTCGTGCTGCTCCTGCAGCATCAGCATTCTCATCCTTCTGTCAGCACTTGTGTGGCTGCAGGGAGACAAACAGACCCAGGGCAGGAATTGTCCCCCTAAGGTGCTGAGCCTGCTGTGCATTTAAATTTATTGACAATCTTCAAGCATTTCCATTGTCCCCTTGCTGGAGCAAAAGGCAGAGTCAGGTGCTCCAAAATAATTTTTGCATGGCCTTTTTGGTGAAATCCATCCATGTAACAGCAATAATAGCCCTTGACCTGGCTTTTTATGTCCCTGATTTTCATTTCTTCTGATTCAAAAAGCAAAAAAAACCCCCGCTGCAACCAAGGTCTTTTATCTTTTATGACCAAAGGGAAAAAGAGGAGCTGTTGCCTTGTTTTCCAAGGCATAGACAAACAGCTTCAGCTCTGATTGTGTCCCTGCAATGATAATGCTGAAAGATGTGCAGCTTTTCAGGGACCATTCTGTTCACTGAAATGTTAAATGAGACCAACAACTGGGGACCCCTTGGTCTCTTGGCTCGATTCAGTATAATTTAGCAGGAAATACCTCTGTTCTGGCAGTAAAATCCTAATTTTACATAACACAAAAGTGCATTAAAGCTCTTGTCAGGCTGTAAAAAACATCCGGCACCTCTTTTGTGGTGAAGACTGCAGAAGGCTTATCATGTGGTCCATTGTTCTTTATTTTGAATGCATCAGGAGCCTGGAGAATTAATTTCTCTAGTGGCAAATTCCTGCCACCAGAGCAGGAAAAAAAAAAAAAAGTAACAGCTCTCTTCAAATGCTTTTCCCACCCTGCCCCTGGCCACATCCCTTTCTGGGTGGCTGAGGCCATGCAATTACACAGAGTTCCTGGAGATCAGGGGGGTCCCTGGTGTTCACAGCCTGTCCCTGTTGGTTTAACAGAAAATAACGTTTGGCTCTGGCCAGCTGAGCAGGAATAATTAGGAGTAGCTGGATGAGTGCTCCTGTACCTCGGGGACTGCTCGGAGCTCTGTCCTGGATGCCGGTGTCAGCCTGCCCCGTGTGCAGCCTGAAGGCTCGAGCTGTCGGGGCTGTTTTTGGGGAGCTGCTGCTCGTGCTGGGGCTGGAGGCAGCTTGGCATTCCCGGCTCAGCATTGCTGGGAAGCTGCACGAGCCCTGTGTGAACCGGGAACAGGCGGCTCCGCTGCTGGTGAGGCTGGTGGGATGGAGCAAACAGCAAAAGGAGGGATGGGGCAGGGATAGTGATGAGGCAGGGGCAGGAAGGAAGAGGAAGAGGGAGGAGGAGGATGCAAAGGGGAAGAAAACATGGATAAAACAAAGGAAGGGAGTAACAAATAAAAAGGAACAGGTTGTCTTGCTTTCCCCCATCCTTTCCTTTCTCCACTTGGGAAACTCTATGTCATCCCCACAAATAGCGAAGTCTGAGCCTTCTTCTCACCCCACTCCTACACCGTGCAAATTCCTTTGTCCTCTGGGTCTGTATATTTACAACTGAACACCACCCTTGCCCTTTAGGCTCATTAGGCTGTAATAAACCCTTGCAGCATCGAACTCGGGCAGAGCAGCGTTTGGGGAACCTCCTCGATGTTGTTTGCACCTTTTGGATAGCTCTGCTCATGTCCTTGGCAGCTCCTGCTCCCGCTTGGATCACTCTGAGCTGGTTTTCCTCTCTCACACCAACCCCTCCACTAGGGCTGTTCACAGGGTGCTCACAGGGACCTGGAGCAGCTTCCAGCAGCCTCCCTCATCCAGAGAATGTGCTGCTGCAGCAGAGCTTCACTCTGAACATCCCAGGATTTGTGTAGCCTGGGCAGAAATCTCCCTCCTTAACTGCTCTGCCGTCAGTGCCTGAATTAGGGGCTTTAAAGCTGCCTGGGTTTGTGAGCTCCCATTACCTCTCTTAAGCCCAGCTATGTCTGCACTGCAATTCCTGGAGCTGCATCCTGCAGAAACAGCAGGAATGGACACAGGGAAGAGTGTTGGGCTATGGAGGCTTAGCTGAGCCTGTTCTTTTTTCTACCATGAGAGCTCACTGCTGAGGGTGGGAGTGATTTCAGCCAGTGAACCCCACATACCAGTTCCTTACTGGTCTGGAAAGGAGAACGGGGCAGGAATCTTGGATGCTGTAAATCAGGGCAGCTGAAGGGAAATCAGTTCATTCACCCTGGCCAATTTGTGATTGGGTCTTTTGTCTGCTTTGCTAAACCCTCTCCTGGATGAACCTACCAAAATCAATTTTTCTCACCCCACCTCCTGTGGGTTCCTGGTGGTTATGGGCACCCAGGGGTTTGTAGGGAGATTTGGCTGAATAAATCCCAAGCCCCTTTTTTCTTGGGGCTGTGCTTTGCCCTTC
This sequence comes from Hirundo rustica, assembly GCF_015227805.2. Lineage (NCBI taxonomy): Eukaryota > Metazoa > Chordata > Aves > Passeriformes > Hirundinidae > Hirundo > Hirundo rustica. The sequence goes on from NC_053463.1 coordinate 2,672,641, forward strand.
TCAGCTGCTTTCAGCTTCCAGTGCAGCCTTTGCATTCTGTGCTGCCTTTCACTGGTGATGCCAGGGCTGATTACATTTGCTGTCTTTGTCCTTTTGTAATGTTCCTTATGCCTGGAATATCCTCCTGGCACTGAGTCAGGAGATCACTTTTTTCCTACCACCCCCTGTGAAACTCATTTCCAGCACAACACCCATTAGATGAGCTGATACAGGGTAAAAAAACAGCACAGTACTGACCCTGGCTTTCTCCAGCAGCTATGGATTTGATCCTAGGCACGTTTTTCTTAAAAATGTTCATATTTTTACTTTGTTTGCTGTTTGATATTTCAGGCTCTTTATGTATTCAAATAATGACTAGGATGCCATTACTTACATCCCAAATGCCAATTTTCATATCAGCCTTTGGGAAGTTTGCCTGCTGAGATGTGTCCATCCTGTAGATTTGGAAGCACAGCTGCCATCTTTACAGACCCAATTCCCTAAAAATCTGGGAATTTGCAGCATGGGGATTACTAGGTAATCTGAGATTTGTCCACTTTATCCCGTTTCTGGCAGTAGCCAGGGCAACAGTCAGGAGGAGGTACAGGAGATGCTGCACGGAGCTGCTCATGCCTATAAATGTTTCATCCTAAGCCTGCAAGGCCAGAGATTGTTTTAAGCCCTCAAACATGATTCTCCCACCTCTTTTCCTCTATTCTTTTAATGCTGAGTATTTTGACTTCGTCTGCTGTTGGCCATGTGCACATCTCTTTTGCTCTTTGGCTCTGTGTGAGGATTAAGCTGGAGAATTGTGTGTGCAGGTGGAGGATTGTGACCACTGCTTGGCTTGGAGCACACGAGGGGAGGACCTGGCCCAGTCCCAGCAGGTTTAGTTGCCAGCTTTAGGCTGGGGGCACCTTTTGCTGTCACCTGGCCCCTGCTGCACCCTGAGGTCCTGCTCAGCTGCTGATGCTTTTGTTGGGTAGCAAAGGCAAAGGAAACCATGACATTGGTGCCAGTGAGAAGCTGATATTTTCCCTTCTGTTTCTGCAAGGAATGGAGAAAAGTGTGGAAAGGAAGGAAGCTGAGTCTCATTTTCATTTAAAATTGAGCCTGACAAATCCGCCTGGAAATGGGTGGGAGTGCTACAACCATTTTGTGGGACTACAAAGTCCAGCTTTGAACTTGGAGGGAACCTTTCTCCTTGGTAGCAGCAACACATTTTGTTTATCACTTCTGTCAATCTGACAGCCACTCCGACTGAGAGACTCTTCATTATTAATAATCCCAGGAAGTAGTATTTTAAATTTTTATGGTTTGCGCTTTGCAGCACCTGAACCACAATATATTACATGCACCGTGGCAGTGGAGTGGGAATTACAGCAGGGCTGCATGTCCTTTTCCAAATGAATAATTTAAAGTTTTCACAATGCCAGTTATGTTAAATATTATTACTCATTTCTTCAGGGAAAACCATAGAGCTCAAACGCAAATATAAAGTGGCAATAAATGATGTTACATTTAGCCAGTTGGAGACAAGGCTCAGAATTCATATCAGTTCATTTTCTGAAACACTTACTTCATCCCTTTGCTGGAAAATCCTTTTCAAGGCTCCATGCTTAATGGGATATTTTTCAATTTGTCACATTTCACATCTACTCTGCTCCTTTCTCCTCACAGCAAATGCTTTTGATATAACCCACTTGGTTAGAAGCTTGCTTTCTTTTCCCTTTCAGCAGCCCAAATCCCTGGATTTCCCAGCACTCTCCCACTGTTTACCTTCTCAAGGTTGTCGGTGATGGATTTCCTGCTGGTGTAGGCAGACTCTCATCTGTTGTTTCTCACCTCAGCACACCTATAATTTTCCAAAGCATCACTACAGAGAGGGTGCATGGTCCTGCATCCATTAAAGCTGAGGAAAGATTTCCTATTGATCCCAGCTGTGGCACTGGCATTAAGCCTGGAATAATAAGAACATTTCGGTTTGGGGCTCAATAAATGTATTAGCAAACAACATCATTAGAAACATCTTGTGTGGAGCAGGGTGATGGATGTGGCTCGTGGTCCTGTTGTGAAGGGGTTTCACAATTCCCTGCAGGCTGCTCTCAGCTCTTCAGAAGTGTTTGAGGGACTGGAGTGAGGAACCAGAAGATCCAAGGAAGAGAACAGAATGTCAAAACCCTTTCAGACATGGAATGTCACTGCATCTGCTGACCCGGGATGGCTGAGGGGGACAATTCTGCACAGAGCTGCCATTTTCCATCGGTTGTCTGTCTGCCTTCCCACCCTGTCATCCTTTGCTAGCCCCTAATCCCAAAAATGTGAAATTTATATGGAGAATCTGCTGGAGCTGCTGTTCTCTCTCATTAATGAAAGTCTGAGAAAACATCACATTGTTAGCAGTGAACCAAGTGAACTCCTGACTCAGCCACCGAGTGGGACTCAGCACATTACTGAGATTCTTTTTTTGTCTTTTTTTCCTACTCCTCCATGAGTAATATGGCATGCTGGGGTCATGCTGTGTGCAGAGCCCCGGAGCAATTGATGAAGAATTCCCCAGGATCCCCAAGCATCCCTGTTGGAACTGGCTGTGGGAAGGAGCCTGAAGCCAGCTCCGATTGGCCAAAGCCACAAAGTTAAGCACACTTAACTTGAAATATCCGGCTCATCCCCTGGTGTTAATAGGACTACTTGCATTAAGGAAAAGCTTAAGTGCTTTGCTGAATCGGTGGTTAATTAGCTCAAATTCTAAACAAACCTGGTTAAGGAGGGAGCTGCAAGGACTTCGGGTTCCCATAATTAGATGTGACTTTTTGCTGGTCCATGGAAGCCCTTTTCCCTCCTCTCATATTCTCACAATCACTCTGCAAGCCCCATCTAGGAAGCAACTTTCAAGGAACAGCTTTATTTTGGGTGTAAAATGAAGAAAATCCCTGGTAATTTCTTGGTGTCCCCTTTACTGTATGTGCAAAGAACAGCTCTTTTCCCGGAGCTTTTAGGTGCTGTATCTCTGGGAAATGGTGTGAAAACTTAAAGAACAGATCACAGGAGCAAGATAATCTGCAGGGAGATTCCCTGAGCTGAATCCATCTGGAAGTTCCCCCTTAGAGCAGCTCTCTTCCAACGTGCCAACATCCTAGAGAAGGGAAGGAGATGGCGTTTCTTTCCCTTCAGTTTCCTTGGAATTGCAGCCTCCCCAGGACCCCAATTTTCCCTCCCTTCCCCTGATTTCAATCCAGAACAATTCCCAAGCCAGCACCGCTGCAGAACAGCCAAGGAGAAGGGATGGGGATCATTTTGCTGCTGTGGGTTGTAATAAACGGCAGCAGCTCCCAGGAAAGCTGTCGTGGTGTGAGATGGATGCTCCTTGTTTTCACAGGAGCAGTGGGATCGGGGCTGGCTGCAACTGCTCGGGGGCAGCCGCTGATAAACGAGCGCTGATCATTGCCCCGACTGCCGAGTCAGGAGGCTTTTATTACTCGATGTTCAACAGCAATTTGGGTCGAATTTCTGGAAGACTTCACTGCCAGGATATTTTATTTTTTTTCCTCGCTGACAAAATGGAAGAAGAAGGTGAAAAAGGAGTGATGGCGGGGAATGGGGGAAGGCAAATCGTTCCCACACAACTCAAACCAGAAAGCTGGAAAATGAAAACAGAAAAAGGGGAAAGAAAAGAAAAGAAAAGAAAAGAAAAGAAAAGAAAAGAAAAGAAAAGAAAAGAAAAGAAAAGAAAAGAAAAGAAAAGAAAAGAAAAGAAAAGAAAAGAAAAGAAAAGAAAAGAAAAGAAAAGAAAAGAAAAGAAAGAAAGAAAGAAAAGAAAAGAAAAAGAAAAGAAAAGAAAAGAAAAGAAAAGAAAGAAAAGAAAAGAAAAGAAAAGAAAAGAAAAGAAAAGAAAAGAAAAGAAAAGAAAAGAAAAGAAAAGAAAAGAAAAGAAGAAAGAAAGAAAGAAAAAAAGAGATTTCTTTAGAAGATTGATTGTTCCTTTTCTAAATTTGCACTTCTAACTCTGAAAGAGTGGGATTCGTGCTCAGGCTGATTTATTTAGCCTGTGGGGGACTGAGCAAGAAGGAGCTCTGTTCTTCTCCATGTACACCCCATGCCCTCAGCAAAATTGCGTTTTTATCGTTGCTGCCACGATATTGAATGGTCCCCCGACTGCAGGTTTTCAGTTTTCTGTTTGACTTTTGTCATTTGATTTCTCTGCTCTCCTCTAAAAAGGAGACTTCGCTGCCTGCCCTTTCTTCTGCTGAGTAATTCCAGCGGGTGTCTGTCAAAGACACTCCTGAAGAGCGGTTTTTTAACCTTTGCCATGCTAAAAGCCCTTTAGCAAAGGTGCTTCTCCCCTCTTCTACCAAAGCTTTTTGATACCTCTGCAGAACCCTGCCCAGGGTGGCTCTGTGCACACTTTCACTGCTGGCACACTCAGCAAACTGTTTCAAGCACCTTCTGATCTGCCTGGGGCCTGAGCTTGCTTGTTTATTCCCAGATGTGATAGAATTGCTGCTGGACCTGAATCTGATGCCTGGTGAAGAAAGGGCTGTGTGGGCTCATTTTCAGACTCTGTATCCCTGCAGACAGCATGATTCAAACTTTCCTGCTTATTGGTGCAACGGAACAGTCAAAAAATAACCGTAACAAAATTGGTGTTGATGATGAAGAAAATTAAATTATAGCTAGGAACAAGGAAAGTTTTTAATTTGATTTTATTTTCTTATATTCTGCCTTCATGGTCTTTCATTAAGACACAGCATTACAGTTTGTGGAAAAGCTCTCATATAAATTTTAAATAATTGTCTCCAGCTAAGATTTGCATTAAGCAGGAACCATGAGTTTGGGAGAATTGGATATTGTCTGAAAACAGAAAGAGCAATTTCTAAACACTGGCTGGCAGGTGCTGCTGGCTGATGGTCTGTAATTTACTGTACTGGGTTTACAAAAGGCCAGGGAGAAGACTGAAGGCTGGCCAGCTGCACGGGGCTGGGTGCATTTGCCTCCTTCTGAGGGAGAAAATGAGGTTATTGCTTGTTTGGAGCTCAGAGCTGACCTGGGCCACTTTGTCTTGGCTGCAGAGAAAACTTTTTTTTTATTTTGTTCACAGTGTGCTGGACAGGGTGGGCAAAATGGGGTTTGATTCAGCAGTGGGTTCAGAACAGGGTCAGGATTCACCCCAAACCTGCCCAGTCAAGCTTCTCCCTGTGGATCATTTCCCAACTTCTGTGTTGTGTCATCACAAATCCTGAGCTCCCATCTGCTCATAGAAATGTACTTGAGTGGCTTTTTGTCCATTCTTCTCGCCAAGTATTAATATTGCAAATGCTCCTGTAATAAATACAATTGAGAGGGATTCGCTGGAGGATGTAAATATTCATCAGTCTTTAATGATTTGCATTTGAATCCAGAAAATTGGCTTATGACTCCTCACTGCTTTTCTCTCGCTCTGATTTCCACATGCAATAAATGCAGGAGGATTAAATACCTGGGGTTCTCTTTGGTCCAAAGCAGACTTTGCTGTCTTCATTTGGAAATAAATCCTTGATTAGCCGGGAACTCAACCTTGTGCATCACTTAATCTGTTCCAATCCTCCACCACGGTTTTGTTTCTAAGAGCTTTAGGATCACTTGTCACTCTCATCTGGAGCAGCCTCTGCTCCTGGAGTTTTTCATTTCCACCAGGCTGCAGCTCAGAATGGGGAACCAGAAAGTGGAAGGGTCTTCTGCACCTCATTTTATAAGATTAGTAGGACCTGGATTAATCAGACAAAGATCTTAGGGGAAAAGCCAAGGTGATAATACAAGATAAATATTGATAATCTGGAGCCTGAATGAATGAGGCACCAAGTGGCCTAAGTTTAAATTGGCTTCAGCAGAACTTGTTTGGACAGAGCTTTTAATTAGTGAGGGTCTTCTTTAGGATGGGCTGTTCTCCTGCCTGTTGAGCATGATATAAAAATTAAATACTCCTAAACAAAAGTGGGTGTCATACGTTTTGCTGTCAGCTATTTTAAGGCTCAGTGTGATAAGCTCACTGTCCTAGTTCTGTGTATCTGCTGATTTATCTGCCTCTCTTATTCCTGAGGGGGTGATGGTTTTGTGTTCAGTTATGGTGCTTCTGTAGGTCCAGGGGATGGTTTATATAGAAAAGCTTTGATAACAACCCAAAAATCTCTGCTGTGGGCAGAAGCCTTAAAAGTGTTGTTATTTTCCAGGTAATTGTGAAAACAAGAACAGAATATCAGCCTGACCAGAAGAACAAAGGAAAACTCAGAGTGCCCAAAATTGCTGAATTCACAGTCAGTTTCACTGATGGGGTAACAGAAAGACTAAAGGTAAGAAATGGTTATTCTGCTGCCGTCTGATGCAAATGCCATTCATTTAAAAATAACTGAATCAAAGTGACAGGAAAGACATAACAAATTTAGCACTCCACTCATCACCAGGGTCAAAGATAGGTTTATCTGCATGAGTGTAAAGATTTTTTGGGGGGGACAGGCATGAAAATACTTTCTTAGCCTACATCTCAAGTAGAAAATGCTTTTATTTCCCAAGGCAAATATGAAAATATATTCCAGCCTAAATTGAAAATAAACCAAGTTTGAATCCTTTTTCTTCTCAAACACTGGCATTAAAAAAAAAAAAAAAAAAAAAAAAAAGTGAAGGTTAATAGAAACATTTTGTTTAGCCTTTTAAAATTCCTTTTGTCTCATAGCCAGAAAACTCTATTTTTTTCAATTTAAAATACTTTATTATTATCATTATATTACTACAGATTAAAAACTACTTCAAAATGCACATTTAAAAAAGTATTAGAGAAGTATCCAAGCATATCCTGTCCTGTAAGCAGTTTTGCTTCAAATGAATTGGAATTTTCTGATGGCAAATGTTTCCTTGGGAAATTTTCAACAGGCTCTACTCAAACATGGAAAGAAACTCATGAATTATTGAGTGCCATCGGTTCCTGTTGACTGCAGCACATTAGAATGGCTCAGTTCCTCCTAAAATTAGACTCCAAATGAGTAGCTGCCAGTTTTTCCTCCCTTTTCACTGGAAGACCTGGTGCTTTTTCTAAACCACAGAGCACGGCAGTGATAGAAATGTGAGATCTGATTGCTCATTTTCAAAGTCAGAGCAAATATCAATAATTTTGAGGAGAAAACAGAGAAAGTGGGCAGTGCCTGGTGACATTCCTGCTCCTTTCAAAGCATAATTTATTCTTAAAAGTTCTGGGAATAAATGTTTATGCATCTTGGGTTGTTTTGTTTGTTTGTTTGTTTGTTTGTTCGTTTGTTTGTTTGTTTTAAGTGGACATCACAGTTCGATCTAAAATTTCTTACCTGCTGTTGATATTTACTCAATTCCTCCCTGAGCTTATTATTTGTAGTAACTATTTACCACCAGTGGTAACTCTCTGTTGTACCAGAGTAAAAATGAATTGACCACGGTTAAATCCCAGTGTTGGAAGCCACAGCAGACATTTCCAGTGTCACACACAAATCAGAACCCGACAGGATGTGCCTGAGAACCAGCACTAAATTTCGAGCCTCCTGGACGGATGTGTTGGCTCTAACTGCAGTAAATGTCCTTGTAGGTGCTGTAAACGCTGGTGCCTCAGTGAGTGTTTAACACTCAGTCCTGCAGCCCTGGAGGCTGTGAAAGGCAGGGTAAAACCACAGAAGGATCTGCCTTTGTTATTTAAAAAAGAACATCTCCTTACACACTGAGTTAATATATAGCTCATGGATAAATCCTATTTCATCTACTCCTTCTAGTGAGTATCTCATTTTTCCTATTCAAATTCCCGAGTTGCTGTTACATTCAAAACTCTCCTCTCATGCATTTTTGCCTCTTCCCATCCTGTTGTTGGTGCAGTTTTCCCATCACTCTCACAGCTCCAGCTGGGAGCCCTGGCAGAGGTGGGAGCTGGGCCTCTTCCTTTAGAGCCTGGCAGCATCACAGTTTCATTTTGGAGCTATTTCCTTTCCCTAAAATCCATATGATTTTCATTCTCTACTCTTCAATGTCATCTTACTCATCAGGCAGCCTCTGCTCTAATACTGGATAAGGCTCTAAGCCTCTCCCTGCCTGCCTTTCATAAAGCTTCCATGTATCCCATTAAATTTGTAGTATTATTTCCTGACAAAATGAGCTCAGATAATAGCTAATATTTATTACCTTTTGTACTTTTTATTGCACCACATTTTTGTCCTGGTGCATATTTTTAGTGAAGTTATTAAAAACCCTGCCCTCTGGTTATAAGCTGCTCTATTATCTGGTACTGATGGAATCATCTTACATTTGGTTTTCTGTAAGAGGAAATCACCGTAAATACTTAACTTCTATGATCCCAGTTTGGCTACATTTTTTAAAGCTTTAAAAAAGATTGTATAACTGTGATGATCATATTCTCTTTTGCCTTTTTGAGGGTGAAAAAGCCCTCCAAGATCATTGAATCCAGGCTGTGCCCATCCCTACCTTATGCCCAGCCCAGAGCACTGAGTGCCGCTTTCAGCCCTTCCCTGAACACCTCCAGGGATGGGGATTCCAAACTTTCCTGTGCAGCCCCTTCCGGTGCCTGAGCACCCTTTCCATGGAGAAATTCCTGCTGATGTCCAAGCTGAGCATCCCCTGGCCCAGCCTGAGGCCATTTCCTCCTGTCCTGGGACTGGCTTCCTGGGAGAAGAGGCTGAGATTCTGTGATTTTGTGCTACAGAAGACCAAGTTGTCTGGAAAAAAATTTGAGACCATGTGAACCCACCAGCCAAGTCCACAGATGCCCTTTTTCTTGCCTTTTGGGTATCTTTTATTGAAGAAACTAATGAATTATTAGACAACTTTCTCACATGAACAAGCCCAAGCCAGAATTTAAGCTTATGCTTGCATATTTTTCATCCATCCAGAATAGCCCAGATCTGAGCTCTTTAATTATCATAAAGAAGAGACTGTCCCTAGGCAACGGTTCTTATTTCACACCAGCTTTTCCAGGAACCTGAGATAGCTTCTGCCTCTTGTCACATCCCCTAATAGATGAGATTATGATTCTCTCCAGCTCAGCACACGGTGTCCTGGAAGTTTGACCAATTAGGCTGATTCTTTGGCTGCATGAGTCAGCCCATACATCCTTTATAAAACTGTTTAAATAGTTGTGTGTAGATGGGTTACAAGAAAATTACGTTAAAACAACCTTATCGTTGAGCCATCCCTACAGAAATTTCTTTTCTCGTTTTACTCCTCCACAGAGAAACAAAGAGAACATTTTTCTAAGCTGACAGGCAGTGATTTATAGACCTTGCCTTCTCCAGACTGCTCCTACCTTTGCAGTGTGCTCCTGTAGGAAGTCTCTGAGCTGCAGAGATCTTGTTTTGCAGTAGCTCTGTGAGCTGAGGTTTCCCAGGCTGAGGGGGAAGGGTGGCTGCTCTTTGCCCTTCATTTGCAGTGCTTGGAAGGGAGCTCCTGTTCCTGGGCTTGGCCATCCTGTGACAACACTGAGGTGTCTTAGGGAGGGTTTGTAAATGTGTCTGTGATTCCTCTGTGGGGTGACAGCTCTAACACCCTGCTCCTTCTCACCAGTGATAGCCCATCTTACAGCTTTTAAAAACAATCTCTCACATGTGAGTAATCATTCTGCCCTTATTTCTATCAGTCCTGAAAAGGGATTGAATCCCTTCTGCTGTTTAAGCAGATTCCCCACCAAATGAAGCCTTGTTATTTCTGGAGAAGAGGGTTTCCAGTGACTCCTTGTCTCTTCCAACCAGTCCAGACAGCACAGAAATCATCCAGCAGCACTGATTTATGTAGACAGCACCAGAAGAGGTGCTGGAGTGGCCTTTCAGTGTAGCCTTACAGAACATTGGGTGGACACCTGCAACTGCTGGCCCTTCACTGGTTTTACACAAACTGGTCTCTTTCTTACACCAGTCTGAGCCCTTTCTCACCACTGCCACAGAACTATTAATTATTTTTAGGAAGGTAATGATTTGTTGACTATTAGCTGGGTGATGGTTACCTCCCATAGTTACCTGACTTCTCAAGTCCTCTACAGTTCTTTCCTTTTCATGGAACTCTAAAATTTTTATATTTTCATATAATTAATTAAGCTCAGTACTTGTCTTTAACAGAACAAGCTGGGAGTGGGTGTACGGGGGAGAAGTTGAGATATTTAAGGTTTTTTTTTTTGCAAGCGATTTATCTACCTGAAGAAATCATCTGCAAGTATTGATGAAGACTGGGAAACTTCATTCTTCTCACTGCAATTTGGCAAGATGCATTTTCAGAGTCACAGGCTGTGTCATCTGTCCCTGTTGAGAGTGCAATGACAAATATTTCTTATCATCAGATCACCCCTCTCCTCCCTCCACCCTGAAACTTCTCTGTCATACGCAGATCCAGGGATCAGCGGATGTAATTACTGCCCACACTTTTCATCAGGTCCTTAAAATGGAGTGGAACCATTCAAATGCTTCTGTTGTTGAAATGCTCATACTGGAACAATTGTTTTCCTCTGACTTAATGCAAAAGATTTAGAACAAAATTGCTTTGTCCCCAGCCTCTACAAAACACTGTGCTGCAAGGATTGTTCATGATCAGACCCAAGCCAATATCTGAAATGCTTGGCTCCTAATTAAGAAAGATTGTTCTGGGCCAGGGAATAATTTCCTGTTGGTAACAGCTTTGCTAAATGGAAGATGCACCCCTGGTTCCCCCACTGGAAGGTGAGGCGTCAAATCCCCAGGGAATTCACACTTTGCTGCACACATGGAGCCCCAAATGTGCAATTCCTGCTCCGCCTTCTCAAACTTCCCAACCATGCCATGGATCCTGCAAACTCCTCCTGGGATGTTCTGCTTTTGCCTCTAGGCTGTTGCTTTATGTTCACAGTTCTTCCTCTAACCCATTAAAAATCCCGTAAAAACTGAGGCTTCCCATTGTACCCATTCATAGGTAAATACATCTCCTTAAATTGTTGGGTTCCCACGGGGCAGGAGTAACTCCTGGTGAAAGGACTCCACTCCTTTTTAATCCTATCAGCACCAGCGTCACCATGACAACTGCCACATCCCATCGGAGTGGCCGCTGGAGGATCCCGTTACCCGACTGATGGATGGGAATTGCTGCTGGGGCTCAGACGCTGCTTTCAGGATCCAGGAGGACAAGGGACAAAGCAGAGGAAAAGCAGAATTGTGCCAGGCAGGCACAGGGGAGCAGGAACTGGCGCCAGCAGCGGGGTTGGGACCGGGGTTTTCTCTTGAACCTTGCACTCAGAGAGGTCTTGGAGAGCTGTCAGTAGGAAGGGCTTGATTTCAGTGTCCAGGGACTGATTCAGAGGAATATTTCCTCCCTTTGGGAGTTCCCAGCTGGCACCAGGCAATCTCCTTTCCCTGTGGACGCAGTGGGCAAGTTCCTGCAGGGGTGTCAGGCAGCTCTTACTGCATCTAAGGGTTCTCCAGACTGCGGTGGATGATTTGTGTGTGGAGCCAAAGCTGCCTCTTTGGAGGCTGAATATTTCCCAGCGCAATGCAGAAGGTCACAGGTTCTCCTTTCCCAAAAAACCACTGCCCAGCCCTGCCTGGCCATGATGCAAACTCACACCTGGGTGGCTTCAGGCTCCCACTCGTGGTGTGCATGCAAGGAGGTGAGAAACGGTGCTGCTCATCTTTCTGCCTGAGCTCAGAAATCCTTCTTCTGAGGATTTCTGAGGAGAGGACAGGTCACATCTGTCCCAGTGGCTCTCCCAGGCGGCACGGGGCAGATTGATGGAGCCATTCCTGATCATCAGTGACAATCAGGAGCTGGGAGGATGAACTGAGAGGGGATTTGTGGCTCAGCTGCCAGGGAACAGACCTGTCTGATCACAGCCCCAGGAATTGCTATAAACCCTGCAAGGTTTCCCCTGTCTGAGTCTGGGGGTTTTGTAAGAACTTCCAGCTAATTCCTTAATTTTTTTTGTACAGGCAAGGGCCCAAAAATGTCCTGTCCATGTCTAAAACACACAAGAAAAACCTATTTTGATTTAACTAGAATGTTCTCTCCTGGCTTAGGGAACACCTAACAAAGCAAAGAAAAAAAAAAAAACCAAATATGTTTTTTTAATAGGAAATGGACCATTCCTTACAGTACATTTTTGTTTTATGTTAGTTTTACACACATAGATACTCTTTTACAAAGTCAGGAAAAGCCTCTCAACTCTATTTTATTTTTGCCCTCTGTGAGCACTAACAGAGCTGAAGAGATTTGTTCAGTTTTGGTTTGGGTTTCTTTTTCCATTTCATTGATTTTTGGGGAGAAGAAGAAAGTGAATTTATATGCAGGAAATCTCTAAAAGTGGAAGTCACAGAGAATATTCACGTGCCTAAATTTTTGTGGGGTACACCCGCTGAAAGTTCACTCTACACACCAGGATATATTGAAGGAAAAAAAGATTTACAGAGCAGAAACCTCAACTGACCCTTGGCTTTAAAGCAAAATACTTGAAAATATTTCCATAAGCCACCACATGGAGATAGCCTGGTGCTAATTACAGGATGTAATTGGCAGTTCCCATTGGGCCTGGAGGATTTCTTACACTCCATCTCTGCCTCTAACACCGCTCTGCACTTACCTCTGCCACCCCACAGGAATCCTGCCTCTTGGGCAATTTTCCTGTCAGCATTTGAGGTGAAATGAAAGATATTTCATGCTGGTGTGGCCACAGTAGAAACAGAGACCAAGCAGGATGGAGGAGCAGGAAAGGATTTTCAGCCGAGTGAAACCAAAGCATAGTTTATTACCTGTTGGGAAGTGCATTTGGAATCTTGTAACCAGACCACTGAATGCTAAAAAAAAATAATAATAATAATAATAATCGAGGAAGTGCAAAGCTTCACTCACACAATTTTCTCCATGCAATGTTTCACTCTCTAAAGCAGCACAGGCTGTGATTGAATGTTAACCAGAGCTGAGCTGCCTCTTGTTGGTACTTGCAGATGTATTAAAGCCTGTTGGGTCGGATCCACAGCTAATGGAACTGGCCTCATGCCTTTGGAGGCAGCATAATCACCTCGATTATTCCTTTCTGTTGTTTGCTTTTAAAAGAGTAGCTCCTGTAAGTCATTTGCAGCAATAAAGCTTCATCTTTCTAATTCAAAATGGAAAGGCTTTTAATTCATAAGTTACCCAGGGGACACTTTGCTCACCAAGTCCTCACTTTGTTCTCCTATAAAGCACCCATATAATAAGTTTTTAAGGAGAAATGGGTGTACTGGACCATGAATGTAGAAATATTATTTCCTACTCATGATGGGAAACATAAATGCTGAAATACAGGTGAATTCGTTGCCCTTCTTGATGGAACAAATTTCCAAGCAATTTTTTCTTCAGGCACAGGAGTGCACTGAACAGAAGCATCTTAATTCATGCAAGCCTGACCTTTGGAAGAGGGTAATTTCTCATCTCAGCTTTTCCCTAGAGCCGACCTGATCCTTGGCTGTGGCATGGTGGTGGTCTTTGGGTGGTTTTGCCTCAGAAAAAGGCAAAATTTGGAGAATTTAGATGTTTGCAGCTTTGGGTGGCTGTCATGGGGTTGTCTGAGTGGGGAGTGAGCTCTGGAGCTGGGTTTGGAGGGATGTCAGGTGTCAGGAAAAGGCAGTAGCAGAGCAGGGAACACAACCTGCAGTTCCAGGTGTGGTGCCAGGAGCTAATCCCTGAATCCATTCCTGCTCAGGGCTCCCAGAGATTTCCCTGCACCAAATCCAACATCAGGGAGGAGTAAGAGGGGACGACTTTGCATTCATGAGACTGTGCAGAGGTTGAGTCTTGGCAGGCAAAGGGCAGGCAAGGAGGCAGTTTATTGATGGCTTGATTTATCTTGTGTCCCTGTTAATGCATTTAAAAAGGGCCTGTGATGAGCTGAGGCATCCATTGCCATGTCCCACGTGGAGTGACCGGAGGAAATGTCACAGCCAAGGCTCTGCCAGGGCAGCGGGGAAGGGCTGCACGTCAGGAAGGCTTGGAGAGGATGTTTCTGCCTGCTGCAGTCCCACTAATTGAAAAAACACCTCAATTTAGGGATCTGGAAGGAAGCCTCTTCCAGCATCACTCAGCTCCTGAAGTGGGCTGCCAGGTGTTCTCAGGATGTGGCTTTGGGAAGAAAAGCTCCTTTCTGAGTGGTTCTTGAGTCACCCCACTTGTTTAATTTGGGGGTCTGCTTAATTTCTTTTGGAGGTAACAAACACAGAATCATTGAATGGCCCGGGCTGGGAGGGACCTGAAAGATCACCTGGTTCCAGTGGGAAGGGAAAATTGAAAAAGAAAGAAAATATTCTTATAGGAGGAGGGGAAAAACACCTTTATGAACCTGTCTGGTCTGCCAAAATGGCCATGTATTTATTTGGTGTTCCTAGAAACAACATCACCCCATCTCACTAAACCCGCCTTCTTGATGAAGGAATTTTTCAATGGCATTAAATGGCAGAAAAGAGAAAGCAAATCCAACAGAGCTTTTTATTTACCTAAATGGAAATTCACTGATACTCGTTGGTGAAGCAGCCTTATTTAAAATGGCATTTAGAACTTCCATAAGGAACGGGGGCTTGGAAACAGAGCCATGAATTTTCCATCCAAGGGGTTTGACTTGGCACAGGGAGATGTCACGCAGCCCGCAGCTGGCACCAGACACTGTTAAAAAGATCTGAGGCTATTAGTGCCTAAACAGCCACTAGAAATTATATTACATGATGGAGACTGGCTAATATAATTGAGCCAGCTAGTTATTGTGTGCATAATTTAATTATTTGACAAATTGCTTAGAAACACGGTGTGCTCATTCCACACTCGTGCTGTTCTCACAGCTTTAGAAGGCGCAGAGCAGAGGAATTGCTGGTGGCTATCCTGGAAAAGAGATGTTTCTTTTTTCGATTTGCAAACTTGGAGAGGTTCTCTGGTGCTGTCACAGTGGGCTGGGGTGTGCAGAGATGGGAGAGCCCAGGGGGACGTGGCTGGAAGGGGGAATTGGCTCAGAGACAGCCAGTGCTGTTTCAAGTGAAGCTTTGGGATACTTGGATAAATGAGCCTCTCTGTACCCTGTGAGTGTTCTGGGCTTTGATTGCTGGGCTGCGTTGGCTGAGAGAAACCATGGAATAGTGGAGCAGAGAATCCCAGAATGGTTTAGCTTGGAAGGGACCTTAAACCCTCTGCCACGTGCAGATAGTGGACATTTCCCACTATCCCAGGGTGCTCCAAGCCCTGTCCAGCCTGGCCTTGGGCACTTCCAGGGATCCAGGGGCAGCCACAGCTTCTCTGGACACCCTGTGCCAGGATCTCCCCACCCTCACAGGGAAGAATTTCTTCCCCAAATCCCATCTAACCCTTCCCTCTGTTAATGTGAACCCATTCCCCCTTGTCCTGTCACTCCAGGCTCTTGTAAAGTCTCTCTCCATCTTGTTGGCTCCTTCAGGCACTGTGAGACCACAATTTTGTCACCCCAAAGCTTCTCCTCTGCAGGTGAACAATCCCAGCTCTCCCAGCAGAGCTGCTCCATCCTCTGCTCATCCTGGAGCCTCCTCTGGGCTCTGTGCACAGCTCCAGCTCCTGGCTGTGCTGGGCCCCAGCAGCTCTGCAGCTGGGCTCTCACCTGAGCACAGGGGCACAATCCCAACCCCGTTCCTGCTGCCCACTGGGGATCAGCCCAGGAGCAGATGGGAGAAGTTTCTGGCCCCCAGGCTGATCCCATCCTCATCTGCTCTTACGAGAACTGGGGCCAGATTGGTTTATGAATATGAATTGAAAGTTAAAGGACCGAAACATCCCATCCACCCTAAAACTTCATTAAGAAACCTCACAGCACTGAGGAGTATTTTCCCAAAGCCCTGAAAATGTAGCGACATGACCGAGGACATCTCCCTCTTACAAAGCACCTCCTAAACAATGCTTCTTAAGAATCTGGACACCATCTGGAATAAAGCTGTGCTGTAATAATAAAAAACAAATCCTACATCTTCTTGAGAAGTACTAAGCAAATCTGAAGACCCAATTGTGTCACTTTTTTTTTGCAGTTAGCCTTTCAAAAATTCGGAGGCGAAGCTGTTGCCAGAAGATCAGCAAAATCAGCAACTTATTGCAAAAATATTTCTAACAGTGGGGAGTGAAATGACATTTTTGTTGAAATGCAGTCAGATCATTTTCCCTGCCAGGGTAGATCAGGGTGTCTGGGTGCTGAGCAAGGCACCACAAGAGTTCTTTGGCAGAGTTTGAACAGTGGGGCAGCTCCTCCTGGGGTGTGTTTGGTGGGGTACCTCGTCCCCTGCTTGATCCATCTCAGCATCCAGTCAGCCTGGGGCTCCCTCCCTGCCAACACCCCAGAGTTTTCTTGCAATAACGACTGGGATTTGGGTGCTCTGCACCTGGATTCCATCCTGGAATACAGAGAGGCCACCAGGATAGCTGGATCCAGGAGCTCTTGATCCTTTAACTGTACCTTCCACATGGAAATCTGATGGCGTCAATCTCCCATCTCATTATCAGCTGGAAGAAATTATGGGACGGAGGTGAAAAGAATTGCTCTCCTCAATTTTTCATTGTCAAGCAGAAATCCTTATAATGGATTCAGGAGTGCATGGATTTATTTGGATGCCCTTAGATGATTTTGTGATTTTTTTTTCTGCAAGTTAACTGGGTTGTCAGGGATGGACGGGTTTTCAGGTGTAATGGAATTGCCATAAACTATAGGAAAAGCTTTGCTGCCTCTCCAAGCAGAGCTCTTAAGCTCCTCTCTGAAATAACCTTGACAGGATATCTGCCAGTTTTGTTCATAACAAATTTTGCCTTGTTCTTTGCCTTTCTTCTTCTACAAAGAGAAAAATTAAAACCAAGAGAACTTCTTCAGCTGAATTGCCTATTAAAGGTCACAAACTTTCCCAATTCCCAGTAACACTGAAGGTATCTTGTAGAACCAGAGATGGCAGCAGCAGTGGAATCTTTTCCTCATAAACTGGAACTTTGTGAAGAGGCTGAGAAGAGTGCAGGTACAAAAAGAGGCACCAGGGGCTTCTGAGGTCCCTAATTCACATTACAGCTGCAGAAAGTAGGAAAATGGTGCAGAATTTTGTAGGGATTTTTCTGTGATAAATGATCTTTACCTCTTCTCTGCACCTGGCTGCTTTTCCTGTAGGCAGCAAGGCTTTTCTTGGTTGGCATCGGCTTGGCTCTGCTCCTGGTTTAAGCGTATCTAAGCAGGGAGAAAAGTGTCCAGAGTCAAACACTGATTTACCAGGGCTAGAAATAAAATCATGCCTGACATCTGAGAAGTGCCACACACGCTGAAAGAGGGGAAATTCAGTTGGATGTTGGCAAGGAATCCTTCCCTGTGAGGGTGGGCAGGCCCTGGCACAGGTGCCCAGAGGAGCTGTGGCTGCCCCTGGATCCCTGGCAGTGCCCAAGGCCAGGCTGGATGGGGTTTGGAACACCCTGGGACAGTGGAAGGTGTCCCTGCCCATGGAGTGAGACGATCTTTGAGGTCCCTTCCAAGCCAAGCCATTTCATGATTATATATTATATGAGTAAGGGATAAAACTAAAAACCTTGCAATGGAAAAGCTGTTAAATAAACACCCTGCTGTTTGGATGTGCCATTGTTCTCTGGTTGCCTTTTAAATAAGGCTTTGTACCGGAGTGACAGAAGGAAAAAGGGAATTTTTGATGAAAAAGGAGATCCCGGGCAGCTGATGAAATGAAAGAGCGCAGGGAGGATGCTTCCATGGGCTGCATGAAAGCCAGGTTAGCTGGAACACCACTGCAATTAGGCATCCTCTGCCTGGCACAAAACCTGCTGGCACCTGATGTCCCGCTGCCTGATGAGGATGGATCCTTTTATTCATCTGTGCTGTGTGAAAATGCAAAAAAAAAAAAAAAAAGTTCTTTAACTCTGGGAAAAGGGGAGAACCACCCCAAGCGTGCTGCTGTTGATGGGAGCTTGACATCATCCTCCATGGATGCTAAGGGCCTCTTCCCACATTTTTTGGAGGATGGAGGCAGAGTTTTGGTGTGGTAATGATGTTCTCTCTTCTCTGTTCCCTCTGAAGGGAACCTTTAGGAATCATGTGAGATTTTGAGGAGAGGGCAGGCAAACCCCTCCCTTCTTTCGCCCACTCGAGCAGTCACATGTGACAGATTCATGCCTGCAGCACTTCTAGGTTTTATCTGCTCACTAAATTTTATTTCCCCTCTGTGAGTGTTTCTATTGCTTAGAGATTGCCAAGGTTCGTGTTAATTATGAAAAAAAAAAAAAAAAAAAAAAAAAGGAGGTTTATTAGGTATTGCAGCTCTGTGATTCTTTGGTGTTCGAATGTTAATGAAGCTTTGTTTGCTCCGGAATAGTTGGAGAGGTGGATCTTAGCTCTGGCATGGCAGAATACCCAGGGGTGGATTTTCCTTCCCTTCCCTTTGGGTTTTAACATCATACACCACATTTCATCCAGAGCAATTTTCCACCATTTATCAGCAGGTGTAATATTGTCACACCAATTCTTTGAGTGCAGGAAAGGCGGGAGGGTGAAAATGGGCTCAGTTACACCCTGGAGGGAGGGGAGAGCTCAGCACAGGGACCTGCTCCTGGGTGGCAGCACTTGGCCAGAGCAGAGGGGAATTTGTTATTTTTAGGGACTCAGTGGGCAGACAAGAGGAAAGAACCCCTCAAATTGCAGTTCTAATGTTTTTTTTTCTATTATGCATGCACATGGGGTTTAGCAGAAGAGCCATGAAGAGACATTTATTCTCACTCCAGACAGCTCAGTTCTTTCTTCTTCTGAAGGCTGAGTTTCAAGCAACGTTTCTCTTCTCATTGTACATTTAATTTGGGGCAGAGAAGCCAAACTGGAGAGCTGAGCATTTCTTACTTCTGAATTTCTAGCCAGGGCTGTGCCTCAACATTGGCCTCGGTAGAACAAGGTGTACACCTTCAAATTAACCTCAAAGGACACTTGTGTCATTGTCATTGTGGGTTTCGTACCTGGAATTAGAGGGGGTACCTGGCCTGGCAGGCTCCCCTTCTAAATGAGGAGGAGTTGATGGATGTGTTCCACAGGAAGAATGCTCCTCCACACTGACCGGTCATCAGGACTGTGGTGGTCCTGTTGGAAAAACTAGAGCATATTTAATCCAGGAAGTCTCTCTTTTTTACAATTTCAAAGGGACTTAGGGGGTTTTTTTGTTTTTTTCAACAACATCTTTTGGGGACACAAATGGTGTCAAATTCCATTTGCATGTGCCTTGAATCCAGCTGAGCCTTTATCACCATGAAAAAGGACAAACTCCCTCAGGCTGGGAACCCAAGGGCTGCCAGAAAGCTGAAATATTTCTATTCACCCCTCTGGGCACTGAGAGGGAGGTGGATCCCAAATTTTCTTGCTCAGACTAGTGCAGTTCATACAACTGCACTCCTTTTGTGCCAGATCCCTCTCCAGCACGCCAGGACTCCCTGGCAGTGTTCTCCTGGATCCAGCAGTAAATGCTGCTCCCTCTGTTGCTGCCTTTGGCTTAATTGACCCATTTTGCAGCAGATGAGGCCTCAAGGAGAGGTAAATTCAAGCAGGAATGTTCAAAGGCAGGTCAGGGCTTCAGCCAACTCTTTGTCCTTGGCAAAGCCTCTCAGCGCCAGTCTCACCTTTTTACCCTTTATTCTAAAATATTCTGATTTACAAGGAATTCAGAGATCTCTCCTGCTGGAGAAGAGTCTCCACAGCTCTCTCTTCCCTGAGTTTTGGATGTGATGGGTAAGATTTGACACCAAGGACACAAATTTTCCTTCCACTCTTTTGTCTTAACCACCAGAATTGTAGCTCTGGATCTTCCAGGAGCAATCCCAGCGTGCTGAGGAGGAGGAACACCCTCAGCAGGCAGTTCATCTTTCTGGGGGATTGCTGGCAAGGCTTTTCCTGCCCTGCCACCAATTCTAGTGAACCCTGGAGTCTCTGCAGGATTGCAAATCCCACTGGTCCCAGAATTGCAGCTGCTGGAATTACTGAAGAGGAGAATCAGAGCAGATTTCAATGTGAACCAATATTACGCAATTAATGATTTTTACTGATACGATATTACTAATATTACATAATATTTCTGTTGCAATAAGATTACATCAATTAGTTCTGAGTTATTAACAACCTGCTGTTTATTAGCTGCTCTTCCTGACAAGCCTGGTCCCTTTGCTCTAGGCACTACCAGTGCTTTCCCTCTTTCTACCGTCACCTCTCCAGCAAGTTAAATCTTCTATAGATAAATGGGATGCACAGACCCTGCAAAATCCTGGTGCACCCGGCTCTAATTTAGGCACTTGGAATCCAGAGCCATTTATACCGCGTTTGTGGAATTATGGGACCAAGAAAGCTTTGGGAAAGGGGAGGATGGGAGTGTTTTTCAGCTTCTTGCTCAGTCCTTGTGGCCTGGACAGCTCAGCAAAAATCAGTGATCAGGGCCTGAGTGTAGACATGAGCAGGGACAGAAAACTTGCTGTTGGATGAGTTATTTAGGAGAGACCTGGAAAAGCCGGAGAGAAGGGAGCTCCAGCAAAGAAACAGATGTGTGCAGCAGGGTGTCCTGCTGGGCAGTGAGGAGAGGGGAATATTTGATCCCCAAAGAGGGAATTGTGTCTGGTACCTCCAGCACCAGCATCTGCTCTTGGACGTGCTCTGGGATATTGTCAGTAGTCAGGATATTGTCCTCTCACAGCTTGGACAAACAGAGAAGGGTCCCTTTTCTCCTGCAGGGCACAGCTGATCCTGCTGGAATTGCCCAGGAGGCACAGAGGGATGTGAGCTGCCAAGACCTCATTGCTCCTCCCTGCTCAGCTGCCTCTGCTCCCAGAAAAGTGGGATCTGCCCTGGTCAAAGGGTACTTCATCCACACCTCAGACCTGGAATGTGGGCTCTGGCTGCTGCTGGGCCAGAGCTGAGAGCATGGGAACACCAAACACTACAGCAAAACCTGTCCATTTGCAAGGGGTTAAACGTAGGAATGTGGAAAGTCCGTGGGGGGATGGGAATGAAGCGGGAATCCAGGATATTGGATCCAGCATTCAGTCAATTACCATGCTTAGTTAAGTACTGCACGGTGGAGTGAAGGCTGCAGTCTGTTAGAATGTCTGCTCCTATAAGTCATTTCATTATGAGGTTGTTCGTATGCCATTTTAACATATGTACAGTAACATTATCCCTCTTTTCTAGGTCACCATCCTCATAAGCCTGGCTCTTGCATTCCTTGCCTGCATAGTGTTCCTTGTGGTGTACAAAGCCTTCACTTACGACCACAGTTGCCCAGATGGATTTGTTTATAAGGTAAGGAACTTCAGAAGGATGAATTGCCTGAGCTAATGACAGGCTCTAATTGCCTGCATGGTTACAGCCCAGGCTGCCTTTTTTTTTTTTTTTTTGGACCAGGCCAAGCAGAACATTTGGCAGGAATGTGTTGAAATGGAAAAAAAGTGTTCTGGGAAATGTGGACGTGCATCTGACTCCATCAGCTACTGTTACAGTGTAATTGTTGGGATTAGCATTTGGTGAACACTACAGACAGATGTTCAGCAACAATCCCTCGTATTTGTGAATGGATTTATTGCAGCTGAGATCCTGCATTTGCTTCCCACACTCCCAAGTAGCTGATGTTTACTGGCACACATTGTAATGCAAAGCAAACTGCTGCAGTGCTGACACTCCGTCCTTGGTGAAAAAAATCCAAATTTGCCCAAGTAGCTCACTTCTAGGTGCTCTCGAGCCTCTATCAAGAGCAAAACCATGTAACAATTGCTAAAACCCAGTGATTTTATATTGAATATTCACTGAACTGTTTGCCTGGTCTGCTGAGATTAAAAAAAAAATACATTTTGCAAAATAATTCACTGACTTCTCACTGTGAATAAACTCATAAATTCACAGGAGTCTTGACCACACAGGGGATAATAAGTGAGCTGGAAAATAGAGTAAGTTGTGGGTGTATTAATCATTGTGAATTATTCTCTTAGGTTATATAAAAAGGGACAACTGGGATTGTTCAGACTGGGAAAGAAAAGGCTTTGGGGTGACCTAATTGTGGTGTCCATTACCTGAAGGAACCACGAGAAAGATGGAGAGAGACTCTTTACAAGGGCCTGGTGTGGCAGGACAAGGGGGAATGGCTTCAAAATGACAGGGAGAAGGTTTAGTTGGATATTGGGAAGAAATCCTTCCCTGTGAGGGTGGGGAGGCCCTGGCACAGAGAAGCTGTGGCTGCTCCTGGATCCCTGGCAGTGTCCAAGGCCAGGCTGGACAGGGCTTGGAGCAGCCTGGGACAGTGGAAGGTGTCCCTGCCATGGCAGGGGGTGGAATGAGATGATCTTTGAGATTTCTGCATAGAGTCATGGATTTCAGAATCAAATCCCAGCCTGAACTTGTGGAAAGAGCTGACCCGCTGCGCTGTGCCTCCTGCCACCCCCAGCCCTGCGCTCATCCCACGGCTCAGGGTATCGCCCTCCAACAGGGCAGCACACAGCAGCTTTTGCTGCCCCTGCCTGTCCCCTGCCTGTCTGGGGGTTAACTCTGGCCTGGGAGCTGCAGAGCTTTGGGTGAGCAGAGCTGCTCAGCCAGCCCGGCCCGGCCGCGGTCCCTCCCTCACTCCACAGCCCCGCTGCCATCCCGGATCTCCGGGATGTGCCGCCGTCGGGGTTGCCAATAGCAACCCGTTCGGAATGCCAAGCCCGGCTCGGTGCATCCCCGGGACACCGAGAGGCGGCTGCGGCAATCTGAGCGCAAACAGCAGCCCGCGAAAGCCGATGGCATCACTCTGCTTCTCTTGCTTTCCCCTCCCAGCACAAGCGCTGCATCCCCGCCTCGCTGGACGCCTACTACTCGGCACAGGATTCCAACTCGCGGGGCAGGTTCTACACCGTCATCAGCCACTACAGCATGGCCAAGCAGACCAGCTCCCGGGCCGTGTCCCCCTGGCTGCCCTCGGGCTCGGCCAGCCACGACAACAAGGCTGCCAAGACTGAAGGTCACTAAAGGGAACGAGCGGCGCCGGGCGGAGCGGGAGGGCGGGGGGACAACACCGATCCCAGCGGGGCAGGAGTGAATCCGACCCACGGGGCAGGATCAGCTTCATGGATATTTCTTTTTTTCGTGCGTTGTTCTCGTTGATTTGTAACCGAGTCGAGCTCTTGTACAAAGGCATGTTTGATGTTGACTGTACCTTAACGATGTAAAAATATTTTTAAATCATTGCTTAACTATTTGTTAGAAAAATAAATTAAAAAACAAAAAAAGCAAGTCAGGTAAACAGCCAGAGAGGATAAAAGCAGCAACGGGAACCCCACCAAGTTTTGTCAGCGCTGGAAAGCTGTGACAGAGGCTCCACAGGCAGTGAAGGAAGAGCTGGAATCCTTTCAAGAGGGGTAGAGAGAACTTGGTACAAAGACATCGTGGTGCTGTTTGGTTTGCCAAAAGGGAGATATTTTGATTGAATCCAGTGTCGGTGTTCATTCACTGACAGAGAAATACAAGCGTTCCCTCCTTCCCCAGACATGCTCACGTGCAAACACAATCCCTGCACAGCGCCCCAAGGAAATCCAGAAAGTTCCTGGCATTCCTGATGAGCCACCAGAGTTCTGCTGGTCCTGGCCAGGCTCTGAGGCTGAAATCCAGGCTGCTGCTTGGAGATGGAGCAGGATGGGAGCAGGCAGAGGCTGCTGTAGAGAAATCTTGAATAAACTTTTGAGCACAGGACTCAGAGCCAGGAGTTCAGGACTCTGCTTCTGGCATAGGTTCCCTGCATGAGCTTTGGAAATTTCCATGAGGCTTCATCCTTTGGGACCTCTCTCCTGAGGGTCACCAAAACTCAAAGAAATGCCATTAGGATCAGAAGAGCATCTCCAAAATGCTGCTAGTATTGAGCCTCTAACTTTTCAGCCCCTAATTTTCCCATGAAATGAGATGCTCCTGCTTCCCTCCTTCAGCTTCAGCTCCTTCAGCATTTCCTGTCGTCCCAGGTCACTAGAGAGAGGTACAAATCAAATCTCTGCTTGCAAACCCAGAGCAGACCCCAAGCTTAATCCAGAGTAGCGTGTCCTCTCCCCACAAACACCGCTTGAGGTTAGTGCAGCCTGGTGGGATTTAAAAAACCCCCGAGGATTCTCTTTTGTTCAGAGCTGCAAAGAGCAGGGAGAGCTGGGCAGCAGGAGCAGAGTGCAGAGGCGGGGCAAGGTTCACCTTGGCCTGAGCTGCTTTTTCAGATTTTTGGCTAGACTGGGATGGAAATTAGGAACTGGCCCCTTCTTCCCTCGCATTGGGCAGTTTTGTCCTCCATGTCAGAGACACTGGGCAGTGTGTGAGGGCAGAACTCCTCAGTCCTGCAGGCATCATGAGAAATAACTGTATAGTGTAGCTAAAACTGTAGTGCCGAACGCCATCGTCTGACTCCCTCTCCTCCCTTCCCTTTCCACCTGTAAATTCATTTCTCACTCAAAATGTACAAACCGCCCCCTCCACCAACAACCCCAACTCCAGCAAAACCACTGAACAGTTTATAATTTTGTGGTGTATTTTTTGTCAGTAGGTAGCAGAGACTGAAGTATTTTTTGGTGTAATTCTTGAACTTTTCTGACGGGATTAAAATAAAGTTCGATGTGACTGAGCGTGGCTCCCGCGGGTTTTCCTGGCACCTCGTGCCCTGGGCTGGGAGATGGTGGGTGGGATTTGTGTGGTGCTGCCAGGCTCAGGCTGCACCTTGCACCAGTCCCAAGGTGACTCTGCATTTCAGGAGGCACTTCCAGAGCTTCCCATTTTCCCCTTTTAATGCCTGGATTTTGTTGCCTATGTTCTCACCCATTTCCAGTAGGAAAATGGAATCAAACTGCAACTCATCTTCTGCTGCTTTACAGTGAACATCCATTCCCATTTTAAAGGGAATTCCTTCCAATTCCCATTTTAAAACCCATGGACAGCAGGAACTTTTCCTGGCAGCAATGTCTCCCTAACCATCTGATACAAGCATTCCTTGGAATGGGGGGTTAGAGGAAATCCAGCTGACAAACCAAGGGCCACAGCTGAACTTTGGGAAAGCTGAGCTCTGTACCCAAACAAACCCACAGCTGTATTCATCTCACATGCTTCAGAAAGCAGATTGTGTTGCCTCAAATCCTTCTTTGAAATGGAATGATAGCCTGGCATTAAATTGACTCATTCCCAAAGGCTAAAGAACATTTTATAAAACCTTTGGATAGCTTTCCTTCCAAAAAAAAAAAAAAAAATTAAATTAAAAAGTGTATTCAGAGTTGCAAAATTGAGCTACCACAGGAGAGAAACCACTCTGGTGTTAGAGGTCAGCATCGAGTATTTGTGAAATACATTAAAAGGATCCAGTGCTGTGCAGGATTGAATCACGGGATAATTTAACCATGGAACTCTACTGCCAGCTTCTCAGTAATACCCCGTGTGTTTACTTGAATCAAAAAAAAAAAACAACCCAGGAATCAAATCACTTGAATTAAAAGGGTTCTAGCCATTACTAGATAAGTGAGTCAGTGGGGATAACCGTTCCTCTTTAATAAGGGAAAGATCAAAATCTGTACAGAGCAGAACTTAAAACAAAAACAAAAACAAAACAAAACAAAACAAAACCAAAAAAAAAAAAAACCAAACCCACACAAGAAAGACTCAGGGAAAAGTAAAAGAAACCAAACAACTTGACTCCTGCTGCAAGTTCCACCACTGTGAACATTGTTATTGCAGCTTCTGTACAAGCTGCAGCTGAGCTTCCAATATTCAGCCACGTATTTTAATCAGGGCAACAGGGAGAAAATTGGAAATGTAGTGCATCATCGTATTATTTCAGTCTTTAAAAGCCTCCTTCAAGGTCGATCATGAGTTTTCAGCTCTGATTAAAGAGCGTGTTGGTGACAGCCCGGGCTCATCAGGGCTCTGGGCTCTCTGTGCAGCCTGAAGCTCTTGAGGGGCTCTGGAGAGCAATGTTTTCCTGAGCTGTGCCTGGGTGAGGGCTCAGCCCAGGGTGATCTGAGGAACAAGAGCTCTCCCCGTGCCTCCCAAAATTTCTGTGATGGCCAAGTCCATCAGCTCCAGCCTCCACTCTGTGCCTGACCCTGCTGCAGCAGGAATCTCTTTGGGCAATCTTCTCCCTTATATCAGAGTCTGAAATTCCCAAAATTCCCCTGTGGGCCCCCAGGCCTGGAGGAGTTGTTAGTCCTGCAGGGATGGGTGCCTGGGCTGTTTGTCTGCCCCGCTGGAGTGGCAGGAAGGGTGGAAGGAGAAGGGGCAGAGCAGGGATGAGCTCAGCTGGCAGGGACCAGGGCACCCTGGCCAGGCAGCAATCCTGGGGGACAACTGGCAGAACAGGTGGGAGAAAAAGAACTCCACCAAAACTGCGGTGACGGCACGGTGGGAACTCAGCTGAGCCCAGCCCTGGAAGGAGACGGGAAGGAAGGAACTGTGGCTGTTGGAGCTTGAGAGAAAAGGAGATTGGCACCAGCCCCGTGACCCTGAACCACTGCACCCTCCTCTCCTTGCCTGATGGAGCCTGCCAGGTTCTGGGAAAGCCTCTCGGAACATCCGCAGTGCCCCGAGGGGAATCACTCCAGCACTGCCTGCAATCCTCTCCCACCGCCTGCAAAAGCAGGGCCAGGAGAGGAGGTGCCCACGGGGCTGGCAGGGCACAGCAGCACAAACAGCTGAGCTGTGTCTGTCCGGGCTCTTGGAGGTGACTTTGTGCTTTGGATCCCAGAGACAGCTCAAGGCGCTGCCCTGAGATCAGAAAAGGAACGCTCCCTGTCCCTTTGCATGTGAATTTCCATTCCCTTTATCCTCCCCCGTGCTTGCCAGCTGTTTCTGGTTTGTAAGAACACCTCCAGTGATAAGTGTAAGGGTCGTGCACTGAGCTGTCCACAATCACATTTTATACGATTAGTCAGGGGGGTTTAAAGCACCCTAATTATTACAGTCAAACCGGATTAAGCCATTCCTCTAATAGATTTCAGTTCCTGTAAAATAGGCCAGGGAAAATGGCTTACGGGAGGAGCTGGGGGAAGGAAAAGCTCTTTCCTTCCATCTCTTTGGCCTTTGATTTGTTTTTTTTTTTTTTTTTTTTTTTTTTTTAAATGCCAGCAGTGGCAGGGGCACTACAGAGATCCCACTGGGGGAGCAGTGCCCAGCAGGGTTGGGGTCTCTGGCACTCAGTTCCCCTTCTCACCTGCCCTGGTGCCCTTTGAGGGCCAGAAGAGCTCAAATCCTTTTGATTTAAAATGTTTCTTCGGCAGGAAGGGTGGATGACAAGCCATTTGAGAGGTTGTGGGTGGCTTCCTCACGGAAAATAATCCACAGGAAGCACAAGAGAGTGGGGAGTGCGGCTCCGCTGTGCCTGAAGCGCTGCTGCTGGGGAAGGCTGGGCAGGATTAGTGCAGGATTTGTCCTGCAGCAGCCAGATGGTGGTGGGGAAAAGCAGAGAGGGAGAACATGGAAAAGCCTCTTAGCAGCAGGGCTCAGAGTTCATCCCGGCCCTGCCCCAGCGGGGATCCCCATCCCACTGCAGGATCTGCAGGATCGGTGTGCTGGATGTGCTGCCTCCATTCCGGGCAGGAGCAGCAGCCCGGGAGCTTCCCCTGCTCTGACACGGGGTGTGAGCCCTGCTGGGGTGAGCAGGAGAGGGAACCTGCAAACCGAGCAGCCCGGGAGAAAATGCTGACCCTGCACGGGCAGTTTTGGACAAGCCACGGGTGGAGGTGGTGGAGTCACCACCCCTGGATGTGTTTAAACAAAGTCTGGATGTGGCACTCGGTGCCGTGATCCAGCTGAGGCGTCAGGGCTGGGTTGGACTCGATGATCTTGAAGGTCTCTTCCAACCCAGACACTCTGTGATCCTGTGAGGCTCCCTGTGGTGTCAGGGCGGGGTGGTGACACTGTCCCCCACTGCTCCCTCTCCCCCCATCCTCACAGGCTGTGCAAGGACAATGTTCTCCAGCACAGGTGGCCAGAATCAGCCCCTGGGGCTACCAAGAACCGCCCTGCCTGGGCTGTGAGGTCCCAGCGAGCCCTGGAGCTCCCAGCTCCGTGCCAGAGGCTGCTCCAGTGACAGCTCAGTGCAAACCCCAGGGAGGATCTTCTGGGGCGATGCCAGCAGCAATTCCAGCAGATCCCAGCCCCTGCTGAAGGCACAGGCGGCACCCAGGGGCTGCAGCTGGGGCTCCACCGGTGCCATGTCCCTGCTGGGTCAGTGTGAGCCTCCCCACAGCCTTGGAGCCCCAAAATCCAAGCTCCAAATTCCTTCTCCACACTCTGCTCTGCATGGCTGGGGGTGTCCCCAGCTCACCTGGCGCAGAGCCACGAGCTGTCCCTGTCACTTGGGTGGCAGCAGCAGCTCGGGGCTCTCTGAACCCCTCCCTGCCAGCCCCTGCAGCCGCGGCCACGTTTCTGTGCCGGGCAAATTGATTCCTGTGTATATTTTGTATGCCAGGTTATTACAATTACTCTTCGGGGTCCTTTGGGATGAAAGGCTATTACAGAGATGAAAGCTCATTAACAATAAATATAAAGGGTCGAAACTCCCCATAAAAATGTATTAGAAACAGATTTTAGTTTGGAAATGTAAATATAGCATTTGGCAGCAGTCCGGACTGGCTGGTCTGGTGTGCAAGAGAGTTCAATCCGCTGGGAAGTTGGGGCTACTTTTATGGCAGAATTACTGGGTGAATTATGGGGTTTTGGCTTGCTGGAAAAACAACTTCTGTCTACCATCAATAAAAAAAAGGAATTGTTGCAGCTGAGAGAAAGAAGATTTCTCCTGCTAACAGTAGGATTTTTGTGGTAGGGCTGAAGAATCTTTGGGAATTTACAAGCATAAATGCTGAGGGGGAAAAAAAATAAAGGTGAAGGGAGATTTGAAATTATAGTGGTAGGAATGAAAGTACCTAAACAGTGAGAAAAAAACCACACTTTTTTTTTTTTTTTTTTTTTTTGATATGTAAAATTCATAAATTCATATATGAAGTGGATCCTGAACCTGGCTCTTCCCCAAAACCTTTGAAGCACCAACATTCCCAACACTATTCCCTCCTACCCTGAGCACATTCCAGCTGCCTCAGCCACCCAGGGGTGTAAAGGAGCCACGTCCCCTCAGCTGCTGATGGTGACCCGACCCTGGGTTGCCAGGGCTGTTCCTGTGCTCCTGCCATGGGGGTGGATCCATGGGGAGTCTGAGCCGGGATTTGGGGACAAGGATTCCAGCAGAGCTCGAACACAGCCTGGACTGGCAGGTGCCCAAGGCTCCCAGCAGGTCTCAGGTGGCACAAATTCATTTTTAGTGCCTCGAGTAAAGGGTGTTCCAAAGGATCCATTTTCCCCCATCTCCTCCTCAGACTGAAGGTCTGGAGGAGCCCAGCAGAGGGAGAGAAGCAGAGATTTTTGCAGAGATTTTTGGGATTTTTGCAGAGGAAAAAGCTCTGTCAGCAGCAGAGGGGTCCCGTGGGGCTCCAGCTCGGCTGAGCTGACTCAGGCTCGGTTCAGCGAGGTGCTGCAGTCACTTCATGTTTAAAGATGCAGCATTCCCTCCTTGCTCCGTGCCATCCCTTGAGAAGGCGTTTTCCTGGTGGTTTTGATCAATTGGCATAATCACCGAGACCTTCAGATGGGTAATTAAGACGTTAAAGTCTTTGGCTCACACAAATTGCATTAATCTGTGCACACTGTCACTGCAGCCCACCCCAAGATCTGCTCCCTTCTGTGCCTTGGCCACGCTCAAAAAAACACCAAACTTAAAATAAAAACCAGCTAAGACACGCCACTTTAACCTCCCCAAGCTAAACAAACAAAGGAGGGGAGAAAAATCTCTTCCCTGCCTTAGTGAGCTCCGGGTTTATTGCTTTTCCCTGCTGCATCCAATCTGCACAGCGCAGCCAGGACTGCCTCGGAAAAAGGGATGCCTGGCTCCTCAGTGCTTTTATTTCCAGGGGGATTTTGGCATCACGGGATGGAGAAGTCGATTTTTGGGTGGGCACATAGTAAACAGGATCCCAGAATGGTCTGGGTTGGGAGGGACCCCAAAGATGATCTCATTCCACCCGCTGCCATGGGCAGGGACAACTTCCAGTATCCCAGATTGCTCCAGTCCCTGTCCAACCTGGCCTTGGACACTTCCAGGGATGGGGCAGGGGATTGTGATGGGAAAAGTCATATATTTTATATATATATATTCATATATCTCCATCTATCCCATTATTAAAGTGATTAAGTAGAATTTCCCTTTCTCCCTCCCTCTAAAGTGTGCACATCCTCAAAAAAAAAAAAAAAAAAAAAGGGATCTGTAATGCTCAGAGCCCTGGATTTCCTGTCTCCATCTCCAACCCCACCACAACAGCCCCTCAGGCAGATCCATGGACAAACCCCACAGCTCCGTGAGGGAGGAGACGCCGTCCTGGGAATTTTTGGGAAAATCTGCCTCAGTCCTGCCACAAGTAACGAAATTGTACTGGGGGAACCCTTTAAAATGGACACCAGACAGCAAAACGGGGAGAGTGGAGGGAGGGGGGAATTTATGGGAAAGGAAGAGAAGGAATGGGACTGGAGAATTAAGGACATCATATTACTGAGACACGCAAAGCAGTCACGCAGAGAGAGAGGTTTCACAGGGCAGAGGTTCCTCCGTTCTGACTCAAGGCTGAGACGAGGCGGAGAGAAAATCTCTTTGTTTATTTCTTACTTCTTATACATTTGTGGGTCAGGCCAAAGATCGGCTTTTTGGGGTTTCCACCCTTCAGCCTCAGTGGTCAAACCAGCTGTAAGTTACAATTGTTTTCATGTTAGAAATATGCAAACAAAGGACAGAGAATGAAAAACAAAGGATTTGTTTATGTTACATCTGTGGGAAATAGGTAGAAACTGCTTCTAATATTGCACCATAGCTAAAGATCTGACTCCAATTTATGAAAATTCAAAAGGCTTTAAAAAACTCAGAAAAACCAGAGTAACAACATCATTAAAGAAATCCTGTCCCACCCAAGCCCCTGCCTTCATTTGGGCTCTGCGCCCTTGAGGCTGAGAAGTTAAACTGGGCAGCCTGGAGGCGTGGGGGAATTCCACACGTGATTGCGAGGCTGGCACAGAGGCACAGAGGCTGGCACAGAGGCTGGCACAGCCCGGGGAGCACAGGGCACGGACCCAGGCACACATTCGGGTTTGCTGCCTTGGCGTTTAATCCCGGGTCTGGATCCAGCTCTGTCTCCGCCTGGATTCTGCCTTTTGGAAGAGTTTTTGCCAGTCCTTAACCTGGCACGGGTTCGTAAATCCTGAAATGGGGACGGAGAGGTGTCGATCTGTGAGCCAGGGACGCTGATGAGCCCGCAGGTTTTGCTGGATGGCTCTTGGAGTCACATTTGCTGGCTCCCCGGGGATTACAGACATTTGAATGATGATGTACTCAGTCTTGGTGGGGTTTTCCCCTTTTTCTTTTTTTTTTTCTTTTTTTCTCTTTTTTTCTCTTTTTTTTTTTTTGGTCTGTTGCTTGTTTTTTGTTGGTTTTTTGTGGGTTTTTTTTGTTTGGTTTGGTTTTTTGGGGGGGAGGTTGTTATGTTTTTTGGGGTTTTTGGGGGGTTTTGTTTCTTTGGTTTTGTGGGATGTTTTTCTTTGTTTGGGTTTTTTGTGGGTTTGTTTTTTGTGGTTTTTTGGGTTTTTTGTTCTGTTTTGTTTTGGTTTTTTGGGTTTTTTTGGTGGGTTTGGCTTTGTTCTTGGTTTTTTTGGTGGGTGTTGGGGTTTTTTGGGTTTTTTTGGTTTTTGGTTTTTTCCCTGAAGGTCACTTGCTCTCTGCTGCTCAGAGCAGGGCAGGGAGTGGGGACATTGCAGTGCATCGAAGTGACCCGAGCTTGAGTTTCGGTGCCCATTTAAAACCAAACAACGCCAATAAACCCTCCAAAGTTTGCCTCGGTGCTTCCATCTGGATCTGCCGAGGGCGATTTCACCGCTCACGGAGGACCACACCAGCAGCCTAATTCCTTTTGGGGAGAGCATTTTGGAGCTGTAACCGGGCACAAGGATGGAGCTGGCATGGGGAACCTGCTGCTCCGGCACCCCCGACCGCCTGGGGTGCGGCTTTTGCTGAGAGAAATCAGCCCCGGGTTGGGAAAGCAGCTCCGTGCCACCGTCGGGCTTCTCCTGGTGAAGAAACACTCCTGGAGTTAAAGGGAGAGGTGGGATTGCTGCTCCCAGGGCCTGGAAGAGCCTTTGTGAGGGCTGGGTTGGGAGCAGGAGCAGGAGCAGGAGCAGGAGCAGGAGCAGGAGCAGGGGAGCCGGGCTGGCACAGCCCCTCCAGCCGCAGCAGCTGCCAGCAGGGAATAGAAAATTCTATTTGAGATTCTGTTTCTTTGGGCTGTTTGAAGACCTCTCACTTCGGCTTCCACTGCAAAGAGGAACACTGGAACTGAGATTAAATGCTCCGTCTGTTTCAGTTTATTTTCTTCTCCTTCCTTTTCTTTCCAGTTTATTTTCCTCCCCGCTGCTGCACGGTTGCACTCGCTCTGACAGAAATCACCTTCTGCCTTCCCCTTGCTCTGTGAGTCTGCTCTCCCCGCTCCCCCTGCACCAGGATTTTAAAACAGCCCGAGGAGGAGGAGGCAAAGAGCCCCTTCCAGTCCCAATCCCTTCTGGGCACCTTTAGGCACTCAGGAATGGGAAAACACAAACCCAGCCTCTGTGTCTGATCCAAATCCTCCTGCCCTCAGGGATACCTGCCCTGGAGGGAGCTTGGGTGCTCTGATCTGGGCTTTTCCTCAGGCAGGCACGGCCACGCTGTCCTTTCCCTGGGGAAGACCAAGGGTGGCCTGCTGAAAGCTCTCACCTGAGATTTCTTTCGTTTTGACTGAATTTTTTAATATTCGTGAGACACAGAGTGACCATTTCCATTTCCATCCCCAGGCTGCCAGATCCGTGCCTTTGGTGCCAAGGGCTGCCCGCAGCAAGAAGCTGCAGCAGAGGAATCCTCTCCTTCATCTTCCAGGATCTCACCCCTTGGGCTGGGAGCGCCATAAGAACAAGGATTGGCTCCAGAATTGGGGGGGGGGGAAAAAAAAAAAAAATCCCATTTAATCCCCATAATTTCCCACTGGCTTTAGTGGCAAGTTGCACAAAGGGTTTACTTTTAGGTTTGTAAAACATTTTTTTTCAAATTTGCTTTCGATGAAGCAGAGTGGCTGAAGGAAATTTCCAGCTCGTTGTGAATTTACTCCCAGCTTCCCTGCTCACTTATTCTGTGCTCACCCCAAATTATGAGTCAGTTTTTTGTCTCATTCTTGTGTTCCCCTTCAAAGTTGTCTTGCTAGAGCCCCTCGTAGTTCTCTGTGTATCCTAGCAATGCTGAGGAACAATTGAATTCATGTTAATGGAAGAAGAGGTTTTTAATAATTCACACCATCGATTTTTTTTTTTTTCCCCTGTCTGTATTCCTGCAGTCACCTGCAGCTTTTGCAAATGATAATGTAAACCCAAATTGGGCTGAGCTCAGATCTATTTTCCTAATACAGCCCCATCATTTCTGCCCTCCAAGGTCCCTTTATGCCAGCTATAACTCTCTTTAATAGTTTTGTCCATTTTCCGCAATCTTCCTACTCGGGAGCTAAGAAAACTGAAATGAAATGATTTAACTCAGAGAGGTTTGGAAGAAAGAGCAATTATTCCTCCTGTTCATTAAAATCTTTTTTTATTCCCCGCTCTCGGCACCTGCATTTTGTGAAAATCCCAACACAAGGCAGCAGAGCAAACACTTTGATCCCGTATTAATTGCACCGGTGTTGGAGGTTAAACCTCTGGCATTCCAGAGGGAAAATGCGCTGCAAGGATCGCAGCTGAGGCCTGGAGTGACACGTCTCCCCTGGCCTTGCCCTGCTCAAAGGGAGCTGTGAAAATTCCAAATTTGTGGAGCCTTCTCTTCCTCCTCTTTGCCACGGCAAGCCAGGATGTGCAGCCCCAGCAGCTGAGGGAAATTCTCAGGGAAAACCACCCACTATATCTATTTTTTTTTTTTCCCTTCTTTTTAACAAGAACATCTCTTTCTTTTTCTTTTTTTTTTTTTTTTTTTTTTTTTAAAGCCTGAGAGTTCTCAGCGATTCCACGGCGGGAGGAGGCGTTGGAAGGGGGCACAGAGCCGGGGGAGGAGCTGAGGATGGAGGATGTTTCTCTGACACTCTCCTTTTCACATCACCGTTCTCCCTTTTTTTCCAAGTGCCGGCAAAGTTTAGCGCTTCCACCCACTCCCAGGGGGGGTAGGAGAAAGAGAGAGAAATTTGGTTGGGGTTTTTTTTTTTTTTGTGGTTGCCTTTTGTTCCAGCCTGTTCTGCCTTGCGGAGTCTGTGCACGCCCTGATAAATATCAGGATGAGATCCAGGATATTTAGAAGGAATTTGTGCTTCTCTTAAACGGGGGATGCTCCAAATGTCCTCTTGTCTCTGCCATTTAACGCCAGTGATGGAGAGGGATGGGCAGGACACAGCCTGGGCTTGGACTGCGCTGGGAAAGTGCCACCTCCAGCCCTTCCTGGGACGCTCCAGGGATGGGGATCCAAACCTCCCTGGGCACTTCCAGTGCCTGAGCTCCCTTTCCATGGGGAAATCCCTGCTGCTGTCCGAGCTGAGCCTCCCCTGGCCCAGGCTGAGGCCGTTCCCTCTCCTCCTGTCCCTGTTCCCTGGGAGCACAGCCCGACCCCCCCGGCTGTCCCCTCCTGTCAGGGACTTGTGCAGAGCCACAAAGGTTCCTCCTGAGCCTCCTTTTCTCCAGGCTCAGCCCCTTCCCAGCTCCCTCAGCCTC
Source organism: Hirundo rustica (assembly GCF_015227805.2). Taxonomy (NCBI): domain Eukaryota; kingdom Metazoa; phylum Chordata; class Aves; order Passeriformes; family Hirundinidae; genus Hirundo; species Hirundo rustica. Next base: position 2,707,397 of record NC_053463.1, read on the forward strand.
TCCTGGGGCTCCATTCCCTGCCCTGGGCACGCTCCAGCCCCTCACATTTTCACTCTCTCTGAGCAGGGCTGTCCATCGTGGAAAATCCCCTCATCCCAAAGCTCCCTTTGCTCAGGACAATCCCTCTGGGTCAGGAAGGAACAGGCTGGTGATGTTTTCCTGCCTCAGCTCAGCCGGTCCAGGCTGTTCAGCCCTGAACTCTCCTAAGAGAGGGGAAAAGAGAAATGGAGGGAATGTCAAAATGGGATGCACTTGAGCTGGAAAATAGAGCCATTCGTCCTTAATTTCTCTCCTGGTGACTTTGGGCATTTTCTTCACCTGGTATCTCACCCTGAGTGAATCCTGGCAGAGGATTTTACTCAGCACCACCCAGAAAAGGGGACCCCAATCTGACCCTCACCAAGAATTCCTGTAGGGAAGCAGCCCCAGAGAGCTTTGAGGTGATGAGCAGATCACAGGACTGCTCAGGCCATCAAAGACTCGGCAAACCAAAAGGGCTGAGAGCTCTGCCAAGGCTAATTCAGCCCCAGTGCATTAAAATGAGAAAGAGAGAACAGAAATAAATAGGCCCAAAGTCTCTCACACAGCAGCTCTGAGCTATTGCTTTTTTCTACCATCTGAAATCTTATTAACCTGCAAGTTGTCGGGGGTTTTTAAATTATTTTTTCACTGCACTTTTTTTTTTTTCTCTTGATTCCTTGGTTTGTGCTCCAGCCAAACAACTCTGGGGTGAACGGACTCCAGGAAAGCTTTTGAAGTCGTTTGTAAACTCAGTAGAAAACAGTTGTGAACTTAATTGAAAACGGCAAGAAGAAAGCACGAGTCTGCCTTTTTAAAAAGCATCGCTCCCTGGGAAGATCAAGTGGACATTCAGCTCATTTTGCACGAAGGAATTAAAAAGAGAGGAACAGAATCCAGCCTGGTGTTTGCTCTGCTGGCCCGGGTGAGGTGCAGGCTCTGCTTCTTGGGACAGGACTGCCTCCTGTCCCCTCTTCTGTCAGCATTTCCCTTCCCAGCTGGGCTGCAGGAAGTGTAAAATAACCCAGAGCTGCACAAAAAACGCATTTAGGTCACCAAGACCCCAGGAGCAGCCAGCAGCTGGTTAGAAGAAATTTTGCAGTGATGCTATCAGAGAAATCTTGGGTACCAGAAGCTTTAAAATGAATGTTTTCGTGGTGTTAAAGGTCGTTTTCAAAGAGCCCCAGCAGCTACAGACCCAAGCCGTGAATCTAGACCCTATTCCAGACCCAGATTTCAATTTCCCCTCAGTTCTAATTTAACCTTTTGTTAAGGACTAATGGCTCTATTTTCCAGCTCGAGTGCTTCCAGGAAAACCAGAGTCACAGAAAATGACAGAAAACCTTAGGAGGAGATCCACACAACAGTCTCGTTATGTCAGAGCAGCACTGAAAAAAACAACATTTTGTTGCTGTTGTTGTTGTTGTTGCTAAGAACTTCTTTGATTTGAAATAGGAAAAAAAGAAATAAAATAGAGCAGGGAAAGGGAAGATTAATTTTGGCTCTTCCCCATCACTGAGGCTGGGATCTTGTGTCTAGAGAGGCTTCAAAATTCAGGGCAGGAGAGACAGAACTCGTGGAGAGAAGGAAGCACTGGAGCTGTTCCTGCTCTGGTTTCAGTCTGTCACCCTGAACGCTCACTGGAGATGGGTGAGGAGGTCCTGGTGTTTCTTTTCCCCTGTGTCTCCAAGGAAATGGAGAGGAAATGCTCTCAGACTGGGAACTCTCTGCGGGTAAAGAGAGTTTAAAATGATCTTTATAGTCCCTTCCAACCCCATTCCCTGATTCATTTAACCAGAAATGCCCTGCCAGCGCTCTGGTAGCCAAATTTGGCCAATTTTCCCTGGACTGCTGTCACTGCTGTCTCTAGCTGAGCCAGAAAAATGAATCCTTCTCTGGTACCACTCAGCCCAGCTGAGGAATTGCTCTTTTTGCCGCAAAAATCCTTCTTCAAGCTCTTCCTTCTCCCGCCCCCAGAGCTGCCTGGTGCCGGACAGAGGTTCCCCGGAGTCTGGGGGTGTGAGGAATGGCTCTGAGGGCACACACATCACGGGAAAATGCTTTTCCTTCCCTGACATCTCCATTTTCCCATGAGAGGCTCAGCCAGCCTTGGCTGTGGGTGTGAAATTCTGCAGCAGAGGTGGCCTCAGACCTGCTCAGCCACCAGAGCTGCACTTTGTCACCCCCCTGGGGACAAGCCAGGACTTTCCTCACCTTAGAACATCCTAAAGACTTGTGGCCAGATTTTATAATTTTAATTTTTTTTTCTCCTCGATGCTGATCAAATCTGTTTTTCCTGTTGTGAGTGGAGGGGCTGCCTTTGGCACCACCGGGGTTTGGTGCTACGTAACCTCCAAAAATGGGGCGTGGAAGAAGGAGAACGGCTGCGTGATCTTAAAAACGGAAGCTAAAATGGAAATTTTGGCTCTTTCCTCCTCCCTGGCTTTCCAGGGATGCCATTCTGCACAGGACTCGGTGCTACAGGACGGAACGGGCAGTGCATTTTTAATCCAATAAATAATCTGATGTCCCAGATGCCTCTTGCAGAACGAAAATGAGTGAGACTTTTAGGACCCTTTCTAAACCAACATCTTCAGCTTTTTTAAACCTCCCATCACTCAACTGCCTGGCTGCCAAAATAAATAATAATCCTTTTCTCCCCAGCGTCTTCATAAGGCTTCAAACATTTACAGAAATAAAGAAAATAAACCTGGTTATTGTCTGAGTAATCATTTGTTTATTGACGGAGACAAGCCTGCTCGTTCCTCCTGCTCCCTGGTGATCAGATTATGATAAAATGTGACATTTAGTGATAAATCCGATCTGGTTGGTTACGTACAGTTTGAAAAAGGGGTCTGTGCAATTATCCTGGTGGAAGGCTTTGGCCACCTGTGCGGGAGATGGTGGCAGTGGTGGAGCAAACAGCAGCCTCTCCTCCGAGCTGTGACAAATGCAGAGCTTGTCCCCTGGCCCCTGGATATCGGTTTTGGTGCCTCCTTTCTCACATCCCAGCCGAACCTGGAGCCCGAGGCAGGGCTGTGATGAGAGCAGGGACAGCCAGGAGCAGGCCGGGAGGGCCAGGGGCAGCCAGCTCACACTAACTGGGGCATTAGCTGGGAATTAATCCACCCAAAGCATCGCTTGGGAAGAGCCCACTCATGGATCCCAAAGAAAAATTCCCCGGCTGGTGTTACCCTGGTTTTTCTGAGCCTTTTGATTTTCTTAAATGGAGTCAGATCTTTTTAGTTACTGTACAATATTAAGAGCAGTTTTCTGTCTTTCCCACAGATGTAACATAAACAAATCCTTTGTTTTTCATTCTCTGTCCTTTGTTTGCATATTTCTAACCTGAAAACAATTGTAACTGACAAATGGTCTGGCCACTGAGGCTGAGGGATGGAAACCCCAAAAAGTCAATCTTCTGCTAGACCCAGAAATTTATAAAAAGTAAAAAATAAACAAAGGGGCTCTTCTCTCCGCTCTTTCAGCTGGGAGCTGGATCAGAAGAACCTCTGCGAAAATCTCTTGTCTGCGTGTGACTGCTTTGTGTGTCTCGGTGACAGGCTGGTTCCTTCCTTCGGGCAGAGATGGAGTTTCTGCATTTTAAGCCAAAGCAAGGACAAAGCTGGACACAAACTGCACAAAAGCAACATCCCTGTGAGGAGTGGGGCTCCCTGAGCCACCTGGGATCACTGGCATTCCCACAGGCAGCAGCAAAGGGCAGGAATTCCCTGTCCTTCCCTAGGGACAGCCCCAGATCCCGGCCTGTGAGGCACCCCAAAATCCCCCTGCTCTGCTCCCACAGCAGAGATCATCTGTGCATCTTCAACCACATCCCTGGCACCCCACAGCCACCCCTCGAGCTGCCACGGGCAGGCTGGCACTGCTGGCAGGGATGAGAACAAACCCCCAGGAAAGGAAGGGGGACACCCCTGGACACGAGTTCCTCTTTTCCAGCAGTATTTTCCCTCTGGAAAAAGGAAAAGAGACACCCCTGGACACGAGTTTCTCTTTTCCAGCAGTATTTTCCCTCTGGAAAAAGGAAAAGAGACACCCCTGGACACGAGTTTCTCTTTTCCAGCAGTATTTTCCCTCTGGAAAAAGGAAAAGAGACACCCCTGGACACGAGTTTCTCTTTTCCAGCAGTATTTTCCCTCTGGAAAAAGGAAAAGAGACACCCCTGGACACGAGTTTCTCTTTTCCAGCAGTATTTTCCCTCCGGAAAAAGGAAAAGAGACACCCCTGGACACGAGTTTCTCTTTTCCAGCAGTATTGTCCCTCCGGAAAAAGGAAAAGAGACACCCCTGGACACGAGTTTCTCTTTTCCAGCAGTATTTTCCCTCTGGAAAAAGGAAAAGAGACACCCCTGGACACGAGTTTCTGTTTTCCAGCAGTATTTTCCCTCTGGAAAAAGGAAAAGAGACACCCCTGGACACGAGTTTCTCTTTTCCAGCAGTATTTTCCCTACGGAAAAAGGAAAAGAGACACCCCTGGACACGAGTTTCTCTTTTCCAGCAGTATTTTCCCTACGGAAAAAGGAAAAGAGACACCCCTGGACACGAGTTTCTCTTTTCCAGCAGTATTTTCCCTCTGGAAAAAGAAAAGAGACACCCCTGGACACGAGTTTCTCTTTTCCAGCAGTATTTTCCCTACGGAAAAAGGAAAAGAGACACCCCTGGACACGAGTTTCTCTTTTCCAGCAGTATTTTCCCTACGGAAAAAGGAAAAGAGACACCCCTGGACACGAGTTTCTCTTTTCCAGCAGTATTTTCCCTCTGGAAAAAGGAAAAGAGACACTCCTGGACACGAGTTTCTCTTTTCCAGCAGTATTTTCCCTACGGAAAAAGGAAAAGAGACACCCCTGGACACGAGTTTCTCTTTTCCAGCAGTATTTTCCCTCTGGAAAAAGGAAAAGAGACACCCCTGGACATGAGTTTCTCTTTTCCAGCAGTATTTTCCCTCTGGAAAAAGGAAAAGAGACACCCCTGGACACGAGTTTCTCTTTTCCAGCAGTATTTTCCCTCTGGAAAAAGGGACATCCATGGACAGGCCACCCTCCTGCCCTGCAATCCATCTGGCACTGCTCTCTGCTGTTGGTGGGTCCTCCTTATTTCCCAATTGCTTTTTCCTGTTGAGGAAAATCGTCTGTGTCACCAGGACCCTTCTGTCACCAGCACGAATTCCAGAACGCAGCCGCCTCTCGAACAGAGCAGCGAGGCACCCGGGCCGAAGGAGCCAAACCATCCCAACAAAGTGATTGGGGTTATTTTTCCGTGAGGAAAGAAATCAGCAAGCCCTGAGGGTGCAGGGCATGGGACAGGCTCAAAATGTGGCGTGTAATTAAAATTCCTGGCTGAGAGGAGCAATTCCCTTCGTCCTTCTCCGCTCCTTCCCCAGGGCAAAGTGCCCTGTGTGCGTTCCTCTGCCCGGAGTTTGGATCTCCTCCTCCTCCTCTGTGTTTGCTGCCGTCCCAGCCGTGTTTTGGTGTCCAGGAGGTTCTGGTTGGCGCTGGAATGAAGGTGAAGGTCCGTGGCCCTGGGCTGTCCCGTGTCCCTGTGTCCTTGCCCGCGGCGCTGCAGCAGGGACAGGATGGGCTCGGCTCCCCTGCGGCTCCACCACCTGCATCCCGCAGCTCCCAGCCTGGAAACGGGAGCATCAGCGTCCACCCTCCATCCACAGGGCACTGTGCTGAGCTGAGCCCTGCTCAGCTCCAAAACCAGCTCTGCTCAGCTCCAAAATCAGCCCTACTCAGCTCCAAAATCAGCTCAACTCAGCTCCCCAAATCAGCCGTGCTCTGCTCCAAAATCAGCCCTGCTCCCAGCCCTGCTCAGCTCCAAAACCAGCTCAGCTCAGCTCCCCAAATCAGCCGTGCTCTGCTCCCAAACCAGCTCAGCTCAGCTCCAAAATCAGATCTGCTCAGCTCCAAAACCAGCTCTGCTCCCCACCTGGAGCCTGCACGTCCCCTCTGTCCCTCAGTAGCTCCCACAGCCCTTTTCCTTGCTCTGGGAGCAGGGACACAATCCCCAGCACAGCCAGGAGCTGGAGCTGTGCACAGAGCCCAGAGGAGCCTCTGGGATGAGCAGAGGATGGAGCAGCTCTGCTGGGAGAGCTGGGATTGTTCACCTGCAGAGGAGAAGCTTTGGGGTGACACAATTGTGTCTGAAGAAGCTACAAGGAAGATGGAGAGAGACTTTACAAGAGCCTGGAGTGACAGGACAAGGGGGAATGGGTTCACATTAACAGAGGGAAGGGTTAGATGGGATTTGGGGAAGAAATTCTTCCCTGTGAGGGTGGGGAGATCCTGGCAGAGGGTGTCCAGAGAGGCTGTGGCTGCCCCTGGATTTCCAATGTTTGGACTCCTCGGATCATCAACCTGCCTTGGAAACAAGAAAAAATTCCTTGTCACGTATTTTGTTTTTATTTAGTAGAGGTAAGAAATAGAAAAGAAGAGGGAGGAATTGAGGCACTTCCCTTGCTCTTGTGGCGTTAAGGTTCTTTGGAAAATCAGTTATCAAGAGGTGGCCTTTTTTTGGGAGATTCAACTGATATTACAATGTTCAATTAAGCTCATTGAAGGAAGATTAAGACACAATTTAATCACAGTCTGTTAGTACCTACACAGGGAGAACATTTGATACAAGGCATTGAGTTACCAGTTGAATTTAGCAAAATTAAATTAGAAATAAAAATTATTGGTGTTTTGGTGTTGGTTTTTTTTTGGTTTTTTTTTTTTGTTTTGTTTTGTTTTTGTTTGTTTTTTTTTTTTTTAATCAGGGCACTTTACCATTGTAACAAGAGATAAAGATAGTCGGGAAATCCTGGTTTTAAATCAGGATGAGCACTGATGAGCTCAGGCTGAGGGTCAGGAGGTGTTGACCTGGGAGCTGACTGTAGGTCATGAAACCCCAGAATGTTTTTTGGGGTTAGGAGGGACCCCAAAAATCATCCCATGGGCAGGGACACCTTCCACCATCCCAGGCTGTCCCTTGGAAGGATGGGACCTGGTTTGGTGTGGATCACACAGAACCTGAATTATCCTGTCAGAAAGGTGGCACCTCCCAGCCCTGTCACCTCAACGATTACCCTGACCAGAAACTCTGACTGCCAGGAAATTAAAAAGAAAGTGCAAGGCTCTTTCAGTCAAGGCCTGAAATCCTACACACGTTCCCACCCTGAGCTGGGAAAACAGGAGATTCCTTTTCTGAGCAGTACAAACCACTGGGAGCCATAAATCTCCCAGAAGGGAACTCATTTTCCCCCTAATTTACATGTTATCTGCAGTCCACTGTCTTCCCATTCCCAGTTTTGGCACCGAGGTGCAGCAGGGATGTAAACGTCAATATTTTAATGTCAAAGAAGAATACAAAGCGAAATTGAATTCCAGTAAGTATAAAGGAAATACAGCAATGGCTCTCCTATTGAATCCTCTGCAGATTCCAGATAATGGATTATTCAGAGACCTTCAGCTCATAAAAAGGTGCCCTTTACTCCTGGAATTTGATGCAGCTCTCCCTTGAACTGCGATTATTTTCTGATTCCGTTTCCAAGTAGATTTTGACACAGTGGTACAATTTCCTTATCTCTCTCTTAAAAGTTGCTGCACGGGGCTGTGTAAATGAAAACAGCAGCGTTTTCCGTGTGGATTTTCCCCCATCTGTGTGATGTTTATTAAAAAGAATAAATCTGAGGGATACTCCCCAGCGCAGCAGAATGGGAAATGCAGCTGCTCCCTGAAGGTGCTTCCAGCTGATAAATGAACCCCACTGCCTGGACACACACAGCAAGGGATTTTAACATGCAGGAAAATCATCTGGAACTCCGACCACCGAGCTGGAAACGCAGCAGAGAGGAGGAATATCTGTAATAGGCGCAAACTGATCCCAATTCAGACAGAAGCCATCATTTGGCTGGTCCAGCACCACTCCTTCCCCCAAAATCCAGCGTGCACACAAACTTCCTCACGCCTGGGGCTTGGTGGGGATGGAAACCATGGGCTCAGGGGGTTTGGGGTTGTTGGGTGTTGTGTTCAACACGAGGTTTGGCTCCTCCTCGGGGATCCCATGGAAACGTGGGGCGATTCAGAAATGCAATCCAGAAATCCCCCGCTGCCCGCTGAAATCTCTGCCGCTGTCCCGAAGGGAGAATTTGTCTCTCACAAGGTTCTCTGATCACCCAACAATTCCCCACGTTCTTGAGGAGGTTTTGTTTCTAGGGCAATTTTTGTAGATATAAAAGAAAGGTCCAGATCGATTTCCCACTTGGCAGCACAGAAGAAAAATCACCCAAAGGCTTCTTATTTTTAATTTTTTTTTTAAGGAGTTTTAAAAACCTCTGCTGCCTACAGTGCAGCCCATTATTCTTGGAGGATAATCCCACATTAAAAGGGGAGTGACTGGATGTTCTCACAGGCTTTTCCCCTCCCTTGGCTTTCGTGATCTTTGCCCACTGATGTTCAGAGTGGCTTTGGACAAACTGGACTTTGAGGGCTCCGCTTTCATTTGGGAAATGCTCGCTAATTTGACAGGGTATTAGATGGCTTAATTAATATTGCAGACCTTTGATAGGCTCAGATGTGAGACCCTGCAGAAGAAGAGGCTGTAAAGCAGATAAAACCACCAGCTATTCCCTTCTAATGAATTCCCAACCCTGATCAAGGGGGTCGAGCTCCCTGGTTGCCTCCAAGGCTGAAATCCTGTGGGATCCTGATGACTTGTTAGTGTTCCCTGGAGGAAAAAAACCACACTCAGGGCAAGTTTAGCACGGATTGAGCTCCTGTTTAATAACAGAGTTCACCAGAAGCTGCTCACTTTGCGGGAGAACTGCAGCACAAGATAATTGACCTTAACACAGCTCCCTGCCTTTGCCTTTGATTTGGGCCACGCAACTGAATTTGTGGGCAATTACAGAGGGAGAATGAAGACATAATTGAAGGTTAGGAAGAGGTGGACACAGAAGGAATAGCTCTGGAATTAAAGTGCACTGTGGGGACACAAACAAGCTCTCAGCTCTGCGGGGTTCAAAGGAGAACTCTGGGGTCACCTGAGCAGGTAACCCCAGCTCTCAGAGATGTCAGGGCGGCGGAGACACAACGCTCACATCTCACTAAATGCACGAAAGAAGCGGCTTTTTGGGATGGCTCAGTGTCCTTTACATCAGAAATTACAATTTTACACAGAGAAAACCGACTTTTGTGCTTTGAACCATTAAGTAGCCAAGACACGGAGCTCCAACCAGGCTCTGCACGGCTCACGGAGTTTTTGATCCACAGAAAAAAGCCCCAGTGGTGGTGCATCCATGGACAGCCCTCTGGAGAGGGAGGATGCATCATTCAAGGTTAAAATTAATGAAGTGAGATTGAGGAGGTCAGAGCTATGTTTGATTTCATGTTATCAAGTCCTCTTCAATGACCTTAGATATGTCACCTCTCCGCCTCATAACCTGAATTCCCCACCCATGAAGTGGTAATAATTGTATTTATACACCTCCAAGGAGTGCCACAAACCTCGTTTAGTGGCGTACAAATGGACCAAACTGACAAAAGTGTGAAAACCCATCACTTCATGGAGAACTTATTATCTAGAAAGTGTTGTAAGAAATCTTTCCCCCACAAAATGTTGGGGTTTAGGGTTTTGTGAAGCAGCATGACCTAATAAAACCCAGCCCTGAAAGAACCCAGGGTGCAACACAGAAATGGTCGCAGTCCCTAAGGATAAATTGAGAATTCCTGAGCCCACAGCTGCCTGGAACGTGCAGAAGTTCTGCATTCAGGGAGGGACGGATATGTACCTGTGCTGGGATGATGAGAACAGAGAAAGGACGAAAGGCAAGCAGGAAAATGCACAGCAAAAGCAGCAGCAGCCCACAGACCTGTGTCAAAAGTGAATTATGGAAATAGCCCTGAACAGCCACGGCAGCTCCACAGAAACATTTGCGTAACAACGAGCACAGTGCAGTGGCAATAACAATGCCCAGAGATGTTCCCACCAATACCTATTTCTTAAAGAGAGTCATTTTAGCTCTCTCTTCGCATCTGTAAATGGGAGCTGAATTGATGATAAACACAGCCAGAGCAATGAAAAGATTTTGCTTTACATTCTATTATCCTGCCTGGAAGTGGCGTGGAGTTATTCCTTACAGCCGGGCTGCAGATGATCCTGTGCCCAGCAGAGCGTGGTTTGCACAGAGAAACCAGGAGGCTGGGGAGGAACAAAAACCTCTCAGGTCACTGAGTGATTACCAGCAAGGTTGTAGGGACCTGTGTAGCTCAATATTTCACTGGAATGCAATTTCCCTGCTGGGATCTCCGGGCACCTGGCAAATGGTAATGCTGAGAGGCACACACGGTTCTGGGAAATGGCCAGGGGTGAGCTCTGCTCGTGTTCCAAAGGCAGAGAGGGGCTGAGGGGCCTTTGTGAGGAGGCAGCACTTGGGACCAGAGAGGGTAAACATGATAGGAGAGAAGGTGAGCATGATGTCAGTGAGGATAAAAATGATATCAGTGAAGGTGGACATGATATCAGTGAGGGTAGACACGATATCAGTGAGGATAAACACGATATCAGTGAGGATAAACACGATATCAGTGAGGATAAACACGATATCAGTGAGGGTAGACACGATATCAGTGAGGATAAACACGATATCAGTGAGGGTGGACATGATATCAGAGAGGATGGACACAGTATCAGTGATGAGGGACACGATATCAGTGAGAGACACGATATCAGAGAGGGGAAATCTCACCAGGTCCCAGGGCTAGGTCTGTTGATGGATTTTAGCTTTTCTATTTTTCATCTGTTTGTGATCCTGCAGCTCTTTAGTGCGTATCTCTCAACTCCATGCACAGTGTGAGCTGCTGCTTTCCCACTTTGGTCAGACAAAATTCCTCTCCAGGCTGAGGAATCAAGGACACCTCACTGCCTCGGGCCTCAAGAAATGTAAATAAAAGTGAGTTGGGGGGAGCAAACTTGGGGTGAATGACTTCATTACCTGAAGGTGTAATTGGAAGATTAACCCCCAATATGCAAATGGACCAAACTGATAAAAGTGTGAAAACCCGCGACCTGTCTTCAAATTTTGGGCTTAGTCAGCCTGAAATGTACCTGAAGGCCCTTCAATAAATAGAACTGCTTCTTATTCCCTTAATTTTGTTTGGCCTCTGTTTTCAGGTAGCCCCAAAAGGCATCTGGGGCTGGACAGACGGAGATGCCGACTCACAGACCAGCCACTGCAGTGCCAGGAGCCGTCACCTCCGTCGGAGGCACTGTGAAAGTGGGCAAGCAGCAGCCTCAGCATGACACAGGCTGTTTTAGCCATGGGGGATATTTATTGTCATTTTCTGGGCACAGCTGGGAGGTGGGTGAAGAGCAGCAGGGACTGCCCAGGCTTCCCCAACCCTGCTGTGGGAGGTGTGAGGGGTGGAGCAGCCCTTCCATCACCTCACCCACCCAGGAAAGTGCAGGAACACAGTGCTCTGTGCGTGGGGAATGTGCCTCTGGATCTTCTCAGGAAATCCCATGTTCCTGCTTCCTCGCAGAAATCCCTGCCAGCCCAGTGACCTCACCACTGGCACTGAGAACCTGAGAGTCCCCAAATACCCCTGATCATCCTCCTCCCTCTGCTGAGGTTCTCATCAGCCCCTGAGTGTGTTTTGAACCCCAAATCCTAACCAGGCAGCAAAACAAGCTGGGATTGAGCTCATGTTCAGGCAGCAACCTCTCTATCAGCATCCTGCCAGATGCCAAGAGTGATTTGCCTCCTGCAAAGGCTCTGCTCCTCTACCTGCACGTTTGGAGTGGATTAGGATCCCTCACTCCAGAGCAGAGCCATTCGCTGCTGTTCTTTCGGCAATTCAATTTTGCCCAATGTTATGGGGAGCAGCCTGCCTTGAGAAGCGAGCCAGGGCATTACTTTACTTTTACCAGTCTGCTTTAAACAAATATTAGAGAGCAGTGCTCCCCTGGGTACCCTTACAGCAAACAGCAATTTTCAAGCCAGCTCCAGCGCAGATTGCTGCCGAGATGCTTCTGTGCTTGTAGGATGTTTGTTATGCACTTATGGCACTTGTGAGAGGGGTGGAGGCGGGGAAAGTCTCACTGGCCGTACACAGGAATAACAGCGTGCCAAGCTGATGGACTCTGCACTTCCTCGGAGTGTGCAGGGACGGTGTGTGTCCCACACAACCTCATTTTTCATTTCTTTTCAGAGCTAGGGCTCGTGCTGCAGATCCCCCTGCACAAAGGAGGGGCAGGACAGAGGATGTTTGCTGTCCCTTCCATCACACCCCTGTCCCTGAGCCCTCTGTGCCCATGGGGACAGCCTGAGGAGCAGCAGCAGCCCCCTGCTCGCTCCCAGCAGCATTTCTCAGACCTTCTTCCCCCCCAAATTTCCTCCTCTCCCCTTCAGTCCCCGCCTGCCTTTTTGGCTTCCCTGCCCTGCTCGGTTCTTGCTGTGGAATTTGTGATGATTCCCATCCAAGCCATTCCCTTCCGCCCCCAGAACGTTCTCCTCCACGGGGTGCTGCTGGGGTGGCAGGGTCTGTCTGTCCTGTCCTGTCCTGTCCTGTCCTGTCCTGTCCTGCTGGGACAGACTCCCTGGAACAGCTCCAGGAGGAGAAATTAGAAATTCTCCCTCAAAACTCGAGGCAGGCAAGGAAATTCCGTGCCTGCAGGTCTGTTCCTCCCTGCAGCAAGGGGTTGCTGTTTGTTACACCTCCAAAGCTGTAGCTGAGCTCTCCCACGTCAAGGGTCTCCCAGCAGAGCTCAGAGGAAAAAAGATTAAAAAATGACTCTGTAATGAGACCCTCACACAAATTAAACTTGTTCATTAAGAACTGAGCTGGGAGAGAATTCCCAGAATTTCAGATGTGTCTTTCCAGAGTGAGAACCCATGGAGTGGCCACAATTATTAGCTCCCAGTTATTAGCTGAGAGGGTTTGGGAATGCTGGGCTGGGCTGTGGAGCATCCAGCTCCAAAAACATCCCCTCATTGCAAGGTCCATTGGAACGGACCAGAGGTCGCTCACTCCCTCTTCCCCCCGGCTTGGAATCTCGGTCTGGAGTGGCACTGGCATTCCAGGAGAGATGGGAGCATTCCTGAGAGTATGGGGAGGGGGACAAGTGTTTGGAAGAGTCTCCAAATCTGGATCAGGGCAGGCAGCAAAACCAGGAGCTGCTGCCTCAGACGAGCTCCATTGGTATTCTGGGCTAGAGACTGCACAAAATTATTTTCAAACGGGAATTACAGCTGGCAAGGCAAAATGAGAGAGATGGAGGGAATTCTGGGGGGCATTTGTCAGCGGAAGGCCTCAAGGTTGTGTTCAAGCTGACGACGGAGTAAACACAAGAAAAGCTGAGACAAAAGGTGCTCCGTGGATGAAAGCGACGGGGTTGTGCCGCAGATGCTCAGCGGGGAAAGGCTTTTCACTGTGGGAAAACAAAACTCTCTCCTGCAAAAAAACAAGGGAGTGCTGGCTGGGATAAACCCTGCCCGTGCTCCCACCGCCAAATTTTGGGCAGCAGTGCCACCCTGGAGCCCCGTTCCCTCCCTGTCTGCGGCTCGTTCTGACAAATTTGTCAGTCTTGACCTGCGAGTCCGATCTCGGGGAGATTCTGTTCATCGCTGAATCAATAATGCATGGGCAGCCATGCATTTTTCATGCCAAGACTTTTAAAGGCCACTGTAGTGATGCATGTAAATTCAATTTCCCCCCCTCCCCACACACAGAAAAAAACCCCCCTCCTTTCTCTGCACACTCAACTGCTAAATAATTATTAAATAATTATTAACGCCTGACTCACGGCAGGGTGAGGGCTGCACCAGCTACAGAATCCACTGACACCGCTGCCGCCGCTGCACCCTCCAGAAATTCCAGGAGAGATGATTCCAGGCAACAGCAGAACAACCTGGCTCTTTTCCTCTTCCTCCCCTGATGGTTTTGAGGTTTTTTTGGTTGTTGTTTGGGTTGTTTCTTTGTTTGTTTTGTGTTTGTTTGTTTTGTTTTGTTTTAATTTCTTGGGGGTTTTTGGTTTTTGGTTTTGTTGTTTTTTTTTTTTTAATATCAAGCCCTACAAGAACACGTTGCACCAAGTGGAGCAGAACAAAGGATGGATTTGCCATGCTTCTGGAAGCACATGAATCCCCTCCAGAGAAGCAAAGCTGCTGCCTTTATTTGTAGCTGGTGACCAAAGTTTATCAGGGACCTGAGCTGGCCACGGGGCTCTGAGGGACCCAAGGGCTCAGACGGGAGCAGGGGGAAGAAAAGCTGCTCAAAGGGGCTTAGGAAACACAGCCAGACTGCAAATCTGCCTGGAGGAGGGAATTTTCCCCTGCAGTGGGAACGTTCAACCCCCTCAGGTGGAGTCCCCAAGTGCTGGGATGGGATGGGATGGGATGGGATGGGATGGGGTGGGATGGGGTGGGGTGGGATGGGGTGGGGTGGGGTGGGATGGGGTGGGATGGGATGGGATGGGGTGGGATGGGGTGGGATGGGGTGGGGACAGGAGCTCCCTGGGGCTGCTGAGGTTCTGTCAAAGCACAGCTCTGCAGGCTCCTCACAGGGCTGGGGTGGAGGAACCCCTGGGCTTTTTCCCAGCTCCAGGTGATATTGCTGATGTCAGGAGAAACCCCCTGGGCTGCCCAGGCAGCTCTGCCCTCCTTTTTTTGGGAGGGGCTGAGGCAGAGAGCTTGGAAGTGTTCATTGACTGCACCAAACTGCCAGGCCAGCCTTGCAGGGACTCTCCAGACAGATTGCTGGAGCAATAAATATGGAAAGGGCAAAGCCCTGAAATGCATTTCAGTCTCCATCCCCTGGGGATCAAGGTGCAAATTTACTCAGGGATCTGCTGCAGCAAAATCGACCAGCCAGCAGGTACAGAGAGAGGACAACACTGGGTGCTGATGGTGGCACAAAGAGTGAAAGATGAAAAACCTGGATTTGGGGCACTTTCAGACCTATTGGCAGGAGCAAAGTGCTAATACAGTCATATACTTGAATCATTTCCCCTATAAAGATTTAAAGGTGATGATTTATGCCTGAATTACCCTGGTTGGTTTCCACAGTGACGTTTTGGGCAAGCACCTCCCCAGTCTGGCAAGAACAATATAATTTTTCCTCCCCAAAACTCTCTTTCTGCATGCAGCCAGTGAATTCCTCAGATGTTTAAATGAGAGCTCATGCTTAAAAGCTTTGCTGCCTTGGGACCTGGTTTTACCATTATATGCTTGTCTTGATGACATTTCAGACTGAAAATCTGATGTGAAACCAGGGTGAAACAGATCGAAGGGTTGTTTGCTTCCGTGCTTTTTTGGGCTCTTCTTGCAAAAAGCGTGAGGCCATTCCACAGGTGAGAAGAGCTGAGTTCGCTTGTTCAGAGGGATGTTCACAAGAGGAGGGCACAGCACTGGATATTTGTGTGGAGAGCTGCAGCATTTTAATTCACCAGTGGCAGAGAGAAGGAGCTGAGGAGGAGGGAGACAAAGGCAGACGAGGGCTGAGTCTCTGTGTCACTCACTTGTCCCAGGGGATGTCACCTGTCCACAAGGACCTGCTCTGCTGTAGTAGCAGCAATGTGGAGAAAAGAAATGTATCCAGATGCAGTCTGTACTTATCTCTGAGCCAGCAGCCTGCTCTGAGAGATTTGGGCTGAAGCCTCTCTCCCGAGACACGCACACACAAGTACAAACCTGCTTCGGGTTCTCCTCTCTGGGCTGAAGAGCATCCTGGAATACGGATGAGAGCTGCCTGCAAACACATCTAGAGAGCTTGGAGGGAAACCTGAGACAAATTATGGAAATGAAATGCCCATCTTTCCAGATCAATGCCAGCGAGTCCCTGCTGGGGAGTGTATAGATCATTTAAAAGACTTCTCATCCTGTTCACTGGGATTCAGGTCCAAAGTGCCCTGGCTGATGGGGAGGGTTATTAATAGCACTGGCACTGGGGAATCAGCCACCTGCACCTCATCCATGGACTCCTCTTGGCCTTTTTATTTCAGCCTCATTCACAGGCTGGTGATAGATCTGCATTTAGATGAGAGCAAAGCTGGTCACAGCACGGACAGCAGCGAAGAGCCCCTCACTGACGCTGGCAGTGAAGCCCTCCCCTCAGCCAGGCTCTTTGAATTGAGTAAATGGCCCAGTCTGTCTAGAAAAGGGATCAAACCCCTCGGTTTGGAGTCCTGGGCCGTGTCACGGTTTGTGCTGCTTTGCCCGTGTCCCTCCCTCGCTCCCGGGGCAGATTTGGGCCGTGGATTGTGCAGGGCGAGGGAAGGGCTCCATCACCTCCAGCCCCTGCTCTCCTGGGGGCAGATCCACACAAAGGTGTCTGCTCTGAGCAGACCCAACCCTTTCCTAAAGGGCCAAAATCCCTCCCCTGGGGCCAGCATCTGCTCTCCCTGCCAGGAGAGCTCGGGCTCACTTCAGGGATTGCATCCAGCACAGATGACAGTCCCGGTGATGAAGAGGAGGAGGACCAGGGTGGAGAAGCTGTTGAATAAATCATGGCCATGTTTGAATTCTGAGAGGTGCTCCTCATGTCCTGCTCACAGAGCGTCTCAGGAACTGAGGGAGAGCTCACTGTTTCTCCTTAAAAAAAAAAAAAAAGGGAAAAGGGGGAAACCTGGGAGATGGAACTGCTGCCTCCAGGTGAGGGTCAGAGCAAAGGCTCCTGCCTTCCTCCCCTGCCCAGCTGAGGGGGAGCAGAGCACTTGGAAGGGCCAGGAATGGTTTGAGGGGCAGGGAGGAGCTGGAAGAGCAGCCCCATCAGGGAGCCAGGTGAAGATGAAGCAGAACAGAAGCTTCCAGAAAAAGCTTCATGGATTTTTTTCCATCCATCCCATGAATTGCAGGAAGCTCCTGCTGGTCATCACTGAACCTTTGCTCTGTGTGTGTGAGGCATGGGATTGGGGACAAAGTGTCCTGGTGACACAGAGCACACAGGGACCATGACAAGATGCTGTGACAATTTTCTGTCCCTGCAACTCTCTCCTCCCCAGTCCTGACACCTTCCAGGTCTCACTTCCCACCCCTCGAGCTCCAGTGGCACATCAGCACCCCAAAATTCATGAGAACAGGCTGGAAATCCCTCTGCTCCACAGAAAACCGGCAGCGGGACGGAGACAGCAACGCAGCAGCAACCCCGGGTAAATCCTGATTTTTGGGGCATGGATGGAGAGCCTGTCCTGCTGCCACTGCCCCCACCCCCAGGAAAATCAATCCTTCTCTCCTTTTTGTCTGGACCAGCCTCAAAGAGCTGTGCCCTGTTGCTAGGCTACCTGGCTGCCTTCCACACATCCCGGAGCTGCTGCAAACCTCGCAGCAAATTGCAGCTCGCATGCTGGGTTATTTTTATCTTTTTCGGGAAGAGGGAGGATGAATGGACAGTGGAAGGGAGGGAAGAAGAAGATATTCCAGTTCTTGGATGCTCTGGTTGTTGGGTTATGACCAGAAGATCCTGGAGAAGTTTGGGAATGTGAATGTGTGTGTTCCCGCTTCCTTAAATAGGTAGAAGGTACGTGGGATCATGATGAAATACCTGGCTGGTTAATGAGCATCCAGTGTCACCTTTTGTGCTATTTCGGATCCTTGATAATTTGTCTTGTGTGATAATTTGTCTTTCCAGCCAGAAAAGAGCTGAGAACAACTTCACAGGACGCACTGGAGCACCAGCAACCCCGTGAAGGGCTGGCAAGTGTGGCATGAAAAGCCCTTGGCATTTGCAAAACCTTTCCATGTGGCTTGGGTTTGGATGATCTCACCAGGGAGAGGGCAAGAAAATGAGGTGGAAAAATGAGAAGGAGCTGCAGAGGAATGATTCCCATCCCTCCAATGGAAGAAAAGATTTTAGTCCCTTGTCCTGAGCCACCTGTGTCACCCCGCCCTGGGCGGTGCCAGGGGTTCCTGCACATGGAGAACACAGCAGGTGTAAGAGGAAATCCAGGAGCAGCACTTTTCCTGTTCCAAGGGCTTTATCCACGCCTCTGCTAACTCACAACGTCGTCTTTCCCCCTCTGCTTTGTTTCCACAGGTGGTGGAACTGAGCCTGGCTGAGGAAAACCATGGCTGGATCCCACCATGGGCCATGTCCCTCTTAATCAGACCTGTTGAACAAATCACCTCATTTCATATATAAACATATAAATAATTTCTTCTGTGTTGCTGCCAGGATTGAGGCTTTCCATGCAGACCAGCAATAAACTGCAAGAAAATGGAGTTGCTTTCTGGTCTCCTCTGTCCCTTTTCTTGCCATAAAACCTGCTGCAGTCATGTGAGGTGAGAAACCCACTGCAGCTCCCATCACTCTCATTGCTCAGTGCTGGGTTACAAAAAAGCCTTTTGGACTCAGCCTTCAGGTTCAGAAGAGAAAGAAAAAGGCTTAGAAAGGGGTGTTTTAAATGCCCACTTTTCTCCTGCTCTGCACTGAGTGAGGTCCTCGGCAGGGAGGTGCACACAACCCACCAAGTGACCTCTGCATGGTTATCAAGGGACCAAGGAGGACTGGGAAGGAGCCACTGGGAAATGCCCATTCCCAGTTAGCAAAATGCCTCTCACAGTTACCGAGATGCTGCTCAAAGAGGGGGAAAAGAAGAAGGGAACCCCTCCCTTGCTCAGGATCCGTTTAAACCTCCCCCTCCAGAAACCCTTCCCAACCCTGCCGGCAGAGATCGTTCCTTGCTCTCAGCCAGGCGCGGATTCTCCCTGAAATCACCAATCAGAAATGAAATAAATCCCAGCCACAAAACAGAGCCCAGGCCAGGTTTCCTGCCCTCATTCCCTCTGTTCTCCTGAACATCAAGCAGCCCCTGGGGCCAGGCCCTGGCGCTGCCCATGGGAGGTGTTTGGTTGGCAGCCGCAGTCCTGGGCTCCATCAGCCACAGGGAGGTTGTTTCTGTTTTCTCAGCAGCTGTTTGAAGGGAAATAATCCTGGAAGAGGCTGATGAATTAGCGTTCCGAGAGTTATCCGAACTAATGAGAAGGAGTGGAAATAGGCTGAGGAGAAGGGGCTGCTTTTCAAAGCAATGCAGTGCCTTTATTGGCTCTCTTCTGCTTTGGAGGTTCAAAGACTTTTTTTTTTTTTCTTTTTTTTTTTTTCTTTTTTTTTCCCCCCTACAGCAATTTATTTCCTGAGTGGTTGAAGAACAAAAACAATTACAAACTGTACAATTTTCTTTTTTCCCCTCTGAGCTTTCTCCTTTTCACTTAGTGAGATGCTCAAACTTCCTTCCCATCTTTCCTTTCCCTTCTCTCTTCTGCAAGACCCAAATAATTAGGGACCAGGCACAAAACCTATCCAGAGCAGCAGAACTCTTCTGGGCTATGCAGGATCAGGTGCTGAGCCACAGCATAGTAGGGAAATTTAAATAAAAATAGGGAAAGGAAGAGGGGAAAAAACCTTTCTGGTACTTCTGAGATCAAAGGAGCAACCCTTGAAATTTGATGGTTGGGAACTTGTGAGAAAGGAGGTTGTTAAACCATTCCTGGCTGCTGTGGCTGTTTTATCAGCAGGGAGACAGTGACATTGTTTGAACTAGATACTGACTTTTCCCCCACAGAGGCTGTGTGATGATTTCTGAGCGTGTTCCCCGAGGCTCAGGGTTTGCTGGGAGAGATCAGGAGCAGGGGGGATGCTTCCACTTCCAACAGATTCCACAGAGGCAGCCCAGGAATGGGAGCTCCCTGCACTGCCCAGGCCTTTGCACAGCTGTGCACCTCGCACAATTCTCACACCTTTTCCTCTCTTTTCCTCCTCACCTCGATGCCTTCAGTTTTATCTTTGCTGTGTTTCAGGTTCTGCACTGCCCAGGGTGCAGCTCTGAGCTCACACTCAGGGTCACTCAGCTCTCTGCACACAGCAGGGACACAAAACAAATCCTGTTCCTGCTGCACACCAAGGACAACTTTCAGCCCAAAAGCACAAGCAAGGGTGGCTGGATGGGAAGGATGGGACTGGATAACCTGCAGCTGGAATTGGACAATTAAACCCCAATGTGCAAATGAACCAAAACTGATCAAAGTGTGAGACCTAGTGACCGTTTGTCCATTTTTTGACCACTTTGTGACCATTTTGGTTCCACCTTGGGTGTGTCCCTGCCCAGGCTCTTGTCCTGCCCAAGGTGTCTCCTAAAGACCTTTCAATAAATCTCTACTTTATTCTCCAGCTCTATCCAGTCTCTGTTCCAGCTCTGCCTTCCCAAGGCATCACCCTTCTCCAGGCCACACAACACAGCCTTGGCTTCCCTGGAAAACTCAACCCTCCCTCCTCCCCAGGTTTTTTCCTCCTCAGCACCAAAACCCTTCCATAGGAAGGCGTTCAGTGTTTGTTTCTCTGCACGTTACCACTGAAGGAGCAGGAAAGGGTTGATGCAGTCGGATACTGAGGGAAGGGTTTGAGTAAAAGCAGCCCTGGATCTGAAGCACCTCCCTGAGCAGCTGGGACTGCTGCTGCTGGACACAGATCTTCTTCTGGCATGGACTGTGAAGGCTGGAAAGTGTCCCCACCATCTGCCACCTGGTCCCCAGTGCCCTTTGGCTGTGGCTGGGCTGCTGGTGTGGTCACTGCTTGATGACCTTCCATTAAAACACATTAATTTAGCTGGAATCTGCTATTAAAATGAGCTCATCTTCGCTGGAATAGCCCAAAGAGCAGGCAGATGAGTGCAGGCAGGCAGAGGTGGGAGGCTGGGGACAGGCTTTGTGGCACAGCAGCAGCCCAGTGGTCACAGACCTGTCATTGGCACCTCCCTCCTCCAGGGATATCCTGCTATTTGCTCTAAATTGTTCTTTTTACATGGTCTACACACAATTTCTCGCCCCACACGCTCCACAGCTCGCTCAGAATCCCGGGATGGCTCAGGCTGGGTGGGAGCACAGAGGGTCCCTGGTGCCACCTCCCTGCTCCAGCAGGACAGGGCACAGCAGTGTGTGCACACACCCCTGCAACATCCCCAGGGAGGAGACTCCATCCCTCTCTGGGCTCTGTTCCAGTCCTTGGTCACTGCACAGGGGAGAAGTTCCTCCTCTTGGCTATCTCTGCGTGTCCAGGCTGATTTCTCCCTGTCCCACTGCTCTGATCCTCGTCCCTGCTGCAGCCCAGGCGCTGCACAGGTGGCACCAGCCAGGGGCACACCGAGAGCAGCCTTGCTTTGGTTCCACACACACAGAGAGGAGACAGGGCAGCGTCCCTGGCTGTGGATCTGGGCAGGGAATTCCCCAGGGGAAGGGGTGAGTGGAACAGCCCAGGAGCTGTCCCGTGGCTGGGGAGCAGCAGGGTTTGGCTGTGCCTCTGTCCCCCTGCTGTGCTGCCCTTTGCCCCACCAGTCCTGGAAGGCATCCAGAGCTGGCTCAGGGAGGGTTTTCCCGGCACGGCCTGGGCTGGCAGGATGGATCTGGCCACCAGCATCCACTGGAAGTGTGCTGGGATGGGCCAGGCACCACCTGGGGATGCGGGATGAGCTCAGGGAAGCCAAACATTGGGAAAAAGAATAACCCCTGGCAGCTGCTGGGTGTGGAAGAGCTTTGTGAGGTCCAGCTCTTCTCCAGGGCACAAAAATCCCTAAATTGCATCTCACCCCTGGCCTAAGGATTAATAAAACTTCCATCCTTTATCTGGGTAAATTCTAGGAAGGAAAAACATCTCAGCCAGCATCCAAATGGAAAAGGATTTGGCAATGCCTCCTTTGAATCCCTGTTCTCTGCTTTATTTCACTGAGGGGAAGAAAGTCTCACGTGCCAGAAATGCAAAAATAATACATGAAGAGCAGAAAGTGGCTTAAATAGTCAGAAATAGGAGTGAAGCTGCTTGATGAGGGCTCGTCACTCAAAATGAAATGTGTGAAGTAAATGAGGAGAAAGAAAGGGAGAAAAGTTGAAATGTAAATTCATAGTTTAAGACTCGCCTCATTTACAAATGGGGAACTGTAATGGTGGGGAATTTGTTTAGAAATAGATTGATGTTATGCTCTCTGTCTGACTAAAATTATAGTTTTGAAATTACATGAAATATTCATGGGGGACGGGGTGAGGAGCCAACATCACCTTGGCTTTGCTGCTGAGATGAAACAGAGAGGAGGAAGGCAGGGAGGGGCTGAAGAGTTTTTTTGCGTTTCAGGAGAGCGTGAGAAAAGAAAATCTCCCTTTCCTGTGTTCAACGATTAAAGTGATAATGGCTGCACGAGAACCTAGACAGAGAAATTTCCAACCCCTCTGAAATTCTCTGCAGCTTGCAATTGCACACAGGCAAATTTATCACGGGTGCCAGATGGCACAGCGAGCGCATTGGCAGGGATTTGTGAAAGAAAGGAGGAAAAATAGCTGGCCTGTTCCGTGCCTAGCTTGCCTTCCCTCCTCGCTCCCACCCCCAATAACCTGTTCCTATTTTCTCTCTCCATGTAAATTTTCCTTCCTCTCTGTAAATCAGTAATCTGGGGAAAGAAACAATTACATTATTTGGGGTCAAAGGCTCCGTCCGAGACACCCACGGGTCCCCTGCGTTGCAAATGGGTGAAATCACTGAGTTCAAAGGCTTTCCTTGCAAGCAGCCCTGTTATTTTCCCTGGGGTGAGGGTGAGAACAGACCCTCGCTGCAGTCAGTGAGGTGGGCATGGAGGTTCTGGCGTCAAAAACTGAATGCAGAGAAGACATTTCTTTGTGGTGACGTGCAAAAAAACCACCCAAAACACCAAATTAACAGATGATGTTGATTGCAGACACCCTCAAATGCCTAATCCAGGTTTTTGCAAGGGTCAGGATGCTGCTTGTAAGTGGCCAAGCAGCAGCTGCTTCCCTTGTGTCGCTTGTGGTGAGGTTCTCGAAGCGTGCCCGTCCCCTCCAGGAGCGCTGGGACAGGCAATCTGCTCCCTGCCTCCATGCAGGCAGCATTCCTCTGAAACCCTGGCCCAGATGGGCCGTGTCAGCCAGCTCTGGAAGAGCTGATGGTGCCCAGAGCTGAGCACCTCGGGAGGACGGATGAAGCCCTGGCTCCAGCAGGGCGCTGGGCTGTCCCGAGCGAGGGGAGGAATTCATGCCAGCTCTCACTGCGCTTCACAGGACCCCAGGATCAGCTCCTTCTATTGACAGGAACTTCGATCCTCCAAGATAATTTGAACGGCTGCTTTTTTGTTTCTCTGAGAGCGATTTGCCTGGCTGCAGCTGGAGGCACAGTGTGATTGGGACACGCAAAGCAATCTCACGGAGACGAGAGATTTCGCAGGGCAGAGATGTTCCTCTGAGAGAGCCCAAGGCTGAGCCAAGGCCGAAAGCACCTCTGCCTGTTTATTTCTTCCTTTTTATACATTTTTGGGTCTGGCTGTGGATTGGTTTCTGGAGTTTTCACCCCTCAGCCTCAATGGCCGGACCAGCTGTCAGTTACAATTGTTTTCAGGTTAGAAATATGCAAACAAAGGACAGAGAATGAAAAACAAAGGATTTGTTTATGTTACATGTGTGAGAAAAGGCAGAAACTGCTCCTAATATTGTACAGTAGCTAAAAAGTCTGACTCCATTTTATGAACAACCAAAAGGCTTTAAAAAACTCAGGAAAACCAGGGTGACAGCACAGAGCCTGGCTTATCTGTTTATCTGGGTGTCTATCCTGCCACCCTGCTTGATCCCACTCCATCACTCCCATCCCATCATTTGGGAGTTGCTTTGTGTCAGGTGCAACACTTACACATTTTTTTTTTTCTTTTTCCTGAGCAGTGTTGACAGTTCTTACTCTCAGGGTATTACAGGTTAAAAGCTTTGTGTCTTCCTGTGTGTGCACACACTCTGTGCTTAAATGAACAAGGAGAGGTGCAAAGGAGGCAGGGAGGGAATGATGCAGTGACTGCAGCTGGCTTTAATCTCAGTCCTTGTACACGGCACTGCTCAGAGGAAGAGAACCAACTGTGGGAACCGACAGCGGTCAGAAAATAGAATTTTAGGCTTCAAGCTACTGCCTGGAGCCTAAAATTCTATTTTCTGACCACTTTCAGTTCCCACAACTAACCCTGCGTCACTGCACAGTTCTGATTTACCGTTCCCTCCCTGAGTGGGTGGGTGGCTGTGGACTGATCGGGGTGAAAAGGAGACTGCACAGGCAAGACAAGGCTGCTGCTGCTGCTGTTCAGGGATGTCCACGGAGCCCTTGCTCCCCAGCAGGCCCCGGGCTCTGTGGCCACCTTCCCTTCTGGCCACGTCTCGTGGGCGTGGGGCACTCAGGGATACCTGGAAGGTGAATTCACACCACTCCTGCCCCATGCAGTGCCCAGGCTCTCCAGGAGCAGCAAATGTTAAAAATTCTGAATTCACAGATCCGAGTGCTCAGGGTGGTGAGCGGACACAGACCTGACCGAGGTGCTGACGAGGGGAGCAGGGCTGCTGCTTCTCCCAGGCGTGCAGAGCCAGCTGAAGAGCAGTCACTCAGAAAATTAAACGCCAGTTTTGCTGTCTCTTGCTCATCTTTTTCTCCTCACCGTGTCAGCTCTAACACCCCCTTGTCAGGGCGTGTGGGGCCCGGGGAGCCCCGGGGATGTACAACGTGCTGTGCCACCAAAACAGGGCAAGGCAGCAGCACAAGGGGCTGCCTGGAGACTGCCAATCTCCCTGCCCTGCCTTCCCCGGCCTCGGTTCGAATCAAAGCATCGCTGAGCAGTGGGGAGGCCCTGCTCTCCTCCCTGCCTTGCAGCTTGCTGATATTTCATGGTGCAACGCCGGGTTTATTAACTCCTGCCACCGCCTTGGGTCTCCACGTGTGTGGGAGACCCTTGGAGGAAAGGGAAGCAAGCGAGGGGGAAAAATAATAATGCCACAAATAATTGTCTTGGCATTCCGGAGGAGAGAAAGGCAGAGGTTTGTGCCTGGGAAACAGCTCGTCATTTGTCTTTAGCAGAGGATGATTGCAAACAGATTTCCCACAGACCCCGGCCGCATATTGCACTCATTAAAAATCGTGTTCCCGTTGCTTGTTCTCCCCGCCTGGGCTGCCACGCTTTGTCCCCTCCCGGGAGGCTTGGCCATGGCACCCTGAGCTCTCAGGGAGTTCCTGTGGGGGGATCCTCGTGCCAGGCTCAGACAGAGCCCAAGGGAAGCTGCCAGGCTGCCCTGCGTGGTCAGGAGGATGGTGAGGGATGATAAAGGCTCCCAGCTCCTGTAGGGGTGCAGCTGGGGCTGGAGATTCCTCCCTGTCCTGTTGCCTTCTCTGTTCACACAGGTTTGTCCCTGGTACCGAAGGTTCTCTTTCAGGCTGTAAGATTTGCGTGTCTCTGATCCTGCATCCCTGATTTTGCTCCTAAACCAACGCTGCCCTTGTTAACTCCGGGGTCCCAGCTGAACTGCACCCACACACGCAGGGAACAGCATCCCCGGCCTCAGGGATGGATGAGTGAGAGCTGCAGGCAGCGCTGAGAAATCCCAAAAGAGGGGCTACAGCCCCCCCTACCATCCAGCTCCATCTCAGAACACACCAGAGGCACAAAGAAAGATGTGAATGAAACCTGGACCAGGCTTTCGCTCTCCACAGAGGAGACTCCAGAGCTGTCCTTGTCCCTCCACCATTCCTGTTCCCACTGTCCCACCGCTGGGTCAGTGTCAAAAAGCACCTGCCCAGGCTCCCTCCCGTGGGGACAGTGACATCTCAGGGCTGGACACGCCAGGTCGGGGTGGGATGAGGTTTCTGGGTGCACAGGAGGGGGCTGCAGCCCCGGCTGGAGCCATGCTGGATTCAGGATCTCTGGCCGTACTCTGCTGCCACAGCTCCTACCCCATGTGAGACCGGCTGAATCCGGTTCCTGGAAAAAAATTTTGGTTGAAGACTCGATAAATCTTCTCTCTCTGAAGCCTGAATTTTCAATAAATCACTTCGCTCTGAAGCCAAGGACCCCACCAGGAACTGAGACCCATTTCTGAAGTACCTGGGAAAGGCCTGATTGCTAAAAAAAAACAAACCTCTTGAGCAAAATTCTGAAAGCTGCCCAATCACCCTTGGCAAGCTGTGGGCCTCCAAATCACCACTCCCTGCTGAAAATTGCCCTCTCAGTGCAGCCCAGGGTATTTTAATGGGAGAAATCCAACCGGAACAGCAGCTCCAAAGCCCAGAACTGCAGCGCCAACCGTGTCACTTCACGTCTGAGGAAAGGGTTAATCCTGTTTGCATGCCTTTTAAAAATAATTATTTGTTGTCACCGTGAAGAGTGACTGATAATAATAATTACAGCTCCGGAGCGCTGTTCGCTTGCTTCCCATCAGAGGGGCTGAGTGCAAATCAGCCAGCCCAGGTTTGGTTGAGAGCGCTCATAATTATGTTCCTGCCATCATATTCCCTCTTTTCTTGCAGAAAGGGGGGAAATGCCTCCTGAAGTATCAGAGGGAGTTTTGCCTAATAATGGAAGCTTGTTCTTGAGTGATGTTTGAAACCCAGCGGGGAGGGGGGAGAATGAAGCAGACAAGGGCAGGATTTATCCCGCAGCATCCATGCACTGGGATTCCTTTCTTTAATTTTGTTCCTAGGTGCCTTATAATATTTTAAAGAGAGCCATAAAATGGTGCTTAGTTTAACACCGTGCAGAGCTCAGCTAAATCTCCTACCTGATCATGTCACCTTTTCATTCAGTGGCTCCAGAGTCTTTGAGGCACAAATAGGTTTTTGTTTTTCACCATTGTACCTTGCATAGAACAGGAAGATTGCTCTTGAGCCTCAAATATAATAATAATTACAAATATAATAATGGTTACAGGAAGAAAAAGGCAACAAAGTTGCTGATTAGGGAGTTGGACCCTGCAAACATAAATAGCCAAGGGAAGGGAACACAGGGAATGGAGAAAGAGCACAAGCAGATGCCCACGGACAAGAAAAAGATGTTTTGGTCAAGAGCTCCACTGTGAGACAGTGGCACTGTCAGCTTTAATGGAAATAGCCTATGGAATGTTCTCTACTGGTATTAAAAACAGAAAAAAAGAGAAAAGTTCCCTCCCTGTGAGGGTGCTGAGGGTGCTGAGGGCCCTGGCACAGAGAAGCTGTGGCTGCCCCATCCCTGGAAGTATCCAAGGCCAGGCTGGACGGGGTTTGGAGCACCCTGGGATAGTGGGAGATGTCCCTGCACAGGGCAGGGTGAAACAAGATGATCTTTAAGGTCCTTTCCAACCCAAACTATCCTGGGATTCTACACACAGAAAACACCAAAGCCTGAGCAATTCTTTCTTTGGGGTGTTCCATTTTTTCTGAGCCTATTCCTAACAAGATTTGTTCAAATATGAACATGAACACCAAGCCCTTGGAAAAAGCATGGATTTCCTCCAGCCTGAGCTTCCCCCCCAGGAAGCTGCTGCAGGAGTGGGTGGTTTATGGAAATCGCAAGAACTCAGGGCTCATCTGGAGAAGAGAATTTTGCAAAATGCCCGGTGGCCGTGCAGACAATGAGGGAGTGTCTGCACTGACAATGGAGAGCACTTTCCCTAATGGGAAACATCCTCCTGGATCGTCCCATGCCCTGCACCGTGCCTGCTGCTGGGGTGCTGAAATGCAGGGCGGCTTCCAAGGCCCTGGGCCAAGCGTTCTAATTGCTGTTAATGCTTCTCCTCCTCGCTGGGCACAGGAAGCTCCTGTAACGAGGAGCAGCAGCCTGGAAATGGCCCCAGGATTGTGCCCGAGGGGTGCCAGGCGCTGCAGCTCCCCAGCCAGGGCTCTGGGACGTCGGGATCTGCCACAGCCCTAATTCGGGTGAATCGAGGACAAGGAGGGATGGAGGGTGCGAAGGGGATCTGGTTCCTCAGTAAAAACCTACAACTCAAGCTGTCCACTGCACCCCTCTCAGAGCTGGGATGGTTTGACCACAGAACAGCAGAATGGGTTGGGGTGGAAAGGACCTTAAAGATCCTCCCATTCCACCCTCCTGCCGTGGGGACAAACACCTTCCACCTCCCAGGGTGCTCGGGGTTGGGGCACCCACACATAATCCCCTGCAAACAATGAATTTCCGTTCTTCGGCCCTGGAAGGATTTCTTATTTTTACTGATAATCAGATAGTAATTATCTTTGAAAGGCTCCTCACCCATCACAGGCCGAGCATCCATATGGTGCAGCACCAAGTTCTCACCAGCAGCTCCTGTCCAAGGCAAGCGTGTCCTTGTCACCAGCCAAGGAGGTGTCCTTAGTTTGGCATGTCGGAGTTTGGACAGGCAGGGCACTCCCAGTGAATATTCCCTTCTGGCAGATTTGTCTGGGAGCCCAAAGCCTGTTTGCAGCTCCCAGGGTGCATCTACACTATCAGAAAAGCGTGGATCCAAGTCCCTGGGGATTATAAACCACCCTGCCTATGCTAAGAGGCCCGTACAGCCCAAATTTCGGAGCTCTACAGCTCAATCATGCCCAGTGAAATCATATTTTAGCATGAAATCCAGCACTTACTCACTTGGCAGATGATCAGCAGAGGAGCTGTCACTGCTGAGCCCCTTCCTGCAGGAGGAGGAGGAAAAGGGCAGGGGAATTTATAGTGATGGCAAAAACCAAAGCCAGACATCCTGGCCAAAGCTGCCTGGGATTTCTCGTGGCCATGGGAAAGCGTAACTCAGCCAGAAAGACAAGTCGAAGACAGCCAGGAGACAAATCAGAAAGGGAGTGCTGATGTCTTTCCCCAGAACTCATCTCTGCACTGGTGGGCAAAATCTGAGCCAGGAATTGTTTTACCTCCACCACTTCCATCCGTCTGATCCAGTGGAATAAGTGCCGTTGTTCCTTTTTTGGAATCTGCATTAGTTGAATTTTAAGTACCAGCCCAGCAGCCCCCAAGGGTGTACTAGAAGGAACCAACCAACCAATTTCACAGCGAATAATTTATTCCACAAGCATTGCTTCCCTTCCCAGCTCCTGAATCGGTTCTGGACGGTTCACAAAGTTCTTAGGTTTATTTGTTATTCGGAATTGCTGATAAATTTCTTCCATGAATAATGAAATTGGGCCGGAGATTGTTCACTAGCAGCCTTGTGTGAGCAGTTGTAATTCCCTGTACTAAGCCCATGTTGTGATTGGATGTGTTAGCTGTGTTTTGTGATATTGTCTCCCACTGGATGGGTTCTGCGGCTCACCGGGGAGCGTGGCGGGTGTTGTGACTGTAAAAAATCTTGATTGGCCCGAGGAAAAGTGGGGGAAATAATCTAAGTGTGGATGTTTGTTAGTGGCAGGGCTGCTTCTCCATCCACTTACGCTGACGTAACTGGGAGATCGCTTCTCTGATACCAGCAGAGAAGGCTGACTGCAGAACAGGTAAAAGCGGCATTACAGGCAGCGTTCCCGAAATAGTGGTCCCCGGGGGCTTCCCAGCTGCGGGTAAAAATGACAGCAGGAGAACACTCTTTTAACCGTTGTTTCCTGTCACTGATATGGGATTTTTCCCGATGAAGCCGGTGAGTCAACAGAGAGGGGCTGCTGGAGCTGCTGCTCGTTTGCAGTGGTAGAGCAGCGAGCGTTCTGCTCCGACTGCAGAGTTAACTCCAGGTGAACAGGGAGAACCAGCACTGGATGAAACCGTTCCCTGCCCTAAAATCCCTCCTCAAATCCACAGCTGGGCTTCTCTGTGCCCCCTCCCCTCTGCTGTTCCCTGCCTGTCATTCCCCATCCTCGTCCTCTCCAGAGCTGAGGCTCTGCCTCTGCAGCCTGGGGACAGGGAGCACAAATGCCAGGGATCAGCATCTTCCCAGGGCTCCAGGGATCCAGGGAAAAGCTGAGCCTGGCACGGGTCCTGTCTTAAGAACAACGCTTTTTAACCTCTTCACTGGGGTCAAAACCAAATTCCCCAAATTGGGAATGTAACAGCTCTGTCTCCCTCCTCCTGTTGCTCCAACAAAACCACTCTGAGGGTGGTGGGAATGTGGAATTTCCAAGCTATTCCCACAGCAGAGTCAGTGCATCCCTTCCTCCTCTTCTGTGAGTGCAGGAGGTTTCTTTTCCCTGAAACAATTTGATTCAATCGACGCTTTAAACAGTGTTTATTTTATTTGTCACAAGGGTCTAGAGCAGCCCAAGGTGAGAGGACGATAAAACACAGCCAGCCCTGCTTTCCAAATCCAACAAACTCAATTCCTGTGTCGGGAATATCGAGTGTGGAGGCTCTGAGAGCAGGAACACACACACACACACATAAATAAACAAACAAAAAAGACCCCATCAGAACTCCCCAGATGTCACCTGCTCCCCCCACGGGGTTCACATCACCAGAAGCTCTCCTCTCCCCAGCTCTCCCCTAATTCTGGGTTTTGGGAGAGGAGGCAGGGCTGGGGCTCATCTGAATGCCGAGTGCTCTGCAACAGCCATGTTCCCTCCTCCAGTGCATCCCCACTCGGCGTGTTTATGATCCCTCCCTCTCCAAATCGGAGGTACAAAAAGCATTTGCTGGAATATTTTTTATTTTTTGTCTCGGGCAGAGATGTGATTTTTTTTTAAAAAACACCTTTACAAACGAGGAAAATAATCCAAGCGGACTTTCCCCCAAAAAATGATGCGGGGGAGGGAGATGCTGCTCTTAATTTGACAAATCTTTCCCGATTTTTGGGGTGGGATTTTTTTTTTTTTATTTTCCTTTTTTTGTTTCCTTCCCTTGCTAATGAAATTCCTAAAGATAAGATGGGTTGTTGTTGCCATAGAAACTTGGCCCTGGCAGAAGCTAAGGCTGCAGATTTATTCATGCGGCTTGTTAGTCAAACCTGATGCAATAACACAGAATTAATATTTCGGTCTCATCGAGATCTTGCAGCTTTTGCCTCTCTGCAGAAGCTGGGGGCGGAAGGAAATGCTAAACCCTGCACTGCTGGGCTGAATCCCTCAGTCCTCTCTGGGCACCACACCGAGGGCAGCTCTGTTCAATAAAAAGTCCCTTTGCTGCTGGTGTGGCAGGAGCAGCCTGGATGTGACTGCAGGAAACGTGGCCTGCTCTGCTGCCCAAATTCTCCAGGAGGAAACTGGCAGGGAGCTGATTCTAACACTCATTGAGGCACCTCAGTGGACAGAGTCTTCACCCCCAGGCAACTCACACAGGGGTTTTTGTGCTCTCAGCAAAGTGCATTTTGCAACTCCTGGTGGATGCATTCCTGGGATGAATAAGGATCTCCAATATTTATTGGATAAATAAGCTTTGATCCTCCTGGGCACGGCAGATTGAGGTGCTGTGCCCATGGCAACTCCAACTCCATCCCACAGAGCACAAGAGAAATCCAAGATCATTCCTTAAATCCAGGGGCAGGTTATTCCTGCCTGTCCTCCTTGAGCTTTGCTTTTTGCTGACCATAAGAATCCTAAGATGTAAGAATTGTGTCTCTGTACGGGTGCCCTTCCAACGTCACTCCTGTTGGCTTCCACACAGCTCCTCCAAACACCACAAAAAGGGCTGGAGCTGTAAAAGGGGAAATGGGCAGCAGTAGCAAAGTGCTGAAGGGTTAGAGAAAAGGAAATCTCTTGTCTCTGAAGCCCGGTGCTGGAGCTCAGGTGAATTCTGGCTCTTGGGCACAAAGCCCAAGGGACACCCTGAGCCTCGAGGCACTTTTTTATTGCCCCCCAATGAACCAAACAGCTCAAATCTGTGACCAGAAGTGCTCAGCTGAGGGTGAGAAATCCAGGAGCCCCACAGCTCAACACAGATTTGCTTGGCCAGCTCAAAGAGCTGAGCCTTTGGAGGATGAAGGCTCTTCCAGTACTCGCATCGTGCAGCAGAAAAGAAATCAGTGCTTGGAAAAGTTCTCCACTTTAAGCTTGATGATCTCAAATTCATTTATTTTATTGGATGAAATGTAACTTTTTTGGATTCCTTGCAGGCCCCTTTTGTGTGCTTTAAAACACCACACACCAGGCAGCTGAACAACACATGGCCACAGAGAAGGGTTTGGAGCCATGAGTCATTGAAAACCGATATAGTCACGGACACAGACCCTCTAACTAATTAAAGTTAGAAAGTGGTATGTTTATTCACCGGCGAGCGGCACGGGAGTCATCTCCGAAAGGCGTGGCCGCCCCGAACAAGGCTCTTTGCTCTCTATTTGTTTTCCAAGATCTTACATACAATACATATGCATAACCCCAGCACCTCCCATCCCCGCTCTGTATTAAAATGAGGCTATCAGTCCTTCACGCATGTGCAATCCTTCTCTTGAATTGGGTCGGTGGTCTCCAAGGATGAAGTCAAGAGAGTCTTCATCAGGTCTCTGTGACCCTCTGGCACTGTCCAAGGTCCCCTGCTTCGTGATTGATGGATTGATACCAAGTCCAGGTGCTGGCCATTGTTCTTAGCGGTTTCAATCTGTTCTTATGACGCTTCACTTACTCCACTTTTTCTATAAACAAGCTCATAATATAACAGTTAGCTCTAGCTTGGGCATCTAATAATCATTAACCTACCATTTACTGACCTAACTTACATCTTGATCAATATAAATTGCTTCTAACCCTTAGCTAAAATCTTAACTCTTTAAAGTCATGCCTCAGCCAGAGAAGGGAAGAACACAGTTTGCCCACTACTCTGAATCAACTCATGGATTTCAACCAGAATAAAACCCAGCCAAAATCTGCTCTTATCCCAAGTCCACCCGAACACAGGTTTTCTGCAGGTATCTCAGTGAATTAATGAGCTCTGGAGGGAACCAAGAGCGGGTGAGGGTCGTGCCAAGGAAAATGCTGCTCCCGGTGTGTGCCTGGCTCTGCTTACACACGTTTGCTGCACCTGGATAGATGAGTTTGCCCTTTTGCAAAAGGCAAACTGCAGCCAGAGTCTGCCTGATGGATCCCTGCTATAAGGGTGGAAAAGGCCACGCTGGAGGCACGGGATGAACTGGCTTTGAATCGTAAAAGGTGAAGGACACGAATGCTCCCTTGGGGTTTGAGCTCTGGAGGATTACACTGAGAGGAGCGAACCTGTGTTTTAATAAAAGAATATACTTATTTCTGACACGGGATTAACAGTTTAAGCCCCTCACCAGCCTCTCCTTCTTATCATTCCTCTCAAGGAAGCGGCTTTTTCTCAGTGAGTGCTTTTTTCTAAAGATGCAGAACCAGCTGAGAGAGGTTTTTTTATGCAGAACTCAAAGCAAGGAGGTGCTCCTGCTTCCATCTCCTCTTCAAAGACTGTCAGTGCTATCTGAGAGGGCTCAGCACCCTGCACCTCTCTCCCAGAAACCCTTCAGTTCCAGCAATTGAAATGTCAGAGAATTCAAAACTGAAATCAATAAACCTCTGAGAGCAAAGTCTGTTATTTATAATTGCTTGGCCCTCGAATCACTCAGGATACTTCAGGATTAGGCAAACCAGGCAAGACTTTCTGCTTCTCTATTTCACTGGAGTTCCTAGAGGTGCAAATCTGTGCAGCATCTGCCCTGTAATCATTAGTAAAATAAATTAGAATGCTTGAAGGAGCAGCCTGATTAGGAAGTGAAGTGATCACTAGGAACTATTGTCAGTGTTGTGTGCTTTGTTCCACTTACAAGGCTAATTACTGTAACAAAGTGGATCATTTTAAATGGAAATTCTGGATGGCTGTCAATGCAAATGTTCATGATTTTTTCCTGGATGCATCACAACCGCATATGGGGAAACAGAGGACAATGGAAATAATCAAAACACAACTGAATTGAAGAAACCATTCAATGGACTTTTGTTAGAGCTCATTAAAAATGTGCATTTATCCTCCTTCTTTGGGAGTGCTTTGTCTGAGGGCCCCTATCAGACTCCACCATCTCCACAGCTCTTTACAAAACAATGTCCACAAAGGAGCCTGTTGCACTTTCTGACTTCAGGCAGAGGTGCCCAGTCCCCTCCCCGGGGAATCTGTGACCTCCTGTTCTCGCCAGAGCCAGGACTGAGCAGAAATTCCCCTTCAGTCACACCCCGAACTCAGGGACGGTGTCACTGAGCAGAGCTCCTCGGGGCTGAACTGAGACTGGAAAAACTCTGGGATTCACATGTCCAAGAGTTTGGCACGTGGAGCCCAAAGCCCTGGAACCACCTGAGGCTGGGCAAAATCCCGCTCCCATTTTCATGGAGAGAGCTCGTGGCGTGGTGATGTGACAGCTGGGAATGTCAGGAGCCTGCAGGATCCAGCCAAATGTGGCTTTGTTTTCTTCATTCATAAATGGCTCTTGAGGCAGGGAGGAACTCTAACAAGGAGGATTAAGGAGTAATACAGTTTCCAAGAAATCCTGAGCATGTCAACCTCCAGTAGTCATCAGTCTATTGTGATCCTCACCCATCCACTCTAAAACCTGAGGGTGTTTTTAGCAGGGAATGTGCTCAGAGAAAACTCATTTCCATTTGACTAAATCCCTCCTGGCCTACTCACTCATTTTTAGAGAGGAAATGGGAGAGAAAAGTTGTACATTTAGACAATGCATGAGAAAGCTGAGAAATCATTCCCTGCCAAGGCAAAATCAGATTCTGACATTCTTTCTCTCCGCTGTATTTACTCCTGATTTGAGCTGTAATGTTTACTCACAGGAAATACACCCTGGAAAAACTGCATGAGCATCACTCTGCATAGGAAATTTTGGCAAGCTGGAAATGACAACTGTTTATTCTTTCAGTGAATTCACATCTAGGGAGAGCACCAGGCACAGCAAAGCCACCACCTTGGACCAGCTCTCTTCCAGGTGGGGCTCAAAGCTGATTTCTGTGGAGTTTAAAATAACACTACACTTCCCTTCCATGACCTTTTTGAACTGATAGGTCTGGTATTTTGGTGAGAGATTGCAATCAGTCTCTCAGTCTGCCCCGACAAAAGCCTTCCTTTGTGCGAGAGATGCATCCAGCGCCGTCAGAGCTGGGAAAGTGGCAGCCAGGGGTCCTGAACTGAGACCAAACAGCAAAAATGCAACCACATTTCTTGCAGGGGGTGGGTGCAGAATTCCCAGCTCGGTTGCTTTAGATGGCCCACTGCGGGTTTCAGAAATCATCTGCACATCCACACGGGGTTCAATCCATCGTTTCTGCATCAGATGTGCCCCCAAGGCTCACACCAATTGTGCCTGCACAGCAAGTCTGCTCAAAACCTGTTGGTCCTACTCTTTTTTAGGATGCGCCAACTTGGTTTGTCCCTGTGTGATTGGACAGAAGCGAAACAAAAGAGCTGATTTAGGCTGTTTCATCCCAGGCAGCTCCGTCTTTATGAAGGGGCAGAGGAAGGAGGGGAACACATTAAACTTTATGTTAAATGCTCCATGTCAGAGGCTTTCCAGGCCACCAGTGTGGTGGTGTCAGTGGTGTTTTACTGGTCTGAGTGTTATGTCAAGCCAGTAAACGAGGAGCAGTTATTGTGATCGCTGTCATTACGTGCTGAAAAAGCAGTGTAAGTGGGATGAGAGTCAGCCTGGCTGCGCCAGCACAAAACAAATGTTTGTAATAAATCGCAGCTTCGACTGATGTGGCTTTCTGTGATGGTACAAAATGAATGGAACTTCCCCAGTGCAGGCAGGAGTGGGGAGCAAACAAATCAAGGGCGTGAAGGGCGATCGCTAAAATGCCTCGATTGGCTTTGCAGGGCTTTTCGACATCTGTGGAAATCCATTGACTTCAACAGAGTTACCTAAGGCAACCGAGGGTGGGAGAAGAAAACAGTTTTGTGCTTTGAAAACCAGTAAATGGAAATTATTAGGGAAGAAAGAGTAAAACAGATGAACTCAAAAGAAGTCAAACTCCTTGTCTGTCCTAGAGGAGCTGAATAAGGCACTGGTTTCAGGTGTGTCTCCCTTCTACACCACCAGACTTCCCGGGGTGAATTAGCTCTGATTTTAGCAAATTAGTGGTTTCTAAAGAGACTGAGGGCAAAAAAACCCAGGGAGTGTTAAACCTGGGGAAATAAAAGATTAATATGCCTTTGTCTAAAGCCAAATATTTGCTACTCTCAATAAAATATTAGTCTGCCACAATTTGCCTTGGGCGAAACTCCAGTAGTCCCCGGGACACTGAGAAAAATGCTTTTTTTTAATATTCATTTTGTGGGACCCCATTGGGCTGAGTGCATGTTCTGCTGGGCTCTGGCTAATTGAACGGGCAGAGACAAGCTGTAGCCCAAATCCATCAAAAAGAGAGGTCGGGGTGGTATTTTATCCCTGTGCATCATTTACAGCTCAGAACGGTGCTCATGCAGCACAGAGGATTTCCTCGTATCTTCTGGCCCTCAAGAATTGGGAGGTACAAAACACCCAAGGCCCACAGACATTGTAGAGAGTTAGTACAGCTATTTTGAGGACTTTTTTTAAAGAGAGCAAGGGTTGCTGTGATTTGCTGCTGCTCCCTGGCCATCCCTTTCACAGTTCTGCAGAGTAGGAATCTCAGGAGGCTAAAACCACTGAGGGATTGGTGCAGCTTCCTCCCAGGAAGAGAGGCTAAAACCACTGAGGGATCTGTGCAGCTTCCTGCCAGGAAGAGAGGCTAAAACCACTGAGGGATTGGTGCAGCTTCCTCCCAGGAAGAGAGGCTAAAACCACTGAGGGAGCTGTGTAGCTTCCTCCCAGGAAGAGAGGCTAAAACCACTGAGGGATCTGTGCAGCTTCCTCCCAGGAAGAGAGGCTAAAACCACTGAGGGATCTGTGCAGGAGGAAGCACCACTGAGCAGAAAAAAACTCAAAAATCACTGCTGGACACGAATCCCCATTTCCCTTCCAGAGGTGACCATGGCAGCGGATAATTCCAAGTCCCCGCGACCTCAGGCAGATCCGTCTGGGATTCACGGGAGTGTTGGTGCTCTGGGTAATTAGCTGACATATTTTAGCAGTGCTCCAATCTCCTCGTGGCGCTGATTTGGATGTTTTGTCCCAGCCTGTTCTGCCGTGACCCGCGAGGGCGTTACACGGGAACCAAAAGGCCACAAATCCTCCCCTGCCATCACCAAGGAGACGTGGATAGCAGGAGCTGTTCTTTCACTGAGCAGGGTGGGCGGCTCTGCACACTTGACAACGTTATCAGCAGGGCTGGGGTGATAACGGGGAGGGGAAGGGGTGGACAGGTGAGCCCAGGGGTGAGGACCTGCCTCCGCCTCACTTCAGGCTTCCCCTCCCTTCCAGGGGCTCAGAAAGCTGAATATTCTGGAAAGCACCTTCCTAATCATCTGGCATAAAGCCTGTGATGCATGTTGAGGGTAATCATCACTTGCTCCCTGTCCTTAAACGTCTCTCACAAACGCCATCAGATGAAGGGGAAGGCGCTGAGGATCCCCGGGAAAAAAACGCGCCGGGAAAGAAGCGGCCATTTCCACGTCTGTCGGAGCAGAGCCTGAGAATGCATTTTGTTTGTGCAGGGATATTTTTAGGCTTCGGAATTATGCAAATTGTTCTCCTAAATTACACACAGCCCTGCGATAGCAGCTAGTGGCAGTGGCAGCTGTCAGTGTCATATGGCGGTGAGCGCCCAGCGAGTCGCGGGAGCGAGCGTGGAAAATGTTCTGAGCCTCAGGAAATAGTTCTGAGCCTCAGGAAACTCTTCTGAACATCAGGAAACTGTTCTGAGCATAGGAAATTGTTCTGAGCATCAGGAAACAGTTCTGAGCATCAGGAAATGGTTCTGAGCCTCAGGAAATGATTCTGAGGATCAGGAAATGGTTCTGAGCCTCAGGAATCTGTTCTGAGCCTCAGGAAATGGTTCTGATCTTCAGGAAATGGTTCTGAGCATCAGGAAATGGTTCTGAGTGTCAGGAAACTGTTCTGAGCCTCAGGAAACAGTTCTGTGTGTCAGGAAATGGTTCTGAGCTTCACAAAAGGGTTCTGAGCCTCAGGAAAATGTTCTGATCATCAGGAAATGGCTCTGAGCCTCACAAAACCCTTCTGAGCATCAGGAAATGGTTCTGAGCATCACCACATCCCCAGATACCTGCTCATGCCTGGGCAAATCACACGTAGAGCTGATGGGCCTGATGCAGGAAGGGAGGGAGCACTGGAAAGGGGCCTCGGCACTGCTCCCTGTCCGTGGGACCTCGCACTGCTGGTGTTATTCCACGGGCTGCTCCTCCGTGACTCCGGGGGGTTCGGATGCCATTCCAGCACAAACTACATCCAACAGTTTTATTATCAAGGTCAACAGCGCCATTAAAATACTTCCAGGCATCAATCCTCCACCCCTAATGGGAAGGAACACAAAATAAATAAGCTGACTGTTTAAGCAGCTGGCAGAGAGGCAGGAGAAGGACTGGACGGGATGACAGGTTTGTCTCATCTGTTTGGTTTTCAGGAGGACATAAATCTGTCTGTCCTACAGGCAGCACAACAGAAAGAGAAGCGTCAGAGGAAGTGCTGCAGAATTTTGCTGAACAATTTGTCTGAAGTGGCTTTTCCAGGGACTGCTGGGGACTGCAGTCCTGAAGGAATTTCCTCCAAAGCTGTTGTCCTGGTGTACAGCTGTACTTGCTGGGACTCTGCCTTGCTCTGGAGCTGGAAATGGGGGTGTGGGGCAGTGGTTCCTCATTATTTCCCTGCCTAAATTCCCCCTGAAAGGCTTTGGCTGAGCTCAGAGCTCAGTGCCAGCCCCGTATTTAGGAGCTGATGATGAAGGGGGAAGTTTGTTCGTAATCAGCCAAACTCCCCTGGCTGTTTTACCCCCACAGCAATCACTCCATTTTCTGTCTGCAAAACCTTCTCTGTCACTGACCTCTGTTAAAGAAAACCACAATGAAAGAAGGAACAGAGGCAAGCCCTGACAGAAGATTAGCATTAGAGGTGGTTCTTGGTGAAGGTTTAATTCCACTGGGCTCAGATTTATCAATGAGTAGGGAAGCAGGAGTTGGAGCACCAAAGGTCTGGAGAAGCCTCTGACACCCCACAAGCTCAACAGGACTGCTGGCTGAGGAGATTGTGGGCATCTGAACGCCCCTCCCTCATGGTTCTATCTGATCACAACCCTTTGTACAGGTTTTGTTCCTGTGGTTACCCAGTTCTGAGCCACGAGCAGTGAAAATCAGCTACCTTTTTTTCTCTTTTATTTTTGCCTTTTTTTTTCTTTTTTTTTTTTTTTTTTTTCTTTTTACGGGAAGAAAACCAGAAAAACCAGCAGCCCAAAGCAGACAATGGAAGAGAAAGGGATGTAAATCAACAGGAAATGTTTTAGGGCTGCAGGGAGAGCAGTGTAGATGGGTAAACGGGGCTGGAGGGTCAGCAGCAGCAGAAGTTGGGAATGAATGGGATTGAAAACAACGGCTCAGGAGAGATGGGCAGGTTGTCGTGATAAGTCTTGTGGATAGTTTACTAAATTCTCCTTACAGTGTAAACATTCTGTTCAGGCACTGCTAAAAAGATTTAAGAGAACTGTGTAAAAATGCTCTCTGCTCTATAAAACGCTACCGCTTTGCCTCTCTTGTCTGGAGAGCGAAATAAATGAGAGCTACAAAAACACTGTTGCAACCAGCACCACACACATCATTTTTCAATTGTTGAAACAACTGGTCTGTGTATTTCTCATCTTTGTGAAAGAAAGAAATTACAGGGAGGGGGAGACAGCACTTTGGAGGGTCCCGAAGTGCTGTGACAAAGGGTGTCACTTGGGATCTTCTTGCCTCCTTCTGTGCCTTAATTGTATGAAGATGCATCATGTGGTTGCAAAGCTCATTAGCAAAATTAATTCACTGTGCTCTATTCATTCGTTACAATCCTGACATCAAGCCACGGAGCGTTTTGCATCTGGAGCTGTTGGAAAACAAAGCCACTCTCCAAAAACTTTCCTTGGTTGGTTTTAGCAGGGTACGAGTCGGATGTGCACGGAAACCGCAGAGTCCCGCTGTGGTGGGATCTCCCCTTCACGGAGAACAGACAAATGTGCAAATAGCAGAAGGACGAAGAGCAAAAGGGCAAACGAGGAGCTTCACTAACCTGGGCTCAAAGATACCTGGCTTTGCCGTGGTTTGCACAGAGAGATGAGACCGTCCTCTGCTTAGGAGGGGAACACAAGTGGGAAGCGCTGACTTCCCAAATCCAGGTGTTTTGTAACCGTAGGCAATCCTGCAGCACTGAAATGAAAAACCTGGTGCCTTTCTGGCAGGATGTTGGCTGAAATCACAGATGGATCCGGGTTTTCTCTCCTCAACACCAGGACAGGTCTGTGAGCCGACAAAACCACTTGGTTATCACACCTTGAGGGGCTCAAAGCAAAATTCATCCAATCAAGGTGTGCAAACAGTGGGAACTGAGGGGAGAGCGACAAAGTTCTGCTCCTGCCAGGAGAGAGAACCAGAACTGGGGTGGAGATGAACAAACCCTCTCCTGTCATGCTAAGCAGAAATCCAGGCACAGAAACTCCTTATCTCAAAGTCGATTTTTGTTGTTGTTGTTGTTGTTTTGGGGGTTTGGGGTTTTTTTGTTTGTCTGTTTGGTTGGTTGGTTTTGTGGCTTTTGCTGTTGTTGTTTTTGTTCTGTTTAATTCTAAGATTTTGGTCAAATGTTTCACTGCCGGGGTAACTTTTTAATTTGGAGGCAATCAAACCTGCAATAAAAGTAAGGTCTGAGCATGGGCATTGCTCCAGGATGGACTCTCCTGAGCTGCTCGTTGAATTCCTCACCCTGGGAAATTCTGCAGGACTTTTGCTCCAAAGCCATTAACGGGTTCTTGTGCAAGACACTCCTTCTGCCCTTAATTAGCTCTCTGTGTGGGCATGTATTTATCTACAGACATGAAATCAGGGCCAGACCCCCAGATAACACCCCTGAATCCAACTCCCTTTTTACCGGGCCCAGACCTCGAAGCTGCTGATAAAAAACTCCCAACTCCTGGGTGGTTCCCAGCCCTCGGCTGTCCTTTTCCTGCTTCCTACAGTTTTGTGATTTAATTGCTTTTTCAGGCATTTGTGTTTTAGGGATATTTCTTTTTTCCTTCCAACAACTCCAGTTGCTCTGGGAAGAGTCAGTTGTCATGACTCCCTGCTTTTAAGGCTTCTGCTGCCACGTTGCCTGACAATAAGAGGAACAGAGGACCAAAGCAGACAGGAGGCAAAAAAAAAAAAAAAAAAAAGCTTAATTATAGCCCAGACTGTCTCTCTCTCTAAGGTGAAGGGAATGTAAATTATAATTCCTGGATACAAAATCAAACAGAATTACTTATCTCTTGAAATCCCCACTGATCTGGCCACTGCAGTTAAGCAACCAACCCGCTGCCTTATTATTCCAGTGACATACTGCTGCAGGAGAAACTCCCGGGCACAGCAATAAACCGGCAAAAAATGCAGGAGATGGCTCAAGATTCCCCTCATCTCCTTTTCCCAGGTAACTTCCCATATTTCTCTTTTCAATTAAATCATATCTGGCACCTTTCCCCTGAATTTTTAACGAGTTTGTTTTAGGGAGAAATATGACCAAGTGACCCTTGGAACAGCAGAGAGTGGAGAAATCAGGACATGGGCAGAGTGCAGCAGGGAAATCCTGAATTAGGATTTCTGCTTCCTTGAACAGGTTATTTTCTGGAGACAACTGGTGGCTTCCAGTCCTCCTGATGTATTTTAGACATAGAAATCTCTGTAATTTCGGCGTTGCCTGGAGAGGGATGGTCAATATTGCGCATGGTTTACTCACAAGACGGAATAAATCCATGGCTTGCCCGAGCCTCTCACTGCAGCAGCAATTTGTAAAGCTGGAGGAACAGAGAGGTGCTCACGGCAAAAAGACCTCACACTCCTTATTTCTCTTTAAGCTGGCTGGGCGTAAGGAAAACTGAAAGGATTAGGCCACAGAAAGAAAAATGCAATTGAAGGGAGATACAAGGGGTCTGGAGAAGATGAAGAGGAAACAAATTACCAAAAACCCCCACATTTTTGCCCTTTTAATGCTTGGTGGGGGTGCCAGCTTTGGTGGGACCCAAGGCGAAGGCTGACACGAGGGCAGCTTGGTGTGAGGGAGAAAAACCCGTTTTCCAGGGCTCTGAGAGAAAGCCCCTCTGCAGGGGAGCTGTGATTTCAACCTTATTGAATGCATTAGCGAGTGGCTGGAGAGCTCAGAGGATGGCACACACGCTGCACTGGATTTCGTGACATTTCTATTGCGGGGCTGGGAACAAGGCACCGGAGGATTCAGTGGATCATAAACTGTAAACATGAAATACAGCAGGGGAGCTGCAGCCTCCAAACACAAACCAACCCTCCCTGGGAGCGCTCAGTCGCATTTTCAAAGCCACACACACAGAGAAAAAACACCTCAAAAATAATAATTAAAAAAAAAAAAAGCCTCTTCAGCCACAGGTTCCAAATGCATGGAGAGGTGAGGGACAGAGCTCCGGGGTTGTTCCCAATTTCTCCTATGGATGAAGGTGAGTCCCCAGCTGCCATCCCCCCTCCACCCCCTGCAGAATGTTAAATAATGTTAAATAATATTAAATAATCCACCCCTGCAGCCCCTGCCAGCACACGCCTTGAGGGAACTCCCCAGCACTGCTCTGCACCCCCAAACCCTCTTTGCTTGGGGCGGGGAGTGATTTGTGGGAATGGAGTGTTCCCTTTGTAGGGAAAACCCTGGGCTCCATTCACACAAATCCTTTCCTTTTCCTTTTCCTTTTCCTTTTCCTTTTCCTTTTCCTTTTCCTTTTCCTTTTCCTTTTCCTTTTCCTTTTCCTTTTCCCTTTCCCTTTCCCTTTTCCCTTTTCCCTTTCCCTTTCCCTTTCCCCTTCCCTTGCCTTTTCCCTTTTCCCTTTCCATGTGCTCAGCACTGCGGCTCTTTTTATGGGAGCAGATCCAGGGATTTAGGAGAAAACAAGCTTTCTCCCCTCACCCTTTACAGGATATACTTTGGAGGCAAGGAAGAAATTATAAAATCTTGGAAGGGAAAAAAATGATGTGTGGTAGCTGGGCTTGTCCCCACCCCAGATCGCAAAGGATTTCCTGCATGAGGCTCCTGAGGCACCTGCCAAAGAAGGATTTGCTGCCCTTCCTCCTGCTGGGAAGATGCTCTGAGTGGTGTGATTGCCTCTGGATGGCCTGTGAGGCACATCTGAGAGGTAAACGGGTTAAAAACCCGACCTGGCCACCTGTCTGCATCTCTGCCCACCCCGAGAGCTGAGGCAGGGAGTGACTGAACACACAACACTAGCACGGACACGTTTCCCTGGTCACACTCAAACCCACGAGCACTTGTGCAAAGCGAAATCACTGGGGAAAGTAACGATGACAAATATCCAGCCATGGCCTGTGTTTCTCCCCGACTTCTTGCCTCCTCCTTTATTGCATAATTCACTTTCCCAGTGGCATTAACTGTTCCTCAGGCATCACCTTAGCAGTTTAAACATGAGGTGGGTCTAATATAATCTGCAAAGAAGCTGTTCTGCAGAGAGGGCTCACAGGGAAAGATCTGATAGAAACAAACCCCTTATTTTATTTTTTTTTTTTCCTCCTATCAGTCTCAGTCTTTTTATTTCCAGTTCGCACCTCAAAGAAAACTAGAGAATTAAATTAATTAGCTCCTGGTAATGGGGATTATCATTTTATCTGTTTGACAGAGCTCTACCCATACAAATGAGACTCTGCACCAAAACTTCCTGGCCACGGCTTGGATTGTTGCAGCAGGGATTGAGGCACAAAAAATGCCTATCAGAGGGGCAGAGAGACTAAATTTATCCCTCAGGACAGCCTGGCCATGGAAACCATCCATTCAGCTCGGGAAATCACACAGCATCCACAAGTTCCCTCGCAGAGGATCAGAAGGAAGGAAGGAGACAGCCTAAAGTACTGATG
Organism: Hirundo rustica; assembly: GCF_015227805.2. Classification (NCBI taxonomy): domain Eukaryota; kingdom Metazoa; phylum Chordata; class Aves; order Passeriformes; family Hirundinidae; genus Hirundo; species Hirundo rustica. Next base: position 2,751,049 of record NC_053463.1, read on the forward strand.
TCGTGTAACAACAAATGTTTCTATGGAGACTTCCCAGCCACTCTCAAAGGAAGGCGGAAATGCTGCTTCTTTCCTGCTGCTGAGCAAACTGTGGATGGAGTTTTTGGGAGGGCTGGCACCTCTGGTGTTAGCCCAGAGATGGAGCAGCCGTGGTCACACTGTTGGTGCTTCTGAGGGGAAAAATCATGGGTCACCCTGCATCACTCCCCAGGGCAAAGGAAATCAGTCCTGGTGAGGCAGAGCAGGCTCCGTCACAGGAGTCTGGGGACCTGGCAGGGAGAAGATTGAACTCTGGGTGTAATTCCCTCTCACCAGGACGCAAACACAGGCCAAAACGAGCCTCGGTGGGACCTCACCTCCTCCTGTGCATCTTTCCTTTACCAAGGGCAAAACACCCCCATTTGATGCATCAGTGGTGGTGGGTGGGTGAAAAACTCCTGAATGACTCCAAATTCTCCTTCACAGCTCCCCAGATGGAGCAGCTGAGCAGGGAGAGCACGGTTATTGCAAATCCAGCATCTTTGCAGGAGATCTTCCTCTGTACAGAGCGCTCACCTTGCACTGCGCACAAACCGTGGCCTGGCTTCTTACTCCCTCTGGTCATTTTGTGTTAGGGGGGCGGGAGGGGGCATAACCAACATCTTCCACCTCATAAAAGGGAGGGACAGACAGGAAAAGCAGGACAAAATGTCCAGAGAACAGAGGTGTTTTCCCTGAGATGTCCTATTGAAAGCTGGAGTCAGTTCCACTCCAGGGCTTTACAGCACAACGGGAGGTGCAGAAGCTCCCAAATCTCCAGGATCCTCCAGATGCTGCTGGAAAAGGAGAGAGATAAAGGAGGGATCTGCAGGCCCAGGCTGAGGGGTGGGAACCTCCTGTGGATGGAGACTGAAGCACATCAAAGCAGTGCAAAGGGCTGCAAGAGGCGCTCACACCCACGGGGCTGACGGGGCTGGAACAGAGAGGGACAACTCGGTCTCACACAGAGCAAAAGCCCCTCAAACCCCTGCCAGGTGAGCTCACACACTCCTGTACCCACTGCCCCTTTCAAGAGCCTGGTTTTCGCTGGGAGGTTTGAGATGGGATGAAGTGCACCAAGACACAGAAAACCCTGCCGGCTTTAAAGAGGCGCAGCCTTAAAAACAAATCGGCCTCCATTCAAATAGATCAGAAAAAGCATTTCCAGGGGGACTCCTGAACCCCACTCTGCTGCTCCTGAGGCTCCTGGGAGTCACACATCTGCAGCTCAGGGTGTTTTTCCATTTTGCCTCGCTGGCAGAACCGAGAGTGCCTACTCAGCCAATTCCTTGTGCATTCCACGCTGCCGGAGCACTTCATCCTCACAACAGCTCTGGTTTCTCTGTGTGCCACCATACGTTTATGTACATTAACCTTGTGCTAAATTCCAGAGGCTGGAAGCAACCACCTAAATCATGCTAATTAAGACAAATGACTGGAGTGCTCTGAAGAACGCTGGGAAATGCATTTTGCTGCACGGCACCACAATGAAAACAAAGCTCGATCCCGTAACACTGGTAAGTGTGCTTAGTTCCAGCCCTTTATTGTCTCTGGTCTTTTCTGGTTTCCAAAAAAAAAAAAAAAAAAAAATCTCTTCCTCGCCCTTCAAAGATAAAATTGAAATTAATTTCTCCCCCAGCAAGACCTCAAAGAAAGCTCATCCTTGCTGGAAGTTGTCACTCAGGAAAAGTCGGTGGAACAAATCCATCCCCAGGTTCAACACCTGAGTTCTGCAGGGCCACACCACGAGCACAGCCCGGGTTCGAGAGGTGAATTCTCCTGAATTTCCTCGCCTCTGTGCTTCCCTGGCACCTCCAAAGAGGCAGGAGCAGCCCACTGGGATGAAGACAACCCCCTCCCCACCAGATCTGTTTCTTGGTGACCTCTCCGTGAGGGAATTTGCCAGTGGGAAGAGGGCAAGGGTTCAGGAATGGTGAAACACCAGAACAGCAGTGCCCTTCTGTTCTGTTTCCACTGCTTCGGGGGTTTATAAAAAATTAACTCCAAATTTACATGTGCAAATGTCCCCGGTGACGAGGCTGCAGCAGCGGGACCTTGGAAATGGAACCTACACAAATTTCATCTCTCCATGCTGCCAAGAAAATTAAACAGCTTCCCATTCCCAGCCCACCTGAGCAGCCCATCACTCTAAAAACATTACATGAAGGGAAAAGAGCAGCACAAAAGGGGGATACACCTAAGCTTTGGATTACAAACACGATGGCACAGAGGATGTTAAAGGTCCCTGCATACAGAGGAATAAATTTTCCCGTAGAAAAGGACCCTCTCATTATACTTCTATGTCACCTTTCTCTCTCTGCCACACAATCAAACTCGAAGTTGCTGCTCTGGAAGTGAACACTTCTTTCTCAAATGCTGGGAGAAACATCCCCAAATTATCATCAGAAAGGAGATAATGGATGCTGCCTGCTCCCTGAAAGTAATTTTTGAGGTTTCTTTTCCTGAGCAGGAGCTAAACAGTGTCTAGTGATGTTCATTAAGCAGTCAGCATCCTCCTCTGAAGAGCTGACGTCAGTTTGCAGCCCAGGACCTGCAATTATCCTCCCCATTGAAGTGGATGCTGCTTAGTTACAGCACGCTGGGAAGTCTGAAAGGATCTGGCTGACACCAGCTGCCCTTCTATCGAAAATTTTTAAAGTGGGAGGTAGAAAATGAGAACCAGACAAGTCTACTCGGTTTTTGACCTTGGGAAAAAATTTCCTGGGTCATGTTTCCCCCACCCTGTGCCACCCCTCGCTGTGTTTGTCCCCTCTTTGCTTGCAGGAAGGCAAGCCAGCGATGCAGTCAGTTTAAAGTCAGTTTAGATAAACATCAGAACTTGTGGGTCTGAGCTCCAGACCTCAGGAGTGTTTTAAAGCCTGGCTCATCAATACTTAGTGGAAAAAAACAAAGCTTTTCCTCTGTCAGAAAAACTCCCAGCAAAACTCTTCGCTTGTCATCAGCGGTACCAGGATGGGAAGGGAATTCCAGGAGCCGTCTGGGGGTGAATTGGCAAGAAAGGCTCTGAAGGTGACCATGTAAACTCCATTTTCCCAAGTTTTCTACCATTAAACCCAGGAGCTTTAATCACAGCTGGATAAAATCACAGGACTAAAATGTCACCCTCCTTTCACTGGGGAGCCTGGCCTGTTAAATAAGCAAGTTGCCCCAAAGCATCTTGCAGGATGGAGCATTGAAAGATGACAAAATAAATCGGTTTATAGGTGCTGGGGGTGGGGGCTTGGCATGAACATTGAATCGGAGGCTTGTGGTGGCTTTTACCTTCCACCTTGCATGAGCTCAGTCATCCTTCTTCTGTGACACTTCCCACTAAGGACTCCCATTTGTTTGATGAATATCTAAACTCCATCAGACATTGCTGCTCTTGTTGTTTTCTAACCATCTCACTAACATTTTGTTGCTATTAACTTCAATAAATTACAGCCTGGTATTTGCATTCATAGCACTGAGCCATCCATCACATAAGCTTTTTTTTTTTTTTTGGCCTTTTTTTTTTTTTTTTTTGCTGAGAGAACCACAATTATCCACCTCCTGCAAGGACCTCATTTCCTACCTTATTCTGCATTTTGTGCTGTTAGGGAGGCACAAATTTAAATCAAAATATTGCTTAGGGCAGAGAGGTGGCATCTCTTTTTCTGCCTCTGCTTTCTCTTCCAGCAAACCCCACAAACATCATGAAGAGCATCCAAAAATCCTGGAAATTTAGGTGGTAGAAATGAGAGGACAGTTCCAGTTTCTACGTTGTTTATGTGCTTAATGCTGCAGGATTCCTCGGGAGGTTGATCAAAGATACCTGAGCAATGGAGGTGCCAAAGGCTGTCTAATGTTTAAAAACCCCTCTGGACACCTCATGGATGGCCCACAGTTTGATATCTCGTGTCAGACACGTCCCCACCCCGTGTTCCAGACTCAGCAGAGGTGACATGAATCACTAAATTCCCCATTGCAATGCAGGATCTGCTGGGTGGAAGGCAGGATATGGATTTTCTTTCAGGGCATTTCATGAAATGAAATAAAGAAGAACTCAGTAAAGCCCTGAAATTACAGGTGGAATGCAACAATGCGGGATGCAGGCTGGCCAGGACAATTTATTGCTGGAAATCGTGCACTGGGAGGGGGGACTGGGTTTGATTTGACAGGAACTTGGCTCCATGAGCAAGGCCAGGGATGAAGAAGGATGGAGAGAGATGTGATTTTCTGGCACTGGGAGAACCAGGGCAGTTTTTACCGGGCTCACTCTGAGAACTGCAATCGGTGCTGCAGCACTGACCCATCCTCACATCCGTGGATCATCAGGAGGGCGCTTAATTAAGCACACAGTGACCGAGTTCTGCGATGGGACCTGGCCTAGAACACCCAACCCCGGCAAGAAGCTCCTCCTTAGGGCGCCACATTGCTGAGAGCAGGCAGGGAGAGCGATTTGATTTCCTGGCAGGTTATTTATCAGCCCGCATCCTTTCCGTCACCCGCTCCCGCAGCGCATCCCTGGGCGAGGCTGCGCTGCCAAAATCCGGGTGACAGAGACGAGGGATGGTGAAAGCTCTGCTGGGCCGATCCCTCATTCTCTGCACAGCCGTTTCTGAGTCCTGCCCTCTCCACGGGTCTCTCCCGGCTCTGCTCAGAGCTGGCACCCCGAGGAGCAGCGGGGCGATGCCGGCCGGGCTGCGACAATTCAGGCGCTCAGGCTGCCGCTCCGGAGCAGAGCTGGGCACAGGACGAAGCTCCCCGGGATGATTTGTGCTGTTCCCAGGCGCGTTCTGCGGGGACAGGATGTGTGACAGACTGCGGGGAGGCTGAGCTCGGTGCTCTGCGCAGAGATCGCCCGTGTCGCGATCCGCGCTGCGCCCGTGCGCCGAGAATGATTCCGGGAGTTGGGAATGCTGTGCCTGTCAGCTCCCGAGGAGGCACGGAGACATCCGACCTCTAACCCAGCCCAAGAGGATGGATTAGGCTGAGCTGGTGCTGGGCAGGCTCTGCCGGGGCAGCCGGGCTGAGGGGACGGAGCATCCTGGGGGAAGCAGGAGCTCAGGCAGCTGCTCTGCCCCTGCGCTCCCTGCCCGGCTCCCACGGCCTCATTCCGGGCTGCTTTCCACACGGCTGGCCCACGAGGGGAGCCAGGGCATGGGGCAGCGGTGGGATGTGTCACCTCAGCCCGGAGAGGTGCTGTCTGCCTCGGTTTACCCCAGAGAAAGAGATGAGATTTACGGCTCCCTGCAGCTTTGCAAGCAGCCCAAAGCACTCCCTCTCTGTGCCGGGCACTCCTGCTCCTCCCCAGGGGCTTGCTGTGATGTTCTGGAGCTGAGCTCTGGGTGCTTTTCCCATCCACACGCCCGGGAAGTGCCACGGATTAATTCCAATGTGATGGTGAAGTGCAAGCACGGGGACCTGGCTGCAAACCCAAAGGAATCTCGTCGCGTAAAACCCTCAGATGAAACAATCAAGGTTTTTATCCCAACTCCAGCACCCACAGGTGCCAGTAGAGCACGTGGCCAGGGAGGACCAGCGTGTTCATCCTGCCAGGAGCCTTCTGCAGGCAGAATGAGCGACAAGGGCTGAGCCCCGAGAGCCAGGAGGACCAGAGGATGCCCCCAAGTCACATTTCCTGTCCCAGGGAGGTCCCTCCATGCCCCTCACACACAAACAGCCTTCCAAGTATTGTCCTCAAACTCCACATTTCAGAGCTTTCCCTCTCCTCTGTCACCAGAGTTCACAAAAGCGCTGAAGCTGTTGTAATTCTTCAATTGCTATTCCTCCCTCTCCGTTTATCCTTTAATTTACAGCTTCCTCCGCTTGCATTCTTATTTCAATCTTTTTTATCCCTCCAGCTTCAGAATGTTTTCCAGCTTTTGTATCTCTTCTCTTTATTTGATCATCATCTTCCTGTTCTATATTTGTGCTTGCAAACAGACACCTGCATGCACACCCACACTGCCTGACTCAATCTTTGTTTTGTTTTCTGGGTTCATTTTGCATTTTCATTTGTCTCTCACCCTTCTGCAGTCCCTCTTCATTTATCCTGTTTATTGCTGCAGACTAAATTGTGTTGCTTGTTTAGCCTGTGGTTCCTGCCTCTATCTCAGACCCTCCTGGTCTCCCAAAAACTTCTTTAGCCCCACAGATTCCCCTTTATTCCTTCTTTGTTCCTCTCTGTAATCCAAGAACAGCAACTTTTCCACCTCACCATTTTCATTTTTTGGAGATCACACCACATTGATGCTCCTTTTGCCTGTCCTGACAACACATTAGAAATTCCATGAAAGTAATTCTGGAATATCCTGAGCTGGAAGGGACCCACAGGGATGATCCAGTCCAGCTCCTGGCCCTGCACAGCCCCCCCAAAATCCCACCCTGAGCATCCCTGGAGCGCTGTCCAAGCTCTCCTGGAGCTCTGGCAGCCTCAGGGCTGTGCCCATTCCCTGGGGAGCCTGGGCAGCGCCAGCACCCTCTGGGGGAAGAACCTTTCCCAAAATCCACCCTAAGCCCATCCAAGCAATCATTCTGTCAGCGTGGGCAGTGATTTCTGTGCCTTTCTGTGCTGCACAGCACCAGCACGGAGGAAGACAGGACACCAAGCTGTGAAACTTGCACTTCCATCGCCCTCATTTCCCGGAGTCCTTGCAGGATAAAAGAGCAGTTGATATTAAAATGTCCCGTTCACTTCCACTTGCCATTCAGCTGCGTAGCAACCACAGACTACCTCTGGCAGACTTACTGAACTATTTTTAGTTCAATTACTTGTTCCCCTGACTCAGACTGCAGGGTCTGAGCTTACCTTTCATGCAATATGTGCAAATGAACCTCGTTGCTTGCACTCGTCCTGACCCGTGCAGCTCATTACCAGGAAATTAGTTCAGGGACTGAGATGCAAACTTCTGTATTTGCCCCTCATGTCTGACAGATTTTCAGGCTCATTTTGTTCCCATCTAGCTTTCACAGCCCAAAGTTTTGTCGTATTCACATCCTTGTCTTCTGCTTGGGTGACAGAACTACCTGCAGGTGGATTTACCAGCTTGAGGAATGGCTTCTAGCAGGGAAAGCTAACGATGATGGGCCAGCACAGTAAATCTGTAAAATCCGAGAGGGGAAGGCAGCAGGAGGCTTTTTTATCATTTTTTGGGGCTGAAATAAAGCTTTTCTCCAGGCCTGCTGCAGGAACTCCAAGTGTGGGTAAGGGGAGGAGTGGGAGCAGAGCTACAACAGGCTCTGAACCCTGCCCGGAGCAGGATCTGCTCCTGGTGCTGGGTCAGAGGCTGAGGAGAGGACATGGATTGAATTTCCAATGTCCTCATTTCATCAAATGCAAGGGGATTTCAGCTGGCACCTGGGAATCGCTGGCACCCAAAGCTGGCACCACAGGCTCCTCTCCAGGCTGATTTGCAGGATAACTTTGCTCTGTCACCTCAGTGACCGCCCCAGTGGTTAATGCCAAGCTTCATCAGGGAGGAGATGAGAACACAGATTGGTGATAAAACCAAGCCTGAAAGATATCTGCACATGATTTTGACTCGTGAATAATCTGCATGGATATTCCAGAATGAAACCACATGGAGGAAACCCAAACCTGATATTAATTCTCGGCTCACGTGAATTTCTTCCATCAAAGACTCGTCCCAATGCTGAGGTGTGCATCTCCCCTAGGGGAAAACACCCTGGACTGCTCAGCTCTCCCTCAGAAATCAAATATCCACCCCAAACAATCATCATGGAGTCACAGAATGGTTTGGGTTGGGAGGGGCCATAAAAATCATCCCATTCCACCCCTTGCCATGGACGGGGACACCTTCCTCCATCCCAGGTTGCTCAGAGCTCCACCCAGCCTGGCTCCCTTCAGGTACTGGATGATTGTCTTTAGTGACAACTGGGTGACTTCTATAAAACTGTATTAAATGTTTCATTTTAGTGTCAACTCTTGGGATTCTCCACCCTCAGTAAGATCCCCTGTGCCTGGTTAGCTCTTCTTCTCCTGGTTATCCTCTTTAGCAGTAACACCCTCCATAAATCTTGTTCTCTCTTTTTCCCTGCTCAGTGGCTTGAATTATGGCTTTGCCTCTTCAGTGCCGTCCCTTCCCATTTGTATTCTTTCATATTTAATCCTGCAGAAATTCCCACTTCTTCTTCCAAGTTTAACAGCTGATGAAATGAGGATCTTGTTCCTGAAGAGCCTTCTCCTGTGAGGGTACACCAAACTCCAGGCTCCCTTTTGAGGCAGGTTGGGCTCCACAGCTGCCCCTACCAGCTGCTGCCAAACTGGAAAAATCTCCCTGATGCTGGGACTTCCCATCTCCTTGCTTCTCTGCTCAGGAGCCCATGGAACCACAAAGATCTTCAGCTTCCCTGGGAGCAAATCATTTTGCCCACCTGTTTGCAGAGCAGAAATGATGTGAGCAGGGAGAAGAACTGAAACCTGGAGTGAATAAACGCTGAGCTGGATGCAGCAGGAAGAGGGAGAAGGGTGGAGATAAAAAAAGGCTCTGTGGGGTGCAGGGAGCAGGGACTGAGAGGCAAAGTCTGGTCTTGGTTCTGCCCCTGCCCTGCTGGAAGCTGAGCCTTGGGCTCCCTCCCCTTCCTTCCCAGGAGAAGAAATTACCTTTTCCTGTGCCTGTATTGTAGCCACTCCAGCATTACCAAAATCGATATAATTCAAAGGAAACTCTTCCTGGATCCTTTCCCCCAGCTTTCAGAAATGTAAAAGTGGGCGTCCCTTGCTTTTTAAGGTGGTTATTTAAACCACATCCATCCCCCCTTTCATCTCCATTAACCACAGAGAGAAGCTGCATTAAAATGGGAGATAAATTATCAAAGGGTGAAAATTGGGTGGGAGAAACCTCAGGAAGGAAGGAAGGAAGGAAGGAAGGAAGGAAGGAAGGAAGGAAGGAAGGAAGGAAGGAAGGAAGGAAGGAAGGAAGGAAGGAAGGAAGGAAGGAAGGAAGGAAGGAATTGGAAGGACGGAGAGGAAGCGAAGGAAGGAAGGAACGGAACGGAAGGAAGGAAGGAAGGAATGAAGGACGGAAGGAAGGAAGGAAGGAAGGAAGGAAGGAAGGAAGGAAGGAAGGAAGGAAGGAGGAAGGAAGGAAGGAGGAAGGAAGGAAGGAAGGAAGGAAGGAAGGAGCAGACGCCAACGCTGGGTTGCTGCCTTCCACAGTGGATATTGTCTAATGCAGGCATTTTCCCCTCTCGTGCTTGGATTACTCATGGATGCAGGGTTTATATGAATATAATATATTTATATAGTGCACCCTTTAATTTTTAAGTAGGTGCTGTTTACAAAAACAGCAGTGCAAGGATTTTTTCCTGGCTTGGGGTTCTGCTTTTGCAGAGTGGCCTTTGATTTTCTCGTGATTACTTTTATGATCTAATATTTAACAGTCTGTCAGATCGACGTTGAATATGGAAATAGTGGTGCAGGTTTTGATAATAAATCCTGTTTTATCAGGTATCCTTCTTCAGTGTCCCTACTCTTTCCATTATTATTTTCCTTTGGGGAAGGTACTGAGGAAGACCATTCTTTTTGACAAAATAATCCTCTCTTTTTATCTCTGTATCAGTTCTTGAATTAAAAAAATAAAAATAATAAAAAATAATGTTGATTACTGATAAGGGCTGATAGTGACTTCTTAACTGCAATAACAAAAATATTCCGGTACCATTCAGATTGACATTGCTGAAATTACATCAGAACTAAAAGAGAAAAATGAATCTGTTCCTGGAAGAAAATCTATGCTTTTCTCTGTTCCAGGAAAGAATGATTTCTGGGTTGGTTTTTTTTTTTTTTTTTTTTTTGGGTTTTTTTTTTTTTTTTTCAGTAGAAAGACAGCATTTTGCAGCTCCCAAGCATTTTATCAGCCTGGGAAACCAAGCAGTGGCTCAGCCGAGGTGAGTGACCCACGTCTCTCCCAGGATTGACTCAACTCTCCTGAAAGCCACAAACTCCCGGGATGAGGGCACTGAATTTGCCATCAGTGTTTGCCCAGCATGGACTTAACAAGCAGAGTTCTGTAGAAAAAGACTCCAGGGCCAGAGCACAGATGAGTTTGGGCAACTTTCCTTCATTTTTACCTGCAGGAAATCCAATTCCTCTCAGTGAGTGGGACGGATTCTCCACAGGGGTGGATGAGGAGAGGGAAGCACTCCCAGGGGGTTACTCACCCTTGGACACCAATTTAAACCTGGAAAAGTCCCTTTTCCCTAGGTACTGCCCACAGAAAGCAGCTCCTTGACAAATGCAGACCCAATGCCTCAATTTTTGCTTGTTCCAGAGAAAGATTTGGCTGAATTTAAGCAAACAAAGTCCACTGGAAGGCTTTTTTATGAAACTGCAGTCAGCTAAAAATGCAGACATATCATAAGACTTCTCAAGTGGTGATTTTCTTTATTTCTTCCAAGAAAAAGCAGCTTAGGGATTTCTACAGTTCCCAGTTGTGTCTGAGCATCCTCACACACACGGCTGTCTTCTCAAATCTAGCCCTTAAGCTTTCCAAGTGCTCTTATTTTTATCCCAGAAATAAGAGAAAGAGGGAGATTTACCGGGTTAAACCTTTAATTCCTAGATAAAAGGCTTCTTTCCCCCTTTCTTTCTTAACCCTTAATTCTTTTCCTGCCATTATTCTCTCTGTTCTGCTCCTCAGCCCCAGCGAGAGGCATTTCAATCCTGCCTCTTTGCTTTGTGGGCATTTCACTTTTGTTTTGTTTTCCTGGAGTCGTGGTACTTGTTTTTAGCAGAGCTTTCTGCTGGCATCTAAGCAGGGTTTGAGTCCTGTCCTGTCCAACTGCTGCTCCTTTCCTCTCAGAATGGGAAAGGTCCCAGAGATGCCCCGGAGCTGGATGGGGAAGCCTCCCCCAGCTCCTACCAGCATCCTCCAGCTCTGACTCAGCTCACAGCCACCTTTTGCCACTACTCCAGAGAAGGCAGAGAATAAATTGTCAACAGCACAGTGGAAAATGTTGGTGTTTTGTTGGTTTTTTGTTGGGTTTTTTTGGTTTTTTTTTTTGAGGCAGCCAAAAAGCCCAAATCCACCCTTACATTTGCTGCCTCCTGTCGTAAATCTGTTTGTGCCCAGTGATGCCCAAGAGCGCTCTGCCTTGTTTAGGCAGACTTTTAGTGACTGGGGTTATTTAAAAGTGATTCCAGACAGATTTGATGATTTCCAGTCAGAATGCTGCTGTCCACAGCTGGACTGAGCCACGAGGCTGCTCTGCCTCCAGCCTCCCACTCCTGGAGCTACAGAGACCTCGGATAAAAGACAAGGATCAAGTGGAGACAGTGCAGATTCAAACAAAGCCTAAAGGCTGGGAAAAGCTGACCTTGAGCAGGAGATTAATGTGCAGAAAGGAAAAAAAATAATATTACAGGCTTCAACTATTGAAGAGAGCTGCAATGACAAAGGAATTGACGGTGCATTTGTATTTGTGCTGGCTAGGACAAGAATTAGCTCAGATTCCTGCAGGATGTTGAGGGTCAGGCTTTAGGAGAAGCTTTCAGGGTTCAGTAAAGCTGCAGAGGAGACTTCCAGCAGGGGCTGTGCAGGATCCTCTGCTGAAGGACCTTCAGCAACAGGCAAACAGAGCCCTGCCCGTGCTGAGGTAGAACTAATCCTGCTCTGAGGCAGAGGGATGGATTATGTCATAATTCCAGACTCTTTCCAGCCCTGTGTGATTATCAGATTCAACAATGCAAATTTTAAGTGAATACATGTTTCCATTATCCGTGTTCTCCCCCTCACTCTCCCCCCCCAGGCTTTTCCATCTTACAGATCTCTTAATCTTTTTTTATCCCTGACCTTTCCTCTCCCTTCTATAAAACGCTCTGCCCAAAGTGCCTGATTGCTGTCATCTTCCCCCTAGACAAAAAATTTCCCTTCTTTAGCACGGTTCAGGTCTCGATTGCAGTTCGAGACCCTACAATTCGCCACAGAAGCTCCTCCCCTGGCTGCAAGCAGAGTAAATCCTGGCAGAACCTCACCACGGACCCCGTGCTTTCCTCCCACATGGACACCCACACCGAGCTGCTTTTAACGCTGGGAGAGAGGAGAAGCAACCATCAGCTTCTGGCAGAGCTGCTCTTGCTCCTGAGCGTGGATATCAGAGGAGCCCTGCCCTCCCTCCGCAGCCCCGCTGTGATTAACTGACCTTGCCCTGCTGCCTGTCGGCTGCAAGATAGGATTTAGATAATTTTATGTGGCTGAATAGCAGGAATTGAGCTGGAAGCCCAGACAACGTTGCTTTTGCTCATGTGTTTGTGCAAATCTCTCTGCTGTAGCCTGGCAGCAATCTCAGCCTGCCTCACGGTGCAAAGATGATACACATTTAATCTTGTAGCTTATTACATTTTCACCAGATATAGTGCTCTTGCTATCAACAGATGCTGCTAAAGTGGGGGGCAGTTTTAATATGTTTTCCTCCTTAAGTGTTTATCTCCCTTTATTATGTGTCCCAGCAGGTCGGATTCATTTTCCTGAGTTCTTTCCAGGCTCACTGTGAGGGCACTTCACATTTTTGCTTCCTACCTGTGACCACACCACTTCCCCAAGTACCCTGGGCCCTGAGGCTGCCTGGGCTGCACACAGGACACCCAATTCCCATTCCAAATCCCCCTTTTTAAGTTTACTGTCCACACTTTGGAGTTCAACTCTTAGCCATCGTCCTTTTTTGTCAGCTGTGCCCAGCTCTTGTCCATCACCACGCCTGGAGCCGCACCATGAGACAGTTACTGCTGTCTTTGCTTCCTGACGTTTCACAGCAGGTTAAAAATCGTCCTCCTCACTTATCTACCAGTGGACACGATTAAACCTCCCAGATAAAAATTAAAAGGGAGCGTGACTATCCTCCCAAACCGATTGCCTCTGCAAACAGCACACTTATTGCTCGTGCAGACATTTGTGATTCAAGCCCATCCACAGAAAGGATCATCCTGGATGTGCAGGTTCACAGCCTCGCAGGTTTTACATGCTCAGATCCCCACAAACAATTTTAAGGCATGTTTTCCCCTTTCCTCCCCGACATGTGCTCAGACACTGCGTGCTCAGTGTGCATTTCAGAGGAGCTCAGACATATTGGGCTGCATCTGCTGCTTTATTTTTAGGAAGACGAGCTCCGATAGTTTTGCTTAGAAACAGCGCAGGAAGAATTATGTGAACTTTGCGAAGAGCAGAATGTTTCAAGTCCTGTGAACCTCGACAAACGAATTACTCCTGGTAAAACTCCTGCTGACCCCTTCTCCCTGAAGGCTGAAATCCAGAATCCGTCCCGGTGGTGTGAAAGGTCGGCCTTAACGCAGTGTGAGCCTCCAGGAGACGCAGAATTCAGGCTGACACCAGCTTTTCTCCCCGTCTTTGCCGGTGCAGGGATGGCGTTTGCAGCCAGCACAAAAGCACAGGGGCCGTGTTCCGAGTGTCCCTGCACGCAAACAGGGACATCACCAGAGACAGCTCGGTGCAGACACAGCTCTGCCATTTCCCTGTCAGCGGCTTAAGAGGCGGCACAGGAGCTGACGGGATTTCGAGAGCAGCTTAAGCTCCCCGTTCCCAGCACAACAGGAGCTGCAGGCCTGACTCCAGCCCTGATTTCTCAAGGGTTTATTTTGTGCTTGCCTTGGAGGGCTGCACCGGCTCAGCAATGAGTTAGAGAGTGTGCCAGAGCCAGACAGCCCTGGAAATTCAGCTGCTGCCTTCGCTGGTTGGTTATAGCACATCCTGCCCGTGAAGCGTTTCCCCGCCAGCCCGTGAACCAAGATGAACTGCGCTTGTTTGGAACTGAACTTTGCTCATTCGGAGCTTAAACCCCGTTGTCAGCTTGTAAAATCTATATCGTGAAGGCAGCGATAAAGATCGGTTCCCTCCTCCACGCAGCAGTTTCTCAATCTGTCTCTGCTCTGGCCAGATAAATCACATTACGCAGGGAGAAGGCAAATCTACCCGGCTACAGCACAAATCTGGCGGGGTTTTCGCAACTGCTGAGGGGCTTTGAAGGTTGGGGGAGATGGACTGTGACAAGTAACATTTATTTCTCTCTGGGGGGAAAAAAAATCAATTGTGTGGAAGGGTCTTTGTGAATGAAGACAAGAAACCATTGGCCTGCCTCACATCTCAATGCGTTTTCCAGTGAAGAGCTGTAAAGGACCTCAGAGGAAAAACCTGCCTTTGGGACCTATGAAGAAAAGATTTTTTTTTTTGGTAGAAATATAGGTCTAATTGCACAGGGTGATCCTAGTGGCGATTTTCACCTGACGTAATAAACTGGTCTTCACTTTAAAGACCAAGCTGGTGGCAAATTACAGATCCTCTTCAAGCTGAGCTGCCCTAATTATTGTTTTTGGTTTGCGCTGGTACTGAACAAACATGCTCAAAGGATGCTTCTCCTCCTGCTTGAATCAATCAGAATTTCGAGACATACATCCTGAGGGCCCACCAGGCCTGGTCCTGGCTTGCCTGCCCACACTTATCTTTGAGCAGAAGAGCTCCTGACTCCTGGCAGCTTGAAAATGGGGAGGTTTCTGACATGGAGTGTGGGGAATTGGGGCCCCTGAGCTGCTGTGGGGCTCAGGAAATGCCCAGGGCCAGCTGGGCACTGCCTGTCCTGGGCTACGAGGGCTGGAGCCCCAATCTTTTGGTAAACCCGAATTTCACATCACCTTCCTCCCGTCTGGTGAGAGCTGGGGACCCTCACCCTGCAACCCCCCAGGGACAGACCCTCCATGGCTCCAGGGGGGATTTTCCAGAGAAAGGGCTGGGCTAAAGCTGTTTTCTCTGCAGATGATCACTGGACAGAGGCTTCATTAGTGAGAGGAACCCAGAGGCTGTTGCCTCCTGGAAATTCATCAGGATTTTTCCTCACTTCCTTTACTCCCTAAAGCTTTGCTTTGCGCAGCCATTTACTGGTGCCCCAGTAGAAAACTGGCAGCTGCCACCTCAGATGCTCTTTGTACCTGCAGAACAATTTACAGCAGTAAACCAACCACGTGCTGGGGCATGTTTGTGTACAAATTTCTCATACCAGCGCTGGTAGTGGGACAAATCAGGTGAAAAAAACGCAGTTTAATCCCCAGATGGTGCCATTATTAAGTTCTCGTTAGCTGTGCTCCAGAGCTCTGCAGACTGAGGGGAGCGGTGGAGCGCAGCAGGTGAAGAGTTGGCTCCCCAAAGCTGAAAGCAGAGATTTGATGATGAGGGGAAGCAGGAGCCTGGTGCCAGGGGAAAAGGGAGCTGAGGATATATCCAGGCGGAGCCCTGGTGCAGGGAAAGGTGTGAGGGGGGCAGGGGGAGATGGGTGTGTGTGTTAATGCCCGTTTGCAGCAGGGACCTAACGGGGAGGGCAGATTATTGACATCATCGAGATTATTGCCACTTTCATCTGTGCTGAGGGCAAGGCTGTGAAGGATTAAGGCAGAAAAAGTGTGTGACAAGCATCTCCCCCAGCTCCTGAGGCCAGCCCCAGCCCCAGCCCTGGCAGGGATCAGCTTATCTGAGCTGGGGCAGGGCTGTCTCCTCTCAGACACGGCTGCCAAGCGCTTGGCAGGGGAGGAAAGGAAATTGCTGATGCTCAGAGTGAGAGCCCGGGACAAGTTTCCCAGCCAGGCTTGAAACAGAGCCAGAGTGTCAGATAAAGTGACCAGCTGGGAGGCAAAACAAGGTAAAAATAAGGAAAGCATCCCTATCAGGAGACAGAACAGTGGGCAGCTCTTGTTTCTGCTGCTATTAATAATGCATGGAGGCTGCTAACAAATCTACCATTTTCACACCGCTAATTGCAGAAATGTTTGCCACCTCCCCGGGGCATTTCTCACACTACCCTGACACTTTATTATTTTTCTTTCCCCTTGGCCGCCTCGCTTTTCCCTCTTCTTTCCATGAGGGTTTTAAAATGGCAGTCACTCACCGAACCAAAGGCTGAAGGATTAACCACCTCTAAAAATGTTTTAAATACTGAAGTCATGTTTTTGTACAGTGCAACCTAACGGTAAGAAAATATTGATGTAATTATTCCACGAGGACTTGCACAGCACCCTTTTTTATTTTTTTGCCTGTAAATACCATTTAAGTTCAAATATTCCAGCAAAACTCTTGGTTTTGCTGCAACACCTTGAATCTCAAATATTCCTTGATGGAAAAAAAATCACCTCAGGGTTTTCAGCATTTCACTCTCTCAAAAAAATGGACCAGCTTATGAAAACTCCTGAGCACTAAATGCAAAAGCTTTGGAGCTATTCTTTGCTTGTCACCTGAAAAGAAAACTTCACTGCAAAAGTGTTTCAGGGAGGAAGGACAGTAAAAATGTAAAATATATTTCCAGAAATCCATGGTGCTGATTTAATGTTTTTAGGAGCAGAAGTGAAAGGAGGTGCTGAAACACCTAAAAAACAGTGGGGGTTTTGTTGTTGTTCTGTGATTTGTAACTATCTAACATAAAGGAGAAATCATGAGAAAAATCTGCACACAGTTGTTACCCTGGTTTTTCTGAGTTTCTTAAAGCCTTTTGAATTTTCATAAAATGGAGTCAGATCTTTTAGCTACGGTGCAATATTAGAAGCAGTTTCTACCTTTTTCCCACATATGTAACATAAACAAATCCTTTGTTTTTCATTCCCTGTCCTTTGTTTGCATATTTCTAACCTGAAAACAATTGTAACTGACAGTTGGTTTGGCCACTTGGCTGAAGGGTGAAAAACCCCAAGAAGCCAATCTTCGGCCAGACCCACAAATGTATAAAAAGTAAGAAATAAACAAGGAGGTCTCTCTCTCAGCCCCAGACTCAGCCTGAGTCGGAACGGAGGAACCTCTCTCCGTGTGACTGCTTTGCGAATCACGGTGACACACAGTCGCTTCTACTGACCACACAGACAAATATCAGGACCAGCAAAGGTTTCACCCTCTTCTCTTGCTGATCTACACATCCCAAATGTAACAAATATAACCAGGGTTGGTGCATTCAGCACCTGAAAGCAGAACAAAACCACACGTCAATGTGCAGTCGCCGCATGGAAGGAAATGGGGGAGGCTGAAACAGCTCTGAAACCTTAAATTTCCCGCTGGAAATCTGAGGCATCTCCATGAGGAGACCTGAGGGCATGACTGAGTGATCAGGTGTACCTAATAACGTGTAGCTGCTTTAGGAAAAGAGCTATTTAATCGATTAGGTGCTGATACAAAGCCCCCATCAGAGTCAACAGGAAAATTGCCATCGACTTTGCATTGGGCCTGAGAGGAAGAGCCACGAAGGAAGGATGAGCAGCACCAGAGCCAGCTCTGGAACACGCTGCAGGGTTCCAGAGTGAGCTGTTTTTGCCGTTCAAACCTCTTTCTCAGGGGCATTTCCCCACCTGAGCCACCCCAGTTGGGATCTGCTGGGGAAAAATGAGGGAGTTTCTCTGAGCCCCCCACTCCAGACTGCGCCAATGCAAGAGAAACGTCCCTGCAGCCCTGCAGCACAGCTTACAGGGGATATTCCCACTATTTAAGACCCTTGTGAGTGCTTTGAGTCCTTCCTCAAGAGGCACCAGGCTCCAGCAACAGCTTTGCAATAGCACAGGACTGATACAAATAAAGAAATGTCAGGCCTGATGCCACTGGAGCCGTTTGGTGACATCCTGCCGTATCAAATACCTCAACAGAAGAGGTCGTCTTTATTTCCTGACCTGTCCTCGCTTCCTGAGCCCCACTCAAGCAGCAAAGCAGCCGCGATTTGAAGTCTGCTCACGGCCAAACTCCGTCCAGCGAATTTCAAACGCCGAGCTGGATGCCCAGCCTGAGGAGCACTGAACAGATGGGGAGGCACAGACAGAGGATTTATCAGCGCCACACACTGATCTGTGCAGCTCAGTCTAGGCTAGCCTGGAGGAAACACTCCTTGTGCAGCCTGAGAGCGGAAAACCACTGATTTCTTACCAAGTGAAAGATAAACAATTCGGGTTTTCGACAGCACCAGTCCAACAGGCAAAGAGCAACACGCAGCAAGATAAAAGGCGTTTGTGTGGCAGCTCTGCCAAATCTGCTCGATGCTGGAGGCAGCAGAGAGGGAAACTGAGGTTAATTCTGAAAAAAAACCACCCTGTTTTCCCCAAATTCAGTGGTGATGCAAGAAGTTGATGCTCTCAGCTTTTGGACGTAACTGGTATTTTTCAGATTTGCTGGAGGAAAAAGAGTGAAACAGTTTTTTCCTCTCCTTGCTTCCCCTGAAATAGAAGAAAATAGCTAAAGATCAGGAGTGTGGCTGGGCAACATCTCGACATGGAGACATCCCAGTCCTCCTGGGCATTCCCTTCCCAGGATTTGGGATTTGGGACTCCATGCTGAGAGGTGATCACCAGCCATCCTTCCACGTGGCTCTTCCACGCCGGTTTGGATGCTGAGATTTCTCCAGAGTGCATTAGACAGGAAGATAAAATCCCATCCCCATGCTCAGGTTGCCTTGGGCGATGCACGCAGAACATATGTTCTGCAAGGAGAGCTGCACGGTGCCAAATCTGTGTTTAAATCCATTTTTTACTCATGGCTACGTTCCTCCTCATCCTGGGGAGCCAGGGGTCACTGGCAGTCCCTGCACGTGCTGCATCACCCCCAGATTTCCTGCTCTGAGGCTCCAGCCCTGCAGTTTTGCCCTTCCAGGTGAGGATATTGGACACAGAATGCTCATCCAAAGCTGAGACTGACAAATTGAAATAGTTTTTTTTTTTTTTTTCCCGAATTGATGCAGTGTAAATCTTTTACCTGACCACTTAAGCCAAGTATGCTGGAGAACCCAAACTCCTGGGGGTATTTTCCCCTCCCACAACACACACTTTGGTGATATCAGCTCCATGCTTCGAGCCCCAGTGATTGTGCACTGAATCCATCAGGTGCTGGGTTGTTCCCCCTCCCATTCCCCTGGCACCAGGTGTTCTTCCTGTTCTGCTAAAAGCAGCTCACGTGTTTGAGGGATCCCAAACCAATTCCATTTACTGCACTGGGAACTTCACCTCCCGAGGAGCAGCAGAGAAAAACCCAATTATTCCCAGGCCAGCTGCAAAAAGGGTTCCAGTTAAAAAAGTCTCGGAGTGCAGCCCTGGTGCCACACTGTGCTTGTGCCATTCAGGTTATTTACAGCTGCCTTCCTTAGTCACCATCAATCAAAAAAGGCCTTAATTAAGATATGATTAGCTTGGGATTATTGCATATTAGGTTCCTCCTAGAGCTTTTAAACGTGACAGACTCTGAAATGCAGTTTCCAGAGAAAAGGAGAAGGAAGGAAGGGAAGTGGTGCTTTTGCTGAAATACACCACAATTCCCTAATTACTCCTCTACTCCAGTGACTCTGAGTGGCGGATAAAAACAATTAAAGAAACATTCTCTGTTCTGCCCTCTAATGCCTCCGAACTCATACTCTCCTCAGGGACTCAATTCAGCAGCAGATGTGGAGCAAGGCTTGAATGAAATTAGGCTGATTTAGGAGCCTGCACAGAGCCCTGAGCACAGAGACGTTGTACAGCCTTGGAGATTAATTCCCATTGCCTGGGCTGCACTACCAGGAAATGCTAAAATCTGGAGCTGACCAAGCCCTTCTCACCAAAATCTCTTTGGGCAGAGAAGACAAGAGGGACTTTGCAGCATGTGTGTGTTCTCTTTAAAGTCCAGCCCTTGCACCCCCCTCCACGAGTGCCTGGAGGCGTGAGCACAAGAGGGAATCCTCTGAAACTGAGCACTGCTGGTGCTGCAACAGAGAGGAGGAGAAATTGCGGCTCCAGTTCACCTGGACAACGCTTAAATGTCATAACCTGAGATAAATATTTAATTTACCTGTAAAGGCTGATGAGGTGATGGCACTTTCACATCAGAACGAGAATCGCGGAATGGGCTGGAAAGGACTTTAAAGGTCATCTCATTCTGTGGGCAGGGACCTTCCACTATCCCAGACTGCCCAAACCCCCCTCCAGCCCGGCCTTGGACATTCCAGGGATGGGAATTCTTCCCTTCACTGTTTAATATCAACAGCCACACTGAAATCCCAAAGCAGGCACACAAAGTAAGAATATTTGTTCATTAGGGGAATGTGTCAAATCAATAACATGTATTGATATGTTGAAGGAAACGATTTTCTTCTCTCCTAGAGCTGGGATGGAGCCAAGCCATACCCAGCTCTTCCTACACCTTCTCCATAGTGATATTTTTTTTATTAACACCACTAAAAGAACATAATAAGCAGGTGTTTAAAATGTACAAATCTCTCCCCACCAGGTCCTTTTGATCACAGTGACCTCAGTTAGCAACATCACATTTAACCTCCCCACCCCCTTAACCCCCTGCTGTTGAAATATTAGCCACTGGCACCCTGGGATTAAAATAGAAAGTTTTCTGCTTTGACTCCTTGCCAAAACCATTAAAATATTCTCTGCACTGTCACAGCTTGTGCCACCTCCCAGGGGAGTTGATTTAAAAGTAAATTATATGTAAGTGTCAGATGAAAAGAGCTTCATTATCTAATTCTTCCTACACCAGCATTTCTTTAAATTGCTTACTAGGGACAGAAGACAATTAGTCCTGTGTTTGAAAGGAGAAGTAATAAGTATCTGTCACTCCCATTAACCACCTTTTTATTTTTTTTTTTTTTTTAATATGCAAATACAGTTGCTTCCTAACGAAATTTGGCGGGACAGCCAGGCTGGGACACATCCAGCACCCTGAGTTTCAGGGGCTGGATTGGACTGAGGGTCGGATCAGCACTGAAATAACGACAAAAACCAGGAATCCTCCATCCCTTTGCAGCAGCTACAAACGCACAGACGTTGCCATGGCACCGAGCAGCTCCCAAAGAGATCCCGGGAGCACCAGAGAGCCTCACTGAAACTGGGATTGGCTCAGCTCTTCCAGGACGTGGGAGCCGAGGCCAAAAAGGCATCATTAGCAGAGACTGATCAAAACCCCACCTGCCCCAGGTCCTCTGAGAAGCCCCTGTTCTGGCCATCACCTGGCCCCAGGGTGGGCACCAGTTCAGCAGGGTTCTGCCTTGAAACTCTCCACCAGGGTTGGTTTAAATCTGTGTCATATCTGAGCTACTCCTGCCCTTATCCATCCTCCCAGGGGAAATTCTCCAAGTGCTGGGTCAGGATCAAAGAGCGAATTGAACTAATCCAGGCACAGAGAGTTCCTGCCCAGGCCGTGTCATCCCAAATCTTCCTGCCTGAGCTCAGAGCTGCCCTTTGAGTCACATCACCTGCATTCTTTATATCTCCGCATTTGCCTCCTCCTCCTGGATCTAAAGGAACTTTGAACTGCTGACAGGATGAAAAGGCTCCCCTGGGACAGAGATGCGTGCAGTGCAGGAGCGAGCAGCCTGGTTCTCTTCAGCGGGGGAGCCAAGGTGTTCCTCAGCTCCCAGAACTGGCTCTGGGACCTTCTCCACGAGTTCGTCGCCCATCAGGGCTGCACAAGGCATTTTTCTCAAGTTCGTGAGTTCTGCCTTGCTTAGAGATGACCTTTCCACGTTAAGTATTTAAAATGTAATTAGTCCACAGCCTTTAAAATCATTTTATTGGGCACACGGAGTCTCTCTAGGACAGATCTCAGAGCTGAGGCACCTGAGGGACACCTGGCTCTCCATGGGCATCTGAGCACCAAGGGCAAAGAGCTGCAGGGCTGTTTTAGACACATTTTGCTGCCTCTCTGCTTGCTTTGCGATCAGGGCTGCAAGGTTACTGCTTCCATACAAATCATTCTGCATAAAACACTCGAAGCAGGAGGCTGATATTTTATGAGGTGCAGAGCAGCCTTTGCTGAACTGATGACATCTCTAATTCCATGGCCAGTTATTAAACACAGCCTGTAAAACCAGCAGAGAGCCAGGAACGCTTTAAAGTGACCTCACAGAGCAGCAGGACCTGCTGGGAGATGCTGTCAAGATCCCAGACACCTTGGATTTATTTTTGGCTCTCCCAAATACGCTCAGGAATCTTTTGCAAAGTGATCAGGGTTCATTAAACAAAACACTCAAGGATGAACTTAAGCGAATTATCTGATGGGAATAAACTTGTTTGTGCTTCCAGCAGCACAGAATTGCATCTCCCTCCATCCTTAAGCCAAGAAAATTCATATTTAAGGGTTGCAAGACCAAGTTCAGTGCTGATGCCACTCTGGGACAGAGGTCAGCGCTGTAGGAAGGGCCTTTGAACAGAGCAGGACAAAGAAGAGAAGCAGTTTGGATTTGACAGCTCTGTCACTGCACAGTATTTACTCCTTTCTCCTGAATAAAATAAACCATTGCCAGGCCTGAGCTGGCTCGAGCCCAGGTTGTAGATGTTACAGTCTCTGCTCTCACCTCAGTTTGGGAGGCTGGATGGAAGCACAGAGGGAGTGAATGTGGTCACTCCCCATGAAAGGCACCTGTAAGTTATAAAAGCTTCCAAGTGCAGAGAGCAAAAGCCTCAGCCACAGAAATTATGCTTCATATGGGCACTGATGCTAAAGTTACCTCAGCTCTCATGCAGAAATTTTGATGTCAAGTGGAAGAGTAATATTCAGCAATGAGTTTGAGTTTCCTTTAGTGGCCCTGGTATAACCTTTAGAAATGTGTTTTGCTGCCCTTCTGTCTTTCTGCAGCTCCAAAATCCTGGATTTTGTGTTTAACGAGTCATTTCCTTTGTCTCTTCACCAGGTTCTCTGAAAACAAGGCTTTTGCCTCTGCTCCAATAAAGCCACCAACAGCAAAGGGAAGGAGATGTGAGAGATATTGAGGTCTTTGAGGTAAAAGATATTCAAGATATTGAGGTCTTTTGGGTTGCATAAAAAGCAGGCTAAAGGAAAAGCTGCAGCATTATCCTCCACGAGCAAGCAATAGAAAAATATTTATCCATGTTTGAGGGTCCATCAGCAAGTAAACAGCAGCAGCTCTGCCAGCATTTAACAAATGTTATCACACCTGCCCTCCCTCTTCTGCAGGCTCAGACAGACTGGAAGTCACCTGCTGGATTTATGGAGCACACACAGGTACCAGGAGAACATGAAAAGGGTTTTTTTTTTTGTTTGAGACTTGAAGCTGAAACCTGAACAGATGTCTCTGAGATTGTGCCACTCCTCTGCACAATGCAGGGTGTGTTCTGAGGGGGGAAGGCAAACCGTGCTTTTAAACAGTTTTTTCATGGCAGGACAGGCAGCTCCCGTATCCCACTTCCCTCTCCTTCCTCCAAGAAAAATCCCTGACCCTGCCTCTCTGTGCCTGAACCTCGCTGCCTGGATAAAGTTAATTTTGGCGAATGACAGCAAATACTCCACGTTGCAGACTCAGACACCGACCTGACCCGTGGGTTCCACAGCTCAAACTGGGCCATGCAGGCACCAGGGGCTGCATCTTCTATTTCCTGCCATTCATCAGCGCGGGAACCTGTAAAACTCGGGCGTGGAGCTCCTGCCTCACGTGTGCAAGCACTCAGCGCTGGAGAACACTCAGGAGCTCTTTTAATAAACGACAGCTTTGATCACAAAGCCCAGAAAAATCGGAGGGAAAACAGTTTGGCTGTGCACGGACACTGGGGTGAGGTGACATTTTGTCTATAAAACAGTGAATTTCCAGAACTGCTGTAGCCTGCAGACAAAGGACGTGCATGAAGTAAGAGCTCTGAAGAAATTTCATGCGGGGAAGCACTCAGGGGAAGGAATCCCATCGGAGACAGATCTGCCCGGATAACCTGGCGTGTTTTGGGCACGTTCATCCAGGGACCCCTGCTCCTGACACCCCAGCACGCTCCAGCCCTGCCTGCTACACATTTCCCACCAAGAGTTCCCTCAGCTCTTATCTCCGCTCTCCACAAAAAGCTTGAAAGGCGCCTGTTGAAAGCCTGCTCTGCTATCTGTGCTTTCCACAGCCTGCTGCACCTATTCCTTCCCCTCGCTCAAAAGGTGGAGATGGAAACAGGGTCCCTTTTTCGGAGGGGGTGCAGGGCTGGGAAGGAGTGAGGAAAGCTGAAATTACTCTGCCACGACGGCCAGGCTGTGTGTTTGTGTTTGAAAGGTTCCAAGCAGAGACTAATTAATCCCATTGTTGATGCTAATACAGTTCCATTTTTTATTTTTTTTTTCAGGATCCGCGTTTCAGCGCTCGGAGCAAATTTACCTTTGATCTTCAGCCGCGAGCGCTGAGGTTTTTAGCAAAATGAGTTTGTCTGTCCTGCGTGGGTTGGGGCAGGGCAGGAAATGCAGAGTGTCACCTCAGTTTCAGAAGGAAACTGAAGGAGCTGTGACCGTGCCTGGGCTGTTTAGGGCTGGAATTGCCCAGGAAAAAAAGAAAGTTTGCCAAAATTATTCCCCTGACTGCAGAGCCCAGTGCTCTTCTGGGTATCATCCCTGGACTGATCTAGTTTTGTCCTGCTGGGATAAAGGTCTGTGTTTATTTTCTAGGGAAAAATGCAAAGGCAGGATAAGGCAGAGATGAAATGTGAAGCTGAAATAAATCAGCCCATTGGGGTCCAGCTCGAGGAGTTGATTATGGATTATTTATCAAAGTGCAAAGGGCTGACAGGTAAAAAATGTCCATGATGTCAAAGGACTGTCACAGACACTGAATTTATCCTGTAGATGGGGTATCTTGGGGTGATCAATTAGGAGTAATCAACTGCCAGCTTTGTCTGCTGCGCCAGACCTTGGCCCCAGAGCTGCACTTTGGGATGTTACATTACATTAGAAGACATTACAGCACTTGGGGTTTGCCCAGCAGAGTCAGAACTTAAACTGTGATCCCAGCCCAGGGGAAATTGCATTTTGAGCTGAGCTGAATAAACAACCTGAAGGATGCAGGGCTTGGGAAATGGTTTTACTGTGGAGAGGGAAGGACAGAGATCCGTGGGACAGGGCTGAGGAGATGAGATTTTCACTGCTCTGGTTCTCAAGCCAACCACTCCTACAGGTCATGCTTTAAACTCTCTGTTAGTTCACGCCTAAAGCCGCAAAGGCCTTAAAAAACAGATGAAAATTCAATCAAGCTCACAGAAGAAATACAACCCTGCAATAACACAAGAGGTAAGGCTGCAGCAGTTCTTATCCCAGCTCTGATGCCACTTCAGCTAGGAGGTTGTGCCCTCTGCAAGTGCACGGCCATGGCTGGGATGCAGCAAGTTGTTGATGCTGGATGGGTTTTGGGAGGGCTTTTGATTGATTCAGGACTGCCTTGCCAATCTTATGGGAACTGGCTGCATTCAGGGAGCGGAGACACAGAGCAGGCTCCATCCGAAAAGAGCTTTTACAAGAGGTGTGTGCGCTAAACCCTGCAGGATTCCCCAGCATTTCTTGGTGAAAATCGTGAACCAAGGAGGAATGGTTCTGAAGATCATTAATTCTGCAGAGCTGCAGACTGAACTACAGCCTGCGCCTGTCTAATGGGGAGGAGAGGGCTTGTCACTGCCTTCACCGGAGCAATTCAAACCCTCAGCCCTTGATATCTTTGATTTCTCACTCCCTGCCTTGAGCACTCACGGGAAGCACAATGATTAAGTGGTGCTTCCGTGTGTGGTGCAGACACTCAAAGGGGAGGCAGCTCAGGATCTGAGTCCTATTGATGTGAACACGCAAACCCTTCAACGGCTTCAAAAAGAGACTGAAGGCTAAACACCTACTTACTCAGTCCTGGAGTACAGCCTGAAATCACCAGGGGGTTCATTCCCATCCTTGTGGTCTCTCTGCTAGACCACACTGCCTCCCAGTTAATTAATTCCATTGATTTGTTTGTTTTCATCGGCCTTTTCACACTCAGCTGTTATTTAGGACTTACATGGGTAATGCATTTTCCAGTTAAATTGATCCTACTTTATATATCCTTTCATGCACTTATTTGAAATTTCCCTGGCAAGTATTTTAATGTTTTCAAGCTGAATGTTGGTATTATTTAAAACACCCTGCAAGAGGCAGGGGGGAAGAAGGTGTGGAGCAGAGCAACTACTGAAGTTGGCTCTTTAAACCTGATTAATGGCCAGGGAGGGTAAAGCACTTCCCTCCAGCAAAATAAAAAAAAAAAAACAACCCAGAGCATCAGATGAAGCAGAACCTGCTGGGATTGAGTTTAATTTTTCTTTTTTTTTTTTTTTTCACGGCACCATAACAGAACCCCAATCCGCCTTCCTGCTCCATTTCTGAGCTGCTCAATTTGGGATCCAACCAGCCTGGGTCAATGAACTTGTTTTTGGAGCGGTGTGTCCTGGTGGCTGTTCGGGACCTCAACAGGGAGCCAAGTCACAGCTCCTGGCCAGGCTGAAAGGGAGAAACTTTGTGCCCAGCAGATAAATCCCTGAATCCTGAGTTCTGCCCCCTTCAGCAATAATTTACACCTGAGGGCAGCTTGGGGGGAAGCGTCCAGCCGTAATTTAGCAGGGGAGTGTTCAAGGGCCAAGAATATCACGGGGCAGCTCAGTGTGGGTGATTTGGTTTGGGGCTTAATTCCAGCTGCTGCTGACAGGGACACCAAAAACCCTGTGAGAGAGGGGAAGAGGAGAGATGGGAGTTTATTTTCATATTTACACTAAGAGAAAAATGAAGATGTTGAGCTGCTGTCATGCTTTGGAAACACGAATAAATATAAATTGGTGAAAAACCTAAGTATTAATGTGAGTACGAATGCATTGAGGTACCATGGAGCAAGTTTGAAATTGTAATACAGAAGTCACTAGACATTACATTAACCAGAAAATCCCTTTTGCTCCAGATCCCTTCTGGTAGAATAGAGCTGCTCTTTATGTCCCATGGGCTGGGCATTGCCCATCTGCCCAGCAGGAACCCCCCAGCTGTGGGCAGCCCCTGTGTGGGGCTGAACAGCTCTGGGGGTGACTGTGGGCAGCTGCTTCTGGCTGGTTTTGAGGAGTGGACTCTGCTACTGTTAAATGCTGCTCCTCTGAAAGGGGAAATCATTTTCCAGAGGTGTTTTGAAGTCCAGCCTTTCAAACCTACTCCTTTGCTCAGTGGAGTCGCTTCCAGGGTGACTGACTTGCCCTTGTTCGATTATTTGTGCACCCTCAAGTTTCCTGGGTTGCCGGTGTTTTTTAAACCCAGTGACCCTGAAACCAAGGTGATGTTAATCCCCCCTGGGTTAACTCCTGGGCTGAGCTGGTGACCTGGGAACGGCGCCAGGTTTTAGAACAATGTCAGGTCGGTGCCTCCAACACCAGCTTCTGCTCGGGAGCAGCTCCCTCTTCACCCCAGCGCATCCCCTGGACAGACAGCACAGCAAAACTCCCACACACGCCTCACACGGAGCGGGCTGGGGAGGAATATTGAAGCTGACAAGATGGACAGCACGTCAGAGCACCCCAGTGCGGAGCAGCCCCTCTCCCTGAGCAGCACTGACATCTGTCTCCAGGGATGCAGCGCTAGGAGAAGCCTGTCCCCAGATCAGCGTGCATAAATAAACCCCAGCAACACCAGCTTTGTCAATCTTCGTGACAGAGATCACAGCATTTGGATAAGGAGCCCAGCCAAAACCACATTTCTATTCCTCTCTCCATCATTAAACTTGATAGCTGAGTGATAGGCAGCTATTCAGCGAGATTAAGGCTTGCAACGAAAAGACACAGCAATCACAAACTTTCCTCCCTCTGTTTCTGTATATAAACTTTTTGGTTTTTTTTTTTTGGTTCAGTTTACAGCGCAGAGGGGCAACCTCCATCAGAGAAACACCTCCAGCCCATTTGCAATGAAATCGATTATCTCAGGCACAACAAAGGACTCTTGCCAGGAGGACCTGTGAACAAAGAGGAGTTTATCTGGTGGGATATCTTCTGAACATAAATGAGTTTTGGATATTTTCATGACTGCACGCCCCTGGGTCTCCCTCAGAACACGGGACTGGGTGTAATTGCTCTCCATCTGGCCAGGACTCAAACTAAGCCTGACACTTTGATGAGCTTCCTAAGCAGCGGACAACTGGCACAACTTAGAAAAACATTTACTGGCCAGGGATAAGAAATCAATCCGAACCTCAGGTAACTACCTCAGATCAATGGGGCTGAGTTACCAACACACCAAATATTTATTTATAAATGCAGGGTAAGTGGAACCAAGGGCACCTTGCTGCCAGGTTATTAGCAGCAGGAGCTGAGAGGCAGGACAGATCCACAGGGCAGGGACTCATCTGTCTCATTTCAGACATCCACAAAGCTGACTGGGGAGGGCAGGCACATCTGGCCTGCTCGGGAAGTGAGTGTTTGATTAAGCTGAACGGGTCCACAGGAGACTCCTCGCCAGTGATAGCTACGAGGAAGCCCAATATTAGACCTAATGAGCTGTCAGACCTGATGAATCCACCTCTGGACATTAAAAGCTCCTTCCAAAAGGATTTTCCAGTACCTGCATAGCTCAGTGTTTTAGCCTGATCTATGTGAACCAAGAGCTGCTCTCCTGTTGGTGTTGTTTTGTTTTTTATTTAGGAAAACACACATTTTTCTATGGGGAAGGCAATTCCCCTTAGAAAGCAGAGTTAAGGGTCACCTCCCCACCTGTTTCTGGGAAGTTTAAACTCATTTAAAAAGTCTCTGCTTCAGTCAGAGCAGCCAATGCAACAGAGCTGTGCAGGGCTCAAACAGCCCCGCTGCCAACTCCCCGGTGGTGCCCATGCCAGCAATCATCTCACTGCAGGTATCTTACAAGGGTCAAATGCATTAAACATCTCAACAAAACCCCCTAAAACGTGGAATTCATCTGCCTAGAACAAATTTATCCCACTGTCCTCTCTTCCAAGTGCACCACCTTCAAATCGTGCCGGAGCAGCCGTCAGGGCAAGCGGAGCTCGCAGGAATCGTGGAACTCCGGTGAAAACTTTCTCATCTGAAGCCTCAGTGGGCATAATTAGGAAATCGAGGTGCTTGCTCTGCAGATCTAAACCTTGGGTTTTTTTTTTTCCCCTCCCAAACTTTAGCATGGCTTTCACTGCAGCATTTTAAGTGTTGGTGGAATTTTCCTGCACTGAACACGCTGCTACCAGCTGGAGATATGGGAAAAGGTGGAATTCCTGCACTTCACGGAGGAAGTCATGAGCTGAGGGCAGGTGATGGACATTCACTCAAAGCAGCATCTCCCAGCCGCTGATGAATTCAACATCAGTCATAAAAACCGGACATTTTGTCAAAATTGCTTTAATTTTGAGGAGCTTTTTCTTCTCTCTGCACCTCAGGCATCAGAGATGTAAATATAGATACAAAGCCTGTGAGAAGTAGAACCATGGAACAGTTTGGGTTGGAAGTGGCCTCAAAGATCATCTCATTCCATGTGCAGGGACACCTTCCACTGTCCCAGGTGGCTCCAAGCCCTGTCCAGCCTGGCCTTGGACACTGCCAGGGATCCAGGGGCAGCCACAGCTTCTCTGGGCACCTGTGTTAGAGCCTGCCCACCCTCCCAGGGAACAACTCCTTATTAATATTCAATCTAAACCAGCTCTCTGGCAGCGTGGAGCCATTCCCCCTTGTCCTCTTACACCAGATCTTGTGGAGTTTCTCCCCATCTTTCTTGCTGGCTCCTTCAGGCAGTGGAAGGCCACAGTGAGATCATCCCAAAGCCTTTTCTTTTCCAGTCTGAACAATCCCAACTCTCCCAGCTTTTCCTCAGAGCAGAGCAGCTCCATCCCTATGATCAGCCCAGTGCTCTCCTCAGGATTTACAGGATATGAGTGTCCAGCAGAGGGAAGATTCAATCCCTCAGCAGCATTTACAGGATGGCTCCAAAATGCCACCATACATTACACATAATATATTCCAAATTAATGTTGTGCCCATTCCTGTGGGGGAAAAAAAAAAAAAAAAAAAAAAAAAAAAAAGCAGAGAGGAGGAGGAATCTGGGCTCCCCCTGGCTTGGTACAGCTTTGCAAGGTCTTGTTTGCAATGTGGCAGATGAGGGAACATTTCAAAGCCATTTTCTGAGTCCATTCAAACTACGTCCAACAGCACTGAGGTTGCTGCGAGCAGCCACTGTCACATAATGTCATTGTAAAAGTCAAATCCTCGTGTCCTTGCTCAGCTCACCAGCAAAACTGAGCATCTCCAGTCAATTAAATTTGCTGGAGACTCCTGAGATGAGTGGTCTGCCCACTGTTGGTTATGGGCACAACTAAAAGTGACTCGCCCCAGAAGTGCAGAGTGTCTAAGTCTGACCCAGTTTACTTCTGCAGAGACCTTTCAAATGGGTCCTGGAATGACCCTTGAAGAATAGAAAAGCTTGTTTATTAACCAGTCTAATAAATTAATGACCCAGAGGTCCATCCATTCCAGCTCTGCCACCCTGTTGCCGCGTTTGCCACACCCAGCTGCTCACACATCTCGAGTTCCCTGACACCAGCAAACCTCTGGAAATCTCAAATGTCATCTTCAGAGCTAAACCTGGCCTCAAACCAGGCTTGATAAAAGAAATTTAAGAGTAATTAGAATTTCAAAACAAGGCTCAACGGGCCTGTTGTGATCACACTTTCCAGGGGAGCCACTCGGGTCATTTCAAAAGCCCCTTTTTCATCTCACAAGAGTTTGATGAGCAGCCACTGCACTCCAAGAGGAGCGTGCCCGGATAAACGGAAGGGATCACCACGGCTCTCTCTAAATAACTCCTCCCACCACCTTTTCTGCACTGAGGAGCAGTGGGAAGAGAAGTTTGTGCGGTGACTGGTGCTGTTCCTCGGGGGATGCAGCACATCCCCTCTGTGCTGGTGAAACCGATCCCACTCCCCACCAGCGCCTGTTTGATATCCACTTACCCCCTGCCTGAAAAGAGCTGCGTGGTGCCCTTTTGGTGCCCCAAAATAACAGTTTGAGCAATTCAGCTCCTGCACGAGTGCTGCACCCAAAGCAGCACAACAAACACTCAGTGTTCAACTCCTTGGGAAATCAGATGCGAAAGTCCCTCCTGCCTTGGGTTAGATCTTCTGAAAAGGATCCCAGTACCTCTCACCACTGCTTGGGAATCGAGCCAGAGCAGCTTCTCTTCCCTGAAGTATTTTGAAGAGTTTTCCCACCTTTCTCTTTGGCATCTTTTACCAGAGCCCTGCGTTCAAAGCTTCTCTGCACATCTCCACTCTCCTGCAACGCTGTTCAAGATGTTGCTTATTAATATTCCTTAATAAAACCTACCAGAATAAAATCTTCCCTAATTAGTAGTGTTGGAGTGCCTTTTCCATTATTCATTAGAACAAAGAAATGGGCTATTCCTTTGCAGCCTCTTCCAGAGGAGCAGAATCATTGAGGTTATTCCGATGCAGTTCAAGTGTCTCCAGCTGCAGCTGTAAATTTCCACTCGGTTTTTCTGTCGTTCCTCCTCCTCTGAGATCATGTGCTGCCAATCTTGCCTGCACACTCCTGCTGTGTCCTGCACAGCGCAGGATTCCTGGGGCACACACGCAGAAAGCAGAGCACAATCTCTTCAGGCGTCCAAAGCTCGTCCAAACACCAGAATTTCCACACGTAAATGTGGCCTGGCGTGTTCCTGCCTTCTCCTTTTGGGAGCAATTTGAAGGGCAACACAGCAAGAACTTGTGCTGTTTTCATGCCTCCACCCCACGTTTAACACACCTTCAGACAGCTTTGGAATTTATGCTCTTTGTAACAGGTGTTTTGTCATGGGACGAGGAATTAGGAAAGAATTAAGGATGGTAACAAGACGCACCAGCCTCCAACAGGCAAAAATAAAGTCTTCAGGCTAATTCCCCAAATTCCCATTCCTTAATTCTTAATTAGGCAATTACCTGATTCTCATTCCATCCCTAGCTGAAGAGAACAGAATTATCATCCCACTTGGTGCTAAAAATATGAATTGAGCTGAAAATTGCTCCGTGTTCTTCACATGCAGAGAATGTGATGGTGGGGAAAGAGATTCTCCCTCTCAGCTCACATACCAGGAATTCAGAGAGGTGAGGTGAAGACAGGTAAGAAAGGATGGAGGGATCAACAATTCAGGAAAATAACTCCTCTAGCAAGGTGAATGAATTTCTTTTCGATTTTTTGCATCTTCTGGTTCTAGCCCATGGGTGGAAGCAATCCCCAGGGATAAGGAAAACCCACAGTGGCCATGAGCACTGGGATGTTCTCTGCCTGGTTGGGTCCAGTGTGATTTAAGGAAAGCTTTTGGCTCCCAGAAAAAAAAAAAAAGCCCTGAGCTATTTAAAGCACATTTAAAAGTCATTGTGTGGGGGGGCTTTTTGCCTCAAATAATGGGAATAATCTGCCATTTTCCATTTCACCCACTGTGTCACAGTGCAAACAGGCCCAGTGCAAGGAGATGGAAGCACTGATGCAACATTTGCTTGAAGGACCTCAGGAGCCTTTCATTGCAAAATTCTTCCACTTTTTTTACCACAGAAAGAGCCTCTTGGAAGGCGTTGGACAACAGCAAATCCCTGGGACACGCTCTGACAAGGGAGAATTCCATCCTGGAGCCCTGAACCCCAGCAAGTTCATCACACACTCTGATCCTCCCAGTGCCTGCTTTTCCCTGGAGAGGCAGATTTCCAGTTTGGGGGTCACCCACGGGCTCCTTGGGTCCTTTCTGAAACCCAGTGGGGTGAAATGAATGGATCAGAGCCTCCTCAGTTGTTTTTCCCCCCTTGGAAATGAAGTTTGAAGGTGAGAGCAGATGCCCAAAGTGCCCCTGCTCCTGAGAGCTGCTTCCCCCAGTGGATTTGGGGCTTCAGAGTCACTCTGCACCTCCCAGGAGCTGGGGGCACCTGAAACAGCAGCTTTTGTACCCAAAACCAGCCTGGAGTCCTCTCCAGCATCCCCCTGGAGCAGAGGGCCCAGGCAGCCACCAGCACCCTCTGCTTGTCAGGCAATTATCAAAGAACTCCCCCTAAACCATGGAGTTTCCCATGGAATCATGGAAGCAGGGCAGTCCCTCGACCTTGCCTCAGAGCCTGGGAGATGTACAGAGCTACAAACACACCCAAAATCTTCCTCTGCAGCCCTCAGCCACTCCCTGATTGAGCAAAACTCCCTGAAATCCATACGTGTTTTGTCTGAGCAAGAACAAAGGGGAGCAGAACACATTTAAAGGAAATTAAAATTGTTTCGCTGCCATAGGAGGAAAAAAAAAAAATCCCTCTTCCCTTGGGCTTGGAGTTTGATTTGTATTTCAATAAAAATAAATCAAAGTGGACAGATTAATGTGTTTTGAAATGCAAATGCTTTGAAAACATTAAAGGACAAATAAGAAGGTGGCATGTTCTAAGTTTATTTTTTGGTTATTATTTTTATTTACCCTTTGTTCTTAAATGATCCTGTGGATCCTGTGTGCCTGATTGAAAATTTTTGCTCTGTGCAGCAAACCAGCTGCGAGAAACGGGGAGAGCTCCTCCTGCAATATTTCCTTATGGCTGAACAATGCAAAGCAGCTCCGTAATTTCAATATTGATCCCAAGGCACGCCCTAAAGCCTCAGAAAGCTCCTGGGTTGTTTTGGCTCAACCTGAATCCAAGCAAATCACAGCAAGCAGTTTTTTCAGGTGATCCTCGGGCACTGGGATTTGAGAGTTTCCGATCTCTCTTAAACAAATAAAAACCAAGAGAAGCACCTGAGTCAGCGGTGGAGTTACCTCAGGGCCAGACAGGAGGGGCTTGACCCAGGCCCTGCCTGGTTTAAAGAGGTTTTCAGGGTAATCCATAATTAATGAGGCAGCATTGTGGTTCTGAGTTAATGGGCAATTAATTGAGAGTGCAGAGGGAGCTTGCAGAGAGCGATGAGAGCACTCAGCAGGGCAGGCACGACCCTCGCGAGCTTCTCGCAAAGCAGCTCTCACACAGGTAAACAGGAAATATTTGAATTACACTTGTCTGGGGAAGGTTCAGCCCTGCACAGCCCTGAGTGCTGCTGACACCCAAGGAGGTGTCCCCACACGGGGATCCCACAAGAGCTGCCAGCTCCATCCCAGCTCCCCCAGCAGATTCCCCATCCAGGGGAAGAAGCAAATCTCCACCGTCAACTCCCTGAGCACAGCTGAGCCAAACAGAGTGGACTTTGTAATTCAGAAAATTGAGCAAACAACGCTTTTCCACGCTTGGCTTTTATGTCTTCAAACAGCTTTTTTTAAAGGACTGAAGGAACGCGTTCTCTTTGCAGCGGATCACAAGATCCTGTGAGAACAAGCAGAGAGAAGCCAACGAGGCTTTCAAGTGCTGAGAGAGAAAAGAACTTCCTAAATTCCTTGGGCCGCTCTGTGTTCCTCCCAGAATAATTTCCCTTTAGTATTAGAGGCAGAGCTTTAAGCCAAAACTTCCAATCCTTCCAAACCTCAGAGACCTCTAGAGCCCAGCCTGGAGATCCAGTCTCACTTGGAAGACAGATACTGCACAAACTGCGGATTTAGATTAAGTGTTAAATTCAGCTTGAGGCTGCCTAGCAAGAGAGACCTGTCTGGTGTCATCTGCACACGCTCCGAGGCAGCTGACAAGCTTAGTGAGCTCTTCTAAGAGAATTGAGAATTGAGCAGAGCATTTGAAATCCTTCCCAGACAACAGGAGAGAACAAAGTTCTGAATTCAGGCCTAAGAAGGACAGAGAGACAACAGGAAAATGATCTCGTGGTCACAAAACGTCCCAGATTTGGGATCTTCTGTCCTGGGAAGAGCTGTAAATTCCGAGTGAACACATTTAATGGTAAAAGAATCCCTACACCTGTTTATTGCTGCCAGGGAAGCAGAGTGTGCTTCAATGGGAGAGGTCTGTGAGGAGTTCTGTGCCACGCACGCCCAGAGTTAATTTATTTGTAAAGATAAAGGGTCAGCAGGTTCCCACAGGACAGTCTCCATCCCTGCA
This sequence comes from Hirundo rustica, assembly GCF_015227805.2. NCBI lineage: Eukaryota > Metazoa > Chordata > Aves > Passeriformes > Hirundinidae > Hirundo > Hirundo rustica. Next base: position 2,785,804 of record NC_053463.1, read on the forward strand.
GCCTCCTTTTACAAGGGCAGGGGGAGGCTTTTTCCACAGTCCAATCTCCTCCCAGGAACTGCCTTCTCTGACTTCAGGAGACTCACTTGTTTAATGTGAGGACTGGTGGAGTTATGGACAACTTCAAAGCGGTGGGGACAAGGCATTCAGACAGCTCCTAAAGGATATTTTAACGCCTTACTCGCATACTCAGGATGTACAATACCAGCACATCTGAAACTTGCTGTGCAGCACCCATTTCTCAAAGGGAAGTGAAATTCATGTAGAAATTGTGAGAACATTAAATCTGTCACTGCAGGTACAGAGCATTTCTCAGCCACCTCAAGTGACACTGGGAAGACCAAAAGGCTTCACTTTTCATACTGGAGCTCCAGGGAACACTGGGCACCCCCAGCCTTTACAGTCACAAGATGCCACTGGAAAAAAGGCGCTGCTCAAGAGCTGGAAAAACACGAATTTCACTTCTCTAAATGCTCCCCTCTCCGAGGCCGTGGCACATCCCAAAGTGGTATTGAACACCATCGAGTTAAAATTCAGAAATATGCTGCCTGCTCAGTTCCTGGGAGGCACTGTCACCCGGTATTTAGACACAGAATTTAGAAGTGCAGCTATGAAAATTAAATGGAATGAAAAGGACAAATCAGAGCTCTGCTCTGCACAGCACATGGGGAAACAGCTCCTGCCAGCCCTGGGCTCTGCACCAGAGCAAGGCCCCTTCAACTTCACTTGGAGGATGCAAAAGGAATAGTTTTTTGGTTTTTTTTAATTATTTTTTTTTTTTTTAAGGAAAACATATTTTAGAAGTTGTTCTGGTCCACTGTGGACTTGATTCTCTTCCTTTGACATATTTTTTAAGTGGTGTCTAACACAGCTGGGCACAACCCCTCCATCAAGAGGAGCAGAAACACCTCGAGCTGCAGCCCCAAGAGCTGAGGGTGCCACAGGTCATCCTGCACTGGAGGAGGAGCAGCAGCCTCCATCCCCTGCCACTGGAGCAGGCTCTGTGCCACTCCGAGCTACAGCCGTGTTTTATAATCCCTTTTCACAGATGTAAACACCGCAGCAGCGTGAAAACGGCCCTGTAGGTCAACGCAGCAACGAGGCCGAGATGATAAATTTGGTTTATAACATTAATGTTTAATCCATTACCTCCCAGCACAAAGCAGCAGCGGATATTACAGCACGCCAGATACTCGCTGAACACTCAAACTTTTGGGAGGCAGCCCCAGTAGCTTTTCCCTCCCCAAATATGTTTTCTCTTTATGAATTCAGCAGAGAGTATCACTTGCCCGGTTTCAGCAAAACTGCAGCCAGATGTCAGCTTTGATCTCATCACCGCGTAACGAGGAGAGGGAAAGGACAAATAGGTTACACTGCACTTCAGCAAGAGGAAGAATTAACTTCACTGTTCCTTGCAGCACCATCTGGGTTTGGCAAAGTTAATTCCCATCCATGTCAGGAGTTCAATCAAGGAAATAATTTTGTTTTCCAAATGCTGTTCCTTCCTGTTTCTTCTGGATACGTAATGCCTGATCCCCTGACCCACTCCTTCTGTCCTCATTATTCATACTTTAAGCATCTTGAAACAAAAATACTGCAGGCAACTGCTAGAACCAGTGCTAGGCGTTTAAAGCGTATTTTTAATACATAAAGTAACATGCTGGGATGGATTTCTCATCAAGAGTGAACCGAAAGGAGAAAACCACAACGTCCTACTCAAGGCTACAGTCCAGGAAGAGGAGAATGCTGCATTTCAGCTCTGGTATTTGATGGATGCCAGAGCCCTGGCAGAGCTCAGCCTCCATCCCAACACCCCAAGGACAGAAATTGCTCAGCAGCACTGGGGATGAGGCACCACAGGACCAAAAGGCACAACTGCTCCCCCAGACAGAGCCCAAGCACTGAAGAAAACAGGGCCCCACTCCAGAAACCTCTCGCTTTTCTCCTCCAAAACACCACTGGGTCACCACCTCCATCCTTGGATGTGATTCAGTCTCCAAAAGACAAAATGCTTCAGCCCCCACAATCTCCTCACCCCAACGCCCCTCCGAGCCACCACTGGGTCACCAATTCCATCCCTGGATGCATTTCAGAGTCTCCAAAATACAAGATGTTTCAACCCCACAATCATTTCACCCCAATGCCCCTCCAAGACACTACTGTGCGCTCAGCTCCATCCTTTGCTGCAATTCAGAGTCTCCAAAAGATGAAATGTTTCAACCCCACAATCATTTCACCCCAGTGGCCCCAGCAGTGCCTTTTTCTTGCCAGGTTCCTCCACACAGCTGAGAAGCCTCTGTGGTGCAGCAGCTCTTGAGACCTTCATCCCCAGGCCTGGCCCACCTGGCTGGTTTAAATAATGCTGGAAGGCAAGTGCTCCCCTTAAAGGGTTTTTTGTACAACAGAAACCCTTCCTTATGTCACCAAGGGTGTGGGTGACTGCATCAAACCCTCCCAAAAATGTTTGGCTACCAGCAGGAAAAAGTTAGCAAAATTATATGAAAACTTTCTGGATTTCCCATTCATATTGTTAATAACATTATATTTAAATGTTGTGTTTTAAAAGTGTTATTCTTGGTCATAGCAAGAACCTCCTTCTAGGTGACCAACCAATTGTTACAAATTTTCTTTATTTTCACTTTCAAACCTCTAATTTTTTTGTTTGTTTGTTTCAAAATGTGCAGCACTGCTGTCTGCATGATACATCCCATCACATCAAATAAATGCTGTGTGCTGTTCCCATCCTAAGCAGGACAGATTATAATAGAGTTTTCCATCAAACTCATTGCCAAAATCTGTAAGGACAGCTGCTAATTAGCAGAGATCTGAACCACCTTATTCTTGAGATCAAAGTGTCCCCTGTTTGCGTTTGTAATGAAACAGCCCAACACTTTGAAGAAGAAAAGAATTACATTAATTAGGAGGGGGGAAATGTAGTCTGTGGATTTGCCTGCGATCTCCCCTTTTAGCAGAATCCTATGGACTTTTAATTTCACTGGAAATGTTGATGGATCCAGATTTCCAGGGAAATCGATTTCAGAAATTACACGTTGCTCTCGGAACTTGGTGTAACTCTCTCCAGCTTGTGGTTGCTCCATCCTTGAGGGTTCCAGACATCAAAAAACTTCTTCTGCAATTAGAGTGACAGCCTCGTGTGTCCTGCACCATCGGTTCTCCAAGCACCCACCAGGATTTTTGGCCACTCTTCATGTCCTTAGACAAGGACTTAAAACACGACAGGGACGTTCTCTGCCGTGTTTGTCCCACTGATCAGCTGAAATAAACAGAGGGAAAACGGGGATAAGGCAAACCTGAAGTTATTCCCACCCTGGTGGATCACGTATTTGGAGCGCCTGGCAAGGCATGAAGATCATGTTTGTGGTTTCTGGGAATCTGTGGGAGTTCTCCTGCTGAGAGCTTGACCCAGAGCGTTTCATGTTGTTGGAGACATATGTTCCATCCCTCCTGCCGGGAGCTCGGTGGGGTTTTGCAGCTTCCCTGCTTCCCCGGCTGTCCCGAGGAATATCTGCAGTGCGGGGTGTGCCTTGGGGGTGCAAGAGCACCCAGACCCAAAGGGAATTCACCAGTCTCAGCAGGGTGGGAGGAAAAAAGGCCCTCTGTGCCTATTTAAGATGAATTCCCTGAGGATGACAATCCATACGCATGGAGGGGACAGGTCTGAACCTGGTTCTGGCAGTGCTAGGAGGTCTCCACTGAAGGTGCAGGAGTTTTTCAGGATGAGGTGATGGGAAGCAGCTCTGGATTTTAGGGGGATGGACAGCATTCTGTTGGCTATTTGACCCCAGGAATGGTCCCATCATATTTGAGATAGCTGTGCTGTAAAGGGCAGGCAATTTCTGATGAGATGTGGGCTCCTCTGTAGTCAGAGGAGAGATTTTAGCAGCAAAGCTCTGTTTGATCTCACTTCCACTGATGTTAACTGCTTTTATAGGTCATTTCATTATTGCCTCATTGTAGGAGATTGGAACTCATTAATATGCAGCAGATAAAGTCCTCTGCATTTTAACATGCTAATTTTTAGGTGTCCATATGGCAATAAAATCAGGCTTTGAGCCATCCATCCATATCTTTATGTGTCCATCTATATAAAAAACAATTTTGTGGTCTAGTGAGTAGGGCACTAAACTGGGAGTTGAAACTGGGGCTGTTGCTGTGTTTGCCATTGACTTTGGAGACAGGAACATGAACAGATTATTATGGGCTACACCAGGCTGTGAGCTCCCCGTGTGCCACCTACTCTTGAGCAATGTCCCGCTAAATAAACTTCTGTCCTGCAGAAAAGCAGAGGAACTCAACCCTTTAATGGAAACTGGGGGCTGCTCCATGTTCATGGAGGGGCACCAAGCGATCACGGATGAGTCACAGCCCTGGGCTGCGGCTTGCACTCCAATTTCACATCCCCAGGTGCCTTTTCACACGGCTCCTGCATTTCCCTGCATTTTGGAAAAGCTCTGTGGGATCTCTGTGCATCCCTTCTGACTCTGTCTCTTGTGTTTGAGCCTTCACCAGGCTGAAACCTCTCACTGCACAAAAGCTTGGGCACTGAGAGAAAGGAAGGAGGCTCTTCCCGGAGTCCAGCCTGCAGGCACATATAAATTATACAAGCAGTGAATGCCATCTCTGACATTTAGAAGAAGCTGATTTCCTTGTAGGTGGGTAAAGAGATTTACAGCATCCTCAGGTGCCATAAAGTGCCACCATTGGGCCCGTGCAGACAAATGCAGATGCAGCCTCTTCGTTGCTTTTCCTCAGCTCTTATTACTGAATTCCTACTCCTCTCTGTTCTCTTTCTTGATATATTTTCCCTGTTGGGTTTTAAATTTGTTTTCAAACAGATAAATGAGGTTGTGCTTTCTTTAGCTGAGCGCTTTGGATGACACTGGAACTGCTCTACCTGGTGGGAGGGAACAGCACGTTCCGGCTGAGGCACTGAAGACGGCTCCTGTTGGGACAGCTTAATTGCCTTTCTGCTAATTAGCTTTCTATCTAAGTCTTATTAAATTTTGCTTTGGCAAAGTTGCTCAGAGTCAAAACCTGCTAAAATAGTATTTTTAAATTCTGCCTTTCATCTTCGCCCCTACTACCGGTGGAGTCGCAGGTTGGGAGAGAGAAAGATCCAAGTGTGGGGCTGTTGTGAGAGAGAATCAAATAAATCAGAGGCCACTGGTGCAGCTTTGTGTCCAGAGAGCATCGCCCAGAGTGGCCTCTGCTCCCAAGGACGAATGGACCCATCTGTTCCTCTGGCTGCAGAAAGGCTTCTTAAAAAATGGTCAACTTGTAATGTTCCAGCCTGAAGCCGCAGCCTCTAAATTACTTTTCCTGCTGCAGGGAACATTTAGCCACGGGCAGAGGACATGGGCTGTGTAGCCTGCAAAAGGCTATTTTTGCATCCCTGTCATCTCTGGAAGTGGTTTGAGGCCACTCAGTGATTAAAGATCGGTCAGCATGTTCTGCCTAAATGAGTGGCTGTTTGTTTCTCGGCTGAAGAGCTCTTCTAAACTGAAGCCCTGTTCAGCAGGGAGAAAAAAAAAAAAAAGCTTTCTATTCCTGAGCAAACAAATTAATAAGAATTTCCATCTTGTCATTATTTAAGTCTTTTTTTTTTTTCTTCCCCAAACAAAAACATTATCTGCAACCACTGCAGCTAAGAAATGACATGAATAATTCACTCTAATTTCACACCATTTAAGCTACTTTACTAGCCCCTAATTAACATGTGTAGATTATTTAAGGACGAGAAAATTGCTTTAAAACGCAGGTAAGAGGAAGCTGCCTATCCCCATGTATTATGCTGCCTTTCTAGAACCCAGCCGTGCTAATGAATCTCTAATGAATAAAGGCTTATGGCAGCTGAAGACAAAAGTGTATTTTGTGAAGAGAGGGCTAAAGACATCCCTGCAGATCCCACGGAATGTCTGCGATTCTGTGGAAATCGGAATTTTGCAGGGCAGTATTTGATGTCACATCTCCAGCCTGCCCTGGCAGCAGAGGCCTCGGCAGATTCCTTGGCTGATCCTTTCCCTGCCATTCCCAGGCTGCTCTGGAGCTGGGGATGGATTTTGTGGTCTCCTCCTTTGTCACCAGAGGGGACATCGGGAGAACAAATCAAATCAAGCCTTGCAGAACACCAGGCCTGTGCACAGGCACTGCACCTGGCCTCTGCAATTCGCCAGTCTCATTTCTGTCTGCTCAGGGTTTGGGATTTTTCTCTTTGAACACCCAGAGAAGCTGATCTGACAGACAGGAGCCAGCTCAGAACAGAGATCTGCCCTCCCAGGAAACTTGTGGCATCGACAATTCTGTCAAGGTGATGTGCTGAGGACACACCTGGCTGCCAGAAGTTCCTAATTCCCTTTTTTCCCCCCACACCCTGTAAACAATCCGAGACTCCTCCTGACTGGGATGCTCCCTGAAAATCATCCAGCAGGAATGACTTGAAATGGCGTGCACCTCAAGCAGATTTTCTCCTCCCACCTTTGAGGCTGCCTGGGGAACACACCCATGTTTCCTGTTAGAAACAGCTCCTGTTTACCCCAAAAAGAGCTGTCTGGACTTGGAGAACAAACCAGAGCTCTGAGCCAGAACCCTGCTGCTCCCTGAGAGCAGGCAGCTGCCAGAGGCAGAGCTAAAGCTCCAGTGCAGGCCACAAATGCACCTAAAAATGCACCCTGATGGGAATTACCAGTGCTCTCAGATGGTGCTTAGGGGTTGCAAGCTGATATTTCCCAGTGTTTTGCCAACAAACTGATTTCTGACACTTGTTTTTTACACTGAGACGTGCCCGTTCTCCTGTCGAGGTTTGTGTATACACAGGGCATTAAAATGCTTAGGGCTCCTGGGGTTTTCATGAAAGGAACCAAAAAAATGAAAGCTCGAAGCAATCTGGTCACTTAATCCTCTAAACTGGGAAGAGTCTGGTGCAGAGAACCAGGCTGGGAGTTGGCCAGGGTGAAGAGTGAACTCATCTTAAGCTCAGAAAATGGGATAATTATACCTAAATTGCCTTTCATAATTAAAAAGATGCAACAAATGAATCAGATCTCATCTTCAAATAGCATTAACCTGAGCGCCAGGGTTTGAGCGTTGCTGAAGGAAATGGTGGTTATCAGATTAATGGCAAGTGCATTTTCAAGCTGATTAGCTAAAAGCCCGAGAAAATGGAAAAAGAAACAGGCTGCTATTTAACAGCACGAGCTGAGCATTTCCATACCAGTAAATAAGAGGTAGGATAATAAAATCCTCATTAAGCTGCTGAGGCCTATTTGGTTTTGTTTTCTTTCTAAGGGAATGTTTTAACTCTGCAAACAAGCAGGAGCAGAACTCGGGTTCACGCGGACGTTAGTTGCCTGGGGATGCTTTCCAAGTCCAGACTTTGCTTCTGCGAAGTTCCTCCTTGCCACACGCCCTGGGTCTGGCTGATCCCTCTGGATGGGTCAGGGAGGCATTCTGCTGCGTGCTTTGGCAAGCATCCCCCCGATAAAACCCGGGATTTGATTCCAGGTTTGGATCACTCAGTGCTGAATTCGTTTCAGTCTGTAGAGGAAAATTCGGGAAGCTGAGGGCACCTCTGAAACCAGCACCTGCTCCTTCAGGCCAGCAGCAGGAAGAGGTTTGGTTGTCAGCTGGTGACAAGGATTCAGTACTTTGGGTCCTGGAAGGCTCAGCTGGAATCGCACGGTGCTCGTTGCACAAGGACCTGCTGGGGAACAGCCCCTCACCTGAAAATCTGCAGTCCTGGGCCCCAGTCCCGCAGGAACTCAGTGCCTGCCTTGTTTCCACGAAGCTCCCCGCAGTTAAACGTGGATGAATATCTGCAGGATTGAACTGCAAACGTACAGAGCAGGCAGAGGAATGAAGGAGGGTTACCCCCACTTCACAGCTGCCCTGCTCTGCTGGCTCTGAGTCCATCTGTGCACAAGGCCAGCGTAAATCACTCCTGATGTGGATCAGACGCGTCCTGCCGGGCGAGCAGCAGAGCACAGATCGAAGATTAATGATCACCAAGGCAGAGACCTGGGCCCCTCTGCCAGGAGAAGATGGAGCATCCTCTGGGGAGCTCCGGCTCTCTCTGACAACGCTGGGAGCCTCTGCAGAAAGCTTGCACCAGACAGCTGATTTTAGATAGCTGGAGTTAGGGCAGATGAATTTCCCTCCTGAGAAGGTAAGTGACTTGATCAAAATCAAACATGAAGTCCTTAGCATAAATTAAGTCCCGTGATCAGGGAAAACGCAGGAAAAGGGCTTAAATTGATGGGCAGTATTTGGGGATTTGGATGAAAGGTGGTTTTAGTTTTTCTCTTTCGTAATTGAAAGGTGTTTGATCAGAAAAATAAAGCTTGATAAAGTATGATTTGCACGGCCTGTGGTAGCGGTAACGTTGGTTTCCCAGCTGAAATTTCAAAGCCTGGGCAGTGGGAGGCCACAGACATCAAGAACCTCAATTAATTAATCATTAACTCTTGGTTTATCTGCCAGTATTGCTCCCTTCAGTTCGGTGCTGCTGGAGAGCCTTGGTGCAAATGAAGAAACTCTTGACATCATTTTCAGCCTCCTGGGGAATGGGTAGGAAAAAAGACCAGCTGGTTTTGGTAGCTTATCCTCAAGTTTTGGGGGCACTTCCAAAAGTTTGGCTCAGCCCTCTGTGCCCTTTCAGGAGACCTGAACCATATCTGTATTTAGGACAAAAACAGGTGGAGAAGAAAACTGACCCAGGACATTCCTGGCGTCCCCACATCACTGCAGCATCTGTCATTTATTCCTCCCTCTCTCCGCACTCCAGGCAGAGGGGAAACCTCACGTTTCCACTGAACCCTCTGGTTCTCCAGCGCTTGGACCTAAAGGACGCTGGAAATGTCCGAATTTGCCATCAGCTGGGCCTGGACTGCAGTGGCACAAAGCCAGGCCCTTTTCCAGGTGAAAGATGAGGGAGGTTTTTTACTTTCAGCATCCCCAGGCCAGTTGTTCCCTCAGTGGGATGTTTTACACTCAGTCCTGCTCTTCCCTCCTTGCTGTACCTTTCTAGTCTGAGCTTTCAGAGAGAGATGAAATCCATTTCACTTCACAGCAGTTTGAACACAGGTCCTAGAGTTGATTTATCTCCTTTATCCCAGCGCTGCTGGGTTCTCTTTGCCACTCCACTCATATCTCCCTGGTTTTTTTAGCTACAGGATGTGACTGGCGTCTGAATTGTAATTTTCCGTGCTTTCAGGCACGGTTAAGGCTCAATAAAATCCCCATGCTGCGTTCGGATCAAGGTGAGTGAAGCTAAAAATAGTGGGTTTAAGAAAATAAGCATTTTCCCCCCTCTTTTGATTTACAGTGCTGAGCATGTTTACATTTTGCTGAGGTTTGGAAAGCGGTTTTAATTGGGCACAGCGCTTTACGGCTTTTACACTCTTTCTTCTCCAGCACTTGGAGATGTCTCCAAATACAAACAGAGGGGCCACATTCACTCTGAGTCAGCTGCAGCTTGGATAATGCCACAGGACAGCTGCTCACAGGAGATTTTTTTCCCTCACTGTGTTCGGTGGAGGCTGAGCTGTTTGCTTAGTGTGTTGAACTCGATGATTTCTTCTCTATTTATTTTTTTTTTACAGAGTGAAAAGTTCCACCTGATAATTCACCCGTGACACCAAACCCGAGCATTCATAGAATCGTGGAATATCCTGAGCTGGAAGGGACCCACAAGGATCATCCAGCCCAGCTCCTGTCCCTAAACAGACATCCCAAAATCCCACCCTGGGTATCCCTGCAGCGCTGTCCAAGCTCTCCTGGAGCTCTGGCAGCCTCAGGGCCGTGCCCATTCCCTGGGGAGCCAGGGCAGTGCCCAGCACCCCCTCTTTAGGACCCTTAAACCATTTTTGCAGCTGGCAGGAGAAATAAACCCTCTAAGAAAGGTAAAATTTGGTACCTTTAACAGGTACCTTCAACAGGTATCTTCTCCCCGTGTAGGGCCCTTGGGCGTGCACAGGAAAAGAGCTGGGACACGATGAAGGACCAGGACTGGCTTGGCACCACGAGATGTTTGAGGTGTGACAGCCACCCCCAGGGTGGGCAGCCACTCACCAGTGGCCAACTCAGTTTTGGGGTGCTTTAGGGGTGGTTTAGGGGTGGTTTTGGGGTGGTTTTGTGCCCCTGTGCCTCGTGCTGCTGAAACTCTGATGAGCGGCTGCTGCAGGAGCGAGGTTGTTTCTTCCGAAGGTCACAGACTGGATCCTGCTGGAGATGTCCCTTGCAAAATGTAACATCAACAGCTGCAGCGAGGGGGGAAAACAGGGAAAAAAGACCTGTGGAGTTCACACTTGCACAGGGAGCAGCGGGGCCCAGTGTTATTATTAGCCAGCAGTGTGCTGGGCCATTATCTGCCTCGACATCTCCAGACCTCCAGGCTGCCCCTTCCAAACGCTGCTGCTGAGGTGCTGCGAATGTTAACCAGCCACAACACAGTTATTTGTCAGCAACACAACTCCCCGCTGTGCTCCCTGGCCCTCAGGGGCCGTGTGGGTTCCGTGGGAAATGTTCCACCAGCAGCAGAGAGCTCCCATCCTGGCCCCAGGGCACTGGGGATGAGCGGTTCCCCAGCTCTGAGCCTCCCGACCTGGTGGAAGATGTGACTCCAATTCTCCCTCACAAAGGATGCAGCTCTGGTCAGGATTCTGGGCTCCCGTGGCACAGAGCTCCCAGGGTGAGGGATGTTTCCATGGCTGAAGTCAGGAGGAACAGCTGGAGCTGAGAAATTGTTCTGTTTCCTAAAGATAAACCCGTGTTTGAATCACAGAATCACAGAAAATGCCGAGTTGGAATGGACCCAGAAAGATCATCCAGTCCAGCTCCTGGCCCTGTATTTCACCAAATCAATTTCAATTCCTGCCCCTTAAGCATTTCAATTTACTTTTAAGTAAAGTATAAAAACGTAATTTTAAAACTTTTGGTAGGGATCCACAAGGATCATCCAGTCCAGCTCCTGGCCCTGTGCTTCACCAGATTGATTTTGATTCCTACCATTTAAACATTTTAATTTACCTTTAAGTAAAGTTTTAAAAACACAATTTAAGACTCTAATTTTGATGGAAGGAAGTGTAACAGAGGAAACCAAAGTTTTTTATGGAAATTTGTATGTTTGAACAACACCCCGAAGTATTTTTTTGTTTACTCAGATTATTTTTTGTATGAATAAGATACAACCTTATGAATTAATTAAAACCTGAGCAGGCTTTTGTTAAAAAATAATGTGCCAGTCTTTAAGTCCTGCTGTCCATAAAAAAGAGTTTACCTTGCTCAATCTTTAGCTATGTGCAAGAGGAGCCATTCAGAGCTGCTACTGTGACAAACTGAGGGGTGTTAATGCCTGGGAAAACGCAGAAATCAGGGTAATGGCATTGGCACAGGACCCTGGAGAGAGCAAAGCAAGAAGGAGAGAATTATACCCAAGACAATCTGAGTTTGGCTTCATAAAGTTTCCCTAAATGAGGGCTAGGATGCTTTTAAACCCTCTCAAAAGAAGCAAAAACACCCCACATTTTCAGGAAGAGTTTGAGCACCCCGTGAAAGGATTTTTTGCGAGTCTAAGGCTGAGTTCCCAAGCTCCACAAAACCTCCAGGGCTGAGCTGTGGCTCCATCGCTGCCTGGCTGCTGCAGAGAGCCTTGGGGGACATTTCTGAAAGATCAATACAGTCAGGGATGCTGGGGGGATCCTGTGCCTTTTTCATGCTGTAAAGTTGCATTTAAGCACCAAATAAATCGGGTTCCTGCCCAGCCCTGAGGGCTGACACGGCTCTGCTGTGTTTGCTGAACTCCCACTGATTTTCTGACGCCTGAATTGCATCCATGACGGATATATTTCGCAGATCCCACCCAGAAGGCCCAAAGTTTTCAGTTCTTAGGGGGATCTCATCCTGGTGGCAGCTTCTGAGTGAGAAACATTCTATTTTACTGCCAGAGGGAAGCAGCCCATGGCTTTCAGTGCCTCTGCAGCCACTGCGCAATGAATTGCCATTATTATTCCAGAAACGTGTCCACAAACAAATGGAAAGCAAACAAGTGGTGCTTTGGTAACATTTCCCAGTTTTGATTTTTTTTTAAATTAAATTAGTCTTATTGATTTATAAATTTCGTCCATGTGCAATGGGAACCAGAATTCCCTTTCCTTCCTGTTTGAGGTGTGCCGTGAAATTTTGCTAAAGCCTTTTTTTCACATTTGCTCACATGTAATTTTTTTTTTTTTTTAATCAGCCTCTGCTTATGAAAAATGCTCACAAAAGCCTCATGGAGAGAAAAATGAAGGTTTAAGTCAGGAGTTTGAAATTAATGAGTGGCAACGGTGTCTTTCATCCCATTTCTTCTGCCCCTGGCCCATCAGAGGTCACCTCAACCGCCAGCACGTGAAATTAGGCCAGGAGTAGGGTTTAGATTAATTAGAAAGAGATCTGGACCAGGTGTTATCTGGTGCTGAGCCACCTCTGAATAAAGTCAAATTATCCGCTTCAGAGCTGCTCATTATCTGCTCACGTTTTTGAGTGGATGATGATGGTTTTGCACTCGGAACACGGTAACCTCCACTGAGATCCCTTCATCGCTGCTGTGCAGAGCGTGTGTGGCCAGGCACCCACAGCACAGCCCTCGTTTGGATAAAATTAGCTTCAGGAAACCTACCACTGAAATATTTTCTGCTCCTCTGCCGTGCCATAATTTGGTTGTTTCATGCTCTGGTAAATGACAACTAAACTCAGGCAGAAGAGGAGACAATCGGCCAGGCTGATCTCACTCCCCCAATACCACGGTCAGGAACGGTTCCTCGGAGGTGGGCGTAGGAAAAAAGGGCTGGCCAACAGGTTTGGGAAGTTTCTGTCTCCTTTCCCAGCACTCAGGTTTATTAATGGCACGGTAAATGCTCACAGCAGGTCGCAGAAAGGCATTTGTACATTTATCTCTGCTCTGTGTTGCAGCTGCTTCGCCTGCACAAAGCAGGTTTGGAAGTTTGGGAGAGTTTTGTGTTTTTCACGACAGAAAAACTGAATAAAGCTGGGTTTGGGTAGCCTTAAATCAACCAAATTCAGGCATGTGAGTAAAATATCCAAATCCTCCCTTCTGGAGCTGAGGCTGTGTGTGGACCATAAAATCTCATTCCCAGATTTCCCTGCCACAGGAGCACAGGGAGGAGCTGGGCTTGCTCTCATGGCACATCCCCTCCAAAGCCACTTCTGGTGTTCAGACCTCACTGCTTTGGGTGACTGCAGAGCTGCCCTGGAAGTCTTTGCCAGCAGCAGCTCCGGGGACAGGAGAGACCCTGGATTAAAGCTGGGTCTTCCCAAAAGAGCCCCAAGATTGGAGCACGGCATCTAAGAGGAGGATGACAGAACAGGATGTGAAGACTGAGGCGTGTAAGGACACCTTCCTGCCACCTGGGAGTATCTCATTATTCACAAAATGCCAACTCCTTGAATCTTCCAAACAACAGCATCAGCCCTCCATCATTAACATAAGGAAATGGCTGGAAAGAATAGATTTTGTTCCAACATTTAAGCGGCGTGTTGCTCTTTTCTCCTTGTTTTCTGTGTCTGTTTCCGTGTGCTCTTCTCTCCACTGATTTTGGGCATGTTCTGAAAGGTTAGACCTTGAGAAAGGATTGAAATATATTTATTTTTAAGCGACACATACACACCCCCCCTCCCCAAATCAAAAGGCCACCTTGAAATATGAAGGAATATTTTATATACTGCAAGGTAAAGGAGACTTGAGTTTTGTGGATTGGCCATGTTCACCTTTTTAATTCAAGGACAAAAGATGAACTCTATCTGCACAAGTTCCCTAATAGCAGAGTTTTTACGAATGTAATTACATTTTTCTCCTTTTTTCCCTTCTGCCTCTCCTGCTCTTTCTGTACTTAAAAAGATTTCTTTGTTTAGAATTATAATGATTTCTGTTAGAAATTATATTCATTTCAGCTCCTGTCTTTCTGGAGTATTGATGGATCCCGCTAAAGGGCAGCTCTGCTTTGAACAGGACTGGCTGAATTTTAATGGTACATAAAAGGATTTCTGCATAATGGCAGACTTGAACGGGACTGAGAGAGGGAGTCTTTATTTTTTCTTTTTATTTTTTAATCACCCTGGGGAAGTGCAGCAAGCCCCCTTTGGCAGTTTTTCATCCTCACGCTCCCTGTTTGGCTGCGCTTTCCATCAGCCCCGTGCTCTGTCCATCCATCCCTGCCTCCAGCAGCTTCCAGCTGCAATTCAGGCAGGGATAAAGCTCCCACCATCAGTGCATTAATCACCAGCATCCTGCTGCCCTCTCTGGAGAGTGTGCACTCCTCGTGGATGGTGTTTCCATCCACCACACACCCACCAAACTCCAGGCTCCTGCTCCAAAGGGCGAGAGGTGCACTGGAGGCACAGACACTCACCAGCAGCAGCATCTCTGATACTCCTCAAACATCCCTTTGTTAAAGCCCTGATAACATCACAGATTCACCTGAATTTTGTACCTTTGTGTGGTATAAAATGAGCTCCATCCACCCTGTGTGTTCATGTTACCTCAGGGAAGGGTGAAAACAGGAAGCTGTATGAGGAAAAGGGGAAAAAGGGCGAGCACCACTTTCAAGAAAGCAAAAAGCAGACCTGGCTCAGCTAGATTTGTAAGAACAGCTTGCTGAAGGCATTAAAATAATAATGCAATAATAATACAAACTGCCCCGAGCACATCAGGAACCTTCCTGGGAGTCTGGAGGGCAGGGAAGGGTGGTGGAAGATTAATTGGGAAGATTAATTATGGATCCCAGTGTTCCCAGCTCTGGGGTTCGAGCAGGGCTCCTCACCAGAGCCTGTTTGTGGGAGGGACAAGGCAAAAGAGCTGAACCTCTGGTGGGAAGGGTCTGGGGATGAATCAGAGAAATGGAAAATAACAAATTGCCAGGACCAGATGGGCTTCGCTCACAGGTTCTGACAGAATTCAGGTCCAAAATCGCTGTCAATGGGGAGGGTGAAAATCTGATGTTTTCATCATCCTCAGCACAGAGAAGGGGAAGGTTGCAACGGATGCACTGATTTTTTTAAAGGCTGAAGGGGAAAGGGGAGCCTGGAAAGCTGCAGGAATTCAGGGTGCAGAGGACAGAAGTTATACTAAAGAACATAATTAAGAGACCGGGATAAGGATGGCAAAATGGGAAAGAGCAGGGCTTTGCAGAGAGCAGCTGTGCCTCACAGAACATTTCCTGAGAAATCAGGGTGTCCACAGGGGTGGACTGGTGGCTGCAATAATCTGGGGTTCCAAAGAGCTTTTACAAGTTGTCTGCCTAAATGTTCCTAAGAAAAATCAGATGAAGGGGTACGAGAGAAGGTCCTTCAGTGATTTATTTAGAGGGTAAAAGCTCAGAACAGCGCTCTCACCCTGCAGAGCCTGGGGCTCTCAGTCAGAGCTCACAAAAAACATGCAAAGAGCTGGGGCAATTCCATTTCCTGGCGAAATGAGTTTGTTTAGGGCAGAATAAAACTAAAAATGAAGGACCTGCATAAGCTTCTCGTGGTTGTGAGAGGGTGGGGGATAAAATAGAAGACGAAATTCACGTATTAAGAAATGCAGGATAATGACCAGTGTGAAGAAAAAAACCCAACATTAATTATAACCTCCACAGTGATGAGCTGTAGATTAGCGATTAGCATTCAGGAGAGAGATTTGGGGCTTGCTTTGAACAGCGCTATGGAAACATTAGCTCAAGGCTCGGTGGGAATGAGTCAGAAGGTACAGAGAATTTTAGAAATTATTAGGCAAGAGAACATACCAGGAAATGTAATTAAGCACTGTTCAGCCTCCTTGAAAGCTGTGCATAGCTCGGGTTCCCCTGAGATGGAGAGGAACACGAAGAAGCAGACACAGAAAAGGCAGTGACGAGGTCTGAGAGCCCAAAAACAGCTCCCTCATCGAGGGGCTGAACAAGGAATGAGGCTTCTCTCCTCCTCATTATGCAGGAAGCCTCCCACAAAACAGGCCCAAAATATTTTGAAACAAATGGAAGGCAAATTTTTTTTTTTTTTTTTTCCTGGCACAGGACGCCTTTGAAGCGCAGAACTCATCGCTGCAGGATTTTGTGGGTGCCACGTTCAGCCACGCTAAAAATCGGTAGATAAACCAGTGCAGGGGAAGAGTTGTGGGGATGAATGGTAAATCCTTGGATGGGAACAGCCTCAGGAAGCTGGGGAGGTGGACTAGGGATTGGATCAGTCTTCATTTAACCTGTCCTTGAACACCTGGAAGGAGCAAAGGTCAGAAAGAGCACCCAGGGCAGAGGGGAGATGCAGCCCTGGCTGCAGCGGGAATTCTGCTGGAGAAACTTTATTTACCTGGAAGAAAGCAGCTAAACCTCACAATACAGAAACCCAGGTGGACACCAACAGGCAGCAAACAGATGGATTTTCTGTTGTTTGCTCTGGGTACTGCCTTTTCTGCTTGTGTCCTTGTCTTCTCATCACCCTGGTTTTCTCTGCGTGCAGGGCCGTGTGACTGCTCCTCCTAATGACACATGGACAACGTGAAGTGTCCCCCCAGCTGATCCTATTTAATTTATTTCTAATTATACTGCTTT
The DNA here is from genome assembly GCF_015227805.2 of Hirundo rustica. NCBI lineage: Eukaryota > Metazoa > Chordata > Aves > Passeriformes > Hirundinidae > Hirundo > Hirundo rustica. Next base: position 2,802,402 of record NC_053463.1, read on the forward strand.
CTAAACGAACCTGGCACGCTGAGTGCAATTCTTCTGTTGTTGTTGTTGACTTTGGTGGGACTCTGTGGGGAGCCAATGGAGCAGCAAAGGAAGCACAAGGCTTTGGAATAGAAAATCTGAAGCGAGGGTTGGGATTTTGTCGTTCTGAGTAATCAGTTTGAAGGCCTGGCTGTGCTGTTTCTCTGCTTTTGCTCCTGGCTGGGTGGCACTGGCACTGTCACACGTTGGAGACGACACCGTGGGGCTGGCTCTCATTCCATGTCATTGCAGGTCACTTGGACCTTGGGAACCTGAGAGAACTTCTGCCCTCACCACCAGCCACGCTCTGGGGGAATTTAGAAAAAGAGATTTTGATGGGTTTTTTTAAGGGTTGCTCCCTTCTGGCCTTTCCAAACTCCAACCTCTGACACTTCATTTTCACCCACGCCAGGAAATTTCATATATTCTCCATTGAGGGTGCGATTTTACTTGGCAGCTGTTCTTTCCATATGGCTTTTTTTCTTTCTTTTTTTTTCTGCACCAGCATCACATAAAGCTTTAGAAATTAAACCTTACAATTCCTTTCCATGGCTTTCGCAGTAGTTCTGCTCCAGGGAGGGAAAACAGTGGGAGCTGGAGGTGATGTGAGAGTAGGAAAGGCAACATCCCTGAAGACAACTGAAAACCTGCCCTTGGCTTGTTGGTTTTCTGGGGTGGGGATGCTCCAGGATGTTCCTGGAGCTCAGGAAGCAGAGCTTGCTCGAGGAACAGCCAGTTTAGGAGCCAGGCTGAGCTGTCAGAGTGGAGAGGCAGAGCCTGGAAACCAGCTTTGCTTCCTCAGACCTCCTGGAGCACGTTCCCTCTCCTTGGGGACCTGCAGGTGACACTGATTTAGTTGAAGGGACGATATTGGCAGGCTATGTCAGTCCATTAATCAGGTAGGTCATACCAGAGACCTGAGACAATAACATCCCTGTGGTACACAAAGCGCACGCACACACACACTGAAAAAAAAAAAAAGATGAATTGTTGAGCGATTCAGTTTTAATCTGAATTAATGCTCCCATTCAAGCCGTGGCTCTGCGCGTGTGAGGAACGCCGGTGCATTTCTAATTTCCTTTCCACACGAAATTGTCAGCATAATCTGCTGGCAGGAGCCAGAACCGCTGAAAAGAGGACAAAGGGAAGGGCTTGTGGAGGAGGTGGGGGGAAAAAAAAACCCAAACCCATCTCTGCTGTCAGGCACAGTTTGGCTGTCACCCAGGGGGTGGGTGACAGCAGACGCTGAGCTGGGAGGGGAAGGGAGCCCTGCTGGGGGTAGGGACAGCACCAGCAGATGGTGAGAGATGCCTGCTGCTGCCTGCACTGAGCTGGCCCCGTCCCCCCGTGCCCTCATCCCACCCATCCAATCCCTCGTCTCACTGAGCCCAGGGGCACCCATCCAGCCCTTTCCCAATCCCCTCTCCAGCCAGAGCTACAGGTGATGCTGGAAAAATAAAATATTGAAAGGTTACAGCTTGTTAAAAATCCTCTGGGCTCCTTGGTTATTTTCACTGTTGCCGTTGTTCCCAGGTTATGCTCGCATGAAAAGGAAATTTTGGAGAGGGCAGCTACTGAGTGGGGAACGAGATCACTGAGCAAACTGTTGTACATGTCCGGTTTACTTCACCAGAGTGGCTTTTTAGGCTTTCTATTGTCTCTAGAATTATTAATTAGAAATAATTTATTAAGGACGTGTCTGAGCCCAGAATAGATGTAGAGAACAGAGCTGGAAAAAAGGAGAATTTTGTTTTGCCAAAGTCAGTGCCCAGACAAGGATGGGGTCCTGTTCAGCCTCTTGCCCCAATCACTGAATAGTTCAAAGACTTGATTTCACCTCCATCCTCTCCCAAATCCTAAACTCATGAGCAACCTTCTCTGTTTCCAGCTCTTTCTAAGTGCGTGCCTCCCCCAGGTGTGATAAGAAATTCCAAAGCGGGTATGAGTAATGCTCCCAAGAAAAATAAAGGTAAAAAATCAAGCAGATCTCCAGGAACACCTTCGGGTTTGTGATTCAGCACTTCCTGAAAGGCTCAATTCATCAGACACAAGACCGATTGGCTCCACATGAACTTCCTCTCTGAAAGAAATCCCTTGCCTGGTCCAGGGAGCAGTTCTAATCTCGATATCTGCGGGAGAAAATCGATCCAGCCCCTCCAGCCACGGATGCCTGGCTGTCTTCAGAGCGACTGCATTGCAAATGAGTCCAATGAATATTTATGGGGGACGCTTTGCAGTTTTTTACTCACTTCTAATCTCTGAGTGATGATCTAAGAGGACTGGTGTAGCTGCTCCTCCATATGCCCCGTGATAGACGTTAATAAGCGCAATAAGGCGCGCACAGAGCCGGCGACGGGGATGTAAAGTCTCTGAAGTCTGCAGTTCCTGCTCTTCACAGCTCTGCAATCCTGCAGGAGGAGACAAACCCATCCCTCAGAGAAATCATTAAAAGGGGGCGATGCGATCAATGGCTTCCACCAGCGCCAGAGCTCGCCGGGTCTGCCTTTAGCAATGCGGGCAGAGAAGGTCAAAGGCGGCTCCCAAGCACCAGGAGCAGCAATTCCCCTTTCCTTGATCATCTGGGAGAGGGATCCCTGAACAGCAGGATGGGTTGGAGAAGCAGCTCCGCCGGGAAAACTCTTCAAAGTGAGTGCTCCTACAAAATACCTGCGAGAGAGGGTTTGACTTCACCAGCACAGCTGACTCGGAGACAGTAACTTGACTTCTCGTGTGCTTCTGAACAACAGGATTTGCCTTCCAGAGTGCAAATCACGTAGCCATTGGGGTGTTCATCTTCTGGCACCAGAAGTGGGCCTTGAAGTCTCTCTGTGCTGGCCCTGGGGAGTGACTTCCCGAAGGAGCTGAGGGTAGGAAAGGTGTTGGGTAGTGATGCTGCTCTTTCATGCTGCATCATTTGGCTCTTCCAGTTTCCTCTGCTGGAAAAGGGTCATTTCTCATCTAGCCAAGAAGTTCTTTCCCAGCATTTAGCCTGGGGGAAAAAAAAGTCAAACCAAAACCGACCCAAAAAAACCTGATTCAGGTTTCTGTCTTGACCAAGGTCAAACTCCTCTTCCTAACATGAGTCTCCTGGAAACTCATGGCTTTGTGAAAAAAGCACGTGGAATAAATGAGACATTGCAGGGCAGAGAGGTGGGAGGGAGGGAGCTTAAATTGGCTCTGCACCCTTTAGTGCTTCACCCCTAATTACACCTTGTGCCAACAGCACCACACACGAGCCAGGGCAATAGAAATCCTCTCAAAAACACTGTCTCTCTCTCCAGTGCAGCACTCTGCATCATTTCTGAGCCCGCCCACAACAAGCAGTGGAGGGAGCTCTCTTCAGGGGGCTCATGGTTCACAGGGGGTGGCAGCTTCCTTTGCTTTCCCATATTCTTCACCTGGAGCACCAGAAAACCTCATAAAACTGCAGGTTGCTTAAGCAGGCAGAGCCAAAAGGTGGCTGCTGCTGGAGAAACAGGACACAAGTTCAACAGGGCAAGGGATTCCACTCGGCGTCCAAAAATACACACGGTGATTAAAAACAGCTTCAGGGCTCTCCCTGCACCTTGCAGGGCCAGAGGAGCTGGTAGAGAGGCCTTGGGAAGGGATGGGGACAGTGTGGAGGGTCCTGATGCTCACAAAGACTGCAGCTGGGTGGGACAGACCCTCCAGGGGACACTCCTGGGTGTGTCCTGTGTCCCCAGCACTCACAGGATGCTCTGGTGTAGCTCATGGTACAGACAGCGTCACAAAGGGTGGGCTGCTCTGTCTGCGCAGGGACAGATCCCTCAGAGCAGAGTGCCAGGAGATGCCAAAGATTCCTGCAAAGTCTGTCTGTTTGTCTGTCTGTCTGTCTGTCTGTCCTGGAGAAGCTTTTTTGTCACTGCCAAGCAGCCAAATGTGGGAAGAAGCCTCAGTCACTGACGTGCAGCGCAACCAGCCCAGAGGAGGGTGATGAAAACCGTGCCCAAATGAAGGCACTGGGGGGAAATTAAACTGCTGGTAATGACCCAGATTGGAATTTGGCTGCAGAACTGGGACTAATGCCTGATTTTCCTGTGGGAAGTGCCAGGGGAGCTCATCAGAGATCCTCAGGCCACCCTGGAGAGCCACCTCCAGCCCCAGCCCAGCAGAATGAGGTTTTGGATTGAGGAGAGCAAGGGAGTTCAGGCAGACAGATAAGCAAGGGCATCGAGCTGGAGGCTCTAAAGGAATATGGGGGTTTTGTCTGCTGTTGCATATCCAGTGCATTAGATTGCACGTGGGGCCCTAAAAACTTTTAAATTAGGTGCTTTAGGATGTGGTCAGATCATCAGAGGTGAGGGAGCTGGTCTGGTTTGAAGAAGCACTGCTCATTACTACAGATTTCCACTGCTCAGCTGGGACGTGGTAATTGACTGGAAGTGTGCTCCCAGTCCCGTGTAACGGGAATTGTGATTATTTTCAGAGTGCTGGTCACCAATTCCTTCACACAGACCCTGAAAATAATACCCAGCTGACATGAGAGTCTTCAGACTTGGAAATAAGTCAGGCTTAGCTTGATTTGTGGGTCATGGAATTCAAGCATTACATCTTGTTTAAGGACAAGGGTAGAACCTCTTGCAGGAGGAGATCTGCAAGCAGAGAGATGAGATCTCTGCCAAGGGCCCTGAACCACATTAATGAATGCAGAGAGTGCAGAGTTTACATGAGGCACAGGCCTCATGCTCAGCTTGAACCACTGAGTGATCATTAAAGAACTACAAATCTGATCAGCTCAAGGAATTTCTGGGAGTCCTGGGCCATCTGTACGAGACCTGCGCACAGGATAAAAAATGCCAACATGCATTAGATCCCAGGATGTATCGAAAGATCAAACCAACTGCCAATAAAACCGTAAGAAATGAACAGAAAAAGCTGTGTACTGGCTCAGCTCTGGCTGCAGGAGCTGTTCCGTGGAGCAAGGCAGGCGGCTGCCACCCTGGCTTGTGCTGGAGCAGAGTGAAACCTCTTTCCTGAGAGTGGTTTTCTTAAATTCTTGCTCTTGAACGAGTCTGTAGCTGCAGGATGAGAAGGTCTCACACATTTTGGGCTGCAGGGCTCGGCTCTCACCGGGTGAGCAGCACTGATCTGTGCTGGGGCTGGCTGCTTCTTTCTCACATTGCACCACAACTCCCATTAATATTCAGGCGTTTTGAATTCCGGTGCGTTGTTCCCTCCCAAATGCTCGCTGGGGATGCGATTGACTGGAACACTCGCACAGAACAAGCACTCCAGGGAATGCAAAGAGCCCCTCTTTTTATTCTGGGCAGCGCCAACCAGAGGAGGATCCTCTCCAATTACCAGAGAAAACCCTCTGGCAGGCAGATGTGATGCAGATCAGGGCTGTGTTCGTGTGTGTGCACTGGGGGAAGATGCTGTGAATTCACAGCCACAGGGCTGGGCTTAAACCCAAAACATATGCAGAAATCCTAAATGCTGCACAGCACTTTCTGTGCTCAAAGCATGTGCTGGAGCACAGGCAGCTGCACGAGGGGGGAAAATCACATTTATTTCCTTCTGACAGATCACTCCATTTTACGAGGTTTATCTGCTGCACTAAGCAAATATTTAAATAAGGTGTCCCTGAGAATATTACAGGAGGATTTACTACAATGCAGATCTCATCAGAGGTTCATACATTGGAGGGCCTGAAGATCATGTACTGGTTGCTATTATTATTATTATTATTAATAATAATAATAATATTATTTCAAATTCATCTTTATTAGTGCAGCATCTGGAGCCAGCCCTGCTGAGGATGGGGTGGCTGCAGTTACTGGGTTGGGGTGGGCAAGGCCTGACCCCCAAACCATCACACCAGGCACCAACACACAGGCTGGGAGTTTGTCCTTGAGCTGCAAATACTCTTAAAAAAAAAAAACAACAAAACCCACCCCATTTCTCTGATTTTCTGCATGAGGAAGGCAACAGCTTCCCCTGCTTTATTCCCAGGAAGGAGGGAGATGAAGCGTTTGGTGGCAGCAGTGCCGCCATCCCACCTGCCCACCCTGCTGCCTGTCCAGGCAGGGCTCAGACACGCATCCCTGCTCAATTGTTCACCTTTTCCCAGGAAAAAGAAATCCACCCCAGAACTGTGAGAGGGAATATTTGGTGTTGCCTGTGTGCCTCGAATGCCCTCTAGTGCAGCTCTGGCAGGGATCTCGGGCAGGACTTGGAGCCGCCAACAAAATTCAATTCGCATTTAGGATTTTATTTTGTTAATTAAAATGCGTATTGATGACTGGAGAGAAGCTGCTGCCTGGCCAGGAAGCGATATCCTGAGTCAAATAGCGGGGAAGCAGTTGGAGAGAGTGATTTCATCAGCAGCAGATGGGAAATTGAGCTCTGTAACGCAAACGGTTCCATCAGACTGTCCGAGGCCGTTTGTTAGCGTGGCAAAGGAGCTGCCAGCTCTTTGCAGCATTAAATATTCTGCATCCTGGAGAATTCCAAGGTCCTCGATGTGTTAGACAAGTCAATAACAATTTGTTGGCTTATGGAAACACACAGGCTTTACATCTTCATCAGGCTCCGTGTTAAATTAAATCCCTCCCTTCCAAACCCGCAGCTCTCCATCTGCATTTATAGAGCTTTGTTTAATACCCCAGAGCAAACCCAGCTTTCTTCTCTAAATAAATCTTGGGGTCTAAATTATATTCAGAAGGCTTCAGATTCAAAACAGGGGTGGAAAACAGCAATAACTTGCTTTTAGCCTGTAGAACTCATATTGTTTTTTGTGATCCTAAATATTTGCAGAAGAATAAGCTCCTTCTGGCCCCAGAACTGCTTCATCTCTGGGAGAAAATCCTCCTCTCCCAGTGCCCATTTCCAGACTCAAATTCATGCTTGGGCAAACCCTGTGGCAGTCCCACTTTTCTGGCAAAAACTGTTATTTTTAGTCAAGGGTTAAATATCTCATTGACACCTTGTTTCCTCAAGTCCTGGTACCTAATCAGGCTGAGCGGGTCCGTGTGAATGACATTCATTCTAAGGTGTGAATTTTAATAGACAAACTGCAAGCCCCCAGTCATCCCTGGAAGATTACTCTCCATAAAGGTGAAAATGAATGAATTTTGATGAAGGTCGTTTTATTTTAATGGTATTTCTCTACCACATATCATCCCGCAGGCTCCAGGATGTTTACAAAAGTAAATTATTATGAGATTTTCCTTTAATGCCCAAGATGACTGAGTCGCGGAGATGGGGAATAAGAGAGCTCTGTTTTAGTAAGATTATGCAGTGTATGCCACCTTATTATTTTAGATATTTTGTTCAAATAAAAGTTGTTAAATCTGTGGGAAAATCAAGTATAAGTCACTTGTTATCTTCCTTTTCTTAATGGAATTATATTCACATCTCTCTGTATTTTCCAAGGGACAATGATTTTCCAGGGTGTGCTGTCCTTCCTGAAAAATCCTGATTGTCACCTGCTGGCTTGTGGAGAAGAGGGAGAAATGCATGTGGATTGCAGGAATAATCTACCTCCTTTCTTGAGCTGCTGAGCAGGTGGGGAAAGAACACCTTGAAACTTCAAGGAACGGGGATTTTTAGCATGGCACAGGCTAAAATTCCCACATCTATTTAACAACAGTGGCCTCTGGTGGAATTTTTCCTAAGTAAAGGAATTTGCTGGAGGATGGAGACATCTGGACTCGATAATAGTTGTGGATTGGAGCTCAGGAACACACCCCGAAGCACTGGTGCTTCCAAGCAGGTCGGATTTGGGCTTTTTATTAACACTGACCCAGTTTTATCACGTGCCTCAGTGTGTGTTCAGTGCTGCTGCATTCCTAAACACCTGGAGAACCCTGGGTGACACTGCCTGAGTACGCTCCTTCCTCCTCTTTCTTCCTAATATATTCCAAAAGTAGTTTGGGTGACCTGGGAGTCCAATCTACACCTTTTCCTTTTCCTTTTCCTTTTCCTTTTCCTTTTCCTTTTCCTTTTCCTTTTCCTTTTCCTTTTCCTTTTCCTTTTCCTTTTCCTTTCCCTTTCCCTTTCCCTTTCCCTTTCTCCTTTATTCTCCTTTATTCTCCTTTATTCTCCTTTATTCTCCTTTATTCTCCTTTATTCTCCTTTATTCTCCTTTATTCTCCTTCTCCTTCTCCTTCTCCTTCTCCTTCTCCTTCTCCTTCTCCTTCTCCTTCTCCTTCTCCTTCTCCTTCTCCTTCTCCTTCTCCTTCTCCTTCTCCTTCTCCTTCTCCTTCTCCTTTTTTTCTTAGACTTTGATTTGTACCTCCCAAATAGGAAGTGATCTCTCCCTCAGATTTTTGCATCTCTGTTACATTTGTAAAACTTCTAAATCCACTGGGAGATGCGAGTGACAAACTGCAAGAGACAAAGATGGAGAGAAGAAAATCGCCTTTTAATTTCACTAAAAATCTTCTAGGATCAGAGAGCCACCACAGCTCCTTTCTTAGGCTTTGGTTTTCCACGAGCGTGTAAAGCATGTGCTCACCCCAAAGTACCGCTTCCATCCCATCTGCCTCCAGCCAAGCGCTCTGTGTGTGCTTTTCTCAGGGCGACCTTTGCGTCTGCTGAAATTCCCTGCCAAAATCGCAGCCTCCGTGTCTTGTTTGGACACCCAGCCCGGTTCCTGGGGCTCAGAGCTGCGCCTTGCAAGGCCTAGGCCAGGCCTCAAGCCGTCAGGTCGCGCTGCTCTGTAACGCTCACCCACGCCCTTCCCCATTCTGAGCACACCGTGATACAGCAGAGTTTCATTTGATGTTATCGCCGCAGCAGCGTGGCCGTGAGGAGCTGATCAAAGTGGAATCCTCTTTAATGAGCTTTTCCCAGTGACCTGAGCGCGCTTCCATGAGAAATCTCCCAGCGTCAGCCAGGCCTAAGGGATCTGTCGGGAGGCACAGACCCCTCCCAGCACCGAGGACACCGTCAGCATTCCCCCTGCAGCCTGGCGGCGAGCTGGGACGCCGAACGCATCTCGTGATACGTTATTCCTTCCTCAGCCAGCCCCTAATGACTGCAGCTCCAGGCCAAATCCAGGAGCCTAAAATGAGGCCGTCAACATCACCCAATTACTGCTGTTATTAAAAACGCCAAGTGTAATCATAATAATAATTAGGCACTTATTATGCAGGGCTGCCTAAGGAATAGACTCTTAGGTGTGTAAGATGTCATGCAAGCCCTATTAGCAGAGCTGGGCAATCTCACCACCTCCGCAGCACTGCAGGAGATAAAATTGCATTTGAATGTGAATTGCCTGCATAAATCCAGTTTTCTCAGCCTGTCACCTTCTGAGGGTTTATTTTGGGGTGGTGTTTTTAGCGGTCGGGGTTTTTTTTAATATTGCAACAGGTTATACCCTCTCTGAGTTTACCTCCTGCCACTAATGCCCTCACAGAGACTCCGAGCATGCAGAGAAATATCTCCCTTTGATCTGTTATTTATTATCAAACAATTATCCAGACAGACAAGTTACACCCACAGCCAGTTGGTGCCTCACATGCCAGAAAAGCAGTGGTCCAGAAGAGAAGGAACACACTCAGCACCAGATGCTTTTTATTGACTTCAGGCAAATACTTCCCCCTCCTTGGGCTTCTGTTGGGCCTAAACCCCACAGCCTTTGTGAAAACACTGGAGTAAAAGTCCTACAGAAATGTGCTAATTAAAAATGTCATAAGTGTGCTAATTATGTTGAAGATTACCGTGTCCCCAGCTGATCTGTTCCCAAGTTGCCATTTGAAAGCCAAGCTTCCAGTTCCTTCCAAATGTACGCGGAGAAAGCTGATATGGCTCCTTTGTCCCAATCTCCTGCCTTGCATCCTAAGCATAATCTCCTTGGTTTTGCAACATTCGGGCAAAATCACAGCTTTTGAAAGAGATTAGGTGGTGTAACTTGGCTCCAGCCATCGTTCAATCCTGGCATCTGTTTTATTGCTTTATATATTGTGGAATTGAGGGAGATTATCTTCTAATTATTCCCCGTAGTCTGCAAGACAGATGGAGGTGGGGGGAAAAAAAAGCAAATTGTGTTTCATCAGCGTGCTGCCAGTATGTGCTCAAACTTCAATCTCTTTTCTGGTCGTTGTCCCAGACGTGACAGAAGTGTGGGAATCATCTGCAGATGGGAAATGGATCTGTAAAACAAGGGTCGATACAACTCCACGCAGATTGGGCTTGCATGAGTGGCCACAGAATATTCAGGGTTTATATCAGTTTTCTTTTCCCAGCATGGATTTGAAAGTCAGGAAAGAAAACTTGTTGAGTCCAGGAAGAACATGAAGCCAAACTCACCCAGCTTCCAGCAGAACCCTGCTCAGGACGATGTAGAGACAGCATCTGAGATAATTTCAGCCTGGCCTGCCCCTACTGCACACAAGCCACCAGTGCCACCACAGCTTAGTTCAGTGGGAATCAACCTCAACTATTTATTTTTTGGGGGGTGTCTGCAAAGTGGATTTAGGCCTTTTTGATTTTCTCCCTATCCTTGCATTGCCATGATCACAATCTCTTTGATTTTCCACATGGGCAGAAGTTCCACATGGATTTGAGGTGGAGGCATTTTGGTTTTCACATTTTCTATTCAAAATAGCTCCTGCTCTGCTGCGGGGTCACAAAATGAAACTTTTCTGTGGGGACCGGGGTGAAGAGCAGGAGGGACAGTTTATAGGATGGCAGGGCCCAGATGAATGTCAGAGTGAGGAAAACAAGATGGAGATAAACAACCCAAAAAGAAACGGAGAGGACACAACGATTCAGCCGAGGAAAATGCTGAGTTTATAATCAAAGCATTTAGTTGTGCCTAAACTTGCTCCTAAATACAACTTCAGCTGCCCCTGACCCTTTTGGCCCCAAACAAGGGGTGGAGCTGCTCATGGGGTGCTCCTGCTTCTTCCAGAGGCTCCGAGCTCAGGGCTCACCCTCCCCAGGTACATCCCTGAGGGAGGGGAGCTTCTCTGGATGTGTTAATCCTCAAAGAAATGATGCTCCTGCGAGTTTCATGACATCAAACACTGGGAGGGGAGGGGGTAATTAGTGCCCCAGTGACTGCAGAGTCATCAGCAAAACGCTGGTTCTGAGCACCAGGCTCTGAATGGGTCATGAGGAAATGGTGTGGGGCTGGTGGAGAAGTCTCTGCTCAGCAGGAATGAGAGAAATGGGCTGGATTTAGCACTTTAAAGAATGTAATTATATCACTGGATTTTCAGCCAACCTGGGGAGGGCTGTGTTCAAGTCCAGGCCTAGGTGCAGCTTCTGTGGGAATGGTGGGGGCTCTCTGACCTCTCTGACCCTCTTTCCTATAAATCCACACCTATCCTCATCTCGAGAGATTTTTTTGCATATCCAGGCACATATTTCTCTTTGTTCTTTAGTTTTAGAATGGTCTGAAAGAGAACTCCCAGGGACCTTGAAGCTATGGAATAGGCTGGGATCTGGGATCAAGTCCTGTGGAAGCACCGTCTGCAGGAATAGAGATGTTCACACACCCTGTGACAGGAATATTTTCAGAAGACTTTACTCATTGGAGGAAAGATCTTAGTGCAGCTCCTCACCCTTTCTTCTTCTGGGTCCTTGAGGGAGGCTGGACACCTGTGGTCAGTGGTTGGGGCTAAGCCTGGGGTCAGCCTGGAGACGGGACATGGAGCGATGAGGGAAAACAGAGATCAGGAATGGGAGCCAAAGGCTTTTCCAGTCAAAAAGGGAGGAGAACGAGGAGACTGGAAACCAGAGCGATGCCCAGGAATCCTACAAGTGCTGTGTGCCAAGCAAGGAGCAGGCAAGGCTCAAGCAAGAGCAAGGCACAGCCCTTCAGCCCAGGAGCCAAGCCAAGGGTGAAGGTGGCTCACAGGGAATCGGAGGGAGCCAGGCACAAATCCAGCCCAGAGACCAGCACCTGGACAGGTTGATCCAGGCCACGGCTCCCAGGGGGCCTGCAGGACTGACAGCTCACACAGAGGCTGATCCAGATGCAAATCCACACACAGGCCCAGTGCCAAGAAGGATAAAACAAGGCATTAACCAGTGCTGATGGCGTGTCAAGTCCTTTTTTAATATCATCCCTTCGGCCACAACATTGGGCAACAGATTTGGGGGCCAAGTGAAAGAAAGGACATTGTGATGGCACAGTGTAGTGACAAAAGCAAGATAAACATGAAAATCATGTAAAAGCTGAAGAACACAATCCACGTGGTTTCTGTCTCAGCAGGTTGGTGTTGAATCCTCTGAAATTGCTCCACACAATGACTTTGGAGCCCTCCAGGCTCTTCGTTGCTGGTGAGGGATGGTGTGAGCACGGGAGACACCACACGTGCCCTGGACTGGCCTGTCTCACCCAACCCTGATGAACCCAAAAAGAATTCAGTATTGACAGGCCCACCTCCACATTCCAGGCTCAGGGCATCTGCATTTTCCCAGAAATTCAAACCACTTTTCTCACCTTTTTTGACCCCTCAGCTGAAGTGAGCACTGCTTGTCACCCGTAACCCAGCATGGGACACCCCAGGGCTGCACCTTGACAAAGTTATCCCTCACTTGATGGATTTGTACAACCTTGCACCCACAATTAATGCAATTAATGGAAATGAATAACAAATACATAGATTTTTTTTTTAAGTGAGAAGGGGCTTGCTTGGTTTTCTCATCTGAATTCTTGGTCTGGCTCAGTACAAAGTAGGAGATTGTACCCCGAGGAGCCTCTGTCTGACCCAGAGTATGGAGCAGGACCTTACGGAAATACACCCTTCTCCTGGCTTTAGGCGTCCACACCTCCAGATAAGGGGATCTTTGGAGATTTTGGGCTGTTTTTCAGCTGTATTTGTTGGGCTTCAACTGCAAACAGCTACAAAATGGTTTGGTCAGACAGGCCCGTGTGTGTTTCCCTTATGTCTCTGCTTTCTGTAAAAATTCAAGTCACTTTTTAACCTCCCCTCTGTCCAAGTAAATGACCTTTGTCTCTTTGGATCCTCACAATTTTGGTGGTCTTAAACACAGTTAAGTTACCCAAGATACAAAAGAAAAGTCTCCACTGGCCAAAGTGTAGTGAAAATTCCTGGTTGTTCCGGTCACTGAGCTATCTGTGAGTACCTCAATACAAAAATGACACAGAGCTGGTAGATCCAAGGGAAAATAAAATGCTCTTCTGGTCCTTTCAACCTAATTCAATTTTCCGTGGCCCCCACACAAAGACACCTGTGGCTTTTCTACTCAGTCAGAACAATTTGTACAACACTGCAAGGAAAGTTGCCCCATCTGGAAAACTCCTCGCTGAACAAGGGCGGATTTATTGTTGCTGTGTGATTCCTTAATCCCTTCGTATTGTTTGTGATGTGGGGCTGGATGAACATAACTGAAACACAGGGTTTAATTACATCCAGAGGCTTTTGATGCTCTTAAGAAAGGAGAAAGACTCGTGGAGTCAAGAACTAGGCCAACAGCAGGTAGGAGCTTTTAAGGCTTCTCCTTCTTGAGCACATGACTTGGGTTTCCCCACAGGCACCCCTGCCAGAAAAAAAATTAGTCTGTCACACACAGGGACTAGATTCAGAGCAGGTTATATGCCATGAAACAGCAGCAGCTGAGTTTGGGGGAATTTAATTGAGACCTGATGCCAGCCCTTTGCAAATCAATTGAATCATCTTACTGCATGTTACACCCCAAGTTAATTTGGAGTATTTATTTATTTTCAAACCAAATCGGGATCAAACCATCATCAGCAAAAAATGACTTGATGCTGAAAGAGAGGTACGAATTATGTATTTGGAGTCGGTGCATGGAGAATTTTCTTCTCTGCTGAGTTATTTCTGAGAGGTGCTTCTCTTTCTATTCACACCCACAGCACACCCATGAGTCCCCCTGACAGTGGAGGTGCTCCTTTATTTTCACATATCATGCAGGCAGGGGAAATCATGTCTTGAAGCTGTAAAGTGCAAATTACACAGCAAAAGCAACCAGCAATCAGAAAATTAATATATATATATATATATTTCCTGTAATGGTTACAATCATGAAGACACTGTCACATTCTCAGAGCCTTGTTGCCACCATCCAAACCATCCTGGCTACACTCGAAGTACAATCCAAGAAATGACATTTCCTATTCTCTAACTCATCATTCACCAAAAGCCAGCACAGAAGGAAAACAGAAGTGCAAACATCTGTTTTCAGGTTCAATCTTTTTGGAGGTCTGATTCCTCTGAAGAACTTAAACCCAGAAGTCAAACATCATAAACAATTAGACAAAGGGTGCAGAAAATTACAGGAGAGGAGTATCTGCAGTGCCTTTATAGACATCTTTGATATTCCTTTCTTAGGAAAACATTTGCTTTCAGGCAAGAACATCATATAACACAAGCAGCTGCTCTGATCTATTTCAAATTCCCAAGCAGGCTAATATTTAAACTGCCTGATCAATTGTGTCTGCTTCTATATCCTCTTAACAAATAAAAAGCACTTTTGCAATATTAAACAGTTTCTTTTGTGGAGATCCTCTGTAAAGGGAGAAGAGTTCAACTTTTGGTGTCTCACTCTCTGACATTTATGACAGGACAAACGAATTCTGCCTGAGATGTCCACAGTAACCCACAGCTATTGGAAGAATAAATCTCTGCACCACAGATGAATTATGCAGGATAAATACATCAGGACACATCAACTCAGCAAGGAAACAGCTTCAGCCACAGCATTTTAACAGTCTAATAGAAGGATGAGATATTACTGGCTGAATTTTGCCTTCGGTGACGCCTGTGAATGCGTGTGGTTTCTCTAAGGAGAGCAGAGCCTTGTAAACATTTAGGCAGCGCATTATCCCACATGGCAGCAATCCCTGTGTGACGTGCCACCGGCGCTCTTGAACGGGTGATTTTGCAGATGCTGAGCACGGTGCCGTGTCATTCGAGTGACACAGAGAAGGGCTTGTGGTGTCCTACAGCCACAGCCCCGAACCCCGCACTCCACAGCAGCCAGGCTGCCAGGGTGAGGAGAGGTTTAATTAAGCCGGGTTTTTACAAGGGGATCCCTCTCCTTCCTCCCGTGCCGCGAAGATCATTAAGGGCTTTACGCTGTCGCTTGATCCGACACCGAAACGAGCCAAGTGCGGCTCAGCCACCGCCGATTAAATCCTGGTTTTCCTCAGCAGAGGGAGCTTGAGTCTGCAGCAAGAGCTGCCGGCTTCCCTCGGGCTTGTTCTCCGCACACCTCCGTGCCGCGGGTACCCGCAGGTAAACGGGAGAGGGATCCTGGCTGCGGGAAAAGCCGCTCGTTCCTCTGGGACAGAAGAGCAGCGAGAGACCCAGGATGTGCCGGAGCCCCCAGCCCTGCTCCAGAGCAGCCTCAGGTGGGGGTGAAAGCATGAGAAAAGTGGCTTCACACTGGTCCCAGCCAGCACAGGGTGGAACCAGAGTGAATCGAAGCTGCTGAAGGTCTGAGGTGAACCAGGGATGGGATTGAGTACCCTCGGTGCCAGCCCTTGGGAATTGGCGTGGAGGATGTGGCTTTTCATGGAGCTGATGCCTTCAGGTTTATCCTTCATTTATTTCAGGTTCTGCGCTGCCCAGGGTGCAGCTCTGAGCTCACACTCAGGGTCACTCAGCTCTCTGCACACAGCAGGGACATAAAACAAATCCTGTTCCTGCTGCACACCACGGACAACTTTCAGCCCAAAAGCACAAACAACGGTGGCTGAAGGGAGGAACGAGAAGGATGAGACCTCACAGCCTGGAGCTGGAATTGGGCAATTAAACCCCAATAGGAAAATGGATCAAAACTTATAAAAATGTAAGACTTTGTGACCAATCACACATTTTTTGGGGACCATTTTGGGTCCACCTTGGGTGTAGCCCTGCCCAGGCTCTTGTCATGCCCAAGGTGTATCCTTAAAAGGCCTTTTAATAAATATCTACTTTATTCTCTGGCTTTGTCCAGTCTCTGTTCCAGGTCAGCCTTCCCAAGGCATCAGAGCTGGCCACGCTGAGAAAGCTGGAACAGGGAATCAGTGAAAAAAAAAAGAACAGGTTTCTTTTGAGTTTTTCTTACAGCAGTGCCCAAAGGCTTTTCTAGGATGCATTTGAACCCTGAGCACCATCCTGGGGAACCAGAGGGGCTCCAGAGCAAGTGCCAGGGATGTGTTCACCCTGCTGGAAGCCCACGGGCTGGCACTGACCATTCCTCCAGCTCCCTTGGCCTGTAGGGTCTAATAAAGGGATTTCTGCTTCACCCAGAGCAAATAAAACAGAGCTCCCCAAGCAGCTCTCTCCAAAATCCTGTTGTTTTTTTGGCTCTCGGGATCCCTTGGAGGGTCGTTCAAAGCCACCCCTGGCCAGGGGCTGAGCGTGGCACTTGTGTGCTGCCATTTCGGTGTGAAAACATTGGCCTGATGTTTGTAAACATAACAGGAGGCAATTAGCGCTCGTAACTCAGCCCCGAGATAACCCGGGATGGGAACGCACGTCTCAGAATAGAAAGCTGAGCACGCAGGTATTAAAATCACCCCAATAAAAATGCATGTTGAAAGAATTAGAAACAAAGCCCGTAAGATTGAATTCTTGGGCCTCTATCCTGTGAGCTAGAGGAGCAGTTATCTAATTTTATTCCTCTAACAGGCTGCGATCCATGGGAAAATACTTCCATAAAACAGCCATTAACCAATTAATAACATTCTGCCTTCAGTCCTCTACTTGTAATCCATCTTTTCCCACATATTCAAGTGAGTTAAAGCTGTATAATTCCAACCTCAGATTCTCTTGATGAGCAGATCACTTGTGCTGGAAGAAGCCTCGAAGAAGTGGCTGCTACCCACTTATTTTCCAGGTAAATGAAACAAGCTGTAAACGAAAGGAGCTGCAGGAATTAAATCTTGCAAAGGTCTAGTTCAGGGCTGCCTGACTGAGTATGCATTGGATCAGCCCCAAATTGCAATCGGTTTGCATATTTCCCAAAGAAACGCCAGCACGTTAAATGCCCATGAATGCAAAATAGGCGGCGTTTTTTTTTTTTTGGGGGGGGGGGATTTGTATAATTTAAGAGAGGGTGGCTGGAAAATGAATGCACACAATAGGATTATACGATATTCTCAGGGGTTCAAACAAGTCGCTGTGTGCCTCGGGGTGGGGGAGAGGACGATGCGGTGATTAAAGCCGAGCCCGCAGGGAGGAGGAAATCCCGGCCCCATCGCCCCGAGTGGCAGCGGATTTGTGGAATCACCCCAAATTTTCACGCCTCGCCCTCGGAACAGGGACAGGGCGCGTTTCACCCGGCCGTGCTGACAGCAGAGCAAGGCAGAGGTGGTGCTGAAAGGCAAATCGCCTCCTGCCTCGGCCCCACGGATGCATTTCTGTTTGTGCCGCGGACGGAGCAGAGCAGGCTGCACACACGTCTTTGGGTATTATATTTATTTTTCGCCCCGTTTGTGCCTCGCCTTCTCTCACCAGCCTCTTTGGGGCACTCCCAGCCATCACTCCCGAGAACATCTGTAAAAACCACGATGGCATCACCCTACAGCTCGCAGCTCTCTGCCTCTCCTGAGCAGCTCCGAGCGAGGTTGTCGGTGTTTTATGTATTTACACCAGCAGAGAAGGCCTGGGATGGGGACTTTATTTTTTTTTTTTTCTTTATTTTTTTTCGTTTATATGAGTCTCAGCGCCACAGGGGGTATTTAACTTTCTGCCCTGGTTGCTGTAATTCTCTCTCCAGTGGATATACAGTTCAGATCAGGTTCCTATTGCTGTGATGACAGGCATTCAGCAGGCACTGTAATTGCAGAGTTAAAACAGCTCATTTTCTTACTGGCAAGCTGTAGTTAAAGAGGTGCTAGGAGGCAGCCTGGCTGTCTGCAGAGGAACTGATCAAAGCACTGAAAGGCATCTGGCTTGTCTCTGTTTTCTTTCACCACCCCCCTTGCTGATGGAGGGGAAAAAAAGAGAGAGAAGAAGAGAAAAAGCGAATGAAAAAAAAAAAAAAAAAAAAAAAAAAAAAGGAAAAATAAGGAAAAAAACCATTAAAAAGGAATTTATGAAAATGGATACTTGTCCATTTCCTAAGGGTAAAAGGCAGTGTCTTATTAAAGGCAGTAAACACAGTCGGGTTAGGTCTAATTTTTTCAGCTCTGTATTTTTTAATGAGAAAAATGGGGCTTGTGAATGTTCATTTGTGTCTGTTGCCATTAGCTCTTCCCAGTAGGATCTGAGCTGTTGGGGAGCACTTTGCACGCTTGCAGAGACAGAGCTTTTCCCAGCTCTGTACCAATGTCACCCTTCCTCAGCACCCTCAGCTTTTTCTCCTTCTGACCTCCACCCTCCTCTGAAGGACATCCAGCTGCAGCCAGAATGTGATGGACAGCGGGATTCTGCATCCCGGATTAACAGCAAAACTACGAGTAAAACACAGTTTTACTTTGATTTTTATTTGCTCTTATTTGTTCCCATTCCTCCTGTCATAAATTTCAGCAGATCACAAAGGAAAAGATGAACAGGGTTGTCAAACCACTTGAGAGGTTCACGTGAAGGATAAAAAAAGGGAGGAAACTCCATCAGCAGGGGAAGGTGTCCATCAGAAAACTGACATCAGTGATCCAAAACCCACTGAGAAGCCACTCAAAATGTTTCTCCCAATGAGATAAAGGAGCTCCCAGGAAAGGAATGGCTCCAAATCGAAGTAAGAAAAGAAATGTTGCTTCTTGGGGAGAAGAACCGTTCAGAAATGTGGGAATTTCTTCATGAGAAGCAAAGGGAAGAAGGTTACCACTCCAGGGCTGGCAGCTGAGGGCACACGCTCCTCTCTAGAAGCCCAGAGAAGATTCAGGACTTCTAAAAGGTCCTCCAAGGCAGGCACCTGAGCCAGTCCGTTCTATTTTCCAGCATCTTTCACCCAGGAATCTCCTCGGGGACAGGGCCCGTTCCCACTTTTGCTCCTCTGACACTTCATTTTTTCACCCCCTGTCTCTGGAGGGTGACACCACCGCTCTTCCCACAGACCAAAGAGGGGTTCAGAGGCTTTGAAAGGAACAAACAAACCCCGTAACTCCACGAGGAGCCCAGACAGGCAATGTTGCAAATTAAGTTGAAAGAGGCCCAGTTACTGCACCATTATTTGATTTCCCCTTCTCTAATCCCTTGCTTGTAATTAGCATAATTTATTAACATATTAGAGCCATGCATGTGAACCCTCTTTATAGTTGCTGAGTGCTCCCTGAGGCTGCCTAGTGAAAGCTTTTCCCCACTGTTTAATAATATGTTACATAAGGAAAACCAGCTTCTGATATAATTTAAATTATGACTTTCCTTTCTGCCTCTGAACACTCATTTCCTTTAAATGAGGTTAATTTCCTTAAATAATGAAAATCCTCCAATTTCAGTTTTCCATTCATTAGACCCCCTTAGTTCGACATGAAAAAGTCACACGCCAAGAGGGAAAAGAAAAAAGAAATGAAAAAAAAAATAAAAAGAAGAGAAAATAAAATTTAAAAAAAAAAAATCCCATTGAACTTCAAACATAACTGAGAAGAGGTTTCCTGGAATCCCGTCTCCTCCTTCTTTTCCTGGATTGAGAAGGGCATGACACAGCCTGTCAGGAGATAAAGATGGACAAACCACTTTACATCCAGCTCCTCTCTCCCATCTGGCAGAAGAGGTCCCCTGTGTCCCAAGGGCATCTCAGAGCTGCAAACATTTAATGCTCCTCTGAGGCATCGCAGCCCAACGTGGATTTCTTTGTATTCCCCCAGATAACTCCCTTTTTTTTCTATTAATCAGCTGCTGATATTTTGGCAGACAGGGCCACCCTGTCCCCCTCCTGCTGATGAGCGGAGGCCTGGGTCCATCCCTGGGCACAGGACGTGCGCAGGGGTGCAGGATTGCACCTCCTTGGCTGCCCCAATGACCTTTGCCTTCACTTCTTTCCCTTAAAGCATCACTCCTGGCCCAAATTTACAGCTCACCTTGCCCAGGAATCAGCCCCTCAGCTCTCTGCTCCGATGCTTTTCCTCCCTGTTCTTCTTCCAGGTCTTCTGAACCTCCCCAGTGATAACCCAAAGCAGGGGCGCTTTCAAGAGGTAACTCAAAATGTGATGAAAAGCGGAATTTCCCCCTGTTCCTCTACATTCTGTACAGAAATACAAATGCATTTTTCCTGCGGAATGCTCGCTCAGGAGTTCCCTAGCCCTAAGCCCAGGATCAAGCACTGGCTAAGCAGAAGACACGCTCAAGAGAGGCAAAACCAGGGCCAAAATTTGGTTTTCTGCTGCTCCTCCGAGTGCCTGTGTGCTGCTTGGCTCGCCCAGTGCCTGCAGCCGAGTTCAACCTGCCTTAACTCCTAATACCTTTGAGGATTTAGGCCTCTGTTATACTTCAATAAACTAGGAATAAAGTAATTTCTGCCCCTCAGAGAACAGCTGGGAGCTATTAAAGCTCGTGGCTGTGTGTTCCTGGTAGATAATTCCTCCTGCTGTCCCTGTGTGAGCGCGGCCCAGCCTCGGTGGCACTTCCAGCTGTGGAGTGATGCAGAGCAGCAGCATCCCTGACATGGCTGAGGCTTTAAAAGTGGCTCTCCCACGTTAACAAAAAAGGGCATTCTGCTCTTTTCATAAAGAAATACCTGACATGACAGAGCCCCCGGTGTCCCCCCACTGAGAGGCTTTACAAACACCTCATTTTGGGTGCAGAAGAGCTGCAAAAAACTCTGAAGGGAACCGTGTGCCCCTCTCTCTGTGGAGGGCATCTGGCAGAGCCCAGCAGTGCCCTGGGACCTGGGCAAGGCTTTATTAATCAGCAAATAATGATCCTGAAATCCCTGAGGTTGGAAAATGCCTCCAAGCCCATCAAACCCAGCCTGTGCCCCATCCCCACCCTGTCACCAGCCCAGAGCACTGAGTGCCACATCCAGACCTTCCTTGGACACCTCCAGATTCCTCCAGATTCCTGGGCAGCCCCTTCCAATGTTTAACATCTTTTTCCATGAAGGAATTCTTCCGGATGTCCAGCCCGACCCTCTCTTGGTGCAGCTTGGGGCTTTGATGCCACCTGGGCAAAGTTCTGCTGAGTTTGGGTCAGAGCTTGTTCCTGCAGCCCCAGTTAACCTTTCCGCAAGGAAAAACCCAACCCAAAGAGCAGAAAATGTCAGGAAAATTATGTTAATTTGCAGAGCGAATTTTCTTCAGGACCTCCAAGAAGTAAGTGAATGTTATTGTTGTTATTACTTGTTTTTTATCACTGGGGAAACCCGAGGACAATTAAAAGAACTCGCTGGAGATCACAATGCCAGAGAGAGGAGAAAAAGAAACGTTTCCTGACTGACGTTGGAGGTTTATTGACTTGGGGATTTTCGGGGTGCTTTTCATGAGAAACTGCTGGTTTCCTGAACCCAAAACTTCCATGGAAACGGACAGCCTGTCTGACCAGGAGTGATTCTTGCTATTAGGAATAAGTTTCACCACAAATGGGAGAAAAGGAGGCTCAGACAGGAGGGTTTGGATGTGTCTCCCCTTCCCACCCAGGGTGAAAGCCAGCAGGGCCCTCCAGGGCCAGCTCTGTGCCAGCGTAGAACAGGAAAACTGGTTCCCACCCCACTCCCTGCATCTGACTCCCAGCACTTGACTGAAGCAGAGTCTGTTCCCCTCTCCTCTCCCCTGAACCTGATTTACTGCAGGATTTATCTGATTTAGGGTTGTTCTTCTTTCATGCTCTGCTCGGGAGCAGGGGTGTCTGGGATGTTGCGACATTTAGAAAGCTTTTGGGTGTTTTTTATGTGTATTGAAATGTACTTTTCACGGTACAGCTGCACACGCCCTTTCTACTCTTCAGCCTCTTCTCCTCCCACTTGAAAACAAACCTTTTGAAAGCAGAGGGGAAGAATAATTAAAAAAAATTGTAATCTGCCTCAGGTAATGACATGATTGAAACATCACCATTTTGTCTGGAGGGTCACAGGATGGTTTTATGAGAAAGCTTTAAAGCTGCTAGCTCGAGAGAACCTTTGATATTTCACCTTTTGTTGTTGCTAACGCGTTCTCCTTCCTTCTCTTGGAAACAAAGCCCTGTCGCTTCAACAAATTTGGTGCCAAAGACGTTCTGCCACGGGCTGGTTTGACAATCTGGGAAGATTAATTGAGCTGCTACATCTGAGATATTCCAAATTGTTTCGGTAATTTAGGTATTTACCAGGCAGGAGACACCAGGGCCCCGCAGTCAGCCTTGGGAATGGGATAGTGGATCTTACATGGTGTGGTGTGGTCCCTGCGGGGTGCTTTGGGGTTTGGCAAGAAAAAAATTCTTCTCATGGTGGCTTGTGTTTCACCAAAACAGCTGCAAATAAAGGGAAAACTGAACTTAACGTCCTGCAAAGTGCTCGTGGTGGCATCAACAGTGATTGGGCAGAATTATTTTCCCACTCCTTATAAAACAAAATAGTCACTAAGAACTAGGAGTGGAGATTTCTGTAGCTTTGATGTGACTTCTGTGTTTTTAGAGATCCAGCAAAGCATTTCTCACCAGTTCATATCACACAACTTCCTTGTAAGTCCTGTCTTGGTGATTATGAACTAACATTTCCTAGATCTTGATTTTTTACAAATGTGCTCTGTTCCCAGAATTGCTTAAACCTTGTAGGCAGGGGTATTTCTCCATTGGTTTGCTTCTAGTATTATATCTATCATGTATTTTCACAATTATTCTACCAGCATTATATCTAACATATATTTCTGCTGTTGGGCAGTTGTTCATGATGAAAAATTAAGTTATTTCTGATCAAGCAGTGGTAGACATAAAATGGAAAAAGAGATCTCAAACTACAGGAGAGCCTGAACTCCACTCAAGCAGCCATTGAAGGTTCTCAGGGTGTATTTCCCAGATATTCCTCACTCAGCAGCAGCTCATAGAAAGGTTTGCAAGGAACAAATGAGACGGATTGGGAGTGTAATTGAAAAGAATGTGAAGATTTTACTTGAAAAGACATTAATGGGTCATTTCTAAAACCATACTGACATTTCTCCTTGTACGAGAGTCTATTTGAGGAAAACGCCTGCTTATTTTGTGAGATGCAGGAGGTTTGGAAAAGATGTAGAATTTTGCACTGTAGCCAAACCCAAATGAAGACAAATGAAAATGGGCTGGTGGCAGCCAAAGGAAGCCAAGTCAGACCATAGACACTGCTGGGACCTGTCCATCACGGGCTTCTGGCAGAGATCCTGAGCAACTAGAAATGTTTCCACCATTGCTCTCGCAAAGTGAATGGTCTGGACCTCATAAAGAGCTGTTTCTTGTGGAAATCACTGGAAATATTTAGCCTTTGGGTCCTGGTGGAAAGTTGTCTCTGCTGAGTTTGGCCAGCACGACTTTGCCTCGAAATTATCTTCACCAGCCACTAAATGAGATAAATGAGAAGCTTGGAATGGAACCACTGCTCCCTTTTGTGATACCAATGAGATGGAATTGTTCTGCCGTAGGAGAAGAATAAGTAGGAATTACTATACCTTATCTGTATGTCTTCCATCCTGAGGAAAAAAAAAAGGAGTCCTACACCCATTTGATATGGAGTAATGAACGATTTTTCTCTCTTTTTTTTCTTTTCCTGGGCACACCCAAACTCCTGGAGGGAATCTCCTGTAAAAGAGGGAGGTGCAGGCAGCTTGTGGAATACATTAATTTTACTTTATTTTATATATTGTCTTGTCAGATACACTTAGCAGAGAGGGATGCAAAACATCAGATGGATCTGGCAGCTAATTTATAGGTGGAATACCAATCTTTTGCCATCTGGAAGTGATTTTGTCTTGGGTTTAAGCACTAATTTTGTGTCTTCTGGAGAGGTTTATACTCCAGCCATAGAATACAGAATTCTGTCTGGGAACTTCCATGAATATTGCCCCTGTTCCCAGTGTTCCAGATTGTCCAGGACTTAGAGCAGAGTAGATGGAATTGGATGGATTTTGATGCAGACCCTCTCAAATACTTTTAGCTTTCATATCAATATCTGTGCAAGGATTCATCTGCCAGGAGTGTTGGGTTGGACAACTCAGAGTTGCTCCCAGTGTGGATTTCCCAGCACCACCATCACAGATCTATTTCTATCCACAGAGGCGGCATGGGGGGGGAGTTATAATGTGGAGCTTTCCTAAAGGATGTGTCAAAAATAATGTTTGTTAATTTAGGAATAAGTGGGAATGTGATGCTTGACCTCGTCTGGATGCCAATGTCCACCACAGCTGCTCTGACACTCCCCTCCTGAGCTGGGCAGGGGAGAAATGTAATAAAAAATTAAGATAAGGCCCCAGAGAGCTCACTGAGCGATTATCCTCACAGGAAAGACAAAGAGATCCCAAAATTTCCCCATGTAAACTCAACACAGAGAATACCTGCAGTAAGAACTGCACTTATTGGTGGTTAAAATATCGCTGTGGCCTTTCTGTGGGGTAATCTGGGGTTTTGATTGCTGCTTTCCCCAGCGAGCTCCATCCAGGCAGCATTTACCCTCTGCGAGCTCTGCCCTGGCTGCCACAGAGAGAAAGGAGGGGAGAGAAATCAAATGCTATGGAAAACAAAAGCGGTCTGAAGTGGAGCTGTAGCTAACTCCAGCTGTAACAACAGGGCTGTGGCTTTCCAAATTTTAATCTCCCAAAAGAATCTGTATCAAATTCTTCAGCCCAGAGGTCAAGAGGGATTTTAGTAATGGAATGGGACAACTGAGCGTGTCAAGCCTCGTGGGCAAAGGCCTTCTGTGGAATAAGTGTCCATGGTAAGTGCTCCCAAGCCATGCAGGAATAAAAACAAATAGCGCTGATTATAAAGTTATTTTACACTTTTCTCTCTTCAAGCACATCCCTCGTGGCGAAGATGACGCGCTCTGCACAGGAGGCAGCTCAGACGGAGGAGGCAGCAGGCCCCACGCTCAGATTTCCGACCTTCTCGAGCACAGCCCGTAGTCATGGCCCAAAAGCTGTCTCAGGAATGCTCTCTGGGTTTTGTCATTCCGGTGGTATTTGGATACAAAAGTACAAAAGTGGGCTGGGAATACAGTCTGGGCAACCTCAGGGCCTCAGGACCTCTATTACAAGTAACAAGCTGCAACGCAGCCGCTGCTTGAGAAAATGGGGCGGGAACCCCTGGCAACAAAAAAGCTGTGGAAAATAAACGGTAACTCCAACCTCTCAGAAATCCTTGTTTATTCTTCCCCAGGTCCTAAGAGAGAATCCAGAAGGATCTTCCAGCACCAGCCCAGCAGTGGAACCCATACTCCTGCCAATGGGGCTGCTCACAGTTCCAGCCCATGGCATGAGCCCTTGGTGCTGATGGATGAGAGAGCAGAGGTGACCAACACCACCGCTGAGTTCAGACAAAAGCAGTGAGGAGTTTTCCATTTCCCACATAAATGCCTCCCTCGGCAGTGCAGGGAAACCTGGGCTGCATTTCCTGCACCGCAGCGGGAACAGGCAGGTGGAGGACAAGATAAATTCCCGTCTGAGAGGCAGGGGTGAGGGAGATGTGCTGTGTCTGCTTAATGCAGCCTCACCTTGGGCTGCTTCCTGAGCTTCTGGCTCCCATCAGAGCAGGGGACTGAGCTTGGCCCTCTGTGCCCTGCTGGAGCAGAACCACTGACCACCTTTTGCAGAGTTTGTGGGGCACTGATAACATTTCTTATGTAGTAGTGGGAATCAGAGCTTCTGCAGCCAGGCAAAACCTTGATGCCCTTCTCAGTTCCCTTAAATTCCCAAAGTCAGCATGTTCTCCCATCGCCCCGGCTCTCACAGGACAGAGCCAGAATGTCCCTGCTGAAGTGGAGCAAACGTTTTTCCAAAGGGTCAAAGTTCAGGACGAGCTTGTAAGCAGATTATGGGGCTGGCAGAAAGGCCAAAGGCACCCTAAGTCTTTACATTCCCAAAGTGCTGTGTTAAACTCTAGCCCAAGGATGTACTTAACCCCAAAGAGGATGGAGGTCAAGTGAACTTGCAGCATTTCAAACGCAATCAACTTGGAAAAAGTAGCTGTTTATAAAGAAGTTTATTGCAGACCCAAGCTAATGTTAGCATTCCCTCTCTACAAATAAGCCTGACCTATTGTTAGTCTTGTCAAAGAGCTGCCACGTTTGTTTTATAGCATCACACAGCCAGGCTTTATTTCAGTTTAGATTAAATCTCAGGGAACGTTTTGGCTCAGGGGCATTGAAAGGAGACGCAGGGGGAGTGTTTTTGCCATCTCTCTTTAGGTACTTAACTCAGACTTACTGCTTATACTGTCGGGAGAGTGAAGGAGAGGTTTCCAGAGGGCAGCTCAGAGCTCCTGGAATGGGCCCTGAATGATAACCGGGGGTCCTTCCTCTTCCTTGGGCCAAAAAAATGAGGTGCAAACAGGCCAGGCTTGGCCCAGCCTCAGCAGCCCTCCTCTTTTCTCAAACATCCTTCAAACATCCTTCACCAGGCACCAGGACTCCCAAGGGCTGCCAGGGATGGCAAACAGCCCAGCTGCGCTTGCTGAGGGTGCTCAGCAGTTCCCACCTGCTTTTCTTTTGGATGAAAAGGAGCAAATGCATTATTCAGCCAGAAAAAACTTTGTTTTAAATCACAGGATCATTAGGATTGGAAAAGATCTCCAAGATCATCAAGTCCAAGTTCAAGCTGTGCCCCATCCCCACCTTGTCCCCAGCCCAGAGCACTGAGTGCCACCTCCAGCCCTTCCTGGGACACTCCAGGGATGGGGATCCGAACCTCCCTGGGCACTTCCAGTGCCTGAGCTCCCTTTCCATGGGGAAATTCCTGCTGCTGTCCGAGCTGAGCCTCCCCTGGCCCAGCCTGAGGCCGTTCCCTCTCCTCCTGTCCCTGTTCCCTGGGAGCACAGCCCGACCCCCCCGGCTGTCCCCTCCTGTCAGGGACTTGTGCAGAGCCACAAGGTTCCTCCTGAGCCTCCTTTTCTCCAGGATCAGCCCCTTCCCAGCTCCCTCAGCCTCTCCTGGGGCTCCATTCCCTGCCCTGGGCACGCTCCAGCCAATGAAAATAACAATATAAAATCACAGAAGATCTCCTTTAAAAGGCTGTAGCCACTACGAGAATCTCCCCCATGAAGACCATGTCCTGTACACATCATTATTTTTAATTGCCATTTCTATAACCATCATAATTAATATTTCCACAATCATTGGAGTGACACTGGCAGCAGTTTTGAGGAACCACACTCAAGAACTGAGATCTCTTTTTGGGGGTATCACCAAATCTGTTGCGGAGTAGAAGATCTGAAATTTTCAGAGGCAGCTCAGCAATTTCTCATATTATCAGTGCAAGACATCAACCAAGACGTGGTGAAAAGCCAGGAATGAGCGTCCACTCCTCTCGATGCTTTCCCAGCCTACACCTGGATGCGCAAATTCCAATTACTCAGGTGGACATGGGACTCGTACAAGCATTTTATGGGAGAAACGAGTTTATTCTAGCCCCTTAAGTGTTTTCCCACAGCCTGTTTGGCTTTGTTTTATGATAATAGTAATCTTACATGAAGCATTTAAAATCCCGAAGCTTAGAAGTCGTTCCTATAAAGGCCAGAAGCGTGCTGTGGAATGAGCAAAGATTTAATATTTAAGGATTTTATAGCAGCCTCAGAAATGTCTCTGTTTTGTCAGGGAGGCCGAATACTCCTGAGCCAGGAGGCAAATAAAATATGTAATATGGATGTTTAGTCTTATATGTAGACTTTGTTTCCAAAAAAAAAAAAAAAAAAAAAAGGGGGGGGGGGAGGAAAAAAAAAAAAAAAAGAAGTTAAAGAAAGCTCTTTTTATGGTAAATATGTAAGAATAAATTAAGCAACCTTTTCTCATGGTTGACCCAGACACACTTATGGTGGTTTATGAGAAAGGGGACTCAAAACACGTTTCAATTACAGCGAAAATTCTTTTCCTAGAACAAACAAAACACTTTCATTCTTCCTAGGATACATCTTGCTTAAGAGCCCTGAGTGTTGAACAACCCATTAAGAAACGCTGTCTCCAGTCCAGCTCTCTCAGCTCTTTCACACATAATTGCCTAATTGAAATAAGATCATTTATTGGCTTCTTTGCTTGAGGCTTCTCCAGCTCCTGCTCTTGGGCATCCTCCTTTGAATTGTAGCATTTACCTCAGCTAATTATAATGTGGTATCACTTGATAAAGCCAACTGAGATCATAATGGGAAGACACTGAAACATCTGCCAAGGTTGGAAAATTGGGTTTTTCTTTTTACTCCTGCCAAAGACAGGTTACCTGTAATTAGTTCTAATTTATAAATAAGTGCAGGCTGTACTTCTGAAAGGTACAATATCATGCCTTGCCCCCTTTTTAGAAACAAGCTGGGAATTATACATCTCAATCAACTGTATTCCTTCTCTGTGTCAGGAATAATGGCTTTGCCTGAGAATTTAGGGAGGAGAAAGGGAGTTAGAAAAGCAAAATATTCATGGGATTCCTGTCACATGTAACAAAAAGCAATGGCACAAGTCCCCAAAATGGAAATCAAGGGAGTTCCAAAATTCTCAATATGGATTATTTTTGTTGCTCTCTTAATCCTCAATATTTATTATTCAGGCATTACAACTCATCTTCAAACCCCTTTGATTTTTTTTTTTTTTCATTTTTTTTATTTTTTAAAGCCAGCTGTAATTCTTAAATAATCACAGCGCTCTGGGAGCTGGGGTTTTACAAACCCACGGGCATCCCAAGAGCTGGAAAACTCTGCTCAGATCTGCCTGAATTTACATCACATCATGGAATTTCTTGGTGTTCTTTTTTATCTGTTTGGGGGGCTTGTTCTCAAAGGATCCCCTTATTCCAGCCCCTTTTGACACGGGCTGTGATCCCTAATCCCAGCCTTTCCCAGGGCAGGCAGAGCTGTGTGGGAGCACCAGGCTGGAACTCCAAAAGAGCTGCGCAGGACGGTTGGGATGCACCAGAAAAAAAACCCAAAAAAACTGCCTGTGGAGTTTAGGAGTGGAATAACTTCAGATTTGACACCCTGCCTGAGCCAGACTTGATGAAAGCAGCTTCCACTAACCCCTACTCAATTCTTCCTGCCTGCAGCCAGCCCCTGCAATCAGCCTCCCCTGATACAAACCCAGGAAGGAAAGAAAAGCAAAGAAAAAAGCAAAAAGCAAAGCAAAAAGCAAAGCAAAAAGCAAAGCAAAAAGCCAAGCCAAGCCACCACTCAGCCCTTGATGTCTGACCTTCACCTGCTGCCCAAGTGGGTGCTGTGGAGCAGCTCTGCAGCCTCTGAGTGGGGACCACTTCTCATTTTGCAGACACCTCCCTGTCCTCCAAAGCTCTTCCCGGTTTCCTGTGGCACCTGATACCCTTCCCAAGGTTCTGACCCCACCAGGGTTCTCCTGACTGAAGAGGCCGTGGAGGATGAGGTGCTGACTGCTGCCTCGGGTCTGTGCCATCCCCTGGGCTCTGTTTTTAGAAGGCTGTTGAAGATAAGCTGTTGGCAGGCTGCTCAGGAGGAAAAGGAACAAAATAAAAAGGATTCAAAGGAAGCTGGATATGCTGAGGAGGACGCTGAGCTCCACAGCAATGCAGAAAAGTCTTTTCAGGATGGCTGCTCCCTTGGTGGGTTTGTTTTCTCCCGCTGATTGCCTGAACTTCTGCACTGAAAATAGGAGGGAACCTGGTTGCAAAGAGTTTTAATGATCTTATTGCACATGGTGGCAGTCATGCAGTCCAGATCTCAGCTTTTCCCCTTTGGATTTTGTAAAGACCATATTTTTTTTTTATCCCTCACATTAGAAACTGAGCCAGAGAACAAACAAATAACTACGTTAAGATAGTTGGCTCCTTATATTTCTTGACTCACTCTGGAAATGGATTTTATGTGTGTATATGTGTGGTTTCTCTTCTCTTTCTTCCTTCTTTCTAACAGCCACTTTGTATTAAACGTTTCATCACAGACATTTGGTCATCCTTTAGAAGCCTTTTGCTGAATTCTTGCTGGTGCTGCAGTTTGTCCACGCAGAAAGACCAGGGTGAGTAATGAGAAAATAAACTTTCCCCTGTGCTGCTCTTTCACTTCTCTGCTTCTGCTGCTGTGGTTTGACCCAGGCCTCTGTAGCTCAGAGTTTGCTCCTGCACCCTTGCAGAAGATGGAGAGTGATTCTCAGGGAAAAAAAAGACAATTCAGTCTCCTTGGTTTTGCCTTTTTCTGATATTAATGATAGGTGCCCATCAGGAGCCTGGGTTTGAGGCAGAAGCCTTTCTTTAGAATCCAATTAATGTGGGGTAAATTACAGACCAACTTTTACTCCTTTTGCCTGACTAGCAGGGTTTATTTTAGAAGCAAACCACTAAACTTCAGCTGAGCCATCACCAGCCCAGCCTGTCCAAGGATTTGATAAATCTTTGTGTTGGGCAGGCACTTTTACATCATTACTCGAGGCTGGCAGCAGGCACTGAGGCTCCAGTCCCACAGAACTCCACAGGGATCCTTCAGAGCAGTTTTCTCTGGAAAATTTCTACTCATATCAGCTCCAATATCAGTCTAATTGAGATTATTTGAAGTGTAGGAGCCTGGTTGTTTGGGGTCTTTCAAATCCTTTCAGCGAGCACTGAAATTTTCATCTGGATGAGCTCTGAGAAACCAGGAACAGGTTCAACATTTATGAATTGCATTAGATTAAGCTCAAAAAAAATGGGTCAAGAGCCCCCAAGGAGACCATTGTGCTCTACAATGGGGTTTGAAACAACAGCAAAGTCCTCAATCAAAAATCTGCAGTAAGAGGGGAGCCTTTCCTTGCAGCACAAACAGGTTGAAAAACCTGCCATAAAATTAATACACTTTCAGTCATATCCAGGCAGGAATCTGAATGCTGATCCACAAATATTCTTGGTTGGCTGCAAATCATTTACTTACATCAATTCCTCCACTTCTTCAGAAATTGATTTCCACTTCAGCACAACACTGAATCCCCCCAAAATCAAGAACACACCTTGATAAAATACCTGTTAAATGTGGATGTTAATCCAATATTCTCATTTTCAGCTCTGTAAGTGACAGTAAAGTGCAAATCACTTTTAATTTTTGTTCAGAAGCAGCTGGTGTTTGTTGGCTGGGGAGGTCTCTGCGTGTGTGTGACCACGGATGGGCTTTTTGGAAGGTTTGGTGCTCTCCAAAGGAAACGACAAGGGATGGAGGCATAGGACAAGGGGGAATGGCTTCCCACTGACAGAGGGCAGGGATAGATGGGATATTGGGAAGAAATTCCTCCTTGTGGGCATGGGGAGGCCCTGGAACAGAATTCCCAGAGAAGCTGCCTCATCCCTGGAAGTGTCCAAGGTCAGGCTGGACAGGGCTTGGAGCAGCCTGGGAACACGGGCTGAAACTTTAAGGTCCCTTCCTATCCAAACCATTCCACAATTCTCTGATTCTATTCTTTGACCCTTCCCTCACTCTCTTTTGTCTTCCCCTCGCTCCTTTGGGTCTATTCCCATCACAAACCCTTCAGGACAGCAGTCACCTCGTGCAGGATTTCACACGGCGCTCACCCACAAATTCCCCCTGCTCCTTGTCCCCTCCCCACAACCCAATGCCACGATCACACCAAAACAACCACACAGGACCCAAAAAGTCTTCCAGGATTTGCAGCTCAGCCGTGTCCATCCCTCTGGGGAGGGAAGAGTGGACATCACCCTGCCCCAGGCCGGGAGAGGCCACGTTCCAGCACGGCACATCCAGCGCTGCCGGGAGCACGGCGGGAGTTTTGTTGGGATTAACCCAGCCACTTGTTTATTCCCTGGGTTAATTTCACACGCCGAGCACCAAGCTTGTGTTAATTATATGATTTACTGGGCTGTGCTTCTTTTTTTTTTTTTTCATTGCATCGTAAAAAAAAAAAAGGTCTTGAATAAGAGCTCTTGTTCTGGTAAATTTTTGCTTGTTTGTGAACGGCCTGGAAATAGTTAACAGCAAGCACGTCCTCTGGGCCAAAAGGGACTGGAAGGCTCAGATTATTGCCTTATTTATTTTATTTTATTCCTAATTAACGTTTTATGAGCTCTGAATATGTTTACAGGAGCACATGCTGGAAAGGGCACACGGACAAATAGAATTAAGAGCCATTGGCTGCTCCACAACACGCCCAGATTAAAATATCAGGGAGCAGTCTCGTGCCTTTGCTGCTGGAAGAAGCTGGACAGGCCCATTTACAGCAGGAACTAAAGCTCACCCGGACAGTCTTACTTTCTAACCCAAGCTCAAGTGTTTGGGGGGGAGGAAGAGCTGATCTGCTGGTGGGGGAATAAATCCACCAAGCAGCATTTCCAGAGGGAGCTTTGGAGCTGGGGCAGTGTGCTCCCTCATCCCTCATCCCTCATCCCTTTGTGGATTCAGTAAAATTAAAGTTAAATTATAAACGTGTCAGGCACTTTGCACAGCAGCTCCTGAGCGTGGTCTCCTGAGATCAGAGGAAGGGGGAGATGCTTGAACTCGGATCCCACCCAGATCTGTCCAGGGGAGCAGGGAGAGGCTCCAGCCTGACCCCACTGCGGAGCAGAGCTGGGCTTGTTCTCTGTGCCCTGAACTCGCCCTGCTCCAGGCTCCAGACTGAAATCCGCATTGCCTGGGAATAACCTGGCTTGGTTTTATTTGAGTCCGTGGATTAAGCTGGGGAAATGTTCGTGCTTTCAAACTCAGGATGAGCTCAGGGCCTGGATCAGCCTTTTCCAGCCTCTCTCACTCCGAGCTGCTGAGGAATTCCCACCTTTCATGATATTGCCCTCCTGCTTCTGCAGCAGCAATATTGGCTTCCTTTTTAACAAATCACCTCTCCCTTTCCCCCAAAATTTGTCTGCTGCTTCCATTGGTAAATGCAAGAGCTCTGGGTCCTATCAACCAATTGCCCACGGAGAGTTTTATAGCCCATTTTTTTTTAGCTGCCAGGGGAAAAACTAAGGCTGTTTATCAGAATGCTGCAAACACTCAGTGCTCCAAGAAATGTTAATATGATGCCCTTGGGATAAATATTGCTTCACTGTGTTTTTCAGCCAACCATTACTTCCCTTTTGAGAAATAATAAAAGAAGTATATTACTAAGAAACAGAATGATTTAAAATCAGAAGTAATCTGGTGGTGGGGAAAGAAAATCCCCACATTTTTCTCCCAAAATACATTTTTAATTGGGAACAGAGCAGTACAGAGATCTAGGCACAGATAAATTAAGTTCTCCTGCGCAACAGAAAGATTTTATTGTTGGCTATCATCTTTTAGTACTTTAATTATCAGGACAGAAAAGTGCTTCATTACTCCTTGTACAAAAACAAAACCCTAAGTGAATTATTTATCCATAATGTCTGAATTCCAGCTGGAGAAAGTTGTGAGAGGAGTTTAACTTGCACCTAGAACGATGCTGAAATCCGTGAGAGCTCCAGGCCCAAATTGCTTTGGCGTCCCTGAGTAACTCGGGGATTATTTCTCAGCTCTTCAGACCTGTAGGTGTTTTCTGTCTCTCCATTCCCTTGTGAATCCCAGTTTTAGGGCCAGGCATTGCCCATATTCCCCAAACATGAATACATTACTTCTGCTGGGTATTTGTTATTTGCATGGATTTCCCTCCCTCCGAATTCTCACGGTTTCCCAAGTCAGCACAGGAGGAAGGTGGGAATGCCCTCGTAAGCAAATTGTTGCTTCTCAGCGTCATTTTTACTGCTGAGGTGCCTTTGCTGACTCAGAGGAGCCTCATAATTCAGCCACCATCCTTCCAGTCAGAGCTCTCCTGCAGAGAGAAATTAGAGGGGAAAAAAACACCAGCAGGAGATTGAAATACAGGATCCTGATCAGCCACTCTGGAGACAAAGGAGAGCTGATTCCCATCTTTATCCAGGGGTTCCAGCTGTGGCAGCAGCTGCACACACTGAAAGCCCTTTTCCTTTCCATCCCCAACACCATCCCAGCAGAACCATTCCTCTACTGGCCAATATTCTGCTGTTCCTGCTGTCTCACCAAGCAGCAAAACCTGCAGGTGATGGTGGGTTTCCAGGCGAGGAGAGCGAGGGGAAAGGGAAAAAAAAAAAATCCCTTGGAACTGGTTTCTGTCAAAGGGTGAATTCGAGTGTGGCATAAACAAACAGCCCAACACGTTCTGTTCACGTGGGGCCAGGGAATGTTTGTAAGGCTGAGTCCTGAGGGAGACACTCAGGGTGAAAATGTCCAGACTTCCCCTGCACGAGCTCCAGAGCTGCAGGAGAAGAGGGAGGGAGCAACGAGGGTTCTGAGAAAGGAATTGTGCAATAGGAAATTGCTGCTGTTCCATTTTGCACCGTTTTGTGCGAATGTGCTGATGGGAGGTTTTATTTGCCTGCCTGGAGACAGTTCAGCAGATTTCTGGAGGTTTGGGTGACTCCATAAGGGTGAAGGAGGTGCTGTAGCTGCCCCAAATTTGTCTGGGTCTTCTTCTTCTTCTTCTTCTTCTTCTTCTTCTTCTTCTTCTTCTTCTTCTTCTTCTTCTACTGCTTCTTCTTCTTCTTCTCTTGGATTCCCAGTTTCAGGAAGAAAAAGCCCAGCTTTTTATAGAAAAGCAATTTAATTACAAGCTTTTACCAAAAGTGAGTCCTCCTGTTTCTGTCTGGAGTTGTATTCTTGAAGCAATTTCTTGTCTTATCGGTTCTGCCTTGTTTTTTGGGGATACTGGGCCAATTACCCATGAATTCCATGGATCAATCCCTATGAGTTTCCACTATCACAAATTCAAAATGCAGATGAAGTGGCTTTCTCCTCTAAGAGATCTGAAGAGCTAAGAGGTGCTCCAAAAACCTTTTCTCCCCGTCCTGGAGTTGGACCAGGCAGAGGCTCTGGAAGGCAGAGTTTGTCCATGATCAGCTCCTGAGGCAGCCCAAGGGAAATCATCCCCTTTGTCCGGGGGTTAAACAGATTTACCTGTGGTTTGTAATTGAGACTGAAATCAGGAACTCAGTCTGGAGACTCCTGATTTCATTTTTCATTCTGGAGTCAGGGTCTGCACACCAAACTCCAGACTGAAAAAAACCTGCAGACTCTTCCTCCAGAGTTTGAAACTCCAGCAGAAAACATTTCAAGGAAATATTTGGAAACGAGGATTTCTCAGCTAATGGCGTTTATTAGGACCCCCTTTGCCCAAGGATAAGGATGTTTAAAAGACAGAGTATTTGGATAGTTTTTAAGTGGAAATCATTTAATGCTCCCACTGCTGCTTCTTAAGGGAAAAAAAAACCCCACACAACAGGGACTTGGAGTTTCCCACCCTTCTCAGAGGTGGAATTTTGTGCTTTGCTATTTATTGACTTGCTTTGGCGCTCTCAGATGGAAACATTATCAGACTCATCACCCCGGGACAGATCAAAGACAGCAGCTCCGGCTCCTCCCCGGGGTGAAGATAAAGTGCTGCACTTGACCTGTGCCTGGAATGTGTGATGGGGTCAAAATTCAGGATATTCTTAGTCTTAATAATAATAATAATAATAATAATAATAATAATAATAATAATAATAATAATAACAACAACAACAATAATCCTTCCCTTTCGCCTCTGGCTTCGGAGGCTCCTGCACTGAACAATCCAGGGATTTGTGCTCTTTTCAGACATTTCTGCAGGTAAAATGTACAAGAAGCTGGATGATCATTGCTTTTTTCCTCCTACAACAAAGACCTCCTTTGCTGAAATTCAGGGAAATTCAGGAAGAGGCAGACACTAAGTACCTTCAATATCCTTTCAAATAGCTGCCTCCCAGACTTTTCCTTCCAACCAATGAAATAAGCATAATTTCCCACCGAAATATTTCCTTTTTTTTTTCTTTTTTTCCCCTGAAAACTTATACAGCCTTTAAAAAAAAAAAAAATTAAAATGGTGCTTCAAGCTTGTTTTGCTCCTTGGCACTGGGAGAGAAGTGGCTGCAGGACTGAAGGGAGCTGTCTGTTCCCAGCTCAAGCAGCAGTCTGAGCAGTTTCAGGAGTTTTTTCACCCACTGCTGCTGCCCAAGCTGGTGACTGGCAGCAGTGGGAAGCGCAGCAGGCAGCTCTGGAGCAGTGGAGACACAATCCCACCTTCCCTCTCACCCACAGGACCCCTGCTCCAGCACTGCCTCTGCCTTCTGTTGTGATCCTGAGCTCCAGGGCTCTGCTGCTCTGCACTAAATCACTCCCGGCAGCCCCCAAAATGAATAATTTGGGCAAGTCATGCTCCAGCTGGTGTCCTGGAGAGAGGCTGTCTACAGACACCTTTGTGGTTTGCCTCTTCTACTTCCTGAGCAAGAGAAGCCCTCATTCCAGCTCCCCAGCTTATGGCAGCTCCTGGGTACCTGCCTGACCTAATTTAGAATGCTGAGAGCTGCACTGATTCATCTCCTCAGGAAATTTGGGCTCTCCAGGCTTGGCCAGCAGCAGCTGCTCCCTCTGAATAAGCTCTGGCCAAATCAGAAATGGTCCCTCCCTGGCACTGCTGCTGCTGCTCGAGTGTCTCAGAGCTCCTGCAAAAGGGAGGAGTGTTCAGTGTTGGCCAAAATGCAGGAATAATAATAATAATAATAATAATAATAATAATAATAATAATAATAATGCACAATACAGGTAGCTCTGAAAGGAAAGCCTTTAAGAATGTCTGGAGTAGAAAGGCGACCTGCAAAATCTGCACTAGCATCATTTCAACTCACCCCCTTCATCCCCAGCTCCCTGTGATCCCAGTTTTATCAGGAATAAAGGCAGGCAGTGCCATTAGAGTTGTCATTGCTTTGCTGACAGATCCTCCAAGATTCCTCTAAGATACATCCAAAGGAAGAGAAACGAGCAATGAACTGATTTGTAACTGTGTTTGGAAACTACCTGAACCCAAACTGCTGAATTCTGACAAACCCTCACCCTGTCCCCTGCAGGTCTGCGCTGCTCAGAGGGATGGATGGCCGAGGGACAACAAATCCAGACTGGAATAATTCAGGGTTAAAAAGCGAGAAATATCCCTTTTTTGTGTGTGCCCTGCTGCCCATGCGCTGCTCCCGAGGCCGAGCCAGCCCATCCTGCCGGGCACTGCCAGCCAGGGATGGGCAGGCACAGGAGGATTGCTGCTACCCTGGGAAGGGAAACCTGTCCCCAGCCCTTGGAACAGAGTTGATTTACTCAGATTATTACCTTGATCTTTTAATTACCCCGCGCTTTCCCTCTCAAAGCCACGGGTCCTGTTTATCTGGCTGTGATCCCTGGGTTGTTTTCCTGATCCTTGGCACCTCGGAGCTGCAAGTCTGTGCCTCTCCTGAAGGACGAGGAGAGGTGAACTTCGTGTCTTTGGCTGCTGCCAGGGCCATTATGGAGAATCTGAGGTGATTCATTACTTAAAGACTTCTGGGCCCAGTCCCCAAACTTGGGAGGAATTCTGGGCACTCTGCCTGCTCTACCCAAATTCGTGGTGGTTTCCCAGAATGCAAAATTGAGCACGAGGCACATCAGGGTGTGCTGTGAGAGGATAAGTGAGTTGGAAGGCAAAGATTGGGGATTTTTTGTCTCCTAATTCCTTTGTCTGATATTTCTTGACAAGGTAACCCAGCTCTGGAGATAAATCGAGTTTACTGCAGCCTCGCATAGGAGTGGAATTGTTTTATTCATCTGCTGTTTGTGGCCTTAAAGAACCTTTTTGCTTTCATGGATTCGTGTAAAAATTCCTGGCTGGAATGGTGTCAGAGATGAGCAGGATTTACTGCTGCAGCTCTTGTGGTCAGAACTAATTACCAGCTGCATTCCCTCAGATCTTTAACTGTGCCTCTGTAGGAAGACATTCAGACAGAAATTTTGTTCATTTGGTTGGCTCGGGGTTCCCATATTCAAGGTGGAAAATAAAAATTAACCTCCAGCAGAGGAAAAAGCCTTGGAGAAAATATTTTTTTTTTTTTCCTAGGGAGAAACGCTGCTGAAAAACCAGCATCTTGGGGAACTGTTTGCTGGCAGATAAGGAAATTCTGCTGGTGGCAGTAACAGAGATGGGTTGACAAGGGCAGCTTTGGAGTAGATAAAATTTGAATTAATTTGGAGCAGAGCATTTGCTTACCTGAGCCATTGGGATGCTGAGTGACTTTGAGGTTTTAGCACGCTTCTAGTTGTAAATTGTCACTTTTTTCGTTTAAAAGCAGGCTGAACATAAAAAGCTCCTTTTTTTTTTTTTTTCTTAATTCATAAATGACAGCAGATCCTCAGTCCATTGATGGCCATGCCTGGACACAAACGTCCTGGGATGACCCGTGATGAACTCCAGATTATTTTGTCAGGTATTTATTGGCCATTTGGAATGGTCTATAGGAGAGGAAAGGAATGTTTTAGTGCTCATGTGACACTCAGCACCAGTCAAACACAAGTGGCCAAGTCCAATCCCCTTGGTGTCAAAGCTCCAAGCAGGTAGGAGATTTCTGGGATGATTTTTCCACATTTTGAGGTGACTGTGGCCTTTCGTTTAACATCACACCACTTCCATCTTTATTCAAAACCAACCCACTGATCCTTTAAAAAACTTGTGTTCCATCATCAATTCCCAGCTGCATCTGAAGGCTGCATTCCTCCCAGCTCCCAGGGACACTGGGAACAGGGATATTCCTGCCTTGGATGTGATCAGATGTGCTAAGTTTCGAAATAAATTTCGAAGCAATTACTTGTGCTGTGGAAAAAAAATGCCATTTTCCCTTTATAATCAGTGTTTGCACTTGGGAAGTTCCGTTTTAATCTCATATCCCAAGCATGAATGCTTGGAGTTGTGATACTAGTCAATGGCAGCATCAAAGAGAAAATACATTTTTATATATATATATTTATAGACCATCAGTTTTAGGATGGAAAGTGGCATTTTGCTAAGAAAGAGAGCAATGTTGTTCCTTCAGTCAGGCAAAAGCTCTCAGCCTACACAAAACCTCTGAATCACTTTTAACTCATTTTTTTGGAAGAAAAGAGATCCTCTAATGAGGGAAGTTCTACAATATTAAGGGAAAGAACAGGTATTTGTCTTTAGAGGAGATTTATGTGCTATGGAAAGTTGAACTTAAGTCAGAAAACATTTGTACCTTCACTGTTTCGTTCAATAAAGGCAAGATTTTCTTCTTTCTTACAAGGAGGGATCTGAGAAATCTCAGACTCTGGGCTCTGGGTACTTTCATTTCCATTCTCCTCAATTTTACCGAGGATTTTCCATGAGGGAACTCTCCAGCTCCATGATCTGCCTGGGATGATACTGAGAGGAAGTTTCTCCTCAATATCAGGAGCATAAATTTTCATGTCTGAATTTCTAGATCGAAGTTCAAATGTCTTTTCATCTCTGTATTCACTCGAAAGCACAAACTTCCACTGCAACACCTCCCAGTCATTCACAAAGCAGCTGAAAGTTACAAATGAAGAGGGAAATGTCAAGACCAAGCTGATCTTTCCTTTTAAAAAGAGCCCATTTGGAAAGGCTGGCTTGAAACCCAAGGTTCCACAGGGATTCTGAAGAAGCTGAGATGTGACACATCTAAAGAAGACCATCTCAAAGGAGACTGGTGCCCTTTTTGGGTTCTCTTTTGGAGAACTGGCCAGCTGAAGTTTATAACTAGGAGTGCCCTTGTTTTAATTTAATATTTGGGCTTTTTCTCCAGAAACTGGGATGAGACATCACTGCAGAGTAATGCAAAACAGTTAAACTGACCAGTGCAAAAGCCACTTATCTTTTATATGAGAAATAAGGAAATATTTCTCTCTTTTTTCTCTTTTTTTCCTCTTTCTCTTTTTTATTTAATTTCTTCTCTATTTCTCTTTTTCTTTCTCTCTTTCTCTCTTTCTTTCTCCCTTTCTCTCTCTCTCTCTCTCTTTCTTTCTTTCTTTCTTTCTTTCTTTCTTTCTTTCTTTCTTTCTTTCTTTCTTTCTTTCTTTCTTTCTTTCTTTCTTTCTCTCCTTCTCTCCTTTCTTTTTCTCACTCTCTTTCTCTCTTTCTTTCTCTTTTCTTTCTTTCTCAGAAACTCAACATTTGAGCCACAACAATTAAAAAAAAATAAAATAAAATCAGAACAAAAGGCACCACAATGCATTGACAGTTCTGGAAAAAAAAAAAAAAAATCACTTTCTAAGTCTCGGGGACAGCTTTCACTGTAAATAAAAACAAAAAAGAGCAGAAATTAATGTTTGTGGTCAGTCCCAAGCCAGCACACTCTCTAACGCAAAGCAATTGCATTTTTACCTGAAATCTGTGACAGATAGCTGAGGCACTAATGTTTTTCTCCGTTAATAAGCTGGATGTGGAACAGAGCTCCTTTAGAATATGTACGGTAAAGTGGAAATGCATGCTTTGGTGACTGCTATAAAGCAGGCCAAAGATATGTCAAGTCCAATTAATGTCAATAAGGAACATCTGTATTTAGGCACCCAAGTTACTTAATGCAAACATTTCATAATTATATACTATAGCACACATGGAGCATTATGAGATGTGGTGTCCCAGTGTGAATAATATTCACATTTTTCAGATCAGTCAGCAGTCTTGGTCTGGCTTTGGCTCAGCTTGCAGTCTCCCTGTAAGAGCATTTCTTTATAATATTGAATTAAGTACAATCCACATTTTTTCTCTTATCTGTGAAATCTTGTGGTTGTGGCTTGACTGTTTTTATAAAATGAAAGATCCAAGTGCATGTAAAACTGGGGGTTTGGGGGCTTCTTTTTTTTATTTTTTTTTTTTTTATTCCTGAGACATCTGGGTTTTTTCTTCTATGCCTGAAGTCTGCAAGGAAAGGTTCAAGTGGATGAAGGAGAGCATGAAAGGCTCCAAGTCCAAAAGGATTCTTCATCTCCCAGCAAAAAAAAAACAAAAAAAAAAAGAAAAAAACAAAAACAAAACCAGCTAAGGAGCAGAACAACAGCAGGAACCTTTTCCCCCACCTGAATCTCTGCTGAACGACACCTTAGCTCAGGCAGAGGGTGGAAGAGATACCAGCATTTCCAGTCTGGGACTCTCAAAACTTCCTAAATACTTGTAAATCCAAAACCAGCCGTGCAGCAATTGTTTAAACAAATGGGGCAGACACGGTAACTCGGCTGCCACCCACACGTGGCTCCCTGCACTCCAGGATGGGCTCCTGGAGCTGGGTGAGTCTGCTCAGGTGGGGCTCCGGAGCTGTGACTTCGGGGATTTTAATCCCCCGTTTAGAGGAGCTGCTAAGATGGAAAATTCATCTGGTGCTTAATGGGAAA
The DNA here is from genome assembly GCF_015227805.2 of Hirundo rustica. Lineage (NCBI taxonomy): Eukaryota > Metazoa > Chordata > Aves > Passeriformes > Hirundinidae > Hirundo > Hirundo rustica. The sequence continues at coordinate 2,843,540 of NC_053463.1, forward strand.
CACATCCCAGACAGCAGAGTGGTCTCCTCGCTGGGAGGGGCTTCTGCCAGGAGTTCCCTGGAGCCCCCCAACTCCCAGGGGACAGAAGAGGCTGCAGATGCTGAGGGAGGGGTTGGTCCAAGCCCCCAAAAACTCCCCCAGACAAGGGGCAGGGAAAAGCTGCTGAAGATGATGTGTTAAAGCCAAGCTTGCAGATAACTGGGCAACCTCACCTAATCCAGCAAGGGGAGAAAAATCCAGTCCAGGAGGAAACAGCTGTCAAAACGGGCTGGGAGAAAACGGAGTATCAGCCATGGGGTGACACTTCTGCCCAAGGACCAGCCACCAATCCTTGGGTCTCTCCTTCACCCGAAAACCCTGGCAGCACTTCCCAGCCCCAGCTGCCAAGAGGAGCTCTGCTCTGGGCCAAGCTCCCACACTGTTTTTAGCAAACTGCCACTGACACCCCACCTATTTCAAGAAACATTCAAGCCTGAATACCCACTTCCCACTCTGGATCTGTTGTGTCTTGTCTGGCTTTTTTTTTTTTCCCTCTTCCCTTGTGCCTTTGGATTACAATCACTTCAGGGCAGGCTCTGCTCATCTCTTTGGCACTTGACCTGTTCTTCCTCGTGTATTTACTGTTCAGAGCTCCTCTGTGAACTTCACTGAGATCATGCTTTGGACTTCTGTGATTAATAGTGCTCCAATCAATCACCTTGGCTTGTGTTCAGGAGAGAGGAATGCACAGTCACGTAAAAATTCAGCCAAGTGCTTTAAGACATCTAAAAGAGGCCAGGTCCTCACAGGATCAGAAGTTCTGGATATTGGCTTTTTTTACCTTTAACTCCAAGAACCAGTTTAGTCCTGGAAGCTTTTCCAGTTTACACCTGGAAATTAAAAGTTTGGGGCAGGGAGAATTATTCACCACTTAGGGTTGGAAGAGTGTCTGTGCAGCCCACGGTGCAGAGCTCAAAGCTTCATTCAAAGGTTGCTGCTTCAGTTTCTTGATATAATTAACAGCAGTGGCAAATTTTTGCCAATTGAGAAGAATTCTGCATGATTCAAAGCAGAAATTAAAGGAAGTCTGTGCTGTGAGGGAGGAAGAGGAGAGGGCACTCTCTCTGCCTGACTGGACACGGACTGGTGGGGCAATGGAAGACCTAAACACCATCAGACGGCAGCCAGGAAGAGCTTCTCCAAGTCTTGCCTAAGGAATCTGTTCTAAAATCTTATTAATGACTAATGGGATTTCTGTATCTTCCTCCCACGCACCTCTCTGAACCTACAAATAACAGGATTTGTGTGCCTGCCCTCCTACACGCCTCCAATAAAGGCTTTGGGAAGAAAACAAACTTCAACGTGCGCACGTTCTAATTACAAGCAGGCAGGAGGAGAGCTCCCATCCCAGCTGGCTGAGCTCCAGGGATCCCAGCACAGGGATGAAGAGGGTGGAAGTGGGCCTGGAGCCAGAAGAACATGAGAGATTTCTGACAAGTTTGAAGGGAAGAGTGATGGCAGGAAAGAAACTGCACATCCTTGAGTGCCTGTGAGTGGGAGTGAAGGACAGCGGTGCGGCTGAGCCGTGAGATCAGGGAGGACAGGGAGCTCTGGAGTCCCTGGGTCTGCTGATAGAGATTTCCAGCTTGACCTGGGTGAGATTCACCCCAGGGCAGGTGGAGGGAGGAAAAGGGGTGAGGATGATGCCTTGGGAAGGCTGAGCTGGAACAGAGACTGGACAGAGCTGGAGAATAAAGTAGATATTTATTGAAAGGCCTCCAGGGTGCACCTTGGGCAGGACAAGAGCCTGGGCAGGGCTACACCCAAGGTGGGCCCAAAACAGTCACAAAAATGCCTGACCAATCACGAGGTCTCACACTTTTATAAGTTTTGGTCCATTTGCACATTGGGGTTTAATTGTCCAGTTCCAGCTCCAGGTTGTGAGGTCCCACCCTTCTTGTTCCTCCCTCAGCCACCCTTGTTCGTGCTTTTGGGCTGAAAGTTGTCCTTGGTGTGCAGCAGGAGAAGGATTTGTTTTATGTCGCTGCTGTGTGCAGAGAACTGAGTGACCCTGAGTGTGAGCTCAGAGCTGCACCCTGGGCAGTGTGGAGCCTGAAACACAGCAAAGATAAAACTGAAGGCATCAAGGAGAGCATCCCCCAAAGCAGAGATCCCATGGGATGGTCTCTGCCCAAGCTTGGACAGAGTGGGTCCCTTTTCCCTCAGCCATCCCATGTGGAGCTCCATCCAACCCCAGCATTTGGGGCACAGTGGGTGCCCCATTCCCACTGATTTCCTTATGAAACATCGGGGCAGAGCCCCACGGGCTGTCCTGGGTATCTCAGCCCATCAGGCACTGCTCCTCGGGGAGCCAGGACCTGTTTTGCCATCTGATAGCAACAGGGAGGGTGACTGGGAATTCACAACAGCGCTTTGAGATCCTCACTGCAAACAAATCACCTGGACCAAAAAAACCCAACAACAAACAGCCATAAACCTGCCTGTGTCCAGGCTTCTCTGCTCAGATGGAACTTGTCTTGCTCACTTCCTATAAAACTGTTTTAAGCTTTCTACCAATGTGTATTTTAATATCAGTGTTGTTATTTTTTATTTCTTTTTGGTTGCTATTAAAATGCCCAAATAGCTTTTAAAAGTTTCTCTGGGGACTTGCCCTTCCAACTCATTTATCTTAATTTCCAAGATGGAGACAAACTTCTTATTTATGTTTCAAAGATGACATGACATCAAAGAGTTTGAATATTAAATGCCTTAATTGCAGATGAAGGCTGATAAAACGAGATCACCTCTGGAGCTTTATTAAACAGGAATTGCAACTACATTCACAGAGATTTAGGACTACACCAACCTAACCCCAAGTAGCAAAAGATTATTTTTGGAGAGGGAGAATAACATTTTTCTCACTTGTATAACTCCAGTGTACAACTGCAAATTGCTACCTACAAAACCAACACTCTGAAATTATCCACCACACACTGACCATGTTGCTTTTCTTGCTGGGCTCTGAGTGGGTTTGTGAGTTTAAGAAGATTTCTGCCACAACCAGAGCGTCACAGGCAGAATTCAGAGATGTGTTTCCCCAGGGGTCCCACTTTAGCTTGGGCAGGTTAAAAATGAGGCTTTATCTGCTTTTCTCTGACCCTTATTTTACCCTCACTCAGTGCCTGCCCTGAGTGCTTCGAGTTTGACAGGATTTTAACTGCTGGAATTGCAGAGGAAAAGCTGGTGCCGACTCCTAGGGCTGCAAGCCCTGATTTTCCGTGGAGGGAACACCATGAGGGAACTTATCACAAAACCTCAGTGATTTTCCTTGGCCGTGTGGGAGTCCTTAAATCAGCTGGGGTATCGTTCCTCACTTAGGACAAAACCCTCTGTCAGGAGAAGAATGAAAGGGGAATCACGTTTGTGGTGGGGGGTTTGGGTGTTTTAAGCCCCAGACGACAAGCACCCATGAGTAATCAGCAGAGTCTGTCAATATTCACATTACACTGGATCCATCATTTGGGGGGTTTGGTTTGTCCAGTCCTGAGCAGGGTACAAAACCAGCACGTTAAAGGAGTCTCCTCAGGGCAGCCAGTCTGGGTGTTTTAAGAGACTTTGATTATGTGCAAATCACTCTTTTACAACAAAACTACTTAGAAAAGCTCCCAGAGTAATTTCCACTCAAAAATCTAGAGATTTCCAAGGATCCCTTCCAAAACACTGCAGGATCAAGCTTTGTACCTGCCCTTCCCGGTGCAAGGCAAGTCATAATTGTACCCCTTTTAACTTAATGAAGCTTTGGCAGAGGGAGTCGTGAGCAGTCTCATTTTTCCAGTGAGTTCAGCCTCAGGTGTGCCCGGGTCTGTCAGGGATGCGAGAGCAAACGTCCCACAGCACGCGCGCAGCTCACAGGCACGGAAACCATCGCAACTTAAAACTGATGGAGGTCACAAAGGACCTCCACAAAGGTCTCACGAAGGTGAGAGGTGTTGGAGCAAGAAGTAAAAGTCATCTTTTCTAATGATTTGGGGTTGTCCCTTTGGCAGCTGGAAGCCCAGGGACTGAGCTCTGAGCTGCTCTGATGGGATGACCAACGTAGTGCTGGAGCCCAGGGAAGGGAAGGGAGCTGGGGAAGGATCTGGGGCAGCTGAGGGAGCTGGGAAAGGGGCTCAGCCTGGAGAAAATGAGGCTCAAAGGGAATTTCTGGCTCTGCACAGCTCCCTGACAGGAGGGGACTGTCGGGTGGTGCCAGTATTGAGTGGCAGGACAAGAGGAAACAGCCTCAGGTTGTGCCAGCGGTGGTTTAGATTGGATTTTACCAACAGTTCCTTCATGAAATGGTGGTGAAGCTCTGGAATGGGCTGCCCGGGGAATTGGTGATCCCTGCAGGGATCAAAATCTGGGCAGCTGTGGCACCCAGAGACTGTTCAGTGGTGGGGCTGGTGCTGCTGGGTTAGAGGTTGGACTCGATGATCTCAAGGGGTTTTTCGCAACAGAATGATTTCCGTAATTCTGTGATTCCGGAAAAGGTTTTAAAGCACAGAACCCCAGATTACAGAGGCAGTAATAGATGTCATCAGCATTTGAAGATTTCAAAATCCTCATTTTGTTTTCCCTGCTTTTGGCTGAGGTCAGAAGCTGAAGTTCCACTGATCTTTCCTGATGTGAAATTCCTGAGTGTGAAATTCCCTGCTCTGTTATCATTGTCCCAAAACAGCCAAACCACGGAGGAAGTTTTTTCTTGTACTTGCTCTCTTATTCTGCACTTCACACAGTAGCAAGAGCATTTCAGCAAGGAGCCTGGATGTAAGGCTTAGTTTTAACTTGCTGGTGACTAATTTTAACCACATTTGATGATAACAATTACTTTCAGCACGTATTATCCCATATTTATGAGCTTAACGAGTTGCTATCCATTCCTTCTATTTTAAGGTAGCTATGAAGTCACCTTCCATCCTTTCATTGATATTATTATTCTTTTCTTCAAAACCCACAGATATTTGGGAAGATTCATCATGACTGAATCCCCAAGTGAGCAGCTCTGGGAATACTGGGTGAGTTATCCCAATAACAACATCCAGAGATGACAGCCACCAGGGTGTTTTCCTTCTGGGAAGAGCCCAGCTTTCCAGTGGAAATAGATGTAATTTTTTTCTCCATGTACAGCAGCACATTTGGGTAGGGCTGGATGGTGCAAAACCCTTTAAATCTGCCTGGGCACAGCCACGAAAACACTCTGGGATCTTCTTTCCTAAAACCAAGCCAAGCCTGGCTGGCTCAGCAGCACTCCTGACCTTTTTCTTTCTCCTCTTGCCATAGGGTTTCTCGTCCTGCACGTTTAAAAATCCCTTTGTCCTTCGGTGGTGACGGAGACGAGGATGGGGGGACCACGGGGAGGTGCTGCCCTGTCCAGGGGAGCCTGGGCTGGTGCCAGCTCCCTCTCCCCTGTGCCTGCAGCGGTGGCATCTCCAGGGACAGGCAGTGGCAGGTCCCAGGAATGTCCAGCCCCGCTGCCCCTGGCACATCCCACCACCGAGCCTGTGCCTCGCTAAAAAACGGCTCCAGCCTGAGTAATCCCGTTCCAATTGCAATTTGCATAATTGCCTCCTGCTTTCAGATCTCCTGCAGTTCCTTTTAGGTTAAGTTCTTGTTGTCTCCTTTATCCCGGGTGGTTGCTTAACGCTGCAGCTCGCTGGAAAAAGGCAACATCTTCTCCCCCCACCCCGAGCCAGCTGCGCTTCCAAGGGTGGGGACACGTGTGCCAGTACACCTGAAAATTGAGGTGTTTTGGAAAGAAAGCGCTACAGGCTTGCTATCAACATGCACAGCAATAAATCAAGGCCAACTTCTCCTCCCCAACAGCTCCCAGGGCAAGCCAGAGGTGCCAATGCTCCTTAGGGAGCTCTGGTTTTGCTGGTTTTTGTATTTGGTGGCTGCGGCAGCCTGGATTTCAGTGCAGGCTCTGGACTCCAGCCTGGGTGGGCAGCAGGAGCTCAGGGAGCCTTGATTTTGTGTCAAGAGTCTGAGCAAGGCAGGGATGGCTGCCCAAGGCGCGATCACACCTGAGCAGGGAGCAGAGGAGGTGGAATTGAGCTGATCCAGCGCCTTCAGTGCCCACACTTCCCGTGGCACCCATGAAATTCCATATGGGATCCATTCCAGGGCAATTCTGACCGCAGCTCAGGGGTCTCCCCGAACCCACCAGGTTCCTTGATGGAATCCTCTGCCTGCCTGCTGAGCTGGAACCACCTGGAGCTGATTTTTAGCTGGCAGTAGTCGAGGGCACGGGACAGAAACACTCCCTGAGGGGTGGAATGTCTCCCCTCCGTGCTGGCATTTGTGTGGCAGAGAAAAGGTGCTGCCCTGGCTGCAGGGAATTATTCTGAACCTTTGCTGCCTGCCTGGTGTGGTCCTGTCCCTTGAGGGGTTTGCAACGAGGCAGGAGCTTCGCCTCTCCCAGCTGATGACCAAACCTGCTCTGAGAGCAGCACAAGCAAAGGCACATCTGGGAGTCACAGGCTGGCCTGGGAAAACTCACGGGAGGCAAATCCACGGATATAAAGAAATTTAAAATAACACCCTCCCTTTACAGAAAACAGCAACGACACAAAAAAGATGCCTGTGAGGAAAAAAGAATCAGTTCTGTGGAGGTTTTGTGCCAGAGCTTGGTTCTCATCTTGCACTCCACCTGGTTGTGCTGTTGACCACGAAGCCCCAGCCTGTGAGATTATCTGGAAAACAGGAAATAGCTTGTGACTAATTCCATACCCATGTGCTGCGAGTCAGAAACCTTGGTGACAAGGGAAAAAAGAATAGGGAGGGGAAAAAGAGTAGACCAAAAAAGAAAAAAAAAAAAAAATATATATATATATATAGTTTCCTGGGACAGAGAAAAGGAAAAAAGGAAGTGATTTTCTCCTTTAGCGCCTTGTGTGAGGCTGCTCAGTGTCAAACCCAGGTGTCCCATGGCTGGCACAAGAAGCCACAAATGACATTCTCAGCTCTATAATTGCTTCTGGTTCAGCTAATTTGACTAATTAATGTATAAATAGCACCTCAACCTGTTGATTTTATCCTTCATCAAAACGTGCTTCTGGAGCAGGAGGGTTTGTGCCAGGCTTTATTTACCCAAGTTCTCCCCAGGAGGCAAAAAAAGAGGGGGAAAAAAAGAAGAAACAACAAGCTCTGTTTCAAGTCCTGCTTGCTTAACTTTTGATTCAGATTTAAGTTTGCCTTCTCCAGCCTTGCAATTCTCTTTTTTTTTTTTTTTTTTTTCACAAGAATTGTTACAAGAGGCAAAAGCTTTCTATTTTCCATCAGGGGAGATTCATCAGCTCCCTTTTTCTGGTCACCCACTCTGACTTTTTACCCATCAATCTGAATTATAGGACAAACTCAGTACCATTTTTGAGGGAGAGCCACAGAGCCCTTAACTGTGTGCACTGGGAAAATTGCGTGCTGGATCCTCAAGGACAATATAATCACCCAGTACCTCAGCTGCCACTTGGCACTACTGAAATCCCCTCCTCAACAAGATTTTCGACCCCATTTGTAGTTCTGCCATCTGCTGCATCTCCCGAGGGGGATGCTGAAGTTGTTTATGCGACATTTTTGTGCTGCTGAAATCTCCTGCCCCCTAAACCCCCCCAGACCCAGGAGGGGTTCCCTCCCCAGGTCTCCCAGGTTCCTTTCACAGCTCTGCCAAGGATGTGGTGGGACTTAAATTAAATCAATTAACTTTTTAGTGCCTCGGCAGCGCAGGGCATACGTTTCCTAGGGAGGGGGAGTTGAAGGCTCCTTCTGCAGCTTTGTAAAGTGCTTTACACTAGTGAGGCAGAGACAGCAGAGAAATGCAAAGAGCCCTGGAGTTTTTTTTGTGATCACAGAGACAGCAAGTCACTCTCCAGAGTGCAAAGAAACATTTGAGATTTGGGCTGGGAGCGGAGCTGTGCTGGCAGGGTCCTGATTCTCCAGCTCATTCTCCAAGTGGATGCAGAACAGAAAACTCTCCTGTGGAAAGGCTGAGGATTATCCCAGAAGAAGGGGACACAGCCTTTCCCTTTGGGAAAGCACCAATGCTCCCCAAACGCAGAATTCTCTCCCATGGTCTCAGTCCCTGATTCATCTCCCTCTGCAAGAGTCTTTTGGGATATCACCAAATGAAACATCACAAAATCTGGCATCCCCAGGCAGAGGAGGAAGGACCCAGGCCGTGCTCTGGCTCTGCACCGTGCTCATCCTGCAGCACTGCAGGGGACTGAAGAAGGGCAGAGGGAGGGACAGAAGCGGCACACTGCAGACCCTGAACAGCGCCAGGACTGGAATTAAAGACCATCTCCCTGGTTCCAGGAGCCCTTTCAGCAGGCAGAAATCCATGCTTGCCTGTGGCTGTCCCGAGAGCAACTGGAATTGCTGCACACACAAAAACTTGGGACTTGGAGGAGTTGATTACTCTTGTGCTTGCACCAAAGAAGTGCTTGGGGTTTAACTGAGCCCAGTAGGTCCATATTTCATAGTTCCTGAAATTAATTTGGATTTTTATTTGACAGAGGCTTTGCCTGCTGGGTGGTTTTTGGGGTGATAAGGTCAGTGCTGCTCAGGTACTGGGGATGTTGTTGAGTAAAGAGCTGCAGCTCTGTCACTGACTTCAGAGGCAAAACCGGCTGCTGCTGCAGTTTGAGGCCACAGAAAAAGGGGTTTGAAATCCCCCCCGCTGCTGGAGGGTGAATCAAATGCCTCATGTGTGGGGGCACCTAATTGTTAATACTAATTAAAATTAGGGTTAAGATGCAGTTCCTGGCCGTGGCACCCATCCCCATGGGATGTTCTTATCCCAGAGAACGGAGCTGATGCTTTTCCTGAGGGAGTTCCATCAGCAGGGCATGGCCAGAGCTATCCCCAGCTCCTCCCAGGGGTGGATGAAGGAAGGGGACAGCTCAGGAAAGAGCATTTCTTGTCCTCTGGTGGTCCTGGGGGAGTGTCCCACGTGTGTCTCCATCTTCCCTTTGTCTTGGTGAGCCCTTGGTGCGATGCCACAGCTCCTGATCTCACTCCAGCTCCCTTCTGGCACGCAGGGAATGCCAGGAGAAGACCAGAGCTCACCTTCCCACCACACAGGGAATGACTCACGCTCACGGAGAGAACTGGATTTATCTGGGTGCTCACGGAATCTCGCTGCACCATCAAAGCAGAAATGAGAGACCTGGCCCAGCTCCCCCACCGTAAGTCATCATAAGCCTGCTGAAATCAATTAAGTTAAATATATGAAATTAAGATGAGGCCTGAAGTCAGGAATCTGAGCTACTTAGACCTAAACCACTCCAAGGCTTTCACAAATAGGAGATTTTCCAGCCCCAGAGAACTGCAGGTTTCTTATCATTGCTGTCAAGGAACGACTCAGGCTTGCAGAATAAATCCCAAAAAAGCTCCTGCTTATCATAAAGCTCTCTGCACTGCTCCTGTGGTGGGTGAAAGGCCTGAGATTGAATATCCTCAGGGCAAAAAGCAGCTCCTTTATGGAAAAACATCATTAAGAGAACGAAAATCTATTTTAAGGGATCTGCTTCATACACTTTCACAGCACTGTAAGAAATAAGTTCTTAATTGTTACAGATGGAACGATTTGCAAGTTTTATTTCACTGCTTGTGCTTGTTTACCTTTAAGAACTTGAGCAGGACGTGCCTCACACCAGGCAGGGTCGGAGATGCTCCATGCACACACAGGGTGAAATCCCAGGCTCTCTGGAGCCAGTGGGAACTTTGCCACTGGAAGTCAAGGGTTTTAGGGAGCCAGCCGAGCAGAAAACCCCAAATCTAAATGGCTCGGCGTATTCAGCTCTGTCAGAATGTTCAGCACTGGTCCTGGTTGGAAAATGCTTTATTGTGCCATGGAAATTTATAATGAGAAAAGGGGTGGGAGGGGAGAGGTTTGTTGTTGCCAGCTCAGTCCTTGGTGGAAAGGTTTTCTCCAGCTTCCCTCCGTGGTGAAGGGAGAGGGCAGGCCCAGGGACCTGGCAGAGTCAGCCACAGAAATTCAGTCCCACAGAGCGAGACTTTCAGAAATTCCCTCAAACAACATTCCAGCATTCACTTTCCACAGGTTTAACTCATGGGCAGGCCGGTACATCCATCCCAATGGCACTGCTGGATTCAGTAACGTGGGAGGAAATTTCCTTTTCTGGGCAGATAAAAACACGAGCTGGTGTCCTGGGTTTACAGGGTAATGGGAAGCTTGAGATGGGCTGGGAAAGGCAGAGGAAACTCCAGAAAGGGAAAAAAAGAACAGTCAGGAGCAGAGTCATGGTTAGACACTGAGAAAAAATGGAAAGACAAAACCAAGTAATGGTGGTGCAGCACGTGGGGAGCTCAGGAAATAAAGCAAGACTGTGCAAGAGACACACAGTCCTAAAATGGGCATTCTGGAGGGGAGTGAAAAAAGCAGGCAAGGGCTTAATGCACAGCAAAAATACTTTCTGCATGCAAGCAACTGTTTTCATTAGAGAAACTGCCAGAGCCTTGGCCAGGAAGAGAAAAGGGAGGAAGAGCATAAAGACAGTTGAAAACAGCAAAAAAAAACCCCAAACCCAGCACTGAGGGAAGAGGAGGAAGCTCAGGAGATGAGGTGTTTAGCAAGGATGAACGCAAACAAGCACACACAGGGGGACACTTTAGGATCAAGTGGAAAATACTCCACATGCCTTTCTCTCAAAATCTCACATATTCCTGGAGAAAGCTGATTACCACCAAACCCCACCAGCTGAAGGTTTAAAAGCGTTCTCTCCGCATTGCTCAGGGTGGGACCTGCTTCCTATTTGCCTCACTTTTAGCTGGCTGGCCAAGGGAGAATGGGAAAAGCAGAGTTTCCTTTTGGCCCAGTTTTTCTTGAAGCCTGGGAGCTGAATTCCACTCCTGACTTTGAATCATTGAGCCTTGCTGTTGGAGCACAGTCAAGTCACATCCCTCACCTCCCAGTGATTCAAGAAGCCTGGCTTTTAACGGGAAAAAAAAAACGCAGAAAGAGCTCGTAAAGGCAGGCCCTGGATCCAAGATGAGTTGCTGTGGATTAACAGATTAAAAGTGTGGAAGTCTGTGAAGATAAAACTCACAAAAGGAGGAACGAGGCGCAGTGCCTCCAGTCAGACGGAGCTTTGTCCCTTCTGAAGGTATTTCCACTGCCTCATGAGAGGCTCTGGTTCCAGAGCAGGCCGTGGTAATGGTGTGTGAGGATGTGTGAATGCACCCGGCTGCCAGCCTGGACCCAGCTAATTACCTCAGCCGGGCTGGTGTCTGATGGCAGAGCGGGGAGAAGCTTCTCCCACCTTGTAAATTCTTTGCATAATAGAGGAAATAAACCCCATTGTTTTCATGAAGTCGTAATTAAGCGATGTAAATGGAATTCCAGTAGGTTCATTACAGCCAGGTTGGCTGGAGCGGCTGGAAGGATCCTGACCTGCCAGGGGACTGGGAGCAGGATGTGTCACTGCCTGCCTCAGTTTCTCCATCTGCAGAACAGGGACAGTGCCTTCACCCTGCCGGTGACAAGCCCTGCCAGGCTTCCCTAATTGCTGTTTGCAACACTTGGGGTGTCGTGGCGGGAAGGTGTTGAAGGGGTCATGAATCACCCTTAGGCACACGTCACTTTTTATGGATTTTTGGGACGATTTTGTTATGCTGGCCCCAGGGTGGCACTTGCCTGGCACCTCCAGGCTGTCCTTCAACTCAGATCCTCGCAGTGCCTATCAAGCAACCCTTCCACCCCTTCTCTCTCGAGGGACAGAGAATCCCCGTGCGTTTGTCTGTGCCTTTATTTAATGAAGCAATTAAGCCTGCTAACGACGTTCTTCGAGAAACATCCTATCTAAAGTTTCCCACCATTCTTGCACTGGTAGCTTTCCCCCTTCCCTCCTCCCTTGCCTTATTAATTTATGAAGCAGCTAATTATGATCCCTGCAGGCTAAATAACTGTGCAGTTAGAGATGCACTAGATGAGTGGGTATGGCAAGGCAGCGCAGAGCATTTTTCTCTTCGCCTATTACATGTATTGTTTTAGGTAATTAACATCCACTTTGTAGTGGCAACACAGACGCCTTGCTGTCTGTACAGCTTCTTGGCTCAGCTCCTTGCAAATACTCCCTGGTACACTCCTTGCAAAACCATGTGAAGTGTTATATAATGCTCTAGGTTGAGAGGCAATTGTGCACATCCAGGTTATTAAACGGATCTGGATGTGTGTGCAAAGCCAACCTTTCAGGCCGTGGCCGAGGTGCCTTCAGCTTAGGATCACTTCAAATGGCTCAAAGCAGCCCAGGGAGGCTTTCTCCCTTCCTCCTTTGCCTGTGCCTCCAGAAGTTTCCAGTTTATCCCTAGGAATACCTAGGAAAACGCGGATGTTTCAGGTCAATCCTAAGCAGTTTGAATATTGTCTGTGTGCTCAGCACCGGGCAGTCAAAACCCCAAAGATTTTCCTCACCTGATGGACATTCCTCTCCCCTGAAAAACTGACCAACATAGAAACTGGTCTGAACCTGGAGATTTAACTCAGTCTTCCTGCTCCTGCTGCTTCCCAACCCTGGTTTCGTGTGTTTGTGGGAAAGCTTTGGAAAAGGAGCGTGCAGGGATTAGCGGGGAGGGAAGGGAAAGCCATGCAGCCGACGTGGGGCAAGGTCAAAAATGTGCTAAGCTGTGAAGGGGTTTGAATGCCAGACAAGGTCAGGGCAAAGACAGCCCTGGAAGCCTTAAGATGCCCAGTTTTCCTGTTGCCAAGGAACGCTCAGGTACATTGGAATAAACAGCGTTTGAGGCAGGAAAAATTTATGGACGACTGCTGAATGAGATTGTTGTTATTATCGATGGGGTCTGCGTGCCTCTTGCACTCGCAGGCTTTTCACAGTCCACTGTCTGAGAAAATTGGTGCTCTCCAAACTGAGAGAATGCCCAGAAGTGCAACCAAAGGCCAGGGTGATGGAAGGGTCTCCTGCTGCTTTGTGTGGGTACAAACCCCTGGATTTGCTCTGCAGGGAAAGCAGCTCCCCTTGGCTCCAGTTCCCCTTGGTGAGGGCGGCATGAGAAGAAGGGCAGAGACCAAAACTCAGGCCCGGAATTATTTTAATGGAAGCAGCAAACCTGGTCATTTTTGCCTTCCCTCTGCCTCCCAATCAATGGTGTGTGTCAGCCTGGTTGCTGCTGGAGGATCAGATAGGGCTGTCTGAGTGTGGGCTGGCGCTTTGCAAGTTTAATTGCACAACTCTGCTCCCAGCTCCGGAGCTGCTGACCTGCAGGGCCAGCCAGTTCCAGTGTGGGATGGCCACGGGGCCAGCTGGACCCACGGGGGTGGGGGACAGAGCCCAGGGAGTCGGGGCAGGATGACAAACCCACTCCCTGAGACTTCCCTGCCTGGGATTTCCCTGGAGCTCTGAACCCTCCGGACTCGCTCAACACCTTCCTCCCCACCTTGTCACCTGTGCATGAACTCTGTGTTTGGATTCGGATGGAAAAAAAAAAAAAGGCTCATCAGCATTTTGTGGGTATCATCTGCTGCTCGTCCTCGTGAGATAGAGATCCATCCCCTCCCAAGAGATCTGGAATTATTAATTGCTGCTGTAAATCAGCAGAGTGTGTTGTGAGCCAGCCGTGACAAATCTCGTGGGGAGCAGCTATGCAAACAAGATGGCTGATAAACACACAGGAAGGAATACATGGGAAGCTCTGTGGAATGGAAAAACAGGATTTTTTAAAAAATTTTTTTTAAGAAAAACAGTATTGAATGGGCAATTTCAAAATGAGGATTCATAACTTTTCTTTTTTTTCTTTTTCGGTGTAAATCGCGGCTGTACACGTTGATGGGTTTTACCAAAAGCGGTGGAAGGAGCAGTGGAAAATCTGAATATTACGTTAGGATGCCCACAGGTAAAGGCGGGCATAGACTGGGAAAGGCAGAAGATGAGGACAATTTAATATTTTCTATACAAGCTACATCAGACTGGGGCAGGTGGGATAAAAGATCTCCACACAGAGTGTCAGAAATGGGCTGTGCTGGGATCCCAAGGAGAAGGGAGAAACAAAGGGAGATGTCATCCAAGTCATGAATATTGGGGAAAGAGCAGAGCTGGAGCAGTTTTTGGCTGAATTAGACCCACAGGAGGTGCTAGATGTGGCTACAGGGCACAGACACACTCCTGCAGTGCAGTGGGAAAAATCCAGTGGAGGAACCAAAGCAGCTGCAGTCTACACCAAGGGTTGCTCAAGCCAGTGCTATTATTAGGCACTCTCACTCACAAGCCTCAAATTCACTAACAAATTATTCTTTAAAAAAAAAAAGGAATATCCTCTCCATCTGTTTTCCAGCTTTTATACCAAAATTCTAATTTAAGACATTAACTAAAATGGAAAAAAGATTTTTCCTTTCATTAACTTTGAATGTATCCAATTTACATTTCATATGTTTCCATGATTATTTTTTTTTTTTCTTCCTGAAGGGTTTGTTTTCTGAAGGACAATGGAAACACCACACTTTTTTTTTTTCTTTTTTTTTTTTTTTAAAAGCATTTCTGTGACTTTAGAAGGTGCACCTACATTTTATGAACCTGTCAATAGCTCTGGCCACCTTCCAAGTGCCCCGGGGCAGGTGAATATTAAGGAATTGAAGCTCCCAAGCAGAGGAACCATTATGATCCAGGACTATCCAGACCTTAATTATGTTTCTTAGTGCTGACACCTGCCAGTAAACACAGAAAGGGATGCACCACTCGTGTGTTTATTTCTAGAGAGAAATGTTTGGATTTGTTCCTCCCAGAAGCAGCTGGTGGGTTCAGAATGGACATTTTGCAGCTCTCATAAACACACTTTGTCCTGCACATGAAAGTGCCTTTCTGCATGTTTGATGTTCTGAGAGCTCTTGGTTTGGCAGGAGGCAGCTCTGGCGGGCGATACCCCTGAACCACAGTCAGCTGGAGCGAATCCTGGGGAACAATCCACAAAATCCACTACTGGGCAGCGCTGGGGATGGACAACCAGGAAAGAAATCTCCAATTCCACCTGGCGCAGCCGTGCTGGCGTTCCTGAGGCACACAATACCCAGAATAAACCACTGCCAAAAGTGTCAGGGGATTATGAGGAGCTGGTGGAGTTTACAGAAGGCACTGACAGCTCTGCAAGTCATGCAGCCGTGCCAGGGCCATGCCAAGAAAAGCATTTTGCAAAGGATCCTGCGTTCCCTCCGCTCTGCAGCTCGCAGATTAGAATTAATGCTTTGTAGTGGTATGTAAAAAAGCTCAGTGTCTCTCGTCTGGAAGGCTAAAAATAGGTTGGCAGCAAGAAAGGGGACAATAGTTGCCAAATTAAATCAATATAATTTTTAATCAGCACGCAGAATAAATGATACCATTTTAGACTGCGCTATGAAAAAAAAAAAGTCCCACAAAGTTTTATAAGGAAACAAACACAATTCCATTGGCTGGATTTCCCCCCGTAGGTTCAGAAATTTTATTTTATTTACTAATGTAAATACATTCCGTTTCCATACCCAGGCAGCCAGTCCAACATACATATTGATATAAGGACGGCCAACCTTTCATTAATATTAAAACCTCCTCTCTGCAACGGGTAATGATGATTTATGCAAAAAGCTTACTTTGTGGGAAAATGAAGTTTTGTGGGTTTGCATTTCGTGCAGTTGTCCTCTCCACGTTATGAATTCCTGCTGTTTGCCTGAACTCAGTCATTACTGCAGGGATATGAGGAGATTCTCCTGAGGGCCAAACCCTCTGCTGGTGTCATCGCCCCATTAACTCCAGGTTGTCCTGAAGTCAACAGGGCTCCACAGCTTTATACAGAGAGTTCGTCTGAAAATATAAAATGGAAATAAAATGGCAACCCTTCTTTTTGAAGCTTCTTTGGCTGTTTCTCCCACTTTTGAGAGTGGTTTCCCCAGCGAAGAGGCTCTTGAGCTCACAGATGTCTGTGTATCATTTTATGAAAAGCTGCAGGAATGCCAGTTTGAGATTTTTTTTTTTTTTTTTGTAAAATTAACATCAGCCTAGCACAGAACCTGCACTGTCTGAGAGTTTGTCAAGGGTTTATTGCTGGGATCATTTACAGTAAGGGAGCAGGTCTGTGGTCATGCTGGTCATATTCAGATTGAATAATTCTTCCCAGTTCTAACATCCTGCCTCGCTTAGACACCCCTGACACCCTCCTGGATGTTTTGGAGCTTTCTTCCCTGCGTTTTCTTCCCTATGTCATCTCCAGGATGATCAAGGGGATGTTTTCAAGGCACAGGAGGAGCTGCCACACAATTTATTCCACATATTTTGCTCAGGTGCAAAGGCTGAACTCCCTCCCGAGCCGTGCTGAGAGCACGCTGCCGTTACCCCGAGTTTGCAGAAACCCGTGTGAATTTGTGTTTCCAGAGCTGCAACCTCAGAGCTCCCAGAACCTCAGAACATCCTGAGCTGGAAGGGACCCATGAGGATGATCCAAATCCAGCTCCTGGCCCTGCACAGGACACCCCAACAATCCCCCCTGTGCCTGCGGTGTGATTCACACCAAATCCTACACAAGGCTCAGGAACTGCTCGGAACACCGAGGAATTCTCAAATTTGCAAGAGTTTCGCCAAACCCAGGCCGAGTTTCTGGGTTGCAGGAGCATTTCTCAGCTGGGTGAAACCCAACGGGCGCTGTGGGGCCTCGTGGTGGAAAATGCAGCCCTGGTGTAGGATCAGGAGGATATTTCCTCACCCCCACTCACACACAGACAACTCCTCGTAAACTGCAGCACAAACCCTCCTCCCAGTTTACACAAAGCTGGACAAAATAGCTTTTTATCTAAGCTCTGTGGGCCACGTATATGAAACGAAGTTGCCAAACACAAATTAATGTGTAATTATTTTTCTTGCCTGAATCACTTTCTTTCATGTGTCATAACATGCAGAGTAAATAGCACCACACCTTTTTTACTTTAATTGTGGTAATCTGATCTCTCAGCCACAAGAAAGCCTCCTCTAATGCCTTCTTTAGAATGGACTTTCAAGGCAAAGCAAGAGCAGTAACTTAATAATCACCTCTCCTTTTCTTCTGCTGTCAAAATGCAGGGGGGTTGTTAAACTAATCAAGGACCAGGACCACACGGCAAAAAAAAAAAAAAAAAAAATGCCCTAAAAGACAAACAGGTAAATGTTTGACAGGTAATTTAAGGTGATGGTGGGATTATTTTATTTTTTTTTTTTCTGATTTGCCTGGTGACTAATTATTTATGGGGTAAACATGAGGCTGTCTGGCTTTATGGTAATATCATAATGGGAACCATGTTGTATTGTTTATCTGCTGGGATTGTCTCTGAGTTTTGAGGAGCAGAACTTAATAGTGGCAGGTGTCAGCTCAGTTTGATCATCGAGGATCTCCTGTGCCCAGAGGATCATTAAGATAAATAGAATTTCATTAGCTGGGTTTGGCCCATGTTTTGCATTGAGTCCTTGGAAAAGAAAGGACACAGGGGTTTACTTCAGTGCAGAAAATCTCTTTTGCTATTTAGAAGAACAACTCCTTTTCTCCTAATTTTCTATCACCTTAATTCCCTGACCAATCACAGCTTGGGAACAAAAACCTACATCCAAAACTGATCCTATGACAAAATTAAGTGGATAACACCAAAAAGGATTTCCCTTCCAGCTGCTTTCATGCTGTAACACCCACTGAGCTGACAGAAAGTCTTCTCAGAGACCTTGGGGACAGCTGGGTGAGTTCCAAACCTGAGCTGCTTGGCCAGGTCTTGGGGAAGGTGGGCAACAACTGCAGGAACTGGAGCAGCCTTGGGCCAGCACAACGGAGGTAGCCTGGGACAGAATTCAAAGCTAAGGGTGAAGAACCTTGCTGGCCTCTTCTGTCCACTAAAATCCCTGCCTTTAGTTCCACTAAAATCCCTGCCTTTTGCTGTGGTGGAAAATGGCAGGAAAGGGCGATTTGAGGTTGAGTACAATCATCTACCTCTCGGAGCCAAGCAAAGCCCCGTGGTTCACCCCCTGTGCTGGTGGGAAAGGAGAAACCTTCCACCCTGTCTGGGCTACCCACGGGCACAACACTGCTCCTCAGCCCTCTGGGAAGGGCATTCCCCATTCCCTGGGAGCCGTGTCCTGTAACCTGCTTATTTCCAGGGCAGCTTCAAGCTCTGAGCCCCATCAATGCTCCCCAGAGTGTCTCCCAAGGGGGCTGTGCTGTCCTACCCCACGAGGCAGAAATCCCAAGAGTTACAGAGGCTTTGGATTACAGACCGCTGTGAGACCCTGAGGGTTTTCTCTGCAGCAAGCAGAGCTCTGGGCGAGGCTCTCACACCATCCCTGCATCTTTTGGGTCTCCTGCTCTCCTCGTAGCTCCCTGGTGGAGCTCTGCTGCCAAAGGCCCTCGTTGGCCTCCTGTTTAGGTAAGATTTAATGACATCCCTGCTGCCTTTGCTGGGCTTGGTGCTAGCTGGTTACACTGAGAGCCCTGCAAGTCATCACATGGTGATTTCAGTGTGCCTCCTGATTCCTGCTGCCAGAATCCAAGGAGCTCATTGCAGCCCATTATCCCTCCCGTACACACCTCTCCTGCCCAGCAGAAGGCAATGACCAGCAGGTGGTTGTTCAATTTGCTAGGAAGAGTTCTGGGAAACCATCCCTTTCCCCAGCTCACCCTGAGCTGTGTACACTGATCCACCCTACAATACACTTGGGGGGAAACCTATTTAGCTGGTGAAGTGTCAGTTCATTTATCTTTACATCGTTTCTGTACTAACAACATCACTGGTTGAAGTCACAAAGATCTTAGAAATACCTTATCAAAGTCTTTGATGTCAGATTTACCCAACTTATCAAGCGGCTTAACCAAACATCCTCATCGCCCAATGCCAAAACATCCTCCTCACCCAGTCTAAACACATTCTGCTCACACAAATTAAAGCCTGACAAGGCCTTACTCCCTCATTACCCAGCTGACAAAACCCACTCCTTCTGTGTCAGGGGCACAGCGTCAGATGTAGCATCCCGCCCCTGTTTCTGCTGAAGGTGCCCCTGTTAAAGGTTCCACTTGTCCAGCTCCCCAAAAGATCACACACAGCCAGTAATCCCAGCGTTGTCTACGTTTTCTGTTCCTTCATGACAGCTAAGATGGAAAAAAAAAAGAGAGAAAAAAAAAAAAAAAAAAGAGGGGAACAAAATAAATCAATCAGTTGTTCAAAATAAAGATTCTTCTGTTGGCAGAGAACTTGCTTAGTGGTTGGATTGTCCCCAAAATAAGGATCCTTCTATTTGCAGAGAATTTGCTTGATTATCCCCAGACTTCAAGCACGGGATAGAGGATGACCTTTGAGTCTGTGCTGAGGGCAAAATCACTTCTGGGATGGCCAAATCAAAGTGGTTGTTCCTATTGACCTCAAAACCTTGATCAGCGTTGCAGGAGGCAGCTGATAGCATGAAAAAGGTGATGTCAGACGTCTCCAGATGGAGCTCCTGCAGCATCAAACCCCAGCACCGGGTCTGGAGCCTCTCTCCCCTTTCGGGGTGAACCAACCACCCACAGACATGCACCCAGCATGGGCTGGTTTATAATGAGAGCCTCTTTCATCTAAAGTAATCAAAGCCATCAGTTTACAGGAATCAGTGTCTGGAGAGGAGCCTCCACCCTCTGCGTGAGAGCGAGATGTTGTGGATGCAAACAGGACGGAAGCGCCGCGTAAACCTCGGAGCAAACAAAAAAGCTGTGAGCAGCACGAGAGGAGCTGTAAACCCCAAGCCCCCAGAGGACAGGTGGAACTCTGGCAGTGGAGATTTGTGCAGCTCCTTCCACGGACTGAGAAGGGTTGAGCAAAAAGGGTTTGACTCCTTGGAGCTGCATCAAGCTGCGAAATATTTTCAATGTTCGTCTCATCTCCTCCCAGCCTGGTGCAGGTGTGAGAGCTCAGCCCCAAAACAGGCACAATGTTCTCCCTCTCACAAAGATTTTTAATATTTAGGTAAATATTTAAATATTTAATACTTAGAACTTTCCCACCCTCCAGGAGTGACACCAGAAAGGGTGGCAGTGGTGTAGGAAGCAAATGGAACTTAAAGGTAATTCCACGATGGGGCGACCAATTTTTCTGACTGGAGGAGGAGAACAAAGGCAAATGTGTTGTTTCAGGTCCATCTCTAGCAACAATTGCGGCAGCAAGAATAAAAACAAATATGCAGCAAAGCGAAAGAAGGAATAAAAATGTATATAGAGTACTGCCATATTAAAAATATTCCTTCTAAAGGGAGTGCACTCACACACTTATGGCCTTCTGCATTACAGAGCTGGATTTTTTAATTTTAAATGGAATATGTATAAAATATAGGGAATATGTATAATACATAAAATATATTTACAAAACAGGTAATCATCTCCAGCCCATTCAGGTGATTGAGATGCACATATTTCCCGTAAATTATTCCAAGCTGGTGCAAATTTTGCCTTAAGTCATAGTCCCAGCAACGAAATAATTACTTCACATGTTTGTATCTGTGAGCAAGTGATTAAATCTTGAAGGACTTTGTTGGTTAAAAAAAAAAAAATCTGTGAAACAATGAATTTTTAATTTTGATAAATTTTTAGTACTTTACCATTCAAATGACCAGATTAAGTGATGTCCTTTATTATGGGGACAGAAATCCTTGGTGCCTTGTAAGCTGCAGATGCGAGACCAGGTGTTTATAAATTATACGGTAAAACAAATATATTGCACTGAAACGCCTCTATTATGAATTAAAACAGTAGCTTTAATCCTTAAATTTTATTCCCTGCTGGGTAAATAGTTGTGGGCCAATGCCAAGGATGACAACAGAACACAATGAAGAAAAGCAAAACAAAACATTGCTTGATCTTTTTTGTATTCCCCAGTAGTCAAAAGATTTAGAATAACAGGAACCTTTCAGTGATTTAAAGTGATGTCCCCTGACAGATTTTCCAGTGCTCTCTGCCGTCCTCTGCTTGGCATTCGCAGACAGGCAGCTTGGGTGACTCCCACAGCTCCTGGGACTAGTGGAGAGAGACAGATCCGGCACTTCCCAGCTCCAGGTTCCTCCTGAGGCTTCCCTAAAGACAGGACAAGCATGGACAAGGTGCAGAGGATATTTTATTAGGTACAGGGGATTTCCTCAGATCACTAATGAGGAATTAGATCTTCCCCTTTCTCAGACAAGAGATAATCAAGGGAAAGAAAATTGTCCCCACCCTTTACCAAATGCCTTCCTCACTTCCTAGGAACCTGAGATGTTTTTCCAGAAGTTCTCCGCACGGCTGCCAAATCTCATTTCTGTTGGGTAAGTATTTACTGCAAGCTCAAGACAGGCTCCTACCAGAGGTTTTTTCCACCCCACCCTTCCACCCTGCATGTGCATAACAAGGCAGTTATTCATGGCCTGAGCGCGGGATGAGATGGAAACTCCTGGAGCTGGAGCTGGGATTCAGACAGGCTGGGCAATGTGGCAGCCTCGGAAGGAAGTTGGCCAAGAGCTGAGGACAGAAACATCTCGCAGAAGTTGTTCTGCTGCCTGTTGTGCTGGTGGCTTATTTTTAGCCTGGTGTGGTACAGGAGGCATCCTGCTGTCCCAGTTCCCTCCAGGGATGGAGGGTGAGCTCTGCAGGGCACAGCTATGCCTCAGAAGCTGGACCTGAAAGCTCTGACTTGAACGTTGGCCCAAACCTTAATTCACCTCTTCTGGGTGAATAGATCCCATTTCTCCAAGTCCAAATGGATCAGGGGGAATGCTGGGCAGCAGTGAAGATCTACCAGTCCTGCCATGCAAGGTGGTCTGGTTTGAGTCAGTCTGAGCGCTTCTGTTTCAAACAATTTGAGAAGGGCACAGAGCACAAAACTTCACCCTTGGATCAAGGTCTATACAGGCATATGAACCTCCAAGCTGCACACGGTTTTGGAAATCAGAAAATGCCAAGATCGTCAAAAAATAACTCCTAACAAACATCAGCATTTACACAAGAGAATAAAACATCTCTAAGCAACACAACAGTGCCAGAGGAAGAATGCTGGAGGTGAGGGCCATCTGCTCAGAACCCTGGTCCCAGAAGGCTGAAAGCCACACGTGGCTTCCATTTCCATGTTCCCTCACTCCTATAATCCTTCTCTTTGTCACCTCGTGCTTGTTTTTACCATCAGAGCACAAGCCTGATTTTGTCTTTGATCTTGGCTGCGGCTTCGAGGTGCTGTAAACGCACAATAATTATGTCATCAGCAGCCTCTTGCCCCATGTGTGCTTGGGGATATCGTGTACCAACAGTAGCATTCCTCCCTCCACGTGAAGAGATCAGGCTGGAGATTATCTGCTTCTCATTAATGCACAGAGCTCCTGTGAGACCTTCAGTCCTAGTACTGCCTCTCCTGTCTTTGTCCCACCTTTCCCAGCCAGACAGGGTTCCTAGCTCAGGTGTTAAAGGAAAACTGGCAGATGTTTCTTCTATTTTCTCCCAATTACCATGAGGAGCCAGAGGGCCAGACCAAGCTGGAAGGTGTTTCCTACGCAAAGTCAAGCGTGAGATCGTGCACAAGACAACAGTGAGGAAGGTCTGATGCTGAAGGGCACGAAAAAGAACCCTTTAGAAACCAAAACAAGTTCTCAAATAACAGCACTGACCGGAGACTGGCAGCAGGAATCCCAGCAGGTCTGTAAATCACTTTCCTGAACTGTGAAATCCCTCTGGGATTCCCGTAACAGCGTTAACCTGAGCAGGTACAAGGAATGTGGCTACACCCATCTGCCCATTTTCCCTCCCTGCCTCTCACAGCCGTGATCCACTTCTTCCATTTTGCCAGCTTTATCATCCCCTCGTCTCACTTTTCTCATCACATTCTCGTCCAGCGGAGCCATGCCCAGAGCTCTGAGCTTCAGTTTAGGACAGACAACAGTTCAGTGACCAAAAAAGTCTCAGTGAACAAAGTCCTTGGTCTCACACTCTGTTTTTGCAGGATGTACACATTTGATTGGTTATGGGTTGATTTCAAATCTGATTTACAATTTCCATACTTAACCCATCATTCCTTTTTGGGACAGAGCAGGAGCAAAGCTTTTTTCCTGTTTCCTACAAGACAGGACGGGGGGGAATGGCTTCACACGGACAGAGAGCCGGTTTCGATTGGATATTAGGAGGAAATTCTTCCTGTGAGGGTGGCAAGGCCCTGGCACAGGGTACCCAGAGAAGCTGTGGCTGCCCCTGGATCCCTGGAAGTGTCCACGGCCAGGTTGGACCTGGGATAGTGGAAGGTGTCCATGGTGGGACAGTGGAGATGATCATTAAGATCCCTTCCAGCCATGATTTACTCCATGATTATTGTTCCCCCAATCTATGTTCCACTCTTGTTCTGACTTTAACATCAGTGCCTCAGCCAATGGAACAGCAGATGTCCACCACAGCCACCACGGATGAAATCTCTCTTAAATATAGAAATATTGTTGCATTTAGGTGTTAGGACAAATACAAGCACCAGGGAGTCCTCCTGATCTCCACCCTCCACCTCTGCTGGTAGAAGGAATCAGTCAAAAATCCATCCCCATCAGCAATGCTGAGACGTTGTGGGAAAAGGCCAGGAAACCCCACAAACTCAACTCCTTTTCATAACACGCAATAAAATCATCACTCTCTTAAATCAGAGTGATCAGTTTGTTAATCAGTGGACTAAAACAGGCTCAGTGTCACAGTGAGCTTTGAAGGTCACCGAGAACATCAGCAGGGCTGTAAAAAACCCACAGAAATGAGAATCCTTCCCCAGCACTGACAGTGCTGTGTTAAAGGCAGTGTTCAGCCACGTACCTGTGCCTGTAGGTGAAGGGTCAGGCTCATCCCTGCTGGGCAGCATGAATCCCATCAGGAAGTGGATTTGGGATTATCCAGTACTGTGGGTCCACACTGAAGCACACACACAACCTGCAGGTAACACTCCATTCGGAGCCCAGCTCATTTGTCATCAACATTTCATCAGAATCCCACACTTTAAACTCAGCCCTGCTTTGGCATCGATGGGGATTCTCAAGCCCTGTTGTGGCCCATGAGAAAAATAGAAGTTCAAATATTTTTCACCTTGTTTCCTCTCACTGGTCTCACTCGTGAGCCAGAGATACCCACTTTTAAAGAGGAGCAGGACATTTCATTGACACTTCCCCCTTTTTATGCCATCCCTGGGTATCTTTAGGAACAGGCCACTGAGCCAGGCAGACCCAGAGACCTGACCTTTTTATTCATTCACCTCTTCACTGACCCAGTTTGGGATAAGTGAGTCTCGTAGTAAGGAAGTCAACAGCAGTAGCTGTAGAGGTTCCAAGAAGTCTAAGAAAAGATAGGTGTGTTAATTTATTTTTGATACTTCTGGGTGGAGCCCTCCCACTCATGGCAGGCTGCCACTGCATCACAAGCACGTTATCCTCTTGCTTCAGAGCCTCCTTCCCTCTCCCCCAGGTTTGGCTCGATGTGATTCCCACTGCAGATGTCTTTGAAAATGTTCAAGCTGTCGATGGTAGATGGAAAAGTAGATGCACAGCGTGTGACCTCTTTGTGAAGGATCTGCCTCTCTGCTCTAACATACGCTCAGATCTTGTTATTATTCTCTGTGGTGGCGCGATTTTGTTTCTTTTTTTGGAAATCATCCCTACAGACTCGTTGTGATTAAATGTCTGATGTTTAAAGCTTCCATGAGCCTTTTAAGTCCTGTTTTGCAGTTTGGGCTTTAGGCCTGGGAGGTCTACAGTTCAAATCTCAGCACATTCCTCACTGCTGTTTTTAATTATGATTTGATATGGACATTATTGCTGCAGGGATCTCTCTCACACTTCAGAACACACAGTTTACCAAAAGTCAAGAGACGCCAATCAAATTGGATCCCAGTTCAAAAGAACAAGGCCTGTAGCGGCCTCATTTTGTGCCCAGAGAAGTATTTGGTTGATGTTTAGAAGTGACATACCTAGGGGAGGGAGGAAACATGAAAAGACCAAGGGGCAACCCAAAACCAAAAGGCTCCTATGGAGTGAGATATGCCCGGTGCTGGATCACCTGGGGAAGCAGCTTTGGACACTCGATATCTGCCCCTCCTTGGCTCTCTTTGTCACAAACCTGGAACGTAACAGCGCACCTTCCTTTCTGCAAGGCCTGCAGAGTGCAGCTGGGGAAGTGAGGGAAGGGAAAACGGGCTGGCTTGTTGTGAAATGAATCAGCTCTGTGATGAGGAGAACTCATTCTGCCTTTATATCCTCAGCTCTGAAATCTATCTGTCAGAGATCAAGGCGTGCTCCATCTGAGCAATGTCTCTCCCTGCAGCTGGTGAGAGAAACAGGAGCAGGAGCATCCTCAGCCTCATGGCTTCTCACACCAAGCCCTAACTCTGACTGCCTATGGAACTCAGTTATTTTCCTAAACATCCACATCTCCATCCCAGCCCTCCCTGTCTTTAATTCCTGACACTGAAACAGCAAAAAAAAAGGTGTCTGCTTTTGCACCATCTTTTCTGCTTAGCTTTGGGTTCCTTGGGAGTGGGTCTGAGCCATCCCAGCTGAGAAAGAAAGTCCTTTTCAGAAGAGCACGCTGTCGGGATGCTGATGACTTTGGCTGCAAGGCAGCTTTGATCAGGACCTCTACACTGGGTAAGTTTAACCACAGACACTTCAGTAAAACTGCTTTTTATTATGTAAACTATACCCACGGCTGCCCTGAATTAAAACAATTTTCAGATGGGAGTCTTTCTATGAAGGGACCATTTCATTTCACTTTGCTTCTTTTCTGGTTTCCTGCATTAAAAAAAGGGGGAGCCTTGAAAATTACTTGAAATATTGCATATTCATTTTAAGATCTGCCACTGGGTCATATTTTGCATCAATCAAGCAGTTAAACTTTTATTTGTCAAGCTTTGATTGAATTTTATAGTTAAAAATAAAAAGAAAGGGGAGAAACATGACCAAATCTGTATTTTATAGTAGTCTGGGTTGGAAAATAGCGTAATGATAAGGAGTGGGTTTGGAAGATGAAAGAATGAGACTGGAACCTGTGTCTAACACCAATGAAATTAAAAGGAAGTCCTCGGGGTCAGCAGACAAAGAGGGCACTGATAGGCCAGTGGAACTAGAAAAATGTCATTTTTCTCAGTGTTAAGTTACTAGCCAGGCACTGGGCCAAAGATTTTGGAATCATTATACCAAGTCCTGTATAAATAGTTGGATTTCCAGGTTCTGGGATTATTCACTTGGGATTTAAACATGACATCTGCATTCAGTTGTCTTCCCCTCTCTACTCATTTTAAGGGTGTGTCAGGTACCAGAAAAATCAGACACTGCCAGGGACATCATAACATCAATCTGGACTCTCTCTTTAGGAGGAGCATTTCAAAATCTTGTTTGGAGCTTCCAGGCCCGGGAGATGGTTTTCATATCTTGGTCCCCGAGCTGAGCCTTCTCACTGAGGCTGGTGAGGGATTGTGGCACTGAAATTATGACAAATGTCCTGTTTTCCCCTTGAGGATGGAAGGGTAAAGCTTGACATCCCAGCTTCTCGAAGTCCATGCAATGCCTGTGCAATCAAATCCTTTATCATATTGCTGACTGAAGAAGGCATGGAGATGTTTTAAGTGCGTTTCTATTTTATGTCACATCCCTCCACTGCTGTGTGATGCACAACTCAGTTACCGCTGTAATCCAGGAACAAAGGAACTGGGAGTGCTCAGGATTGTAATCTGCACAAACGTGGTGATTTTGTTTTACAGGGAGTCCTCTGGGAATGTACAAAAACACGATGAGTTTGCAAATAACGGTGATAATGGTGACAGATCTGGGATTAAAACCTTCACATGGCTGAGGCAAACCTGGACACCTCAGACACAAACAGGTTTTCTTACCCAAATTCTTCAGGAATTTTAGCAGTGACAGGCCATCATCTTAAACAGTCTTCACATGTGAACTATAACACAGGCAGACCCTTAGTTTGAAGTTTTGAATTCAGAACTGTAGCCCAAGAACCTGGAAAGGGCTCATTCCAGAGTCACAAAGGCTCATTAGGGTCACAAAGGCTCCGTGGAGTCATTGTCCTGATCTGTCTGGAGCTGAAGCACTGACAGGTGGGCACACCTTGTCCCGGGGAGTCTGTGGGATGAGCTCATCTGCCATACACAGAGATTTTGCTTTTTCTCTCAGGATTCTACTCCCTCCTCTCCCAGACTCTCCGTTGCAAACGTACCAGCCTTGTCAGGAAGGAATTTTACTACTCCTTCCCACCACCAAAACAGCAGGACTGAGACAAAAGGGAGTTTTCTGATTTCAGTTAATTCCTTCTTCTCCTCTGGCTTCCCATCCTCACACACTGAGTTGTTATGAAGATTAGAACACTTGCACACTATCAAGGTATCTGCATTCAGAATCAAAAGAATACTGTCATACACTGCCAGTTTGCCAGCACCATGTGCCAGACTTTCCAGGCTTCCAGCCTCAGATATCATCATATCAGCAAAGAGGAAATATCAGACGTTGGAGAAGGGTTGTACTCCCAGGAATTCATGCAGCCTTGTTTCCCAGCCAGCTTTCTGTTTCTATAAACACCGAAGGAGTTGCACCCAGCTCCTGAAGCCAGTAACAGGCTGGGCATGTGATGACTTCCCAAAGCCACATGGTTGCAGTTATATTTCCATACAGGCTCTTGAATTTCCAACAGTCCCAGCCTAAGCACGAGGGGTTTTGGTATCGCTAACCCAGACCGTACTCCTTGCTGTTCTTTCTGTAACTGAAGCTTCTTAGGGATTTTTTAGGGTCATTTATTTGTTTTTAAGGAAAATGTAATTTGCAGGTTAAGAAGGAGTGCAGGGGGGGTCAAGTCTCCTGGGTGCATCCTTCTGAGTTCAGTTACCAGCTTCTCCGTGAGCATCACTGTGACGGGAATTGCACTTAATGACTGGATATAGAGCCCTCTGAGATCTTGGATGAAGCAGCTTATTGAGATGCAAAATATTCCTTTGAAGAAGAGTATTTCCTCATACTTCTGGGCATGAGTAAGAAAAACATGCGAGTAGATGATGTAACTCCGGGCCTGCACTGCTGGCTCCGAACACTCCGCTGGTAGCTGAGTTAGTAAAACTTTATGCTCCTATTCTGGCCATGCTTGAGGGACAGAGCAGCCCAAAAACGCTGTGTGCAGCCGTCCCTGGTGTGCTGCGGCTTTCTGTCCCATCCAGGGCTCAGGGATGGCCTTTAAATTGGCATCTCTACCAGTCAGCATTTGCTGCTCATTAATTATCCTGTAAATCCCTCCGAAATCCCTCAGGGCAGAGTGTCTGTGGCAGTACAACACCTTTGCACAAGACAAGTAAATCTTTTCCAAACCAGTTGATGGTGAGATGGAGGAGTGGGAGCCTGGAAGAGGCTGGATTGAGGTACTCCCAGTGCCCTGCCAGAGGGAGGGCTGGCGAGGCACAACGAGGTTTCAATGCTGCCACACACCAGCAGCATGGAGCAGATCGTCTGTGCTGGATAGCAACCTAAAATTCCCATTTTATTTGCCCAGAATCAATCTAAATCCCTCTTTCCCCTCTGCTCCCCCTGACTCTCCTGGCAGCAGCCCTACGCCCTGACCTGGTCCAGGCCCTGTTCAGCTCATGCAGGCCTGGCTTTCACCATCTCCCAGTGCTTTTTTTCCAGTCATAAAAGCTGTTATATGTTCCTAGAAAACTGAAGAAGTGTGATCCTTTCCTGCAGATGTCTGAAAAAAAAATTTACAAGTCTGCTGTGGCTTCCGTCCAGTGTCCCAGTGCTAACACAGCTCTGGTGCACGGATTAATGCTGCTGAGAAAAAAAAAACAAAAAATGTATTTCTGAGGGATAAACTATTAGAGGCCCGGGGAAATATTCATTTTGGGGTGGAAGAAAACCCAAACAACTAAAGCATGAAATTAAGCGAAAGAGCACAGCTGATTTTTATAACTTCATTTATGCGTTCTGTGTGTTTATCCTAAAGAAAAAGTTTCCTGGAATTGTGGGGTATATCCACAATTTCTTTGTCATGCTGGCCTGCCCACAGTAGGCATGTGTTTTCCATACATGAGCTCTTTTTATGATTAAATGCATCGAGCATGTGTAAGAGCGTGGCAACGTACAGCAGCTGAAATTCCAATTATGGAGTGGCTGCTGGATGGGAATTCACTTTCACCCAATGTGTTTGAGGTGAGGACAGGAGGAAAAGGAGCCATCCAGAGACATGAAGGATGGGAACCCAGGGCCAGCCTGGGGCTCCCTGACCTGGCAGCAATTCCCAATTTTGTTGGCTCTGCAGTGGGGAGAGAGGCACAGACTGGTGTCTCACAGCTCTGATCCTGGAGGAAGGGGAGGAAGGAAAGATCCCTGCCCAGGTCAAGCCATGTGTTTCAGCTCCTGGCAGAAGAAAAGGAGAGTGATGCTGCCTTTTTTTTTTTTTTTTTTTTTTTTTTTTTTTTTTTTTTTTTTTTTTTTTTTGCTGCTGCTGTGCTTTGGAGGGGCAGCCCAGCATCTTCTGGGGCTGCTCAGAACCTGCTGCCCCACCAAAACCCAGCTCGAGGGCACCTGGAACATTTAATAAAACACCAGTGCTAAATCCCAGCCTTGCACTGCATCATCCATAGAGCTCCTGCCACGGGGATGTCATGGAATAACCAGGATGCACATTTTGTTCAGTCTCCCCTGTGGTCTCAGGGAGAAGAGGGAGGAGGTGAGAGGCAGGCAGAGGGTTGTATTCTCATTTTATTCTGCTTTCAAGCCATGAGTGAATGGGTTGCAGAAGAGAAAGTGTAAAAATTCAGGCTGGGAAGACAGACAGAACCTGGCTGAGGGCGTGGGTGTGTTCAGGTCAGCGCAGGAATGGTGTGGCAATGCTCTGAGGAGGAGCACAGCAAAACTATGTGGAGCCAGACGGCAGCTAAAGAGGAAGAAAATGCAACAGGAACTGGAAGAATTGTTGTTTTTAAAATTCTTTCTCCTCAGGTCATTTTTTGACCGACTCAATTTTTCCACGTTCACCTTGGTTAAAGCATTATAATACCATTCGTGCTTAGGAAAATGCGTATATTTGTAATTAAATGCAATGTAGCCAGTCTGTATTGCACTGTGTCTAAAAATTCTTTGGTGACAGGAAATCTCCAATTCAGCTCAATGAAAAAGTTGCCTAAGAAAGAAGTAATTAAAGCCTGGGTAAGGCTCTCATACACTGTTCCTCGAGATAGATCATTTTAACACAACTTGCTTTTTATTTTTTTTTTTTGACATTTGCCACACGAGCTGCTTTGCACCTTTACCACGAAGCAGGGATTAACCCGCAGCCAGAGCGATGCAGGAGTTTTCTGAGTTCCCCACCACAGAAAAATAAAAAGCCAGAGCAACCCACCAGTGCCACGGTTTTTACCTCTGTGGGATTTTTATAAATAGGGGCGAGAGGGAAAGAATTACACTTTGCCCCCAGGTTCAGACTGCTCGGTAAGAATCTCAGACACTTTAAGTAGGCGCCACAAATTGTGTAAGCCCTGACCTGCTGGCTCGCTGCCTAGTTCACATGACAGAGATATCTGATGGTTTTGGCAAGGCAGATTGAGGTGGAAAGGTGCCTAGAAACCAACAGAAACAGGGCAGCCGTCCTCAGGGGGCTGGAAAAGAAGCAGATCTCTAAGGTGCAGCTTGCATCTGGGGAGAGAGAAAGGAGCGGGATTTTTTTTAATTATTATTATATATCTGCTTGGTTCCTTCCCTACCATACAGATAGGAAGCAGGAGGAGTACATTTTATATTTTGAAGGCAAAGGTGTCCCCTTCAGTCCTCAGTAAAGCTTTTGAATGAGTGTAACCACACTGAGCATGTGCTTAGCCCAAAGCAAAGCCGCTCCGCTTTCACTACAGCTCCTTTCCTTGTGCAGCGTCCCAAATCTGCGGGATTTGGGAGTGTGAGAAAGAGTAACACACGTACAACCATTGCTGCTCTGGGGTGCCTTTCCAATCAGGGCATTTCCCCCTTTCCTCAAGCCGTTGCAGCAGTAAGGTGGAGGCAGGCAGCTGCCAGATGTGATACTGCCCCAGGACACAACGTGATACGAAGTCAGGAAAATCAGATGTTGGATGCAGGAAGCATCACTCATAAAATTGCCATTCCCAAGAATTTCCCCCCACATTTCGGTAAGTGCCTCTCTGCCCTGACAGTCCAATATTTTCAAAAGTGAGCCTCAAAGAAGATTTGCTTATCTGCATTCAAGCACTGCTAGGAAAGAAAGTAGGATCCATGAAGTGCTTTTTATCTCCTGCCCCTACAATTCCACCACTCTCATACCCGAGGACAGTGCGGCAAAGAATAGATCAGTGGAGAAGGAAATCACTGAAATCCAGAAAAAGTGAGGGCTGAAAAGAAGGAAAAAAGCCACTAAAACCTTCCTAGAACTTTCTTTCAGCTATCACATGTTCTCCACGTCTTTGCACAGAAACTTTTTTCTTCACTGGGTTCCCTGCTAGGCAATTGATTGGGGCTTTAACAGCCATTAGCAAATGAAAGACAGCGAGGTAATTAGGAATCGGCATGTCAGAGAGGCAGAATTATTTGCTGAGTGATTTATTGATGATTAACTTTGTTCTAATGTTCTTGCGCACACCGAGCCCGCATTACTCACGACCAGCTCATAACCAGGCAGTTCAAAAAGCAGCTTTGTTCTAATTGTGTTCATAGAAATTCATCCTACAACTGAGCAGCATCGGGAGATTTGCCACATTCTTGGCTGACTCCTCTCCCACAATGGTGTCATTTTTAAAGCCTGCTCCCTACTGCCAGATTTATTTGATTTACGGGTAAAATTTGTAAAATGGTCCCATCAGA
Organism: Hirundo rustica; assembly: GCF_015227805.2. NCBI lineage: Eukaryota > Metazoa > Chordata > Aves > Passeriformes > Hirundinidae > Hirundo > Hirundo rustica. The sequence continues at coordinate 2,875,363 of NC_053463.1, forward strand.
AAATGAGTCCTTAAAGCATCTTAGAGAATCTATAACAAAAAATATTCACCAAAGGGCTCCCCTGTGCTATTAGTATTTGTACTGCTGTGGTGCCTGAGGCCCCAGCTGAGATCAAGGCCCCGGTGGTGGCCAGTGTACAACAAGATAATGAGAGACAGGTTTCCCTCACTGCCCTGCCACGACCAAAAAAAAAAGGGGAAATAGACTGAGAAAAGGTGGCTGAAGAAATAGATCTGAGGAAAGAACCCCCTTCTCCCATTTCAGAGCCAGATCATCACTGTGATCATTAAATATTGCACCCAAAATATCATTGTCAGGTATTGCTCAGGCTGGAGCTTCACTCGGCGATGCTGGCACAGGTGCAGGGCTCCTAAGTCACACCTTGCATGTCCAAAACTTGATTTTGGGAACAAAACCAGCTTTTCCCTCTCTCAGCAGCAGTTTAGTGAAGAAGAAAGAAGAAGATCTCGAAGCAAGTTTGGTGCTGTGAAGCAAAATATTTGATCTGATGTTGCAATACAGAGCATGAGGCGGGAGCAGAAAGGATCCATCCTCTCTGGATGGAGCAGGAGCTCCCAGAGCTCATGTTACTAAGAAGACATCATCACTGATTTCTTCAACTTCCCAGGTTTGATTTAGAAAATCGTTTGTGGACAGTGACAATTCATCAGCTTGAGCTCTTAAACAGAAATCCACAAATTGTGCGATCGGTTCTGCCAGGCCCGAGACAACGGGGCTGGCTCAGGTTTATCTGGAAGGATTATAACGTGTAATTGGCAAAATGTCAATTCCTTATTATTGCTTTTCGCAAGCCAAAAAAGCTGTGCTAAATTGGGGTTAAGGCTGACCTTATAGAACAGCAATTTAGGGTAACACCAATCACCTTAAAAACACTGTATCACTAAAGCAAATCTGTTAAAATCCAAGAGGTCAGAATTAAGGTTAAAATTACAGAAAAAGAAAACATGTATTAATGGTATGAAATTCCATGCAAACATTCCTGGCTCTGCCAACTTCAGAAGAAATTCTCATGTGAAGTTGCTGCTTTTTTAAGTCGTCATCAAATGTCATTATAATATTCCCTCAAGAGAACGTTTGCTGCCACTAAAATTCTCATTCTATTGGGATAAACAGAGAAAAGAGTAGGTCTTGATATGAGAAAATACTCAAAGAACTTTCCATGTTTAATCGGAGTAAATCAAGCAAGACTTATTTAGGCAGAGGATATGATTGTGCCTTATAAACATCACAGTTTACAGACAGGGAAGGGCATTAAATCACACTGGTAACACAAGAAAAATGGAAATAAATTATCCAGGGTTGAACTTAGCTCTGAGTGAGGAGGATCCTTGCTGGCGGGGCACTGACATCCTGAAATAAGCTTATATTCTAAAATATTTGGGGAGGGAAAATAAGCAACATTCTGAATTATTTGGAAAGGGAAAGCTACAAGTTTAACTCCTAAGGTATAGATTGATAAATACATTCAATTTTATTATATTAAAGGGTTTCCTGTGACAGGCCTGAGCTGAGGTAAAAGACCAATGAGATCTTTCTCATTGTCCATGGTACAGCTGATGCCAACGGCTGGTTCACAGGAGAGGGAAGCAAGAATTTGTCTCTGTTAGGAGCTGCCAAGGCTTCATTGCTATTTGAATCAGATTTAAAAAAAAAAACCAAAAAAAACATGGGCATTCAACTGTGTACAAATTAATACTTCATCATGACTGAGATCAATAGGAAATGGCAGCCAGTCTGAGAAGTGGAATTCGTGGGGCATTCCTGAGGGAATTCTCCGTATTTGCTGTTTTGGCAGCTTCTACCAGCTTTCAGTTACCAAGAAAAACATGGGAAAAAATGACCATTAGGGCCATAAAATGAATTCAAATATAGCCCTTGTGTGAGATTTCTATGAATTTTAATTTAATGGGGAATGTCTGTAATGTTCTAGTAAATGTTTCTGGACAAGGGAAGTCAGATGTGGAAGGCAAGATTTATTGAAGAATCTATTCCTTCTTTATTTTAAGTTCCACAAGATTAACTGCTTCCCTTGTAAGTTTTTGGAAAGTTAATTCTGCCATCAAAAAGTAATTGCTGCGTTTACAGGGAGAAAGATTTAACAAGCACAAGGAAATGAATGAACCTGTGCTCACATGAAGCATCCAAGTTCAATCATTTCATAGTGAAAAGCATTTTCATGGCAGGGATTTTTAAGCGCTCCTGGTATTTACGAAAGGAGAGAGGCCCTGAACTTCCCACATGACTTTTTAAGTCTCAATACAGAGCAAAAATAATAATTCGCCTTCAGAATTGCTGTTTTCAAGAAGGATTCCTTTCCCTGTTTTCACAGCAAGTCATGTAAGGGGGTCAGACAGAAGAAACTTCACAAAAATCTAGTGAAGGGGAAAGAGTCCAGTGAGTGAGTGTTGGCTGTTCCGAGCCCATCCAGGATTCAGGGAGGTTCCCAGTTCCTTCTGAAATTCCTCTGAACATCCCAGACCTTCTGCTCAGCCAGGAGAAATCAACTCACCCCCTTTAAGCATCAAGGCAGACACGGGAGAGGTTTTTATCCCTACAAACTTTGCTACAAATAATTACTTATTTTTTCCCCTTAAAGGCTTAGGAAACATCCTGAAGAATCTCTGCGACGGTGATGCAAATTTGGTAGGAGAAGATGAGATATTTACACTTCCTTTAAGGCCCTGATTTTTGGCACACCAATATCTCTGCCTCTGTGTTGTTCCACACTGGATGAAACAGAGGAAATCACTGAGTGCTGTGAAATGTTCCCGTCTTTGGGGCCATGGGTTGTCCCACATTTGGCAAGGGAAGACTGACTCCTATCTTCAAATTTTCCTTTTTAGAACCCAAACCATTCCATGACTCCATGATTTTATAAACTTGTTCCTTCCTCAGGATGGCTCAGGAGAGTTTTCATTTAACTTCCCTGGATGGAATTGATTTTCCTAAAATGCAGCAACATTATTTCCACCCCTGCCATTTTCTCTTCAGTCAGGTAGCTCTTATCAGAATCGTGGAATTGAAGAAATCCGCATCAGTTTCTCCTATTTCTTTCTGCTTGTATGATTTTTTTAAAAAAAATAATAAATAATAAAACTCTTTTATTACAAAGTGCATTTCAAAGGCCTTGGCTTGTTACTCTACAATTAGTGATTTTGTGTTAGCAACCCAGGCCCAGAGCCAAATCATAAAAATGAAGGAGAGAGGATGAAATGTACACGCTTTTTGTGATAGCATCGTAGGTAAACAAAGAGGCAAAGCAAAGGCACCAAAATGAAGCTGCCAGGACTAATTATTGGGTGGGATGTGAGGCACAGGGTGAACAAAGAATGAGAAAAAGCAGCCAGTGTTCCGTGGCCACACTTCATAGGTGCCCACAGGACGGTTCTCCCTAAATTCTGGCACGTTCAGCTTCCAGGGGTTACTCAGTTGTAAAGCTCTGCACCCTGTAGTCTTGGATATTGAATATTCTTTAATCCTAAAAGAAACCTAAACCCTCATGATGCTGGAATATTTGTTAACCAAAAAGTCCTCTAAGCATGAAGAAAAAAAAAAAATCATTTTCTAAGAATGGGGGCTTCAGTTATAATAAATGTGAAAGCTCACACTGACTTTTTTTAATTAAAAGGGATTTTTTTCTGGTTAGCCACTTTCTCAATACTGGTTGGGGGTGAGTAACTTCTAGCCTTCCACCTTTCTGTAAAATATATCTGAAATTAAGTCACGTGTTCAACAATTAATAGAAATTAAGAGATACACATGCATAGGAAGAGAAACTATGACCATCTTTCCCTAGAAAGCAATATATACAAATAGCATTAAATGAGGTGTGGGGTTTGGTGTGGAAAACACTGGAATAATTTGTGAAATGGGATTTTTTTTTTTTTTAAAGCAAATGTTTGTGCAAAAGTGTTGAAATCCAATGTGTGATACTGTTAGATGGGATAAATCACAGTTCACACATTGCAAAAGGGATCCTGTGTCAGGAGTTCTCAAACATTGCCACTTGAGGAAATAGATTTTCTCATAGATAATTCTTCCTCGCTTTTGATTTTAAAATATCTCATGTGTATCTAGAGTAATTTGCCTGCATGGGATCCAAGTACGAGCAGGAAACAATTCAGACTATTTTACATTGTCTATTAATTAAAGCAGAAAGAAATTAGGAGGGGTCACAAAAATGTCATCCCTTTGAACCAACCTCAAGATGCAGAGGAACAGCCCATAAAGGGCAGTAAAAGCTGTGAGACACAGAATAAAACACCTGAGGTCAATGACTGTGAGGTGCAAATGAGGCCCAGGACACACCTTGTGCTGAGTGAACGGTCTGTTTATTAATAAACAGAGACTGGTATGTGGAAAACAATGTTTTTCCATCCTCATCCTGAGTCAAGTAAGCAGCGTTTAAGCCGGGGTTTAATTGGGCCTTTTGTAGGCAGCAACTCCGTTTGAGAAATTTGGATTTGAAGGAACTCTTAAGAGCTGGAATTTTCCAGCACTGCAACTTTGCTTCAGGGGGTCTTGGCTTTTATTGAATGGCCCTTGGATAGGAGCAAAATAAAACACGGCCTTGGCAGGGGAAGGGGATAATGTAAGAGGAAAAGACAATGGTGCAGGAGTCCATGGCAAGAAATCAAAGGCAGGAGTTGTTACACTCATCAGATTGAAAACAGGGAGGAAAAAAAGCAGTAGCAGCAGGACATAGCTGTGAAAACAGAGCCATTGTTTTTGTGCCCTGTTAGACTCAGCACCTCTTACCGGCACTTTTATATCGAAGTTCTTGTCCTGACAACTCATTTACCCCCAGCGCCATAAGAAATGGATATTGGCACATTCCTGACGTTACCTGATTCATTAACTAATAAAACATCCCTAATTGCAGAGACAGAGGAGCAAACCAGGGCTGTGGAGTATGTCCTTGGGTGGCTGATAGCACTGCTGAGCACCGAGAGCGGAGGCTGATCTCGTGCGTTTTGCAGACAGAACTGTTTGCCTGACGGAGCATCACATTAATGAGGCAAACTCCGACTTTTGCACAGTGGAGAGATCAAGACATAAATATCAGGGCGTAACCCAGCAGAGGAAAATCCTCTAAAGACTTGTTGAAAGATGTGGTATCAAATGAATTGCTTACTTCTTAGAGACTGCTTTGATATTTATTGGTTCAAATTGCTCCACTGACTCACTCTTGCATAAGCTTTCATGCTCCATTTTAATCTTGACATTTCGGGAAGCCAGGCTGAGGCAGGGTAATGACTGGGTTTACAAAGGATCAAAATGAAAAAGAAGAAGCTGGGCTGTAATAATTATAGTCTGTGAAAAAAAAAAAAAATATATATATATATATACATTGAGAAAACAGAGTGAGAAATGATCATCCAGTAATGAACGGGGCAGTAATGTCAAGATGTTTAGAAAATAAAGCCCTGACTTAGGGAAATCAGGCAGTGCTGGCTTTGTATTTTAAGGTACACAAATAGTTTCAGTGTCTGTCTGGGAGTGTCATCTTCTCCACACAATCTCCTCAAGTCACACGGCTGAGATCTTGGGGATTTATCTGGGAAATAAACTTCACCTGCTCCCTGAATTCAGGGGACATGGGACAGCAGGGGAATAGGGAAGGCACTAAAAGGGGTGAAATCCACCTTAATCCTTCCAAAACATGCTCCAGCACTGCAGCTTCTATTTCTCTCCTATTGGTACATTTAAAATGAGATTTATTGTTCAATACAAAGCCTGACTGTGAGCAGGTCGGGAACTTCACCCAGCGCACTCTGTCCAACGGCACCAGTGGAGAATGGAATAAAATACGGGATAAATGTCAGACACTTAGGGAAAAACCTGGCTTATCACATCTTGGAAGGGCCATTTCTCGAGGTAAAACAGGGCAGAGTGAGGCCAGGTCAGCTTTCACGTTTCTGGGTGACCTCTGTGATGTTGTATCTCGGCCTATCCCCACTCCCCGGCAGATCAATAATGGTGAGAGTTTGATGCCCACTGGAACAAAGAGCACCCAGCATTTTTAAGACTCCAGGACTGAAAACATTCCTGAAGCAAACCCTTCTAATAAGGGAAAATACCAGCGTGCTTCAAATATTAGTAAACAAATGATTCAAAGCAGCCACTGAGGCCCACAAGGCCGGTGATTCACCGCCTCAGGAATTTGTGCCAATTTTAATTCTCACCTGAACAATACCTGGAGCTGCTGGATGCGCCGGAGCAGCCTGCAGCTCCCTCTGTGTCCCTGCTCAGTCTCATTGTCTGGACATGCATTTCGGAGCTGAAACAGTGAGAATGGAATCAGAAATAGCTGTGGTTAACCCAGTCATTCAGAGAAAGACCTGTGCTCTGCATTCAGAACAAATGTGCCCTCTCGGAGCTGTTGGCACTCCTTATTTTCCAGTTGCTCGTGAGATCTCAGCTTCCTTTAATCACATCACAGCCTCAGACCAGCAGCCCTCCAGGGCAGAGATTTCTTTGTGTTTCCTGATGTATATAAATTGTCCAATATTGTCCAAATGCGATTGTACGGAGTTCTCAGAAAAGCCTGAGGAGCCTGATGCGCTGGAAGGAAAAGAAGGAAGGCCTGTGTAGAAAATTCCATGTACTTGCCTGGAGCAGATTCACAATCCATTCTAATAAACGGTATTTCAGATAAAATTTCATTGTAGATGTGTAGTTTATAGGCACAATGCAATTTGGGTTAATAAATTGTAGTGGAGGTGTTCCAGAGAGTGCCATTTGAAGTTGGTTTTCCTTCTGTATTATTGTTCCATGTAATTCTAGGAGGTCGTGTTGAAAGCTGGGGTTAAAGGATGCTGTTATGATGGTGTGACCTGAGTTCTCCTGTATGTCTTGGGCTAGATAAAAGTGCTTTTCTTGAAATAAATTAAGTAGTGACTGACTTCCCAGATAAAGAACTCTTGTACCTGTTGTATCAGGGAAATGAGTATTTCAGCCTTCATATTTGGAGTATTCATCCCTAAGAACAGAGAGGGATTTGGAGTGGTTATCTGACCTTTGATATCTAGAGCAAAATAAAATCCATCAAGATGTGAAAATAAATGGAGGTTTTAATGGTCCTTTAATGGCGTTCCATTCCACCTTTTGGCAGAAATCGAGTACCAGGTTCTCCCAACAGTTGTTTAGCTGGGAATAACTACTTTAAACGTGAACAGGAGGGAAAGGCACAAACTACTGATCCCACACTAAATCTGGTTTTGTCTTCCTTTGGATATCCATAGTTTTACATCAAGGCCAAATGCATCCTGAATTTGGGTCAGGGAAACGTAAAAGAAGGAAAACACTGGAGGTGTCAGTTCATAAATCAAAGTTTGGAGATCTGATCACCAAACCCAGAGCCACAAATGCTCCCTCATTATCGATTCCCCCTCAGCTTGGAATGAATCCTCCCTGGAAGTGCTTTAAGCGTTAAATACCGTTGATCAACATTTAATATAGATCAGCCTTGATAGAGATCTAGGCTGGGCTTAATTTCTTTTAGCCTGAATACTCCCACCTCCCTGAAAACATGTGATTAAACTGTTCTGATTTCTGTTTTAGATGAAGAACTCTGTCTCCAACGAAAACAAAAGGAGGTTCTGTCGCAAGACAAATTGAATCAAATTCTCCAGGAGTTTTGCAGTTCAATTAAGCTGTGGGATAGTCCCTATCTTAGGTGCAAATCTCTCTGTGCATTACAGGACCACAGACAGGGATGTGGCAAAAGGTAAAACCGGGAGTTATGTCTTTAAGGGCTCGTAGGAGACACTTGTAATCTCATTTTATTGGTGGTGCCCTCCCCAGCATAATGAACTTTGATGAAATAGCTGTGGCGCCTGTGAAGCTGAGCAGGCTTTGCCAGGGAAAGACCTCCCATGAACAAAATCGCCCCGGCAACAACTCCACACTGCAGCCAAGCCAGAAACTCTGGCAAAGTCACCTCTTCCCATCCCTTAACTCCTGCAATTCTCCTTTTCAAGCCTTGCAAATTAAAAAAAAAGAAAAAAAAAAGGAAATATTAAAAGATTGCCCACTTATGTCGGTGGCTGAGGGATAGAGCTTAAAAACAAAAATAATGAATTTTGAGAGAAGCCACTGCGTGGTTGAAAATGGCTCCAAGTTCAGCAGCCAGCAGAGTTACAGGGACCCATAAGGCTCTGCCACTGAGTAAGTTCACTGTCTAAGGAAATGAATCTGTGGAAGACTTTAAATGGCAATATTTTTAATTCAGTAAAGTTTCCACCCCCTGCCAGACTTGGAGAGATGGGAATAGGAATCTGTAAATTCATCATTGTTGTTTTTAAGGAGTTGGATCCGGGGAGCACAAACATTTAATAATGGATATAATTAAATTCTTTGCTAGCTAGTTTGACTCAGGAGCCAATTGGCACCATAGTGTCACTTCATTTACATAAAATATGGAGTAATTCTGATTCAGAGAACTGCAATTTCACAGAGCTGGAACTGCAGATGAACTAAAGGTAAAAGAGATCATGTTTAGGAACATCTCTGATAACTTGTCTCGGGTTTGGAGTTTAGATATTCAAATTCTGATATTTTATAATAAGTACAAATCAGCTCCAAGCACAATCATTTTCAGTATAACAAATTACTTTGGGCACTTTAATTTCCAGATGATTAAATGAAATACATTCAAGTGACCTGATTTTGACAGATGATATTAAAACAAGCCTGAAAATCAGACTCCCCTTGTGGTGGAAAAGCTGTGGGATCAACTAACAATGAGATTTCTGCTGTCTTGGCCATGATGTGTCCTAGGAACTGCACTTTCAGTGAACATGAAGTGACCTTTGAAAACTTCACTCTGAGCTGATCCAGATGTTTAATCTGAGCATCACCAAGCTGGTTCATCTCTACACATAAATAAATTCTCATTTTGGTTGAAAGTGAAAATGCAGCACTGCTTTCTTTGTCATGGGTCTTTTAAACATAAATTTAAAACATTAAATTATTAAACATTTTTAAACATTAAGTTATTTTAAGTCAGTGACACTGAGGAAAGATTTCTGGGATTGCCTTTTGTTGGGAATTTTCACTTTGAAACAGGCTTCATGCTTTAATAGGCTCCTTCGAGGGAGCAGCATCTACAGGGAGACAAATATAAATTGAAGTCAAATCACAGCCAGGTTTGCTGGGAATGTTCAGAGCTTCAACCTCCATTAGGGCTCCTCAGGCCATGAAAAAGGGTTGAGTGGAAATCCTGGCATAAAACACCTTTTCCTCTCCTTCTCTGCCTGCAGACACTCATCCCTTTGCCCTGCAGCTTCCTCAGCTATGTCTCCCAAGAAACTGAAAGTATTTGACTGGAATAAATAAAAAGGCCATTCTTTCACAGTTTTGCCCTAACTCAAGTGAGTTCCTTGGGGAAAGAAGAATGGGATGGAAGAGGAGTTGATGCCTAAACTGTTCCTGGTGCTGAACTCTGCAGGGTCCCACTGCTGTCCAACAGTTCTCCCCAGCACCAACCAGACATGACCAGAAATATCCCAGGCTTTGGAGGGTTTGGGTCTTCCTGAGGCTGTGCAATCTTGTATTCATTCACAAATGGAAGATTTCGTCCCTGAAAGGACTTGGAAGCGCTTCAGGAGCTCAAATCCTCCTTTCCCCACTCAACAGAAGGATCAGCTGTGTCCCTGCAACTGCTTCTACCCACCTGCACACAGGATTGTGCGGAGGGATGAGGGATCCAGGGTCTGGGCCGTTCCCAAAGATGCCAAGGAGACACAGGCTGGTCAGATCACCCCGGAGCTGGGAGCAGTCATTACCCTGATTGTGTGGTCACAGAGCCTGAGATTGTGCCCTCTCCACAGTAAGTTCCTGATTGCTCATGAAAGCTTCGGGATGTTTGTGGCAAAGGATTGGTGACTTAGTTTCTCATTGTCTGCATGTCAGTGGGGTCAGTCTCCTAATTGTCCTGAGGCAAATTAAATTCCAGCTCTGCCATCCAAATGAAACTGCAAACACAGGGCGAGCAGCTATTGTGCGGCTCTCACCCATCTCTGCTCAGCTGCCACCGAAGGAGCAGCTCCCTGTCTGTTTTACCTGCAGAAACTAAAAGTACGTGGTGCCCTTTTAATCTGGAAACAAAAGAGAACAAAGGCAAACAAATGGAGGCCAATTTATCTCACCTTGAGATCTGAGTTTTCTCCATATTGAACTTCTGGTACCTACTTAATGAGCCCGGGTTGTTGCTCGCTAGTGAGCGAGAACAAAGCAAAGTGACTCACGCTGCCGTGTTATTGTTACATAATCTATACAAGTCATTTATTTTTATGGTTAATTACTGGATTAGTTAAGTATATTGGAAATGTAAAGAGATGCAGAGTTAGGAGAGATTCGGTGTCTGTTAATCTGTGCAGGATGTCTGTGGGGATCCAGAGGGAAATCTCTGTAAAGGACAGATTTCTTTTCAGGGCTGATCGCTTGAATTTACACCTCTGTGTGCAGCTTCAGCCTCAGCAGGCACTCAGGTTGGGCAGAGCCTTTTTTAGAGTGACAGCCCCCCCCTTTTCTTACCTCTGAGAATCATTGCTGCTGAGGAAACCTAGAGACAAGATGTGGTTCCTCCTCACATGAGCACAGGGAACCCCCAAAATCACTGTCTGTATTCATCACCACAGAGCTGGCAGAGGATGTGCTGTAAATTTCCCCAGCTCAGCTGCTAGAGGTCGGTTTGTGCCTTTTTTTTATTAAAATGCAGCAACCAGAACTCCTCAGAAGCGGCTGGGTGCACCTCACTGTGCAGCAGACACCCAAGCGCGCATTTGAAGTCGCAAACATCACCAAGCGACCTGAAACGGGGTTACCTGCTGAGGCATCAGTTTAATATGGAATTACGGCTCTGTTTTTATTGTAATGGCCAATTAAGGATCAGCACCTCAGAAACCTCAGGTGGCTGATTTACAGGGAGCAAGCAGGGCCCTCGCCAAGCTGCCCTGTTGGAAAGGCCAGCGCCGGCGTGTTGTGCCAGGGTCACCCGTCACCATGGCGCTGGCAGGGCTCCGCTGTGTTTGGCTGCCCGGCACCGATCCCTCCTCGGTGCCAGGGATGAATTGTGAGCAGGGGAGTTGCTAGGAGCCTGGGGAAACACGAGTGCTCCCTGCTTTCCACGCAGCTCCGCTTCAAACCACGCAGCGCCCGGGGAAGCGCCCAGCGCTCCTCCAACGACGTGTGCTGCGTGGGGTAGGGACTCACAGTGTGTTCTTTTCGGGTCTTTTTAAAACAAATTTTTATTTAACCTCTGCTTTGACCCGGCACCTGAGTGTGTTGCCCAGATATGCTCCATTTCAGTTTATTTAACCAGAATGTTTGCTTACTCAGTGACCACTGGAGGGGAACTACTGTTCTTATTAATTCCACAATGGGTATTTGTTGCTTCTTGTTTTTCTGACATTTTCTTGATGACCATAATTGCAGTGTTCTTGTTTTCAGATAATAAATGCACGTGTCTATTTGCTCAGGCATTATGTAATTGATGCCCAGCTATTAATTAAAGATCTAGACTCAATGTCTCTGAACCTGCCCCCGGATATTTGTCCTTATTGTGTCATACCTTGGATGCACAAACAGGGAAACCACGGGCGGCTTTGCATGGGCACTGCTCCTTCCCTTTAATAAAGGAGCCTAAACTCTGCAGTTGCAAAGAAGGATTATACAGAGCGAGGAATATTTTTCTGATGGGATTTTGATTCTTCCCTCTTTCCCTGGGCTGCCAGCGTTTTCCTTAAGAAGCTGACGCGCAAACACAATGAGCTGTTTGCTCTGCACTGCTCTCCACAGGCCCTGCACACTAAAAGGAGTTTATTTTGCCTTTATTGCTGTTGCTGTTAATAGCAGGGCAGGCTATAGCTGGCACTGGGAGCAGGATGAAGATTTCATGGGTGAAAAGAGAAATCAGAGATTGCAAATTCACTGCAGGGAGAGGAGGGATTGGTTGCTCTCGTTCCCCAGAGCCCATTTGGGAAAATATGTTATATGATCCTGTGAACAAATTGTTACTCTTCCAGACAAGTCTGTTTTCTGTGTAAACACTTTTACTGTAGCAATGTACAAGAACAACACTTTCAATCCAAAACTCAACAAAAATAGACACCCCAGAACATTTGGAACTTGTTAAACTCCAGAAGGGGAAAAAAAGGAAAGAAAGGCTGCAAAGAAAAAGAAAAAAAAAAAAGCTTTCCACTTTTAAATGTTCTAATTTTTATATTTTTAATGGTCTAAAACTCCTGCCAGGGAGCTCTGAAGCTGTTCAAAGCAGCTGAGTCCCCACATATAGCGAAGGTACAGCTCAGAGAGGCAGAAATTGTTTTGAGTCCACTTAGTAAGAAGTCATTACCTCTGAAGAGCAAAGTTAATGAGCTTGGGAAGGCAGGATTGGGTTCCTACACCTTTCACAGAGTTCCTGCTCCCCTCAGGAAAATCCCTGAGCACCTTTGTGACTCAGTTTCCTCACTGCCAAATGAGAAAACACCTTCTGACCACGCGGGGAGGGATGGAGCTGCAGAAGTGCAGGGGTTCATCACCAGAAGGTGCAATTCATGTTCCTCCCTGCAGCCCAAAAACCTTCAGCTGAGATGGGTTCCCCTCAGAAATTCTGCTTCTCTGGAACCAAAAGGTTTGGTGGAAAAGAAGTGGTTTTGTTGAGTTATGATGGAAAATCTGCCAAAGATTTTGCTTTGGGACACTTCAGGGTTGTATCAGTGCAGTTAAAAGTCTCATTTCTCAGCCATACCACGGTCAGGGCAGCGTTGATCTTATCAGGGCCAAGTCCTTCAAAATTTTAATCCTTGCGCAGACCGTTGGGCATTCCAAATGCTGCTAAAACCTTTAAAATACTGTTTCCCTTGAAAAGAAAATGAGATTTCTTCCTGTCCTCAACAAAAGGCCCATCACTAACCCCCAAAGCAGACCAAAGGTTTAGTCCTTATCCCTCTGAGTGGTCACAGCCCCCCAAACACAGAGGCATTATCTGAACACAAACTAAAATCACCAACTTTATTCTACACCTGGGAGTGCTGTCAGCAGCTCACGGTGAACACGTGTTAAAACAAGGAATTAACATTTCTGGTTTGATCCTGAGCTGGAAACACCGGGTGGTTTTTGGATTTATTTTTTTTTTTTTTTCCCCATTCCTTAAACAAATTAAATCTTTGGCTTCTGGAGCTCCTAGAGTCCTCATCTCTTTCAGCATTTGGGTTACTGAGTGAGGAGCTGCAGCCCAGAGCTGCTTAGGTTTGGAGGGGCTGCTGCAACCTCATATTTCCATACACAGAAATACACACAGCTCCTGATCCGGCAACACAAAATTCTGCCTTAATTTCATCCTGCATAACAAAATGAACCCCATGAGAACATTGGCATAATCTCTTGGCTCCAAGGGCTGGGCTGCCCCAGGCTCGGCTTCTGAAGGTTTCAGAACTTTTATCCCAGTTCAGATAATATTGCCAAAACTCAGGCTGTCGTCTCTATAAAATAATTGCCTGTCCAAGTCTTTACAGTCTGTACACTGGTTTAATAATGAGTAATTAGTTGAATAAGTCCAATTAATGCCTTTGTACAGATCTGAGATTGGAGTAGGATTGTAGGTCAAGTTTAATTTTAAAATACATTAGAATTTCTATCAGCCTGAACACACCCAGGGCAATGCTATTATGGGCTTTCCCATGAATACATATGAATCATGGTTTGGACTCGGAGCCCAGATCTAGCAGTGCATGTTTAAATCACTAAAGCCTATCAAGAACTGGAATATTCTCTGCAAATGGGGCCTCCCTTCTTTTTAATTTCTCAGAAAAAAGCCCTTCTCTGGAGCCAGTGTCACCTACAGAAGAGGAAGTTACTGCCCAGTCCTGCAAGCGGAACAGAGAAACCCTGAGTGGGAGTTTGGTGTCAGGCTCCTCAAACTCCTGAACAGCAAAACCCGCTGAGATCCACACCTGACCCTGGCTGGGCTTTGCAGGAGCTGCTGAGATTCATGAATTTTAATCTCAATTTCAATTTTAATGGGTGGCTGCTGCTGGAGGGCTCTGCCAGCCCTTGGCCCAGCCCTTGTCTCGGGCTGTGGCAGTGCAGGGAGCCTCTCTCGGAGCAGTTTTCTCTCTGAAAAGCAACATTTGCCTTTAAGATTAACGGGCCAAGACGGGAAAACTTCACAGCCCTCTGGACAAAATGTTGTCGAGCCATTAGAGGCACAAAAGGACTGAGCGGTGTTTTGCAAGGCAGCTCATTTGCTGAGCGTCATTAAAAGCTCCTGTACCTCCCTGGTGTGTTGTTCTCATTATTAAAAGATAGACAATATTACACTAATTGGAGGTGAGTGTTTTAAGTGCTGTTTTTATCCTCTATCACTCCTCTGGGTGATCAGAGCTATCTGTTCTTGTCCCTCCCTGACAAATTTCCTCCAAAGTGGCTTTTATATGAATGATTAAATTAATTACTGTCTATCCTGGACCACTAGCAGCTGGATTCTGATATTAATGTAAAGTTTTAAATTGTTTCTTTTTATTTCATTTGCATTCTTCACTGAGCTGAAGGGAGAATCCCAGTGAGATTATTTATTTCTCACTGTGTCAGATGCCCATTCTGAAGGTTTTGAGTTAATAATAAAATGGATTATAATTGCAAATCACATTTCTACCAATGGAAATTCAAAAATAATAATAACAATAATAATAAAGAGTAATAATAATAAATAATAATAGCTGTTATTTGAATGTAGGTCGTTCAGAGCAGCTGATGGACTCAGGCTACCAAAAATGCCACTTTTATGATTTGGGCCCTGCCATCCTCACAGCAGCGGCATCCAGAGCTTGCTGACATTTTTTTGTGAGCACTTTTCTTGCTGATTTGAAGGTTGTTCCCTGCTGAGTCTAGAGATTGCCCTCGGTTCTTCTGCTGGACAAGGAGAAATGCAGTTTAGCTGAGGTGAACTGACAGCCATCACCTCAGTGGGTTATTATTGTTTATGACGTGCAATTTAAAAGCCAAATTTTTCCAACAATTTATGGATGTAATTATGCACCTAATTTGCACAGTTATTTTAGACTGATGTATAATATTGGCTAACTGCAAGTTCAGCTGGGCTAACACAGGGCTGGAAGAGCCCCAAATGCTCCCTGGTGTGTTTTTTCCAGGGGATGATGCCACATTTAACATAATCTCTTCTAACTACAGCGAGCAGCAAGTCAACCCTGCTAATAGCAGCAAGTCAACCCTGCTAATAGCTTCACACCAGCTAAAGCCACGTTATTTTTCAAGGTGAGAACATCCATTATTCCCAAGAGAAGAAATCTCCCCTGGCTTTGTAGTTTAGCAGTAATGGGCACTGGACAGACGAAAAAATTAACAGCGCTGAGCAACCGAGCTGCTCCTTTTGAAGTGCAGGTCACAGGAGCAGCCCAGCTTGGGAATTGTCCTTTGGGTTTTCCAGGTGACATGGAATTCATGTGTATAATGCACAATGCATGCATCCATTGGCTCATCAGAAAGGATTCTGGCACGTTCTTTCAGAGCCCACGGCCTCTGAAGGGTGCAAAAGGCCCCAGGCTTGGAAATCCATCCTTGTCACGCACAGCACAAGGAAAAAGAAGTGTTGCAATTCCTGCTGTCACCCTGCCCGAAGCCAGGCCAGCCGTGGGGCCAAAAGCTCGCCCACAAAACTGATGTTATTGAAGGATTTTCAGGAAGCTGCTTCAATAACTCGAGATGAAACCTCCTGAGAGTTTGGCTTTGCCCAGTGCCACGCTGGGGAGGTGAAAGCTGGAGGTCTCACAGGGGAGGGCTCTGTGCTGCTGTAAAAACCCCAAAGCAACAAAAAAATAGAAATAAATAGAAAAGAGCCATTCTGGCACTGTAATGACTCATCTTGGTGGTTACTAAGTACTTCCACAGCTCAGCTGAGCTGAATACTTCATAAAATGGACTAAGCTGGAGAGGATCCTTATGAGACTGTGGATTCCAGAGATTTATGGGGAGCCCATACAACTGTAAATCACTGAGAGGCTTCTTGTGTGACTACATCACATAACAGAATGATCACATCCCATGGCAAGATAGAAATGACTCATTTAGTTTCATGGTAAGAGAAATCCTGGATGAAATTGAAGTTTTAGGAGCTCGAGACGCTCCTATGCATTTGCTTTGGCTTCTTTGGTCTTTAAAATCTCTCAAATAGCTTTAAAGTGAGGTTATTTATTAAAAATATAAAACCAAACTAAGTTAAATTCAGACAGCAGTACAAAATAAGCACACTCTTCATCTGACCTGAATGAACATTTCACAAATATAATTCAAATAACAAATGAACAGCACAGTACAAAACAACATCATCATGATTATGGAGCTTAAAACTATTTTCTCCAAGCTTGCCTGCCTTCAAAGATATTTAAAACCTGCTTCTCCTCCAGCATGTATTAGTGTCAATCAAAAATAACTCTGCTCAGGTCAATGGATTTACACAATTGCAAAATTAGTATAAGTGAGAGGACAATCAGAGCTTTTGTATACTACAAAAATCTCTCTTAATAGCAGCAGCAATAGAGAAGAAGGAGGTGGGAGGTGCCTTTCCAGGACTGGCTGGGTGGATAAACAAGAAAAACCTGCTGAGCTTGGGAGTGAGGATTTGGAGGAGCTGCAGCATTAATTTAACCATTAATTCACTCCTTTAAAATTTCCCATTTTCCTGTCTTTTCCTTCATCTGACACATTTGGCAGGAGTTGGGCTGCAGGTGTAAAATGGAGACGTGGTCTCCACCACACAGGATCAGTTAGGAATACGGAATTACGTCCCGGAATGGGAGCAGGGACTTTGGGGTTGGGGATGCGTGACAAAGGGTGTCCCTCCAAGCTGGGGCCCAGCCTGGGGGTCTGCCCAGCCCTGGGCTGCCTTCCGCAGCTCCAACCCCACCCCTGGGCAGCTGGGACGGCGGGCTGGTGCATCCATGGGGTGGCTCCAGGGAAAGGTGCCCTCGGGAGGCACATTCCCAACAGCAGATCCGTGTCACGGGATCAGCCCTTTCCTGGCACGGGACATCAGTGACCAAACAAGGGGACATCAGGATTTCACTGGCCTGTGGTGGCTGTCCAAACCAGCTGGGACCCTCTGGCTCCTTCCCCGACTCTCAGGACATAGAAAACCATGGCCAAAAGGGACGGAGAAGACACAGCACTGAAATCTTTTGTGTTGTGTGACTGCACAGACGTGCCAGAAGTGGGTTTGTTCAATCCTTGTAGCACATCAGATTCCCAGATCACAGGAGCCACTAAAAATTCTCGCTAAACATCTCTTGTTGGAAGCCTTGATGGACTCACAGACAAAAATAAGTAGAGATGTGTGGAGAAAACGCTCCCGTTTCTTGCAGAGGGACGTCTCTGGCCACACAAGGTCCATGTTTGGAGCTGAGAAATGGTTCACTTCCCTTCAGAACAGAGATTGCCCCTGCCTCAGTAGATATTTAAACCTTGCCAGCCAGAGAGGAAAACCCACTTATTCAGGACAAAAATATAACTTCCTTAAAACTGCTGGGGCTTTGCCAGCAGCTCAAGCCACAAATAATTTACCCGGAGAATATGAAGTCAACAAGTTCTGGAACTGTGGGAACGGCAACTGTTGAATAAATCATTTGTGAATCCCATTTAACTAAGGACAATTATAATATCCCAAAGCAACAGAGGGATCAGATTGTTCCAGATAAACACGGATCGGGCTCTCAGCTGAGAGCAGAGCAAGGCTTCGGTGAAGGCCATGTTGCACTGCCACTTTGGGCCAGGGAAGTAGAAGAAGCACTTGAGGAGTTTATTTTCTGTTCTGGTCTCTGCTTTGGAGTTATTTAGTGGAGCAGAGACCAGTTGTGTAGGATGGAAAATCTCCTTTTGAGCTAATGGGAACAACAGGGGATCTCCCACAGGGGACAGGCCCCGGCACAGAGGATGATCCCCATGTCCTGGCAGTCCTGCCCCAGGAGTGTCTGTCTGTGCTGGCAGAGTCTCTTTGCCAGTCCAGGGCTGCCCTGGAGCCACATTTCTCCAGAGCTTCTCTCCGTGGCCGTGCAGAGCCTCCACGTGCTCCCTCCCAGCTGGTTCTGCTGGGATTTGGCTTCAGGGAAAGGCCAGGGATGCAGGAGACACAAACCCCACCAGGGCCAGGGCACTGCCCTGCTCCCAGCAGGAATCCCTCTTCCCAAGGCTCCCGTCCCATCCCTGGCTCGCTGTCAGTGCAAACAGAACGAGTCACGTCATGATTTTGGGTCACCACCCACTTGAAAACTTTTCTGAGCTTTTGCCTGAGAATAGGAGCTGGTTGGGTTTTTACTTTCCCCATCCAAGAGAAAAATCAAAAAACAGAAAATACAAAGCTCTGAGGTTTATTGACATTTTTATTACAGTTTCACTCCCTCCAAGGTTCCCCTGGGGAGTCTGTCACAGTTCAGTGGGGTGTTTTACCTTCTGTCCTGCTCCTGCTGACAAACAAGAGGTAAATTTGGACACGTCATCCCAGCTCTAAGAGGGTTTCTCATTTCATTTCTCAGCCTCCTGAGGCTCCAGGAGGGAATCCCACCTCCAGACAGCTCATAAAGTCATTTGTGACACAGGATGTCCCAGTTACTATTTAGGAATGTTGAAAGCATTTTATTTTCTCCCCTTTGATTTTTATTGGTTGAGCTCCCAGTGCTCTGTGAGTAATTATACCATTTGCTTTATGTCTTGCTTTTCTAATGACTAATACCAAAATATATGTACAAGCAAATGGAAGCGTATTACTGAGTGATTAACAATGGACAATTAGGATTAATTAAGGCAATTATTTTAATAAATAAGAATTAGTAAAATATATCCATAAACAAAGCCATGGCACATATTTAGCAGGGCTGATGCAGGCTAAAGAAACAGAATTGTGACAACTGGGAGCAGAGGCAAGGAGGAGACAGAGATGATTAAAGAGAAATAGTTGTGTACATAAAAAACATAATTAGGCACAAGACAGAATGTGCATATCCAGACTCCATCCCTGGCAAGGGCGTTTCATTTCATCTGTTACCACTAGAAATGGGATTTGCACACATTTTATCCCTGTGTAACCGTGTTCTTAAACTTCCATCTCCTTCACAGTCATGCCAAGAGGTCACCAAGGCATAAAAGTGCCATAAGAAACAAGAGGAGAATCATTCTCTCCCAGCCCTTTTTAGGACCTAAACTCTGCTCCTAACACTGATGGGATGACCCCTCCTGGAGATTCTGAGCTGGGAGTGAAATTCCAAGTGATCTAAACAGGATAACGCTCTGACAACGCTGAAAGCAAAGAAAACACAGTGCTTCTTTGAACACTTCTGCACCTACTGATGACATTCTTTAATTCTCGATTTTTTAACTGATTTGGGGAGAGTTGAAGTTTGCCTGTTGAGGTATTTTATGCTGCCCCAGATTCCTCAGCTTCCATCACCTCTGGAAAGGACAAAGCTTGGCGTGGCCACACTGGAGGATGATCCTGCTCCCGTGGCACCGCAAGTGAGAGTTTTCCCTGGGGCTAATCTGCCCAATTAAATGGATATGGTTTATTACTTGGGCAACATTAACCTTTGGCACAATCAGATCAACAGAAAAAAGCCAGGAGAGCTGTAAAATGAAATCAAACCTCGAGGTTTGACGTCCTAGACCAGTGCCAGTAGCACTTTTCCCTACAAAACAAAGTGCTCGAGTCGATTGGAGTGCTCAAATTGCAATCAAACGCCAGTAAATGGCTGCTGGAGGGTTTAATAACCAGAGTGGTAGGAAAGGACAGTGAAACCCTGAGAGTGGTGCCACAGAACAAGGGTATGGTGTCCCCAGCCCTATCCAGCAGTGGGGTAAAACCCAGTTGGTTCTTTTTGGATGGGATGCTTTGGGGGTTTAAAGCTGTCTGTGCCACAGCCACGCTCTCCCCTCCTGCAGCAGAGCCCAGCCTGGCTCAGCTCTGGTTTCTTTGGGAAGAGCTCCCAGTCCCAGCAGAGCCTCTGAGTCAATAAATCAAACTGCATTTCTGCGGGTGCTGAAGGTCAGCGCAGTGACAGGAGTGCACTCACAGCTGAGAAACAAAAGTCCCCAGCAGAGGCTTTCTCAAGTCCATGATTATTCTGTTTGTGTGCTGTGTCTGCTCTTTTTGGCCCTGATTAAACAACAGGTTTAGCATGTGGTATAGGATTTTCCTCAATTCGTTATTATTCAGCTGAGTTTTTGGTGGGGATCAAGATTTTCTCTGCTCTGTTATCAAGAGGTGTGGAGGGGAAATAAATAAAGAGAGAGACCAAAAAAGTGCATCCCATTGCCCTAGGTCCAAGCTGGAGGCCTCCAGATATTTCACTAACTGGAAAACTGCACGATTTGAAGGATAAATAATGTGTTACTTTAGAGATTAAAAGAAAACTGGTCTGCTTCAGTCCATTCTCAGGGAACAAAAAAAAAAGCACAAAATATTTTTTTTTTAATTTATCACGGAAAAACATCAAAATGATATTTATCTCTCTCTTGGGAGAGATGGAATTTAAAGCATTTTAATTCATAAATATCTGGGTTGTTTCTTTTCTGGAAGCTGCCTGAGAATCCAGAGAGGATGGAGAGCTCCCCGTTAAAAACCATGTTGGCAAAGCCAGGTAGTGCAGCTCCCTTCCAGCTCCCAGACATGGTTATTCCCAGGGAATATCTTTTCCTGGCTGCCTCTGGACCACAGCCCTTCCAACCTGCTTTTGAGCATGTTCTGGCCACTTGATTGAGCCATCATTTTATCATATGGCTTTTGTAACCTCTCTTGCCTCACTCTCATGCTGCCAATAAATCACAACTTCCCCCTGCCACGTGCAGGTTTGGAGGTTTGAAGGGAAGAAGGGGAGCTCAAGGTTTGCTGTTTGGGGTCAGTGCACAAAATTTCACTGTGTGAACAAATATAGGCAGAGTTTTCTGTCCAGGTTTTCAGGCAGAGCAGTCCAACAAGCAATTTCCTGTCCTAAGTAGTGTTATAATTAGGATTGCCACTGGAATGAAACACTCTGTGCCCATATTATGGTGTTACACCATGTTAGCATTTAATTGTCACACCTGACAGACTTAAACACCCCCACATTTTCAGAGGGGAACCTCTCACATGCTGCTTTTCGCAGCCTGGCTTTAAATTCCCGGCAGTATTCCTCAATAAATGCTCCCACTCCCATGGGTATCAGTAGAGGACCAGGGATAGTGGATAAATCCTCACAAAATCTTATGGTTATTTGTTATCTGAACAAAGACACACACATTTATCAGCATCTTGGCTCCAGCAAAGCAGGAATGTCAAGAGAAAATGTTTGGATTTGGTGATCAAGGGAAACCTCTCAAATCCAGCTGTGCCAGCCCAGGAATCCTCCTGAGTTGTGTTCATAAAAGTAAATCAGCTGAAGCCATCCACAGACACACATCAGGTTTAGGGGATCACAATTTGTGCTTCCACCCTGGCAAAAAGACGCCATCAGCAGCATCCGTGGGCAGTTTATCATTCCAGCTTTCCATGGCTGGCCTTTCAGGCTTGCAGGGCAACCAGAGGATGCTGAAAAGAATAAAATTATTAATAAAATTAAGAATAAACTGCGAGCTGACTGGTGTGTGCGGAGCTGCTTGTGTGTGGATCGTGGCAGGAACCTCCCCAGTTCATTAGGAGCCAACGGAAGTGCTGCAGCCCCAAATTCCTGTCATTTCATCTGGAGAGGAGGCCTCTGGCGTGTAATCAGATCTCTGCCCTGCTTTAGGGCTCCCTGATCTTTGCCTTCAGACTTCTGGCCGGGATTAATTTACATAGGGCTGGAAACAAGCGTGGCACTGGCCGTCGGCTTGAGTTACACGCAAGGAGCACCAATAAACTTCCTGGTGGAGCTAATAAAGGAAATTGGGGAGGAAGGAACAGTCTATCAATTATCAATAGGAGAAAAGTCGCAGGGATCGAGCGAATTCAAGTGTGCAAACCAAGCAGTTGAAAGTTGGGATTCAAAAGGGGGCTCGGAGCTCCTTCTCATTTTGAGCAAAATTCCATTTACAGATTGGCAGCAGAAGAGAAAAATAAGCCAGAGAAAGGGAGAGTAATGGCAGGAGACAGCACACTTTGGAAAGAAAGGAAAAGGGGATGATTTATTCCTATCTAGGGGAGGTGGAGGTGTGCCATTTTTCATGAGATGTGAGGGGGAAAGAAACCAGCGTGGATTTTCTTGAAACATTTGTTTACGTCATTGTTTTAGTGCCGCTCCTATTTTGCTCTGATCACCAATAAATGAAAATTCAAATGTAATTTTCACTGGAAATTTAAGTCCAGCGAGAACACTGCCTCCATATTCTGACCCAGGGAAAAAACTGGGACAAGATGGAAGAAGACAGAACCCTGCTCTCGTGGGGATTTTCCCCCATCACCCTCTCCAGCCAATGTTTTGGGTTTTTTTAACCAATGGCTAAATCTGCTCCATTTCTAAGGTTCCCATCCTGTATCTCAAACACATTCATACTTTCTGCCTTGGATCTAAGTTTTCTTCCAAATTGGACTTGTTATCCTTTCTGCTACCTATTTCTGATGTTTCCTTATAGTGGTAGTAGTAGTAGTAGAAGTAATAATAATAATAATAATAATAATGATGATGATGATGATGATAGATAGATAGATAGATGATAGATAGATAGATAGATAGATAGATAGATAGATAGATAGATAGATAGATAGATAGGTAAATTGCTTCTCTTTTCACAGATTTCACACCAACCCACAAGAGAAATAAAGAACAAGATCTAGGAGAGCAAAAACAAATATTTGGTCTTGTATCACGCTTCTGTGAAGATGTGGATCAGAAAAAAAATTGGGCCAGAAAGCCCAAAAATGGGACACAAGCCTAAGCCAGGCCTATCTCTGAGCACTCTGCTAAGCCCCTTTTTGGCACATGGGCTGTGCAGAGGGATTTCCTTGGCCAACGAGCTCTTTACAATTTGTGCTTTTCAGTAGTCGGAGTCGGGATTGGGAAAGTTGTTTATTATTCAACCATCTCTTCCAAAGCAAGGAAAACCCTGTTTATAAGAAGCTTCAAAAGCCTCTGTCACAGCTATCAAGGCTCTACACTCTGTGCCTTTGCCAAGTCAAATTAGGTTATTTTACTTGATATTAAGTTTGACAAGCAAAGAGCCTGTGAAAACCAGAATCCCAACTGGGCGTGCCTCCCACAACTCGCTCCATTTTTGAGGGCAAAAAATTCCTACAGTAGCCCTATTCTTCACTCTCGCATTTCTGTCTGTATTTATCTCGTCTGGAAATTCCCCTCACTGTGTCCTAGACATCTTCTAATATTCAGATTCTCCAAGAATGTGACCAACTTTGTTTTGGCAAACCGGTCTCACCGCACGGGGATGTCTCTGTGGGCTTTGGTTTCTAGTTACCTCCACAGATGATAAATTTATTATCATGCTAATTTGCAGGTCCACTGAGTGTATCAGACTTGTGGGCTCCTCCATCCTATAAAAATACCCTTCTGTTACATCATTTCCTGGCGAGGACCGTGCCAAGTCAATTTGTGTATGAACAGCCATAGATAATGAGGCAAAATATTAATAACACATTGTATTTTTGGAAAGAAGGACAAGCTCTTTGAGGACAGAGAGAGCATGGAAGATTTCACTCCTTCTACTGCCTATCCAGGAAAAGCTTCCACTAATCTGCTTTGTCCATGCTGAAAACAGAATCAGGCCTTTGAGACCCACAGTGATCCAAAATTCATGGAATTATTTAATCAAATCACACTTGCACTTTACTGAATAAAGCTATAAATGTTGGGCTAAATGTTTCCAAAAGCCACTGCCATGGATTTCCCCCCATTATTTCGGGAAACCAGCCCCAGCACAGCTCCGTCACTGTCGGGTTTAGCATTCTTATTTCAGTGTGGCCGCCAAAACTGAAGCAGAATTTAAATATATTCCTCAACAGGTTGAAATATGAACCTGCATTATCATGGAAACATGAAATAATCGAATCATAGAACAGCCTGGGTTGGAAGGGACCTCAGGGGCCACCTAGATCCAGACCCCTGCCCTGAATCATTCCATGAAGAGAGGATATTTCTCCCTTCTCTGACAGTTCTTTGTGCTCCTGGAAGAGCTGCTGGCAATGGGCAAAGGAGCTCCAAAGGCGCTGGTGGAGCTGTGATCAGGTCTTCCCCTGATCTTCCAATGCCCTTTTCTGCACAGCCATTCCCACAAGGCTGGGATGAAGCAGCCTGAGGGATCCTTGGCTTTTCCTAGGGTCAGGGATGTCTCTTTGCGCTCTGACTCAGTGCCGATGGAGGGTGATCCCACCACTGCGCTCCAGGCACCAGGCAGGCACTGAGTGCCTGTATCACACCACAAACCCCCAGAGAAGAGCTCCTTCCTTGCCACAGAGGGGGAAATGAAGGAGAAACACTGCAGGAGAAAACTTGTGCAAAGTAGGAGCCTGCAGTTTTCTAAGGGAGTGGTGGGTCAGGGTGTGTAAATTAAACGGTGGCACTCGTGTACAAGTGAATTGCACATAAAAATCTGGGAATGCCACTTTATTGACTCCTCAGTAACGGCAGTGTGCACTCCAGGAGAGGCTCTTGTCTCCCATCCTGGGGATAATGTCACTGCTATGGGATTCTTAAACGGGGTCTGCACAGGAAGAGGGGATTATGCCAGCAATGCGAGAATCCACCTCGGAGAATATTTACAAGCTATAAATCCAGCTGTTAATTTCAGGTTATCAAATCCAATCACTGCCTCTCAACTCTCAAACAACATCTCATCATCATCATCATCATCACCACCATCATCATCACCATCATCGTTGCACCAGTAATCAGCCACTGCAGAATGAACTCAGAGTGAAGCTGAATTTCCTTAAGTGCATCGTGTTCCTTTCCTTCACTAAACATTGAATCCCAGCCTCAATTAACAAGATATTTCTTGCTTAGGCAGGAGAGGGGGCAGGAGGGGGAGAGGTCTCCAAGAAATACACGCACAGCTTTCAGGAAGCAGGAATGTGTTTGTAATTTGCAACAGGAGGGGAAATAAAAGGCTGAAAGGAAAGATTGATTCCAGTTTTCAGACTATTAAATCAATGTCAACTTATCAAATCCTTGTATTTCCTGGAAGGAGAACAAAGGTAACATAAATGAATACGTTTCCAGATTTGTGATCTGTTTACAGTTATATTGTGCACTTATTAGCAGTGTGTCTATTCAACCACAATTAGAAAGACTACCCTTTTTCCTTTGAGTTTCATGTGTAAATTTGTACTCAGAGGAGCGATAAACAAAAATCAATCTCTACAGGAGCTGTTCAGACAAGCACCCTTCAGACTTTACTACCGACAGCTGTGCTGAAATACTTCCCCAACCACAGGACAGCAGTTGCCAGCTGTTCTAACCCTGCACACAGAGCTCGTGCTCTGCCTCGCAGCCTCGTCCCACAGCTCCAACTCCCAGGCATCAGCTCTGAGCCTTTTGGGGCGCTTTTCTATGTAAATGCTTTGTGAGGGTGCAATTTTATCATCTTCAGGTGGAGCCACTGCCCATCCACCCAGGTGTGAGAGCACAGCCAGAGCCCTACAAGGGACAAAACCCCTTCCCATCCTCAGGATAGTCCCATATCCCAAATCTGCAGAGCAATAAAAAAGCCTTTTACAGCACAAAACCTCTGCAGTTTGGCTTTCAGCGTGTTCTGAGATGTTGAAGAGGTAGAGAGTCTGATCTTTTTTGGCTTTTTTCTCCATCAGTCTTGTTTTCTAATTTTGCACTAATCAGCTTTTATTGTCTCGAGTGACAGGATCTTTATGCGTCCTTGGGGATAATGATCTATTGTGCTCTCGAGCTGTCATTTTGATGAGAGATTGACTGGGTTGAATAAACAGGTCAATCCTAACATAAAGATTATCATTGAAAATCAGCTGTCAGAGGCCCTGCTTAATTTATTCTGACCTCATATCACAGAAAGCAACACGAATCCTTCTGGAAATACGAGGATAGTTCTGGCTCAGTGCCCGCACTGACAAAGATATTTTGATCAATGGCTGGGTAGGTTCCCCTTACAATGAAATTAGGCGTGGTGTGTCTTCACCAGAGCCCAACAAATCATTGCACGCTGCTCGTTCTTCTCAGGCCTTCCTCTGAGGAGCAGTATCCAGCAGATGGGGTTCAGAGTGCAGCAGGTTTGGGGACAGAGTTGGATTTCACACCAAAATCTCCATTGCTCTTTTTCCCACGGCTCTCTGCTCCTCGCGTTTTGCTTCCCCTGTGATGTTTGACAATAAGGCCTCGTAAAACACAGGAGTGAAGTGAAATGACTGCACCTCCCAAACTCTGCATTTTGAAACCATCTCTCTCTTTCCATAAACTCTTAATCCATAGGAAAATGGATGTGTTTCCCTTGGGTTTTTTGCAGAACTAATATGAATTTCCTAAGTTTCTTGGTTGTTTACTGAAAGAAGAGATTAGTGAGGTAGGTACAAATTTCCTGAAACACTCTGACCACCCTGATGTCTCCACTCTTCACAGGACACCACAAAAGCCAGTCAGTAAATGAGTGCAATACCATTAAAAGAGAAAACTTTTCCATGAGAACTCCATTTGGACAATTTTAAGGGGGTTTTTTGGGGGGTTGTTTTGTTTGTTTTTTCCTTAGGTGGCAAGAACATCAGATTTAATAAGGAAGACCTGGGAATCAAATCAGAGAGTGGGCAGATGTAAAATGCTGTGTCTGGGCACAGCCATCAGCCTCCAAATATCTGGGGAGGATGAATATTTCTGTGGAATAACCTTTTTGTGAGAGGTTTCTCTGTGACTGCCTCTGCTCCTGGGTTTCTCCTGCTTTCCTCTGAAGCAGCCTGAGTGGCTGTGATAACGAGGGGTTGGATTTTCCATGTGCTGGAGTTATTTCCATGGAATCACAGAGCGCCTGCCATGTGAGACACCGGCTGTGCCTTGGTGTTGGAAAAGACACACCAAAGGAAGGGGAGTTGGGAGGACGAGTTCCTCAGCCTGCTGATAAGGGGATTTCTCATGAGGTGATGATTCAGGATGCACAAGGATCGCCCTGACTGTGGAGTGATGCCTGCCCAGGTGCCTCCCTCCACACCTGGGGAGACGGGAAGAGACAATTCCAGCATGGGATTGGTGCCTCTGGCTCCTCCATCCTGTGCTGCTCCAAGCATGTTCTGAGGAGCTACCAGGCCCACAGGTGATGTCTCTGTTTTTTCATCCTTTACAGCTGGAATTGCTGGGGGTTTTCTGTTACAGAAGCTTCTCATGACCTGAAGGCTGAAGCAAACTTTGAGTGTCTGGCCATTAAACCAAACCAGGCACCAGGATTATAGATCCTGGTCCTTGTGGCTTGTGCCAGGTCCATCCCACCAAACAGGGAGATGTCCCAGCTCCAGCAGCCCCTTCTCCCTGCTCCCTGCAGCAGGGATTGCATCCCTGGTGGGTGCACAGAGGGAAGCAAACCCCAGCACTGTGCGAAGCCAGGCAGCCCGTGGGGCCGGAGGGGGAAGGGTAATGAAAGAATATTTCAAATAAACAAATATACGTCCCAGGAAAAGCTCTTCCCAAGAATGTGTAGAGAACTGCCTGCAATCAGTTAATCAGCATAATTGTTTCTAATTAGGTTCCAGAGGCACCTCACGAACAGAGGATGGGGTCTGGGGAGTGCAGAGAGGAAAAACCTTGCAGTGGTGCATTAAAGACAATCATAACTCTCTGCGCAGCCAGGGAGGCTTCTGCTCTAATTAGAACCATTCTTGCTGAAATGGGAGGCGACATGATTTGTGAAAAAGACACCCTCAGCATGTAATTTTCTATGTAACAAATCTAGAAAGATGGATGCTCTTTGATCTCGATTCTCCTGTTATTGCTGTTCACACTGGGAAGGGCTCTTTAATGAAACAATCTCGAGGTAATTTACCGCCTTTGAAGTCCTGAAATGTGCTGCCAACAAAATTTCTGGTTTAGTGGAAGCTGCTGCAGCAGTCACTCGGGGTTGCTTAATGGAGCACCAAAACTGGAACATCAAGACATCAAAGGTGAAGGTGCCATGTGATTAATAAACGGAGCTATTCATTTGTTTCTGCCTCAGAGGCAATCTGACAATTTATTGTCACCGGCTAATTTGCACTTTGTGAGTACTTGCTCTTGCTGGTCATGCTGCCTATAGAACAAGATAAGTGATGTTTACACGGAGAGGGGAGGAGAGCAGACCCTTTTTAAAACCGGGGGAAGAGGAGGGAAAGGGAAGGTGTTTTCCAAAATGATGGTGGAAGCAGCCCAGACTGTGGAATTTTATGGAGGGGAAGCCGGGCTGAGGGGGGACTCATTCCTGCCTGATTCCCTGCCCTCCCCCTGCCGCCTTTGACCGTCTCCTTGTTTACACGCAGTTGCCAGGAAGCAAATCCCAATTAAAAGTGGATTACAAGGCAATGAAACAGCATTGTTATGAGGGAAGAGTTACACCAATCCATTTCTTTTTAATTTGATGGCTGATCCAGGGGGTTGAGCGACACTGGGACAGGGAAGGTGGGTCTTGAAAATCTCCGCTGGCATCTGCGGTGGCAACAAAGTCTGTTTTTTTTGAGGAGAGGTCTTTCCTCTTGGAAGTGTCCAGGTAGGACCTCCACCCCAAGAGAAATGAAACAGCACCACACCCCCCCCCCCCCAAAAAAAAAAAAAAAAAAAAAAAAAAAAAAGAGGAAAAGGTGTTTTCCTGGAGAAAGTAAAATCTTAATTCAGATGATGAAGTCTGATCACCTTTGTGGCCAAGTGAAAACAAAATATCTGTCTAAGAATTCCCGGAATGTAGTGGGGATGTGGAGTCTGATAATGCTGCCTGCAACAGAGAGGAGTTTGGGGGAATCCAAAACATGGAGAGCAGGGAGAAATAGAGTCGGTACCTCCCAGATCAGATCTGCCGATGAATTCTCCCTCCCTGTTCCTGAAAAATCCCCTTCCCATGGCTCTGCCCTGGATGCTGGATGCTGATGTCCCTCCCTTTAGGGCAGTGGAGCAAGGGGCATCCTCTGCAGGATGCTCAGCCTCCTCCTCTGGCCTCCGATACGGGAACCTTCCAAAACCTCGGACTACAGAGGGGTCAGACACAAGGAATTTGGTTTGATGAGTGTAAATTGGTAAATAAATTCTATTAAGACACCTTCATAAAATTTATTTCCAACTTCACGTTTGCAGCCTTCTCCCAAGAACTGGGAACGGGCAGCTCCACTTCCAGTTTGGATGTTTTCAAACTTAAGACAAAAATCTCAGGTCAGAAGAGCCCAGGTTCTGACTAAAGGGCGAGTCTGATCATGTTGGGTTTTTTTTCATTTGGGTTTTTTTGTGGTTGGTTGGGTTTGTTGTTTTTTTTTAACGTTTCTCGAGGATTTGATCCTCTCCTGTGCCACAAGCACAGATTTCACGGCAGCTTGTCCAGGGAGAGACCACGAGGTGTTTGGAGAGTGTATGGGCTGCACAGCGCTGTGTCCACAGCGACATTTCCTGAGGCTCTCACCCAGGCCAGAGATACCCCACAGCCCCTGAACACAAACCAGAACCCTCCAAAACTTCCACCTTGGGCTGCCCCAGCAGCCAGGGATGTCCTGCCACGCCCAGCACGGAGCAGCCGGCCAAACTGGTTCCACTGGCGGGGTGAGGTGGTCTCGAATTCACAGCAGGAATTAATGTGCCAAACCAGTTCAGGGGAAGATCTCCCTCCGTGTGCCAGGCCGGGATGTCACAACCACCGCGCTCTGTGTGGGCACAGCAAATATTTATAGGCAACCTTTTCGTGAACTGGCTGCAAACTGGGTTCACAGGGAAATGTAGGCAGGGCCTTTGGGGCTATTTTTGGGCCTTACAATGAGGCTGGAGATAGGAGCCTCTGTGCCAGCTCCTTGCCTTCCAGTGCTGGGGAGAAGGGAGAACTTCAGAGCCATGTAAAAGCTCAGGAGCGGTAATTAAAAAATCAACAGGAGAGCTGCTATCAAACCTCTGAAAGGTATTGTTTCACGAGCTGTTGAATTTGGAGGCAGTAATTTGGCTCTTCGTGAACCCCTGACCGCTGAAATCTAAATTTTGCTGTGCAAAGAATCAAAATGAACCACAAGCTGCTGTACGGCAGAAAAGGGCGGTTGCATTTCTCTTTTTTTCTTCTTCTTTTTTTTTTTTTTTAAAGGGAAAATAAGTCTCATCTCTTTGCTCTATGGGGGTTAACGTGCAGCATCCTGGCTCCTGTCACTAAGAAGCACGATAAGACTTCAAAGAGTACAGTGCAGGGCAGATACGGGCAGGCAACAAGAACTGGGGCTAATAAGGAGCTTGTAAAAAAACAACAAAAAAAACCCTCACAAAACAACCCCCCAAACAGAAAAGAAACCTTAATGAGATCTTACATGATACAATCGTTGTCCATCTTAAATAACTCTTTTTATTAGCAGGTTTAAAGGACCCCAGACAGCAGCAAAATATTATCTGAGGTCCATAGCCATGGGCATGGAGCAAGGAAAGTGAATTCGAAGAGCTCGCTACATCTGGAGTTTATCAGCTCTTTTCCTGGCTAGTATTACAGTAAACAATTATCTGTAGATCAGGAGACAGCAGGGACTTTAAAGACCCAAATTACAGAGAAAGGGAGAGAGAGAAGGAGAATACAAGAGATAAAAAGGAGCCTATGCATCTTATCGTGCTAATGAAATCAACCTGACAATCACGGCAGGCTGCGGGGGTATTACAGCGTCTGGCATGAAGTGAGCGCTTCCAGCACAGGCTCCTGTGTCAAGCAGCAAATAGACACGAAAGAGAAGAAAAATGGAGCGCTAGGGCAAGGCGAGTGATTTATGGGCAGCAGTCGGATGGCCGGGCAGCTTTAAACCCTCCTCGAGTGTTGCCGTCGGGAGAACAACGTATTCAAATGTTTCCATTAGCGTTTCAAGGGGCTGGGAGGCTCCCGCTGCTCGCGGAGCCCCAAAATGCGATTAATGCGGAAAGAAGGAGCGCCCGCAGCCGCGGTGCTGTTTACGCGCTGTGGAACCATCACCTGTTGCAAGGGCTGCAATAATCCCACTCGTTCCGGGGGTGAATTTGGTTCATTCCCAACGTTTCCAGCCTTTCTCTGCTGGGGTGCTCCTGGTTGGCTGCAAACAGCAGCTCTTCAAGCAAAGATTTGGTCCCAAAATGTTGTTTTCCGAAATTCTGGGAGGTAAAATCGCCGTGTTTCCTCGGTGGAGGAGCTGCAGTTAGAAATGTAGAGGGATAGATCCATTACTGCTTTGGAAAGTTCCTTCTCCCCCCCCTTTATCCTTTCTGTGTCTTTCAGGTGGAAACAACCAAGCCAAATAATTCTCCAGCTGGAAAAAGACAAAGGGAAAATGGCCTTTGGAGCTGGGAGCAAAATACTGGAATCTTTTTGCTTTCCAGTCGTTGTGGGGCACTAAAGTTGTATTTGTCCAGTTCTACATTACACAAAGAAGTTCTGAGACTCAAAAGATATTGACAGGAGATCCTCATGTTCATGGTCAAACCTCCTCCAGCAGAACTGGGCTCCCCATGGCTCATCCTGCTCGGAGACAGAGTTCCAACCATTACAAATGCACCTGGGGAAAGTCTTCCCACCACAGCACATCCTGGTAGAAACTGTTCTCTGACCCACCCCAGGATTAAGGCAGTCAGTGCTGTCCTGAACACAGTTCCCGTGTTACAGCCAAAAAAACAGAACGAAAACTTCGGGTATTAGTGACTAAAAATTCCAAATTTCTATTTGACAGCAAAATCGGCGTCTCGTGTGGGCGAGCGGAGTTGTGAGAAATCTCAGGAGGAACACTGAAAATACGAAGTAAAGTCACAAGTGAAGCTCTGAGGTTTGCCTGAGATGGAGTCAAAAATCAAGAAAATAGGAAGGGTCTGATGAGCAGGGGCAGGGGGCAGGCCACAGCTCTTCGCTACGGGCACCGAGGCACTGCAACAACTTTCCTGAGCAATAAATTCTGTAATCCAATACGGATTTGTACCTGTGAGACCGAACGCAGTTTATAAAAAAATCATGTCAAAGCAGGAAAAGCAGAGGCATTAATGACTTGTTTGTGTGGAGAGGCCAGGAAGGAATCCTTCCCAGCTCCTCCTTCCCCCAGACGGAGGGAAGCAGAGCAATCCAGTACCAATTACGAGGCAAATGTTGGTTTTGATTCGGAGTTATTTTGTCCTCTCATCTCTGTTTCCGGAGGAGGTGGGTCCTGGTGCCCTTGGGAGGACAGCACAGGCTGATTTCTGTCCATGATGAATCTCCACATCACACCGAGGGCAGGGCAGTGCCCAGAGGTGTCCCTTGGGGCTGGGACACTTTTCTGAAGATGCTCAAGCCTGTTTGGCCCATCCTGCTGAGGAACCCCAGGCCAGCTGGGCTGCCTTGAGCAGCTCTGCCTGTGCTCTCCCATTGATCTCCAGCCTGGAGATGTAGTTCTGGGATTGTTTGTGTCATGGGAAGATGTCATCTTGATCTCCCTAATAGCTTTTCAAAGGGTAACCTTTTGTTTGAAGGGAAAGAGGAAGGAAAAAAGCAAGTGACAACACTGAATTAGGGTTACTCAAGATGTTTATATTTGCCCTTTAGATAGGCAGCAAGATGTGTTTCAGCTCCCATTCCTTCCAATAAAATTTTTTTTTTTTTTTTTTTTTTTTAAGTATGGCTATTGTTAGAACCTACTGTTTAAAAATAAATAAGAACACATTAAGGCTTCTTAAAGAACCCACATTATCTAAAGGGTAAGATTATGTCATTTAGATCTCTGTCTAACTTGTGTAGGTCAAAGCAATTTAAAACACATTGGGGAAAGAAATTCTCTTCTGCTGAGGGTCACGAATCTGGATGAAGAGTGATGAAATTTGTAATTACTCTCTATCCTACGTGGGGGAAAAAAGGGAAAGTGAGGGGGACGTGGCAGTGACACAGGAAAGGAGAAAGTAGGTGGAATGGGGAATCCTGGAACACATTTGCTTTGTAGCAGGTTTGTTTTGCCAGGGCTGGCCCCAGCTGCTTGGTCAAACATGCTGGACCAGCTCCTCTTTCTCTGTGAATCACAGAGTCTAAACTCACCCATTCCATTGGGACTGTGTCTATTTATAGCCAGGGAGGGCTTTATCCAAGACAGGTGTGCCATGAAGTTCATTTTCCAGACTTGTTTTTTGGGTGCTGAATTTGATAGAAGTCATAAATGCTGATAAACGCTGGTAAACAAGGCTTGTTTTGCCTTCCATGGCAGCTACAAATTCTTTTGTACGTTAAGTAGCACTTGGTGGAGTTGTGTTTCTCAGCCAGTCAGGTCTCTGGAAACAAAACTCCTGTTGCAAATATTTCCTCTTTCCCCCTCTCCCTGTAATAAGGTTTCCATCTCTCTCTCTTTTTTTTTTCCTGTCAGTGCAGTTTTTTGATTTGCCAGGCAGATACATTATCTGGCGAATGTCACATCTTCCTTCTGTCACGATGCCTCTCCAAGGAGGTGCATCTACCCGGGGTAGGTAGGGCTGTGGTGAAGGGATTGTGTTTCCCCAGTGGTCAGACTTAAATAAAACAGCCTAAAAACACCTTCACAGTGCCCTCTCCAAAGTGCACAAGTTGGATGAGGGATGAGGAATTTTCTTTCCTTGTCAGTTCTTCAGCTGAGGAAAAAAGGGGAAGATGGGCAGAGCCAGGCTGGCAAATCCAGCAACAAAGGCACTCTCATTGCTCCTTTCCAGAAGTAAAATTCACCCAGTTGGGCACAAAGCCCACTGATATTTTATTTTTTTTTAAATTGATTAGATCTAAGTTTAGAGTTTGGATTGCTTTTCCCTAGCGGACTTCTCTTGGGAGCAATTCAGGCCTGATCGGCTGCATTTGTGTTCTAAAAGCATGGCAAAGCCGAAGGCTTTTTTGTCTGAATGAGATAAAAGACCAAAGTTTGTTCATTAAAGTTCTTAAAACTTCCATGACAGTTTCCTCAAGATTAATAATAGGAGCCCTGGAGGAGGAAGAGGAGGAGAGTTTGACATTTTCATCAGAATTAAATTGCATTCTGCCTGTCCTGGGTGTGATTCACTTCCACTGCTGAAACATGCTCAGAGCTGCACCCCAAAAAATATTCCAGAGAAAATAAAGTGATCCCTCTGTACCTCCTGCACACATAAATGAGCTCTGGTGTTTCAAAACAACGGGAGGTTCTGCAGAAGCAGAAAATAGTCCTTGATCTGCAGAGGATCGTGGAAAACCAGGGTGCAAAATGCTCAGATATTTGTGGCAAACCAGGAGAATCCTCTAGAGCAGAATGAAGCATCATTTCAGCACGATGGAGGGAGGGATGGATGGATGGATGGATGATGGATGGATGGATGGATGGATGGATGGATGGATGGATGGATGGATGGATGATGGATGGATGGATGATGGATGATGGATGGATGGATGGATGGATAGAGGGATGGATGGATGGATGGATGGATGGATGGATGGATGGATGGATGGATGGATGATGGATGGATGGATGGAGGGATGGATGGATGGATGGATGGATGATGGATGATGGATGGAGGGAGGGATGGATGAATGGATGGAGGGATGGATGATGGATGGATGGAGGGATGGATGGATGGAGACAAAATCACTCCACAGAAAGAGTGGGAAGGTAAGTACAGGAGCAGAACTCTCCACTGTTTGGAAAAATGTGGATTTTACATCATGAAAAACCAGGAGAGAGATGAAAAGGAAGAGGGGAATTCACATCAGGGATGGTTTCAAGCTTCATTAAACTGTTTGCAGAGCTGAAATTCTGTTTGGTCAGGATGGCAGGGCCGGGGGTGGCTCCTCAAAGTAAAAGGTTCTTTCTTGTGAAGAAAATGAGCCCTTGGCTGTAGCTCTGACTCACACAAAGCCAAACACAACAACCTGGAGCAGCTGCCCCTCTCTGCCTGGGAATAGGAACGGGAGCCCCCAGACTGAGCTGGGATGAGGCAGGGATGGATCCAGGGGGACAAATTTCATCTTTGCCCTGAGCTTTCTGCAGGTGCAGGGCTGAGGAAAGGCAGCACAGGAGAAATCTCCTCTCTTTTCCAATCAGATACCGTATCAAAGCTCTAACACACAGCCAAAGGGATCCTTTTTTAGGGCTAATGATGGTCAAATCTCAACATGTTTTCAGTGTCAGCTCGACTTGAAAGGATCCTGCCAGCAGTCAGAGACTTCAAACATAGGAAAAATTGCCATATTCCTTGAGGTCTCCCATCTTTCCCTTTACTGGATCTTCTTTCTGCAAACACCAAATCTGAGAGCCCTGACCTCAAAAAACACCTCACCAGGCAAGGTTCTTCTCCTGCCAACTGGAGTCAAAACTCAACCCTCCCCAACCCTAGAGGAAACTTTCACCTTGTATATCCCAGTTTCATTTGTTTTCAAGGTTATTTTCACTGCTGCTGGAGCTTAGGGGAGTTCTGTGCATTATTTACTTATCTTTGATCCATTGTTCCCAAGTCAGCCATTCTATTTCTTTCTGTTTTCAGCCTAAATTGTTTTACATCTCTTATTTTCTTAGCCAAGTGTTTTGGTTTTGTTTTTCCTTTTTGGCCATTGGGTTAGAGGGGGAAACTTCAAATATAAAATGTATAATTATTTGGTTTAGGAACATTAGGGAAAATGAGGAACGAAAGAGGGTTTGTATATGCAAAAAGTTTTCTTTCTCTCTTTTATAAATTGTTTTTTTTTTTTTTTTTTTTACCTTGAGGCCAGTTGCTTAAATCACATGGACTCCCAATGCCAAAACAAAATAGAAAAAGAACCTGGTCCAAGGCAAAGCACAGTTAAATGGTCAGAAAAAGAATAATAATTTTCCTGTTTTTTTAGTTGCCAGCAGGGCAAAACTTCTTCTTTACATCTCATTTGAACTGCAGGAGCTCCTCAGCTCACACTAAATGAACAGTTCAGCTTAATTGCTGCTGAGGAACACTTGAAAGAAAGAAGT
Organism: Hirundo rustica; assembly: GCF_015227805.2. Lineage (NCBI taxonomy): Eukaryota > Metazoa > Chordata > Aves > Passeriformes > Hirundinidae > Hirundo > Hirundo rustica. The sequence continues at coordinate 2,911,406 of NC_053463.1, forward strand.
TTGGTCAAGTCATTTGTTCCTTTTGCATCTTTATCTTCAGTCTGACATGGGTTTAACCTCTGCTCCTAATCCCCGTGTCAGTCAGGTTCAGCTTTAATCTCAAGCAAAGGAAAGCAGCAGTTTGGGGTTATTTTAAAAGGAATAAAATCTCTAAAGGTGAACCCTGGGCTATGGCAGGATGGTGGCAAAAGACGAGGGAAGAGGTTTTTCCTGGAGAACCTCTGGAGGGGCAGCAGGAGCCAGGGAGGGGACCTTGGTTTGTTTTCTGAGGAATCCCACCAGGCTTGCAAAGCTTTGTAGGGCTGCTTCTTATTTATTCCTTCCCCTACCTGAAGGCAGAGAACGCTGCCCTGACACTTCAGGGGCTCTGAAGGGAGAAGAGAATTCTTGACTTGAATTCTCTTACCGAAATTCAGACTCTTAAAGCAGGAGCCCAGCTGCTCCTGGCTTCCCTTTATAGCCAGGAGGGAGACAAAGAAGCCTCCAGAGGGAATTTAAACATTGACATTGTGCCATTCATCTCTTTAACCCTCTTTTTCTGTCCCTGGCTGAGTCCAGACTGCCCAGCTGCACCCATTTCCTTGACATCTTCTTGTCCATCACATTCATTTGGCCCCAAAGGTGAAATCCCACCAGGATCCCTAAAGCAAATGCACCTTTAGCCCAAGGGAACTCATTGCCTCAAGGTCTTCCCAAGGCCAGAAGCTTTGGAGGATTCCAAAAGGTATCAGATATTTGTGTCAGGAACAAGAATAGCCAGGTATAATAATCAAGGTTGAAAAAAATAAATAAAACTTTTCAGAGAGCAATAAACCTAACATTCTTCAGGGTTTATGTGAACTTCTGACTAATAAGGGTTTGGAATGAGTTTTGTACGGTGGAAATTCTCTGGGATTTGTGTTTTAGCTCACTTAGGCACTTCTGAAATCCCACCCCCTGGGTCTGCCGGGCTTCTGATTGATCCAGGATGACATTTGCTGGGAGCATGTGTTTCTAATCATCAAACAATGCACAAATTTGTTTTAAAAAGTAGTGAAAAAAAGTCCCGGATAATTTAGGGGGAAAAAAAGACAACAAGCAAATAAGTAAAGAAAACTTTTCCCAATAAATAGCCACAAATATTTTGCTCACCAGGATTCCCTTCCTTAGTTCCGATGCTCTGCATTGCCTTCCTATCCTGCATAAAGAAAAACCTTGGCCCTTTCTCTCTTTCTGCTTAATTTGGGGTTTTTTTCAGATGGCATCAAAAACCATCATGGATCCTTGGAGTCTGGAGTGACGGTGGCGGGGATGGCTGGAAGAATTTCCACTCTACGGAATACAGAATTCAAAGCTAATTATTTTACAAGGTACTTTGGCCATATTTCTCCAAATCTCCAATTAGGAGCACGGTCTAATTTGCTATGCAGCTCATTACTCGTGCTTTTAATGACTGCTGCACTGCGAGGAAGTACAAAGCTCAGCCCTTAATAGCTGTCATTGGGGAGGAACCTTGGAGCACAGATACTCATCAGGACACCGTGGCCATCCTCCAATTGCTGATGGAAATGAAGGGAGTCCTTCCAAAGAGATGTTTTCCATGCAGGATGGATGGAGGGAACGAGTGCCCTCCAGCAGGAGGGGCAGGGACTGAGCCCAGGATTAAAGGATGCAGAGGCTGTAAAAAGGAGGTAGGTGATGCCAAAGAACTGAGCAGCACCTGTACTTAGAGCACACAAAGTCTCTCCTCACCCCGTGTAAATAGATGAGGTCATTGTCAGTTAGAAAGGGAGAAGCCTCAGAAGTCTGAGCAGTTCCTTTGTTCGCAGTTTTTCCCCCCTCTGTGCTTGCAGAGATCACAGCACCTCGTATAAAGGTCACCCCACACCCTGCACCAGGGGGTGACAATTAGAGCACCCCAGGGAGCTTCTGGTCATTGCAAAATAATTGCTGTAAATTTTTATAGAAGCCTTTTGTGGGATTATTTTTTTTTTTTTTTTTTTGGTTGGGTGTTTTTTCACTCCTCCTCGATCTGCACAGCTGAGTCACGGAGCTGGAAGGGGCTGAGGGAGCTCCCATCACTGAGGGCTCACACTGAGCACCCAGAGCTGCTTTTGTGTCCCTGAAACCACCACACTGAAACCACTGTTCTGTCACTGGGGCTGTATGTCCATCCCTGAGACTGGAAATGAGCAAATTGCAGCAGCAAGTGGGAGAGAAAACCAACACAGAGGCCCTTTGTGTTCCACAGGCGGCCTTTTTAAATTTACAAAATGTCTTAGGGCTTTCTCTAAAAGCAGCCAGTTAGTCTTTGCTGGCCTCTTATTGGCTTGGCTTTGATCATTTCAATCAACTTTTACGGCTGCCAGCACTGAAGAACAGTTGCCATCCATGCCATGCTTCTTTCAAGTCCCAGAAACGATCCCAAAGAAATATTTCACTCCAGGGCTGGGTCTTCAGAGAAGACAAGGGGCCAAATATTAACACAATTGCATCAGTTTGGACCTCATGCACTTTCCCCAGCCACAGAGGAAAGAAGAATTTCCATCATTGTGTGGCCTCCTCTGCTCTCTTCTCCCTTCCGTCCCACCCCACAGAGCAGCAGCAATCCAGATTTCATCCCTTCACCCGCTGATGTGGCTCTTGTGGATCAAGCTGGTCGGAAAATCGTCCGAGATGTCTTGGCTGCCTGTGCACTGAGAGGATTTCAGTCTGCAGAGACCTCGTTGTGGCAGATTTGCAGATGATCCTTTGATTTTAAAGGGAGAGAGATGTGTCGCTGATGTCACGGGATTTATTTTAGCCCGTGATTCAGTGCTGTTCTGCAGCAGGACAGGACCTTTCTGCCTTTCTAACAGAACATTTAATCCCACCTTTGCCTGGGCTGATGGTGAAAACTGAGGCCTAAAATCCTCTGTGGCTTTGTAGGCGCGTGGGACAACCATTCATGGCTGGATTCTGCTCACTCCAGGCTCCTGAATCGCTGCCCCTCAGGGAGCTGTGGGGCAGCTGCAAAGAAGGAGATTTCCACAAATCCCAAGGATGATTCCAAGCTCCCCATCATGAGCTCCAAGAGGATGTAAAGAGCTCTGGATCCCTGCTGGAGCACCCACTGCCACCCCTGGGAGTGCTGCTTCACCACAGCATCCCCTCTCCCTCAGCCGGCTCAAATCACGGAAAAGGAGAATTTCTGCTCGGCTCAGATTGTGGGAAAGGAGAACTTCTGCTCGGGGGAGCAGAAGTTGTACAACAAATTGCATCAGGGGCTCTGCTTTTCTCAGAGAACATGCCTAATTGAACAGCAGTGCAGGCAATCTCGGATTGCTCTCCGGGCCTGGCCACCCTCCCACTCAGCCGGATGAATCCATTCCCTCCTGGCAGCCACAGGGGAAATAAAGTGGGAAAATGTGGTGAGAAGGTGCTTCAGTGAAGAAGATTTGAGGGATTTTCTCCCCAAATCCCCTGCACAGTTCCCTTCTCTTCCCTCCACCAGGCAATGCAGGCCGCTCCCGATAAAGTCCAGCCAGAAATCTGAATATCATATATTCAGATAATATAAGGCCTGGGTTGTTTATTGGAGGTTTTAACCACGGACTTGGCCTTGCCCACGGCTTCCCTCATCCTGTGTCAAAAAGCATCCTATGGAGGCAAAGAATTAAAAGCTCATACGTGCTCTGTTTTGTCCTGGTTTGATTTATGGTGCGCCTCGGTTCCACTCTCTGTGTGCAACCTGTTAAATCACCCTAAGGAGGTGTAAGGATAATGCCTGATGGTGAAGCATTTGTTTAAAAAACTGCTGAGGGCAGCCCTGCTGGGATTAGAGATTGGCAGGTGGGGAGATGATAGTTTGATTTTCATTATCTCCTTCTAATTAAATAAAACCAAAGGCAACTGTGGGCAGCAAGCAGGCACCTTTTAAATGTTACACTGCAGTAAACACAGATAGTTCAATCAAATCTCTCTGATGCTTGGGCCAGTATCCCACAAACCGCTCTTGTCAACTTTGAAGTGTGCTGAACACACAACTTTTTCAGTTTTAAACGTGATTTTTCTTTAATGTGTCGCCCTTTCCCAGTTTTCCTGCCGCAGTACGCCAAAGATGGGTCGTAGTGTGGTACAGGCAGCGTTCAATAATCCGAGCAAGGGAGAGGAGAGAGGCAGCAACCCTGATAATACAAAATAGATGTAAATTAGGCTAAAAGAACTGCTTTGTTTAATATATTGGCCTTTGATGAATGAAGTCGAGGCACGGAATGAGTCATAAACGTAATGAAAAAGGAGTGAGAGCGTTTGGGTTTGAAGTGTGGCAAACTCCAGGCCACATTCTGATAATCCAGCAGCGCAAGGTGAGGGGGAGAGCCAGAACCAGACTCCTGAAACCTGAACACCTTCAGATGTTGACCTGTCCCACTGACCCACGGCTTTACAAGGGCTGGAGCAGAAACCCCAGACCCTGAGCTTCACCCCTGTGCGAGGAACCCAAACCTCCTCCTAGACTTTATAGTTCTCCTCCTTTAGCGCAGAAAAGCTATAAATAACCCCATTTACATTGCCGGGGCTTTGATTTAGTTTTCCTCCTTTTTCCTGCAGCTCTTAAAGAGAGGCACTGGATAATTTTATGATCACTGAGCACTTGCCTTGCTGTTCAGGCCTGGGCAGTCGGAAAGGCAGAGCTTTCATGGTGTAACGTGGGATTTCCCTGGGGAAAGAGGAAGCTGCGTCTCCCCTTTGATGGAATGTTGTAGGTTTTGTTTGCACTTCTTATGGGAGGATTGGGACCTGATTCTTATTTCTCTTAGATTTGATTTCTCTGGTGCTGCCCGTGATACTTTTATCACGAAACGTGATCTGTCTTTCATAACAGACCTGCTGATTGGATCTGACAGTTGCACAAAGGAGGCCGAATTTCTCCCAGGGATGAGAAAGCAGGACAGGAATTTCTAAAATAAAATCTAAGAATATGGCAAAAGGGAGTTTGAAACCATAATTTCTACATGTCCGGGGAGCTCGGGGATTATTTTTAAGCCAAATAATGAATTTTGATTGGTGCTGAGAGTGCCTCAATGTAGTTGGGTGGACGCTTTGTACCACATCACCATTTTAAATGAACACGAATTATGTGTGAAATGACCACTGGCTGGGGACAGTGCCACCAGGCTGGGACAGCCGGACTGTCACAGGCAGAGCAGGGACAGCAGCCACAGAGCCAAGGCCAAAGACAGGTGGAGAATCCCTTGGATGCTCCTGCTGTCACACCAAGGTCCTTGGTGCCATCCAGGGCACCCCCCAGGCCTTTCTGCACCCTCCCTGGTACCACAAGGAGATTTCCTCGCTCCCAGCAGAGGTGGGCTGTGGTCCCATTCCCACCAAAGGATGTTCTGGGTGCACTGCTGGCCGGAACCAGGGCGGAGAATCCCACGTTAAGTTAAAAAACATTAAAATGATAACTTCATCTCGAGTTACTTTCCTATTCATCTATAGAATTTCTCAATTATGTATGACTAATTTTGCACAAAGTCATTATTTGGAGCAATTTGTCTAAGTATGAGAGGCAACACCTTCAACCTTCCTGGATGGTGGGTGGGGAAAATGTCATAATCAGTTCTGCTTTGGCATGAGTTATTAAGCGGTCACAGGAGTTCAAAGGAGAGAAATAATGAACAGGTAAGTCATTACATGCAAAAATTCTTCTTCTATATTATCAAAATACAAATTAATTACAGATAAGATCAGATGAATTTTCTTTAATGTTAGTTTTTTCCCAGAGATGGTAATGAAAGCGTAGAGTATGTGGGAGGAGAGGAGTGGAGATGCATGGAAGGGATGTTTTATTAATGTTGGCTTGATTTCACTGGGAAGACGTTGCCTGTGAAAGCAGTAAAGGAATCAGGAAAGGCTCTGGGACATGCAAATAAAATCATTTTTATTGCACTTAGTGTGCTAACTCATGCATGATCTCATTCAGCCTCTCAAAGCAATCATAAAACTATCTCCATGCAACAATTACTCCATCAGCCCATGCAATCAGCAGGTAGGGCAGCTGGCAGCCCTTGCCACAGGAGCCTCCTGAATTCATTCCCTTGTGCTCCTGATACCCTGACAAGGCTTCCAGCCCGTGTTTTGGAGGGGACAACCACCCCTACAGCGACCATGGGACTCCCCAGAGCCAAAAAACAAAAGATCCCCCCTCTCCTCCCCGCTTTCCATGCAACACTAATATTCACATGACAACAAACATTTTCAAAATAATAGTCCCATATACTTAAGGCTAATCAGAGCGGGCGCCATCCAACTTGCAAAGGTAGCAATTTTCCTTCATTAAAGGCAAATCAGGAGAGAGAACTTCAGGATTCCTTAGGGCTAATTACAAGGTGTTAATAATAACAATATAATGGCAGCAATTTTCTAGCTTTGCCCAAACCTATAATCTGCCCTGAGTGCCTTATAGGATTGTCTCTGAGTTTATATAAAGCCAAGTGTTAGCCCAGAAATGCTTGAAGTAATTGAATTTTTACATCATGTCTCTTTCCAGCCTGTTTGCAGCCATGCTGTAATTGCTGCCGGAGAAGCCTTTTCGTTGGGGGAGAGGACAAGTAGCAGCACGACAGCTCAGAGCAAACCCTCTCCCATCTTCCCAGGGCACGTTTTGTGCACCAGAACAGAGATCCCAGCTCAGAGATCCCCAGCTCCAGCCCAGAGGGGTCCCAGCCCCACTGCTCCAGCAGAAGGGAGGGAGGGAGGCAGCTGATTATAGAAGGGCTGGAGACAAACAACAAACAGACAAACGTACAAATTATTTTCACATCCACCTCCTAATTGCTTGCTAAAAACCCTCTAGGACTGCAGGATCAAATGGGACACGTTGCTGGAGCAGGGATGAGTCACTTGGCAAAAATTTCCAGCCTCAACAGCAAATCACCAGCGCTGGCACGGGCGAGACGTCCTCGAAATCCAGCCTGGAATGGTTGGGCAGCTTCTCCAGGGTGGATCCAGAGCTCACTGGTGTGGGGAGGGGTTTCTAGGTCTGCTCGTAATCCTGAAGGTCTCACCCACAGCTCAGCACAAGCACAAAGCAGAAATCTGGGTTGAAAATTGCTAAATTTCATCTGCTCCCACCGCGGGTTTGACTGCAGCTCTCAGCCTCGGCGGTGATCACTTACCTTGACAATGTAACAACACAGTACGGTGTAATTTGGAGAAAATTGGCTTTAGTCATAAACGGGAGACATCAGAGACTCTCTTCTAAAGGGGGAAAAAAAAAAATATATTGGTCTCTTTTTTTTTTTCTTTACCAGAGAAAAAGTGTTTACCTACAGCCTGTCAAATTTTAGCCTGCAGCAAAATGATTTATGGACAAATTCGAAGCTTCTTCACGGTTGACAAGTTAATTCTCACTGGGGAAAAGAAAAAAAAAAAAGAGAAAAAAAAGAGGAATTATGACAACACTGAAGAATGTTAACATGGTACCTACTCTAATTGAATAAAAGACACCTTACAGAGCTGCAGTGCAAGCCCTTATTCATTTCAAAGCTACTTACAGGCTGAGAAACTTCAAAAAATTTGGTATTACGAATAGTGGAGTCAAATTTCTGCGAGTTGAGAAGCTTATCCGCTTCAGACCTTCCAAAGTTAACTGTGAAATCTCAGACAAACAGTTTTGTCTAGAAAATTTCTGGGGCTTCTCAGATGGCAAATAGCTTTGGGTTTTCAGGTGAAAACAGAAAGAAGTTGAGAAAAGGAGCAAATTGAGCAGCCAGAATCACCCAATGTATTGGGGATTGTGCCCCATAAAAGCAGGGACGGAGGGAGACATGAGGAAAAATAAGGGGGGGTGAGGAGGAAATAATTTAATTTTTCCTCTTCCCAGTCTCCCCTCTGTTTGGGAAGGGGGAAGGCAGTGGTGAGGAATGAAGTGCAGGGCTGGAGTCGAGTCAGATGAGTTCAAGCAGTGGCTCTTTGTGTATCTTAGAAGATAACCCTGAGAGAAGCAAGCAGCTCCTCTTTCCTGTGCTGTGTCTGCCTCCCCTTTTCAAAAGCCCCACCAGCACTTACTCCAAAGTACTGCAGACTTTGATGTCTGGAGATGAAAAGCGGTTTTGAGGTAAGAAATCACAGTTTAGTCCTAATCTAGAAGAATCAGTGGCTACTAATGATAAGTAATTTAATTTCATGCGAGCAATTTTTGTCTCTTTATGGGTTTGTTTTACGAGGCACTTATAAGGTCAAACGGTGCTAAGTGAATAAATGAAGAGCATTTCTGGTGGATAAAGTGAGTCAAAATTACCTTTTCCCCCTGCTACCACCACGACCTTGTCCCAGTTTACAATTCTTTAGCGCATTTTCCGCGCTTTAGTCAGATGCAAGCCCAGCGCTAAGAAAATTGCATGCTTCACACCCGTTCTCCCAAGTAAATTTATTCTGATTTGCCTCCTACACTTGTTGAGAGCTGTGCCAAGCTGGATACACAAACCACTTGCTTGGATTGGTTCACATTAATCATATTAATGTATTTGCTTTATTGGCTTTGGGGGGGTTCCAAGTGGAAATGATTGAAGTGGGGTCCAAAACCAGCTTTGTTTCAGTGCCAGTTCTGGTGCTAATGTGAGTCCCATCGGGCTTCTCCCGTCCCTGTCAATGGGCCTGAACTTCCACATCGGGGGCTTTAAGTGGCAGCTCATCATCCTTTTATTTCTGAAAAATGTTATGCTTAATAATTCAATTATTGAGATGTGAAGGGAAGCAAAAAGTGGCCTTGAGCCTGCCAAAAAAAAAAAGTGGTGCTCATCCACTGCACTCAGGGGAGCTTGGGGGATCCACGTGGGATGAAGAGCAAGTTATCCACAGAAATATACAGGAAATATCCAGGAAATATCTAGGAAATGCTGTGCAGTGAAGCAGCAAATTCAGCTGATCCCAGGGGAGGAAGGGATGGCGTGAAAAGCTGAAGAAGTCCATCCCACAAACATCAGCCTGAGCAAGATTCTGCAGAATCTGTTACCCCTTCAAGGGCTGAACTCCCTGCTCTGCCCAAGCGCAAAAGCTGAGTGCGCCGAGGATACGCAAAAGAACAAAAGCAGAAGTTCCTGTGTCAAATATTTCCTTTATTCTGCTGCTCCAGACATTTGAAAAGCCGTATTCGGCTTCCTTGGACTCTTCTGAGCTTTCCCAGCGTCAGATTTGTTTCTGGAGCAGCAGGATCATGCAGGCTGGGCTTACACAGGCCGTGCTTTGGGATGGAGCAAAACACCTAAAACCCCCTTGGCTTAAGGATGCAAGCCAGGACTTGCAGCAAACACAGCTTTAATCAGGGTGAAGCACTGGAGGTGCAATTCCAAGGCAGAGTTGAGAGCACAGATCTCTTGCTGGAGCTCTGCTGAGGGTGGGAAAAACAAACAATGCCGTCCAGGCATCCCTTTGCACACACCAGACACATTCAGTGGTGTTGCTACCAAGCTTCTCTGTAATTTCTTTTTCTTTTTTTGCTGTTCGATCCCCAAGTGCTTTGCAGAGGAGTTTCTCCCGTGCAGGGATGTCACTCAACCTGGATTTTCCCTCCCAACAGCAGCAGGATCCAGAACAGGGCTGCTCTGGGTCCAGACCAGCGCTGAGCTGCTCATTCTTCTTTTCCCTATAAAAAACTTTTTTTTAAAAGAAATATCCTTACATTGAGTACAAAGGCTGAGAGATGGCACCAACTGTGTGCCTCAAAAAGTGCTCATATCCTGGGAAACAGATAAAAACAAAGGCACACGTGGATGGTTTCCATGGGAAAGGGTTTCACCTCCATAGCCGTGGCTCTGTCCCCGTGCTCTGGGACCTTACAATGAAAAGTTTTTGGAGCTGTGCAAGACAACAGAACATCCACATGTGCAAAATGATCACCGTTTTAAAAAGGTGAATTCAGTGTCCTTCCCCTGCCAGTCCCTGCCTTTGTGTCCCCCTGCTTTCTGCACACCCATTTCCTATTCTTTTCTCACGGAGGTGACCGAGATTAAAGGTTTACTGGGGATGATTATTCAGGAAAATCCCACTTTCTAAATCTGCTTCTAATTAAAAAGGGGTGGGAGGGGAGGAAGGGAAAGAAAAAAACCCCCCTCCTTACTGTACACACAGGCAGCCTAATCCATCCTGCTGACTTTCCTAGGCATGAGCTCCTAGTGCAGAATTAATAAACTATTTTCCGAGATTTATGTTTCGTAACCCTCGTCACCCCCGAGATTTTTTCGGATGTGAGCCGTGGATGTCACTTCAAGGAAAGATGGGCATCTGACTTCAGCCTGGACACGGGTTTATTTATGAGGGAGGGGGGCAGGAGTTCAAGCCTTGTGTTCATAACAGGGCTAAGCAAACAGCTCCAGCCCAGCCTAAGCCATTCCAAACACACGGAGGAGCTGGAAACCCAAAACTCCCCTCCGTGCCTGGGGTTCACGTTCAGGTTGGGATTTCGCTCCATTCCCCAATGTCACTTTATCCCTGCTTTTCAGGAGCTTATTTTCAAGGATTTATGAAATGTGAGATGACAAACCTGGTGCAATAATGTTGTGGGGATTTTTTTGCCCTCAGCTCACCCTAGGAAATGCTCGGCACGAATGGTGCAGAGGTGCCTTCCCAGAACAAGCTTATTTCCCCCAGGAAAAGGAAAATCTGAGCTGCGTGTCATTAAGATGAAAAATTCAAAGAGGGTGGGAGGGGACTGAGAAGGGCATTAATCAGAATTGGTTAAAATTTTTTTTAAAAATGCACGATTTCCCTTGTCTGGGGAGGAAAAAAAAAGCAAAAATGAAAATAGAAATGAACTCAGAGGAGGACAGAGAAGCCCTACCAGGATCCAGGATTTGCCTGTAGGCTGCAACCAGACTTGTGCTGCATCCACACAATTTGCCTTTACCAGAGACAAAAAGTCCTCATTACTTCCTTTTTGTCTCTTATTCTCATTATTACTACTTTTTACTAAAAATGCAGAGCACCTGAGCTGTGTGTCTGTATTCTCCCAGCTCCAGGAAGAGAAGATGCTCGTGGATTTTCTGTGTGAACTTCAGATCAGGGCTAAGTCAAAGGCTTCACTCATCTCTGTGTGATTTATTTTTAACTGGTGTGATTTGCTGAAGCCTTTAGTCAGGAGATACCACGTGAGAATGAAGCAGACTCTCCCTCAGAACTCCCAGCTGGCCTCCCACAGCAGTCACCCAACCCTCTGCCTGTTTTCATCTCTGCTTCCTGTGTTACCAGAACAGAGAATTCCTTAAAATTGTTCCAGGCCAGGTTGGACAGGGCTGGAGCAATCTGGGACAGTGGAAGGTTCATGGTCCCATGGCAGGGATGAGCTCTAAAATCTCTCTCAATGCAAACCATTCCATGATTCCATGATTCCTTACAGACAGCAGCACTTCGAGGTTTCAGGAATGCTAATATCTCAAACCTGGGCCAATAAAATTTCCTTTAAATCCATCATAGTCACGTATCCTACATCTCTTTTCTCCTTGGCTCTTTTCAAGTTGTTTCTCCATCTTTCACCTGCATCTTTGAGTCCCAGGTGTTCAGCAGCCCCTGGGAAAGAGGGAATCCTTGCAGCCAGGGGGGAAAACCTGGAATAAAAACCTTTATTCCTGGAATTCTTTGTGGAGCTCCATGCTCAGAACACCGGATGGGCAACAATTAAATCTGAAAATCTACCATGAGTTATCACCAGAGTCAACACATGGGGTGCAAACATCGGGCTTGAGGGCTTGGTGACCAAGTGTCAGGAAATAAAAAGAAGAAAAATAAGAGGCGGGAAAGAAAAAAAGAAGGAAAACAAAAGGAGAAGAGGGGGGGAAAATCAAATTATTCATCATTAAGAATAACAGCAGCATCTTGGTTTCACACACAGTTTATCTACCTGATGGCTTTGCTCAGTGCTCTGCAGCCATCCTCACCTGACACAGCAACGGCAAAATCAAAACTAAAAATACCTGGCCAAAGTCTCTTTGCCCCTACTCGAATGGCAGGGCAGTAGTAAAGTAGCAATAATATTGTACAAACTCTGAGGTCAGGAGGGGGAAGAGCTCAGTGCAGAGGCAGCAGAGCGGGTGGTTGCACCCCACAACGTCGGACGCGTTGATGTGAAAACAACCGTGGGGATGTTTTCATGCCGCATGTGTTTGCATAAATATCTGCCTGCATTTATAACCCACCTCTCCCAAAGACACAAAGCTATCTCTGCTGATTTATGCCGTGGATCTGGAATCTCTGCGAGGTCAAAGCAGCAGAGCTGAGGTCTGTGGAGCTGCTCCAGATTTACGCGAGTCTAATAAAGATCAAAATCTGGCCCTGGGTATTACCCTTCCTATTCACCAGAGTATTTTTATGTTTCTGTTATCTCCTGCCTTCCTACATTCCTGAAGAGTTTTCCTCCTAACATACTTGGACTACAAGATTTGCTCTAATCACCTAATCTTGGGCCTTTTTTGAGAGGAGGGAGAGCTGATAGCTGGGTTCCATTACAAAAATGACAGCGTTTTATGACTGGGACTATCTGAAAACCCCAATCTCATTCTCAGCCACTGCTGAGCATCTCATTATATTCATGAAATCCTGCAGAAGTTCCCCTTCACTCAAATATTCCACTGAGAAACTAAAAAGGTAAATTATTCAGAGTTAGGGAGGAAAGCAGTTCTGTCTGGAAGCTGCACTTCCAGCAGCAGCATCCTTCTCTGTGTGTGTGTGTGTGAGATGAACTTGGGATTATCCTTCAAAACATGAATAAAGCCCAAAAATCCTCATGGTCAGTTCTTGTATTAAAAAAAAAAAAAAAAACACATAGTTGGGGGTTTGGGTTCGGTTATTTGGGTTTTGGGGTGTTTTTTTCTGTGTTTTTATTGCAGGTAATGTGGGGATCAGCTCATCAATTCTCCAAGTGCCCCGTTAACAAACACGAATTAGGAACTCTCTGCAATAATTTTTTCCATAAAATCTGAAAGGTATCGAGCAAAACACATGGCCCCTAAAGGAGAAAGGGAACCAAAATCAAGATTTCAGATGTTCTCATTGGAAAATATAACTCTCTTGATATCCAGTGATGTGACATCCCCAAGGCCCTCAGGGGATTGGTTCCAGTGGCAGGTTGAGATTCCAAGAGTTCCCAGAGCCTGGGCACTCATCCACTCACTCACCCATTGCACCACTTAATCCCATCTGCAGAAACGCTTATTTGTGCTCTAAATGTTACTGGAAGTCTTTAACACACCTGATTTTTATAGTTCTTGGAAAGGTTTTAGAGGAGGGAAGAAAAAAAAAAAAAAAAAAAAGACAAATTAGCTTCCATACTTTGTTTAAGGATATTCTGTTCTGCCTCAGCAGGGGATGATTTTTTTAATTCCACTTTTGCATTCTGCCAATCTCTCCATATCTAAGTGAAATGATTGTGAAAAAGCTCGTTCCAGACATAGCCCCTTTCACCACCCAGTGTAAGCCACAGTTGAACCTGAGATATTTTCTGCAGTGAGGGTGTTTATGCTTCCAGACTGTGAGTGCCAGCTGGCTCTAGGCGGAAAAACTACCCAAGAAGAAGGAGCATAAAAGTTGCAAAATCGTTTTTGAAGAGCCTTCCTCCCCCCCTCACCTGAATCCTGATGAAAGATGTTTTTGTGAGTACTGAATGAGCTTTTCAAACACCTGACCTCAGAGATTCGGCACAAATAAAGGAGAGGAAGGGGAAGCAGATTGATTTGGGTTGATGCACGGCCAAAGGGGAACAAAGCTCCTTCCAGGCTGATGTTCCCAGAGACACAATGAAATAAAAGTGTTATCTCCCTTTTAGCTGTAATCTCTGGTTAGAACGTTTAATCAATTAGCATTGCTGTTGTCAAAACTTGCTCCCGACAAAGGATGAGAAAAGCTGCCCGAGGGGGATCCCAATCCCAAAACTCGCAGGAGGTGGGAGACTCGTCCCTGCAAGAAACCTCCTGTTCTACCAGGGTGCTGTGTCCTGAGCTGGGAGCGCTGATCCTGCCTCATCCAGCTCAGGAGAACGTCAAACAACTCCGAGAAGAAGAAAAGCTGAACGCCAAGAATTGCGAGTGTCGGGTTCCACTAAAGAAGTTGTCTTTTTCTTTCCTGTCCCCCCCACCCCACTTCAGAAAGCAGAGCACTTGTGATCTTTGGAGAGGGGGCTCTTTAAAAATAAAACCCAAAACACAACTCGTTTGGAGGCCAGCTGTGAAAAACTTGCTGCGTGTTTTCCTTGCTCCATGAGTCACCTGGGGTTTAGTCGCTCCGAGCTGGTCATTATTGGAATTCCAACAAAAATGACAAGAATTCTTTTCCTCTTTTTTTCTCCCCGGTGAGGTTTATTATCTCTCTTATTAACACAGCCTTTGTGTTATGGGGTTCTCCGAGGTCTTGGACAAGAACAGGATCTCATTGTGCTAAGTACTGTACAAACATATAATGGCTAAAATAAACAGGCAGGAGAGCAGGAGACAAAGAGGAGAAGGAAGAAAATACAATTGCTCCCATTTCATGCACCAGCCCCAGGCAGGTCGCAGGACTTTCTTACAGCAAAGGACGATGTCCAGGGCTTAAAAATTCACCCATATTTCCCATGGGAGAGCTTGCAGCATTAACCACAAAAAGGAAATTTCCTTCCCAGCTCCCTCTCGGCTCGAGAACGCACCGTGCCGAAATCCCTTTCCTCCAGGGTTTGTCCTCGTCCCTGTCCCCCCACCAAACCCCTCCTCAGAGGCTTCTCCCTGTGCAGGGCTCACCCATCCTCTGCCCCGTGCAGGAAATGCCCCAGCAGAGAATTCTCTACATTGATTTCTCTGTGCCACAGGCATAACTTGGCTGTGGTGTAATCTTGGGACCGGGCCAGATGGGTGTATTAACCGTGGATATTTCTTCACAAAATCCAGTGTAAGTCATGGTAAACAAATGTGTTTGGATGGGGATTATTTCTTTGGGGGCAGAGAGGCTTTGGGATTTTTTTGTTTGGTTTTTTTTTCGCATTATTTTATATGAGGCTGTTCCACAGAAAACAAATCACCAATTTGGGACGAGGAGAAAGTATCTTCTTGCCTCAAAGCTGCCAAGGAGCAGGCGGAACCCTGCAGCCCCCAGAGGAAAGGAAAGACAAACCCGGGGATTGTTCTCATGTCAGAGCTTCAGAGCAGCGAGATTTAATGTGTTGGGGTTTTTAATGAGTTGCAGAAAGAAGTGGACATTGAGGTGATGAAATTTCCTGAAGTGCTGACAGCCCGAGACGTTCTGACTTAGTTATGGGAAATGCTGGAATATGCATGTTAATTGGGATGACTGTTTGGGGCTGGATTCAAGCGTGCAGCGTTCTTGGAAAGAGCTGGATTGGTTTCATGTGCACCTTTTTGATGTGGTGTTCGTTCCTGAGCCGCGACTCCAGCTCCCCAGCACTGGAAAAGACAAACAACCACGGGGAGTGTGGCAAGAGCAAAGCTGGAGAGGCCCAGGCTGGATTAGGAGGGGTCTGGAGGGATCTCTGATGCTTGGAGGAGGTCCTAGGAAAAAAAAACAAGGGAAAGCAGGAGCCACCAGGAGCTGGAGCAATGAGCTCTGAATCCTTCAGCAGGAGGAGTTGACAGCTCTTCGATTCTTTGCATAAAGCACCCAAAATTCACGCTCAAAATCGGAGCTAACAGCTCTGGACACAGCCCCACATTATTTCCTACCATCACATCACTCAGCTCTTACGTACTAAAAAGAAGAATTAATTAAAACTGGCCGTATATCTGTCAGCAGGATGGGATGAAATACTGACAAATTTCAGTTTCAGCAACTGCAGAGCAATGGCACGACCGGGACAGCCAGAGCTGCAGCCTGGACAGGAGCAGCAGGGCAAGCCTGGGATGTTCTGAAATGAAAGATCAGCTGCACAGTAGTGCTCCCCAAACAGACTGGAAAAGTGACAGCCACGCAAAATTAAGCAGAACATGATGGATTAATGCAGGCTGGGGAGCACAGTGGAGTCATTCAGCTGCTCAGAGCTCTCCACAACAACAGTTTGGGAAATGGCTGGCTGGCTTCTGCAAGAAGAAATTGAAAAGGCTGAAACCATAACCAAAAGGCTGTGAAAAATGGTGGAATTCACACCGGGAATGCAGACTGGGAAAATGTTTGGTGTGGTTGCTGCTTATTTACTATTTTTTTTGTCGGGGTGTTTTTGTTCATTCACAATCCTCCAGTTCCAGCTTGTAAAGATCCAAATAGGCAAAGCAGCTCCTTGAATTGAAGATGTTATTTTACAATTTTCAAATCAAATGTCAAGGTCTCTCAGAATTAACTGATTGTACTACAGAAAGCTTTGTCAGAATTAGGAGCCCAAATCAGCTTTCTGAACGGAATCATACCCCAATTTTCACAGATTTCTGAGAGAAAGGAGACAATCTATTCCCAAAAATCCAGCGAGGCCCCATCCCCATCTTACATCAGCGTTTAATATGTGTAAAACCGAATTTACTGCCATGCAGCAAAGTTGGAAGGACCAAGAAACAAACTGAATTAGTGTTTGTGCTGTCAGAGCTGGCAGTGGATTATTAAAAGAGCCATATTCAAACCCCAGTGCCATGTGTTACTCATTCCTCTAATAGTGCAGAGACTGTTGTGTTAGAAAAGGGTGTAATAAGGACACGTCGTCCCAGACATTGTGTTTCCTAACATTTTGTTAACTGGACACATTTTTGTGGGTTAATAATCTCGCTTGTTTTCTGATGCTTACTCTCAATTGCAAAAGCAGCTGAGAGGAAGGAAAAAAAAAAAAAAAAAAAAAAAAACCTGCAAAGAAAGACTGGAAGAAAAGCCAAGAAACCCTTCTGTGGAAGTGTAGGTGTTTGGACATGAGAGCCTTTTGGCAACTTCTGATGTTGGGTTTTTGTTTTTCTAGGTGTTTAAAGAAAAGCAATTACCTCTGTGATGACACTTAATATGCCAAGATTCAGCCTTGAGCAATTTTTTAATGGCTGTGTTCTAAACTGCAGAGAGTACAGAGCACCCTGGATCCACTGAAAGATGTCTCAGCGCAGCCGTTCCGACAGGAAAACGGTGGTTACGCTGGCATCTGAAAATTCCTGAAAAAAGACAAATAAGAGAGAAAAAAAAACCCAGTGGTTTCAGGGGGTGGAAGTGCTGCATCACTGGCTGCAGAGGGATAATAAATGGGCTGAGATTCTTGGCCTGTTTGAAGCTTATCTTTGAATTTTGAGGCAGATTTTCGCCCCTTTGTGTTTGTTTCTTTGAACAGCGAAAGTGAGGGGATGGAAGGAGCCGGAGCAGGACACGTGAGAGAGGCAGAGAATTTGAGGTGTTGGGGGTTTTGCAGACCCTGGGCAGCAGCTCTGAGTATGGCAGGAGTTTATTCCTGCTCCTGTGCTCAGGTTGGGATCAGCACCCCATTCCCACAGCTGCAGCAGGGACAACTGGGACGTCCTGGAGAGGGCTGCACCCCAAATTCATCCTGAGAAAATACAAGTGGCTCACGCTCCTTTGATTCCAGAAGGATCTGGGATGGATTCCCTTATCCAGCAGCAGCTGGGACGGGACTTTTGGCAGAGCAGGAATGACCCAGCCACAAATCCCAGGTCTCAGGGATGTTTTGAGTGGGGATTTCATGCTGCTGTCAAATTTACCCTGGTGTAGATCAGGCAAAACTCAGCATTAAACAGAAAATCATCCAGAGCTTTAGAACATCTATATGTGACATCAGGCGGTTTTATTAACTAAGGAATTAACCAACAGAAATAAAACTTCAAGATGGTCTAGAAAAAAAGCAAATAAAAGGTTCCGGTGCCTGAAGCATGGGGGATATTGGGGAGTTTTCCCGTAACCTGACATTTACCCCTCTGTTTGTAAACCAGAGGAGAATCATTGTGCAAAATCAGGGTTGGGATGGAAATTCCAGCTTTTCCCCTGTGTGCTCCCTGCACATCTTGATCGATATTTCCCTGCTCTTTCACTCACTGCAAACTGTCATTCCCCGAGCCCACAGGTTACAACATCCAATCGTGTTCTCAGATACGCTTCTGCTGTTTATTTTAAGGCAATGTCTAAATGTAGCCTTCTAATTGCTTCATGGAAAAACAAGTTTACTTTATGGTTTGAGGGTGTAAGGCTGGGGATCGTATTACTCCGTATTTGTCTTAGAGTGACTATTTAAATGGTTGTGATAAGCTACCAAACCTGCAGAGCTGCAATTAAGATGTTTCCAGAAGTTGTGCCCTGTCAGTCAGCACAAGGTGCAACAGATTTTTTTTTTTTTTTTTGGAAACTCTGCTCTGAGATGTTGGGAAATTTCAAAAAAAAAATTAAATATTTGTTTTAAAAATCCCCCTCTCCCCCCCCCCCTTTTTTTTTTCCCTTCTTCTCAGCATCAAAATATCAGGGGTTGGGTTGTTTTTTATTTATATATATATATATATATATTAGTCTCCGTTTTGAATATAAAATATGTTTAGAAATGTGGTCGAAAGTTTGATGCGTAAAAAAAAAGTTTGTAAAAAGTGCAGTGCTTGTTGAATTGTGCGTTTGAATCCATGCCCACGACTATAACAAACATCAATATAAAGTGAAAAAACCAAGTACAAATCGATGAAAAATAAATATAAAATGATGGAAAATCCTGATTTTTAAGCTGAATAGAATCAGTGAAGCGAACGGACATAGGAGTGCTGACTGATACTGTTAAAAAAAAAAATTGCAAACTCCAAAAGGAGAATTTGTTTTCGGCTTTTCCAGAATTTGGACTGGAAAGCAGCAGCTCCCGCTCCGCCGGGCTCTCCCGGCGCTGCAAATGAAGATGTTTATTCCAAGTCGGCGGCAGAGCCGAGGAAGATCCCCTTGGCGTTGGCTACAAAGCCATCAGGCAGGTGATGATGAAGCCGTTCATGTTCTAATGCGTGCCTTGTCAAACACGAACAGAAGGAACGGGAGCGGGATGAAAGCGGAGCTCCCGACGGCTGCGCCGAGGAACCCGCCCGGATTTCGGGACCGGCCCTTTCTCTCTTCCCCTTTGGGGGAGTTTTTGCCGCGATTGAGATTTGCCGCGTGTGCTGCAGCTCCTGCGAGCCCCGCGGAGGATTCTGCTGGCGAGCGGCCGGGCTGGATCCAGCCAGCCTCGATTGAAACGGAGATTCGGCTGGATATCGCATGTCCTGGGATCCAGAATGCAAATTGCAGCCGGCTTCGGATGTGGGAGCTGCGATTCCGTCAAATGGGAGTCAGGGATCCGCAGCTCAGTTTCTGTTTCAACCGCTGGTTGTGGCACCGAGGGGAGACAATAATAATCTTTTTATTCTCTTGTCACAGTGTTAACCGGCTTTTAATTTAAGGCTGTGTCATGTCAGGAGCAGAGGGCGGTTACACATGCGGAGAGATGCACACACACCCCGAAAAATGTGTCTGGAACCAGATCTCAGGGGCTCCTCTGCCGCTGTTTGATGAAGTTATAATTGAGGGGAAAAAAGAGAGATTGTTTGGAGGTAACCAAAGAAACCCTGGCATTACCCGTCTTTAAATCATCAGCACCTTGAACATGGCTAATAAAACGCATTAGAACACATCCTTTCAGAGTGCAGCAAATTGCTTTAAAGACATCGCTCCCCCCCAAAAAACAAAAAAGCAAACCAACCTCTGGATACCCAGAGCGAATTTTAGGGCTGAAAAAGTTGTTATCAGCTCCGGTGTCCCCCTTGAAACCCAGGTATGTTTTCCCTTTTAATCACAGATTTTGTTGTTTTCAGATCTCAGTTTTAACAGTCCAGAGATTTCAGTGGAAAACAACAACCTAAAAACTAAAAACATTTTCTCTTGCACCATTACGAACACCTGCACTCAATAAAACAGAATTTCAATCATCACTCGCTTTTTCTTTTTCTTTCTTTCTTTTTTTTTTTTTTTTTTTTTCCTGTACAAAGACATTCATTTCACTTGAATGGTGGAAGTGAAAAATTCACTGTCGTTTGCATTTATACCTTTTTCATTCCTGGCACCACAAAATCAGGGAGGTGGTGGTGGGGATTTTAATTACATAATTCTTTTAATTGGAAAACTTAATATCCCTCTGTTTATACTTTCATACATTTTGATTTTTTTTTTTTTTGAGGGAAAAAAAGAAAAAAGTTCTGTTTGTTTGTTTTATAAAATCCAAATTTGGCCTGAACAAGCCCCTGGAAGAGACACTTAATGAAATTGCTCAGTGTTTATGCTTCTCCCTGAAGATTGCACAGAGCAGGCAGGAGAATGCACACATGAAGGAGTGCCTGACTCTCTCAAATCCAGCACTGGATGATCTCATGTTTCTCCTGCCTTTTTATACTGTTGTTGGAAAGCTTTGCCCAAAAAAATCGTGAATAAATAAAAGAGGAGGCAAGAGTTGATTTGCCTTTCTGACAGAGACACAGAGCCCGTGGTGGGCTCTCGTCTGTGGGGTCTGCGCCAGTGTCACCCCAACAGAGGACAACCTGCAGCCCTCACATTCTAAAAACCTGCCAGGGAAGGGAGGACGGGAAACTGTTGGAGGGGAGAGAATTGGAATTGGCTCCTGGAAACAATTTTTTGCTCCCCGTGTTGTCAGAGCAGTCCTTCAGTGAAGGTCACAGCTGAGCACAAGCTCCAAACCCAGGATGGAGCAGCACGGGAGGGAACGAGCAGGGAGCTGCTTCCCCTGGAAGCGGGTACTGGGGATGGGATGGAAGCTCCCAGCCTCTCCCCTCACACCTGGGCAGAGCTCCAGAGTCTGCTGGGCCCAGCCCAGGGCTGCAGGCGGGGTTTAAAGGCTGTGTGGGGGCACCAGAGGTGAGCGGGGAGCCAGCCTGGGCAGAGCTGGCAGAGCTGCTCTTCACACCAACCCTCCATCCCTCCATCCCTCCATCCCACCATCCCAACCATCCCAACCATCCCACCATCCCACTGCCCCAACATCCCACCATCGCACTGATCTAATATCCCAACCATCCCTCCATCCCACCATCCCAACCATTCCTCCATCCCATTGTCCCAACATCCCACCATCCCACTGTTCTAACATCCCAACCATCCCACCATCCAACCATCCCACCATCCCAACCATCCCTCCATCCCACCATCCCATCCCACCATCTCACCATCTCAAATCCCTCCATCCCACCATCCCATCTCTCCATCCCACCATCCCATCCCACCATCTCTCCGTCCCTCCATCCCACCCCTCCCACCGCCTTGGCTGGCTCTGGAGTGGGTTCCAGGTGTGGGAAGTGGCTCTGCAGCAGGGCCAGGCTCTGTGACAGCCACGGAGCGTCCCTCCAGCACGGAGGGAAGGGCGCCAGGTGATGCTTTAGACAAACATCGCCCACGGGGGCTCCCAGACCTCAGCCCAAACCGCTTTTCCTCCCAAACCACGGCCAGCCCAGGAGCCCTTTGGTTCCCTCGGGACCCTCTGGCCCCTCAGCACGGGCTGCACCTGCAGGGATGTTCTGCACTGGATCCAAGCCCCGGTGGGAATGTGGGGGTGACTCCAGGACAGCGATACCCCGTGATTTGCTCGTTGCTCTCTGCATTCTGCAGAAGCTGCTTTTCTTGGCATCCGGCGTCTCAAAAGAGAGAACGCTTTGCATTTTGCTGCGGACCGAGCTGCAGAACACAAATACACACGCAGAGAAAAGGGATTTTGCATGCTGGCTTTTCTGCCAGGAAAGAAAAGCAGATGGATAATCGCTAACAATAATGTTACACTTGTAAGAAAGAGTTGCTAGGGAGAAAAGCTTCTCGTGCTTCCCAGAAGGCTTCAGCAACTTTCATATTTATTGAGTATAATCTGCCTTTTGCATTATCCTCTTTGAATTCTGCCGCACCAATAACTCCTCTAATCGTGCCATCAGCGACTCCTTCCAAGGGCTCCTGCCACTTTCTCCTTTTCTATTAACAGGTAGATGCCCAGCACAAAGAACTCCCCCTCTTTACCCATAGTCACAGATACACTTCATCTTTGCCTGCTTGAAACATGACCAAAGAAATCAAAATCTGAATAAACTACGAATTTCTACTTGTGAATTATGGATTTACACATAGAAAAAAATAATAGAACTTTTTAAAGCACAAATGGAAGTGCAGAAGGAACCAAGCGTGCTTCACGTCTCTGGTGCTGTCTGCACTGTGTTCTGTGGGTTTGGGTGGCACTGGTCGCGCTCCAGTAGGTCTAGTGGGAATTTTGGATCATGCAAAGCCTTTGTTACCATATTAGAGCTTGGGCTGATCGGGCCAGCTGTAATTGCAGTCAGGTCACAACGAGGTTGGCTTTGCTGGCCCTGCCCCAGGAGTGATGGAGAAGCAGAGCCGGTGTTGGCACTGCAGACCAGGGCTGACCCAACTTCCCTGATTGCTTCAGCTGGAGATTTATCCCTCCACAGAAAACAGTTCGCGTAATTTTCAGATGATTTTCTTGGCTCTCGTTGTGCTGTAAGGAGCAGCAGCCGCCTCCCGAGCCCTCTCCGGCTCTGCAGGGCTCTGGAATCCAAACTGCTGCGGATCCGAGCCTCGCCTGGGCTCTTATCTGCTGTGGGCCAAATGAAAACTCATTACTCGGAGCCTCCTGCACGCCGGAGCTCTGGTTGCTGTCTCAGCCTCTGTGTTGTGGCTGAGAACCATCTGGAGTAAATCAAATGAAATAAAACCTCTATTAACCGAACCTTAAATATCCAAAGCTCGCCGTTATCACGGTCAAACAGCCTGACATTGCAAAAACCTCTTTGCTGGCTGCAAATCTCTGTTTCCCACGTTTCCCCACCGTTGTCACTGCTCCCGGGAAGGGATGCTGAGCTGCATCCATCCTGGAATGTTCCGCAGCGCATTTTGGTGCGGCACGATCGGGGGAGTTGACCAAAGCCGAGGCACCGACAGGATCTGGGTCCAGCTACAAACCAAACCCTTAAATTCCAAAAGCGTCGCTGGGCACCGAGGTCTTGTTAGCGCCGCTTTCAAATAAAGAAAACAAGCAGGGAAAAGAACAATTCGATTTGTCTGTAGAACAACCGAGAGTTTTGCAGATGAGGAGCAGTGGGGAGCTACTGTCCAAGCAGCATTTCAGTGGAATTAATTCGGGTTGTGCAGCCCGAGGAAAATGCAGATTTTTAATAAAAAGTGCAGAAAACGGAGTCAGTCTTTTACACGGCACAAAATTCCTTACAACAGACAACAGGAAAAAACCCTTCCCTGAAGTGCTTCTTCCCCAAAATCTCTGCAAGCGGCCACCTCAGAGTTGCAGACTTTTAAAATCTTTTATACCATAGAGACTACGAATGAAGTTGCTTAAAATGTATTTTGTACGTGCGTAGGCAAAGACAGTTCTTACATTAGAATGAGGGTTATTTTCAGGGGGGAAATTACAGAAATGAGGCAGTGTTGGAAATTTCTAGGGTCCTTACATGTGTAGAAAGACAGAAAGTTATATTAACTTCCCGTTAATATTAATTAATTCTGTTAACTAGGGATGAAGGAGTGAGAGATTTTTTCTCTCTGATTTCTGAGACTCTGCGCTAAATAAATCTGTAAAAGAAGCCGCGTGGATTTAATGTCATCATTTTCTAAACGAGCACCTTTCTGCCATCTCTTGCATTCTGAAGTATGATTTGTTCTGCTCGTTACAACTCTCCGTGCAAACACACTTATACACGCAGATACAAATTGTTTAAAAATGTAAAAAAATGTTTAAAAGTTCTGCTTAAAACGACTTGGAACCCATACAGTCGGCAGAGGAATCAGGAGCATCCAAATAAATTCTGCAGCCCTGCGGACCATGGCACTGACTCCTGGGCTGATATCAGCTCGAAACGCAGAGGAATTGCGAATGCCCTGAAAGAACCCTGAATGTAATTAAATAAAGGCAGGAAAAATCCCTGTAACCTTGGAGGGCTGGCTGGAATCCGGGGTGGAACGGCGTGGGTGAGAGGACAGGGATGGATGGATGGATGGATGGATGGATGGATGGATGGATGGATGGATGGATGGATGGATGGACGGACGGATGCAGGGGTGGAAAATCAGGGATTTTCGCTCTCTCCAGATTCCTGCGGGGATCCCCGAGGCTTTGACAGCAGCCAGCCCTGAGCTCACGGCCAACACTGCCGGCCAGGGATGCGCCACGGCGGGAGGGAACGCGGGGTGTCCCTGCCCGGAGCTCCGGGACACCGCACCCCGGACAGAGCATCTCCCAGCGGCACAGCTCAACCGAGCCCCGAACTGCTGCAGAGTCACTCCCCGCCTTCCTTCTACCGCGTAAAAATAATAAAAATCTTCAATCTCTCGTCAACATTTTTTTTTTTCGGAAAAAAAATACGAAAAATATTTTTTTCTTTGAAGAAGTGGGGTTGGAGAAGTAAAGAAATCAGCCCGCTGATCTCACAGGGTCTGGCACCCTCACAATCAATTTGTACCAAGTCTGAGCCTGTAACTCGAAAGCTGTTTATTGATCGGTTTATTGCAGCGTCCAAGATAATCAAAAGGAGATGGGAAATTACGGGAGCCGAGCGGCAGTCGCGGAGCTGCGATCGTTCAGGGGGCTCGGGATACATTTGGAAAATAAAGAGCTGAATAGGGAAAAAAAACTAACTGGCAGGAGAGGACTGTGATTGTGGGATTGCATCCAGAGTTGGACACGTCTCCACACCGCCAATGCACTGCATAAATAACAGGATTTTTATAGGAGCTGCCTTTGGGCACGGGACAATTCCGCGTATTTCACGTCCCTCATTCCCTCTGCATTTCCAAGACTGATGGAAGGCAGCGGGCGAAACCCCGAAAACGAATATATCTGAAAATTGATAAATAAAAATGAAAGGCGCCCACGAAAATAAATCCTGCCGCTTGTCTGTGCGGGAAGGTGGGGACACTCCGGGAATAATCGGGTGCTCCAATCTAAGCCAGGAGCTTCGAGGTGAATCATGTCTGTTTGTTCATCGCCCAGACAGGCAGGAAGGTGTGTGCGATTATTAGGAATCCCTGCAACAAGTTCGATGGAAATCGTTTGCAGACAGAAAGACGGAGTCGGGGGAAGAGGGGGAAAAAAAAATTAAAATTGAAGTTTTAAGGACGCGGATCGTATTTTTTCCCCTTTCTCTGCCTCGTAAAAATAAATAAATAAACACATTAATAAATAAATGGATAAATAGAAGTCACCCCTGACGTTCCCCCTCTCTGGGGCGTCTCGGGGTTCGTCCCTCTGCCCTCGGGGTGTTGGGGACGGGGCGGGACCGTGGCACCGGGGCCAAACCCTGAAGGGCTTTGCCCGCATCTTTTCCAGCGGTGGATTTGGGGGGTCCTGCGGCGGCTCCGAGCGGCTCCAGCAGTTGCCCGGGGGTTCTGTCCGAGGGGCCCGATCCTGTGCTTTGGGGGGAGCAGCTTTGGGGGGTCAGGGTCCGGCCTGACCGGACACAGCGGGACCCTCGCAGGGAGTCCCGCAGCCAGGGGCCCTGCATCACCTCCGGAATCCCCATCTCCAAGGATCCTCTTGACCGCGACTTCTCTGCATGTAAATTTAACCTCTACCAGCGCTTTCCTCCCTCGAACCTTCCGCTTGTGTTTATTTAAAAAGTCATTACCTAGGGAAAAAAAAAAAAAAAATGTTTTCAATCCTTAAGGGCAAAACTGTTAATTGCTTTGAGCAGGAAGACATCTGATCTCTCCCAGCGATCCCCTGCCTCTTGCCAAGCAGAACAAATATCTGCCGGTAAATCAAATACCTGCGCGGAGAGAGGCAGAGCGCAACCCTGGCATTGTGCAACCAGCGCCGTCCCGACGAGCCGATGGCACCGGTGCCATCAATGGGGACCGGTGCCCGGGTGACACTGGGGACAACGACAACGCGTGATTGTGCTCGGACCAGCTCGGCTCCATCGCTTCCACCTTCCCCCAGAGCCCCCAGCCCCGGCCCGGCTGTGCGGGACGAGACCCCCGAGGGATGCTCGGGGCAGGATCCCCTCTCAAACCACTCGGAGACGGCTCTGCAGCCCGGAGCTGTCAGTCGAAACGGCTTCGGGAATCCAGAGGTGGATCTGGATCGAGCCCTGATCCCTCGGAAGCTCTGATGTTCAGCTCGCTTTGATTCCTTCCTTGCGTCTGGAGATAAACGCGCGTTCCTGCTCATACTACGCCTGAAACCATCACCTCCCGGCCTCTGACACATCTAACGTTCCCTTGTTTCGGGGCAAAACTTACACTCGATGCACACTCTGAGTCCATTTTCCTGCCTTTCTCTTTCCAGTCAAATCGGGAGCCTTATCTTCCTTCCCTGAATGGAGTCCGCACGCCAGCCCCGCGGCCGGTCGTTAAAAAAAACAAACCCTCCTGCCTCTAGAAAACGGATTATTAACCAAATCCATCATAAAAGGAGGGGGAAATGCTCGTGAGGTTTTCCCTCCTGGGGAATAAACTCGCTGCCCGCTGCCCACGGGCGTTTTGTCCTCCCGAGGTGTCAGGGAGGGACGGGGGATGGTGCTTTGTGGGGACACAGCGCTCGTGTCCCGGTCCCAGTGAGCTCCCTCCTGATTTACACCCCTAAGGGAAGGGAGGGGGGCGTCGGGCAGCCCCCTCCCGCAAATCCCTCATCCCCGGCTATCCCAGAATAACCACGCTGCGGAATTTCGTGGCGGGGATGCTGCTCCCGGCTTGACGGATACAGGAGCGAGGATGCTGCGGCAGCGCCCGCCCGACACCTCCCTCCGCCTTCCAGGCTGGGAAAAGCGGGGCGGGGGTGGGCTCGGGGGCAGCCTGGAGCCCGGGGGAGGCAGAGGGGGAGGCGGAGCTGGCCGGGACGGGCCGTCGCTGCTGCTGCCGCTGCTGCCGCTGGAGCCGGTCAAACTGCACAGCCGCTTCCCCCAGGAGCTTCCCTTTCATCTCCCCGCTCCTGGCGCCTGCCGAACAGCCTCGGTTTGTCTGCAGCGTCTCTCTTCCCCCTGCGCTGCCTCCCTCCCCGCCCCGCTCCAGCTGAGAGCCCCAGGACCCCCAGAGCCCGCCCCGGCTCACGGGGCTGATGCTGCAGGGGGAGAGACAGAGGGGCACGGGGGGCCCGGAGCTTTCTGGGCATCCCTGGGACCCGGCCGTGCTCCGTGCGGGCGAGGGGCCTCGTCCCGACGGGGACCCCCCGCCCTGGGCCTGGGGTCTCAGCAGGGACACAAAGGGAGAGCCCCCGGACTCACATCAGGCTGGGAGAATTCCCTGCTAGTCTGAGGCTGATCCTGGACACGGGGCAAAGCCTTAATTCCTAGAAATATCTCTGCCCAAAGCCCGTCTCGGCGAGGTTCCCGTGCGGACATTCGGTACCGTGTGAGGCTTCGTCCTCTGATGTTTAACTGACAACAGGGGGATGAGGGAGGGGAGGGGTGAGAGACGAGAGATGAAATCTCTGAGTTCAGACTTTAAACAGAAAACCCTCCAGTTTCGCGATGGACTGAGGCCGAAGAGGGAAAACATCATGAACAAACCCTGCCATGCTTGGCTATCCCAGGAGCCCCTGTGGCACCCAAAATTCAGCCAGACCCGGCTGGAGGGGCCAACCTGTGCCCCGAGCTTCACAGCACCGACAGCAGCTCGTCCCCTGGGCCCCTCTCTCCCTCCGGCCTCCCAAGGGATGGCAGCGCAGAGGAGCCTCTCCAAACCCACCGGGACGGAGCTTGCACACCCGGGCCACACCCGGGCACCTGGGCAGAGAACCCGCACCCACGGGACGTGCTCGGTGTCACCGTGACCCCGAGCTGCCGTTCCCCAGGCGCCCTTCCAGCGGGCATTGACTTTTTGGGGCTCGGTGTAATTATCCGCGGCATTTTCGGCAGCCCCACAATGGCTTTCCACGGGCGGTGCATTGTTCCTGACACACCGGCATTGTTCCCGCGTGTCCATCAATCCTCATTTACTTGTCACGGTGCAGGAAGCATGGAGAAGGGGAAGGAAGGGGAAGGAGGGGGAGAAGAGGGGCGAACTCAACCCCACGGCGGCGGCAGAGCTTTGCAAGGCCGGGGGCTGTCCCCGTGAGGGTCTCCCAGCAAAGAGATGGATTCTGTGGGGAAGGAGAAGTGACAAACCGAGGGTAGCAATAGCAGCCGGAGTGGCATCAGTTTGTGGCATTGTTTCAATCCTCGGAGAAAAGCCCGAACGGGCTGAAATGCTGCAGCCAGGCCGGCTGGAGTGAGGCGGAGGAAAGCATCACTTCTCTGGGCAGATCTTTAATCCTTACCGCACCGAGGTGCGCAGTAACACTGCCAGCAATCGCTAATTGGGTGTGCAGAGCCTGCTATTAGTGCCACTGATGAGTGGGGTTTTGTAACGCGGCTTCTCGTTCGTGTCCTCCCACGCTCCTTCCCACACGGCGATGCCGTGCCCCGGTCCCAATTTGCTCTCCCTGGCACCGGGAGAGATGTTATCGGGGCTGGGGTTCGATATTCGGTGTCTGAGCGGCGGGGAGGGACGAGCAGGGCTGGAAGGGGTCGGGAGCCCCCCCGGGCCCAGCACAGGGCGCTCCCTACAGCCCCATCCCCGAGCCGGGAGCGGCAATTTACAGGGCTGGGGACTTCCAAGACTGCTCCATGAGCTGGCAGGGAAATCGGGAGCCCGAATGGAGCCGAAGATGAGCTGATTAAACCCTCCGTGTTTCATAGAAGGGATTTATCCGAGTGTTCGTGCTCAGAGTCCGGCAGCCGTGCAGGACCGAGCCCGCAGCTTTGAGCTGCCCCTGAATTCGGGGCTTCGGGAGAGGAGTTGTGCCTGTCGCCTTCTCAGTGTTTTTTAGAACCTCTAAAAATGACTCTCACTAATAAATTATTACATCAAAACAGCTCCCAGACCCTGCGCACCCTGGAGTTTTTTAAAAAAATAAAAAAGACAACCAACTAAACAACTGAGAAAGTTGCGGGCACAGCATGAAATAATGCCCGGCGCAAGATTAAAATAATTATGAAAAGAACAATATGTATTCGCTTTTATCCGCGCTGTAATTACAAAAGCTTTTTAAAGGATACTCTGTATTCATACCATTGGTAGGAAGTCAAAAAGTGAGAGAATCGCTTTCATAGTACTGGTTCGATATGACTTTTAATTAAGGGCTGCGTGCCCCTAATTTATTAAAGCTCATCTTTTCATCACGTGTGTAATTGACGCTGGGGGGAAAAAAAATAATAATAATTACAGATCTAACCTCTGCAGAGTGGCTTTGAGTCCTGCTGCCGTGGAAACGCAAACAAGAAAAAAAAAAAAAAAGATGAAAAAACAACGCAAACAGCGGCGCCCGCGTTTCTCCGGGGGTCCGCATCCCGTAGGCAGAACCAAGCATCCTTAGGGAAGGGACTCGGTTTTTGGGGAAATTTACTCGTTTTTTGGGGAAAGGGACTCGGTTTTTGGGGAAATGGACCTTGTTTTTGGGGAGATGAAGGGAAGGGGAGGACAGACCCCGCTCCGGAAGGGTCGGAGGGGCGGGGGACCGGGATGAGCCGGGATGATCCCGGGGGTGCCAGAATGATCCCGGGGTGCCCCGGGAGGAACCGAGCCGGCGGCGGAGGGGGGGAGCAAAGCCGCTCTCCTCTGAAGTTCCCTCTTCGCCTCATCATCACCCTTAATCACCTCGGCGGGTTTTTATTTTTCTCTTTCCCCCTCGCTCTGCTGTGATTACAGCCCTGCACGGCTCCTCGGCGGGCCGCCCGGTGTCATTAACCCCGTGTCATTAATTGGGACCGCGCTGAGGGCGGGGGGGGGGGGGGAAGGGACCGGGAACTCCCCGCGAGCGGCGCCGGCCGGGCCCGCCCCTCCTCCTGCGATCGGCCAATGAGAACGCAGCGCGCGTTACGTCAGGCGGCAGGGCGGGCGCTGATTGGGCGGCGGGGCGGCTCCCCCGCTCGGCCAAGGAGGACAGCGGCGGGGAGCCCCAGAGGGGGAAAAGGGGGGCGGCCGGGCCCGCTCGCCGCACTCGCCGGGCAGCGCCAGCTCCGCTCCGCCATGGCTTCCCCTCACAAGGCCAAGGACGTCTTCTCCTCCGACGAGGAGGGCGCGGCGGCCGGCGCCGAGGAGCACCGCAAAGTCAAGGTGTCCAGCCTGCCGTTCAGCGTGGAAGCGCTCATGTCCGACAAGAAGCCCCCGCCCAAGGAGCCGCCGCTGCCCGCGGCAGGCGGCAGCGCCGACGGGGCGGCCGTGGGCACCTCCAGGAACCTGCTGCTGGCTGGGCACGGCTCCCGAGAGGAGCACAGCCCGCCCGGGGCTCTTACAAAAACCTTCGACACCGCCTCGGTCAAGTCGGAGAATTCGGAGGACGGCTCGTCCTGGATCCCTTCGGAGGCCGGGAGATATTCCCCGCCGCCAAGTGAGTCCTCCGGGGGCGGGCGGGATGCGCTGGAGCGCGGAGATAAATACGCGGAGACTAACACACGGAGATAAATACGCGGAGATCCTGCGTTTTATATCCTACATGCCCACCCGAGCGCTCGGGTTGGATGGGGCCCTGAAGGGAAGGTGCCGCTGCCTATGGAAGGAGATGGTTTTAAGGTCCTTTCCAACCTAAAACATCCCGCGATGCCGCGATACTTTTCTAGGTGTTCGTCTGCGTGTCGTTTTTAGGTGCACGTTACATGTTTATTGTTATATATTTATATTATCGTGTGTTTATAGAGTTAAGTGTTTCTATACACGACTGCGCGGGTGTCTGTGAATACAGACCGCTCTCAAAGCCTTAGAAAGATCAGAAATCACCGGGGACCAGCTCCGGGTCCCGACTCACGGCCCCTGGCAGCCAGTTCTTCCATTTCTGTCATCCCCTTGCAACAACAACTGCAATGTCTCCCCGTGCCTCTCTCCCGTCCGCGGTGCGCACCGATCTCCTAAACTCGGGAATTGTCCGTTCCAGCCCTGAGCTGGCTCCCGGAGCGGGGTTTGTCCCTCCATCCCTGCGTCCAGAGCCTGTCAAAGTTCCCCGGACTGGTCCTGACCCCGCGGTCCCTCCCGACCCCGCACTCCGTGCGGAGGTGACATTCTGAAACCCCTTGGAGATCCGAGCCGCGGTTCGCTTTCGGTGCGAACCCTTATTAAAAAAAAAAAACGGGGAAAAAAAGTTGCTTTTAAGGAATTCGAAGCCCCAAAGCATCCTTCAGGAGAAGGGGATGGAGCATCCCGGCCGTGCCCGGCTTCCTGCCCTGCGCTGGCCGCGCACCTGTGTCAGGATTTATCCGCTCTCCTCCGCGCATCCCAAACTTGCCCCGTGGAAATTAAATACTCTGCTTAGTTTAAGTTAGAGAACTGTCTCACGGAATTTACTCCTCAATCTAATGTTGCGAGAGGAAAGTTTAGTGCTGTTACAATTTTCCTTATTATATTTTTTTAACAATAATTTCGATTTGGCTTTCATCCACTTCCTTTCCTTTCTCATAACCCCGAATTAATTTGATTTCTGTCGTGCTGGGACAGGACAGGAGGAAGCCATTCCCTGTGTAGCTCCAGTTTTCAATTTTCATGTATTCCCAAATGTGCTGGGAAAACTTGAAAAAAAAGCGTTCGCCCCTACTTGGACCCCTTCTCTAAATCTGCCCAAAACCCCGGACTTAGGCACGGCCTAATAATCTCCTTCCACATTTTTCCCCTTCGAAATTCCTTCTCTTTCTCTTTTAAAATAGTTTTTTTCTCGGGATCGGCATAGGAGTTTTGTAAAGGATTCCGGTAGCTGAGAGTTCCAGTGACTTCAGAGGGATTTGGGGAGAAAACCGAGGATCAGGGAAGGGAAGGGAAGATCCTTCGGCCTCGAGCATTTTCCTCATTTCCCACCTCGGCAGGAGGCAGTGACCGATTCTCCCGCAGGAAAACCGCCTGTCCACGGAGAGTTTTGACATTAAAAGCAGCCCCTCGGTTTATTATTATTAATATCAATATTAGGGGTGGGATGAGCTGGGGGAAAAACTGTTACAGTGCGAATTTTGAGGAGCGCAGAGAGAGAGCCGTCTCCAAAAGATGATTCTCTTCTTTTTTTTTTTTTTTTTGTCCGATATTGGCCAGGAAAAGGAGGATAAGGAGAAAATATCAGCGAAACAGATCAGTGAGGGTTTGGGACTGGCTCGGGACAAACGCAATTCAGGGGGCTGCGGTGGCCGCGGTCCCTGCTGCTGCTCAGAGCCTGGCAGTCCCTCGGGGAACGGCAAGGGAAGGAGCCTGGGCTGGGAATATTCCCCGGGATTTCATGGAAAAACGCGTCTGTGTTTCCGCGGCGGGGCTGGGACGGGTCGGGCTCACCCCGGAGCTGGGGAAGGCGCTGGACACGGAGCCACTGCCACCCCAAATCCTGTCCCTGCTGGAACAGCTGAGCCCTGGCAGGGCTTCACTTCGGGAAAAGAAAGGAGCTGGGCTCAAAAATAGCGGCAGGGGATTCAGGGTCGGGTTTGCTGTAGTTTTAATTTAGTGCGGCTTTAGAAGTGAATCAGCTGTCACGGTGAGCACCTGAATTATTAAAATGCCCCTGTGGGATCACAGGACAGTATTTAAAAAGTTGTTTCCTAGAAAAGCTTTGTTTTATTGTTTTCAGTATTTCAGTACTTTGTCTTCTAGAGGAAGAGCAATAAGAGAAGTTTAATTTTCTTTTTTTTTTCCGCTGTAACTGTTTTCTCCCTTATTTTCATGAACTTTAGGACAATTCCCTTGTGGGATTTTTTTAATTGCACGATACGTGCTTTAACAGCTCCTTAGTCTGGCTTATTAAAAAAAAAAAAAAAAAAAAAAAGAAAAGAAAAAAGTGAAATGAGTGCAGAAAACCCAAAGTGCAAACACTGACAAGCGCTTGAAGCAGACACCACAGCGTGAACAAAATTTGAATTTTTGTGAACAAAATTCGGCAAGCGTCACTTGCTGTGTCCAGCCAGGGTGACTTGTCCTGTTCCTTGGGAGTGAGCAAAACGCAGCCAAATTACCGAGCTTTTGAACTCAGCCGCCTGCTTTTTAGTTATTCTTTAGATTGCAAAATTGTTAGTGGTGTGCTAAATTAATCTAAAGGCGAGTCAGCGCTCTGCCATCCTGGGAATATTGCCTAACCTGGCTGGGGTTGAAGGCAGGCACAAAAGGTGATGGATTTTCTGGCTTTTATTGGCAACAGAGTGCTGAAGTTCTGTCTGGGTTTTGTTTTCTTTTTTTTCTTCTTTCTTTCTTTTTTTTTTTTTTTTTTTTTTTTGGTAAATGTCATAAAAGCT
Organism: Hirundo rustica; assembly: GCF_015227805.2. Lineage (NCBI taxonomy): Eukaryota > Metazoa > Chordata > Aves > Passeriformes > Hirundinidae > Hirundo > Hirundo rustica. The sequence goes on from NC_053463.1 coordinate 2,944,558, forward strand.
AAATATTGAATAAAAAGAGCGCTGCTTTCTCGTTTGAGTTTGCTGAGGGGGTTTTTATAGTGGTTGATAATCAGCAAACACCCACCGACAATCAGAATTAATAAACAGAAGAAAAAACTTGATTTGGAAGGAAAAAAAAAACCAAAACAGTCCAGTTAGCAAAACCACAAAAAAAAACTGTCAGACCTTCTTCATCTGCCACTTGTTGTGCTTAGTGGGGCAATCCTGGAGCAGGGCTGGGCTCTCCTCTTGCTCTCCTCTCTGTCCTTTTGGGAATCTCCTGCTTGTGTGGCGTTTGTGCTGTGCCGCAGCCAGGCCAGTTGGTTTGTGTGCCCTAGACCCCGGTGAGGTGACTCCCAAAGTGACCCCTGAATTCTCTTTGAGTCCCTTTCGAAATCGCTGAGGCAAAGCTTCCCTTCCCGGCACGTCGGCCGAAAGTGCTGTGAATTGAAGCTTGGTCAGGAAAAAGATTTCCAGAGCCCCTCGCCGAAGGATGCCGTGTTTGGAGGGGACCCCTGGGACACCCGGCGCCCCTGCAGAGCCCCGGGGTGTCGCTGCTGCTGTCATAACCGGCCTCTCCCTTCCTTGCAGGACACCTGAGCCCCACTGCCTGCACCCTGAGGAAGCACAAGACGAATAGGAAGCCCCGAACCCCGTTCACCACTTCCCAGCTGCTGGCTCTGGAGCGCAAGTTCCGCCAGAAGCAGTACCTGTCCATCGCCGAGAGAGCCGAGTTCTCCAGCTCCCTCAACCTCACAGAGACCCAGGTCAAAATCTGGTTCCAGAATCGGAGAGCCAAGGCCAAGAGACTGCAGGAGGCCGAGCTGGAGAAGCTCAAAATGGCAGCGAAGCCCATGTTGCCGTCGGGGTTCAGCCTCCCTTTCCCCATCAACTCCCCGATCCAGGCTGCCTCCCTGTACGGCACATCCTACCCTTTTCACAGACCTGTGCTTCCCATCCCGCCCGTTGGACTCTACGCCACTCCCGTTGGATACAGCATGTACCACTTATCCTAAGAAGATCCCACAGACAGAGCCTCAGACAGACAGACAGACAGACAGACAGACTTCCTGGTGGATCCTGTCCAGCCCCGAGAAGGCAGAAACCCCAACCAGTACCGGCCATTCCTTCTGCGCGCTTCTCTCTGGCATCCTGAGTTTTCTGGGAGTTTGCTACGGGTTGGGCGTCTCCTGAGAGTGCTCTGAGCGCTCCAGAGTCCGCTCCTGAAAGCGAAAAAAAAAAAAAAAAAAAAAAAAAAGGCATAAAAACCAACAAAAAAAAATTATCTTTGAGTAAATGTAGGGGTTTTTATCCAGTGCAAGTAAAAATAGGTTAAAAAAAAAAAAAAAAAAAAAAAAGAACGGGTGAAAAAGCAATTTTATCATACGGAGGCAGAAATTCCCTGACACCTCCCTGGCAGGGCCCAGCGCTAAGATGGGTGCGTGCCCTGGAGCCACGCTCTTAAGCTGCCATCACTTCACATGGGGGCAGCGGGGGAGGGAAATAAAAAGGTCAAATCGAAGTTTTGTTGTTTTGGTTGTTTTTTTACAGACAGCAGAGCCCGTAGCTAGAGACGTGTAAATAGAAACTAGAGCCGGTAGAGTCTCAGTGAAGCTCAGAGCCAGAGAATTCCTGCATTTCTAGGGGGAGGGCAAAGCTTTGCATCCCGAACCTCGGGAGGGGGGGCGAGATGAGCAGCAGGGCCCCTAAATGCAGAGCCCAGCTTTGCCCGCCGTGGCTCCTGTGATGCCTTTCTGTGTATAAATAGCTTCAGCCTTTGTAAAGCACTGGCAGGGGAGGTGAAGACCAAGGGAGGGTTCTCAGGCTGGTTTTTATCTCTTCCTATTGGCATGCTTAGAAAGTTTTGGCTGCGGCCAGGTGATCTTGGCTCTGCAGCGCTCTTGGAAAACCAGGAGAGAGGGGAGGAAGGCATGGGTTGTTCCCGTAAAGGATTGTCGAATCCTTCTGGGCGATGTTACGGGGTTTTTATTATTTCTATTTGCCTGTGTTAAAGAGGAGAACCCCGAGTTTTCTTCCGTTCTGAGGATGCCAATAGAAGTGACTCGTGCTTTAAGCCCTTCTAAAGAGAGATCCGGGCGTCACAATCATCCCCACGAGCAGGACAGTGGGGTGATGGAGACTGTGTGACCTGCCTGTCCCCGTGGGAGCTCTGGCAGCAGCTTCCCCAGGCTTCTCCTTGTAACTCTTGTATTATTTGTATTACTCTTGCTAAACTTTATGAGGAAGTTACTCCCAAGGCTGTGGAGCACTGAAGTCAGAGCTTCTCCTGGATTTATTTTCTTAGCATGCTGTTGTGGAGGAAAGAAGTGAAACAAATTAAAAAAAAAAAAAAAAATCAGAAAGAAATCAGAAAGAAAAAAAAAATAATAAGCCACGAGGTTTTGCTGGTTTTTGGTTTGTTTTCACCCAGGCATTGATGCCGCCTGGGACCCACTATAGATGAACTTCCTCTCTCCCTTCCCCTCACCCCCGATCTCCCATTATAGGAGAATCCCTTTGAAAGGGATGCCTTGTACAATTTTATATATTTTATTGAAGATTTATTATTTCTTATCTCTTATTTCGAATTAAATTAAAAAAAGAAAAAACATGTTTAATCGCGTGTGGGTCTGTTAGTGTTTGGAGTCCTTTGAAAGGTGCCTTCTCTCCGTGTGTGTTTTGCACCGCTGGGTCAAGTTCAAAGGAATGTTTGGGTTGCCTTTATGATTATTTCCCCTTTCTCAATCTGATTTAAAGCCAAATTCGCAGCGCGTGAAGGTGAATTGCAAGTCAACGTTTCGGAGTCAAAAGCCAAAGCTTTTATGAGGTTTCCTTGTTTTTAACAACCTCTTTTAGGCGCCTCTGTTCTTTACAGCACCGTTCTCCAGTGATGATTCCATCACTTTCAGCTCATGTGCCTTTCCCTTTCCTTCGGAGCTCTCCCCTCAGCTCTGCGCTTTGGAGGGATACGGATCTCCACTCCCCAAGGATTTGGGGGATGGAATTTGGGGCAGGTAAAACCTGGCCGGACCCTGCAGTGCCCCAGCTGCATTTCAGGGCACCGGGGTGCTGCTGTGTGCCGCAGCTTTGGGGCCGGGCTGGGAGAGCAGGTGCTGGACACCCTGCCCTGGCCAGGGGAGCTGGGACAGGGGGAGCCGGGGGGAGCCGGGGGAAGCCTGGCACACCCGAGTGCCGCTGGATGGAAACGTCACAGGAGGGCTCCTGGGGTAAGGACGGGGCCTGGGGACAATCCAGGCGTGTGTTTGCCCCCTCACCAGCTGTCTTTGCCCTTCACCAGCTGTCTTTGCCCCCTCACCGGGTGTGTTGCCCCCTCACCAGCTGTCTTTGCCCCCTCACCAGGTGTGTTTCCCCCTCACCAGGTGTGTTTCCCCTTCACCAGCTGTCTTTGCCCCTCACCAGCTGTCTTTGCCCCTCACCAGCTGTCTTTGCCCCCTCACCGGGTGTGTTGCCCCCTCACCAGCTGTCTTTGCCCCCTCACCAGGTGTGTTTCCCCCTCACCAGGTGTGTTTCCCCTTCACCAGCTGTCTTTGCCCCTCACCAGCTGTCTTTGCCCCTCACCAGCTGTCTTTGCCCCCTCACCGGGTGTGTTGCCCCCTCACCAGCTGTCTTTGCCCCTCACCAGCTGTCTTTGCCCCTCACCGGGTGTGTTTCCCCCTCACCAGCTGTCTTTGCCCCTCACCGGGTGTCTTTGCCCCCTCTGGGGTTTCCCCCGTGTTCTCTCTCCCCGCTCCGGGCGTGCAGCTCCCGCAGGCCCCGCGCTCCCGGCACGGCCTCTGGAGCACCGGGAATTCTCCCGTCCCACGGGCTCCCAGCCCCTCCGGATGGGGATGAAAAGGATCGGGGCGTGAGACGCTTCTCCGGACGGGCTGCGGGGACGGAATTCGGGCTCGCAGAGCGCAGGGACACACGGAGCAGAGCTCGCTCTGCTCACCCCACTCCCGATTCCCAAAAAACCCCTGGTGACCCTCCCGCTTCGGAAACGCGGCGAACAAAGCTGAGGGAGAGCCCGGCCTCTCTTCAAATTAGAATTTACCGCCGCATAAAAACTGGAGAAAACCGCTTTATTTTTTCTCTGATTCCCTTTCCCCCAAGCATCATCCCCCGAAATCCAGAGCAAGGCGCAGTCCCCTCGGCCCTGCCCTTTCCCGGCCGCTTGTCCCGAGTGCTTCCTTGGCCGGGCTGGGCTATAAATAAACCGGCGGTGTTTTTGAACCTTCGGTATAAATCAGCCGTGTCAGGGATTACAGCTAAATCTTTTTTTGCTGGAAATTCTTTGAGCTTTGCGTGCGTTATGATGGATCCCTAAATGGATGCAGATTTATTGCGGCGCGCCAGAGCGTTGAGGGAAAAGCTCCCAAATCTCGGTTACAGCCTCAGCTCTGGGAAAGGCAGGAGGGATCCGTGACACCTTTCTCGGAGCCTGCGGATGGCATGACAATTCACCCTGCGCCCATTATTAACTTGTTCCAATTAAAGCCTTCAGAAAGGCCGAGTTAATTGAGTATTATATTTTATTAGGAGGGAGGTGTCAAGCTTTACTCATGAGACTTCATCATCGGCCTAATGGGAGCTGCCCCGCAGGCAGATCTGTAACTGAATAAATTACAGCGAGGCAGGGAAATCAGAATGCTATCATTAAAAGCGATGCACTTACTGAAATTCCTCCCCCGCTTTCGCAAGAGGCCGGGGAGGTGTGGCTTTAATTAGTTATTTTAATGCAAAGTTAAATTGTTCCCAAAGTATTTTCTGACACAAAGCAGATGCGATGATTAGAAGCTGAGTGAGACTGAAAGGAGTTGGCATCTGTTCCGGGTACATCTATATATTTTAAATTCCCAATAGAAAGTGAAAAATAATTAGAGCAATAAATAATCAACATTAAAAAAAAAAAAAAAAAACGCGATAAATTATCCCGATCCTTAAAAATCCGGAGTTGCTGAGCGGCGGCTCAGGCCAGCGGGACCCGCAGTCACCGGAGATGGATTTGTTGACATCAAATTTTGGGACTGGGCTTTTCTGCCTCGCTCCGGCCCAGCGCCCATTTCCTAAAGCCGCGGGCGCTGCGGGCCTGCGTTTGGTGTTGTCACGTCGCTTTGTCAAAGCCCGGAATTCCTGAGTTTTATGGAGAACGAGGAAAACTGGGCTGGCTGCGGGGAATTCTCTGTGCTGTGGGCACCCAGAGCACCCCGAGCCAGGGCCGGACCTCGGGGATGGGGATGGGGATGGGGATGAAGATGAGGATGAGGATGGGGATGGGGATGGGGATGGGGATGGGGATGGGGATGGGGATGAGGATGGGGATAGGGATGAGGATGAGGATGAGGATGGAGATGAGGATGGGGATGAGCATGAAGATGCTCCCAGGCAGGCACTGGCTCCCGGCACCTGCCTCGCGGAGCCCACCCGGGGGTCTTGGATCCTCTCCAAGCTGGGCAAAGCCCCGCAGCTGCAGCACCCCCGCAGGAGCAGCACCACTGCAGCAGGAGCAGCACCACTGCAGCAGCAGCAGCACTCCCGCAGCAGCAGCAGCACCACTGCAGCAGCAGGAGCAGCACCACTGCAGCAGCAGCAGCAGCCCGGCCCGAGCCCTGTCCCGAGCCCTCGGTTCCATCGCCCCGGGGGTTCACACGCACCCCAAATCTCAGGATATTCCCCCTCTCCGCACTGCCCGTGCCTCTCACACCAGCCCCACACGCTTTCCAAAGTCCCGTTCGCGCACTCCTGGGGCTCTGCGGGGTTTTGGGTCGAGTGCCGGACATGCGCTGAGGGAGGAGGGGGGCACAGGGAGGGGATGGATGAGGAAGGACGAGCAGAAAGCGCGGAGCTCTGGGGCCCTGCGCCTTGGAAGGGGCTCCAAGCCGCGCACTGGTGCCCTGGCTGCGCGCACGGAGCCAGAGGATCCCACCCCACCCCTCCCGGGGCTGCTCTGAGACAGAAGTGAGCATTTTGATTTCTCTAAAGCTTATTTCCCCTCTCTATTTGTCCCGCGCTTAGTATCCCCTAAGACTAACGTGGGAAACTTTATTTAAAAAAAAAAAAATCATTAAAAGCACCAAAAAAAAAAAATTCTCCCCAAACAAATAACGCCCGGCATTCCGCCAGTGCGGCCGTGTTCCTCCCGTTCCTACGCTCTCTGTCAGCCACGGAGACTCCAAAATGCCTTTTCCGGGGGTCACTTTTGGAAGTTAACCTACTTTCGACAAGCGCCCACATTCTTGGCGTAGCGAACCCCTCTCGCAAAATAAAAACAAAGAGGTTATTCCGATTTTTTTCTTTCTTTCTTTCTTTTCCCTTTTTCCATTTCAGAGCAGAGGGGGCACATTTTTTCCAGTGAAAAGCATGAGGGATCTCAGGGAAACTGCACAGCTCATCCCAGCTCTGCGAAACCCAGGAGGAGCCGCTCCACGCTTCACGCTCCTTTTTGCTGCCGCGGGGAAATTTGGGGTCTTTTGTTGTTGTGTTTGTTGTTGAGCTTTTTTATTTTGGTTTGTGTTGGGCTCCCCGAGCCCCTCGCTGCGCGTTTCCCACCGTAACCCACGAGGCTCTTGGCGGGTGCTGCCAGCAGCTCCCAACTGGTTGCACGCAAGGAATAAAAATCTTTCCATCCATTATATTTCAGCCTTTTAACACCCGAGCAATTCTGTCCCTGCTGTTTTAGTGGAAAGACCGGTCTATAAAGCTGCAACTGCAGTGTATTTTAAAATGCTACCTTTTTTTTAAAAAGGGGGTTGGAATAATTCTGCTTTGCTTGGGAAGGAAAAAAAAAAAAAAAAGAGACTCGAGCAAGGTATGCGCGATTAAAGGTTTTATAACGCTGTTCAAGGAAATTAAAAACATTCTGTGATGTTCTTGCTGCAAAGGCAAGTCTCTCCTTTTTTTGGCAAAATGTTTTGTATATGTATTTCTTAGATTGCCGTGTTTTGAATAAGCAAGGATCTCGTAAAGAGGAAAAAAAAAACCCAAAAACCCCCACGTTCCTTAAAAGTATGCGCTACCCGTTTTATTAAACCGATTATGCCAGCGTTCAGCTCGCAAGTTTGTTTTAAGTAGGAATATTTTCCCAGACGTGTAATGGATTGCTTGAAAACAGAATTCTTTGCTTTTTAATGACCTGTAATGGCCAATTCATTTCGACTGCGCTTATCAAGGTGCTGTGTTAAATAACAAACCGGTTCTTGAAAACAAAAAAGTCATAATGAAAAATAAGCAGTCAGAATAATCTCCCATCTCCGAGCCAAAAAAATGCAATAAAATTAATTTAAGACTGTCAAAACATCAAAGCTGAGAAAAGGAGCTGCTAAAATAATGTCTCTTGATAAGGAAATAATAAAAACACACCAAAAAATGTCTACTCAATAAACTCCACTGGATTTGGGGGTCTGTGCTATATTTTATTTGGTGATGAAAGCACTTTGATGTCACTGTATTCCAAACAATTATTATTATAATTTTAAACAACCTGGTGTTTTCCATTACTAACGGCTTACGCTTTGAAGTTACACCTCATAATTTCTTAAATTAAATAAATCATTTTAAGTTTGCACTGGGAGCCTTTTAATAGCAGAGAAAGGAATATCATTATCTTATTGAGAGGCAATTGCAGTGGCTCCAGTTTGGCTGTAGCTGGGGGCAAAGTGGTGCACTATAACAGACATACTTTATTAGCCTCCCATAACTCTTGAAAGAACATTTTTATATTTTCTTTGATTCCCCCCCCTCCCCCTCTTGTTTTAAAGCTGTCCCAACCTTTAATTACTGCCTAATATGAAAAGCATTATTTTTTAATGCTGTGTAATTTACCAGAGGCAATAGGCCAAGTTAACAATTGTTTATTAGAGTTGCTGTTTCACACAGGGCAAAGAATGCCGTTCCAAACCCAACTTTTCATGGGTGGTTGCACTAATTAATACAGTGTCTGAGGCTCCTAGGGGGTTTTTAATATTAAAGCCTATGGGGCGGAACGGTTTTTAGAAGTCCAGCTCCTGCTGACGTTCCTCCTCCCCTCCCCGGTGATTTCTGGGCCTTTCAAGGCTGTTTTGATCCGAGGCAAAAGCCGGCAGCGGGAGGGGAGAGCCCCGGGAGCCGCCCCTGCCCCGCGGTGCCCGGCGGGGGTGGCACCCCCTGCCCCGACCGGCCCGGGGCGCTTCCCCCGAGCTTCCCCCGAGCTTCCCCCTGCGCTGCCTTTGATTTCCTCCCCCTTCGCTGGGATTCGGGATCGGGCGGGCGCTGCCGGAGCGGTGGCTCGGGGAGCGCGGCGGGACCCCCGGGCTGACACTGCGGGACCCTCGGGACTGGCACGGAGGGACCCCGGGACTGGCACGGAGGGACCCTCGGGGCTGACACTGCCGGGACCCTCGGGGCTGGCACGATCGAACCCTAGGGACTGGCACGGCCGAGACCCCGGGGCTGGCACTGAGGCGTCCCCGGGGTTGGCACGACGGGACCCTCAGGCTGGCGCTGCTGGGACGCCGGGGCTGAAACAGCAGAACCCTCGGGACTGGCACGGCCAGGACTTCGGAGCTGGCACTGCGGGACCCTCAGGCTGGCACTGCCGGGACCCCCGGGGTTGGCGCGGCGGAACTGGAGCGACCCCGCAGCCCCTCGCCTGCTCCGGACCCGGGCAGGAGAGCGCCCCGGGGACCGGGCGATGTGCGACCCTGGGGGTGCCGCTCCCGAAAACTCCGCACGGCTGATCGCTGAGGTTTTCCCGGAGCTTCAGCGCAGCTCTGCGACCCCTCCCGAGGCGCTGACCGGGAGCTCGGAGCATCCCTGACCCCCGAATCTCCCCGTGGGCGCTCGGCTGGCCCCGGGGCCCCGGGGATGCTGCGGGCAGCGCTGCCGCTGTCCCCGCCCGTGCCGTCCCTTCCCAGGGGAGACACGGACATCCATCAGCTTGATCGATGGGGGTTACTCACTCCTGTTCTCCCCGCCAGTTTATTTTCTTAAACTACCGGGCAAAAAAAGCGTAATGACGGAGCAGCCAAACAAACCCTAACAAACAGACGACAGCTTTATGGATGGAGCCGCGCTCCGAGGGCTGAGCGCTCTTAAAATCCGAGCTCCGCCGCTTTCAGCGGTTCTCGCTCCAGCTCGGGTGGCTTCAGCCTCTTTAAAAAACCAAACAAACAAACAAAAAACCACAAAAAAACCAAAACAAAAAACAAAAACAAAAACAAAAAACAAAAAACCCTACATACCCAAAACAAACAAACAAACAAAACCACCAAAAATATATATTTAAAAAAAAAAAAAAAAAAAAATAGAGTCCAGCCTCGGCTGAGCTTTAGAGGAGGAGACACTTAGGGATTGATTTTATGGGCTGGGCAGGACTGCTCTCCCCGCTCCCCTTCGCCGTTAGCTCAGCTCCTTTGCAAATCTAATCTGCTCGGCTCCTTTGCTATTTTTCATGTTGGACCCATGCGTTTCTCCTCTAAGCCTTTCTCCTTTTTGATGTAGCGAGTCAATTGAAGAATGTTGGTCTCGGTTATCAATCACCCAGTTGGGGCTTAAAGGGCTCGGGCTAATCAGATTTAATTGCTCATGTAGCGCCACTCCTGCCCTGGGCCACGACCGACTTGCTCAATTAAACCCCAAATACCTGCAATCAATAAATAAGGAATGACAACACGTTTAAGGGATTTATCCAGCAAAGGAATTGAGCTGGAAAGAGATTACAACAGAAAAAAAAGCCCTTTTATAGTTAAACGTACACCTCTCGCGGAGAGAAAAGTTATGTTTAGGGAAAGGAAAAAAAAAAAGGAAGAAAAGATTAAAAAAGGAGCGATGCGGGCTCCGCCTTCCACGAGGTCGTTCCCCATCATTTATTCTCTTATTTTTGGCCCAGGACAATCCGGGATCTGCAGCTCCCGCCCTCCGTCCCCTCTGGCCAGACTGGTCCCCTCTTTTCCCGTCCTTTCCCAGCGGCCTGAGGCCGCTGCCTCGGCTTTCCTCTCAAATCCGTGTTCTCTGTTTAAATCCCCAGGCTAACGGAGTGAGGCGTCATCGTTTCTGACGCCGAGAAAATGTTAGTGCCAATTTCCTCAAAAAGAAAAAAAAAAAAAAAAAAAAAAAAAAAAAAAAAAAAAAAGGAGGGAGAAGATTTCCTTTTGCAGCTTCTTGTTGGGAACACGGTAGTAATTGGCCGAGATCAAATAACGCTGAACGAGCATAAATAATCGCTTTTGGCATATTTGCAACTCCTTTTTTCCTTTTTTTTTTTTTTTTTTAGCTTCTCTGAAAGTAGAAGGTGAAAAAAACAGGTTGCAATCACTACCAAAACGTGTTGCTTTGGATCATCCAGGAACGCTCTTGTCCACGATTTCCGCACCAGCAGCTGCTGGCTTTTATTGGGATTAGGTTGTAAAATCGGCCCCGCAGCAGATCTGCTATGAGTGCTGATGGAAAAAACCCCAAGGGCAAAGGGAACGGAGGGAGGAGAAGCTGGTGCCAGCCTGGAGGGATCTGGGCACGCTGCTCTTGCTCTGGATGTGCCAAAGATTTTGGTTTGCAGAGCTGAACTGGGGTCCCTTCGTGTCTCAGAGCTCTCTGCCCTCCCGGGGGAAGCCAACCCCACCCAGCAGAGCAGGAGCCCAGCAGGACCGGGGTGAGGTGATGTTCTGCTGCTCCATTCCCCCAGTCCCAGACCCCCAGAGGTGGAGCTGGAACCGCTGCACCACCCAACACAGCAGCTCTGGGCAGGATTCGAGCTGGGTGAGAGGTCAGGGGGAATTGTTCACCTGAGCAATTCCTCTCCCTCTGCACAGCTCAGCTCAGCGCCCAGCTCTGAGCTTTGCTGCAGTTAAACCTCTCTGCTGGTGGCTCAGCAGTGCTCATCATCCCCTGCACTGGTCCCTAATGCAAACCTGCCTGCGACGGTGCCGCTGCAGAGCCACGTGTGGCGGCTGCTCCGTAAGACAATCTTTGTGGGAAGTGAAGGTAAAAATCTTCGTAGAAGTCAAGGTGTTGATTAAAAAAACCCCTCAACTGTCAAGGGAGTGTTTCTGTAAGGAGTTGTGTTTGTTTGTTCCTTAGCTTGGTTTCCTAAGGAAGCCAGGATTATATGATCAAACTGTTGCAGCCTTTTGAACTCCTGGGCCAACTCCAATCTAAATTGACACGGGGGCAGAGGTCTCAGAAATAATCAGGTTGCTGCGATTTTCCTGAAAATAGACTGCTGGATAGCAGGGAGACAGATCCTGTTAAATCCCTGCTAAGGCTGTAACCAGATCTCAGCTCTTTAGAAACACCAGAGAGGCTAAATGGGAGTGAGCACCACTTCCCAAATATCCCAGCAGCTTTCACCTTGGCTCCTGGAGACCAGCAGCCCTGAGACACAAGGACCAAAAGTAACGTGGTTTGTGCTTGATGGAATCCTTATTGGTTGTGTTTATTCATCTTTGCCACTTTCTGGACCGACCTGCCCTCTGCCTGGGAGAGCAGCAGGACACTGAAGGGTGGATTTAGGCACCGGCAGAGTTTTGTGGGGCAGTTCCCATGCTGTGGGATGGCATCACCCATGGCAGCAAGAGCAAGAACACATCTCAGGGTCTTTGGAGGGAGCCAGAGGCTTGGTCCTGGCCCAGGAGCTAGGGGCGTGAGTGGTCCACGAGTTTGTACAACAGAGCTTTGCCCTCATCGCTGTCTGTGTTCTCTTTTTCTGAGTGGAAAGCCAGGTTGTGTTTTTAACAGTTTGATCCAAATCCTCTCAAGCAGTGAGAAGAATAATGAAAATCCTCCCAGGTTCTTTGGTGAGTCTCCAAGCAGGCTCTAGGTAATTTTCTAAAGTAGCCAAATACCTCAAGGAACAAATGAAGCAGTTTTATCTAAGCTCTGAACCCCAAGCTGATAGCTTTGCCTGGGACTCCCAGTCCAGCCTGAAAAGCAGATCTATTAATTGACATTTGACACAACAAACACGCAGCTGGGTGCTGCACGGCATCCTCGCCATTGAGGTTGGGATGTGCTGCCACAATTCCACCTTCAGGAGATGCCAGTGGGCACGGGGGGTGGTACTGGGCAAACAGACCCATCCCTGGGAGACATTCGGCTTCCTCATCCAGAGAGAATCATCCTCCACTGCTCCAAGAGAAATGAGGCCTTCCCTGGCAAGCCCAGTGTGGAATGAGACATTTCCTCCCTGCTGGTGCCAAGTCCAACTGGGCCAGTTTGGAATCGGCCGCGTTGCCAGCTCAGGGCTGTGTCAGAATCTGAGCTGTCACTTATTAAAATAAATGGGTTTGTTGTCATTGAAAAGGTTCCCAACACAGCAGATTTTGTGAGCTGGACAAAACTTAGGTCTTACAGCGCCCTGGGGAGAGAGAGAGGTTTTTTTATTCCACGTCATCGCACTGTTAACTCTGAAGCCTGAGGAAGGATTTCACCAGCCACAGGTGTTCAAGAGCTGAAGAACCTCATGGAATGGCACCTCCCTTTAGCATCAGACACGGCCAAATTGGACAGAAACAGAAGGAAAACTTGGGAAAAATAGAACAAGGGAAAACAAATCTGACTGGATTCCTTCCAGCTGCCTACCTATACTCCAGTAATCCCTTTTGGCTGGTCCTTTTTTTCCCCAGATTGGAGCATTATCCTTATCTGAAGACTTTCTGCTCCTTGAGGTGAGTGGGGAAGGGGAAGGAGAAGGGGGGGAAACAGGGAGTGCCATGAAAATCTATTGTAGGCAAGGCTGGAATCATCGAAGAGCACTGCAGATGCAGAAAATGGATGGGATGAGAGACATGGAAATGCCACATGGAGTTAGCCAAGGGCTGGCCCCACCAGGACATTCAGAGATTGGAGTGGGAATGAGTTCATGAAGGAGTAACAATGGCCAAAGGTCAAATTGCACAATGTGAAGGGGAGTCGCCCACGAACTTAAACAAAAATATTCCCCTTCATTCCTGAACTAGCCAATTTATACCTAATTTCTGTCCTCCAGGGCACACAGATGAGAAATCCTGAATGTATTACAGCCAGTTTTGGGACATTCTAACGTGGATTTCACACAAATTTGTGTGTGATGAGAGAAGGCCCAGTCCTCCCTCTCATTTCCATCCCAAACTGGGAACTGAGAGAGCGCAGTACCTGCGGAGTGCTGGGTTTATGTGCCATGTCCTCCAGCTGAGAGATTTTGCACATTTCAGGAGAGAAGAAACTCCTTAAAGCCGTTTCCCAGCAAGATTTGGTCCATCCAGAACATCCAGAACATTAAGAACAGCTACTGGGAAGCACCACGTGCTGGTGTCGTCATAGAGGAAAAAATGTCTGCTTAGAAATCCCAACCCACTCTCCTGAAGAGATGTAATTTACTTTTGGGAGCTGGAAGCATGTTTTCTGCTCTGTAGGAGGACAGATCCCTGGAATAAAGTCAGGAGGAAAGAGGTTCTTGTATTCCTCCGAGCTCTGGGGATCTCACTTATCAGCAGCTTGTCTGAGGGACCAGGTGCTTCTCTCCCATCCTGGGAAAAACAGCAAGGCGGATGCCAATCCAAATTCCCACGAGCTGCTCAAGCCTAGGAAATCAAATCCATTACCAGGGAGAGGCAGAAACGCTGGATTAATTTTCAGTGTGGTCTTGGTCTCACCCTGCCCTCCCTTCTGCCCCGGGAGCACCCAGGCTGGGCGATGGAGCTGCTGGGAGACGTTACAGCCTCCAGCCGTCTGCCCCGCCCCGCTCCCGAAATTTGGCAGGAGGTGAGGAGCGTCTGCGCCTCAGCTCACGGGCTGGATCCCTGCTGCAGGCTGGGGAGAACACCAAAAGCCAATTAAGCACGGCCTCCAGGAGGGAAAGCGCCAAAGGGAGACTCGAGTTGTCTCCTTCGGTGTTTTTAGGAGAACAGATCTCTGTGTGTGTGTACACTTGCTTTGCTCTTTGTGAGCTGGAATACATTAACCTTGAGAAATGCAAAAGGGTTTTCGCTCCTCCAGGCCTTCAGCTGGTGCTGCTGAGCTTTTCCTCCTGCTGTCACAAGGGCACGGAGTCGCTGGGAGCTGCCGAAATGGCACTGGCACGGGACAGCAAACATCCCTGATGTGGAATTCCCTGCACTGATGTGGCTGTGCTTTATGGGAAAAGGCAGAAGAAATTATAGGAACAACCAGTGCATCATTGATTTCTCCTTGTGGTTTCTCGGAGAGCAGCCTCCCAAACAAAGCTCCTTTGGACTGGATTTTAAGGTATTATCAGCCAAGCGACAGAGATAGATGCAGCGGAAAGGAAAGAATATCTTCTTTTTCCAGAAGGCAGCTCCAGCACAGAAAGATTAAAGAGTTCAGCCCAGTCCCATGGAAATCTCTGGCAGAGTCCCACCAGCTCAGTCCTTGCTGGGCTGAACCTTTTGATGGCCGAGCAGACATGCGGGGACTCTCGGTGTGCAAGTTCCTGCATTCTGCTGCGTGTGGAGCAAACCTCATCCCTCTGCTCTCATTTACTTTCTCCAGACATTCAACAGCTGAAAAGCTGCTGTGAGCACTCACATTAATTAGAGCTCATTGCTTTTGCTGTAATATGCACCAGCACAGCACCAAACCCTAATAATCCAAACAAAAATCTGTCTATGGCATAAAATATAATCCCTCTCTGGTGTCTGAGGAGAGCTATCAATTCAGGGACTCAACCGGGTTCTGCCTGAAGTCAACAGCAAAGCTATTAATAATGGCAGGATCAAGTCAGCTCACTAATTTGCCAAATTCCCCATCATTAGTGTGAATTAATGAGATCCTACTGGAGCTGCCTGTTGGCTGTGGGTGAAACAGAGCACGCCTGGCAGCACATCAGCGGCGGGGGGGAGGCTGGGGAGGAGCAGGAGCGCTTTGGGGGGAGGGAGATGAGCAAATGGAAGAGTCCTAATGCAGTCCAGATGGAAAAAATTGACCCTGACTTCACCAGGCAGGCAATGGCCATAGCCAAGCTGTTTCCTAGTGAGGAGGAAAACGAGAGAGGCTCAAGTAGCAGATGAGAAGTCAGCTCAGATAAAATGAGACAGCCATTCCCTTTGCCCCCCAAATGATCTTTTGCCTAAAACATGAAGAAAAATGTGTGTTTTCCTGCCTCTTCTCAAAGCTGGCCCATGGTTTTCCTCCTCTTGCTTGCTTTAAAGCTCCTAGAGGCAGCAGTGCCAGTGCAGGGAGTGGAAGGTTGTGCTCACTCTCACAGCCAGTCCCATCCAGAACTAAAATTGTAACAAAAATCTCATGAAGAAAACAGCTCCGTGAGATTTACGGTGCCAAGAGGGTCATATAAAGTTTGGAAAAGCGTCCAAAGAGATGTCAAATGGAACTTAATTGAACTTGGCTGTCATCACTGAATAGGACGCATCACTTTGAGCTTACTGGATCCTGCCAAGTCCAACAACAGATATTGTTGCTGTGTTCCTTGAGCTGGTGATGGGGGTTTAAGTGTCCATGAGTCACCGGGATCGCGGTTATTGCCTGACAAGAATGCGCAGGGGGGAAAGGATGTTCTCGTCTGCCCCTGTGTCTGCTTTTGGTGCCATTGCACAGACAATGCCAGGCTAATGCTGCACTCTGTTCTTCCAGTGTAGAAGCAACTGGGGAAATCTGAATATTTGCTTTAAAAAAAAAAAAAATCTCTTTTATTTGTGGTGGCCCAAGAGGCAAATGCAGACACGTCCGTTTGTGGCGGTTGGGAAGCCTGGAATTAATGGCTCAAATGAAAGGCACGGAGCACAACAACAAACCTGGTTTGTCTCATGTGATGAGAGTGGTGCAGCAGCTTTGATAACACCCTTGCCCTATTCAGAAAGGACTTTGGGAGCAGCCGGTTCTGAGCTGGGTGCTCATTATCGTGCCAGTAAAACCCCCGGGGTTATTTTCTGCAGCCTCTTTGGCCCGGAATTCTCTGTGCTTCAGGCTTCAGAGCAGAAATCCCTTCCTGAGCCAGGCCTTACATCAAACCAGCTTCCAGCAGGGTGGGAGCTGTGGGGTCCCTGGGCAGTGGAGAGGAACTCTGCAGCCCCCAAAGGCAGCTCAGCCCCTTCAGCGACTGCCACTGGTGGCATCAGAGCCACGGCCAGCCAAAGGGGAAACACTCTGGAATATTTCATGATGGCCAAAATGCCAATAAAAAATGGACTGTCATAATCCACTCCTAACTAAATGCTGACTGCCTGGGCTGTGCTCGGCGAGAGAAAACCTGTTTAAATATGATCCAGACCCACCAAATCTTGAAATACTCAGTGAATTCCCTTGAAAGTACCAGGGAGTGATCAGCCGTGCCAAGGATAAGCAAACACACTCTTTTCCAGTTGTCCCACATTATGGAGCATTAATTATCTTACAGTCAAACAGTGGTGCAGGATGAGATACCTAATTGGGAATCTCACCCATTATTTTAAACGTCTAATTTGTACATCTGTGCCTGTAGCCATCAGACGACCTTTGTTTGGATTGTTAGTCAAAGGAAAACATGTTAATTTTATCAGGATTTTAAAAGGCGTCATTAAATGTCCTCTACTTAAAAGGAGGAGAGAAAAAGAAAGGAAAAAAAAGTCTCTGCAGGCGATGAGCTGCACTCCCAGAGATAAGAAACGCTTCCCATGCACAATCCCTTTACTTTGTAGTTCACTTCTAATGGGCAGTTTGGTGAAAGGTACTTTCCAACGCGCATTTAAAGCGATCCATTCGAAAGATAAGCAAAGCGCAGCTGTTCATTAAACCCAGCACTTCATGCGGTGCTGGAACGTATATTTAACCAGGAAATGCTACTGTAGGCTCTCAGTGTTCGGGCTTTTTGTCGTTTGTGATTCATCATCATTTACACAAGTGGCTGAAAATTACAGGCCAACCACGAGAGCAGAGCAGGAGGTGCTTGGGGAAGTGAACAGCCCGAGATGCTGAGAGTGTTTTCCACACAGCTCCTCTCTTGTGTTCTTCCTTTTGATCCCTGTTTACAACACAAGCTCCCTTTCAGAGCGAACAAAGCTCCCGCAGTGATGCTGTTTGTACAGCTCCTGTACAAACTTTCTAGGAAGGGTTAAAGTCAGGGCCAAACACCGGGGTGTGAGCGCACACAGAAAAGCCAGAACTCACCGCTGCTTCTTCAAACTCTGCGAGTGCCAGGGGGAATTCACGCGTGCAGAATTCTGCAGTCATTGTTGGGTTTAGTCCCGTTTTCATGCTCATGGAAACTCCTCGTCTTGCCCCGAATGGGATGCTCAGCTTCCTGATAGGACTTTTGGGGCACATCAGTCAGGTTCTCTGTGCCAAGAAGGAGATGCTTCCTCTTGCTTTACAAAGCCCAGCAAGCGTCAGTGTCCTCAGAGGTGATGCAACCCATCTGGGGAGATGGTGAAAGAAAACATTTTCCAGGTTATTCAAACTTGAAACGTTGTCCTTCACTACGGCAAAGACAGATTTGTCCCCCAGGAAGAGGCAGGTTCTGTGCTTTGCACACACTGCTCAGGCCCTTTAGGATGTGGGAATCACAGCCCCAACGGTAAAAATTTGATTTTATGGCAAAATCCCCTCGGTGAGAGGCGCAGTAACGCTGTGGATACCCCAGCGCAGCACTGGGATTGTTCCTGTGCAGGTGGAGACAAATGAGCGTGTGGGCTCTGAGCAGGGGCCAGGAAGGATCTCAGCCCCCAAACAGAAACTCCTCATCTTCTTCACTGTTTCTTTCCCCTCCCAACATTAACAGCAGTTTTCTGTGTTTCTGTGGATAGTCCAGTCTGTTCTCCTCTCCTTCCCAAGGCACAGGGGATGTCACATTCTGGGAGGTGCAAATGTCGATTTGCCTGAGAGGACTGTGGGTTTATTCCATGTCAGAACCCATAAGTTCGAGCTTTTGTTCAGAGCTTCAATCAAACCTGGGCATTTTATAGGTAATTCATCGTTTTGGAAACCCCCAATTTTCCATGGTGTTAGCAGTTAAACCAGACTCATTTCAAACCACATCACGTTCCTTTGAAGGACACCTCTGAGAAAGGAGTGGGGTTTGTCTTGCCTTATAAGCTTCCTTGTAAAATTTTCAATATTTTTGTTTCTTGACCTTGAAATACCCTAAGATCCAAAGCAAAACAACGCCTTTCTGAGGATACTGCAGCACCTCCTAATTCCTATGCAGAAGAGAATATGCAGAGACAGAATAAATGTGGGAAGTCAACAAGAGAAAACCCAAACAAGAAAAAAAAAAATCAACCAAATTCTTATGGAATATTTAAGAGGCGTTGGGTGCCAATTCTGGGTAGAGATGGCTCCAGCCCAAAACGTTGCAGACTGCTCTGAATGAGGTTTTCATCAGCCAGACTTTGGTGTGGGCTCACAGCTGCCCTGTGTCATGTGCAGCTTCCAAAACAAGAACCCGGGCTCTGAACAACCCAGGGCTGAGGGGGAGGCTGCAAGGTCAGGGCAAGATCTCAGCCAGGCTCTGTCACAGCTGCCTCAGAAAAGAGGAAGGTCCACGCTGAGTCCCTGCTTCACCCTCCCTCATTCACCTACTTTTTTGGTAACAACGGATCAGTGAAAAGAAATCACTGAGTGAAAACTTGCTGAGAAGAAAGTCCTTCATTTCCTAGAGAACCTCCACAGCCACCAGTTCTGTGCGACTTTCCTACCAGGAATGAACTCTTCTCTGTGCTGATGTCGTCTGCATTCATCTCGCTTTTTCTGCCTGATCTTTGAATGCTTAAGGAGGTGCAGAGCTGGAGAAAAGATGCTACATCACATTTGGGTTGCATTTTATCTGGCCACAAACCCCCACAAGTGCAGCTCTGCCTCAGACAGCAACAGGGGAGGGCAGAGCTGACATTTATGGGAATCATTTGCCCTGCAGAAAACGGGATTAGCAATGCAAGACCCAGAATTAGGGAGGCAGCCATGAACCCACAGGGTTCATAGGCAGGGAAATCCCCTCTGGTTCATCTGCAGCTCTGAAAATGATGAAGCAGTTCAGGAGAGCAATTGGGTGATGCAAGAGCAGATCTCGGGAGGTCAGGGTGTCTGGGGCAAGGGAGAGAGAGACAGCAAAGTCCTGTTCACCAGTGAGACTTTCCTGCCACAGTTTGGCCAACAATTTGGGCAGGACATTGAGGAGAGAGAGGAGATTTCACAGTAGCTGAGGCTGCGAGAAACTTCTTTACCTGAGCATTTAGTCATGGGAAACTCAACTGGAGCTGGGGTTTTGTTGAGAGTTTTAAGTAAGCCTGAGTTTGTTGACAGGCTCACTGTGATCTGCGGCTTCTGACTGATGGTTCTGTGACTTTAGTGACTTTTGATCTCAGCAACAGTGAGGGGTCACCACGAGGACAGCACAGGTGAGGAAGGAAGAAGAGAAATAAAAGACAACTCCCAGTTACTCCTTGCTCATTGAGGAGAATTAAACTGCTTTGCCCAATTTTGCTTTCCAAGCACCAACTTAGCTCTAATTATTGCATCTTTTGTAGGCTTAGTGGGCTTTTGTCACTTTGTTCTTCACCACAGTCCATAAAAAGTCCCAGCAGTTACTACTGGATGGAAAAAAATATCACGTGAGGAGCAATGAAGAAGGAATAAATAGACTGGAAATCAAAAGGCTTCCTTTGGTTCCAGTAAACCATGATTACCACGAGCCCTCATGCCAATTAAAACATCAGGTAGAGTATCAGCCACACCTCAGCTGGAGGGATATAATGTTATTAACAAGGCTTTTGCCATCACCTGTAGATGATGTTTATTCCCTTTAAAGCTGTTCCATAGTCTGCTCCATTCAGGATGAACTCTGGGAGCTTTGGCTCCATCAAATGCCAGCAGCAGGTGATAAATAGACGGAACCCTCGGTCCCAGGAATGATCCCTTCCATCCCTTCGTGTTCTGGGCAAAGCCTGCTCCTGCCTGTTTGCATCTGTAATTGATTGCGGGAGCTGTTAATCATAGGTGCCTGTGATAAAGTTTAGACATCTCTTTGATTCAAGGATGCTATTAAGGAATTAGGCAGCAGCAGGGGAAGAGTTTGTCTCTGCAATTAATTGCTCCCGGGGTTTTGCAATCCGGCGATCGAGCCGCGGTGCGAAAATCAAAGACTGGCTTAAAAAAACCCAAACAACAACAACAACAACAACCACAAGAAGCCCCAGCTCCAGGGTGCTGTGCTCTGTTCATAGCTCACATGCTGGTGGGGGCTGTGGGCATTCCTGTTCCGTGGGTGCAATTTGGGAAGCAAATGCTCCGCAGCCCTTCCAGCTCCTGAGCGCTGCTACTGGAGCTCGTACGAGACCCGATGGAAAAGGGAGAAGGGAACCAGGAGGATAATCAGATTTCCCTCCAAGTTACACTCCAACAAGGGCTGGGGAGTGGCTTCACCCCTACCAGCTTTGGCCCCGTTGTGATTAGGATCCTGACAAGAATTGCCTGATCCTATTAAAATTCACCATAATTATGGACTCTTGTTCTAATCATAAATCATCCCTTTAGGCCTGGTATTTCCTCATTTCTTTAGAGCCGGTATTAAGGATATTTGGGCTGAATTGGTTTTGGGGAAACGCTGGGTCAAGAAAATGTCAGAAGAAAATATTTTTGAGTCTTCAGAGGTGGCTTTTCATCTGGAATAGAACTCCAGGAACTGGACTGGGACCCGCTTTGGTTGTAAATGAGAGGTAAAACAAAACTCTTCTCCAGGTGCGCTGGGTTGCTCAAAGCTCTTCTGATGTTTGTCATGTGAAAGCATTAAATGCAGCAAGACAAGACAATTCTAATTCAGGCAATTACTTTTCACTTAGGCCAAGCTCCTCCCAGTTACTTGAAGCGAATTTTCACACTGGAAGGTCTCTGAGGCAGGAGGTTGCAGCAATAGTGGGAACTAATTTAATACGAGTTTTCTCACATCTTGTGCTGCTTTTTATACAAGGTGGCTGCCATTAACCAGCTATTACCTCCCACCCCAGAAATAGATGCATTCCAGTCCAATACAAAATAATTTGCCCTCTTTTTTTTTTCTTTTTTTTTTTCTTTTTTTTTTTTCAGAGTTCATTGAAATCAAATCCTAACATGTAATGTTGTTGTTGTTCTTGTTATGGGAAATGATGCTGCCCTTTGAATTCCTTCTCTTCCCTCTGGGGACGTTGCCATCCAGGTGACTGTACCTGCTCCCAGCAGCGGCTTGAGAGCAGTGGGGAAAATGGAACACTGAGGTTTTCAAATTCCATTCCGGTGTCTCGCTGCCAAGGGAGCCTGCCGAGCTCAATTCAAGGGCTAATCCATGACCATCACTCCACTTCAATAATTGCAGAACATTAATGAGTCTCTTTCCTTATTACAGAGCTCAAAATAAGAGCATTGGCATTCCGATATAGCAGGGAACTTTTAAAGTCTTAGCCCAAGGATTGTAAGAGGGATGGATTTTTTTTTTTTAATTAACTTTGCATTCAAAACTTGTGTTAAACCATCTGTTCTCATGCAAGGAGTGAGGGAGGGGGACCATAGCCACAGATTTTCATCAGCGAGCTGTTAAATTAGTCCCTTTACTTCACAGAGCTTGTTTTATTCAATCTGCCTTTATTAAGAACACAGGTTTGATTCTGCAAAGAACAAATTCTTCTGGTTCTTTAAGGAAAATGGTTTTAAGCAGGGTTTTATTAGGTTGCATTACTGGATAAGCGATACAACATGTTACCAGCGTGAATCATCTGATTTAGAGTGACAAGAAAGGAACCTAAAAAATACCCCAAGCCAAAACACTGCCTGGCAAGGGCTGACAGGGCCAGATTGGATCTACTTCTGCAAAGTTTTGCTGTTGCAATTGGTAGTAACTGTCTAGGGCTTGTAGCTATTTTGACTAACTCTCTTTGCCATCCCTAAATTAAGGAGGAGAAATTAGGGCCAGACTAAGCCTAACCAGACTGAGTAGTCCCAGGGCAGGCAGCCGGGCTGCTGATGGAGCGGAGCGTGACCTGGGAGAAGGTCCAGCAGGATTTGACCCTGAGAGACATCCATGGGTCACCTTCCCTTCACCACACAGCACACTTCTCTTCTTTCCCTGCCTCAGCACAGCCCCTGTGAACCCCTGGCTGCTTTGTCTGATTTACAAACCTCTGCCTTTGGAGTCCCACAGCCTTCAGCCACACCAGGGGAGACAGAACCTACCTGAGAGGCACCCCTGAAAATCCTCAGCCTGTTTCCACCGCCTGCATTCAGAGCCTTGTTGCTGCAAACCTCCGATATTCTGTTGAGTGACCTGACAGGTAACTGGGAAGAGGCACAGAGGATAGTGATAGAAGCAGAAATGGGGTTCCTTAATGAGAAACACCAGCAAAATCCTGTCCCTGAGTCAAATATTCGGCTACTGTGAGGTCGAAGAGTGTCTTCTCCTTGCACTGAAGACGGAAAGCGGCAGGTGAAGGTCTGCAGGTTCAAAGATATCTCAGGTAACCAAAAAGGGAAACTGAATATTCTCACTGAAAATATCATAACAGAATAATTTCATCTGCCGAACTGGACAGCTTTCAGTGAAAGCATGTCTTAACCTTGTTGAGAGATCTCTGTCAGGATGGGGGTCTAGCCTAGAATTAGGTCCTGTCTTGTATTGAGGTCCTGAGATTGAAATGAGCTTTTACACCTGAAGTAATCTCCTGAAATGACTCCTGAAATAGGTGACTAGAATTGTTAAACCAAAATTCCCAACTAAACCGAAATTCCCACGCTTTTAAGATGTACAATGAATTTTCAAACTGTGCTCCAGACTGTACTGAGAACCCAGTGCCCCTGTGGTTTCAGTCTCCAAACTGAACTATGGAAGTAGAGGGAAGGTGACTCCCTAAAAATCAATCTATAACCTCACTGCTGTCCTCCTCAGCAGGTTTTCCCCCGTTGCTTCCCCCAGTTAATCCCAACTGAATCTTTCTGCCAAGAGCCTACACACTGCTGGAGCCATGAAGAAAACTCCATAAAGGTTTTGTTCCTCCTTCCAAACAGAGAGAAGAATAAAAGGAGAATCAAGTTTTGCAGCAGGACTGTTCCTTTGGGATGCAATGATGGATTTCATGCCACTAACAAGTGTCACTCATTTAATTCCTTCAGGACCTATTCCCACTTTGAGGCTTGGATTTTATTTGTGGAACAAAGCCATGGTCAAGCTATGGACTGAGGACTTGTCACTGAAATGATGTCGGGACCTGTCTGGGCAAAAATAAAAAGTCTCGGTATCATCTCTTAATTAGAGAACTCACCCAAAATATTGGTTCAAATTAAATCAAAACCAGCACTTTTTAAATGCCTCGTTTTGTGTTCCTGATGAGAAAACAACCCTTGGAGTGAGATTTTTGCATGGAGCTGCATTCAGAATATGCCATTCATATATTCACGTTCCACACTCCATAAGAGAAAGAAAAAAAGGAGAAAAAAGGGGAAAAGTGCTCCAAGCACAGGGCTTGGATTTTAAGTCTGAGCTCAGGAACTCAGTTTTCTAACAAGCAGTGAGCAACTGCTGCCTCAGTTTCGTGAGTAACCATCGAGTTTTCCTTTTTGGTGGGTGTTAGTCATTTGGGATGCTCGGCTCTGCTGCATCCTCACCCCCAGAGGGAACAGAGGAATCCCATTACTGCCCCTGGAGTCTGTGCCAGCAGCCCAGGAGTGGCTTGGGAATGAGAGGCTGCTATTAAAGGAGTGATGACTCCTAACTCTGAGAAGCCCTGGACATTTGACCGCGCTTGGGAATGAATCTGCTCCTCTTTTCTCTGGAGTGTGTTGTCCCTCTTGGCACAGGGAAAAACCCTGGGAGCAGCAGGGCTGAGCAGCTCCAGTCTGCCACGGCAGGTTGGACTGGAACCTCCATTTCAGTAGCCATGGGATTCCAGGGAATCTGATGAGCTGGGAATCCTGTGCAAGACCACAAATCCACCCCAAACTCTGCTCCTTCAGCCTCTCCCTCTGCTCCATCCACATCCAGTGCCATCCCCCTGTTACAATACAGAAAAATGAAGGCTGCCAACCCCTGGGTTTTTTTAAACATCTGTTTAGGTGGAATTTGAACCTTGCTAGGAATAAACCATTAAAATGACATTAATAAACACCGGAAAGCAGTAATGATGTGTTACTGCCAGAGGAGGGCCAGTTAAACGAGTTGAAGGCTGACACAGTTTTCCAGGCTCAGGGTTGCACAATGTGCTTGTTTACCTGGAACATTTCTTCTTTCCCTTTCCCTCCTCAGACACGCTCATGGGGGACCGAGGAACAGCAGTGAACTGGACTCAGAAATTCCAAATATGGGCTACAATCTCCATTCCTCACAGTTTTAACTGTAAGATCACCACTGTAAATATCCTTTATTTGTAAAACCTCCAATATTTGAAAATGAGGTTTCACCTAGGGTTCCAATTCCCTTGGTTTATCTTCTCTGTGCATATATATTCAGTTAATTTCTCCATTCTAGGACTCATCCCTGTACTTTCCCATGAATCACGAAAGGCTGAAAACAAGTTTTTCTCCCCTTGACTTTGTAAATCTGTCCAGAACTCCTCTGTTCCTCTTCCCACTGAGTCATTTTAGCCCTTTAAATTTTACCTTGGGAGCTTTCCTTTCTCTTTCCTTCACGACGATGACTTCTGCTCTTTAAGTTGTGCAATAGAGTCTGATGTTGAAAGTCAGGAATTACCCTAAAAACACAGCTGGAATTAGGAATAAAGTTTAGGATGCCTGAAGAGAACAACAGCAGGGTTATGTCTGATTGATCTGACAATTCTTATTAATGGTAATTCCTACAATGCTTGGAGAATGCTTTCCTGAATTTGCCCTTTGTTTGGGAAATAGATCCCACAGGGTCCTGAAATCGTACAGGTGGATCCAAGCTAAACTGGTGTTCAAGTTTTTTTGACAAATCTAAAATCTCTACATTTCCTTTTTTCAAAAGCTTTCTCACCATCCTGATGTGGAAGGGAATGAATGGACACAGCAGGAGTAAAGAAATTGCACTTCAAAAAGAACTTACCCTGGCCATCACCTCTCACACCTAACCAAGACAATTCCCAGGGTTCAGATCCATCCATACTTTCATATCTTGCCAATTCCAATGAAATGAGGATAATTTCTAAAAGCATAATTATGTTTTAACAGATCAAAGATGAGTGTATTAAGTTGAACTAATTGCAGTGAGGAATTTTGACCTATTTTCTTTGAAGTCTTACAAAAAATGAATTAGGTGAGCCAGTTTCATTTGCACAGGTCAAGTTCAAGAATCTTCATAACGTTTTTGCTGCCAATTTATGATTTTGCTACGGACACCAAATAAATTAATTTTCTTTTCAGGATCAAACAATTATTCATACGAAGGGACAGGAGTCCAAATAATAAATATCTTCCTATTTCTGACGGTTGCCTGAATCCATCTATTCCTTTCTGCTATTCTTGCTTCATGTTTTCTCCTACTGAAATCCATCTTGAGGTGGAAGTCGATCAGCAGCTTCACACAGATTCAATTATTCATTTACTTATTTACTGGTTAGGATCACAGAAGGCTTCTCACCAATGACATAGTGTTTAAGAATATTTTAGAGTTATAAGATGCAGTCTGTACCTAGAAAATAAACTTTATCCTTCCCTCCACAGACTCGAATGCAAACATGCTGAAAAGAAAAGGTGGTTCCATGCTTGGGCCCCCTCAGCTCTGCCAAAAAAATGGGCAGGAAGATCAGAAGGGAAGAAGAAGAGCAATGAGGCCATGGCATAGTTTGTTTCTGTCTTGTGGACTTAAAAGGAGATTGGATTTATTAATGTGAACTCAGTTCACAGCTTTTGAGGAGGCAGTCACTGAGTATGGGAGTAAAACTCCGATGTGCAGGCTCTTCCCCGTCCTTTGTGGCAGCTGTTTCTGGAGATTTCTCTTCTTCCTTCACCAAATCTTCCTCCTGAATCTCAGAAGCAAAAACCAAGCTTCAGCTCAGAAAGTGCCTCTTTTGTCTTGAGGCAGCATGGAAGTAGGAAAGGAGAGCGGACGGATGCAGTGATTTATCTGGGCTGTCATTGGCCATATCTCCACAGCAGCTCCGTTCCTCGGCATTGGAGGGACAGAGGCATGGCCTGGATCTTCTCTCACATTTATCCCAGGAGAGGATTTGTCTTTAGCCATGAACACAAACCGTTAAAAGTTACACAGCTCCAAATTCTGGTCCAGTTACACAGAGGGACCATCTCTCTCTCTCTCTCTGTTTCTACCTCATCAAAAGGACTCCGAACTTTTCTATTCCCATTTCCTTCCTCTCCTTCCTTGCCTCCATTCCCTTAGGGTCCTACCTTCTGCTGACTGACCTTTACCAACAGCAACAACAATAATTATCCTATAATTAGACACTCTAAGTCACGTTGTTCCTAAAGCTGTCAGTGTGAAGGAAGCGAGAAGTGCTCAAGGTAAGAGTTTAAGGGCTCCTTCTACGTGTTCTCACCAGAGGTATTTGTGCCAAGTCCTTGGCACTTCATTAAGTGGCTGTTGGGGTTCTCTTCTAATTGCATCTCATAAGTAGCTGATTGCAGCTCATGACTCAGTGGTTGTGTCTCCAGACCACAGAGATAGAGAGTGAAGGACACTCAGGGATGCAGATTTCAGGTTCCTGCTGCCAATTAGGGCCAAATTAAACCCTCCAAGCCCATCGTGCCACCCACGCAGCGTTAGGGGTGCACCTCCGTCTTCTGGGTGTCATCCCGGAGCTTGGGATGCACAGATTGGTTTCAGGTAAATATGTGCAGCTTGTGTGAGATCCAAATACCCAGCAAATCCTCCTTGGCGTTAGAGATCCCTCTGAAACCATAATTCTCACCGTCCCATCAAAACAGGTGGGACTTTGAGATGTTCTTGTCGAAATGTCCCAGCTCTGCCAAGGTTTGGAAGCACAGCCCTGAATTAAAGACACAGGGTTTGTTTTATCCTCTCTTTGTGACGTGAGCACTCCGCTTAAATTCCTTAGAAAGACATTGCATACAAGTGCAAAGAAATACATGAATTCCTCACAGCTGGTATGAGGGGTATGCCCATGTTTTACTTTTTCTCCTTGTCTTTAATGTCCTCTGGGACCATCTGTTGCGGAGTAACAAATCCCTCAACCCTGGCTCTGGCTTGAAATGTGTACCAGGGTTTCTCTTCTCACTCACTCCATGGCTGTTTCTTCCTCCTCCATTTGCCTAGATTAAAAAAAAAACAAAAAACCACAAACAAACAAAAACAACAACAACAACAACAAAAACAAACAAACAAACAAAAAAAACCCCAACCAGTTGTTTCCTTTTATTCCTGCAGTTCAATTTTCCCTGGGCACAGGACATCAAGCAGCGCCTGCAGGAATACACAGGATGGAAGATCTGACTTTCCCTCTTTGTTGTCCACGCTTCTCTGTCTTCCTGCTTGGATTGGTTATCCAAACCTCAGTGCAAGTATTACTAATAAAATCACACTTTCCCATAATGCTCTGCCTCCAAATTTCTCCCGACTCTTACCCAGGCTTGGTTATTGATAAGCATCAGGCAAAAGAAGGGTCTCTAGGTTAAATCTATATTGCTTTGAATTTCCCTTCCATGCTTAACATCAGACGCCACCAACACATCTTGAACTGATTTAAGGCCCTGGGGTGTTTCTCGGTGCCATTCAAAACACAGCAAGCCACTTTCCATGTGCTGGGGCCACTAGGGCTCGTTAGAATGGCATTTTTAATAAAACTTAAGTGTAACTACAACATTTTGCGGCTCCACTCTCCAGATAAACCACTACAGACGTCATTCCCCACTTCACCTCCCCGTTTACACACCCACCAGACTTTTTGACCGGCCGGCCAAATTCATTCTGGGTGTAAATCTATGGCAATCAGTAACATTCCTTCTGCTTGACACTTATTGTGGGCAAAAGTTTCCATAGGCTTGTTTGCGTATGTGTCTTTTTTTTCACTTCCTATAGCAAATTAAGTCTTGAAACAAAGCCCTGAATGTTATTATTCAGGTGAGGCAATGCAGGAGCATTAAAAACGCTTTGGGTTTAGATGCAGCTGGTCTATGTTAGAGTTGTTTTCTGGTCCAGAAAAGGCTGAGCTGTTATTAGTGCTTGAAGATTTTCCCTTTCTTTGCCTAGAATAAGAAAAATGCATTTATCCGGTGTGATTTCTTCTAGGCAAGAATAACTTCAGGGTTCAGAAGAGAGCTCTCTGGTGCTGGCTGGGATGTGACAGGCAAAGAAAGCATAAAGCAAAAGGATGAACTCATTATCTGTGCCACTGGCCAAAATCAGCCTCTGAAAGGATCATCTACAGCTCACAGAGACAATCCTAACCAGCTCAGCCAGGGCAGTTTCTTGGGAAGCTTCTCCATGGGAACTGGGGGGAACTGGAGGGGAATGACCCCGCCAGGACCTGCAGTTCCTGGAGCAGGAGCCTTTCCAGCAGAGAGTTTTGCACTGGTTCTTGCAGAGGGTAAAGCTCTGCATCTCCTCTGATGACTCCTCTTAATAAATCCCATTGTGCTCCTGCTTTTATCTTCCTGTAACGCTCTGGGGGCCGCACCTGGCACAGAGGAATCAATGCATGGATTCCTTGGAAGTGAGTCCCCGTGTAGTCTGTGGGATTTGGAGAAAGAGCCTGAATCACACTTTCTTCACCTCTGGAGATTCCCATTTCAAGCTCTACAGCCCCCTGAGGACAGAATTCTGCTGTTCCCAAGTGGTTTTGCACTGATCAGCAAAGACCTCCGTGAGATATTTTTCATCCAAGTACCATCCTATGCTACCTGAGGGAAGGAAGGATCATTCCTTTACCTTCTTCAGCTCCCAGCAGATCCTGTGTTTTGGTTTTCGGCAAGGCCTGGGTGTGAGCACACAGACAGCTCCAGATGCACATCTCCTAGCAGGGTTTTAAACATTACAGGGATCGATATCCCTGATACTGAGGCTGATTTTGTGGTGGATGCGCAGTTCCCACCTCTTTCCCATCACAAGGCAGTCCCTGCAGAAGGGAAGGGAGGTGTGAAGTGTGTGGCAGTGCACACCCCAGGGCAGCAGCCAGCACCTCCATTCCCAGCTCCCAGCGTCTCCACGCAATGCTGTTTAATACCAGACCAATGAGGTGAATAAAACCTACAAAAGTTTATAGTGTGTAAATTACTGTTGCACCCTGCCCTCTGCCTCCGCGCTGAACTGAGAGGGATAAATGGAAACAGTCCCCTTCCCTGCCATGGCAGGAGCGCTTCCAGGAGCTGGAGGGATTCCTGGGCAGTTATATAGGGGTGGAAAGCAGCGGGAAACGTCCCAAGCAGCTCTGGCTCTTGACACCTCATCCCCTGAACATCCCACTCCCAGGCACTTGTGCAAAGAGGCTGTGCTGGAGAGCTTTGGCTTGAGGCCACAGCTCTCCAGCACCCAGAGCCACAGGGCTGACCAAAACCATGGCCTTTGGGGGCCAGCAAGGAGGGAAAGCAGCAAAAAGGGGCAACAAGCAGCTAATTTGGGATTTGAGCAGGGTACAGAGGGAGGACAACAACAAAGCTCTTGGTTGTGGAGCTCTGCTGGAGGCTGGGCACCACCAGTGCCGATGTTTTGCCTCTTCTCGGCCTTCAGGAACGTCCCTGTTGTGTAACCTGAACAGCTGCTGGCCATCGCGGATCTCACATTTTTGACAAGGCTGGAAAATTCTGTTCCAGAGGATCCAAACGTGCTGAGGGAACGTGCCATTGGAGACAGGCATCTACAACTCAGCTCAGCACACGAGCAGCCCTGGCAGCTGCCGTGTTATCTTTGGAGCCGCTGCTCGCTCTGTCAAACCGAAAACACGACAAAACATTTGAGCAAAGGCTGAAACTTTTATGATCTCTTGGGGGGAAAAAAGAAGTTCCAGATAGTGTAATCTGATGAGCGTAGAACAGATGGAGAGATAGACAATGCCTGTTAGAAGATGCATCTGCATGTTATGAAACGAGGAGAGAGAGATCTGGCTCCCTGCTTCACCCTCAGATCTGTGAGCACAGATTCCTCTAACCATTCCTTGAACTGTTCCAAACCCTGCTGCTGGAAATAGGACCTGAGCAAGGGGCAGAGGCACTTCCCGAAGCAGCTGCTCGCTCTCCACGTCTGTGGGAGAAGCACAAAGTGGATACCCGGTGCTCAGTCTGATTTAGCAAATGATCGCCTTTGCGCACGTGATTGAGTTTTTCTGTGCCTCAGTTTCCCTGTTTGTAAGGCAGCAAAATCAGTTGCATCATCGAGCGCTTTGGTATTGAAAAAATGTTCTATCTCGGGAAAGGTTTCGCTGTTCTCGTATTTCTGGGTGCGTAAGAGGTCACTGGAAGTTTAAGGAGGCTTACTGAAGTGTTAGTTAAAAATAGTTAATGATGAAAAAAAAGAAAAAAAAAAAAAAAAGTGACTCGGAAACATCCAGGGGCGATGTTTTAAAAACAAACGAATGCACAGCCACAGCAAGCGGCAACTCTTGCCAATACTTGCTGCAGCGAGGTGTTTCAAGTGCTGCAGTTGGGGCTGCTCCTGCTGGGTCCAAGGGGATTGTGAGTTCTCAGAGTGCTCCAGGATCAGACCTAGATCCATTCATTTCAGCGCAAAGCGAAGGGGAACTCCCAGGAGCAGCTCCAGCAGTGGGGACTGCGTGCTAACGCAAGCCTCGCACACAATCCGAGGGTTGTTCTGCTGAAAAGCGGGCGCAGAAACATCAAGTTAAAGGTCATCGCTGAGTCTTTCATTTCCCTCCTCTGCTCTGCCCTCGCTGGAGCCCGGGATTTCATCTCCGGGATTTCATCTCCAGGCTTTCTGGGAATCGCTCCGGTCGTGTGCCGGGGCACCGGCTGCAGTTTCGCTGATGAGCAAAGAGCTCCTCGTGTAGACACTTTGCACAGCCAATTAGCGAAGTAATTGAGAACTCCTCGGGATGAAAGGTGTAATACACACACACACACACACACACGATTATTCACCATTTTCATTACAAGCCGTATCCGGGAAGCTGCTGGAATGGAATGCAGCGAGGCACTCGGTGATGAGGTAACTGGGAATGACCTGCTTTTCCTCATTTACATCTGACTCAGAGCCATTTGAACCCTCTGCCTCATGTGTGATATTGCCTTATTGCTTTTACAACACCCCGCAGAAGAAGAGGAGAGCCAGCAGGTCTCTGCCCTCCAGAGGTTGTTTTATCAGAGAGAAAATGAGTGGAAGGTAACGCGCAGTAGGGAGGAGACGGGTGGGGAGCTGGAGATGGTTGGACTGCAGCATAATCATTATTACTATTATTAAAGTCCTCGTGGATATCATGGGAGAAATTAGTCTTAGGTAAGGATTTGAATGGAATGAGACCAGCTGCTCAGCAGGCCAGGACTGAGAGGCTGTTCAAGCAGAGAAGGGTGGTGTAAGGAAAAGATTGGATATACTTACTAATATATACATATATATACATTTTTATATGGCTATATCCAGATTTTATACATAGGGGTATATAGAAGATGATGCTAATACCCAGCCCAGGCTGTAAAGACAGGCTTTAAACAGATGTCACGCCTTCATTTTGGAAACAGCCCATCAAACCTGATCTTCTTGAGGTTGCTTGTAAATTTTTAGGATCAGTTTTTCAGAGCAACTGGGTAAAACCAGGCACCGTTTTGAAATCCTGTCTCCCAAAGCCTCGTGCTCCAGGAAGTTGCCTGGATTGTGGAAAACGGGGAGTTGTTTTGCTGCCTGTATTAGATCTTTTGTTTTGGTATCCTCATCCTGCTTAAAAAGTGCCACTTAAAATCACTGATCTGCCGAGCTCCTGAATCCTTCCCTCGGCAGATCACGACATCCAACACTAAAGCTCTCTCTTGTGGTCCTGCCATGCAAACACAAGTCCTTCGTTAGAGGCAAACTCGGCCCAGAAACTGCTTCAGCAAAACACCGAGAGTTGAGAAATCACGTCTTAATTTTCTGTTAATTAAGCTGACAGTTTCCATTCCTAATTTTAAACGGAAGATGTTTGCTATGGAAATTATCGGCAGCTCTTACTCTTCTCACACCAAATGCGTTACCAGCAAAAAAAAAAAAAAAAAATCCCCTCTTTTAAATAAGAGGTTGAACTTTTGGCTGCTATCGCCGAAATATTCAAAAGGCTGATTCGCGTGCTTACAAACACAACCTTCCAATGGCGCTGGAATATCCAGCTTCCACTTCCAAGAGTCATTTTGCCCTGGCTTACCTTTGATTTCCCAGGCTGAAACCTCTCCTTTGCATTTACGTGCGGGTGAGCCTGGGAAGGGCCGGGACACGGAAAACAGCCGGGCATCCTTTGGATTTGCAAAAGCAGAACCTGTTCCCCGCAGATGAAAGCTGATTCACGGGACGTTTCCTTTTTTTTTTTTTTTTTTTTTTCTGACAGCCAGCACTGTCTGTGCTGATTAAGGAATTGTGTGATCAGATAGAGAAAGTGGCAGGGAGCTGCTGTGTCATCTCCTGGTGGGGCTTCTGCCGCTGGGGATCGGCCTCGTCTGAGCAGCTTTGTTCTGGCACCAAGCTGGGCTCAGGTTTGGCCTTTCCTTGTCCTTGGCCGGAGGGGAACCCCGAGCAAAACTTCAGGAGGAAATCTGGATTAGTTTATAGATGCTCCCTAAATGCCTGGGGGTGGACAGAAAGTCTCCTTTCCCCACTGATCGGGAGTGGGGAGGTGAAAGGATGGAGCTGCCTGGCCTCAGGTGGGGAGCTCAAGGAATGTCTCACCTCCTTTTTGGGCAGGGCTGGGGTGCTGCTGGGTTTGCTTTTACTCCTGATTAATGAAGGGGTGAAAAAAAAAAAATTTCCAGAGTGACAGAACCACGAGAAAAATGTGGGTGATTCCTTGCAGTAACACAACAAGCATCCTTGAATCGGCAGGATGAGCTACAAGAGCCGAGGAAACCTCTGAGCCCAACCAAAGGGGCAGGAAAAGGTCTGAAAATGGCACATGAGGCAAAGTTTTTGCGAGGGTTCAGGCTTTGAAGATGGATGAGGGGAAGCAGGGGTTAAATTTCTCGGCTGTCGTCTGGAATCAAAACCACCCACCAGTGTCCGTGTTCCTCTGCCAGGATCTTCTGGAAGTCACCCCATGGGCTCCAGTGACTGCTTTAAAATCCCCACAGGAGCTCTGATCCCAGAAAAGCAGCCTCAGCAACGATGTTTTTGTCCCTTCCTGTTCAACAGAGGAAAAATTCCACCTTTAAGATGCACTCAAACACAGGACTCTCTCCTTCTGGGCTTATAATTGACTACATAAAATCACATTAATATTATGACCCCGGCAGCTCTCAAACAGAAAGTTTCATGGGAAGTTTTGAAATCCGAGAACTCCTCATTTTCTGGAGAGTTCAGGGAAAAAAAATAAAAAGTTTTCAGTATATATTTTTCAATATATATTTTTCAAGGGTTTTCTGAGAACTGGAGTGCCATGGGCTTACTGCTTTGTCTTCCTGTGTACTTTTTTGTTATTCCACACCACAAAATGAATGGTGTTTAGATAATTTCCCTTTTTCTGCTTAGTGTTTACTGCAAATTCCAAACATTGAAAATTTTCGAAAGTTAGTGTCCAGGTAAATAAAATGTCAATAAATTCTAAGATTATTTTCTCCCCTGATAACTACAGTTCTAAAAAAAATTGTGCAGGTTAGTTTTTGACAAAGAAGACCCAAATCTTCTAAGGCTAATTTGTTTGTTTTCAAAAAAAAATTGTGTAAAATAGAAATAAAAGCCTTTTAAATGGAAAATTCCAACCAGCTCTCATTATTTAAACTATGGAGGGTCACCTAGAGATGAACAGTGTTGATTTTTTAACGCAAACCCAGACAGGACCAGGCTGCACTTTGCCTTACTGCAAAGCTGGTCATTAAAACTCATTTGATTCTGAACGAGGCTTTTTTTTTTTTCCTCCTCATTGTTTTGAAAGAAACAATAAATTTTCCTGGACAATTAGAAAATGACAGTTTTAAAGGACTGGAAGAACGGGTCTGCTGAATGAATCCAGGCGTACCTGTGACTGCTTTGGTAGAAAGGAACAATTCTAAAAAACATTTTTTGCAGGGCTTCATCCCCTGAATCATTGGCTGCTTTTAATGGCAGCGAACACCAAATTGGGCTTGTTAAGGGTGAGGAAGCCCTGAGCCTCTGCCAAGGCTGGATTCTTTTTCGTGTGTGGATGCAAAGTGCAGTGGAGGTGTTTGGGAATGGCTTAACATGCAGGAGCTTGATAGTGGGGTTACAAAAACAGAGCTAACAGGCACGCCGAAGGAAAACTGGGAACGCTGCTGACGCCTTTGGAAAATCACGGCAGAATGGAAGGCTCCCTTGACTGAGTTTCTTTAGAAGTTAACTTACCAAAACATCCAGTTAAGAAAAGAAATGTGGAAAAATGTGAGCCTCCCCCATCAGTGTGACAGGGTTTTTCTTCGCTGAGCTGGGAGCTGAAATTCTCAAACCTCACCGAGAAACCATCACACCCAGACACCAGTGGACAGCCAAGTCACCAGGGCTGTCAGCCTCTGAGGGCTCCAGATCAAGTTCTGTGATTTAAAGTGGGGATTTTCAGGAGGAAAGAAAAAAAAAAAAAATAGGCTTTGAACTTCTCAAATGCCAGACATGTTTGAGAGCAGGTTGGGTCTGTGCAGCTTTGGGGAGTCAGGCTGAGACTGGCAGGCACAGAGCAGGCACAGAACCCTCATGGCTGCTGAACTCTGCTGAAAATACTCCAAACCTACCCAGGCCATGGAGAAATGGGCAAATTTATCTCCTGTTATGGGTTAAATCTGTTCAGGTCCCTATCTGTAGCTGGGGAAGTCAACTGGAGCTGCCTTCCAGTCCTCTTCCTGCAGTCACGTAGATTTTGTGACAAATATATGTTGTCCCCACCAAAAAACCCTCACCAAAACATAGGAAAATCAAATCAGAACTAAAATACGCTATTATAATCGATCCAGTCATGGTCTATTTGTAAATACACATTCCTGCCCTCGCTTAAAGCATTTTTTATTCCTTGTGGCAGAAAATCTCAAACCACAAGGATGTGATTTTGACAACTCCTGTTCCCATTCTTTTATGAAAGCCTGAAATTGTTGTCCCAAGACCAACTCTACAGTTTCCCTGGAAATTATTATGAATGGCAGGGTTAACAAAAGAGCTTACAAAGAGATTATTAGAGCTATTATTAATGTGTGTATTCAGCCAGAGGTTTGGAGTGGAGATCTGGTTTTTCTTCTTCGTCCTGCAACACCCCATGAACAACTCACTTGTGCTGGTGGATTGTTGTGCTTGCTCAGAAAAACCCATACTTCACCTTGAAAAACTAATCCTTGTGTTTCACCAGAAACGAAGGAAACTGCAAGCAAACAGCTGTAAAGTTGAGGAAAGGCAATTTAAATTTACCAATAACAGCATCTTCATAACTGTTGACTTTTGAAAGCATGAGAGGAATGAAAGGGAGCGTTCCCTTGGTTTCATTCCCTGGTGCCATTCCTCAACATAATGAAATTAAATGCTGCCTTTTATATTGTTGCTTTGCAGGTCGCCTGTTTTTAAAGGTACACTGTCACATAAAATCAAACAATGCTTTACCTCTGCAGTGAATAACACTTCCAACTACTAAAACTGATTGTTAAAATGTCATGTTAGCCCGTTCCATAAATCACCGCTGAAATCCTGACCTCGCTGGAATCAATAGAGGTTTGCCACCAGCTCCCATGGGGCCAGAATTCAGCCTCCAGGCTTGATGGATATCCAGAGTGAACAATATCTCCAATTACTCTCTTAGGTTGGGCAAGTGCATTCCTTGTTCCCATTCCTTTCCTGCTTTCACAGCCCCTCACATCTTCAAGGGGGCACTTGGGCCGCTCAGTCTGAGGGGCTGCCAAGGGTCGGGCTGATCGATGGCGCTGAGGAGCCTCTTCCTGCAAACACTTCAGCACATCCAGAGCTTTATCATCCCTCTGGAGCCACAGCCCAGCTTTGTCATAAATGACAGAGCTGTGGCTGAGGTTATTGCCCATTTTACATCCCCCTGTGCGGTGCAGGAACAAAGCACAAAATGTTTTCTCTTTTCATTTACTCCGGGAGTGAGTAATAAGTTCGGTACTTATTTCTGTTGCTTAAGACAATGAAGGGAAAATATTTCGCTCTTTGTTTTTGCCCAAATCACTCTAATTGCCTCCTGGAAAGTCCACTTCACAAAAGGAAAACGCATTTGAAAGTGGAGCTGGTAAGTTCATCACTCAGAGATTGAAAAAGCAGCGTTTGTTCCTCTAATCAAGATTTCCAGGTCGATGTGTTCACCGCAGTGTGTTCACTCATGCTCCATCTAATTTAGACTTAAATAGTTATCACGTGTCTATTTTAGACCATTCTTTAAAAATCAGGGAAAAACCTGTGAAAAATTTTCAGATTTTACCTCCCCATAGCTCTGGCAAGTTTTGGCCCAAACTTGGTGGATTTTACTTCATTGCACATGAGCTTGAAGAGCAGGAGCGGGACAAGGAGAGAGCTGCACGTCACACCAGGGCATTAACCCTTATTCCTTTAGGACTGTCATCCTGGCAGCCAGGGCAGAGCTTTTTCTCTCCGTGCTGCTGTTTAAAAAGGGAATGTGAGCAGCACCAGACCCATGTGGCGGGCGAGGTGCCGCAGGCAGCGCTGCCAGGACTCCTGCAGGTACGCGGGGGCAGAAGCGAGCACTTCAAAATGCTTCTCAACACAAGTCCCAGGGCTTATTTCATTGCCTTCCCAAAGCCTGGAATCAAACACGGAGTGTATCGGATGTCTCCAGCAGCAACTCTACTCATGCACTCTTGTAAATCTCCCTCGTAATCCCCCTGCTGCTGACACTTTATTAGCCAGGCATTCCGGGCTGTGCTTTACTGGGGCACCTCTAAGTGATTGCAGATGGGAGCTGTGCTGGGTTCAGATGTGCTACCAGAGAGCTCTCTTCATATTTTCCGTGCTCTGCCCCTTTGTCGGATTGGTTTTAACCCTGTTGTGTTCGGGATCTTTCTTACCTCAGCCGAGGCGCCGAAGGTGGATGGGACACCGGGATGTTTTCATGGATTTGAGGCTACCCCTCTCTGCTGACCCAGGGAAACTGAAAAGCTCCCTGCACTGGATCTCCAACAAAAAATCCTGCACAGGGTGAGGAGACGTGCCAGTGTCCCAGAGGGAAGCTGCGAATTGCACGGAGCTGCCCAAAGCAGCAGAGATCCGAGGTGATGAATCCACACCACTGAGTTCTGTGTGCTTGGCCACAGCTCCGCTCTCAGCGGGCCCCATTAGTGCACAGGGAAAGCCACTGGATGAGGGGAAGTTTCTGGATTAAAATGCCATGTTAACACAAAAACCCCCACCATTGCATCCAGACCTAGGTCTGGGTCTCTGCTCTGAGCTGCCCCACGTTTTCAGTCCTGGAGGATGAGCTGTGGTTTGCCTGTAACCCCTCCTGCCCTGGTGCCTGCAGTGAGGAGAGCACAGCCAGCGCTGCCTCGATTCCCATCCGGGATTAACCCAAATGTCACTGCACACCCACGGGAAAGAACGCTGAAAAATCACTATTTTATCTCCCCGTGCCTTTCAATGAGCAGAACTTTGATAGATACATTCCGGTTGAGTTCAGTCTGGAGTTCTGGGCTGCCCAAATGGACTTTCAATCTTATGTTGCAAATCCTGCCTAACGAGCACGAGATCCATAGTGCTGGGCTGGAAAAACTGTAATTCCCACATCCTGAGCACAGAGGAGTGGGCAGCACCCACAGCGTTAATTTTGGTTTTCTGTTCAAGTGAAAAGCAAATCAAAGCTCTGCACTGCTTGTTTTTCTGAAATCATAAACGTGACATGGAATGTGTTTATCCCTGTGATGACCTTGCTCAGCTGAGGTAATGGGAATTGCAGATGGGCTCTGCAGTGCTTCAGAATTAGCAGCTTTTCGGGAGGAATGGCTTTTAGGATTTCAGGTTGGAGAAGCAACACTGGTTAAAGGAAGTGGTGTTAGAAATTCCCCAGAGGAGCAACTTCTCACAGCACTACCCAGTGAATCTGTCGTTCAGGCACATTCAGAATCTTAAAGAAGGAATTTTAAAAATCAAGGCATGGCACCTGTGTCTTTTAAACCATTAATTTATTTAATTGCTTTGCCTGAGAAACGTTTGCCACAACCATTGAAACAATGTAAGGCAGGCTCATAATTGCTTAGTGAAATGTATACAAGTGTTTTTATAACAGCTATTTTCCAGAAGCTCTGATTTCTCTGGTTAAATTGAGCGTAATAAAGACAGCAAGTCTGTGACAGACAAGTTGCAGCACCTGTGTTTCCAGATGGGACACGGGAGGAAAGGTTTGCTCATCCTGTTAACTGAGCTCTACGAACCCACGTTGCCCAGAATAAGCAGGTGCCTATCAAACCAGAGCTCTGGGAATTGCTCTTGTGATTCATGCTTTTTCCATCCATCCAGACAAGCTCTGCTAAGCTGCTCGACTCCATAAACTGGACTGCACAAGTAATATGATGAAAAGCATCATAATTTATATCCCAAAGAACATATGTCTTCCATACTGATACTTTAGCAAGTCCCAGACTCTGGCTCAATGGTTTGGCCAAGTCAGGCACTTGTGTTGCTGTGGTTAATGGGAATTTGTTCTCTACATATGGGCAGCAGTTCTCAGCAAGACTCACTGCATTATCATGGAGGATTAAATTCACATAAATTAAACATGCAGCCAACAGTGGCTCTTTTATTAGGAGAACATTGTTTGGGCATGATTACAGCCAGATTTTCAAAGGAAATCAGCTCCCAGCTAGATTCCAGAAGGAGCAGGCTGATTTTTAAAGTAACTCAACATTTTGGATGCTGAGCTCCTGAATGTTTGGCCATGAGGATCATTCTATTCCATCCATACCTCATGGTAATATATTGGCTGTGAGATCTTCAGACATTCCTTATGATCCCAACTTTCTTTCCATGAAGACATATTT
This sequence comes from Hirundo rustica, assembly GCF_015227805.2. Classification (NCBI taxonomy): domain Eukaryota; kingdom Metazoa; phylum Chordata; class Aves; order Passeriformes; family Hirundinidae; genus Hirundo; species Hirundo rustica. The sequence continues at coordinate 2,983,483 of NC_053463.1, forward strand.
CTTCAGGTTGAGAGGGGAAAACCATTTTTCAGTGTTGCAGGAAATCAGAGAGCTGCTTGTAGCCTCTCCTCTGTTCTTATGAGATAAGTGCTTCTGATCTCTGTAACCAAAGGCATTTTCTGGTGTTGTGAGCTGAGTATTTTTTAGCTCACAACATCAGTTGTCCTACCAACTTTCTGGACCAAATGTATATCACAGAGCTATAAAAAACAGAAGCAGACTGAACTTTTGCAGTGAGTTGCTTTAAACCATGTAGGTTTATGCTGCTGGTTAGCAGAACTCTTCCTCTGCATGTCAATGGTCCTTAAATACTCTTGCACACTGGTGATATTTCTTCAGCTGAAAAGATAAAGACTTTGGGTATTTGGTGTGAAACACTCAGATGTATTTTCTCCAAGGCTGTGGCTTCTTTAATATTCCATTTTGGGAGCAGCAAATTTCTGGTAAGATGGAAATTTGCCTCTCTAGGGAGCATCTCATTGAGGTCACACCTTGAGTGCTCCGTCCAGTTCTGGGTCCTTCACGCCAGGAGAGACATTGAGGGGCTGGAGCGTGTCCAGGGAAGGGAACAGAGCTGGGGAAGGGGCTGGAGCACCAGGAGAGGCTGAGGGAGCTGGGAAAGGGCTGAGCCTGGAGAAAAGGAGGCTCAGGAGGAACCTTGTGGCTCTGCACAAGTCCCTGACAGGAGGGGACAGCCGGGGGGGTCGGGCTGTGCTCCCAGGGAACAGGGACAGGAGGAGAGGGAACGGCCTCAGCCTGGCCCAGGGGAGGCTCAGCTCGGACAGCAGCAGGAATTTCCCCATGGAAAGGGAGCTCAGGCACTGGAAGTGCCCAGGGAGGTTTGGATCCCCATCCCTGGCGTGTCCCAGGAAGGGCTGGAGGTGGCACTCAGCGCTCTGGGCTGGGGACAGGGTGGGGATGGGGCACAGCCTGGGCTGGATGATCTCAGAGCTCTTTTCCAACTTTAGTGATTCTGTGATCTCTTAGAAATTTGTCAGTGCATTATGGGCACCTACACGTGACAGATGTGAATAATGGCAGTGCAAAGGTAAAAAGTAGCATAATCCATTTTGCTCAGACATTTTTGAGGCTTTGGGGGGGGGGGGGTGGGTGGGAATTTCACATGACTGAGCACTGGTCCTGCAAGATATTACAAACAGGTCCCCAGCATAATGGATCTCCATAAATCTGCTTCCTTAAGATTTTCCATAATTATTGTTGGATCTACTTTTGCTCTCATGTCAGCAGAAAATGAGGCAAGAAGATTGAGGTCCTGCTGTACCTGGGAAAGAGATGTAAAATTGCTTGGCTTATTTATGCAGGTTTTAATTGATGATTCCATACCTGAGGAACACCTCCAAAACCCATCCTCTGCCACACCAGCGGATCAGGAAATGCCATGTTCCTATGGAAGAATCTCAAAATGAGAATTATTTTCCAATTTTTGAGCCCTTTTTTCACATTTCCTGCTTTTCTTCCCCCTCCCTGTGGCCCCTGTTGAGAAGCGCTGGGTAATGCCTAACCTAAATGTTGCTTTAGTCACACACCAGCAGTCACCCAGAAACCATCGAGCGTTATTAAACTGCCGTCATTTCTCCTTGGGGTCCATCAATTATCCAGACTGATGGGGGAAAAGTTCAGCCAAGGTTAGAGCCTGTGTGTGTCTCTGGCCCACGGGGAGCTCTGCATCATTGCTCTGAGCCAGCAGAGAAGGCACTGTGGGTTTGGTTGCTCCTGGGGCCATAAATCCAGGGAATGTGCAAGTTCCAGTGATTCTCGGCTCTCCTGTAGGAATAAGGAGGGAAGGAGGAGAACCAGCAGCTAATGTCAACAAAAAGCTTCTCAGAGCAGTTCTCTAACCTGCAATACATCATGAAGTTTGTCCCTAAGTTGGTCCATTTCATCCTTATTTGATTGCTCTTTGTTTACCATTCTCTTTTAGGTGTTCTTCTTTTCTGCGCATTTCTCTTCCCATCGCTGTCTTGGCTCTTCCTTTTGGCTCTGCCTCCACCAGACAATCCCTGAGCCCCAGGGCTGTGGGAATGATGAGGATCAGGAAGGGCTGAAGGTGAACAAAGTGAGAGAGGCACTTCAGCCCTTGTGCCAATGCCCCTCCCAGGCTTGCAGTTCTGCCCCTCATCCCTGGCTCCGCTGGAATTATGGATCTGGGAGCACATCAAACCCCCTTCCACACAGCTCTGGAAAAAGAAAGGGGTTTCTCTGAGGTATCCCCTCTCCAGGTGTTAATTTAATTTTTTGTGTGGCTTTTACAATCAGAGCAGAATTTGGCTGTGAATTGGAAGGTGCTCCCAGGTCTGCGCAGAGGGATTCCAGCTTCCACCAGGTTTGCCCTCACCTGGGGATGGAGTCTGGTTCTGCCAGCCTGGGTTTGGCTGCACTCTGGCTTCTGCCACGTGACTTGAAGTAATAAATGGGATGGGATTGCGCAGAGTCAGAGGGTGAAGAAAACAAATATCCATTTTAAAGTCTTAAGGGACTGTCTATTATTATAATGAGAAAGTGGAAACCTAATTAAAACAAAGGTTATGAAAAGCAATTTCACAATTTCCTTTCATTTGCCAATAAAAACATTTAGATTATATGTGACAGCCTAGCATTTGCTCAAAAGCCAGAATCCAAAGCGTCTCAATATGAAGATGTATTGGTAGAAAATATTTAATCTCATCCAGCCTCTAAATTCAAATGTGAATCATGAATTCCTGCAAATTTCCCTTAACAGCTGTATGTTAAAACATTTCCCAGCTGTTATAAGTGTGTTCATTTTTCAAAGTTATTAAAGGATACACCCCCTCTAATAATTCTCAGATCATGGTGAAACACAAAAGGTTTATGTATTTCAACAGAAACCTATTTTGCATTTATAGTTCTGCACTAGAGAAGGGCTTGTTATTTCCCCTGAGGCTGATCAATACTAGCAGGAATAAAAATGGTGATAACTTTGAAGCGTTCTTTGAAAAATTTCCAGGACTTCAAACCCTGAACAAAACGTAAATGCAAACTTAAGATAAGTTAAATTAAATAAAAATGTGATATGAAATCTTTTAGCGATCGCCCTTGCCAAACCCCATAAGCCCTTTTTAATGTGGCTGCAGTGACTTGAACTGGATCAGAACAAGCAAAGCAAGGACTCCACAAGAATAAATTCATTTAATGCAGGGAGAAGGTCTTTTTCTGATTTTGTGCCAAGCACGATCGTCTGCCAGTTCTTCCAACAGCTCCAGAGTGGAATGAGCACTTTGGGGAATGGCACTTGGAGCTCTCTGAGTCCTGAGTTTTTTGATATAAAGGATTTCCCTTCTAAGAACAGACATATCCAAGCAGGAACACACTTTTTTTATTTTTTTTTTTTCCATAATTTGGTGAACAACACCATATGGGCTTGAGTTTGTGAAAAATAGTAAATTTGCTGATCTTTGTTTCTTGCCTTTGAAGTAATTTAACACTTATTTCTTAACTATTTAAAATTACTTTTTTGAAGAAGGATTTGCCATACTTAGCAGAAATTGGTGCAGCATCCCAAGAGTTTTGCACTCTTTTCTTTTTTCCTGTGACCATCACTGTGACAACGATTCCCACTCATTATGAGCACCATCATTTTTCTTCATTGAAGAAGGAAAACATAAACTCTAGAACATTGATCCTGTCAGACATTTGATCCCATCACCCTCTCTTCTCTTATCCACAGCTTTGAGGACGCATGAAATCATCTATCTCCTTAAAGCAATAGCTCCTCCATATCTCTGGGCTACAAGTAACCATTTTGTTTATGCAATTGCTGCTGATTTTATCTCTATCAGTGCCTGCCACTTCCTCAAATTAGCACGCAGATTGTGTGTTGTGCCCCTGAAGAGGAGCAATAGAATTGGTGATCCCTTGAGAAAGGTTTGCTTTAAGCAAATTGCTTTGCTCAAAGGGAAAGAAATTGTCTTCCAGTGCAATATCCAAGTGCTTTTACCCACAGAGCTGTCCCTCCTTAAAGGTTTTCCCTCATCCGTTAGATGCAGCAAAGGAAGCAGAGATCTTGGAGGCCGCTCCTGGCTTTGATGCTCAGCCCTGCCGAAGCCCGGAGCCGTTCTGTGCCGGGTACCGATAACGCAGCTGCGCTGTGATCTGCGCACACAGAGCAGCTCGAAACGCTCACAGAAGCTCTAAAACCCCTTTTTCCTTACTCTGAGTGTTTGACTTTGCAGCCTCAATAAGTTCTGAGCGTGGGGAGCTGAGCTGATTTTTTCTTTTTTGGCGAATTTCCTGGGTAAACTGAAAACGCAGGAGAATCAGAGTCCCATCCGTGGTGGGTGGGAGGTGCATCCATTGGGATCTGCTGCCTGAGCCAGCAGCATCCCTGAGAGCTGTAGGATTCCAGCATCCTCTGCATGGACCAGGACTGACAGAGGCATTTCCTGGCTTACTATAAGGTTTTTTTTAGGGAGCAGGGACCAGGAGTCTCGAAGTGAAGGAGAACCAGAGTATTTCCAAACTCTTTGCTCTGTCCCCTCACTCCTGTCCCTCCAACAGCTCAAATTCTAGAATTATGTTGGTGCATTCACCCAAATGATGGGTGTTAATTATGAATGAGTCACTTAATTAGCCCCATATAATTGCAGATAAAATGCCACAGCGTGTTGCAGTGGCAGCAGCACAGAGCCATGGTGCTCTGAGGACACAGCAAGGCAGGGTTGGTAGGTAAAGCCGCCAATGATTTTTTAATCATTATTAAACCAGCTGATGCAATTGGAATAATCTCCCAGTTGCACATAAATGAGGTTTTGGCTTATCCAGGAACTGTTCCAATTGATTTAAAGTTGTTCAGAAATAATCTACTTAATCAAGGCCAGAATGCTTAGTACCATATAAAATAGATCCCTATCTCCGAAAATCAGATTACTGGTTTATTCTGGTTAAAACTGAATCCATGACACACAGTTTGTATTTTATCTGGAGGAACAGCCCAGTAGCCACTCTAAGCCTTTTATTGGCCTTGCTTATAACTCATGTGTCGTAGGTATTTTCACCCTGTGGTCTCCAGACAAGTTCTGGACACGGGGCCGTTGTCCCTTAGTCCATCTGTGTCCTGACACAGGTGTTCACCAAAGAGGAACACCGATGGTTCCATTCCTGGAGGTGTCCAAGGAAGGTCTGGACGTGGCATTCAGTGCTCTGGGATGGGTGCCAAGGTTGGACACCGTGCTCTGGGAGGTTTTTTCCTACCTCAGTGATACGTGAACCCTCATCTATCGACCCTGGGTTTGGACTCTTTTTTTTCTTTAGGCAGAAAAATCTGTCTAGAAAACCAGTTTCCAATGGAGCTGTGTCCATTAAGGGGGTTTAAGGGTGTCCACTCTCAGGATCTGGCTTAAACTCACCTTGCATTGAGTTGGTTGGTCGCTAAAGTGATACAGAAATCAACTGGATGCCAAACTGCTCCTTGAAATGACTGGAAATTCAAGTGGAGTGTGTTAAAAAATCAAGAACTGAAGAAGTATCTTAAGTAGTTCCTTCTGAAAATTATTTTGTTCTGTTGTCAAGCTGACAGATTGAAATGAGCTCCAGTAATTTCTGTATCAGTGGCATTGTGTCATGTAACTGCTGCAAACTCCTTTAAACAAATTTCTGAATGCAAACAGGTTCATGGAGCAAGGGGGAAGGTAAAATGAGAGAATAATCTGGGATTACTGAAACAAGCCCTGCAGCTGTCGAACCCTGAGGAAAGAGAGAGCTAACACGCTTCATCTAAACTCTCCCATAAAGAGTGGGGGTAATTAGAGGCTTAGATTTATTGAAAACAATGAAAAAAAAATCATAATTACCTTTACATATTTTCCCTTCGCTGTTAGAAAGTGATCCCAGTAATTTGGTGTTCAGTGAGCAGGGCACGTTCTGCATTGTTGTTCCTCCACTTCGCCCTTCTGAGCAGAAGTGCTCCAGGGGAACCCTGCTGAACAGGTCTGTTCTTTTCCTTTTTAAATCTTGCAGCAATTAGCAAGCATTTCACGGGCCATTTCTGTCCCATAATGTGCCTTGGCAAAATGGTGCCCAGATCAAAATAAAAGGGTTGCGAAATACATCCTTGTTCTAGATGGAAAAGATTTCCTACAAATGGGAGATGTCCTGGAATAAAATCCGCCTCAATTGAGAAGAACGTTTGTCTCCTCCTCAGTTATTTTTACCCAAACCCAAAGGAGAAGCTGATCCTGGGAAAAGCCTGTTAGGAACCTCTGTGAAAGTCATTGCACAGCAGAGGGGAAGCTCAGAAACCTCTGAGAAAGTCATTGCACAGCTCAGAAGACACCTAATGATCCCTCTCGTACACGAGCGGATGATGAAGGTGGAACAAACCAGCGAGAGCCCACGAGGGCAGACATCCAAGGCCTGGGGCAGAGCTGGGGCAGCCCAGCCGTACGAGAAGTGGTTAAATTTCAAAATAGGCAAGTCCAGCATAATCCTGTTTATGAAATGCAGGTGGAGCATAATTCAGAGTTTGTGGTTGGAGCTTTAAAACTCATTATGTTTTGGTTCTGGGCTCTGCGCAGACCGACTGCCTCCTTGCACGTCAACGCCGGGATGCTCCGAGCGATTGGAGGCTGAAGTTTGCAGCTCTGGGGTTCTGATGCCTGAGCACGGGACAATTCTCCCCTCTGGAATCTGTCAGCAGCCTGGATAACCTGAGTGATTTGGTTTTCCAGCCTCAATGCACGTCTCCTAGGCCAGGCATTTTACGACTTTCTCCTGAGTGAGAGCAATGTGGTTGGGGAGATAAGATCTGCCCCGGAAAGAGCAACCAACGCTGGGATGTGACAGCGAAACTCAAGAAGTGCTGACAGACTGAAAATATTTTGCTCTCCCTTTTCCAAATCCTGAAGCAGTTCAGATCTGTCCCTGTCGGTGTCCCTGTCCCTGTCCCTGTCTGTGTCCCTGTCCCTGTCCCTGTCCCTGTCCCTGTCCCTGTCCCTGTCCCTGTCCCCTCTTCCTGGGGAGCCCAGTAGCTTCATGCTAAGCAGAGGCTCTGTGCCATGGCCCCTGGTCATGCTGGAGGCTGAGGTTACAAATTTCCTCCCTGATATATAAAGATGCCACCGTAGAAACGTTTCTGGAGAGATTGCCGGGGAATAACTGCACCATCAGACTTTCAGGGGACGTAGATTTTTTGAAGGAGTCACAAGACAGGCTGTGGGAATCATGGACTGGATTGGGTTGGAAGAGATCTCAAAGCTCATCCCATCTCACCCCTGCCATGGCAGGGACACCTTCCACTGTCCCAGGCTGCTCCAAGCCCTGTCCAACCTGGCCTTGGACACTTCCAGGGACCCAGGAGCAGCCACAGCTTCTCTGGGCACCTGTGCCAGGGCCTGACACCCTCCCAGGGAAGGATTTCTTTCCAATGTCCCATCTAACCCAACTCTCTGTCAGTGTGAAGCCATTTACCCTTGTCCTGTCACTTCAGGCTCTTGTAAAGAATCTCTCTCCGTCTTTCTTGTCATCTCCCTTCAGGTACTGGGAGGGCACAATTAAGTCACCCCAAACCTGCTGCCTTCCCTCCAAAAATTGCTTTTCCCAGTCCCTGCAAAGACTGTTTTTCTGGGATTGGTGTATGAAGCCTGAAACAACAAGAAAAAAAAAAATAAAATCATAGTTTTCAATTAGAAAATAATTTATAAACATTCTTGCATGGGAGATGGGATGGACAGGATAGAAAGGGAAGAAAAAAATACCCCAAGTGACAGATGAAGCCTTAAATTCACAGAAGGGGTAGAATCTTACAAATGTCAGTGTTAGCCTGGAGGCTTGGGATATTCATTTGGAGAGGAATGCTGCTGGTGCTGGATATGTCAGCCTCTCATCGACTTCTAAACCCAATGATGTTCTTCAAACGAGCATGACGTGCTCAGAGGGTGCCACAGCGCACAGATTTAGGTCAGATGGAGAGGAAGAGGAGCTCTGGCTGCAATTTTGGGGTTTGCTCTCACTAAATGAGCTGGCTGGGATGTTTGCCTCTGCTTCAGCACCTGACTGCGCTGTTACAGAGCAATAAATGCAGCTCTTGCATAGTTCAGGAGATCTGAAAACGAGATCAAGTTTAATGCATTGCACAACTCAGTGCTCCTACTGGGCTATTTAATATCGGTCTGGAATAGCTGCAGCGCAGCAAAGCAATCCCTTTTCCTTCGTTTTTCTGGATTTGAGCCTTTTGCTGCTCGTGTTTTTGTAGATATTCTCGAGGAAAAAACCCATCTGGGGCAGTATAACAAAATTAATACATGAACTACAGCAGATGGGGAATGTTCCTTGTGGGAAGGTGTCACCCTGAGCCCCCGGGGTGTTTGTGGGGCAGGGGTAAAGCTCCCCTCTGCTTTTCTACTCCGGGAAAAGCAAAGTCTGCGTGCCACTAGAGGGTGCATCGGCTGCGAACCTGCTCCTGGAAACCGGGATTTTGTTCAGAGGCTGCTCTGTTTCGTAGCTCTGAAATTAATTTCAGCAGCCTCGGCTATCTGATGTTTAGTTCTCAGCATCATTCAGCTCACCCGAACTTGCCCGTGGTGGGTGGCTTTGTCAACAGCAGATAATTTATTTTGGCTCTTCCAATTCCACTTGCTTGTTGTCTGTTGCAGAGCCCCAGGCAAAGCAAGATTATCTAAATGTATTGGATACAAGGATTTGCTGTTGTGGCACCAGAGCCTCGGTGTCTCAACTCTCTTTGCTGGTGGGATGAACAGCCAAGAGCTGAGGGCAGAAGGTGGAGATTGCTGGACTCTGTCCAAAATGAAGCAGGTTGGGAGTTCCAGCTGGGTTAGGGCGCTGCCTGCTCTCCTGCTTGTCTCAGCCTAGAAAAGTCCTGGAGCAAAGCATCCTTTTCTGTCTGCACCTCCCTGCCAGACAGATCTTCATCTTTTGCTCCCAGGAGTTGTATTTCTTGGAGGGTGGCACGTTTCTATTTATCCAAGGAAAGGTTATTACAGCTTAGGGGACTGAAGGCAAATGGGAATGTTTACATTCAGGGGGAAAGCTTATAAAGCCATTTCGAGTCGCATCTGAGATGTAAATTCTTCCAGCCCAATGGGTCTAACCTTGTTCCCTGCAATTCAAGCAGCCACGTTCAATAATCCTGTTCATAAAACAATCGAAGCCCCACCTGGTTCTCTGCACTGTGCTCCATCCAAAACACCCAAAGACAGGCAGAAGGGTGAAACAATTCTGGTTTGGTGCCACCAGTCTTCCCGTGCTCCTGGCTCACAGAACAGATTCACCAAGGCCCTGTTTGGCTCCCCAAACACTAACAGGGGCTGTTTGTGTGGTAAGTGCAGATCTTCTCCCCTCCAACCCGTGGTGGGAAGCATTGCGCTCTTCCCTGGGTGCTATAAAAGCCATGGGGCAGCCAGGACAGAAATTCCCTGATATTCTGACAGCTGCCTTCCCTGCGACTTGTGAGATGAGGAGGATGTGCAGGTGGGAGGACAGAACTGCAGGGAAGCCCTGGCTGATGCTGGGGGGCAGAGGGAGGTGTCCCTGGGACTGCCTAAACCTTGATAAACCTTGAAACCTTGATTTTGTGCCCTTTGTTCAGCCTCAGATGCAATAACACAAATCCTGAGATCCCCTGTCTCCTGTCCTGGGCCCCAGCACTGACCCCTCACTGTCCTGGACCAGAGCCCAGCATCTGGACCTCACTAATTTGGCTGATTTGGATAATTCCCATCCCTTCTGGGTGTAAATGGGAGCTGCAATGTCCAACCTGACCCAGAGAAAACTCCTGACTGGCTGTGGGAAAAAAAAAAAAATGGATCACTTCAAACACAGATTCTTCACAGATCAGGACCACAAAGGAAAGTGCAGGGAGAGTGAGGGAGGACGGAGACTCTCAGATCTGCCCTGCACACCAATATCCCATCAGCGTTCTGCTCCTGGATTGGTATTTTCCCATCTGGAAGACTTTTACCGCATTCCTCTGCCCCAAGCAGCGTTTCAGGGCCGCTCCCAGCTGGTTGCGTGGCTTTCTGTGGGTGCACAAGTGTCATTTGCGCTGCAGTGTTAAAAATGGCACAGAATGGTCCTCACCCCGTGCTCAGGGGCAGGCAGGACCCCCCAGCTCCTCCGCCGGAATCCTCCTCTGTTAGAGCCGAAATCCGGCAGCAGATGGCACCAGCAGGATGGAAAAACGGGCTCTAAACCCCTGCAATGCCTCAACATTCCCCAAACGTTTCACAAGGCACAGAGAGCTCAGTAAAAAGCCAAGGCACGGTTCCTGGCAGAGGTGAATCACCCGGAGAGGCTCAGGGTGTCCTTCCCAGGACTGGGGACACGCTCCGGACCGCAGGACACGGATAAAACACACACAATTCCAATTTCCAGGCACGCTGGAGCAGCTTCTAAGGCAAACTGAGGAAGCTGCTGGGAATTGCCAATAAATTGGACGTTGCAGGCTCCAGTGCTGCTGTCCTGGGAGGATTCCTGGTGCTGTCTTCCCTAGATGATGTATCCAAGTTGGATTTCTGTCTCAAGTGTTGACCAGGACTCATATTTCCTATTTCACACCTATGGCCTTAGGGAATATTTGATACAGGTAGAGCTCATGACATTCTAGTTTTGAAGTTTTTGTACTGGTTTCAGTATTTTTCAAGAATATGCTATAGAATGGATAAATAATTGCATAAAATATTGAAGAAATTTGTAGACAGAGAAGCCAAGCCAGGACCCTTCGCACTGTTCTGGAGTGTGATATATGTCCTAAAGTTAATTCGTGTTAAAAGATATAAGATGTAATTCTCCCCCTATAAATATAAGTTTTATTTCTAATCAAGTATACTAAGGGTTAACTGAGACGAAAGCTGCACGGAGAGGGGTACCAGGAATTTCTTTTGCCAGAAATTACACAGGAGGGACACAAGAAACTATGCTAGGAGTTACAGGAAAAGGGACACGAGGATACCTCTGCCGGGAATCGTTAAAAGGAAAACAAAGGCAACGGAAAAGGGAGATGGAGAACCCGGAGAACCCAATGATTACATCAGATCGATATCTCACCCGTCTCCTCCCGACATTAACATCTCCACACAGCACCTGGACACAACCATCAAGGACATTGTCTTCCCAGGCGAATCCATTCAAAACACCAGAACCCGAACATGAATATCTAATGAGGCTGCCTCGGAAGAGGGAACCTCGGAGCCCCGAGTTTCTCTCAGCGATCCAGTGTATAAAAAGAGACAGCTCCAAGCCAGAAATGTGAACTTGGGGGGTGACAGACTGACAGAGTGTGTTACCCCGTTCACCCAGCGCCGATCCCGGGCTCGACGCTGTCCTTTTAATTGTGGCTTTCAGAGACTGTCATTTTGTCTCTCAATAAAATTCTAAAATTTTGATTTATAGAATTCGGTCTATCGTATTTATTACATGGAGTCTCTGCATTTTTCTTTCCTTTTGGTTTGGACACACACAGGAAAGAAGGGATCACTTGGCTCCTTGTCCTGCAGTGTTTGAAGAGAAGAGGAGATGAGTTCTTGTTGCTGTGCTTTCCTAAATAAACGTGACTCTCGGGGTGCTCAGAAATGGTGAAAGAAGGAGGCACACAGTGAGGGTGCTGCAGTTAAAAAATCAGCTCCAGTTTTGGCCACCCCTTCGGGAAGAGCTGCTGAGTGCAGATTCCTACCACAGCAAAATGCATTTCTGATCTGCTCCCCAGTTATTCGTGCCTTCCGTTTCGAGGGTGTAACACAACGCAGATTTTAGCGGGCGGTGCAGATGGTATTAGAAGATGCTTTTTTAGTTGTAGCTGCCACCAAATGGCCTCTATTTAAAGATTTTTAAGTTTTTCGGATCCTATTTTCCACCTGCATGCCCCTGTAACTTGCTGAAAGAAGTTTTTCTGTGCAGCTCTTTAACCCGATGCTTCCAAACTTGCTCTGATTCCATTTGGCAGCGTGGTCCGACCATCACATCTGAAGGTTCCTTAATAAATTCTATATTCAGCACGGTGGACATAATATTTTTAATTGAACTAGTCATGAAATCACTCGGGGAGCAGCTTTGCAGTGGCTGTGCTCCAGAGATAGTAGGAGGAATATTAATGTGCACAAGAAAAGGGTCTGTTTCTCCAAAGATTGTACAGAAGGGGAAGACCTTGTTTTCCAGATCTCTTTAACAAAGGTGTTTTCAGCGAGAATTGCAAATGAGCCGCTCTTCCATGGAGGCAATTTGCATATCATTAGCCTTCCGGGTTCGCTAATTGTTTTCACCTAGAGGAGGTGGAAGGGTTCAGTCTTTGTTTGGAAAATGACAATGCTTTCAGCAAGTGGCACATTTTATTTGTGATAGGTGATACCTTTTTTTTTTATTTTTTTTTACATTTCTGTGAACTGCTACCAATTTTGATGGAGATGATGATGCCCTTTCAAAAGAAAATTGAGACCTTTCCAGTAGCTCGCTCAACGTTTCATTTCCTTGTATTTCTTTGTTTGTGGCTTTTTCAAATAAGAGAAATATTTTCCTTTTGTGTCTTTCTTCTGCTCCCTCCCACCAGTTCCCGGGATAACATTTAGCACCACACCCTGCAATAACATTTCCGTCATCACCTTTGTAAGGCTGTAACTTCACAAGAATTCACCAAAAAGACTGAAAATTCAGAAGGCTTTTAAAAATCTTTTTCTGTGTTTGAAACTCTGATGTCCCATTTGTGTTTTTGTCTTTATTGTGTAGGATTGAGGGGACTTTTGCAGCACAGAACAAGGCAGAGAGGAAAAAGGGATGCAGAGGCTCAAAGCGTGATGGAGATGACCCCAGCGGGTGCAGTTTAACCCTAATCCATCACTTTATTCACACGGCTCTGTGACGTTTTTCAAGTTTCTGTATGAATTTTGGTCCTGGGGCTCATTTTTGTGGAGCCGATTTGGGTTTCTCTAAGCGCGACTGATGTGTCTCAATACCTGACACACCCTGCACAAGTCTTGGGTCTGTGCTTGAAACCACGAGCTGGGAAAGACAGCTAGGGGAATTCAAAGATGCTCAAAATGAAATTCCGGGGGTGAGGAAAAAAACCAAACCTTTAAATTCCTGTTGGTGCATGGACGCTTCTGGTTTTGCTCCTTTAATTTTAGGATTTCTCCCCAAGCTGACCTGAGGCTTCAGAATAGACACAGCACAACCTTTGTTGGTTTTTTGCTCCCTGTTTTCTGTCAGCAACAAGACTAATGGTGGATTAATCTTTACCTGACGTTGATTAAAATATTAATTAGCGAGACTTTTACCGGAATGAAGTTGGAACTCACACCAGCAATTATTTCTGCAGCTGCTCACACCTTTTTGGTGTTACTTGGAAATAGTCATGAATTGTCTGACACCTCCTCTACTTCTGTTGTCTTAAGGATAACAAATATTACAAGAAACTGCCCTTTTGGATCTATTGTGTTTATCAAAAGTAGAAAATGACACTAAAATTCTCCCCCTGCCCCTGCCACTGTCAAATCTTCCTCCCGTCATCAACCACCACGGGGAGAAGTTTTTATTTATTTTATTTATTTATTGCCTCAAGTGTTGAGTATCCCCAAAGGAAATATTTTATTTCTCACCAAAGATTGTAAAGCCTGTGAGTTCTTTTAGAAAGCTGCCAACATTAACATCTGGGAGCTTTTGCCACTGACACCATTTAAGTCTTTACTTCTTTTAGTGATCCACCACCAAGTTACTTATTTCCATACTCACATGTGTATGATTTTGGCACAGTTCCCAATTACATTTTCTGGAGATTATTGCGCTGGCCTGCACAATACCTGCTTGGATCAGCTTAATTTTCAGAGCCTGCTGGTCTGTTGGTGACTGAATATTTGCCAGAGATCATATGATTAAATATGGAAAACATCTGGTTGAAGGAGTCTCACAAAAATCTGAACATCTGGAAAATATTGGTAAAGAAGTTAATTAAGTTTGTCAACTTACAAATTGTTCTAGCAGGAAGTATTTAGGGGTAGCAGATAATTGAGATTTCATTCCTCTGGCTGCTTGTCCTTGCCTTTGTTTATTTTGGTACAAGTGGAAGAACTGTTTCACTTCCAAATTCTCCTTTGGACACAAACTGGGAGGGAGTTACCAGGAGCTGTGTTGCAGCAGGTTGCACTCGGAGAGGGAGGAAAGGAAAAATAGAATTTGGTTCCTGTTGTCTCCTGTTTTAACCATTTTAAAAGTCATCAAAATATATTCAACTTCCACACACCCCTCTGATCCTCTCAGATGAAGGCTTTGCTGCTGTTCCCCAGCTCTTCCACAATTTGCACTTGGCCAAGGCAGTGAAGTTTTTTCAGGGGAAAGTTTTGCAGTGACTCCACCTAACACTGAACTCGTGGGGATATCAAGATTGTCTGCATTTTGTTTCTATAAAGCACCATAACCTGAGCTTTCTCTTCAAAATATTGCCTTGCTCAAAAATCCGAGTGGGAAGAACATTTATTTCACATTTAAAAAAGCCTTTTTTTATTTGTCAGAGGGAGATTTTCACAAGCCATAATGCACTGAGACCTCAGTCATGACAGATCTCGGTAATTTTTGCTCTGAGGGCAGGAGTCAGCTCCGATTTAATTTTCCAAACATTAAGTCAAAGAAAACAATTATCTTCTAAAAAGTCAAAGCAAACTCTTAGCGCTCTTCGTGGGGAGAGGAGGCACAGAGCAGTTACATGAAGCTGTGCTCCTTCATGGACTCAGATCCAACCACGGCCACCACAGCATTAGAAACCGAATGCACTTTCCTTCCTACAGACCTGCCTGTTATTTTCTCCCCATTTCCTATCAGCTTTGCTTCATTTTGCAAGGTGGTGATTTGCTCTACTTATGTCTGACCACATCTTGCCTGGCTCAGGGCCTCGGTGCAAATGAAGCTTTTGTCACCGTGAGTAACACCCCTTAGATGTAAAGAAATTAAACATTAAGGGCTTTGCAGCGTTACTCACACAAAAGAGAAGATATTAATGAATAGGCTCCTTTGAAAACACCCTTCTGCAGTTAAACCTTTAATGACAAAGGGTTCCTTTGGAGTTTCTTGTTGAATTATCCGCAGTCTATCTGTGAGCCTCCTGGCTCTTCAGGAACGGGGAAAACTTCACATCGAATAAAAACAATTCCCCGCATGGCTGCCTGCCTTACCCAACGAAAAAAGAGAGGAGACATGAATAAATTATGGTACAAATGAATGTAAATATCAAGTTAATAGTTAGAATGGAAGCGATGCCTGTGTTTGTCTCCAGCAGCAAACACCCTGGTGGCCGGATTTGACAGCAGCTAATTGAGCAGTAATTGTTATTAATGCCTCTTGTCTTTGCTGTCCACAGCAATTCTGGCTGTGCAGAGCTTGGGGAAGCAGTGATAATTCTTAGGTTCCTTGAAGGGGTTGGAAATGTTCTTTCCCCATTTATTGAGAAATATGAGCATGTTTGGAATGGGTTAAACGGGTTATTTGTGACCATCAGCACTGCGTCTGTCTTTGGCTTTCCTGCTGATGCTCTGGATTGGTGCTGGCTGTGCCCCTTTTTTTGAAGCTTTGAAACCAAGGAGAAAGGAATTAAAAACAAAATGAGGTGAAGTTTTGAGGCTGCAGGACCTCTGGGCCACGAGGGGCTTCTGGTGACACCCCAAAATTCACAGCCTGTGCCATGTGCTCAAGTGTCTCTTTTTGCTCTCAAGAGCTTGAGGAAAACTGGAAGGGCACTGGGGGCAGAGTGGGGCCCTGAGATTTCCCAGGAAAAATGTGCTGCTTCCAGAGAATCTCCAGAGGTGTTGGAGCTGCCTCTCCCGGGTGCACGTGGAGGAGTTCGTTGCGCACAAAATTTTGACTGATGCTCCCCATGGTAAAAACTTCTCTCTCACCTTTTCCCTGTCCTTTATCCTGTACTTCTGTGACAGCTTATTCTTGAAGACTCTTCTGGGCAGCATGTTTTCCATAGAATCAGGGGGGAAAAAAAACCCAACCAGAATACCTTTCTGCCTTCCAAATTCCTGTCAAAATCGGTTTGGTTTCGGCCAAGGGCTGCGAAAGTTTCAAGGAAAACACACACAGGTGCGCGTGGAAGTTTCTACGTGTGTGACTTCGTTAGCTCCGCTTCCATATGGAACAGTTTGAAAAGGGTAACAGTCTGAATGATTCCCAGATTCTGAGGGATTAGGGTTAGGGCAGTGTGTGGTTTCCAGTAATGACAGAGCTGCTTGCTGAGAGGAGGTTTCGACCTGCCGCTCCTCAAAGGCTGAAGGTATTTAAGGGAGATTTAGTTTATTGTTAATCTTAGGTGTGCACAGGTATAATTTCCTTTTTTTCCGTGCCAGCTGGGATTCTGCAATCCTCTGGTGCCAACTAACTCAGCCTTTCCTACCTCCAACCCTTTATGGGCCAAGTGGCTAATGAGGAAATTAGAAATTATGTGTAAAAACAGAGCAAGAATCTTAGGAGAAGGGCCAGATTTGGAGTTGGATCCTAACTGGACTTGTTTTTCTGTGCTGGCAGCATTTTAAAAAATGCAATCCAACCAATAATTGCAGCTGTAAGTCAGGGCAAAGTGACCAACTCTTCATCTGCAGGTAACAGTGGGATGAAAAAGAACAGGCAGCGTTTGCAAATCTGCTCCCTGGATCTTTTACTCTGCTCTGAAAACACACACACACACACACACACACACACAAAAAAAAAAAAAAAAAAAAAAAAAAGAAAGGCTTAGTCCCCAAGTGTAGAAGTGAAACCTGAAGTGAACCTCAATGCTTTAAGCAAAGTCTGGGCCCTCATTAAGTCTCCTAAAAAGCTTGGAGAGAAAAAAAGTCCACAGCAAAATCCCTGCTTTTATCTTCCAATCCTTCTTTTCTAAATAAACATGAACCATACCCTTGGTAAACCCGACTGCAAGTTGGAGGCCAATTAAATAAATTTAGGTTGCATTTCTGAAAGCTTCTTCTGTATCTAATGTGAGATCCAAGATTTTCTACATTTTCTGTTTATATCATCGTGGCTTCTATGGCTCACATGTGACAGAATATACACGGTTTTTCTTTCTGTTACTTGAAACGACTTTTCATTTCTTTTGTTTTACTTCCTTTGTTCCCTGTGGATGTTACCCACTTGATAGAAATGGGAGAAATTGCTTTGGCTTCCTCTTACCCTGTGACTCCTAATTATCCAGTATTTGTACTTTTCCGTCCGTTTTGGGATTGGTTGGGACATTTTCCCCCTCTCTGTATTTTGGATGAGGAAGAACATTTCTATAAAAATCTGCTCTTTGCCTGGGGCAAAATGGCTCGGGTACACTGCTGGCTGGAGATCTGACAAGGAGAGGTTTTGAACCATCAGCAACTTTCCTAAAGCTGATTTCCCTCCGCAGCAGGGAAACACTTCCCACAGGGATTCAGGTGCTCAGGCAGTTCCCAGAAATGACAGCATCTCTAAAATTTGAAGAGACAATTAAATCTTTGCTGCTTTACTGTGCAAAAGCCTGCCATGCAGCTTGGAAATTTCAGCATCCAACCCCCTTTTCTCTGCCCTTGGCGCTTGCCCACATCAGCTGGCGCCGACAGAGCGACTCCACAAGTTTTGGGGATGCCAATCAAATCTGAAAATCGTGTGCCCCTACTAAGCTCAGAATTATTGACATGACTAAAGGCAGGTCGGGAGAGATCCAGGGCTGCACTGGCGCAACTTCCAGGAGAGAATTCTCAGTGTTTTCCCTGTTACTGCTCCCCACACAAATAAAACGTAGTGAAAACAATCTCCCTTTTCCAGCTTGCAGGTGGTTGTGCTCCTTGGAAAACTGCTTGGAAGTGGATTCTCCTCGATCCCTCCCAGCTGTGAGGAGCTGGGACCTGGACCCTCCAAGTTTGGCATTTGCTGAAATCGCTGCAAAACCTTTCCTCCATCCGAGCTCCTCCCAGGTTTCAGCTCAGGACTCACTTCCCATCAGAAGGGGGAATTTGTCCTCCTTGGTGCTCTGAGCTATTCAAAGGCAATTCTGGGACTCTGAAATGCCAATTCGAAGCCTTTGTGTACAAAGGCTTTCTGAAGTGTTTCCTTTTCAAACCATCACAGATTTTTATGATAATCCTCAAATCAGGTTTTTCCTCTGTCAAGGACCTCCCTGGGAATTTGGATGCTCTGGGAAGGAGCCCACTGAGCCCTCCTGCCTCAGAGCAGGAGCCAGAAGGGGAAAGAGGCCCTTGGAAGGCTCATTCCAAAGGATTGTTTGGTTTTTCATTTAAAAAGTTCATGGATTTTGGAATTCAGGTAATCCTCCTCACTCCCAGTACTCTCCTTCCCTCTCTACCAGCCTCCAGCTCCCTGGCAAGCGGAGTATTTGGACGGTGGATTTATTATTATTTCCCTTGCTAATTTTCCGTGCAGATGGCACAAGAAGGTGACAGCCATTAGGTCTGGAGTTTGATGTGAAAGGTTCTTTTTCCTCTTGAGAAGAACTGGGTGTCAAGCAGCAGCAGTGTGCTTTCCACCAGAGCTCCTCGGAAGGAACCAACCAGGACCAACATTTCCGTCTGCTCAGCCTGTTCTGAAATCCCTATAAAATCAAAACGCAGACAGGAGCTGGAAATGAACATTTCTGTACCTCCCCATCCCGCTGGACTCCAGTCTGCCATAAACAATGGCTGCAGCTGTTAAAAAGCAAACCCCTGCATTATCAGCGATCCTCCCGGGGAGGCTCTATCAGCCTGGGTGATTTGAATTTCAACGCTATTGTTTTGCGTGCGCTGAACTACAAAGAGAAGAAAAGCTTTTTGTTATTCCTCTTCATCAACTCATCTAATGCAAGAGGAAAATTACTGGTAATTATTTTTGCGGCAATTATGCTGGCCCAAACACCAGAAGTGCAAGCACATTCCTTGTTATTTATTACAGAAGGATGGCAAACCACAGGCTGCTTAGAATGCACAGCATTTCAACTCATGAACTTTGATGAAACTTATTTTAATATAGCTTTGTTTTCCTTATTAAATGACAAGAAAGATTAATTACAACAGAACTGGTAGTGCTTTAATGTTGCAGAGTGTATTCCAGCGGTTAACATTCTTTCTGTGCATGTGAACAGCATGGCTGCTCTCGAGGGGTTTTCTCAACTAATTTCAAATCTGTAAAGCCTGAACTTTTATCAGATTTTATGCCTGGACCTGAAAACAATTAATTTTTTCCTAGTAGTTGAGTTTATCTCAATCGCTGTCCTTTTATAAATCTGCACCTGACTCATGTTGTTGTACATTTATGTATGTTGTAAATTTAATAAAGTTTTGTGATGAGAGAGGAGATATCTCTGCTTTTCTAAGGATGCTTCTGTGGGACTTGTTCTGTAGTTTGGATCAGGAATTTCTGGGTTCTGTTCCCTGCCTGTGCTGGGTATGAGCTGCACCTCCTGCTTTTCTGAAAATGCAGCTCCTGCCCTGCTCCTGTCCGGCTGGATGAGCTTGGAAAACTCATTCCCCACCGGAGATGGTTGGAATGCTTGAAAAAAATCATGTAGGGATTTATATTTTGTTGTTCAAGAAATTATTTTGCCCTGGAATATTTCTGCTTTGGGATTTTTTTTTCCTGCTGTCTTTCCCTCGGTGTTACCCCAAACAGATTTTCCTCAGAAAAGGAAAATGGTAAAAAAGCTTCAGCATTCTTTTGACCTGTGCAGGGTTGAGTTGGACTTGAATGATCCTTGTGGGTCCCTTCCAGCTCAGGAGATTTTGTGATTCCTCAGTCCCTGCTCCTGCCAAAGCAGCCTTTAATCCTGAAGAAAATAATCCTGACTGAATTCAATCAGGTTTGAAATATATCAGAGCAGGCTGGGAGAAAAGTTCATCCAGGTTTATGATGCAGCTTCTGGAGATGAAGTCACTTTTCACTAATAAATGCTCATTTCTGACAGCCACAGCTGCACACCAGGGATTAGCTTCTGCACTAATGTTTGGATATTGATATTTATAGAATAAACATTTGTCTCATGTTTATAACATTTATATGTAACCCACAATTTCTGCAGTGCCTGAAACAGAACAGACTCTTTCCAGAAGGTCTTTTTGAATGTTGAACTTCCCAATGGAGTTAGGGGTGTGGTCCTGTCTTCCACATGGATTTAAAATTTTGGTGAAACTTCAGGAAATGTCTTACAATTCCTGCATGTCTATAACAGCATTCATGACACCTGAAGTGTGTATTTTTAATAATTCTTCTTCTCACTGGTGATGATGAGGATGTACAATTCTACACTCCAAGGTCACACCCTTGACTGATTTCTGAATGTTCTGCTTGGTGATGGGCTTGAAAAACAAAACAAAACAAAACAAAATAAAATCTTTCAATATTCATTTTCTAGTTATTGATTTACTCTAAACCGGGGTTATTTTGGACTTGTGCATTTTAGATCAGCAAATAAATGCCAGTCTCAGTCTCCCCTAGTATTTTCCCTCTTCCCAAGCTCAGCTCCCATTTGTTGATATCCCCAAGTTTTTCTCCTGAGCAGGTCCCAGTAACTTTTCCAGATTTGTCTGAAGTTTTCTGATGTGCCCCAGGAGGGAATGGGATGAGACAATCCCATTGAACCCCGTGTCTGAAGCAGAGCTTCTGAATAAAGGTGAAAGGCTCGTTTCACTGACTTCATCACCAAGCCTTATACAAATTAAATTTCTACATTACTCACAGGATGACTTGCAATTATGTTGATTAATCATATGTTACTGAGAAAATGGAAACTCATTTAAAACAGGCATTATTAATCTATTGTGTCATTTTTGGTTTCTCAAAGCCCTGTTCCAGGGACAATTCCTCTCTCAATGAGCTGGTTAATTCCATTCCACTTCCACCTTCTTTATAATTAATTTTTAAAAAGCTGTTTACATGAAAGACAATTAATTCAACACAGTTCTTTAAAGAAAGGGAATATGTAAACTCATTTAGAAGTGTAATATTTCAATACTGATACTCAAAGTAGAGATGTTTCCCAGAGTAATATAAATATGTGAATGTTATTTGACCTTTGGTTTGTTAGCAGCAAATAACATGCACATTTAATTTTGAAAAGTATATTGACCCTTGAACCATCTTCTAAATAAAAATGGAGCTAATAATGAAGAGAATTTTATGGGATACTATTTATTGAGCTAGCAAAGAGGTTTATTTATCTAGGAAATGGCACCGTTGGACTCTGAATCTTGGGAAACAGGGAAGTCTTGGACACTGACCCCCAGAAAATATTTAGGGCATCCCTTTGGCTGCAGATTTTGTGGGGGCAGGGTGTTTTTTGTGGTCAGAAAACCAGAAGTCTGCAGGATTGTTTCACTGGCAGGATTCAGTAGCAGTGTCCTGCTTTGTATTGAGTAGAAATGGCTCGGCAGCAGCCTGAGAAAAAAACCAATATTGCTCATTCCGAGAAAAAAAAGCATGGAATAAGTCCATACACATCAGCACATGTGTAAAGAGGGAATTGCTGGAAGCTTTTATGAGATTTTTCTTTGAGATTGGTTCACGGTTCCCTCTCATTCTCTTTTCACGGTCCTTGTTCCTTGTCGGTCTCCCCTCTGTGCCCTGTCCCCGCGGGGCAGCCCCGGCTCTTAGTGTGATAAATCCCAGAGATTTTTCTGGCTCCCCCAGACCTCACCTGGGGTTTGGTGGGAGCAAGGAGCGAGCCCTTGGAGAAGGAATTCCTGGCTGGTATTTTCCAGCTGTCTTTCAGTTCCTGCTGGAACACCAGGGTCGATGATGGGACCTCTGTGCTTTGCCAAGAAGCTGAATCTGGGCACCGCTACAGCAGGAAAAAACATCCATAAAACCCAGAGGCTGGCGAGGGGTATTGTTCCAAAATTGATCTGTCCAAGGCAGCCACAGACAGTGATTCTGTGTTACTTTTAATTAGTATTTCCCTACAGGATTTTAATAAACTATTTACCAATGGATTGCTCTGTCACGGGGCACGATCAGTTCTTCAAGCTTCTGCTGCAGAGAAGGTCAGATGCGAAAAGCTCATTCTAAGACCGAAATAAAACATGCCAAGAGTAAAGCTTCGTGGCATGATTAACATTTTCCTATTCAGCCCTGCTGAGAGATCGCTGTTCCATCCCTTTATTAATGTGCGAGTTCTCTTTTGCAACCAAGCGATGCAGCCTTTTGTAATTTGGATAATAAAGACAGTAGTTGTTGTTGTTTAATGAAAAGAATGGTAATTTATTGACACTTGGCTCACACAATGCCGGCAGTGTAATGAAACCCAACAAACTAATTTCAGTCCTCCCCGTGCACTCCATGCTAATTAAAAGCAACAATCAATATGGGTGAGGCGTTGTCAACAACGGCATTAAAAGCCTGAGCTGTGGCCAAAGGGCTGATGACAGTTCGCAGGGATGAGGCAGAAGGGCGGGAGGTGGAAAAGAAACCAAGAATTACCCAGGAGGCAGAAGCTGCAACTCTTGCTAGTGGGGTTTTTAAACTTTCGTTTGAGTATTTTATGGATTTTCTTGTTCACTTTGAATGTTTTGCTCGACAATGCTTAATGAAATCTGTTCCTGTACGTGCTGATTATTAAGGCTCTGATTTGAAGAGAAAGTTCCCAAGTCGAGGCATTAAACTTTTCTAGTGGGTGACATGAAAAGGAGTTTTCCTGAATGCAAACTCTCCCGTGACTTTTGCTTCCTCCGAAGCTGGGGGTAAAAATCCCACTGCTGCTGCTGGGATCTGATTTTCTTGTTTCAGATGCCTCACAATGAACTTGCAGAATTCAGGTTGGTGTGAAGATCAGCTCCCTGCTCACCATCCCAGAGTCCTGCTCAGCAGGAGCCGCCTCACTTTTCTCCTGCTTTCTAAAATCAGAAATACTTCAGTTTATCTTCAGTTCCACAGATCACAGTAAAAATGATGAGCACAATAAAGATCTTTCAAAACAGCAGAGAGCGTGAGCACTTTGGGCATTTTCTGTGTGAGTTTTTTACGTGAGTTGTATTTCCCAGGTTCATATATAAATATATTTATGTGAATGTTCCTTGCAGCCCTCAGAGGCAGGCAGAATACTTATTGAAATACAGCAGCTGCAGTGCAACACAAACCAGCGACTATAATTCAGGCATTGCCAAAATCCCCCTTGCTAAATGATTTCTCAAGTCTCATCCATTTAGTTACCCTTTGGGAGCTGGCTGGAATTTAGAGTTTATTCCCTGAAACTTGGCTTGCAAGCTCATAGAGGCTGTTTCAGATGAGGATGAAATAAGTTCTGACAAGAGGAGGCTCCTCAGGATTGTGTTTTGTCATCAGCCTGTGGAGAGACAAAATCTGGGTGATTTCAGCTCCAGTAACTCACCTGATTGGAATTCTGTTAACTGAGGGGCAGTGTTGGGGTGTCCTTTCTGGAGCTGTTGAGTTCTATGGGGATTAAACTGCGCAGGTTCTCATTTTGTGTCTCTGTGGGTTTAGGTGTGTGCACAAATCCGAGGAAGTAGGAGAAGCAGGGTAGAAAGCCCAGATGTGTGAGTGGCTCTTCGGGAAGACATCCCTGTGGCTTTTATGAAGTTACATCAGGAAAAAGAAACCCAGATCCTGCCTGACCAGTTTTGGAGAGGAGATGAAATTACCATCCATCCTCCCTCGAGTGAAGGCTCCAAACAGCACCAGGCTGAGGGAAGCCTTGGGAGAAGCCTGTGGAGACACGGAGCACGGGAGAGCAGGGAGCAGATGGTTGTCTCAGGGAACGGCCAGAGGGCCGAGGGCAGCCCGATTCCAAACTGGGGGTTGTGCAGCTGGACCACGACATCTGGGCCTCCTACAGTGGATGGGAAATCAGGGAAATCAGTCCCTGTTCAGCAAAGGCAGTGAATCCCTGAACGAATTCCCCAGGGAATCTGGGCCGTTCGTTTCGAGCGTGTTTGGAGGGCTGGCTTGCACAACCCACGGTTGGAAATAGAAGGCTGCTGGGACAATTTTATCTCTGCTTGTAAAATCACAAGCTGGAGCTTCAGAAGGAGTAAACACAGATGTGTCTGTTGGGGTCAGTGCAATCAGACCAAGGCTGGGACGCAGTTGAGAACCCAACTTATTTTTAGCATTTTTCTGCCCTTCACGATGGCGTGACCAAGACAAAATTCCACTTCTCCACAGAGAGATGTGCCTTCCTCTTCCAGCTGGGAAATTTTACACCGTCTTACACAGTGGAAAAATTAAAAAGGGAGTTGAATATCCTCCTGAGCCAGTGGCATCCTCAGAGTTTCAATAATCACAGGACTGAGCCTGGACAGAAGGAGTGGCATTAACAGCCCCACGATTTGCAATCCCAGTAATTCCTCCTGCTCCGTTTGCGGATTGCCCCGGTTAATGGAATAAATGCAATTCCACTTAAGGACAGAAAGAAGGAAATAGGTAAATTGTTTCTGGAGAAGCTGACCTCTGACACGCACATTTCCCTCGCAGCAAAATGTTTGCTGGGAACATGAATTTATGGTTCAGTGGCATCCGAACAAATTGTTGCTTCCTCTCGTTGCGTATCAGTTAAAAGAGAAGTTACACTTGAAGGGGTTTTAATAGAGTGGAGAAGCCATGATTTCAAATATTTGCTTTAAATGCCTGGAACTCTGTGATGAGAATGGCATTTCTCCAAAATTCCAGAGGAAATCACTACCAAAGGTGGGACCTCTAAAGAATTTCTTTCTCATGAGAGTTCTCATTAATCTGGATGTATTTTGATAATAAAATCCAA
Source organism: Hirundo rustica (assembly GCF_015227805.2). Classification (NCBI taxonomy): domain Eukaryota; kingdom Metazoa; phylum Chordata; class Aves; order Passeriformes; family Hirundinidae; genus Hirundo; species Hirundo rustica. The sequence continues at coordinate 3,008,177 of NC_053463.1, forward strand.
CCTTCACAAGTACAGCATTCTTCCTTAACATCAGTTAATTTATCTGTGAAAATGCCAGTGATAAAAAATGGCTTCTAAACTGAAATTCATTTCTCTAATGGTTACTGCATGAATTATAAATACTCTCTGTGTGCTGAGAAAAGGAAATGAGGCTGAACAGAACAATTTTGAAGCCTCCAGACCTGCTGCTCATTACAGTCATTCCTTAGCTGCATTTAAACTATATTTTTCAGCATCTGAGAATGTTTCAAAGATTGTTTTGATTACCATTGAACTACACAGAGAGTAAATTCTCTGCTTTTGTTAAGGGACTCTGTGCATTCTAATAAAGGGCTGGCTTTAGAACCGAGTAAATATTTATGTGCAGAGTTCCAAATTTTTATAGAGAGATAAAAAGATTGCTCTGGAATATGAATTTTCCAGAGATTTTCCTTTTTTTCTTTACATTTTCTAGCTCTGGAGGATGCCAATAATCATAAAATGCCTCAACACTTTTACACGAGTTAACAGAGCAATTTCTTCCTGACCTTTTGGATGCTCACTTTGGCTTTACCCTCTGCAGAGCAGCACTTCCAAGCAGGGAGGTTTTGTGCCCCCAAATCCTGCTGCCAGCTTTCCTGGGATGTCATGGCAGGGTCACCCGAGCGAGCTCTGAGTCTTTGAGGGGATAAAAAAGGAATTCAGAACAATCTTGGACAGGAGCAATCACAGAGAGGGAAGAAGAGTTCTTATTTTTAATGCCCAGCTCCTGCGAATCCATGAATTCTTCACACCCCCGATAAATCCTTCGATGATTAATGTTATTTCACACCAGGGCTGGAGTTCACTCCTCTCCACCACTGCCTCAATTGTGCTGCTGTTAAATCTTGAGGCAAATTGGAGAATCAGTTTTTGCCCCTCAGATAAACTCACCTCGTCCCGAGGATTCCAGCAAACACAAATTCTGTCTGGTGAGTGCTCCAGGGGGATTTATCTCCCTCTGACAAATCACCCCCTTGCTCCCATCAGTCCTGGATAAACGATCATCAAAGTCTGATAAAAATGAAGCTGCTCTTGTCTGTCAGGGTTTTGGCAGCCTCTGGGTGGAACCATGAATAGTGAGACGAGGTGCACAGTTCAGGAGTTGTTTCTCACTGGTGCTTGACCAAAGATTGCTTCCATGGTGTGAAAGTATGGGAATGCCATCTCAAGGCAAAAAAAATATTATTTTACTTTTATTTTTTAATCAGCAACTTTTACACTAGAAATAATCTGCTTAAATTCACAAAAAGTCTTCTAAGGAGGAACTCCTTTTCCCCTCATAAATAGGTTAAAACAGCCCCAGTCTGCAAGGCTAGAGTTGTTTAACATTAATGATTATTATGTTCATACTTAATTGTACACAAAACATGAAAAGCTTTGTAAATTCCTTCACAAAACCCACAGATTATTCTGTTTACAGATGGAAGGTAGGAGAGCATCTCAAACAGAACACAGCTCAATAATCCCCATCTCTTGTCCCTTTTTAATATCAGTGTAACTCTGTTGATTTCCGTGAAGTTATTCCGCCGTTAATCCAAATAATTTTACAACTGGGCCCTCTGCTTTTACACTGATTTTAAATGAATGGACAATTCTTAGCAAAGCAGCAAGGTCTGTTCTAAATATTCAACCTCTTCTTCAGCACTTTTGGTCCCAGTGACTTTGTTGGTATTAAACTGGAGCTCAAAGTGTTGCTGGAAAATGTCAAATGCATCCCCATTGACTTGGTTTAAGAGCACTGGGCTACACCTCAAAATCTTCACCCAAGACAAGATTTGGCTCCCAGTGCTGGTGTTACATCATCTGCTCCTAATCTTTGATTAAAATAATTCAGTTTGATTATTGTCAGTGACATAAAAATACCATACCCAGTAGGAATGCCCAGTAAGGAATTCCTACAGTTTTTCATGTCCTCAAATACTAACTTCAAACATCATCTTTACTGGCCTTAACTTTAACAGAACTCGAAGTTTTAAGCTCCATAAGGAGAAAAGCAGGGTCCAGTGGATTAAACATTTGGCAAAAAATGGTGTTGTTAAAAATAGGGAAGCAGGTTTAGGGGGTTTTTTTTGTTTGTTTTTTGTTTTTTTAATCAGGGTGTCAACAACGAGCCTGGAACCTACAGGGCTAAATCCTGTCTGTACTGAGGGTGGCTAAACCCTGTCTGTGTCCCAGGCTGTTCTGAACACTCCTTGCCTTTTATCCTCTGTTGGATTTGGTGGCTGTGTGTGAAATCAGCAGTAGCCCCACAGATTTCCCAGCTGGTTGCATTACAAGATTGCCAAATTGCATAAATGCTCTTGCTTTTACTTGTCAGAAGTATAATCCTAAAAGAGCCTGAGATCAGAGAGAACTCAGAGCTGGGTGGTTTTTCTGGCTTGATTGATCAGAATTGTCCTTTTTTGGTTTGGTTTTGTTTTGTGTTGTTTTGTTTTGTTTTGTTTTGTTTTTCCTGTGTTGATTGACCAAAGGTCAGTCGGCATGGATTTCTTTACATATTTTAATTTAAATACTTCAGCACCAGCATCTGAAAACGCATCTCAACACACACAGAGCCAGAAAAGTGCAAAGGTGTTTTTCACGTGGTGTTTGCCATAAAGGAAATGGGTGAATTCTCATGGATAGACCAGATTGTTTAGGAGGAAACTCTCTCCTCTTGAGCCACCAGTGGATTCGTGTGTCACAGACATGGACAGCACAGGGAGGGGAGAGATGCAGCAGGGAAATTTGGGGTTTTGCACAGAGGAACAGCTGGTGGTGTTAACACATTACACTGAAATATTTAAGAAGAACCAGCAAGAGCTCGGTATTTAAAGAGGAGCTGCTGTGCTGGAAAGGTTACTTGTTAGATCTAATAAAAGGTGTTTCTCCCTGCAAATCACACCTCTCTTTTATCCTTACTTTTCCATGCCTTCATCAACACTTGCATTTCGTTGCATATGAATGGGATCATAAAAATATATGAGCTTAATCCATGTCTTAAAAATCAATTCTGTTCTTGAGCAGTGTTCTTCAGCCCTTCATTAAAATTTATGGCATCACCACAAGTTTGACTCACCTGTTGGGACCTCTGTAATCTGTGTGCAGTTGAAAACAGAGTGATTAATTTCACACTCAGAATATAATCTGCTTTAATTTCCCAGATATTTAGTCAGTATTTTGGGGATTTTTTGAAATTCCAGCAGAATTTTCCTTCCTTTCTTGTCAGCCATGGCTGCATAACAAAATTAAGTGAAGTCCTTCTTATACCACTGTGTGAAATGCTCTCTATTAACTCTTGGTTTAGACAGATCTTTACCAAGTGATTTATCCTCCACGGGAACAAACAAGAGTGGACCAGAATTAATTTTCTGGGCTAACCTGAGGATCCACAGAGGATCAAAGCTGATATTTTAGATCTGGTTGGTTCGTTCTCAGTGCTGAGCAGATGATGCCTCATTGCAGATCACCAATTTGCTCGCTGTCCCGTGCGTAACGCCCGGAGCTCAGCGCCTCAAAACCTGCTGGGAGCAGGGAGCTGGGATGGGAAGGGATCCAGGCGCTTCCATGGAGAGCCAACAGGCAATCCCAGCTGAGTCTGGGCTCTGCTTTTGGCTGGAAGAGTTCATTTTCCTCTCGGAGGCTTGCACAGGGTTTGGGTTTGTGCTGGAAACAGCGCGGGAAGCACACAGGGAATGTTTGGTTATTGCTGAGCACAGAGCCAGAGCCTCGTATTGATTGTATTTTGCCTGCCCGTGGCTGTCAGCCCAAGGATATGGTCCATTAGAATGCTTTTCCATGAAAATTTAAAATGGGATTCATCATGGAGAAGCACACATAAAACATAACTTCTGATATAAAGAGATTTTCCATTGGTTTTCCTTCCTTTGATACCACACAAATTCACCTCGCAGTCAGCCATAACCTGGTGAGAGCCGGGAATTTACATCAAACCAGACTAATTTACATCCAGCTATTCCTTGCCCCTGTATTTTGCATTCCCAAAAGCATCAAATTCCACTTTCAGTTCAGGTTTATTTGTCCCTCTAGCAGCTGGACCGTGTCCCTCGGGAACAGTGTCCCCAAGACGACGCTGCTGCCTGGGGCTCTGCTGCCATCTAGCCAGCTTCCATCCCGATTCCCAGCTTCCATCCCAATTCTCAGCTTCCATCCCAATTCTCAGCTTCCATCCCGATTCCCAGCTTCCATCCCAGTTCTCAGCTTCCATCCCGATTCCCAGCTTCCATCCCAATTCTCAGCTTCCATCCCAGCTCAATTCCCAGCTTCCATCCCGATTCCCAGCTTCCATCCCAATTCTCAGCTTCCATCCCAGCCCAATTCTCAGCTTCCATCCCAGTTCCCAGCTTCCATCCCAATTCCCAGCTTCCATCCCAGCTCAATTCCCAGCTTCCATCCCAATTCCCAGTTCCCATCCCAGCTCAATTCCCACCTTCCATCCCCATCGGGTGGATGCTCTGGGGCCCCGGTGAGTGTGACAGAACAGGTCTGGTCCTTTGTCACTGTCCCAAAGGGATTGCAGTGGCTTTTTTGGCTGCTCAGCTCTCAGCAGGGAGAGCTGTCGTGCTCAGCACTTGTTCCATTTCCAAATGTGCCTCTCAAACTCCGACACCTTGGAGCTGGCGGAGCAATTTGGGCTCTTTTCACCTGAACGCCGACAGTTTATCAGCACTTAGAGGAAAACCATTCAATCTGTTGGCTGAGAAGACGTTCAAAAAGCGCAGCAGCACTTCAAAATCCCAAACATACGAACCCCAAACAACAGCAAAAACGCTTTTAAGGAGACTGCAGGTGCAAAGCTCCTTTGTGGAGGAGCAGACCTTCAAGCAGCAGATCTCCAAAGTGCTCTGTCAGGACAGCAACAGAGAGCGACGTGCTCAGAAAAATACCCTCACTGAAAGCAAACCAGAAAATGACTGAGGAAAGAATGGAAATGTGTGATAGAAAGCAACCATTCATCTGTGTGTGCTTTTAAAGGAAGCACTCATTTTAGAGGTTTGTTTGAAAGTACTCTCAGCCCTCCAGGAGTGTGCTCCATCTCTAGCAGAACAGCCAGAGGGGAAAGGAGGGGAAGGTGGTGTTGTGTCTGGAAAAGTCCCCCAGTTTAGCTGTGGCAATCTCTGCCAAACACGTAGGATTAAAGAAAGCTTCAAATCCACCAGCAGCTCTTCTATATCCTCCTTCCCTTCCCTTTAGGGGCAGAGGTGGGGTTTGCCTCCAGCCCTGGGTTTGGATCCCATGGGATTGAATCCTCCGTGGGAGCTCAAAAAATCTTTTGAAAGCCTCAGTGCTGTGCTCTGGGTGATGTTGGGCCCTGCCACCAGCCAGAGGAGAGGAGAGGAGGGGACACTGGCTCTGATCCTGAGGGCACCAAGGGTCTCCAGTCCTCTGCTGACTCCCGGATCTGCATTCAGGGACTCTTGTTTAGGAAAACCACCTGGGGGTTTAATCTGCCTTTAAGAAATGATGCTGCCCTGCTCTGTGCTGCTCTTCAGGCTGCCCTTCTCTGTTAGCTCTGTTCTGCCTGGGTTTTCTCTTCCATTTCTCAGCACATTCTCACCAAATACCCCAAACCCCCGTGGTGCGGCAGAGGGAAATAAAAATCAAAAAAACAACACGGCGATTCTCCGTGTTTAATTTTCCCCCATCAAACCGCCGCTCACCTTTTGAATAGAGCAGCACGTTCCTGCGCATCCGAGGCGGATCTGGGGGAAGAAAACACCTGGATTTCCACTAGAGGGTGACGTTGTAAAGCTGAAATGGGATGAGAGAATTCCCAGGGCAGGGAGAGATGCTGGGACAGGGTGGGGATGGGGCTGGGGGAGGGAAATGTCACTGCTTTGGGGGTCAGAGCGTTCCTCATTCTCCTCCCGGCACCCTCAGAGGGGACGGCAGAATTACAGGTTGTTCTCATCTTCCAACGTGGTGAATCAGAAGATAAATGGGAAAAACTAATCCTGTGTACTGTTTCCTTTAAAATCCAGTTTATTAGGGGAAAGGCAATTTATGCCACCAGAATTTGTCAGCTGTTGTAAATATTCAGGGGTTTGGACAGCTTTATTGTCTGCTTTAATTTGGAGGATTTAGGTCTTTTCGTCCTCGAGAATAATTTGTACAGCAGCAACACTTAAACACGAGGGAAAAGAGATAGGGATAAATGTTGAATTATTATATAGATGAAGCTGAAACAAGAACAAAACCACCCCATTTTTGTCGCAATCATTACAAGGAGTTTGCATTAAGATTTTTCTTTCCTGTAAATGAAAGAAGGATTTAGAAAGTTTAAGCTTGAGCTGACAGTTGCGTTTCTGTACACAGGCCTTGCAAAAAAGAAACTTCATGAAAATTTCATGAAGGTCTCACACTTTGTTTCGCACTTAGGATGAAAACACAAAACATCATCAGTTTACATAAATTCTTAATTTCCTTAAAATACAATTCGTTCTTCTACACATTGCCACGAGATCGGATAGCACAAACCCTTTTTCCACTCGATTTTCTGCCGCTGCATTATGCATTTCTGAGTTTCCACCGTGTACAGGATCCGCTATTGTAGTTACTCTTGAAAAGAGACACAGCAAAAAAAATTATTTGCAGCAAATGTACATCCAAGGGGCTACACTCTATAAACACCAGAAATCACATCCTTCAGCTGAGGCTGCAGCTATTTTTTACAGTGGTTTGTTGGCAGCAGAGAAAAATCCTGAAAGTTACTGAGATGCTGTGCTAAGAAAGAGAGAAAAATTCTAAAAGTTTAGATACTGATACGCTGTGCTAAGAGAAGTTCTTTTGTCTTGCTTGCCATTTTAAGAGAAATAATTTTCTCTTAAAATTTTGAGCTTCACAAATCACAGACTCACACGTTTCTCTGTTGAAATATCTGACAACTGCGCAGGAAAATTGGGTCCAGTCCTTCTGTAGGGAGAGCCTTCCTTCCCTAACATCACAGCAAGGAGATCAGGCAGAACAGGACAGATATCCTAAGAATCAGAGAGGTCTCTCATTCTCACCTTGCAGATTCTCTGTTCTTTCTCTCTTTCTTTGGGTGTAGAAGTCGGTGTGAGGGTGGAGGGAGGAGTAATTACAAGTTTGGTTACAGCTCCTTATTTCCCCTCACAGCAGCTCCAGGCACAGCGTGGAGATACCTGGGGACAGATTTGAGCTGAAATTGCTCTTTTTCCAGCTGTAGCATTCCTTCTAACGCTCCCTGTTTCCAACAATGGGGTTGTGGTGAAGGTGAGGTAGACCCAGCTCTGCTAAAAGTGTGCTTGTGTGGGGTGTGTCCACACAGGAAATATCACAGGATCCCAGAATATTTTGAGTTGGGGGTGACCTCAAAGCTCATCTCATTCCACCCCCTGCAGGGCACGGACACCTTCCCCTGTCCCAGGCTGCTCCCAGCCCTGTCCAACCTGGCCTTGGGCACTGCCAGGGATCCAGGGGCAGCCACAGCTTCTCTGGGCACCGTGTGCCAGGGCCTCACCTCCTCACAGGGAACAATTCCTTCCTAATATCCCACCTAAACCTCCTCTGTTTCAGTCTGAAGCCATTCCCTCTCTTCCTGTCACTACAAGCTCTCGTCAATGCTCGCCTACCTTTGTCACTGTGGCCACTGCTAATGCCCCCACCCAGCCTCTGATGTCTTGGTGCAGCTTAATATAAACAGCCCATTTCCTGAAAACTCAGCTTCCCGTGCTCCAAGGCAGCTCCCAGCCCTGCAGGTGGATCAGGATCTCAGGGAGACCACTGGAGAATTTACCCACCAAACGCCCTCCCTCTAAACCCTCTTTGGCTCCTCAGTGCTGTCCAGCACTCTTGGGTGAGTGTCAGCCTTTCTTTCAGACATCTCCTCAACTCAACATTGCCTGCTGTTCATTTCTATTTAAAATCTATTTTTCTGGTCCAAAACTGATTCCAGATCATTTTTGACCCAAGAGACAAAGGTTATTCAGCCTCAGTCGGGTTCTCCAGAGCCTCCTTTGTACCTTCACCCCAGATCTCGGTGCTGCCATCTCCTTCTAAAGACATTTTTCTTTGTCCCTCCCAACTCTCCTCATCCCCAGCCCTGCCATCTCCCTGCCAGTCAAAACCAGAGGATAATGAAATCCTCCACCCTCAGCTCTCAGGCAGGCTGGGGCCTCATCAGCACCTGGGATTGAGTGGAAGAGAAAAAAACCTCCGGGAAATGGGACAGCAGAGCTGGGGTGGCGCTGGGACTGCTGCCACGTTCTGCCCATTTAACTTCTCCTCTGTGGCCATTCTGTCAACACCAGGGGATGGTTTTTAATTGCTTTCTCAAACATATATGGCAACACCATAGCAACTTCTCCTCAACGCAGCAAATCCATTTTCTTCAGCAATTATTGCCCTAATTAACTCTCAAATGCTAGCAATACTCAATCTGCTGATTAAATTTCAATTGAATTTTGTTACGCACCAGAATTAGACCGGTGAAGGCAGTCTCTAAATTAAGATCTATTTAATTGTTCTTCCCTGAACGCTCCTGCAGGGAAACGTATGTATTTGTATTTCCAGTCATTTCTGAGCACACACCAGTGCTCTGCCACACAATTCCTTACGTCAGGAGCTCACAGGATGAAGCATGAGGACAACACTGACTGTGACATGGCTCTAAAAACTCAGGGATTTGCATAAATCTCTCTTCTTTTTTTCCACATTATTTTTTTTTCAGGCAGTTCTTCCATCGTATTCCAGCAACATAATTCATTTCTCTGCTTTCCATGTAGCGCCCTATGTTTGACTTCTCTGTGTTTATCATCCACAAGTGATTAGATGTGGTGTTTACACCTCCCGTATCCTTTGCAGGAGGGACAGCCTTGATCTTGATCCAAGACTTTGCAATAGGTCTGCTGGTTAATATGGGATGGGGGATTCATTCACCTGAGCTTTTCTGCTGTTTGACCCCCGGAAGATCAGGACATGGACAAATATTTGGACAAGGAACCACCCGGGGACTTTGGCTACCATGGATTTAGATATCATAGATGAGCCAAAAATTTAAAATAATGTGTTATTGTTATTGTTATTATTGTTATCGTTATCATTATTATTTCTTCAAGAATATTTGAATTCCCTGTTAAGGCAACGTAATTTCCAGCTGCTCTTGAAGGACATATTTTCCTCTTAGACTTCCCATCCTACATGCACACTTCCACCCTTTCTTTGGCATGGTAGAGGGATATAAATTTTGGACATTAATAACAACAGGACACTGATTGTTTTCTTTGAGTGGGAGGATAATTTCCCCTGCTTTAACTCGGTGAAGTAACTCACCAAGAGCATCCACGGTTCCAGGCTGGGACCTCAGAGCTGAGGGCAGAGAGAGGATGGGACACATGGAAAAAACTCTTAAATTGGTCCAGCTTTGACATCCTTGGCCCCACCATCACCAGCGCTGAGCTTAAAAAAAAAAAGCATTTTATAGATGGAAGAGGTCATGACCCATGATTATTGTCCTATGGCACCACTAGAACACAAGAAACCTGTTGTTTTGCTTACAGACTAGAAGCTTACAGACTTCTTTTAATGTTTGGGTTTCTCCGGAAAGGAGAAAAGAATTGAGGTGTTAAGCCTTGTTTGCAGCAACATTTTGTAAACACAGAAGAATTTGCTCAGGGTTTCTGTGTGGCAAACTGAAGGTGCTTTTGTGCAAGTGCCTTGGAAGGTCTGTGTGAGTCTAAGCAAACCAGAAATCCCAGGAGATCCATGAGGAGGGACAGATCCTGAACAGCAGGGCATGGATTCAGTGCAGGAATTCCACCTCTGTGCAAAAGGCCAGCAGAGGTCTTACCCTTTACTTGAATCTCGTGACTCCTGAAGATGCTCACACCTGCACACCTCCTTAGCACAGGGCTGAGAATTTGACATGGGGGGGGGGAACTGGCTGCCGGCAATGCCGCTGAATTATAATAATAAATGCCTGCGTAATTCTTGAATTGAAAAATGTAGAAAGACAAATTACTTTGTAAGAACAAATGCCATCTCCCAGAACAAGATGAAGCTGTTTCCTTCTGGGGAAAAAAAAATCCCAAGAGAGTGCTGTGGAGGGTGCTGCTCAACCCAAACCCCTAAAGCAGGGGAACTCCGCGGTTAGAGGACACTGAGGGACACACACCGTGCCTCTGCCCCTACAAAAGGACACAGAAATCTGCAGGGGTGTGGAAAACTCTCTCCTGCTGTTTCCAGCTTCCTCCTTCCCCTCAACAGCTTCTCTGGACAACTTGAAGCCTTTTTTTGGGCTACCTAAAAAGAGAGGCCAAACAAAATTAGCAGAATAAAGAGCAGTTCTAATTTTTGAAGGGCCTTCAGGTACATTTCAGGCAGATGAAGCCTGCCCCATGCGTTTTCACGCTTTTATCAGTTTGGTCCATCTGCATATTGGGGGTTAATCTTCTGATTACACCTTCAGATAATGAAGTCATTCACCCCAAGTTTGCTCCCTCAAACTCACTTTTATTTACATTTCTTGAGGCCTGAGGCAGTGAGGTGTCCTTGATTCCCAGTCCTGGGGAGGAATTTTGTCTGACCAAAATGGGAAAGCAGCAGCTCACGCTGTGTATGGAGTTTAGAAGTATGCACTAAAGAACTGCAGGATCACAAACAGATGAAAAATATAAAAGCTGAAATCCTGAGACATCGAAACAGCTCCGAGTCCATCAGAGCTGACAGCGAGTTCTGCCTTTATGAAAATTGAGCCAGGATTATGAACAGCCCCTGGAATAGTCGTGCCTGTTCTGTCCACCTCTTTCCCTCAGGTGACAAACTGTGGATTTGAAATTACTGGTCTTACTGCTGTTTGCTCTCTCCTCTCTTTCAGTAACTCCAGGCGGGTGATTTAGGGCAATTATGCTTTATTACATCCATTTATTCTCAATACTTACCTGTCATTTTGGGGTCTCTATCTACTCAATCACTCTCACAGGTACAAAAAGCCCCAGTGCAGAGATGTCTTCTCTGGAATGCTGTCACAGCCTGAGAGCATCATTTGTCCCTGGGACCATCCAGGGAAATCCTCAGCTCGCACAGCAGCTCAGGTTCAGACAGAGATTTCAACAGCAGCACACCGAGGCCATTCAGTCTTCTCTGGACTGCTCTGGAAATACCAACAGGGCTTGGACCTGAGCCCTGGGGGAAATGGGGTTCCCTCAGGCCAGCAGCATGCTCAGGACAGCACAAAGCTCAGCAGGCAGGTGAAGGTGGGATGAGCTCCATGACAGCTCTGGGACGTTCAAGCCTTTGCCTGTTTTTTTGTCTGCGCCCCTCTGTCCCAGGCAGTCTGGCAGGCAATGCCTTTCCTGATTGTTTTCAAACTCAAGTGTGGTTGAAAGTGCATAAAATTCGGGATCTGCTGGATTCCGAGAGCAAGGTTTGTGCCACCAGCCTGGCCATGGGCTCCCCTCTCACGCCCTGGTGCCCAGGGATGATCCAATTCCCTCAGCTCTCACCTGGGTCACATCAGGGAAGGGTTTTCCTCACCACCACAGATTTATTTACTCATTTATTGTCCTTTCTGTGGTAAATGTGGCTTGCTTGGATGGGCACAGATCAAAAGTGGTGTTAATGGAGCGATGATATCACTGGGTTAGAGGAAAGGAGAGCAAGGATTGTGTCAGGCTCCTTACAAGGACTCGGTTCTGGAATTGCAAATGGGCAGGGGACAAAGGAGGCTGAGATCCCTCCCACTTTGCAAATCTGGACTGCTGACCTTCTCTGTGATTTCTGCTTCATGTCTCCTCAGGAAAAGTTGTTCTTTAAAAAAAAAAATTAAAAATCATCTCTTTCTCTGAAAAAAAAAATGGGTATCAGACATTTAAACTGTGCTTTTCACTTGATTTAAATGCTACAGTGGAAACATTCTTATGTGTCATGATTGTTAAATGAAAAGAAAAATGTCAAGGCTAAGTCACTGCCATCATTTATCTGGCTCTGGGCTGCCTTTGAACCGAGAGGTGCCAGCAGTGGGAAGCAATGTCCCTGATGCACAACTACAGCACGAAGTTTTTGTGTCCCTGGGACATGGAAGGTAAGATACCTGGCAGCAAACACCTTTCATAGCCAGGATGAAAAGTTTGTCACCTGTCTGTCACCTCAGAGAGATCAATGGCTGATGACAAAAGCACTCTGAAGTTAAACCTAGGTGGGATTAATGTGAGAAATAGGAAATTATTGGCTTCCTACGCAGCACTTCCACCCTGACTGAAGGAATCTGTCCTCCTGTGCTGTGTTTTGGTGAAATTGCTGAGGACACTGCATTAAAGCATCTCTCAGAAACTCTTTACCCCTCTCTCTCTGAAAAGGGGACTTTTCCTCCATGTGGCCTGCAGACCTCACTGCAACTATTCACTTCTTTGTAACCACTTAATTTATTAACAGCACCTCACTGTACACTGAGGATGAACTGGGAGCTCCTGAGAAAGGATAAAGCTCTTGGCCTGTTTGCAGAAAGAGGAAACCACTTCCACTTGTTTTTCCTGAAATTCCAAGCCCTGACATTTGCTTTCCCTTGGAAGCTCAGCTGAGGCTGAAGCTCCAGACGTTGCATTTTTAACACATTCTCTTTGCTGGGACCTTGTTTAACCCCAAGACCTCCTTTCCCTCCCAGATATTGATTCAACATGATGAGTGCACTCCATGGGAACAAGGGATCAGCCAGCAAAGCTCATGAGCTGGCAGAATCCAGGAGCTCCAGGGAAGAGCTCATGAGGACTCCCATTTTTTTTTATTTTTCCAGGAGGTATGTAAATATGAGCTTTGCGTCGTGGCTTTCTTGGGATTAAACACCTGAAAAAAATCCTCTATCCTCGTGGAGACTCAAAAGTAGCATCGAAAAAACCCCATCAAGTCAGAAAGTCAAAAGACATCATCTCTTTTTGGAAGGCATCCAGCTCCTAAATTGAAGCGTATAGAGCTGTGGTTTGAAAGGTTCAGGGATTTTTTTTTTCTGTTCAGCCAGTGATTTGTGGCCCTATTTTGTTGAATTCTGGAGTAAACCAGCATTATAAAACAGCAGTGAGACAGATAAGGGACTTTTAGTGGCTAAATAAAAAGGTTTACCTTCACTGCTGAATAACTGGGCTTCTGGGGAGGAGGAAAAAGAGAGAGGGGAAAAAGACAGCCAGAAATGTAACAGTGGTTAAAAAAGCTGTATTCAAACACCCGAGGCGTGAAGGTTTTACATCTCAGCCTTGCAGATCTTGGTGGAATGGGGAGATGATCACTCAAAAAAAGGCACTTGAAGCATCCTGAATTTTAATAGAAGCACAGATATAGATTCCATAAAAATAAAAACCCATCCCAGTGTAAAGGCACGTGTGTGTTTGTGATTCCTCTGCTCCAAAGGTGGGGTTTGATTCCACCCCATGCAGTGTTTGTGATTCCTCTGCTCCAAAGGTGGGGTTTGATTCCACCCCATGGAGTGTTTGTGATTCCTCTGCTCCAAAGGTGGGGTTTGATTCCACCCCATGGAGTGTTTGTGATTCCTCTGCTCCAAAGGTGGGGTTTGATTCCACCCCATGGAGTGTTTGTGATTCCTCTGCTCCAAAGGTGGGGTTTGATTCCACCCCATGGAGGGAGGCACTACCCACATTTAGCAGCACAACCAGGGAGGGTTTGTTTCCCCACTGCCACGTTAAAGGATGAGTGTATTCCCTTCCAATTTCCCACGGTTTTCTACCTGCTCTCTCTTCAGCACAGCTCTCACAACTCCTTTGGCAGGAAGCTCTCAGCCAGGAGCGCTCCTCCCTGGCGGAGCAAAAACATCTCTGCAGCACAAGACCCGCAACACGACCGAGGTGTCCAGACAGTGCTGAAAGCAAATCCTTCTCCTTACAGAGGTCCTGCAAAGGTTTCACCCTGCTCAGGGCAGGACAGGGCTGCTGTGCCGAGGAGGAGGATCTCACTGGAGTCCCTGCTCCTGCCTGCTCGGCGCTACCACGGCCACAGCCCCAGCTCCTTCCCTTTGCTCCTCCAAGAGCCAGCTCAGATCCTTCCCACCAAGGTTTCAGTTGATGGGATAAACAATTCTTCACCCAAGCAGATAAATCAGCAGGAGTGTCTGCAGAGACTCAGCAATTAACTCCAGGCCCTTTAGAGGGTATGGCCAGAGCTGGCTCTGACTGAAGAGAACAGAGTGTGCTTTGCTGCGTTTCTTGAGCTGAATCCCACAAAGTAAAGCCTTGTTCTTGGAACATTTGGACCTGGGAGATGTGTTTCAGTGAAGATGCTGATGCTGGATGAGACAGATCAGGCTCCAGAAGGCTGAGCTCTATCTCTCCAAAGAGAGAGGCCAGCTCGCTACTCAACCCACTGGCACTTTCTCTGAGTCATTTTCTCTTCCTGGCTAATGAATTCGCTAATTGGAATCTTTTTTTATTTATTTTTTCACAGTAGCTTTCCCTACTCAAGCTCAGGCTCTGAAAAGTTCACAGAATGCTCCACATTTCTCCTGCATTTTAAATCTATTCTAATCTCCTTTTTATATAGGAAATACATCCTGTTGGCTCAGAATTGTCACTCTTTGCCCATTTCATGACCAGTTTTGCTCAGGGCTGCAATATCTGCTCAGTTCCACGTGTGTGTTCTAAACCTCTGACTCCTACGAGCAAGAAAGTCCCATTTTTCAGGTGTGATTGTTCTGAAATTGGCAATGCAATCTTAATGACTTGCAGGGAAGATAAAAATATTGAAACCATGGCAACCTCCAAAATTTCAAGCTGATGCCCAACTTTGCTCTTTTGAGAAATGCAACCTGTTCAGGGTGCACAGATGAACCTCAAGCAGATGTAGTCCATGAGTGGAGGAACTGGCTCAAAACAGGCTGGTAAATTCAGCTACTCTGCCCATTTTCCCAGCTAAAAGTGATTTCAAAGACAGCCTGTTCTCCTCCAGTCACACCTTTTCTAGTTCCAGCATCTCCACGACTTCCTTTCCTTTCCAGGAGTCTCCCAGCCAGTTTTCACACTCTTTACTTTTTTATGGATGTAGCTGAGTATAAAGATTCTGTCACAATTTTAGTGGCTCTTCTTTTGTTAGGCTCTGCATGGTAAACCAGAAATACGAGTCTGGTTCAATATGATGATCATGGTTTTGGGGAGAGAACACAGTTTGCACATTCTTGAGTTCGTAAGTTCAGCAGCATGAGGCAGATGACAAAAAATTTTGTGTTGCTCGGGTCTCATCTGCCAACCCTGGTCTCCTCAAAAGGTGAATTTCCAGGCATGAGATGTCCCACAATTCACAAGCGTGAGAGATAAATATATAAAATACATGCACTAAAGGAAAAAGACAGGGTCTGTTTCAGAAACACCAGCCTATAAATACATTTTAACTGAATATAAGCTGGTTTCTCTTGCTCCAGTGCTTCCTTTCTCTCCCTTTCTGGCGCCAGGTGTAGTCTCTGAAAGCAGCAGAACGCAGAGTGCATTAGTGTCATTTCACTGATAATGTTCAAGGAATAATTGCCACTGAATCAAACGCTAAAACGAATCCTACATTAAATGCTCACCTCCAAGGATGCCTGTTGATGGCTTCTGTCAAATAACCAGCAAGAGCCTGTCACTGGAAAACCTCCAGAGAAAGTGAGATATGGGTCTCCTTCCCACTCTCTCCTGGGTTTTTTGGGCCTTGAAATCAGTGTGTTTATAATGGTGAATGCATCTTTTTGTTGAGCCTTTATCACACCAGCTCAGCGTGGAACAAATCACGGGTTGAAGGTGATGTGTGCAAGGCTGGCTCTCCAAGAAAGGGCTTCTCCACAAGGAAATCAAGCAAGAATTTCAGAAAGCACAACAGAAATAACAACCTGAAATTTAGCTCTCTCCATGCTCCTTTCTGCTCCCACTTCGACCTCTCACACATTTTGGGGCGTGAAGAGGAGTGAGGCCAAGACAGAGGGACAAGAGGGAATTGTGGCTGCCCCAAGGCAGGAATGTTGAGGAAAAAGCAGAAAGTTGTGTTTCTCTGCCCAGTTCTGTTCCCTGGAGCATGTCCATGGTGGGGCAGAGGAGCTGATCCAGATCCAGCCTCGCACCGCTCAAAAATACAGAGATTTGGTGCTTCAGAAGAACAAATACAACAGTTTCCAGCTTGATCCAGAATATTCACATCAGAATTCCTTTTGTTCAACCCGTGGTGCAGCACCTCCAGGACCTGCTGTCGTTTGGTGATGATTTCTGGAAATTTCCATGAGACCAAGAGGTGTAGATAGGAAAAGTGACCCAGATTGGGTCAGAGCTCTTTCACACTTTGTCCCTGCAAGGGATCCCCTGGGCCGTGGAATTCAGTGGTTTCAGCCCAGCCACGACATTTCAGCCAGACAAGGCACCATATCCCCAGCACATGCCGCGTCCAAAATCACCTCCTAATACCTTTTAATAAACCTAAAACCTTTAATGAAGTGTGTCAGAGGAAGAGAAGTAAAGGCCAAAGGCCCTGCAGCTTCAAAGCAGGAGCAGCTTTGCTTTTGCACGAATATAAACCATGTCTGTCTGCTTAAATACACAAAGCTGTGAGATAAACACTTCTGCAGCTAATAGGTTTTTATTTTCCCTGAAGCCCTTTCTTTTCTACTTCCCCTCTGTCAAAAACTTGTCCACCTCTGATTTTTCACAGGATTTCAGTTTACAAGAAAAAGGGGATATAGGAGTCTCTAAGGATAAAAATTTCCAAAGTGAAAATAGAGTGAAATTAGAAGCCACAGGCTGTAGGACCAACAGTTTTGCTGTAAAATCTTCTCACAAAAAAAGCACGACTAATGATTCACACAATAACTGTTCTCAAGTGCAATGTTGTCATTGAATGAAAAATTCAAGGATGACAATTTTGGCCTAGATATTCTCATGTGAGGAAAAGCTGCTGGCCTGGTTCCACGGCACCAGCAGGTGGGAATTCCAGGGCCTGGGTCTGAGACAGGGGATGGATGGATGGATGGATGGATGGATGGATGGATGGATGGATGGATGGATGGATGGATAGATGGACACACCCAGTCCCTGGTAAAGAAAAATCCAGAAATTCAGTGTGGGAGTCAGCTAAATTTTTTTATCGTTGTTGTTACTTTTATGATACTTGGTCATCAAGGGACTGTTTTCCTGAAAATTGTTACCCCTGGAAATTCCTGTGAGTTTTCTTCGGGTTCTGGTGTGAGTTTTATTCACATCCTGGTGTGAGTTTTATTCACATTCTGGTGTGTGCATTTGGGAGCAGCATTTTAAGACAGCTTGAGCTATGACTAAAGTTCCTTTTGATTTAAAAGAATGCAATCCACAGACTGCAAACAGAAGAAGGCAAAATGGGAAAAGGAGGTCTCAAGATAGTTCTTAGAAAAAATTCTGGCTGAAGTCGTTTACTTATTTCTTCCGACTCCAAAAAGATTTAATGGAGGTCACTGGCAGAGATGTGACTGATGGACACTTGTTAAACTTGGCTGCTTATTTGAGATTTCTCAGACAATATATAATCCATAACATCATCATAAAGCACTCATTCTCCAAGCTGGAGCAGCTGAAGTTTCTGCCCATGAATACAAATGGAAAATGCTGTCTGCTGGGAATTGAGCAGTGCCTTGCCGTTCCCTTTAAATTCTGCTTGAGGAGAAGTTCTTTAGTAAATAGAACTTTACAATTTGCATAAAGCTGATTCAGTTACAATGGAAAGTCAGTTTTGGCTGAAAACCTCTGGCAAAATATTTTCTTAGAGTTATTGCTATCTTCCCAGCCAGACTGATTTCATTTGCAGTGTGATAAATTCTCTATATTCTCTGGAGGTTTTTTGCAATTTTTCCCAACAAAACTGAAATCAGCGTCTGATCCTTTGTATTTAATTTTAAAAAGCAACTCAGAAAGAAAAAGATCCACTGGAAAACAATGTTGGTGCGTTTTATTTTGCATTGCTAATGAGGTGAGATGGCTTTGTTAGAATGTCCCAGTTCAATTAAACCAATCACTTGCCACAGACAAGAAATGGACTTTGCTATCAAAATCAGGTTTATCATTGTAGAGTACACTTGGTGAAGAGCTAATAGGAGAACACTGGAAAATTCAGATAATGAAGTAAAGCAACAGAAGTTTGAAAGCTATAATGGGAATGTGAGCTGAGCTGTGGAGAAGATTCTGCACCACAGATTGCTGTCATGTTCTAATGAGATCATCCACGAGGAATCAAACTAATACACCGGCACAAACAGCAAATAAGTCAATCAACACCAGTCAGAGAAGTTATGAAAACACTGTGTACTCAAACATATGCTGCTTCAAAATTAAATCATGTCTTCTGCTGCTTAAAAAACATTTGACAAAAGAAAAATGCCCAACAGCAGAAGATGGATAAGACATGAGCTTGGAAAATCAATTCTTGTCTAAAGTAATGGCTCTCCTTGAGGGTGAAATGTCCATGCAAGTAGAATTGGTATGAGACAGGAGTAGAAAATAATATCATGGGGTCCTAAAGCAGACCTGGCTTGCCTGGCTGTGATGACATTCGGCTGCTGGACTGCTGAACCCTGCTGGAAAATAAATCACCCTGAATCAATTGGGTTGGATAATGAAGTGGAATGGGAAAATAGAAGTGTTTGAAAAACGAGTGTGACACAAATATAAATGTTCTTACTTAGGGGACCTGCTCCAGGCAAATAAATGACTTTAAATGGAACTGCATGATAAAGGCAGATTTCTTATGGGATGGAATTATTTTCTTAGGAAGAATTTCTTTATTTAGGAAAAATATCCTTCCTTATGAGGGTGGGGGGGTGCTGGCACAGGGTGCCCGGAGAAGCTTCCAGAGATCCCTGGAAGTGTCCAAGGCTGGACAGGGCTTGGAGCCACCTGGGATAGTGGAAGGGGCAGGGAGTGGAATGAGAGGATCTTTAATTTCTCTTCTAACTTCCAAATTATTCAATGATTCTGTGAATGTGGATCTGCATTGTAATCACTGAGAGCAGCACAAATAACTGGTAAGAATAACTCTCAGCTACTCAGATAGAGGGTGCAATAATAAGGAATTAAGGACTGAATTAAAACCCATAAACTGTGACAAAAGGAGCTGCGAGCTGTGCTTTCCAGATAACAGTTATTTTTACATACCCGTTTTAAAAGGTTAATTTGAAATGTTCGATTCCTGCAGCAGTGTGGCAGCACGATTATCTGTGCAGTGTTGTGGTTTGACTCTTAAAAGTAGGAAATACTTGGTGAGCACCAAAGTAAATTAGCCACTTCTCGCTTAACCACCGCTCAGCCCACAGTTTAAAGAATATTTAGACTCTGTGTAATGACTTGAGGGAAACATTGCTGATGTTGTTCGCTCCGAGAAATGCAATCGAGGAGCTTAATGCTAAAAATTGTTAAATGAGTCTTGTGCCTGCATTTTATTCCAGGTCATGAGGTGAGGGAGAATTTATCGAGGAGACAAATCCAGCCTGAAGTGTGTAACACAAACAGGGCCTTGATTCAAAGCCCATTAGTGTGAAGGAAGTCTCTTCAGGGGCTGTAATGGCTTTTAAATGAGGTTTGTATTGATTTTGCTCTGAATGTAGGGAAAGTGTTCCTCCCAGAGTCTAAGGAGAAACAGGCTAAGCCTTTTCCTTGCAAAAGGCCACTTTAAGGAAAACAAATCACCTTTCCCATTTAAAAGAGCATCCTGTGGTAAAAGTTTTAGGGCAAATTCAGATTAATTCCTCGGAAACTTTGGAACCGCTAAAGAGCCAAGCAGGTCTTTGTCAGAGAACCCAATTCCAGGAGCAATTCTGTGGGAATGTTCTCTGAGAACCTGATAAAACCCGATTCTCATTTAGTTACACAGCTGAGGTTTATTTTATCCCATATTCTTTCACAACCCCCTCTCCTGCGTGAATAGAAATAATAATGTTTGTTTTGTAGGTGGTATTTATCAGGCGTTTGAGCTTCATTTAAACAGCAGCTCTGTTTAAATGAACCAAATGGTTCATTAGTTTAGTGCAGATCTTCTTTTTCTCCATTTATTCACATGGATGCAGTACCAGAAAAAAAAAAAAAAAAAAAAAGACTCCTGGAGTTTTGCAAGTAGCTTATTATATTCAGGCCCATAAACATAAATTTTGTGTCTGAATGTGGATGTGGGAATACATAAACCTTAAATCTCCTGCTTGTGTTAACAGAACTTTAAAAAAAAAAAAAAAAAAAAGCTTTTCTGTTTTTGCTATTTACTACAATGTAACCACTGAGCCTGAAGATTCATATCTCTGAAACTGTGGATAATTCTCAACTTTTCTTTTTTTGTTCTGTAGAAAAATGATCAATGGGAAATTCATGAACAACAGCAATAACCTTTGGTGAGTTGAGAGCATTTTTAAGTCAAAAGAGCGACTCCATATTTATATAATGGCCCAAGAGGACCATCCTTTAGTGGTTAGAAATCGCTCTGTTTTAGCTAATATTTATAATATATCATTCTTGTGAATGCACACTCTAACCCTGCTGGAGGAAACCCTACCAGGTGTAAAGCCACGTTTCTTCCTTCGTTGTTTTGATGTAGTGCTTTGGGGAAGATTTATTCTTTCCCTGGGGAGCAGGGGATGCCTTCAGAAGCTGTAAATACCTGACAAACAACACGGGGAAGCTGATCTCCTTCTAAAGCATCTGGGGGAAGAGTTCTGTGATTAAGATGCAGATCTGATGTGCAGTGAAGTCTGTTCCTTGTCACATTTGCAGCTTGTAAGGTTGACGCTGCTGTCACTGAAAGCTTAATAACGCTTGATGCACGGTGGCATGTTTATGTGCTGGTTAGAAGGGTCCTGAGAAGCCGTAAAATCCCATTCAAACAGCCTAAAGAATGTGTTTTCTCGGATCAGTTATTAGAAGAATTCGTGCTGTGCACAAATATACGCAATTTTGTAATGTTTGAAGCCTTCCCCCAGATGTTTTGTGTTTTCTTCCCCTCCTAAGTCGGGACACCTGCTGGGAAAACATCTTTCTTTTTGCAGCAGCAAGAAAAGCAAAAGGAATACATATCTGTGTTAATTTCAGGGCACAGGGTGATAGAATTTTCCAGAGAAAGTGCATCTCTGCCATGTGGGCAATTGATTACATCCGCTACTGACGATCACCGTGGTTTGTTTGTTGTCTCTGACACCCGTAATGAGCTCGTCCACTGACAGCTCCCAGAGCTCCCCCTGAGAAATCCATCCCAACCTGCTCATCCCCAGCTCCAGGCGTGCCAGGGATGATGAGAGCAGACGGGCATCGAGCAGGGCTCGGCCCCTGGCTGCTCTGCTGCCCCAGCCCAGGCAGATCCATGGGGCTGGGCTGTCACCCCAAGGCTTCCCTGGGGCTGAGCCTCCTGACAGAGCTGAGCACAACTCCGGCCCTTGGCACGGGGAAAAAAGTTCCTCCTGAAAAGGCAGAGCTGGGGGAATGTCCTGGGGTGGCTTTGAGATGTTTGTGTCCCCAGCTGTCTGTTCTGTTTTTGCTGGATGTTAACTTCTACACCTTTCAGACTGATTCTGAGAGTGAAAAGAGGGAAAGAAGCAGCGCGGGGTTTGTCTGCAGGAGCTGCTCTCGCTCCTCCACATTCTGCTCCTGGACTGTGCTGTCTGCAGCACGGACAGACAGCGGGACAGACATCTCCTGTGCTTTTAGTTACTTTAGCTAGCTGAGGCAGAGAAGTTCCCTGGACTGTTTTCTCTTTTTTTCTTGGAACTGTTTAAACCTGCTCTGGACTGAAAAACCCAGAAAACACCCGGAGCTCACACCTGGGGTGCACTGGGTCCCAGGATGGAATTTTCCAGCACTGGAGGGACAGATGAGAGACTGGGGGATCTGAGCTAACCCACAGCAAGGACTCTCTCAATTTTGCCATCTCTCTTCAGAACAGAGAGAGGTTTTATTGTTTCATATTATTCATTGGTTTTTGGGCTTGTGGGAACTTTGTTGAATAAAGGGTTTTTTCCACTTTTCTCTGAGGAAATTTTTTCCCAGACCAGCTCAGGGAGAGCTATCTTGAATTTGCTTTCTAGAGAGAACCCATTCGGAGGTTTCCTCCCAAATTTGTCCTAAACCAGGACAGGGAAGGAGAGCTGCCTTTCCTTCTCGGGGTGCCTGTGTGAGCCCACACACCACAGGCACCTCCTGAGAGCCCCGTGGAGCTGCCTGGGGTGTTCCCACCTGGGAATGGGACACAGCTCCTGCCCGGGGAGCAGAGGGAGGCTCCAGTCCTGCCTCCTCTGGGAGGAGAGCTCTTCAGAGCCTTGCACATCATTCCCTTCCTGTTTTTCCAGTGGTTTGGGGCTGCCATAAGCACTGGGAATTGCTGTTACAACAGGCTCCTCCATTCTGCAGTTCTGTCCTTGCACAGGGCCCAGCTGTGTGACACGACACAGCCCCGGCATGCTCCTGCCTGCCGTGTTTGGAGGGAAATGTTGGAAATTGTTATGAAATCCAGACTGAGGTGGAGTTCTCGTTTTTTCCCGGTGTCTCTGTAGCTGACACAGCAGCAAAAGAGATCCAAGACAATCTCCAACAGATGCAGGTCTTAAAATCATCCAAAAAAAAAAAGCGCACAGCAATTCAAAGCTGAAATAAGAACAGCCCAAATTTTCTCCCCACACACATCTCCTACAACGATTGCTGCAAATGATTCTCCCCCGTTCCCAGCCCCACATGAGGATTGCTGGGTCGGTGGGATAGAAACTCACAGCTTCACCCACGGTGTAAAGCAGCAAAACCAACCCAGCAGGGCTGAAAGAGGAGAGAACTGCAAATAATATGAGGGACAGCTGGGACCCAGCCTCGGTGGTGCCAAGTCCTGCTTCGGTTGACCTCGGTCAAAGCTGTGGCTCAGCTGTTCTGTGGATTCCAGCTGGTTCTCCTCTCTTGCCTGGGAGAAATTTCCCCATTTAATTCCATTTTTTTCCTGGCATTTCTTGACAAAGCTCTCCACTTGAGAACCACGGCCCTCCCAGCACAGCTGGACTACAGCAACTGTGAGAGAGAAATAATGAGAGTTTTTTCAAACCAGCAAATTTGAAGGAATTTAGTCAGCATTTAGGCTCTCATGTCTCATGGGTCCTTTTGAAAATTACTTCAATTTAAGGTGAAATTAATCTTTCCTAAATATCCATCATGAGTGGCAATACATCTCAGCTGTGATACAATGAAATGTCCTTTGAGAAACATCAAAAGTAGATGCTGATCTACCAGGATCTGAGTATGGGCATGAAGGTTTGGGGATGGAGAGAAAATGTGGGAAGCTCATTATTCAGATCCTTCAGTCATGTGAATCTGAAAATTAATTATAAAATTTCATTTTTGATTAACAAAGAAGAGCAAACTGTTTTAACATATGGTGCCAGATGTTATTGAAGGAAAAAAAAAAGAGAACTGAACTAAAGCTTCTGTTATTTCTCCGAATATGTTATTCTTTTCTCCTGAACACTTAATTAGTTCAGACAACAAATTTTTAAAATAATTATTTTTAAAAAACATCTTTTGAAGAGACTCCCATTCCAAGATAAAGTTGTCAATCTTCTCTGGAGGAGGAAAATGCTCAGATCTGGATTTCTGAGCTGCATGGTTCCACAGCTGGAAATGACAATGTGCAGAAGAGAAGTGACTTCTTATCACTTAGATTCTTGGAGTGAGTCCAAAAGACATTTGCCCAGAGAAAAAAAACCTACTTTCTCATTCCCATTTTTTTCCAGCAAATTTGGCAACAGCAACTTTTGATCTGAACCAAGGAAACTTTCCCAAAAGAGAATTCTGTTTTGCATCCCTCAGTGAATAATAAGCAATTCACGTTAAAGGCATAGATTTCTGCAGTGAGTTTTGTTCTGTTTATATGAATTTCCCATGGGTTCACTGCCTGTTGTTGCTCTGGCCATTGGCAGAGCAATTTGGTCCAGCTGCCCTGGAGCAATTCCCAAAAGGAAGGAGCAAGGAGAGAGAGAGAGAAATGATGCAGAAAAAGTCGAAGCCAGACTGAGAAACAAAGGAGTAACAAGGGGATTCAGCTGTTTCTAGGAAGTCCAGCATGGACATGACACAGATTTTTGGCTCTCAGGTAACCCAGCTCCAAAATATTCAAAGATCTTTTTGACCCAGGGAAATTCTTTCTGGTGTAAAGACAATTCCTCTGTTTGGAATCTGGTGGAAGATTCACCTCAGGTGGAGGTTGGGATTCCTGTCACATTAAATCGTCTCGTGGTGGGGATGGCTATATCTGCTGCCCAGCTGGACATGTCACTGAGCTCCTCCTGAGACAAAAAGAAAATTCCAAAGGAACTGAACATGTTATCCTGCCAACAGCATCCCATTATTCCCCATTGGGATGTGCCGCCTCTGGAAATTCCTCAAGTTTCAAGCCTGTTGCTATAACGACTGTGCAACCTTGCAGGAGAAGCTGAAAACTTCTAAGCAGGATTTCTGGAAGTCCACCCTTCATAACCCTCCATTTTCATTCTGGGATTTCTTAGAAAGGAACTATATATAACATATTCAGAGGTAAAAATGGCACCCTGCTCCCTTCCATTTATTTTGGGCAAATTAAAGTCTTCACCTCAGCAAAGATCAAACCAGTGGGTGCCATTTTCCAGGAGAGAGGTGCTGGGAATCCAGAAAAACGTGTGCAGCTTGCACACACAAACTCACGCTGCTTTATTCCCACAGTGGCCATGACTAGAAGCCAGTGCTCAATAATTGTAATTTCACGCAGCGTTTGCACAAGGCAATTTGACAATTCCATCTCACAACTTTTCCCCTGTATTGTTTGGATAATTACATTGTCAAAAATTACTTATCATACATTTAGCACTTAATACCCATTTATTATGAGTTCATGTAACTGCTATTTAAAGAATAATACATGCTCACTCCTTTCTACGCCATTTGATGCCACTTTGATTCCGTAATTGCTGGTTTCCTAGGATATTATGCCACAAAACCTGAAGGAATAATTGGTTGTTTCATTCCAGACAATACGTTCTGGAGTTGCACAGAGTTTTTAACTGGCAGATTTGTAACAGTGCAAGGGAGACGTGAAGGGAGTGAATGCCAGCCGTGGAATGGGATTGCACCAGGCAGCTCCAGGAGCTGCTGCTCCCATTGTTCAAAGGAAAATTATTCCTCATGCAAATGCTGGGAGTTTTGTGCCTTTGGGGGATGCTCTCTGCAAGACTTTGGCAGCACGGGGTGGAACGAGTCCCGAGTGAGATGTGAAAATGAGGTGACTAAAAAACCCCAGCTCTTTCAGCGCTCAGCTATAATTATTTCTTGTTTGCAGGGAACGCGCTGAAATCTGCAGGAATAACTGCTGGGTTTGTGGGGGATTGTTTTTGTAAGTGCGTGAAAGCAAAATGAAGGAGTATCTTGCAAGTATATTTAAAAAGCACTATTTTAGCTGAACTTTTGTCGCTTGTTAACTCTGTTATCAAGTGGTGGTAAAATACTAATACATGTTCTTTTTCAGCATCTTCATAATCTACATTTATTTCACGGAAAATCCTGTTGTTTGTCTAGAAAATGTTGCTACTTTTATTTGGTTTTAAATTGTTTATAAACTTGTAGTTGACGTTACTGTCACTTTCCCTGGTGATATCACACAATTGTTGCACACAGTTTTCACGGGCTGTAAATAACCGGGCTGGAATTTGTCACAGCTTCCAAATTGGTAAGCGAGTAGATTAAAGATTATGGTTGTGTCCTTTTTTATTTTGGAAGAAAAAGCCCGTGGTAGAAACTGTCACCCTTTGAGTAGCTTTACATGCTTGGCTTCTTTAGGAAAGCATCAAAATTAGGAGGTGGAGCAGACATCGTTCCATGTTTTAACTTATTAATGAATTCTCAGGGTGGCCTGACCAGAGGCTGACTCATCATCAAATCCATTCTCTGATGACAGCCAAACAAACAGAAACAAGTCACGTAGGTTATAATTCAAGTTTTAGAACAGACTGTTGAGCTTTATGGTCGGTTAATTAAACGCAGCAGGGCTACCACCATTATCTTAATTAAAAGAAACTTTCTCACTGTATTCAACAAAAAGTAAATGACACGAGCAAATAAAGCATGGGCTCTGTAATGTGATTTGCAGCGTTGTCAGGACCTGCCAACCAAGTTTGTTGCTTTCATAGCCTACAAATTGTGTGTCTCGGGAGGATCTGGGAGAGATCAAGCCTAAAAAATGAAATAAAATCCAGCCTTCACCAGCAAAGCCCAGCCCAACGTTTTGCTTCCTTCCAGGGCCTCTGGTTCCAGAGCAAGGGAAGTTTGGCTGCACCTGAGGAATGTGTTTAAGTGCAGGATTAATGCTCACAACCGTGCATGATGTGTACAGCAATCACCAAGAGCTGCTCACAATTAATATCAAGCCTTTACCTCGGCTTTTGGGCACTAGAAAGGCTGTAAGTGTGGCTGCCCATCCCAAAAAGGTGCCAGGCAGGGGATCCAGCTGCAGAATTTGGCTTGGACGCTTCAGACCCATTTCCAAGTGTCTGTTTGTGCGTTATTTTGACACCACAACTAAACTTACAATAAAGCAAATCAAATCTAAAGCTGTGTCTGCATCCCACGGCGATGCTCTGCCGTTTATAACCCAGCCAAAACAAAGCTGAATTCCCCCTCCCGCAGCCTGCGTTCAGCAGTTTGCCTTCATGAAACGCTGATGGCAAAGATGTCTTTATCAGCTGTGTGATGCTTCAGATTGCAGGTGTGAGCCGGATCATCAGCAGAGACTGTTTCCACAAGCAGCATTTCCTTTTTTTCTAAAAGATGTGGCAGATTGCTGTTGGTTTTCGAGTTCACTTGTGTTTACTTTCTTTGAAACCCATGCATGAAGAAGGTGCTTCTAGAGAACAAATAAGAATTAAAGGTGGTAGACAGAGATAAGAGAGTTGGTGCTTACTGAAAAAACCTCAGCTGGGCCTGCAGGATTCTCCAGGTTCAGTGTGATAAAATAGATGAAACATTTCCTTTTCAAGAACTCCTGCCTTAAATGCAAGAAGGGACCCTGTAGATTAAAACATAAATTCCGGGCTAATTCTTTAATCCAAGTGCATTAATTATAAACTTGAGGCAGAATGAGAGACTGAGTCTGCTGAAACAGAAGGCAAAGAACAATCTGAAATGTTGCTCTACAGAGGCAGTGTTTATTTTTGTTTAATACAGGAGAATCGTCAACTTGTGCCAGTTTCTTGGTTGTTGGGATGAGGGAGCTCCTTTCAGAATCTGATTTTCCAGCTGCTTTTGCTCCTTTTGGAGTGAAATTAGAAGTGAATCGGACACAATCTACATTTGGGGTTGTTTCTGTCATTTTGGGGGTCTCAGAGCAGGCAGCCTTGTCCAGTTCCTTGTGCCTGTGGATCTCCAGGTGTTGTCCTCAGCTGCTCAGGAGGTGCCAGGCTCTGCTGTGCACAATCCCTTCTGCAGCTGCAAACTCAGAAAACTGGGAATCTTTATCCAGCCTTGGACATGCATCTCCTCAGCTTTTCCATGGCTCATCTAAACCAGGCCACGCTGCCCAAAACCCACGTCCGAAACGAGAACGGAGAGAAATGCCATCCCTGCCCGTGCCACTGAGAGTAATTTTGGGGTCCAGGCATCTCCAAAAAAGCTCTGTCCTTGGGGAAAGGTTCCAGAACCACGCCCAGAACTGAGATCTGATGCAGAACAGGGGTAAGCACCCAGCAATTCTGCTCTGTGTGAGCTGTGAGTGCGTGTGGGAGTGCACCAGGCTGCCACCCACCAGCATCCTGGGGGAAGGCTCCAGTTTGGAACTGTGCTTTGGCTCTGCTCCCCGAAGGCAGAGCTGCTGCCAGCACAGGCCAGGGCTGCAGCACAGCCCTGCAGGCACAGAGAGTGCTAAATCCCTCTGAAAACCCATATTTTATGGGACCTTGCTATGGGAATTCAGCACTTTCCCAGAGTTATGATGTCCCTCCACTTCTCTGGAGTGCCCATCGTGAATGACGTGTAGCCATTAACTGTAGAAGAATTTTCTTTATAACAGGAGAAAGGTGGTGTTCAAACCATGATCAGTTAGGCCAGGTGACATTCCCACCCCATTTTTAAATTTAATTTCAAGGCAGTAATAATGAATACTCTCACAGGATTTTATTCACATCACAGGAATGATGTTGATGAATGTGTCAGGTACACAGGACTCCAGTGGTGTGATTATGATGTTGTCACAAATTTTATGCCACCTGATCCTTTTTATATTGACATTGTGCATCTTTTGATGTCCTGGGGTTTTTTCTCCCAAAGATAAATACCAAAAATACTGGAGAGGATTGGGAACTTTGGTTTTTGCATTTTGCATTTTGCATTTTTTATTTTGTTTTCAAAGTTCTCCGTAGGGAATCAGCATCTTTAAAACAAAATATTTGGTAGACGTCCTGTCTGGGTTTCAGCAGATCTCCCTCCTTCCGTACCAAATCCAGAGTTTTCCTCTGCTATTCTACAGAGGTGGTAATACTGAAACCATTATTTTGCAGCTGAAAGTTTCTCTCCACTTCATATGAATTTTCACTCCATGAGCACCAACTGGGCAGCTGTTGTGGCGTTGCTGCTGGACACCCCTCGTGAACAAAAGTTCAGGAATGCAGTTACTCATGAAGACTGAACACTGAGGATCCTTATTTCAATGGGAAAACAAAAAGGAATTTTGCTTTGATAAAAAATTATTGTGAAAGGTAGCAACTGATGGTCAAAGAACACACGTGGAGACACTGGGAACTGGGCCTGTAAAAGGGGACCATTTAAGCGGTAAAAATCAGTGGATTATCAAAAATTACATTTTCAGAGCTGGTGGGAACTTCAAAATACATTCAGCGGGTGTGCAGCCACTGGTGTGGGTTTGAAAGGAAAGGCAAAAAGGATAAAATAGGGTCCCCTTTTCTTCATCATATCTGGGGCAACAAAGCACATTTGTTCTTTAATAAATCTTGTATTGGAGTTGTTTCATCGAGGCTGGAGCTGCTCCTGGAACTGAATTCCTGTGAGCACATTGCTCTAAGCCTGTGCAGCTGCGGTGATTTCCAGCAGTTTGTACCAGCTCTGATCTGATTCTTTCCATAAAATTGAAGATACTATTTTTTAATTTCATTTGTAAGGCCTGGGAGAGGTGCAGGGGGATCAGGGAGTTGTTTGGCTTCATGGCAAAGCCTCCCTCTGATTTAGGAAGAGGGGCCTGATGCCACCAGTTGTCTCATGAAGGCTAAGCGTGATTTGTTGGGTTTCTACCTGAGCAGACTGCAGTGCTGTCCAGGCTGGGAAAAGCCCTTCTCCCCCTCAACACCCACCTCCCACAGGAAACTGCGAGATGGAAATAAATTTCAACAGAAACAGCTGCTTGATGTTTGATCCCTGACAAGTGTGAGCATGGCTTTCTCCCTTTTACCCCCTCATCATCCCCAGTTATTGCCTTTGCATTGTAGCAAGTAATTAGATAACTCATTGAAGTGATATTCATTTCTAATTGCAGGTTGTGTACCGGGTTTCTCATTAAAATAAAAAATAATTTTAAAAAAAAAGCTTGTTCTTTTCAACCTCCTCTTCCTCAGGCAAAAAGAGCCAATTAACAAACTCCAACCTCTTACCATTTTGGCCCTGTGCTGTTAATTATGAGAAAAAAGAAAATACCCCAGCACTTCCAGGGGAGAGCTGGTGGGCAAAAGGAAAGTTCTAGAAATGAAAGGGCTGCTGGGCAGCCATTGTTTGAAGAGGGAAAACTGGGTGGCTCTGGGTGCTGGGCTGAAAGGACCAGCAGGGCTCTGAGCACAATAAACCAGGAGGGAAATACCAACCTGGAACATGTTGGGAACTGAGGGAAGGGTCTTTGTTTGCTCATGCAGCTGCTGATATAAGCCTTGACTTTGAACACAGAGTCCAAAACAATCCTACAGCAGAGGCTGGCCTCATTTTTCTTTTTTTTTTTTCCTTTTTTTTTTTTTTTTTTTTTTTCCCTGTTTATTTTCTTTATTATTCTTTTCTGGTTTAATGATAAGGAGTTTATTTTGGCCGGGGGAATGGATCTGCGTGCACAAACCTCCCTTCTAAAAACATAAACGTGAAGCTGGTGTTGAGCAAAAGAGAAGGGAAGGGAGGGAGGGATTCCATATGTCCCCAGTCAGCTTTCCCCAGGTTCCCAGGGCTGCTGAGGGCCTCCCAAAGGGCACTGCTGATTCTCACCTGCCTTTCTAGACGGAAAAAAACCCCACAGTGTCAAGGAATAACTGACTGCTCACCCCAGTGCTGGACACCTGGGTTTGGGCAGCCTGGTGCAGGTAAAACTGCGGGGTTTGGGGGAGTAACGTGGTTGTATTCCCACTTTATTTAGTAACCATCAGTTTAATGTGATGATCTTGGAGTTCTTTTCCAGTCTCAAGGGTTCTGTGATTCTCCAGATGTCACTTTTGGTTGCCATTGCTATGCAGAGCCGCTCGAGTGCAACTTGAAGCCAAAAACATGGAGGTTTAAACGTCTGGGCTTTGAGTCTTTAAGGTGAATGGGGAGGATCTTCAAACTCTATGCAGGAAAAAATATGGTGTCATCTGGTTTTGTGGGCATAGAGAGTCAACTAGTATTTCAAGGCTGTGAAATCAGCCTCAAGTAACATCACAAAACTCCCACCAACCTTAACCCCCACTACAGCAGCTTCTGGGGAAGCACAGTCAGGACGTTTTTTGTGTTGGTGTTCATGATTTTTAGGGCTGTGGACTGGGTTCATCGGCCTCATGGTGCAGAAGCAGCACAGCAGAGCATCCAAACTGGCGTTTTCACACCACAAACTGAATTTATCAGGTTGAAAAATAGCTCAGCTTCTCTTCCCACAACACTTCCCAAGTTTTTATTGCTGAGTTTTATTAGATAATGGAAGAAATTTGAATGAGAAGTGGTGGGACTGGCTTAAAAGCAGAAACTATAGCCTTGTGTCAGTAGAAATTCACTTCTCCAGGTGTGGTAAATCTCTCTCCTTGATCCTTTTCTCTCTCAGACATCTGCTGATCTCTCAGCATCACTTTTTGCTCCTGGTGACTCATTTGGGAGGTATTTTTGTTCCCTGGCATTTGCATTTTCTGTCACCGGTTCCTTTATGCGTTCTGATCTTTTCTGCTCAGCAAACACGTCCGATCCTATTCACCCTGCAATGAGGAGAGACGCAGTTTACAAAATATCTGTGCAGCAGCTGCCATTAAAAGGCATTTTTCAAGCCAGGGATTCAGGCCTGTTTAAACCCAAAATAAAAGAATTCAGTCCCACCACGCAGTTGATTGGAGAGAGAATTTGGTGAAGTGGAGACTCAGCCTTGCTCTGCAGTTTCTACGAATGTTTACCATAGAATCATTAAAGGAAAAGATCTCCAAGACCATTGGATCCAGCCTTTACATCACTGGAAAACCGGCATGTGGGGCAAAGTTTGATTTCAGCTATTCCTAGTTCCAAACCAATGCTTTAAATTGGATTTCAATTCCGACAACATAAACATGGATTCAAACAATAATAAAAACTGAGCAGTTTTGATGTAGGTCCTGTCTTCTCTGAAAACAGAATTTGGAAGTGAAAAGATTTTATTTGTCTCTTATACGAACCACCTGAAGCTCCTGGATTTTCAGGGTTTCCTTATATGTCCTTAAAAATTATTTATCACAAGGTTTGCTCCTTTTTCCCCCCCCGTCTTTATCCTCTTTTCTCTTCTGTCCTTGGATATTATATTTCCAGTCCTTGATGGATCCTGGAAATATAGAGGAAAGAGTACAGAATGCAAATAGCTGGAGAAGTGTCAAGGTTGATAAAATATATTAAAGAGAAGCCAGATATTTTGTGTGTCTCTGGGAATATTATTTGCATTTTGTTCTTTGCAAGAAAGGCAATTATTTGTGTGTGATACTCTTATATAGACCCAGCACAGGAGAATCAACTTCTCAATTTCTTAGCTATTTTTCCAACTAATTTAATCTCTGTTCTTCAGCTAATCCGCTGAGATTTCTTTCTAAACAACATTGATGTCTGAAAAAGTATTGGTTTCATTACTTGCTGTAATGGAATTACACATTGCCTTTTGTGCATTTAAAGTCAAGCTGTAAATTAGGCAGAAATAACACCTGACATCTGCAGAGGTGACTCAATTCTGCTAAAGCTTTCGGATCTTTAAAATGCATTTCTGTATCCATTGGCCCTTACACTTGCAGTAATTTGGGGGGGGGGAATATAATCATAAATCTCCAGTGCAGGCTTGTACTTCTGCAAAATGATTCTCATTATTTTCAAGGAGTTATTCCATACTCTGGCTATCTCCATTCAATTCTCTCTGAATGGCTTTTCTGTCTGCACTGCAGATCCCACAGTGTCCATCGGCTTCAGGACCGAGTGGAGATTGCCCCATCCTTTATTCTTCCAAATTTTCCTCAGAGAAGTTCCTTTTGATCTTCTCTTTACAGCTTCAGCCATAAATATTTCTATAATCCATAAATATTTCCGTACAATCCTTCAAGATTTCAGTGAGCTTTGGATGGAGTCTTCAATTTCTGAGAAGAGATGAGCATTGCCAAGCACTGGTGAAGAATTCTTTCCTTGCTGTGGTAAGAAAAACCCTCTCCTTGGCCTATGAGAGGAGAAAATCCCCATGGCCAGAAGAGACCCCTTAAAATACAGCGAAATATTCATGTAGGAAACTTTTTTAAGAGTATGCAGTGACAGGACAAGGGGGAATGGGTTCAGATTGAAAGAGAGCAGAATTAAATTAGGTATCAGGAAAAATATCTTTACTGTGAGGGTGGTGAGGCTCTGGAATGGGTTTTCTGGAGAAGCTGTGGCTGCCCCTGGATCCCTGGAAGTGTCCAAGGCCAGGTTGGACAGGGCTTGGAGCCACCTGGGATGGTGGAAGGTGTCCCTGCCATGGCAGGGTTTGGAATGAGATGAGCTTTGAGGTCCCTTCCAACCCAAACCATTCCATGATTCTATAATCTCTAACCCATCACAGAGCTGGTAATTTCCCTTAATGACTGAATATGGCATTAGATCACATCTATTGTAAGATATGTATATATATATGTAATATATATATTATTGGAATAAACTTATTCTATTCAGGAATCATGCATCCATGTCATCTTCTTAAAGTATATCAGGAGTTCATTTATCAATATTTTGTGTACAATTGATTTTAGATCTCATAGCAGAAAGAGGAAATTCAGATTATGATCTTCAACGTGTTTAATCCACACACCCAGAGAACATTTCTTTTTCCAGCTGTGCACCTTGCTCATTTATCTGCTGTTTGGAGGTTATTTTTCAAGGAGAGCATTTTTAACACATTACCAGAGATGTCTCTTTTTCTCCCTTTTAAGATATTTAGCAGGGTCTGGC
Source organism: Hirundo rustica (assembly GCF_015227805.2). NCBI lineage: Eukaryota > Metazoa > Chordata > Aves > Passeriformes > Hirundinidae > Hirundo > Hirundo rustica. The sequence goes on from NC_053463.1 coordinate 3,041,539, forward strand.
TGTGATTAAAATACTCCATTGGAAATGGGTTGTTAGGAACAAGAAGAGACGATTTTAATGCATATTTAAAGCAGAAAAGAAAAGAAAAGAAAAGAAAAGAAAAGAAAAGAAAAGAAAAGAAAAGAAAAGAAAAGAAAAGAAAAGAAAAGAAAAGAAAAGAAAAGAAAAGAAAAGAAAAGAAAAGGGGAAAAAATTTTAAAAGAGCGATATCCCAGTGCATTTCCTCATTGTCCTGGGTGAAAAAAGACTTTAAAATGTGCATGAGGATAAAAATGGTGGAAATTCAGTGTTTTTCCCTCAGACTCAGCACGCAGCAGTGGCACAGGAACTTCTGTACATCAGTCCCTGGTAGACAGCACTGAGCTCTCTGCAAATCCCAGCCAAATTGTGCAGCAGGATTTTCTTTACTCCAAACTACAGAAAATGAAACAATTCACTTCCATTATAAAAGAGGATCCCAGATATTAGGGAAAGCAGAATGTGTCAAATCACAGAGTTCAAGGAACATAAGTCTCTTCATTTTCAGCCGAAAGGACACAGATTGTTCAATGTAGCTAATTACGAATTATTAATTTTCCTAATGTTTTTGCATTGCTGTTTTCCATTAAAGAGGGTTATACTGATATGCCTTTGAAATAGAACGATAAGAATTTGTATTCCCTACTGATGTCTACAAATCCTAACCTTGACAGCAAAGGTGTCATATTTCTTATGAAGTAACACCACTTTGGTTTTTCAGAAAATAACAATTATGTTATCTTCAGAACTGAATCCACTAATCCATTTCTTTTTCTCTCCTCTATTAAAGACTGTGCTGGTTTATTTCTAAATATTTTTGGGAAGTTAATCGGTTGCAAAATGTTTAGCTGACAGAACTTGGGGTGGAAAATCCTCCCTGCTGCATGGGAAAAGATTAAAAGAAAAAAAAAAGATAAATAAGAAAAGAAGTTCTAATAAGCTCTCCAGCTGCTGAGAGCAGCAGAGCCTTGACAAATAGAGCAAACAGGATTTCTTATTTCAGCAAAGGATTGAAAGATTATCATGGAGCCAATGAGGGAGCGCATTTTACAACCTAAAGGAGCAAAAAATAAGTATTTTATACACCTCTGACTTTGAGAGAAGAAGAAAAAAGTCCCTTTAGAGCCACCCCATAGCCGTAGGTTTTGCTGATTCAACCCGTTGATTTTTCTCAGCTTTTGTGATTAGACACAGAGCAGGGAGAGGAATCCAAGCGACAAAATCTGCAAAAACTGCAGGGTGGTCTTTGAAACAGGAGTAAGGGAGAGTTTTCTCCCGGCATTTTGGGATATCGTGAAGAACTCAACATTTTCAGCCATGCACAGGGCGCTGGGGGTGAATCCTCATTTCTAAGGGGGTTACTGTGCTGCGCCTCCAATTTGTTATTTGAAACACCTTCGGTTATTTTATGTTCTCCACTAACAGGTAAAAGTCTGACTGTGAGTTATTATTGATTTGTACTTCCCCAGCTGAACCAGGCCACGGGGAGCTCGGGGAGGACGGCAAGGAAAAGCTGCCAGGGAATAAATGAGGAGGTTTTGCAATATTCCCCACTCTCCCCTCCTCAGGGCACTGAAGAGTTTCACAGGGAGTCTTACTCAGCTTCTTTCACCCAGAAATTGATCCCTAATGGAGAGGTCACAGTGGCAAATCTCAGTGAAAGAGAAAATATTGAGGAAAATCATCTGGATCTTAGCAGGGGTTTGTGACTCAGGGGTGGGATTGAAAGACTTTTTGCAGATTGGAAGAGAGGGGGAAAAAAAACAGGAATAGAAATTTGTCTTTTGGTAACAGTGCCATTGCAAGATTATTTAAATGTAATGTAAGAATGTTAATTAATAATATAAATAAGCATTGATTAATATTTGAAAACCTGTACTTGACATGCAATTAACACAAATTGCACAGGCAATTATATGGGGAGTCAAATTATTTAGCAATTTTAAAGCTATTTATCTTCCATGCTAGACTTCTCTCTGAATAATTAAGCCAAATTATGGTAGACTGTTTCATTTATATTAACTTAATATTTGCTTGCTAATATAGTAACAATTACAGTCAAGGTACCTCCGGTCCCAAGTGAGTCAGGGCTAATGCTAAAATGGGATTCCATAGCTCCGGATTTTGGGGAGCTCAGCACATCCTGAGTGCAGCTCAGATAGAATCACATCAGCACTGAGTTCTGGAATGAGAATTTATTCACCCCCTGAGTTCTGGGCTCTTTGTTTTTATAGTGGCACATCTATTTTTACTGATTTTTCTGTCTGTTCCATTATTTTTTCTCACTCTGGCTCTGATCCTTGCTCAGGATTTTAGTCCTGGTTTGCACATCAGCTCCTGCCTGTGCTGAGAGCTGAAGCCAAGGGGCTGCTCCTGCATCTGGGGCCTCACCTGCAGCTCAGGGGCCATAAACCAAAGTCCCAGCTTGTGAAACCAAGCACGGGCAGACACCTCTGCCAAGCCTTTACTGCAGCATCTGCAAACCCACAGCCTTTCCCTCTGCCTGTGGGGAGCCTGTACAACATGTGTGTGATGGGACATGTGTGCTGGAACTGGGACCTGCTGGTCTGGAGACGCTGGAACCAGGATCTACTAGGTCTGGAGACGCTGGAACCAGGATCTGCTGGGTCTGGAGACGCTAGAACCAGGATCTGCTGGGTCTGGAGACGCTGGAACCAGGATCTGCTGGGTCTGGAGATGTTAGAGCCAGGATCTTCCCAGTCTGGAGATGCTGGAACCAGGATCACTAAGACATTTATTCATCAAAACTTTTCACTGTAAATTGTCCATCAGGTCGCATCCTTCTTCCTCTCCCTCCTGAAAGCAGTGCAGTAGTCATTACACAGTTTGGGAATATTGTACTTAACCAGTTGTTGTGGGAATATTGTACTAAACCAATCTTCCTGCTGGTTCCACTGCCTCCATCCTCCTTCCCTTGAATTACACCATGGGATCAGCGAGAGCGTGAAAGAGCCTGCACATCCAGCATCAGCATCACCATTTCTTAAGTAACACTTAAATCCCATCAAACATTTCTGATTTTCCTGCACTTTTCCAGGCTCATTTTCACTGCTGCGGTGTCAGAGGTGGGCTGCCAGGGAACAGCACCAAGGACAAAATCCAGCGCTGGCTTTTCCAGCCCAGTGATCTGGCTTGAGAAGGGATGGGCTTGTATCGTACCCTCACATAAAACACACAGGAAAAGCTGCTAAGGGTTTAGATTTATTAGAAATTTCTAGTGGGGACCATTCTCTGATATTTTTTGCTTCAGTTGAAGAAACATTTGAGTGAGCCCAGATCCACTTTTAGGCATCCAAAAGCTCCATTTCCAAGGAGCCTGCATTCATCTTTGGGGCATTTTATGAGTCACTGAATGCTGTCTGCCCTTTTGTTTTGCAGCCCAAGCTATTTTTTTTTTTTGCCTATTTCTTCTGCTATATTTGCAGCAACACCAGACAAAAATGGCTAAATTAGAATCTGGACTCCAAATCGCAGCAAAAGAAGTCTCCGCTTTAATCCCCCCATCCCTGAAGTGGGAAAAGCACAAAGTGCTTTTAGGCCAGAGCCTCTCTGCTTGCACACAGCCGCTCTTTGCCCACCTCCGTGGCAGCGGTGTCCAAGCTGATTTCTCACGGCCCTGGATGAGCAGAACTCAGCTGTTCCCTCTCCCTGTGCCGCTCTCAGGAGTCAGGAGCAGCCCTTGGGTGACCAAGGGCACCTTCACAGGCCCGGCTGTAATCCTGCAGCAAAGTGCAGGCTGGTGCCATCTGTAACCCCAGCCCCAGCCTCTACTCGTGCGCTGTTTAAAAGCAAAACACTGTAAAACATTGAAAACATCCCCGCCTGTCTCGCCGGCCGCGCTCGTTTCAGACACAAGCCCAAGCTGAGTAAAGGCTTTCATGAACAGCGCCGAAGCTCAGCTATATTTAGGTCTCGGCATGTTAATGTTTCTATTTGTTGCACGGCCCTGAGGAATTCTTCAGAGAGAAGAATTTTATGGCATTTCTGTTGCCAGGGAGACGCCTCATCATGCGTGTCCTGAATCCGCACAACCTCCGGCTCCTCTGGCAGGCGGAGAAATCCGTGGAGCGCTCCGCGAGGCAGGGACACGACAAAGAAATCCTTCCAGGTGGGCAGGTAAACGCGAAGGGAGGGAGCTGTGCTCGTGTTTCTTGTTTCCTAAATTTAATGTAGTGGTTTAAGTGTCCACCAGCGTAAAGAATGAATGACATGAAACAATAAAGCCTCTCGCCGTTCTGAAGAGAGATGGCAAAATTGAGAGAGTCCTTGCTGTGGGTTAGCTCAGCTCACTCAGACTCTTATCAGCTCCTCTGGCGCTGGAAAATGCCGAGGCCCGGGCTCTGGTGGGCCACAGGTGTGAGCACCGGGCGTTTTCTGGGTTTTTCAGTCCAGAGCAGGTTTAAACAGTTCCAAGGAAAAAGAGAAAACAGTCCAGGGAACTTCTCTGCCTCAGCTAGCTAAAGTAACTAAAAGCACAGGAGATGTCTGTCCCGCTGTCTGTCCGTGCTGCAGACAGCACAGTCCAGGAGCAGAATGTGGAGGAGCGAGAGCAGGTCCTGCAGACAAACCCCGCGCTGCTTCTTTAACTAAAAACCAAGCTGTGTTAACCCATGACATTGTGGCATCGCTCCTGGGAATCCAGATTATCCCACAGCTGCGTGCTGGCTGTGCTGGGACAGCCCCAAAGTCACGGATCCTCTAGGTAAGAGTTTAGGATCTCCTGTGCTCCCCGTCCTGGGGCAGCGCAATCACCGCCCCGTGCTCAATCATCCTTTGCCTGAAAGCCTTGAGAGAGTTAAAAAAACCAAACCCTGAACTGGCCAGGAGTGAGAGGAGCCAGTTATTTTTTTTCCCCCCTTCCCCAGAGGCTTTGCTGTACTAGAAAGCCACCGTCCTGCCAAGTGACAGTCATGGGAAGTGACAACTCCTCGGAAGATTGAAGCATCTGTCTCTCTTGGTCCGTGCCCCCTCGCGCCAGGGGAGAGCCGACGTGACATGATCAGAGCAGAAGTTTGGACTGAATCTTTCACCCTCTGTTAGCACAGGCAGGGATGGCTCTTGGAGGGGTTTTGGGTTTTTTTTTTTGAGGGGAGGATTCCACACGGTGAGGGAACCAGGGAGGGGGCAGGCAGAGCAGGGAGAGGAAGATGAAAGAATTAATATTTGCGTTTTCAAATGTTTCTCCTCACTCCTGAGCAAATGTAGGTCAGCTGCAGGATCCCTTTCCCACAGGGCTGATAGGAAAAGGGGTTTTTTTCTGGTGCTGCCACTCCCTGGTTCACAATCTGTGCAGTTTTCTTCTGAAAGGAACATCCAGCTGCTTTAGGTTGTGGGTGAGAGGCTCACGACGAGCTAAATTTGGGCAAACTGGGGTATCTCCTTATTCTTTTCTGTATTTAGGTGGGTTTTCATCCTTTCTTTGCTCTCAGTTTTCTCAGATTTCCGTCTCTTGGGAAATCACAGCTCGTGCCCACCCAAGCTCCCGTGGAAACCTGTGAATCACAGAGATTTTTGCTGGCCTTTAGAATGCTACTTTTTATCCATATTTTTTTCCTATTCATAAGTGCAAATCTTGTGAATTCCCATTATCTTTGGTGAGAGTTTTCTTTTAGGGATACAGTGTCAGCACAACTCTCTCCCTGAAGGAATAGCTGCTGCACAGCAGCTGAAGTTTTGGCCTTCTGAGAACTTTTTAGAGGGCATAAAACTCATCTCCCAAATCAAAGCCCGTGGTGATACCCATGAGGAAATATCCTTTATGTGAACGGGAACAATTTGTGTTTCCTCAGTTTGACTTGAGGTCTCAGCTTGAAATGCTTCTTCTCACACCCAACAGTCAATTCAATACATTGGTCAAGGTTGTGTTTAAAGGCAGAGACACTTTTACAACACAAGCACAAAGACCAATGCAATATTGTTTAGGTAACTGGAAATTTACAAAAGAGTTCATTTAAATTTGCATCCACTGCAATGAAAGCCTGATTCAATTGCTGATGAAATCTTTGTGCTTCATCCTTTTAAGGGAGAATAATTGAAGAGGTGTCTGCTGCTGAAGATAATGACAATTACACTTTTTAAGGGGATAAGCATTCCCTCATTCATATATTGTTTTGTCCTTCAGTTATCTTAAACTGTAAAGTGAGTACTCCTTAGAAGTGTTAAAATCAGAAAAATTCAGCATTTATTCATTTTTGTGTCTGTCCCTATGCCTTTACAAACACAGCCTCCACACCTGAAGGAAAACTGGAAAAAAAGAGTAAACTTGAAGCGCCAGAAAGCTTCATAACGTCACTGAAGAAACATCCAACAATTAATTCACAGTTCAGGAGGGGGAAAAGGAAGGTGTTGCATGAGGAAACAGAGAACTCCCCGCACAGCACAAAGATTAATGTCTGTAAAGTCACCCATGACAGATTTTTCATTGTGCCCAACTAAAGCCGTAAAGGATCGTGCTGGGGTTTTAGAACAGCCTAATTTACAAGAAGGACCAGCGAGAGCTTGGGACCTCTGCGGATGCTGCCTCAGACTCATGAGGCTCTGAAAAGCAGAGTTTTTCATCTGGGATTCTGAAGGAAAATGTTTAAGCTGTATCTGGGCCTCACCACTGCACAGTGCTCAGACTGCAGAGGCAGGAGGCAGCTCCTGAACCACTCCCCAACCCCTTTCTTCCAGCCACGACCGCGCTGGAAGGTGAAACTTCAGAGTATCAGTGCAGAGAACATCGTAGGTTGTCTCTGGTAACAGCATAATAGGGGAGCAGCACGGAAATAAGTGGCAATAATTATACATTTCCTTTTTTTTTTTGTCTTTCAAAGGTCAGAGTTAAAGTCACAACAAGAAAGTTTCGCAAGGAGACAGAGAGAAGAATCACTTCTGGGGTTTGAGAAAATATTAATTCTGTCTCTCCTCATGTGTGATTTTATGTGTCTTTATGCATCTGTTATAAACTACACATCCAATTGAGCTTGGAATAAAAATATATCTAATTTCCGAGAAGCTCTGGCTGTGATTTGGGGCAGTGAAATGCTGGAGAACTATAAACAGCAATCCTGGCTATCATGTGAAGGGATTTTCCTTCACCTGTTCTTTCAGTCCAGGTAATACAGAGATGAAATCTTTTATTCCCAGGACTACAGGAAGTGCAGGCTGTCAATCCCAGAGGAAAAGTGATTTTATTTCAGCGTGAAAGGGGTGAGAGGAGCAGTGGCAGAGAGGATAGTGATACATGGACAAAAAGCAGCATTTTACATCTGCATGGGAAAAAAAAATCCTTGTGAGATTAAAAAACCAAAACTGCTGCTGGTTTCTCTGCAAAATTTACTCCACAAGCTCCACTAAGAGCCGTGTGCATGGTCTGTGGTGGAAGGACAAGGAGTCTGGTCCAGCTGTGGCACTTCAGGTGTCCCCACTGCTGCCCTGCACGTCCACTGCACTTTTGTCCCTCTCACCACTCATTTTTTAAGGAATTTTGAGTTTCCACCATCAACGTCTGCCTTGCAAAAAGAGCACAAACATCCCTGCAGGGTGTTGCACTGTGCTGCAAACAGCAGACAGTTTGATCCAGAAAAGCTCCCTGCGTCACACAAGCAAAAATTACTGTTGATTAATTAAACAACAACAGAAAACAGAGTGAATTTTTCTGTAGCTGTTCTATACAATGATAGAAATACATAAATACCTAACCTGACACTGTGCTTCTCTTCTTTGTGTGCTATTAACGTGACATGTAGCAATTTAACATTTAACACAGCTTTTAATTTTAAAAACCCTGTTAAATAAACTTCTAAAGAAAATGTGATTATATGATAAGAGTTTTCAAAATTTTCTGACACCAGAGATATCAAAAAGACATTTCAACATCCAGTTTCAATTGTGAGTTGCTGTTAAAACCTATGATTTCAACAACAACAGAAAAATCCTGTGAAGAAAAGGGTTTGGGGTTATTTCAAACATACATTTTGAGAAGGGATTTTTTTCAAGTTTCTGAAGTACTATTGCCATTAAAATTTTTAATAACAGCAATATTTCTGAATTCTGCTACTCCTCAGGATGACATTTTCTACAGAAACCACAAATGTACACCAATAAATTAAAGACCTGAGAGAATCTCATTACAGGAGTCAGGAGAGGTCCAAGTTTTCATTTGCATTCAGGATTTTCATTCAGACTTTCATAAAATATTTGCAGAGATTACACCTGTACGTGGCCTAGCCTCAAATTTCTAACAAACCAAACAATGTGAGGCGTTTGAACTTGGGATTTTGGTTCTGTCTTGTTAAAGTTTAAAAGATTTCAACGATGCCTTTGCTTGTTCTTGAGCCACTGTTCAAACATTGGGATCTGTACAGGAGGATAACCTTTGGTCCCTGGAAACACACAGCATGGGCTTGACAGCTTATTATGCTGTCACTGGGAGGATTTCAGGAGGAGAGACTTCAACCATCTTCTAGGCAAGCTCTTCTAATATAATTAAAATTATAAAAATTATCAGGTGCCATAAAACATCATTAATCTTATGTGTATAATATTGTACCCATGGTTTGGGAGTTTGTTTGGGGTTTTTTGTGGGGTTGTGGGGTTTTTTTGTTTTGTTTTGTGTTTTGTGGTTGTCTGGGTTTTTTTGGTTTTTTTTGTTTTGTTTTGGTTTGGTTTGGTTTGGTTTGGTTTTTTTGCATGTTGCAAACACAAATCTCAATGCAATGTATTTGTTCATCAATTTTTTGACATGGGTTGATTCAAGGTCAGAGAGATCCGGCAGCAGATGAGATTTAATCTGCCACTGGGAGCAGCCCAGCTGAAATCAAACAGGGCTCAGCACTAAGGAGCTCTGGGGGATCTGGGTGCAATTCAGCAAAAGGAGCAGGGCAATAAAGTTCCCCTTGGAGCAATGCTTGAAGCCTTGAGCTCCAGAGCTTTCCTGCCTTTGGAGTCTGCCATTCCATCAAACTGTGTCTGCCACCACCGATGGCATTTTCCCCCCATTCACTCCCCATTCCGCATTTTTGTGATGGGCTTTGATGGAGGAGAAAGTCTGCAGCGGTCTCCACGTGGTGTTCGGCGGAAAAATTGTGTTGATGCAAACTCATAACTAAAACTTTGCTCATAATAATATTTCATAGGTGGATCTAATAACATTAAACATCATCTTGGCTCCTTTGCCTCTTGACAAGTTTTCCAATGAGATGTTCAGAAATTGGGCCAATTTAGACTTCTACTGCAAAGATAATTCTTACTTTCCAGTGTAAAGAGGGTTTCAGTTTTTTTCCACTTCCAGTGCTTGACATACCAAAAATATAACATGATCTTCCAGCTTGATGGGATTTTTTGGGATGCTACACGATCGGCTGTGGTCTGTAGTTTCACAGTCACTAAATCTAATTTCAATATCCATTTTCTGCTTTTCTACTGAGCCTTACTGTCCTCTCCTGCGGAGGGTGGATGTGGAGTGGAAGAGAGATCTCTGTTTGACCTCACTTTCCAGCTCTGTTCTCCAAAATATCACAAAGGGGACTGTGTTCGCGCTCTCCCATCCATTTTTTTTTTTTTTTTTTTTGCGTGTCCAGAGGAGGGCAACGAGGCTGGTGAGGGGCTTGGAACACAAGCCCTATGAGGAACGTTTGAAGGAGCTGGGGTTGTTTAGTCTGGAGAAGAGGAGGCTTAGAGGTGACCTTATTACTCTCTACAACTTCTTGAAGGGAGGCTGTAGACAGGTGGGGGTCAGTCTCTTCCACCGGGCAGGAACTGACAGAACAAGGGGACACAGTCTCAAGCTACGTCAGGGAAGGTACAGGTTAGATATTAGGAAAAAATTTTTCACTGAAAGAATAATAAAGCACTGGAATTGTCTTCCCAGGGAGGTGGTGGAGTCACCATCTCTGGATGTGTTTAAAAAAAGACTGGACATGGCACTTAGTGCTATAGTCTAGTTGAGGGGTTAAGGCATAGGTTGGACTTGATGATCTTAGAGGTCTCTTCCAACCTCATTATTCTGTGATTCTGTGAAAGATCAGGAAATATCACAAAGCTGAGGTCCAGCAGGAGCACAGCAAATCGGAACATTCCTCTGCATCCTCAGTGACTGGCAGGTAATCAGGTAGCAAACAGCATTTTTGTCAGACTCGTCCACGGAAGCCTTTCCAGTTTGTGCTGTGTTGAACCTCCCAGGATCCTGCAGGTTTCTGTCACACAGCCAGGGACCAGCTCTGATGGCTGTGCTCTGACAGTGTCACGCACCAAGAGGTGACAGTGGTGGGAAACACATCCAGGTGGGAGAAAAGTGCTCTTCAGCATATTTTTTAGTATTTATTCCTTTCAAATTGAGGATTTTGAAGCTCTGAGATGTCTCAGTGAAGGATTTTTTTTCGTTTTCTTAGAAGACTGAGAGTGTTGTGTGATTTGTGTACACATGTGAAGACAGAGGAGAAGAGGGATCTCGCCTCGGGTGCCCGTGACTCACTTTTATTTCTTTCCCACGGTTTAAATTAGTGGGGAAATTCCACAATTCCAAACTGAGCTGGGCTTTGAGGAGTCATTTATTGGAGATATTACACCTTGACTCTGTATGGCCAGAAATAAAAAAGGAAAACGCTGCTTTTAACCAACTCCTGGGTGTGTTCAGAGTGGAATGTGCTGAGGGAAGCACAGAACAGCAGCTGCAGGAGACACCAGGGGTGCAAAGCGCTCTGTGCTTCTTCTAAGGTGCTTCGTGGGATTTGTAGTTTCTCATATATTAAATATGTTCTTTTACACCTGATTTTCACCTGGTTTCCTTTCAGTTTTCACCCTGCACTGGAGACAGGGGTGCTTCAATGTGAGGTAAATTAGGCTCTCCAGCACCTCTCTGTTAAATTACAAGTTCAGGCGATCAGTTGGGTCAGTTTGAAATGGATCCTTCCACTCAGTTGGGTACCAAAGTCTCTCAGACGTACACTCAGATGTTATTTCAGCATCTGCTCAAGTTTTGCTCCCCTTGGCTGCTGAATCTCCCACCTCTCTGGGCAGCAGCTCCTTTTCATCAGCGGCCAAGAAATCATATTTTCCACTGATGACATCTCTCTCACCAGTTTTGCCAGCCCTAGAGTCTCACCTCATTTCAGAACAAAAATGAAACAGTATTGATTCACAGACTACTCAGTGTCAGTGTTTCTAAAATCAGGAAACAAAGGGAACCGTGGTGGAACAACCCAAAAAAGGGCCCAGCAGCAGAGCTGGCAGATCCAACTCCCAGAGGAACTTGTTTGGGCATCTTTGTGATTAAATTACACCTGAAAACTGCACCCTGGGCTTCTGCATGCACTGCACTGCACTGTTCATTAGTCTAGCATCAGTTTTTCCTCTGAGGGAGGGATGGTGGGTGGGAAACAGTGGGCAGAGCAATCTGCCGAAGGGAGAAGCCGATCTTAAGATTTGAAAGAAAAGAAAGAGAGAAGGAAGAAATAAAAAAATAAAATAAGATAATAAAATTAATAAAATTTAAAAAAACCAAACAGTAAAGACAAAAAAAAAAAGTGGTATTATAAAACTGCAACAAGGAAAATAATTATTGGTTATGGCAAGGAGTTACCCTTTTTTCTTTGGGATCTGTAAAAACTTACTCTCTATGGTGATTTTCTCCTTTTCCTTTATGTGAAATGTGGATGAAATGTGGATAAAATATGACTACCACTGGAAAAGAAATGGTCTTAATGTCAATATTGATTACTGGGGAGCTCATCTTTACTCATCCCTTCAGGGGAGGTATCACATAAACTTGCTCTGCACAATTACCTCAGGTAACAAAACGATGTCTGGGTAATGAAAAGAAATGTCAGCCCCTCGCCATGGAGTTTCCAGCTGGAAGTACAAATTTCCACCTGGACAAACCACTGCCAGTGCCTTCAGGAGCTTCCTCAAGTGAAATGATGGATCAGGCAATTGAGTGATCACAGCAGGCAGCTGTGAACAAAACCCAGAGCAGCTCCTTTTCTTGGGTCAGGTATGGAAAATGGGATTTTCTGGGCTGAGGATTCAGCCCCCGGGAGGGCTGGGGACTCCTCCGCTTCCTGGGGACGCTGATGCGCCACACACTCCACATCTCTCAGCCTGGACGATCTACTGGGGGCAGAAACGTGATTATCCCTTTGTTAAAGAGTAAAGATAAGAATGTAACCGGATTTGAAGCGAAGCAGCAGCTTTGATGAAACCAAAGCTTGGCTCTGCAAGGGTGAGGATCCTCAGCTGGTGCAGCCGGTGGGACCAGGAGGGAGTTCACTTGTTGATTCCTGTGAACAGTCCTGGAGGACATTTGCAGCAAAGTGAGCAGCTTGGCTTCAGATAAAACCCATTTCCTCTGACAATACACAGCAAGAGTGAGCTGAGGTTTTTTGATTTCCAATAATACAAGCCTTCAATACATCAGGCCCTTGGCAGCAGATTTTATTTCCTAATTGGCAATTCACTGCTGCCGCGTGTAGGCTCAGGGCACGCACGTAACAATGGCAATGAAAGTCGGAGGTTTTATTCTGTCCCTGCCACCCCTGTGGGTGTTTTAAATAAAACAAGATGCAATTCTTTGTGGTGGAGCTTTCCCCAGGGCAGCGACTGGGGGTCAGCAGCACACACAGAGCTAAAGGCTGTTTGTGGCTTTAACAAATAGGAATTGCTGCTGTATTTTGGATATAACACATGCATCCATCGACATGTTCCACACTGGGAGAGCGTGGCATGTATCACTAAACACTAATTTTGCTGAGCAGTTAATAAGTAAGAATAAAAGTAACTTTAACAGAGCAGGAAATAAAACAGAGCAGGTTTTTTATTGTTCAAGCCACTGAAATTGTTAATACATTGAAATGCCTAATGATTCATTGAACTCCCTGACTTGAAAAGCAGAAAGTCTAAAAGATTTAAAATACTGTTCTTTCTGAGGAGCAATTATTCGTGATTTAATCAGCTATGCACTAAAAAAATATGTAGAAGCTATTTTACGTAGGAGAGCAAAATGAGTCACTAAATGAACCTTCACCATAGGGAGGGAAAAAAAAAATCCATATTACCATCAAAGTAGTGAACGTGATTCAAAGAAATATGCGATGAGTCTTGACAGGGAATGTTTGAGAAAGTCACTTAAGTTTGTTCTGCAGCTTTCAGCCAAAAGATTTAAGAGTTGATTCTACTGTTGTAAACGATGGGGATCTTGAAGTTTCTTGTCAACAAGGAGACAAAGAGAGCAGAAAGGCGCAATTCTGGTCCTTATTCTGTGTTTGCTGCAGTCCCAGCTCTCAGAGCTCTCCTCAGCTCTCACAACAGCCACCAACTACAACAAAACTGACAATTAATTCACGTCACTGGAGGAGCAATCTGAACGAAATAAATGTGCATTAAGGATAGGAAGGCAGGAGAATGCATGAGGCTTCTGGGGGGTTTTTTGAATTTTAGGCAAAATTTACCTGTACCACCAAAATGCAGCTTTGTGGCTGCTCTTTTAGCCAGAGAAACCCAGACTTTGTGCTTGTAAATGTACAGTGAATGTTATATTGACAAAAAAAAAACAAACCTCATCCATCAATTGTTAATGTGGAACCAAAGCTACACCCTTTAGATGCCTTTCTCCTGACTGGAAGCCTGGGAGTTACTTCAGTACAAATAGTACTTGAATAATAATGTCTTTATTTAAATATGTAGGAGGCCTGAATGTCAGGTGCTCTTGTTTATACCAGTTAAAACCTTTTTTAAAAAAGATTTGCAGCTCATTTTTCAGAATTGCCCAACAACAGTTTCAATTATGCGCTTATGGAATCCAACAACTATATTTTTAAATTATTTCAGTTTATGGGATAATTTAATAACCAGGTTTACAGCTGCATAAAGCAACATTTTTTAAAACCTCCTTTACAGGCTAAATTGAAATGTTATGATAAAATAATTTTGCCTGGCAGGACATAAAAATTTAAGCGCTAACGGCCACTAAACGCTCATCCAATTCCCCCTTTGGTGAAATTTTTGCTGCGGTTTGTGTTTCAGATGCAGGTTCTCCTTCCCTTGGAGGAACCTGAAAAGTGATTATACATTCGCAGAGCACTTGCCAGCATCTGTCCCAGATCCACGGGCGTTTGATTCATCTGTGTGCACAAATAGCACGAGTTTGATAACAGGGGATGGGAGCTGGTAATTAGCATCGACAGCTCCCTAATTTGCACAGGAAGACAGCACACTTGTTTAAGCTGAGGAGGTGCCTTGTTGCATGCCTTGATCACAGCTGGAATTATTTGTGTCAGTGGGAACCCAGTGCATGTGAGGAAATACTGTCGATTTTTTAACGTTCTGGAAAAGAAATTTTTCCCCAGTTCTCAGGCTAAATCCATTTTCCCCTCTCTCAGAACGCTTCAAATAAACTTTTTTTTATCACTTAATACACAATCTATCAGAGCAGTCCTGCCATTCCTCAGGGTGATCACAGCCTAAAGGAGCTGAGTTTGGGCTACAAACATACAGGACATCCTGAACATCATCCCCGAAAATTCTCCTTCATGGATAACGCCTGGAAAGAATCAACAATAAAAAGGTGGCGCTTGGGTGTGTTTAGCTGAAAAACTGGGCATCAAACGCTGTCCCCTGCTCTCTGCTCACCTTGAGATGCTGCTCCGGGGGGACCAGGGGGTGTTTGTGGTGACATTTGCAGAGGACAAAAGGGGACAATGACTTCTCTCGATCTCCTGGGGCCCATCAGAACCTCTGGTGAGAGGTGAGAAGTGCTCACTGATGTTTGATCAGCCCCAGTGCCCCCCTGGGATCCCTGCTTACTTCCAAAAATTCCGCCGCTGAGGCTGGGACACGTGTTCCTACTTTATACTGCCTAAAGTGGCACAAGGGAACTGAGTTTCCTGAGCCTAAATCCATTGCCTAAAACATCTTCATGTTTCAGGCCTTCTGGATTTCATGCACCATAAAACCAGAAAAAATTTCTATTTATTTAAAAGAGTTTTCTCCTCTATTTCTTTACTTCCCTGCTTCCACTTCTACACAACAGATGTGAGCATGAACCTCTCCAAAATATCCCAAAGATCAGGGAACGTCACAGAGATATGGGAGATTGGGAATATCATCCTTCATCTCCAAAATATTCCAAATATCAGGAAATGTCACAAAGATATGGGAGACAGGGAATATCATCCTTCATCTCTGAAATATCCCAAAGATCAGGGAACTTCACAAAGATATGGGAGACAGGGAATATGTCCATAACCCCTTTCAAAGCCAGCCAAAAATTTTGTGCCAAAGCCAAATGTATTTGGCCATCAAGCTAGGTCAGATCCAAGAAGGTTTTTTCAACCACAGCCTGAGCACGAACCACAATCTGCCTGCTGGACCTGTGAGTCCTCCCCACGATTGCTGTTGCTGAGATTGCTGTGCCTGATGCACGTCTTGAGTTTTCTACGTTTATTACAGAGAAGTTCAGTGCTTCAGCAGACAAGCTCAACCTGCAGGGCAGTAACTAAGGCTTTGAGTGTGGGGGAGAATCAGTTTTCTTCATTTTGATTGCCGTGGTTTGTCGCTTGGTTTCTCTCCCAGTGCCTTCTGATAAAATTTTGATATAAATTCTATCCTGGATGTGTTATTTTCTGACATTAATGGCACTTTTCGTCCATCAAAGTGTTCTCACCCACAACGCTCTCATCTCCAGTTTTTTCTCTTGCATTCTGTCACTTTCCCAAAAAAATCCATCAGTACTTACTTGTGATGTGAAGAGGAGCCCGGGGTCTGTTCTTGAGTGCTGCTTCCATGGGCTGTTCTTGGATTATGTCCTGGAGAAGAGAGACTGACTTCCAGAAAGGCACTTCCCCTGTTAACAGATGCCTCAATTACATTTACACAGAACTGAGCCATTTGTTAATAGATCCATTCCTGTCTACTCCTGTTAATTCTGAGAGTCACTCCAAAGATTGATTTAATAATGTCAAATAAAGTTTTTGTGATTTTTAATTATCAACCTCACGTGCTTCTCACAGTTATTTTTTGCTGCAATTCACCTCTCAGTGTCTGGCTCTCAGGAGCCTTTCCCTGGGATATTTACAATAGTCCAAAACCTTTAAATCAGGGATGTCACTAGAGCTGGGGCCATGGATGAGAAAAAGGTCTTAAAAATGGAAAGACCAGACCAATTCCACTTCCAGGGACAGACAGACTGCTTCCTTCAGTGTGGTGGAGTCCTGCAGAGGCACCAGCCTGATGTGGTAAGAGTTTCATTGCAGAGGAAAGGCTTCCCTGCTCCAAGAGGATGAGTTTTATCCCAGCAGAAGTTCAGAGAACTTTTGTTTCATTAACAAACTCATTACTGGATATTCTTCTCCTGGTAAGGTTTTTTTTTGCCCCAAACTCCCTTGATGCCAAAAATACTCTGGGACTTCATCACTTTGCTGGGACTACAATCAGACTTTGTGGGAAAACATCAGAATATCTTTCTCTGGCTTACCTTTGCCTGTTTCCCCTACAAAATAATGTTACTATGAGTTCAAACAGCCTCTCCTCTTAAACTTTCATGTGGATTAACCATTTAGTGCTTCCTCATCTCATTAGAATTTAAGATGGAAGACTTTTTTGTAGAAGCCTCTATCTTAGAAGATTCCCGCCTCTGTTAATATGGTAATGCTATCAAAAGTAGTATTTTTATTACCCTAATTCCCAGGTTTTACAAGGAGAAAAGTAATAATGCAATTGAATTAATTCCATAATCGTTTTCAGACTGGATAAAAACCACTGAAAAAAGCTGGGAGCTGACAGCCAATGTCTGCACGTTCATCAGCATTAAGTGAACTATAAATACAAAGGGACTGAAGCTGAAACACCAAAAGTGAATTTCCTTCTTTCAGCTGCTTAGTCCATGAAAGGCTGTGACAACAATGCATTGAGGGAGGTTTTGGTGTTCTAGCAGCAAACACTGACTCACCTGCTCAGGGCTCTGGATAAATAATCATTAGTGACAAATAAAAGCCTATTTCAGACACAACCCAGAACAGCGGAAGTTATATAAAAGCCTGAGATATTTTGTCCCTTTCCAGTGGCAAAAATACCACAGTTTCCGTTCATCTCAGTCATCCTCTGCCATTTGAGGCAAGTCCTCAGGAAAACAAGTCTTGAGGGCTTTGCACCTCTCTCTCATGGTTTTTTCCCTTGGTTTCAGCGCTCACTGTGAGTCCCGGGTGGTTTCCCTGCTCTTCAATCTGTCAGTGCAAGGCGCAAAACTCTTTCCTGGGGTATCCTTGGATCCGAGGTGGCTGAGCAGAAACCTTCACCACTTGGTGAAGTTGAACACTTTGATGTGTCTCCAGTAACTGGAACAGAGGGATGGAGCTGCTTTTACCAGACCTGAGGTTATTTAGCAGAGGGCACCAGGTAGGGCAGGCAGGCTGTGGACATCAATAAGCGTCCATTTAGACAATTAAAATATTGAAGCAGCTTTGTCCTCGGTGGACAAAACCCATTAAGTTCTCCACTAATTGGACCTTCCCCAGCTTTTCCTTGCTCTCCCACAGCAGTGCAAAGCCAGAACATCCATTACAGTCTCCACAGAACAGCAAAGTGTTTACCTTGTCCCTTCGCCATGAGCAAAAAGACAAAAAAAACCCCTTCTCTCAATCAGCTGAGTTTATCCACCCTTCATAATTGCTCAGCCTAATTAACACTCCAGTGAACCCCACACCTGCATTACCTGCACATCCCCACACACCCACACTGGTGCTGTTGTCAAACCATCCAAGAGCTGCCGCTCTCCTGAGCCTCTCCTGGGAGCTGAGGTTCCATGAGGGATGCAGGAGATGCAGCCTGGCTCAGAACTCTGTGACACAACCTATTTTTAGAGCTTTATATATTTTTTTCCTTTTTTTTTTTTTTTTTTCCCCTCTGAGAAACTAGTTTTCTCATGGGAAATAAGTCCTTGGGGGGAAAAGTCATTTCCACCTCATTTGTTAATCTAAAATTTCTTTTGCTCTTGGCTTCCTGCTATGGAGCACAGAACTGCTGCATCTCGTTAATTTTGCAGTCTCTCTAAATGACAGTGAGATTTATTTAGAAGGAAACCAAATTTAGCCCCATTAGATCATGGCAACAGTTACATGAAAAAGACTAAAAAAAAAACAAAAAAAAACCCAATCCCCCCCGCACCCCCCCATTTTCTATATACATATATACATATATATACATATATACATATACACACACACACAGACACACACACACACACACACACATATATATATATATATATTTTTTTTTTTTTTTAATGGGGCTTGGTTCTTGAATCCACCAAATTATATCCATGGAAGTCAATCCCAGCACCTAGCCCCAGGCTGCAGTGAAAGTTGGAGCTGCAGGGGAAACCCCACAACATCCAAAGCCAGGATGACATCCCCTAGGAAACTGAGCTGTTCCATCCAAAGACAGCAAGAGACCACAGAACGAGGGAAGGAGAGCTGCTGTTAAGATGAATCTCCAAACCCTGCTGCAGTGAGATCTCGAGGCTGCTGCTGGAAGCTGTTATCTCTGAAATTATGGATGTGTTCCTTGGGTTTGCTGTCGTTCCCTTCAGTAAATTCCCTGCACCAAGGGGCACTCGGCGATCATTACCCTGGTGCAACATAAATCTGTGTTGACTGTGCTGGGCTGTCTGGAGCCTCTGTGAGTGCAGCTTCTTCTGCCCTGGTTTAAAACAACAGTCTGGAGCTCTCAAACCTCCTTTGGATGTGGGGCTGAGTGCCCCAGAAAGGCTGGGGATAAACCCAATGCCGGAAGGGCTGGAGATACACCCAATGTTATCTATTATGTGCTATCTCCAAAAGAAAATTCGTTTCAAGTATCTCCAGCACAGCTCTTAAAGAGCCCAGCTCAGCCCTGTCCATCTCTACGCTGAGGGAAATGAGAAGTGGCGGCTTGGCACCATCCCTCTACTGCGTGAGGAGAAAGAAACAATCCAAGGAAGCCAGGGAGGCAAATGTTACCAAAGAAAAGACCATAATAATGATTTTCCACAAAAAAAACCCAAACCCTCTTCTCGGTCTTTGATGGGAATTCTACAATTCACGCAATACCTATCATAGTTTATCCCTATATTTCAAGCTGTTCTATCCTATATTCTATCAAATTCTATTCCTATAGGAACATTCCCATATGGGTGCATTACCCCACTCAGTGACTCTGTAAATTCTCCAGTTAGTTCACGTTCCACATTTTGCCCAAGAATATTCTGGCTGAATAGGCTTTGCTGGGGATATATTGTCAGTATTTAAACAGAAGCATAGCCCAAGGTAGAGGTTAAAGAAAGGTCAGCCTGCTGTTAATTCAAGCTTGAGACAAAAAAAAAAAAGTTAAAAAAAAAAAAATCACAATGGGAACACTTTTCTGTGGGTTTGAGAGGCAAAATTAATTTGCTGTTTCACCCAAGGTACTTTCAGTGGATGAGTTATTAGTGTCGAAGGGGTTTCCAACAGCAAATGTTCTGAGGCAGTTTTCAGAAAGAGAAGTCACTAAAATAGATGACCTAAAAACATCCGAGCATGTTTTGGAAAGGTTCCATTTTTCTGGGGAGAAATAAAACCAACCCAACAAAGGTCATGATTCCTCCTGGAAAGAGAGCAACCCTCAGAACTAGAACCAGAATCTGGTATTTTCTGCTTCTTTGGAGCTGTTACAGAATCACTGCCTCACTGTGGTCAACCAGCCTTGGAGCAGATTTTCCTGGTGAGGCTCAGAATCTCTTGCTCCAAAAATGTGTTGGTTTTTTTCCTTTTGAGTGCATGGAGATCTACCAAGGAAAAACTCCATGAATGTGCGGATTTTCATCATTTTCAATATTATTGTTCAGCTCTTTTCATTCCTTAAAAAATGAGTTTTAATAGGAGTGAATTTATTATGACAAGAGCCATCAGTATAATGATCAACTCTCCCAACTGAAAACTCTGGAAAAAATAATGAGAAAGTTGTCCCTATTATTTTATTTAGATTTTCAGTGTAATACCTCAGGCAGATAACAAGAAACCTGGAATGGCTGTTTGGATTGGATTGGTCATCTGTATTTCTTTTCTGAAATGTGGGTCTTTTTTTTTTTTTTAATAAATATAAATGTAGACTCCGTATTTACTGCAGATCCAAAAGTCAAAGATTTCTTCTTGGTGTCCAATTTGTATTTGTCACAGGCCAGAAAACAAAAGCACCCAGGCAGGGAAGCATTGGAGGAGTGAGGACTTCGGGAGACCTTTAATGAGTTCTCTTTAACGAGAACTTTTACCTGGAGATTTGTTTTTCAACCACATCCAACCTGAGCGATCAAAACTCTCCCGTGGCCAACGTTAAATGTGAAAGCTGTTGGTTCTACCCTTGTTAACAAAATGATTTGCCATGCTAAAGGGAAGGGGAAATGCCATCTACATAATTATTTAACGATGAAATGGGTTTCAACATGATTGTAGAAGTGCTGATTTCAATGAAATATCGACTTCACGCAGAAATCTTTGAGCAGAGTGCTCAGTGTGAGCTGTACTTATACATAGAAGAATCCACAAGGAAAGGTCCCCATCCATCTCTTTCCACAAATTGCTTTTTAACTCTCAGAATTGACAGAAATAATGTCCACAATGAAGCATTGAAGTCGTTGAAGAGCCAAAAGACTCGAGGCAGGGCCTGGGGTCTGAGCGCCAGCACTGCTGTGTCTCGTCAGAAAAATCCCATTTAGAGCCTAAAACCAGGGGGTTTGTTACCTTTATCATGGAGTTTCAGCTGCCTGGAGGGAGCCAGGGATGGAAAGCTGAGCTGTGTGACAAAAAATGAGCCAAGCAAGATTTGGGAAGGGAAGTGGAGCAGCTCAGCGGGTGCTGCCAGCTCCAGCAGCTGCTCCCAGCTGATTCCCGTCCCTGCAGCATTCTGGGCACCACTGATGTCCCTCCATCCTGGGTGACCCACTGGAAATGGAAACTGTTGGAAAATTCACAGCAAATCAGAATATTTTCTCCACGGAAACATTTCTAAAAGGGCAGGAAGGGAGGGGGAGTTTTCGTCTGCAGTGCACGACACTCAGGGCTTTCCTTCTGGGTTAAAGCTCCAGAAAAGGCCTGGTAGAAAAGTTCAGCCACTGCTAAAAAACTCCAACCAAAAAGAAAAAAAAGAACCTCCTCAGCTTCCTGGATGTGAAAATAAAACCTGAAGTGTCCTACAGTTCAGAAACAAGAAAAGAAAGAAGATGCCCCAAAATATTACCTTTCCTCGTGAAAAACTTCTCTATTCTAGGCTTCTCACATCTGAGGAGTCCAGATACATCTCTGTAAAGCATGAGTTTTCACACATCCTGCATTGCTTCCCTCATATTTCATGAAATTTATGAAGTTGGAAAAAAATATAATGGTAAAAAAAGCTGTTGTGAATTGAAAAGTTGAAGGGAAGGAATAAGTAGATTCAGGTCAAGCTTTCATTTTGATTTCAACACATTTTCATTTTTAAAACACTTTTCCTCATAAATAGCTTACATTTTGAAATGAAAGTTGCTTCAAAAAGTTAAAAACTAATTTCCTAATTTAAGAAAATCTTAAAAGATTTAAACCATTCCAAGTTTTATAGAAATTAAGACTGAAGAAAATTGTCAAAACTAATCCTTTCCTTTTGACGAATATAATTACCAATATGGATAAATGAACATTTTCTGCTGAAATACATTTCAGAAAAATACCCAACCAGGTGTGATTGGCCTGGGAAAGATTGGCAATTATGTCGTACTGAATATATTTGATTGCATGGAGGTTGCATTTCCCTGTCACTATCTCCAAAGTGAACGTCTAGAATTATTTCCATTGACAAACAGCTCAGCTGAGCCATTAGGTCTCAGACGTAAAAGTGGCCTCGTACAAGCTCTTTAAATAACAAAAGACTTTTCTCCTTTCCGACTCGGTGCTCACGAAGTAAATATAAAATGAACAATGTGTCTAATTCCTGCAGTGGGAGATAAACACCATGACAAAAAAAAACCCTAATTTCTCATAAGTAATACAGCTTTCACCTCCTTTTCTTTCCCCTACAATGCTGTTTTTCCATAATTCTCTCTGACCCCATCATTTTCTTCCACTTTCCTGTTCCTTTTGCTGCTGGAAGATCTGAGCAGACCCATCATTTATTGATTTGCCCCTCTCATGTGCTTGTCCTGCTGTTTGTAAGTCGATGTTGGGTGTTTTTTCTTTAACAAAACTGAATCTTGCAAGTCTCTTGCCTCTCCTAACAGGTTCTTAGATAGAATAATTCACTGACTACAGATGTGTAACTAACATGAGGTGTAGAATTTTTTTTTTTTTTTTTTTTTAAATTAGGTTACATCTGAAAGGGAGAAAAAGAGATCCTTCGTTCTTCTGCAGAGTTGGGGTTACATTGGTGAGGGGAGCAGTGTCCCCACATCCTCTGATTCTGATGGTTTCATATACTGGGTGAATTCAACAGCATTTAGATCCACTTTCAGCTATTACTCAACACAATAATCCCTCATTTCATTCCATTCTGGGAATGCATAGAGCATAAATAATAAAAATTACCCATTAAATCATCCAGAGCAGTCTTGTGCAGCTATCAGACATATGCAGCTTGATTTCCCTCCAACTTATCCTCCTCTTGAAAAGATGACTCTCAGTGATTTCAGCGGATTAATCTTGATTAGCACTCATTAACTTAACACTTCTTGTATTTAGCTTAATGTATTTAGCCACTTCAGAACACAATTGCTGTCAGTTTTCCCTGCAGACAAAAAGGAGAGGGAAGATTCACATTCCCCCTTGGAGAAGGGGGTGTCTCCGTGTTCCTTAGGGTGAGAAGAGCTCCAAACCTCCACTTCCAGGAGCTGCACTGGCAGGTTTCCATTCAGAAACTGAAACAGGGATTCAGGCGTCCTGCTCACATGGAAAAGCCTCCTTGGAGATGCCTAAATTTAGTTGTCTCCATTTTCTGCTGGATTTTGGCAGGATTGGTTGCGCGCTCCAGCCTCTCACCCCGCACAGAGCTAGGGCAAGGTGGATCCTCTTTCCCCAAGGATCCCAGGAGCTGCACTCACAGCCTGTCTCTGCAGATCCTCAGCAGCTCCCTGAGGTTCATTTAATGATGGCAAAGCCCACGGAGCCAGGCTGAGATGTGAAGGAGCTGACTGGGTTCAGCGCTGCGCTTTGCTGTTCCCTCAGTCCCCTGCCCCGGGCTGCTTTGCGATCATTACTGCTGCACTAAATTTCAAACTGGATGTTGCACCAACAGGACATAAGGGGCATTGTGCAGGAAAACACGGAGCCAAACCTAGAGTGTGTTCATTCTACCAACGAACCCACTGCAAACCCTTCCTTTCTTTTGTCACCAAATCAGAATTGGTCCCAAAAAGGAGAAAGATGAGGCAGGCCTGACAGAGCACGAAGCCATATCCGTGGGTATTTTTCTTGAGACTCCCAACAAGGTGATAATTTGCAGAGAGGGATCACCATGGGGTGCCACAAACCTGATGGAAAATCAGGCTGAGTAACAGGGAGAACTTCCAGGGATGTCTCTGCCTCATCAGACTTGGACCAACTCAGTCTCTGCTCTACACAACCCATTTTCATGCCAGGCCCTGTTAGAGGAGACACAAGGAAGTCTTCCAAGTCTGAATCCTGAGAAGAGCAGCGTGGGTCCCTGTGACTGGGATACGCAAAGCAATCACACGTAGACGAGAAATTTCGCAGGTCAGAGTTGTTCCTCCGAGAGAGCCAAGGCCGAGAACTAAGGCGGAGAACCCTCTGCCTGTTTATTTCTTACTTTTTATACATTTGTGGGTCTGGCTAAAGATTGGCTTCTGGAGTTTTCACCCCTCAGCCCAATGGCCAGACCAACTGTCAGTTACAATTTTTTTCAGGTTAGAAACATGCAAACAAATGACAGAGAATGAAAAACAAAGGATTTGTTTATGTTACATGTGTGAGAAAAAGTGAAAACTGCTCTTAATATTGTACAGTAGCTAAAAAGTCTGACTCCATTTTATGAACAATCAAAAGGCTTTAAAAAACTCAGAAAAACCAGGGTGACAGGTCCCCTATTTAATTATTATTTAAATATAAATAAATATTTACCCTCTTTATTTATATTTAATAAATATAAATAAATTATATTTATTATAGCCTATTTATGGATATTTCCTCCAAGGTATGGTGATCCCCATCTACCCCCATATCCAAGGAATAGTTTAGGTCCCACAAGGAATAACCTGCTGTTGTCACTGGAAGGATGAGCTGCTGCCCAGTTTTTAAGATCACATCACCCCCTATAAAGGAGGATTTATTGGCTGAACCACAGATGTGCCCCACGTCTTTTCTTTCTGCCATGCACCACAGCTTTGGTTATTTTTTCCCTGATTTTTTTATGGCTTGACAAGCCCAGGACTGAGAGATTTCTGAGCTGTACAGAGCAAGAATTTGTATCTGGGATGGAAAGATTCATGCCTTTTAATTTAACGTGGAGGAGCAGCCCAGGTCTTCTGGCATCCAGGGCTCTGCAGCACGGGCGTGGCAACTCCCATTGCTAACAACGATGCCTTGGAGCAGCTCTGCTGCTTCCCCGCCTCATGCTGAATGTAAAGTGATTTCAGACATTAAACATCACTGCAAACAGCGTTAGCAGCAGATTTTAATAGGGGTCAAGTGGTTTCATTTCGAGGTTCGCCCTGCCTTAATTTATGTTAATTTCCTTATTTGAGTACAACTTGTAAAAATTTCTGGGGCCGTGTAGTTCACAGCAGTGGGGATTAGTGGGCAACCTGAGGCAGTTAAATGAACAATAAAACTACTGGATTCTTAGAAAAGAGGGAGCAAAATGTTGACTACATTAACATGAAATAATACTAAATACAAAAGACCTATTTCTCTTCAGTGTCTCCATTTGATTATGTAGGAAATTCCTCACTCCTCGTTTTGCCCATGGAGTTTCTGGAGGGTGGATTTTATGCCGGGGTGAGAATGAGAAGGAAATTCTCTGAAGCAATAAACCACCAGTCCTGTCCATCCAAGAACACTTCCTGCTGTGAGGGCCACAACTGTGTTTCCTTCAGAGTGAAAATTATGATTTCTGCTGATCTTAGGGGATGAGGCACAAGGGAGTGTTTGCTCCCTGCTCCATCATTTCCTCTGCTTTTCTCCTCTCCTGATGATTTTCCTCTTCCTCACTCCCTGGGAAGGGGCAAGTGAAACCTTGGCTCTGTTGTCTGGCCTTTTTGGTTAATCCTAACCAAGGATCCCTTTTCATCATCTTTCCTTACACAACAGAGGCAAATTTCTTGGAGCAGCTTTCATCCCAGGCTATTCCTGCCTTTGTGGGCACAGCTCCAAAACATTATTCCTCAATTTTGTGTGAAAATGGAACAAACTGCCTTCTCATCCCGTTGCCCCACAGATAAGTGACTTCCTGTGTGAGAAATATCTGTTTATTTCAGGCCTTCAGCAGCTTGCTTGGTTTTATTAGTGCAGAGATGTGCTGCACAGGATCCTTCTTCCTGCTGTGCCTAATTTCTGACTCCAAGGGTATTATTAAGGAGGAGGAGTAGAAAAGACGAGGTGTGCTTTCATCTCCCTACCCAAATGGTGCCAGTCCTCATCAGAAAGCAGCAAATATTTTCAGGAGAATTTCGCTTCACTGCTCCCCCCTTCCAAATCTCTGATCAAAGGTCTCGGAATTAAATTGATTCTGTGAACATCCATCTATTTGACGTGCAAATTGTGCACTTTAAAAAAAAGAAAGGAAAGATTTTAAGCCTCATACTTGTCATGTCACTATAACACTTCATTCTATCCCAATCCATTTGTAAGAACTTTGAATCTGACACGAGGCATTTGAAATTACTTAAATATTCCATTCAACTGGTGCAGTAGCAGGGTAAGTTAATGACAGCACAGTTAATGGAAAAATACCTTACAGTTCCATTTCCCAAGAAATTAATTGGTTTCCAATTTTTATCTGTGTTTAATTAAAACACTGTACTTATGCTCTTTTATTTGTTCAAGAAAATTGCCTTGTGTATGGCAAAGAATACATTTTAAACTGTATTTTTTCAAATACAATTTAAATCCTTCACAGAACTCGCTCATTCAAGCACCGGCGTTTCCTGCTAATTATGTTCAGGAGCCAGCGCAAATTATCCTACCTGGAACTTCAAAAAGCTGAAATATCCAAGTGGAAGAAAACAGCTGCATTTCAAACCAACAGTCACCCAGAACAGGCAGATATTTCCCTTCTGGCCACCTCTAGATCCAGAGAGTCACTTTGCCCCTGGGTCCCACCCCAAGGATGGTTTTTAAATTTTATCAGAAGCATTTTTCAGGATTCCAGCTGGATAGCAGTGCCCAAATAATAAGAAAAAGCCAGTTCCAGAAAAGCTGTCATTTAAAAGTTTTCTTTTAAATACAGCTCTTAATTTATCTGAGCTGTTTCAGGCCATTTTAAGAGGCAATTTAACAATGGTAAAACAGCAATAAAAGGTGCAAACACTGCCATAATCAACTCTGCACTGCAGAGGTACCTCTGAGACCAACCACAGCTGGTAACTTCATAAAGACAAATATCTGAGGCTAAAAGCATTTAAGGTTGAAGGCCACATTTCAAAAGCTTACAATCAGCTTGTGGGGATCTGGTTTTTGACTTTTATCTTGAAATTTTGAATTATCTTGGTACTTAAAGCACATATTACCCCAGAAAATAGTCTGGGATTGGTAATAATGGATCATGAATCCATAACATTCATACTGATTATCACAGTCAGACTCACTCTGTTCATTTTTATGTCTCCGAGTTTCTTCTTCATGCAGCCAAGCTCAAGAGAAAAGAAACGGCGGAAGTTTGTCGGGTAAGAACTGATTATCCTGAAGGAAAACTAGCAAGGCTGCCACTTGGAAGTGTTAAAACATTATTGTTATTGCCATGGGATTAGAGTTTTTCAACTAAAAGAATCCTTGACAGAAAGAAAAAATAAAAAAACAAAGATTTTTTTTTAAAAAAGGTGAAGGCTATCAAAAAACCTTCCAGAAACCAGCAAACAAAGTTAAATGAATGGCAGATTTTGTTGCAAAGCTTTACTGCAAATATCCCCAGACAGGAGAGCTCTTACGCAGATCAAAATGTTGTGGCTGACTATCATTTTGTCAAGAAGTTACGAAATTTGGAGGAACTAAATTACATGGACTGTACTGCCTTTATTTCATTATTGAAACTTGACAGCCTAAAAAAAAAGCCAGGTACTAAAAAATGCTGCATGTTTTGCACTAATACATTGCAAAAGACCTTGCCATCCAGGACTTTATAATGTTGCAGAATTATTTCTCGTTAACAGTTTCTAATTCTCTGCAAATTACCCCTAATGTGACCTGGAAAAGCAGCCTATTTATCCATGAATGTGAAACTGCAAAAAGGAGGCAGATCTCTACAGGAAAACCCCAAATATTGGGGTCCACAGCTTTCAGAAGTTTCAAGGAGCATCGCTGTGAGCTTGTAGAGTGAGACCAGTAAGTCAGATGGGAGCTGGAACATCGATCTTCCCAATGCAAAGAACATTGGGAATAATATTTGGATAATTGCCAAATAATCATCAAAGCCACGCTCATGCAGTGACTCCTCCTTCCCACACAGGCTCCTGCTGGAACACCACCTCAGAACACCCAAACCCATCATCAGTGGCTGTTATTCTTACAAATAACGTCCCTGATTTTCACTGAGTGTGGAGGCTGGAGTTTTCCAGGAATCCTTTCCAGGCGTCTCCCCAGCGTGATCCAAACCAGCAGCAATTCCCTGGCTGGATTTATAGCCCCCCACCTGGGTCTGTGGTGGGATCCCACACCTGATGTGCACAGACACTGGCTTGTTCATGAAGAGAAAATGCAGAGCTAAAATTGCCTGTTAATTTCAAATAGTAAATGCATTTGGGAAAGAAAAAACCTCTTTTTTTTTTTTTTTCTGTGAAGCAAAGCAAACAAAAGTAATAAAGTAATTGAAGAATGTTGTCTGCTAATAATTCAGTGAGCTGGGCTGTTGCAGGGGTTTGTTAACCACACACAGTTCATCATGTTAGAGAACACCTACACTTGTTCAGATCAAAGAGGGAGAGATCCTGCTCTTGAATCAAGCGACATTTTAAAGACAATCAAGGGATATTTCTTAGGGTGATTTTGAATGCCTAGTTATGATTGTGATTGAGACCTGCTTTAATTGCAGCAACAGAAATCCTCCCAGCATTTTTCTTTTTTTTTTTTTGGCAGAGGGGAACTGAATTGTGCCTAATGGCTCTGGACACATGGAGGGGGTCACAGAGTTCACGTGTCAAACCACAAACAGCTCAGCATTGTGCACTCTGTCTGCTGAGAGCCATCAACCAGTGATCCAGATGGGCAGAATCCCCCTAAAACCAGAGGTCTCTAAGGGTACTTTCAAATAATCTTTTGTAAGTATTGTGGTTTTTCCTCTGGGCAGTAAAAAAAATGGCTCGTCTTGGATTCCGTTCCTTCTGTGCAAATTACAGGAGATTTAGGACACACCAAAGAAATTGTAACGCATGACGCTGTGCAAGGACGACTCCGACGTTCCCTATTTTCCCGAAACATTTAGATAAATGTTATATTTAGAACAAAAACCGCCCAGGCAAAAGTCACTGACCTCTCAAAGCAAAGCATATTGTCAAAAATACTGCAGCATCCTCGCTAGCAAGGCAAGCGACCCAAGGCGAATTCTTTCCAGAGCCCGTGTACTTGGAGATCTTTGCTTATCAGGGCAGAAAGACAACCAGTGGTGGCTTTGAGCTACTGCTGACTGATTGAATCACAGTGATCTGCACTCTAACTGGAGTGGAACGCTGCAAACCAGGCCGCAAAAGCAGAGCAAAAATCCCCTGCGCTCCCCTTGGTGTGGTTTCGTTGTTGTAGAGGAGGGAGCGAGGCCAGAGCCAGCGGAGCTCCGGAGTTCAGTTCGCGGTGACAGCGAGCAGGCACGGCTGAGGAGGTGCCCTCACTCGTCCATGAGCCGCCTGTAGATGTTTACAGGGTGTGGGGGGAAAATCTGTAATATTGGGAAAGACTGGGGCGTTTCCTGAGGGGTTTGAGGGGCGCTTCATCAGGAACTGCGGTGGTGGGAGCGGGGGGAATGGCTTCATGCTGTCAGAGGTTGGATACCAGGAAGAAATCCCTTCCTGTGAGGGTGGGGATGGCCTGGAACAGAGCAGCTGTGGCTGCCCCATCCCTGGAAGTGTCCAAGGCCAGGTTGGACCTGGCTTGGAGCACCCTGGGACAGTGGAAGGTGTCCCCATGGCAAGGAGATGGAACAAGCTGAACTTTAAGGTCCCTCCCAACCCAAACCAGTGAGTGATTCTGTGACTTCTGTGATCCTTGAGGGTTTCTTTCTTCTGTGAAGCTGCTGGGCTAAAGTGCCATAAAGTAAGGTCTGTTAATGGCAATAAAACACGATTTTCATGGGGCAGAGGTGCTCTGAGCAGAGACAGAGAGCAGAGAACCTCCCAGTGCCAGGGGCTGGGCAGACAGGGAACAGAAGGAAATCCCCGTCCCAGCCTGTCCAGGGGAGGAGCCGGAAGAAATAATGCTCATGGCTCTTCCCCTGATCTAGATGGGAACTGTCACGAAGGAAAGGGTTGAGGAGCAGGAGAACTTATTAAAATAATGTGGTGGTACAGGATAAAGACTCCGCTTCTCATTACAGAGGAAACCCTGAAGCCTGTGACCCCTCCAAAGGGAGTTTATTTGATACATATTTGCAGCCAATTTTATGTGATTTATACCAATTCTTTGAAGTCAATATTCCTGTCTATTTCTGGCCCTGTTTTTCATCATTTCCCTGACTTCTCCCTCTTATGTTGTTTATTTACTGACTATTCTTAGGAATGCAATAAATAAATAAATTCCTGAATGACTTTTTGGCATGCTGTTTCCAGTGAATCGGGCACTTTGGCTCCCCTGGTTATATTTCTGACATTTTTAGTGTCTTCAGACCCCTCCAAAATAAACTTCCTGCTGATCTCCAGAAAGCCAAGAACATCCTGCTCTTCCCTAAATTGACTCCATGGCTCTCCCACCGTGGGGTGCTGCTACAGGAAAAAAAACCCTAGAAATAAAAATATTTTCTAATCCGTACTGTGAAAGAATCAGGAGAGGAGAGGGACAGACGCTTTTATGTTGAACTGGCCTCTCTTGATTTTCTCATGCCCACCAAGGTGAGTATCCTTAATTTATCTTCCCTTGCATCCAGAAAATTACCGAGAAATTTAAATACAATCCCTACTGTGCAAGAAGGCACCTCCAGTTTTCCTGCATAAACTGAGAGATCTTTACAGAGGAACTGTGAGAATTTATTGCTCCTCAGATGCTTTAAAACTTCATGAGAATGGTTTTGCTCACATAAAATCATTACTGCCTGCTGCCCCTGCTTTTTTATGTGGTTTATTTACACTGTAGTTACCAAAATGTTGGGTTTGGACCATTTTTTGTGTATGAACTTGGAATACAAAAAAGAAAACTCATGATTTATTTATGCATCTGCGAGTACACAGATAATTACCAAGCACTGTGCTCACTGAAATTAAATTATAGAACCTGACTAAACTACATCCCATCATTTGAAACAAATTAATTCATTCTCTGCCTCTCTTTGATTTTAATGTATTCAATTGCAATTTCTGTGTGTAAACCTTTCTCATGTTTTATACATTCTGCAAATTCTGATTTGATTTCTTTTTTTTTTTTTTTTAAACATCGGCACCCATTGTGTAAAGGATTTCTGTGCCTCTTAGTGCTTCTGGAATAATTATGTAGTCTGCTGGAGAAATAAAGTGACAGCTTCGAACTTAAAGCTAGCAGAGTTTCTCAGATAATTTCTGTAGTGTTCTGAATTAATAAATAATAGATAATAGATAACAGATATCTATATATTATATATATAGCTGCTGAATATCCATATCCACACCTGGCAACTCTTGTCATCCCTTGCCGAAATGAGAATCTTGGTACATAACATAAAGTGGGAGATTTTTTTTTTCTTTTACAAGGTGTGGTGGGCTTAAGTGTTCTGTAGAATTTCTTGAAGAATTTTCTCCATCTTCCTTCTCTCATGGTGTGGACCTGCCTTTGATTAAGATGTGCCTATCTAAGCATTTGTCATTCTCATCCATTTGTTTTCCTTTTGTTTGCAGAGCAAGGAACTGAGCCTGATTCCCACAGCAAACTGAGCAGAGAGAATTTGGATTGAATTATTTTACTCTCCTGGTGGCAGAAATAAAAGGAAAATTCCCCAAGGACGAATATTTAAGTATAACACATATAATGATCCTGTCCAACAGAAAAACCTGAAGTAAACTTTGATTAATGATCCAATAGAGTTTGTGTTCTGACCATAAATTTTAGTGAAAGGGATTTATTTGAATGTCTTGTACCTATTTTAGCAGAGGTTTTGGAGTTGTCAATACTTCTCTGCCTGGTCAGCACTTCAGAAATGGAGTTTAAAATCTTTTCCAATGAGGCCTTTGGGGTTCATTCCTGGAGTTTTAAAAGGGGGACCATGCCAGGAACAACAAGAAGCAATAAAAAGTAAAATAACAGCAATAACAAGTAATCACCTACCAAATACTTGTCATCTCAGCACCTCCTGTCCTCTTTGCTGTGAACTTGTCCCCAAAGGATGATTTATTGGCTCTTAACCACACACAAACCCCACCATATGGAGAGGGCAGCAGGGTTGTATAACAGAGACAAACAAAGGTCTTTAGAAAGAGCTGATGTTATGTTCCAAACCCCGAACCGCCATAAATAACATCATGGTGTTCATCTATTTACTCTGTTTCAGTGCTGTCCACACCATGTCCACTCAGTTTACTATGGGAAAAGAAAAGGGAAAAGGAAAAGGTAAAAAGAAAAGGAAAAAGGAAAAAGGAAAAAGGAAAAAGGAAAAGCAAAGATCAACAAAGAATATAAATGCTATATATATATATATTATAATTCTCTGCTGTATCAGCAGCAAAAGCAGCAGTCAGAGCTTTATCAGGTAGTTTGAAGGACTGGGTTCATGAGTAGAGCAACAGAGAGAAAGAAGACAGGAAGGTTAAGCAGGCTGAGTCACCTCCTGCCATGGGGTCACTTTGCCGAGGAGAATCACGAGCCAGTAAATGAAAAGAGCCTTTTGTGACAGCTAAAATCAGACTGGCACAGACAGGGGGTTGTAAAGGGGACACGAGGAGCCCCCTTGACCTTCCAGATGTTACAGACTCCTGCTCTGAGCTGCCTCACATCCCATCATAGCTTTGAGGACTTTGCACTCCCGTCAGCGCAATCTCGTGAGGGTGATGGATGGAATTTGCTAAACACATTAAACCATGTGCTGGCTCCTCCTTTTCTACTTCAAGAGCCATCACTTTATTTTAAGAGGCTCCCAACCCATCTCCAGCCACAAAAACGCATTCACCTGCCTGGCCATGGGGTTTGGGTCTCTTGGCAGGATTTCAGCTGCCATCAGAGAGGGAGCTGACCCAAAAGAGACCATTTTAGAAAAATCTGGGAAGGATCTGGGGAAAACCACAGTGAGAAGAAGAGATGTGTCACCCCTGCCTCCCCTTCTAATTTCCCTGCCAGCTTGTACCGCTCCAGAGGGTGCAGAAAACTCTAAAGCAGCACATTCCTGCCCAATCTCACTTCTGGTTTTCTATCAAAGCCCGGTTTTGATAAACTCGGTGGCAGGTTTCAATGGGAGGTGCTCTTGGCTCCATTACAGAAGGTTTTATGTGCACAACTTGAAGCACATGCATGGTTCATCTGATTTCAGTGGGACTCCTAAAGCTGAAGTACCTTGTTGAATCAGAGCCTTTATCCATCCCTGGCTACAGACTCAAGCACCGACACTCCAACATCATCGGGGCCAGCTGCTGGCTCTGAGATGTCAGGACCTCCCCCACTGGTAGAATCAGAGAATCCCAGAGTGGTTTGTGTTGGAAGGGACCTTAAAGACCATCTGATTCCAACCCCACTGCCATGAGAGGGACACCTTTCACTAGACCAGGTTGTTCAGAGCCACATCCGAATCCTTTACTGAGTTCTCAGTGCAGCCACACAGCTCCCAAACGCCCTCTAGAAACTCCTCCAGGCTTCAGCAAAAAATCTTATCCTGCAAAAAACCAAGAAATTATGCTGCAGAATAGCAAACATCTTGCGTTTGCAGGGAATAATCTGTTCAGGAACAGCCCCAAGTCCTCAACCCCATCCCTGGAAATGTCCAAGGCCAGGTTGGGATTGGAAAAACCTGGGATAGTGGAAGGTGTCTCTCTCAGGGGATGGAATGAGATGATCTTAGACATCCCTTCTAACCCAAACCATTTCTATTCCACGATTCTGTAACTCTGATTTCATCTATTATGTGAGAAAGAATTGCTCTGCTTTGAGGGTCACACACAATGATCAGTCCAAGCTTTGCCGTTCTCAGCTGAGCCTAGCAAAGCATCTCCTGGAAAATCCTTCCCACTGCAGATTCTGGCTCTATCTTCAGTGCTCCTCCGTGCAAAAGGCAAAGCTCTGGGTTGCCTTTTTCACTGCGAACAAACAAAGGTGGCAGCAGCGGAGTGCTAAAAAGCTGATTTACAAACCACTCAATTACCAGCTCTGTGTTACCTCGCAAAGTCAGGACATGCAAATCAAAGTTGTTTGTTAGGAATACACAGGAATGATTTAAAATATAGTGGTACTATTTAAAATCCATTTTTGGATATGTTAATACTTTATTAGGAATGTAAATTTATATTAGGCTCTGCGAACTTTTTTTTTTTTTTCGGGTTATGCAAATTCATTTCAAGATATGTTAATTTGGTTCCTGACACAGATCAGTAGAAGATCTTAAGTCTAATGATAAAAATGATAGTTTGAAAACTACACAGTTACCTATAAGGCTCGATTCTAAAACTCAGAGATTACAGAATTGAAACTCTGGCCTTGGTTCAGATTTGTAAAACAAGCCAATTTAGCCATGAGAATACACCCGACACTGAGCTCTTCTGTATCAGCCGTAAATGTGGTTATTCTGAATATTTTGCTTTTACTGCCTCGCCTCTTTGCTGGATACTTCTGAAACATTTACATCCATCCAACCTTTAAATCACAAGGTTTAATAAAGTTCTTAATTCCCCTTTTGTCCCTTTTCCTCCTTGCTAAGACCTGGCTGTAAAACACCACTTTAGATCTCACGCTGCCTGGGAACAACAGCAGCTCCAAACTCTGGGGTAGGTTATACTCAAATGAAGGTTAATGCTGCTGCTCAAGCAGAGCTGTTCTAAAGGTGGCACTCACAGTTGGGAAACTAAAACCATAAAGTTTTTGCTGCCCTCAACATTCACCTTTGTACCTCTAAGAATTATCCCAGTTGGAAAAGTTAGTACCTCCTCTGGACCCACTGAACCTCAGGCTGAATTTAAGAGTTTATTCCGTTTTCAGCACTGGGAATGTTAAAATGCTGAAAAAACATCTCCAGTCTCCTACTTCCCTTCAAAATAAATTACTTAATAGTTAGGGATTTGGGATCCTTTCTATGTCTCCTTTTGTTTTCAGTGTGGTGAGGTGTCAGGCTGTATTTTCCACTCCCTGGAGCCAGTTCTGTACCTATCCAATCAAAGTTAAAAAAACCCAAACAATAAATCACATCATCTTAGGAAAGACACAAACTTAAGAAAAATGTGATGTGGTTCAGTCTCACATTTGACTCAGATGGAAGCAAAAATCAGGGGCTAAAGAATATCCATTTGATATTCTAAATATGTCATGACATACAGGGCTTTCCCCCAAACTTTTTGCACCTCTCAGGACAGACAAACCCAAAACCAGGCTACATACAAGGAAAACACTGATAACTTCCAGTTTTTGATGGCAATATCTCAACAAAGGTGTTTTCTCTCAGCTTGATGTGTTGCTAGTGAAAACCTGAAGAAATGCTCCAATATGAACGGCAATTAAATCCTACTTTTCAACCCCTGAAAAGTTTTATCTTCTTTTGGTTCTGACTTTCATCTAACCCGGTTTTCCTTTCATTTGGAAATGAAATCTTCATTTGCTTCTCTATGCTGCTTTCCTGAAAATGTTGGACTTTTTGGTAATTCAAGACACTTTTTCAGCTATTCAGTGGCAGGAAAAGTTACTGGAACATCCAAAAAGGAGAAAGCAAAAGCCTCCAGGACTGCTCAGGTGTCACCATCCTCCAAGGAGCCACAAGTCACAACCTAGAGCGAGAGAAGCGCTTGTAAAAAAAAAAAAAAAAAAAAAAAAAAGAAAAAAAAGAGGTATCATTAATTCTGGATCGTCACTAAAGAGGCAATGATTTATTCATGTGAACTCTCCCGAGAATTCAATGTGCCCAAATGGCAAAGAGGCTTGTCAAGCTCGTTATCTGGGGGATAAAGGCTGCTGTCAGCTCCTCGCAGGAGCGCCCGGGTTGCTGTGAACTGGCACCGCTCTCATCTCCGGGGAGCCGCTGGATTTGAGAGAACAGAAGCTGCTTTCCTCATTTTCCTCTTTTCCAGCTGAGCCTGGAAAAAAACCTGAACGCTTTCCAACTGATCGTATTCCCATTTTCCCCAAAAAGCCACCGCTCCTGGCCAGTCCTGGCTCTCTGTCCTGAGAAGCAGCTGCAGATCCTCTGGGATACTCCATCCCCATTCCCACTGCCCCGGGGTGCTCCATCCCCATTCCCACAGCCCCGGGGTGCTCCATCCCCATTCCCACAGCCCCGGGATGCTCCATCCCCATTCCCACTGCCCTGGGATACTCCATCCCCATTCCCACTGCCCTGGGATACTCCATCCCCATTCCCACTGCCCCGGGGTGTTCCATCCCCATTCCAAACACCCTGGGATGCTCCATCCCCATTCCCATCAGCCTGGAATGCTCCATCCCCATTCCCACTGCCCCGGGATACTCTATCCCCATTCCTACCTCCCCGGGATGCTCCATCCCCATTCCCAACGCCCCAGGATGCTCCATCCCCATTCCCACTGCCCCAGGATACTCCATCCCAATTCCCATCACTCTGGAATGCTCCATCCCCATTCCCACTGCCCCGGGTTACTCCATCCCCATTCCCACTGACCCAGGATGCTCCATCCCCATTCCCATCGGCCTGGAATGCTCCATCCCCATTTCCACTGCCCCAGGATGCTCCATCCCCATTCCCAACACCCCGGGATGCTCCATCCCTGTTCCCACTGCCCCGGGATGCTCCATCCCCATTCCCAACACCCCAGAACACTCCATCCCCATTCCAAACACCCCGGGATGCTCCATCCCCATTCCCACCGCCCCAGGATACTCCATCCCCATTCCCAACACCCCAGAACACTCCATCCCCATTCCAAACACCCCGGGATGCTCCATCCCCATTCCCACCGCCCCGGGATGCTCCATCCCCATTCCCGCCACCCCAGCTCTGTTTTTCTGTGTCTCCCCTAATTAAAAGCAGTGCCAGAGCTCTCACCCGGGCAGCCTCCACACCCAAGGAGCTGCTCTCTTTCAGGATAAGCTCCTTTGGTTTTGTTGGCGGCTTGGGGATGTGCCGAGGTGACAGGACACCTCAGTGGGTTCCACTGGCTTTGGGAATTTCGTCCCCTCCTCACCCCTTCCCACCCAGTTTTCCTCCTCCTCACGACAGGGGTGGGAGCAGCCAATTTGCACCCGATAGTAAACAAGGTTGTTGCTGCTCCTTCCCAAGGTGGGAGGGTTGGGATGGTTTATGAAACCAGCACATGGGCGATGCTGGTGCCTGCAAGGGAGGGAAGCAGCATCTGATCCTCCAGGGTCGGAGCAAGGCACCCATGACTCCCCAGAGCTGATTCGTTCGGTGTTAATTGTGGTTTACTGAATAATTGCATCCTCCCAGGCAAGGGAGGGAGGCGTCTTCTTTGATGAAAAACATCCCCTCTAAGGGTTTGGGGGAAAGAAAAACAGGACGAGGTCACCAAGTGCTGCTCATCACCAAGTGCTGCTCCATAACACCGAAATGATGGAGCTTAAGCTTAAAAGATAAATGTTGAGAAGAAGGGTGAAAATTTTCTCTAAGAATGTGTGTGCTCAGGTGGATTTGCACAGGGAAAAATGCCCAGGAGCAACGTTCAGTTTTGTCTGATTTCACTGGAAATCCACAGCATTTTGCTAATTCAGCTTTTCCAGCAAAGCCTGTTGACAGAGCAGTACTGAATGTTTGGCTGTGGGCTTTTAACTAGAATTTGAAATCAATTAGAAATTATTTTTGAAGTAATTCCTTTGGATTAGGTTTCATTTTTCACATTTGTTTTCCTTCACTGCATCTTTAGCTCAAACCGTATCATTTTCACTTTCTCCTGAAGAAAACCCATTAGCTCAGAGGTAAAGATGAAAATGACAATCTCATAAAATGCAGATATAATAGAAATTTAATGGATACATCTCCATAATAAACTGATGACCACACCACAGAAAACGCTGAGAAAAAAAAGGGAACCTGAATATGCAGGTGGAAAGGAAAATTCTTGTTGCACCTGGATCATTTCAAGATGGGGAACAGGCTCTGCCTTCCTCACCACTCATTTTCTGGAGTGAAGTGCTCACAGAGAAATAAGAAAAGTGGGGGGGGGGGGGAAAAGTTTCTGAAGACTGCAAAGCACTGGTTTAACTTGGTTTAAAATAAAGGGGCTGTGGGCTGCTTCTGCCCTAGAAGAAAATATCTTTCATGATTTAGACTTAAACAAAGTTTCTTGAACTCTAAATTTGAAGCAGCACATTTAAAGGCAGGTGGGTGGAAGGCTGTGGAGGTGGGAAAGTGAAAAGACAAAGGGAAGAGAGCAGGGGAGAGCTCTTGGGAATCTGTTCATGGAGAGCTCTCAGAAATTTCTGAAGTTGAGGAGATATTATGTTAATGTAAGTTCTAATTGCTAGGCAATAAACAACGCCCACCTGCTGACTAAATGTCAGGACCAAACTTATCTCCAAATCTGCTTTGAAACAATGTCAGTCACAGCATCACAAACAGATTGAACCCTTCTTTCCGTGTTGAAATAAAAATAAGCCGGGATTTTTAATTACCCGAAGTTAGAGACCTCAGGTATTAAAAACAAAAACCAAACAAACAAAACCCCAACCAATCTGGCAGTGGGTGGTGAGAGCTGCAGAGAGTTGTGACTGTTTGTGAGCCAATTATGAAATTAAACCCCCTAGAAATGCATCCACGTATGCCACACACTACTGGCAATATTTCAAGGGAATGTTTTTCGTATTCTTAGTAACTGGGAAAGTTTCTAGGGATTTAAAGTGTCTTTTTTCTGCAAGCAGGATGGTCTCCACACACAAGGATGGGCTGCTAACTCACAGTTTAGATGGAAAATTAAAAAATAAACAAAACAACACAAAAAAAACCTAAAAAAACCTTAAAAACCCAAACAAAACCCACCAAAAATGAAAAAACAACCAACTGCTGTGGGAAAACTCCTCCGGATGGATTCATTCTTTGTCTTTCCTTGACAATCAGCCCCCAGTGAGCAGCTTTTATCCTCGTGCTCCACATGGTCCCCAAGGCAGGAAATGGGAAATCCCAGCCAAGCCAGGGAAGCAATTCTGAACAGAAACAAGGCGAAGCAACCTCATT
Source organism: Hirundo rustica (assembly GCF_015227805.2). Classification (NCBI taxonomy): domain Eukaryota; kingdom Metazoa; phylum Chordata; class Aves; order Passeriformes; family Hirundinidae; genus Hirundo; species Hirundo rustica. Next base: position 3,080,212 of record NC_053463.1, read on the forward strand.
TTGAAACAAAATATTATTTCAGATTCACTTTCTCATTGCTGAAAGAATTAGGACTCTCCACAGTTAACCAAATGCATCTGCATTTCAAAATTCAGTGTTTGGTGATGCCCAACTTTCACCATTTTTTGGTTGTCAGGCCTCTGAATAATGCAGAAAAAAAGCCTCCTTTGCTCCAGATATCAGATCCTGGGCAGGAAAGTGGAAGGGGTCTGGAATCCTCTGTTTTGTTAGAGTATGGCAAATGAATAAATGGATTTACCTAAAAATAAAACTCCATTTAATTCCAAAATTCAGCAAAATGCTGTGGAGTTCTGACTTAGTCTGTTCTTCAGCTGGAAGGGCAGTGCTTAATCCTAATATTGTTTCTGGCTGCTGGGTTCCTTTCTGTTCAAAAAACACATTTTGTACCTTTATTTAAGGAATCCTCTTTCTATGCAAATGCAATTCCTCAGAGAGAGGAACACAAGTTATTTAAAACAGGCTATTCAATGTTTTCCTTAAAAAAAAAAAAAAAATAAAGGAAGATTCTGAAGTTATTTAAAGGCCATGGGACTTACATACCCAAGAACAACAAAACCCTGAGAATCTGAATCGAAACGCGTCACTGAGCTTTTCTGAATGCAAATGAGAACATGAATTAACACAAACATCGCATGGCCGGGAAAGAACAACTTCAGCTTGCAAGAGCCACCAGTGGAGTTGTTGGAGCTGAGTCACACCTGAACGGAGGAGAAAGGGAATTGTGATTGAGCAGACAGGATTAGGAGCTCAAGGACGGCCCAGCAGTGACAAAGCCAGCTTTGGATTGGGAAAATAAATTCACGTCTCTCCTCTACTCCAGCCCTCTTGCACAGCCCTGGGAGAATCACAGAATCACAGAATCACAGAATCACAGAATAATGAGGTTGGAAGAGACCTCTAAGATCATCAACCTATGCCTTAACACCTCAACTAGACTATAGCACTAAGTGCCATGTCCAGTCTTTTTTTAAACACATCCAGAGATGGTGACTCCACCACCTCCCTGGGAAGACAATTCCAGTGCTTTATTATTCTTTCAGTGAAAAATTTTTTCCTAATATCTAACCTGTACCTTTCCTGACGTAGCTTGAGACTGTGTCCCCTTGTTCCGTCAGTTGCTGCTGTGGAAGAGCAATCACAGGGGTGTTGGAGGAATAAATACATAATAAACTCAGAGGTTCTCTGATACCACTGCAGAGGGGACCAGGAAAGTGCATAAATTCTTGGAAAGGAGCTTGGAATATCAATAGCAATATCAATATCAATACCAATATAAATATAAATATAAATATAAATATAAATATAAATATAAATATAAATATACTTTTTAGTATAATTTTTATTATAATTTTAAATATAATTTTAAATATAAATATAATAAATGCTGTTCCGTATTTATTTCTCAGTATGGAAAAGCTTTCACAGCAAGAGTATGTTTGCACAAGTTTACTCAGCCAGATTTGGGAGTGTATTAAGTGAAATCTGTGTGCAGGATGACAGGATCCTCCTGGGAAGCTAATGTGAAGCAGTTATTTTGCTTTAAATTAATGTTCTGCCTTGCTGTGCAACAGCTTTCCTGTGTAGGTAAACCTAAAGAAAAGAAACTAAATTGGCAATATCTGTGAAGTCATTTTTGTAATAACCGGTTTGCCATTATCCATCGTTGAATTGAAAGTTACCTTTAAAAGATTTTATCCTATTAGGATAAACAAAACGGACTCAGGGGGTAAAAAATTCACCACAGAAGGCAATCAATTGCCAGAGGGAGGGAAAAGACATTTAAAAGAAGGTGTTGGAGGAGGATCAGGGAAATGCCCGCTTCTGCCCGTTTTGGGCAGTGAAATTCTGTCTGTCACCCTTCCCAAAGGACATTTAAATATCACCTCGCAGAAGGGCGGAGAGGAGCAGTCAGAGAAAGCAGATGCTAAACGGAGATCTGGAACGTTCTGAGCCACCAATTTAACAGAGGCAGAAAACTGGTGGAAAATAATCCAGCTGCAAGCAGGAACATTTGAAAGGCGGTGACAATTAGGTGCTCCCAGAGCAGCAGAAGGTAAAAGTACAAAAAGTGAAGCTCTGAGTTAGTAAAGGTTGTTGGAAACAGCGCGGTTATTTCCCTCAATTGCAGCCCCAGCTGGAGTTATTTTTCTATTTATAAACAATCCTTGGTTTGTTATGAGACATTTCTCATGCTTATAGGTCTCTCACCAGAAGCTGAAGAGTTTGGATCTCTGTGGAAAACGAATATAACCTTGGAGTCTTCAACAAAACTGTCTTTATATTACACCCATTAGAGATGAATTTATGCATTTAAAAGCAGAAAGTGCCTAAACGGGCAGACGGAGGTTTCCCGATTGCTCTCCCACTGCTTTCCATCACCAGGTATTTATCAGCAGCGCTGGGTACATCACTGCCTCTAGAAATTCAGCCCAGCCACCTGGGATTGCTTTTTTAAGACACAAAAGGGTTCTACACTGAAAATAATCCTCACCCAAAGGGTTTGCTTCTTTCCTCAGCAAACAGGGGAGAGATCCCTCTCTTCCTGTGCCATCCTGGCTCTGAAAGAGTCAGCAGAAGAATGACAGAGGGAATAGTGCTGGAGCATGTGTCAAACAGCCCTGGAGCTGCTAATTCCAGCTGCAAGGTGGGGCCTGAGAGCTGGCAGGGAGCACCTTTGGTTTTCCAGGGTGGGATATTTATTTTCACACACAAGGCCATGCAGTGACTCCTGCACGCACTGCCCCAAGAGCCACGAAATTCCACTCTTTATCAAGTTAGATGCATCCAAAAAAAAACCCCCACAATCTGACAACTTTATTTGGGTGCAGAGAGCTCTGTCCCTTATTGTTCTCTAAGCATCTGTCCTGCTGGTAGAGTTTGAAATGTTTTATTGCAGGGAGATGACCAAGAGATGGTCATATACCAGAACACCCCAAATTGCAACAAGTCTTGTTTTGGAGCTCTAATCCTCCCTTACTTCAGAGTTTTCTTTAAATTCTTGCTTTAAAATCTTGCTTGTTTTCCACCAGTTGGGAAGATGGAGACTGGCATCCTCAGCACACGCTTGATATTTATGAAATCCATTAAATGATGAACAGGGAAGGACCAAAATGCCTGGCCAGTGGATCTGTTCTGTTTGCAGCATCTGCTGTTTCAATATTATGAAATAACAACCTTGAGGCATCGTTCAGCTCTTTGAAGCTCACAGCTCCAGGCTGCTGTGGAGGCACTCAGACAACTGGGCCACATTTCTATGAGCAAGAATACTTTAATCAATCATTATAGCAAAAATTAAAATTCAGACTTTAAGTCCTCACAGTCCAGGTCGTTGGTGACTCCCTGCCTGGGTAAAGGGCTGTTTGGGGAGGGTTTATTTGACTGTTTAGGTGAGTTTTGGGGTTTTTTTACCATAATTGCACACTCCAAATTTTGGCTGCTGCACCAAGCTGTAGTTTCTGGCTTCCATTAGCCATAACTACTCTCAGTGTTTATGCAATAAGAGTTCAAAGTATATCTTTATGCCAATTCTCCTTGCCAGCTCCTTTTTTATTTTTTCTTTAACTTTATTTTCAGCCACTCTGTGAAAAAAACATTGAGATATTTTGTGATGAGAAGGAAGGATTGCAGAATATGGAGCTGCTGTACAGCCTTGCTTCAAAACAACCTCCCACCACAGAGCCCTCAGAGACTCACTCTGGGAATTGGGAAAGCGGGATAAAGTAAAGAGGAAGCTGGAACCACACAAGCTGGTAGGAAGAAGAAAGTTCAGATATATTTAACAGCCAGTAATCAGCAAATTCAGGCTTTTCTGGTCCCAGTTAAATCACAAGTCAGCAGTGACTCCACCAGTTTAACAGTGGCACCATTTCAGCCACTGGAAGGGGACAGAGATGAAACAAAAGCAGATTTTTTTCCAGAGCTACGTGAGCTGATAACACAGCATCTGCTTTATAAAACGTTCACACTCACATCTTCAAATTCAGATTTTTGTGGCCAGAAGTCCCTAAAACTGAACATCTCCCTCCCATTAACCTCTCCTGGAGGTATTAAGCACTCGCATTTCCAAGCAGATCCCTTCTTTTTCATTATTGTTGCTGGGCTGTGGAGTTTATGTTAATTTGGTTGATTGTAGGATTTTGCATTTACAGATTATCTCACTGTTCTTGCAGCCTGCTGATTACAAAAGGGCCCTGACTGCTCCTCCCCAGGGACTCTGTGGCTGATCCCTGAGGATGCTCTTGGGCTTCAGGGATGTCCCCTCCCTGCCCCCACATCCTCTCAGAGACTACTTTTATTCCCCATCACCTCAACTTTACTCTCAAGGCTGGAAAAAATAAATAGAGATAATAAATGAAAAGGCAGTAAATAAATAAGAGAACTTAAATACTGAAGAAATACTTCTTCACATGCTTTGTTTATTTTGACTTGCCTCCCTTTTCTCCATTAAGCACCAACCCCAGAAAAAAAAATCCCTCAGCTTTTCAACATGCCTGTTTAAACGAGCTGTTTTGTGTTTTATTGCCTTCCCTACATTTCTTGCTATCCACATTATTTCCAGACAAATTCTGGGGAGCTTTTAAATGAAGGCTTTAACTGCCCAACGGGTTCCACATCAGTACAGCCTGCAGCCAACCCAGCCGTCTTTAAAAGTCTTCATAAGATAGAAGTGAAGCTGTTTAGTGTAAATTAAGGAGTCATTTTCCTGCTAAAATCCTGGGCTGGGAAGACATTCTTTTAGGAACCAAGGAAAAAAAAAAAAAAAACAGGCAGCAAGAAAATGAGATGATGTAGTGCCATGCCTAAACTTTCAATCTCATTTTTTCTTCTGTTTGCATTTGTATGGATGACCCAGTCCCTCTGCACAGAGATGAGTTAAAGGAGGACTGATAAAGAAAAAATACCCACGCTGAAATAACTGGGAGTTTCATGCTGGAAGAGAGAATTTAGGTGGAGCAGAGTCTCTCTGCAACAGGTCAGCTCATCCACTGCTCAAAATGCTTCTGGCTGAGGCAGGGAGAGCAGCTTCAGCTTCCCTCTCCCACAGAGCCCATCCCTGAGGGAGCAGAGTGAAAGGCTCTGCGTCACCATGGCAAAATCAGAAACTCCCTTTCCTTTCCTTTCCTTTCCTTTCCTTTCCTTTCCTTTCCTTTCCTTTCCTTTCCTTTCCTTTCCTTTCCTTTCCTTTCCTTTCCTTTCCTTTCCTTTCCTTTCCTTTCCTTTCCTTTCCTTTCCTTTCCTTTCCTTTCCTTTCCTTTCCTTTCCTTTCCTTTCCTTTCCTTTCCTTTCCTTTCCTTTCCTTTCCTTTCCTTTCCTTTCCTTTCCTTTCCCGCACCTTCCCGCACCTTCCCTTTTGCTCCAAAGACTTCACAAAACCAGTTAAGGCTTCAATCACCCCGAAACTCTCCAGGACAGCTCCTGAGGACTGGCGTTTTCTCACCACTCAAGAGCTGATGCAGCACAGGAGCTGCTGCCAGCACTGTCAGAGTCCTGCTCTGAGTGAGCAAAACTCACAGCAGCTCTGTCAAAGTCCAAACCAACGCAGAGACCATCAAACCTGGCTGAAGAAGGACATCATTTGGCCATCTCAAACCTGGCTGAAGAAGGACATCATTTCGCCATCTCAAACCTGGCTGAAGAAGGACATCATTTGGCCATCTCAAACCTGGCTGAAGGAGGTTTGGATATCTCTTCTCTGATTTCGGCAATCCTTTCAAGAGCAGCCCTTGCGCAGGGGGAGCCTGCTGGCTCCATGATCTGTGTGTTTGCTCGTCCCGCTGGATATACATAAATATTTAGAGATGCTTCCTGACTGCTGTGTGCTGCTGCAAATTTGAGCTGTGCAAGTGTCCTAGTCCCAAAAACAGCTTAATGAGCTCCTGGAATAGGCTCCTAAGTGGAATCAAGCAATATTGACCTGCCAGCAGCACTGGGCTTTCAGCTCAGTGTTCACTAACACGTGTTGGCATCAGTTCTGAGGCCTGGAAAGGATAACATACTTTGAAATCAAGCAAATAAGTGCTAAGCAGAAGTCAAATATTCTTTATGGGTCTACAAAGCAGCCTGTTGTAAAAAGAAAGTTTTTGTTTTTCTCTGTTCTCTTGAGAGTTTTGTGGACTGTGAACTTAGTACCCCATGCTCTTACCCTGTCCAAATGGAAAGCAAATTAATTTCTTTAAATCTGTCAGAAACAAATTAAAGGGACAAGGCAGAGGTTGTTAGATGCTCTAAATATGAACATGAAGTTGCTTCCTTGTAGTTTTCCAGGAAAACCCTAAAAAAAACATGTCTGGGAAGATCTTAGGATTGTTTCCAAAACCTTAAAACCCTCCAGGGAGAGAACTTGCACCCTGGAGTGTGTTAATATTTCACTACCTGCATCTTTCTGTGAAATACATGGTCTTGGCATCTTATGAGGAAATGAGGTCTTTGAAATGCAAATGGAAAGCCACTTCTTCATTTGATTCAGAACTTTGATGGTCAAAGTTCAAGCTACCTTTCCAATAGATTGATCCTCTGGTCTGTCTTTGTTTATACATCTGAATACACCTTGTTAACAAGAGACATGCCTCTAAAAAATTGTCTCTGGTACATTTCTGGGTTAGATGGATGCTAAATGGGGTTCCACAGTTCTGAGAAATCCACGTTGTGAAAGAAATGAAGATGCAATAACGACACACTCCATGAGGCACCTTGTGCTGGCTGAGTAAAAATGACATTTTCTGTTATCTCATGTGACATTGCTAAGATACCCAGAAATTCTCCAGTGCATGCATGTGATAGTTCAGCATTATCCCTGAATTATTCCTTCCCTCAAAGAATTCCAGTGCATGAAATTCCAGCTAGAACAAGCAAGCATTCCAGGTATACAGAAAATAGTTTACGCCTCTCGTTTAGTCCCCAGCTGTGAACATCTGCAGCTTCTCCTACCAAAGGAGCTCTGCTTCAGGCAAGGGAGGGGACAACTTTGTGTATCAGCTGCAGAGAACTTGGGACAATTCCCTCACATTTTCCTTCCTAGGGAAAAGTTGAAGACCACAAGTTCTTCCAGCAAGGCCGTTCATGCGCACGGCGGTGAGCTCCCCGCTGGGGTGGAAGTTTATTCTGCTGAAATATCAGCTGTGGCTTTATCTGTTGATCATGGGCAAGTGCAAGTGGCTCTTTGCAGATCCTGGTAAGGGGCCTGGGGAATGAGGAGAGCCTGGTTTTTAGGGAATGGGCTGTGGAACAAATATCAACAGCAGGCAAGGAGCACAGGCAGGTCTAGATGAGGCTTCAGCAGGAAATGTGGCCTTTAAAAAGATTTGGGAATCCGGGGTGTATCCCTGAGCTAACAGGCAGAGGAGAGAGGGAAATCATCCTTGAGGACACAGCCAGGAAGCTCAGGGGAGAGGAGAAGCAGCTGGGGTTATGCCTTGAAGGAGGAGTTTTCTAATGACTGGGTTTGTCCCACTGGAGTGACCCTTCCTCTGCACATCACCCACTCTCCCCACACGAAATCATTTCTCACATTTTCATCCCGAGTTTTTGTCAGTCTTTTCTTTTAGCTGAGGCTTTTAAATCAGGCTGTCTGGACAGACACAGACACAGACACATCTTGCAAGCTTAGGTTTGACTTCTCTTTGCAAGAGGGCAAAAATGCACTGTACAATGTCATGCCTGATTTATCTAAGAATATCCCAGCCCAGTGCTCCATCTTTATGTTTGATGGAAAAAGACAAGAGTTGTAGTTATTTTTTAGGGAGTGATAGAGGAGCAAATTGTAGCACTTCTTCCTCCATCCATTCATCATTCCTGCTTCTCGTTCCGTGCTTTTCCCTGGTGCATCATTGCTGGGGAAATGTCATTAGTGAGAGCATTGTTCAATGTAAGTCAGAGGAAAAAAAATATAGAGACAACAGCAGGCTCTACAAATCAGCCTCGGGGAAGTCTTTGGGGGGAAACCGATATTGCTGAGTAGTTTAGAAAGCTAATGTTGTCATTCAGAGTAAGATTTAAAACTACAGATGAAATATGAAAAACAGAATGAGGGAGACTTGATGGAGGCAGCTGGGGAAATCTTAAATGGGAAGAAGGCAAATAAATTTTATTTACCTGTCAGTGTGGCTCAACATGAATAACTTTGCCTCCTTCTTTCACCTTCCCTCCAAGGTTAAGCAAACATGAAATAATTTAGAAGTACAGACATGATTATTGTTGCTCAGAAATACACTCCACACTTGGGACATTATGAAAATCTTCCCATAATATTAAACAAACTAAATCTCTTAAAACTCTTGTTTGAGGGGAATGTGTCATAAAAACCAAAGGGATGCCTGTTTGTGTCACCTTATAAACAGAATAGGCTTCCATAAAGCCTGGAAATATCGGTGCCAACATCAGTGGTGAAAATCTGATCCTCTGTGTGTTCCACAAAGGAATCTCCGAGGGCTCTGTTCCTCTTGTTCCGCAAATGATCTCCATTTCTTCACCAAATCCAGAACTAAATCCAGGCAGTTACCAAACACATTGGGAGGATTAAAGCAGGGAACTGCTGGAGGCTTCATCTCTCTTCAAAGAGATGTGAGCAAGCAGCACCGAGAACCTGCCCCTACCAACAGCAGCATCCAGCCTGCGACTGACTCACCAGCCCAATTTCCATCCATTAAAAGTGAAATCCTCTTTTGTGTTAGGAGAGACCACCCACCGCAGCCCCCCACCTCAGGCAGAGGATTGGGAGCGATTTGGGAACTGATTCCTGCAGGGACTTGGCCACAACTTCCGGAGATGACACTTGAGAAACGCTGCCCACTCCCAGGCAGGGCCTTTTGCTCTTTTACACACTTCATCTTGTCTGCAGGGCATGTGATCAACCAAGCAGCAGGTGTCAGAGCCTGCGTTTTTAAGTCTCACATCTCCAGGGAATCAATAAATTGTGTCTAAGACCGCAGTGGCCAGCAGACCTCAACAGATCCCTGCCAGGAAAAACCACTCAGGTTTTCCAACACAACACCTGAACTGCATTTTCCTCCACTTCCCTCCTGCCTCTCCTCCCCCTGTGGCTGAAGTGGGCAATTTTCTCTATTTTACCACTGCACATGTTAATATTGTGAAGGATTTTTGCCAAGGTTCGAGCTGTTAAGAAGGCAGGATCAGCTTTGCGCAGCTGACGAAGGCGACAAACACGGGAAAAGCTCCAAGTAATCTCGGGTGGTTTTAATAACCAGATATTTCAATGTGGACATGTAATGGGCAGTCTGTTACAGGAGTGGCTCGGTCTTTTGGTGTTCCAGTTGGTTAATTCCCAATTAAATTCCTTCGGGACGTTTTTGGAGCACCAAGGGATTTGTAGAGTCAGAAACCTCAGTGCTGTTCTTTCAGTGCTGACAGATTTTTTTCAGATTAAAATCCACTAAATTAGACTCCAAAAAAAAAAAGTGTAATGTCCCAGTTGTTCCCTCTCAGATACTTCATGTATCAGATATTCAGCACAAGGACGCAGGAGTGAATCTGGGTTTTCAAATGTGTTTTTCCCTGGTGATTTTCCCCTTCACCTCCCTGCAGGGAAGAACCCATGAGTTTTGTTCAGCCTTGTCATGGTTTGGAGCAACAAGAATCCATCTCTGATCTCCTGCAGTGTTGGTTCTAATATCAGTGCAAACTAAAGGCAATATTTCCTATAAACTGCCTTGTGATGAAGCTCAGGACTGCATTTAAATCATGTCCTAATAAAAACCGCACAAAAGTCAGTGGTCAAAGTAATCTGTGTGAAACTTTTTTGTCTTCTCAATAATGCACAGTGACCATTCCTGTGTGAAGTGCTGAGGAAACCCTCACCTTGAGAAGAAATTCGAGGGAACAGATGTTCCAAGATCAAACAGAATGAGGCAAAGTGTGTTTGCAGCAGGAAGATGAATCTGGGGTACCGCCTATATACCCCAAATACTCCCAGCTCTCCCAAACTCCTCCCACACCTCAGCCACCCCCAAAAACATCCCCTGACTCTGGTGTTCATCCCTAATGCCCTGGAATTCTGTCCAGACAAAACTGTGCATCAGCATGAGAGAGCTTTGATAAAATAGCCACACTGGATACTTGAGATTCTAGGTGGCAACAAGAGGACAGAAATGTCCAAAGATAAGTGGGCACTGGATGTGCTTTTAAGAACAAAATATCTGTTTTCATTCTCCCTGGGATGCAGAGGATGAGTGGGATGTGAGCCTGGTTTGTATTCACCCAGCTCTCTGCAGGACCAGTCGTGAATGCACTTATTGTACCCAGGAATAGAAAAGGGGTTTGGTCCTGTTGGTGTTATTTTACATTTATCAGCTGATAAATGAATTGCGGTTGGCAGGAATTCTGATTTGCATGTTTAAAGTAAGGCACAATGCTGGCTGAGCTGTGATGGCTGGGTGTGCATTTCATGAGAAATGATGCAAATAGCAATATTTTGCATTTTCTTTTCAGCTTCACCCGGAGATCTTAAAGGACCTTATAACTTCATATTCATAACACCCAATTTATGTTCACCCTTCCTGAATTACTGAGAAATGACACCTCAGCCAGATCCCATGAGCCAATTCTCTGTACTACACACAAATTATGTTTTCTACGTACAAGCTAAATGCACAGGGACTCTAATCTGCATTTAGGTTTAGCATTTATAAGCATTGCTACAGGCTCCATATGTTAATTCTGCTGTGTCTGCAACACAGAATTTGCATTGGAAATGTGTTTTCTAGCATGTATAATATGTGGGTTTCAGGCTACATGTGATTTTTCAAACCACTGAGACAGTGACTCCATTAGCCAAAGCCAGCAGTTGCATTATTTGGCCTCACTTTTATTATGGTCACACTATTTCTTTTCATGGAAAAAATATATATATATATTTATAAGGCACACAATTATTATCAGGCAGGTGGTGGAGAAGAGTAATTATCAAAGTACTCCTGACTCCATTACACCTGTTCTGTTTCAGAATGGAGCAGGTGAAAATGAAATGGGGAATTGTGAAAAAGTTCCATCAGTTGACCTATTTCTTGGATATTTCACGCGGGTTTGGCTGCCTGGAAGTCAGCAGCGCTATTCCTGATTTGCAGCAGTACTGGAAGCCAGTTGATTTTGAGATCAGGCTAAACCAAAGTAGAAAATTACATTCAGTCAACTCAACTTCTCCCTTTTTTTTTTTTTTTTTGGAATAAAATAAACAGATTTTTATATTGTCCAACTGATCTAAGTGCAGCGCAATATTCAGATGTAGACAGCAACCTCAACAATAAAAATGATCTTGCTGACTTGCATTTTATATGCTAAGAAGATTTCACATCATGAGTTTTGGAAATATTCATGGCTGATGTCAAGGCCTGCTAAATTTAACAGGCTGTGAAAGAACTGGGCTGAGCCATAAGGGCAAAGTAAGGATAATCCTACAGCTAGTGTGGGATCATATAAAACTAATTTATAGACTCTGCATAAACTCTGCCAACTCCTTGAGGCGCATTTAAACAACATTCCTTAAGCAATTTGCCTGAATTCCTCTGAGCAGACAAAGATTTATTTCAGATGTAGGAGATTGGGAGTTGGACGCAAATCAGAGAAACTGAGGAAGGTAACAGTGATGTCTAACACAACATCATTGTGAGATACCTACAGGAGAGACCATAAGATAATAGAAAAATCAGAGAAAAATAGGTCTGAAAGGATGCAAAGGGTTCGTCTTGCTGTACCAGCCTGGCAAGTGCCATGTTGACAGTAAAGATATTTATATTTTAAATATAAATATATCAACTTTGTTTATTACGTAAACATATAACATTTGTAGTTTCCGAAGTACAATACAAATATACAAGTCAGTATCAGTATTTCTACTCTGAAATATAGAAATCTCCATATGTTTTCAAAACACCTGTCTCCCAGGAAATCTTCCCCATCCTTCCCTGTGAAGGCTTACACAATATGGAACCATCACCTCCTTTCCTGAAATATCAACCCAGCGCTTTTATATCGACTGAAGAAGCTGAGGAATTGGAATCACAGAACCATGGGATGGTTTGGGTTGGAAAGGACCTTAAAGAGCACCCAGGCAGTCCTTGGACAACTCCTCTCCTTCTTCAGCCCGAATAATAACATTATTAAAATCATGTTCATTCCTTTGGGTGTAGCTCTCAATGATGGTTATTTATTTTTTTTTAGGGGTGGGGGTTTTTTGTTTGTTTGGGGGTTTTTTGCGTTTGTTCATTTGGTTGGTTTTTGTTTGAGTTTTTTTGAGGGTTTGTTCATTTGGTTAGTTTTTGTTTGGGGTTTTTTTGGGTTTGTTCATTTGGTTGGTTTTTGTTTGGGGTTTGGGGTTTTTTTTAGGTTTTGGGGGGGGGTTTTGTACAAAAGGCAGTAAGATTTTCTCCCAGGACCCTTGGGAACGAGTATTTACCAGCGCAATCCACTTAATCGGGCCTTGGTGGAAAGGGCGTAATTATCGACGGATAAAATGCCCATTAGCAAGTTCCACACATCAATGGATGTGCAAGAAGGCTGATAATGGAGCTCAGAGCCCGAGGTATCCCAACGAAGCTCTCCAGCTGCAAGGACAGGGTCGAAACCACACCGAAACCACCGATAATTGCATTGACATGGTGAGCACCCTATTTTTAGATGGATCACTGAGGTCTTCCAGCCCTGCAGTTATTGTCCTGGGTGGACGCCGAGGGACAGCAAACAAGAGCTGTCTTGTGTCCCCACACGTTGTCACACCGGGGTGGTTTCTACCATTTCTTACATTTATTTTTTTTTTTTTTTTTTTTTGCCTTTTTTCCTTTTATATATCCTCTGTATTTTTACACATCTCTTTGTAGCCAATTATTGTATTAATAAGTAGTTTTCCCAATATTTTTCCCTGCCCTGATAGGCAGAAAGACAAAACACATTCCAAGGCTCCTATCCTAATTTGATTCTCCTTAGGAACCAAGGCTGAGACCAGCTCTTTGCGATATATTTTTATAAACTGAGTTTAGTTCCCATCTGAAGGAGAAGGATTAGAAGGGGCTTGAATCAGGGCAAAATTACCTCACCTCTTATGTCTCTAAGTTGTGTGTTTTTTGTTTTTTTTTTTCAATTATGCTAATCTGCTAAACTTACAAAACCATATTCATTCACCCCAGGGGTGGGGCTGGGCATTCTGTGGAAATTTTGTGGAAATTTTCCATATCTTCTCTTGGACATCTCCAATAAAGACCAGCTTTTATATTACCTCCTATGCTCATATTATCTTGAAAGTGTGTTGTTTTATTTCCAGGCTGTATAAGGCATCAGCCAGACAGACAAATATTAAAGCCAGCCCAGGTTTCCCCCTCTCACGTTGTTAATTCACACATCCCATGACAGATATAACATTCAGCACCTAAAACCTCACATCAGGGTTCATCTGCTCCCCAGAGGAGGCTGAAACAGCCAAAACCTTAAATATCCTGCTGGATGCTCCTTGAAATTTGAGGAATCTCCATGAGGAGATTTGAGGGTGTGATGGAATTATCAGGTGGCTGTAATGCTGTGTACTCGTTGCTGCTTAGGAAAATAGCAAGGAGATCAATTAAGTGTGGTTTGATTGTCTTTGGATCAATTTTGAGCTCTTCAACCTTCCCACAGTCCGTTAAAATGCTTCTGTTAAAATAAATAGTGAAAATGCCTTTCAGGACATCACACCAATGCAGCATTCTGTGGACAGGAGTGTCTCCAGCGCTCCACATTTTCCCTTTCCTCCAGTTGCTCAGACAGTGCCACAGCAGAGTCTTTGAATCTGGGTGTGCAATTTGCCGGTGAAATTTAGAAATTTAGAGTTTCAGCTTAGCATGTTCTAATATTTCAATTAAATTGAAAAAAATGCTGTGTTTGGCTCCCATGAACGCTGTGCTCTGAGCAAAGCCTTTTGATGATAACTTTCTGTATAAACTGAAGCTTAATCCAGCACATAAATCACAGGCAACAAAAATGAGCTGCGCCGTGGTTTTCTGCATTTTTACATTGATTTGGTTGAGTGTTTTTGGATGATGTGGCCACTGAAACAAGCGTTTTGTGGTCATTTTATTTCGTGATGGCTGTTTTAAGGGACACCATACGAGAAAATAAAAATGTGATATGCATAAAATATTAAAATATTAAAAATAATAGAGAGGAAGTGTAAATTGTGAGGAATTACTCTATTTATATCTAGCCAGAGTATAGGAGCAGTCAATTCCCATCACTAAACTGTGACATCTGCCCACAAAAGGAGCTCCTGATCGGAAAGGCTTTGTTCACTTGTGCTGCAGATTAAAGCATCAGAGGGTGAGTGCTGCAGGGAAATGTCTGAGCCTTGTGCAGCCGAGTGGGTAAAACCCTGCAAAATCCTCATTTCCTCAGGAATCTCTCCTGGGGTTTGTCCCACTGAAGAAAGGCACGAGCTGTAGGGCTCCTGTGAAAACTACAGAGAAATAAACATCAGGAGAATGTAAACAGACGCCTTGAGGATCTGCAGTTCCAGCTTCCACTTTTAAATATGTCAATATGGGGCTTGCACTGACCCTTTTAGTGAAACTGCCTTCCATGTGTCCACTGTTAAAACAGGAAAGCAACCATTCTAAAATAAAGGTTATTGATAGAATAGTAATATAATAAATATATTGGATATTCTTGGATATTATTTCTCTATATGAAAATATAGTCTTGGACTATTTTATTCTATCGTTACGTATATAATATTATATTGATATAATAAAATAGTCCAAGAATAATAAAGCTATCCCTGATAATCCTGTTCTGGTAAGGAAGCAAACAAAAGTGAAGAAGAAGAATTACTCATATTTTTGTGGCAATATAAATCTTGACCCTCGGTGTGTTTCAAAAAGGAACCTACAACTGGTGCATAATTGGATGTAGATTTTTGAATATTTCAAACCCTGTAATTCTTTCTCAGGGAATTTATTCAAATTAATCCTTGTACCTTCCTGTTTAGAGATTAGGAGCACTTAAAAGTACCAAGTGCATACCTGGGTCCCAAGCAGAAAAGAAGAAAATGAACTGTTTTACTTGAGTGGCTGCTAGAAAGAAATACACAGAGGAGAAAATCTCTTTTTCTTTATTTTCCACTCACCTAGCTTCACCAGCAGGCAAGCTCTGACATGAAGTTTTATTAAAAAAAATTAAAAAGACTAAGAAATGCATTCTACATTTATTAATTCAGATGAAAATTCACATCATGTTTCTTCTTGATGTTGCTTACTGATCCTATATCATTGCAATATAACAAATACAAACTAGTCAGAGGCCTGTGCAGATTTGAGCAGTAGGAATAAAGGAAGGGAATGAACAAACCTCCAGGAAAGAGAAAATCAAGGTACAATTCCCATTAGACCCATTAATTACTGCAGAGCTTTTAAACCAACATAAATTCAAAGTAATACACAGATGTCAGAGTAGAAGTATTTGTTCTGAGATAAATATCACACAATAGCAGGTAAATCTGCTAACTATGACTGATTTATTTTTTGGGGGGGGTTGTGTTAATTCCTGATTTAATCTCTGATTTATGGTGCTGCTGAGAGCATCCATGCCTTCCTACTGCAATGGAAATTGTGGAAATTGGATATCCTGCTCCAGAGCTGAGATGCTGAGATGGAAAAGGCACAAAGCAACCTGAACAAATAAACTCATCCACTCCTGGAATATGGGAATTGCTACAATGAGCTTCCACCCCGGCTGAATAAACCCCTGGCAGGGCAGGGCTGGGCTGGGGGAAGGCACAGGATCTCTCGGATAAGCTCCTGAGCCCAACCCTGCTCCCACAGCTTTGCCCACTCCGTGAAAAAGGACCCCTGCCCTGCAGGAAGCCCTGGAGCACCCCAGAGCCTGAGGGGGGAAGAATCCCAGGTGAGGAGGGGAGATAAAACAGCCAGCAGTGAGGGATTTCCCGGCCTGCCCTGATGTGCCCATCCGTCACAAACAGGGGATGCTCACAGGTCCCAGCAGGGAAAGGGACAGAACACAGATTTATTATGCTCCTTTCTCCCTCCTGTCTGTGCTCCTCCAGGCTGCAGGGCAGATTAGGGGCTGGTTTTCTCATTGGAATGGGTCAAATGTGTCCTTTCTGTAAATACAGAAGCTGATCGAGATTCATATGGCTCTTTGTACCTTAAAACCAAGAAAAAATAGAGAGGCCACACTTTGAGGTCCTGTTCTCTCAGGAGCAAATGAAATAAAATCACCGCTGATTACATGGAACACGGCAGAGAATAAAAAACCTTCTCAAATTCTCTTCCAGTTTCTTTTGCTTTCTTCTTCTGTTTGTTATGGACACTCACTATTTCCAGAAAGAAATGTTTGTACCTGAGCATGCCAGAGGATGTCTCCCTGATATCCCATTGATTTATTATGGGAAAAAATAATTTGGATTAATGGGTAGAAGCATGTGGGAAGGTGAAGTTGCTCACACAGATTAAAAGAAAATAACCTGTTGTTGTTCCCATATTGTGGAATCAATACAAGCAACAATGTTCCTTCTTAATTCCATCAATTTTCTCCAGTAATTCCAAGTGGATGCAAGCTTTTCTCTGAGTAATAAGCGATTTTAGGAAAGGGATAAGGGATCAGATGAGCGGGAGAAGCAGAAACCATTTTAAGTGGGGGAAAAAAATAACTCTTTCAAGAAATTCCAGAGGAACACTTGATGTTTGATGTTTACACCATGCAGAGGGTCATGGTGGTCTCAGGACAGCAAGGAGTGTGCTTCAGAAAGGGACATTTCTGGAGAAAAATAATTGCCAATTCTGTCCTCTTTTGGACATCTCAGAGGGGTTTTTTTCACTCAACAGCTTCTCCCTGATGTTCCTTTAAGTTCTCAATCCTTTTCAGCTGGCACCTCTGGGTAGTGCTGTGGAGATGGCAAAAGTGTGGCCTGACCTCAAAGAACCTTTTCTCTGCTAGGGTTTGTTGGAGAAAACAGCTTTTCCCAGGACCTGCCACCTCCCCCGAGGGACAGAGGGATGGCAGTAGCACTAGGACAATTAATTAGCTGATAACTGATCTCCCATCCCACCTTTTCAGGCAGCCCAGCAAATGTTGTACAAAGTCAACATGTGGCATTCCTTTCCATTAAAAGTGTCTTGAACACAACAGAGAGAGGGGCTGAGACCTTTATGATGCAGAGGGTACACAAATGTCCTGTAGCACACCTAAGACTGGCCTAAATTGTGCCTCGGGTGCAAAAGAGCTGCACTTTACACTTTAGACTGTTTTTTCCCCCCTCCATTTTTTTCCTAAATAAACCATTAACTTTTAGTGGTGATATTGGTTGTTGCCACTACAGCATTAAGCAGCAGAACAGCCGCTGGGGCGATATTTCACTGAGCAGCTAAGGCAAGAAACGCTGCAAAACCAAACAAAGCCAGGAGTGTTCAACTCCTCTTGCTGCAGGTACCTCTGAGGATGGAGAATTGTCTGAACCTCTCGGCACTTTCTTTGACAAACGCCTCCAAAAGCAGAGAGTTCATTGGTTTGAATTTCAGGATATGCAAAGCCAGCTTCCAGCTCTGTGTTCAGAGTGAGTTAGCTGATATCATTTAATTTCATCTCCATCTGCCTCCTGAGCAGATTTGGCGTGTGTTCCTGAGTCCCCATCTGCGTCTGTGGGCTGGGTCAAGTGATTGTACTCACAGACATCATTTGGGATTCTTCTGCTTTGGGGCATTCATGAGGACCAGCAATTCATTGGCAAATGGCTCTTTAGTCATTCTGGACTCTTCCCACATTGTGCTTGTCAGCCACGAGATTCCTCCCGAACCTTTGTGCCTGGCTGGGCTGTGGAGATGTTCGTGCTACTGAGGGTGCAAAGCCAAATCTCAGAACGGTGGAACATTGCCCCTGCAGGGTCTGAGTGGCCAGAAAAAAAATGTATTTACAACTCCAGATCTGGTGGAAAACACTCGGTTTCTAGATCTGATGGAAAACGCTCAGTTTGACAATTATAAATTAATTGAATAAAAAAATTAAAAGCTTAAGTAAATTTTAGCATCAACCTATTGGCTGAAAGACTTTTAAAAGGCCTTGTAACAAAGAGAAGTTTGGCTTCTGTTGTTATGGCGTGAGTTTTACCATCTTTTCTGTCTTTATCTTCACCGAGACTGATAATGAAATCAAAAACTCATGGAAGGCCCCTCGGTCACCCCGTCGTGTTATCGCTGTTTAAATCCAACAAAAAACTCCAGCCAGAATTTCTGCACCGACAGGCAAGTGACCCATTCCCAGGAAAACTGACCCCGGGCTTCCTCCTGCATTGCAGAACCTAAATCCAGCATCCTCAGCAATGCAGACCTCAGCTGCAAGGAGGGCTCCGAGCCCTGGCTGCTCCAGCATCCTCCTCCTCCTCTCCCTGACGGACTCGCAGGGCAGCCGGGACTGGATGCTCCAGAGCATCCCGGGCTTGCCCGGCAGCGCTGATTCCCTCCTTGCATCCCCACAAACGCACACATGGAAATATCTCCTCCTAACAACCCCCTGCAAAGCTTTTTTTTGGCTCTGGGAGAGCTTGCACTGCAGGCTCCCGAGCAGTTGTGCTGCAGTTTTCCCTCTCCCCACCTCCTTCTCTTTCCCTCTCGTTTTCCCTGGCACTTTTTTTTTTTTTTTTCGGAACACTGACTTTCCAGCTCCAGGCAAAACAGCCGCTGCTATTTTTCTCCCGATTTTCAAGGATCACCTCAAGTGAAACTTTGTGGCGTTTTAAGAACGAGAGTCTGTGTTATTTATATAAAACTCCTCAATTAACCCCTGGATTCCTGTTTGGATTTAAAAGAAGATTGCCAAGAAGGTGAGGGTGCCCCCATCTCGCTCCCACGTCCTCCCTCAGACTCGTGGCAAAAAGATGCTGCTTAGTCATGGTTGAATTACACAGTGGGGGATTACTACCAAAAAAAAAGGTTATTTTCAGGATGGATAAGGCACCCTTTGAATATTGAATACTGAGTTAGAATAACCACACATTTCAATTCATAGATGCCTGAAGTGCGACTAGAAATATGCAAAGAGTCTGTAATCACCAACTTTATGGGTCTATTTTCCTGAACACTTCTGGAGACAGTGAGACCCTATAGTGTGACATTTTAATTCTTGTAAACCACATTGTCCTGGGCCTCTAAAGATGTGGAATCTGGCCTAACAAATTTTAGTGTGCTGCTTATTTCCCTTCCTTAATCTCTGTTCTGAAAGCAGTCCCTGCATTCTCATGGGGCTGCAAGCTGCTTCTTAAAAACCTTGTAATAAGCAAAGCACATTTCCCATTTAATTTTTCTCTCAACAAGTACCAGGTCAGTATAAATTATTACAATCTCAGCATCAAGCTTGCCTGTCAAGAGTTTCTTTCAATATAATCCAAATATCCCAACACACCAAGGATCATTTCTTATTCTATAACCAGACAGGTTGTTAAGGGAAAAAAAACAACCAAGTGTAGATCAGTATAACAATTTTTTTGTTGATTATACAGATATTTATAAATAAAAATAGTAAAAAATTTAAAAATAATTAATATTTCTACAGAACCACAGAATCTTTTAGGTTGGAAAAGGCTCCCAGGGTCATCAAGTCCAAGCTTTGGACAAGGAATATCCAAGCCCTGCACTCTGAGGGGTTCTGCCTCAAGAGGCACTCGCCAGTAAAACCACGCACTGAGATAAGTGAGATTAAAACACTTCTGGTCTCTTCTGTTGTGGTCAAACAGATTCGATTTGGCTGATCCATTCCTGTAAACACTACAGATGTGATGGGGCCTGTGAAACCACCCCATCTTCCACCAGCACAATGAGAGTAAATTAGGACAAATTACAACAGCATTAAACAACAGAGAGGCACCAGACTTCACAGTAATGTCTCCTGGAAAATATTTTTTTAATCTGGGGATTCAATTAAACGAGATCCCCTCTACATGTGCTTATCAGAACAAGCCAAATTCATTTCATGCAGCAAAATTCAGTGAGCAATTTCGGTCCAGTCACTTCAGAGCCTCCTGCACAGTGCTACAATATGAAGATGTCACTTAAACTGAGGCGGAAAATTAATTAGAGCCACCCTAACAATTCTGCATCTTTAATTTGGACGGGAGTTCTTTGCAGAACATCTGCGCTCCCCTCCCAGCTAATTGCAAGCACAGAGGGGAAAGCCACAAGCACGATGGTCGATGTTTGATGCCTCCTCCCAGAGACCTATTTACACTCGCTAATGCAAACACAGCTTGCTGCAAAACTCGCCAGCACTCCGGGCTCCTTGCACCATCTGATTTCTGCTTCCTGGCCAGTGGAAAAAAAAAGGTTGGGGTTGAAACTGCCACTCAAGTGTGTATTAAAGCCCTGGGTGCCTCATCGAGTAAATTGGATTGTTGTGACACAAACTGACAAACTGGTGAAGGCTCGTGCCCTTTCCCCGAGCTCAGGAATTACAGATTTGTGAAGACCTGGCTGTGTGAGGGACGGCTGGAATTCCTGTCCCAATTTTCCCAACCCCTCAATGGGTTTGAAGTCTGCAATTATCCTTTTGAGTTACGGAGAGCTCAGCTCTGCGTGGGGCTGCTGCCCTTCCCTGTTCCAGGTGCTCCTCGAGCCGGTCAGGAAGGATTAATTCCAATGGAACCTTGAGACCTGTGAGGGCTCAGGGCGTGCTGCCTGCTGCAGGAGCATGCAGAAACAGTTCTTTTACCTCAAATCCTCTGCCTGAGAGCAAATGCCAGCAAGGCGGGGGGTTTTTCCTAATCTGCGTGGGTTTAAACCAGTCTGTATTGCGTGCTAGACCTTGAAAAGTCTCCTAAGACATTAAAAAAATAAATATTCCTTGCTTTTTTGATAAAAAGGAAGAAGGGCACATGGGTTCGGTGAACTTTGCAAGCTTTGGAGTGTCTTTTCTAAGAGAAGATGAAACCGTTCTTGTGGACTTATTTTAGTGGCGTGGATGAATTGCCAAATGCGCATGGCAGTGACGTTACCTGGCGTATCCGAGCAGGAGATAACGCCAAGGAAGGAGAAAAGCTGGGTTTAAGTGAGTTCAAGGAAGGGAAAAACCTGCAGACCTCACTCAGGTGCCCAGTCCCTTGCAGAGCTGCTCCCCCTGAACTCCTGGCAGCTGCTCTGCCTCTGCCCGTGTGGGTTCCCTGACATTTCTAGACAAGGTTTATTCATCACTGCAAAAGGAGCATCACCTTGCTCCTCACTGGCAGGTTTCTTCTGACTCTTCTGCAAAAAGCCCCATTAAACACCCTGAGGAGTTCTCCTCAAAAGCATAGTTTTGTGTGGGGGAAAAAAAAAAACCCAAAATATTAGCCAAGAGATGAATCAGGCGAAACAAAGGGATGTTTTTTATCAGCACCACGACCTCCAAAAGTCCGTGTTTAATTCTGTCAGCGTGTTGGACCCAGGAAAGGGAGGGATTTGAGTTCCTCTGGTGGTTTCCTTTGAGGGCAGGCTGATGGATAGAGCCCTTCCCCTCTGAGAGCTCCATTAAAAACCAAGGCTGTCAGTCAGGGGCGAGCACACATCAGGATTTCAGTCACTGTTATGGGAGCTGGGAAATTAAATAGGAGCCCAGCCAGCCTCACATTACAGGCTGGAGCGATAATAAAGATTATCTGTAATAATACAACCTTATTAAAAACTACCTCATAAATTAAGCACAAAATACAGGCGAGTGGGGTTAATTTATATTTATTTATGCCTGGAGCTAAATGCCCGTGAATTGCCAGCAGCCCATTTACCTGCAGAGATGTGTGTCCACAGATCAGTGCCGGGTGATGGAATCGGGGTAAAAAGTGGGGATTTGCGGATGCACATCCCTGCAAAGGACAGATGTGGCTCAGCTCAGTGCTGCCAGCTCTGGGGTAAGGCGCCTTTCAGTCTGTGAGGAGTGGGAATGTGAATCCTGGGAGCAATCTCTCAATATTGATAATGCTGCGTTTGTCAGCACCCCGCCGCTTGTTTGCGTTTTTCTGTTATCCCTTAACTTTGTGTCATCCATCAACATAAACTGCCTCGGGCGAAAACAGAGGAATAGCAGTGAGAAATTACTCTCAAAATTAAGCAGAAAAGGGGAAAAAAAAAAAAAAAGGTATTTGAGAAGAAAAGATTTTAACTTTACTTTGCAATAATTAGAATTTGTTTTTGCAGTGCTGTGTTCCTCCGCAGTTACTTCTCTGACCTTCTATCAGAGTGTGGGTGAGAAGGAGGATTATGAAAATGAGATGAGCTTAATTAAAACTGCTTAATTTATCTCTCTCTTTTTTTTTTTTTTAAAGCAAAACAGCTACTCTGATTGAAAAATTTGAATATCTAGCAGGCTGTTTTCCTATTTTATTAAACAGAAATATAATTCTAGAAATCTTCATTTTAAATACAGTTCTAGAAATCTTCATTTTTAATTTTATTAGCCTTTATTTTAAAGCTTTTGCTTTCTGTGTGTGAATTTCTGTGGTCAGCCCATAACAGAAAGAAGAAGCCAATGTAAACTGTGAAACAGAAATCGTTATTAATAAAGCAACTTCAATGAGCGCTGAGATTTTTTGGGTTACACACATAATAAAGGAAAGTTTCAGAAATGACATGTCCTAAAACCAATTAAATTTTCCCTTCTGAAGGGCCCCACCCAGTGGGGTTTAAGTGGGGAAGAGAAATGTATTTTACTGAAGTAGAGCAGTTTTACTGGGGAGTGTCAGTGAAGATCCAGAATTATTCCACTAAATCACGAGCATTATTTGAATGTCACCGCTGACGTGAGACGAGGATGAAGGTGATGATTAATGCCACGACTAAATTAAAACATTTATTATTGTCATTTGGTATTATTAGCTAATCGGAAGAAAAATAAACGCTACCAAAAATACTCAGTTGTATTTGTGTTCATCAAAGCTCATGGGTTGGTTTGGGTTTGGGGTTTTTTTGGGGGTTTTTTTTTGCTGGTATGGGAATTCATCAGGAACCAGCACCAGCTATCACAAACAATCACCAATTTTCCTGCAGCTCACCTGGCAAACGTCACCTAACTAAAAAAGAAGCAAATAAAGAAAAATCTTCATGTCACTTGGTCTAACACAAGAATCACGACATGAAAATTGCCTTTGTGGCAGAACCAGGTGACTGTCAGTGTCCACAGAGGATTCTGCAGATCATTCCTCAGCCAGGTAATCCCAGAAAAACCAGGGGAATGTTTCCATGAACATCACACATGTGAGCAACAGCTTGGGAGCGTTCAGCGCTGCATGTGACAGAAACCCCTGCATAAAAGTGACTTTGCTGCCACCCTGATTATTATTTCTACATGCACGGTATTGTATTGCTGCTTCTTTTTCTTTTCTTTTTTTTTTTTTTAAATTTTAATTATACTTGATTAGAGAAACTGCAGCGCAGCAGGAAACAGGCAGGAGCAGATTTGCTGAACCCTTGCACGCTCCTGTTCATGATTGCAAAGCTCTGAAAAGATCTGAAGGTCACACTATTCCTCCAATAACCATTTCTTTTCTCAGATGGTGAAAAATTTCAGAAGGTGCAGCGCTGTCAGCTGGAGATTTATTATGGAACAAGCTTCGAGGCGAAATTCACTTCCGTCTGAAGGGAATTACTGACTTAATTAGAAATGCTGGGAATGTTACAGACGTGTCTGTTTGGGGGTTGTGTTTTCAAAAACCTCCTGCAGCTCTCAACAGCAGCTCAGGCTGCTGCTCAAAAGCAGCCACTCGAGGTTCTTCAGCCTTTATCCCTGGCCTCAGGACAAAATAGTCCTCAAATTAGGGATCCTGAAGGAGAGAAATCCAGAGGATGGGGAAAAAGGAGCCCCAGCACAGTTGTAGGAGCAGGGTTGTGTGCAGTGAGCAGGTGCAGTGACAAACATCCCTGTTTAGGGATATGTATATCCCTACATTTACACATCAGGAATATTTCTATTCCCTATTTATATCCCTGTTTGCAGATATTTAGGCTCTTTATGCCTGAAGACCTTCATCAACTCCATCCCTCTCTGCCAAGCTTATATCCAAGTGGACAGTGAATCAATCCCAGGTAATTAAGTGGCACTTTGGGAGAAAAACTCCCAGATTTTTGCCTTAAGTCAGCACCTACCAGCCCAATTATGTCATGCAGCTGAGGGAGAGACAGGATCTTTTTCCTCCTTTCCTCAGATCATGTAGAAAAAGGTTTGCTAGTCCTGAGGGGAACAAGGCTGCCCTGCACCAGAACAGGGTTTTGACATAATATTTTTGTGATTATATTCGATTCAGTTCAATGAAAACATGATCCTGCAGGTGCCACCTCAGTGGGTGGCCTGGAGCTGACAGGTACAAGCCAGGGCAGAAGTAAAATTCCTGTGAATATTTCCCTGCAAGTATTAAAGGAGTGTGACTGTGTGATTCTCGACACACACCTCTTTGTTGTGTGTGGAATATTGCAGACAGAAAAGGCAGAAAGATGTCATCCATTCTTCTCCAGGAAAGGTGAGCTGATTTCCACAATTCTCCAAAGTCTCCCCTGAGGAGTTCTGATCTATTTATCTATTATTACTAATGAAGAGGATGGGATGTGGCACTAGAACATCCAAGTGCAGCAAAATCTTTGCATACAGTGCACGTTTACATCAGGTAGCTGCAGAGTCTAATGAAAAAGCTGTGCTTGTTTGTCACTTTTGAAACTTTGATGATGCTTCTTTCTTATCCTCAGAAAGTTTTCCTGGTTTGGTTTCAAGGATTCAAAGACAAAGCTGCTGAATCTCACATTTCTTGGGTGACTTGGAATCTCAGTGTAGGAGTGATCGACACAGTTTCAGTACTCTGATTTTGCTCTTTAACACTGCTTTTTTAGGAGAATTGTATGTAGTTGGCTGCACTGGACAATGTTGAATATTGGTGGCTGCTCAAACCCACTCAGGCTGCTCACACCAGATTTAAATCCTCCTGACTGTGAGGCTGATGGAAGAAGAAAGTCCAACTTCAATCTGATACTCAAATCAAGATCAGATTTTCTGACTGCATTTCCCTTGTGGAAAGAACAAAAAGCCTGTGCTGAAACACAACAACCCAGCAGGGAGGTTAGTGCAGGTCCTGTGTCTCCAGTTAATCTCTTATAAAATGTGAATGAGATTTTTCCGCAGAGTTTTAGGGGCTGCAACACACACAGGACAGTAAACAAGAGTAGCAGAAAACAATGGTAATAGAAATTAATTTATTAAAACTAAAACATGTTTTCCCTCCTTTTTCACGTTTGAAAATTTGCTTGTATTTTAAGTAGTTTCTTCCTGTTAATATTGCAAAGGCGAAAGGATGACAGTTTTATATTTCCATAAGCTCATCCATTCAAAATCTCCTTTATTCATAATTTAAGTGATACATTTGTGTAGAAGCCGGTTCTTGCAAATTGCTTTCTTCTCATATCTTTTGTAACTTCTCTGTAGGACAACCTTTCTTTCCTTTGTGCACATTCCTCGAGTTTCTTGCACAGAAAGTCAGCTCTTATTTAGTGCAGACAGGAAAAATTAGGGCCTTTTGTCTTAATAGTTAAGGGGCACAGTTAAGGTTGACACAATCACAATGGTGGGATAAATAATAATCTTGATACCTAATCTGGTAAATTTTTTTAGAGCATCTCAGCAGCTGGAAGACTTAAAAAACAGTGATGTGGACGTTGGTGAACTCTTCTGAAGCACCAGGAGCCACGTGGGAGGGAGCAGGGAAGTACTTGGCTGAAAGCCTGATGTGATCAAGCCAGACGGACGCTGCAGCCTGAGGGACAGCAGGGCCTGAATTCCAGTGGAGATGACAAATAAAAGACAAAGAAGGGATAAGAGATGTGAAAATAAAGGCAGATTGCTCAGGATTGATACTGGTTAAGGGTGGGGGGACGGAAGAGAAGCAAAGCAGCAATGATCCAAAACACTGTAAGGAATTAAGGGAATGGGCAGGAAGTGATGCCAAGGAAGTTTCACCTGAACATGAGGAAGAGCTTCTTACCTGTGCCGTGACCGAGCACTTCTGCATCAGTTCATAACATTTACCTTGGACGGTTTTATTATGCTCCCCTGCATCCAAACAAGAACCACAGGATTTCATTAACGATGGACTTTTCTTTCCTCTTAGCAGAAGAAGTAGCAGGAGAACAACAAATCTCCCTGGGAGACAGAGCAGTGTGTCAGCTCCACCAGCTTCAGCTGAAAAGGCAGCACCCACAAACACCTTCCTGGGGCTGGAGTCAGATGAAGGCAAGGGAAGGGGGCTGATGTTTAGTTTTGCCCCCAATTATCTGTTGGTGGAATAGGGTGATTTTCTTGCCTCATCCTCTTGCTGTAAGTTGTTGAGGATGGAGCTGTGCTAGGTCTGATATAGATAATTTTTTGCTCCCCAGTTTCCTGGACACAGGTGGATTTTCTGAGGAGGAGGTTGCCCTGCTGTCCCCTCCCAGGAGCAGCGCTGGTACAACACACACCTGATCTCTGTCCTGCAAACCCCACTCCATTCCCCCCTCCATGGAAAGCCCTGTGTATAACCCCATTATTCCCATTATAAAACAACCACTGACTGATTACCCTCACGACCCTGGCCAAACCCTTCTCACAAAATAAACCTTTTCTCTCAAAACGAACCGCCTTGAGCTGACGAGTCACATACTTGGGTTTGGTTGTGGCTGTTGCCTTTGTTTCCCTTTCCACCTTTTCTCCTCATGGAAATGTGCAACCAGGGGCTGTACCCTGGCTCAGGGCTGTTCCACTCCCAGCTGCACAAGGCAGGAGGGAAAGGCAGACCGGACATCCCAAATTTCCAGAGCTCAGGACTAAAATATTCTTGTCTGTCTGCATCTGTCTGCGTGGTCAGTGGCTGCTCCTCGCCCACAAAGCCAGAGGATGCTTTTTGCCTCCCGCAGTCGTGGCTGTGTGTGGGAGTTGTGATGTATTTTCCTGCATTCACTCTACGTTTTTCATTTCAGTCTCCTTTGATTACTCTCCCCTCAATCTTTCAGACCAAATAGGATTCCAATTAACGCCGAACTGTCAGTGACAAATCGCTGCCTTTTGTTTCCAGCAATGCCTCTCTTCGTTAGCTTCACTTTGCGAAAGCAACTAAATAAATCGAAAGTAAAAATACATATTGCAGCTTTTTTCCTATTTTGGGGGGAGATTTTGAAAAGGGAATAATTTATTGCTTCTTAAAGGAAGCTTCATTCTCTTGTGACTCCATATCTGGAAGACACTTCTCCCAGTCCGGCTACGTTCTGTCATCCTAAAAAAGATTTGAGATCACAGGGGTTTAGCCTGAGTGAATCTAAGCGCTGTGTTATAAGGATGAGCTCCCTTGATCAAAGTAAAAGACATAACAACTGTGCCAGGAAACTGATCTCTATATTGAAACGAAAATATATATATAAAATTGTAACAAAAGCAGAAATGTTCCCATCAAAGACCATAGAAATGAAGGACGTCATCAGAGCTGGCTTTTCAGTTCCTGAAGCGTTTTCCTGTGAAGGGCCCCCAAGGATATCCATTATCCATAATACTTTTTCTTATATCTTTGTGAGCAATGCAGGCTGTGTCAGGAGAAAAATAAGGTCCAGAGAAAAACTAATTCCCTAAATCATATGAAAAACTAGAAGCTGAGGAGGAAACAATTCAATGTTTATCACACCCCAAGTTGAATAAAAAAATCATTTGAGATTATAAATAATGCTCAGCCTGCTTCACTCTATTTCCCAGCACAAATAAATACAGTAGCATTGGAGGAAATAAATGGGAGTCCCAGATTAAGATCACCTTCTTCCTAATCCTGAGAGCAGCACAATATTAAGCCTTCAGGAAAAAGGAATTATGAAAAGGAAGCTACTCATTAAATACTTTTGGGGTGAAAAAAAAAGGGGAGGAATTATAAAAAGAAAGGAGCAATAAACTGTGTGGCCATATGTATTGCTTGGAAATAAAATGCCAAAAATATTCTGCAGTGAGATTGTTGACAATTTATCTTCTGCTATCTAACCAGCAGCTATGAAAAGTTCTGGGTGATGCTGACAGGGCCAGGCCAGCAGGCACCGAAGAGGAGCTGCCAACAGCCCACATTGGCAACCTCACTTCAGTGCCTGTTAAAGTTGTGATATCCTGCTGCACCCCATGCTGGGATATTTGAGCTTCTTCCATGCCTTTTGCTAGGAAATATATGTGTTTTTTAGCTTACACTGACATGTGGGAGTGCTTGTGGAGACCCTGAAGCCCCTTGGATGAGCTCCTAATTTTGCACTGTTTGAGAGCTAAAGCATCATTGATCCAGAAACAGGTTAATTGAATAAAGATATTAATGAGAGGAGAGGAGAGGAGAGAGAGGAGAGGAGAGGAGCAGGAGAGGAGGCTAGATATACGAGCTGCTCGGAGCTCTAGCGATATGCTCTCTTCCTGCCTCTTTGCTTTCTCCTTCTCTTCTCTTCTCTTCTCTCTCTTCCTTCTCTTCTTTCTCTTCTCTTCCTCTTTTTCTTCTCTTCTCTTCTCTTCTCTTCTCCTCTTCTTCCTTCTCTTCTCTTCCTTCTCTTTAACCTAAGTTTTCCTCTCTGATTAAAAACATTGATGGCCCAAAGTCAGAGATGTGAGCAAAATAAGAGGGATTTATTCCTGCAGTAATTGCAGCACTTTTGTGTTCTTTAAACCTAATGTATCAAAATTGAGCTTTCCCATCAAAGGTGGCTATTGCCTAAGATATCTAAGAGTAGACAGCCACGAGACAATGCTGTGCTGATTTGAGCTGAAAGCTTGCGAAATGAAGCCTGTTCTTACACACAGGAGATAATCTGCAAGAAGGGAGCCTGCAGGAGGTGCTGAAGAAATTAGTATTTGTGCATTTGGTGGTGTATTATTCTTCTCTGGACACTGGCACAGTGATTTATGGCATTCTTTTCTCACAGAGGGATGAAATCTCTGACAGCACCGCAGAATGAACTGAATTGCCATCCCCTTGCAACATTTACTGTAGTACAACTACTTAAAACATCGACAAATACACGGAGAATCAGTGTGCATGACTGCACTCTATAGCAGCTGAAAGTCTGAGCTGAGTGCACTGGCTTGGATACAGAGACAGAGAGGTAATGTGAAAACCAGCCCAAATATATGGTAAAATACCCCTTTAAATCCTTTAGATTTAAATACTTTATGCAGCCTTACCTAGAACAGAAATATATTGTGTCAGTTTGTCCTACAGATAATTTTAATGAATTAAACTTGACTTGTAAATATTCAGAAGCAACACTTAGCTGTACTGGTGTGTTTACTTGTATATGAATTTTTAAATTTGTTTAAACATTCAGAACTAGTCACTCAATGAGGGACAACAAAAATTCATCAATTTCCCAAAGCTCTACAGCTCCTGTTGCCTGAGCAGTGTTATTCTTCTAAATAAATATCCCAAGAATTCACCATAAGCTCCACTGGGTTTGCAAAGGGTTAAACTAGTTGCAGTTAGCAAACATATTTATTGGTTTGTTGTTGTTTTTTGGTAAATTCGCCCTAGGAGGATGAAAGGTCAGATTTAATAGAGAATTATTCCCTATAAGGGTTTAAGACAGATCTTAAACGATGTTCTGCGCCAAAGTTATTTTTTGTGGGCAAAATTAGAGTGTTAAGAGACTTTGAAATCTCTCATTCACCTCTTAGTCACCTCTCCTGAGATGTGTATTGAATAACAATGAAACAAAAGTCATTGTGCTCAGGATTTTTTTTTAGCCACTGACTTGAGCTTGCAGGAGCTGTGTAATAACAGCAGAAATATTCACAGCTGACTAACTGACAAGGGGCTATTTACGGAGCAACCTGGGAAGGTGTTCACACTTTCAAAGTTCAGAAGGTGAAAGGTCCAAAGTTCCTCGTGTGTCCCTGTCTTCGAGGGTCTCCAACGCAGAAGCAGATCCTGCTCTTGCACAAGGGAATTTGTTTTCCCACCCCTACAGGAGCCTTGCTAAAGGAAAGGCTCAGGAGGCAAATGAAGTTTGGTTTCTGATGTGGCCTGGCAGACAAATCTCTGCGTGAGCTGCTTGCACAAGGCTGGGGCTCTGCAGATGTCTCAATGGGTGGGGAAGAAAATAGATTAGGACAAAACTTTTCAGACTAAAACCTCCATCATGGCGTGTTTTACACCCTGGAGAGAGAGCAGAGGAGGCCACCAGGTTGACTGAGAGGATGGAGCACCTCTCCTGTGAGGAAGGGCTGGGAGGATTGGGATTGCTCAGCCTGGACGAGCTTTGGGGTGGCCTGATTTTGGCCTTTTACTGCCTGGAGGGACCACACAAGATGGAGAGAGAGATTTTACAAGGCCTGGAATGACATGGCAAGGGGAAAAGTCTTCCCACTGACAGAGGGCACGGTTAGATGGGATATTAGGAAAAAAAATTGTTCCCTGTGAGGGTGGTGAGGGTCTGGCACAGGGTGTCCAGAGCAGCTGTGGCTGCCCCTGGATCCCTGGAAGCGCCCAAGGCTGGGCTGGATGGGGTTTGGAGCAGCCTGGGATAGTGGAAGGTATCCCTGCCATAGCAGGGGGTGGTTTAAGGTCCCCTCCAAGCCAAAGCATTCTGTGATTTTATGTTATGGGAAAGTTTTAGACAAACCATTTTCCTTTGTGACTTGCACAGGCCCTGGGCCAGAACAGTGATGTTTTGGCATCTTCCCGGTGTTCTTCTGAAAATGAGTTTGAATGAGCTGCTGTTGGTTGGTCCAGTCCCACAGAATTTCCTCCTGCGTAAAGAAACCTCCCACACCTCATGGAGCCCTGAGAGCGTCCAGACAAGGACCCCAATCAGTGGTGCTTGGAGGAAGCTCGTTCTCCAGAAATAAACCCCTTTTTCCTTTCTTTTTTTGCTCCTCAAAGAGCTGCAGCTGAACTGAATGCAAAGCTTCTCCCCCTCTTCGCTGCTGCAAGGTGTG
Source organism: Hirundo rustica (assembly GCF_015227805.2). NCBI lineage: Eukaryota > Metazoa > Chordata > Aves > Passeriformes > Hirundinidae > Hirundo > Hirundo rustica. The sequence continues at coordinate 3,111,136 of NC_053463.1, forward strand.
AGCAGCTGAAAACGGAGCAGGCTCTAAATTTAGAGCCAGGCATCTTCCAGGGACCGGCTGTCAAAGAGCAGCAAGCATCTGCCTCTCCCCTTCCCCTCTGCCTCTGTCTGGAGCAGGGCACTGGGCACGTTTAGCACCCCAGACTGCTCAGCGTGTCGTAGCCTTTCCACGTGGATGGCAGCAGGAAATCTCACAGCTCGCAAAAATGTGAAACCTCCAGCCCAGGAGATGCTCGGGGTGGGGGCGAGGAATCGCTCACACCGAGGCAGCCCAGGCAGTGGAAAAGCTACGGAGCATCACAGAATTCACAGAATTCCTTCAATGGGCTGAGCTACCCCGGGGTATCCAGCGGGAATTCATCTCATCCTCCTGCCATTGCTGAATTCTCTCCCTTGGCTGCGGAGGATCACCTCACTTTTGGGGTAAAAATGCAGGATCTCGTGTAAATGCCATGGAGCTGGTGTTCCACTCCTTGAAATGTCACTGCTGATCACAGTTCACCACAAAACTGTGCACTCACAGCAGCACTGTTAGTCATCTGTTGCTCTTTTTTCTTCCTGCATGTTTTGCAAAAGGTGGGTTTTCTTCCTCTTTTCTTGCTAAAACCACTTGGGCCTCCAGTCTTTGATGTTTGAACCCAGACTGGCTCAGACTGACTAAATAAGAACTTGATCTTCCAATCATCTTTTGGTGACTAAATGCACAGCTGTAATTCCCTGGTCCCCCTTGCCACACACGCTTTCATTAAAAATAAAAAAGGAATGCAGGTTTTAAGTGCAGACGTCACTATTATGACCTTATACTCAGAGTTTTTGTTCAACACCCATAAATCATCCTTCCTGGTAATTTCAGCTTTGCACAAGGGCTTCTGATTCATCTAAGGCATAGTTTTACAAAAAGAGTCTCACAGGAATAAGAACTCTCTGTATCCCTGGCTACATCACCCCAATGCTTTATTATATTAAAATTGAAACATTATTGAAAACACCCAGCTGTTGATCCTTCTCCTGCTAGATGAAAGTGCTATTTACTGTGAGGATTACTCTTTCCAAACAGGCTGCACACTCCTCTGCTCCCTTCTGTGTCTCCCCCTGGATAACTGAGTAAATGATGCCCCCAGTCTCTCACACTTCCCTATCTCTGTACTTCCCACAGCTTTGCATATTCCCTTCAAGCTCCTTCCTGCACATTTCCCTGTTTTCAGCCCCAAATCCAGATTGCAAAGCTCCACACAGCTCCACAAACCTGTGCTGCCTCATCCTCTGCACCAGCACACGATTTGCCGGTGCTCTCAGTGCTGTGCAAGTTAAAAAACCGCTTCTGAGCCAGCGACATTCTTACTGAAATTCCAGCTTATGGTAAAAGCACATGAGGAGTACAATTGTTTTGCTTTGTTTTGTTTAAAATGCTGCTCATAAAATGCATGGGAAAATGTCTTTTACGAGCTGAACTCGTCTGTCCAACACACAGACAAAAACATCCCTGACTGTGCTTGGCTAAACACAGTCCCTGTGACTGCTCCTGGAAGGATGTGACCTTTGAATTTCTTCACACATTCCCACTAAAGGCTTTTGCAAGGTTGCAGCCTTTCAGGAAAAGGCCATGAGAAGCCTCTCAACGTAATGAGTCAGTGGCCTTAATCTGCAGCAAACATTCCTTGTGAGGGTAATGATTTTACTCCGCATTTTACCCAGATGATTGCTCCACCCTATCAGACCAATTTTCATTTTCAGGTTTTGTGACTCTTGACTCTTTCAATCTCAAAACCTTCGCTGACTCGATGGTGACTTTAGGAACATGAATTTCCACTTCAAGGAACCAGGCAGAGATCTCCTTGTGGGAAAAGACTTTGATCCATCACTGTTTTAATCCTAAGTGATGAGATTTAGAATTTATAGAGGAAAAGACGCAGGAAAATAATTTGGTATTATCAAGAACTGGCAACCAGTTGGCCTTGGGAAAATGCTGCAAAATCAGTGACAGAGGAGTTGCTGTGCAGGGCATCTTTCACAAAATAAGTGACCCTGAGGAACTGCTCCTCCACCTCGTGTGAAAAGCACCTGGAGATAAGGATTATTTAGAGACCTAAGACCCAGAGATCATCCAAAGTTCAATTCAATTTAGAAATGTTACAACTCAGCGAATGTTCCCCGTGCAGACAAATGAGTGCCATTATCTGCGCTAATCCTACCATCCTTGGGCTCTTCCTTTCCTCAGGATGTCTGCTGTCACCACATTCCCCCAGTACAGCAACTGATGGATGCATCTGCGTGACTTTAATAGGCTTTAAAAGAGATTCAACTCCGCTCTGGGAAAAATGCAACTCTTGCTGTAGCCCTGAAACCTCAGATTCGGTCCTAAACATATAGTTAGAAAAATAGTTGCATTATTATTATTTATAACAACGATATCATATTGTATTCCATTTCACCAGAAGAGTTCTTTCCTCCCACTTTCTCTCTTTTATAGAACCACAGGATCACAGGATGGTTTGGGTTGGAAGTTTTCAGTTTTCAGGCTGACTGTGGAATCTGTTGAAGCTGAAGAGTTTCCCAATTTAATGACAGTAAGTGATCAGATTGCAGCGTTATGCTATCAACACATTTACCCAAGCTGATTTTGACAGCTTTTAACAAAATTATGGTGTACATTTGAAAAATGGTAAGTAATCAAACAATCCTGACGTTATTTGGGGTAAAGTTATATTAAGGTGTGTTGTTTACCCGAGGTCTCCGATGCATGCAAAACAAAACCAGCTGTGGGATGCACCTCTCCTCACCCCTAATTCTCAAGGTCCTCATGTCCTGAGGCTCTGAATGTGTTACAACACAAGACTACATCATCAGAAACCAAAAATGTTCCAACTGCTCCCCATAAAAATTAAATTAATGAAAGAAAGAGGAAATTGTTGTCACTCGGAATCCTTGCAACTTCCTACACAGAAGCAACGACTCAAAAAAAAAAAAAAAAAAAAAAAAAAAAAAAAAAAAAAAAGCAATGACAAATGATCCTTTTAGGTCATTTCTGGTCCATTTGAAGATGTAAGTCTGGAGTTTCTCAAAATATGACAGTTTTCCTGAGTTTCCCAAGCTGAAATATTCCAAAGCAAATTGGGGAAAATTGCAAAACCAGGTTCCATGAGACTGTCATTCCAGCAAAATCATGTCAGCTCCTATCATGGGAGGTCCTCCAGCACAACATTTTACTTGTTGTTGGTATTTTTTTGAGGTTTTTTAATCTCAAAGAACAAAATCTGCTCCTGCAGGATTGAAATTCCTTGGAATAACATGTGTATTTTAGTCAGCGATTCCTTTAAGTGCATTCAGGACCTGGGCTCTCTCATGAAAGGCTGAAAGGTGTTTTATTGCTGTCTCCATGTTGTAAAGCTGCTTGTAACCTTGGGGCTTCTTACAATGTGCTGTAAAAGAGACTTTGCAGTCACCAGAGTGCTTAAAAAGGGTTCATTGCCTGTAAACACCAGCCTGGGTGTTTTCATGGTTGGATTTTTTCATCTGATTGCTCGTTATAGTCCTGCACATCCAGAGAGATTGACCTGGACTTTCCTTAAACAGATTTTGGGAAGTTCAGTGTGTTATACCCAATGATACAGGTAAATATTCAATTTTATTTGGCAAAACTAAGTTATGTGTTTTTCCAGCTTTTTTCTAGCTACAATAAATATGACAGTCTGCAGGCATTTTATATGCTGTTGTTGTTCCTGGTATTATTATTATTATTAATAATAATAATAATAATATTGTGGTTGTGGTATTTTAATTTCCTGGATTATCTATTATCATGTATTATTTCTTCTAACTCTGCTCATTTTCTGTGTAATACCCAATATTCACACCATTAACAAGCGCAATTACATATTCCAGCCTCGCCATGCCCAGAGCTGTAGCAAAAAATTGATTGAGATTAATTTAATCAAAAGAATAAAAATAACCCCTTGTCCAATGTGAGAATGAGCAAAATACAGAGCAGAGGGCGGAAAACAACAAAAAAATTTAATTAAACCTTGACAAGACTTCAGAAGCAATTTTCAGCTCCCTCAGGTATTTTTTTAAAGAGAAGGTGTTGGCTGCTGCTCCAAGTAGAAGAAAATATTTCTCTTGTCTCCCTTTATGTATGCGTAAAGCAAGAGCTGGGATTGTCCCATGGTGCAGATATTTTCTTGCAGCTTTTCAGACAGCTGAGCAAAGCAGCTCCCAGCAAATCTGTCTAATAAAAACTCTCCCTCTCTATCAGTCACTTCAGATTTTCTTTCCAGAAGCAGCAGCAGCAGCCACAAGTTAAGTTTAGCTAAAAGGGCCAGGCACGGAGCAGATGGGAATAAATTTCTACTCATAGAGAGGTTTTGTCTGGTTCTTACACTAAATAAATATCTCCTAATTTTCACATCGTGCTCCTCACCCCAGCCCTACACCCTGAAAGTGCTGCAGGTCTTTTACTTCCAAAAGCTGCTCCTGCAGCAGTGATTTTGTAGATCACAATAATACCTGAAACCCAAAGTACCCCAAGGGAAGAGGAACCCCATTTTTTTTCCCCTTTTGTTGCTGAGATCCGTGAGAACTGAGATGCTTGAGCTGCTCTGTGCCTCTGCCTCTGCGCCCTGATACCGCTCTGCCCCTCGTGAGAACAATGCCATCAATTACTCCCTGCTGATTTAATAAAGTGACCTGGCTACAGCCCAGCAAAGCAGATGGCATTGTAGATTACAGGCTAATGTCTCCAGGGAGGCCCAGTGAAGAAAGATCCCCAGAAAAAAAAAACCCCAAAAAAACCTCAAAAGAAGAAAAATTGCTGCACTCAGTGTCTGTAAGAACTTCCTTAGCTGGTAGGGCTGGGTGAGGCGTGGCAGAAAACAATTAACTTGTCTCAAAGAGAAACATTAAATGCCACTGTAAAACACCTTGGACACCATTTTATTCCTCCAGATGGAGAGCCTGAAGTCCTTGAGGCATTTTGGAGAGCAGCAGTGTCCCCATGGAAGAGGATGCTGGTCAAACAGAGGGGCCACATCCCACCTCACCAGGGGGACCAAAGCTGCACAAGGAAAGCCACTGTGAGTGTTTTTCACCTTGCAGGACCTTTGGGTTTGCAGGTTCTTTTCCCACCTGCCCCGAGGTATTTCCATTTCCCTGGAGTTCAGAGCCTGGAGTCAGACCCACGGTGATCCTGCAGGTCGGAATCTCACTGCCTGTTGCTCCCAGCACTCCTCTTTGGGCTGATGGCAGCACCCACCTTTGGAGCAGGGGAGGAGTCAGCGTGTGCCTGCTGACACCACAGGTGGTATTTCACCATCCCAACAAACAACAAGGGGCTGGAGCCACCAAAGTGGGACAGAACTTCGGTGCTGTGTCTCACCCAGAAATCAGAAAACACAAGCACTGAGCTGCTGTGACCTCTCAAGCGATTACAATCATAATCCATTGTGTGCCTGTCTGCAGCACATCCATTTCTGTAAGCAGTTGAGTTTAATTGGGCCACAGCTGGTGTTGGCTGAGGACATGGGAAGCAGAGGGGGTGAGGGGAAGGGCTTTATCGATCCAACAGCTCTCTGTAAATGGAGGTTTCTCTCTCTGGTGGTATCTGCCTTGTTTTATTTAGTTCCTGAACACTTACACAGGGCTGCGCCCCTCAGAGCAGGAATCGCAGCGTGGGGCTCATCACACACCTCTGCACAGAAATCTGGGAAAAGTCACCCCTTCCCACCACCTGGATTGGATCCCACCCCTTCCCACCACCTGGACTGGTGCTGCCACATCAACTGTGTGGCACTTCTGCCCAAATTCTTGTCCAGGGCCCTCCCCAGCTTTGAGCAACAGGTCTGCAGCTGCCTCCTGCCCCTTCCCTGGCACCAACCCCTGCCAGGCTGTGCCTGTGCAGCTGGTGGAAAACAAACCCCAGCTGCCCCGGGGGCTGCAGGAGCAGGGATGGCACGTCCACAGCTCTGTGATCAACACCAGAGCCATCCTCCTGCCTTCAGCATCTTCTGCCTCCAGATCTGGACAGGGAAGGCTCCACCCAGACACAGGAGATCCTCCGCAACCTCCAATCACCCACTGATGTGAAGATAACACTGTGCCAGAGCCTGAAGTTTTCTGAGCTGTTTATTCACTGATGACCTCAAAGGTCTTTCTGGGGTTTTATCGATTTATCTTAAGCTCTCTGCCAGGTGCAGTTTGGCGTGGGATGTTAACTGAGGAACACTGTCCATCCTGAAGCTCAAACCCCAGCAAAGGCAAAAATATTGAACTGGATACAAGTCAGGCTGAAATTTTAACTGCCTCCCCTTCTCTTCTTTTCCTCTTCCCCTTGTATCGTGGTTATTCCCTCCCTTCTACAGAAGCCAAAGTTTATCTTTGGCTCTTTCCTCTCCTAGAACTCACACCTGTTGCATAGAGCATGGCTCATCCCCCAAAACACTGTGATGAATTCCAGCCTTCGTTACGCCATTCTGAATTTGGTTTATTGAGATATTTTGGCCATGCTTAGCCTTCAGATCAATCAGCCCGAAGATCTCAGCTATAAATGATGTGGATGTGGCTCCCCTCTGCAGCACTTCACTTGGTGGTGACTCCACCAGCCTTTTGTGGCTGATTTTCTGAGAAAGGCCCTGTGGGTGGCAGTTTCAGACTCTCCAAGTGGCAAACCCTTTGCAGTGCTGATTTTCAGGCATGGTTCTGGTGGGCAGTGCCCACAGCCACGGTGGCAGCAGAGGTGGCACCTCTCTGCAGCTCAGGAATGACCCTCCAGTGAACATCAGCAAGCCAGAGGTGTGGGAAATAATTGCCTGCTAAGGTAGGTGACTGCCACAGTTTTCCCTGATGATTCATTTGTCAGACACTTCAAATTAATCTGCTGAGGTAATAAACCCCCTAGCAAAGCTTTCACGTTTGGGATTGCTTATTCCCACGTGGATGTCATCAGCACTGCTCCTGGAGATGCTGTTGGTGTGCCCCTTAGCAGGAGCTCAGAAAAGAGGGGGTTAAAATCCAGATATTCCTTCGTGCTCCCTGAGAGAGCTGGATGGCAAATATAAAACCAGCCAATGCACAAAGTCCCTCTGAAGTGCTCCTTCCCTTTTGCTCTGCTCACAGCCCTCCTACGAGCTCTCTGTGAAAATCCAAAATAAGATTAATTACTCTCCTGTGAAGATTTTCCCTTTAAATCTGCTGGTGAGTGGTTCTCTCTTCACTTGAGCAGCCTTCCCCTCTCTGCCTCGTTTGTCACTTTGACTCAATGTTCCCCTGAACAGCTCTAGACCCACTCCTCACAGGAGCTCTTCCATCCCCACCAAACCTCCTGAGTACCTACAGCTGCTGAAAAAAACCCTCTCATTTACTGGGGGCTGCAGGTTCGTTGTCCCAGACCTTCTCCACAGCAGTTGTTGTCCCATTTTGTTATGGGGTGCACAAAATCCCAGATTTGGCCCCGAGGGATGAAGAGCAGCAAACACAACCCCTCACTCAGGCCAAACCTGGGGCCATGCCTCTCTGCTCTTTTTCAAATGCAGTCATTTTAATCTCTCCATTTCCGTGACTTCTGCAGCAAAACAAGCACTTTAACTTCTCTGGGCATCCTGTGCCAGGGTCTCACCACCCTCACAGGGAAGAATTTCTCCCTAATATCCATCTGAAACCAATCTCTGTCAGCTGAAGCCATTCCCCCTTGTCCCCCTGTCGCTTCAAGCCCTTCTAAAAAGCCTCTCCCATCTTTCTTGTAGCTCCTTCGAGCCCTGGAAGGCCAGAATTCAGTGACCCCCAAAGCCTTCTCTTCTCCAGACTGAACAATCCCAGATGTCTTGGCCTTTCCCATAGGAAAGGAAAGGTTAGGAACAGTTTGAAGAGGTGAAAAGAGGAGAGTGTCCCAGTGTGACCCCAGGAGAGGCTGGGGAGCTGCTGCCAAACGGAGGAGTCGAGTGAATCCCCTGAATTCAGGACAGCAAACTGGGGCTGGGCTTGGTGAACAGCCCAGAAATCAGCTGTGTGAGAGCCTCAGAATGACCTGTCATCATCCTGCTGGCTCTATTTTGGGTAAGACAGCGAGGAGAATAATCTAAACTATTCATAGTTTCAGTGAGCATCTCTCGCGGTTACCATTTAAAATAAAACCATTTTTCTTTTTTTTTTCCCAGTGAAAAATATTTCCTTTTCCCCAGTGAAAGCCTTTTCTAGTACTAAAATGCTGTAGAAAATAGAGACAATTTTGAGTTTACACCAGGTGTAAACGCTCTGATTCCCAGCACTAAAATGTCACGGCAAGCATTTCATCTGCTGCTATAAACGTGTGATCCATCACTGAGGAAATAAGCACAGTTCAAGGCAGCAGTTACATTACTAAAACATGGAAGTGCTGTTGTGCTACAAACAACCACTGATGTTTATAAAGGAGACATTTTACTGCCATGATCTGTATTCAAGGCTCCTGAAATAAATTAGATTTGCAGCGTGTCATAATAACGGTGGTTTGTAACGCAGCACAGCTCTGTGTGAGCGTATTCTCATTTTCTCAAGTGTCACTGGTGCACGCAAAGGAAAAAAAAAATTATTTGTTAACACTGATGAATATTTAATAGCAAATTCTCAATGAATATTTCACAGCAGAAGGGTTGCACATATTCTTATTAATTAGGAGAAGGAATAATGCTGCCCTCTGAATGTTTTTTTGGCGTGCTGGGACAGGGGAAAGTCAAGGGAGTGGGTGGAATTCTGCCCTTGCAAATGGGGCTGGTGGATGGGAAAAGTGAGTCCCACTGGGCCAAAAAATTACTTAAATGATGTCACATCCCATCCAATAAAGCTGAGTGAGACAAAAGGCCAATCCCAGCTCTCTCAGGAGGCAGAGGGAGCAAAGGGAAAGGAGGGAGACTCAGATTAGTCTTGCATTCAGTGGGTGTGACAAGAGGTGGGAGTGGAGAACTGACTCCCACTGTGTCTTTCACCTTAATTTGTACCTTCCTGGTACTTTCTTTTCAACGTGCTTCAGGAGGTCATTTTATAGAGTAACTAAAAAAAAAATAAATAGAATAAATCCGTGTTCTCCTGTAATTAAATTACACAGTGGCTGCAGATATCGATCTCTCTTCTACACAGGAAAATAAGCAGCTTTTACTAAATTTAACGTGTTACATGGTTTAAAATTGTGCAGAGATGAAAATCGATCTGGATGTTTTGAAGAAAATTCAAGCAATTACACACTTAACGCGACGCTGAAGTGCAGGATTTATGTTTCTCATTTTGCTTTCCCTTAGACCAGGCCTCCCAAGGTGCAGCACCTGCAGGAGGAAATGCCTTGGAGGCAAAAAGGGGACCCTGCTTTCTGTGATAGTGCTGGTTTTAGCCAGTTTAACCTAATCAAGAAAGTCTCTGTGTTAATTATTCCTAACAATTTATGAATAAGAGAAATCGAAACAGAAATAGGAGCTCTCTAGGTCCTCTTCTTTCCTTTTTTTTTTTTTTTCTTTTCTATTACTCCAGTGAATTCCAGAGCCCTCAGACCCCTCTTGAATATTCAAAATCATTCAATAACAGTGGGTAACACGCCACACCATTTTAATTAAGCTTGGTGTGCACTGACCTTGAAATTGGATCAAAAGGTCTATTTGCTGACAATGTTGTGGCTAAATTCAACCATTGATTTTCACTAGTTGCTCTGGAAATGCCGATGAGCAGCTCCGTGTAATTTTAGTTGGTCACTGGAGACAGTGGGGCCCTTCAGAGAGCTGTAAATGTGCTTAAGTGGGAAAAGATGGCCAAATATTTCTCTCTAACTAGCACAGGGGAAGAGAAACTCTGATATCTTGCTTGCATGCAGAGAATGTCAATAAAACCCCCTCTTTTTAGTGCCTGTCGTTCAGATCCTCAAATCCTTCCCCAAGAATTAGTAGCACTGTGGCACTCACATAAGTTTTATTTCCAGTTTACTGCTGGGAAATTGAGGCACCAACTGAATAAATCACTTGTCAAGATCAAATGGAGACACCATCACGTTGCAGAAATATTGGAGGGCTTTTAGCTCTCCTCTTTAACACATCAGATTTCAGCTTTTATCACCAAATATTCCCCTCTGCCACTGTAAATGCAGGTTAAGGCCACTGATGCCTAGGAGAGACATCAATTTAAATCTTGAGCAAACAAGATCACAGTCAGCTTTAATCTCGTGGTTCTTTTATGTAATACAGGATACATTCCTGCTGCTTGCTATCTTCCTCTTGTCTCAGCTGGGATATTATAACACGCAGCAAATGCTATTCCCTTTCCAAATGGACATTAGCTGTGTCGACTGAGTGATTTTATCTCACTCCTGATGTGTGTTTTCAGGAGGAAACCCTGTTTTCAGGAACGACAGAGAGTAGAAGTGATTGCTCTCCCTTCGCCTCCCCAGAGCCTCCTGCAGTTTTGTGTTTACGGTGGCTGGGATGATGCTGCAGTTGTGTCAGAACCAGGACAATTGCATAATCCAACAAACTGAACGTGAACCATCCCTCAGTGACAGCTGCCCACTAATAAGGAAGTTTTCCTCAGAAGCCAGGGGAGTAATCCAAGGTTTATTACCCATGGCAGTAAGAAAAATTATGGCCCAGCTCTGTAAGTTTGGGCCAGTAAAAAAGAAGGAAAAATTTCAAGCATTTCCCCGAAATAAAACTTCCTGCTAATGCAAGTGCAGAGAGTGAAGTCCTGCTGACTCACTCTTACTGGGGTTTTTATTTTCACTTCAAAAATAACTTTAATGCTCAGTAGAGATTGACCTGTGTGAACCATGTTAAAAATTTCTTAAGTGCAGTGGAAAACAGGAATCCAGAGTCAAAAAACAACTTTTCTTTAAAGTGGGATTTTCAGTGCCATTTTATTGGCTTTTAAGCCCCACAACCTTATGACCTCCAAGACACAGTTTCCTCCAGCCAGTGTTTGTTTCCAAGGATAAATTTGAAAAGGGGAGTTCCATCACAATTAGTGCTGTCTCTGTGCTCCTCAGTTTTAGTAAAATATGAGGTTACACAGACACAGTTCAATCCAGTGAATTTATAAAGAATATTGGCCCCATTTGAACAATGTCGCTGCTCCCATCACAGCTTCCTCTGCTTGTGGAGATAAAACTGAGAGTCACTGCTAAAGTCAGAAACATTCCCTAGAAAATGAGTCGATTATTTAGCTGCTGGAAATAGAAGTTGTGGCGCCTGTTTTCATAGATCTTGATGGAAATCTGCACACACAGACAGCGTTTGGCATCCAGGCACACTCGGGTTTCATGGCTTATGAAATCCCTGAACGGCCCAACACAGAGCTCTCATTTTCTGTTAATTCACAGCACAAAAATTCAAATTTCTTGGGTCCTTTGTGTGCTAGAGTTCATCAGACAGACTGTAACCTTTAGCAAAGTAAGCATACATTTTGGTTAATTAAAAAGCCAGCGTCTTTCACCTTGCATTTTAGCATTTCCCTACTCTATCATCTTTATTATTATGAGGCTAATTTAAAAGATTAAGTAAGGGTTCTGCAGAAAAAAAAGCACAGAATCTGAAGAAGATCAGAAGATAATTTTTAAAGCGTGTCTGTTTATTCAATTTTTCATCTGACCTTCAAGGCTTCTTAAGATCTTTGGAAACACAATCATCCTTTTATGTGTCTGCGTTAATGCCAGGGATGTTCCCTGAATCCAGCACACCTGCAGGTATTTAATAGCAGGCTGCAGAGAAAGCTGAGCTATAATACCCCTCAAAATCTGAAATTAAATCATTACAACTGCATGATCACCCTAATTAGGAAAACCAATTTCAGTGCTGTTACTTGAAGACTGCCAGCATTAAAAATGAAAGCTTTTTAGCTAAAGTGGACCATAAAAACACCAAGCTATGAAGTTTTTAGTGGCACGGAGAAGTGCACACACCTGCATTGCACACCCCAGCATTTCTTCTTGGAAGACCCTTGATTTTCAGGTCATTTCTTAATGCCCATTTAATTTTGCCCACTTTTAAACAGCAACGAAATTTTAGAAACCATATTCAAAAACTTCCGAAGCCATATTCAAAATTTGCCTTTTTATTTTTTTAAAATGCACATAGGCGTAACAAACTGCATTTGGTGTCTACACATCACAGATTTATTTTGAGTGCATTTTACGCACACAAGTGTTTGTGTGTGTAAGGATGTACAAAGGTTTATTTTCCTTGGGCACAGGCAGCTCCAGCCTCCTGGCACGCCCTGCTGGGAAGGCTTTTTAAGCTTCTCTCAGCCAGGGTGTATTTGCTTGTTCTTGCTTGGAGAACTATTCTGAGCAAGAACAACAGACCCTGTGCCCACCTGAGTGCTCACCAGTGTTCAGGCCAACATCTCGTTTCGAGATTTCTTCTCCCCCATCATTTTACCCTCAAAGGTTTTAGCATTAGAACCCTCTTGAGGGACGATTCTGTTACACGAGAATTCGTCAGTGCAGGGTGTTTATTTTCCAGCATTTTCACCCTGGCATTAATTTAATGCCAGTTTTAGTTGCCTGAAATACCCCCAGCCCATCCTTCCCTCGTGCAGAGCACCTCAGTGGGCAGCTTTTGGTGTTTATGCCAGGATTCCCTGGAGTAATCCTTCAGGAAAACAAATCCCAGAGCCCAATGCAGGCAGGCTGAGTGCTTGTAGGGAGTCAGGAATCACCTGTCACCGAATCTGAAGCCTCAACGCTCCGTGCAGATGACACCTCCACCCCCAGACCTGCAATTTCTTTCCTCTGAAGAGAGAACTTTCTCTTTTTCCTTGATTGAAATTGCTGTTGTTATTTACACATGCAGGCAGAAACAAGACACTTGGTGTGAAGTCAGGGTTTGGCAGCGCTGCTGTGACCGTCTCTTGAGATGAATTTGGCGGTCCTGGCTCTGCTGGGATCAGTTTTCCCACCCACCATGTTCTGGAGCTGCCTCTCCCTCCCTCTCTCCCTCCCTCTCTCCCTCCCCCAGCTCCTCAGCACAGAACGTGCTCTCACTCAGCATCCTCTCAACAAGCTTCTCCTCAGAGCCTCCATGCACTGGCAACATCACAGAATATTGGGATTATTTCCCTCTGGGCTGCTCCTCAACCTTCCCTCTTTGATTTCTGAGCAGTACCAGGCCTGGTTTTGACATGAATTTGTGTTGCACATCTCCTCTGGACCTGTTTTCAGCACCTTCCAAGGTGGGAATCAGCCTCGTGCCCCTCATGCATCCCCCAGAGCAAAGCTGAGCTGGCTCCTTCAGGGCCCAGAGGATGCCAGGGGCACAGGCTCGGAGCGTGGCACAGCAAACAGAGGGATCCTTTCCAGCCTGGGGCCAGGAGACACCGTCAGGATATCTTCATCCCATGGCTGTAAATCTGCTGAATTCTCCATGGAAAAGACCAGGAGGAGCAGCAGCGCTCCTGCCCTGCTTCCCCCTGCACGGGCAAAGCAGGAGGATGGAGGGGAGGAAGGACAAACGGGGGCTTTCCTCAGCTCACAGCACTCCTACAAGGTTTTATCTGCTTTTATCAGCTTATTAATTGCAAAATGCATCTGTTTCACAGCTCTGTCCTTGGCTTCCCTGTGCTGTCTGTGTTGAAAACTCTCTAGAGCGTTGCCCTTTTCCCTGGGCTTGGCTAATGAATAATGGTTGTCAGGAGAAAATCTGGAAAAGGAGACACTGAGAACAAAGTTTCTACCGCTCTTAAATTTGCTCTGTCAGCAACTCCAGATCTGAGAGCTTCGAAAGATATCAACACATTTTTTTGGATCATTAGGCACTTTCAAAACAAAGCAATTACATTTTCACCAGGAGAGTGTTTTGGAGATTCCCACCTCTTAAATTATTTCACTCGCCTTGGCCCAGTGCTAGGCTGATGGGACTATTATATAGGAGTGGGATTTTCTGCAAAAAAAACAGCTTTGAAACGTATTTCAAACAATTTTCCATTGCGTATTTTCAGTTTGTCACACAATGGAGAAAGCAGTACCTTCATCAGGAGCTGCATTTCACAAGTGGGAGCTCTCCATCCTTTAACCTTTTCCTTTGGAACAGGTCTGCTCAAACTCGGATGTCACCCCACGTCACATGGAAAAATCCCTGTCCGTAAATCATAAACTCCCTGGGAGCCAAAATAAAAAGAAATTTAGACCAAATGTATCCACAAGTAGGAAAGTCAAACTGCTAAAAAACAATCTGGCGTTCCCAAATGGGCATCAATTAAACTACAAAAGGGAGAGTGAAAAGAGATTGCATTTAACTACCTCTTCATCTTGAGGAAGGTGACCTGTTTACAATTTGCACATCATCTTCAATATTCCTCCCATGCTCTGCTGGGTCTAATAAATGTGTGAGTTCGAAGAGCTCAGCACAGATTTTGTGCAGAGCTTCTTGACGTCCTGCCTGGGTGAAATGGGAGAAAGCACCCTTTGCTTTTCATTTTTGCATTTTGTCGTGAAGAGAGAGGCAGCACGGGCAGGAAGGGAAAAGGCCAAAGGAGAGACATTACAAAGTTGAACATTGATTATTTATTTGAGGGGAGATCACACTCTGAGTTGAAGTGGCAAAGTATGGAGAACTTTCGAGGCAAAACAGTTTCTAGCTGTAGTAGGCACAGATGTGATCACCTATTATGAGAACTGAGGAATGGAACAGGACAGGGAACTTTACACTTTCACAGGCCCTGGCCTCCCAATTTACTGCTGATCTTTATTCTCAGCAGATTCCTCAGGAAATCACTCTCCCTGTGCATGGAGATGAGCCAGCTCTCCAAACATAAAATGCACCAAACACTTAACAACAATTACTGTGGAACTTTCAGACGTTTAAATCAAAGTCTGGTCGAACCTCATCAACAAAAAAATCTCATCTCAAAGAAGCGAACAGAAATGAGCCAAGCAGCGGCGAGAGAAGCAATTTTCCAGCACTTGGAAGTGTCTGATGCTGCTTTTTTTAGCTGCATTTGAAAGGATTTTATCCTCAGTGATATTTTGTTTACTTCCCTCCCGCACGAATCATGCAGGCATTTCATTGTCTGTTTGGATGCACTTCTTCAGCAAGTTGTCAGACAAGTGTGGGTGCAAAATGATGGCCCAGGAGAGAGGCTACGCCTGGAAATGTCAAAGCCAGCCACACGAGGAGATGGTTTCTCCTGGCATTTCCTTCATTAGAATTCCTGTTCATGGAGATTTGCAAGTCCCAAATGTTAGGTAAGCATCTATTTAAGGGGCACTGGGGGTCTGTCCTGAGGAGCTGAGTTTCTCCCAGCTGAGGTGTTTGCTATCCCTGTGGTGATTCCAGTGATCCCCCTGACTCGGCTCAGGAACACAACGTGTTTTAAGGAGGGTTTTAAAACCCTCTTAGGGTTTAAACCCCATTAAAGAGGGGTTCAGCTGCAGAGCAGACCCCGTGTGGAGCTGCAGTTTGGGAAGCACCTCCCTCCCCACCTTCCCTCGTGCTCCATTTGGGGAAAGATCCCTCCACTGATTTCTCCAGTGGCTGCCAAAAGTTTTATTGCTCAGACTCTGTGGTGCCTCAAGTGTGGCCAGTGTGCTACGGGGAGGGAAACAACAGGAGAACTGGGGTAGAAATTCCCCTCTGTTCTCATTCTCGCTCTTTTTTACGCACAGCCCCATCGTTTGAATTGGTTTCATCCAGCCCTCAGTCTGAGCTTAGGATATGAGTGAGCAAAAGTGGGTTTAAGTCACATTTATTCCTCCTTGATCCCAGCCTGGCTTTAGGCCAAGCCAGTCATCTCCAAGGATGCTATTTTTAGGCTCTGCACCAGCTCATGTCTTGAAGCAGCTGACATGATATGACAAACATTTTTAAGATCTCTCAATAGAAAGTTACGCAGCTGCTTTGCTAAGAAAGAGCAAACAAACCAAATAGCCCCATAATTGACTTCCAGAAAGGAATTTGCACAGGGTCACTGGAGGGATTTGTGAAGTGGAGGTGACTGCTGAAGGAATACAGATTTTTCTACTCTGAATTGCTTTTTTTCCTGTGCACGAGCAAGCTGTGACAATATGAGTGGTTAGAAAGCAGACCATGAATGATAACATTAGTTCTGTTAATGAAAAAATAGGCAACAACATCTTTAAATTATTAAATACTATGTATATTATTTGTATATTGTGCCACATTAATTATATTCTATTACACAATCTATAAAATGTATATTATATAATATATTTATTCTTTTGAAATCAGGCAAAAATATCTTTTAAATTCTTACATTTAAAGACTTTTACAGTTTAAAAGTCTTAAATTCAAAACCAGGGCTCTCAAGAAGCTGTTTTAAGTAGACATTCGCGAGCATGGCAGCTGAAGCCATTTCTGACGCCTCTTAAAACACAGACTGGGTTAAAAACCACCTGCTGCCTTATGAGGTGAATAAAATAATCTGACTTTAGCACTAAAAATCAGCTGCTGGTTACACCCAGAGCTGCTGAGATGAAGATCCCTTGCAGCTCTTGGGAAATCTTCCTTCAGCTCAGCAAAACATGTGAGAGACAATCAAGGGCTTGAGCAACATAAGCAGGTTGTCAGATAATGCTTTTTATTTAGAAAGGAGTTGAGAAATTAACCTCAGGAGTGTGCAGCCTTGAGATTTCTGATAGCTGTAAAATCAGGCACATCCCCTTAGGAGCTGGAGCTACAACATGTGACAGCTTTTCCAGAAGTCACAGAGGGTTGGGTGTTTCCTGGAATTTGCCACTGGATCCCTGCTATTTTATGGCCAAATCCATGGAAACCTGTGCAGGTTCACCTCCAGCTGAGGCTGGATTTCATTGTCAAATGCACCAAAACGATGCAGATTTGGGACACCCACAAAGCCCAGTGGTTGGCACAGAAGTGGCAGATGGACTTTCAGACAGATAAATTTTAGGTGATGCAAAAGGAATACAAACAACATCTCCATGGGGCGGAACTCATTCCAGGCACTGACAGCCACAGGAAGAGATTTTGGGGTTATGTGTGGCACTTCTCAGAAATCATCAGGACCTTGTGCAGCAGCAGCAGAATCCTGCAGCTCTATAAAAGCTGATCATGCTCGCATCTTTGAGAAGTGTGGATTCGCAGCCTCCACGCCTCAAGGAAAAGGCAGCTAAGATGAGCAAGGGGAAGAAGTTGTTTTCAAGAGACTGAAAGAAAAAAAATGCCTTCAGTTTGGGAGAGAAGGAGAGTAATTAAATACAGAGCTGCAGAGATAAATCAGAGTAACTGCACAGCAATGGACTAATGGAACTGGCTGCCCCAGGCACCTGTGGGCATTCACACGATGGCAAAGGAGAAGATAAATTCCTGCAGAGCAGGGGTTTGGACAGCTGCAGGACCAGGTAGAGACTTCTTAAATACAGCAACTGGTAGAGCCAGGGATAGAGGGGGAACGGGCCAGAGGATGTGACCATTTTCTGAGTTCCTCCTAAATATCAGCTCCTGCTGTCTCTGATGGATAGAGAGCACTGGGTTGTTTGTGGATCCAGAAGAACATTTCCTACACTTTCTTACACTATTGTTCATATTTTGAAATTGAATGTTCAGAGCCATATAGACACCAAACATTGGAAATCATTAAATGACTGTCTACACTTTTCAATTCTTCAGATAAGTAATGGTACCAGAAGGAATCTGTTTCACTTAATGATTTGTTTATTCTTTCATCACTCATGTACATCTGGCCAGTATTGTGACAGCTTTCAGTTCTATATTGCTGTTTCCATCTTAGCCCTGATTGATTTATTCATCCTTGCCAGTACCTGAGGAATGGATTTGCAAAGCTGCTCATTTTTTCCAGTTTGTCAGGTGTCAGTCCAGCACTAACAGTCTGATTCAAAACACAGTGCAGTCAATTGACATTTCAACCTCATTAATACTGCTTAGGAGAGAAGTTGAAAATCTGAATTGCTGCTCTCAGCTTCTCTGTTCCAGCCCATAAACAGCATTAAGAGAGATTTTTTGCTTCCAAACTCCTCACTCTAATCTTTTCCAGGATTTCTTTGTTGTTGTTGGCCAATCTGAACAAAAGCTCACCGTTTCACCAGCAAAGTGGTGCTTTCTACCTGGGGCCCAGTGCTCAGAGTGCCACATCAGGGTCTCTGAACAGCTTTTAGATGAGCAACTGCCCTCTCATCACCCACCAAACCACATCAGGGTCTCTGAACAGCTTTTAGATGAGCAACTGCCCTCTCATCACCCACCAAACCACATCAGGGTCTCTGAACAGCTTTTAGATGAGTAGCTGCCCTCTCATCACCCACCAAACCTCATCAGGGTACATTTCCACCTGCCCTGGGCCACCTCTGGCTGCTGTGCGCTCATTTAAAGCACCGTCTGACAGGGACATTTCCTCCTTTCTGATGTTCTGCCTTGCCCAGCAGCAGTGCAGACACTCAAACAGCATCAGGACTCTCTGGGGCTGTGCCTGCAGACCACGGACAGCTCTTGTGGTGGGCAAGAATAAACAGCACTCACCTCACTTCTTCACGTGGAGATCCACCAAGACCTCCTCCCCCAGCACTTTCATTCTGATTTTTGGTGCATCACAGTCCCTCTCACAACTTCTTCAGAGCTGCTCTCAGTCCCTCGACCCTTCAGGGTGGTTTTCTCTAACCATAAAAACTGTGAATTTTTCCAGGGATTTTGTTCAAATGGATTTTCTAAATAGTCAAAATTCCTCCCTGCAGATGTGTGTACCTCCATTAATTTATACTGAGATCCCTACAGCTCAATATTTACTACTGCTCATGAGCTGGCACAATAGATTTATATCACTTAAGTCCACAAAGTTCTGCAGAAAATTTGCCTGAAGCCCAGTGTTTGCAGCTCTAATTTTCAGAGATAAGAATGGGAGAACCATTGGATTTTCTATCCTGGAGGAGATAAAAACCTGAAGCTCCTGAGGCTTTGTGCTTTAGAGCCCAGAGAATGGATGAGAACTGCTGCCAGCTCTGCATTGTCACAGCTCTCTCTGAATGAAAAATGTCCTAAAGCAAGTTCTGATTCCAGGTGAGGACAGCATGGGCTGTGCCACACAGCCAGGCAGATCTGGCCCCATCCATGTGTGGCTGGAATTCATTAGGGTATTCAAAGAGTATCTGGAATGGTTCATGGTTATTTCTGCTTTTCACACATTTCTGTCACATTTGTTCCCATGACAAAAAAGGGGTTTTTTTCTGAAAAAATGATGTGGCAGATGTAGCCTGTCTGAGATTTGATGGCTCTTGAACAGAAATGTAGTCAGGGATCTGCAGACAGGATTGCACTGAAGAGCTGCCTCCAAAAACTCTCCTTCTCAGTCTGTAATGAATTCACACCCAGGGTCCTCATATTGTTGTGAATTAATACTCTCTAAACGAGGCTGTTTGGAGATAAATCACAGCCCATCTGCCTGGCCGGGCAAACCAGGGGCTGTGATGTGCAGATGAGCTCCCATCACACCCTGGAGGGGAGAGGTCGGGCAGCCAGTGGCCGCTGCAGCCTCCCAGCTTGGGACAGGTCACCACCAGAGCTGCTGGGCAGAGCTTTGCTGACCCACAGGGCAGTTCTGGAGCCCTGCACAGAAACAGCCTGGAAGGTAACTGGGCACACAAAGAGGGAGATGATTTTTGGGATTCTCACATTCACCCACATTCACCAGCCAGCCCAATCCTGGCTTTCTCACTTTCCCACTTCCTCCTCCTTGTCCATTCTTTGTTTCTGGTGCCATCACGTTCTTCTGAAGGAACATGTTCATTATCAAACTGAAAAGCGCTTTGTAAGAACATCCTTTAGCTCCAAAGTGCAATTTCCTCCATCCACTGTGCAGATCCTCCAGTGTGTCCTTTCAGTTCCTGGCCCAAAATACTGTGGAGTGTGTGGAGCTGGAAAATGCCAAACCTCTCACAGCTACCAACAGCTCTTAGAAACATTTTGCATCCATTCAGATGGGTGCAAAATCTGGTTAAAGCCGCACCACAAAATAAAGAATGACTGGGGAAAAAAAAAAAAAAAAAAACCACCAAATTTAAAACCCCAAACCAAACCCAAATAGACAAAGCTAAATTCAGAAAGATGGAAACAGATTCTTACTCCAGGCTTTATTACCAGGCTGCTGTGCACAGTGCTGTCTTTGGAAAGGCAGGAGCCAGCAGCAAGATACTCAGTGAACTCTTCCATTCACCACAGACATGGGGGGATTTTTTTCCAATTTTATATTTCTATCGTTTTTGCAATGTGCATCTGCACAGCAAGGGCCCTCTCTTTCCAGATGGCATCTTGCCTGCTTCACTCTGGCTTCCATCTGGAAGAATTGTTTTGCATCTGCCTCCAAAACTGGAGCCAGCTCTGCTCCAGTTATCAGTCCGTAACATGAAAGGGAGGGAGTTCATGCTCTCTTAGTTGAGGATCAGTGCTATGATCCCCCAGCTTCCAGAAGGATTAACCTTAGAGATAAATTCTCTGCTATCTTCTTTCCCCAGCAGAGCTGCTGGGAGCAAACTCCTGGCCTAACTCTGGTGATGCTCCTGGAGCAGAGCTGGGTGGAACCAGTGCAAGAAAAATGCATTCACTTGGACCTCTGACATTAAAGATTGCTCTGCTGGTGTTTAACTCCAGGCACCTGAAGCTAAATCCTGACAGAGAAAGCAATAAAAAATATTGTCAAGCACCTCTACATCAAAGGATTGCCCTCACCTAAGACTGAAAGGAGAAGCTGAATCAAAATTAGTCCTCCAGTCAGAGGAGAGAGACAGACATCTGGGTCTTATCTTAGGGTGGGAAGAACCACAGACAATCCTACTAAACTAGCTGTCAAACCTGCCTTAAATCAGATTATAGGAATCCCAGCCCAAGATGTGTCTTGCTCACAATTCAAAGCAGGCTGAAGTTGTTAAAACTGATTTCCTAGACGTTAGAGCCTTTCTGTGTGACAGATGCCGCCGAGACGTCACGCCAGGTACGCATCTTAGCTGAAGCACTTGGAGCTCCAAGCACAAGAGTTCCACTCTCTGCTAACAAGTTACAGAGTGGTTATCCCACGGGATACACGAGAATGACTGTGTTAACCTGGTCCTTGGAATGCCACGGGGAAAAGTCTCTCCTGGCGGCCTTTGGTAGCCACCGCCTCCGAGCTCCCCTCCTCTGACACGGAGGGTGGCAGAGACAGAGGGAATCTTCTTGCTGACACGTGTGGGCCCACTGTCTGCTAAACACGCTGGTTGTGTTCGGCGTAAGGACAAACTTTGCCTAATTAAGGCTTGTAAACTATCAGCCACAGATGGCACCAGTTTTAATGTCTCCTTGCGTGAGGCTGCATATGGCTGGGAGAACAGGAGCCAAACTCCACCAGCAAACTTCCATTTACAATCATCAGGGACCCGCAGCAGGTCTTTGGAAAAGGTTGGGGGTTATCATTTATTTCTGGTGTCCCCATGAATTTAAACGCACGTGTGTCCTGTGACTTTTCGGTTTTAGCGTTTTCTCTTCTACGTGTTTATTCTTTCTGAATTGTCCTGTAGCAAAACTTGCGTATTAAGGGACAGTTTGGAAGTTCAACAGACATTATTTCTTTGCTTTCCATTTATTTTTGAAGTTATTTTTGGTATCAGCATCTTACCTGATGGCACAATTTCTTTTCCCTGCAAGACAGAGTTTGCCTTTAGCATTCAGGAAAAATATGTGTGCTGGATGAACCCTCAGAAACCAATAAATGAGAAACTGGGACAATTCTGGCTAGGTTGAAAACACAAATAAGCAGCAAAACCACTGATTGTTACAAAAATGGCAGGGGAGGAAACCTGAAAAGTCACCTTAATAAAATCTGTAATGGAGAATTACAAAATATGCATCTGCCATAGTGTCATATTTATATCCACCCACCCATTAACAGGGGGATGGCTCAGTGCTATCTGTGCATTGGATTTCTGCCTCTGGTAGATAGAAAGCATGGAACTGAGATATTGATAGGACTTATCTCCTCCAGGCAGCTGGAGTGGAATTAAAAAAAAAAAAAAAGGTAGGATTTTCTGTTCTGTGCATGTCTGTACAGAAAACAGCCACATTCGAAATGACAGCATGATTGTATTTTAATGGGACAAAGTCAGGATTAACCAGCCCTGAACAGGTGTCAACCCCCAAGTGCTCTACACTTGTCACAGCCTCTGAGCATTAATAGGAACTGAGTTTGTTGCCGGGCTTTGGGAATCTGCTCCATCCAGGCTGTCAGCCCTGAGCAGGCTTCACCCAGTAAAACCAGTGCAGTTACTCAGCAGCTGGGTTACCCACGCCTGTGGACGAGGGGGAATTCATGAACACACCAAACTCTGTCCCCACACTCACACAACCCAACCTGCCCTGCTCTGCAGCTCAGACACAAAAGTCTGTGCTACCCTTTTGCTCCTGCAGCCTTTGCTGCCTTTGCTTAGAGCCTCGGCCTAAACCAAAGGAAAAATGTGTGCCCAAAATCTCAGCCCCATGTTTTTTGGCCTCCTTTTGTACATCCAGGCGGGAGGTAGGACAGAAATCACAGTCCCACAGCGCTGTTTCTGCGGTGCAGAGGTGCAGGGCTGTGCTCAAGCCTTTTGCACAGTAAATGGGGTACAGGAACATTTGCAAGAGTCCCCATGAAGAGGGGAGGACCTGGAGAGCAGCTGTTGTGATTGGCTGGATGCTGTGAGGTGACCACTGAAAGATTTGTGTAAAAAAGATTCCTTCAGAATCGAGGTTTTTAATGTCACTCACTTGACCTCTCTCCAATGACTCCATGCTCTGAAAACATGTTGCCTTTCAGCTTCAGGGAATCTTATACCACACCCTATGTTTTTTTCATTCAGAATGAATAAAATATAACATCTCTATTAATAACTGAACGACTCCAGTCTCCTTCCAAAACTTTTAGAGCATCAGTAATAGAGTAATAGCATCGGCTGGTGATCAGCCTGCTCCACCCACACCCTTAAATAATGGAGCAATGGCTCTGGTACAGGGTTTTAAAGCTGGATTTGCCAATTGAGTTAATTTCCCATCACGTGCCAGGGCTGGGAGAGCGCAGCTTTGCATTTTCCTCCGCAGCCCCGGTGCCGGAGCCCAGCAGTCAGGAAGATGCTGCGTTCACTCTTCCCCCGATGCAGGGAAATGTTTGTGACAGCGGCCACCGCAGCAGCTCAGCAATCAAACCCAAGCGGGCACGAAGGAATGCTTGAAGCGTGTCACAGCTTATTTTTAACTCGCTACCCTGCCCTACTTAGTCATTGTTTCTGATGCAAAGCACTTTGAATTCCATGCAAATAAACGCACGGTCCCAGTTCATCCCCGAGAGCAGCGGGCTCAGGCTCTGCACAAGGAGATGCTCCAAGCACATGGAGCCTTCCAGAGCCCCCAGGGAAAGGCTGCCCCAGCCAGCAGAGCACCTTCACCAAGGCAAGAAATGGGGCTGGACACAACGGACCTGCTTGGCGTTTTTGGAGAGATGCAAGGAAGATGAAGGGTTTTCAGGCAGAGGTAAAGGACGGGCCAGGTTTGTGTCGATCCAGAAATCGGTAACGTGCCGGAGGAAAATATCCACACCAGGACATATCTGGGGCCAAAACAGCAGGGAAATAAAAGTGTTGGAATGAGAAGTCACAGAACCAAGGGACTAATACGGGTTATCTGAATCATGGGGGGAATTCTGGGGGTGTTGCCACCGAACACAGTCTTCCTTAAGCAGAAATGACCAAAACCAGCGCTGTTAAAAAGAGGGTGATGCCCAGGTTAGACTCCAGAAGGGAGTTTTCCTCTCTCAGTACACTCCTTATCACAGTGTTTTTTGCTTAATGGGTGGATGAGGGGTTCCCTGCAGCCAGGATTTCCCATTGTTTTATCTCTGAGTTAAACACAGGGATGTTTGCAAACAGATGTTCCACTGTCCCAAGGCTCAAATTCTCGTTGCAAGAAGGCTTCAGGGCAGCTCTGCTCCTCTTCTGGACTTTCCCCACTGTGATCAGACGTGTCTTACCTTGATGCACTGAGAGGAACCTGGTGTCACAAACTGGTGAGCTGAAGGAACCTGATTTTTCCATTACAAAAATAAAAATTATGAAAAACAAGCAAACAAAAAATCAAATTATAAATTAGACAGTCTTTTTATTTAACATTACTAAAATACTGGCTTCTTTCTTATCTTTCTTATATTGGAATTGTTTTTTTCAACTGCAAATTTTCCATTTCATAGTGTCTGAGAGACCTCCAGATCCTGTGACATGTTGAATCCCTCATTCCTGAAATCCCATTCAGGTTTGGTGGTTCCAAAACAGCCAAATACAAAATCATTCGTTTGCAAATAGGACCTTGCACTATCCACAATATATTTCTGTAACTATGTCTTCCTCCTCTTCCTGTTATTTATTGTATTTAATATATATATTTAAAATATTCTAAAACTATTTAAACACTTATTCTCAGACATCCAGCTCTCTCTGTTGAGTGAATTCCGGAAGTGTTTTTAACACAGGGGAGTCTGGCCATGTGTGGGCTTTTTTAACTGATCCCTGCTCTGTTCTCACTTCGATCATTTAGGCAGAAAAGCTTCCTTGGATTTTCCTTTCCATTATTTAAATTTTCACGGCACGAGTTACACTTCTGTGCTTTCACCAGTTCGTTGAATCCATCCATATTCATCCATGTACTGATAAATGAGTAGTGTTCGTTCATCCCGTGTATCCCCTCCGACCTCCCAGGTCTCTAATTAAAGGATTCCCTTCCAGCCTGCACGTACAATGCAGATAAATATCTTTATGCCCGAGTCCAGCGAGCCATTCCTTTCTCATTAAAATGGAAAAACTCTCGGCTCAGGCAGGCGATGAACAAGCTTAAGGAACTGGAAAAGATCCACTACAAGGGAGTAAGGCATTAGCAGGATATCAGAACTACTCAGTCATTAAATAGTTGTTAAGAGAAAGGTCCTGTGGGGTCAGGAGCTGCTGCTGCATCCCTCACAGTTCGCATCACCAACCCACTGAAATTCCAGCTGTCCTTGGGAAAATATCGATTGAACCTTCCCAGTGTCAGCTGAGAGCGTTCACACACAGCCAGAGAGGGATTTTTCCACACCAGGCTCTGCTCAGGCTCCCTGGACCAACCAGAGTGGATAAGGTCTCCTTTTCTCCATGCTGGGAACCATCTGGAGACCAGTCCCACCATCAGGGCACGGGGGCCACAAAGTCCTTGGGTCCAGCCCAGCTGGGAGCAAGACCAGGACTGTGCCCTCGGTCAAGTCTCAGCTGCTCGTGACCTTCCTTGTAGGGGGATGCACCCTCTCTGTCCCAGCAACTCCAAGAAGAACAGGAATACACAGGAAAATGGTTAAAACCCTAAAACCCAGCCCTCACCCTCCTGATTATGGGGTGTAACAACCACAGGGATGAACTGCTCCTCATCAGGCTGAGGGGGAGGATTTATTTCCTGTCACCACAACCACCAAAGGCCACCAAGGATGTAAAGAAAGAGGAAGAGAACTCTGACTGCCCTGTTTAACTGTCCAGCTTGACTAGGATGGCTTCAGCAGAATATTTTAGTGCCCCCACATTCCCAGAAAATCAGCGCGTGGAGCAATCACCTCGGAGTTATCACCTTGGGAAATCTTTGTGCTCTCCAGTATGAACTCAATATGATCTTCAACATTTATAGAAAGAGAATGAGGCAGGTTACTGGTGTGTGAAAGTCTGCTGCCTAATGCAAGTCTACTTTAAACTCAATACAGATGGAAATTGAGGGAGGAATTCAATTAAAATATATATATATATATATATATATCTCCTGTTAACTTCCTTAAGTTCAATCTTTTTCATATACTTGAAAAGTTTGAAACTGAGCTGACTCTACAGAAGGTTTAGGAAAAAAACCCAGCTAATATGCCAGTTTTCAAACTAAACAAATATTTGAATTCATTCTCCTTTTTCAAAAAATATATGTTTTATACCAAAAATATGGCCATCTTTGTAAGTGAATAATGCATACTAAAGTTAGAAAAGAGAGAATAAAATGAAAGGGAAAAATAATGCCAAACCAGAAATGTCAGTTTGCCAGCTCCCAGAATGTTTATTCAAATTATCCACATGGATAATTTAATTCTCCACTAATCACCCACAAAAGAGAGAGTTACTGATGACAAGCTCTGAGTTTAATCCAATACACTGTAATCCACTCCTTCCTGGGTTTCTTGCTCTTGATTTATACCCCACCGCAACAAAGACCAGCACAGATCTGCAGAATAAATCAACCAAGATGAAGCCGCTGTTAAAAATCTCCCCACAACCTCACACCACAGAAGCAAAACCCTAAAAATTTATTATCTTGGCCTTGCTATATTCAGGGTTTTTGTGGTGTGATGTCTTGGTGAAGAAGACACAGACTTTAAAGCTGAAAAGACCATAATTTCCTCGGATTATAGTTTTTTCCATCTTACATTGGAGCTCATTTGCTCCATTCCCAGGCTCTGTCCCAGAAAAAGAAGCAATTCCAAGCTGCCCAACTTCTTCATTCCTCCTTCCCTCGGGGTTCTCAAAGCAATCACCACAGCCCAGGAAGCCAAAGCACCAGGACACAAACTTTCCTGCAAGTCCAAGATCTCTCCAAGACAAATCTTACTTTGAGTCCTCCAAACCTCAAGTTCACCCAGAGCCCCCAGTGGGGCTGAGGCACCTCTGCAGCATTTGGGCTGAACCCCAAAGGTGTTCCTCGTGCCCTTGTTGCCCACACTGGTTTTCACAGGTCCCACTCACATGGTACTGGTGTGTTCCTGCAGTGCCTTTGCCTCTTAATTTCAAGGATAATTCAAAATATCAGCGTTTTGGGCAGTTCTTTCTCCACATGAGTCACAACTTAAGTAAGCACCTGGAATGGAGGAGGTGGCAGGATTTGCTCTCATTGTACTGAGGAATTATTTCTCTTCTTCATCCAGTAAAACAGGGGAAGCTGATTGTTTCCCCCAAATGAAAAAACAAACTCTTTGTAATGAATCTGTCGCTAATTTTGAAATCTGCCACTAAACTACCTGATGAAATACCAGTATAAAAATCAGGCTTAGGTATAATAAATCAATGCAATCTCAAAACATCAGGGCAGAAACATTTCTGGTGATTCATGGCTCTGAGTATATACAAATTCAGCAAATGGTTGGATTATATTTTAAACAGCTCTGAGAAAAGGTGATTAAAAGGCTCCTTTCACATAAATTCTCCAGTGGGAATATGTCCTTTCTATGGAAGTGCTCATTTAGTAAAACCAGAAAAAAGAAATGTTTCAGTCGGGAAAAACAAAAACAAAACCACAAAACAAAAGAAAAACATCAAACAACATAAAACAAAAAAATAAAACCCACAAACCAAACAGAATCATAGTGAGCAACTCATAAATGTTCACTTCTCAGCCATGAAAATCAGATCTGTGCACGGCTTCTGCGAGGGGAATGAGCTTTTGCTGAACATCAGAAATGCTGTATTCATAATTACTGATAAAGTGACTGATTAATTAAGTACTAGAGAGACATTTGAATTTATCTAGTGCCTGATCCAACTCTCATTTACGACTCCCATTAGTAACATTAATGTGAATTGCAATAGGTATCTCATCCATTTCACTCTCTCCACCCATTATGCTGCAGGGAGAGCTGATTGAATGCTGCAAAGAGAGTGAGTGCATCTTGGCAAATATTAATTTGCACTTTGAAATGAATTTACTCTGACTGCTCTAGTTTGCCAGCTGGAATACTCATCAGCACAGGAAATTTTAAGCAGAGATTGGACATCATTCAACGAAAGTAAAATTAGGTTGGTATGATATTCCCCAGGAAAGCTTTTCTGCATATTTATAAATTCATTTAAATGAGAAAAAATACACTCTGTGAGTATAATGTGCAGTAAGAAGAGCAGTGTTTTACCACCTGATATCATACGTCAGTTAAGGATCATTACAGGGTGTCACAAACCCAACCTGCTTCTAGAAATCATTCAATTAATGTAGGCAAAGGCCAAAAAAAAACCCCAGAGATTTGAGATGATCTTCTCACTCGTAGTTTGCAGCCAGGAAAAAAAAGGATAAAATTCACTGCAAGACCTTTTTATTTCAAAGTCTCCTTACTTAAGGAAACTAACTTGAAAACCCCAGAGGAGCCCCCAGTATTGAGCATGATGTGGAAAAGGAGCTGCACGTCAGCTGTCATTGGAGAAAGGTTGGAATAACCTCTCTGAATGGATTCACCAGCCCCATTCCTCCACAGTAACAGCCCCAAAGCTGCCCTGCCACATCAAAATTGCCACATCCTCTGCGTCTCACTGAAAATCCAGGAAAAAACTTGTAAGAGGAAATGCCTTCTGCATTCAAATGTTGAAGAACAGGGGGGAAAAGTCATCAGCCTGTACAGTTCTGCTTTATCCCCCTGCTGCATCCCATAACCAAACACAAGGCTTAGTCCACTCCACCCCTTTGTTTCATTTCTCTGAGCACATAATTTCACCTTTCATTATTCAAGAATGAAGCAGATCCTCATTTGACTGGAAGCAGCCTTAGTCTTGTTCTATTATTTCCCTAAGCCAAGAGCCAAAATTAAAGATAACCCGGGACACTGTGTTCATAACCCAGTTTGCCAGTGGACCCAGGCAAAGTGTGTGTGTGTGCACAGCAGGGGATCCTAAAAGATAAAAAAAATACCTTTCAGGGATGATAAAAGGATGGGTTTTCATCTTCATTCTTGGAAGCCTGAGAGGGACCTCTAGTAAGTCTGGCACGTCCCTGCTGCTCTGCCTGCAGGCACTCACAGCCTGGCTCTGCCTTGATCTTTTCGCTCTCCGGTGCAACTATTTTATTTCTTTTTAACCAGAAGCATGTGAATGAAGTGCTAAACCCTGCTGAGATCTCTTGCATCTCCTCTAAGAGCTTCTAAGTGCAGTTTTGCTGCAGCAATATCAGCCGAGGGGAGACGGGCAGAGGACTTTACAGGATCAGAGCCGCCACACGGGCGCATGGAAAAGGGGCATCAGCTGATTTTCATCTTCATGTCCCACAGTACCTCGTGCCTGTTCTCTTAAAACACTGCAAAATAAGCACATTTCAGCAAATTTTCCCAGCTCAGACCTCAGCTGGGTTGCAGAGAATCACAGAATGGTTTGGGTTGGAAGGGATCTTAAAGATCATCTTGTTCCGGCCCTCCACCGTGGGCAGGGACAACTTCCACCATCCCAGAGTGCCCCAAGCCCCATCCAACCCGGCCTTGGACACTTCCAGGGATGGAAAAATCCACAGCTTCTCTGGGCAGCCTGTGCCAGGGCCTCGCCACCTTCACAGGAACCAGTCTGGCACAACCCAGAGAGCTGAGGGCCAGGACCAGTGATTAAACTGGTGAACTGGCAAACACCGGGAATGGTGGAGCTGCTTGGTACAAGGACAACACTCACTCGGCAAAACAGAAAGCAAAAGTGCTCAGACAACAAACTGTCAGCTCAGCTCAACTTATTGACACCCAAATCACGAGCAGAGCATGAAAAAAAAATGAGAATATAAAGCCCAGTTCTTGGTATTTAAAGACTCAGAACACTGCACATTTAAATGCTTTTTATACAGGGGAGCTGGCAAACAGCTCAATGTTTCTTTTAAAGTCTTCTATTTTCTGCTTCTCAAATTTTGGACACCTCCAGACTCAGGAGAGCAGAGATGGAATTTACATGAAAATTAAAGAGCATTTCACATGTTCAATCTGTGTCACTTTTCAAACGTTACCTTCATGAGGGTGGAGGATGTTGGATTGACAGCTCTGGAGATTGGCATCTCTATTTATAGCCGAGGAGCAGGGAAAACGAAGGCAGGAGGAGGGCAGGCACGTGCCCAGATGTCCTCTGGTTTCCTCCCTTTCCTCGTCCCTGCCTTGCCTGGGGAGCGGCAGATTTTGGATGTCCTGCTCTCCCTGCAGAGATGCCCATGGAAAAGGGATGAGCAGCAGACTGGGGCAGACTCTGTCCCTCGTGTGTTTGGGTGCTCACAGCCCAAGGGGGATCGTGGAGCATCTCTCCCAGGAGGAAAAATTGGGGGAATCGGGATTGTTCAGCCTGGAGAAGCTTTGGGGCGACCTAAATGTGGCCTTGCGGTGCCTGAAGGAGCTACAAGAAAGATGGAGAGAGACTCGAGGGCCTGGAGGGGACACGGGGGAATGGCTTCCCACTGAGAGAGAGCTGGTTTAGATTGGCTACCAGGAGGAAGGATAATTAATGATACACTGCAATTAGTGTGGGGCAGGGGTGGTGTTGAGCACAGACCAACAAGTTTGTCATGAGCTCACCTGAAGCCAGGGATGAGGGGAAAAAGGTAAAGCATTTCTCAAGCCTGCCTCAGCACAGCCTGCAGTGACCCCATCACTACAGCCACATTTTTGGGAAGGAAACCTTGCCTGCTCACAGCCTGTGAGAGGTTGATTCGATTGTCAGCTGTGTTTGAATATCTTAACATCTCACCTTGGAGAGGCTCTTGTCTTATTTTTAAACTCTTTTTAAATTCCAAGAACAGACAATAACACCTCAATTTAAAACAAAGCCATCTTTTCTTTTTATTTACAAATTGAATCACAGAATGGTTTGTGTTGGAAGAGATCTTAAAGACCATCATGTTCCACCCCCTGCCATGGTCAGGGACACCTTCCACTATCCCAGGTTGCTCATCCAACCTGGTCTTGGACACTTCCAGAAATGGGAAATTCACATCTTCTCTGGGAAATCTGTGCCAGCGTCTTATAGTGACAAAAATCTGCCTAATACAGAATGTAAAATTAAAGAGTGACTTCACTAGCAGAGATAAATGCAATTGAAGCAAGGTAATAAACTGAAAAGTCCTGGGGCAGTCACTGACATAGATTGGTTAAAGACCAGACAGGGGTCATTAAAGCAGAGATTAGTCATGCAAGTGATCTGAAGGATCTTGAAAAAGAGTTAATGACAATGCCAGTAAAAATGCTGAAACTGGAAACTGTACCCAAGAGCTGGAACTTTCTTTTGAAGGGCAGGACTTGGATTGCAGGAATTTTTATAATAGAGTTTGAATTAGTTTACAAAAAAAGTCGATTGAAAATATAGAAAGAGAATTGAAATATTCAATTTTGTATTGAAAATATAAAATAATAAAACCACCAGAAAAACAAAGAGTTACAAAGGAAACACAATAGCTATTTGTTGGAGAATGCTGCTTATTTAGTCCAGTGAAGTTACCTGGCTAATGAATGAAAGGGGGAAAAAAGGGAATCTGGGGTTTCCTTGAAGAATGTCCATCAAAAAATGTTATTTATAAAACAATGTATTTTGAGATGCAAGGTGATGACACCGTCCTGGTTGAAAACTGGTGATGAAGCCAGTTCTTCAGCACAGAATTTATCTCAGCAAACCTGGAATCAGGCTCGGAGGAAGGCAGAAAGCCAGGACTGGTAATTCACATCTCCCCCAAGATGGAGACGTCAGCTGAAGCACCTTGGGAACCTGCAAGGTAAATTTAAAGCTGGAAAAGAGAAGTGAGTGGCCACTGGTTTTGCAGACCTCCAAATGTCACCAGGGATCAGCCACGGCCCCCTGTGAGATCCCGGCATGCCTTTATCCAAGGAGTTGCTCACACCCTTCCAGGCCTCAGCCTTTGGTCACAGGCAGGGTCACTGAACCCACGCTTAAAAATGAATTTTCCACAGAGCTTCGTCCTGTTCCAACACCTGCGGGAAAGCTCTGGTGGTTTCCTTGGGATTTACTTTGGGGCCTTTCTGGAGCATCCTGTTTCAGAGAAGGAGAAAAGGCAAACTCTGCCATGTGGAAATCTTTCCATCTGGCCATTCCAACAGCACTTGCACAAGGCTGTGGAGGGACAGGAGGAGAAGAGGGAAGGGAAAATCTCCCAACAAACCCAATGCCAACCACATCCCCACTTCAGGAGGGAGGGGAGCTCCTCCCCAGCCTTGCAGCTCAGGTGCTGCCTCAGTACAAGCCTGGCTGCCAAGGCAGGTGGCTTCCCAAGCAGGCAGGATAAATAAAAGGTGATCTGTCAGACGGTGCTTTCCCTCCACGGGATTGGAAGGAAGGCTTTTAACGCTGCGCTGAAGGCAGCAGTGGCTGTAACACTTGGTGAGTAAGAAGTGTAACGTTAACGTGAAAACCGGAGCCAAAGAGGGGAACAGGAAGGAGAAAGCGAATGAGTCAGAAAAGTGATTGTGGGGGAGTATCAATATTTATAGCAAAAATCCCCAGGCTCCAACTGACTCTATCTAGTGGCACAAAATAGAAATTTTTCTTCTTTTTTTTTTTTTAACACTAATCAGATCTGTTTGACAACAATAAGGACCTGTTGATTCAAACCTTGTGCTCTGTGCGGCTATACAAAGCTATGAAGATTATTTCCTGAAACCTTTATATTTCAAAACAGAAATGTTTTTTTCTAATAGTTTACTAAAGTTCAAATCCCTTCACTTTTTCCCAGTCTACCATGACTGCCTGTAGTGGGTTTTACCTCTTTGCTATCCTGCAATTAAGGCAAAAGGAATCATGAAATTAGGCAGAGGAATGTGTCACTTGTCTTGCAGATTCCAAAAGTTCTTTGAATTTCAGAGCTGAAACAATTTGAGTTTGGTGAATCTGTTGCTAAGCAATTGAAGCCATCAAAGTTTAAATCTTGAATTATTATCCTTTATTGTCTGGAAATAGGATGCAAGTGAATGGATCAAAATGTGAGCTGGTATGTTCCAGTTCCAGCCCCCAGGGGCTTCTCCCAAGTATCACCATGATCCATCTTGCACGTTTTGCAAAGAGCCGAATTTTCCTCACGCTGAGCTATCCTTTCCCAAAAACCATTTTCCAAAGAGTCTTTTGAGGGGGCATTGAAGCAACTTGGATTTATGAAAGATATAAATGTACCATCGAGCATGTTAAATGCCGACAGCAGCACTCAGCTTGCGGGCAGGCGTTTTAAAGAGTGGAGAAAACAGGACAGATCCTCACATCCAACCATTATCTTGTCCCACAAATGAATGGGGTGTTTTGCTTACAACCACTAATGATATGCTATGCTCTGATCGTGTTTGGAGCTGTGCTTTGTTTCCTAAATAGTTTTAATTCTGTTTATTACCCGCAGACGTTTAATCACCCCTGGCTTAACTTTCAAAGCACATTATCATCACTTGTTCACGTACTCGCTTGGTTCAGACTGGGTTTTCTGCAGGAAATTGTCCTCAGGCAGTCTGATAAGTTTGGACAGCCACTGATGGAAGCCAGTTTGGGAGTTATTGATTGCTGGTATTTTCATACTGCGCATATTTTTATTTCAGGTTGGTAGGGATGTGGGGTTCTGTGCTCTCTCGTGTGCTCTGGAAAGATTTATACCAAAAAGAATATTATTGGAAGAAACAAAGCATATTAACACGCTGCATATCGTGTTTCCGGGTTGAACCAGCAGCTGCTTAGTGGCTTTTAAAATACAGCTCTTTGTTGTAGAAATACTTCTGGAAAATAAAATTGGAGTGGATTTTGGTTTCCTTTTAATGCTTTCAACAATTTCAAACAGATATGCAGGGGTCGTTGATGTCACATATAAAAAATGCACAGCATCAAAGAATATTAATCTGCACAGTAATGGCAGTTCCCAAGGAAATAATCTGATGGAAGTGAAACCTCTACTAGATACATTTTCCATCTGTTCACCAGCAGCAAGGGACACAGAACTCCTACAGGAATTTTCTCTTTTAGAGTTAAAAGAAATATTAAATCATTTTAGCAATTCCAAATCGTTCTGGCTTCCTCCTCCTTTCCGTCTATCCAAAAATAGAAATGCATGAAAACCCCAAACTTTTTGGAACTGAAAAGGAGACTAAAGAGAGGTTCAGGATTAGTCTCTTCTCAGCCACAGACCAAGGGGACTTATGTTTAATGATTGTGTGAAAAACATGAAGAACTGAGCAACAACCGAGCTGACAAAACACCCTGTGAACAAAAGCTGCAGGTCATGGACTGTTAAATCAATGGACATTTGAATATTGAACTGTGGGAAGTTCTGAAGGCAAAACCAACCAACCAAACACACTGGAGGCTGCATCTTCTCAGCACAGACTTCTCTCCCCTATCCAGTACTTTCCAAAGTGCTGGGGGAGCAGCAGTTCCTTCCAGCACAGTCAGAGGGTAAAGGCCAAGATCAGCATCTCTAGGAGGGTTTTTCAGGATCCTATTGTTTCTCTTTCCCTTCTGTGGAAGCTTCTCCCTGGCTCCCTGAAAGGTTTTAGCCCTTCCACCCTGACCCACTGACACTCTGAAATGGCTCATGGGTGTTAAAGCGTCTCTTCTTGAATGGACCAGACACAGTTCAGTTGTGAATTGTGAGCAGTGGCTGAGGGAGTTGGGGTTGTTCAGCCTGGAAAAGAAGAAACCTGGGGGGATCTTTTGACTCTCCACAGCTCCCTGACAGGAGGGGACAGCCGGAATGGGGCTCTGCTCCCAGGAACAGGGACAGGAGGAGAGGGAACGGCCTCAGCCTGGGCCAGGGGAGGCTCAGCTTGGACAGCAGCAGGAATTTCTCCATGGAAAGGAAGCTCAGGCACTGGAAGTGCCCAGGGAGGTTTGGATCCCCATCCCCGGAGTGTCCCAGGAAGGGCTGGAGGTGGCACTCAGTGCTCTGGTGTCATTGACAAGGCTCTTGGACTCAGTGATCTCAAAGGTTTTTTCCCACCCAAAATGATTCTGCAACTCTGCCAACTCAGGGTGAGAGTCACCCAAAAGCAGATGCAGTGAAATACATTTTTAAAGAAATTGACAGTTCAGTGTGGAAGTATTGCTGGGCTGGTTCCAGCTGATCAGATGGATCGATGGACAGCGATGCTGCCTGTCAGAATGACAAGGCTCCATCTCATCACCATCCCTGCGTAGGTACAGGCTGCCTACCTACTCACAGAAAGAACATTTCTCAACAGGACCCATATTTAAAAAAATAATTTTTAAAAAAATTAAAATTTTGAGGTTTTTCTGTGGAGGCTTTCTCATACATCCCTATAATAATAGTATGCATAATACACATGCTCTGTTGCTTCATTTTCTTTTACTTTTGGTAAGGTAGGTTTACTAAAATCTGAAATTTAAATATTTACACTGTAGGCTTTTTGATTAGCATATTTTGAAGTTAATCATCATAGGTCTCAGCTCATTTAGTGGATGTGTCAGTAAGATGAATAATGGATTCAGCGACAGGGGTGAAGAGGAAAGGATGAAAAAGAAGTGATTTATACTTGTGAGAAGGATAATGTCTGCCACATGGGGACAGACCTACAGGAAGTGAAGAAGGAGACACCTCCTGCTCCCTTTCCAATTCGAGGAACAATTTTTTTCAGAGAATGCACTTTTGGAAAATTAAATATTTCAATCTAAAGTTTAAAACTTCCACTAAACTGGTTTTCAAAGTTTCCCTTAAGTTTAATGGGAAAGGATTCAGATTCTTTCAACATACGGTACAAAGCTGATGGCGGGGAGAATTTAAATCCTGCTTTGAAAGTACCAGGGGATGCAGCTCTCAGGGTTTCAAACACCAGCCTTGTGCAAGTCCAAAAGAGCAGATAAATGCAATTGTTCTCTTATCATCCATACATATATATTATAAATATATGTAATCCTGAACTTTTGTTTGTTTATTCTGTGCAACCACAAAGGTCAGAGGATGATCAGGAAGCCAAAACCGAGACATGTGCATGACTGAAAGTACTGAGCTTTGACAGAAATATCTGGCATCATGTAATCTGTCACAAAATGACGAGAACAAGCAAAACAGAAGTCAACTAAACAGCGGAGAAGGATTTATTTTGTTTCATCTTAGATGACTGTGACACATAACATTTTGTCTCAGCCAGTCAGCCCTGACAAAGAACATCTCCAGAGCATCATCCACCCAGACTCTTGGAGAGGTCACTGTTGCATGAAGGACTGGTGCTTGGTATTGCCTTTTGTTTGCTACCAACCATTTCCTTGATTTTTTTTTTTTTTTTTTCCCCTAAGTTTGCCGAATTCCATGTGGGAATATGAAAGGGGAAACTATGGAATGATAATTGCCCAACCCATCAGATCAGGATCATGCTGTACAAGATCTGCTCCTCAACACTAAAGCAAGTCAAAGATGAAAACTCTTCATTTACCTCAGCTGGAAGCACTCACAAGTCTGAGAGGCAAATCCATTGGTTTGGCTAAAAAAAGCCAGAGACAGAAATTTCAAAACTCAAAATAAAAATTGGTCCTGACATTTCTCTAATGAAAAGCTTGGGGGCTTTTTAATATGAAAAACATTGCACTAAGAAATTAACTGAAATATGTTTTAAAGGAAGGAATCATCCCTAAACAAAACAAACTCACAAATGCGCTGTAAGAGGGTCAAATGGGAGGCAGTTTTTCAATCCAAACCTAAATCCCCTGGTTTTGATTCCATCCAAATCGTATTTGTAACGTAATTAATGAATGAATTCAGCCAGGCTGATGAGCTGGCACCGTGACAAGCTCCATTCAGAAAGTTCCTTCATTCCTTTGGGTGAGCTCAGCACCAGGAGCAAACTGCAGCCCCGGCCCCGCCAGTGTGATGCCTGAACAAGGACGGACTCTGGAACTGGTGTGATGGCTTGGCCTTTTCAGGCTGTGATTTACCCCAAAACAATCGTGGCTGTGGTTGGCTCTCACCACATCCGTTGCCTGGCATCACCTGAATTTGCTTTTTTTTCCATCTGGTCACCCACACATCCTCCCCTCTCCTGTTTCCCAAGCCAAGCAGCTGAGACCTCTGATGGACCCTGACCCCTCTGCTCTCCTCAGCCTTTCAGCTGGGCTTGAGCTCCACTTAGAACCCCAGTCCTACATAAAATTCCTTAAATTCCTCCCAAACAGAATTTGCAGGTGGGAACAGAGGTGGCGTTGCATTGCACGAAGCTTTTCTTTGCAAACCTGATCAAGCTACAACAGATCTTCCCCATGAGGAGGAAATCCAATTATCCCGTATTTTTAGAAGAGGTGCAAATCATTAATTTCTAAACACTTCTTTCTGTAACAATATTCAGAATATATCTTGGATCTGTTTAGGAGACCAAGGGGACAGATTATCATGTTCTTATGAAGTTTAATGGAATTTGGGCACCAAACTCCCAAAAGCTTCTTTGACAACTGCATTCAAAGTCATTTACCAAAGAGATGGAGGTCTTTTTAAAACAGTTTCTCTAGTCTACACTTGATATCTTTCTCCTTTCCTTTTGTTGTGGTGGCTGTTATAAATATTCAGTGGTTTTCATGAGCCTCAGCAGACCAAAAATGGTCTTCAAAGAACTCGCTTACATGTATTCACATATTTTAAAAACCCTAAGATTTTCTTTAAAAGAAATATTATCGTTATTTCTGCATGCCTGCAGACAGCGAAAAGAAATGATTTGCAGCAAATTGTATTTTCACTGAGGAACAAAGGGGCAGAGGAAAGGGTGAGAGGACTGGAGAAGTGACACACCTTCCAAGAATTCCTGTTATGGAACTCTTGGGAAATACTTGTCTGTCTCAACACAAAATGTCATCAAACTAAATTTCTTCAAGGGCTGATGGTGCAAGATAGCGAGAGAGTTAAAACTCCACTGAGATAAACCAGAGGCTGTTTGTTCTCTATCCTCTCCACCATACGTTGTCAATGAAGAGAAGGGCCAAGCAGAGCAGCTAAAATAATCCTGAAACGCTGTGGTTTGTGCTCACACCTCCAAAGGTGATTTATCTGACGGGCACTTCAGTTAAAGCAGTAGAAACAAAAACTCTTCCAAAATACGGCGGTGTCAGCTGGAGAAATTCCTGGATAAAGTGGGAGGAGAAGGAGATGAAAGTACAGGTCTAGCTGTGAGTAAGTAAATAATTTTTAAAAATATTACGAGATTATCCTCTCTGTATCATTGTGGGGGCTTCTCAGAACTGTGGCTAGACAAAACCTGGGTTACCCTGATGCACGCCCAACCTGGCCTTGCACACCTCTGGGCATGGGGCAGCCACAGCTTCTCTGGGCAAACCTGTGCCAGGACCTCCCCACACTCACAGGGAACAATTTCTTCTGTCTATTCCACCTAAATTTCTCCTCCTAGAGTGGGAAGCCCTTGTCCTGTCGCTCCATTTCCTGAGAAATTGTCACTCTCCTGCTTCCTTGCAGGCCCTTCAGACGCCTGAAGGTGTTGTGAGGTCTCCTTCTCCTCTCCAGGCTGAGCAGCCCAAACTTTCCCAGCCTGTTCCCAGGGAGAAGGGGCTCCAATCCTCTCATCAGCTCCATGGATTCCTCTGGATTTGCTCCAACAGCTGCTCATCCTTCTCGTGCTGGGGGCACCAGACCTGTGCTCAGGATTCCAGGTGGGGTCTTGGGAGACCAGAGGAGAGGAGGAGAATCACCTCCACCCTCCAAACTGAGCTGGGGCACTGCTGCTCCCCCAGCCCTTTCTCCTTTATTTCTGACGACAGCAAAACCAGACTGGGATGCTCAGAATATTTCCCGGTCCAAAATTTCAAGTTTTTCCCAGCAGCTCCACGGTTCTGCCTCGTGCCTGACCAAAAGTGGAACGGGAACACGGCACTTGAGCAATACCCACAGGGTAATCAATCACTGTGGGAGGAGATTGAAAACAATCTGGCCTCCCACAGGAGGTTCAAAGGCACCAGCACCATTTATGGCACATGTTTCATGCATCTGTTATTCCGTAGCGGGAAGCCATTCAACAGATGGTTTCATTTTCACTTACATTAGGTATATAAAGTTGGGAGCTTGTTTGTAACAAGTGATAATCGAGTTTGAGCTATAAAAATAACTGTATTGATGCCACCCAAATTTTCAGTACGTGTTTGCTGCTACTTTAATGAGAGGTGAGGTTTCAGATACTGAAGATCCCTGTTGATAGGGTTACAGAAGGATCCACCCTCCAAGCCAAGACTGGGTCAATTCTGCTCCTCCAGCACCTTCTGCTGTAGCTCTGATGAAATCAGAAGCAGACTGGGATGCTCAGGGCCTTTCCCCACCCAAAATGTCAAGTTTTTCCAGAAGCTTGCGATTTTCAAAGCTCAGTTTTCACCAGGGTCAGTTAGAAGCCAAGAGGTGCAGTGACAGGACGTTAAGGACCATCAGCACTGAGTGTAAATGGCCAAATCATATCTTAATTGTGTCTATTTATTGCTTGAAAAACAGATTTTCACATTACCTGAAAACTGAACAGAAAGGACTTCCGGACAGAATCCACGTGGATTTAATGTCAGTTAATGACTCAGGGTGTGCATAAGTGTCCGGAAACCACTGGGTCATGGGCAGTGAAAGGCACAAAGTTGAGAGGCTTTTCCAAATTTGCAGCTATAATCAACAATGAAAACAGGGGCTATAAGCCCCAAATTCCTTTGAAATTCCTGTCAAAATTCACATTCTCAATTAGTGTGCCTTAAGTGAATGTTTTGTGAAATTATTCCCCACTGCCAGCAGCTTCCCACCTTCCAACATCCCTTTGATCAGGTAACACAACACATGGAGAAGTTCCTCACCCCCAGCTCACTGATCAGGCTTTGTGCCTTTCCATCATGCTCACTTCTTCCCAAGATAAAGAATCCATATATAAATTCCAGGGAAAAAAAAAAGTTCTAACTAGGATTAAAAAAAAAAGTTAGTTTATGTTAACATTTTAAGCAATGATTTGCACATAATAGCTGAAATGACAGAGCTGAGCTGAAGCAGTTTCTGAAAGCAGATGTTTCAAAAGCAAATGTAAAAAGTGGATTTGTGGTGGCCTTGGGGAAAAAAAGTGAAATATTCCTGACAGTGATGGTGTAGCATTTTTCTAACATTGTTTTCACTTTCTTTTTCTCTTTTTTCTTTTTTTTTTTTTTTCGCCATTATCGAGTTTCACTCAAGATAAAAATTTCTATTGCTTGAGGGAATAGACAGAGAGGCACTGAAGAAAAAAAGAGGAAGATGAGCAGGTACAGGCACACGGCATTAAAAATGACTTCCCACCCCCTCACACCATTTCACTCCCTTGCCTTCCCTGGGTCAAGAATTCTCCCTTTTGATAAAACCATTCCCATGTTGTTGGGTTCGAGGTGGGCTTGGCTTCCTTCTTGCAACAGTGCCTGAAATGTTCAGTTCTGCTGGGAAAAATCGGTGTTCTTCTGTGACATTTCCTGGGCTGCTTGCCTGGAAGGCTCTGCTCAATCTCACACTCTGCCCGTGGGGAGGGAAGGGAAGGGAGCTGACAAGCCCTGGGGAGGGAGAGGAGCTGGCAGGGGGAGGAAGGCTGGGGTGTGAGGAGGAGGAGGAGGAGGAGGAGGGTCTGCCATCAGCCTTCCAGCCTCCCCCAGAGCAAAGGCTTCCATGAAAATCTAAGCCCCAGGCTGGAATGTCAAAGGAAAAGATACAGAAGAAGAAACATATTTTGGTTTCTTCAAAACAGCCAGAGACTTGCTCAGAGCTGCTGGTGCAGAAGAAGACAACATTTTTACCTGGAACAATTTTCCATGAGGTTTCTTTTCGCCATCTCCAACCAAAACTCATCACACCAATGCCCCTCACCTTTGCTTCCCCCCACTTTTCTCAGCTCTGTTTCCTCACTTGCCCTTTATACTCTAATCTCATATTGAAGCATCTTCCCTCTCTCAGGCCCGCTGGCAAAGCTCAGGTTATTTTTATATCTCCCAAAGGTGCAAAGCATTGAAAATCACAGACCAAGGCCTCATTTCTCCTGCCTTTTTAACTTCTCTAACCACAGTTAAGCAGCTCCAGGGGAAGAGCCTCCAGCCCCTGCAGCCTGGCCAGAGCTGTTTGCTGGTTTTATCCCAAATTATTGCCCACAGACCCTCTGTAAGCACCTTCTGCCAGCTCAGGTGCTGCTTCTGCATCCCTGACAGCACATTTCTGTGCTGCCAGATCACCCAGCCATGCAACACACTCTGGATGAAACGAGGACATCCAAATGATTTGGACAGGGTGTTAAATTTCCCAAAGCCCCCAAAAAAATCACATTCTTCCCAGTTTTGTAGCTGTGTGGTTGCTCTGCATCTCTTTTTCACGGGGGCAGGTTTTAAAAACAGCATTTTTGATGCACACTCTTTTTCTTGCCAAGAACACTGTCACCAAGACAAGGGCTGTAGATTTCCTTTTTCCTGCCTATGAACTGACTAACATCTTTCAGGGCCAACACATTTCTGACCCGTGCTTTCTCGTAAACTTCTGCGCCCATCTTTTCCAGCCGTATGTGCAGAGGACAACGCTGCACTTAGAGGAACGGCGCGTTTGGAAAACCAGGATTGTTGTTGCTGTTGGTGTTGCTGTTGTTCCCTTGCTGGCCCAGGATTTGGGGGCTCATTGCTGCCCTGGCTGCAGACGGAGTGGGAATAGCAGAGCCAAGGAGGGGACAGGAGATTGTTCTGCAGGGGACAGGGTAGCAGGGCCAAGGGTGACAACAGGGCAGCACCCCCAGCTAGAGGAGATGCAGCCTCCCGGTGCTTTGGCAAGAGCTGAGAAGGTCCAGTGGCCACAGACAGGGTCTGCCACAGTCCAGAGCGATGGGGAACTGTGTCACCGAGATACACAAAGCAGTCACACACGGACAAGAGATTTTCGCAGAGGTCCTTCCGATTCCAGCTCACAGCTGAGAGAGCGGAGAGAAGAGACCCCTTTGTTTATTTCTTACTTTTTACACATTTGTGGGTCTAGCAGAAGATTGGCTTTTTGGGGCTTCCACCCCTCAGCCTCAGTGGCCAGACCAATTGTCAGTTACAGTTGTTTTCAGGTTAGAAATATGCAAACAAAGGACAGAGAATGAAAAACAAAGGATTTGTTTATGTTACATCTGTGGGAAAAGGTAGAAAACTGCTCTAATATTCTACAGTAACTAAAAGATCTGACTCCATTTATGAAATTCAAAAAGGCCTTAAAAAAACTCAGAAAAACCAGGGTAACAGAACTGCAAATCAAACCATGAAGTCAGAGCCTGCTGGCATCCTCATGGGCACAGCTGGAATTCCTGTTTTCCCCACCCTGCACCCCAAGTTTTGAGCCCTCACCACGAGCCCTCACACCAGGGTGGCTCCCAGGAGCTGCCTTGGCCCTGCCAGCTGGTTCCTCTGCAGCAGAAACATTTCATTCTTGAAACATTTTTGGCTGCACTTTGCCTGAAAAATAAAATGTGCAAAATCAATCTGTGTAGCAATATTGAAATCTGACAGCAGCGCTCTGCACAGGGCAGGCTGGTTATTAACACAACCACTCACAGCAATCCCTCCCTTCTCTGGAAGCACTGATCACAGGTGAGATAGAAGGGCGAGTTCGCTCCATAATTCATATTGGCCACAGATTATTTCTGCAAAGAAATGGGAGCACTCAGTGTCTGTGCAAATGCATCTCCTGGGGAGCTGCAGGTGGGGTGAGTGTGAGGTCCTCTGTGCCAGCTCATGTCGGGTGACAGATGTGGAGCAAGGCTCTCTCTGGGCAAGGAAATGGTTAGCAGACTTCAAAGACACAGTGGTGTAAATCAGAGGCGAATCAACCCTGCAATATAAATCCAGGGAATGGCCAGGCGTGGCAGGTTAATAACAGGACAGTGGCAATTCCCAAATATCTGGGCAGTTCTCTGCTCTCACAATGCCTTGAGAGCCTGGCCCAGAGGACTGGACAGCAGAGCCAGAGACAGCAATAAAAATCTCATTCAGTCCCGAGGGTGCTGCTGGGGAATGGATCCAAACCCTCACCATGACCTGCTCATGGGATGCCATCCTTCTGCCTGGTGACTGCTCTCCCACAGAACTGTAATCTACTGCAAACCACCCATCCCAGCCAGTCTGTTGGCATCTTAAGTTCAGGCTTCATTTGTGTGTT
Source organism: Hirundo rustica (assembly GCF_015227805.2). Lineage (NCBI taxonomy): Eukaryota > Metazoa > Chordata > Aves > Passeriformes > Hirundinidae > Hirundo > Hirundo rustica. The sequence continues at coordinate 3,153,956 of NC_053463.1, forward strand.
GACTTGCTCAGGAGAGCTCTCTGGGAAGTGACATCCTTCAAGGCTTCACGGGGAGAGCTGGGGATCTGCAGGCAGCAGAGTGCGTGCCATTCACTCCGTGGAGAAAAATAAAACATTGCATCAAAGCATCCTCATGGAAGCTGTTAGGATGCAGCCAGGCTTTAATTTGTACGTGTAAGGTGGTGGCATTTCTACCCTGTCACTTCAGTAACATCACTGCCATCCCTCACTGCTGGCAGCTCTGAATATTGGATTACAGCCTCACACGTCCACGCTGCCTGCAACAGGCTCTGACTCCTCCGGATCCCACAGCTCAAGCAGGATCCTGCTGGATCTGTCACGGATCCTGGACCTCCAGAGAAAACTCATGGAGCTGCAGTTCAGGGAGGGTAAACTCCGTGCTGTTGCTCACTGCTTAAATTAGTGGCAGTCACGTACTTTGTCTCGGTGGCAGGCGGTGTCAGGCTTCTCTATGTGAGCAAAACTGAGAAGCAAAGATCTGGCTCTCGTTGCTGAGTAAAAATCCAGCAATTAAGCTCAAGAAAATAAAAAAGATCCAACAGTTGTTATGAAGAATTTCACCCATTCTGTGGAATATTTGTGCGAGCAATTAGCTGCCTTCTGCCTGAAATTCTCCTTCAAAGGTAACAGATACAGTGTATTTTCTCACTTCTTGCCCCAAGCTGGTTTGCGGTGAATGATGTACATTGTAAAAAGACTCTTATTTCAGCCCAGGAGGGGCTGCAGGGAGCTGGTGGATAAAAAGATGATTTTTTTTAGACAGTTTCTTAGAAAACTGCTCTGAAAAGTACAATAAAAAAGTATATTATGATGCAATTTGTCCAAGATGTTCTGAGATTTTTTTAAAAAAAAAAAAAAACCAAAACATATTGTGATACTGGTTGTTCAGTTTAAGAGGACAAAATTGCACTCAATATATTCAGGAATCACTGGGTTTTTCAGAAATAAATCAACCCTGACAGGGCTGTTCCTTGTCCAGACTTTAATGATCTATGTCACTAAAAGCCCTGTTCTTTGTCTGAGCTGAGTCCCCCTCAACAAATTCTGCAATCAGCCTTGGGATATAAACCAAGGAGGGCTGGGGCTGGGGCTGGATGCTGAGCAGAGCAGTCAGGGGCAGCTCCCTGGGTTTATTTAACACGATTCAAGCAAATCCTGGGCACGAATTTAACGGGAGGAGCAGAGGTCAGAGATGCGGGGCTGCCACAGAGCCCCTGGGGTTCAGCAGCAGCTCCTGGAGAGGGGAAAGTTCCCCCTGATGCCTCCACCTGACAAGAGGAGTTTTCCAGGGGAATCATCCTGACAAACCGACCCTGTTAGCACGCTGGGCACAGCAGGAGAGCTCCCTCGTGGGAAAGGGAAATGCAGATGGTTGAAATCTCCCTGGCAGGGAAGGGACGGGGAGAAGCTGCGTGTGCACTGAGCTCTTGGGGTAGGAAAGCAAAGGTCTGCCTGGTAGAGCTTAATAGGTTTGGGCAACGTGAGCAAAGGAGCTGAACTGAGAAGATGCTGTTGCTCAGAAAGGGAGTGGAAAAAAACCTGTCACTAACAAGCCTTCAGGTTACCTCGAAAATAGACCGCTTGTTATATTTGGTGTATGAATAGTCTAGGTGTTATCCAATGTGATAAAACCTAACTCAGTCTTGTGCTACTCTGGAACTGCAAGATTTTGCTTCTTTCACTGTTCAGTTTTGGCTCTTTTCCCTTTATTTTTAAGTATATATTCAGCTTCTGAAGGTTTTGCTTGGTGTTGCTTTGAATCTGTGCTCTGGGCAAAAAGCCACCCTGACACACAAACAGGTTAAAAAATGTCCTGTGAAAGCATTGCTTGGAAAATATCACCTTCCGACTGAAAACCTCACAAAACCAGCCCAGCTCTCTATTTTCAGGGCATTCAAAAAGGCTCACATTTCAGGTATTTTACATTTTCCTGTATGCATTCCACATGCTTTCCATGACATATTAAAAAAAAAATTTAAAAAAGCAGTCCTGAGCCTTTCTTCTTTTGAGAAAAGAGCTTCATTTTGAAAGACAAAGGGTTTTGTAATTCTCTCTTCTATTTCAGGAGAATATTCGCACTAAATAAGAATTCGTGCTTCTATAATCAAATCATTTATCTTTAAATTTTCTGTGGGAGGAGATCCTCATCCAGACTCAGAGCCTGGAATCTTGTGAAAAATTCCAAAGGGGTAAGGGTAGCTTACAGAGGAAATGATGATGTTTGTGGTTGTTTTGCTTGTGTAAGAGGAAAACCACAGATTGCTGAGACCACCCTTAGCCCATCCAGCTGTGTTTGATGTGTCCTTATCAAAGAGCAGATGTGGAATGAGCAGAAAATGCCTCAGCTCCTGCAGAACGGGGGGGTTCAGAGCCCAAAGGAGAGCATCTCTTGCTGCTGGTAGTGGGACATCAACCTCCCAGCCCTGGGATCACCTAATTCAGAACCTAATTGTCTCTCCACTCCCAACTCACCAGCATCACTTTGTCTGCTGGCTTTTAATATTCGGAAAAAAAAAATAAAAAAAAGCCCAGCAGGAGTTATGCAATGAAGCACATTTGAGGCACTTAAAAAGACATAAAGGTGGAGGGGGGAGATGGAAAAGGAAAGAAAACCTTTACTTTAAAAGGAGCCTTAAAGCTTTACTTTCCTTTGACATGGGGGATAATTCTGAGAGTGGTTTGGAAGGATTTGAAGGGAAGGATTTGCTGCCTGTGCTAACGAGGCGTCTCAGGGGTTACCCATGGACACAGCTCTAGTTCTGCTCGGAGCTAACACCTCAGGAGAAGGGCAAGGGAAAGTCGCTGGACCTCCCCATGCTGTGACCAGCAAGCACAGAGCCCTGGGGTCAAACGGGGGCTGAGACAGAGGTTTTTGTTTCGTTTGAAGCCTTTGCAGAACTCTCCCTACCCAGCCTCGTAGTTCGGGGGCCTGGCACTGCCAGGGACAGAGGAACATTCCCTGGGCACCCTGGTGCACCAGCTGTGTGTGATTTTGTCCCCTTCAAACTGCAGGGGGCTCTTCTAAACCTTCGTGGGGAGCCACATCTGACTGCTTCAGCCTGGAGCTCTCCTTTTCCCGTCCCAGAGAGGTGCTGAGCCTGCGGGGAGCGGAGGGCAGCCAGAGCTCGCTGCGCTGAGCTCCAAACCTTTCCTTTCCCAAAGCATGCTCCTCTATTCCAGTCTTTCCTAAAGGATGGGCACAAGGGCTCCTGCTCACCCATCCACCCCCTGCTCCTCTGAGCAGCACCAGGCAGGTCCCAGGCTCAGAGCAGCACCTGCCCATTGCTGAGGTGCTGCCCCAGGAGCATCTGCAGAGCACAGCTATGTGCACCTCCAAATCTGAAAGAGGCACAAAGTCAACCAGCTTCAAACCAACAGCAAAAGGTCTGGAGCAGAGCATGGACCAGGTAACAAGACACAAAAATGCTCTTTTTTTTTTTTTTTTTTTTCTTTTTTTTTTTTAATTTACACAATAGTCTAAGAATTGTTCTAAGGTCAGAGCAACATGGGTTACATCTGGATGAGGATTTTATCCCAACCCTCCTTAATGAGAGCACGGCAGAGGCTGGGGCAGCCAGAACTCTGCCCTCAGCCCTCTGTCTGCAGCTCCTCTCGGTGAGCAGCCCCAGGCTGAGCTCCCCCCATGCTCTGCACAGCTCGCACTGCTGCTGCTCTTCTCCCCGCTGCAAATTTTCCAGCTCCTCTATGGAATGAGCATCATCAAATGTCTCCTCTCCTGACTCATTCCTGCCTGGAGAGGATGGCTGAAACTCTGAGCTCACTTTCTACCTCTTGGGCTTGTGCCTGAGCCTGTGACTCACACATCTCCTCCTTGGACTTCTTTGGGTTCAGGCCATTTGTTAATTTCTCTCCACAAGACTGTAAAGATTCACTGCCCGTGACCCTTTCTGGAAAATTTACTATCTACTTTTTTTTTTGGCTTGATCCACTTCTCTCTTCCTGCTGAATTCCTTCACTTCATGTTGCTATTTCCTGCATTTTCAGCTGTTTGAGCCCTTTGTAAACACATATTTTTGTCTACACACACAAAACGAAACCTCTGCTCTATTATTAGCATCACAGAATGGTTTGGGTTTAAAAGGACCCTAGAACTCATTTCATTCCACTTCCCCTTCATCTTCCACTGTCCCAGGCTGCTCCAAACCCTGTCCAGCCCGGTCTTGGACACTTCCAGGGATCCAGGGGCAGCCACAGCTTCTCTGGGCAACCTGTGAAGAAAATTTAATATCTAACCTAAATTTCCCCTTTTTCAGTCTGAACCATCACTACTCATGCTATCACTACAGGTCCCAAGAATGAGTCCCTCTCCAGCTTCCTTTCCCGCCGTTTATTCTGATTTCCAGGACAAAGTGGACTTCACTGCAAACACCAAACTGTTCCAGAGATAACTTGCTGGTTTTGTTGAGTGCTTTTGCCAGCAGACATCCCAGTTCGCTTTTCAAGCTCTTGGTCCTGTCTGAAGGCAGCCATCCGTCAGGTGTGCACTAGCTGAAGAAAAGGCTTCACAAGAGTATTTTGGAGACAAATCGAGCCTGTGGCCCTACCTGAGCTGCTTAAATCCATGTCAGAAGAGAGATCCTGGGGTGTCCCGTGGTGAAATCCTCCCATCTGTGGCTGTCTGAGCTCCCAGCCAGAGCACTCAGCCCCCAGGACAGATCACAGCGTGAGCAAAGGGCAGAAGCACATTACAGAAAGTAGGATGCTGAATTTGAAATTTGGTTTATTGCTTGTGCCCAAACACAAGCTGCTCTCCTTTTTCTTCAGAGGTTTCCCTTAGTCGACGTACATTACATTAAGGTTTATATTTCAAATCTGAATACAGCCATTTCTTGAAGAGGTAAGCAGACCAAAAGCAAATTATTCCAATGAAAATTTGTTTTTCTTCATTTGTTTTAAAGCCCCTGAAGAGTTATCTATTACTATCTGAATAATGGATAGAACAGAGGAAAGTGAAAGATAGTTCAAGCTAAAGTCAGAGGTGCAGACACATCCTGTTAGGCAAGTTCAGGGTGCAAGGGCATACAAAATTGGAACAAGAAAAGTGAAAAAAGGGGTTGAAATTCTGAATACAGCACTGCCCATTCAGCCTTTTTGTATTAAGTGAGAGCAACCCTTCCTGAGCTTTCCCTGGGCCAGGGCAGGAGCAGGAGAGGGGCAGAAGAGAGAGGGAACCCCAGCAGCTCCTGCACAGACAGAGCAAAACCAATCCCCAAGGCCTCAGCTGGGACCTTCTCCTCATCCCCACCCACCAGCTCTAGCAGGGCTGTTAAAAGACAGCAAATTAATTTAAAAACACAATATGGAAGTGAAGGTAAAGCTGTCTGCACGGGCAGCTGAGCAGTGCAGCAAGCTCTCAGCAGATCCCCTCTTTGTTGGGAAAAAAGGTGAAGAGTGACAGGAGATGAGGCAGCAAGCTCAAGAGCCTCAGCAAAAAGGTTTCCTTCTTCAATTCCTTGATATTCACAGCCAGATTTAAAAATATCACTGGTTCCACAGCATTTCAGCACAAGGTGCCAGTTTTAAGTGCAGTGCTATTAAAGCCAACGGAGCTGCGACAATTTCTACCTAACTCACCGTGACGGTACAAAACACTGGTGAAAAACTGGCAGGCACTGAGCACTTATAAATTCTGATTTTGGAACTATCCTTTCAAGGGGCTATTTGCTTTTCATGTTCATTTCTTCCTTCACTGGAGCCTGAAGTTCTCTCCTCTCATTTAGAGAGGGTGTATCAGAACACAGTAAAACCCACATCAGCTTTATTATCACCTAGCAGAGAAAGCAGTGGTTAACTGACAGCAGAACGAAGAGGAATAAAACAATCACAATATTAGTGTCTGCCTCACAGATGGGGGAGGTAGTAAATAACCACGAGTCCATTACAGGGGATTTCTCAGATGCTAAGAAGGTTAAATGGTTGAATGACTTATCCAAAAGTGATTGCTTCTCTGCTCCCAGGTCCCTCGTGCTATGGCAACATTACCTTATTGCTTTCAAAATCACCCATGTGGCTTTTTTTAATAATGATTTGACTCTTCTGGAAGGTACCATCCCAACCATCTGGAGCCTGTCAGCTCTGCCCAAGGTATTTAAAGCCCCCAGCACAGGCAGAACTGCAAGGGACAAACAACCCCAGGGCTGTGCCCGCTGCTGGAGGCGCCAGGGAGAGGGCCAAGGTTTTGTGCTTCACCCAAATCCCCCAGAAGGAGGATGTTCCACAGCCTTGCCCACAGCACAGGGTGGGACTCAGAAATTCACCCCAGCTGATGGGAAACGCTCTCACAGAGCCCTCTCACTTCTTTCCCTTTGAGACTGCAGCTTTCCCATCACTCTGGAGGGTTTTTTTCCTCCTTTCCCAAGCTTTCCATGAGCTTTAGGATGAAATAAGCAAGTCAGCATTAGCCTAGAGAAGACAATCATGTGTGAGTTGATCAAATTGTTATGTCAGGTCATCCTGCACATGTGGCAGTGGAGAAGATCTTCCAGTCCTTCTTCTCTGTAGAAATCTTCAAACACTGGGGAAATTGGTCAGGAAGAAAGTAAAATACATCAGTAAAACAGAAGAAATACTTTTAGGATTTAGAGACAAAAGAACTCAGTGTTCTGAGGCACATGGTGGAATTTATTGGGTTGTCCTGTGCAGGGCTAGGATTTGGACTTGATCCTTGTGGGTCCCTTCCAACACAGCTTATTCTGGGATTTGTGATTCTGTGCACTGACATGCCTGTTCCTCCCGAGATTCTCCAGGAAATGAAAATTAATCCATTTTTAGATCCTTTCAGGCAAACTCAGATCCTCAATCTAAGCACGTCCTGTCTTTCTCCTTTCCATCAGCTCCATCAAAAGCCTTGGATACTTGAAATGGAAATGAACCATGAAAAGGAGCTCTGGATTTGTCATTCGGTTTTGGTAATAAAAATCTTCCTTTGATCCTGCGAGATGTCACACTCGCTGCCTGAGCATGTCAGCAAAACCAAATTACGGAGCTGCCAGGTTTCTGCTGCCTCTCAATCCCTGTGACACAAGAATTGTAGGGGATTCTGCTTTTTTAGGCTCAGATAAATATCAGCAATTTAATTGCTTTCTTTACGCTTGGGTTTGGAAAGTTGATGGGACCATAAGGAAAACAGCGTCACGTAAGTGGGATTTTTTTCAGTCAGATAAGGGAGAAGAAAAAGTAACTATGATGCTTATGGGCATAAAAAAATAAACAATTCTTTACCCCTCTCCACACTCACTTCAGTACCTCAGAAAGGCCACGTCTAATTGGAACACGGAGCCAGAAAGCAGCTTGCTTCTATTTCAGACCACTTGGTACAGTGCTCATCATCAGAACTCCTCTTCGGGGAGACTCATAACACACAGGGCAGCTTTTGTGCCTTAATATCACAGATTATTTTAAATGCACAACGTTCTGCAATCCTGCAAAGCTGCTGCCAGCAATTCCTGCCTCAAATTCCTGCTTCTATCCCTGCCTGTGTGAAGCCTAAAGCCAGACAGCCGAAACTCTCCTCGCGGAGGGCTGGGAACGCGAGCTGGGCGCGTTGTTGGTGTGAGGCAGAGCTGCTGAGAGCTGCAGCAGTGCAGGCTGGCAGCCTGCTGGGGATTGTTTTCCCCCACCGCTCTGCCCAAGGAAACCTTCTGCACTCAGGTCTGGGCATCACAAGTGGGAGCAGCAGCTCCCCAGCACCGCTCTGTGCCGTCAGCAGCACGTTATGAGTGGGACACGACTCCTGGGGTTTTTTTAATTCCAAATTCACCAAATCCCTCCTGTCTCTTTCCCATCTTTTGCCTGCGTGTGAGTTGAACCTCCAGCTGCTCATTTTCCTTTTTGTTTCTGTTGCTTAAGTCCTCTCAAGCCGAGCCAGCTTTAATAGGCAAGACTTCTGCTGATCTCCTTTCCTGGATGGCAGTGCTGGAATCACCTTGGGCGCACAATTGTTCATTAAACACCCTCATGGAAGCAAGTGATCAGCAATATCTTCTCGTTCTCTCATTCTGGTGTATCCTTTTATTAAAGACCTGAAAAGCACAAATGAAACCTCTCCTTCTCTGTTTTAGTTTAATAATAAACCCTTAAAACTGGAGACCTTGTCCCAGGTGAAGCTCAGAACCTCAGAGGAGGTAAGCCTGGATTCAGGTGGAAAGAGAAGGAGCAGGTCTGGTGGAGTAGTGAGGTTTTTTGTGGGGTGCCCACACAGTCCCAAGCACCCAGGAGGTGGGGTAGTTTCAGGGACACCTAAACTCCTGAAGTTCAGGTGTATTTTACCCTGATGGAACAGCAAAATCCAACAGAAGGCACCTCTAGACCCAGCCACCTGCAGAACTGTCTGCCCTCCATCCAAAACACAGCAACCCTCGAGCTTCTCCTCACAGCAGCCCCGAATTTTCATGGGAGAAACACAACTTTCCTCTCCTCCTGTTCTCTTATGCTGCACTGATTTCACTGCTGTGACTGACACCATGAAAGTTTGTAGGTTTGCCTGAGGCACAGATCCAATATAGAAAAATCTCTCTCCAAAGGCTGAGGCTCAGCAAAAGAGATAAGTGACTGAAAAAAAAAAGGGTCTTTGAGGGAAAGATCAGACAGCTTAAAGGTGGTCTGGGTCTCGCCCCTATCGCATTGTGCTCATCAGCAGTGGGATTCTGCCATCTCATATCTGCCAGGATAAATCTAATGCAAATCCCAGGGAGTAAATTATATTACTGTGGATTTATTCAGCTGTAATAGATCAACATTTGTCCTCAAGTGACTCCAGCAATTCTTCCCTGTGTGTGAGTCCCTTTCCTGCTAATGCATCCCCACAGGAGGGAATGTTTCTTCTGCTAAGCAGGAAACAGGGGAAGAAGCCAATTGCATTTTGCTTGACGGGAGAATTTCCAATGTACAATTTCCCTAAGACAGAGGCTCCTGTCTCAAACAAACACAGATACGTAACCATGCCCTCACATGGAAAACAATAAAATCAGACTGCGAAAATGTGAGATTCCTCAGAGCTCAAGAAGCTTCATTCCTCTGCATTTCTCTCCTGAAACCCCTTTTGCATTAATCCAGAGGGACACCAGTAGCCCAGATCCTCACAACGATGCACCCTGCCTTCTGCACGCTCTAGGATGCACCAGAAATCAAGTAGCTGCTCATCTGGCCCCGTCTCTTTCCCTAAACTCTCTGACTAGCAAGTGCCCCCGGGCAGAGCAGGGATTGCCTGAGCTGGCTCCCGATCCAGCTCCGCATGGCACGGCCGCGTTAACCAGCTGCTGTCCGCACTGACCGCACACCGCGGAGCTGCTCCCAGCCCTCGCCGCCAGACAGGAGCGTGGGACTGCACACGGGAAGGTCAGGGCTGTGTCATGGCTGTGGAGAACAAAAAGCACAGTGAAGGCAACGCTTTTACTGCTCTACATTTTGCTTAACCGATTGTTGTCCAGCAAACGTCCCATTTCAGCTGACTCATTAATTCTTTGGGTCATGATTGACCTTTCCAGGTGTGACCGGGAAATCAATCACGAAAATCTCTCACACCTTCATAGCTGTTGCTGAAAGGAATCACAGATGTCCCAGAATCAAATATGTTTCCACCTCCCAGCGAGTTCTGCATTGGCGGGGGAGGAAGTTTGGGATTTTTTGGAGGGTGGTTTTCAGTATTGAAACTCCTCTGCCCAGTTCAGAATTAAGATTTCTGAAGCCCGCACATTTAATCACAAGTCTTTTCTCCAATTAGGGAGTAGGTCACAGCATGACCACAACAAAGGAAAATAAAATAATGTTTCTCAATATTAACTGAAAGGTTGGTGCCCATGTCTAGATGCACAAATTTTCCTGCAGTGGTAAACATTGGTTCTGATTAGAAAATTCTTCTTACTCCAGTTTTAACCTCATAAGACAGAATTATGACTTGGCAGCTGAGATCTGAGAAAGCTTAGAAGCTGGCCAGTTAAAAGTTATATTTTTCAGTTTTAATGAGAAAATATTATTTGCTGTATTTTTCTCCATCCTGCTTGGAAGAAAATGTTGTTTTACTGCAGGGCTCTGACTGCAGCCCTGCATCACATGGGAGTCCAATGGCAGAGAACAGCACTTAGAGCATTAAAAATGCATTCTCCACGTATCAAACAAAAAAAAAAAAAAAACCAAAAAAGAAAAAAAACCACAAAAAAAAAAAAAAAAGTGTGCCTCTTGGCAGCATTGCTGGCCTAATTTTGGCTGCAGAATGAATAAAATCAAGGCTTCCGCTGAAATCCCAGCATATAGCTGCTGAGCTGCAGGCAGGGAGACAACAGGGAGGAAGTCTGGGCAGCTTTTGGGGCAGAGGCTGTGGGTTTTGGGCAGCTTTTGGGGGAGAGGCAGCACTTGCTGAGCATCCCAGGGGCAGCTGTAGAGTCGGTGGGATTGGATCAGCAACTTTGTGTCCTGAAATCACCGCGTTCCTTTAAATCTCTCTGCCCACCCGAGACGGGCCCAGGCAGCCTCGCTGGTCCCAGTGCAGCTCCGAGCAGTATTTCATTGCCAGCGATGGGAGCTGTTCCTGGAGGGACCACGGGGACGTTGATGTGGCAGCGCCACACTTCAGTCCTCACACACCAGCTGCGTGGGTGGGAATGGCTCCTTCTCCTCCAAAGGGAGCAGTCGGGACTAGCTGATCCTGTCCCAAGAATCTGTCTGTTGAAGGATTGCTGCAGGCAATCCTTTTTTTTTTTTGTCTTTTTTTAATGGGAGAGGCTGATTTCAGAAAGGAACAGACGAGACAGAAGCTGTTTGGGGTGCCAACACATCACAGACTGGTTTGGGATTTAAGAGTCCTCAAAGCTCAGCTCATTAAACCCCTGCCATGGGCACAGACACCTTCCACTGTCCCAGGCTGCTCCCAGCCCTGTCCAACCTGGCCTTGGGCACTGCCAGGGATCCAGGGGCAGCCACAGCTGCTCCGGGCACCCTGTGCCAGGGCCTCACCACCCTCACAGGGAACAATTTCTTCCTAATATCTAATCTAAACCTCCTCTCTTTTAGTTTAAAACAAAACCCCCACCATTATTTGTCCATGTAAAAAGCGAGGGGTGCAGCATGACAGCTGTAATGAGGATAATTTGGGGAGTATTTCCATGACCCTCAGACCAAACCCAATCCAGGGTGTCCCAACCCCTCAGATCCAGGCCCTGTGCGATAACAGAAGCTCCTCTGAGACTGACAAATGATAATGACTCTCTGAAAGCAACACTTAAAACCTCCTCCTGGATGTTCCTCCCATCTCAGCTTCCCACTGAGACAGATGTGATAGATGGGAACAAGCTGGAATTAAAGCACGAAACGGCATCGCACCCCGAGCCCGCGGGAAGGAGCGGGAGCAGCGTCCTCCCTGACGTGTGAGCTCCTCACAGGGTGCTGCCTGAAATAACAATCACAGAAGCCACAGCAGCGAGGTCTCAGCCCTGTGAATATCCCCTGATCTGTCCCTGGTGACCACGAGGGCTGTTAATTTGTACGTCCTCCTCTACAGCTTTTCCATGGACCGTCCGTACCTGCGACAGCCTGAGCCGTGCCCGTCGGTGCAGGCTTTGACCCACAGGTGCCTGAGAGGGAATTTAAACGCTGAGAAACCACTCTGCAGAATTACATGCCATCCTTTTACACAGCACAAAGGAGCATTTTGATTAGTTTGACTGTTGAAACAAATCACAGTCTGTCTAGTGCCCCCGAGTTGTGGATACAACTAAACATGGACTCGCTCCTAAAAAAGGCGGCAGTGTTACAAGACAATGCAGATTAAGGGAGTCCTTTGTAATAAAATGAGATATTCAGTCCAAGCAAGGGAAATCCTCACTTCAGAGGGCAGAAACAGCTTCTCAGAGAGGAAGGTCCTCCTTCCTAGTATTGCCTTTCTCTTCAGCTCATTGACTCCAGGTTTCCATGGGCAGGGCTTCTGGAGCATTATTTTTTGCTCATCCTAACAAGTGAGCTAGCCTTCATTATCTACAGCTACTTGCAATTTAAAAATATTACATAACACACCGAGGAAATCAGCAGTCAGGAATGATTTTGTGTCAGTTGTGAGCAGTGGAAAGCAGTAAAATAAAATCATGTTATAAAATGCAATAGAATAAAAAAATTAAATAATAAACTGAAACAGCAGTGGAGGGCTTTCATTTTAGGGAAAAGTGTATTTTCTCCTCAGACACCCCACGTTTTCCCTCCAGCTGAACTGCAAACCCCAGAGGCTTTCACTGGTGACTCTTTCCTACGCTTGGCTTTGAGCACAGGCAGCAAATGGACGTGGAGAGGAATCCCCAGTCATTTTGAAAAGGGACGTGAAGGAAATATTGAACGCTGCACTGATTGCAGCCTGTGGTGTGCAAAGTGTTTCCCTCAGGGTGCTGTTCCTGGAGTGGGAATGGACGGGCACTGCCACGGGGCAGATCCTGCTGGGGCTCCTCACTCACACTCAGCACAGTTCTGTTGTGCTCTCCCTGCCTTACATCCCATCAGTGGGCTGGGAATCCAGCCCTTTTCCTGGGTGTCAGGATTGATAACTTTATATTCTCTTTGCTTTCATCGTGCAGCCAGGTCCTTACTTCAGCCACAGGTCGGAGCTGAGGGTGTTTGCACAGCAGAGCTGGATAAATACCGCAAAATAAAATCTATTTCTGCAAGTGGTTTTTGGGCTGGGAAGGGCAGGGGTTGAGCATTCCAGGGGTTAATTTACCAAGGCGTTTGAGCTCATCGACTTTTTGGCCTTTTTTTGAGAATGCCCTCAGTCAGTTCCCTCTGGGCTCTCCCTGTCCCACCCCGAACTGTGCAGCACTCACCTCGGGATGTGAGTGGGGAGATCCCAACCAAGAGGATGCCCGGGATGCTGCATCCGTGGTGTGAGAGTGCCAGGGATGTCCCACGGGCCAGACCGCGGCTGGCTGGGCTACAAACATGCTGCTAAAATCACGTTCAAGTCACATTCCTACCGTTTATTTCATCTCCATAAGTAAAGGGTGAAGAGGCTGAAGGAGTGAACATGAATTAAAGACAGGGAAGGGGGAAGAAGGAATTTGCTCCTGCTGAAAAGCTGCAAGACAGTCACAAAGGGCAGGAATTCCTGTGCTGTAGCCTGGGTACAAAAATGCCATTTAGAGAGGTAAAAGTCCACTGAGACTCCCAGCAAAAGGCCAATTAATCCCACTTATCATGACAAAAGTTACCTTCACATACTCATTTAATCAATTTTTTAAAAATATAATCAATATTTTATAATGAGGGGAACGAAACAGCACAACTGCAATTACTAAATGTCCAAATGTGACTGCCCACACTGTTTGCCAGAAAGGTTTTCACTCGTGCCACACGTTATCCCAAAGCTCCCTATCGCTGCGTTTGATCCTCTCCAGCAAGTAAGAAATGTGACTGGAAGTTCCTGCATTAAACGGCTCTCATCAAGAAGTTGTTCTTTTTTTTTAAGATTGTCATACATGAATAAAGTGCATTGAAAATGGTCTGCTTCATAAGGATTGTAATGATATTTAATTTTTTTCTGAATTTTTAACTGTTATAATCTTTTTCACTTCAAAAATCCTGCTGTTCTTTAAGCCATAATCTTGCTTTTGAGAAAATGAACTCAAACTCTTTGCAAATAAATCCAGAAAAATATGAAAATGGATTAGGTTTTGGACTTACAAAAAAGACACCAACAGAAAATGCCATTTTTTTTCTCAAAAGTAATTTCCCACTGTTCAAAAACAGCTGTTTCCAGGGGGTTCCTTTCACTGCTGTCCCACATCCCAACAGAGCTGGTAGGATCCAGGGTTCCAGGAGGTGTCAGGGGCTGCAGGAGCTGCTGGAGCAGGGTCTGTTCAGCTGAGGACACAAATCCGTGTCAAAGTCTGATACCAGCACAGAAGAACAAAGAGAAGGAAACTGGATGATCCCATTTACAATTCCAAAATCACTACAGAAATTGCCAAAAAAGTTTAGCAAACAAGAAAGTGAAAAAATACATAACAGTATCATTAATTTTTAATTATTATTTTAAACACTTTTATGATGCAATTTCAAAGTGTGTTTTTATTCACTACCTTTTTTTTTTTTTTTTTAACATTTTATCCCTCTGGCACAAAGTTCTGGCATTCAAGATCTGTCAGTCCTGACAGGTTTGTCCTTTGAATGCAGGTGATGCAGGCCTGGTTCATCTCCTGCTTCTGTAACAAAGAAATTGTCGTTTAACTTTACCATTTGTCCCTTCCGCATGCTCCACGAACGCTTTAATTGAGGATGACGGATGTTGGGTTTGAACATGCACATGAAAACAGATTATTGGTACTGACACCGAGCGGCATCCAAATCATTAAGAACTTGGCACCATTGAGAACTCCTTTATGAACTGAGAAATAAAATGAAAACAGGGGGAAATGCCTGGTGTCTGAATCCAGAATTCCCTCTGAAATTAGGAAAAACTTTGCAATGGCAGCAAAGGTCAGGGAGATGTTTGATTCCCCTGCTTGCATCAGTGGAAGGACAATCTGGGAAATCAAATAAAACAAAGTGCGGCAGAAACTTGTTGTTTCATTCTGACCATGTTCGTAACAACAACCAACATGGAAACAGCTGTTATATAGCCATAATAAACTCGATTTACACGTTCAGCCCCAAAATTACATCTGTAGAAAGCTGCTGGCCGTGGTGGCTGGGCAGGGCCAAGGCTCAGCAGATCCCTCAGGAGAGGCTGGTGACACAACACAACCCCAACTCTGGGATCTGGGGTGCGGCAGGAGCACCAGATTCTCTCTCAAAGATGGGATCATCGCCTGAACCAAGACTGGAGTCCAACACTTGGTTCACAGACCAGTGCAGGAACACCTTGGGTTTGTGTTTCCACCTTTTAAAAGCCACAAAATAAGTACCACGGTGTCCTTGTCTAAGTCACACAAGTCACGTGTTCATCTCCAGGAACACATTCTGCTATCATAACACTAGAAACCAAAATAATTGCTGGAATAATCTGCCTTTCAAGATACTAATCATAGCAGGTTTTGAAGATTCCAATTAGATTTGGTTGCTTCTGAAGGCCATTGATTTGAAAAAACATCTAGGATTGTCTCCCAATAACTGTCATGAAACCTGTACCTCAGCAAAAGCATTTCCTCATTCATCCTCTATCTTTTGCACGCTTTGTTAAGTTAGAAACCAAAATCAGCACAAAATGCTTGACAAGGGAAGGGGAGAAATGTATTCAGATTTAATCTGGTGATTGCAGCTCATTCGTTGCCAACAGCTCCTTCATCAAGGCCATCAGGTGAATTATTAACCTCTTCCAACCACAAACAGAAAAATACCTTCAGTCACGAGGAAGCAAAGCCAGAAAAAAAAAAAAAAAAAGTTCTTTGGTTTATGTGGGTAAACTTGCATTCATGTCCTGTCCTGGGAAAGGGACACAGCGAGGTTCACTCTGCAGAGGAAAACGCTGCTGGAGGGGAGCAAGGCAGGGAGAAAAACATGAGCAGGGCAAGGAGAAAAGCATGAGCAGGGCAGGGAGAAAAACATGAGCGAGGCAGGGAGAAAAGCATGAGGAGGGCAGGGAGAAAAACATGAGCAAGGCAAGGAGAAAAGCATGAGCAAGGCAGGGAGAAAAGCAGGAGCAGGGCAGGGAGAAAAGCATGAACAAGGCAGGGAGAAAAGCATGAACAAGGCAGGGAGAAAAACATGAGCAAGGCAGGGAGAAAAGCATGAGCAGGGCAGGGAGAAAAGTGCCTGATTCCCCCAGAGTAGACTTGGGGACCATCCTGGTGGGAGCAGTGACATCCCATGTCCTGGCACTCCACTGCTCCTCTGTGGCCCTGCCTCTGCCCAGCCCATTGCAGCACACGGTGAGAAAACACCTTCCTGGGGGTGGTTTTCCACCAACCTGGCCAAAGTTGTCGCAGGGGAGACACTCAGCAATGGGTTCCGGAGCAGCAGCTGCCCGCCAGGGTGGGACAGCCAGCAAATCCTCGCAGGCTACTCCAGCCCAACCTCACCGGTCAGCTCCCTGTCGCCAGCTCCAGAGAGCCCAGCGGGGGCCTGGCACTCCTCCAGCCCCCGGGGTGCAGCCTGACATTGGTGTGAGCAGCAGCTCCAGCAGAAGGCTGGTTTCGAGCAGCCGGGGAGCAGGGTCAGAGCAGGTAACGAGCGCAGGTTCTGAGCAATGAATTCAGCACATAAATAGAGGAGCGGTCAGGTGCGTGCTGCTGTCCCTGCCAGCCGCCCCTGACACTGCCCAGGCTCTGCTCCAGGTAAGGGAGGCATTTCTGGGAACAGGATGTGGGAAGGGGACTCTTGGCTGTGCTGGGGGGGAAGGATTTTTAATTTGGAATTTTTTCCAAGCAAAGGGTAATCGGGGCAAATAAAGCCAAAAAAAGGCAACAGAAAGGCTCTGGTAGTAGTAATGGGAGGAAAGGCAGAGAGGACAGGTAGAGGCACGTGCTGGAAAGGCTGGGAAGTAAATGGTAAATGGGATGTGTTGGTAAACGAGGATCAAGGACAATTCATGTTGTTTTAAAATGTATAAAGGAGGAATGTATAAAGGAAAAAGAGCCAGAAGTAAAATTAGTTAAATCAAATGAGAGACAAATCAATAAATTAAAGTCATCCAAGTGTCTCCCCAGCCTCTCACACCTAGGGGACACTCCCAGCATCAAGAGCAACAGCACTTCACCAGACTTCACAGAACCCCCTGAAACTCAGATCCTTCTGCAAGGAGAGAGGTTCTGTGACAGTTCCTGGTCAAACAGAGCAAATATGTGTTATAGAATACAAATCATCCCCTATGAACTCATGCAGAAAACAGCACCTTGCTTTACACGACCTCCTTAAATCATATTCTGTATTTTGCTTTTATATCAGGCTGCTGGGAGTTTCGAGGATAAGTAAGAAACCATGGGGCTTTCTCTTTGGCCTGTGTACTTTTTAAGAAACGAAGCAGTTCCTCAAAGGAACCCCCAGAAGAATCAGGGATTAGGAAATTTTCCCAAAGGAGCCCAGACAGGTTGGAGGCAGTCAGGGCGCCCTGTTTGCCTCAGAGCTGGTGCTTCAGTGACCCCCAGGGGCAGCCAGGGAGGGGACCTGGACATTCCCACAGCTCCTGCACCAGCTCCAGTCCCAGGTCCTGCTGGTGCTGCTCGAGGCAGAAGTGACCATGTGGATTCGTTTCTTCACTTCAAAATGAATCTGCTGACAGAGGCAAAAGCAAGGGGCTGCCAGGAGCAGAGGGATCCTCAGCTGCACCCATCATCACCTCACTGCTGAAATGGTTCATTTTGCTCCAAAAAAACCAGACACTGGCAGTGGGGCTGTAGCAGGCTTTGATAAGGCTTATTTCTTTTGTTCCTCCACATCTTGGGAGGAAAAAAAGGAAAAAGGAAAGGAAAAACAACAATAAAAACATATTATAAACCAAATTCACTATGCTGTTACACCAAGGCAAAAATTAATCTTTTAAATAAAAGTCATCAGTGGGTCGAGCTTTACACATTTAAAGCAGAGAGTGGCTGTTTCCAAACTGCTTTTACTGCTTTCAAATCCTCATTTCGAGCAAGAGCTCTGTGGTCTCTAGTAAGGAGGTTTTCCTCTGCTTCCAACAGAAATTCCCATCTGCCTCATGGGTGTGATCCCAAACAAGGGCAAATAGGAAAATAAAGGAGCCATCCTTCCCTTTAACACAATCAATACAACTGCCAAAAACCAGCGTGTATTTAATAAATGCAATGTAGATTGCTTTATTTGACCTTCTGTTCACAAAATAATTTTATTATATGTATGAAAGCAGCATACAGGCAATAAAATTATGAAAACATTCACAATACATAAATACACAGACCTGATGCAGGATGTATATAGTTCGTTAGACTTTAAGTTTTTTTTTTCCCCTCTCAGTTCTCTTTTCCTGACAACACTTTTTTTTTTTTTTTTTTTTTTTTTTTTTTTTTGATATATGTTACGAAAAAGTTGCTCCAAAGGGTATTTTCTCCCATTCAGAAAAGAAATGGATTTCTTTGAATGCTGCTGAATATTAACACCCAGTGTTCCTGTTGCTAATGCTCACTGGTTGCTTTTGGCATTACAGAGGGAAAGCAGCAGGGAAGGACGGTGGAAAAGTAGCAGGATTTTTTTTTTTTAATTAAACATTGGCAACTTCTTTGGAGTTCACAGGAGGATTTCGAGATGGAGGCTGCAGTTCCACCCGTATTTAGAAATGTTTTAATCCAAAATAGTAATGAGGCCACTATTCCTTATCGATTGGAGTATTGACATGGCAATCACTGAACTGCAATGTCCTCGCAGAGTAAAGCACCAGGGACCTCAGGTTTAATTCTGACTGTGACAGAGGAGCAGACAGACAGCAGGGTCCAGGTGGTCCTGCAGGATAACAAGGACCTTCCTACCATTATAACCCAGTGTGTTTCTTCAGAAAAGATATCCAAGACTCGAAATAAGAAAAGTCTGAGAAAGCTGTTTATCTTACATAAATACAAAACACTATGTACTAAGAATTGTTATCTAAGAAGCTTTCCTTCCCAAATCGGATTCCTCTTAAGGTTGTAGTCATATTTAAGGTATTTACAGATCCACAAACTTGACATTCTAGCAGTCTCTGTAACATGAAACTTTTTAAAAAATAAATAGCAGCAATTTCTTTTATTTCTATAAGGGAAGAGAATTCTGCAACTCAGTCAACTCTGGTCCTATCTTTTGAAAGAAATCCCACTTAAAAATAATAAAAAAAAGCCCACAAGCAAGCAAACTCCACACAGCATCAGTTCTGTCAATTCCTTCATTTCTTGCTGAGCTTCTTAACATTCCTCCTTCCCCTCACCAGCTCTTCAGACTATCAGAGCTTGTAATAAAGTGCTGACTGGTTGACTGGTCAAAATGCAGTTATGACACTCCAAAAATATCCCATTATTTAAACATCTTAAATAACATAAATAAAGCTAGATCTGTTATAACATATGAAAAATATCAATTTAAAACAATAAATAAATAAAACCAGTATCAACATATTACCTCCCAAAGCTTTAAAAATAACCATTCTCATTATAAGGCTCAATTATTTGTCAGAAATAATTTTAAGAAGGCATCTACCTACCTTTACAATCCCTCAGTCTTTAATTAGGACCTGTTAACACCCACTATCACAAGACACAGCAATCTTTTAACTTCTAGTAAACATTAATCTTTAAATACTCAACATTTATCTTTTGCCTCACTTTTAGCTAGAAATTGGTTTCTCTGTACAGAGAAGAAGCAACATTTTCTTTGTAACTGCACTGTATCTAAATTTGTAGATTTTCCTCAGTATGAACAGTACAGTTTAATACCCTTTTTTTATAACCAATTTCCAGTATCTTTTTCTGTTTGAAATGTTAAATTTGCTCTGAATGCCAGGGAAATTAATTCTGGGCTTGGTGTAAACCTGCATTTTTCTCCCTTAGAGCTTAAGTTCTTAGCAAAAAAAATCTTGTACATCTTTTTTTTTTTTCCAAAAAAAGATTATTACAATATACACCATTAGGTCTTGCTGAGTAAACCTTGCTGTTCAGGTCTTATGCTGCCCATTCTGTGTGATGGGATTGATCTTTTCCAAAGAAACATCAGCTTCATAATCCAAGATACCCGACAGTGCTGGAGACATTTTCTCCAAGGTCTTTGACAGTTCACCCTCGTCTTCCTTTTTAAGAGGTTCTTCTTCCGGGCACATAATTGAGTGTGGAATCAGATAAACCAGATTAGACTCTTTGGGGCTGGACCCTTTGGGCTCGTGCTGGCTGGAAAAAACCACTGCCCCGTTGTTGTTAATGCTGACAGTCTCGATGGCGTTGCCAGCCATGGGGCAGAGCCTGTAGCAGCCCAGCAGGGTGGAGAATGCCTTGCGGAAATCAGCGTTGAAGGCATAAATGATGGGGTTGAGGGAAGAATTCGCCCATCCGAACCATATAAAAACATCAAAGGTGGTGGAATTAATGCAGAAAGCCTCTGCTCCCTTGGACGGCTGGGCGGGCTCGCAGAAGGGGATCATGCAGTTCAACACAAAAAATGGCAACCAGCAGCACACAAACACCCCCATGATCACCGAGAGAGTCTTTAACACCTTTGTTTCCCTCTTGAAGGACATCTTGAAGTTGCTCTCTGGCTGCTGGCAGTCCATGCTGCTCCTGTTGCCCCCCGGGTTCTGGCAGTTCTTGGCGTGCACTGCTGCTCTCTCCAGAGCCGAGATGCGCCGGATTTGCTTCTGAGCAATCCGGTATATCCTGGTGTAGGTCACTATCATGATGGCCACGGGGATGTAGAAGCTAATTAGAGAAGAGGAGATGGCATACATCCTGTTTAGGCTAGAATCACAGTTGTCCATGCTTACACCTTGTAAGCTGGCATTGAAGTCCAAAAAGCTCGTGGTTGTAGCCTTGTGCCAGTTCAGCTGCACCGGGATGAAGGAGATCAACACGGACAAAGTCCACGCCACGCTGATCATGATGAAGGCAGCCTTGGGGGTCATTTTCCTCTCGTACCTAAACGGGCTGGAGATGGCCCAGTACCTGTCCACACTAATGACACAGAGGTTTAAGATGGAGGCTGTTGAGCACATAATATCAAAGGCCACCCAAATGTTGCAAAATGAACCAAAAGGCCAGAAACCGGCGATCTCAGCCACAGCTTTCCAAGGCATGACCAAAACTGCCACTAAGAGATCTGACACAGCCAAGGAGATGACAAAGAAGTTGGTCACCTTGGACCTGAGGTGGCGAAACCTAATGACAGCTGCGCAGACCAGCGTGTTTCCCAGCAGCGTGGAGAGGATCAGGAGTGAGAGGAAGCAGCCCGTGAGGATCCGAAAGGAAGAGGAGTCCCTTTCCACCAGCAACCCTTCCCCGTCCATAGTGGTCTCGTTCCAAGTCATAGTTTCTCCTGAGGGAAAATCATATCATGATTTTCATGACGACATCAACTCCTCTCCTTGCAGAGATCAGAGACATCAGACGTCTGTTAATTACTCATCACCAAACCGACCAAAGGTCTTTTCCTACTGCCCCTTCACCCCCAGACGGACCTCATCCTCTTTGAATCACCCTGAACAACATCCTGAAAGCTCTGTGAGCAGGAACTGAAAATGCACAAACACAGTCCACCCTACAAACAGGGGTTTTTAGCAATCCCTTCAGAAACACACTGCACCACCCCGGCATGGAGTAGCCGAACTCAGCCAGCTCACCTGGAAATGTTCAGCTGCCGTCCTCCGCAAACACACCCCACACACAGCAAAGCAATCACTTTTCCATGCTTGCATCTATTCCCACTTAAATGGACTATTGATCGAGTGTTTCCCGTGTCCACTGCACCAGCCCTTCGTATTTACTGAAGCGCATTAGACAAGATGCCTTTTCTCTAGATCCCTAAATGTCTCACTGAGGAAACACTCCATCCTTCCTCCTCGGTACATTCCTGTTACAAAATGCACCAGTCCTCTGCTTCTCGGCAGCATCAGAAAGCAAATCTTCACTTTGTTTCAAACTGTTTTACATTTCCAAGACAAAATGAATAAACATACAGTAGGTGTGTTTTAAAGGTTCTCAGCGAGAAGTAGCTCAGGTTATTTAGTTTGACTTAAACAAGAAATGCTGGCTCCTACCTTTCACCTCTGATTCCCTGTTTGCTCTGGGACGCAGGGCCGTCTCTCCTCCTGTTTTACTTTTGGAATTGCATAGCAAAACTTATATACAAAACCAACACAGGAACACTGCATTGCATCGTGTATGTGGGCCTTTTCTTTTTTTCCCTGAAAGTGTAAATCGGCAGAGCAGAAGTAAGAGTTGGACCACCAGGAGTTAGTTTTCGAGGGAGCAGCAGGTCTGTGGCGTCGGACCGTGCGTGACGGACCCTGCTGGTGCGTGCCCAGCTCCCTCCATCCCACGGCCCCTGCTGATCACTCTGCAAACTTTGTTGGCCGCATCAGTCCCAGTCGCACTTTGTACATCCCGTTGAGGCGGCACATCAGGGCAAATCATCCCAGGCAAAAGGCACGGTATTCCCAACGCTGGCAAGAGCCGATTACCAGTTTTTCCCTCGGTCGTTAGCCGGATGAAGAAAGAGGCGAGAGGAGGAGAAGGACCCGAGTGACCTTCCCTCGGCCACCGAGCCGGCGATGCCCGCAGTGGGTTCCTCTTCCAGCAGGAACAAGTCGCTTCAACACTCCGCTGCCAGGTTATAGCTCTCCATAACTACTCCGGAATAATCCCACCTCCTGCTCAGCGGGGCAGCGCTCCAGGGATCGAGTCCAGCTCTTATCATGCTTTTTCCCTCTCGGAAAGGGAAAAGCGGAGGCAGCTCCTCACGCTCTCCCGCTGCCCGCCCCGGGCCGCGCATCTCCCGGCTTCCTTCTGCCCGGGGCAGGGCTCGGCAGCGTGGCCCCTCCAGGAACGCTCTGTCTGCCTGGCGACTCCTTCCTAGAGGATTAAGACAAGGGAATGACAGGCACGGAGGCACACAGCCGGCAAAAAGCCACCCCCCTTCTCCTCCTCTAACATCTTCGGTCGGGCTCCGCTTCTTCTGGGCAGCTCTTCCTGCCTTCCTGGGGAATAACGTCCCGGGCAGCCGGGGCGAGAGGCAGAGCGGGGCTCCGGGAGCGGCTCTGGCGGAGTTTAGCGCAGCCGGGATTTACTTTTGCCGTCCCTAGCTGCGGGGCGCTGCGAGCCGCGCTCGGTGCGCTGATGCGGACAGTGAGTACCGGCCCCGCGCCTCCGCGACGGGCGATGCTCGGGAGGGGCCGCGGGGCGAGGCACCGCCGAGCCGGGGGAGCGGCGATAGCCCTGAGCACGCCGGGGAGCGTGGGGCAGGGGCCGGGGCTGGGGGCTCGGCCGGGGCAGCGCTCCGTGCGCGCCGCCCCCCGCCTGGCGCAGCCCCCGGCTCCCGGCGCAGCCGCGGCCGCCGGGCTCCCTCTCCTGGGCGGGGGTGGCGCGGATGGAGGACAGCGGCCGCAGGCGTCCCACGGCGCTCACACCGCGGCCGGCATCGTCATCCCTCGAGCAGGGAGCGGGGAAAAGCCACGGACGGGTTCCGCGTCCCGGCTGGATGGTGCGGGCTCAGGCGAGGGCACGGAGAGGGACAAACGGAGCATCCCCGAGGGCAGGGAAAGCTCGCCCGAGCAGACCCGCAGCCCGCAGCTCCCTCCAAAACCTCTGGTGAACTCCCACATCCCCCTCCCCGTTAGGCAGTGAGCATCAAAAGTGGTTGTTCCTCAGATCATTCTTTCTACAAAAGGGTTTTTTCTTGCTTACCTTAGCTGCAACAGGCAGGGAAAGATGAACATGCTGATTTGCAACCTTTGCATGGGAATCTTACTTTCCCCCCCCCAAAAAAAAAAAAAAAAAAATATATATATATATATATATATATATCTCAGAAAATAAATATAAAAGACATCACAGGGAGGATTAAAAACCTCCGAGAAGAACTAATACTCTTAATTAAAAGTTGTCAACATAAATTCTGTGGGGTCCAGCATTTGTAAAGTTGCTTTTGAGCCATCTATAATTTCTCATAATGTCACTTAAAGCAGAGACAGTGCTAAGATAACCTTGACTAGTTAACTGAAAGACTTGTTTTCCTTTCCCCTTCTCTTTCTTTTTTTTATAAATTTTAACTGCTTCTCACCAAGTTCTCATCCTGCCCTCCCCCTGCTTATTATCCTGTCCTTTAATCATCATTCATCCCCAGAGGAGGGTGAAAATAGACAAGAAAATGAATCCTGTGCTGTTTGGTAATTGAGATCTCTAATGAAACTCACTGTGAGTTTTCTATTTCCAAGATCCTTTTTTCTATTGTCTCCTGTTCTTAAAGCTCTGCACTGGTGAGGTTTAGTTCATGATAAGTATTTGCTGCAAATGTTGCACATTCCTGTTTTTCTATAGAAACCCTGGGCTGAGGGGAACATTACCTGCAGAAGAAGCCAATGTGCACACCCGATTTTATTTGCAATAACTTCCAGAGACTCTCCTAAAATGTCTTTCAACCACAGCCATCCTGGATTATTCCAGGAGAAATCACAACTTGCAATCGCCCAAAAAGCAACGTTTTTAGGGCATATTGGAGAGAAGTACTGAGGTACACAACGCAGAGGAGAGAGGAATCTGCTCTCAAGCATCTGCTTATCAGCTCATCCAGTGAACTCTTCTTTTCAGTTCATTTTTACCAGGGAGTGGCCTTTCCTGGGGAGAGGCTGGATTCAGCATTGGAAGAGCTGAATGCTGCTGCTATGAGTGAGGGGTTCATGTGAATCTGACATTAAAAAAATCCTTTTGGGACCACTCACAGCAGCATATAAGACTCTCACAGTCCTTTTTTTTTTTTTTTTTTTGGCAATTCAAACATCAGTTTCAGAAGCCAGAGCCTCTATCCCACCTCTTCCCTAAGTTTGTGTGACCAGCCCAGGGATGAAGGTGAGGTCTGGCTCAGCCCTGACTGCAGAGCCCCTTCAGCAGTTTCAAACACCAGCAGTTCAGCCAGGGCACCCTGCTGTACTCATTTGTCACTTCTGCTAATTTATGAGCTTTTAAAACTTTCATAACTTAACAGTCACACCCAGGTGAGGAACAAAACGCGAAATCCACTAAACCCCTGTTATTATTTAGGTACATTTAATGCTGGGATTAGGCAGCAGATTGCCACAACTCTGGGAGCCAGTCACACGAGTGCTGGGTCATTTTTCCTTTTGCTGCTCTCTGACCAAGCTGTCCCCAGCCAGTGGGAGCAGAAACAGCTCTGGTCCAGCTCTGGGCTTGCCTGAAACTGTCAGCAACAGGAGGATGGTGCAGGTGCTTCCTGGAGATTCAGAAACAACCACAGAGCTTGTTAAATTCTCCCCCAGGTACCCACATAAAACAGCTGCTTAACTTTATTTAATGGTTTTCAATCACTACCCACTGCTGCTGGCATCAAAGCAATGGCCAGCAAAGGAAAAGTTTTTTGTCTTTATTCCCACCTGCTCCTCCCAGGAACTGCTGGTTGGAGAAGGCCCTACTTGGTTCATATGAAGACTTAAAAATATAAATACTCAGCAGCACTTTGATCCAAATGATCTTAATTCAAGCAGAAATTAGCTACTGAGAGGCCAAGTCCAAGCTGAGCAAAGCCCAGATCTTGCATTCAGAGATGAACATTCTTTAACCTAAATGCACACACTAGACCTGGAAAATGGTTAGCAGATTTTACAAAATATATTGTAGTATGTGGATGCGATTTGTACTCACATCACCCTCAGGAGAACTTTTTGTGTCTGCAAGCATGGGATTTACTAAACAGGAAAGCAGCTGAGGCATATTATCAGAAATAACATCTAAAAGAGCTGTCAGATTTGTAAATAACTGATTATACTAATAAGCCAAGATAAATTTAGCCTCAATGTAACCTTCTTGGAAAAGTCAAGGGTTCCTGGAAATCCAACAGCTCTGAAGTCCTTTAAAGATCAGTGAAGCACATTGTTGAAATTGATATTATCATGTTGTGCATTCCATGAGGAAAACCATGCTAGAGACAAGAAAATCACAGAGCAAAGAGTGGTAGCAGAAAAAAAAAAAAAAAAAAAAAAAAAAAAAAACCACAAACTCTGCTAACCTCTCCAAGGATCTCAAGCTCACTCTTGAATGATAAAGATCCATCAGCAGGGAGAAAGGATCAGTGAGAGAAATGATTTCTTGTTCCCAAAGGCAGACAACAAGAGGCCTAAATATTCAGTATTTGAGAGTGGGCACTGTTTTTCTGATGGTAGATTACAGTGACTGCAGCTGGCCCTCAGAGCCTGGCAGATTCAGCAGGGCTGATCTCTCAGAAAGCACATCAGTGCCCTCGTGCATTTTGACTTGTGAACTATTTTTCCAATGGCAGCCACAGAGCATCTCTGGGTATCAGGTCACGAAGCACGTGAGGAAATTTGAACACTGGCAGGGAAAAGGAAAATCAAAAAAGCCCAGAGAGAAACACCATGTATGAATTTCAATGACTCTTTTGAGGGGCCTCATTCAGGCTGGGCACAGAGGGTGTTGCAGGAGGGTACAAATGGCAAAGATTTGCCGTGCAGTGCTGCTGCTTCCAGAGATCTGGAGCTCATGCACTGGCTGCAGGGAGTTCAGAAGGCAGGACCAGGCACTGCTGCTCCCCTGGTATCTCCCATCTCAGGCATTGATGCATCAGCACAGCCTCACTCCCAGCCAGGAGAGCCCAACTGCACCCCTGGGGTGCCCATGGAGCCCGCAGAAGGGATTTCTGCTCCGCAGGAGATGAGCCAGCAGCCTCTCAAAAGGCAGCCTCCTCACCCACGGGCTTTAGGAGTGCTGGGAAACCATCCTCTGGTTGTTCCATCTTCCCCTCACAGTGCCCTCCTGCTCAGAGCCTGTTCAGGCTCTGCTCCCCTTCGTCTCCCTCCCCAGTGATCCCTCTCTGCATCACCCCAGAGCAGGTTTCAGCTGGTTCAGCCCCGCAGATTTTACAACAAAATGGCTCTTTTTGGAGAGATGAGGAAGACAAGAAAGAAAGAGAAGCACCAAACCTGCTGCCAGGGATCCAAGCAGAAGCTGTTACCTGCACAGTCCCCAGCCCCAGGAGCTGTGGGTAATTTAAACTCAGTGTGATGCTGCCAATAACTGTGTTATTTAATCTGCAGAGCTCATGCAGTGACTTTATATGGGGTTTTTCCAGTTCTACCCACTCACTCCCACAGCATCAGAGAAAGAAAATTTTCCCACAAGGAATACTTGGAGTGACCTTCCTCTTGCAGCTCAACCTGCTCTGCCAATCCAAAGACCATTTACCGGTTCTTAAATCACCCTGGAAATTACTCAAGCAGGGAAACCTAAAATTTCCCCCCTTTTCTTTCTGGGATTTCCATCTGCCAGAGATACGGGGCAGGAGAGGGATTACTGCCCTGCCAACACTTCCCTCCAGAGTGGGTAGAGAGCCAAACTGCAGAGGATGATGAGAATAAATTATAGCTGAGAGAAGAGCTCTAAGGAAAGGAAAATGCATCCTCCAACTGCTTCATCCCTGCGGCACAGCAGAACAGTGCCAGGAAATCCACAGCAAACTAACAAGACCCTTTCTTTAAAATCAACAAATACAGAATATCTCAAAATTTCTGATCATTTCACTGACAAGTGTAGAGACTGGATGTACTCCTGAATTTTATATTCTAATCCATGTTTATCAAAACCTTAGCTGATTGCTAAGGGCCTACTATATGAAATGGCTCATAAAATAGTAAGTCAGCACAAAAATACAGAGTGGGCCATTGCCTTCCAATTTAAGCTTTATTTGCATATGCATAGTTTTTACTACTGTACAGCTTTAATTCTTTCACTTCACACTGGACATTTTAGGCCCTCAGAAAAAAAAAAACAAACAAAAAAAAAAAAACGAGTATGTGAATCAAAAGAAAAGTCATGGAGAAAATGACAGCACTTTTCATGTTAAAGATGGCTTTGACATATTAATTAGCATCCCAGAGATAAAATAAAGCCAGCAATACCGGATGATTCATTAGAATGAAATTAATCTGAGGAATAATTAATTCTGAGGGGATGGGGGGAAAAAAGGATACAAATAGATATATTAGCAGCGAAACTCTTCACAGATGAGTGTGACAGTGATCTCTAGCAGCAGTGGATGAGACTGCAGATAATACAATTTTCTCAGCAGATGGCTTGGTAGGTGGCACTCTCCCTCCAAAGCTTCTCTTACAGATTTACTCCTGAGCTGCATGCCAGCACCAAATAGATCCTTGCCCGTATTCCAGCCCAGCCCCTGATTGATGGATGGAGGAGAAATGTTTAACAGAAGAACTGTTTAACAGCAGATTTGTTGGTTTTCTGGTGCAGGACATGTGATGATGAAGAGTGTGCTTGGTACCCACAGCAAGTAGGTAATAGCTTGCCCTACCTTTGGTTATTAAATCCACATTATTACACATCCAGCGTGCTCAGGCTCCACAGCCCTGCCACTGGCAGGAGACAAATCCTTGAATTAAAGATAACTAAACCAATACTTACCAAAAAATTAGAAGCATCACTTCTCACTCGTAGTGAAGACTGGCAGCAGCATTTCAGAGCTGCACCACAGGGAGCCACAGGAGCCCAGCCGGGGCTCTCTGCACGGGGAGCAGCCCCACAGTGCCCACGGGGCACAGCAGGTCCAGCTGCAGCAGACAGGGTCAGTCCAGCAATGACCAGACCACTCCAAATGTGCCAGTCCTGCAGCTCTGCTGTCTCAGGCAGCATTTTCCCATCTGCAGCTCCTCACACAACCCTGCTGTTGTTGCGATGTTGCGGTTCCACCTTCAGGTTCTGGGATTAAACTCTCCTCCAAGGCTGCTTGTCAAAGTCAAATCGCACAGTCTGGGCTTGACAGCAGTCAGAAACATCCCACCAAGTTCAGTAAAACACTGGAACAGTATTCCAAACAAGAATCTGTACCAAGGTCTAAACCTTGGGCTGCTTCACTCCTCCTGACGTAACTTTCATTCACACTTTTGAAAAACCCGGTGATCCAACAGCCCCAAACTATGATGTTATCCCAAACCCACTCTCACCCTTGTTCACCTGGATCTGTTATCCTGTCCCAGCTTCCATGCCTGGCCCACCACATCAGGCAGAACTGTTTCTTCCCCCTAACATGAATAACTTCTCCCTCTTTGCATCCTGCTTCGATGTCCTTGGCTTTTCCCTGCCCTGTTGCTGAGACAGTCTCTAACAGGCTGTGCTTTCGCAGGCTGGAAATGTTCCCTGAGTTTCATTATCCACTTGTCAACATCTGTCCCAAGGTCAGGGGCCTTCCAAGGCAGCCAGTTCTTCCTCCTCCCTTCCCACAAAGCTCGTCAGGGCTCAGCTCCCCCAAGACAGGCATCCAGAGTCTCTTCCCAGTCCATCAAACCAGTTCTCTCTCTTTAGGAGAGGCCAAAAGGAGGGATGGCTTCCAGGTACAAGTTCCATGTCAGTAGAAAGTTCTCTGCTGCTTTCTAGCAATTGTGTGCTTTTTATAGGAATTCCCTTCTGCTTTCTGGAAGTTCCCTTTATAGGAATTCCCTTCTGCTTTCTGGAAGTTCCCTTCTGCTCTTTAGAAATTTCCCACAGCATTCTAAGAGCTGTGCATTTCCTTCTAGGATTTCTCCTCTGCTTTATAGCAATTCCTCCTCACTTCATATGAAATTCCCTCCAGTTTCCTGGGAAATTGTAGGCAATTTTTTCAGAACTCACATTTTGCTTTCCTGGGGTTCTCCCACGGCTTTCTAAGAATTCAATTTTTCTTTCTGAGGATTTCCCATAATTTTTCCATGAGTTCCTCGTAGTTTTTGAAGACTTTCCCGTGTTTTTCTGGACATTTTCCATACGTTTCCAGGAACTTCCTGCTGCTAAGAATCTCTCACTGCTCTCTAGGCACTTCTGTCAGCTTTCAGGTGTATCCACCAGGTTGTGGCACGGTGTCAAGGGTTGTTCCGTGCTGGTTGTGCTGCTGAGTGTTGTGACGTGCCAAATGCTATTCCCAGTTGTCCTCTGGTGCCCTGTTTTGTCATGTATGACAGATTTTTGTCATTGTTGTGCTGACACACCTGGTTCTCATGGTTTTAACTATTTTATAAAGCCATGGGAAAGCTCAGGAGGTGAAAGTAAAAGGATTAATCAATATCTGGTACCTAGACACAGATCAAAAAAAAATGTCAGGACTGTTTGAAGGAGTTGTGAGAGCCTGGGTGCTGTGGGGTGTCCCTACAACTCCTCTTGTCCCTACAGGTGTATTTTGACATCCCAGATAATTCTGCTGGTCAAGGTTCTTGCTGCCAACAGCAGCTGGCATGATCTTTCATGGCAGCCATGATCCCACACGAGACATTTATAAAAGAGCCACATCACAGAGGAAATGGCTTCCTAATCCCCTTGAAAGGCTGGTTTATCCCTTTAAACACAGCTTTATGTCCCTTCTAAATGCAGATTGGCTTTTCATCTTCATTCCCTTCCATTCTTATCCAATATAACTGTGCATCTAGAGAGAGAGGAGAATTGAGTATGCATTAATTTAGCTTGGCACAGAAGAGCATGAGTAACCTACAACTGAGTTCAAATATTGCAGATGGAGCCAAAGCATTTAAGTGATTTTGTAAGTAACACTCTATCAGCTTACATAAGAGTTTCATTACAATTTATACTGCCAAAAAATGTTGTGCTACTTGCCTGTTTGATCAAATTTCCCAAGATAATAGTTTATTCCTTATCAGCTGAGACTGGGAAAACAGGGTGGTGTTTTCTTATGCACCGACACAGACACGCAGAAATCTCTGGCTCATTTACAAAAGCAATCCTTGAACTCCCTCAGACTGTACCGATGTCCCAGTCTGAAGTTTGGATCTTGTACGTAAAATTAATAGATATTATGTCAGGAAACCACAGGAAATTCTGGACATAAGTGGTTCACCTCACCCAGCATTCTGCTCCTGATAGCAAAACCCAGCACAGAGCCTTCACAGGCACCTCCCATTGAGTGCTAATGAATAATTCCCAGAAAGGCTGCTGGTTTCTTCTGGCAAACCCCTGATAACAGCCAGCTTGGTGCCAAGGCCTGCTCCTGACATCATATTCCAGAGCCAGCCACTGAAAACACCCCAGATCCTTGCATGTGCCTTTGGGAACATCACCACATCATTCCCTACTGCTCTACAACTACTTTTTTCATGGAGCAGGAAAGTCTTGACATCTCCCACGTTTGCCTTCATGCTGACGGCACTGTTTTGAATCCAGGGTTTGAAATTCCTGGTCCTGCAGTGCCACTTACTGGACATTTCTGTTCATAAAAGCATGTGCAGCAGCTCTTCATTTATTTAATTGATTCCCAGGGTTAATCTGAAATGGAGAAAAACATAAAATACACCAATGTTCACTTAGGAATACAGGAAAGCAAATACAGTAAAGCTTATTTCTTAGATGAGGCAGTAATTATGGAAGAACAGAAATCCTCCTTTTCTGGTCAGTATAGGGAAGAATTTGCCCTGTAATAATCTGGGAATTCTTCCAGGTGGAAATATGCAGATGGTTAAATTCATCCCTAGTTCAACAAATGCATATGGGAGTCTGCAGGATTTATTAATATATCCCTTGGGAAATAAGGCAACTGAAAGAATGCTTCAAAAGGAGCTGGGGTAGGGTTTATTCGATTAATTCAGACAGACATTTTAATAGAGCCAAAAACATTTTAGTGTGAAAGTTAGTGCAGATGAAGACATAGAGTCAGAGGTCAGATATTCTTTGTGACTACACATATTCACCCATTCGCCTTTCATTTTGTAGCTCATGAGTAACTGGTGGTGATTGCTCAGAGCCATCTCGAGCCTTCTCGGGATTCGTGGCAAAAGATCAGATTTGTTACTCAGCAATGGGAGAAATGACTCGTCCAGTGAAAGAGAAGTTATGTAGCTGTTCAAAACCATCTGAGCACAGAGCAAACCATTAACTCATGCAGATTTGCATGTAGTGACTCAGAGAAAGAATTGAGGTGCTCATACATCCACAGTAAATATGCTGCAAGCAGAATTTCCACAGTGATGTGAAGAAAAGTCCATGTGTGGTTTTAAATCAGTTTAACAAATTCATATCTTTGGCATACAAGGAAATTATTAGAGGCAGAACACATCAGTCCTCAGAATGCAAACCACACAAAACAATGCCTGTTATACCCTACAACAACTAATTTATTTCCCTACACAACATCCAGCTGTTTCCATTTCCTGAACAAGGTGTTTTTTTCCTGCTCAGTCACTGCCATGTTTTTTAGCAACAAGTGTTATGGTCAGCTAGCATCACGAATGTGTCAGTGTTCATGGAGACTGGGGTCTGACTGACAAGATTAAAAAGAATTAGACATTAGGAGGGAAGTACATAGATTGTGCACAAATTTTGTTGTGCAGTGCAAGGATATCTGTGCTAATTTGTATTCTTCCATAATGGACTCTCACCTGGTATATTTGCACCTGCAATTGTCATATTTATATCTAAGATTGAAGTTGTGGAGCCACAGGGGAAAAAGAGCAGGAGACATCTGAGATTGGACGTGGCTGTGTCAGAATGAAGGTTGACTCCTAATTTTTTTATTGAAAACCATGAACTGAGTTGGCTTTCATTTAAAAACCGAAAACAAACTCCAGCCCACACAATTCTATTTTATGAGAAATATATATATATATATAAAATATCATAGAAGTTGAGTATTAACAGCAAAGATTTCATCAGTAAGTGCAACTCCACGAACATTTGATACCTGAGTAGAATCATGGCTTTTTAATATAAAATTCAGCATCCTGCAATGAGCAGGGAGAGGGAGGTCAGCCCTGTGTCCAAAGAGCTGAAGAGTAGGATTGCTCTGCTTGCACAGCTGCCACTCCTCCAGGGATGAGACCTGCAGACAGAGCAGGGATCTTCCAACGGGAATTTCAACAAAGAAGCTGGGCTGGGCTATAGATGGCACTTCCGATCCATCTCCGTGTTATTCTGACCCATAAAAGAGCTGAACGAGCCCAGTTTGTGGCTTGTAAAGGGGTCGAAGCAGTGCAGTGTCTGCACGCGTGTCCCCCTGCTACCAGGGGACTCCACATCAGGGATGGGACGGGATGGGATGGGATGGGATGGGATGGGATGGGATGGGATGGGATGGGATGGGATGGGATTGGGTTCGGGTCCACCTCCGGCTCGGTTCGGTCGGGCTCGGGCACCGCCGATCCCAAAGATTCCCATCACGGTGCTCCCCCTGTGCCCGCCCGGGGACAGTGTCACCTGCCGGGACACCTGGAATTAGCGACCAGGTCGCACGGGGCTGACGTGAACCTCAGGGGAATCAAAAAAAAAAACCAAACTAGAAGGTTTGAAATTCCTGGGTGTTTCTACTGTCGCGGCAGCCTAGCCATCCCTGGGAATAAGAGACAGAAGGAAAATGACGGTGGGGAGGCCACCGTCTGTCCCTGTGCCGGTTTCCTCCTCCACAGCTGCATCCAGAACATCGATACTGAGTATTTGAATTGCTGAAATAGAGACGAAGACACGTCCTGCCCTGAAAACCATGGACGAAATAATGGGAACATGATGTGCAGACGAGAGCGCTCCCGCTCGGAGCCTGGGAAAGGGCCGAGTCCAGCCAAAAAAAGGAGCCACGACGCTTTTGCAGGAGCTCTGCTGCCTTCCCCGTGCCCCCAGCGCACACCGGGGAGCCCGGCTGAGGAAGGGATGTCCCGCTCGAGTGCGGGCAGGGGGTGACAGTGACACGAGGATGCTCCTTATCTGCTAATGCACTGCTTATCTCCTCCCTCGGGTGTGAGCGCTGTGACAAAGCCTCAGAGCTTCGGAGCCGCCTCCTGAGCTGACAGTGCTGTCCTCACACACGGCGATTTATTGTCCCTCACCGCCGGGTTAGGGGCCTTAGTGCGGCTCGGGTTTCTGATAATAACCCTGAAACAAACAATCCCAATCCACTGCAGCCTGGAGGAAACTGACAGATCTCACCACGGCCCCCGCATGGGCCATTCGGGGCCACATTTAGGAGCTGGACTCGATGATCCTTGGGGGTCCCTCACAACTCAGAATAGTTTGTGGTTCTGGGATTTTGTGGTCTGCAGCTTCCTCAGTAGGGGCAGCGGAGGGGCAGAGCCGATCTGTGAGCAGAGATAGGACCAGGGAATCGCCGGAGCTGTGTCAGGGGAGAAAATTAGGAAAAGGTTTTTCACTCAGAGGATGATTTGGCTCCGCAGGGAAACCTAATAGAGCTCTCAAGGAGCATTTGCCTGGCAAACGCCCTCGGCTAACGGTGGGATTGTGGGGCGCCAGGAGCGGGATCCTGACGATCCCAGCGAGTCCCCTCCTGCACAGGATAGTCCATGAAATAATTAACTGCAGTAACCGTGCGAGAAATGCGAGCCGAGCCGAACCGAGCCAGGCCGGGCCGGGCCTTGCGGGCAGCGGGCTGAGGGAGGCGCGGGCGGCCCCGGCGCTGCCCGCACGGCGCTGCCCGGCCCGGCCCCGCCGGGGCGGAGCGAGGCGGAGCGGGGCGGCCCCGCCGCCTCCCGGCCCCTCGCCCGCGGCGCCGAGCGAGGCTCTTCCGGGCAGCGAGGCCGGGGCCGGGTGAGTACCGGGGCCGGGTGGTCCCCGCGAGGATGGGCTGCGGCCGGGGACGGGCGGAGCGGCCAGCGCCGGTGGCACTCGCGGTGCTGTGCCGGCGACCAGGCAGGGACCCAGCTCCATCTGCCACCTCAGTTCCCTCCGCAGGGACCCAGCCCCTCGTGTTGCTCTATCCCCTGCACCGGGGACCAGCCCCCCGTGTCGCCTCGGGCCCTCCGCAGAAGCCCAGCCCCATCTGTCACCTCTGTTACCCCTGCTGAGGCCCTGCTCTGTTTGTGAGCTCTCTTCCCTTCTCAGGGGTCCAGCCCTGTCTGCCTCCTCCATCCCCTCCACAGGGACCCAGCCCCATCTGTCACCCCAGGCCCTTCCACAGGGGTCCAGCCCCGAATGTCCATCCAGCCCCTCCACAGGGACCAGCCCCGTGTCACCTCATTCCCCTGCAGAGCCCCTGATCTGTTCGTCACCCTGTCCCCTCCACAGGAGTTCGGCCCCATGTGCCAACCCATCCCCTCCACAGGGGCCCTAGCTCTGTGTGTCACCCCTGTCACCTCCCCAGGGTGCCAGCCCCATGTGCCACCCTGTCCCTGTGGAAGCAGGGCTGGACGGTGACGGTGTGGGGCTGTCACAGCCCCCTCCTCCCTGCACATGTACCACTCCCTGCTTCCCCAAAGCCTGCCCCTGACCACTCGCTGTCCCCTGTGTCACAGGGATTTCGTGACAGCGGCACAGATTCCAGGCCTGCAAGAGACAAGCCTCCCTGCTGCAGGGTCATCATTTCCAGGGGAGGAACACGCCAAATAACTCCAAGGTCAGACACCTGGTAGTCGGAGACAGAATTTTAATTATGAGTATTAATATATTTTTTTAATTTATTGAATTATAAATCATCTGTTATTATATACTGGCGGGTGGGGTGAAGATTTGCTTCGTATCAATGTGAAATTAAAATACCACCTGGATGGAAAAAGATATGTGAAATAGTGAAAAAGTACAGAAGAGGCCCGTGAGCACACCTGGGGCAGAGCCAAAGCTACTGCAGTTTATTGACGGGGGTTAAAACACAGGGAGCAGAAACAAGCTTGCCGCAATCGGGACTGAAATAAGAGATTGCACTAACCTTGGTTAGCAAAGGACGTTTATTTTCCTTAATGTGGAGATGAGGTGAACACGTGCGGCGCCTCTGGACCTGCCTCGTGCAGTGGGAGAGGAGGTGAAAGCAAAGCAGACAGAGCTGAGCTGGCTGCAGGGACCTCTAACATCTGGAGCTGGCTTTAATGCAGAATGATGAAATCTCTGGTCAAGTTACACGCCAAAGATGGCTCCTGTATTGAGGAGAGAGCCCCAGCAGCAGGCTCATCTCACCCAGGCTGCTGCTTTTGTTGCTAGGCTACAAGTGGGATGTACATTTATAGGCAAAAAAAAAAAAGAAAAACCAAGCATCTTGTAGTGTTGCCATACTTTGCTTTCTCCAGCATTCCATTTAGGGCTGCAGTAGGAAAAATCATGGTGCAGACAAAGATTTTTTGATTTTTTTTTTTTCCCCCCAGTGATTTAAATAGGCATTTTACTGGTAGAAGGTGCTTTGGGAAAGAAAAACTTGGCAAGTGGCTTTAGCATTTGGTGTAAGTACATTGCATCAGACTCCCAGTCATCAGCTGTGCTGCTTATTTCAAACTGTGGCAGCAAATGTTCTGCAAACAGAGAAATGCCACTGCTTACAGACCCTGATAAGTCTCACGTGTACTCTTTTCCCACCACACAAAAGTGCCTTTTTCCCCAAAAAGTCTATTTGTTCTTCCCGTTTGAACTAATTAACTGCCATGACTGACATCCCTGGAGTCGGCCTTGTGTTCCTTTCTTAGCCAGAGCAATTAAAACATGGATTTGCCTTTCCGCTGTTGCTTTGCCAATGTGTTGTAGTTTTGAAGTAGAACAGGTCACATTTTCCTAATCAGAGGGAGAATTATTTCTTGTCTTTTCTCCTAAGCCAACACAGCAGCCCTTTGGGTGGGCATTGTGAAAAATTGGGCATTGGAAAAGAAAAATCCTGAGTTTGTTCAAAGGAGCCCCAAAAAAGGAACAATGTGTTACTTGAGGAACAAAGAGGCCTAGCAGGACCCTGGAGTATTTATCTATCAAAGTGGCATGGGAAATGTTTCAGAACTCTGCAAAAACAAGCAGCCGTGGCACTTTAGTTTACAAAGAGAAGGAAGAAGAGAAGCTGTTCTCCGCATTTTATAGCAGCAGGTACTTTTCTCAACCTCATGATTTTCCAGGCTGCATCTCATTTTCTAGAACAAGGCACTGACAGCTGGACATCAGGTTGTTAAGGGACTGCTTTAAAGAATGGAGATGTAGGGTCCTAAGTGTGTCAAATGTTATTTTTGTCTCTCCCCGTGAGCCTGCACATGAAATATCAGCAGCACCTGGCTCTAACTTTTGAACTATTCCTATTCTATAGAATCCTAAAGGATTCTGTGAAGAAAGAGGTTCTGCTGTTATCTTCTATTTTTACTGGGTTTTCAGGGAAAAGCCTCACTCTTGTTCTTTAAAAAAAGAGGTCTTTGTTGCCTCTGGACGATTTTGTGAATCATTATCTGACCTGAGCACCTCTACATCACCAGAACTTTTGGGTCAAAGTCCTGGTAAAGGAAACCACAAAAGTTACACCTTTCTTTCAGCATTTATGCAGGCTGATTGGAATTCAGTTTTAGGTTGCATTACCCAGCTCATCCCGTGCTTTGTAACAGAAGGTTGCAGGTTGCAGTTTGGGAGTTGGGCACCAAGAAGTCAAATGTCACAGTGAGCATTATCACAATTATATCTGCTCTACTTTTGGAGGTGGGATTCTCTTTAGACTTCTCCCTGGGTTCACAGTTACATCATCATGAAATTTCCTTTTCTGTCACTCTAGTCCTGGTTTTAGCTGAAACTGTAAAGAAACTGATGAAAATTCTTAATTTTGGAGCGGAGTTTTTCAAGGCTTGGGTTAAAATACAAGGTGTCAGTAGCATAAGAAGATATAAATGGTTCCAAGGAAGGTGGCAAAGCTGCATTTCCTCATTTATGCACTGCTGCATGAGTTTAAGTTGCCCAGAATTTCCCAAATTATTTGCCCGTCTGGATTATTCAGTCATGCAACACACTTTAAAATAAGTGATCAAATATCTGGGTTGTTCAAAATTGAAATAAATTAAATAGTCATTGCTGCTCTTCTAGAGTTTGCTTTGGTTTGAAAAGCGGTTGCATGACCTTCAAATGTGATGTTTAATAGATGAACTTTGTAAAGCAACAGCAGAGAGTTGAACTCCTGAATACTCCTGAATCTGCATTTTGTATCATTGATGCAACTCCTACTGTTAACCTTTAAACAAGGTTTAAAGTCTTCTGCTGGCTCTGTGGAAAATCTAAATGTAGCCTTTGTACCAAAATTGTTGATCAGACTTGGTGCAGGTTTTGTATTACGTTAAGGGAGGCTGCTCTCTCTTATTCTGAAGCCCTCTATTCCCCCCAGTTAATATCAGTAGTAAACTTTAGAACATGAACTGGCAGATGATTCCATCTGATCAGAGAGGGCAAGAAATTTACAGGGACAGGGACACATTCCACTAAACCAGGGTACCCCAGGCCCTCTCCAGCCTGGCCTTGGACACTTCCAGGGATGGGGCAGCCAGAGCTTCTCTGAGCACCCTGTGTGCCTCACCACCCTCACAGGGAAGGAGGTTTTTTTCCTGATATCCATTCTAACCCTACTCTGTTTGGGTTTGAAGCCATTCCCCCTTGTCCTGTCACTCCAGGCCCATGTAAAAAGTCTCTCTCCATCTTCCCTGTGAGCTCCCTTCAGGCACTGGAAGGCCACAGCGAGGCTGAACAATCCCAATTCTCTCAGTTTTACCTCATTGGAGGAAACCACCACCATGTGTTGAGGAAAAACTTAATGAACTCACTATCAGATATGACTGAAAAAGTGGTACGTAGGAGGAGCCACACATGGATCATCAAACCTCTGTGTGGGTGCTGGGGAGACAAACAATGCCAAAAAATGTCCCTGGTCATGGGAATGCCACCCCCCGGTATTGTTCAGTCGCTGGAGCACGGCGGGGCCGGGGTTTGCCCAGCACAGCTGATGCTCAGCCAGATAATCCCACAGCATGAGGCAGGATTTAGCTGCTCTTCTCCATGGGCAGTTTGGATACAGCTGCTCTAGTTTGGAAGCTGAAGGGGCTTAGTGATATGAATGTGCCAGAGAGCATAGTCCATCCTTCGTTGCTGATTTAATTTGCTGGAGGAAACAGCCGCAGGGTTTCCAGGTACAAGTGGTTCTGTTAAATACCTTCCTAATTGATCTGTTATGGGAAATAGGGAAAATATGGATAATTTTCTCTCTTACTGCCTGTTTTTTTCCATGAGAGTCGTTAATTGTTTGACTGTGTTACGATGTCATTCTTTAGCCTTTCCAGTACTGCTGATCCTCCTGTGTGAGCATAACCTCAGAGTGACATTTCTACATGGATTATTACAACAACTGATGTGTTTGTAAAGTTCATTTTGTTTCCCAAATCCCCTGTTAATGGCTTTTTTTGTGGAGAAGAGCAATTGCTTGGGCAATCTTGCTCCTTCCATGTTAAAATTCAAGGTACTGTTGATTGAAAGTTTTATCCTATTTCAGGATTAGTTGGTATTTCCTGGAGAGCAGAAGGTTGGAACAATAAATTCAGGTGTTTACATATACAGGCACATTAATTAATTAATGGTTAGGTAGTTTGCCTTCTTTACTTGATTGTAACAAAGCAAATAGTTTTATCTTTATTGTGCTTTTGCTTTCCAGCTTCCTTGCAAACTTTCTACTTATCTCAAGGTACATACGGATTTATTTAAATTTTATTTAATCTTAATGTCCTTTCTTTTCTCTGTACCCAATTTGGTTACAGATTATGAGAACTTAAATCTTGGGCACACTTAGTACAGATGGAAAATTAGATCACTGAAAGTAGTGGAGTTCCATCCTTGCCAAAGCA
This sequence comes from Hirundo rustica, assembly GCF_015227805.2. Taxonomy (NCBI): domain Eukaryota; kingdom Metazoa; phylum Chordata; class Aves; order Passeriformes; family Hirundinidae; genus Hirundo; species Hirundo rustica. The sequence continues at coordinate 3,193,158 of NC_053463.1, forward strand.
TTGTAGTTAAAATAATAATTAAATCTTCAGTAGTTTTATTAAAGTGCTTTTATTATTGAGTATTTAAATGCATTGTGCAAACAGCAGCACCCCTCTGAAATTGTATCTGAAAATTAAGGTGACAGGTAGGTAAAAACAGTGTTGCAGCAACTTAAATTGAGGGTGTTGCGCCTATTTCTTACAGTTTTACAGTCTCACTTTTTAAATAAAAAGTGAAACTAAATAAAAGCCATCTAGTTTATGATGACGATTCTATGGCTGTTAAACAATATGTTGATGAAACCATTTTTGTGCAGTCGCCACTTCTGCTTTATAGTTGGACATTTTGTTTTATAAGGGGATCACTTTGAAGTATACCAGCCCTTTATTAGCTCTTATTTTTGCTGTATGGGATTTATTTCCCTTTTCAGCATTTACTAACGGGGTCTGATGAGTCATGAGTAGCATCATGCACTCTCTTTAAAACAAGAAATGGGGCTTTTATGGTAGAAATGGTTTGCTGGAAGACTTCAAAGTTTTCAAGGCAGAAATTCCCTGGTTCTCTTAGGCACTGTTGTAACAGGTCTGTGATTCAGAGTCCCGTGACTGGCAAACTCAGCCACCTTTTTTACTTTATGCAAGTTTTATGTGTCTCCAAATCGTATTATTCTCAACTTTTTTATGCTCTCCTGTGTGTGTGACATCTGCTCTTTCCCTGTGGGCATTGGTGGTCTTGTCTGGTTTATTTTACATTCTTTAGAACAGCATTGTTCCTACTTAACAGCTCAAAGGGCAAGTCAGCCACATCACTGAGAGAAGAAAATGGGTTTCTGTACTTAAATAGCTGTCACCTAGAATTTAAACCCCTTTTTACAGGAGATCTAACTTTTTGCAGGGTTGCCAGCTCTCCTACCCCCATCCCATGCAGGACTGAAGGCTCTGTGTCCTTCATTAACATTAGTAATAGTGAAATCCATATTCTCTATTCCTGTCTTTCTAAACAGACACAGACATTTCAAGCATGACTTTTTGTTGTAGCACGTGAATTAATGGATGTTTTCCATTTTCCTGCTAGGCTGCTTTTCTTGCTGCTGCAGCAGCACTAACCCTGTTTTGTAGATTTACAAGGAGAAAGAGAGACCAAAATAGCCTGTGCTGACCTGTCTCTGGTAGCTGAGTCTGTCTAGGCTGGGTAACAGCAGGGGGAAAGGCATGGAAACATCTGGGGAATCTGTTCCAGGGCTCAGGCACTGCCCAGGGGAGAAGTTGTGCTTCCTGTGCAGGGGGAATTGCTGGGTTCAGTCCCTGCCCGTTCCTCTGGTGACATTGCTGGGCCTGGAGCAGAGCCTGGGCTCTGCCTGCTCTGTCCCTCCCTGCACCCAGGGACACCCAGGGACACCCAGGGCTGAGAGCCCCTCTCAGCTGGGCCACCTCTCAGCCTTTCCTGGGCACAGAGATGCTCCAGGCCCTTCCTCAGCTCCACAGCCTCCGCTGGCTCCAGGAGCTCCAGGTCTCCATGTCCTGAGCATCCAGAGCTGGACACAGCACCCTGGAGGTGCTGAAACCCCCAAAGGGTTGAGCAGAGAGGCAGGATTACTCCCTGACCTGCTAAAAATGCTCTTCCCAATGCACCCCAGGATCCTGTTGGTGTTGGTGGTCACCAGGACGCTCTGCTGGTCATGGAGAGCTCGTTTTCCTGCAGGACTCCAGAGCTGCTCTCCAGCAGGTCACCCCAGCCGTGCAGCTGCAGGGGTTTATTTCCCTCCAGTACAATCTTCCTGCTGCATTAGCTTCCTGCCAAGGTAGTAAATTCCATCAGCACACTTGGGTCAAGGAACATCAGAGCAGACACGGAGTAGATGAAGTGGGGAGGGGACAAGACAGGATGTGAACGTGTTTAATCTCCTGTGTTCTGAACATTCACCTTTTCTGATTGTTTCAGACTGAAAGAATCCTGAATTGAACCATCTGCAGTGACGGCAGATCCTTAATGTTTAGTTTTCTTATTACTGAGGGACTTGGGTTTGTGGACAGAGGTATCAGAAGTAAATAAAGGGAATTCCCAGAGAACTCAGTACTGTATATTCTAATCAGGGTGATAAGAAATAACTATCCAGAATGAAAAGAGAGAAAAAAGCTTCTATGGATGCGCTGCTTTATTGAGCATTTTTTAGACAGCTTTAACTAGATTGTCATAAGCTATCTTAAAGCAGCTTTAATCTTTCTTAATGAAACAGATAATTTAATTATAAAAACATTTACACTTGAACTTTCCTGCAAATAAGGGAAGCAGTCACAGAACAAGTTGCCAGCCCTAATGTCCTGATTTTTATCATTTTTGTTGGAAAAGAGGATTTGAATAAATGAGTGCCTTCATAGGGCTTTACAAAACCAGCAGTTCCCATTTTAGACCAGAAGATGGACCAATAATTCACAACATAGCCCTGTTCACAGGAGGGTGTTTTTAATGGCAAAGCAATAAGAAAAGGAACAGAAACCTAAGGAGCATCTCCTCTTGAGATGCTCTGCATGAGAAATCTGTTCTCCAAATCTGTCCTGAGCCTATTTTCATTTCCATGATCTCTGTTCATCCTGCAGCATGTCTGGTTGAGGGATGTGCACATGAGAATAATCCTGCTAATAAGCAGTGCTGTACAATGATGAACATAACAGTGAGGGAAATGTGAGTGGATAAAGGGGAAAATATTAGTTTCCCCTACTGTACCAGATTTATTAGCATTCTGGTATCATAGAATCACAGAATTGCTTGAGTTAGGAGGTACCCTAAAGATTATCCAAAAATGGATCTTCATATGTTTATATATTTATATATATATATTTGTATATATATTTATTTATAAATATATAAACATATAAATATGTAATTATATAGATCCAATTTCTTTCTACCATTTGAACAAGCCTTATTTGGAGGAAGATTTTTTTTTCACTGTTTGCTGAATATGTTGCAGAAATTTCTTTTAAGAAGTTAAAGTTAAAATCCATATACTTGTGCTATGGAGGGTCTGTCCTTTTTCCATTAAATATTGAAGTAAACTTAGTCATCCTGAAATAATTTTTACTTTTCTGGGTTTTATGCCCCATAAATTCACAACTCTTCAGGGTCCTTCATTGTAGTTCTTTAACCATCTTTGAAGTATCATTAGGAGATCTGGTCATGTGTTCATAATAGAGCAAATTGTTGCATTATATAATCTCTGTTTTGTTAAAACATGGATTTAGAGAAACAACATTTATTAAAATAGATTGGTGGGTTTGCATTCCTAATTTTTGGGTTGCTTTGCTCTGCCAGAGAAGTTAACTGGATGTTATTAAATGTTTCATCTGTCACTGCACTTTATAGCACTTCAGGCATCTCTTGAAATAGTTGATTTCTCATTCTCTTCAATACATTATTTTCAATAAACAATAATTCATCACTGAAGTAGAGCGCTTTCTGATTAGTGCATTATTGTTTGGTATGTCTGTTTATTAATAAACTTCTGTGCTTCCTGTGCATCTGCCTCATCCTCAGGTATTTGTACAAATGTAATAAATAATGAGAACTTAAATCTTGGGCACACTTACTACAGATGGAAAATTAGATCACTGAAAGTAGTGGAGTTCCACCCTTGAAAAGCATTGTAATTAAATAATAATTAAATCTTCAGTAGTTTTATTACAGTGCTTTTATTATTGAGTATCTGAATGGATTGTGCAAACAGCAGCGCGCCTCTGAAATTGTATTTAAAAATTAAGGTTACAGGTAGGTAAAAATAGTGTTGCAGCAACTTAAATTGAGAGTGTTGCACCTCAGTTTCACAGTCTCACTGTTTAAAAAATAGTGTTGTATAATAAGTAATGTATAAACATTTTGGGACACTGAACACAGAAGCATTTCTCTAGACTTACCCCTTTAAACCTCCATTCTGCAAATCTGGTGTTTGTTCCCTGTTTTTTTTACTCTAAATGTGGCCACTTTTCATCTTGCAGGTTCTAGATACATTAGGAAATGAGTAGAGTTTTGAATTGCAAATGTTGATGTTTTCTTGGCAGAGCTTTTGAAGATGGCACCAGATATCCCATTAAATATTAACATCAAGGAGCCCCGGTGGGATCAAAACACTTTTCTTGGACGAGCCAAACACTTCTTCACTGTAACAGACCCCAGGAATATTTTGTTATCTAATGCCTCACTGGAAAATGCAAGGAAAATTGTGCATGATTACAGGTATGACATTGACTACTTCTGCTACTGGCCTCAGAAAGTCCAGGTTAGTGTGATAAGTACATGGTGATATATATAAAAGGAAATACTTAAAACACTGTGTTCATTGCAACACTTCTTATTCCCACTTCAGAGCTTGAAACCCTTTTATTTTTAATCAAATCTGCTAATGGATGGGGAAGTTATGCTCCTCTTAAGGGTTCTGAAATACAGAAGACTCTAGTTCTGAAAGCAGATAATATGACAACGAAGCTTAAAATTCCCTCTTATATGTTTAGCATTTGGAGTAATTGGTTTCTTAAATACTCTCAAAGTGAATTTTCATAGTTTCACACTAAAGACCTCAGAGATTTTGGCTCTACATTTTAAGCTCTAAAACCTAGTGTAGATTTGAGTAAATAGACTCAGCCAACATGACCACTGCTGGGAGTTTTAATTCTTCTTATTTCACCAATCCATTTAAAAGCTGAAGAATCTCTACAAGCTTATTTGAGAGTCTAGATTAGTTTAGGGTGAACATCCCCAAATCCTCTGATGCCACATTGCTCACGGGAGTTTGCAGCATTTCATAACAGTTGTGCTTTTTGCTGTTGTACTGTTTCTTAACCTGTCCCAAGACAAGGTATTGTGGCACCTGGCTTGACAGAAGATGAGTTGTGGAAAGCAAAATACATCTATGATTCAGCCTTTCACCCAGACACTGGGGAGAAGATGGTCCTGATCGGCCGAATGTCTGCCCAGGTCCCCATGAACATGACTATTGTAGGCTGCATGATGACCTTTTACAGGTGAGAGATGGCAATAAAACACAGAAAACAATTGCCTGCGAATTAGAGGAGTGAAAGTCGATGTTATTGTCAAAAGATTCATTGTAAATATTTTTGAATGTGAAATTTTGCTTGCTTTTCCTCTTCTCTCCCCTCATTCCCTCATGCTGATTAATGGTTCTTTCTAGAAGTAGTTTTGAGATAAGCCCTTAGCCCTTCTCCTTCATCATCCCACTTTCCCTCAAACTGGGAAATGTTCCAAAATCCCATCTCTGTGGAGGACAAAGAGAGGGAGATCCCTGGGAATCTCCAGCCTTACTGGCACACGGGATGTTTTGTCTGCCCTGTGAGTACTCGGAATGCTTCCATCCATTGGTTGTGGAATTTCTGCAACTCCCCTGTGATCCCTGCCTTTCCTTGTGGTTCTGGAATCTCCAGGACAGCGAATCCCACTGGAGCAGAGCCAGTGCTCTCTTAGCAGCCTCGATGTTAGAAACACTTTTTGACACAGGATGTGGGAAGTGGTGAGAGCTCAGGAAACAGCAGCAGCCGTTTGGATGCTGGGATTGTACAAACTCCTGACACACACCCCAGTTTTGGATGGTGTTTATAAAACACGTGTGTGCTTTAAATTGCAGTCAAGAATATGAATCAGACCCCCCAGCACAGCTGCCCATTCCCAAGCACTGCCTCCTGTCAACTGCTTGTTCTGTTATTATCTGTAACACCTAGAGAAGCTCTCTACCTTTTCTTTGCATTGTCATTCAGGTTCAAAACTAGGTGATTTTTAAATTTTTCTTCTAGAATAACTCCATCAAGTCAGTATCTCACTGACTGTATTGTTTCATTCAAATAAGCAAGAACTTCTGCATGGTTACTGCTTGCTGTGGCTTTTCCAGATTTGTCGTCATTTTCTTGTGCTGTTAATTCAACTGTGAGTTTAGTAATTATAATTACAATTGTTTCTCTTTTCAAGGACAACACCAGCAGTGCTTTTCTGGCAGTGGATCAACCAGTCCTTCAATGCTATAGTAAATTACACAAACAGGAGCGGGGATGCCCCAATCACTGTCAGGTCAGGCACTGAACCTCATAATTCTGATGAGTTTAGAAGTTGCTCTCTGATGTACTTGAACATGGTTGTGCATTAAAGTTTGAGGTGAAACAAGGATAAGTTTTTCCACCTGTACTAATTATTAATCTCATGTGCACAGAGGAGAAGTCTGACAATGGCAGAGCCAAGAACTCCATTTCTGCCGTTAAAGACAAGCTTGAGCACATTGGTCAAGAGCACTTAGTGCAGGATTTAACAGGAGTCTATGTTTCATGGCTCAGTCAACCATTTGCAAGTTTTCCTCCTCAGTTTGGTGTCCTACCAGGATATTTCTATGTTGATATTTTGTGGGGACCTTTAGTTGTGTCACTGTGCCACCTTCTCAGTGCCTGCACACACCACACTGAGGGTTCATTTCCAAAAAGAGATTCCTTCAACTGGTCTGTACTTGTTTCTGCTTGATGTTTAAAAAAGAGACTACATAGATGCAGAAAGCGAGAAATCTCAAACTAAAAGAGGGTAAAATTAGGTTAGATAAACAGAAAAAATCTTCCTTTGTGAGGCCCTGGCACAGTTACCTAAGGAAGCTGTGGCTGCCCCTGGATCCCTGGAAGCGCCCAAGGCCAGGTTGGACAAGGCTTGGAGCAATCTGGGATAGTGGAAGGTGTCCCCATGCAGGGGGTGGGATGGGATGAACATTATGGTTCCTCCCAAACCATTCTATGATTCTATGAATAGAAAACTGGAATTGCAGTACTTGATTTTCTGGTTTTGGGGCTGACTTTGCTTAAAGATGTCTGGGAGCAAACTGTGGATTCCAGCATATAGAGACACCTCCTAGCTGGGAAGTATGTAAAGTGTGGTTTGGGGCAGGTTGGGTTGGATTTGAATGTTTGCAGCCTAGCTGGTCTGTGTGTATGGGGTTTGGTATGGTTTATTTTAATTACTATTATAGATGTGGCCTTGGAAATCCAAACTGATTTTACTAGGTTAAGCAATTAGGAAATTAAATAAAGAACTAACCCTTCAAGGTGTTCATTCAGATACATGAGAAAATGCTGAACAGGCAGCAATGCACAACCTGCAGAACCTGATTCAGTATTACAATGGGGCTGGAATATGATTTTTACTGCTAGTGAAATAAAAGTGTTCAATTCAGTGTCCCATTTAGATCTTCCATCCCCACCTTATTGCAGTAACACAAGAAGGCCTATTTAACTTCTGGGGGGGCATAACCACTTGTGTAAAATGTAATTGTTTTTCAAAGTGACACCAATGTATCTGTGCATGTGCAAACATTTTCATTTCTCTTTCAGCCAGCTGGGAACAGCCTATGTTTCTGCTACCACAGGTGCTGTCGCAACAGCCTTAGGACTCAATTCACTAGCAAAGGTATTGCTGGTATTTTTTTCTATTCTTACTGAACTGTGATATCCTGTGAGAAGCTCACAGCTCATTTCTCCTCTGGTGTGTCTGTGCCATGCACAGCTCCCACTGTGGAATTGTTATGGCTGCTCCTTTCTTTAGGTCCCAACTTTATTTTTTCCTCTTGGAGATGGGTTTATGCATATCTGTCCAACAGCCCATGTTTGGTTCACGCAGACTCTATCTAATAAGGTGCCTTTTTCCCAGTTTCTTTTTTCACCTTTCAAGGCATCTAATAGCACTTGAAAATTAATTTGAGTGTAATTACATTTCCCTGTGATGCTACTAAATTCAGAATGGTTTCACCACTCTCCTGCTGCTGCTCGCTCTGGAGAGAAGCATTTATGACTTATTTCTTGTTTGAATCTTCTTTTAACTCTCCCCCACCCGTGAGTTTTCACTGAATTTTAATGTAAAGGAAATAAGTCTGGTCTGTCATTAGCAGATGAAGCATTTCAATAAAGACAATGATTAAGTACATTTTATTTTCCTTTTTTTCCCCTGTGTGTTTTCCAGCGCGTCTCGCCTCTGATAGGGAGGTTTGTTCCTTTTGCTGCTGTTGCTTCTGCCAACTGCATCAACATTCCACTAATGAGACAAAGGTAGGAAAAAGAACAAAGATCACTCATGCTGGAAGAAAAGATGTTGCTCAGCTGGTAGATCAGCAAGTTACTAAATAAAGCACGTTTTGTATCTTTAGCTTGTTTCAGAACCTTGCAAAAACCTCATGTGTGAGGTTTTGGCTTGTTTGTAACAGGTATAAAACAGAACATGCTCATTCTCTTCAGATAAATACCCAAAGAATTCTTCTGTCTTGGGTCTCAGAAAACCAACTACTGGTTCCTTCAAAACTTTGGTCACATGGACCTTTGAATACCAGCTACACTTTGGAAAAACACAGTCGTTTCAAAAATGGTGCTTGAAATCCCACCTGCAGAACTTAGTCATAGAAGTCAGGCTCTGCAGTTCTGTTTAATCATCGAGGTGACAAAAATACGCAGTTTGTCAGAAACAAACTTTTTTTCTGTGTTGTGATTTGACTAGGGATAGGAATAGTAGTAGGGAAAAGCAAAATACAAGGTTATAGGCAGAAAAGGAATATTTCTTTATATTTACAGTGGAAATTCATCTGTGGTAGTATTTTATCTTTTATAAAATCTGAATAGAAGAATAAAGGCAGCCCTCAGGATATTTGCTGTTCTCTCTGCTTCTCCCAGTATGAGTTTAACGCCTAACCCTGCACTTGAGCAAAATAACTAATAGAGAATAATGCAGTTACAGAAACACTGTTTTGCTTGTGCCTCCTTTTATACTTTCAAGAGTGTTCTTTGTGGTTGAAATGATAGCTCAGACTAGAAGGCCAGGGGGGAATTTTCACAGAGACTTCTGTTTCACCTCAGTGAAAATAATCTTCCTGTGTTCCGTGAGCTGTTAGATAGGACAGACACCACTTCCAGAGCAGTCCAGAAACTTCCACTTTTCTGAATTAATGTGTAAAGGGACCTCTCCCTACTGTGGAACACAGAGAAAGCACATCTCCTTTCTTCCCCCTTGGAATGATGTGACCAGACTCAAGCAGCAGATTGCTGTTGCAAATACTCAGTTGGTAACTTCTCAATGTGTTTTTTCTTGACCTTCTCTGCCTTTTGAAATTGTTTTTTGTGCCAAGGAGTGTTACAAACAGACTCACTTGGAATATAAAATCAAACACACAATTCTTACAGCTGACAATTTTAAGGGACAAAGATAAGATGACAAAAAAATATGAAAAAATAAGTTCATATCCATCACTGCTTTATTTTTTACCCCTTATTCAACAGGGAACTCCAGTTTGGAATTCCTGTCACGGATGAGGATGGAAAAAGAGTGGGTGATTCATCCAAAGCAGCTCAGCAGGCAATCACCCAGGTGGTGATATCCAGGATTCTGATGGCTTCTCCTGGCATGGGTAAGGATGAGTCCTGTGCAGTCCTGGTTAGCAGTTCCTGCTGTGAGAAGGAGATTCAGTTCCATCCAAGTGATTTTCTACAGGGTCCAAATTACCTTACAGTTCCCCAGGCAGCGTTTGCCTTTCTGTGAAGAACTTCCCCAGGGAAATGTGGAAACATCCTCAGCGTGTTACACTGAACCGCAGCAGGAAACCTCCTGGGATGTTTGTGCAGAAAAGATACAGATGTCAAAGGAATGGGAGGAGATTCCACTTGCTTGGAGTTGGTTTATGTTCTCTAAATGCCAAATGACTGACCTCAGGTTCAGTTATATTTGAAATTGCAGGTTTTGCTTATTGCGAGAATTCACCTTTGGAAATACCAGCTGGCAATGTGAAATGAGAACTGAGTGAATGAGAAAAGGCTGTGAAAATTGTATTATGGTATTAATTCAACTAAACAGAAAATGAAAACAAAGTGCCTTTCTCTCCAAGGTTAATGTCTTTTTTAATTTTACTTGCAGCAATTCCTCCCTTCATAATGAATACCCTGGAAAAGAAAGCCTTTTTAAAGGTTAGTCTTAGATAATCTATCTCTGTGTATTTCATATCCTAAGCTAATATTTTAATGAATTTTAAATACTTCCTGAATCTTCTTATTTGCCTCCCAAACACTGTGGGAGGACATCCCTGTAGAACTTGCTTTACAGCTGTCACTTTCCTTCCGCTTTCTTAGAGATAACTTGGTTCTTTTTGTCACAGTGCAAGGTAACTGAGAAAATAGGAACATTCTTGTTACTTTTATAATTGTTCTTAGAATGCACATTTCCTCCTGTGAAGGAAACCTTCCTTGTACTGAGTCTTGGAATACAATTTATTGGGGAAAAAAAAGAACATTTTAATAATGCTGGTTTTCTCAAGATAGCAATAAGGAGGCTTTGCTTACCAGCTGCAGTAGCAACCTGAGTTTGGAAACAAAAATGATGGTAAAAATCTCTCTTGAAAATGATCCTTTAAAATTTACTGGATGTAAAGTGCAGAGTAGGCATAGAATGGGCATTCTTTAGCAAATATTACTTATTTCCTGTATTCTTTTTATGCCAATGTAGTGTGAAGTCAAACCCCTGATGTTGCTAAATCCATTACCAACATCAACATTCTGCACTGTGTGTGCATGAGGAGGTAAAGAGCAATAATGGAATTAGTTACAGGGTTGTCTAACATGAGATAAATAATATTCAGGTGAGAAACCCTTCAATTCTTTACCAGTAAAGGGAGTTTCATCCTCACTGCTGATATCATTGATTTAATTACTTGGTAGCTCCAGGCAAAGCCTCTGCCTGTGAGACCCGCCCAAGAAGCCTAAGAAAATGTCTCCTTCCTGTTAGAAAAAATTAGGAAAAAAAATCATGGCATGGTCTCCAGACCCTGCCTTGGAAAAGTTTGTGTGGGGACAAGGAGGACAAGCAGGAAAAGATTTTGTTTGGAATGGTTTCCCTAAGATAAAGCTTTCTAAAGTGTTTAAATTTTATCTCTGACTGTTTCTGCCCTTTGTGTCTCTTGTGCAGAGTGAGATTACCCAGTTAGACACCCCATTTGAAAGTGTTTCTGTATTTATAAGGCAGGAACAGATTGTCTGGGGTAACTGTGGCTGCCCCATCCCTGGAAGTGTCCAAGGCCAGGTTGGAAAGGGCTTGGAGAAACCTGGGATAGTGAAGGGGGTGGAACTGGATGATCTTTAAAGTCCCTTCCAACCCAAACTGTTCTGTGATTGTCTTCCAGTCTTAAAACTTCTTTTTCCCTAAAGTGCTTTGCTACCCTCCCACTTGTTAACAGAAAACACTTTTGCTCCCAGTGTAAAAACAGGAAATGTGGCATTTGAGTTTCAGGGAAAAAAATCAGTTAGTGCTGCTTTTATCTCCTGGAAGAAGTGAGCCTGCAGGGCATCCAAACACACCACAACCTGTGATACTGTGATGTTCCTGAGAATGCATGGTCTGGAAAATTAACCCTTGTTAAAAATAAAAAAAAATTAGGGAAAAAATTATTTTGTGTGTATTCGACATGTGAGAAATGTCACAAAGCCATTGCCTCAGCTGACCAGTACATGACATTTGTGAGGAAGCTGCAGCAGTCCTCAGGGTCTGGAGGCAAATACCTGTTGGTTTTGCGTGGTGTAATCAACATGAGGGTGTTGTGAATTTTTCAGATCAGCCAAAACGAGCGATTTCTGCAGTGACTACTCAGTGGTCTCTGGTACCACCCTCACCGTTTGTGCTCACCTTTCCTCTCCCTCAGCCTCAGAGACTGAATCCAGGTGAAACACTGCTCTGCAGGCAGCCAGTGGTAACACCTGGTAGAGATTAGCATTAAACCCATTAAGGAATGAGCTGCATTTTTAACAAGCAGCTTCTGCGTGTCCTCGTGGAGTTTGAGAAGCACCATCCCATCCCAGCACCATCGCCACACTGCTTTACTAACTCCATACCCTCGGCCTCTGCTTCACTGCCACTCTTGGAAATAATTCCTGGCTGCTTGCCAAAGCCTATTAAGCAACACACAAGGCCAAAAAAAAATAGGCAAATGATAAAAGAAGTTAGAAAGCTGGCCTGCCGTAAGACAGAGAGAAGGAAATGCTCCTGGAATGTTGGTCTGAGAGCAGCCTGTCATCCTGTGATATTTGGGATGAGATGTAGGTCATGTAGCCCAGCTCATCCCCCACGTTCCCACAGTGTTTTGCACCAAGACATTGGTGTGAATTAACAACATTCCCAGAAGTAATTGCTAGAAGATGCCTCAAGAAGGTTCTTAGAACACAGGCACGTATTTACTGCTTCAAAAAGAAGGTGCCTTGAAAAAGTATTTTTATCTGTAGAAGTGCTTTTGCCATAGCTTTCAGCAGCAGCTTTGGAGCCTGTTTATGTAATGCAGCCCAGCAGTAATTGATTAGGCTGCATAATGTCTGTTTTCATTATCCCTGAGGCCTTGCTCCTGACCAGCTCTGTGCAGAACCAAGTTATTTTACCACTGCAGTAAGAGGAGCCATAAAGAGTCTTGTCCTGAAGCACAGGGTTTATAGATTTTATTTACTTACAGGTAACTTTTCTCCTAAAGAAATAAATTGGGTTTTTTCCATAGAAACTTAGGAAAATTCCAATCAACGCTAAAGTTTTAGTTTATAATATTACTCTTACACAGCCTTATCTACAGTTTCTCTTCTGTTCTGCACATTGTATTAACATCCAAGTTGATTCTAGAAGTTTCCTTATATATCCTTGAAACCAGCTCCTTGGGATCTTTAAATCTGCAACTGAAGTCTGCATTCAAAATGGTTACAAAACCAGAACACAGAGCCTTTTCCTTCAAGCATTGTTCTTGAATGTCTTATACCCTGAAGTCCTCCATACATTCCTAATTTCACTGTCATTTCATTTATTTATTTTTTTGGAGACAGGCATAGCTGGCCTGGGAAAGCTGACAGATTTTTAGATCCAATGAAGAAAGGAGGCAGTTAGAGAAAAGCTGATTCTCCTTATGGCTTTTGTTTGCTTAATTATCATTTCTACATTTTCTCTGTTTGCACTAACCACTAAAATGTCACAAAGACATCTGGAAATTAAATCCTAATTCATTGGGAACTGCCTTCTTCCGGAGTTAAATGATAGTTCTCTAACACAGTGAATTCTTCTGCTCTTTCTCCATTTTCTCTCTTTGTGGGGGTGTGCAGCCTGCATTTGCATTTTGTTTTATTGTTTTATGTTGTTCCCCGGGCAACTCCAATTCTTAATTCTGACCTCCCAGTGTTACTTTTTCCTCACCATCCTTCTGGATTAGTGCAGCCTGGTAACATTCGTGAAAAATAAAGACTGTAATTCAGATCAAGTTGGTAAAAAATGTTCCAGCACATAAACTCCATGTTCTGTATGGATTCTGTGTTAGACACCTCTCTCTCTCTCAGAATCAATAACTAACTCTGACAAAGGCATGAAACCATTTATTGTTCTCAGGGCACCTTCCAACAGCCTTTTCAGTTATAAAATTGTATTTGGGGCTTTTCAGTTATGTACCTTGAGTCCCACACCCCCTGCAATGCACAGCATCCCCCTCCTTCCCTTCTCAGAGACAGTGCAGGGTTTGGCTTGTGTTCACCACCTCTTGGCATGCACTCTCCCAGGGTATGAAATGAAAATTTGGGGTGAATTTATCTCAGCTGAGGGTCAGATGGAAGTGTTTAGAGAAAGCCAGAACAGCAGAGCTCTGCTGCCTTCACTCTTCACTCTTCTTGCTGTCGTTGTCTGTCCCCATTTGTTATCTCTTGTTGCAGGTTATTGCTGAATTGCACAGTTCTTCCTGCACTCATTTCTGGATTACAGATTGACTTAATGAAAAAAAAAAAAAGAATTAAAGAAAAGAGAAGCAGTCTTCCACATTGCTTCTTCTCCCTCAGGCTCTGGAGAAATTTTACCCCACACAGGCTCATTTTTCCTGCCTCAGATACTGCTGTGACCTTCCTCAGCCCTGAGCTTTTTCCTCCTGGGCTTTCTACATTTCCTTTGTCCATTTCTACTCTCGGACAGTGCCCAACTTTTTCTCACCATTTTCCCCTCTAACTTCTGTATCTTGAGAAATTCTTCTTGCAGAAACAAACATCATCTTCACTGAAAACATCGTCCGCTGTATCAAGTGATTTTTACCTTGTGAGCTGTTTTGTTTTAAAGTTCCCTTTGTGTGCTAATGGCAGCTGTGTCTGTCCTGCTCTCAGTGGAGGAAGAGGCAGCAGTGTCCACTGAACAGCTCTGGGTTTACTTCATTAGTAATGAATTTCAACTAAAACTCTACCAATGAGAGAGAGTGGATTCCTAAATAATTTTAAAAGCCTGCAAAAAATATTCTTGGCATATATTCAAGTTCTGCAAAAGTTACAGAATTAATGAGGCATGTGGGTTATGTGTTGCTTTCTCAGCTTTGTTTTCCCAACTCTTCTTTCCTTCAGTATGAGGTGAACTCCTGTAGAACTGGAGTGTTTCTGCAGGGACAAGTTCTTGCACATCAGGGGAAATCATACAGCAGGAGAAAGGGCGAAGAGGGGCAGATTTACATCTCCCTTATTCGTGGCTGGTGGCTCTAGTTGCAGGTTAAAACCTTTTGATGCCACCAAAGGGAAGGAGCTGTAACCAGACTGAGCTCTTGCTTGGGATGCCTGGGCAAAATTCCCTGTGCCCTGCAGAGGTGTGGCAGCACCGCTCCAAATTTCAGCTCTGTTGCTGCTTTGGGTTTGTAAGAATCAAAGGCCCAGGAGCTGGTCCTGAGTCAAAGAGCTGCACACTCATTGGAGTTCCTAAGGGAATCTTACTCAGGATCGCTGTGCACATTGATTCCCCAGGGAATTTCCGTGCTGATTTCCAAAGGGATTTGGCTCTCAAATGAGCTCAGCATGAAGCCACGCTGGTCAGGCTTTTGCCTTCACATCTCAGAGTCCTTTAGGTGCAATCTGTCTTATAACAAGAATTCCAGGAAGGTGAGAAGCGGGAAGATTCCAAACTCACTGTGTGTGATTTTGTTTTCAACAGAGATATCCTTGGATGAGCGCTCCCATTCAGGTTGGATTAGTTGGACTCTGGTGAGTAGTTTCTTTGGGTTGGGTCTGCTATCTTAAGAGATACTTGTAGGGGTTTTGAGAATGCAGCAATATTTGCCCTTTTTTTAAGGAAAAAAGGTTGAGAGAGTTACTGAGGGCACAGCAGTTATTTCCATCTCTGTAACTGGTAAATGTCATGTTAAAAACTAAAAAGCCGTTAGCAGGGAAGAAGCTGCCAAGAAAAGCGGAGGGAAGGAGAAAGGGAGTGGCAAAAAAAGGAATGTGGCAGTTTGATTAGAAAAGATGCTTTGGCTGCTACCTCTGAACAGTCAGTGGAATCTTATCCTGGAGGTCGATGAATTCTCAAAACATTTGGTTAATAGGGTTTAATTTGCTGTGTTCTGGCATTTTCTGTTGTCCTTTACCTGAAGGTAAAACACTGTAAGGACATCAAATGGTAATTTTAGACAAATTTTGGAGTGTGGTATTGAAACATTCAATGCTATTTGTAGGTAAATGATTTCATGAGGTACAATGCAGTGAGAAATAAAAGTTCCATAGCACTTTGTAGAAGTGTACACACTTCGCTGTGTAGAGAAAACAAAAAAGTATTTTACCTAAATCATGCATTAGATTTTTGAATTCTATTTTAGCACCCTAAATATTGTAAACCTGGTTTTGTCTCCTCTAGTCTTGTGTTTGCAACTCCCTTGTGTTGTGCACTGTTTCCTCAGAAAAGGTGAGTGCTGCTGTGAATTATTCTCACTTTAATGTTATTCCAGATCCAGTCATGGTGCTGTGCACAGACACAAACACGAGGTCATTGCCTGCTCAAGCACAGTTTTAATTCCCATATAATATAACAAAGGTGATAAACAAGAGAATATACAGAAAAGCAATAACTATGTTATTCATCAGTAATATATAATAGTTGTTTACAAACCCCAGCAGCTCAAGATGAGTTCTACACAATATATTCATGTCCAGTAAGGTTATGGATGCACTAAATACAGTCAGAGCCCATTTTATTTTCAGCTGGAAACTCTTCTAGTTACACAGAACAGCACTGGACTATCTGTGCTCATTTTTTATTTGAGTAATATTTTTCAAGACTTTTTCATCAATACAGACATAGTACTGAAAGCTGTCTTAGAAACAATATTCATTATAGCTGAAATCATTGAAATCTGAACAAGTTGCTTAACAAAAAGCTTAGCTCAATTTGGTATGTAGTATGGACAGGACCTTAAATCCAGCTGTCCCTCCCATTTTAATAGTGGTTGTCTAAACTCAACAAGCTGCCAGCTGTACCTTAAACATCCAAGCTTGAGCTGAGTCCATTAAAATGCTCAACAATTAAGGCAGCTTTTGACTTCCAGAAAACAATAGCCAGTTCTCAGCGTTGTTTGAGAACAACAAAGCTGCCTGACACCATCTGTCTCCCTGCTTGGCCTAGGACAGGGAACTGTGGTAAACAAGTGTCACTAGGCTACCTGGAGATGACTTGACAAACCAACCCAGCACACACGCTGCAGTTCTTGATTTCAGCCAGGCCTCTCCAGTTCAGAGGAAGATTAGACCTTGAACTGTGCTCAGCAAACTGCAGCTGTTCAAATGACCGGGCAGCTTAATTCACTTTATTGTGAACCAGCTCTCATAAAAACAAACCTTTTATTCAACTGAATAAAATCACTCAAGTAAGTTAAATAGGCAAATACATTATATTGGATAAAAACTCTTTTAGGAAGGTAAGTTTCTATTGCCAGCAACAACCTGAGCAATGAAGTGGATCCTTATCCTCATGGGAGTAGCAACAGCCATTTCCTGACTCCACAGACTATCCCCCTGCCCTTGGAGCAGGGATTTGTGTGCCTTGGTCTGCGAGCCTGCTTCCTTGATGAGATGTTTAAAAAGATCTCTTTTGGCAATGTAGGAAGTTTAACCAGATGCATTGTCCATCTTGTTTTCCCTTCTGGTGCTTGTTTGACGTAACCCCTTTACTGTTTCTCTTGCTCAGTTCGATGTCCGTGTCACGCTTGGAGCCAGATTTGCAAGCCAGGATCAAAGAGAACAGCCCTGGCCTAGAACGCGTATACTTCAATAAAGGATTATAATTCAAGGAAGGCAAAGTATCGTTCAAGGAGAAACTTGTGAACTTATTTTTTGAATTGTGTGCCAACAGACAAGAACACGTCTTTATCTTGTCCTTTTGTTAAACAACTTCGATCATCTGCATTGTTTTACAGTTAAAGACTTTCCTCGGTGTAGTGTTTAAATTACATAAGGTCACTTTGTCCACTTTGGTATTGATTGAAAGTTTAAACATACATATGCAGAGATGTTTACATAAGTTCTCAAGCAGCTACGATAACAATAAACAAGCGCACAATGAAAACCAGAGGCTATCATATTGGATTTGCCACCTGTTCCAGTAGTAGCAGGGCAGGCACCTCCTTTTGAAAAGTCACAGAGCAACTGAACGGAGTTGCCACCCTCTGGCAGCCACAGGACGGGTGGCTGAACGTGTCAGGATGTTGTGCAGGAAGGGCTTTTTGCCAGGAGGCTGATTGGGCTGCAGGTTTTCCCTGTTGGCGCAGAAGCGTTTCTTGAGGGCGGACGTTGGCGGCGCCTGCAGCTTCTGCACCGTGTGGTACTGCTCAGCGATGCAGGCCGCCTTCTTGCGCAGGTCCAGCTTCACCAGCATCATGTTGTTCTGCAGCTCTGCCAGGGTCTGGTCCTGAGGGAGGCAGGGCAAGATGTATTTATATAAGAAGATATAAAAGGACAGACCTTAAAGATACTCTTGTTCTCTGTCGTGGGCAGGGACAGCTTTTACTAGACCAGCTTGCTCCAAGCCCCATCCAACCTGGCCTTAAACACTTCCAGGGATGGAGCAGCCACAGCTTCTCTAGGAAATGGGTTTTCAGTGCTTCAGTGCTCTCACATTAAAGAATTTTTTTTCCTAATATCTAATCTAAACCTCAGTGTGAAGCTATTCCCCCTTGTCATTCTCTGATCTTACAAGAAGTTCCTCTCCAGCTTTCTTGTAGGCTCCCATCAGGTGCCATGACAAGTTGTCTTAACTCCTGGTTGCTGTCAGCTGAGGAGGATAAACTGCCTTTTGCCAAAATTCACTAACTCTTCTAAATAAGACCATGCATAAAAGCTTCTATTGTCAACAGTGTAGTGGTTCAGTAACACATAGGAACGGAAAGGGTGGGACAAAGCTGACTCCATCCTGCTGCAAATATGCTGCCATAGCAACTGTGATGGAGTGGATAAGGAAATGGGAACTCTGATTTCTCCTATTTTAAGTGCAGGCTGCCAGTTAACTGAAAGGAACAATTTGGGTCTCCTGTGGAGAGGTAAATACACAGCTGACTCAGCCATTGAAAAAAATCAGCAGTAGAGCTCCCTTCACAAAATACACAGTACATACTAGCAAATAAATCATTTTTGTTTGCAGCAGCAAGAACTTGGGTTGCTCTGACTATGGCAAAGCACACAGACTGAACCCCTCTCCCCCGTGAAACCCACACCAAAGCAGACACGTCACCTGTCTTGCCAGGATGTCATCACACGTGCCCAGGGCTTCTCGCAGCTTCCCTGCCCCTGTGCTGTGGCAGCACGCCCGCTCTGCAGCCTGGAGAGACTCCCCAATCTTTTGTAACTCTGAACGCAGCAGTCTGACGTTCTAGAAGAGAGTGGTTTAATGCAACAGCTGCTTTTGGCCCTGCTCTGCAAACAAAGCCACTCCAAGGTAATTCAGACATGCAGCACTGGGGCAGGATCTCATCTGAGTGATCACAGACACCACAGCCTTCAGCAATTCCTGCAAGTTCAACAAACCCATTTCATTTGTTTAAAAACCTGGAAACAGCAGCCCCAAACACTGTTTAAGCTGGCAACCACTTTGCCCTGCAAATGTTCTTTTCTGTACCACAGAACTGGAGTTACCTTCTGTCCATCCTCCAGCTTCCTGTCCACATCCATGGTAATGGGTTTAGCAGAGGGAGGTGGCTCCACTAATTTCTGGTACTTGCGCAACTCTAGGAACAGACAAAAAGTAGTGAGCAACAGGACATCGGTCAGCTTTCAGTGCTGCTGAAGTTCAGGACTTCCCTTGAGACAAGCTGCCACAGGCAAGCTGGAAAAACCTTTTGAGTTTGTGCAGAGAGGCACAGACATTCCAGGCTTCTCCCATTCACTTAGACAAAGGGACTTAAGAATTTGAATGGAGAGATTATCCTGCCCTGAAGTCCATTTTCCTGTGAAAATGAAGTGAAACTCTGCATCCAGCACATTATTCCTGTCACCTACAACTCAAATGTTTTCAGGGTGTTTGAATCCAATGTGTCCTGAAGAAGGTCTCACTAACCCTGCACAAGGATCTCTCAGCATGGTTCAGAACCGGTGCAGCATTGCTGCCATACCTGTGCTTGTGGAATTCAACTCCTTTTGACACTGCTCCAGCCTGGCTTTGGTGTCTGCCAGCTCCTGCTGCAGAGCAGATGAGGTGGCCACTCGCTTGGATCGACGTACGCTTTGCTCTGAGTCCTTTTGTTTGGTATCCAAGCTCTCCAGTTTTTGTTTGGTCTCCTGCAGAGCAGCTTTGAGCTCCAAGATCTCCTCGTCACGCTCCTGAGAAAGGGAGTTTGTTCAGATAGTCAACAAGATTTTTTGTAGCACAACTTGTCTGGAACTTTCTATGTCTTTATTCCTGGAGGATTTCTCAATCCCACACTTCACACATTGAACCCAGCCTTTAAGGTCATTTTAAGTGAATAAAGCAAACCCACTTCCTGGGAGCCTAAACTGCTTTCGTACAGGCTCTAAAGAAGAGGGATTGTTCTGAGAGTTGGTATCTTCAGAGCAGTCTGCAAACAAGTCCCAGAGATCACTCAAATACCATAGGCATGAAAATACAGACAGGTCCATGCACGTCATCACAACTAAGAGCAAGAAGAGAAATTCGCACAATTTCTGTGAATCTGAAGAGACCAAATCAAGCCACTAATGAAAAGAGTATGTTGAACAAATAGACAAGTCAGGATGGTTGTACAGTAACTTCCAGACTGAGTGTTCAAAATTAGGAAGCCTAGTGGGCTACATAAAGTAGGAGACAAGAAGCAAGAATTGTGGATCAAGAGATAAAATAATATCACCAAAAATACCTCAAAGGAAAATATTTTCTTTCACTGCATAAAGATCTTCTTGGATTCAAGTACCCAGAGTCCCCTCCCAACCCACTGCCGCCTTCCTGATGTCATTGCATTGCCCTGAACAAACCTGCATCTTCTCCTGGTAGTGGTCAGTCAGTAACTCCTTCAGGATGGTCATTTTACCCTCATACAGTTCCTCCAGCTGCTCTCTCTGAGCATCCACGTGTTGGCTACAAAGACAACAACCAATTCCACGTCAGGATCTGGCAGTTCTTGGTGCTGCAGCTCATCCTGAGCAGAGGGAGGGTGACCAGCACAGGCTGTACCTCCACCACTGCTCCTTCTGTTGCATGTGCTCCAGCATCTCATTGCAGATCTCCTCGCGCAGGCGCATCTCAAGCTGCAGCTTCTTCTGCCGCTCCTGCACCAGCAGCTCTCGTGCAGCTTCGACCACCCGCAGCAAGTCCTGCAAGAGGGACGCAGCTCCACTGCCCACACTGCACAACAGAGTTAAGACCTGGAGGAAACTAAGTGATCCCATGTCTGCAGGATGCAGTGATCTAGATTTAAGGGTTTAGTCACTTGGAAGGAAAAGTTGCCTGGGTTTGCTACCTTGACACATGACAGCTTGAATCTCTGTAGGGATATGACTTCATCTTGATCTTTCAGCTATATCCCAGCTGTCTGCTTTGAGTATCTAGGAAGTTTGTTTTTTCCCCATTTAGCCTCCTGTTCTGTATGTTTTCCATAGTTCCCTTGCAGAGAAGGAATTACAGGTCTGCACCTGCACTGTTACTGCCACTATTCCAGAGATGACAAAGTGCTTCCAAATTCAGCATGTGTGTCAGATTTAGACCAACTGCAGAACGTCATGGATTCCCAATTTCCTGGATCCTATATCCTTCTGAGTTCTGTGTCATCTCTCTTGGCATAGTGCTGAGCTCCAATCCCAGCTGCCAGGCCAAAACTAACAGACACGTTCTTGACCTTGCATCCACATAAAGGCTGTAAAACAAATCACAACCCACCTTCTTCTCATACATGGAGACATCTGCCTCATCCTCAGTGTCTTCTTCTGATTCCACATCTTCCTCTGGCTCTGCCTCTGGACCCTGGCTGGTTCGCCTGTTGTGTTCTTTGATGATGGATTGTAAGGATGGAAGTCCCAGCTTTGTGGGGGGTGCCTGAACAAGCTGAAGGGGAAAAAAACCCACCATTATCAGCCTGCAAAGCCTGAAAGTTGTGTAGTCTTTAAACACAGCCCCTCTCTGCAACCTGTCAGCCCTTTCAGCTTAGCAGAATCTGGAAATACTCTGGAGGCAATAACCACTGGAGAAGCATAGGGAAGGTGTACAAGCATGCTCCCTCTCTTTGTGGAGAAGGGACATTTGGGAATCCCACAGAAGCAGGAGAAACCCAAGCTAGCCTGACCATGCCACGATCCTGGTGTGTGTTACTCACCTGGCTGGCAATGGCTGAGAACTTGGCTACGTACAGAGTCTCATCGTAGGTGGACGCACACTGGTTGATGTTGACGATCATGCAGGAGCGCCCGCGCCCGGTGAAGAAGCCCTGGAACACGCGGGTCAGTTTGCTGTCCCGGAACGGAACCACCGCCTGCTTTGTCCTGTGGGAGAGCCCGCAGTCAGCTGCGAAAGCAAAACATAAAACCCCACACCCTCCCTCTGGAGGTGTGGATGCTCACCTGGCCTGCTGGTTCTGGCGGAGGGCGGCGATGCAGCGGCCCAGGGTGTGCAGGGAGGTGTTGATGTTGTTGGCTTCTTTCATTCGGTCCCCGCTTTTCTGGTCCTTGCAGCGCTCAGACCCCGCCAGGTCACACAGGGACAGCCTGAGGGAAACACAGGGATATTCACGTCACTCACGGGGTTTGTCCTGTCACAGCAGGTTTACAGTTCAGACAGCCTACAGCCACCTTCCCCATAAGGGCACAGACCATTCTTTTGGGGTGCCTGGGCTGTTGATGGGTGCAAGGGCCTGCCTTAAGTATAGGCATACAGCAAAATGAGCTTTGAAGTGCCAACTTCAGAGATTCTTTACCAGTCCTCAGAACAGCCACTTTCCAGATAAATACATCCCAGCAACAGGCACCTGCAGCACTCAAATCAGCCCTGCTGCAAGGGGAAGGACACTCACATTTGCCTTCATTTAAAGAGTCTGAGAATTACCTTGAGTTGTACCTTGCAGTACTCCTCAAACTCCTGTCAGTTCCAAGACTGAAGACTGAGAGCACTTAAGTCCTTCCAAGTACTCTCAACAACACCATCATCGAGGTACTTCCCATACCCCAGGTCCTCAACCAAAGAAACAGGAATGTTAAGATTACACCCAAATCCTAAAAACCACAAAACTTACTCGCTGATTTTTGGAACAACTTCACTGCCACCTCTTTTCAAGTGCAGAATCCGAATGGAGAACACACTGTGACTGTAAAGAAATACTCAAATATTAGGGGGGGGAAAAAAAGCAAACTTTAAAAGCCTCTCAGAATTGTATTTCTGCCTAAACAATCCCTCTCCCTTCAGACCTACGACTGGAGTTCTGGTTCATGTGGGTGCTCGCAAAACTCTGGTTTTTCCGACCCAGTTTCAGGAGCTTCCAGGCCTCATCGGCATCCTGGACATTGATCCAGTTCAGATCTGGAAAGCAAGCACGCATTGGGCACTGCAGCTGGGAGACTGGCAGAAAACTCAGCCCCAGCTTCACCATTGCACATCCTTGACATCAAGAAGTTTGACAATCCTGTAATCCCGACATCAGAGCTCTCTGTGGGGCTCTCCAGCACATCACTGCTGAGCAATGCACCCACTCAATCCTAAAGCCCTCCTGGCAGGCCACTAAAGCTCTCTGGCAGGTAACTCTACCTTTCACGTAGGGGTTGCCAGTCTGGTCCTCGCAGAGCCGCAGAGTTTGCCGCTTGCGGTTCTGCCCAGGTACAGCTGGTTCTAACAAGTCATAGATTAACTCGTTGTAGATCTCAAAGAAGGAGACCCAGATGGAGAACTGCACATCTCCTGTGCTGGTGAGTGAAACACGATCCAAGTCAGCCCAGCAGGGGTCTGGTTCTGGGGAAAAAGAGGAAAAAAAAAAAAAAAAGAATACCAAATCATGACTGCAGCTTTTCCTGAGTCCAACTGGAACAGTTTAGTTCTAGAGCAAGATACTTTCTTTAGCAAGCAAAACCACCCTAGAAACAAATCCTTCTATTCACCTCCTCCTGTTTGTATCTATTCTAATGTCCATCCCCAGTGAGACAGCCTAAAGTTTCCTTTAACCTAAAGTTTCCTTTAACAGTATCATCTGCTCTGCTTAAGGACTTTTATATACTCTATTTCGACTCCAGAATTACAAGATATTTCAGACATAAACTCTTTCCAGCATAACAAGGACTAAAACTTCAGTTATCTCAATCACTCCATGCTTCTGGATACCTAAGTAGTTGTTAGTTCCTGAGTTTGATAGTCAGAGCTCAAGTGCTCAGGGCAGCCTGTCACTTTGGCATCCTGCTTCCCAGCAATCCCCAACTCTCAGCAATCAGCTGCTCAATAACCACATTCCTTGAATGAAGTGGGTGAGTGTCGAGTAATTTTTCATTTCACAAGGCTTGGTTATTACAGAGAGGTGAATTCTTCTGATATTGGCAAAATCTATAGAGAGTTCTTCTGACGTGACATCTTTCAAAGGGAAAATCTGTGAGGATACAGCACCTTTCTCCCTTACCCACAAGACAGCATCCAAACAGCCATCATCACCCTTTTCTTCCCCCATCCTCCAGCAAAAAGAAGCAGGTAGTACACCACAGGCTTCCAGAAATACCTTCTGTCTGGCTGAAGTCCGAACGGTTGGTGAGTTGGCTGGACGAAGACAGACCAGCAACTCCACTGTCAAAACTGCCGCTGGTGGTGGCCTGGAGCTGGGATTCAGCGCTGTGACTCCTCTTCAGGGGCGTTAGCAGCTCCTCCTTGAAGGAAACAACAAACAGGAGGATGCAGGTAGCGTGACACCACCCCTTACCAATTGAACCCCCAGAGGCCCCGTGCTTACCTCCCAGAGACCCCCCTGCAGCAGCATCTGCTTCTTGGTCTCCTCCTGCCGCACCTGCCTGCTGTCCAGCCAGGTCACCTCGTTGGACAGAGCAGGCTTCAGGTCCATGGCCTGGTACAGCCGGTCCCCCACACTGTTGAAGATGGTGGCCAAGGAGCGAGGCAGAATCCCCCCATCTTGGGTGGTGCCTGCACAAAGAACAGCAGCAGAGCTGAGGATTCAGAGGGAGAAGACAGAAAACGGCTCCTTTAACAGGCCCCACAGCACCTGGTGCTTCCCTTACCCTGAATCGTGTGAGTCTTCCCTGAATTGGTGATGCCATAGGTGTAAACCAGACAGTTCTGCCCACTCAGCACATCCTTTACCACCTGTTTCATTGTCTCATCAAAGAACAACTTCTGTCCCACCTCTGGTCCAAAAATCTGCAAACAAGACACAGAAAAAATGGCTTCATGTACATCTTTCCTGTCCTTTGCTGATGGTTGCTCAAGTGATATTACATAGTCCTTTGTTCCCTGCACTAGCCATGAGCAAGAAACCCACCAGCAATTCCAGCTGAGACCCCTGCAAAAATAAGCTGCTCATTTGTTTAATCCATCAACATTTCATGTCACTGCAGCCCCTAGTCTGTTTAGAACCTCATGAACATGATTTTGCCATTCACTGCCAAAAAAGAATTGTCAGAAACAGCTTAGAAAGAAAAAATAAATAAATAAAACAGCAACTAAAACATGAAGTAGAAAGGATTGTACAAAACTGCAGAGTTCATGCAGTGCCTTGGGGTCAGTGGATATGAATAAGACTGTTTTTCAAGCTGCAAGGCTGGTTTAAGCTCAAATCACTTCCAGATGGGTCATTTGTCTCAGCTACGGACCCGGGTGAAGGAGAATCTGTGCACTGCTTGTCCCACTCCTCGCTCTGTGCTCCGCATGGTGAAGGAATTCTTTGGAGCTTTTAGAATAAGGGTTTCTGAGTTCTCAATACAGACACAGCCCTAAAGAATACAAGAAAGACATCATTGCAGTGGCTTACAGGAGGACAGCGAAAGACAACAGGCAGGCACAAAGCCAGCTCAGACTCTGCTTCATCCAGTATCTCACCTGGTCTTCCCCCTTTTCCACTTCTGTAGATTTCAGAGGTCGAACTCTGAGGTAGACCCTTATTTTTCCATTATTGTCTTCAGCTACGGCCTGGAAGGATCAGCACAAGTTAAATGTGGCAGCCAGAGAGGCAGCACACAACCCCCCATCAGAACACTGCACAGGAACCACAGTATGGAAAACACATGTTGGCTATGCTGCTAGTGCTGAGGAACTTCTCTGGTCCCAAAATCACCAGCAATGCCAGAAACTTTCTTCGGCATTTCCAAGCACACCAGCATTTTGTTTGTTTGTTTATCTAATGGATTAGACCAACAAGCTGAAAGCCTGACACAAAACCAAGCACCACCCTAAGAGGCACTTGCTGCCCACTGCTCTCCTCAATGCAGAATTTTGTTCCTGCCTCTTCTGAAGAGTTCTGTTGTTTCTGCATCACATCAGCTTTGTACAGAGAACAGCAGCCATGGGTGAAAACGCTGCCCCATTTGTGACAGAAGAGTTCCAACCTCACCTGCGAGCCCTCCAGGTTTGGGGAGATGGCAGAGAACTCCGGCAGCAGGTCCTTGCGCACGTCAACCCCGAACCCTGCTGCTGTGGACTCGAGCACAGGGGAGACCGCAGCCTCATCGTCAGAAAACAGCCCTGGGGAGGCAAGTGCTTGTGCCATGGTGCCTCACACCTGGGGGAAAAGGGGCACAGGTCAGGGCGATGTTACAGCGACCCACACATGCAACCCCCTGCCACATTCATCAATCCCCACGTGGAACGCTCCCTACACACAGGGTGCTGCTTGCAAATGTGCACACATACCCACCCCCCGCACACGGGGAAACCACGCAGGACCCCGGACACAGCCCGTGCACACACAGACACTACCCAGGAATCCAAATCCACCTCCCGGACACAGAGAACACCTCTCCCTTTAACACACGGAACCAAACAGACCTAACGCATACACCAACCACCTCTCAGGACACCCCCAAACCCACGCGCAGCTCCACGCCGCCTCTCCCCACACACACACACACACACCCCCCAGCACCACGCGGGGTCCGGCCGCACGCACAGGGAAGCGCAGCTACCACCGACCGCCCCTCTCACCGCTCCGGCCCCGCTGCCCCTCGCCGCCGCTCGGCGTTTCAAACCTCGCCGCCCGCCCGCTCCGCCAATGGGAGCCCGGCACGCGCGCCCCTCGGCCAATCAGAGCCCGCAGTTGCGGAAGAGGGGGCGTGACCCGGGTAACCGCCTGCCCGCGCGAGTACGCGGGGAGGGGGGCGTGGCAGTGCTCGGCCGCCTCCCGGCGGGCTTTGCGCGCTGGGCCGCCCCTGCCGCCTTCAGGGCCGGGCGGGGAAGATGGCGGCGGGGCCCGGGAGTGAGTGCGAGGCTGGGCGGGAGGCGCGGCGGCGAGCGAGCGGCGGCGGGGCTGGGGAGGAGAAGGGGCAGGGGAATGGCCCGAGGAGAACGGGGCGGCTGCGAAGGACCCTCCCGGGAAGAGCCAACGGTGGGGCGGGGCGGAGTGGGGTCAATGCCCCTGGGAGGGGCGGGGCCAGAGTCGGGGAGGGGCGGGGCGAGCCATGGCAGCCGCGGGTTCGAGTCCCGGTGTCCCCGGGCGCTGCCCCCGCGCACTCCTGCCCTGTCCCGCAGAGCACAAGCTGCTGAGCGCCGGCCCCACCGAGCCCTGGTCCATCCGCGAGAAGCTCTGCCTGGCCTCCTCCGTCATGCGCAGCGGCGACCAGAACTGGTACGGGAGTAGGGAAGGCGGGCGGCGTGTGCACAGCACCGGGGCACGGCACGCCGCTGCCTCTGTTCAGAACAAAGATGGGGTGTAAAAGGTGTTGAAGGTGGACCTGGACAGGCATTTTGTTGCCTTCATAACTACTGTGTAAAAGTAGAGGCGTGTTAATCAACATAATGAGCGATGAGAGCTGGAGAGGGACTTTGGACAAGGTCCTGAAGTGTCAGGACAAGGGGGAATTATTTCTGATATAGAGAGGGTTAGGTTGGAGATTAGGAAAAAATTCTTTATTGTGAGCGTGATGAGGCACTGGAAAGCATTGCCCAGAGAAGCTGTGGCTCCTCAGCTCTGGAAGTGTCCATGAGCAGGTTGCACAGGGCTTGGAGCAAGCTGGAATGGTGGATGGTGTCCCTGCCTATGGCAGGGGGTTGGAACAAGATGATATTTAAGGTCCTTCCCAACCCATTCTACAATTCTGTGTTCATAATTAGATGAGGTGAGTTGTGGACAACAAAGACATTTGGTAACAGATTCCTGATCACTGAACCTAAACAAAAAAAGTTGGTTTTTTGTATTTTCCTCTTCACTAAAGTAAGGGGTTTATGGAAATGTAATCATGTAACCAGATGCAAGAAACTTGCTTTTCAAAGCAAAGGAGTGAAGTTACTGTTTATTAGAAGCAGAAAAATATTTTTGAGACTTATACAACTCCTTGGTGAGTTTATCGTGTTTCAGCAGGGTTATTCAATGATGTCAAGAGAGGTTTTCATCTTTCCTTTGCACGTTGGTTAGGAGAGAAGGTAAATTGATGGTGACCTGCCATTTCCCTCCCACAGGGTCTCAGTCAGCAGGGCCATCAAACCTTTTGCAGAGCCAGGACGCCCACCTGACTGGTTTTCCCAAAAGGTAGGACACTGACGTTAGAATCTCTGTGCAATCAGAAATGCCATATTGAGGATCAGTTAAGGATTAATTGTTCCGTGCTTTATCCAGTACACAGTTACTAAGTAAGACTAACTAAAGAGATTCTTCACTGGGCCTGTGATTAAGCTGTGAAACTCCTTGCCTTGGGAATTTGTGGATATCCATGTGTTTTGGTGTGTCCTGCTGTTTGGGCAAGCAAATTGTCCTCTGACTTCCTTTGTTTCTTCTCAGCACTGTGCATCTCAGTACTCAGAGCTCTTGGAGACCACGGAGACCCCTAAGTGAGTACAAAGTGTGACCCCAGCACAGCCTGCAGCAGCCTCGTGGCAAAGTCCTTGTCGCTGTTAAATTACTTTCTCCCCCAACCAACTCCTCCCAAAAGGAGCATTTCAGAATGAGAAAATCCAGGTGGAATAGCTGTTGTGGGACAGTGGGATCAGGGTTTTCAGATGGGAAGTATTTATTTGGCTGTTAAAAAACACTGCACGTTAGTCCTACTGATCAGAAGCTTTACACATAAATTTATCATTCACAATAGGGCTGAGAAGGGAGATGTTTTGTATTTGTCACTATTTTGCAGTGGTTTCTTACAGTTTTCTTATCAGTGTTGTCACTATGGCTCTGTAATCTCAGTTCTTTACTGCTCCTAATTACAGGCATTTTGTTTGGGAATTTGCATGATATTAACTTAAAGATGAGATGTTTAAAATTAATACTTTTGTGTGGCTGATTTGTTTGTGAATGATCTTCTGCACTAGAGTTGCAAAATCAAAGGGCTTAGTAGAGTTAATGAAGAAAAAAAAATAGATGTTTCTTCTTGGGGAGAAAAGAATTTTCTCTTGAAGTGGAAGGATTATTTTCAGGTTGAGAATTTTTTGTGGACTTGAATCTTTGATCTGTGTCTAAAGACTTTAACGCTGGCTGAATTAGCAAAAATTTGCTGAAAAGATTGTTTGAACATTGTGCTGTCCAATATAAATTAAGGGAATTGGAGGAAGCTGATTCTTTTTTGCATGAGTATGTCATGAATGACAGAGAGCAGCCATTTATTAAAGAGGAACTGGGTTTTCTTGTGGTTTGGTCTGAGTTTTTCTTCTCTCTTATTCTGCAGAAGAAAACGTGGGGAGAAGGGAGAAGTTGTAGAAACCGTGGAAGATGTTATTGTGCGGAAACTGACTGCAGAGCGGGTTGAGGAGTTGAAGAAAATTATCAAAGAAACACAGGAAAAATACAGGTACATGACAGAGGTGTTAAAATGTTTATACCAGAGAGTCCTGTCCTGAAAAAGTAATCCAAGTGGGATGGTGTTTGGGGTGAAAATGCTGCTTAAGGTGTCCAGTTCAGTGATCAGGAAGTAAAAAGATTTTATGGTTACAGGCAACTCAAGAAGGATGCAGAGCTGATCCAGGCCGGACACATGGATAACAGACTGGAGGAGCTGTGCAATGAGATCATGATGTGGGTTATTGAATTATTTCTTCTGTGATTGTAGTTTCCTGACACTCTGTGCAGCATCTTTGCTACACATAGTTTGGGTTAAGAGAAATGGGGCAGGTGCTTGGGCCTCTGAGGGGGGAGTTAGCTTGGACTGGGGGAGACCAGCTGGGGTGGAACATCCTTTGGAGTTGCTCAGTGAAGAGCTTGGCCGTGGCTTGCAGAGCCATGTTTGCTGCCTCTGTTTTGAGAATCATCTAGAAGTGAAATGTCCTGCCCAGTATGTCACTCTCTGGCTCTGCTTCTCACCTTGGGGGAGTTGAGCCTGAGTCCACAGGAGTGGTTTGATGTTGTCTGGAGATAACAGGGTGGGCGTCAGTGAAACGCGTTTGGAAGGGGCAGTTAAGGGGACCTGAGACATCCTGTGACAGGTTTTTGTTCTTTATGCAGAAAGAAAAAAATGGAAGAGGAGGAGGCAGAAGTCAAGAGGAAGGCTACAGACGCTGCTTATCAGGGTAAGCTGGGAATGAGCTGCCTTCATTTTCCTCAGACGGATGCATATATTCATAAGAACATTTAGAAAATACTGAAGTCTTGTTAAGACCTGCAGGAAGAATTCTTTACCCTAGAGTTGGAGAGAGAGGTTGTATTCTCTTTCCAGCACTATATCTGTAACGGGGTAAAAGGCAGAGGCTTCTGAAAAAGGAACAAAATCATCAGGAAAGGTGTATCCAAGGGATAGCAGGGTTAGTAAGGAGCTCTGTGTTAGAATGTCAGGCTTTTCACACCTTTAGTTTCCCCTGGTCACTGAAGATAAAAGGAAAAGAGACTTTTATTCTCAATGTTTAGTTCTTCTTAACTCATGGCTCAAGGGAGTGGGAGGTGGTGAATACTCAACTGCTAGAGAAACCTGCAGTTGAAGTGCATTACCCAGAGTTAGTGTTATTTGGGATGTGAGCATAGTGGGGTGCAAGAAATTCCTCTAACATGAATTGTTCTCTTAAAGCCCTTCAGAATAAAGTCAAAGGTAATTCTTAGAGACCATCCACGGTGGAGTCACAGAGTCTCACTTTAGTTTCTGTTGTCTTCCAGCTCGCCAGGCCATTAAGAACCCACCTCGAAGACTCACGGGGGTGATGGTTCGTTCTCCCGCTGGCTCCACCTCCCCGGGCGGGGATTATTCCCTTGGAGATCTGTCCCAGCCCGCTGGGGATGAGGCCAGCCCAGGGGTAAGGATCCTTCTCCGGGTGGGAGGGAAAGCCCAGCTTGGGACATGGGGCTCTGCATCCATCACAGAGAAGGGGCCTGGGGAGAAGCCCTTGCCTTGCTTTGCAGACTTCAGGTGCTGTAGCGTGGTTGGTGACAGTGCTGCTCGAGATCCATGTCCTCTTCCCTGTCTGTGGTGATCCGGTGCCTGGATCAGAGGCCGTGTAGGGGCATCAGTGGGTTGGCCAGGCAGTCTGTGAGTGCCTGGGAAATGGCTCTGCAGGGCAGGGAAAGGGTGAAAGCACATGCCTGGAGTAGGGGCAGCGAGTGAATGGAGTAGGTGTCTGCGGTGTGCTGGATCAATGCTCTTGGGGGAAGCAGCAAGTGGGGCTGGTCCGTGTGGTGGAGTGTGGCTTTGAACAGTGTGGTTTTTCTCTTTCTCAGGTCACGCCAGGGACATTGCCCAGCACCCCAGTTGCCTCCTTCATTGGAATCCCTGACACCCCTCCAGGCTCTGCTCCCCTGGATGCCCCCATGACCCCAGTCACTGATGATTCACCCCAGAAAAAGATGCTAGGACAAAAAGCAACTCCGCCTCCTTCCCCTCTGCTCTCAGAGCTGCTGAAGAAGGGCAGTCTCCTGCCCACAAGCCCCAGGCTGGTATGGAGCTCTCTGCTCATATATGCAAGCACACAAACAATTTGCTCCAGACTTTCCCACTGAAAAAGGGGGATCTGCAAAGAATTTTTAAAAACTTGCAGTTTTGTGAGAGTCCCAGCAGAAGTGATAAACTGAGAGGTAGAAATACCCCTGTCAGCTGCAGAGGCGAGCCCCTTTCCCAGCAGGACTGCAGGGCTCGTGCAGCACGTAGGACTGGCTCTCCCCTCAGTCATAAGGAGTTGGAGTTGCAGGGTTTGCTAGAGGAGATTGTTCTCCTCAGGGGAGGGAACTTGTTAGTCAGCATCATCCCCATCAGCCTCTGTGAAATTGTTCTTGGTGATTCCTACACTGGGCTGACAATTCTTTACACCTTGTCGGGAAGTTTCAGTATTTTTAATGTGTCTTAGCACAAGAGTAGGGAATCCTTGAATGGTGTTTATGACCTATACAGAAGTGCTTCAGTTTCCTCCTAATTGTAGACAGTTACTAAAATCACTTACGAGAATCCACTTGTGGTGTTAGTGACTCGGGAAGTCTTAGGAGGTGCTGACACTGTTCGGAGCCCAGTCTGAAAACAGCAGCCATCAGCCTGCTTGTGACACAGATTCCCTGGGTTAGTGCTTGTGTGATGGAGTAGGTGTGTTGCTGTTGACTTTTCATAGCAGTCAGATTTAGGGGTTTTTCTATTTGTTAGCTTGGGTAAATGTTCCATGGATTTTGTGTTTGCAGGATGTAACATAAAGTGGAGCAGGGAAAAGTGATGGCTGTGGAAGGCTGAGTTTTCTTTGTAGGAACAGGACTGGTTTGCATCTGTTTCAAGGTCCATCATAGGTTCACTGTGTGACCTTGATCAAGTTACTTTCCATCTTGGTATTTTTGCTTCTCTCAACTGAAAACAAGGGCTATTTCTGTGCCATCTCAGGGTCTAGAGAGATTCATATGTGTGGAGGATTGTGAGGTCCTTGAACAGAAGAACTGTGATAGAGCAAAGGATGCACTTGGCCTCACCTCAAAGGAAGGTGGCTCTGCAGCTGTGTTACAGCTGGAGAACAGTTTCAGACTGTCATGTTCTACAGTTGTATGAGGGGCCTCAGGCAGGGACTAACCTGAATAAAAACTGCAGAAGAAATGCTGGGACAGCAGATGCTGGTCCTGTTCGTGGAGGTGCACATCTGGCAGAGAATCACTGGTGTGGTGCTATTTCCGGGAACTTCAGTCTCGTCCTCCTTTGGCAGGTTGGTGAAAATGAAATGGCAGTGGCTTCTGCTCACATGAACAGCTCTGGAGTGCTGCTGGAGGTAGGAGGTGTCCTTCCAGTGCTGCACAGTGGGGAAATGCAGTCAGCACCTGGTGCTGTCCCTGCATCTCCGGCTGCTTCAGGTAACTCGGGCCTCTCCCTGTACACTTCTCCCTTAAGATGTTCCTTCAGACTGTTCTGTGAATTTTCTTGGGAGAAAGATGATGTCTACCTGGCTGGTTTGGGGGCTTCTCTATCAGTTGTGTTCCTATTTCTGTGCCCCTGTCGATCTCACCCCTACTTTTTAAGAAGACCCTAATCCTTAAAAGAGAATATAATTCGGCTTGATTCAGTTCTGATCCATGCAGTCTGGTTTTCTGGGTTTGACACTAGCTAATACCAGACATTTATGTGTAGAAAGAAAGGGTTTGTTCACAGGGAGTTGGGGAAAAAATGGTCTAGATCTGATTCCCAACATGTCAAATGCAGCTCCCTGTGGATCTGGAGACCTTGTGTGCCTTCCCTCTGCTGTATCTTAGAGATCAGCTTAGAGTTAGACCACTGAGCTGCAGAGAAAGTTCCCCAGAGTAAGGGGGACAGTGCAAGACTCTGCACTGGGCTTTTTCAGAACAACCTGCCTAAGGAAGCGTTTTTTCTCAGCTCCTGTTGACCAGTGATTTAGTCACATTATCTGTAACTGAGGATTTATGTCATTCATTCATACAGAAGGCCATACAAGTAATCTTGCTTTCCTTATCCACATCTGTTTTTTTAAGACCTGTTAACTTGGTCCAGATAGTTCAGTAAATTCAGACTGGAAGTTACAGCTGTGATGAATGACAACCTTTGGTAATAGGAATTCTCCAGGAAAACCCTACAAAGAGATCCCCTCCGCTCCCTCCCAGCTCCTGTGACGACTGTTTGTCTTGGCTTACCTCGTGTGGCTCTCTCAGCACTGTTTTTCAGACTTCCCATAATTGTTTTGGGATGAGCCTTTGGAAGGGCATCTCTGTGCATGTGTGGCTTAGCCTGTCCATCCCTTACAGCGAGTGCAGTGTTCCGTAGCTGCATGATTCCACCTCAGACTGCACACACAACAGGAGTCGTGCATTTTTTGGTGCAGGTCCTCTGTACAGCTTTTGGGACTCTTCCTAGGTGTCTCTCCATGTCTTTTCCCAGAAGGAGCCACCAGGCATCGAAGAGCCCAGTGGTGGCTTTGTGGACTTCAGTGGTGGCTGCTTCTTGCTCATGTGCTTTTCCCTTCTACTCTCTGTTAGGTGCTCCTACGCTTTCCCGGCTTTTAGAAGCTGGCCCTGCACAGTTCACCTCACCTCTTGCTTCCTTCTCCGCTGTTGCCAGCGAGCCTCCAGCTAAGCTCCTGCCACCCCCCGTAGAGCCTGTGTCCCAGGCCACTATTGTCATGATGCCCACGCTGTCAGCACCAGCCGTTGTGCCACCAGCTGCAGCTCCAGAAAGCGTAGCCACAGGTGCGTTCCTGAACTACGCACTCAGAGGTCACGTCCTGCTGGAAGGCAGAAATTCCCGTGGGATCAGCGCCCTGCAGGCTCTCAGCTGGGCTTTACCACCTCTTCCTGGCCAAAAAGGGTGGTTGTGGCTGGGTTCTGGTGTAAACAGGTGGCTTTAAACAGGGTTTGCTGGGTGGGGGTGCTGGTGATTTGCTGGACTGCGGTTCAAGGGTTGGAATCCCCCTTTGTCTCTGCTGTGGGAAAGCAAATCCGTATTTGTCTTTTATTAGTGGGGTGGGTGGGCCTCTTGTGGTTGGTGCTTGGTCTTACCCACTGCAGTGTTTATTTATGTGGGGACTTCTCCAGCTTGGTCTGTGACTGTCCCTCTCGTCCTTGTGCAGTGAGCCAGCCAGAAGCCTGTGTTTCCATGGAGGCAGTGTCTGATTCCCATACTGTGACAGTGTCCATGGACAGCAGTGAAATATCAATGATCATTGATTCCATCAAGAAAGAGTGCCTAGGTTCTGGGGCTGGCAGCACTGCGGGATCTTCCAAAGATCACTGCATGGATGGGAAAGAAGATCTGGATTTGGCGGAAAAAATGGATATTGCAGTGTCCTATACGGGGGAAGAGCTGGACTTTGATACGGTTGGAAATATTATAGCCATCATTGAGGACAAGGTAAATGGGGAAAGCAGAGTGCCACTGCCATTTGCTCCACATTCAGTTGGGTTCACCTCAAATGATTGCTGTTATATTTAGTTTAAACAAACAAGAAATAACTATTCCAAAATACACATTCTCACCATCATTTTCCAGATCAATAGGATGGGACACCACTGCTGTCTGTCTGATACTGGTGCTCCTCTTCAGGGGACAAAAAGAAATGTCTTTCTTCCTTGGAGGGTAGGGTTTGGGTCATGTCTCTGGCAGACAGATGAGCAGTGCTCGCACGATCCTTTCCTGGAGTGCCATATTTCTGAAACTTGAAGCTTCAGGAGAAGCTCCCACAGGGAGTGATACAAATCTGGCTGCAAAAGCCAACTTTGTAAACAGAGTAGACTGGGATTTCCGCTGTTGTTTCTCAGTACCAAATAACATTAACTTTTCTTTAACCCCTCTTTCTGACCTCGGCCTGCACTGCTGTGTGTTTGTTTTGACAATAAAGGTAGATGACCACCCTGAAGTCCTGGATGCAGCAGTTGTTGAGGCTGCTCTGTCTTCTTTCTGCGAAGATACCGATGACCCTCAGACCCTTCCTGGCCCATGGGAGCATTCGATTCGTCAGGAGCATGAGAAACAGGCCCAGATGCCACAAGTGTCTGTGACTGTGAAGCAGGAGAGACTGGAGTGTGAGGAGCCAGAGGCAAAGGGAATTCGAGACCTAATGGGCATCAGTGAGCTGGGATCAGAAATAAAGACAGAACTTGCAGAGCAGGACCAGAGTCAGCTGGGCCCTGAAGAAACCATACCAGCAACTGCAAGAGTGACAGAAACACCAGAGCTTAGAAACCAAGAGATAGAAGAAGATCAAAGAGCAGCTGTAACATCAGGAGAGACTTCTGAAATCAAGATAGAGTCGTCCCAGGGAGAAGATGCA
This sequence comes from Hirundo rustica, assembly GCF_015227805.2. Classification (NCBI taxonomy): domain Eukaryota; kingdom Metazoa; phylum Chordata; class Aves; order Passeriformes; family Hirundinidae; genus Hirundo; species Hirundo rustica. The sequence continues at coordinate 3,228,703 of NC_053463.1, forward strand.
GTACTCAATCCAGTAAAGACAGAGGTATGTGGTCACAGAGGCTGTCTGGAACTGGTGTGGGGAAAGAGAGGAGCAGTTGTGGCAGGTAGGAGCAAAGTTTAGAGGAAGGATGAGTGCTGGGTTGAAGTGACCCTTCAGTGAATGTGACTGACTGTTTTTCTGGGAGTCAGGTTGCTGATGTGCAGAGCAGCTCTGCTGTAGGCAGTACCTTTGTGTATCTCCCCACACCCATGTGCAGAATTGCTGCTGGGAAGGTGCTCAGTGAACCTCATTGCCTGGAGTTAGGTTAGGGCGAGTGAGATGTGCCCACACCTTCACCGAAGTAAGCTGACACAAACATCTAGATTTGTGCATTTCTCTTCCCTCCAGACCCCACCTGATGATGATTCATCCCCTCCACAAGTCCCAAATGTGAGTGAAGACTCCTCACAGGCTGATGTTCAGCACAAATTTGAGCTGTCAGGTAACTTAATTCAGCTAGGAAATCTTTTACATGCAACATTATTAGCTGGATAGTTGTTAGTTATCTTGTTCAGGTTTTTTGGGGAGGAGGGAGAAAAGATACCAGTAGGAACAGCATTAATTACTGCAGGGCAGCAGGCGTTGGTGCAGGAGCTTTTGTAGGAAAGGCTGCTTGGGAGAATCAATCTTTGTGCTTTTCTTTCTTTCACAGAGTCAATGAAGGAGGAGGCCCAAGCCCTGTTTAGGAGTCAGATAAAGGTAATTCCCAGTTGGTTTTAGTAATCTTGAGTTTATTAGCAACATCTTGCTGCTGCTGTCTGCTGAAAGGCAGAGCTTGTGTTCAGCTTTCTGCACTGGGAAGTGAGCAGTCTGCAGCTGAGGGGGGGATTGCTTCAGAATGTGAAGGTGTTTGTGTAGCTGCCTCTGGGTCTGTGGGGAGAAGAAGGGCAGGCTGGAGAGACTGGGATTTTTGGAAGTGCCCGTACAGTTGTCAGCAGCCTCACAAGAAAATCACTTTGTTCACAGAGCCAAAGTTGCTTTGGAGGCGCTGAGTGGCTGCTGTAGCTGGCTGTGCCAGCTGATGGACTCTGTGTTTCAGGATGGGCAGGGTGAGGAGGATGATGAGGACGGTGCCAGTGAGGCTGCCAGTTTGGAGGAACCCAAAGAAGAAGACCAGGGTGAGGGGTATCTCTCAGAGATGGATAACGAGCCCCCCGTGAGCGAGAGCGACGACGGCTTCAGCGTCCACAACGCGCCCTTGCAGTCGCACGCGCTGGCCGACTCCATCCCCAGCAGCCCGGCCTCCTCGCAGTTGTGAGTGTCAGAGCACACAGGGAGTGGAGAATTCCCATTGCTGGTTTGCTGAGTGGGTCCTGAGGGAGAGTTTGTTGATGATTTGTTTGGTTCTTGCTTACAAGGGCGAGCGTGCAGACAGCACTCCAGTGCCAGCTCCCGCTTTTTCCTTCTGTCTTTGGCGTGGATTAGTGTGGGCATGTCAAGGACAAAACAAAACATGAGTTTTCTGCTGTGAGCCAGTGATCAGACTCCTGAAGGAATTATGTTCTTCTCTTCCCAGCTCAGTGTGCAGTGAGGACCAGGAAGCGATACAGGCTCAGAAGATCTGGAAGAAAGCCATCATGCTGGTTTGGAGAGCAGCAGCTAATCACAGGTGAGTGTGATGTCTTGGCAGAAAGAAGTGACTAATCCTAGGCAAGTCTCCACTCTCCCATCTCAGAGGCTTGTCTCTCTTGGGAGATGACGAATCATATTGTTACAGACAAATAAACAGGAGAGCATGAAACAAATATTTACCAGCAAGGACAGGCACTAAGTGGACTCTTTCTCTCTGCAGGTATGCCAATGTCTTTTTACAGCCTGTAACTGATGACATAGCACCAGGCTACCACAGCATCGTGCAGAGGTGAGTCTCAGCAATCTTCTGTCATTAGAACTCTGTTTGCGTATTTGTAGGGATTTCTGGCAGGAAAAATGTAGTTTTTGCCTGCTGTGCAGACTAGGAAAATATTCCTTTTCTGACATGATTCAGTCAGAAGCAGATTTCCCCAAGAACAGAGTCATCATCAGTAACAGGCACATGTCTGTACACAGCGCTGAGTTCACGGGAAGGACACTGAGTTACACAGAACATTTTATCAGTAAGGTGAAACTGATCTGTTTTTCCCAGTTTCTATCCAAGAGTAGGATTTAACCTTTGGAATTCCTAAAAGCTCTTCTTTAATCAGCATTTTTTACTGTCCCAGATGGTGGACTTTTCTGGAAGAATTTGCAGAATCCCCTGCTAGCTGCTGAAATCTCTTGTAAACGGTTCAAGCTCAGTGGTTGCAGCTCTAGCTCCTTAATTTCTGTGTCAGTGGTGCCTGGAGAGGGCAGATGCCTCTCCTGAGAGATGTCTGAGGCTGTTGTTACCATTCCAGGTAACTGCTGATGACACCTTGTGTCTTCTGACCCAGGCCTTGGTGCTGGGGAGCACAGCCCGTGGGGGGAGAGCCTGTTCAGCTAAATAAAATAGACACTGTAACTAAACCTGTTACAGACCCAGGGCTGTTTCCAAAGGAGATGGGAAAGTGTTAAACATTTCTGTAGCGATTTTGCCTGCATTTCTTTCACAGGCCAATGGATTTGTCGACCATCAAAAAGAACATTGAGAACGGGCTGATCCGAACCACAGCTGAGTTCCAGCGGGACATTATGCTGATGTTTCAGAATGCAGTGATGTACAACAGCTCTGACCATGATGTGTACCACATGGCTGTGGAGATGCAGAGAGATGTCCTGGAGCAGATCCAGGTAAAGTACTGAGCTGAGTGCAGTGCAGGACAGAGCATCTGCCTTGGTCCGTAGGCCTGCCTACAAGACCACAGTTTGACTCCCAGTGTGTTTGAATGCAGTGGGTCCTGTCCTTCCCTGCTTCTCTCTCTCATGGCAGCTCAGGTGTTTATGTGGAACTCAGTTGTGGGCGAGTTAAAAGTAACGCAGCAAAATTTTTTTTATATGTTCATCCCAGACCAATTTCAAATGTCATTTCCTTCAGGGAAATGCTTAGGCCAGCAAGAACCAGGGTGTGGTTCAGGAACAGAAACAAGCAACAGGAACGATGAATGACAGGGGACGCGACGGCTTCTTTGGGTGGCTGTGCTGGTTTATGTTGATATAAAGTGCACATGAAACTGCCCTTTGAATTTCTGCTGTTTAAAATATCCTTTGAAGCAGAATGTCCCAGCTGGCAGGGCTAACAGAGTTTGAATTGGGGTTTTGTAGTTCCTCAGGACTTGTGGCTTCTGAGGTAAATTGGGGAACTTATTCTGAGCAGCACACAAGGAACTGAAACTGCCTGTGACCCAATCATTCCCAGCCTGTGGTCTGTGATAGTTAACTGACACGCACTTACTGAGCTTGTTTTGCCTGACAATCTTAACAAGAGTGTGGTTTCCTTGCAGCAATTTCTGGCCACACAGCTGATGATGCAAACATCAGAGTCAGGGATCAGTGCAAAGAGCCTGCGGGGGCGAGACTCCACTCGCAAGCAGGATGCTTCAGAGAAGGTGAGAATGCTGCACCCTGTGCGAGGGCACTTGGGATCTTCTGAAGAATCCCAAGATACTGCATGAAGTTCCCACACCAAGGAGGCAAAAGTTCTCACACCAGCATCTTCATGTGAACAGATTTTCTTTAAATGTGTCTGTTGATTAGATTTCAGTTCTGGAACTATACAGCATTCCAAAGGCAGGTCTCGTGAGTTTTTCCCTGTAATCCAAATACTTCTGTTACCTGTTTTTAAAAACAGGTGATAAAAACTGTAGGGAAATGAACAGAGTATTGGAAGAGGTGTGAATACTCTCAGGCACATGATGTGACTCCTGGGGACAGGCCTGAAGGGCAGGGAGTTGGACTCAAATGATCCTTGTGGTTCTCCTCCAACTCCACAGGTTCTGTGATTCTTTTGTATGGCAGAAAGGTGAAGGGAATTGCCATATCCTTCACTTTCTAGTCAGGTTTTTAGGGATAGAGAATCGATTTCCTCTGGTTTGCTGTGTAAATTACACCAGAGAACTTTTGAATTCCACACTGATCTAAGCAATGAAGCTTTGCTTGTGACTTTTTTTTTCCTTCTGTAGAGACACATGCAAACTCGATGAAGTGATCTCAGGTACTCTGTGGTGCAGACAACACTGTGACAGCAGGGACTGCCTGCTTAGTTCTAGTGACAGCTGCACCGAGCAGGAATTGTTTGGTAGACAAGGAAAACTTGCTGTGGCTTTGGAGGGAATATCCCTTTCCTGGCATTCTGGCTCTCGCAGTATCCCTCTTTTTGTCTGTTTTTATGTTCCTGCTGCATAAGACTGACGCCCTGCAGGAAGGGGAGTGGGGCACATGTTCCTCTACGCTCGTGTGCGGGCTCAGTGCTTCTGTGTGGTGTGTGCGTTTCCGTAGCTGATGCCTGATAAGTCCTTCTGTTTGGCCTTTTAACAGGACAGTGTCCCAATGGGCTCTCCTGCCTTCCTTCTCTCTCTCTTTGTAAGTATTGAAAGGCTCCAGCAGGTTCTGCAGTAGTGCTGCCAGGTGCTCTGCTCCTTGTCTGGGTGATCACTGCACTGTCACAGCATCCTTAGCGCTGCAGCAGGGTGTGTTTGACTTGGGGGCTGCACCACTGTGATCTGAGAAGAGACATCTCAGTCCCTTATTCTCAAAATGGGTGAGCGGGTGGGGCTTCAGTCTTTTCTTCTGGTTCCAAGTGTTTTTGTTTTGTCATCTGCTTTTGCTTTTTTCCATGACTTCTCTCCTGCTTTCTTTCCATATAAGTGGGAAGACAAACCCCAAGTGGTGCAGTCCTGTAGTTCCTGCATCTCTCATGTTTATACAGCTGCCCCTTCCACACGTCCGAGGCAGTACAAAAGGTCTTGGGAGAGTGAGGAGTCAGCTGTGTGTCCTTTATGTGTTCCTGGTTCAGAAAGCAAATAAGACTCTGCAGAAATATCTTGCTCTGTGCCCGTGGTGATCTGGAAGTGTTTGGAAAAATGTTCCCTCTGGGAAACCCCAAGTCTCTGAGTTACTGTGAGGAGAGAGAGGAGGAAGATGGAGAGCTGTCCATATCTCTCACGTGTACCTAAAGACAGAGGAGTACTCCAGGAGAGGCAGCAGATCAGCCAGAGAGAGGGCAGCGGATCAGAGGAAGCTCTCAGCTCACCTTCTGCTCGTGGAAAGGAGCTGTGTGGAGGAACTAGGGAGCTAGTGCCAGGGTCACTCAGCTGGAGGAGCACTTCCCATAGGGATCAGCAGCTGATAAGGTAGGTTAGTCAGCAGTTTTCCTTTTCCCACCTTAAGCTAGAATCTGACACTTAGGAGAAAGCCTGCACTGTCCAGGCTCCAAAAGCATCTGTCTGGGCCAGAGGTGTTCCCTCTCTCTGCCCTGGCTCCAGCAGTGCAGAGATGCTGCCAAGCCCAGCACCCTGCTGTGTCCAGATCCAGCTTTAGGTAGGTCTGCAGGCAGGCCTTGGCAGGGACAGCTTCCCTTTCTCCTGATGGGAAGGCAGGAAAAGTTGTTTCCAGATGCAGAATTCCCCCTTCCCTTCCTCCCTCCCTCCCCTGTGCCGGAGGGACGTTCCTGCGGGGTTGTGTAACTGTGTTTGTTTGCCTTGTGAGCAGGACGGAGGCACCAGAGGGCGGCGCTGCGCCATCGAGGCAGACATGAAGATGAAGAAATGAAGCTGCAGACACAAAATCCCAGCAGAATCCCAGGCATCCGGAGCTGGAGCACGAGCAGGCAGCTCTTAACAGCTGTTGGAGGAGGAAGAAAAGCTGCAGGTCCATTTCTGGGACCTGGTTCACCACCTTCGCTTGCCCTTCTGGAAAGCAGTGTCTTGTCAGAATGTGTAACCCAAAGAAACTTCCCCAGAGGGGAAGAGCAGCCCCCCTGCCTGTTTTAGGGCAGTCGTCTTGGGCTTCATCAGTGTTCTGGTGTTAGCTAGCAACTGGTGGCTCGTATGTAATGTGAAGTGTACAGATTTTTACTAGTGATGTGTAAATGTGATGTATATTAAAATCAGAGAACAAACCCGTGTGCAGTGTACTGAGCATCGCAGCTCTGCAGGGAGGAACGCTGTGGTACAAGCCTGGATCCCCACCTGGAATATCTGCGACTGTAGTTCTCTTCCAGTTATCCCTGTAGCACACATGCATGGCAGAGCTCTGGCATTAGGACAATCCATAAATCATGGGAATGCTGCACAGTGCTTGGATGGAGAGGAAGATTCCCTGCTTGAGTGTGTGAGGATACAGCACCGCTGTGGTGACACTGGAAATCAAACCTTGAGGAGTTAAATACTGCAGCCTTGCTGGAGCTTTCCTTTAGGAGAAAATGCATTGAAAAGGACTTGACATTGTTTCCCCAGAGATCTGTGGAGGCTGCACTAGTCAGAGTGAAAATCTGTGATCCCAGCACCCGTAGGCAGGATTGCCAGTACCCGGGTTCACATCTGAGCTTGTGCACTGTTTCTACTGGGAATTACAGTCCTTTTCCTCAGCAACATGAAGGTTTAAGTTCTCCGCAAGAATTTCCAAGTCACTTTTTCTGCTCATATGACCTGAGATGAAACTTGCATGTTTTCTGCCCACACAATCTTTCATGGGAAAAAAAAAAAAAAAACAACAAACTGACACCATCCTTCATTGTTGCAGCAGCTGGGAGTGCTCTGCACTCTGCAGCATGTCCAGGGTGCAGCTTTCTGGTAGGCAAGTTTCAGGAAACTGAGTCACTGGGATTAAGACTAGAGGCATTGTTGCCTTATCCAGTAAGAGCTCTCAATTTTCACAAGTTCAGTGTTGAAGTTGGCCGTGCCTGCTGTGTCAAGTCCCATGTATTGCTGAGGTGAATTTTCACCAGGAGTCACCTTACTGATGTGGAAATGCTGAAACTCCCTTGGATTGGTGATTGGTTAATTGTCCTTCGCTGCTAAACCCAGGTGCAAATTTCTGGTTTGAATTTTTATTGTTCTCAGTTCATAGCACAAAAAGTTGCTGGGGTCTTTGTCTTTCATGCATTTTATGGAGTGATTTCAGTTAGGGACAAACATTTTACTTTGCCTGTTGTGACAGGACAAGATAATGGTTCTAAACTAAAAGAGCGCCTATTTAGACTGGATGATTTTTTTTTTTTTACAATGAAGGTGGTGAGGCCCTGCCACAGGTTATCCAGAGAAGCTGTGGATGCCCGTCCCTGTAAGTGTTGAAGGCCAAGTTGGATGAAGCTCTGAGCGATTTGGGATAGTGGAAGGTGTCCCTGCCCATGGGCAGCCTTTAAAGGTCCCTCCCAACCCAACCTGTTCCATGATTTTGAATTCGAAAGAACCTCCATGCATCCTTTACTTCATTCAGCTGCTCAGAGCAGTGCCAGCTTCAAATATTTACCTTTTGCTCAGTCAGAATTTCCTGTGGTGCAGCTTGTCATCCCTGTCTCCTTTCACTGCTGGGCACTGAGAAGAGTCTGGCTCCATCTCTCTGTAACACCTGTGCCCTGGCACTGTCTCTGCTGGAAAACTGAAGGTGCAGCACAGGAGAAAACCTTTATCAGACCCGCTGGTAACTTGCTTTCATCCTGGCAAGCATTGCTGTTCCTTCCTACCCTTGGCTTCTTTTCTTAACCAGGTATTTTTCTCTCAGCCTTTTCTCTTGTCCCATGACATTTTAATAGTCTTTAATGATGTTTAAGAGCTTTAAATATGATTTTCTCCATGGAGCCTCATTCCCTCTTTCCCAATTCATCATCTTCTGCTCTGACTACTTCCTAATTCTCTTCTTCCTAATACTTTGTTCTAATCTGTCTGGTACAGAGCTGATGTTTTACTGTGCTGCATTTCCCAGCACCCACCCTTTTACAGACAGATAAAACTGTCACCCTTTTCTGGTTTTCTTCTTAAATGACAAGTTGCACAGTATAGGCTCGGTCACACTATATTTAAGCTTCTTTAAGGCTCACAAATGAATCCCTATGGGTTCTAAGGTTTATTCACTCCCTCAAATTGTTCTAAAATCTCCCCTGTTGACATTTTAATTAGAAATTGTCTCTCAGACCCATCCCAAGAGAAGGTCTCCTGTGAGCTTCTCGGTGGCAACTGCTGATAATGATGATTAATTTGGTTTTTCCAACTGGCCCTATTTTCCACTGAGATGTTTGGCACTGATTGTGTGTCATCCCCACTGATCATCTGGCAGCTCTCTGCTTCTGATGGGTTTTTTTTGTTGAAGATTTTTGGTTTTATTTGCTTTTATGTCTTTAACAAATTGTTCTCTTTTTTTTTTTTTTTTTCCCTACTTTATGTGGATTCTACATTTCATTTATTATTCAGGCTTTTATCGTTTTTCTTGTTTTGACATGCAAGTTCTTTTTAAAGGCTTTTTGATTTCTAACAGCTTTTTCCCAGAACAGCAAGGGTTGTGCAGTGTCTGATCTCTGCAAAGTGAACTAAAACTTTCCAGTTTGAGAGAGGTTCCTTGCTAGTGACTTTATGTAGCCAACGTAATTAAGAACTGTCAGGCAATTCTTAATTAAAAGTTCAAGTTTGTGTCATTTTGTCCGGAATTGGTGTAGAGCTGAGCTGTCTGTGATTATTTCACTCACCATGTCTTGCACTAACGCTGCTGCTCTGCTGGCTGGCATCTTGAGTCTTCCAAGGTTTGGTAAAACTGAACATAAGGCTGGAGATCTCTTTAATCTTACGCCCAAGTTCCCAGGACTTCCTGATTTCCAACGTTTATCCCTCTGGAGTACAGAAGGATGATCACAAGTGATCAGATTACCCCGGGCTGAGGCCTTTCTGTGCCTGTGCGTGTGGCAGCTCTGCTGAGGCTGCAGGAGAGAGCTCCAGGCACAGGGTTTCTCTTCAGATGGAATCTCAGTTTGCCCAACTCCCTCACCTGCAAGCTGAGAGCAGGTAATGTTATCTCTTACCTCATCAAATTTCATCTGCTGCCATGAAGTCAACCTTGAAAGAGGTTTCGGAAGGACAGGCTTTCAGATCCCAACTCTGCTTGCAAGTTCACAAAATAAACAAAGCTGTTTTCTCATCCAAGTCCCAGTGGATTCTGATTTCTCCCAGTTATGCACCATAAGCTGAGTTTGGAGCTGTGCTAGCAGTCCTGAGAATGGAAAAGCCAATCAGTGAGAAATGTGCTTGTTCAAAACTGAAAAAAAATAGGTTGTACATAATTAACTGAAGACTCTAAAGGCAGTGTTAATTAATGCATAGAATTCTCCATAGGTGCAGCATCCAGGCAGCTCCATTCAGTGGCAAGATGCAGATTGTATGCCATCCTTTCCTGTTGTACTGTGACTCTGCAATCAATTCCTCAGGCTTAGAGAACTCAGAGTGCACTCATGCAGTAGAAGACATTTAGGCATGGATTAATGAACAGAAATGAACTGAATGGTTTCTTCCAGCTTAACAGAATGCTAACTTTTATTTTCTGCAGTGTATAGAACTGTGCCTGTCAGTGTGTGACTGTGTGGTTATAATTCTTCTGGCTCAGGTACATGAGATATCACCATCCAGATAAATCACACCTGTCACTTTGAAAACTGTCTGTAAGGTTTGTAGTAAGTTATCTCCAGTACAAGTTCTCAGGGGGCAGCAAGTGGAATTTCAGTGAGTTGTCCTTGGAGTCACCAGTTGTTCCCAACCCTCAGCAGCTGAGGAGCCCCAGCAGGACTCGGTCTGAGCTTGCTGGACGCCTTCAGCCCCTTAAATATGGAGCATCCGCAAAGCCACGCACTCCCAGACAGCTCAGCATGCCCTGAGCAGCGACCCATTGACCAGGGCAGGGAGAGGGCACAGCAAAAGCACCAGAAAACCTGAAATCCAGTTGCTTTGAAGCAGCAGTTTGTCTTGCAGAGCTGCAGTTCTGCCATGTGCTGTGTGGTGAGCTCAGGTGTAGGCTGCTCATCTCAGTCCTTCCAATGCTGTGGCCCTCCAAGTGTGTCAAGCAATGAGCTGGGCTTGGCAGTTCTGGATCAGAGTACAAAGAAATTGCTGTCTTTTCATTGTTTGCAGATGGGCCATGCCTGGAAGTCTGAGCTGGAATCTCCCATCAAGTCAGAGAACAGTGATTTCCAGTCTCTTCTTGACTGGGATTCAAGCTTGGATCTGGATGTGAGGAGCTGGAGAAATACTGAAGAGGTGGCCATGGGGAAGCTGGAGGGGAGCAGCCAAGAGGCAGACCATGAGATGGAGCTGAGTGAGCCTCTCTGGAAGGATGATAGTGAAGATTACCACGAGGCAGAGAAGCCATGTGAAAGCAACGGTCTTTTCCAGTTTGTCTTGGAGGTAGGGCTCTTTGGATTACAGGAAGGTGGGCAGCATAGGTCAGGCCCTCCTGAAACATTGGGTTTTTCACCATCCATACAAACAGGAACAGTCTGGGGGCACAGCAGAAGCTCTGGGTTCACTTTCTCCCCAGCCCAAGTCCAGCTTTTCCTCCCATTTGGAGCTCCCACTGCACCCAGGCAGCTGCTCTGCCAAAACACAGCTCACCCTTAAGCACAGAAATGTCAGGGAACTGACACTGTAATAACAACACAGGGCTTCATCAGATTTTGCAAGGATTCCTAAAAATGGAAAGGCGTTCGTGAGTGATTGCAAAAATAGCATCTCTGCTGTTTATTTCTTCTCCTTTTTGCCTTCACAATTTGAAGTAATAAATCACTGTCTTGCAGGTAACCCAGATGTTGGAATCTTTCTGCATTAGCAGCACAGAGTCATCGCAGACTCCGTGGGATTATTGTGGCTCGGGGAAGGAGAGTGATGGGGAAGAGGTGAGGTGCCAGGAAAAGACCACAGGAACAGCAGGCTCGGGAGCAGAGGAAAGCCAACTACACGTCCTGGCAAAAAATGAGGAAGAACAGTTCCTGGGAAGAGAGGTAGGAGAGTGGTGGTCCTAAAAGGGCCTCTGGCCCTGGATGAGAGATGAGACAGTGAAGGAAACCAGCTCTAGAAGAGATGGGGGAGCCCCAGGTCCTGAGAGAGGAAACAAAACACACGGGAGGGGCAACACAAGAAATGCATGAGGGGTGTTTTTTATGTATGTCTGTGTATCTTTATAAACAGGAAGCTTGTTACAGATGAAACCCTCAGATGTGAGTTGGAGGAATTGCTCCTTGGCAGTGTAAAGGTGACTCATGAGAGCTGGCAGGCTGCTCTCAGGTTTAAGGCAAGGTTGGAATACTTGCCTGGTTCTAATTGCTGTGTTTTGCAGCACAGCTTGGCTGGTTTCAGGCCCACGTGGCTGTGCCAGCAATAACCATCTGCCCCTGGGGACCGTCATGTCTTGGAAGCAGGCACTGTCTAGCCTGGGTTTGCATCAGTCCTGTGTTTGGGGGCTGTGGGCTCCCACCAGCCTGCTGGGTGTTCCTGGGGGAGTAACAGCAGTGGAGGAACAGGGGCCATTTTTCCACACTTGTTTTCTTGCAAACTCGGGACACTGGAGACAAATAACCTCCAGGATTTGTTCAGCCAGGAGAGTGAATTCCCAGCAGTTATTCTGCTCTCAACTGCTGTTACTCCCAGCAGCTCCCTCACCGTTTTCCCAGTGGTCACAAACACAGCACAATGTCCAGTGTCTTCCTGAGAAGTCTGCTCATCGTGCTTCAGATCTGTTGAGGATTCTGAGGTGCTCCTGCATGAAATCCCACAGAGCATTTTACTGGCAAACCACTACAACAACAGCACCGCTCTCCTTCCTGGCTGAGTCTGTGCCGTGTCATTTTAACGTGGGAGTTTGTGAGGAAAGAACCTTGTTGAACTCCAGGGGTTCCTGTTATCTGTAACTGGAGCTTTAACAAGCCTGAGGCAGTCTTTCCTCAGCTCCTGATTGCCCTCTCTACATCCATGACTCTTCCCAGAGAGCAAACAGACACAACACTGGGCACCACTCAGCTCCAGAGGGTTTGTGTCAGCCAGGGGTGGATGTCATCCAAGAGATCAGACACAGCTCTTGCTGGGAAGGTCTGAGTGAGGTCAAACAGCATCCTCTGAGTAACAGAGCAAGCAAGCTCCCAGCTGAGCCTGGATGCAAGAAAGGGATATGCAGTAGGCTGGCTTCTAGATAAAGGATTCAGGTAATGTGCTGCCATTTTAGATGTATCCTCTGTGCTCTGCAGGACAAGACTCAAGAGGCAGCTGAAGAAGCACCTGTAGATGAGCTGCATCCACCAGAGATGAGTGCTGAGGCCCTGGATCAAGATGACAGTGACAGCACCTCTGCAGCCCCAGTGCTGGACTCCACAGGCTCTCCCAACATGCACCTGTAAGTAGCTGGTTCTGCACTCTTGCAAATGCAGCAGAACGGAGTCATTTCCCTTGTCACACATGAGAACAAGTGCATGGCACAGGTCACATCCAGGAAGGTGAGATAGCCAAGCAGAGCAGGAGGGAAGGAGGTAACTTGTGCTGTCTCTGGATTTGCTGGTATTATAGGGCATTGATCCTAAGATGAAGTGAGAAGAGTAGAGATTAAATAAGAGATTAAATGGAAAAGATGTTTTCTCAAGTGAAACAGGCCCGGTGTGAGCTGGACATGAGGCTGTGTCAGGCAATGCACAGCCCAGCATCACCAACCCCCTCTGAGCAGCTGCAGGTGTGTCAGTCACATGCAGGCTCTGCCTCACGTGTGATCACTTGGACTGCTTTTCAAAGAAAAAAACTTGGGCTTTTGGGAAGAGAAACTTCATAAAAACCACCTCAGTGAAGTTCTGAACTGCAGAGTAGCTTGAGCGGTTTTTTTGCGTTCTGCTCTTTATCTCAGCTTTGCTTTTACCTCTTGTCCTGCATCTTCCTGTATTCTGGATGTTCAGTTGTACATTCTGATGCAGAACACTCCCACCATCACACTCAGAGGCTTTTTGTAGCTTCATCCACCTGGATGTGGTGGGTGCCAGCAGAATTGTCACCTCCTACTTTGTCTCAAGTGTGATGATCTGGCAGTATCTTCACTCCACAGGCTGCAGAAAAGCTGGAATAACCCCCTGCAGCACCTGATCCTCAAAAAAAGGCTCCTGTCCATCTGGAGGATGATAGCCAGCCACAGGTACGTGGGAGCAGAGGGCTGCATCAACATATCCTGAACACGCTGCCCTGAGTGCCAGCTCCTGTGTCACCAGTCCCAGCTCCTGTGTCACCTCCCAGGGGCTGGCCTGTCTCTCCAGGACTTTGCTTTGGGAACAGCTGCCTGCTGCAGAGCTGGAGAGAACACTGCATATTGATTTCCTCTGCTTAATGTGGCAAAGCCCAAATGCTGCTTCCTACACAGCTGGCACAACACTGGCTGTGGCCCTCAGGGGCCTGCTCCATGTTCTTGGTGCAGGGGCAGGCAGAGAACATTCTTTGTCCTTGTTCCTGTAGGTTCAGCAGCCCGTTCCTGAAGCCAGTGTCAGAGAAACAAGCCCCTGGATACAAGGATGTGGTAAAGAGGTGAGGTCGTGGAGGAAGTGCTCACTGGTTGATTTCCCTCTGGTTGTTTTCTGTCTTCTCTGGTTTCCAAAGAGCCAGTGGAATGGTTTCCTTCCTCCTTTTCCAGAGTTTGGCTGTCACCAGCATCTCCCACTGATTCCTTCCAGTAAAACTCCCTTCTGGGTAATTAGAACCTGCAAGCTTGCACTGACTGGAGCTGGTGGGGATTGTTCCTGCCCTGTGCAGGCGTTGCATGGCTGGCTTATCCCAGGCACAGTCCCTGGGCAGGGGATGCAGGCCCTGCAGCCCAGCAGTCCCTTCTCCTCACGCCTGGAATGTGCCTCGGGGGGTGGGTGCCCCCTCCTCACCCGCTGCCAGCGCCCCAGATGTTTCACTCTCGGCACAGAAGTGGGTCATAAGAATATTTCCCAGAGAGATTAATGGCATTTTTTCAGAGCTGAATCATGTTCTATTCTGGTCACAGTTGTCCTCTCTGCAGCCATTCATTTTCCCATTCTGTCAAAATAAGGGAAGTAATATTTATTCCCTATCATGTTCCCCTTACCAGCACTGCTATTTTTGCTGGTGGCACCATTCGATCTTTAGGGGGTTTAATAGATACCTATTTTAGTAACTTTTCTTTCTCTACTAAGACCTGGACTGACTTCCTGAAGACTAATTACTGCTTGCCTTCTCTGGAGCTCAGCATCCCATTTTTTTCCAGAGGTGACTGCTAATGACCTGCCAAGTTGATTGGATAGCAAGTGTCGCATTGGCTGAATTCACTTTTGTCTGGCTCAGAAGAAAAGCCTTTCTCACTCCCCCCTGTGTGTCTTGAGCAATAAAACTGATTGAAAATAGCTGTGCTTTCAGAGCCACCCTGAAATGAGAACAAGCACATTCATGCAGATCCCAAAGGATTCCTGGCCCTGGGCTGTGATTTCATTCTTCTCTCTGTCTTTTACAGACCCATGGATTTATCCAGCATAAAGAGGAGGCTGTCAAAGGGACACATCCAGTCCGTGATGCAGTTCCAGTGCGACCTGATGCTCATGTTCCAGAACGCCGTGATGTACAACAGCTCCGACCACCGCGTCTTCCACGTCGCTGTGGAGATGCAGCGCGAGGTCCTGGAGCAGCTGCAGGTCCTGGCTGAAGCCCTCCTGTTGTCCAGGGACAGGCTGGAGTGAGGCAGAAGGTAACCAGCCCTGCCTGAGGCCTCTCAGTTGGAGCAGCGTTGTCTCTGGGGGTCAGGGCATCTCCTGGGCTCAGGGGATGTGCTGCCGTGGCTTTGAGCAGACCTCATTATCCCCGGTGTTGGCTGCTGGGTTGATTCAAAGCAGTTTTTTGGGAGGGTACCAGGTTGGAAGCCTCCATTCTTCTTGGGAAAAGCAGTGACTTAGCCCTGTAGGGAGAAGAGTTCTCTGGGATGAAAAGCAAGGGAGAAAACCCTGCGTGTGGCCAGGTGGATGAAGCGGGCCCAGCCCGTGAGGGTGGCTGGCTGCACACCGGGCACGGCCGCGTTCCCGTGTTGCGGTTGTTGCGCTGTTATGTTGGGTCGGGTGGGTCCAGCGTTACCGGCACTGACCGCACCCAATAAAGGCCCGTGTTGAAGCTTGTCCCGGCCTGCCTGACACTGGGACTGGGGCTGGAAGGGGTCCAGAAGTGGGACCGGGACTGGAACTCGGACCGGGAGCGGCTCCAGAAGTGGAACCGGGAGCGGGACCGGGAACGGCGGGCCGGAGCGCGTGGCCTGGGTGGTACAACCGCCGCTTGCCATTGGCTGTCTCGGCTGTCTGTCAATGCCAGAGCGGTTGCCGATTGGCTGATTCGCCTCGTGTCCCGTTCTCGGCGGGCGCCCCGGTAGCGGAAGCGGCCTGGAGCGGCCATGGCGCGGGAGAAGCCGGAGGCGGCCGAGGCGGAGGCGACACCGGAGCTCTCGTACCGGGAGCAGCTCGAATTCCTGAACCCCATCGCGCAGCCCCTCGCCTCCCGCAAGCTCACGCGAAAGCTCCTCAAGTGCATCAGGAAAGGTCTGGCGGGGGTGGGGAGGGGACGTGGCGCGGCGCGGTCCCACACGCTGCGGTTCTCGCTCGGCCCCTCACGCCGTGGTTCTCTTGCAGCGACCAAGCAGAAGCAGATCCGCCGCGGCGTGAAGGAGGTGCAGAAGTTCATCAACAAGGGCGAGAAGGGGTAAGCGCTGCCCTGGCCCCGCGGCCCTGCGCGGCCCCGCGGGCCCGGCCGCTGACACGGCTGTCCCCGCAGGATCGCGGTGCTGGCCGGAGACACGCTGCCCATCGATGTCTACTGCCACATCCCCATCATGTGCGAGGACAGGAGCCTCCCGTATGCCTACGTCCCGTCCAAAACGGTGAGTGCTCGGGAGGAACCAGCCCTGGGGACGCTGAGGAGCCCAGGCTGTGACCGGAGCCTTTCCAGGGAACTGCAGATCCGGTGCCCGAGTAAAGAACTCGGTGCTTGTCCCTGAGCAAGGCACAGAAGGGACAGGGGGGAGGTGTGGGAGTGGCACTCTGTGGAATCACAGAACTGTTTGCCACGATCGAGTTCCTGCAGCAGCTCCGGGACAGAGCCAGCACATCTTTTCCAGGCTCCTGTGAGGTGGGGCCAGCTCTTTTGTAGACAGGGACGTGGGGGCAGTCAGTGTCTTTGGAGCTTCAGCCTCGGTGCAGGTGCACTCTGGGGAAGTACTGTGGCACATGAGCTAGGTGCCAGTGCCTTCTGCCAGCCCAGCTCGTAGGAGACAAGCTGGGAGAAAGGTTCATGAAACCAGCACGAGTCCAGAGGGCTTGGGAGTGATGGGCTGGACGGACAGAGCTCCCCTGCATTAAACCAGGGCCTGCAGTGAGCTCTCACCTCGGAAAGGGACCTGGCACCCCATGGACCCCTTCTGTTCCCTCAGGACCTGGGACTTGCAGCCGGCTCCAAGCGCCCGACCTGTGTCATCTTGATCAAGCCGCACGAGGAGTACCAGGAGGCGTACGACGAGTGCCTGGAGGAGGTGTCGGCGCTGCCCCTGCCGCTGTGAGGAGCCGGGGCCGGGCTGTGCCCTGCCGGCTCCCTGTGCCTCTGCCCGGGGGCTGCTGTGGCTGGGGACTCTGCCGAGAGGACTGATGGGGGGATGCTGGGGGGTGAATAAAGGCGTCTGTGGGTTTGTACAACGTGGTCCTGGTGCTCGGGGCGAGGGCTGGGGGGATCCGCGGCTGGGTGAAATAAGCCACAGCGGAGTGAGGCTGCCCCGGGAGCCCGCCCTGACTCACGGTGAGTCCCCACCCGCTGGTACTGCCCGGCCCAGGCCCTGGGCAGGCCCCCACACCATTCCTCTCACCCCCGACCCCGAGGGAAGCAGAGCAGAGGCCAGGAGAGAGAAATGCGGGTTTATTGCAGGAACGGGATGTAGAGCCGGGCCCGATCTTCACGTGGTTCTGCTGCTACACACAGAGAGCATGGCTTTTTCCTTCCAGCTCCCCCTCACCTCCCCTGGGAGGGGGCACCCCAGCCTCTTCCCCAGCTCAGGCACATGCCCCAGTCCTCCCTCTCCCACCCCAGTTCCTCCCAGTGTGGCAGAGCACCAGTTCCCATCCCTGCTTGCACAAGGCACTCCCCCATCTCAGCCCGAAGAAAGCTGCACCAACCACCTCCATTGCAGAGCAGCTCCACCCTAGGGACACGAGAAGCCCCAGCAGAGGTGTGGGGGCAGCTGCCCCCTCCCAGCAGCACCAGAACTCCTCGGGGTTTCCTCCTCTGCCTCCCCAGTGGCACCACCAGCTCCAGGGCCCTACTGACAAGGCAGCCACTGCAAACAGGAGCTGCAAGCCCCCCAGCAAGGCAGTGGGGTGAGGGACAGGGCTTAAGCTTCTCCTCACACGACATTAAGTTACTGGGTTGTAGGATTAGGGGCAGCAGAGCAGGAGGGACAGGGAATGTCTCACAGGGTGCTTGGTTTCTGCCTGCACGGCAGAAGGAATCACAGGGCAAACACTCCTGGAGTCAGAGCACGGGGCACATGCAAGACCCCCACCCTGGCACAGATGACCCCCCGCCCTCCAGAGACCCCCACCAGAAGGGCCTGAAGTGCTGCAAGAAGGAAAAGCTCCCCTGTGGCAATCGGTCCTTCAGCCCAGGGCAGCGCCGAGCGGGGCCAGTCCTTGTGCACGCCCTGAGATCGTTCTGTTGCAGCAGCAAGAGACCTTCCCCCTGCTCAGTGCCACTGGCATCCCGCCCCTCAGATCTTGGAGGACTCCACCCGCTCGATCCAGGGCGAATCGATCCTGACATCCCTGGGCTCCGCCCGCAGCTGCCGCAGCTCCCGCTCCAGCGCCTGGCTCCGGTGGTACATCTCCATGTAGCTGGCCTGGAGCTCCCGCTGGTACCGCAGCACCTTCTCCTTCTCCTCCTGCCACGTTTTCCTCTCCAGCTCAAAGTTCACAGCCTGCAGCTGGCCCTGACGCCGCTCCCGCAGCAGCTCTGCCCACAGCCACTCCACCTGCCGCTCCAGGGGCTCGGCCGAGTCGCTCTGGAGGCCCCGGCACTTGGAGTCATCAGTTTCGCAGCCAGGGAAGTCCTGGCACGACGGCATGGGGTCATCGCCCAGAGGCAGCGAGGTGCTGGGCTCCGGGGGGCTCTGGAAGGAGTCTGCCAGCTGTGCCAGTTGGGAGTCCCTGGCCTGGACCTCCGCCTTGGCCTCCCGCAGCTGCGTCTTCAGGCTGAAGATCTCCCCCAGCTTCTGAGCCATCTCCTCCTGGGTGTCCCGGAGCTGCTGCTTCAGCAGGGAGATCTCTGCTGCCTTCTGGCACACCTGCAGGGAGGGCACGGGCGAGCAGTGAGGAGGGGCTGGGGGAGCAGGAGCCCAGAGGTGGCCAGCACCACAAGCCGTCCTCCTGGGACACCAATGAGCACCATGCGGGGCTCATCCCTCCCGTCCTGCAACCCCGAGTGACACCAGAGCAGGGAACTGCTGCCCCCACAGCCAGGAGGGTGGCGACAGGGAGGGAGGGAGGGAAGGGAGGAAGGACGGAAGGAGACTCATCTCCCACTTGGTCTCCTCCAGTTCGGGGCTGCAGGAAGGAGCGAAGGAGGGAGGGAGGGAAGGAGGGAGGGAAGGAGGGAGGGAAGGAGGGAGGGAAGGAGGGAGGGAGACTCACCTCCCACTTGGTCTCCTCCAGTTTGGGGCTGCCATGCTCGCCCTGGGACTGCCGGAGCTTGGCCTCCTCGCACTGGCACTGCTGCAGGCTCAGCTCCTCCTGCAGCCGCTTCTTCTCCTGCTGCGCCTTGTAGAGCTGCAGCTGCAGCGCCCGCTGCCCGCGCTGCGCCTGCTGCATCACCTGCTGCAGCCGAGCCATGTACATCTGCTTCAGGTCCTCCAGCTCGTCCAGCCACAGCCGCTGCTTGTCCTCAAACGCCTGCCAGCACAGGTGGACTCTGATGAGAGGCTGTAGCCCCACGAAGGACCCCAAGAGGTCCCGTGATATTTGATCCTCTCGCGCTTGGGCATTCCAAGCCCATCACCCACCACGGCGGCTCCTTCCTCCGCTGCTCCTTCCACCCCCACGTCCCTGCCCGGGGCACCCAGCACTGCCCCAGCCCCACGGCTCACCTGTGTGAAGGGGTCTTCAGTCTCGCTGAGGCTCCTCTTGAGCTGCCGCAGCTCCCCCCCGGTCTCCTGCAGCCGGTCCTCCAGCTGCTTCACCGCGTCCTCCAGCGAGTAGGAGAATTCGTACGGCGGCGGGGGCTCGCCGGGGCTCTGCAGCCTGCTCAGGGTGGCCATGCTTTTGCAGGACAGGGGCATCTTCTCGGGGGCCAGGGTATCCCTGGGGCTCCGGGAAACCCTGTCCAAGGAGCCCCCAATGTGGTTGATGTGGCCCATGGAGGCGCTGAACTGGCTCTGGGCGGGCTTGAGGCGGGAGCCGTAGGACGGGAAGCTCTGGATGGAGTTGTGGCTGGAGTCAGAGGCCTCATCCAGGCTGATGGCGTGGAGCAGGTGGGTGCGGAGCGGGCCGTGCTGCGGAGCCGCTGTGCTGCTCTGCGACAGCAGCGTGTGCAGGCTCCCATTGCTCTTGGACAACTTCTGCCCCTTGGACGAGGACAGGCCCTGCATGGAGACCAGCCCCTTCCCAGCCACTGCCTTGAAGGCCGAGGGCCTGATGCGGCACTGTAAAACAAGAGCAAGGTCAAACACGAGCCTCTACAGCCAGAGAGAACCCCCAGGCTCCCGGCTTCACGCCCCTGAACATCCCCAAATCCCCACACCCCATCCAGCGGGGTGCAGATCATCCTGCTCCGTCCCCATCCTCTTGCAGACCGGGCCATATTTCAGGACTCCACAGTCTCACCTTGTCGAAGCGGCCCCGCTCCGGCAGGGAGCTCTTGGAGAAGTCGGCCCCACGGTGATGCTCGCGGGAGCAGCGCTCGGGGGAGCGGTTCTCGCGGTCGCTCTCGTAGTCCCGCTTGTAGCAGGCTCCCGATGCCTGGTGCTTCCGCTCCGCCCGCGCCTCCTTCTTGGCCCCGTGCAGGTACCCAAAGAGCTCCCGCTGGCTCGGCCCCTTCCGCAGCAACCCGTCGGGCTGCCGGAGCCCCCGCGAGCCGCCCAGCGGGGCCCGCAGCTCCAGGGGGGACAGGTCCTGCTTCTCCACCAGGCTGCCCACGCTGCCCATGCTGCCAACGATGCCGACGGGCTCCGAGGAGAGGTAGGTGCCGAGGACACGCGTGTCGGGCTCACAGGTCACAGGACCCTGTGCTGCTGCCATGGAGGATTAGAGAAAAGCCCAGAAGCAGCACTGCCGGGGAAGAGACAGAGTCAGCGATGCCGGACAGCCGGGACACACCCCCGGCACCCCCCTTTCCCAGCCAGCCCCAATGGGCCCACATGGGCTCCCGGCGCCGGGATGGATCTGGCATCTTCCCGTGCAGCTTCCCGGGGGACAGGGCACAGCAGGCACGGGGCGGGGGCCCCCCTCCGCTGCCCCCACCACGGTGCAGCGCCTCCTCCCACACCCAGCCCCACCTCCCGCCCGCGGCCGGGGCCGGGGCCGCCACCAGAACAGGCACCTGCCGCCCAGCCAGGCGGGCGAGTTCGGGAGCCGGCAGCACCTGCCCGGGCCTGGCGCCAGCCCCGGCCCGGCGGCACCCAACCTCCCCGCCGAGACCTCCGGCTCCGGACACCCTCTGGAGACCTCCCCCAAAACGCCCCTGGGGATGCCCATCAGCTCGGGCTCGCCGGGGCGCCACCGGACGGGCACCTCTGCGGCACGGCGGGGACGCTCCCGCACAGCACGGGCGAGCTCCTCCGCACGGCCCCATCCGTGCACGGGCATTCCCTCCCCAACAGCCCAGCTGCTGCCTGCGTGCCGGGGACGCCGTGGCCGGACATGGCGTGAGGGCGGTGGGAAGGGGCAGGATGCTGACGGGACAATGCAGCTTCCTGCGCAGGTGGCCGGGGGAGGAAGGATGAGAGGGTGCCTTTGGGCTCGGCTCTGGCTGCCCAGCGCTAGGGAGGGGACGATGGCCTCGCACCAGTGCAGGGGACACAGAGAGTGTGGCAGGGGCGAGGCAGAGCCCCCAGCACCGCTCCCAGCCTCGCCGAGGGCTCCGGGGCCGGGTTACACCCAGGAAGCTGCCCTGGTTCTCAGCACCACGAGCCGGGTAAACAAACACCCCGCTTTTAATTGCTGCCACGCACAAACCTGTCTGACAGCTCCCGGCCTGCGCTGTCACCTCCCTCTCCGAGCCCAACACCTGCTCCGGGCACCGGCGCCCCGCGGAGAGCACCAGGGACGGACCCTCTGCAAGGATCCGGGCTGCCCGCGGTGCCACCCGGCGCGCACGGGGACGGGGGCCGGGGATGTTCCCGAGGTGGTGGAGGCGGGGGGGGCCGTGGATGCACATCCAGCCCCCGGCATCGGGGAGCAGCTCGGCCGAGCCCCGCAGCGGCTCCTCCCGGCACAGGCGGCCGGGGAAGTAGGTCAGGTTGTGGGAGGTTTGGGAAACGCCGGGGGAGCCCGGAGGTGTCCTGCCCGCGGCAGGGAGGGGATCACCCTCCAGGCGGCAAAACACCGGTCCGGCCAGCCTGGCTCCTTCGCGATCTGCTCCCAATCCCGGCCCTGCCCGGGCAGGATACGGCCACAAACCCTTTTCCCTTTCCCATTCCCATTCCACCCGGGAAGGAACGGCAGGGCTGGAGGGAGGGAGACGGGCGCGGGTCTCTCCGCGCAGCCCCCTCCGCGCCTCTCCCGCAGCCCCGCCGGAATTTCCGGCACGGAGAAGGCGGAGGGGGCAGCGGGTGCCCGGGGCCGAGGCCGGGACAAAGCCCCGCCGGCCGCAGCGCTGTGGGAGGGGGATGGGGCGGCCGGGCCCGCACTCACCATGCCGGCGGCGCTGCGGTCCCGCACGGCTCCGCTCCGCGCTCCTTCCCTCGCCGCGTTTGAACGCGCCCCTCGGCCGCGGCCGCGCGGGGCGGCGGGCGGAGCCGGCACCGGCAAATCGCGGCGCGGGGGCGGCGGGACGGGAGGGGCGGGAAGCAGCAGCAGCAGCAGCAGCAGGAGGAGGAGGAGGAGGAGGAGGAAGGAGGGGGCGGCCCGGCCGTGCCCACCAGCGGGGCGGGGCAGGGCGCGCTGGCTGCGTGCGGCGCCGATACCTGCGGGAACCACCCCCCCCATTGGCGGGGAGACTCCCGCAAATCGCCCTGGCTACAGCTCCGGGACCGGCGGCACCGGCGCCACTGGGCTCCCGGTAACCCCCTGACCGGCGGGCTGGGGTTCCCGGGTATCGCCCACCCAAGGGCGGAGAGAAATGTTTCGCTTCGTAGCTGCGGCGTGCGGAGGGGTCTCGACGCCGTGGGACACTCTCTGTGCTGTCCTCTAGCAGGGCAGCCCCGTGTCCCCCTCTCAGAGCAGCCGCGGGTGGGCAGGGGGCTCTCGAAGCCCCGCGGGACGCGGTGTTACCCCCGTGGGGCTCTGGCTTGGCGCCAGTGAGTCTGGACACGCTTCATCCCTCTGAATCAGCGCTGCCACATCCTGGCCTGGAGCCGGTTTTGGCAGCCGCTGGGAGCGAGGATCCCGGCTCGGGGTGGGCCTGGTCAGCGGCTCCTCTGGGAGCGGGACACCGGCAGCAGCCCCGCTCCGTCTGTCCGCGGGCAGCGCCCGCACCGTCGCCGGTATCCGGTGCGCTCGCACCCCGCTCGCTGCCAGCTCCCCCCGCCGCACACCCGAGTCCTCAAGCTGTGCTGCCAGTGCTCTCCCACACACACACGGTGTCCCCGGTCCCTCTCGCCGGGCTCACACGCTGGCGGTGTCCTCGGTGCGCTGCCAAGGCACGCTCCGCTCCCTCGGGCCTCAGCCCCCGCTCCTCGCAGCTCCTGTGCCCAGCTGCGGGACCAGCACGCCTGGCCTCTGAACGAGGCAGCCCTTCCGGACCGTGCCGCTTCCCATCCTGCTGGCCTCGGGAATGTGTCTGCGATGCCTCGGCCCCTCTGCCTGGAGCTCAGCCGGGAAAGGGAAAGGGCTCCTCCGGCAGCCCGCGGGGCTCGGATGGGGCAGCTTGCGGTGATGCCGGGTGAGTGCAAGGGGTGCTGGGCACGGCCGCACCTCTCCTCCACGTCTGCCCCGTTTCCTTCTCCTCCACGGGCTGCACACGCCGACCGTGTCTGCCTGGGATAGCAGCTTGCACAGGGCCCCGGAGCTTGGCCCTGCCCGGGTCACTCCGGCAGCCAGGGATGGCACCTTCTCCAGGCAGAGATGCTTCGGCCCTCTCCCACTTTTTCCCCAGTCCCCTCTCTCTCTGCTCACCTCACCCCCAGTGCTCCCCTCTAAGATACTACAGCAATTTCAGGCGACCACCAGCAAAGAGCTCCGGAACCACCCACTTTGTAACAACCTGGCAACAAAAGCCATCGATGGCTGCCCCTGCATCAGCCCCGTGCGGCCTCGCCGGCAGTAACTGGGACCCCAGGAGGGGGCTCAGAGGGGCAGGGCTGGGCCTCCAGGGGCCCTCTGAGCATTCCCATGTTCTCCTCAGGCTTGCTGAGAGCACGAGAACGCTGGGAGGCTTCGGGACAGCAGGACAGCAGGCACGGTGTTACCCGTCTGTGGAAAGGCGACGGGGAAAATCTTCATCCCCTCCCGCTGGGCCATTGCCGGTACCGAAGCGCGTGGGGGGAGCAGAGCCCAGCGACCCCCGAGTCACATTCAGCGCTATAAAAGGAAGCCAGGTCTCCAGCAGGGCGCCTCTTCCACAAAAGCAACCGGAGGATGAGGGGGCTGCGAGCAGAGCTGAGAAATAGCTGCCAGGCAGCGGGAGAGGAGCCTGGAGCGCTGAGCGAAGCGCGAGGTGCACATATGCTCTCTGTTCCTGCACAGCTACGTCTTTATGAAACCTGCCCCAAACTGTGTCATCTATTCTGAACGGCGCAGAGAAACGCTTTGATCTGCCTCCACCAGCCCTGGCTGCGGTTCAGGCACCGGGAAGGGGCTGCCATACAGATGGCTGATCCCAAACCCGTGCCACGGAGAGGCAGGAGTGGGGCTGCTGGGCCAGTATCTCCCTCTGGCTGCCCCACAGCAAGGGCAGGACTGCTCCTGGGAGCACCTGTGGAGAAGTGCACCAGCTGCCCAAGTTCGCCAGCACCTTCATGCCAGATGCCAGCGCTGCTTTGGAGCCACCAGGCAGGACAGGCCATCAGGAGCTCTTGGACAGCACATCCCCGCATTGCCCCAAGGCTGGGCCTGCTGCTTCCAGGATGCAGAGCGGATCCTCACCATCCTGCACCAACACCTCAATCCCTGCTGCAGAGGCAGCCCCCCACAGCCTGCCCAAGGGCCCCAGACTCCTCTCCCAGCTCCAGAGCAGCACAGAGAGCAGAAGGCAGCAGATCCCTCCAGACACTCCATCCCTCAGCCCCTACAGGGGACACGACCCCTGCACTTGGCTCTGATGCTTTTTTCTCTCCCTCCCTCCTTCCCTCCCTCCCTCTTCTCTGGAGCTACTCCATCTTCCCAGGATGGCAACAGCTTCTCTCTGGGGATGCAAAGCAACTGCTCCAGGAAGTGCCAGGCAGGAGACGGGGACAGAAGGGGCCAGGAAACGCGGAGGGCCTGATGCCAGTGCTATGGAGGGGCTGAACAGAGGGGTACTGGCTGTTCAACTAGATCTACCCAGCCTGAGGAGGCAGCAGCACCCAGAACGTGGGCCAAGACCCCAGGGGAGACATCTGATTTTTCAACCCCCCCAGGAAGGCTGAGCAACACATGCCATGGAAGGCAGGCAAGGAAAGAACTCGGCCAGAACTCTCCTCCTCACCCCAGAGAGGTCCTGGCCTACAGGTGCTGACATTCAGCAGCACTGTGGATGCTGGGGCTTGGGCATGGCGCAACCACAACCACTTCCTGCAGTGAAACGACAACAGCCCAGCCCTGGGGGTACCTGGCAGCTGGAAGAGACACCATCTCTCTCAGGGCCCATTTCAGACTGGCTTGGCCTCTGAACCAGAGCAGCTCAGAGCTCGCCTGTCACACAGAGAGGAGCTGGGGCCAAGCCACAACAGGTGTGCTGAAGGAAGGTGAAGGGAACAGGAAAATGGAGTAGTGCCAGCACAGCCCAAGGCACTCACAACTCACAGGTGTCCTGACAGTTCTTTATTGTCCGCTGAGCTACGTGGCAGCTCAGCCACGTCCAGCACAGGAAAGCCACCTCCTGCACCTGCCCTGGGAGGCAGCACCAGCGCCTGCAGCGATACCAGCGAGTCCCACTCTCAGCCTCTTCTGTTGCTCCCAGCAAAGTCCAGTTCTCAGCCTCTTCTGCTCCTCTGTGTCTCGCCAGCCCTGCCATGCTCACCCGCTGCAAAAACCCTGCCTGCTCCAGGCAGCTCCACGGCAGCCACGGAGTCTTGGCACCAGCACAGAGCGCACGACCGGCACGGGCTCAGCCAAACGTGCACCAGGGCGTCTCGTTAGTGTCACAGTCCAGCAGGATATTAAGGACGGTGCAAGGGGCTCCTGCCACGCTCAGATCTGTCCGTGACTCGATTCGGTACCTCACATTGTTCAGGCCTCCCTCCCGATCCACCTTGAACTGCTCCTGGGGAAGAGAAAGACTGCTCGGCCCAGGCTGGAAGGGGGAAGCAGCCAGTGCCTGGGGAGGGAGGCAGAGCTGGCGGAGGACACGAGCAAGGAGGGCTCAGAGCACGTGGTGAGCACAGCCCAAATCTCCCCTCACCACAGGTCTCACCTGCTTCTGCGCAGCAATGCGCTTCTGGTCTCTCTTCCTCCAGGCCGGGTCATGCAGGTGCTGGAAAGTCTCGTATCCAGTTGTGATTCCAGACGGACGACGAACCTGGGAGAAGAGCAGAGCTTCCTTACTGGAAAACTCCTGCAGCTGCTGCTGGAGCCCAGTGCTGCCTCCCCCACACCCCAAACTGGGTGGCCACAGTGGGGGCCAGGTGAAGAGACACAAAAAAAGGGCAATTTCAAGGCAGGAGGGTGCAGAGACCCCTTACCTGGAGACCAGCTCCTTTGATACGTCGATAAAACTCATCGTCCTCCCGTCCCCAGCCCCAGAAGCGGTTAGACATGCCATTGCACTGGAACGAGAGCAGCACCATACCAGCCAAGGTGGAGCACAACTCCACGGCCTCAGAGGAGCAGACACCAGCCCAGCCTCCCCCCGAGCAGCTCTGCCCCCAAACCATTCTGACTCCTGTCCCCACTTCCCAAGTTCACCCTGATAAGGTGACATATGATAACGTCACAGTTCCTGCTCCAAACCATCCAGGACATCCCACCCGGGAGCTCACCAACTCGTAGTGCTGCTTGGTGAGCAGCAGGATGCCACCCACGTAGGTGCTGTAGTGGTAGAGCGGGTGCAGCTCGGGGGACGCCACGTGGAAGGGCCCTGCCTCGGGGAAGCTGTAGTCCAGGTGCTCGTTGAGGGGCAGGAGATCCACGTCGTGCATGGCGATGTAGTCGGTGTCGTTGCCGCTCTCCAGGAAGCCCACGTTGATCAGGGACGCCCTGTTAAACCTGCCAGGGACTGGGGGCTCTCAGTGCCACGCACAGCAGCCACTGTCCCCACACATCCCTCTGCCACCATCACCAGTGCTCCGTGTCTGACCAGGCCCCAAACAGGGGCACATGCAAACACAGCATTCCAACCTGCAGCTGCACCCCTGCTTCTCCCTGCACACCGAGCTGGGGGCGACAGCATTTCCAAACACCCCACGGCCTGTCTTTGACTTCCAGAGTCCCCATATGTTTGCTGCTGCAGACCTGTGACACTGGGGAGAAAGCTGAAATTCCGGAGGACAAAGGAATCTACGCTAAGATTCTATTCTTGCTAAGGAAGAAGGAAGCAAACCACCACTCATTCCATCTCGAAGCTCTAGAACGAGCAACTCTGGGGAGAGCATCACACACTGCCCCTGACATCCCGCTGCCCCGGTCCCCCGCTTCGGGAAGGACTCCCAAGGGAGTCAGGGAGACTCTACCTGAAATGATCCACTTGGTTGAGGATGAAGATGCGGTGGCGGATCCTCTTCTTGCTGAGGAAGCGGTGCATGTAGGGCACGAAGGCCAGCAGCTCCTCGAAGCGCTCTCGGAAGGGCACCAGCAGCGCCAGGCGGTGCGGCCCCCACGACGGCTCCTCCTCGGGCGGCCGCAGCGGCGCGGGGCCCGGGCAGGGCTGCCGGGGAACCCCCCGGTGCTGCCCGCCCGCCGGCGGCTCCTCGCCCGAGCAGCTGAGCTGCAGCCAGAGCAGCGAAGCGAAGCCCAGCAGCAGCGCCAGGAGGAACAGCGGGAAGGCGGAGAAGCGGCCGGGGAAGAGCCGCAGGAGCGGCGGGGACCTGCGGGACGGCGCAGGGTGAGACCCCCGCTCCCTCCCGCAGCCCCGCATCCCCCCCGGCCCCGGCAGCGGAGCCCGCCGCGCTCACCCTCCGCCGCGCAGCCGGAGCGCGTCCCTGCGGCGGGCCGGGCCCATGGCGCTGCCCGGCCCCGCCGGCCCCGGGACACGCTGGCTGCGCCCGCCGCTCCCCCTTCTCCCCCGGAAACACGGCCCCGCTCTCTTCCGCCGACGGGGAGGGACGGGGGCGGGACCGGCCGCCGGGGACATCCCCCTCCATCCCGCACCCCCCTCGGGGCTCCTCCGGAAACCGCGGGGACGCCCCACCGCAGCCGCGGCAGGTGCCGGAGAGCGCAGAGCACCGCGGTTCCTTTGGGATCCTCCCAGGACGGCCTCCGTGCACCCCCACACCCGCCTTCCTTCAGCCCCCCACGCCAGCAGTTCCCATCCTCCCTCCCAGCAGAGCTCCCCTTTCTCTCCCCATCAGACAGAGCCAGAGCCACGGGTGGTGTCAGTCCTTTAATGCCCCACTCGCAGCCCCCTCCCCTCAGCCCCTCATGTTCACACCTGCCCCAGGCAGCACAGCGAGTCCCAGCAGGAACTCTGGAACGCTGGAAAAACCGAGGAGCAAACTCCAGGCTCCCACAGCCCAGCAGAGGGTAACCAGCGGGCATCACCCTCCTCAGTCCAACCCGCGGGAGGCCAAGGGCCGGGCGGGGGTTACAGCCAAACAGACAGGTAAGAAAATACTTCTGGTATTTCTCAGAAACAGCATTTAGAAACCACAGTTTGTTTGGGTTTTTTTTTAAACAGCTCCCCATAAAAAAAGATGGGTTTGGACACAGGTGCTCCACTAGTAGAAACGCTTGTTCCGCTCCTGGCGTTTCTGGAAGACCACGGCTCCCACCACAGCGCAGACAATGATGCCCAGCAGTGCACAGAGCAGGAGCAGGAACACCTTCCAGCCTGTCAGCGGCCCGCTCCGGAAATTCCCCGTCGGGTCATCCACGTTGTCTGCAAGGGAAGGAACAGCTACAGAGAGCAACGTAACCTCGGCTCCTGAGGAGTTTTCCCAGGTGTCACGCCTTCAGTGCCTCTCAGAGTCCAGCCCTGACATCCCAACCCCTCACAGAGGGTTCCCAAAGCCCACGGGCTCACCTTTGGGGGATTTAAGGAGGCTGACACGCGGCTCGATCTTGGTCCAGTCAACGCTCTCATCTTCCATAGGGTGCTCCACCATGAGCTGGAACAGCTTCATCGAGATGATGTCGTGATTGTCTGGGGAACAACCATGAGCACTAACACCATCGGAAGCTCTGAGATGCCCGCACACTCGGAGCAGCCCTCAGACTGTCCTCTGTCAGGTCCAGTCTCCTTCCCTCTCAAGCCACCCTCATTCCCAAGTGTCCAACTGCAATCCAAAAATGTTCCTCAGCTCCCAGGTGCCTCCTCTCCCCAGCCATGGGTCCCAAAAGGGTTTCAAGAGCCCAGTGAACAATTCAGAGAAAGAAAGCCATGGAAACTATCCAGTGCATCCAGTTACAATCACAGAATTTTTAGGGTTGGAAGGGACCTCTGGACATCTGACTT
Source organism: Hirundo rustica (assembly GCF_015227805.2). Taxonomy (NCBI): domain Eukaryota; kingdom Metazoa; phylum Chordata; class Aves; order Passeriformes; family Hirundinidae; genus Hirundo; species Hirundo rustica. The sequence goes on from NC_053463.1 coordinate 3,257,553, forward strand.
CCCTGCAAAGACAGGGTCACCTAAACCAGGCTCCAACCACCACGAGTTCCCCTAAGCAAAGCCCCCTCTCACCAGAGAGATCTCCAGTGCCAGCAGAAGCACCAAAGAAGTACCCAGTTGGCAGCTGCACCCCTGCGATGTCGATGCAGTTCTTCCACTCGTTCTTGTCTTCCACATCAGTCATCACCTGCAAAACCAGGAGAGGGTCACACCAGGAAATGTTCAGAATGATGGGACAGGGTCCAACCTCCCTGCTCAAGCAGGGCCATCCCAGATCACACAGATTGTGTCCAGATGATTCATTAATATCTCCACCGAGGGACACTCCACACCCTCTCCAGGCAATCACTTTTGGCACGCCACTACCCTGCCTGGCTGCACCTCTTTCGGAGCTGGAGGTACCAGAGAGGCAGTGGCTGAGCCTGGAATGCCATCTGCAGCTCCAGTGGAGCCAGCCCTGCCCCACCTGCCCCAGGCGCCGTGCAGGACCCGCGCGGGGCTCACCGTGAGCCGGCCGCGGGAGTAGCGCACGGCCAGGAAGGTGTCGTGGTTCTGGTTGCGCAGGTCAGCGGAGCAGCCGGCCAGCTCCGTCCAGCGCCCGTCCTTGCTGTGGTCGTAGGTCAGGGAGCCGTTGTTGACCATGGCCGAGATGTAGGGGAACACGCGCTGTGGGGACAGACAGGGACTGCCGGAGCTGCCGGGGACACGGCCAGAGCCCGCAGGGAGAGGGGTGGGAGCACGGCACGGCAGCAGGGCCACCACACTACGGCTGCTTCTCCACCTAAAGCTGCTTCTGAACCAGGCCACAGCTGCCTGAAGCAGAGCCACCCTTCCCGACCTCCCATTTCAAGACCTCCATCCTGTGATTCTGTGAATAAACCCACCCTGTACTCCATGGCCAGGGCAACCAGACTGTCCCACACTTGGAGAATGGCTGGGTAAAAATCCCAGAATCATTTAGGCTGGAAAAGACCTCTAAGAGTATTCATTCCAGCCTGTGGCCAGTCCTTGTCAGCTAGCCCTGACTGCCACGTCCAGCCGTTCCTTGAACACATGAAGTGTAAGAACAGAGCACAGGACTCAGAATGGACAGAAATCGCTCATAAGCAGCAAAACCACACACAAGGTGTAGGATTACCTACACCAGGAGAGGACAACTGGAGGCAGGAATTCACCTCCCATGAGCACCAAGATAACAGGGAGATGGGTCATTTCCAGGTGCTTATGACTGAAGTATCATGGTTTTGATGGTACAGACCCCAAATCAGTTTTGTTTTCAGTTTTCATTTGCCATAATGAGATCCACAAACACAGAGCAGGACAGAAGAAAAGGATCCCCAGCCCTCACAGGACTGATCTGCCCTGTGGCCATGGGGAATTCTGGAGGAAAAAGGCAGCCCAGGAGTTTCCTTCAGACACACACAGGTTACAAAGAGAAAATAAGGGAAGAACCATCATGGAATGAGTATCCAAAGCACAGAGGTCAGGGAACGACCCTGAGGATGAATATTAGCAGGTGGTGGCTGGGTTTACACTAGCTCTGTACCTGCTCTCCTGTACAGAGAAGATCTGTGTGGCCAAGAGCAGCACAAGAAAGAGCAAGGAGCTTCTTATCTCCATTAATGCACACAAGCTCTTCTCTTTACCAACTCCCAGCACAGGAAGGGCAGATCATGCTCAGCTAAGGAGGGACTTTTCCTGGGATCAGTGAGAAGCGCTTGGAGCAGGAAGGGAACAGCCTGACAGGACCACTTCCAGCAGTAAGGGAATTGCACAAGCTGCTGGGATCACTCACCTCCGTCGCCTCATCGTTGGGATAGGTATCAAGGAAAATAGCCAGTCCGTGGAAGTTGTCCTTGCTGCCAAAGACAGGACCTGGAACAGGGCAGAAGAGTGGAGAGAGGGAGAGACAGAAGGAGGTGAGAATCTGTGCCCACAGAGTTCTGAGCTGTACGAGCTGTTCACTGCCAAGCAGGTGGCTGAGGGCACCTGCTGCCTGGGCAGAACACATGGGACACGTCACCCCAGCCTAGTGCTACCAGAGCAGGGGAGCTCAGAGGCGCTCCCTGGCCAGCTGCCTTCTGGGACAGGCCCGTGTGCTGCGGGCCGGCCGGTCCCGGCACTGACCTGGCGTCAGGCGCTCCTGCGTGTACCACAGCGCCAGCCCATCCCCGTGCAGGTTCTTCTTGCCGGCCCCGTGGATCTTGAAGTGGACGTGGAGCTCCCAGTCCTTGAGGAAGCAGGGCTGTGGGAGAAACCCCAGCGGCGTCAGGGCATGAGGCGGCAGCGCCGTCCCGAGCACCCGCACGTCCTCCCCGGGCTCTCACCACTCGGTTCCAGATGGAGCCCTCCCGACTGCGCTCGTCGGGCGTCAGGCGAACGTACTGGCTGGTGACCATGGTGCTGCCCTGGAAGTCCCACAACGGCATCGCGGCGGAGCCCGCGCCTGCAAAGGGGCGAACAGAGCGCGGATCAGCCCGGGCCGCTCGCGGGGCGTCCTGCGCATCCCCCCGGCCCCGCGCTCACCCTGATACGGCTTCATCAGCGAGTGCTCCCGCTTCAGGTGCTCGCTGTTACCATCCGTGAGCTCGGCGGGCACCGGGCGCGGCCCGGCCAGGGCCAACAGCAGCGCGGCCGCCGCCACCAGCCCGCCCGCACCCGCCGCCATGCTCCGCTTCCGCCTTCCGGCGCTCCGCCCCCAGCCCCGCCTCGCAACAGCAACGACCAATTAGAAATCCGCATTCGCTCTGATCCCGCCTCCAGACTTGAGCGGCATCACTGTCAGCCTATTGAAGTGGAGAAGGGCGGGGCCAGCGGGGCGAGCAGCTCCCGTTGCTCTGCGGGAGGCGGGAGGAAGGGGCCGAACGGCCTCCCGGCGTGCGCTACGCGTGCGGAGCGGCGCGGGGCGTGCTGGGAGATGTAGTCCGCCCGCCCTCCCTGGGCCACCTCACGTGCGCCGCTCGTGCCGCCCGCGGCGCACGTGACCCGCCCCGACGGGTCCCGGGAATGGGAATGGGCCCGGGAATGGCCCCGGGATGGGACGAAGAACGGCCCCGGGATGGGCCCGGGGAACGGCCCCGGGAACGGCCCCGTGGGCCTCGCCGGGCCGCAGTGCAGGAAGGACAGGCCGAGGCAGTGTGGAGGTCACAGCGTATTTATTGAGGGTCGCAGGGCAGCCCCCGCCCCGCTCCCGCAGGTCTCACCCCCTCCCTCACCGTGGTGGCCCGGGAGCGGAATCTCCCAGCCCTCCGCATGGGCACCTCCAGCAGCCCCGGCTGGCACACAGTGCGTGTACCAGGGGTACTGGGAGCCCTCGGCGTCACAGAGCAGCCCCCGCTGGCACCGGGCAGGGAGATCCCTCCGCTGGTGTCCGGTCCTGTCTTCGTGCTTGTCCCAAGTCCTGTGCGCACATGGGGACTCCTGTGGCCAGCGAGAGGAGCTGAACGGAGGCTGTCCCGGGCCAGCTGCCATGGCTGGGCCAGCACCGTCCTGCGGGAGCTCAGGGGGACACAGCGCTCGGGTGCCTGGCGGTGTGACCGGCGCCGTGTCGGGGTGCCCGGGGTGCCCGGGGCAGCGTGTGGGTCACAGCAGCCGCTGCAGGGTGTGGCAGCAGCGTGGATGGACAAATCCTGGGCAGGTTTTCTCATGCTGGAGGTGTGCAAGCCCTCAACAGGGTGGGACGCGTGCTTCCCTCCAACAGCAGGGGGGCTGCAGGGGTGTCAGGGGATGCGAGGAGCCCGTGGAAGCTCAGGAGGCAGGGAGAGGGGAAACCAACGGACGAGTGGAAGACTGGGTGGGAAAATCATCTGAACGTGACAGTCTGAGGCTCAGGGCCCAGCCGAGGCTCAGGGGGAGCCGAGGAACCAGGGGGGTTGGCCGTGGCGTAGGGACCTGCAGCTCAGTCCCATCTGGCACTTTGCAGCTCTCACTTCTTCCTGTTCATGATGTGGCTGGAAATCCAGTTCATCCCATCCTGGAGGGAAGAAGGATGTGAGCGCCGGCCCTTGAGCCCTCTCCCAGCTCTGCAGAGCCCACAGGCCCCCATCTCTACCTGCACCCCTTCCCCAGACAGGGCCGAGCAGGCCTGGATCTGCCACTCGCGGTCCCGGTAGGTGTGGAGGCTCAGCCCTTCTGCGATTTCGGCTGCGGGTGCTGCGGTCACCAGGTCCTGCTTGTTGGCAAACACCAGCAGTGGGACCCCTGTGAGGGACTCGTCCTCCGTGAGCTCTGCCAGCTCCTGCCAAGAGAGAAGCTTCTCCTAGGGCTGCTGCCTTCCTCCGTGGAGCTGTCCAGTGTGGGCTGGACACCTCGGCCCTCCAAATGCCTCATCCCTTCTCTTGGGTGTTTGTTGCAGAAAAGGAAGCTGTGAGGTCGTGACATTCCAAGGGAGAGAAGCTCCCAAAGGAGCTTCACCTCCTGTCTCTCCATCATCCCAGGAGCCACATGCAGGGCTACTTGAGGACTGAAACCCTCCCAGCACTGAGAGCTCTGGGCAAAGGGCAGCTGCAGGAGGCTCCTGGCAGTCCCGGGCTGTGTGGCACACCCACACCGCCGTCTGGTGCTGGAACAGCCGGGGCTGGCACTTGGAGTCTCACCTTCCCCTCTCAGAGCTTCGTTCCCGGGGTTTGTAACTCAATGTGCTACTCATAAACCTTTGTCTGGCCGTATCACTAACGTGGTGCTTGGGGGGTGGGATGAGGGCTGGGGACTGAGGGGTCACTTTCACCAGGGACTCTCACCCTGTGCTGGGCACTCTTGGAACATCCCAGCTCAGAGAGACCTCCTGGGCCATGGAGTGGGGCATCTCTGCCTGCTGAGACACTGATACTGATCACAGAGCTCTGGGGACAGCATGGCCCCCCCTGCAGCCCTGCCCCACAAACTGAGGGCAGCTTTGCTTCCCCCTCATCCCCAAAGAGCTGGTGGCATACAGATCTGACCCCAGTACCCCACAGCCACCCCTCACCAGACCACTCATACCTGCCCGGTCTCCTCAAAGCGCTTCTGGTCGGCGCTGTCAATTACATAAATCTGCCGTGGGGACAAACGGGACAGTCAGGGGCTCCTTCTTGCCCAGCTGCACGGCCCTTCTCTAGGGCCCACACAGCCTGCACAGGGCTGGGGCTGCTGCCCCACTCACCAGCAGGTCTGTGCTGCCCAGATACTTCTTCCAGTACGGGCGGATGGAGCGCTGCCCCCCGATATCCCAGACATTCAGCTTCAAACCGTGGGAGTGGACGCTCTTGATGTTGAATCCCTGCACGGGGACACAAACCCACGGCATCACCCAAGGGATGGGTGGGACCTGCACCCTCCACCCACCGCCCGTGGCCCCCAGCAGCACCTACCTGTGTGGGGGTGATGGTGCTGACCTCCTCGGACGCCAGGCGCTTCAGCAGCGTTGTTTTGCCCGCGTTGTCCAGCCCCAGCAGGACGATGCGGAGCTCCTGCTCCGGCGAACCCTTCAGCTTCTGGATGACGGAGAGCAGCCCCTGGGGGCCGGGGGCGTTAGGGGAGCCCTGTGGGGTGCCGGGTGGCTGCAGAGCACCCTTGTTTGGGAGGGGGGAACTGGGCAAGCTGTTGGCTTTGGGTACTTTGTGTCTGTGGCCTGAGCGAGCACCAAGGCCCAGCTCCCAATGTGTTCAGGCTTGGGGTGGCCCCACAGCAGGTCTGCCCAGCCCCAATTCCCCAATTCCCCCATTCCTGGGGTGTGCTGTCCCAGCCCTGGGACCGCTCCCAGCTCCCGGCCACGCTGCGGGGACATGCCCCAGGCAGAGCCCTGCTCTGCCAGCCCTCCTGGCACCACCACTGAGAGCTGGTGCTGCACACCGCCCCCCCGGAGCCGGTGGGATGTCGCCGCACCCCTCTTACCTTCTGCACATCACCCATGGTCTGGGAGTCTCTCCGGCCCGCGGCACCGCCTGGGAGCTGCCGGGGGCTCGTGCCCGGGGCCCGCCGGCGGGTGCGTGACTGGCACGCTCCCCGTCCCCGGGGGAGGAAGAGGATTACGGGCTCTGGAATTAGCTGCTGTTCCTCCATTTACCCACCGCGTTAAATAATGCCCTCGGCAAATCCTCCTGCCAGCTGTCACCCCTCCGTCGCCTACCCCCGGGATAAACCAGGTCCCCCTGGGCTGGGGCACTGGGGCACAGGGTGTCCCTCTCCCCACGGGGCGGGGGTCCCAGCCTGGGAGGATGCTGTGCCCAGGCACAGGGCTGACACAGCCTCCCACGCTGGGATACCTCACGCTGAGGAAACACCAGCACCCACAAACTGTCCCCTTTCTCTCAGCAGGAGAAATTGCTGAGCGTGCTGGAGGCCACGTCAGCGACTGCCACAGCTCCCCGCTGCTGCCCAAGGGAAACCACCAGGCCCTGGAGCAGGTTGAGGGCTGGGCTGTCAGCAGCTGGAGCTTGGGGATGACACAGGACAGGGGTCCAGAGAGGCTCAGGCACATTCCCCAGCAGCCCACCCCCAAAACAGGTGGGGTGAGGCGCTCATCTGTTCTCCGTTTGGATTCAGTGCATTAATTAAGCGATGTCTTTGATTCCTGCATGCTGCAGTTTCGTCCTCGGATCAAGTTTCCCAGCAGAGAGGTTATCCTTGCGGTGAGGACCATGAGTCACGCACTCCTGGATAGACATTTTTATTTATAACTCTCATGGCAAAGCCGAGCCGAACAACACAGCCACACTGTGACAAAGGGGAGCAGCACATTCATCCCTCATCCCTCTGCTGCTCCATGTGCAGTGGCAGGGGGCAGAGGGGCAGCCAGAGGTTCCACCCTCTGTTCCCCCCACCCAGAGACCCTGCCAGGGCTGTGCCTGCGTGTGCCACTCTGCTTTTTTGCCTGCTGGCGGTGGGAAGGCTTCATTTTTTTCTGCATAGATCTGCACCCAGCTTAATGTTAGGGTTCTGCTTTTGCTAGGTTAATCACCCACCTTGCATCCCCGTTATTAGCATTTCCCTGAGCGGGTTGCCATGGTGCTCTGCGGTTTATCCTGCGCTGTTAGTTACTGAGATTTCCTAACAAATAACCTAAAATATCCTCCTCTGGTTTGTGGTTGCTGATCAACATGGAGCCCCGACCTTAGGAGATGGGTAAAACTGCTTAGGCATCAGTTTGGTGACTCCAAGTTGCACGTCCACTGCTCCTCTCTGCCAGGTTCTGCTGGCACGCACAGCACAGGCAGCCCTCCCCAAACGCTGGCTCTGGGGCCAGCCCCAGACCCTCGGTGACCAGGGCAAGTGGCAATATGCTGGTGGCAGTGTGTGTTGGGCCTGCTGGTGTCCCCCTGCCCTCCCTTCCCTCAGGGGAAAAGGGGGAAAAGCCCCCTCAGGCTGCCCAGGCTGCGGGGAGGGGGAACAGCAGGGTGGTGACCCCAGGGCAGCACAGCCGTGCTGGGAGTGGAGACTGGGGTGGGTTTGGGAACAGGGATGCAGATGGTGAGACGCGGTCACGGATGCAGATGGAGACGGGGACAGGGATGTGGATGGAGACAGGGACGCAGATGGGGATGGGATCACGGATGTGGATGCAGACGGAGATGGGGATGGGGAATGAATGGGATGGCGATGGGAAACAGGGATGCAGATGGGGGTGGGATAACGGATGTGGATGCAGATGGAGACAGGGACGGGGATAGGGACGGAGATGCGGCGGCGCCGCGGCGGCTCCTGGCCCGGAGCTGGAGCCGGTGCCCACCGGGGCGGTGCCGGCGGCGCGGGGAGGGCGGGCGGGCGGCCCCGCTCCCCCCGCTGCGGTCTCGGTTCCCATGGCGACACTTCCTGTGGGAGCCGAAAGCGGTAGTGTGTTAGCGCCGGGAGCGCCGGGCCGGGCCGGGCCGGGAGAGCCGCGCCGCCGGCCGGGGATGCTGCGGGGCCGCGGGCCGCGCCCGTAGCGCTCCGGGCCGGGCCGAGCCAGGGATGCAGGGCAAGGGCAAACTGCTGGTGGTCCACAACGGGCGCATGGTGAGTGCCCCGGGCGCCGCTCCCCGTTCCCCGGGGCTGCCCCGCCCGGCAGCGCTGCGTGGAGCTCGGTACCGGGTGATGCGCGGGATAGCGGACCGGGCGGGCAGGGGCTGTGCCGTGGGTGACGGGCAGACAGAGGGATGTACGGAGTCAGGAAACGGGCGGGCAGGAGGGTGTGGGGCTTCTGGGCAGGAAGGGCAGGATGGGAATCCAAAGCAGGCGGAGTTGTAGTGGGTTTTTAGGGCCGGCAGCAGTGTGTGGGGCTGGGTAACAGGCAGGCAGGCGCGCATGGGGCTGGGGTAGTGAGCAGCCGGGCTTTGTGAGGCTTGCACAGCATGGTGAGGGGGGATGTGTGGCGCTGGGTGATGTCCAGGCGGTGACGGATGGGGATGGGGGCACAGGAGTCAGCGGTGCTGGTGTCTGTGGGGCTGGGCGGCGCAGGCATGGCGGGGCTGTGTGGGTGTGGGCAGCAGGGATGGATGGGGAGGAGCAAGGAGCTGGCAAGACAGAGGGACGTGGGACCAGGCTCAGAGACATGGCAGAGGAATGTGCGGTGGGGTGGCAGGGAAAGGCGGGGTTGGGATCGTGGGATAGTGGGCCCGGGATGGAGGCAGTCGGGGGGTGTGTGGGGCTGGCAGGCCGGGGGGCACGGGCCGGCTGTGTCAAGGGCATCACCCGAATGCAGGCACCACTTCGGTGTGGCCCCAAGCAGGTGATGAGAGACAGCACCGTGCAGCGAGTGCGGGGCTGGGCTTCTGCCACGGAGGCTCTGCCCATCTCCCTGTTTGCTGTGGGTCCTTGGCTATTCCACACCCGGGGCTGCTCTCTGGGGTGGCCCGGCGGGTGCTGCGGGACACCCTGTCCTGCTGTGCCCCGGGCGGGCAGCACCCGGTCCCTGCTTTTGGGCATCTGCCCTCCGGTAGCTCCGGGCTCCAAGGAAGAAGGGAACAGGCAGTTTGCCTGCCTAGGGCTGTGGTTGTCCTTCCTTCCCTCCCCTCCTCCCCTCCTCTTCCTGTGCCGTGGAGGCTGCTTCTCTCCTCCCTTCTTGCTTGGGGTGGCAGGGTTACGTCTGGTAGCATCTGCCCTTTCCCAGTTGCTGGCCTGGCCCTAGGCCATGGAGAGGTAGGAGAAAGGCTGTGCCCCCTTTGTAACTCTCCACTCGCTGCCCTGCGTTGGAAGTCCTGTGTCCTGCCTCTGCCACAGGGCAGTGTTTGCTGACCCTGTCTCTTGCCCTGGGCCAGCAGATGCCATGTAGCCCCTCTCACCTCTCCTCTTTCCACTCCCACAGGGCCCGGCCGTGTCGGATGGAGGTAAGGCTGCTCTTTGCCCTGGGACGGGAGGCCAGCATCATCTCCAGGGGAGGGGGAAGCCCAGAGGCAGCCTGGTGCCAGGGGCAGGGAGCCAGCAGACAGCGAGGTCCTGTGTCAGCACCGGCTGTGCCATGGGCGGGTGGCAGGGCCCCCGCAGTGCAGGGCTGAGCCCTCTGCCCAGGCCTGGCCATGTCCCCCCATCCCTCCTGCATGGCTCCTGGTGCCTGTCCCTCCTTTTGGCTGCTCAGCTGGGGGCCTGAGTGGCTTCCTGGTGTAAGGAGAACCTGGGTTCTGAGCCCCAGATTTTCTGAGGGAGTCTGTCTGTCAGTCTAACTGTGCACTGGATATCACAGATGGTTTATTTATCTGTCTTGGCCCCAGTTACTCGTGGTTTAGACGACCAGGAGGATAAGTACGGGGAGCCTGGCAAAGGAGCAGCCTGACACACCTTCTCTATCGCTGCCAGCTTTGCAGGAGAGCACTGCTTCCATGCCCTTACCTGCTCTTGCAAATGACCCCCTGCTTCCAGCTGCACACCAGTCAAACCAGTTCCAAAGCTGGGGTTGCCCCTGGGAACTTCCATCCTTCTGAATACATGGTCACCCTGGGTTTCCCCGAAGTGGGGTTTCCTCAGGGTTGAGAGCTGGAAATGACACTTTCTGTGCCCTCCACATGCTCGGTTTGTCCCTTGTCATGGCCAGAGGAATAGAGAAAGTGGGTTCAGGCACCTCTGCCCACCTTCCAATCTTCCCCTCACTCTGTGTGCCCTTCCACTCTGCTTTCTCTGCTGGCTGGGTGCCTTCCCCATGTCTGTCTTACCCCAGGAGATGAGTCACAGATGGAGTCACGGTGACACTCAGGGTGGGCACAACTGCTAACACTAACGCTGGCAGGGAGAGTTGTCATGCCAGGAAGCGCCAGCTGTGGCATCCTGGTGCTCGATCCTCCAAGGATGCCACCGTGATGCTCCTCAAGTTCCCTTCCCAGCACTCACCAGGTCCGATCCAGATGGGGCAGACGGGGGGCTGCTGGTGCCGGGGGGTGACACTGGGGGACAGCGAGACAGCCAGAACTGACTCTTTTTCTCTCTCAGAGTTAAATGCCTCCCGGGCCCGTGGCAGCAACCACAGTGTGAACAGCCTGCCAGGCCCATCAGCCACGTGTGGATCCACACAGGGCTCTGTGGTCAGCTGGGCTGAATCCTTCGAGACGCTGCTGCAGGACCGTGTGGCCGTCACCTACTTCACTGTGAGTGTCACAGCCCTGAGCTCCCATCCACTATTGGACACCCTGTCCCATAGCCACAGTGCCAGACCAGCAGATCTCTCTGCCCTGCAGGAGTTCCTCAAGAAGGAGTTCAGTGCTGAAAACGTCTACTTTTGGCAGGCCTGCGAGCACTTCCAGCAGATCCCGGCCAGTGACACACAGCAGGTACCAGCTCTGTGCTGCTCTGCTCACACAGCTGCTGGGAGGGATGTGGGCAGAGCTGTCCAGCCTGCATGTCCAGGGGTCCTGGCAGACCCCTCTTCTGGGGGGCTGAGCAGGCTGGGGGCTCTTGCAGAAGGAATAAGGAGATGGATGTAATGTGCATCTGAAAAGCCACAGCTGGGACTGCCTGCTCCACAGAGCAGGGTGTGCTTCCCAGCCCGGGACTGCCAGAGGGTGGAGAGAGTTTCTGGGGGGACAAACAAGACCAAGGCAGAGCTAGACAGGGGATCATGGGGACAGAGCCAGGTGGTTGCAGGGCATGGTTCCTCCCTCAGGTTGTACCTCTGTGGAGACACTGGTGTGTTGTGTGCAGAGTTCGGTCCTAAGTCCAGGTATTGACCTGGTCCTGGGGCAGGTTGGTTCTTCAGGGCTCTGGGGTGAGCAGGGGGCTCCACTGGTGTGGAATAGAGGAGGGAGTGCCGTTCTCAGCCTGGCCCTGTCCCCTCAGCTGGCCCAGGAGGCACGGCGGATCTACGATGAGTTCCTCTCCAGCCACTCGGTCAGCCCTGTGAACATTGACAAGCAGGCCTGGATTGGGGAGGACATGCTGGCCAACCCCTCCCCAGACATGTTTCGTGTCCAGCAGCTCCAGGTATGGGCAGCACCTGAGCTCCACCCACAGGACTGGGGCTGTGGAACCACCCCACACATCCCCCAGCGTCACTGCTGTCACCGTGGAGCTGTGCCACGGGGCGGTGGCTGGAGCCTGTAGGTGTGCAGGGGTCCTAAGCACACACATCCTCCCTTTCCAGATCTTCAACCTGATGAAGTTTGACAGCTACACACGTTTTGTGAAATCCCCGCTCTACCAGGCCTGCCTGCGGGCAGAGAGCCAGGGGCAGCCCCTGCCTGACCTGCGGCCCCACTCCCGCAGCAGCAGCCCCCCTGCTGACCTCAGCAAGGTGAGGGAGGGGGAAAGGGGAATGGGGACATGTCCCCATGGTGCTGGGTCCCTTCCCTGCTGCTCAACCCCTGGCTGAGGACAGAGAAGCAGACAGGGGACCAGGGAAAGGGAAGGGGAAACCTCAGGTGTTACCATGTTGAAATGCTGCTCAATTCACCCCAGAAGTCGAAGCTGAAGATGGGCAAGTCCCTGCCACTGGGCGTGGAGACAGCGGGCAGTGGTGCCACCCACAGCCCCCACCGGTCCTTCAGGAAGGGAGAGCGGCGGGAGCCGTCCTGGGCAGGTGGGTGCCGTGCTGAGCAGGACAGAGGGGCCACGCCACCCTGAGAGGTGTTCACATCCTCACCACCGTCCCTCTGTCTGTCCTAGAGGGGGGAGAAGGCAGCAGGAGTGCCGTGCTGTGGAGGGAGTCCCAGGGCTCACTCAACTCCTCAGCCAGCCTGGACCTGGGCTTCTTGTCCTCGACCAGCACAGCCGCCAGCCCCTGGACGGAGGTGAGTCGGCACCACGCCAATCCCAGGGCACCGTGCTGCCACTGGCTGGGCTCATCCCGCCACATCCCTCCCTCAGGGCCAACAGAAGAGCCTGGGGGGCAGCGAGGCAGAGCTGCCAGCCAAACCCATGAAGTACTGCTGCGTGTACCTGCCCGACGGCACGGCCTCGCTGGCCTCCGTCCGGCCCGGAAACTCCATCCGGGACATGCTGGCAGGGATATGTGAGAAACGCGGCCTCAGCCTCCCCGACATCAAGGTCTTCCTGGTGGGGAATGAGAAGGTAGGGCAGGCAGGGGGAGCAGCGTTTCTGCCAGCCAAACCATCCCTGTGCTGGGACCACGTGCTGCTCTGCTGGCTCTCTCCTGATGGTTTGTGTCTTGCAGAAAGCCTTGGTGCTGGACCAGGAGTGCTCCGTGCTGGCAGACAAGGAGGTGAAGCTGGAGAACAGGATAAGCTTTGAGTGAGTGGGAGCTTTGGGGCTGACGTGCCACAAACCCAGTCCCCCAGGCGGTCCCAAGTGCCCTGGCTCCGCTCCTGCCTGCAACAACCTCTTCCCCCTTTCTGCAGACTGGAAATCTCCTCCCTCAACAAGACCATCCACATCACAGCCAAGTCCACCAAGCGCATCCGGGAAGCGCTGCAGCCCATGCTGGGCAAGTACGGCGTGAGCGTGGAGCAGGCGCTGCTGCGGAGGGTGAGGCTCGGCAGGCACGGCCAGCCCTGTGCTTCGGGGGGAGCCCTGGGTTTGGGGCTCGGGCCAGGGGCTGCTGGCTGTAGGTAGGTGCTGGGGGCAGCCTGTGGGCTCCTGGAATCACTGGTTTTGGGATGGGCAGTGACACACCGCTGTGTGCTGGGAGGGACCAGTGGGTGCTGGCCCACTGGGGTCTGGCCAGGTCCTCAGCCTGGCTGCCTTTCCTGTGCCGCTGGGAAGTGACACTGGCTGCTGTTCCTGTTGCAGCAAGGTGAGCCGGCCACCCTGGACTTGGAGAAGCTGGTCAGCACAGTGTCTGCTCAGAAACTTGTCTTGGAAACACCAGCAGGTAAAGTGTCCTCCCTCCCAAACCCTGTCCCCTCAAGCCACATCACCCTGACGAGCACTCACAGGGTCAGGCTGTTTTCTGCTGGCCGGGGCTCCTGCTCTCTGGGGCAGGATCCATCCTGTCACTGGCTGGGGCAGGACCAGGATGCTGGAATGGGGCGCTGAGCTTCACTTCCCTTGCAGATGTGCGAGCGATGGGCAGCGCTGAGGCTGCGGCCGCCCCCTCTCTGCCCTGGAGTGAGGTGAGCATAAAATCCCACCAGCCCCGGTCAGAGATGCCCCCACAGCTGCTGTCACGGTCCACAGGGAAGCTGGGCCCTGCTGCGGCCCCAGCACTTGCCACGGGGCTGGGCAGCGGGTGCCGAGGCAGGAGCCAGGCTGTGGGAGCGTGATGGGGACACAGCCCGGGGGAGCACTGCATCCTCTCCCCGTGGCTGAGGCCTGGGCTGCTCATTGCAGGAGGGAAGCCCAACAGGAGCAGAGCCCGACACGCGGTGGGAGGTGCCCTCCTCCTTCTCCAGACCACGGTCCTCAGCTGCCACCAACCTCAACCGCCGCACGTATGACCTGGAAGGTGAGAGCTGGCGCGTCTGAATCTGAGGGGCTGGGACAAAACGCAGAGCCCCTGGTGTGCTGGGGATGGGTGCAGGGTCCCACCAAGCTGGGAATGGGCTGTGGGGTCTTGGGGTCTGGCGTGGAGCAGGGAGAAGGCGCAGGCGCTGCGCCTGGGACACGTTGAGGGTCATATCGGGTGGAGAGGGCAGCCGAGGTGCTAGGACAAGCCCCAGTGCCTGGCTCAGGTGCATGATCTGCATTTCCCCAGGGCTGGTGGAGCTGCTGAACCGTGCCCAGAGCTGCCGGGCCAATGACCAGCGTGGGCTGCTCTCTAAGGAGGACCTGGTCCTGCCTGACTTCCTCCAGCTCCCCGTGCGGGACGACAGTGCCTCTGAGGGGTTGGATCAGCCCAGTGCCCCTCAGGCTGGCTCCAAGGGAAGCAGCTGCCCTCAGGAAGAGCCCGCGCCAGCTCAGCCTTCGTTTGACCACAAGCTCTGATGAATCCTGCTGCACGTCCACACCCGGCGTGTGGCACCCCCAGGCCACGCCGGGGTTCAACAGGGGCCCGACAGCCCCTGCCCTGCACTGCTGACACTGCCCGGACTGCAGATCCATCCCAAACTGCCCCAAACTCTCGTGTCGTGTCGCTGTGAGTGGCTGAGCAGCTGCCATGCCCCTCTGTGGGGCCACGTCCCGGTGCACATCAGAGGGAGCCCTGTACAGAGTTTGAACCCTCGTTGCAAAGCACTTTGCAACATCCCGTGCGTGCCTGGCACTGTCGTTCCCAGTGCCTCTGCCTGCCCAGCACATCCTGCCTGTGTTGGGCTGACACGGCCCCGCTCGCTGGGTGGGGAAAGCTCCCTTCCAGCTGAAGGGTGTGCGGGATAGACAGGGTGGGTGGGGAGGAAAGGCAGGCTCCAGTCCTGAGCTCCGGTGCTGTGGGCAGGCAGGGTCAGGAGAACATGTACCCGGAGCTCAGAGCCAGATCCAGTCCCTGGCCCCGTGGGAACAGGGCTGCCCTGTTGTTGATTTGCAAGTCCACCCTTCCTGGGGAGGGTGAGCAGGGCCCTGCCGGGCTGTGCCCCGGGCAGGTTGTTACGTCTGCATTGCGTGAGCGTGGCCTGATCCCGCCACAGCAGCGCTGCTTGGAGCAGGGCACATGGTTCCTGCCCCGGGCACACAGAGGCAGAGCCAGCAGATGGTGCCAAAAAAAGCCTTCCTCCTCCCCGCCGGAGATCCTGTGTGGGCGGCTGCTGAGGGACACGCAGGAGCAGATCCCCACGTCCCCCCTGCCCCATCCCCACCGGGGCTGCGAGTGCTCAGCCTCCCAGGACAGCTCTGCTTGGTGCCAAAAGAATGCAGCACCCCTGGGTGCTGAGCACCTCGGCCTCTGGTGTGCAGGTCCCCGGCGTGTGCCCAGCCTGTCATTCCTGCCGGTGGCTGTGCTGGGCTGTAGCCGTGAGCCTCGATCTGCCAGTCCTGGCTGTGTGCTGCTGGTCCCCATGCCCAGCAGCCCAGTGTCCCCAGAGGTCCCGGGGAGAATCTGCGATGGAGACATTCCCCCTACAGCAGCCGGGAGATCCCTCCACAGTCCATGCGTGCCAGAGCCCTTCCTGGCTGTGCCTTGGGTAACCACTCCATCACCACTGCCTGGCCAGAGGCAGAGGGGTCACCCGGGGCCCCCAGGCTTGCCCAGAGATGGGGGCATGGCCACCCAGCCCTATGCTGCCACAGCCAGCTGCAGCCCTGTGGCCTTAGCCAGAGCCTCCCCGTGTCTCTGTGATGCTGCTCACTTCTGTCTGTGGTGTGGAACCAGGGGAAATAAAGAGCATTGCCTGGACGTGCCTTTCCTTGCTCTGTCATCAAGGCTGGATGATGCTTCTGCCTGCAGCAATGTCCCCACAACCCCACTCTCCCCCACAGAGCCTTCCTAGGGCCACGGCAGAGCTGGGAGCCCTCGGCTCCGGTGCCACCCTGACTGGCAGCAAGGGGCAGTGCCAGGAGACTGTTTTCCCGGCACTGCTGACGGAGTAGGGGAGGCTGCAGGGCCGGCATGGCCAAGGACTTCAGCCCCGACCCTGTCAATGAGTGACAGCCAGAGCTGCCAGGGCCTCACTGGGTTAATGATTGTGAGGGCAGCTGGCCAAGAGCCCCTGGGCACGGGGCAAGTGCGGACACCAGCCCCTTGCACGGTCTGCACACCCCCGGACAGAAGGGTGCCCAGGCCCTGCGGAGGCAGGACGTGTCCCCTGCTGTGGCACCTCCTGGGCATTCAGCTCCATCGGTCTGTGACTCAGTGGAGGCGGCTCAGTGATGCTCCAGCAGTGGCCCCGGTGTCCCTGGGCTGTCCCTGAGTGTCCTGCAATACTCAAGGGGTCTTCCCTTGCTCTGCCCATACATTTGTACCTGGCTTGTCATGGTGATGGGTTCTGGCAGCGCTTAATCCTGGGGAAACGGGGATGTGGCAATTGAAAACCTCTCTGTGCCCACTCCCAGAGGCACAGGGCTGGAGGAGCCGCTGTCTCTCCCCTGGATAGTTGTGGACAGAAGCTTGCTGGGTGTCCTGTGGGTGGATGGAAACTTGGCTGGAGGTGTGTGAGCAGCAGGTAATGATAAACAGGGCCGAGGAGGTGGTGACAGCAGTGCTGGCCTCGCTCCTCTCCTGCCCACTCATTGCATGTGCTGAGGAGATGTGGTGCCAGGGAGACACAGGCTCTGCCCCACACAGCCCTCTCAGCACTGCTGGCTGCCCCACACTGAGCTGCTGGCACAGACAGAGCCTGGACATCACCACCAGCGGCAGGACGTGGGGATCACACTGGTGTTGGCATCACCCACCTCCAATGCCTTGGGAGCAAGGACATTGTGCCCTGGGCAGAGATGAGGGCACAATGAGGGCACATCACCTCATAGCTGATGCTGTGATGGCACAGAGAGTGCTGCATGTGTTCATGGATGAGGTGATGACCTCTGGTTCGTGATGCCCCAGCAGCATCAGTTTCAAGCCCTTCTCCTCCTCCTCTCGTGCAGTGGATGAACCACGTGGCTCCAAACGATGGAGGGCTGAGGCTCCTCCAGCATCTCAGCATCTCCTCTCGGGCGCTGGGCTCCAGCAGTGCTTTGCTCATCACCGCAGCCCCCGGGCCGGCGAGGCGGGGGTGCCGGGGGCTCGGTACCCCGGGAACACGTGCCTCATCCTGCCCCGGGGCCGCAGCTGACGCGGGATGTGGCGGAGGTTACCCATTAACTGCAGGAATTTCTGGGGAGGAGATGAGCAGCGAGGGGCAACACGGGGCTCCTTAGACTTTGCTCTTGGCGGGTGTATAAAGGGCCGTAGCGCCCCACGGGCCGCTTCGCTGGAGGGACGCGTGGATGTGGCATGTGGAAGCGGCACTGCCCTGAGCGCCCGGCCAGCCCTAGGTGAGCTGGGCCCTGGGCAGGACGAGTCCCCTGCCTGCCCTGCCTGCCCTTTGGCAGCTCGCTGGGGTGGCACAGCAGCGGCTGGTGGCCCAGGGGGCCAACAGATGATGGGATGGTGCTCCTCAGTGGCGCCAGCGCCGCAGGGATTCGGGGGGACGCGGCGATCGGTGCAGCACAGCTGAGGTGACACGCGGCCACCTCTGCTCAGCCTCAGCAGGAGCGATGCTGCCCTACCGGACGGAGAGCCCGGTCCTGCCCGGCCGCTGCCCGGTGCGGGGAGGAAGGGTTGTGCACGGGCCACAGTTTGCCTACTGCCCCAGCCCCCAAGGTAGGTGCCCCCAGCCCTCCTCCTCCTCCTCCTCCTCTTCCTCACCTGGCTCAGCTCTGCTTCTGGCCAGACCCTGGCCCAGGCAGTGCTGGGCTCTCTGCAGGGAGGTCCCTGCAAGCACAGGGCAGTAACGTTGGTTACTCTCCCCAGCTCTGCACCGGCTGCCGGGTGCCCACAGCTGCCCCTTCACCGTCAGCGCTGTGCCTTGCCCTGACCATGGCTTCTCCTGCCCCGGCTCCCCGGGGCGCCTGCGCGAGGGCCGGGAGCTGGACGCGCTGCCCTGGCAGGGGCACCGCCTGGGCTTGGACGAGCTGCAGAGGCCAGGTGAAACCCTGCGGGTGGTGACGGGGGTCTGACAGCGCCTGGGCTGGGGAACACCCCAGAGATGTGACAGAGGCACCTGGGGCACTTGGGGTGCCAGGACTGTGGGGTGCAAGGATGGGAGGGGTGTGCTGGTGAGAGACCCTGGGGGGATGTGGGGAGAGCTGGGGCAGCTGACATGAGTCACTCCAAGGTGGGAGGAGATGGAGGGGACCCTGGGACAGGTGGCATAGCTAGGGACATAAGCCCTGTGATGCCAGGCGCCATGAGAGTGGCGTGAGGCTGTAGAAGCCTGAGAAGCCAAGGCCATGCCATAGCAGGATTTTAACGCTCTCTCTTGTCTTGCACAGAGCTCGGGTGCTGGGCCAGGGTCCAGTCCTTCTGTGTCTCCCTTCTAAAGGTGCCCCTGATGTTTGGGTTCCTGTACCTCTTCGTGTGCTCTCTGGACGTGCTCAGCTCTGCCTTCCAGCTGGCTGGAGGTAGTAGGGTGGCAGGGATGCCTGGGAACCCGATGGCACTGGCAGTACCAGCAGCCTGTGCTCACATTCTTTTACAGGCAAGGTGGCGGGGGACATCTTCAAGGACAACGCCATCCTCTCCAATCCAGTGGCTGGGTTGGTGGTGGGCATCCTGGTGACCGTGCTGGTGCAGAGCTCCTCCACCTCCACCTCCATCGTTGTCAGCATGGTCTCCTCAGGGTGTGAGTTTGTCCATGAGGCTCCTGGGGACCTGAGCTTGAGGGAGAGGATGGCTGGATGGGGTCACCTGAGCTGGGCCATGCAAGGCTAGCAGGTCTCTCTGTCCCCAGTGCTGGAGGTGCGCTCTGCCATCCCCATCATCATGGGCTCCAACATCGGCACCTCGGTCACCAATACCATCGTGGCCCTCATGCAGGCTGGTGACCGCAGTGAGTTCAAGCGGTGAGAGCTGGATGGGTCAGAGGACTCTTCTGGGGCTGGGGGCTGCTCCTCAGGACCACCTCATGCCAGCGGGCTCCTTCATTCTGTGCAGGGCTTTTGCCGGTGCCACGGTGCACGACTGCTTCAACTGGCTGTCAGTGCTGGTGCTGCTGCCACTGGAGGTGGTGAGCGGGTACCTGCACCATGTCACCCACCTGGTTGTGGCCACCTTCAACATCCGCAGTGGGAAAGATGCCCCCAACCTGCTGAAGATCATCACAGAGCCCTTCACCAAGCTCATCATCCAGGTCTCCTCAGCTGTTTTGTTTGCCAGCGTGGTATGCCCCAGGCTGGTGGTGATGTCCTCAGCACTGGTGTCCCTTTGATTGCGGTTGTATCCAAGTGTCTCCAGGCTGGCAGCGGTGTCCCCGTGCCAGTGAAGATGTCCCCAGCCTGTGGGTGCTGTTAGCCCTCAGGTGCCCTCTCCAACATGTGTGTTGTTGCAGCTGGACAAGTCTGTGATCACGGGCATCGCGACAGGGGACGAGAGCCTGCGCAACCGGAGCCTCATCCGTGTCTGGTGTGGCCCTGCATCTCCACAGGTGAGGGACCCGTGGCCCTTCTGGGGCCACCCAACCATCTCACAGAAGATGGGTGGTGGGCGAGGACCAGCTGAGGACACTGTGGAGCCAGCTGTAGCCCACCTTCTCCCTGCAGGTGGCCACTGTGGGGCTTGGGACCCCCCCAAACTGCACATCCCCTGGTCACTGCAGCACTAAGGGCATTGAGGTCCTCCACAACATCACCAGGCAGAAGTGTGAGTAGGTGTGGAGGGCTTGGGCAGGGCTGGGACGCAGGGCATGGGGCTGGGGAGGGGCAAGTGGGGCTGGGGGTTGTACATGTGATGGAAAAGCGCTGGAGTCATGATGTGGGGCAGAGCTGGGAGATGTCATGCTGGGCTTCAGGTGTGGGGCTGTCTGTGGGGGCAGGTTTGTGAGCAGGGCCGGGCCAGCCCCAGCCCCTTGCCCAGCCATGCTGTGGGGCAGGTGAGCACCTCTTCACCGACACACCACTGCCTGACCTGGCTGTGGGGCTGGTGCTGCTGGCCGGGTCCCTTGTCGTGCTCTGCACCTGCCTCATCCTCCTGGTCAAACTCCTCAACTCCCTGCTCAAGGGGCAGGTGGCCAAAGCCATCCAGAAGGTCATCAACACCGGTGAGTAGAATGGGGACCACATGCCACATGGCCACCCATGCCCATCTCCACCTGCCATCCTCAGACCTGTCCCTGGCTGCCCCTGACCCCCGACCCTGATGTGTCCATGCCCATATCCCTGTTTGTGTCCGTGCCCGTGCTGTGGCAGACCTCCCACACCCGCTCAGCTGGCTCACCGGGTACTTCGCCATGGTGGTGGGTGCTGGGATGACCTTCGTGGTGCAGAGCAGCTCTGTCTTCACCTCGGCCATCACACCCCTGATCGGTGAGTCCCAGCCATTCCTCGTCCCCTGCCATGTGCCATCCCCTGGCGCTCGGAGGGACAAAATGAGCTGCGCCTCCTTGGGAGAGGGTGGGGATGGCCCTGCCAGGAGCGATGGGATGGATGCGGTGCCTCTCCCGCAGGCCTGGGGGTGATCAGCATTGAGCGTGCCTACCCACTGACCCTGGGCTCAAACATTGGCACCACCACCACTGCCATCCTGGCTGCCCTGGCCAGCCCCGGGGACAAGCTGGCCAGCTCCTTCCAGGTACAGTCAGCCCAGGCTGGGCTGGGTGGGGTCACCGGGCAGGGCAGGGGCTGGGGGAAGCGCACGTGCCCAGCCTGATGGGGATGCCGTCCTTGCAGATTGCTCTGTGCCACTTCTTCTTCAACATCTCGGGCATCCTGCTGTGGTACCCGCTGCCCTTCACCCGCCTGCCCATCCGCATGGCCAAGGCGCTGGGCGAGCGCACGGCCAAGTACCGCTGGTTTGCCGTGTTGTACCTCATCATCTGCTTCCTCCTGCTGCCCTCCCTCATCTTCGGCATCTCCATGGCGGGCTGGCGGGCGCTGGTGGGGGTGGGCACGCCCTTCCTCGGCCTCCTCTTCTTCGTGGGGCTGGTGAACGCGCTGCAGGCGCACAGCCCCAGGCACCTGCCCAAGTGGCTGCAGACCTGGGACTTCCTCCCCACCTGGATGCACTCGCTGCAGCCGCTCGACCGCGTCATCACCCAGGCCACCCTGTGCTGCACCGACCGCTGCCGCAGACCCGAGGGCTGGGAGGAGCACGAGGGAGCTCCCCGCGACAAGGCCAGGCTGGGGCTGGACAACAGCGCCGTCTCCTACCCCGAGGAGATGCCCAGCCCCACCGTGCTGGTGGGCTCCTCTCGCCCGCTCCCGCACGGTGCCACACGGCTGTAGCTGGCAATGCTCACCCGGGCTGCTGCTCCTGTGGCCGCTGGTGCCCACCGTCCCCGCTCAGCTGGTGTCTAATAAAAGGGGAGCACCCAGGCCCCTGCGTGTGTCTCTTTGGGCCCTCCCTCTGCAAACCCTGCTGCCCCTGGTACCCCACACCCACCGTGCTCCCCATTTCCCACACACCACCACTGCTCAGCCCAGCTGGGGCTGGGGACACACCAAACACTCCTGCTCCTGCTGTGGTGCACATGGTGATGATGCCACAGCTAAACCCCGAAGTCTGTAGCCAACTGTACTGAGCTGTCACAGGCAGCATCTTCTTTCCCGAAAGGCTGAGCTGGCAGGGTCCACAGCAGCAGCACGGGACAGCCAGGCAAGGTCCTGGGCTGGGATCAGCAGGATGCTGCTGGGCTGGGATCAGCAGGATGATGACTCGGCATGGTTGGGCAGTGCCCCAGCAGCACCAGGCACCCTCCCACCCGTGGCTGGAGCCCTTCTGCCATGGGGACCCTAAAGGGAGCCCTTTAAGTGGCAATAACAGCTTCTCCCACTGCCCACAGATGTTTGGGCTCCTGCCAGCGATATCGGCCCACCCTCCCTTCCCTCCCTCCTTCCTCCCCGCCCTCCTCCGGACTGGGACCAGCAGAGCCAGCAGCGCTGCCGTGGGAGCCTCTCCGTGTTCCCAGCACCGCCACTGTCCCGCATGCCCAGCCGGGCAACCACTGAGCCAGGACGACCTCGCCACCAGACCGGGTCAGCGTGGGAGTGGTGGCAGCCGGGAGAACCCCCCGGGGACTCAGCGATGCTGGGGCTGCGCCCGCGGCCGCTTCGGGACCGGTGAGCAGGGTGGGGGAAAGCCCCATGGGGCTTCATCTGCTTGAGGGGCCGGGCCAGCATGGAGCCAGCCGGCGCCCTTCCCAACACCTCCGGTAACGGCAGCGGCGCTGGCAGCGCCCCACACTCACCCGCAGCCACGGGGCTCATCCTGCTGGCCGCCCTCTTCGTGCTGCTGGCCACGCTGGTGGGCAACGCTCTGGTGGTGCTGGCCATCTCCACCAGCCGGGCCCTGCAAGCCCCGCAGAACCTCTTCCTCGTGTCCCTGGCCTCGGCAGACATCCTGGTGGCCGTCCTCGTCCTGCCCTTCTCGCTGGCCAACGAGGTGATGGGCTACTGGTACTTTGGTGGGCTGTGGTGCAGCCTGTACCTGGCGCTGGACGTGCTGCTCTGCACCGCGTCCATCGGGCACCTCTGCGCCATCAGCCTCGACCGCTACTGGGCCGTCACACGGGCGGCGCGGCTCAACCTGCGCCGCAGCCCGCGGCGGGTGAAGGGCATGATCGGGGCGGTCTGGGCGGCGGCGGCCCTGGTGGCACTGCCACCGCTCCTGCGGCCGCGGCCGGGCGGGCGGGAGTGCCAGCTGAGCCAGGAGACCTGGTACGTGCTGGCCTCCTGCGCCGCCTCCTTCTTCGTCCCCTGCCTCGTCATGGTCGCCGTCTACTGCCGCATCTACCGCCTGACTGCCCGGCGGACGGCCGCCCTGCTCGCCGCCCGCTCCCCGCGCCCCGCCAGCGGCGACGGAAAGGTCTCGGGAGTTGGGATGCCGGGGTGGCGGCGTCGGAGCCAGCACCAGAGCGTGTTGCTGTGCCGCCGGCGGCTGGTGCGGGCGCGGGAGCGGCGCTTCACCGTCGTGCTGGCAGTGGTGATGGGGGCCTTCGTGCTGTGCTGGTTCCCCTTCTTCTTCACCTACAGCCTGGGGGCTCTCTGTGGGCAGGGCTGCCACGTCTCCAAGCCCCTCTTCAACTTTTTCTTCTGGATCGGCTACTGCAACAGCAGCGTCAACCCCCTCATCTACACCCTCTTCAACCGGGACTTCCGCGCTGCTTTCCGTCGGCTCCTCGCCGTCCCCCACCGGCACCGCACTTAGGGACCCACTGGGACACCGGGGACACGGCCCTGCTCAGCATTCACAGCATTCACAGCACCCGGCCCCACCACAGATCCTGGCAGTGCCGGTGTGCAGCTCGGGGTGCTTCTGGAAATGCAGGATTGAATAAAACGGGACCAAAGCCTGTGCCTGGGGCTGGTGTCTGCCTCCAGGGAGCCCGGAAAAAATAGTGACACCAACTGTCAGCACCTTTTGTCACCTGCATCACCCCACATGTCTGCCTCGCAGCAGTGGTGGTGACAACTTGCTGAGGCAGCTCCAGTGAGTAGCAGCCCTCCTCACTCTCAGATGAATGTCTGTGTCCCCCAGCACTCTCTCGTGCAGGGGATGGACCCCACGAGGAGACAAAACCCTCCACGTGGCAGAGTCACCAGCACTGGGCTGAGCTGGCTGTGCCACCACAGCAGCCCAGTCTGCCCGTGCCGCTGTGCCTGGGCTGTCCCCTCTGGGAACATGCCAGCCGTGCTGTGTCATGGGGGCTCTGTGAGGGCACACACGTACCCACAGTGGGGTACAAGGGTTGCAAGGCTGTCATGGAACACCCCACATCCTGCTCGGGGCCTGTACTGGGATCTTGCTGCAGGAGGGAAAGCAGGAATGCTGTCCCAGCACCGGAAAGGCCATTGTCCCTGGGGAGAGTGTCAGAGATCGGATCGCATGGGAACAGGCTCCGGCACAGCCTGACGTGCAAGAGGCCACAGAGGCAGCTGTGGGGCGAAGACCTGGGGGCAACCACATCCCCCTTGGGGGGGCAGAAGCCACCCCACACCCACCCTGCCTGGCTGCCTGCCTCGCTCTGCACAGACACCCCGGGGTCAGGGGCTGCTCCACTTCTTCAGCTTTGCTGCTCAAAATAGAAAATCTCAAAACATTGGACTTTCTCTGGGCTAAAAACAGCTGCTGGCGCCTGGGAGCTGGAGCCTAAGGAACACTGGCCTCCGCCAGCCCCGCCAGCCCCTGCTGGGATGGGTGCAGCTCAGCTGGGGTCTGGGGGCACTGGATGGGATGGGGGGCTGGAGGGGATGGGGGTGCTCCCTGCAGTGAGGATCCCTGCGCCTGCTGGCCCCGTGTGGGGAGGCTCATGGTGTGAGCTTTGGAGTCAGCAGAGGTTCCCAGTGGGATCGGGTTGGGATGGGTCCCAGTGCTGACTCCCGGAGGCGTCTGGCCCCAGTGGCTGGAGCTGCACGGGCACTGCCTGCGGAAGGAGCTGCCCTATCGCTGCTGCCCAGCTTCCCCTCCTGCAGCCGCTATTCTCCTTCTCACAACTAAACAACATTTACTTCTAAAAATACCCAGATGAGGGCAACTAGTGGGGACCTGGCCAGGCCACTGCCTGCCTTGCTTGGGCAAGGCAACACCAGCATATCGGGGCAAAATCTGAGTCCACAAAGGGAGATTCAGGTTGATGTCTGAAACATCAAATCCTGAGAGCTGGATGAGGCGTTGGGAGCACCTGGTCCCCCTCTTCGCCCGACTGGGGTGCTTAGGAAGAGCTCCCTCACCGAGCATCTCCCACTGCATCCCCATCCAGCACATCAGCCTGTTCACAGCAGATGTGCTGAGCAGGTCAGTCCATATCCTTGCAGCAGCCATTTTTGTTCCAAGTTTGTACAAGTTCTGTTTCTCTGTTTAATCTGCTCCAGCATGACCTTTATTCCTGCCGTGATCATGAGCCACTGTGACTCCGGTGCCACCAGGAGAGTGGCTTCCCTTGGGGTGCTGATTGTTGCTGCCCAAATGCAGCACCTGTGCCTGCAATTGCATCCTGTATTTTCAGGCCTTTTCTTCAGTTTCCTAAGATTGTTTTGAATTACTGCCCCAAAAAGCTTGGGTTCAGAGCCCCCTCCCTTTCCAGCCATGTCATGCCCTCCACAGAGCTAAAAAGCAGAGTGGCAGCTCCACCACCCGAGCTGATGTGTTGGGGACATCAGGATCCTCTGGACACTGGTGCTGCTCCAGCAGCTGCCCATTGTCCATGATTCTTGTCAGCGATGGGAACAGCGCTGCAAAATGCCAGGTGGGAGGAAACAGAAAATAGCAACCCAAGGGTTAATACTGGAAATGGGAGGAAACAGAGTCATCTCATTTTAAGTTCAAAATAAACATGTGCTAGCTTTGGAAGGAGACAGCTCTAAAAGAGGAGCTCTCACAGCATGAGCTCATCCCTCCAGGCAGAGTGACAGAGAGTTTACCTCCAAGGTGTGGCAGGGCAAAGCATCCTCCTCCTCCTAATCACTGCAGATTCATAACCTGAAGATGTGACATCTGATCGCCAGTGGATGCTGAAGGGCACAGCGGCCACAGGCAGTACCGGCTGCATGGGCAGTGAGTGCTTGAAGTAATTTGTGTTATTATCGTCCTCACTACAGCCTGAGAACAGGAACCCTTCTCCCCTGCCCAGTCAGGGACCTGCCCATCATCTCCATGCCCTGACCAGCACCAACCTCACACCTGCTGCCAGCAGATCGGGAAGGAGACTTCTCCCGTGGGCTGGAGCAAGAGACAAAACACGTGGGAAGGCAGAGGTGACGTCCTCACTGCAAAGCCAGGAGCAGCACGAAGCAGGGCAGACATCACTCGGTTTAAGAAGATTAAGGAGCGGTTTTGTGCCCAGGACAGGCAGGGAGATGGGCAGGTGACCTGAGGGGCCACAGGTCATCAAGGTGCAGGCCAGCTCTGCAGGGAAACCAGCGACTGGTTTGCTGGGGACCATGTGGGGAGAGGTTCTCATACCACAGCTCCTCTTCAGACAGGGTAACGCTGCTGCTGATTTTGGTATAAATTTTAAAAAATGGCTTTTAGAGAATTATTAAAATAATTGGTGGAAAGAAACCGGCGGGAGCTTAAACACCAGAATGGCACGTGAGTTGCCAGGGTCAGCTGCCCGGGGGGGGGGGGATGAGAAAACCAAAACCTCCACGGCAGCGGTGACCACGGAAACACGGCACAGCACCGGAGCGTATGTCATTCACCCCGTGAGCGAGCGGGATTGACCGGGATACCGGGAAAACACACGCGGCTGCTCGGACTTTATTCAGGCTGCGAAGGTGGGGAGGCTCCGTAACTGGTTCTAACAGCGGAGCACGGGACACCCCGGAAAGATCGCGCCCCGGGAAAACAGCACCATAAACAGGACACCCTGCACGCCCTCCCGGCGCTCATTTATAGGCAACCTCTCAGCCCCATCCACCACAGAACGCCCAATCACGACTCGCTCTGCGGTTGAGTGGCAGTTCCACACCCAATCAGATGACGCGGAAGGCGGGGCTCCCCGTGGAGGGGGTCTCCCTTGACGCTCCCCCTGAGTGACACTTCGCCCTCCAATCAGCGCCCGCCCTCTCGCCCCAGCAGAGTTTCGCTGTGGCCGCCGGATGACGTCACAGCCTTGGCCCCGCCCCGCCAGCCGCACCTCGCGGCCCCAACGGGAGGGAGGTGGCGCTGCGGAGGGGGCGAGGCTTCCTGAGGAATCGACCAATGGAAGCGCGGCGCGGGAGGAGCGAGGGCAGGCATTGGCCGGGCGGGGCGCGGGGGGCGGGGCGCGGCGGCGGCGGCGGGCGGGGGGCGGCGGGCGCGGGCCGAGCGCGGGGAGTGGAGCCGGCGGGAGGCGGCGGCGCCCGCGGGCCCATGGAGCTGGAGAACATCGTCGCCAACACCGTCCTGCTCAAGGCCCGCGAAGGTGAGCCACGCCGGGCACCGGAGCCGGCGGGGCGGCAGGCCCGGGCTGCTGGCCCCGGCGGTGCCGCCCCGGGGCTCGGCCCGGGCGGTCCCACCCGGGGCATCGCGGCCTTGGCTGGGAGCGGGGAGGTGGCGGCGCGGGCTGGGCACAGGCGTTCGGCTCCCCCGTCCGGAGCGGGGGTTGCCCGGCTCTGTGCTCGCTCCGGGGGTGCGGAGCTCCCTCCCGGTCGGCCTCGCTGCCTCTCCGGTGCAGATCTCCCCATCTGCCTCTTCTCCCGCTCCAGAGGCTGCCCCAGCTCCTCTGGCACACGGGAGAGTCAGCTTTGGGTGCCGTAGGAGGGAAAAAAAAAAAAAGTTAATTCCAGTCCGGTAAACTGCTGCTTCCCACACGCGGGCCGATCCCGAAACTGCGGCGGGGAGCCCCGCCCGTCCGCCGCCTTCACACCAGCCCCGGCCGCCGTCTGCGGGGCTCCCGGAGCTCTGCTGCGGGCCCACAACGCTCCCACTGCTCCCGGGCACGCTGAATTCCAGGCCCCGTGTGGGATACAGCCGGGCAGCAACGGGGCCGTCCTGAGGATACAGGCGAGCTGCGTGGAGAAGCCTCAGGAGGGGATGGGAAGTTTCACACAGGAACCTGGTTCTTTGCAGAGAGGATCCGCTTCAGCCAGGCATCGATGGGTTCATTAGGTCACATATTTGGTGGGGAAATACAGTCCCCTCTGTCCCGTGGTGTGCGGTTGGTCAGACCGAGCCATCCTGGAGCCTGAGATACCCGCTGAAATCCAGTTAGAAGGCTTTGAAGATTAGATTTGTGGGAGCAAAAAGCAGCGAAATTAGATTTGCACGGGCAGAAACATTTCCAAGCTGCTTGAAAACCAGACTAAGTGTAAGGACTCCTGGCACAGTGACCGTGGAGGACCATGACGTTCGGGTTCACAATGGCGAGGTTTGGTTCAAAACCAAGCAGCAGGGTTTGTGACCTCCAGGCACGAGGCCCAGCCTCCCACGGAGTGACCCGGAGACTGGCTCCTGTTGTGCCCTTGGGGAAAGGAGTTTTGGCACTGGTGCAGCACGAGGTGCTGGACGGCTGCTGCTCCTGGTGCTCTGCTGGTGCCTCTCCCTTGGCAGCAGCAGGCAGTTTTGCAGGCAGAAACAACCCAGTGTCACATTTGTGCCAGGTGATTCTAGGGCTGTTAGAGCTGTAGCTGTCCATGCTGCCTGTCCGTGACTCTCCCACCTGTGGCTGGGTGACCGTGGTGGCCACTGGGTTGAGCTCAGACAGTTCCTGTGACAGGACAGAGCTACTTTGCAGGCCAGATCTAACAGGGCTGGGTTCTTTGCTCCAGCCCGGCCTTTTTGGAGCTTCCTAGGTTGGTGTGAGAGTGCGGAGCTGAGCTGCGATGTGCTGAGGGGCTGCTGGCATCCATCTTCAGCTGCTGCCACAGCACGACCATGCCCTGTGTTTGGTCTGGCCCAGGGAAGGTGAAGGATCCTTGTCGCTCTTGCCCTGACAGAGGGACGACAGTCCAGCTCTCATCCATCACCCAACCGTGAAGCTCGCTCCTGGTGATCTCTGGGTGGAGGCAGCCCATCCCCAAACCAGGGGTGCTGGGAAGCTGCTGTGCAGGAGCCCAGCTCCCTGCTGGACTGTCGGCCGCAGTGCTGGGAGGGCGGGGGAGAACCGCGCGTGAAGGGCGCTGGAGCCTCCTTTCAAAGCAAACAACTCAAGGAAATGCAACCTCCGGCTGCTGTGGGGCTTTGCTCTGCCTTTCCATGAGCTCTCTCGGGGTGAGGATGGCCTGTCCTCCCCTGCCCTCGTTTCGCTGCCCCCGTCCGTTTCATTGTCGCTGACAAGAAGGTGTCTGCGCCGCTGGTTTCTTCCAGCCCTGCTTACCCTTGAGTCACTTCCTTCCTGAGTTTGTACAATCGTGTGGCCCAGCTGCTGCTGCGGGGCAGATGCAGTGCAGGGACCTGTGGCATGCCAGGGGCTCGGACCTGGGGCTGGCACTGCATGAGGCTGACCAGGATGGCCTCATCCCACCTGCCTGTCCATGCAGGGCCTGCTGAGGCACAGGGAGATGGATGCTGGGGGCCTGTGTCTAGGGTTTGGGGCTGAACTGCATCTGCAGTGGAGGAAAGTGTTATGAAAGTGTTTCTCAAGAGCTGATAAATTATCTTCAAGCCCTCTGTGATTTCAGAAGGCCGGGCCGTGGGCCCAACTCTTGGCCCAACCACTTTGGCAGGGTGATTTAATGAATTTCCAAAGAGAGGTGGGAAATTGTGTGTGTTGGCACTGGGGAGGCAATCCCTGGAGGTTGGCTGATCCAGGGTTGGCTGAGCAATCAGTACGTAGTGCTTGCTATGATGTAAATTTTTTGGTCTATCTAGAAGCTTTCCCACCCTGTCCTACGGCATTGGGCATTTACTCCAGCAGCTGAAGCTGGAATAATACCTGGTTCTTGGATTTTCTGAGGCTGGCTTATCTCTGGAGATAGGTGGGAGTGTCCTCACTTCACAGGTGGGAAACTGAAGTGGTGAGCCCCAGGCAATGCAGCGAGTTTGTCTGTGGAGCCAGGATTAGAGCAGGA
Organism: Hirundo rustica; assembly: GCF_015227805.2. Classification (NCBI taxonomy): domain Eukaryota; kingdom Metazoa; phylum Chordata; class Aves; order Passeriformes; family Hirundinidae; genus Hirundo; species Hirundo rustica. The sequence continues at coordinate 3,286,884 of NC_053463.1, forward strand.
ATTCCTGTCTCCCAGTTTCATGTCCTCCCTCTGAGAGCCCCTCCCTGCAGTAAGCAATCAGTCTGGAATGGTAGATGGCATGAACATCTTTACTGCAGCAGGAAGAGCTTCACACCAAGCAAGGCATGGCCTGGAGGGGTGATTAGTTATGCAGAGGTGCTGGGAACAGGCCTGGGAGCCAAGAACTGCTGTGGCTGTGGACACTTCCTGCTCCTGGTGGGATTCTCCCATCATGAAAGGTCTTCAAGTTCTTGTTTGGGGTTTGTTCAGCAGCCAGAGGTCGGTCTGTCCATTTCCAACACTTTTGTCCCACGAGGAGATGGTGGTACCACTTCGGTCTTGTTTTCCTTGCGTGGACTTTGAGAGAGGCTCCTTCCTCAGGCGAGGCCAGGCTGCAGTCAGACACCTTTGCTTCCTGACTCATGGTGCTGATTTTGTGTGCCCTGCAGGTGGTGGAGGAAACCGGAAAGGCAAGAGCAAGAAATGGCGCCAGATGCTGCAGTTCCCCCACATCAGCCTCTGCGAGGACCTTCGGCAAACTCTGGGTGAGCTGCAGGGCTTGGTGGGAGCCGGGGGCTGAGCCTGTGGGTGGGAGTTGTGCACCCCAAGCTGAGGGTCAGGGACGTACAACAGGGAAAATCCCAGCCAGGATTACTTAGAGTTCAGAGTGTAGGGAAGAAATAATGGGTAGGTCAGTGGCTGATGATGTACTATGAGCTTCACTAGGGGAGCATCACCTTTTGTGTGCAAACAGACCTGCTCCGTGCTGCAGAGCTTTGGAGTGTCACTCTGGGGCGCCTTTGCAAAAATAACAAAGTTCCTGCTAGGGTTCTCTGTTCTCCCTGGCTGGATTCAGCTCAGCTCCACAGACCTCAGCTTCTAAAACTCAAGCAGTAGCTCTTCTCAGGCAGATTGTTCTTGCTGTGTGGAGTGGATGAGGGCTGGTGTTGAGCAGGGCTTGGCCTGTCATTTTCATTCTGTACTTTGTACTCTTCATGGTTTTAATGTTGTTTGTGTAGCAGGCTTGGTCCTGAGATCATGTGAAATTGTTTTGGGGCACAGAGGGTGCAAGTGCTTTGCTTCCTGGCTTGTTTAAGTTTTCGATCCGGATTCAGCTGCCAGCTGGAGAGTGGCACAGCGCTGGCCTTGTTTCAGAACAGGTGTCACTGAAACGAATGGGTTTGGGAGGTTTCTGCAGCTCAAATTCTCGGTTCTGCCCTGCCCAGGTCCTCCAGTCCTGGCAGTCCTTTGGGCCCCGTGGAACTGTAGTACTTCGAGAAACTCAGCCTCACTCATCCACACTGTAACCCTCAAGCTCCCAGCAGCCCCGTGCAGGCTGTCCCCACCTCCCTCTGCCACACAACATGCACCATCTCTCAGGGCTGGCTTCGCAGCCAGATGTGACTGTATGGAGACTCCAGCCCTGGATTTGCTGCTGGCTGCCTCTGGAGCAGAATGGGGCTCCGGCTTGGGCTCTCCTTGCAGCTCCCATCCTGACCGTCCAAACCCTTTCAACCTCTTTGACTTGCAATGCCCTCAGCAGAGCTTTCCCTCAGCTTTTGTCCATCCTGTGCCTGCAGCCACCCTTCCTGTGGCTGTCATGATGTTTTCCAGCACTGGTCTTCACCCATGTGCCAGCAGCGAGTGCTGGTGGTCTCTGTGTCTGCAGTCCTGCTATCCAGGACAGTGACCTTGTGAAGATTTGGGAGGCAAGTCCTTCCCAGCCACTGGCTGTCACCACCCGTGTCTCACTTCCCCTCAGAGAGGCACGTGAGGAGTGCTCTGACCCAGGTGACAGCAGCTTCACTTGGTTTTCCCGTGGGAGAGATGACCCTGTTCCTTGAGTGCTTGGGCACTCTTTGGCTGGGGTGTCTTTCTTTTCACCTCACAGCCTGCTGGAAAGGCGTTTCTTTCCTGTTCCAGACTCTTGGCAGGACCGTGGGCACGGTGGGCTGGTTGCCCACTGCAGAATTAAGCTTTTTGTGCCCTGACCACAGGGAGTAACCTCGTGTGAGCCTGGGCAACGACCAGGGCAGCCGAAAGCTTCTGATCTCGCCAACAGCAAATTCTGGTCCTCCCCAGCTGGAGGGAGGGAACTCCTTCCCCTGCAGACACAAGGAAACCGGCTGGTGCGGCGGAGCTGGTGAGGCCACCTCCTCCCCCACCACAGCCTGCCTGGCTCTGCATTCTCCTGCACCCTCAGGAAGCTGCAGCTTCCTCGGGAGAAACTGCTGCACAGGGAGGGGAAGGCTGGCAGTGCCCGGCGCTGGGATCCCCTGGGTGGCTGCACATCTGCACTGCAGGCAGCCCACAGCCCCCCGTGGCAGTGGCTGGCACAGAACTGTGTTCTGGCCTGCCATCAGACAGCGTCTTGTGAGTGAAAGGGGAGGAAAAAAGCAGAGAACTGGAAGTGCTCTGGGTAGTCAAAGGGGTTTGTGCCTGGGCTGCTGGAGTTCAGAGAGGGGTAGGAGGAATCGGCAAGAGTTGATGTACAAGTAAGTTGCTGTCCCATGGAGTGGGGGGGTTCTGACAGCTGTGTGCACATCAGCAAATCATCTGTGGGAATGGTGCTTCCCATTTTGATGCTGCTGCTTCCAGCAGGGCCTTTGGGAACGCAAGTGGTTTGAAGGAGTGATCAGAACAACTCTTGGCCTGGAAGATCTGCCTTGAGATAAGCTTGGTGTGCTCCTCATGTTCCAAGGAAAGCTGTGTGTCTGGAGTAGTTGGTTGATCTCTATGGAGAGAGAGGAGGGCCTTTAGGCAAGCAGCTGATGTGGAGGTCCTTTGCTAGGAACAAGAGTTTCAGGCTGAACAGAACAGCAGGTCAATCCCCTTTCAGGGAAGAGAGTCTTCCACAGGGGAATGTGGAACCTCAGCAGTGTCCCTTGTCCCACTGGGTGCACTTCACTCCCCTGGCAGTCTCAGGCCGCTGGGACCTGTCAGCAGCCCAGCTGAGGTGTCAGTGCCCCCACTGCTGCCTGCCCGGGGCGGTGGGCTGGGGCTGCTCCTCTGGGATTTGGCAGCATGACCTTCTCCTCGTTCGCAGAGCGGGACTACCACAGCCTGTGCGAGAAGCAGCCCATTGGGCACATGCTCTTCCGGCAGTTCTGCGACACACGGCCCGAGCTCTCACGCTGCGTCAAGTTCCTGGATGCCGTGGTAAGAGCAAAACCCATCAGGCTTCACTGGGGGTGTCAGGGATGCTCCTGACACCCTGGGCATGAACTGGTTGGCTGGGTGCTCCAGCAGGTACTTCTGGGAACATAGGGTTTTCCTGCAGGAAAATCCTGTGAGTCAGAGCCCTGATAGGGCTGGGCCTTTGCTTAGGGAGATGTTTGCTGGAGATCTGGTTTTCAAGGAAAGCACGGGGATCTTTGGGCAGAGGGCGTTGCTGCTCCACAGCTGTTGCCCAGTAGCAAGCCGGGTTTCTGGCCGGCCCTGCCCGTCACACTGTTTGCTCTCTCCAGGCAGGGTACGAAGTGGCTCCAGATGAGAAGAGGAAGGAATGTGGGCAGCACCTGATTGAAAAGTACTTGAAGCCAAACGTGAGTAAGAGGGCTGTGTTTGCTGTCTGCAAGGGCAGAACGGTTGGAAAGCCAACAGCTGACATTGCCCATGTCCTGCCACAGCCAACGTGCTGAGCCACCACCCCAAGCCACCACACTGCTTTGCCCACTGACCCTTGGGCTCTGCTCCCTGTGTCTGACTCCATCCCTTTGTCCCCAGAGTGAGGACCATGTGCCTGAAGTTCCTTCACAACTGGTGGGTGCCTGTTGTGAGAGGCTGGAGCAGGAACCTTCCAAGGAGCTCTTCAAGGAATGCACTAAGTAAGCTGGAGGGCTGGGCTGTGCCTGCAGGTCACACATGGCACGGGGATGATGCTGCAGCTGACTCACCTTGTCCCCCGCGGTCCCTTCCTCTGGGAGAGGGAGAGCTGGTGCTAAAGCTGGGGCCTGGGGAGTTTTGGGCCAGCAGTTTGCAGCCCAGCTCCAGGAAAGGAGACATCCACAGGGATATACCCTCCTTGTGCTGTGGGAGCAGAAACCTGCCAGTCCTCCCAGTCAGAATTGCCCTTTGGGAAGACCCTGTACCAGTGCTATTGCCAGTGTTGTGCCAGGATCTTGCAGGCTCCTGCCAAGCTGAGCCGATAGCTGCAGTCTGTGCCAGCTGTCCTGTCCCACCGAAGTGGCTGTTGGGGTTGGGTTACTCTGGCTGCTGCTGCAAGGGTCTAAGGTCACCTCTGTTCCCATCACAGAAGCAGTGGCCGAGGTCCTGGCTCCGGGTGTGAAGCGGAAGCTCTTGGGCAAACCGGGCTTGCAGCCTCACCCCTCCCTGCACAGTAGCTGGAGTGTGTTGCCTAACTGAGTGCAGGGCTGTGGCAACACGTTTGCTGCAGTCTTCTGGGGAGGCTTAGCTCCGTGTGTGGTAACCAGTGTCGTGTCTGAATGCAGAGCCTCCGGGCTGGGCCCTGCCTGCTCTTGGCAAGCTCTGAAAGGGGAGAGCCCATCCGCTTCTCCTTGATGCGTGTTTCCAGTCTAGACACTGTGTCTAAGGCTCCTCACTCTGCTGGGCAGCCCTGGCACAGCTCTCCAAGGCAGTTAGCTCTCTCGAGCGGGATCCCCCGTGGCCTTTTGTGCTGGATATTCATCTGATAGTGAACCGCTCAGCGCCTGGTGCTGAATGTTGCTAGCGGCTGATTACAGCCCGTGTGCACGCTTGCCCTGTGAGCAGAGGGGCGATTGCAGAGCTACATTGTCCCACTTTGTCCTGCAGCCCTGGCTGGTGCCAAGAGGCCACAATTAACAGTGGCAGCCGGGTCCCAGGGCGCTGCTTTTGTCACAGTGGTACCTCCAATGCACCTTCCTTTGGCATCAGGGTTAGCTTGGAGCGAGGCTTTCTGGGCCAGAGCTATGGCAAAGTAAACAGTCTTTTGGGGCTGTTCACCTCCTCTTTCCTGGGGCTGCTGGCTTCTTCCAGGGCTGTGATCAGCTCTCAAGAACCCTGTTGGCTCTGCTCTCTCCTAGGCTTATCCACGACTACCTGAGCGTGGCTCCCTTTGCCGACTACCTCGACAGCTTGTACTTCAACCGCTTCCTGCAGTGGAAATGGCTGGAACGGTAACGCTCCCCTCACCTCTGGGAAACCTGCACCCTCCTCACACAGCCTGCCTGAAGGGTCCTTGGGGCTCCTTCCTGTGCTGGGTCCTGGCAGGAGCCAAGAGCCTGGCCTTTGCTGTCCCTCAGAGCCCTTTACTGGCACCAGCAGCAGCCCCAGCCTTGCGTGCCTTGCGGGGAAGCAAGGCCCAGTTGAGCAGGGGTTTGGGGTGAGCCTCAGTCTGTCAGGCCAGGGCATGGAGGTGCTTTGGGCTTCAGCCTCTGCTCTCTCGTTATTCACATCTGACTCTGGTTTCCTTTCCCTCACAGGCAGCCAGTGACCAAAAACACTTTCCGCCAGTACCGTGTGCTGGGTAAGGGCGGTTTTGGGGAGGTGAGTAACCACCATTTCCTCTGCATTCAGGGTACCAGGCAGCCACTGTTGCCTGCTGCCAGAGGCAGAGCTGGGTTGGCCATCAGGGCCAACAGGCACCTGGAGACAGGTGCTGCTGGTGGGGTGGGCTGCTGGGCTGTGTTTTGGGCCTTGTGTGACCTGTCAGCTCTCCCTGGAAGGCAGGAGCTCAACTCTCTCGAGGTGCTGGAGGTCAGGGAGGTGTTGTGCAGGGTTGGTAGCACAAGCCCTGTGGTACCTACTGCTAACTCGCCAGAGTCGGGTGTGTCTCCAGAGAGCAAACTGCACTCCTGAAAACTTGCTGCCAGGCTTCCCTCTGTTTATGGAGTGGCCTTCTGTCTTCCCAGGCACCAGCCATGGCGCTGCTAAAGGTGTTAGAGGTGTTACAGCTGGCCCCTGCTTCTCTGTAACACCTGGAGCTGTCACTGTTAGCGGTCTTTGCTTTGACAATGGGCTTCTTTGCCTTCCTGTGCCCCTTCCTGAGAGCAGAACCTAGACCCCTGCTCTGGAAATGGCAGTGGGAGGGTGCTGAGCCTTGTCCTCCCTGCAGGTGTGTGCCTGCCAAGTGCGTGCCACAGGGAAGATGTATGCCTGCAAGAAACTGGAGAAGAAACGGATCAAAAAGAGGAAGGGAGAAGCCATGGCCCTGAATGAAAAACAGATCCTGGAAAAAGTGAACAGTAGGTTTGTAGTAAGTACATAGGAATTGCTCTCACTTTGCTGCAACGCTGGATTCTTCCTCCGACCAGCCAGCCTGGCACCTCTGTGCTCCTCACCTGGTGTGGAGAGGCAGGAGCAGGCTCTGCCCGTGGAGCAGGGTCCTGATGGCTGCACATCTCTCACAAGGCTGGGTCTGGCAGGACCTTCAGTGCCTCCACAACATGCTGTAAATGCATCCAGAGTCAGCCCCCAACACCCACTAGGTGTTAAAGGCGCCTTTGTGACTTTTGGGGCACAAGCAAACAGTGGGAAATGTCTCTCCAGACAATGGGGTGGGGAGAAGCTCAGCCCTGAGATGTGTGATTGGGAGTTCTGCCTTGGTGCACTGAGGTGTTGAAAGCCTGAACCTGCCTTTGCAGAGGGTTCATCAGATGCTGCCCCAATGTTGTTGTTGAGTGCTGCCTGCCCCTGGGGGGAAGCAGCTTTGGCTCAGGGAAAGTGTCCTCCCTTAGGGGTGTGCTGGGATTTCTGGGGACTGCCATGTCCTCCCTGGCTTCACACAGTTCCTCCTGTGCTGGCAAAGGCCCAGCCCCGAGCCTGTGAGTGGCTGCTTGGGTGGCAAAGTGTCCATGGGAGTGTGGGCACCTCCCTCCTCCAGCTGTGTCTTCTAACAGCCTTTCTGCCCTGAATTGCAGGTGAGCTTAGCCTATGCATATGAAACTAAAGATGCTCTCTGCCTAGTGCTGACCCTCATGAATGGAGGGGACCTCAAATTCCATATCTACCACATGGGAGAGGCTGGTTTCGAGGAGCCCCGGGCAGCTTTCTATGCTGCTGAGATCTGCTGTGGCCTCGAGGACTTGCACCAGGAGAGGATAGTGTACAGGTGCGTGCTGCCTGGTCCCTGCTGGGAGAGCTTGTAGGGCCTGCAGCAGCAAGAGGGTTCCTGCTGCTCCTACCAGCCCAGCTGAGTCTGCCTGCTCAAGAAAATAAGCTCGGGCTTGAAAGCAGTGCAGAGCTGAGTGAGAGGAATCAGGAACAGAAAGCTGATCTTGAGAAAGGGAGACCTTAGCTTGGCTTCCTTGTGCTGGTAAATGATCGCCAAGAACAGGATGTGATCATGTTGTGAATGTCTCGGGGCAGGCACTGAACTCCTTGGGTGGTATTGACACTAGAACAAAGGAGGGTAGGCTGCCCCAACGTGCTCAAGAGCTGGGGAGGAGGGAGAACAAGTCGATTGACTGTACTCACAGGGGTGTGAGGCAGTGTTAGGATAGCATGGCTAACGCTGGCCAGGGAATCCCTTCTGGTCCTACCTTGCCCTGGGGCAGGATAAGCAGAGAAGCCTTTGCTCCTTCTCACTTGCTCGGCCTGCCCCATAGTGAGTTCTGCACCTGCAAAGAGGGAACCATCCCCAGGCTCACTGCAGAGGGTTGAAGGTTGTTGGGTTCCACCTCTCTGCCCAGGAGGGGAGAGCTTGCAGAGTCAGCTCTGGGGCAGAGGGTGAGGAGAAGGTTATCTGTGTGCCCGAGGCAGGGGCATTGCATCCTAAAGTTGCTTATCTGTGACTTGTTGAGATGTGGCTGTTGCTTGTGTCCTTTGCTTTGACAACAGGCTTCTTGCTAATCAAGTCCCTTCCCTCCTAGGGACCTGAAGCCAGAGAACATACTACTGGATGACCATGGTGAGTGCAGGGTCAAGAGGAGCCATCAGGAGCCATGAGCCTGAGTTTTTTTCTCACTCTGCTTGAACCAGGGTTACCCTGTGTTTTTGGCAGCCTCAAACACTGCCCCCTGCCTTTCTCCTTGTTCACTTGTCCCCTCCTCTATGCAGGTCACATCCGTATCTCAGACCTGGGACTAGCTGTGCACGTGCCTGAAGGCCAAACAATCAAGGGCCGGGTGGGGACAGTTGGCTACATGGGTGAGTGACCCTGGCTTGCACAAAAAGTGCTTCCAAAGATTCGCTCTCCCTGCCCTCACACATCCCTCCCCCCGCTCCTCGGCAGCTCCGGAGGTGGTGAAGAACGAGCGCTACACGTTCAGCCCGGACTGGTGGGCTCTGGGCTGCCTGGTGTACGAGATGATCGAGGGCCAGTCCCCCTTCCAGCAGCGCAAGAAGAAGATCAAGCGGGAGGAGGTGGAGCGGTTGGTGAAGGAAGTGCAGGAGGAGTACTCGGAGAAGTTCTCGCCCTGCGCCCGCTCCCTCTGCACCATGGTACGGCTGTGCAGCCCTGTCCCTTCACTCACACCACTTCTGTGCATGCAGCAGCAGAACATCGGGGCTGCTCCCTGCAGAGGTGACAGCCAGCTTGCCTTGACTCTGATGAGGCAGCACGGGAGGGTTGCGAGTGCCTTCGCTCCTTGCCCAGCTGCCTTGCAAGCGTGTGCTCTCCCTAGAACACACTGCAGGAGCCCAGGGCTGCTCCTGCACGGGGCACCCTTCACCCAGGACATTGATTTCCTTTGTGTCACAGCTCCTCTGCAAAGACCCTTTGGAGCGCCTGGGGTGCCGAGGAGCGGGGGCCAAGGAAGTGAAGGAACACCCTCTCTTCAAGCACCTCAACTTCAGGAGGCTGGAAGCAGGCATGCTGGACCCTCCCTTCAAGCCAGATGTAAGTGCCCATCTATTCCTGACCTTTTCAGTCACCGGTGCTGTCAGGGGAAGAGGGAGCCCTGGCATGGGGAGATCCCCTTCCCTGGACCTGGCAGAACAGGGGTCCGGCAAGCTCTGGGCTGCAGGGAGAGGTGGCCTTGGCTTGGCCATGAGCAGCAGTTGGAGGTGGTGACATCAAGGTGGAGCTTGGCATTAGAGCAATCTTTGTGCTGTGTAGCCCCAGGCCATCTACTGCAAGGATGTTCTGGACATCGAGCAGTTCTCCACGGTGAAAGGAGTGGAGCTGGAGCCCACAGACAACGACTTTTACCAGAAGTTTGCTACGGGGAGTGTGCCCATTCCTTGGCAGAACGAGGTAGGTCTTTGCTCCTGCTTGTGCCCACCACGGCTGAGGACAGTGTCCCCATGGTGTCCCCACTACTCTCTTGCTCTGCTGGGCCCTCGTGATGGGCTCCGTGTGGCACTTGCTGCAGCCTTCTTTTCCCTCTTCCAGATGATCGAGACAGAGTGTTTTAAGGAGCTGAATGTCTTTAGCACGGATGGCACAGTGCCCCCAGACCTGGACTGGAAAGGGCAGCCTTCTCCACAGCCCAAAAAAGGGTTACTCCAGCGCTTGTTCAGCAGACAGGTAAGGGTTTGCCCAGCATTTCCTCCCCAGTCAGTCTCCCATAGCAGTGATCCTGCTCCTGCCTGTGCTGGGCAGGCCTGGCAGGGAGGTGGGCACGAGGGGGCAGCGAGCAGTCTCCCCTAGTGTTGGGTGGCCAGATCTGAGGGCTTTCAGGGACACCTGTGCAAGGCTGCAGGAAGCCAGCCCTTGGCTGGCTGGCACTCCCCATGCTGGGGGAGTCAAGGGGGCTGGGAAGGAGTGTCCTGGCTAAACATGCTGGAATCACCCAGGCAGAGGGATGCTGAAGACTCTAAAATATTAAATCATCTCCCTTCTGACATGGATAATACCATCCCTGAACAAGTCCTTGCTCTTGGAACAGGCTGTCTGGGCTCCCCGGAGCACTTCTGCCAGATCTTGAGCCAGGCAGAGAGCAGCTCTTTCGAGGGATGAGGAGAACACAAACATGTTGCAGCTGCTGTGGGCTTGCTTGTCTGCCTGTTTCCTCTGCCCGGGACAGTCTTTGCCTTCTTTCCAGGCCTGGCAGAGCCCGGGCTGCTGCCTCCCAGCAGCTGTGTGCAGCTGTAGGACTCCAGCATGTTTGGCTCTGGACCCACTCAGCCACCTGGTGCTGACTCCTGCTCCTTGGCAAGCTCCGAGTTGCGCTTTGCAGTTCAGTGGGCTGCCCTAGCCAGAGCCAGCTCTGGGGATACCCAGCCCTTCCCGAGGCAGGCAGGACCTGCCAGAGGATGGGCAGCTGTTTGTAGAAGGGGTTGAGCTGTGATTTCCCACGTGTTTTCTCTTTCCAGAGGTGAGCAGTCACTCCTGGCTGCTCTGCTCAGGGAAATACCCGGTGGCCCACGGACATGGCAAGATCTGGGAAAGAGGAGTGTTACCCTTCAGTGACTGTTCCCTTTCCCCTGGCAGAGCACAACCTGCTTGTTGTTCTAACTGCCCCCTGAGCCACTAATCCAGCATCCCTGCTCTTGCTGCCTTTGTGGGGGAGGCCTTGCCCTCAGCTTGAGCCAAAGTTGCCCCTGCACTGCCGCTGCTGGGAGTTCTGCTCCCAGGGGGCTGGGGGAAGTTTCTTTCACTCCTCTCCGCATGTCCTGGACACACAGAAGGGTTGAGAAACTGTGAAGGGTTTGGCATTGCCTTGTGGTCAGACTCCCATTTCAGCAACAAGGGCTTCAGCTGCTTTCGTGGCCAGCTGAGCCCTGAGCGGGGCCAAGCGCCTGTGCTGGCACTGAGCTGTGTCCCTGGGTGGCTGCAGTCCCTGGAGCCCAGCTTCCTTGCAGCTTCTGAGCTAGCCAGCTGCGTGCTCACCAGCCTGTCTGCCAGGGGCTGAACCTCCAGATGCAGCTGGACTGTTCTCTGCAGTCTGGGGGTCCCCTCCAGCCCCTTGCCTCCATGTAGCTCTCCTGCACAGTCCGGGGGAGGGGGCCTGACCCATCCCTGCCAGAGGGCAGCTGTAGGCTGGGTTGTGTGACCGTGCTCACCCTCTGCTTGCTGTGCTCCTCTCTCCCTCCCTCCTCCCTCTCCTTGCCCTTCTGACTTCAGGACTGTTGTGGAAACTGCAGCGACAGCGAGGAAGAGCCCACCCGGCTGTAGAGCACAGCTTGTTCTCCAGCCCCGGGACCCCCTGGCCTCTCCCGAGTGCCCAGCCTGAAGGACACGGTCGCAGTGGCCCCACAAGGTGGATTTGTTTACAGTTTTATACGTCTGTATTTGAAGACTGTGAGGATGATTCCAAGGCTGGCAGCAGCACTGGGCTCAGGTTGAGGTGCCTCTGACCACGAGCGAGCCCTGAGACAAAGCCGGACAAAGCTTCCAAATCTGCCACTTGGGATGGTGCTGCTGCCACCGGCTGCCACTCCCGTCCCAGGCCCGGGGTGGGAGGGAAGGATCATGCCGGCAGGGGCCGAGGCCAGGCTGGAGCAGCTCTGCTGACACATTCCACGGTGCCGAAGCGGCGCCGCAGGTTTGCTGTATATTTATATATGTCGGTCTGTACATATCACATGTCGGTTTTTAATCTATGGGGGGGGGCCTGCACTGCCCCCACCCTGTCACAGGCACAAATGTCCTCCTCTGGGAGGAGCGACGGTCCCAGCTTCGTTCCAGGGAGTCCTGCACAGAGGCCTTCCATGCCTTGAGGTGTCTAAATCCTCTTTCCTGGACCTTTCTGGCCATGCTGAGTTGTCCTGGCTCCAGCGGAGTCCATTGCTCAGCCCCGAGGCGCAGGAAAGCGCTGTGCCAAAGCGTCTCCAGTCGCGTCCTGGCAGCAGAGCATCACTGCCTTGTCCTCGTGTCCCTGTCTGCTGGAGCCTCCTGCCTCGTCTCACACGTGCTGCCGGCCCCAGCGAGCTGATCCCGAGCCCCTCTGCAGACCCCTGGCACAGAGGGACACGGCCGCTCCCGGGCACCTGCTGCTGCTGTGGTGTGATCCCCGGCACGCTGCGGGATGGTGACGGCGCGGTTCCGCCGGCTCTGGACCTGTGCATTCCAGAGCTGTGGCCGTCCCCAGGCCCAGCTCAGGGGTGGAGGAGCAGACACATAAAGGACCCTGCTCTCAGGGAGCAAAGCTGTGATAAAGGGAATGTCCCTTCCTGGGGTCGTGTGGAGCTGTGACCCAAAGAGTGAGAGGGCTGGGACCAGCTTTGTGTCCCCAGGGGTTCTGGGGAGCCAGTGCAGCTCCTGCACCCAGGGGCAGGAGCCCTCCGTGAGGAGCAGCGTGGGGATCAGCCCACCTCTCCGTTCAGCTTTTTCTGTCCTCTTGTGTACACCTGTCCCAGCTGTGTCCTCAGCAATAACTTGTCCCTTCTGTGTGTGTTTGTGCACACGTGTGTGCGTGTGCTGCTGCCTCTGCTCATTCTGAGCCAGGCCCCCCAGGGGGGCTGAGCACCTACTTGGACCTGTGGTATCATTTGCTTGCCTTGCACTAAAGTTGGAGAGTATTTAAATTTTTAACCTTTTGTTAAATGTAAAGATTTGCTGTGCCTTGTATTGCTCTCGTGTCATAGCGGGGGACTGTTCTGGGCCATCCGAGGTTGGTGGCTGTTAGAAGGGGAGCAGGGACCTCGTTTCTGGCTGCCACGGGCTCTGCTTGTGCTCCTGTCCTGCAGGGACGGGCTGGGGTTGCTCTCCATGGCAAAAAGGCTGATGCTGGCTGAGCCCCGAGTATCACAGATGACCCTCAGTGTATTCTGCATGTTTGGGTCAGTGTCGGGGCATGACAGGTATCAGGCCTTGTGCTGTTGGGATGCTTGTGCCTGCTGTGGTCCCCTCTGGGACATGTCCATCCACAGCACAGCCCCTCTTGGGCTGTCCCAGGTGTGCTGTGAGGCCAGGATGGAGTCCTGCTGCCCTCTGGTCACTGAATTACTGCTTCAGGGGGGCCACCACGAATGAGAACCTTGTGGCAGCACAGAGCGCTGCTCCTTAGCCCAAGGAACAGCCTCTCCAAGGGGGGACCCTGCAGGGCGAGGGTCATGACGGTCACCAAGGGTGGAGCAGCCAAAGGAGGGCAGCCTGGCTGGGGACACAGGGTGGGTTTGGGGTCCAGGGCTGGCGGCAGCAGCGACAGCCTCGTGCGCAGCGCGGGGGGGCCACACGCAGCTGCACTGGGATGAGAATAGCAAGTGCAGCCGGGTAGCTAGGGAACAGTTGCTATGGGAGCGGGCCGAGGAGGAGTTCTCACACTCAGAGGGGGCATCTTGGGGTAAAATCCAGGAATTTTCTGCAGCCGTGGAAGGAAGGAAGGCAGGCAGGGGGATGGGGAGTGCTTGGGGATTGCTGTTCCAAACGCACCAGGCAGGATGCTTGTGCTGCCCTCCTGGCACTGCCTGGGTCATGGCACCCTGGCACCAAGGTCCTGAGGTCACCAGCGTGTTTGTGTGTCCGCCACATGTTCGAGTGGCTCTGGAACAGAGCTGGGGTGTGAACAGAGCCGTGGCCAGCCCTGAGCAGGGCAAGGAAGTGGCTCTGCCTGTTCCCACCTGCCCAGTGGTGCCCCAGCATTTGGGGGCCGTCTCATCCCCAAGCCTGTCCTTGCTGGGGGGTAGCAGCATGCAGGTGAGGGGATGCTGCTGTATGCCCAGAGCTGGGGGTGTCTGGACCCTGCGGACACAGGCCAGCTGTGGGGGTCCTGAGCAGTGCCCCGCGCTGTGGGGCTGTGGCGGCAGCTCCGCACACCATTTTCAGGGGTGAAGGATGCTCTCAGCTGTTGCCTGGGCAACGGCTCCTCCTCCAGCCCACCATGTGGCTCGGGGAGCGCTCCCCCGCCTGCCTCCCCCCGCCGCCGTGGGGAGAAGGGGAAGGGGAAGGCAGCTCCCGGCCCCCGGCGCTGGCGGGGCCGGAGGCCTGGCTCCCTTCGCCCGCCCTCTTGCCCTGACTCGGCGATGCCCCTGGGCCCCGCCGTGCCCCCCGTCCCCGCGGTCCCCATGGCTGAAGGGAGCACCCCGGCCCCCCCGCATGGCCGCAGCCCCCTGCCCGCCCTGGGTGCTGCTGGGGCACCCCCACAAGCGCCGAGCCGGCAGTGCCCGGCTGCCGTGGCCGCGCTGTGAGGTCGGATCGCAGGAGCAGAGTTCCAGCAAGGTGAGTCGGGGCCAGGGCCGAGGGGGGGCCGGGGGACACGCGGCCGCTGCGGCCCTGCTGCGAGCGGGGCGGTGGGGCTCGGCCGGACACCGGAGCCCGGCTTCGGTGGGAGTGGGCTGCCGGCAGCCGGATTCCCCAGGTCGTTCCCCGGCCGGGATGGAGGAAGTCCTTCCGGCCGGGGCCCGGCAGAACAATGCGCCGTGTGTGCAGCCGCAGCGGGCGCCTGCCACCCTGCCCACGGGGAGGAAACGGCGGCGGGGTCACGGCCTCCGTGGGGCACCCCACAGCCGTCACCCACCCGCATCTGGCACGGCTCCGCCCCGAAACCGCGCTGCCCCGCTCCTGCCACGGCTCCAGGGCGCAGCGAAGGGACAGCGGGGACTCTGGACCCCAAGCCCTCCGCAGTCCGAAGGAGCCATAGGGGTCTCCCATGGGGGCCGCGACCACCGGTCTCGGTTACGGCAGAGAAGAGCTGATGACAACCCCGCGATGGCAAATGGCTGGGGGAACCCTAGCTCAGGGACAACGGCCCGGGCCAGGCCGGCGAGGGGTCTGCTGGGGGGGATGGCACCCAAGGGTGCGGGGTGACCCCAGGACACCCAGTGCCATTTCGGTCCCGTGCTGTACTGGGGGCCAGGCTGGCACCCCTGCCCTGCAGAGCCACGTGTCCCACTGCAGTGGCCGGGTGGGCTGTGGCAGGGGCTGATAAGGTCTCGCCAGCGGCTGGGCTGCCCTCCCTGCCCGTGGCCCTGTGCCGGCCGTCACCCCGGGGAGCTGTCACCCCTTGAGGAGGCCGAGGATGGCATTGGGGGAGCGGGTGGCAGCACCCCCAGGGTACCTCCACGGCGAGCGCGGGGCTACGGCCCGTGGGAGCCTGTGGCACCACCCCACCGGGCATCGCAGGGCCCTCACCCCGCCCGGACCGGGAGCCGCTACCCGGGAATCCCCGGCCCCCACCTCGTGCGGCTCCCGCAGCCACCCCCGGGGATGCCCCGGCCCTCCCGCCACCGGCATCCCGCCGCCGTTCCGCAGAGGCGTGGCGGAGGAGGGTGGGGGATTCCCGCGGCAGTCCCGGTGCCCAGCCGGTAGCCCCCGAGCGGCGGCGGGTCCCGGGGCGGGGGGTGCGGGGGGCCCGCGGATCCCTCCCCGAGCCGAGGGCGGGGCGGAGCGGCGGGGCGGGAGCCCGGGCGGGCGGGGCGGCGCGCGGCGGCGGCGCGGGAGCGCTCACCGGAGACAAAGGCAGCGCCGGGAGGCGGCGGCGGCGGCGGCGCCGCGCACCGGGCGCGCACCGGGCCCCCCTTCCCCCGCCGCCTGATGGAGGCCGCCGCCCGCCGCCTGAGCCACGTGCGCCGCCGCCGTCGCCGGTAACGGGAGCCGCGGAGGGAGCGGGCGCGGTGCCTCCGCCTGTTGCGCGGTGCGGGGGCGGCGGGGCCGGGGCGGGGGGCGCGCGGGGGCCGCCGCCACCGGGGGCCGCGGCGGGGACGCGCGGCGCGTACCGGGGCGCGCATCTCCGGTCCGGCCCCGGTGGGAGCGCGCCCCGGGGGAGGAGGAGGAGGATGAGGAAAGGGTGCCGCGCCCGGCGCCGGGAGCGGGGAGGTTTCCCGCCGCGGTGTCACCCTCTCCGCGGAGGCAGCGGGGCCCGGGCCGTGGCCGGGGGGCAGCGAGGCGGCCCGGGGCTACCAGCGGGGCCCGGCTCGGCGGCCGCTCCGCTCTCCGCCCGGCGTGAGTGTCTCCAGCCCGGCCCCGCTCCTCCCCCAGCCCGCACGTCCCCGGCAGCCCCGCTCCCCCCGCACGCCCCAGCTGCGAACGCCCCCGGTCCGCGGCGCCGCCAGCCCGCCCTGCCCCGCTTCCCGGTGTTTCCCCGGCCGTCATCCCGGAGCTCGATCCGCGGCCCTTCCCGCACGGTACCTCTCCTCCCCGGGGATGCCCGGGATGCCCAGGCTGCCGGCTCGGAGCCTGTTGCAGCCGATGTGGCGAGCGCTGCCCGAACCGAGCTGGCTTCAGCCAGGGCACCTCGTCCCCAAAGACCCACATCCCGGCGCTGCCTCAGCCCACGCGTTTGTCTGCGTGATGGAGCAGCCCCCGCTGCCCGCCGGAGAGTGGCCAGGGCCGCCGGCTCCTTCCTTCCCGGTCGCTTTTTCCTTCCGGCCCTCTGGCCCTGCCGGCACTCTCAGCACCCGGTGGCCCTGCCGTGGTCCCTTGCCGGCAGCGTGGCCTGCACCGCAGGGTGATGGAGCACCCCGCGCCCCTTCGCCCTTCTCCGAGGGAGTGATGGTGTCACCGTGGTCACCCAGCCCTCGGCTGCCGTCGCTCCAGGCTCCCCCTCCTCCCTCTGCTGAGCCCGTTTTCTCCCTCACCACGATAATGAGAATCCTGACGTGCCTGCCTGCGAGCACCCATGGGTGCTGCTCACTAGGAGCAGACGGGCCCCTTGGCACACGCCATTGACGTTTGATGCTCGGCTGGATGTGACCGAGCTGTCACCCTGCCTAAAGGGCGGGGGTGACAGTTCCCATCACCACCACCCCTGGCCCTGCATTGCTGTCTTGGGGTGCCACCATCCCTGGTGGCTGCGAGGCCAGCGATGGCTTCGGCGCACGTGCTCCTGCAAGCTCCACGTGCCGCAGGCAGCCGGCACCTCTGCTTGTCCCCGCTTCTCCCCGGGCCACCCTCCTGTGCAGCAGCACAGGGATGAGCTGCTCGGGCTCAGCGGCTGATTTAGGGGCGCACTGAGTGGGCCAGGAGAAGGGGATCCCACTGGGCACCCCGTGATCTCGAAGATGGTGCTGCGGGACCGCAGCATCCGTCTCCCACCCCAGGGTGCCCAGCAGCGCAGCGGGCGATTCTAGGGGGGGCTGCGCGGGTTTGCATCCATAGGGGTGATGGTAGAGGGGGTGCACGGGGTGCCGGGAGCGGGTTCCCCCCGGGTCTGCGGGGTGCTGCGGCGGCATGTGGAGCGAGTCACCATGGAACGGGGCGTCCACGTTTCCGTGTCGCTCACAGCTCGCGTCTGTCTCGTTGCAGGGGCCCCCACCCCGGCGGTCCCCCCCCAGCGATGGGCAGCGGGACCCCGGCGCCCCGTCCCCCCCCGCCGCCCGCCCCGCCGGCCCCCCGCCCCGCCGCCCGCCACCGGCGCAACCCAGGCCTGACCCACCCGCTCCAGCCCCCCCCGGCTCCATGGCGAGGACGGACCCCTGACGGCAGGCGCGCCCGCGGGCCAGAGGAGACGGCGCCGGGCACGGCGCGGGGAGATGCCCTCGGCGGCCCTGACAGCATCGGGTCCTCCCTGACCCTGCCGCCGCCCCGAGCATCCCGTCCCCCATCCCGAGGGCAGAGGGAGAGGCGGGGGCCTCCCCTCCGGGGCCGGCCGCCAAGATGGTGATGTCCCAGGGCACCTACACCTTCCTCACCTGCTTCGCGGGCTTCTGGCTCATCTGGGGCCTCATCGTGCTGCTGTGCTGCTTCTGCAGCTACCTGCGGCGGCGGGTGAAGCGGCAGCAGGAGGAGCGGCTGCGGGAGCAGAGCCTGCGCGCGTTGGAGATGGAGCCGCTGCACTACGAGGGTTACGGGGGCAGCCCCCCCGGCATCGCCATTCCCCACCGCCTCCGCCTCGAGCCCCACCATCACCATCATCACCCCCACCACATCCCTCCCCCCCGGCCCTGGAGCTGCCGGCACGGTAAGGAGCAGGGAGGGGCTCTCGCATCCCCGCAGCACGTGCCTCCCCCCGTTTCGGGGGGGATACGACGTGGGAGCCGGGGCGCGGCGCTGACGGCAGCAGGGGTCCGGGGGGGGCTTTGCCTTGCAGAGTCGGACCTGTCAAAGCCGCCGTGCTACGAGGAGGCGCTGCTGATGGCGGAGCCCCCCCCGCCGTACAGTGAGGTGCTGATGGACACGCGGGGGCTCTACCGCAAAATCAACGCCCCTTTCCTGAGCCATGAGCGGCTGGAGAAGCAGGAGCAGCCTCCCAGCTACAAACCCCTTTTCCTGGACGCCGGCTACGGTTCGGCGCTGCACTTGCCCCGCTCGGCCAGCCCCGGCCCTGCCTGCCCGGACCTCTACCTGCAGCAGGAGTGCTCCCCACGCATGTTTCCCAGCTGGACGGACTCGGAGCTCAGCAGCAGGGACACCTACGAGACGGGACCCTGGCACCTCCCGGTCTCCATGCCTCTCTTCGGCAGGACTACCGCCGTTTAACGAACGGCGGCCGCGGGGGACGCCCGGACCTTGCCATACACCCGGGGTGTGGGTTGGGGGGGTTTTGGTTGCTCGTGTCACCCCAGGGACACCCGCCCCGGCGCGGAAGGGGCTGGTTCCCCGTCTGGCCCCCGCCGGCCCCCCCATGGCCGGGGGCGCTGGGGACCCGGACTCTGCTCTGTTTCTTAAATTTTTCGTTTGTTACGGTTTGAGAATAAAAGTTTGTGGCTCGGGTTTGCCTCCTGGCGGGCTGGCACGGTGGGACCGCCCCCTCCCCAAGGCAGCCGTAGTGCCCCCCCCTCCCCAGCCCCAGCCCTCCCTGCCGCCCCAGCAGGCTGCAGCCCCCGTGGGAGACGCTTTATTTATTAACAGACATGAGCACACCGCCGGTACAGAACTTGTGCTTTCCAAAAAGTTTCCAGGGGGAATGGGGGGAGAGGGGCCAAGCAGGGGCCAAGCAGGGGAGGACGGGGCTCCCAGCAAAGAAGGAGTGGGGAAGGGGTAAAAGCCCCCACACCAGCTCCCTGCCGAGGTTTGGGGAGGGGGGGGGACGCCGCTGGCCGCAGCCTTGCCTCGCTCGGGTCGCTTTATTGCCATATTCATTATTTATTATTATTATTATTATTTCTTTTTTTTTTCTTTGAACTCGTGCAAAGTACTGGGGGGGCTCCCGGGGAGGGGGGCATGAAGAGAACGAGAACCCTGTCCCACAGCCAGGGCAGGGGATGCGAGCGTGTGTCGTCCCCCCCCAAAGGGGCACTGGGGTATCGGGGGGTGGGGTGAGGGGCTGCTAAGGGAGGGCTGGGGGGGGCTGACACGGCTCCTACCGACAACTTAAAAAAGAGAGGAGGAGAAGGGGGGGCTGTAAAAGGTGCCCCGGGGCGGGGATGCAGCAGGGTGGCCACCACCCGGAGGCCTCATCCTGCGGGGCCCCAGAGGGGTGAGGGGGGCCCGGCCCCCGGCTGCAGCCCCCTCGTGCCCCGCGCCGGCCGGGGCGGGCTGCCTGTGCCGGCAGCGGGGCCTGGGCTTACAGGGCCCCCCCAAAGCTCTCCTCTTCCTCGGGCAGAGGGTCTGCATCCCAGCACGTGATGTCGATCTCTGGAGGACAGGGAGAGGGGGTCAGGATGGCTTGGGGTGCCCCAGAGAGGGACAGGCTCCCCCTCCACACTGGCCTCACTCACCTGGGGGCTTGTTGTAGAAGACGGGCTGGGGGGCTTTGGCCGACAGCTCCTCGGGGGGGGCACCTCCTCCTCCTGGGACTGGCTGAAGTAGCCCTCGCTGGCCTGGGGGGGTGGGGGCAGGTTATCAGGACCCCCCCCCCAGGCACCCATCGCCCCCCTGACCTCTCCCCGCAGTGATGCTCACCTGCTCCCCACGACCCGGTGTCCCATCCTTGGGGGCCATCTCCCCATTGGTGATGGGGGGCGTCTCTCGGCCGGGGGTGTCTTCCTGGGGCGTGTGCTGGCAGCCCAGATCCTGGGACTGGGGGTCTCCCTCGCCAGCTGCCTCCTCCTCATCCTCCTGCTCCGCGTCACAGAAGGTGGCGGGGGGTTCGGGCAGCTCATCCAGGCTCAGCAGGGCCCCCTCCTCAGGCAGCATGGCCGGGGGTGTCTCGGGGACAGGGGCAGCAGGCAGGGGCCAGGCAGCTGGGGCTGTCACCCCGTCACTCTGCCACAGGTCGATGAGGCTCTCGGGGTTGGGGGGCTTCCCCAGTTTGGGGTTCGTCAGCCACGGGTGGCAGGGAGGGTTCGGTGGGCTCCAGGGTCACCAGGTCCCCCAGGGCATCACCCCCCGCTGTCCACACTGGCCTGGGACTGGGCTCGTCCCCGGGGGGGCTCCGTGGCCTTGTCCTCGGGCCCCGGGAAGGGCCAGTGCTGCTCGGGCGTGGCTGGCCCGGGCTCCTGCGCGCTGGGGCTGGGGGACTCTGCAAGGAGGGGACAGCAGTCAGTGGGGACAGACAACCTCCTCAGGGCTGGGGGTCACCCGGGGACAGGGGGTGCAGCTCAGGGGGGTTTGGAGTCCTTTGGACTGGGCACAGTATGGGGAATGCTGCAAGGACGGGTGGGGGTGGCCGGGCAGGGAGGGGACTGTGGCATGCACAGGGGGAGGGAAGGGACACGGCGAGGGACAAGGTGATCCCTTGGGGAATGGCAGGGAGGCAGAAAGGACTGTGGCGGGAGTGGGAGAGGCGCCCTGAGAAGATGCAGAAAGGATGCACCAGAGGATGCCAGTGGGCCGGTGGGGACGCAGCAGGGACACGTGGTGACAGCAGCAGAGCTGGCTGGGGTGCCCTGGGGACGCAGTGGGGCAGAGGGGATGCACAGAGGGATACAGCACCCCTGGAATGGGCGCACGGCAGGACGGCGCAGATTGGGCAGCATCGCGCTGGGGGACCCAGCAGAGAGAGCAGGGCTGCACTGGGGGATGCAGCAAGGGACGTACAGAGCAGGGGGAATGCACTGGAGATGGGGGGATGCACGGCGAGGGGTGCAGCAGACACGGCAGGGATGCACTGGTGGAGGTAGGGACGCAGCAATGGCGGTGGGGCTGCACTGGGGGACGCAGCAGAGGCGGCGGGGGTGCACGGCACTGAGCAGCAGGTACGGCGGGGATGCGCTGGGGGACACAGCAGAGGCAGCGGGGATGTGCCGAGGGATGCAGACGGGACAGCATGGACGCACCGAGCCATGCAAGGGCAGCCGTGGGGGCTGCAGCGGAGCCAAGGGAGCCGCAGCGGGGACGCGCTGTGGGACCCAGCAGAGGCAGGCGGGACATGCCAGGGGACGCGGACGGGACAGCGCGGATGCAGCGAGCCATGCAAGCACGGGGCCGCAGCCGAGTCGAGGGGGCTGCAGTGGGGATGCACCCGGCAGCCCTGGGCAGGGGGAGGCGGCGCCAGCCCTGCGCCCACCTTTGGGCGTTGCCGGCGTCTGGTCAGCGGGCGCGCGGGTGCCCGTTTCGGCCAGCGGCGTGGCGGCCGGGCTGGACTCGCAGGGGCTGCAGCCCGCTGCCGAGGCCTTGCGGAAGGCGTCCGACTGGCTGCCTGCAGACAAGGGAGATGGGGTGGCGTGGGGGGGCTGCCCACGCTGAGCGGGGGAACCAGCACCGCTCCTGCCCCACACCAACCCAGCCGTGAGCTGCCAAGTGCGCATCACCGTGTGCCTGCCACCACGTCGTCCCCTCCTGGGTGGTGGGGTGGAGGCTTCTATGGCTGCAGCAGCCACCGTGTCCCCTCCAGGCGTCCCCACCGCCCCCGTGGGTTTCAGCCCCCACATCTGCTGGGTAAGGGGACAGGCGGCCCCATGCCTGCCGTGGTGCACACCGGCTCTGCCACGCGTCGCACAGCTGTGCCCTGGCGCAGATTTTGTGGGCGCAGATTTTGTGGGCACATGTCTGTGCCCTGTCAACTGTGCCTGTGGGGCACAGCCCCGCATGGCCCCTGGAACCACCTGGTCCCGTTGGCACAGCCCCACACATTCCTGGGCACAGCCTTTTCCATTCCACACTGTCTTGTGGACAGCCTTGCAGTCTCATCCATGGCACAGCACTTCCGTCCCCTTCTGCCCCACTGGCACAGCCTCACGTGATCCTGGGCACAGCCTTTTCCACACTGCCTAGTGCTGCCCCACGGGCACAGACCTGCATGGCCCAGGGCAGCGACGTCCCTTTCCCTTCTGCCCCATCAGCACGTGATTCTGGCACAGCCTTTTCCACACTGCCCCATGGGCACAGTCCTGCGTGATCCGGGGCAGAGCTGTGCCATCCACCACCACCCGTGGGCAGAGCCTGCCCTGCGCCCGCTCTACCCCGTGGGCACAGTCTATTCCGTCCCACTGTGGCCCATCACCTCCCCGGGCACATCTGACCCGTGGGCACAGCCTGCCCTATGTCCCCCGGCAGGGCACAGGGACCAGCCCCAGCAGGGGCAGTTGGGCCCCGCCTGGGTGCCCGTCCCCCTCGGGGTGCCCGTCCCCCTCGGGGTGCCCGCGCTGCCGCCGCTGCCGGTCCGGTGTGCCGTGGGGCTGGGCGGGCTGTGGGGCAGCTGCCCGCCGCTCGACCCCCGGAGCTGCGCGCCCGGGAGCTCCCAGCTACCTACATGGGAAGAAAGAGGAGAGATTTGGAGTGCGGTGGCAGGACATATAGGGGAAAGGGGTCCGTGGGGGGGAGGAGGAGGAGGAGGAGGAAGAAGGTGGCCCACTGTCAGCTGTCTTTATGAAAGGACAGTGCAGACGACCTGTGAGAGAAAGACAGACAGACGGACGGACGGAGAGAGAGAAAGAGAGAGAGAGAGAGAGAGAGCAAAGAGATGGGTCAGTCCCTGCTCAGCGCAGTCATGGTGGGGCTGGAGCACCAGGGCACCGGGATGGGAGCACAGCAGGGTGGAAGGCAGCATGGTGGGAGAATGGCAGGACAAGAGGATGGAAAGGCAACAGGACAGAAGGATGTGAGGCAGCACTGCCTGGCCGTGTGGGGAGAGAGGCCAGGACACGGCCGTGGGACCAACAGTCTGCTCAGCCGCAGCACAGCCCCGCAGCGTGAATCCATGGCACAACCCATGGCATGGCCAGAACACACAGCCTACAGCACGACCCACGGCACGACCCACAGCACTGCCCCGAGGCACAGCCCCACAGCACTGCCCCGAGGCACATCACCACGGCACAACCCCACAGCACATCCCCACGACACAGCCCATGGCACAATCCATGGCACACCGCACAAGAAAAACACGTCACAGGCTCCCTCCCGGCACAGCCCCACGGCACAGCCCCCCAACACAGCACCGTGACACAGCCCCATGGCTGGAGGAACCCACCAGGACACACAGCCCTTCCCTAGATCCACAAAAAGAGTCCCAGCACTGCACCCCAGACTGTGGGGCAGCCCAGCTTCTCCATGGGGCACTCCTTGCCAAGTGGCAGGACGCTGAGCACCCCACATCTGCCTCACTCTCTCCTGCTTCTTTCAGCTGTCACCATGGGATGTATTCCCAAGCCATCCCTGGACTCCAGCTGCCCACCCCTTCACACTGACCATGCTGCCAACTTGACTGTGGGCACAGTGCTGTGACAGGTGAGTGGACAATACCCGGCAGGGAGCAGGGTGAGCACCATTTTGCTGAAGACGACCTGATATCCAGCCCCTGACAAGCTGCCCCAGCTGCAGGGGCCACATGAGGTGCCGTGGCAATGGCGGTGATGGTGGCAGTGATGGTGGCACAGCAGAGCAGGATGTCCCCTGCCATCCTCATACCCTTTGCCACCCAGAACCACAGTGCCAGTGATGGCAGAGGGTACAACCCCTCCCCGCGTTGCATCCCTGCTCTTTTCATACCCCACCGCGACCCATTGGGCTGCGACACTGAACTCACCTGTGCCGTGGTCTCCTGGTGCCCACCCCTGTGCCCACAGCTCCCCACAGCCCCTCACCTGTCCTGTGGCTGCCTGGCGAGACGGCATCGCTGCTGCCTGATGCCACCCGCTCCTGCTGCTTGAAGAAGTCCCGGGGGTTGTCAGGCCGCTGAGCGATGATGGCAGCAGCCTCCTGTGGGGATGGGGGTGGCGTGGGGCTGTGGGACACCCTCCACGCATCCCGCAGCTGCATTCCCATCTAGCTGTGGGCACTGCTGGATGGGGAGTGAGCATCAGCACCGGGCACGGCCATCACCACACTCACCTCCACCTCTGACTCCGATTTCCTAAACTGCTGCCTGTCGTCCTCGTCTTGCTGGTCCCCCTGGGAAGAGAGACAGCGTCACCTGCCAGCCCCAGGCACCCGGCTGGGGAAAGCCCTTCCCTGGGGGTAAATGCCGGTGGCAGCCCCAATCCTGGCCCCGGTCCCACCGTGGCACTCACAAAGATGGACTGCTCCTTCAGGCGCTGCCGAGCCTCCTCCGCCTCCAAGCTCTGCTGCTTCCGCCTGCAATGGGGAAACGGGAGAATCGGCTCCTGCCGGTCCCTGCCCCAACCCCACCCTGTGAGGGACACCCCTGTGCCCACCCAGCCACTCGCAGCACGTGTGGCTATACCCCATAGCCACGTCCCACCCAGCCCCAGCTTTGCCTGTGCTCCTCGATCTGCTCCTCGCGCTCCCGGTAGCGCCGTTCCCGCTCCTCCTGCTCCAGCCGCTCCTGCTCCATCCGCTCCTGCTCGAACCGCAGCCGGGCATCCAGGGCCTTTTTCCGCTCTTCCTCCTTACGCAATTCCTCCTCTTTCTGGTGGGGAGGGTGAATGAGGGGGCCGCCCATCAGCCAGCCAGCAGCTCCCCCCGGTGTTCTCCCTGGGGTGTTCTCCCTCCGTGTCCCACCTTTGCCTGTTCCCAGAACTGCTCCCGGTTGAGCCGCTTCATCTCCACGGTGGCATCGGTTTTCTGGTAAGTGGTGCCCTGGGACGGAGGAGAGGCGGGGGGGATGGAGGGGCTGGGATCAGCGAGGAGGGCAACAGCAAGCGGCACACAGGGCGAGGGGCTGCGGCAGAAAGGAGCCCGTGGCAGGAGGGACACCCCAGTCCCGCCACCATCACCAGCGCCGCCGTGGGGACATTACCACGGGCTCGGCGTTCTCGTCCTCGCGCAGCCGCAGGCGGTGCAGCACCGGGCTGGAGACACGGGCCAGCCCGTTGGAGAGCCGCTGCCCGATGGCCCCTGGGTCAATGTCCTCCACGCTGCTGGCATTGACGATGACATCGACGCCCTGGCGGGGTGCGAGCGGCCGTCAGGGTTCAGGATCAGCGCCCCAGCAACTTCTTCCCCCTCCCCAGCGTCACCCACCTGGAAGAACTCGGCAATCTTGGCTACGTGGCTGGCACAGGCACATTTGCGGGCGTCCGGCACGTCCTCACCCACCTGCGGCAGCCGGGGAGGGACTGAGCTGAGAGGGGCAGCGGGGTGATGCGCACCCCGCTGACCACAGCGTGCAGCAGGACTGTGGGGCACCCACAGCCCCTGGCCACTGCCGGCTCCCTCAGTCCCAGCCAAACCCCTGTGGGCACGGCACAGCCCCCCCTCAGCATGGCCCCCAGACTCACCCAGTTGACGAGGACGTATTTGGGGAGCACGGCCTGGGGGTCCTTGACGCTGCAGAAGCCATACATCACCTTCTGAATCTCAAAGTGGCCGGAAAGCTCCAGCAAACCTCCACCTGGCACAGCACCATCAGCCCACGTGCACCCAGCACCAGGAACGGGTGGCAGGGAAAACACCGGCACAGGCGAGTCGGCGGAGGGGACAGGGGACCTTACCTCCTGACGCTGCCAGCTTCAGGTCATCAGAGCCATCCTCGTATGTGTAGAGGGCCCTGGGGAGACACTGTGGATGAGCCAAAGCCAGGAGGAGTTGTGGGGCAGCCCCCAGTGTCCCCATCCTTCTTACACCGAGGTCAGGGGCATGTGCTGGGGTGTCGCTGCTTGTCCCAAAACTAGCACAGAGCCACAACACCCCCTTGTGCAACAATCAACAGCACCAAGAGACAGACTGCCAGACAAGGCAGACAGGATGTGGGGCAGGGCCTTTTCCCCAACCCTCGGTGGCAGCCACAGGGAAGAGTCCCAAATTTGGGGACAGAATAGTCACTTGGGCACAGGGACACCCTGAGTGCTGTGCTGCAAGCCAACACAGTCTCACAGCAACTTGCTCACCCATCCCTGTCACCTCACGACCCCTTCCAGCTACTGACCAGGTTTGGGGGCAACCCTGTGCCCCAGCAAGGACCCTGGTCCACTCACGTGCCCGGCTGCGTGAGCCACCAGCCCAGCAGGCACCAGGCTGGGGGAGGACGCCGGAGCACCAGCAGCAGCAAATCAATGAGCCACCAGAGTGTGATGGGGCCGTCATGGAGACTGTTCCTTGGAAACCGTTCCCAGCTGATGGGAAACCCCCCGGCGCTCCCGCCGTGCCCCGGCCAGCCCCTCTGGGGGCTCCGCGGGGACCCCCACCCGCCAGCACCTCCCCAGAGGCACACAGCCAGCCACGGAAGGGGGAACCACGCATGCCAAATCGGTCCGGGGCGGGTGGGCGAGGGGATGGATATCACTAGGCAACCAGCATCCTCCATCGCCATGGCAACCCCCCCATCCCAGCTGGGATGCAGCTCGCCCCGATGACGAGGTGATTAGCGGAGGGCAGCGGGGGAGGCAGGCAGGCAGCGGGGACCTGCGGGGCCTGGCAGGCACCCAAACCTGCCTGCCACCGTCACGCGCTGCACCCGGAAAGCCGGGGCCGCCCGTGCTGGATCCCCCACATCCCTGCACCGCCGCGGGTGGGCGGCTCTGCCGATCAGCATTCGGCTGGTGGTGCTCGCACGGCGCTTCTCAGAGCCCCAAAATCCCCGCTGCGCCCAGCAAAGCCGTTTGCGCTCGAGCCCGCAGCGTCAATCCACAGCCTGGGGGACAGGAATCGAGCGTCCCTACGGGCAGAGCCAACCCTAAAACGGGGCCGTGGCTGGAGATAAAAAGCAGGGGGAAGGCGGGCAGGTGTCTAAGGGGGACAGGGCCTCCCTCTGCCTCCAGCACCCGCTACCCCCCGAGCCCCTGGCAGGGAGCCGCAGATAATTGCACCAACAAGATTGACTTTAATCCGCACATCCCGATCCCGCTAATCGGCCGCCCCAGCCGGCGCCAGCTTCCAGGCCTGGAACAGCTGCAAAGTGCTGTCTGAGATGGCTGTGACAGGGAAGGGTGGCAAATGCAGCCCCCGATCCCCCAGGAATGGGGGAGGATGGCAGCGCTCTAGGGGAGCCCGGGGCAGCGAGCTGGAAGCCGGCAGGGTGGGATGCAGTTGGCAGCAGACAGGAGAGAAGAAGTAGGGCAGAGCCACAGCATCACTGCCTGGGGAGCCCTGTGGGTGCTGGGGGCACCCACTGCCTGCTTTTCTCCCCCAGAGCCCTGCCCTGCTGGGTGGTATCTGCACACAAGGCTGCTGCCTGCACCGGGGGGTGCTCCCAGGGCAGACGGGGCTTGCTGTGGACACAGCTCAGCAGCACAGCCTGACTCCATGCCAGGATGGAGGTTTCCGTTCCAGGAGACAGGGAGGCCATGCTGGGGCCAGTAGCATCCCCAGGGCTGCCTCCAGGGACCCAGAGCCCAACAGCATCACCACAGCCCCCCGCAGCGGGGACCAGCTGTGTCACAGCGGGTGCTGTCAGCGTCACGCGTCGCTTACCCCGCTTCCAGGGGCTTTAATCCCTTCACCCAACACATACAGCCCTTTCCCACCCCCGGGCTGCAGGTATGTGGGTCACCCGTGGGTGGAGATGCCCCGTGCAGCCCGGGGGGGGCTCCCTGCAGCCGGGGGGCTCCACTGAGGATCCCTCATCACCCCGGCCAAAGAGATCGCGGCCCCGCTGCCCTCGGGTGGCCCCGCTGCTCACCGGAGCAGGCAGAGCGGCATCCCCGGGTGCCAGAGCGGGGTTCCCGCGGCAGCCCGCCCCCCATGCCACAGCCAGGGAGGGGTCACATCGCCCCATCCTCCCGCCCCAGCCCCGGCACATGTGTTTCCAATGTGGCTGGGAGCTCCAGGGAGTCGGCGTGCTCAGAAAGCAGCACCGAATTCCTTTCCGATCGAGTAATGGGCCCCAGCAGCCTTCGCGGGGCCGGGCAGGGGGAGGGGATGCTCGGACCCTCCAGGACCGGGCTGGAGCAGGGGGAATCCCAGACTAAACAGAGGGATTCCGGCTGGGCGAGAGCGCGGCATTCCCCGGTACCGGCCCAGGGCCAGGCTCTGGCACAGTGTCCTCCCAGGCAGCTCCCTGGCTCTGCCCTCCTCCCCGTGGGACTGTCCCCATCACCTTGCCCGATGCAGCCCCGCCAGCATCACCCCGCATCCCGCAGGGCCCTGCGGAGGCGATGCTGCTCCCACAGGCACCCCGGTGACAATGGGAGGGAGCGGCTGGGGACGATGGAGCAAACTCGGCCCCGCGGAAGGGGATGGCAGAGGATCGCTGCCCGGCCGGGATCAGGGCTGGAGGTGTGCGTGGGGGAGCCGCCACCGGCACTCGCCTTCCCGGGAACCGATTCTGCTGCTCTCAGCAGCTTTGGCAGGGACGGCTCCTTTGCAGCGGATGCCGGGAAGAGAGATGTACCCAGGGCTGACAGCTGCCGCCTGGCCGGCAACACACACGGCGCTTGCCCACAGCGCCCTTGGGCTGACACCGGGACTGCGGGGCCCTCCGGAGACCCCCGGGGGCTGGCGGGCACCTCCACCTGCCCAGGCCCACACAGCCCTGTCCTGAGAGCAGGGACCCGGTTAGAGATAGACGTCTGATGGGCTGGGTTGTGGGTGCAGCCCAGCTGGGAGGTGGGAGTCCCCGGATGGGTGGTGGGTGTATCCCGGAGGGGTGGTGGGTGCCCCTGGCTGGATGGTGGGCGCACAGTAGCCCCCCCGCCTCCTCCCGCCCCCCCACCAAAAGCATCGTGCACAGCATGCACCCGGCACCCCACGCTGTCCAGAGAGATGCGCCCCAGCGTGCCGGCAGCATTCCCACCCCGCATGCCAGAGGCACCCTGGAGGGCAGGGAGGGGATGGCGGGCCAGATGGCCCCAGCCAGCCTCCCGGGGCCCGGCTGGGCTGGGAGATGCGGGTGGGCTGGCAGTGGGTGATGCTCCCTGCAGCGGGCCTGGATCCGGCCGGCCCCGACACCGTCTGCCCTCCACCGGGGCGCGGGCAGGGCCAGCAGCGGGGGGCCGGGTGGAGAGAGCCACTCCCCTCCCCGACTCAGCAGCAAGCCCAGCCCGGCGGGGCAATGCCGGCCCGAGCAACCACGACCCCCCAGAGATGGCCAGGGATGTGGCAGCCCAGGAGCTTGGGGGAATCTGAGGGTAGCGGGACCGGCGGGGGATGCTCGGTGCCCCCGCGGCCTCAGGCCTCGCTCCGCCGGGCAGCGGGACCGCCCGCTACCGGGGTACCGGTGGGGCCGGTCGGGAGCAGAACCGGCCGGGAGCCGGGCCGGGCTGGGGGCGCCCCGATCCCTTCCCCATC
Organism: Hirundo rustica; assembly: GCF_015227805.2. Taxonomy (NCBI): domain Eukaryota; kingdom Metazoa; phylum Chordata; class Aves; order Passeriformes; family Hirundinidae; genus Hirundo; species Hirundo rustica. The sequence goes on from NC_053463.1 coordinate 3,316,036, forward strand.
CCCCGTCCCCCGGGCGCCCCTGCCCGCGGCTGCTGCTCCAGACAATGGCGAGGAACCGGTGCCGGGCCCAGCACCGGGGAGCCCCACGGGGCCCTCCCCGCCGTGCGCGAATTCCCCCGCTCCCCGCTCTCGCTGCCCGGCTGGGGGTCCGGACCGGGCCGTGCCGGGGACTCCCGGTGCCGGCGGGTCCCGGCGCTCGCACGTGCCGGCCCGGCGCAGACAAAGCGGGGACCGCGCCCCGGCCCGGTGCGGCGGGCAGGTGCGGGCACCGGGGGCGGCGAGCCGGGCACACCCCCCGCCGCCCCGCCCGCCTTTGTGTGCCGGGGCTCCCGGGGACGGCGGGGGGCGCAGCGCGGGGCGCGGCCGGTGTTACCGGGCGGCTCCGTGCACAAAGGGCGGCGGCGGCGGCGGGGACAAAGGGGCGGCGGCGGCGGGCGCTCTCACCAGTCGGTGGGGCTGTCCTCGCCGATCACGTCCTGGTAGGAGGCGAGCAGCTCCAGGCGGTGCGCCGCGAAGCCGACGCCAGCCATGGCGGGGCCGGGATGCTGCCGGGGGACCGGAGGGACCGGCCGCCTGCCCGCCTCCGAGACACTGCCGCAGCGGCCGGGCGGAGGGGCGAGCGGCGGGGAGGCTCCGCCCGCCGCCGCGCCCGGTCCTAGCGCCGCGAACGGCGGCCCCCCTCCCCTCCCCCTCCGCCCCCCGCGCGGCACCCCGCCCCCGCCGCCCCCTCGGGGCGCCCCCAGGGCATCCCGCCGGCCGCGCCGCCCGGCCCCGAGCCGGGACCCCGGGGGTGCGGGCGGCATCGCCCCCGCCTCGGGCCGCCCCCGCACGCGGCTCGCCCCCGGGATCCCGCAGCCTGGGCTCCGCTCTGCCCCCGCAACGCCGCGCTCCGGGCCGTTCCCCGCTCCCGGGACGCTGAACCCCAGGCTGAGCTCCTCCTGGGAACCCGCACGCAGGGTGATTTCGCGTCCTCAGCCCCGGGGACCCCGCATCCTGGGCTGCTCTCCGGGGAACTTGCACTCTGGAGACCTCTCGTGCTGGGTGGTCCTCTCCATCCCCAGGTTCTCCCCTGCCACACGCCCTCTACACCCAGGGGACGTGGCACACCGGGCTTCCCGTGCCCTCAGCTGCCCTACGCCGAGCCCCCGCGTCCAAGGTTTCCTCTCCAAAGACACGGCACTGTCGGCTTGGCCCTACACACTCAGCCATGCCCTCGCTGCTTGCCCAAGGGGTCAGTGGACACAGCGTTTTTGGAGGCCTCTTTGCTGCCCCTCTGCCCCTCCATCCCCACTGCTCCCGAGTCCCCGGTCCTTTCAGAGCACTGCCAGGCTGTGTCCGCCGGCGCCTCTTCCAGGAGGTTTTGCCTCTGTGTGAACCCACGGCTGGTACTGACCCGCGCAGGGCTCTGCAGGGGCTCCCAGCCAGGTCCTAATGCTCCTGCCAGCACAGGCAGCGATTCCCTGTCCCTGGCACTGCCCCCAGCCGGGACCGGCACCGCTCCGGAGGAGTCTCTGTGCCAGAGCAGCAACGGAGAGCGCACAGGGTCTGATTCCTGAGGGCTGAGGATGTCGCTGGAGTGACCCGTCCCAAGCCCTTCACAGCAGCCCGTGGATGACCCCAGAGGGACACGCGACAGGGTTCCGCGGGCCCTGGCTGTGCCGCCCGCTCCCCCCACGCCCTCCTTGCACCAGCATCTCCGAGCGAGGCCAGAGCCGGAGCCGCCCTAAGAGGCTATGAGAGTTTGGGAGCAGCTGCGGAGCAGCTGCCGGGGCCAGCGCGGGGGCTGGGGCCAGGGCAGGCGCCCCACAAACGGCTCAGATGGCTTTGGGGGTGGATGTGGTGGGACCCTGCTCAGGGATGTGGTGGGAGCTCTGAGCCTGCCGCCGCCAGGCTTTGTTCTCGGAGCAGCGAGGCTGCAGCCCCTCCCCAGGCTCCACCTCCGCAGCCCACCCGAGACCCTCCTTCCGCTGCCTGTGCACAAGCTCCTCACATGGTGCGCAGAGCTGGTGGGCAAGAGATGCCCTTGGCAAAGCACAGAGGCACCTTGGGTGGTAGAGGCGTCAGCAGGAGGGCCCAGAAACACCAGAGCTAAGCCCCCAGGAGCGCAGACCCGGCAGTGGCACAAGGGGATGCTTGGCTCTCACCCCAGGAGCTACAGCAGGTTGGCCGCAGCACCCTGGCTCTGCTCCACAGCTGGGCACCCCGGGGCTGATCCGGCAGAACCTGTTCCCAGACCGTGCTACCCCAGCAGGCTCCGTCCCGCACGACTGCCTGCCCCTGCCCCCTTCCTGCCCTCCACTCACGGGTTGCTGTCCAGCCGAGCCAGGGTTGGTTCAGGGGCTGCCCACGTGCGGCCACAGCCACCTCACCTTCCCCCGTGCTTCCTCTGACCTTGGCTGCACAGCTGGGACTCACACTCAGCCCTGCTCCTGCCGGCCCTGCCAGGCGGGCACCAGCTGTTCCTGTCCCTTGGTGCACCCGTGTCCTGCTGCTTCTCACATTGCTCACATGTGCCCTAGCTTGAGTGCCTGGCCCAGCCCCAGCCTGCCTTTATCCCTCGACTTTCCTCGCCGCTCTTTTGATGTGTTTGCGCACTCCTGGAACTGGCAGTGAGAAGCTGTGGCACCGCCGCCCAGATCTGGGTGATGCCAGGAGGCATTTGGCTTCCCACAGCCAGCTCCTGCCCCCGGCAGAACCTTCCAGTAGATGAGCAAGACAATTTTCCTTACAATTGCTCATCACTAAAAGAGCTGCAATTATTAATGACCGTTCCAGCTGTCAGAGTGGAGAGGGAGGAGAACGCCCACTTCCCCACAGCCGCTGCCCTCGAGCCCGTTCCAGCCGGAGGTGCCGGCACGGCCTCACACCCGTCCTTCGGGACGGCAGCTGCATCGCGTGAGCGAACGCTTGGCTGCTCCACGCCGGAGAACGCCCAGAGCTGGTGCACGTGGCCCACCCGTGCCCCGTGACTCCTCATCTCCTCTACAGGACTCGGGGCCAGAGCACAGGGACCAGAGGACACTGCCAGGGGTATGCAGGGACCCCCACTAAGGTCTGTCCCCTTCCCCATTCTCTCCTTGCTGCATTTTGCCCCCCCAGATTAATTACTGCCTCCATTAGCGGTGCTGCCTGCTGCAAGAGGGATGACCCAGTCGACACAAGGGGTCAAGCCTGGGCTGACGCGGGCAGAGGAGGAGAAATCTGAGACGAAGATTTTCCCTGGAAAGCTGTAAGGAGCTGAGTCAGGCCCCAGAGGGAGCGGGATGAGGGCAGAGCGTGACCTTCCCAACCAGCCGCACCTCACTCGGCAAAACCACTGGCCTGGAGACAGCGGGCACTTGCAGAGACGTGTTTATTAAAGGCACTAAAAGCACCGTGGCTACATCAGCGCAGCCCAGCCAGAGGGTGTGGGTTGGGGGGGAGGCATCGATGGCCCCAGGATGGCAGTGGCAGAGAGCTCTTTGGTTGGAAGCTGTGCCCAAGCCTTGCAGGAGCAGCTGCAGCACACGCTGCCAGCCCACAGCTGGGCCACACCGGGCTGGGGGTGCTGCCAGCCCCAGGGGAGCAGTGGGCCAGCAGGGTGCGGGGAATGAGGCACAGACACCCCCCGAAATGCAAACAGGGCAGGAAGCCACCGCGGCAGTTTGAGGGGTGGCTGGTGGGTTGTCACGGGCAGGGCCCCAGCAGGGGAGTAGGGCCGGGTCTCCAGCCCCAAAGCGCACAGCTGGGAACGGGGGGGGAAGAGTGAGACAGGAGCTGGTCCTCACCCGCTCAGGGATGTGTAAGGAGTACCCCTGCTCCAGCACTGAGCTGCCAGGCAGCAAAGGGAGCAGCCCAGCTGTGGCAGACCCCCTCCAATTCCTGCCTCAGCATGGTTGTGCCCACCGTGTGGCTCAGGGGCAGGAGATCCATGCAGCATCCCCTTGCCAGGCCTCCTAGGGCCAGTTAAGCATACAGGAAGTCACCCAGCTGTAAGGGGCTCTGGACCCAGCACTGTATCTGGCTGGAGTTGAGCCAGGGGGTGCCAGGAAGAGGCAGGAGCAAAGGAAAGGGCCAAGGGCCCAGCCTGGCTCCCTGGGGCCAGCAGGGCAGGGGGACAGGAGCATGCAGGGCAGGGGCATGTGTGGGCACAGTTGAATTCCCACCCCTCACACGTGGGAGAAAGCATGGCTCTTGCACAGCGGCTTGTCCTTCTTGGAGTAGAACGTCTTCCCTTCCAGGTTGGTCTGGCAGATCTGGGGAGGAGAGTGCAGGTGGTCAGGTTGGGGAGCTGAGCCAGCCTCTGGAACCCCCACAGCTCAGCACTGGTGTCACACAGGGACCACTCCACAGGGCCCTGGGGCACAGCTAGGGACCAGAAGCTTCAGAGCAGAGTCCCAAAGCCCCAGAATGGAGGCAAATGGGAAAAATCTTGTGGCAGCAGGTCCCCTGTGCTGCTGGTGCACCCCACCCAGAGCAGGAGTGTCGGGGAGAGGCACAGGCCCTGCAGCAGTCAGGGAGGGAGGCACACTGCTCACCGCACAGACAAAGCAAGTGTCGTGCCAGCTGAACCCCAGCGCCTCCAGGAACCGGTCCCCAGCATCGATCTTGAAGTCGCAGCCGCGGCACTTGGTGCCAAACATCTTCTCGTAGTCTGCGAGGAAAGGCAGAGCCCAGGTCAGCACTTCCATGCACTACAGCTGCTCACCCCAGGGGAGCAGGGCTGCAGCTCAGCCGGGAGCCCACAGGCACAGCCTGGGGACAACTCTGCCAGCCCCCATCCAGGTGAGGTAAAGCCCCAGACACATGGAGGAGGTGCAGGGTGGCCCGGCCACCACAGGGCCCCAGGGGAAGGAGGAGAACCTCATCTCCCAGGATGCAGCACTCGCTTTGATGTACATCCTCCCTCATCGCCATGGCAACATAGGAGCCACGGCACTACCCTGCAGCTAGGGAGAACCAGGATGGAGGGCTCAGGGACGTGGGATTGGGGTCTCCATGCTCCCCACAGCCCAGGGGGAGCTCCACAGAGCAGGGCAGCTCATGCCCCCAGTCCTGTGTGCAGCTGCTGAGTCCCAACGGCGCCCCAGGGCCACATGAGGTGACACACGGGGGGTCCCTGGGTCCTACCTCTCTCGCAGTAGGGCTGTCCCTCCTCCATGTAGAAGGCTCGGTTGCGGATGGGAGTTTTGCAGGCGTTGCAGGTGAAGCACTGCACATGCCAGGTCATCTTCAGTGCGTGCATCACCTCCTGGAAGGGAGCCACTGTCAGCCGGCAGCGAGACCACCAAGGGCAGGAAGGGACAAGGAATCCCCTGAGATGGGGCCAAGCTGGGAAGGGACAGAGCCAGGCACCCACAGGAGATGGAGGGCAAGGCTGAGGGACACTCACCCCAGTGATCTTCTTCTTGCACTTGGCGCAGCTGGGCGCGTAGCGCGTGTCGTAGCACTTGGGGCAGAAGATGGAGCCTTTCTCCTCAAAGAAGCCGCCCTCATCCAGCACCTTCCTGCACTGGCAGCAGGTGAACTCCTCGGGGTGGTAATAATGTCCCAGCGCCACGAGGTACCGTCCCCTGTGGCAGGACAGAGCCACGTCAGCCACGGCGGGGCCCGGGACGCTGGCGTGGCAGCGGGGGCGGCCAGGGCTCACCTGATGACCTTGTTGCACTTGTAGCAGAGCGGGGTGCGGCCGGGCCCCTCGGGGGCCTGCTGGGCTGCCTGCACGATGGAGCTGCGGTTCTGCATGGGGGTCGGCGTGGCCGGCTGGCTGTGCTTGCTCACCACCGTGCTCGTCTTGTCCGGGGCGTAGCGCTCGGCAAACGAGGGGTCCACAGCCCAGGGTGGGCGGCTGGTAGGGCTGGGGGTGGCGCTGGGGGTCCTGGGGGCTGCACACACACACACCGGTCTTAAGGACAGTGCTCCTGATTGCTCGGCAGCCCCTTCCCAAAAAGCCCAGAGATGTTTTGCTCACCCAGTCCTGGCTCAGTCTTCATCGTTGCTCCTGGGGACGGGTCCGGCGCAGAGACCTGGCTGCAGAACAAGCAGTTAATCCAGCCTGCCCTGCTGGCCCCCACTGCCCAGGGTGGGCAGGCAGGGCTCCCCACCCCAACAAGCAGGAGGGAGCTGGCCAAGCCCCCGTGCCCAGTGGTAGCAGGTTTAGTGATGAGGTACTGAGCCAAGGGCCTTCAGTCCTGCCAAGACACAGCACCCCCAGGGTCTCTGGGACTGTGGTGGTCTGGGGAGTGGCAGGTGGGAGGGTTCTGGGCTTCTCCAGACTGACCAGCGACCCCAGAGACCACACAGACTTTGTCTGCCTACTACTGTGTGATCATCACCCCAGTCCCATTGGAGCGCAGGGGAACCTGGACGTGACGTGATTCAGGGAGCCCCAGGCCCAGCTCAGCAGTGCCGGGAACAGGCAGGGCAAGCCAGGGCTCAAGAGGCACACCCCAACAAAGGAGGGGGACAGGGAGTCAATGGCTCTGTGCCTCTCCAAGACAAATTCAAAATGCAGATGGCAACAAACCCAATTTTTATTTGTGTCAGAGCAAGCTGGGCAGAGCTGGTACTCAAGGGCCATGGCACCAGGGCAGGAGGTGTCACAGAGACGTAAAGGCAAAAACCAGGGTGCTGTCCAGCCCCCTGCATGGCTGCACAGAACTAGGAACAACTCTGACAAGATGGTGACATCCAGGAGCTCGGCTGCCCTGCAGCCCCACTTGCAGGACACTGTGCCCCAGGTACAGATGCTGCCCAACCATCACAACAACCCAGTGAGATTTGGCCAGCGCCACCAGCCACTCCCAACCCGCTGTTTCTGGGACACCACGGCGCAGCTCAGCATTCCCAGCTGAGGGGCAGCAATGCCCAAGGGGTTGTGCCCAGGACATGCAGCCCCCCAGCTCCTGCTGCCACACACTCCCCTTACCTGGGCTTCCTAACAAACACATCATCATGATCCTCCACTGAGCGCAGCAGGAGAGAAAGGAGGAAACAGTCAGTCCTCACAGACCGAGGCCCACGCACAAGAAGAGGGGAAAGGGAAAAGAGGAAAACCAACTTCTCCTCCCGCCAAGCCCTGCCCCAAAACGAAGCCACAGGGCAGACCAAGACCCCAGACCGGTGTCACCACCATGAGACCACGCACAGCCCCAGGCAGCTCCCACTGACTCAGCCACCCCACAGGGACCCACATGGGGCCAAAACCAACGTTCCAGTGCCGCTCCAGACTCTGCTGGACCCTGGCAGCCCAGCGAGAGTCCAGCACCCCCAGCCAGTGCCAGGCCCTGCGGGAACTCACTGCTGCTGTCTGTGCCCGTCAGCTGGGCCAGTTTGCGGAAGGTGCGGGACTGCGAGGTCCCGGTGCGGGGCTGCCAGTCCTCAGCGTCCTCTATCAGTCGCAGCTTCCCGGGGCTGCACCCGGGGGTACTGGGGGGCTCCAGAGGCTGTGGGGGCTGTCTGTGAGTGACAGAGGGCAGGAGCTCAGCCAGCACAAAGCACAGACCCTGCTCTGGAACAGGGAAGCACTCCAAAAGGTGCCCTGGCACATGCCAACACCTCTGCCAGACCCTGGCACTCACCGCTGCTCCACCGTGCCCCAGCTGGACCCATGGGCATCCCTGTGGCATCAGAAAAAATGGTGGCACAGCAGTCAGTGGCTGATCCGTGGCTCAGCCCACGCTTCCCATACGCACCCACAATCTCAGAGACACAAGAACCTCGTGGAAATGCCAACAGCATTCACTGCTGACCAGCCTGGCAGCTGTTCCTTGACCCCACAAGATCTCGTGCCCCAGGTACAGTGCCTGCCCTGTGACTTCAAAAACGCCCAGCAAAGTGTTGTGTCGCCAGCCACCCCTACACACTGTGCTGCATGTTGGCCTCCCCAGCTTGGTGTCAGCAGTGCCCAGCAGGTCCTGCCTGCACACCCATCTGGGGACAAACCGGCCAGTGAGTGTCCAGGCAGGAAACCTCCCAAGGTGAAGGTCAAAGCAGCGGCTGAGCACTGGCAGTGCCTGTTGTGGAGTGAGCAGAGGGTGGGCTCTGCAGCTCCACCACCAGCTCAGCTCTGGGAGATGACAAAGAGGGAGAGAATAATCCACAACAGGGCAAAGAGTTTGCCCAGAGTCATGAGAAGTAGTGATGCTGAGGGGAAATGATCCAGCAGCACTCACCCAGCTCTGCCACACCAGGCTCACAGGACAACGTGCCCCAGGTGCAGGGGCCTCCCAGCACCTCCCAACATCCCATAGCCAGGTCTTCCCAGTGCCATCAGCCTCCTCCACTCCTTGTATGCCCAAAAGGCTAAGGTGCAGCTCAGCATCCCCAGCTCAGAGCCAGCAGTGCCCGGACACCTGGGACATGCAGCCTCAGCACATGCTCCCCTTACCTGGGCTTTTTAACAATCTCATCCTCACCATCCTCCACTGAGTGCAGCAGAAGAGAAAGGGGGAGATGGCATCAGTCTGCAGTGACTGATGCTCAGGAAAAGCGGGAAAGGAAAGGAGGAAAACCAACCTTCCCACCCAGCATCCCCTCACCCCATTGCACAGCCTGCTTGGCCGTGGGGCAGAGCACGGCCCCAAACCAGCAGCACCACGAGCCCACACTCAGCCACAGGCAGCTCCTGCTGGCTCAGCTGCCCTCAAGGGGTGACTCGGGGCCAAAAATCAAACTCCTGATGACACATCACCCCACCGCCTCTCCCAGCTTCTGGTTACCCCACAACAGTCCAGCACCCAGCCCTGTGGGAACTCACTGCCATCTGTGCCCGTCAGCTGGGCCAGTTTGCGGAAGGAGCGGGACTGCAAGGTCCCGGTGCGGGGCTGCCAGCCCTCAGCGTCCTCTAGCATCCGCAACTTCCCAGGATCACACCCGGGGGTACTGGGGGGCTCCAGAGGCTCCCTGTGAGTGACAGAGGGCAGGAGCTCAGCCAGCACAAAGCACAGACCCTGCCCAAGGCTGCAGCACTGGGCAGCGCTGCCAAAGGTGCCCTGACACATGGCAACACCTCTGCCAGATCCTGGCACTCACCGCTGCTCCACCGTGCCCCAGCTGGACCCATGGGAATCCCTGTGACATTGGAAAAAACAGCAGCACAACAGTCACTGTTTGACCATCCCTGCCATACCCACAGCCCCATGGGGCATCAGCCACGTGGAAATACTGACCAGCAGCCTTGCAGCTGCTTCACAGCCGCATGGGACGCAAAGCACCAAGACCAGCTGCTGCCCAGCTCCTCCAAACATCTCCCACAAGGTGCTGTGATTGCCACCAGCCACCCCTACCCAGGTGGGTGCTTGGGGCAGGACCCTCCCCAGGTGATGGTCAGAGCAGTGGCTGAGTGCTGGCAGTGCCTGCTGTGCACCTCTGAAAACACCTCAAGCCCGGGAGAGGGGACAGAGAGGGAGGGAAAAACCCCCAGCAGTGCAAAGAGCACCCCCAGAGTGACTGCAAGCAGCGAGGGTGAAGTGGCTTTGGAGGCTGAGAGCCTGGCACAGGCACCTTGTGGCTCCTGCTGCTGCCCCTTACCTGGGCTTTTTAACGGGCTCATCCTCACCATCATCCACTGAGGACACCAGGAGAGAAAAGGGGAGATGGAGTCAATCTGCGGCAACTGAGGCCCAGGCACAGCAGGAAGGAAAGGGAAGGGAAAGGAAGGAAAAATGCCCTCTCCTCCCACTGCCCCCCTGCCCCAACACACAGCCCTGCCCAGCCACAGGGCAGAGCACGGCTCCAGCCCAGCAGCACCACCACGAGCCCACAAAGCCCTGGGCAACTCCCCCTGGTTCAGCCGCCACAGAGGGCCCAAATGGGGTCAAAAGGAATGCCCTGCTGGAACAACACACCATGGCCTTTATCCAGTTGCCCCAGCAAAGCTGGGCACACCTGGGCAGCCAGCCAGTGCAAGGCCCTACAGGAACTCACTGCTGTTAGCGCCCACCAGCCGGGCCAGTTTGCGGAAGGAACGGGACTGGGACGTCCAGGTGTGGGGCTTTGAGTCATCAATGTTCTCTAACATCCTCAGCTTCACAGGGTCACACACAGTGTCACCGGGAGGCTCCAGCAGCTGTGGGGGCTGCCTGTGAGTGACAGAGGGCAGGAGCTCAGCACCAGAATCAGACCCTGCTCTGGAACAGGGAAGCACCCCCAAAGGTGCCCTGGCACATGCCAACACCTCTGCCAGACCCTGGCACTCACCGATGTTGCCCCGTGCCCGAGTTGGACCCACGGGCATCCCTGTGGTATCAGAAAGAATGGTGGCACAACAGTCAGTGTCTGACCAGCCCACCCCTGCCCATACACATCCACAGCCCCAGAGACGCACGAGCCTCGTGGAAATGCTGACAGCGTCCACTCCTGATCAGCCTTGCAGCCATTCCATGGACCCCCATGACACTGTGCCCCAGGTCTGGTCTAGTTCCTTATCCTGCAACTCCCGACACCCCCAGCAAGGTGCTGTCAGTGCCACCAGCCACCCATGCCCACTGTGCCCAGCACGCTGCGCTGCATCATGGCCTCCCCAGCTTGGTGCCAGCAGTGCCCAGTGGGTCCTGCCTGCACACCCTGCATGAGGACACCTCACTCATCTGGGAACAGCCTGCCTGGCTGGTGGGTGTCTGGGCAGGACCCTCCTGAGGTGACGGTCAGAGCAGCGGCTGAGCACTGGCAGTGCCTGTTGTGGGGTGAGCACAGGGCAGAGCCTGTGGCTCTGCCAACAGCCTGGCTCTAGGAAGAAGGAAAGGACAGGAGAGTGAAGGATAAGGAGAGGAGAGAAGAAAGAGCAACAGAGCAAAGAGCTTCCCCTGAGTGACTGCAAGCAGTGAGAGAACAAGCCTTGTGGGCTGAGCACCTTGTGGCTCCTGCTGCTGCCCTGGCACACGCTCCCCTTACCTGGGCTTTTTAATAAATTCATCCTCACCATCCTCCACTGAGTGTAGCAGGAGAGAAAGGGGGAGATGGAGTCAGTCTGAAGCAATTAAGGTCCAGGAAAAGCAGGAAAGGAAAGGAGGAAAACCAACCTCTCCACTCACCATCCCCTCACCCCACTGCACAGCCCTGTCTGGCCACAGGGCAGAGCACAACCCCAGACCAGCAGCACCACCACAAACCCACACAGCCACGGGCAGATCCCGCTGGCTCAGCTGCCCTCAGGGAGTCACTTGGGGTCAAAACCCAAACTCTGGGGTGCTACATCACCCCACTGCCTCTCCCAACTTCTGGTTACCCCACAACAGTCCAGCACCTCCACCACCACCAGGCCCCGTGGGAACTCACTGCCATCTGTGCCCGTCAGCTGGGCCAGTTTGCGGAAGGAGCGGGACTGTGAGGTCCCGGTGCGGGGCTGCCAGTCCTCAGCGTCCTCTAACATCCGCAACTTCCCAGGATCACACCCGGGGGTACTGGGGGGCTCCAGAGGCTGTGGGGGCTGCCTGTGAGTGACAGAGGGCAGGAGCTTCAGCCAGCACCAAGCACAGACCCTGCTTCAGCACAGGGCAGCGCTGCCAAAGGTGCCCTCACCAGACCCTGGCACTCACCACTGCTCCACTGTGCCCCAGCTGGACCCATGGGCATCCCTGTGATATTGTAAAGAACGGCAGCACAACACTCAGTATGTGATCATGGCACAGCCCATCCCTCTCAAATGCACTCCAGAACTAGGAGAAGTTGCAGACACTCAGCCCGCTCTGCCCTGCCATCCCGCAGCCCCACGCCAGGCTCACAGCACACTGTCCATCGTCTAGAACCTCCCAATACCCCCACCAAGCTGTTGTCAGTGCACCAGCCTTCTCCAGATCCCTCTTCCTCAAGAAGCAATGGCAGAGCTTGGCCTCCCCAGCTTGCTGCCAGCAGTGCCCAGCAGGTCCTGCCCAGAACAGGACATCTTGTCTGGCCCGTGAGTGTCCTGGCAGGACCCTCCTGAGGTGATGGCCAGAGCAGTGGCTGAGCTCTGGCAGTGCACACTGTGGGGTGAGCACAGGGAGAGCTCGGCAGCTCCACCAACAGCTTGACTCTTGGAGAGGGGGAGAAGAATCAGCAACAGAGCAAAGAGCTTCCCCTAAGTGACTGCAAGCAGCAAGAGAGAACCAGGTGTGTGGGCTGAGCACCTTGTGGCTCCTGCTGCTGCCCTGGCACACGCTCCCCTTACCTGGGCTTTTTAACAAGCTCGTCCTCACCATCCTCCACTGAGCTCAGCAGGAGAGAAAAGGGGAGATGGAGTCAGTCTGTGGGAACTGAGGCCCAGAGACAGCGGAAAGGGAAAAGGAACAGGAAAGGGAAAAGGATTCCTCCCACTGCCCACCTGTCCCAACACACAGCCCTGCCTGGCCACGGGGCAGAGCACAGCCCCAGCCCAGCAGCACCTCCATGAACCCACACAGCCCCAGGCAGCTCCGCCTGGCTTTAAGTGCCCCATAAGGCCAAAACCAACACTCCACGAGGCACCAAAGCCTTCGTCCAGCTCCAGTTTCCCCAGCAAAGCTGGGCAGTCAGCCAGTGCCAGGCCCTACGGGAACTCACTGCTGTCTGCGCCCACCAGCCGGGACAGTTTGCGGAAGGAACGGGACTGGGAGGTCCAGCTGTGGGGCTTTGAGTCGTCAATGTCCTCTAACATCCGCAGCTTCACAGGGTCACACACAGGGGTGCTGGGGGACTCCAGCAGCTGTGGGGGCTGCCTGTGAGTGACAGAGTCATCTGTCAAATCTGACAGATCTCCTGGGGCTGTCCCGCACCTTCCCCAGCACAGAATCACAGCACACCACTAGCAGAGATGCCACACCTCGCCTTGCTCCCCACCCCCCAACTCCTCGCTCACAAAGGCTGGGCTCGTGAAGGACTGACTCTGGAACGACCACCACCATTCCTGGCAATTTGAAACTGGCCCCAAGGGCCAGAAAGAGAAAGGACAGAGCAAGAAAAAGCCAAGGTCAAAAAACACCATCAGGGAAGCTGCACCACAACCGTCTATGGCAGTGCCACCTGGCCCTGGGCACAGTGCCCAGCACAGCCCATCAGCCCCTGCCTGGCACAGCCACATCTTGGGGAACAGGGAATGGATCACACACAAGGACACTCCAGGGCCCCTGCAGCTGGCAGAGACAGGCAGCTGTCCCCTCTACACTGGGGACAGCTTGGTGCCAGCACTGACCCACCCACATGGGCAGAGCAGCGCCTGCTGCCCATCCCCAGGCTGGCCCTGCCCCAGAGGACAGGGCACTGGCAGGGAAGAGGCATGCAGGGAGGATAGAGAGAGCAGGTAAAAGGCTTACTGACTTGTCAAGGCTCAGCACCTGTAGGGAGAGGGAAAGAGAAAGGGAGGAGAGAAAGAAAGAAAAAAGGAAGGTGAAATTAGAGCTGTAGCACCCAAGAAGTTTCCAGAGCTCACCTATGGTCTGTGTTAGTTCCCCTCTCCCTGAGTCTCACATCCAGCTCACCCAGGGCTGAGAGCACACTGGGACACAGGGGCAGGTGCCAGCGGACCAGACTGTGCTCCCTCAGCGCCCAGAACAGGCCTGGACGCCCAGGGCAGTCAATGCCACATCCCGCCCCATTGCCCAGTTCCTGGGCACTACGGCAGCTCTGGCAGGAGGAGCAGGGACCAGCAGCTGCTGGACACATGCAACAGAGCCGGGGGAGAACAGTGTGGCAGAGCTGGAGGCCACCACTCTGCCCAGCCCCTTCCTGCATCCAGGGGAACAGCAGGGCTTCCCCAGGCAGGCACCGTGTCAAGCCTGGCAGGAGTCCCCACAGGCTGACAATTCCCTGAGCAGGGGATGGGCACGAGCGTGGCTGCACGTCCCTTCGTGCCACATTTCTGTCGTGCCACCTCAGCACCAGCCACCGGCTGCTCCGGCACGGGTACTGTCACCCGCTCCCACCCAGGGTGCCTGGCATGCAAGGCGCAGCAGGGCCGGGCAGCAGGCTCCCCCCGATCCTCAGGGAGCAGGATGGACAGCAACATACCCGTTGTGCTGGGGGGTGCAGGCGGGCGCCAGGGGCGCGTACGTCACGGGTTTCGTCACCAGCCCGGGCCGTGGGTTCGGAGGTGAGCCGGCCCCGAAGGGCCGAGCTGTTTTGTTGAGGGCGGTGCTGGGAGCGAAGTTATATTTCAGGGGTTCAGAGCAGGGGAGTGAGTCCTGAGCGAGACAAAACACACAGACACGGGCTCACACGTCAAGCAGCATGCAAGGGGCAGCCCTGGGCCAGGCAGCGCAGCAGGCAGCCAGGTAGGAAAGCCGGACAGCACGTGCACCTTGGAGACCGGGCTCTGCCAGGCTGGCACTCACTCCACCGGGCACCTGGCCCGGCGACAGCAGGTCACAAGCCCAGCCTGAGGGTCGTTTGAAGATTAGTAGGTGCCCCAGACACTCGCTGCTGCCCGTGGCAGGGCGGTGCATGCACACACACCGACTGAGACCGTCCCATGGCACAAAGCTGAATGCATGCAGGTGGCTTCTGCCCACGAGGCACCAGTCACCAGCCCCAGCCCTGACTCCCTGTGCCAGAGCACTCCCCAGCACTAGCAAACATGCTGCTGCACCTGCCCAGCCTCCTCCCCTGTGCTGGCCCCTCTGCATCCCTGCCCACACCCAGCACCAGCAGGGGCACAGACAACCTGGGCCCAGGCACCTACTGCGCAGATCCCGCTCCCTCTGATCCTCCACAGTGCCAGAGGTCAGAGCTGCTCCTCCAGCTGGGTTTTCTAGACCTCCAAACACACCCCAGCCCCCTAAAAGCCCCAAGAGCAAAGTCCGTTTGTTTGACTACACCGAAATTCCTTTCCCCTGAGATGAGGCTGAGCTGCCACTGCGGCACCGGGAGCAACACGTACCTTCTGCGGCTTCCCCAGCTGGTTCTGGGCTCTGAAAGAGAGGAGACAGATGGGCAGGTGCTGGAGTTGGCCCAGACACCACCAGCATGCTGGTACCCCAGGGATGCAGCACCCAACCAAGGGGAAACATGGCCAGCTGGCACTGCCCTGTGGCTTGCAGTCAGGTTAAGCCTTATCCCGGCAAGCAGAACCCTTGGACACAGCCAGGGACTTCCAGGCTCTAAGTAAGGAGCAGTGATGCTGGGAGATGGTGATGCCAGGAGGTGGCACTGGGCAGAGGGCCATGATTACACTTCAGTCATACGAGAACCTCATTGTTTGAGGCACCCACGATTCCTACCTGCTCAAGGTGAGGCAGAGCCTGTCCCCACAGGCGCGGATCCTGTTCTGGGCCTCGATGTGTGTCATGGCACTGGTGCTCTCCCCGTCGATGTACAGCACCCAGTCGCCCACTCCCACGCCGGCCTGGGCCGCCTTCCCACCCAGAGTCAGCTGCAGGACAGACAGAGTTAGGGAGAGCTGGAACAGCCAAGCCGTGACGTGGGAGCAGAGGGACATCCTTGTGAGGGCAGGGGCCTGCCAAGGCCCAGGATCCTGCCAAGGCCCAGGATCCTCAGCACAGGACACCACACAGACCTGACCCAGGGGAAAGTGAGGCTTCCCAGATTACTTCCCATTTCCCAGTGAATGAGCCCAGAGCAGCCTCTTCCCCTTGGCAGCAGCAGAAGGCAAAGCACTTCTCCAGGGCACTGCCCAGCCCCTGCCCTCTGGCCTGGCTGGGGACCCTGCCAGCACCCCAGGGCCTCAAGGCCGTGACGCCAAACACAGAGGCAGTGCTGCTCAGCCTCGACAAGAAGCCCAGCCACCCCTTGGAGTCATCCCTGTGGTCCCGGGGCAGGAAGAGAGCACAGTGAGTCAGGGCCCGTTGGGCAGCCCACATCTCACTGCAAACCACAGGCACGTCCAGCCCTTCGCCTGGGGCGGGGAAGGACAGGGGAGGCACCCCTTGGGCACTCCCCCAGCCGCCCGCGCTCCCGGCCCGTTCCCACCAGGCACAGACATTACCTCATTCCCACAGAGGAGCAGGAGCCCTCCCGGGGCAGGGAGACACCCGCCCCCACCCACGCCGCCTCGCTGGGACAGCCGGGAGCACAGCCACGAGCTCCCTTCCCCGGGATGCGCCTTGCCCCTGCTATAGCTGCGTGGCACGGCTGCACGCCAACCCCACGCTGGGAAATGGAGGCTGCCCTGCCCTCCCACCAGGGATGCACAGCCAGAGGTGAGCAGGGCCCGGAGCACCACACACAGCTCCCAGGCACTGACAGACAGACAGACAGACAGACGTGGGCAGGCTGCAGCCATTCCTGCTCCTCCAGCATGGAAGAACTCGAGGCGATTGGACCCAGACCAAGTATTTCCTCAAGTCCTGTTCGACATGAACATAAAAGGAGCGAGCCAGATTCCCAGCACTGTCAGAGGGCTGAAAAATCCCTGCCACTGAGTCCTGGCTCCTCCTTGCAGAACCCGGCTCGCCCCGGAGCCACACATCCCTTCTCTAGGCCAGCACCAGCCCTGCATGCAAGGCGAAACACCACAGAGGGGCTGGATGTGGCCCAGTCCCACCTGCATCCACTGCTATTCCCAGCAGGACATGGGTACCCCGACGCTGCCCTCCCGTTCCTCCTGCCCAGCACAGGAGGGTGCCCTCAGCAGCAGTGATGCCCCCAGCTCCAGGCTACGCTGCTGCAAGCCCCAGCTTGCTGCCCTGGGGGGCAGGGGAAGGTGCGGGGCAGCTGCGTGGGAAGCAGGAGCAGGAGTTGGGAGAGGTTTTCACACAACTGCCCAGGAAGGGGAGAGCACGTCAGGCTGCGTCACGAAGCCTCACCCAGCCTGGTCAGCGCTTCCCGTCCCCCTCCATGCCAACGTGCAGGAAGCCCCTTTGACAGGTGCCAGCTCAGCCAGGAGCCATGGCAGTGCCAGCCCTCCTACTTCCCACACATACTCGCTAACCAGGGCTTCCTTCCTCCCTTCTCCACCCAGTCTTTTGCTCTCCCTGCACCTCCATCGTCACATCCAGAGAGGTGCTCGCCTACTGCCCTGTCCAGGACAGAGCCTCCCTCAGTGCCTTCCCACCAGTAGCACCAAAGTCTCTCTCCTCTTTCCCAGCTGGCAGGTGCCAGGATGTGCCACGCAGCATCCAGCTATCCAGACTGCAGTCCTTATTCTGGCTCCAGCACAGGGACCATGGCTCACAGCCTGCCTAGACAGGGTGTCAGCACCCTAGCAGAGCCCTGTACCACAGGAGGTACGTGTCAAAGGGCTATGGTGGCATCTCTTTTGTGTGATCAGTGAGCTGAAACAGCCTCCCTGCTCACCCAGGAGTGCCACACCAATGGACACAGCAAAAAGTCAAGCCAATAGACACACCAGTGCTGCCCTGTGCTGCCCACCCCTGCAAACCAGGGCCCCACTGCAGCCCACAAAGGCAGGGTAGGATGCTTCTTTCCAGCCCACTGTGGCAGGGCCAACTCATTAGGAGCAGTGGCCAAGGACAGCAGCATGCTCTGGGCAGGAGCTCTGGGTCTGGGGATGCCTCTGGAGTGCAGAGCAGCGCAGGCTCACACCTCCCCATCAGAGCACACCACCCTGCAAGCAGCCCAGCCTCACCAGAGAGCCCCCAAAACTTGCTGCATCCCCTGGGAATCTCCTTGCTGCTCCAGCGCTGCCCAGGACAGCAGCACTGCCCAAGCCTCACCAAGCACTGCTTCACGAGGCCCCTGCCCCAGGCTCTGGGAGGCTCCTCCATCCGACCAGACCCTTTGTTAAGAACTGGCTCGCAGCCAAGAGAAACATTTTTTAGAGAATAAACTCGCTGAAGCCGTCTCTGCCTGCTCAGCAGAGATCAGCAGGCCCTGGGGCAGCAGCATTGGTGACTCCAGCCTCGCACAGCCCCCTCAGGGCCCGTGCTCCGTGCTGGGATGCTGCAGAGATCTGTGCCCTCTGGGACAGGTGCGCAGTGCCTGGCTCGTGCCAGGGGCAGGTCCCCATGCAGCACCCAGTGCCACAAGCAAAGCTGTCCTTTGAGAAGCAGCCTCCGTGCCAGCTGCCCAAGCGCCAGCGGCACAGGCGATGCAGTCACATTCCAAGGCTTATAAGGCAATTGCGTTGCCAAAGCCATGGCCAGCACCCGCCCAGGGACGGGGACCTGCACACATCCAGGGTCAGACCCAGGAACATCGCAACGGGAGAGGATCAAAGCAGCGGCCTCGGGCACAACCAGCTGTCGCACAATGGCTCTGACTGGAGAAACGGGAGAGTTTTGTGAAGGGAGTCACATCCCTGTGCAGGCAGCAGTACAGCTTCCTCCTCTCCGTGCCCTTTTCGGGAGTGACCTCAGGCACAGAGCTGGGAGCTGTGCTGTGGAAAGGAGGGCAGAATGGCACTGGCCAGGTCCTGGGATGCCAAGCCCAGTGCTGGGATGCAGACCAGGAAGCTAGTCCCACATCTCAGAGAGCAGATCCCCTCCCGCTGTGGTGGGCACACTCCGGAAGGGGCCTCCCCTGCCCTCCTCTGCAGAGGCTGTGCAGAATTTCACGTTTCTGCTTGCAGCTCTCTGCCCGGAACACCCCCGTGCTGGGCTGCAGCTGATAAGGGACCAAGGAGGCTACGTGGAGCCAGGCAGGGCAGGATGCAGCATTCCCAGGGCCCCAGCTCATCTACATCCCCCATACGGCTCTGCCTCAGCCACTGCAGCCTTCCTCCCACAGAGGCAGGAGGAAGGATGGGTGTCACCAGCCCTGGTTTCTCTTACCCTGGAGATGGAGAGCGGCATGCTGAAATCCTTCCCTCCCTGCAGCCGGAAGCCCCAGGGTGCCGGCCCGTTCAGCATCACCTTGTAGGACTCCATGTCGCCCATCTCTGCAAGGGAAAAGGGTGTGATCCCCGTGTTAGGGTACGTGGAAACAACGCAGGGAGAGCAGGCGAGGAGAGGGTTCGGTGCCTGGCAGGGTAGGACAGGAG
This sequence comes from Hirundo rustica, assembly GCF_015227805.2. Taxonomy (NCBI): domain Eukaryota; kingdom Metazoa; phylum Chordata; class Aves; order Passeriformes; family Hirundinidae; genus Hirundo; species Hirundo rustica. The sequence continues at coordinate 3,334,865 of NC_053463.1, forward strand.
GCAGGTCACGTTTCCAGCTGTAACTCCACCCTATCCTACACTGTGGTTAGAGACGCACCCCAAATCCATCAGCATCTCCTCCAGCAACGTCAGAGCTGAGGGGCCCAGGCTAACACCGACTAGTGCCAAAGAGCCAGGCACAGCCCTGCTGCCACCCACAGTGGAGCGTCTGTGGGCTCTGCTCTCCTTCCAAACCTGGGATGTGCTCTCCCTTGCAGCACCCCAGGAACTCCTGCTGCTGAGCGCCAAGGCTGTTCAGACCACAGAGAAATAACACCAGGTACAGCAGGATAGGAACCAGAAGTATTTTTGCCGGATGAATTATCAGCAGCAACACAGGAGCTGCGTGATACCACCCGAGGCGCCTGGCAGAGCAGCCGGGCTGGCGCTCCGGCAGCGGGCCGAGCAGATGCTCCCTGGGAGCGAGCCCATCTCCGGGGCTTCTGCAGGAGGGAATCCCGGTGCTCCCGTGCCTGACAGCTGTCAGCCGGCCAAGGCTCCGGACAGCCTTGCACCAGCCTCTTGCCACCTTTTACCTGGGAGAAGCTGCCAGACCCCCACGAACGGCCCCAGGACCTTTCCTCGGGAGAGCGCACAGGGCCGGCAGCGGGGCTCCCCACGCCCCGCACGGGCCGGCGGCAGGGCCGGGGGCCAGCGTGCCCCCGCTCTCCCCATGGCCGGTGCGGGCTATATAAGGCGTGTAAGACGACACCAGCCCGCTCCCCGCTCGGGAGGGCCGGGGGAAGAGCTGCGTGTCAGGCATTCCCGGCGCCCGGGAGCCGCGCAAGCCCCAGCGAGGCGCCGGGACGGGGCGGCCCGGAGAGGGCGGAGAGCCCCCACCCCTCCCCGGCAGGACGGGGCCCGACTGGTGCAGTCCAGACGGGGGTCCCCCGCGTGCAAAGGCCGGGCAGCCCTTCATACTGCTGAGAAGCCCCACCCTGACCCGCGGGGGGCTTCGGGACCCCTCCCCATCCTACACCGCCACCCCTCCCACGGGTCGGGGACGTCGGCTCTGCCCTACACGGGCCCGACCCTGACCACCCACCTTTCCCTTAAGCCAGGCCTCAGCCCTCCATCCCTCACGCCCCCATCCCCCCGGTAGAGGACGGAGCCCCCAGCCACGACCCGGCTCCCCGGACTCACCCGCGGCCAGCGGGGCCCGGCGAAGCGGGCGGGAGCGGAGCGGCGCGGGCCGACGCGGGACTCGAACCCGGGCACCGCCCCCGCCCGGCCCGGCCCCACTGTATATAGGATCGTGAGGGGGAGGAGCCAGCAGCCGCTCCGGCCAATCACCGTGCGCCCCTTTGCCTGCCGGGGCGGGCACGGCGGCGCCCCCAAGTGGGGAGGCTCGAGCTGCCCCCGCCCGCGCCCCCCCACTCCCCTCAGCAGCGGCGGAGCCGAGTCCGGGCAGGGACTTTATTGACCGAACGGCACCGACCGGCACCGGCCGCATCAAGCCCAGTCCCGCGCTCCGGGGCTCTCCCGGCTCAGCAGCCGCACCAGCTTGGCCCGAAGGGTGCTGTGAGGCTTGTGCCCGGAGCGCCCTGAAAGCGCCTCCTGCCCTCCGCGTCCCCAGCCCGCGGCCCTGGGGTTCTGTGCCATGGCGGCCCGGTTGTCATAGAGGGGCCCCCCCTCAGTGCTGTGGCCCTCGGGAGCCTGTCGGCACCTCAGCTCCCACTGCCCTTCCTCCTCCTCTTCCTGGGCCCTAGCTGGATGTGGTTCTGCAGTGAAGATGTTCTCGTAGAGATGCTCAGGGAGCGGCTTCCCCACGGCCCAGGGCTCGGCAGAGTCTGGCTGCCCTGGCACAAAGAGGGGCTGCTGGCCCCGGGCGATGGAGGCATAGATGATGGGGCATGAGGCCTCTGGCTCTGGTGGGGTGAAGCAGAGGAGGTTGGCAGGGGGGTGGGAGGCAGGCTGTGTCCCCCCCAGGGCTGGACTGGGCTGGGAATCATCGTTCCCAGGTCCCCAGGGCTGGGGCTCAAAGCCCTGTGCAAAGAGCTGGGGATCTGAGACACAGAAGAGTCTGGGGTCCGGGGTGTCCTTGCCCTGCTGCTGGCAGGCAATGGCAGCAGCCACAGCCCGGCAGAGCTCAGGGGCCCGTGGGGTGCTGAAGGTAAAGGTGCCCTCTCCGGAGTCACTGCGGCGGCCAGCCTCGAAGGAGAAGACGGCCTGCAGGGTCAGAGGGGAAGGGTGAGGGGCTGCTACCCACCCTAGGCAGGCAACAGCCCCAAGAAGAGAGTGGGGGACTCACCTGATCCTGGCCAAACTTGCGGAGGAAGGCGTAAGGCCAGGTGAGCAGGGGCTGGCGGGACTGGGGGTCCTTCAGCGTCAGGCTCTGGGGAAGGGCCGAGAGCAGATAGTGCCCATGCAGCCCACAGCGGGTGGCTGCATCTGTCTGGACCACCAGCACCAAGAATTCAGTCACTGAGGGAGCCAAACAAGTCAGTGGTCAGCACTGCAGCACTAAGCTGCAGCCCACCCCAGCCCTATTTACCACCCCTGCACATACGGTCCTGCCAGGATGAGTAGAGGGAGTTCTCCTCCATAGGGACAGCAGGGCTGGACTGGGTCCTGGCACTACTTGGCACTGTCTCCTTTGCACCCTGAAACAAAGGGATGTGAGTATGACCTGGGATGGGGAGCACAAATCCCCGGCCTGCCCTGGAGCTTCCCAGCTCACCCAAACAGGGCTCTTGGCTCTGCCAGACCCCTTGGTATACCTGGAAGGCCAGCTGGCAGAGCTGGGTGATCCATTCATCGCGCTGCTCGGCTGCCAGCACATAGCTCTTCTCCGTGGTGGTGAGGTAGAAGGCGGCGGTGGCTTTGGGGCAGCTCTCTGTGCCCGCCGGGCCCACGGAGACGCAGTCAGAGAGGCGGATCACCCTGCGGGCACACCGCTGCAGGGATGTCTTCTCTGGGATCGTGCCATCATCCCGCACATCAAACTTCTCCATGCGGGCCACGCCGGACGGGCTGGCAGCAAACAGCTGGGCTCGCATCTTCCTCCAGGACCTCTAATGCACGGAAAGGGCAAAGGCAGGGAGAAAACAGGTCAGTGAAGAGCTGGCCACTGCATCTGGCAGCACTGCCCTCCACATAGGGCTCAGGAAGAGCCGTGCAGGGCACGAGGGGCATAGGGGAGTTCCAGCCTGCACCTGCCAGATGCTGTTGGAGGGCACGGAGAAGAGGGACCAGCACAGAGCCCTGAACTGTGGGGCAGGGCAGGCCCAAAGCTGGGCTGAGGGGGGCCTTGCCCAGAGCAGGCTTGGCTTGGCTCACTGGGTGAGTCACACTCACTCCTGGCTCCCTGAGCACCAGGTCCTGCTCTTTGTTCCCTGCTGCAAGTGCTGGCCTGCCGACCTGCAGCTGAGCTCTCAAACTGTTCTCAGGACAGACCCTGATGCAAATTAAAGCCATTTTGAGCTGCTGAGGCTCCTGCTGACAGCCTCACATCTGCTGAGCATCCGCTTCCTCCCAGGGGAGCCTCTGCAGCACCAGCACCTTCCCAGTCTGTCATGGGATAGCGGGGGCGCGTGCCACCGTGTACCTCAAAAGTGCAGCAGAGCCTCCACCCTGCAGGAACCAGACGCAGCCAAGCACCCAAAATACCCACCACCCCCAGCCCACCTGCCTCCTCCACAGCAGGGCACCAGCTCCTCACACACAGGGCTGTGCTTTCAGGGCTTGGTTCTTGCTTGGCAAGAAGGTCAGAATGTGATTGCAGCCCCACATACCCACTGAGACCCCTACAGGACACGGTCACCCTGCCTTGGTGTGACCAGTGTGCCAGCAGGACCTCCTTCACCAACACCCGACAGCTCCCTGGAGCTGGCCTGACCCCAGCTGCTCTCATCATGTCACCCACAGCCTGCCCCAAGGGCTGCGGCACTCAGTGCCCGCTCCAAGCGCACAGAGGAGCAGCCCAAGCCACGAGGGTGTCGCTGGATGGTGCTGGACCCCACAGCCAGGCCGATGGAGGGCACAGGGACACATCCCACGTGCTGCCCCACGGCCCGGCTCACACACACACACACACACACACTGGAGCTGCGCCACATTAACGCATGTTTATTCTTCCATTGCGACTCACGCGGTGACCAAGCAAAAAAAGGACCCAACACATGGGCGAGCCAGAGTGGGTGCCCACACAGATGAGCCCCCTCAGCCACAAGGGAAAGCCCCACTTACGGGGCTGCTGAGCCCAGGGCTCCCCCAAGAGCAGCTCCAATGGGTCTGGCCCCAGTCGCCCTGTCCCAGGCTGCTGAGGGCCCAGCCCCAGGCCCGGCATCATGACAAATCAAGGCAAACCCTCTACCAACCCCAAATCCACCCTTTACCTTTCCAAATTTGGTGTGCTGCACATAGAGGATCCCATCCTTCACTGGTCTCTCCATGGGCCCAGCTCACCCTGGCAGCCAGTACAAGGATCAGGGACTCGGGCTACCCGCAGCAGAGAAAATGTGACTGCTGCCGTCGAAGGAAAGGCATGGGGCAGACTTCCTTCTCACAGAGACTTCCCCTTTTTGGGGTGTGGGATGGGGGGCAGAGGCTGGGCCATATGAGGTGTCCATGTGCCCGCCCTCCCCCTCACAGCAGGGCAGTGGGGCATAACGCGGGGGCAGAGCACAGGAAGCACCTCGGGGAGCGCCTGACATGAGCATGGTACGCTCCACCCCACCCTGGCTGCATCCTCACAGCACGTCTGGGGAGACGGAAACAGCCACCCACTGAGAATGTGCAAATCCAGGTGAGGAAACCGAGGGAAACTGGGTGGATTTGTGAGGAGCAACACAAGACCCTGACCTCACCACTGCAGGGGGCTGGCAGGGGCAGCAGGCAGCTGGCCAGACCAGTCACCCCACCTGGGGCTTTCTCTTGCCCTGAGGCACCACTACCTGCTTGCCCAACACACCGCTGATGTAAGGGGCTGTTGCAGCACAGCTCCATACATTTCCTTCCGGGACAGGAGCTTCATCAGGCTGAGCTGACAACAGTCCCAGTGACAAAAATTCTGGAAAAGGGTCCACAGCAGTGCAAGACAGGCCTCTGGGCTGAAAGGGAACTCGGGCCCAGCCAGGGGCAGCAGGCTCTCCAGGCTAGAAGTCCATAGAGCTGTGGGCCAGGTAGTCCTTGCGGCCGATGTTGCTGACTTGCTTGGTCTGCATCGCCTCCAGCTTGGGGCAGTCAGTGATGCGATGGCCCAGGCCACCACAGAAGGCACAGCCCCGCTCACCTGCAATGGGAGGGATGGGGTCAAGGCCAGGACAGCACAGTGCCATGCCAGGACAGCAGCCCCCACCCCAGAGCAAAGGGGTTACACCAGTGTCTCCTCAGTGCTGTGGCACTGGGAGCTGGAGGGTCCAGTCTGGAGCCTAGGTTTCGCAGCAGCCCCATGGGGGTCCCTGTGTCAGCCTGGGGTCTCTCACCTCCGATTTCCAGCATGGTCTCGTCCCCACAATGCAGCACCTGGAGCACGGGCGGCACCTTCTGCTTCGCCTCCAGGAGCAGAGCCTTCAGGTCCATCAGCACCGACTCGTCTGGGGGCAGAGACACAGGTCAGGCAAAGCCACCCTGCTTGCTCAGAACAGCCCCCTGCCACTGCCCAGCCGCCTCCTCCAGCCCCCAGCCCCGTGCCGTTCCTCACCACAGGCCTTGTTGATGAAGGTGGTGGCAATGCCGGTGTTGCCTGAACGGCCTGTACGCCCGATGCGGTGAACTGTGGAAACAGGGACGGGATCAAGCCCAGGTGAGCACGGTGTGACGGACCATCCCTGCCCCAAGACACTGCCGAGACAGGTACAGAGCCCTGCTGGTCTCTTGACTCCTCCCACAAGGCCCAGTGCCTACCATAGTTCTCAATCTCCTCTGGCATGTCGTAGTTGATGACGTGCTGAATGGCTGGGAAGTCCAGGCCCTTGGAAGCGACGTCAGTGGCAACCAGGACATCCTTCTTCCCATCCCGGAAGGCCTCAATGGCTTTTGTCCGTTCTTCCTGATCTGCAAAGGCCCAGCAGCGAAGAGCAGTGAGGGCAGAGCTGTCAGCTCCACCTACTGCAGCAAACACTATGGCCTCAGAGTCAAGCACCGCTTCCTCAGGCAGCCTCTCTCCCAGCGAGGGAGCCGAGGGGGCCTCTACCTGCCATAGGGACCTGCACTGTGTTCATGCCTGCTATGTACAACGTGGAGCTCACTCCTGACACTTCCACAGCCCTTCCTCACACCATCAACAACTGTTTCAGGCTGGCACCTCCCTTGGCCACACACTCCTGGCAGGAGAGGAGTCACACCAGGAGCCCAGGCCTCTCTGACCTTTTCCTCCATGGATGGCCACAGCTTCCACACCCTTGAGCAGCAGGTACTCGTGGATTGCATCGACATCTGCCTTCTTCTCTGCGAAGATCAGCACCTGTGGCAGCACAGGCATCATATCAGAGCCCTTTCTGCAGGCTGGCACTGCTGGCACCAGCACAGCCCCCTGGGGAAGTCCATCCCCTCTTGTTGAGGAGAGCATACAGCACTGCTGGTCCCAGGATCTGCTCATATGTGAAGCATGACTCAGTCACACGCCCACAACACACAGGAGGTCCTCCATGCCAACTCCCCCCACGCCCCAGCATGGCCACATTGTGCCCAGCACACTCACAGGTGGAGGAGTCTTCTGCAGGCACTCCAGCAGGTACACCATCTTGGCCTCCTCTTTCACATATTCCACCTCCTAGGAACAAGCAGAGACACGGGTCAGGCAGCAGAGGAACTGCCACTGCTTGGTAGCCCTTAGCCAGCTGGGAAGGAGGGCCATGAACCCCAGCTACCTGGCAGAGGAAGGAATTAAGCGCCCTCATGAGCGTTTCTGGCTTCCCACACGGGCACGAGGGAGCACCCAAACACCTCACCTGCACAACATCCAGGCTGGCAGCACCCGCTCGCCCAACGTTAATGGTGATGGGCTTCACCAGGGCGCTCTTGGCAAAGTTCTGGATCTTCTTGGGCATCGTGGCACTGAAGAGGAGGGTTTGCCGCTGACCCTGCACAGGGAAGAAGCCTTTAGCAGTCACCCAACCTGGCATATGAAGGACTGAGCATCAGGGTGCTCCTGTCGTGGCAGTTCAGTACCTTGAAGTAGGAGAAGATGGTACGGATGTCCCCCTCAAAGCCCATATCGATCATCCTGTCAGCCTCATCTAAGGCCAGGTACCGGCAGATGTCCAGGCTCACCATCTTCTTCTGCAGCAGGTCCATCAGGCGCCCGGGGGTTGCCACCATCATGTGTACCCCGCTGTGGGATGAGAGGAGGCTGCAGTCAGGCTCTTGGCATTCCTGCCCCATGCAGGACACCACCTTCACCCCATGCTGTCCTGAAGCCAGGGTGCCACTCCTTAGCCCCCTGCCAGAAAACAGAGCAGCTCCAGCCCCATGGACTCTCTCAGAAGATCTTACTGTTTGATGGTCTCCATCTGCTCCTTGACAGACATGCCCCCAATGCAGAGGGCGCAGCGCAGCGGGGGCAGGCCATCCTCCTGCAGCAGGCGACAGTAGTACTCCAGGATGCCGTGGGTCTGCCGGGCTAGCTCCCGCTATGGAGACAAAACCAGCTCATTCCTACACCTCTGTGCAGGCAGAATTTAGGATTGCTACCACAAGTCAATCACAGCCTCCTCCCTGCACTCACCGAGGGACAGATGATGAGTCCGTAGGGCCCCTCTCGCTTAGAGAATGGCAGCCGCTTCTCCTGCTCCAGGCAGAACATGATCACCGGCAGCGTGAACACTAAGGTCTTCCCAGAGCCAGTGAATGCAATGCCAATCATATCCCTTCCCGAGAGGCTGCCAGAGAAATGGGACCAATGGAGAGGAGGAACATCATGGAGCAGCTCACATCTCCAGGGCTGAGCAAGGTGACAGGGTGCATCTGTCACTGGGGAAGAGTGCCTGGTCTGCAGCCCTGAGTGGGCTGTGGGATAGAGCACTCACATTGTGGGGATGCCTTGGATCTGTATAGGTGTTGGCTGCTGGATTCCTTTTTTCTTCAGGCCTCTCAGGATAGCTGTCAGAGAACAAGGGAGAATGCTGTGTTCATGACCTGAACTATTTCCTCTCCTTTCCCACTAAGGTCCCAGCAGAAGCTCTTCCGCCAGTGACAAACACCCCTCAGGCCAACAGCCAGGAAAAAGCCGAGATCCCTTTCCAGACTCCTTTCCTGGCCTACCTGCTGGAAACTTCATCTCCTTGAAGCTCTTGATGGGGGGTGGGATGCCCTCCCCCTCCACCAGGATGTGGTACTTCTTGCGTACGCGGTCGTGCCGTGCCTCCGACATGCCCAGGATGTAGCGAGGGGCTCTCCAGCTGCGAAAGCAACAGAAACAGGTTATGGTGCAGAACAAGGCCAGGACGCCAGAACCAGCAGCTCCCATGGAGGAATTCAGGGGAACTCCCTGGTAGGCTCCAATATCCCTCCAGATAAAACAGGTAACCCCAAGCGGCTCCATGGAGTGAGCGTAGGAGCAGATCTGAGCCAGTTCCATGCATTAAACCCCTCCCCAAAATCTCAGAGAAAAACAGCTGAAACAGCTGAAAATAGTGGATGGAACACACTAAAAACATTTGGACACATCTCAATCATCTCCCTGACACTGCCTCAGAATCACGCAAGCTGGAAAAGACCTCTGAGACCATTGAGTCCAATCTTTGATCAGTCACGACTGTGACTATGCTGCCTCGAGCGGCACTGGCTCCAAAGGCTCCTCCAGACTCCTTCTCTGGTTTAGTGACCTGAAGATCAACCCTCAGGCCTTCTAGTTTAACACAAATGTCCTTTATCAAACCTTACTGCATACAAAACAACACCCAATGTGACTCAACAGTGTTTGATTTTACAGATGATGACACAAAGCCAGTCACTCAGGCAATAGGCTGCAGAGCCACACTGCTCTTGCAAGACTCTGAGGCTTTTAGTTCTCTTCAGCCATGATGAAGTGATGCTTTCAGAAGGACACCTTCTGAGCTGTGCTGTGAAACTTACCTGGTTTTGATGGGGTCATCATAGGTGATGCCCTTGGCCATCTCCTTCACTGACATCAGGGCTGCAGGAACAAAGATGATCAGTCAGAGCAAACTCTCCACATCCACATCAACCCCACTGAGAGCTGCTTGGGCAAACAGTTTGGAAGATCACGTCTGGAGACAGAAACGGAGAAGCAGCAGCACTGACAGTCTCTCTGGCACAGGAACACCAAGTGCTGCTGTGCCCTGAGCCCTGTCACAGTCATGTCTCAGCTAAATCAGGTGGTGCCAACTGAAGGGACCCATTGTCACCTCCAGTCCTCCCCTGAGTATGAACATTCCCAAGGCAGGGAACAGCTCTCCCGCTGTCCTGGGAGCTCTGGAGACAGATCTGAAACACAGAGCTCGCACTCACCTCGGCCCTCTGCCACGCTCTCCAGGATCTTCTCTTCCTCCTTCAGCTGCTTCTCCTTGGCTGACTCCTTCCGAGCTGGGGGAGATCCAAGAAACAATGAGGGGCTTTGCTGTCCCCTGAAAGCCACCCAGTCCCGCCACCAGCTCCTCCCTTACCTTCCGCCTTCTCTTTGAGGTGCTGGTGCTGGTCCAGCAGACTGATGTTGGACTGGGGCCCCAGCGGGATGTCATCCTCGTCCCCGCGCTGCTCGCTCCCGCTATCCCGCTGCTCCTCCTCCGACACCACCTTCCGCCGCATCTGCAGCAGCTTCTGCAGCTGGAAGGACGCAGATGAAGGCGGAGTGAGCGGCCTGGCGGCGGGAGGACCGCTCGGAGCCCTCCCCGGGTAGCCCCGTTATCCCATTACCATCTGCTGTTTGCGCTGCTTGACGGGCACGTAGGGCACGTAGTCGTCATCATCCTCTCCGGACAGGTCGGACGTGTCCGCCGGCTCCTCGCGCTGCCTCTGTGGGGAGACACGCGGTGAGGGGAGCCCGGGGCGGCACCGGGAGCGCAGAGCGGGAGGTACGGGAGGCCGGGCCTGCTCCCACCTTCCGCTCCGCCACTGCCTCCATGGCTCCTTCCCGGAAGAGATCCCGGAAATTGCATCACCCGCACGGCGCCATCGCCTAGCAACGCACAGCGCGCGCCACTGGGCGGGAGCTGCGCCTCGGCACGAAGGGTCCCCGCGACGGCCAAACTTGCGCAGAATGCGTTCTACATTTTTTTTTTCCTCCCCCACCCCCGTCGCTTTCTCCTGCCACACCCCCCCCCCCACACACACACACTTCCCCGGCGCGGCAGAAAGCAGCAGACACCGGGGTTTAAATAAAATAAAAAATTAAAAAGTTCTTTATTGGGTCCAGCACGGTCCTTCCCCGCGGCACGGGGAGTCGAGTGCCCGCGGAGAGGAGGACGGGACGGCCGGGATCACCCCGCGGGGAGGGGCAGGAGGATGGAGGGAGCCCCGGGGGTCCCCGCGGGGCAGGAGAGCACCGGGGCCCCCCGCGAAGGAGGGGACACCACCAAGGTGAGGCGGGGGGCACAGTGAGGAGAGGCGAGCGGCCGTGGGTGGGCGGGGGTGGCCCCTCCACACCTCACTGGGCTGCGCTGGAAGTGGTTTTCTTCAGGGTGAAGTTGGTCCAGTTCACGGCCACCTTCTGCCGCGTCTGCTTGGCCGAGTCCAGGCAGAACCTGACAGGGAGAGAACAGCCCCAGTCAGCCCCCAGCCCATCTGGACCCCCACCCCCAGCCAGCCCCCAGCCCCTTCATGCCTCCAGCCCTGCTGGCAGAACTCAGCCCGGCAGGGATCTGCTCTCACCTTTTGAAATACTCCACTTCTCTGTCAGTCTCATCCATCTCTGCCCCGTCCAGGTCCTTGGGCAGGAACACATCATCTGGGAAAGCAGAGCAGAGGGTCAGAGCTGCAGGGCAGGGAGAGGATGCCAGCTGGGCAAGGGGCCACCCCGAGGATGGTGGTGCAGAGCAGTGCTCCCAGCACTCACCGATTGAGGTATTGGATTTCTCCACCTTGTTTCTGCTCTTCCTGCTCTTGCCCTTGGGCTGGGGGGAGCCTCCCAGGGCAAGGCGGGTGGCCAGGGCAGGTGGCTGCTGTGGCGCCAGCTCTGGCAGCTCCGCTTTGCCCTCTCCCCTCCGGCCTTTCCACTCGCTGGTTCTCTCCTTCTCCACCCTGGCAGCGCTGCTGCAGCCCCAAGGCTGCCCCTTGCCGCTCTCCCCGGGCTCGGCGCAGCCGCTCGCCCGCGGTGGCTCCGTGGGACTGGCCTTGGAAGGGTGCTTGGTTCCCAGCACCTGCCCCTTCACACCAGGGCTCTCCAGCCGGGCCTGGCCGCTGGGCGCGCTGCCCTCCCCTTTCTTTGCCTGCCCGTTCTGCCGCTTGTTCTTCCGCTGCCGGCTCCCCGCGGGCAGCGACTCCGGCGGCTCCGGCCCCTTGGACTGCGGCCCCTCCTTGGGCTCCGGGCTCAGCCCGTTGCCATCCGCAGCAGAGTCCGCAGCCTTGGACTGCACCCAGATCATGCGGGACAGGCTGGGCACGGCGCTGAGGCGTTTCACCACGCCGTTCTCGGCCGGTGGGGCTGGCGGGGGCTCCCCGGGCCCCTCGCCCCATCGGGGGCTCAGTTCACCCCGCAGCAGCGCGTGGCCCTTGGCAGGGCCCAGGCTGAGCGGGGCCAGCGCCAGGTCTATGTCCTGCAGGTCGGAAGACCCGTTGAGGTTGGAGAGCAGGTTCTTCTGCTCCAGGACAGCTGCCTTCTTGGGGAAGTCATTGACATCCAGGTTGAGGTCGTAGACGCTGAAACTGGCCCGGATGGAGTCCTTGATTGTGTTCTTGATCTCCTGCAGCCGGCTGCTGAGGAAGCTGTTCACCCGCTCCAGCTCCAGCTCTGGCCACTCCAGCAGCTTCTCCTCGGCTGGCTCCCTGGCCTGGCTGGCTGCAGGGGCACGCTCTGCCCGCTTCTGGGCCTCTGCCTCCAGCTGGGCTTTCTCCTTCTCCTGCAACACAAGTGCCATGAGGATCATTTGGGCTGGGCCACAGAAGCACGCGTGCAGGACATGGAGCTTCACTCCAGCTTTGCCTGACAGCAAATCCAAGGGCAGCTGCTCAGCACAGCCATGCCACATCTTCCACAGCCCCTCAACTGTCACATGTACCCCATGGGCACCACAACAGCTGGACACAGCACACCTGACACTGCTCTGGGCACCAGGCACCAGAAAGAGCCATCATGGCACCACCTCTCCCTGCCAGAGATGCACGGTGTCAGAATGTGGCATGGAGCAGACTGGGTAGTGCAGCCCAAAGCACCCAGGAAGGCTGGGCCACCCTCCACAGGAACAGAGGCAGGGGGATCTCTACATGGGGCCAGGAACTGCTGCCACCTTGGGCAAGAGTGACAGCATTCAAGAACCCAAACGGATGCAAGAGAGAGAAGGAAAAACCCTGCCAGCAGCACAGCCCTGCTCAGCCCTCCTCCTGCAGCCCCAGCCCCAGCCCAGCCTCACCTTCTTCTTCTGCTTGTGCCGTGCTCGCTTGGCTGCCTTGGCGCTGTTCAGGGGCTTGGGCTCTGTGCTGTTGATGTAGTCCAGCAGCTCGTCCACATTGCGGTGGTCCACAGCGGGCTCCCCTGAGCTGCTGTTGTGCCCTAGTTTCTGCGGCAGCTCCTCTTTTCTCTTGGTGAGGCGAGAACGCAGCTTCTCTCGGATCTCAGCGTAGTTGCGGCTCGTGGGAGCGGCCGGGGGCTGTGGAAGGCGAGCGCTGTCAGCCAGGCACCAGCCAGCGTGAGGGGCAGGGAGCCCCGGCTTCCCCAACAGCCCCCCATGACCTTCCAGCCACTCCCTTCCCTTCAGTAAGACAAGTCAGCACAGCCCTAGTGAGCTCTTCCACCGTAAAGCCACAGGGCTTGGCCGGCTGCTCCGAGCCCCGGGGCTGGGCAGGCAGCTGCGAGTCAGGAGCAAGGGACCAGCAGGCTGATGAAGCAGGGTAGAAAAGAAGTGGGGGATGTGTGTGCCTGCAGGAAATAGCCATGGCCAGGCCTGCCCACCTCACACTTTGGTTACAGGGACCGAGTGATGCCTCCCTGCACAGAGCAAGCACCAGGGGCGGTTGCAGACCAGCCCCTCACTCACCGCATTGTGGCCGAAGAACTCACAGTAGCAGCAGTCGCAGAACTTCCCGTCTTTCTGGTTGGTGGAGGAGGAGGTGCAGGAGCTGCGCTCTGAGCTGCTGTCCTCATCCTCCCCAAGTCCCTCGTCTGCCTCGCAGGGCTGCGGCGGGTGGCAGCTGGTACCATTTGGGAATTTGTGCCCTTTGCAAGACGGGTCCCTGAGGAGAAGGGGAGAAGGGTGAGAGGTGAGCAGGTGCCAGGGGGATCTCAAAAAAATTGCCCCATGCTATGCATGTAAGAACAGCCCTCCTGGGGAAGCTTTTGCCCAAGCAAAAGGATTTCCAGGACAAACCCTCTCCCCTGTGTTCTCCTCTTCTGAGGAAGATCCCCGAGGAGCCCACAGCAGCAGCAATCTGTCGCTCCCAGCCCTCAGGGCCTCTGGCTAGCAGGAGGCTGGTGCAGCAGAGCCCCAGCCAGCCAGGGCAGGGTACTCACTGGGGGTGGCAGGTAGCACAGGTGAGGAACACTGGGACTGTGCAGCTGCCAGACATCCCCACGTGAGGCAGGCCCAGCTCACAGGCTACCCAGCTCAGAGACAGGGAGGCCAGGGCACAGCCCACAGCATCATTCCTCAAGATTCAGCTCAAGACCCAACTGGCTCTCTACAGGAGAGAGCTAATTAGCAGAGAGGAACCAACGTGCATGGGCACGGGCAGCCCAGAGAGGACCAGAGGAACAGGTGAGCAGAACAAGTCCATGGGCTTCATCTTCTCGAGGACGTTTGCTCAGTGCCACAGCTGCCTGACAGGTCTGACTGACATAGGTCCTGCCTGCCAACAGCAGCTTGATCAGGGTGTTCCTTTGGGTCTTTTAGCTGGAGTGGAAGCACAGCCTCTTCTGCACCACAGAACCAAAGGACAAGCGCAGGAGGAACACGTGTTGGGAGAGAAAAAGCTCGACCTTCAGTCTGTAGCAGTGGAACTAGCCCACAAAGACAGCAGCTTCCTGCACCACCATGCCAGGGCAGTCAGTCCCTCCACAGAGAAAAGTGCACCCATAGGCAGGGACGGGAGAAAAGGCACGCAGCTCCGCAAGGAGAGGCTGGAAGCAGGCAGGGCTCCTCTACTCACCTGTTTGTGCTGGGCAGCGGGTGGGAGGCAGGAGGAGGGATGAGCGAAGTGCTGCAGTGCCCGTTGCAGGGATGAGCACAGCCCGACAGCGGCGGCGGCATCTTCAGCAGCGGCACGTTGGCAGGGGGCAGGTGAGGGCTCTTGCACGGCCCTGGGCTGTGCGAGGCCGCGCCGGCCGGAGGGGACTCGGACACCGGCTTGGGGGCCGCCGCCTGCGCGCTGGGAGCAGGGAAGAGCGCGGCCTGCGAGGAGGTGCCCAGCGGGATGTGCGGGGGGGAGCTGAAGGGCCCCGCATGGGGAGGTGTCTGCTTGGAGGGGATCAGCGCCGGCGGCTGGGAGGGGAGGCCGGTGGGACTGTTGGGAGGAGCAGTGAGGTCGGAGTGCTGATGATGCTCTGAGGAGTGGAAGGCCTCACCTGCAGAGAGGTGGGAGAAGACAGTCAGACACTGGCCGTGCTGCACGGACCAAGGCCGTGCTCAGAGCCACCCGCCACCTTTGTACAAGCAGTTCCTCCTCCCAGACATCAGAGTGCTTGGGAGAGAAGCCACCCCTGCTCACACAGGGCCTTGGGGTCAGCGTGCCTCCCCCACAGGATCCAGCCCTGCCCCACGGACAGCAGGGCAAGGGGAAAGGCCCTGGAGCAGCAGGCTGGGAGGTCGTGGCCAGTGCTGTCCCTGGGCACCTACCTGGCGGAGTGGCCCTCCGGCACAAGCTTTTGAACTGCTTCGGCAGCGTCTTGCAGAAGTCGAGTGAGGTAGGCAGAGGCGAGCCCGGTGCGGCGTTGCTGGAGGTGGCAGAGGCCGTGTGGCTGTAGGGACAGGCCTTCAGCCCCGGCACCATGGCCGACACCTGGCTGGCGCACTCCGGATACAGAGCAAGGCTGGGGTACTTGTCGCCTGGAAGGAAAGCGGAGCTGGGGCTGAATCCCAGCACCACCTGCCTTTTTCAGGGGCCCAATATGCTGCTGGAACTGAGATTCAGATGCCCAGCCTGCCCACCCTTGCCTACAAAGAAACCACCTAAACCAAGAACTGGGCAGAAAGCTCTGCTCAACCCCATAGCTGGCTTCAACTCACCTAGTGCAGCTGGGGGGGGCCCCAAGGGGGCTGCCCTGCACAGTCCCGTTGGTGTGCTGCGAGTTCCAGAGGCCCGAGAGCTTGTGAGCAGACAAAAACGAGCTGGGGTCCCAGTCCCCTGAGCTCCCGTGGCACGAGGAGGAAGAAGACGAGGAGGAGGAGGAAGAGGAGTGTGAGCCACCCCCACAAGACTGCGACTTGCAGGATGTGTGGGATAACGAGACCTATCAAAGGAAGCACAGAATGAAGTGGCTGAGGGGACACCCTTGGCTCCAGGGTGTCAGCACCAATACTCCCTCCACTGCATCAGGGGCTCAACTCATGTGAACCACTTCTGTCACTGTCTTGGGAGTGACAAACACCCCCTCCATCCTAGACCAACACAGCCTGGCTTACAGAGGCTGGGCCATGCCAAGGGCCACATGCCTGTGCTGGTCCCACTCACACCAGGGCAGGGTTAAATAAAGCCAGGCAGCAGGCAGCTCCTCTACCCGAGCCCCACACACAGGCAGGCACTTGCCCTGGCAGCGGCTGCCTCTCTCTGCGTCATGAAGGGAGCAGCCCTGGGGCCGGGGGATGCGGCACAACGCACAGCAGAGCAGGGCTGGCAGGAAAGCAGCGGCACTGTCAGCCTTGCCAGCCCGGCAGCTCCAAGCCACAGCAGGCTGCTGGATGAGCCTCCACAGCACCGCACATTGCCCCAACAGGGCCTGTCCCTGCTGAGCCAGAGGCAGCCCTGGGCAGGGAAGTGAAGGCTGGGATGTCTGGGACGCTCAGCTTGGAGTTAGGATGGGACCCACACATGCAGTCAGTGCCACAGGGTGGTCAGTGCCACATTCCTACAGCTACAGCCCCGGCTTTCAAACCCCAGCTCCGCAACCGCGTACCGCCAGGGCCTGCTCCTGCACTGCCCGTCGTTCTTCCTCCTCCACGCTCTTCCGGCAGCTCTGGCAGATCCACAGGGGCATTTCTCCCAGGAGGTTCTGCACGAGCGTTGGCACGAAGTCTGGTGGCAGCCTCTCACCCGGGGAAACCAGCCCATTGTGGGACGGCCCTCCCCAGTCCTTGCGCTCCCGGTGACAGAGCAGGCAGCACGTCTGCACGGACTGGTTGGCGGTGGGCAGCACCTGAGGAAGGACACACAGACTGTGAGTCACCCAGGTGTGATCCGGTGCAGATGTGGGGCAGACGAGGCAGTGAAGGAGACCTCAGGACGCTGACACCGAACCAAGGAAATTCTTGTAGGCTACATGTGGCATTGGACCTTCTCCCACTGGAGCAGAGCAGCCTCAGGCTGATCAGCTGCTGCCAACCTGCCATGTGCCAGCTTGGGAG
Organism: Hirundo rustica; assembly: GCF_015227805.2. Taxonomy (NCBI): domain Eukaryota; kingdom Metazoa; phylum Chordata; class Aves; order Passeriformes; family Hirundinidae; genus Hirundo; species Hirundo rustica. Next base: position 3,351,478 of record NC_053463.1, read on the forward strand.
TGTCTGGACTTCTGGGAAAATCAGAGCATGCCAAAGAGCCAGCCTTGCCACCAAGCAAGGCTGGGAAGCCATCAGCAACTCCCACCATCACCTCTGGTACAGAGAGACTGAGAGTACTTGCACGGCAAATCAAGACTCACAAAAACCCCACACAGGGATATGAAGGGTGCGTCTGGCAGCCTCAGCTCTCCCTCCTCGCCCATCAAAGATGCCCCCACTGTGTCCCCCAAGAGCCCCAAACCCTCTCTCCCGCCTCTTTGTTCTGCACAGCCAGCGGTGCCGATGCGCCAGGGTGCGGTGCAGCCCCCCGTGCTTCTTCGTGCTCTCCCCGCACAGGCACAGCCAGGTTGGGGCTTCCCTGCAGGAGCTGGGCTGCATCCTTCGGGCTCGTTGGAGCCCTGACAGCCGTGACGAGCCCGGCGTGGCGCGGGTGAGGGGGCCCCCATTGTCTGCCGGCGCAGCGGGGCCCTGCCACAATGAGCCGTGCATTGAACTGCTGCTGCCAAACAGATGGCGTCTGCAGGCTCAAGGTGAAGCAAAGGTCAGAGGCCAAGGAGAACAGAGTGGGAGCACAGCCCCTCTGCCCACCCACGGCGAGGGGGGAGCAACCGGGCCACCCCGTGTCCCAGCTGACACAGCCACCGCGGCGGGCGACACCGCGGCTGGTGACACCGCGGCCGTCCCCAATCCACCCAGCACATCCACACCCGGCGCCCACCCCCGCCTCCCTGCCCACAACCCGGAGCAGGTGGCGGCTGCCAGGTGTGTCCAGCGGCGAGAAGCGCGCTGAATGAGGATGCCGGAGCCACCTGCCATCGCTCAGCGGCAGGGCTGTGGCAGGGCTGTGGCAGGGCTGGGCTCTCCCGCGGGGCGCTGTGGGAACGCTCCGAGCCCCATCCGCAGGGATGCTCCGAGTCGGGGGTCGGGGCGGGGACGGGGCAGGGCCCGGGGGGGATGGGGTGCAAGGGGCAGGGCCCCATCCCCGCCCAGGCTGCACCTCCCTCGGAGCCAACCCCGTGCCCGCCGCAGCGCTCCCCCGGTACCTGCGCGCTGCCTCTGCCCGACTCCCCGCCGCTGCCCGCCGCCGCCGCCACCTCAGGCGGGGGCGGGCGGTTCCGGTGGTGGTGGCGGCGGGGGGGGGCCCGGCGTCGGGACCCGCCACCCTGTCACGGCGAGGCCCGGAGCCGCCTGCCGCCGCCGCCGTTGCCGCCGTTGCCGCCTTGTTCCGCCGGCGAGTCATGGCGAGCCCGCCGCAGCCAGGACAACAGCCAATATGGCGGCGCGGCCCGTCCGGCCCCTGCCCGCGGGAAGGAGGGAGGGAGGGAGGGGGGAAACGCTCGGGGAGGTGAAGCCGCCGCCGCCATCTTGTGAGAGGGCAACGCGGCGCCCTCTGGCGGACAGGGGGAGTGGCGGCAGCGCCGCGAGTTCGAATCCGCCCCCGCACCCCGAGGCTCCCGCGGGTCCTGAAGGCGCCGGTGCCTCAATCGCGATCGGGGGCGCATCGCGATCGCACCCCTGGCTGGATCGTCAGTGTGCAACTGCTTGGGTTCAAACTCAAAGAGAGCTGGATTAGATTAGATATTAGGAAAAAAATGTCTTCCCTGTGAGGGTGGTGAGACCCTGGCACAGGTTTGCCCAGAGAAGCTGTGCCCCATCCCTGGAGGCATTCAAGGCCGTGGTGGATGGGTTTTGGAGTGACCTGGTCCAGTGGAAGGTGTCCTTGTGCATGGCAGAGGGATAGAACGAGATGATCAGTAAGGCAGCTAGACTATTCTGTGATTCCTGGTCCTGTACAGGACAACCCCAAGAATCTCACCCGGTGCCTGACAGCATTATCCAAATGCTCCTGGAGCTCTGTCAGGCTTGGGGCCATGACCTCTTCCCTGGGGAACTTGTTCAACGCCCGGCCACCCTCTGGGCAAAGAAACTTTTCCTAATATCCAGCCTAAACTTCCCCTGACACAGCTCCAGCCATTCCCTCGGGTCCTGTTACTACCACAGAGAGCAGAGATTGGAGCTGCCCTTGACTGCTCTTCCTGGGGAAGCTGCAGCCCATAAAGAGCTCTCTCCTCACTCTCCTCTTCTCCAGACTGAACAGACCAAGGGACTTCAGCAGCTTTTCATGGGACTTCCCCTCTAGACACTTTGCAGCCCCCTTTGGACATTCTAATAGCTTCATGTCCTTTCATTGTAGTGCCCAGATCTGCAGGGACCTGTGGGACAAGCAGGGCTCCAGTCTCACTGTGTGCCCAGGGATCCCCATCCATGGGAACCAGGGCACGGCTGATAACGGAGTCTGTGGGATACACAGGGAGCCCCAACACCGGGGCCGGGGCCACACCTGCACCCGTCTGGCACAGCCTGGGCACTGCCGTGACTCAGGGACTTTCTGAAGCCGGGGATGTACCGCCGCCGTGTTTGTTCAACAAGCCACGGATTTTTTACCCATGAATCCACCTCATTAGGCTTTCAGCCACCTGAATTATCGGCACCCACATCCTGTGGCCAGCAGTGCCACGTCTGGAGCAAACACGTCCCTTGGCACAGCCGGGGCGCTTTGCTGTGCCCAGCCCCCCGAGTACCTCCCCGGGACCTCTTCTTGGTTTCTCTTTGTCCCACCGAGAGGCCACTTTACCCCCTTCCCACTGCACTACCCCGCTCCGCACCCATGCCCCGCACAGTAAAGACGCCCGCGGCTGCTTCTCCTGGTGTTCCCCACCACTCCGGGAATGCTCATGAGCCTGTGGGAAGCGCTGGGGTGTCCCTGTCCCCGGAAGGTTGGGCTGCGGGGAAAGAGGAACGGGGGAGGGTAGCTCGGGATGCAGTCGGGAATTTGAGACAGGAACCTAGACCGGGAAGGAGAGCCAGCGGTGAAACCCATCCCGCCCCACGGCAGACGCACCCTCACCCTCCCCATCACAGAAAACCGGTCCGTCGAGGAGCGGACGGGTCGTCCCGGTGCCGGGACTGGGCGGACGCCGCTCCGATCCGCCCCGCGGGCGGTGCCCGGTGCCGACCCGCCCCGTCGGCGAGCGGCGGGCGCGGGGAGCCGGGCGGCGGCAGAGCTGCGGGACGCGCCATGCTGCCCGCTGCCCTCCGCCGATGGCTCCGCCGACCCAAGGTGAGACCGGGGGGTTCGCACCGGGGCCGCCCTCCCTGCGCCCGGGATCGGCGGAGCCCGCGGACAATCCCCGTCGGGGCGATCCGGGGGCTCCGGTGATCCCGGCCGCAGAGGGGGCGGCGGGGGTCCCTCGTGGTGGGGGGGCGGGAGGAGGAAGCGGGGGGACTCCGGAGGCTCTTTCCCGGTGTTTACAGCCGCGCACGGATCGGTGCCAAAGCTGCCGGGATGCGGCTGAGCTTGTTCATCCTGCTCTGCCCCCAGGGAAACTGAGGCACGGGTGGGTGGGGAGGGTGGCGCTCCCCGGGAGGAGTCAGAGCTGCCGTGGGAGGTCCCAGGTACCTGCCCGAATAGGTGCGTGGGGATCCGTGGGGTACGATCCCTCCACGACTGTGGGAACGGGAGATTTGAGATCCCGCTGAAGCAGCGCATGGAGATGCAGGTTGCTCCTGCCATCACCCCTCTGCTCTTCCCGCAGCGCTCCGACCCACGCCTGCTCTCCCAGTTCTTCTTTGCCGACGAGAGGGTGACACGGGTGGTGGCCGAGATCAACGGGCTGGGTGCCGAACTGGACCCGCAGCAGTACCTGGTGCTCCTCAACCAGCTCCACCTCAGCCAGGTGCGAGGCGCTCCTGCCCGGATCCCGGTGTGACTCCGACTCCACCCGGGAAGCCGCGGGTGACACCCCTGCCTTCCCCAGGCTCACCTGCTGGCCGTCCTGGAGCGGATCATGGAGGAGTGCATCCCCACGCAGCGGCACAGCCGTGACTACCTGGTCAAGTTCCCCGAGGAGCTCTTGGTGGACAATTTGGGGAACCACATGCTGTTTGCTGCCGAGGTGAGCCCGGGGCGATGGACACCCCACTCTGAGCTGACCCTGGGGTTAGGCATTGCCTTGGGTGCTGGCTGCTGACAGTCCCTATCCCGGCAGTGTCTCCTGGCTGGGACCTTCCTGGAGATGGAGGAGTCAGATGGGGCACAGCTGCGGCCCCAGGCCAGGAATCTGCTGTGCAGCCTGGAGCTGGTCCGGACAGTGCTGCGGGAGCAAAGCCTGAGCCAACCCAACTCCTACCCAGAGCCTGTCCGCACTGTGCTCATCCAATTCGACCGGCTATTTGCAGAGTTTGAGCTGAGGTGAGGGGCAGGGTTAGGGGTCACGGTGGGCTGTGCCGGGACTGTAGGGGCCTCACAATCTCTCCGTCTCTCCAGCTACGTGTCCTCGCTGGTGGCAGTGAAGTCTCCTGATGAGATCTACAGGCAGCAGGAGATCATCGTGCTCTTCTGTGAGACAGTGGAGAGGTGAGTGAGGGACACTGTTGTGTCAAGGATTGGCAGCATCCTTAGGCTCAGATCCACTGTAAGGGTGTCTGTGTGTCCCCAGAGCCCTGCACCTGGGCTACCTGACCCAGGAGATGATTGATGGCTATGAACCACTGCTGATGTTCACCATCCCTCGCCTGGCCATTATCAGGTGGGTGCAGCCCCTGGAGAAGGGGGTATGTTCCCTGCCCTGTACCAGCCCCTCCTCCCCATGGGGAGCTGGGGTCCCAGGCAACCCCCAACATGAGTTGGGCTCTGTCCCCTCACAGTGGTCTCCTCATCTACCCCGAGGGTCCCCTCAGCCTGGAGCGGAGCCCTGAGGAGATGTCCAGGGTCTTCAGCCCCTTCTACAACCTCCTGAAGAAGATCAGGTGTGGGGTGGGGCGCCATGGATGGGGCTGTGGGCAGCAGTGGGACTGTGACATGGGGCTGATGTCGATCCCTCACCGCAGGGACCTGTTGCGGGTGCTGTCAGCAGAGGAGCTCTGCCTGCTGGAGAGGAGCCTGTGCACAGCCGAACAGGAGGATCCCTGCAGTCCAGATGACTCCCCAGCTTGGGGGGCAGCTGTGCCCAGTGTGGACCCCCCTGCTCCCTTCAGTCTTCTGGAGGTTCCTAATGCCACCCGACCACCACCCACCTGCAGGATGCCACTGGGACCCCCCAGTGCAGTGGATGACCTGGGCACCAATTGGCAGCCGGGTTGTGCCGTGGGCAGGGAACAGGGCCAGGATAGAAAATCCCTGTCCACTGGGACAGGGATAACTCATACCATCCCTGTAATGGTCACCTCCCCCCTGCGCAGCCCCCAGCCCCTTGGGAGCGGCCCAGGGATGGGGGTTGATGCCACCCCAGGTGCCCGCTGCTCGGAGCTGCGCTCCCGCTACAGCAGCACCAAGGACATGCTGCACACCCTCTTTGTCTGCATCTCGGGTGAGTGACCCCCAAGCCAACCCCCCAGCACCCTGATCCCCCCCAGCACCCTGACCCCTACATCCTCCTGGTGCAGGGGTGGCTGATCAGCTCCAGACCAACTTTGCCAGTGACATGCGAAGCATCTTGAAAACGGTCTTCAAGATTGTGTGCTCGCAGGCGGAGCCCTCAGAGGAGCAGAGTGACAGCAGTGAGTAATCCCCAGGCACATGTGGGACTGCTCCTCTCTGCCCTCCCCGTTGCCCATCCCTGGTGAGACAAGGCAACAGCCCTAGGCTTGGGAAAGATGTGGCTGTGGTGCCCGCCCAGCTCCAGCTCGGCTGGACCATGACCCTTGTCCCCACAGAAGAGAAAGATGGTGACTCCTGTGTGACAGATGCTCCTCATGTGGCTGACTGCCCACTGTGCTCCAGCCCCGCAGAGGCTGCCAGGCTCGGGAGGGCAGGTAAGGTGCTGCCCAGGTTCCGTGGCTCAGGGCAGGGTGTGAGCCTGGGGCTGATCCTGCCCCATCCTGCTTTAAGGGGTCTGGCTATGAGGGGAGCCAGGCTGAGGGGCTTTTACCGACGTGTTTTGCCCAGCAGGTGCCCACCAGCTGCCCGAGTGGGTGCCAGACAGCACGTGCAGCCAGTGCTCTGCCTGCCGCTCGCCCTTCACCCTGCTGCGCCGCCGGCACCACTGCCGCAGCTGTGGGAAGGTAGGACGGGGTTGGGATGGGGCATGTGGGGTTCCCCCAGGGACCCAGCTCTGCTCAGCCCCTCTCTGGCCTCCCGGCAGATCTTCTGTGCCCGCTGCTCACCGAATACCGCAGTGCTGCCGCGCTATGGCCAGAACAAACCCGTACGTGTCTGCACCCACTGCTACACCACACACCTCCCACCCGCATCCCGCTGTGCCCGGAGCCAGTGAGAGCCCCCCTGCCAGATCTGCGTCACAGGAGGTCGCACAACGGGGTGCCCAGGGCCTCTCCAGGGCTGCCGGGCAGTGCCTCGGCCCCGTGACTCTCCTCAGAGCTTGGTGGGCATGGCGGCAGGACCCCCCCACATGGTGTTAGGCTTCTCCCCGATGCACAGGGGCAGGACCCCACGTGCAGTGGCAGCCCATACGGAGTGATGGTGGGCGCAGGACCGCCTCTCCTGGTGCACCGTGGCCTGCTCTGCTTTTGGTGAGCTGCCTGCTGCTGCCGTGCACCTGCCCCCCGGCTGGAAATGTGCTTCGTGGTGGTTTTTTTTGCAGGTGAACTTTGGCTGCTGTTGGGCCCGGGGCAGAGTCTCCCCCCGGAGCCTGGCCTGAGAAGGTGCAAACAGCCCTCACATGACAGCGGGTGCCCCGGGGCCTCCCGTGCCGTGCCGTGCTCGGGAGCTGGGGCCCGGCCTCTCCCCTTCCCTCCCTATCGCCTCCACCCGATGGATTTTAATAAAGCGATAAACCCGTCTGTCTGGGCCGCGTGGCGCTGGGCTGGTGGGCGCGGCCACTGTGGGGACACCCGTGGAGCCGCTGGGGCGGGGACGGAGGTGCCGGGGGCAGCGGGGCGTGCGCGCTCCCGCCGGCTCGCACGGGCGGACACGGGCGATCCGCGCCCCGCGCGTCACCGGGCGCGCACGTGGGCGGACACGGGAGCGAGCGCACCTTTTCCGGGGGCGTGGCCTCTGGGGGCGTGGCCTTGGAGCGATAACGGCTTAAACACCTCCAGGGGCGTGGCCCGGCGCAGGAGGCGTGGCCTGATGCGCTGAGGGGCGTGGCCCGCGCCCTCCCCTCCCGCCGATTCAAATTTGAAGCACGCGCTTTCCCGCCTGAATTTGTTTGCCCGCCGAGGTGACGTCAGCGGCGCGGGGCGCCCCGCAGCCAATGAGCGCGCGGCTGGCGGTGCCCCCCCCCCCCCCCCCCCACTCCCGCCTCCCGCCATGGAGCCCGCGGCCACCAGCATCCAGGTGCTGCTGCAGGCGGCCGAGTTCCTGGAGCACCGCCAGCTCCCGCACCCGCTCCCGCTCGGCCTGGCCGAGGCCGAGCACGGCTACGCCGCGCTCTGCCCTGCGCCGTCGCGCCGGGCCGCGGGCAGCGTCAGGTGAGCGGTGGGACAGTGGGTGGGGGGGGTGGATGGATGGATGGATGGACGGCGGCGGTGCTGATCACCGGCGTCTCTTCCGCAGGTCGGTGCACAACGCTCTGGAGAAGCACAGGTACGGGGGCATAGGGGGAGAGGGGCGGGACAGGGGGTGGTAGAGGTCGTGTCTCTCCATGGCTGACCCCCGTGTCGTTCCCCCGCTGCCCGGCCGCAGGAGAGCCCAGCTCCGGTGCTGCCTGGAGCGGCTGAAGCAGCAAGTACCGGTAGGCACGGGGCCTTCCCGTTCCACCACGCTGAGCCTCCTGCACCGTGCCCGGCTTCACATCCAGGTGAGGGGGGTGGTGGCCCCGGCATGGCCCGGGAGGTCCTGTGTGACAACAGGGCCGCCTGGCTCAGCCACCGTTCACGGCTCACGGCGTCCTCACAGAGGCTGGAGGAGCAGGAACTGAGGGCACGAAGGGCCAAGGACCGGCTGCGGGACCGGCAGCGGAGCCTACAGCGGCGGCTGGAATTGCTTCTCTTGCCCACTGACGGGGAACGGGCACGGGCTGACAGCCTGGACTCATCCCAGATCTCAGAGCCCTCCGAGGAAGGTAAGAAAAGGGAAAGAAAGAACGGGAGTGGGCAGGGAGGGAAAGCAGCCAAGGGCCTGACCTGGCCTTCCCCCCGTGGCCAGAGGATGCCGAGGTAGAGGTGGATGGTGTGGTGTTCAGCGGGGATCTGCTGCCCAGCTTTGGCACCGGGAGGGACCACAGCTACTTCAGCCCCCACAGCCCCGCTTCCTGACGGTGCCCACTGCCTTCCCTGCACTGCCTGCCTGCCTCCTTCCTGCTGGAAACCCGGCCTGGGCCAGCCTCATCGCAGCTGCCAGGGTAAGGGCCCAAGGTGGGGGCAAGAGTCCAGCTTTACCCCCCACAGCTGGGTGGCACCGGCTGTGTCACTGGGTGCATGGGGCTGGCACTGCACTGTGGCACCCGCTGTGCGCCACGAGGCACTGGAAGAGGTGCTGGAAGAATGCCCAGCTGTCACTGAGGACGCTCTCCTGCCTCCCCCTGTGCATCCCCGGGCAGTCTGAGGGGCTGTCTGGCGTGGGTATGGGGCGGTGCTGCCCACTGCAGACACGACTACAGAAGGCTCTCCTGCCCCCTGGAGCGCTAGGAAGGGAAAACAAGCGCATTAAGTAACCTGTCTTCATGCTCCCAGCAGTCACCCCGCTCTCTTGTACAGATTCAACACTTTTATAGTAAAGGCATTTGGTAAAACCCTGGCCTGTGTCTTCCCTACAGAGGGCTGGACCCCCAGAGTGGAGAGCAGCACTGGGCTTTGCTCTAGCCAGCCCAGCCTCAGCCAAATCAGAGGTGGGAGTAGATTCTTTAATGATAATTACATCTCAGAAAGGGTCAAACAGCAGCTGATTGTCAGACTTATACAGTTTCTTTAAAAATATAAAATCTAAGGAGTCTCCTATCTGTCCTGGTGCAGCTGGCCCCTCACACGTACTGCTTCTTCTTGGTGGCTGCCTTGCTTGCCAGGTCCTTGGCTTTCTCCGTAGCAGCCAGAGCTGTTTCCTTGGCTTTCTCAGTCGCTTCCTTGGCTGTCTCCACCAGAGTTTTGGATGGAGCTTCTCCTACAACATGGAAGCTATTAACCCCACAGGAGTGCCGGCCAGACCGGCCCTGCCACTGAGGCACTTCCCCACGCAGGGAGGAAGATGAGCCCGGCACTCCTGACCCCAGCACGTCAGGGCACGTCGCAAAGGGGAACCACAGGCACGTGACTGTTGCCACGTTCCGTCCCCTCCTGCCTGCACTCCGCCCTTGCCCGGCCCTGCAATCACCGCTGGCCTGCTCCGCTCAGGAAGGGCGGGCTGTGCCAAGGCACGGGGCAAAGGCGAGGGGTGAGGATTTCACGGTCAGAATAGTTCAAGCCGCAACCTGCCCGTGGACTGGAGCCTTCCCAGTGGGACCTCTAACTCCAAGAGCCCCGTCCCGGTCAGCCCCAGCCTGCCCTTGGTGCCCACCTTGCATTCTTGCTAGCACGTATTCAAATCCCTTAGTGCTCTTGGTCACGTTGCTTTTGAACCTGGCCAGACCAAACTCCTGCAAGGAAAAAGTCAGTGAAGGTGTCAGCCCTGTCACACACAGCCCCTGGGGCTTTGTCCCAGCTTGAAGCAACAGTGACTTTCACAGTGATGGTTCTGGGTGCCTCAAGAACTCATGACGACTGGGGGAACAGAGGGAAAGGGTAGAGCAGGGACGAGCAGCAGCTTTACTGCTTGAGCTCACCTGGATGGCCCGCGAGACGCCAAACAGGCTGGAAGATACCCAGGCTTCCCGCTTGACCTCGGTCCAGTTGCTGTTCTCGGGGTTCACCCGGTACTCGCAGCGCTCCTCCACCACCTGCACAAGGCACAGCCCGGCCGTGGGCACGGCTGCGGCCCCTCCACCCGCCACACACCCGGCCGGCAGCAGCACCTACCATGAGACGAGCGTGGTTGATGTTCCAGGTGAATGTGGTCATGGTTCGGTTCTTGGGGTCCACGATAGAGTCCTCCAGGATGTAGACGGAGTGGGCGACATTGGCTGGGAAGAAGCGCTCTGCCCAGCGCGGCATGCGGTTGGTCTTGGTCAGGAGCCGCCGAGAGAGCAGCTTGTGGTCCGGCGTCACCTCCCGGTGCACGATGTCTTCGGTCAGGACATGTTTGCTAAAACGGGGAAGGAAACATCAAACCCTGCTCCTCGCCAACTCTCCCCCGGGGCTGGGAATCGTCAGGAACTGAAGGATTAAGGCAGGGGAGGGGCCGCTCGCCGGGCACTGGTGGTGCGGGACACCCATCCCCGAAGGCCGGAGCCCGCGGGACCCCCGGGGAAAAGGCTGGGCTGAGGCTGGGGCGGTGTCACCAATCCCAGATTGGGACCGGGCTGGCGGAAGGGGGCGGGGGGGTCGCGGAGGGCCCGGGCGCACCTGTAGGGGTTGGGGTAGCGCTGCCAGAAGGCGGCGAACACCTGGTCCCAGGGCCCCTTGAGGACGCTCAGGCTGGCGCAGTATTTCCCCATGGGGCCGCCGCTCAGGCCCGCGCCTGCTGGGCGGCCGCCATGCGGCCCGCGCGCCCCGCCCCGCCGCGCGCTTCCGCCCCGCTCCGCACACTTCCGGCCCCGCCCCGCCCGCTTCCGGCCACGCCCCGCTCGGTTCCGGCCCCGCCCCGCCCGGTGCGGCCCCGCCCCGCGGCGGCGGCGGCGGCGCGAGGATGAGCGGGAGGCGGGTGGACGCCAAAGTGGTGCTGCTGGGGCAGGAGGGGGTGGGCAAGAGCAGCCTGGTGGAGCGCTGCGCCCACGGCCGCTTCCGCGCCGGGCCCTACCAGAACGTGAGTGACGCACCGGCACCTGGCGGCCCCGCGCCGCTGCGGCGCTCCCCGTGTCTCCCTCGCCTCCCCGGGATGAGCCCCTCTCGTGTCACCCCCGCGTCCTGCCCGTGGTCACCCCCTTTCCGCGCAGTGTCCCCGGGATGCCGCCACCCACGTCTCTGGACGGCGTCCCCTCGTGTTGTCCCCCCATGTCCGGGCTGGGACCCACCACATCCCTCCCGCGGCTCGGTCCCTTCGTTTTCTCAGCCTCCTTCCGCACGCCCCGGGGTGAATTCCTCTGTGTCCCTGCGCCGGTTTCCACCGTGTTCGCAGCTCGGATGCCCCCCGCGTCCCCGGGCCGGTTCCCACCTCTCCTCTTGCTTCGCTTCCAGACGATCGGAGCCGCTTTTGTGGCCAAGGTGATGACCGTGGGGGAGCAGACGGTGACCCTGGGCATCTGGGTAAGTGCAGGGCTGTGCCAGCGCCCCGCTGACATCCCTGACTGAGGGACCCCCGAGACCCTCTGACCCCTGTCACCTGCCAAGCGTTTCCCTGTTGCCCCCAGGACACGGCGGGCTCAGAGCGCTATGAGGCCATGAGCCGCATCTACTACCGGGGAGCCCGGGCTGCCATCGTCTGCTACGGTAAGGGCATGGAGAATGGGAAGGGGAAGGAGCCGGTGGCCCCTGGCCGGGGTGGTGGTGACACCAGGGGGTCAGGCACTGAGGAGGTGTCAGCACATGCTGATTCCTCTCCCCAGATCTCACGGACAGTGGCAGTTTCCAGCGAGCGAAGTTCTGGGTGAACGAGCTGCAGAACTGTGAGGAGGTATGGGGGGCCAGGGGGCTGTGAAGCCTCGCCACAGGACAAGGGGTGTTGGTGGTGGGGACGTGGGCACACCCCTCTCCCAACCCTTTTTGTGCCGCAGGGCTGCCGGATCTACCTGTGTGGCACCAAGAGCGACCTGCTGGAGGAGGACAGGAGGAAGCGGGGGGTTGACTTCCACGATGTGCAGGACTACGCTGATGGTACGGCCGGTGCTGCCTCTTCCCAGGCTCTTCCCGGGCTCATGAGCGTTGAGTGGGTGGGGAGTGAGGGAGGACTGAGCTGCTGCATCCACATGAGGAGCTCTGCCCTTGCCGTGGGCCCACAGCAGGTCCAATGGCACCAGGGCTCCCTGTGTGGTGTGGCACCAGCTCTGCCAGGGACCTCCCTGGGCACAGCATGTCCCTGACATGGGCAGGCACACAGCCAGCTGGGCCAAGGGGCCGTGAGCCCTGCCCTGGGTCCCTGCCAGCCTGCTGTCAGCAGCTGTGCCCAAGGGGTGACTCTGGGGGCAGACAAGCCCATAGGAGCACCTGCAGCAAGTGCCAACCGGGGCCTTCATTTCAGAGATCAAAGCAGACCTCTTTGAGACCTCCAGTAAAACGGGCCAGAGCGTGGGTGAGTAGCTCCTTGCTGGGGCTGTGTTCTGGCTGAGCAGGGCTGGGGGCTCTGCCTGGCACGGGGGCACCCACACCTGTCACACCTCCTCTCCCCCCAGATGAGCTGTTCCAAAAGGTGGCCGAGGACTATGTCAACTTCTCCGCCTTCCAGGTGATGACAGGTGAGTAGGCAGGACCTGTCCCTCCCCAGGCACCCTTCCCTGTGCCTCTAGGAAGGGTGCAGATGAGCTCTGGGGTCTGGCAGGGCTTCCCTTGGGGCTCCTGTGGCTCCCTGCCGGGGATTGTTTCATGGAGTTTGAGTTCCAGCACAGCATCCTCATGCCTGCTCAGGCCAGGCTCAGCACATCCACAGAGCTGGGACATGGTAGCCTTTGGCAGCCGGGAACCAGGAGCCTTGCTGGGCTGCAGGACTGGCTCAGCTCTGCACCAGGCCTGCCCAGGCATGCTCGGCCTGACTGTGCCTCCTGTCCTGGGCTGTACCACAACTCTGAACCTCAGCACTTCTCCACGGGGCACCAAACCCTTCCCCGGGCACCTGCCGGGGCCCACACCTGGGACCAGCAGCTTTGGTGGCGTGGACGTGCCGGCAGCCTGCCGCTCCTGCTCTCTTCCAGAGGACAAGGGTGTCAACCTGGGCCAGAGGAACAGTCCCTACTTCTACAGCTGCTGCCAGCACTGAGCCCCCGTGCCAAAAGGGAATCGCCGCTGCCGGATGGGCAGCTGGCGCGCGTCGGACTCCTCCGGTTTTTTACCTGCTGTGTTTTAGCTGCTCGGGCCTGTCTGCAGCACAGCCCACAGACTGCTCTCCTGGCACACAGCTGCACAGGGCTGCCGTGCAGTGCTGGGAATCATGGACTGTCACCCTGGGGCCCCCCCTCCCTGCCACCTGTGGCGTTTGTGGGAGCTGTGGTGGCCCAGCGGTGGCCAGTAACTTACTCTCTCAGAGATGCTCGGTTCTTTGCAGATTTATTTAAGCGTCTTCTCTTGAGGTGTACAATGTAAATAAAACGCGGTGTGGTCTGAGCCGTACCCCGGTGCGCGAGGCTGTCAGGGCTCTCCCTTCCCTGCCTCCCCCCACTCAGCAAGACAAACCACAAGAGGACATCGAGAGTAAAGTTAAACTTTACTTTACAGTAATTTTTCTTCTATATACAAAGAATTACAGTACATGTTCTGGGAGCACCTGGGCAGGGCAACCCTCTTTTCATTATGAGTTTCACATACACAGCCAACAGTCTAAGGGGTGCAAAATGAAAGTAATCAATGGTCCAAGACTCTCTCCTCTCCCTCTTCTAAAAATAATATACATGCTGGAAATATGTAGTTTTCTCTCACCTGCTCTGGCATTCCTTCTTAAAACTGACAGACGGCTCCTGGCCAGGGCTGAGCACAGAGCACCCTCTCTTGTCCCCCCTGCAGTGCTCTGGCACTGGCCCCTGCCTTGGCTGGGATCCTTGACTCCTGATGTGTTTCCCTCTGCCTGAGCCTGCAAAACAGGACCCTGTGGTGGACCCCCATTCGCCTCAGAGGGGAAGGAAGGCAGCGTGGGGCTGCTCACACCAAGGTTCCTCCCACGAGCAAACCTCTCACCCACGGCTCCAGCACAACTTACGCTGCTGCCACGAGTGGCCCCTCATGTCCCCGGGCAGTGACAGGGGCACTGGGCAGCCACCCTCCCCAGGGCCCTTGGCTAGCTGGCAGCCAGGACCCCAGCTAAGAGCACGCAGCGCTGGAGGGTGGCAGGGGACATGAAAAGCGAGGCACGGTGCTCAGCACGGTCAGGCTGGGCAGGCTGGCGGGGCAGCGAGCTTGGCACCATGGATATACAGGGCTGGAAGCGCCGCTGCTGAAAGGCTTCCATGGCTCCTCGCAGGGAGTGCCACTCCCTGCCTGCTCCCGATGCTGCCAACACATCTCACCTCCCACCCACGCTGGCTGGGGCCACCCTCAGCTCCGGCCATGCTCCACCTCGAGTCTCCCAGTGCTTGCTGCTTTTCCTTTTAACAAGTTCCCAGTGTCTAAAAAAAATACACAAAACCCAGTTCCTTGAAGTCAACAACTCGGAAACATCAGAAAAAGAAACAAAAACTGAAACCAGCTCAGTACCAAACGGACACGAAGAACATGCAGTAGTGGATGCCTGCTTGCTTCACGTGGCTCCACGGGCTCCGTGACATTGGTTTGAGTCTCAAAACCACCATAAGCTGAAGGAACCGAGTCACTCCTTGTCCTGTTTCAGTTACACGTGCCGAAGCCTGACCCCCGCTGCAGGGGGATGGGATGAGCTGGCCAAGAAGCCCCAGCCCGGGGGCCAGGAGCCGTGAGTCCAGCCCTACTGTGCTAAGCTGCCAACGGTTTACAATAGCACCACAATAGCCCAAGGGCTTCGCCGAGGGCAAACTTGATTAAAACTTTACCTTGAAATAGGCCATAGCGACACCCATTTCTCAGATTTCCCTAGGAGGTAGATTCAGTGCTGTAGGGACTGTCCATCACTGCTGCTCCTCCAGCCCCAGCTCACACAATCTGTCCTGTCCCCCCTCCCGGCACCAAACTTTGCTTACATCACTTTTGTAGGACCCGGAGCAGGAATCTTGTGTTCTCCCATCTCCTGCTAAGCAAGGGCACTGCCACCCCACAGGTGAGACTCCTGCTGATGCCAGGCGTGTGGCAGAGCAGTCCCCAAGCTCCAGTGTCCTGTGTCGCCAGCCCTGGGAGCCCCAAGCACCCATCAGCCCAGCTGTGCTGCTGCCAGAGGAGCAGCCTCGGCTGCAAATGCTGCCGCTATCACAGGAGGATGGGTAATTAGCACGGGCAAAGCCTGGGAGATCAAACACAGCATCCCCCATACTTTCAGAGTAGCTGCACGATTTGCCACTTTGCTTTAACACTCACTGGCTAGCAAAGGCCGAAAGCCTCATCAGTAATTTAGGGCAAAGCACATTACAAGCAGGTTACAATTATGGTTATTCCAAACATCAAGCAAAATCAGAAGTTAAGGCTGAAATTAAAAATAAACAGAAGGTGTTGAAGGTCTGAGGTTTCTCTAACTCCCCCTGCCCTGTCACAACACTGGCTGTGGTGTCCCAACAGGAGCTGGGCACACCCACAGCATGCTCAGGGCTACCACACTGCCAAGAACATCAAGATTAGGACTGCTTTCTTTCTTTTTTTTTTTCTGTGAAACTAATCTGAAGTTTTTAGCGTTTTAGCAAATGCACTGTCTCACCTTAGTTCTTTAATGTCCTTTACATTCAACCATCTCTCTTATCTCCCAAATTTTAACACCAGCCACACCTTCAGAGTCTCTGCCTGCAGGGGTTTAACCCTGAATTAACACATGCTCCCACGGTACCACCCAGATGCTTTGTGTATTGAATTGATTGATTGCTGTGGAGCGTTTTTTTTGTTAAATAGGAAAAGTTTAACTGGAGAACAGCAATAAAGCAAGCTACCATGAGCTAATTTGCATCTGGAGACGTGCAGTAGGTGATGCGATCATTCCTTACAGTGATAACTCTCCTGCTAGATTCACCAGAGCCCTGGCTGGCAGTGGGCACTGGGGAAGATGGGACAAGGCACTCAGAACAGTGGCCTGTGCCCGCTCCCCTCCTGCCCACACATCCCACAGGTCCTGTGGTGGCTCCTCCTCTGCAACCCTCATCCCAAAAGGGCACAAGGCCCTGACCATGCTGTTACCCCTCACCAGAGCTCCTCTGTCACCAAAGGGCACCTGGGACTCTGCTGCCACAGTGGAAATCCAGCACTGATTTCTGTCCTGCACTGGGGGGAGGCGATGGCTGCTGACCCCAGCCCCCTGCTCTGAGCAGTTACTCTGGCAGCAGGGATGCTGGCTAGCAAAGTGTTCATAGAGGAGCAGAGCATGCAGCCCCTTCAGGAACGGAGAGGGAGCCATTCCTACCAGGAATGAGTCTGGAAAACTCTCGTGAGCCATTGTGGGACACCAGGGAAGGGACAGAGATAATTACACCCTTGATTCTACTTCTACAGTGCACCACACCAGTGAATCAACACAGGAGTCACCTCTCACCCACCTTGGGTGCAATTAGGGTTGACCCGGGACTAAGTGACCAGGTAATTAGATCCCTCCACCACAGCAAGAGAGCATCACAGCCTTGGCACGAAGCTGTTGCACAGGTCTGAGCCCAGCACAAGGCTGCAGCAGTGCCTCTCCCAGGAGTCTGCCAGGGCTGTGTGTTACTTTGCCTCTACCCTCTACATTTAAAATCCCCCGTGATTCAAACTGGCTGAATTCTGAAGGCAGCAACAAACAGCAGCAAACAAATCCAACTGCTTCAGCACAGACATGTTCCTCTTCTCCTCCAAGGCGGTGCTGCCAGCCACCACCACAGTGAGTCAACTCAAGTACAGAAGATGCCCCTATTTCCTTCACAAGGGTTTTGCAGCCTGAAGCTGTTCTCCAGCTCATGCTCCCTGATGACGGCAGGCTGGACAAGGGCAGAGCTGCTCGGACCTCTCTCTACAGCTGGTCAGTCCTAGTCTACATGACCCAGAACAGCCCAGAGACTCCCAAAAGCACAACTACTCCCTCTGAAAAGCGCCCCTGATCGGACAGAGCATCACCCAGAGCTCCAGCGAGGGTGAAGAGGGAAGAGCAGCTTCCTGGCTTCCTCCTTCAACGATGTTCCTCAACACCAGTTTTGCCAGGCAGCCTCCCAGCTATGACAAACTCAACTTTTCCAAAAGTAGCTGCAAGGTAGCAAGCCAGAAACCCAGATCCTTGTGGAAAAGGGAGAGAAGAAGAGAGACGGGGTACAGCAGCTGCAACAAAGTAGGCTGTGGGAAATGCCATGCAACGGTTTAATCCACGTTCACTGTTCCAAACAAGCTTTTGGGTAAGCACCTGCTGGCATGAAAGGCGGCTGCTGCCGTGAGCCTCACCGTGCTACGTTGAGCCCGCGATTTATAGAAGTGATTTTTTTTTTTTTTTCAAACCTGCTCTTATGAGAATTCACTGAGAACTTCTCCATTTTACAGATTTAAAAAAGCCTGCACCAAAAATATTCACAGTTTATTTTTTCATGAAACAAGTAACTAGTTAACACGTGACAATGCGAAGCGGAGGTGGACAGAGCAGTGCAGAGACCTCTCTGGTTACGCAGGAGCTAGCTGGGCACTGGCACTGAGGAAACCCTACTTACACAATCTACATGACTAAGTCCAGCTCATGGGAAGGCTTATAAATGTAAATTCAAGATTTATTTTCCTTCTCACACATGATAAATACTTAATATACTGAACGTCTTTTTTTTTTTTTTTTTTAAATTTTTGTTTTAAAACCTTAATGAATGCCCTTAAGGTAATCTTCTCTCTCAATGGATCTGAGTTATCCTGATTCCCTTTGTGGAGGAGTCACGCAGAAATGCAAGCTGCTTGCATTTCCCTAGTTTCAGCAGCAAGCAGGAACTGACCTGCCAGTCTTCCCGGGAAAAAAAAAACAACATTAAACAAGGAAGTTTCCATAAGCTATAAAGCTTTTCCAAGTCATAAGCTATTCTACGAAGAATCTGAAATGATTTGGACTAGAGAAGAGATGCACCATAGCACTGGTAATGTCCCCTTGTGCCCAGCACACCCAGCCTTTACAGCAGGACGTTGTCTCAGGGTGCACACATCAGGAAAGGAGAACGGATTGGGATTTGTCTTGGTACGGGTGTCTGCCTCCCTTCATAGAAAACTGCAAAGCCCATGACCGTCTGCTCTGCGAGCAGCAGGCACTTGCAAGCCAGGTGGGAACAAGGATCTGCTCCCACGTCGGAGGAAGGAGGTCAGCATGGGGCTGAACTCTCCCTTCCTGCGGAGGGGCCTGCGGATCTGCCTGGAAGAAGAAGAAGGATGCACACACTGGAGCTGCGCAAGGGTCTGGTGGCGGCACAGAGGTCCGAGGCTGCGGCCCCAGATCGGTGGAGCTCAGGTAATTACAGAGGTAATGTGTTGTGAGAGTGGGAAAAAGCTGGTCAGCAGTGTTTCCTCGGCAGGACACCAACCCTATCAAGGCCAGGCAGTGCCACCAAAGGAGGTCTGTGCTCCTCCTACCTGCGAGGGTGCTGCTGGTCACAAGATGCTGCAGGTCCCAGGGACTCTACTGCCTGCCCCATGAGCACCACAGCCAAGCCAACTTCTGCCTCAACACTTGAGTGAACGGCTTTCAGCAGGCCTAGTCTGGACACCGGCCCAATGACCACCAGGTACTAAACATCGCCTTCACCGTAAAAAGGAGAAGAGGAAAAGGAAAGCCAGCCAGCTGCTGGAGCCCAACGTGTTCCAGTGTGAGAACTACAATTCAGTTGGATGGATGCACACAATGCACACACACATGCACACCAACACAGTCCAGTTAATTCAAGTCTCCTTTGGTTGTAGAAGAGTTAAGCCAGGAGCTACACAAGGGGAAGGTGTTGAGATGGGTCCCGATCCAGCTACGGCACCCTTGCCTCTGCGCTGTGCAGGGAGGGGGACAGGCTTGGCTTGCTGCTGGCAACACCAGGTGTGATGGGAACATGCTCTGAACACACCTGAGGCAAAGGGAGAAAGGACTGCTCAGTTCGCTGGCTCACGCTGACAACAGAGGTTTAGAAGAGACTGGATGGAAATGTGAAAGGGAGCACTGCCCCCTTGGCAGGGCAGTGCTCAGCACCTCCAGGAACCCATTCTGCTCTGCTCCACTATTGCTGCTTTATGGGTCACTATGCTGTCAAGTGCAGGAAAACACTCCACGTGTCCTGTGCTAGAGGATTAAGACACAAGAATGAAAAAACTGCCAGATGACTTCTTCCGAGATTTCTCTTTTCCCTGACTTCCTCCAGATTTCCCACTTCTTGGGCCTGGCCAGTCGCAGCTCTGTCAAAAAGGAGCTTGAATGGATACTGCCTATTGCTGGAGAAAAGTGTACTGAGTGCAGGAGCTCCTCTCCCATCTCACTGGAGACGATCCCTGTCCTTGAGCAAACCACACACACAGCATGTCCCAGTGAACACACGGACAAACCTCGTAAAGCAACGCCCTGCACGGACAGAGGCCTGGGCAGGTGACACAAAATCCCTTCCCTGCTTCTGGAGTCTGGCAAGGACACACATCCAACTGCTCGCCACGTGATCCCTGAAACATCTCCAATGCCAGGGCAGCCTGACTGATCCACTTTCTTTAAATGCAGTAACAAGAGCAAAGGCGCCCGTGACTGTGCCTGGGAACCCACCTAGGAATCAAACCTAGAGCTTGAACATGCTAGATCAGTAATGTGACCATTTCAATGGAATTGGAGATTTTTACCCAGAGTGGACTCTTTATTTCAGCTTTACCATTTGTAAAAGGAAGAGGAAAAGGTCACAGATGCTCTCTCCCTTTGGCTGAGCCAGACTCAGATTTAAGAGAATGTCCTTGCTCATGTCACAATAGAGTATGGATGGGATGTGCATGGGTTAGGGGCTGGGCTCAGGGAAGTGAATTAAAAAAAAACAAAACGAAGCAAAGATTCCCCCTCCCTAAACATTAAATGACTGAAACCTGCCTCCCACATTCACCGACCTCACTTTGGCTCTGAGTCAGCCAACTCACGACAGACAGAATCCTGGTTATGGGCTAGCGCTGTGTTTTGTTCAGGCAAAGGGTCCTGCCCTCGAGGAGTCTGTACTTTTCCACTCAGCCAAGCAATCTGATCAATTGTCTGAAGGTTCGTGACAAGCCACGGCATCTGCTCCGGGGGCACCGGCGCTTCCCTGGCTGGCCGAGGGGTCTGCTCGAACGCACACAATCTCTCTGATGTCCACGGGGTCTGCTCCGAGGGGGCTGAGGCCACTTCCCAGCTGGCCTGAAGGGTTGTCTCTGGGAGTTTCTCCGCTGTCCGGGAAGGCTGCTCCGCAGGCGTCAGGGCTTTTGCGGTGGACCAGTGGCTCTGCTCGTGAGTCTGCAGTTTCTCCGTAGGCCAAGCTACTTGTCCAACGTGTGTCACCACCTTCCCAGCAGACCATGAGATTTGCTGCCCGGCTAACATGGTCCTCTCTTTCTGCTGGGGACTCACCTCCATGGCTGGGGCACCTCTCTCCTTCAGCTGAGCGTTCTGGTCGACGGGACGCAGCGCCTTCTCCGACAGCAATGGCCTAGGAGCTGATGCAGTTAGAGGTTTGTCCAAGGCTTGAGGCCGAGGAGCCACAGCAGCAGCCAGCTTATCTGATGCCTGAGGCCACAGGGACGTAAGAGCGAGAGGCCTCTCCAAGAGCTGAGGCCGAGACACCCCAGGGCTGAGAGGCTTTTCCAAAGGAAGAACCCGGAGGGCGCCCGAGTCAGCAGCCTTCTCTGGAGGAAGGGGTCGCAGCACCCCAGGGGAGAGAGACTTCTGAGTGAGCGGGATCCGAAGGGACCCTGAGCCGAGACCCTTCTCCGTGGGCAGGACGTGTGGTGACCGGGAGCCAGAGGCCTTCTCCGGAGAGAGGGGCCAAGGCAACCCTAAGCTGGGAGCCTTCTCTGTGGGCAGGATCTGAGGCATACCTGAACCAGCAGCAGCCTTCTCTGGGGTCAGGGGACGGGGTGACCCAGAGCTGGGAGACTTCTCTGTGTCAGGGACCCGCACCACCCCAGAGAAGGAAGCCTTTTCTAGAGGCAGGGATTGTGGTACTGCTGATCCAGGAGCCTTCTCGGAGGGCAGGATCCGTGAGACTGGGGAGTCTGGGACTTTTTCAATGGGAACAGACCACAGCACCTCAGGACTGGAAGCCGTCTCCAATGCTGGGACCTGCGGAACCACAGAGCTGGAAGCCTCTTCCACAGCCCGTGGCTGCGGACTCTGGGCAGAGGAGTCGTCCAGCAGCTGGAGCTGATCGGCCTCGGGAGGCTCATCCTCCGGCTGGGACTGCAGCATCCCCACCGTGGCCAGGAGCCTGTCAGACAGTGGAGGATGCAGGCATTTCACGGGGAACTCATCCAGCAGCTCGGGCTGCTGGGCCCTGCTGTCAATGAGGGACTTGTCCGATAACTCCAAAACCTCGGGGGCTTCAGGAGTCTCATCTGACAGCTGGAGCTGCAGGTCACCAGCAGTAACAAGCGACTCATCCAGCGGGGAACGCGGTGATCCCGGAGGAGATTTGCTCGGCAGCTGAGGCTGCGAGGCGTCACTGGAGGACTCGTCCAGTGGCCAGAGCACCGCGTTGCTGGGGGGTTTGTCGGACTGCTGAGGCCGCAGAGCTACAATGATGGGCTGCTTCTCTGACTGCAGCCTTAGGGACAGGGCAGCCTGGGGCTTGTCTGATGGCTGCAGGCGAAGCGACAGGGTGGTGGGAGGTTTGTCCGAAGGCTGAAGCCGGAGCGAAAGGGTAGTGGAGGGTTTGTTGGATGGCTTCAGCCTCAGTGACAAGGTGGCGGGGGGTTTATTTGACGGTGGCAGTCTCAGAGCCAGGGTGGCAGGTGGTTTGTCTGGTGAAGGTAGCCTGAGGGCCAGGGTGGTGGGGGGCTTGTTTGATGGCTGCAACCTCAGGGCAAGGGTGGTGGGGGGCTTGTCTGAAGAAGGCAGCCTCAGCGCTAGGGTAGCAGGGGGCTTTTCTGGTGACTGCAGTCTGAGGGCCACAGACTGAGGTAGACTGTCCAGGGGCTGAACACTCAGGTCTGTGTCTGCCTCTGTGTCTGCAGGCAGCTGCTCTGGTGGCTGGGTGTCCTCGCCGTTACTCAGGCCTTCTACGGGAGGCGCATACTCACGAATTTCTCCTGGCTCTAGAGGGTGAGGCCCGCAGGGATCGTGCTCTGTGCAGCATAATCGTCCATCCAGCTTGGAGATGAAGAGCATTCCTTCCCGGTGCTGCTTGCAGAAGGACCTGGGGCACATCTCGCAGAACGAAGCTGCTTCCTTACCACACACATCACACTGATGCCACGGGCACTCCCACTTTCCTGCAGCACAGACACGGGAGAAAAGACACACCTTAAGAGTAGGACAAGGGCAAGAGACAAACGCCTGCTGCAAAGGGAGTTCAGGGAAAAGTGAGAACACTCCTGGAGTACCCACATACAATTCTACATGTCCTCTTCCGTTTCTGCCTTAGCTTGACAGGCTGTTAACACGAATCTGTGTGCTCAGAAGCAGCAATGGCAATGGTCATCATGACAGCTCAGACCAAGAGCCCATCTGGCTCCTGCACAGAACGAACCAACAGAGGTGTCTAGAGAGGAGCAGACACCCCCAGCTTGCACATCTCTGTAGCACTGATTTTCACAGAAAACAGCAGTGGCTATCTGTGCACAACACCCAGAGGACTTTTTAAGCAAAAACGTCAGATTCATCTTTGAATCCTGGGTCACAAACCTCCCTTCCTGTTTTTCAGAAAGAAGAAGTGAGAGAACAGTGATCACAAGGGCTAAGTTTCTATTGTCTCTGAACCCAAAGACACATCCTTAACCTCTGGCCATGTATGACCATGATAAAACAAAGCTGCTCCCCCAGCAGCTCCATCTTCACAGCAAACCAATTGACCATCAGTACCAATACCACCAGGAGGCAAAACACATTACACTTCAGAGACTGCTGCTTTTCTCACTGGTGCAAGACCTCACTGGCTCAGCCTCCTGCTCCCTCAGCCAAGGCAGTGGATGGCTCTACCAAATGCTTCCTGTTCATGGACACAACCAGGCAGACGCTGAGCTCCTGACCTCTCACCACAGGATGAGCAAGGATGCTTTTCCAAATATACCTCATGCCTCTGTGCTCTCCCAGCACCCCCACATCCCCCATCACTCCTGCTCCCTGCCTTGCTGTGGGGAGCAGCTGCCTGCAGTGCAGCCCTGGCACAGAGCTCTGAGCCAGAGGGCAACCATAAACACCAGCCATGCCAGAGCACTTCCCAGCCTGCCTGAACCAAACCCACAGACCCGTGGCTGTGGCTACCAGCTCCTTTCCAGGGAGGCTGGTTCCTGCAGCACAGCACTGAGCAGCTGTGGGCTTTGCTCCCTGGACTTGTGCTCCCCCCTCTCCTCTCTCACGCTGCTTTTCCCCTGGGGTTGAAGGCAACACGTAATAAGTTTTTCACCTCCTTTGAAGCCAGTCCAAGGCTTCTGTTCCAGTCTCAAAATATGCACACTGCTCTTCTGTGTCTTTTCCACTTTTTCAGCATTTTTTTCCATGTGAGGATGTTTAACACTTCCCATGGTCTCCCCATTTCCTGGCTCCTGGTGCTGCAGCACAGGCTGTCACTGCTCCCCCTGCACCAGCAGCACCCCAGAGAGCCACACAACACTGTGCCACTGCAAAGACCTTGGGACCTTCCTTAGAGAGGTCATTTGTACAGGTGAAAAATAAAGTACGTCAAAACCTGGTAGTTTGTTGCAGGAAGGATAAATCCTATCAAACCACTCTAATGGTCTTTGACAGGATAAAAAGGTCCAATGAATAAGCATCCTCTCCAGGGATAGCCCAGAGCTCTTGGAAGTAAGATCACACAATTAGCAAATATGCAAACAAGCAGGAAATTCCAATTACTTGACAGCAATGCCCGTGGCAGAGGAAACATTTAAAGTAGAAAGTGCTGAACCTTTCATGTCCTGAATGACACTCCAGAGGAGCAGGGTATGAAAATCACTGCCTATGTGTAAAAAGAGTAAAATTGCTACAACTGACTGAAAATTATTCTCAAAAAACAGTTATTAATTGTCTTGTGGCGAACTGAGGAGGCATTTCAAATTACATCCTTCAGGGGTGTATTTTAATCTGTACAATAATTTAAATTTCTGAAAGCAGAACAGCAAATACTCTTACAGATACAGGTAGATAACATCGAGCCTGTAAGGGACTGCAAAAATCCAGTCGGACAGGCTCAGAATTTAAACTGGACAAATGCTCTTGCACCAACAAGGTGTAATTAAATAAAGACAGGCGCAAAACAGGATCGCAGAGGAAGAAATAAAAATGAGAAAAGGATCAAGGTGAAAAGTCAATGAGGATAAAGCCACCAACATCACATCAACAATGTAAGTTACTTTTGCAAAACAAGTAAAACAATTTCCAAAGAAATTTTACACAAAAACCAAAATATAATTATCATCTTCTGTCAGAGTAAGCATGGCCTCGGCTGAAATACTGTTAAAATACTTGTTTCCAGTTTTAAAAATGTGTAGGCAAGTGGGACACAGTCCAGAGTAGATCAAGAATAAAAACTTGAGGCTATGTTTGTATAACCCGGAAAAGGACTGAGACAACAATCTTCCACTATGTAAAAAAACGTGTATCAGAGAGCTGGCAACCCTTTGTGTTTTTAAGTCAGGCTGTTAAGAGAAACTTTGCAAATAGAGAGCAGGGGAACAGGCTGGAGGCCAGACTGTACTTTTTGAGTATTTTTTTTACTTCAAATTTTTGCCCTAATTTCACCACAAACTAGAATATGCTTTGGTACTGTTCTCTTAGGTATGAACTAATAGCTATTCAGATATTTAAGAGAATCCTATTTTCCAGCAGTGCTTCTCCTCACCATTCAACTCACAACTGTCTTCAGCTTTGGGAAAAGAGCTAGTGTGATGACCAGTACCTCAGCTATCGCTGGGATTATGCACTGCTGGGTCCCAAGAATGGGGTCAGTTCACTTTTTTGCATTCACAGTGGGGTGCAAACCAGGGCTGGGTTGTTTGGGCAACAAGTTCTGTTCGAGTGAGAAAGACTCCTCTAAACGTCAAGATGCTGTGAACAGAGTGCAAGGTCACGAGCAGCACCCAGGAGACCCAGAGCCAACACCGTGACCCAAGCAGAGCCCAGCTGTGCAGAGCACTGACCTGCAGGTCTCTTGGTCAGGTTGAGGCAGTCTGCGTGGTACACCTTGGGGCAGCCTGACTTCTTGCAAGAGACCAGCTGCCCTCCATCCCCGCAGCTGAAACACTCGTCCTCCCGCTCCTTCATCACCTCCGCCTGCGACCGGCGCTTCATCTGCGGCCGCCTCTTGAGCTTCTTGGACTTCTCCTCGCTGAGGCTGGGCTGGCTCTGTGGGTGAAACAACGTGGGTAAATGCAGGGCTCTGGCTGCTCCACCTGCTCCCTTCCTGCTGTAAACCCCACTGCCAGCTATAGCTGAGAGCTGTGCAGCATCTTGAGTGCTGCTCGGTATTTGGCAACCGATTTACTACGGCAAATATCACCCAGTTATTTTGAAAGAGCCTGGGAGTCGTGCAGCAAAGCTTAGCTCAAGATGGGATTTATACAACTAGCAACAGCAGAATGAGGAGCTGGAGCTGCCTGGTGTCACTGAGCTCGTGCCACCTCTCACAGACTTTTCAGGTCAAAGCAGTCAGCTCTCCTGGCACACGTGACATTCGTAAGGAAGGAGTCTATCCAGGGCCTTCCTGCACTTTGTTTCACATTCATCACTTCCCTCTCCATTTTCAGTCTGAATTTATCTGTCATCAGTTCAGACCTATTTGTTCTTGTGTCGATGCTGCTCTTTTGCACCAGAATTACAAAATCTTTACGGTTGGAACACACCTCCAAGATCATCAAGTTCAATATTTGAAGCTTTTCTATCTCCCTGAATAAACCTCTGGGACACACTCTTCTACTTGCAAACTGAAACTTTCACAGTCTGCACACTCAAGTCCTTCCAGTGGCTTTTCTCTGCCTTACTGAATATACTTACCCCAAATGAAAATTACAGAATTACACATGCTACCTCAGATAAAACCTCACAGGCAGTGTACAGACATCAACACTTAGCCTAAAGAACAGGAAATTCCCCCAAAGCACTGCCCCCGTCTGCCTTTTCCACAGCTCAGTCCCATGGCAGCTGAGCTGCACAGCAGCTCCTTCTCCACCACGACTGCCCAGCCATGACCTTCTCATGGTGGATTTGTTTCTGCTGTTAACCTCTCCAGGTGTGTGCTGTGGAATATCCAACCTCCATTCCCCTATACTCAGTTATTCCTTTGCAACTGACCCAACCTCTCGCTCTCCCACGCCAATGACAACCAAACTCTGCATCATCAGTACAGTTTGATTAACCCTGCAGTGAAGTGACTACAACTGCACCCAGGACGGGCAACTAAATGGTTCAAGTGCTCTCTTCTCTGGCCTAAGGCTACCTCCAACCCTGCTCTTCCAACTCCTCCTCCAAGCCAGGCTGAGCCTCCCATTGTGCCCAACACTCAACTCCACAAAGATGATGTTTCTTGCCCCCAGTCCTGACCTTATCCAAACACTGTCAGTTTAGTTTATCTGAAGAGACATGAGCTAAATTCTGTGCCGTTTTCTACATCTCTTTGTGTTCAAATTTGCATCCTCCATGCAGGAGATCCCTCTGTGCTGAGACAATGCCTATGAAGCAATTTTTACATTCTTTATTCTGCATAAATATCGTGCATAATATTTTCATCACCAAAACATTTAAAAACCTTGGTCTCCAGACCTACAATTTCAGAAGTCTGCAGCTGGCTATCCAGTTTTCCTGTCACCATGGAGTCACATCTCTTGATTGTTTCCTTCCCCTTCACATGTGGGTATTTCTGCTTTCACACCATCATTCCCCCTGACAATGGGGACAAGCCAGGCCTTTCTTATCACTGAAAATGCAGGCACTGAAATGCCTCCACCTAAACTATGCCACCGATTTTCAGCGCATGGTTCTCCAGCCATCTAATTACAAAGAGAACAAGAAAATCCCTTCACAGCTAATTTGAATGTCTAAGAGGTCTAACAGCTGGACTAAGCGATTCCCACTTGCTCCCTGCAGTACAATAGACTCCCAAACATCCTAACTCCCAGTTAGAAGGCACTTTTAAAGAGTGAACTTGAGTATAATCAGTTCTGTCTTGCTGTATGTGCAGGAAGCTTAAAAATGCATCTGTTGTGAGAAGAATTTTTTAAAAAACCACCCCAATGTACTGTTTTCTCGGTATTGTTTCTTAGCCCATCTCAACAAGATGGAATGAGTCGCCTCAGATATCACAATGCAACAGGAATGCCAACTAAAGGGGGCACCTTTCTCTGATTTTCCAGCCTGCAACCTGCAATTTCAAGGCAAAAAATGACAGTCGAACCATGTATAACACAGGGGCAGCACAAAATCAATGGAATTTTAAATCGCAACCTGAAAAAGAACTAAATACATCAGATGTGCAATTCCCCTCATCTGTCAGCTTCTGAAGACATCCAGACTTTATTTTTATAAGTTCATTTTTTCTGAAGAACTAATCTCTGGAGAATTCATAAAACCTCCCCTCTATATTGATGGGGCTCAACAACTGTGCTGCTGGAGGTTTTTAACCCTTAACTGTGGGCACGGCAGGATGCACATGCCAGAGCAGAGGGATTACAGACTGATTTGGTGAAGCCCTTGTTAAAAACCAACAGCTGAGACATAGATTTAGCGGGTGACAACTGGGAACTCGGCCAACTGCTCCTGTTATTTCCTCCTCCCAGTGAGAACCAGCTCACACTAGGAGGTAATTGAAATCAATTCCTGTTATTGCAACATTACAGTTACAAATCGAAGCCCTCAAAAAGTCAGTGAGTTCTAAAAGCTGGTGGTTTTCTACTACAAGATATGGCAAATTTCTTACGTCTGTCGGATGTGTGAAAATCGGTCACTTCGTTAAAACCAGAATAAAACCAAGAACTTTACTGCAGAATAGATGGTGAGATAGCAGCCTTCTGGCTCTAAAGCAACTTCAGTGTGAAGGAATGTGAGTTTGCTGGCCTTCCATGCATGCTCACAATTTACTCAAGTCTTTACTTTGGGAAATGGGCTGAGTTCTGTTTTCTTGGCTATCTGATGAAGTCTTTCCCATGGCTGCCCTTTGCTCCTCTAGTGCTATGGAAATTGCCATGGTAAGAAGTAGAAAATTTAAAAAACCCCAAAATTTAAAACCCCCCCACCTTTTTTTTTTTTTTTAATTCTTTCAGTGTAAAATAAAACTTCCTGTCATCATTTATAGCAACTCTGATAACTGAAGACTAAATTTTGCTCTCTCAGAATGAAAACTCGAATATTTAACTCATTTCAAGCACTGTTCCCATGGTGACACTGAAATGGTTTCTTCAACCTGAAACCTCTGCAACCAATGAATGATACACATCTGTGCAAAGAGGCGATTTGGAAGAACAAAAACTTAAATACCTTCGGCCTTACTCCTAGGAAGCCACTGCAGTTTGGGGCACCACATTTACAAACGGTCTTTCCATTTCCCAAACACTCCAGATTGTAGTTGAAAGTCAGCTCAGTCCCTGGCACCAAAACAAACCAAAAGCAAGCAAATTATTAATGAATTACAGAGTAGAATGTTTCACTGCTGAAGTAAAAGCACTTTTTAAACACAATGTCACAAATGACTGCCGCCACTACATAAGGACACCAAACTATTAATCTCCCCATAGATCTGTGTAGATTGGAAATTCAGTGCAACCCCTCCCCCTCCATCACATTTTACAGCTAAAAACGGGATTGATCCTTTAGCAGGGCCTTCTATCAACCTCCACTGATGCTACGGCTGTGTGTGTGTTTCATTACAGCCTCATGAATACCCATACGAAAATAAAAGTTTAAATCTCCTTCCAGGGCGCTACAAACCCTCCCCCTTCCTTACAGAACCCCCGAGGCTACTGCAGGCATTGAGCGTGTGTTCCTTACCAGCTTTGATATTTACAAGTGCGAAGAGCCCGACCCGAGTGTCACCATTCACACACCATTTCTGAGTCTCGCAGTTGGGCTGGCAGCAATGGTTCATGAACCGAGCATAGTTGCCCTTTGGCCCAGCATCAATGATTCGATCCTGGAATTGCAAAAAAAAAAAAAACCCCAGAAAACCACGTTTCAATCTGCTGTCATCAACTGCAATCAACGAGCTCTGATGGCTTTGGCAGATCACATGGCAATACAGCCTCCTGCACATCATCCTTCTCCTCAAAGACACAGGGCTCCCAAACAGCCAGGACAGTGCTACTGTTGGCTTTCTGGGAAACAAGGTCTCCCTATGGCATCAGTACTGGATAAACACCACCCCAGCACACTTCCAAGGCAGTGCTTGTTGTTCCAGGCCCCAACTTCTGCTTAAAAGCAAAATAGCAGTTCCTATTTCTTACATACCAGTGTATAGAAGGAAAACAGGAAGAGTGTGTAAGCTGAGGTGCACTGGTGCACAGCTTGTTACAGGGCTGGAGTGGAGAGAGAAGCTGCAACTGAGATTTGCTTTTGTAGCAATGAGTGGGAAATTAACACTTAATGGTCTGCCGCATTAGCCAGACAAGGAGAACGAGATATGGTCAGTATGAACTTGCAGCAGGGGGAGGGGAAAGACATAAAGCAGTCACTGTTATCCTGTCCCACACTTGACAGCTTCCTCCCTATGTCTGCTTTCATAGTTTCCTTCTCACCTTTCCATGGCTGAGCCACAAAGTGTGGAAAGCAGCTGATAAAACCACTTAAACCTCTGAAAATCAGGAGCTCATAGCAACAACCTGGCCTGCAGGACCCTCTGGGGAGCCTGTGTAACTAAATCCATCATTCTACTGCGAACAGCAAGACCTGAGATCTGAACTTAGATGAAGGTCTTGCTGTGCCTATAACTCACATGTCTGAGGGCTGATGCCTCTCCTGGCACACACCAGCCCCTTTCTGGGCTCTCCAAGGTTCAAATGCTGGGAAGGATCCCAGTGTTCCCAAATTCAGCCTCTTACGCTGAAGCAGCATCTATGGTCCTCAGACAACTGTCCTCACCTCTTCTGAACAAACCCAGGCAATATCTGTTTAGACTTTCCTCCTCACCCTGAAATCCAACCTGAGGCTCCTCTTCTACACATTAATTAATTTAGTCCTTTCAGAAGAAATGCACACCAGCTCATCAGCAATGCTTACCACCTTTTTACTAGATGGAGTACCATGCCTTTCCTCCCATCTTTTTACTTCTGTTTAGGAAGCTGGCAAGAGATTCCTTGCACATACCTTGTCCAGTGTCAACATGTAGAAATTGGTAATGTCGTGCTCCTGAGCATAGCGGATTCGGGCTCGGCACTCCTCTTCGTCAATTAGCTCCCCAACATACTCATTAACAAATTCACCCTGCCAGAAAGAAAACAAGCAGCTGGTAAGACATGACAAATTATCTGCAGGTTGGAGGGATGTCCACCTCTGTGCCAGAACTTAGCTCCTGTTTCCTTCCTAAAAATCTCTCCCTATGCTCTGCAGCCAGTTTGACCTATAACCTTCACCAAGAGCCCTGAACCATACATCCGTTTCACATGCACAAATAACTCCAAATAAATTAAATAAAGAACTGTGACCATCAGGTTATTCTTTGTGCCAAAGGAAGAATTAGCATCCAGGGACAGCACAGAAGTTAACCACAAGAACAGCACTTTGGCTGCAAAGCTCAAAGCACTGCCCTAATTGCATTCCAGCTGAAAACAATATCCCTTTGGGGACCAACCACATGGAGCAGCAGGATGCACCTGGGGCACCTGCTCCTGCAGTGAATCCATGGAGTTCTCCTGTGGTGAAGTACTGCACAGACTGTACTCCAGCCATTAGAGAGAACCCCAGCTCTGCTCCACTGGGGGCTAATAGGTCCCCCCACTAAATAACTGAGTGTTTCTGTTTCCAAGCTGGCTGCTGAAACCGAAATGGGCACATGGAATGGCAGAAGCATCTTTTAACTTATGGCACAGCAGACAGCAAAGTTTTCAACAGAACAGACTCATATTTTGCCCCTTTTATTAAGGCAAAATATTTTTTTGCCTCTTATCATGTCATCCCTACTCCTTTTTCAGACATTCTTCTCCTACTACTCTGTTTCACTTCATCCTTTATTAGCTTTGGGGCTCTTTCAGATTTAACATCCATCTCTCTTTGTTCAGCACAGATGTGTGTCCAAAGAATTACTACTCTTTGCATTTAAAAAATACACACAAGTGTTTTAGGTGGAGATAATCAGTTTCAGCAGTAATAACAGCCATCTCCAAGACACTGCCCTTTTTTAAGATCCAAGCCCTGGTCTCTGTTTCTGACACAAGACTCTCATGCTGGATAAGCATGGCTAGTCAAGAATGGTGGGGAGGAATAATCACTGTTCCCCATCTGGAAATCCTGAGTACCATCCAATTGTTCTTACAAGCAGACTGACCACGCAATCACCTTTCTTACCCTGTGGGACATCAACGTGAAAATCATTTTCTCGGTCAGCTAAGCCAAAACACTCTTGGTCAAGACTGGCAAGATTAAATTCATCAATATTTTTTTCTAAACAGCATTCTACAGCAAGAAGTCTTCAAATTCAGTTTTCAAACCAAGAGAGAAGCGAAGAGAGCAACACAGAAGGCGCGTAAGTACCTTCCTGATGTCGGTTTTGGCCTGCAGGCCCCAGCCTCGTGCCAGCGTGCGGAAGATCTGCACCTCGGGGTACTGGCGCTTGGAGAAGCACTGGTTCTGGCAGCGCTCGCCAGCAGGACACACCAAGGGGT
The DNA here is from genome assembly GCF_015227805.2 of Hirundo rustica. Classification (NCBI taxonomy): domain Eukaryota; kingdom Metazoa; phylum Chordata; class Aves; order Passeriformes; family Hirundinidae; genus Hirundo; species Hirundo rustica. Next base: position 3,383,143 of record NC_053463.1, read on the forward strand.
GGCACTCGTAGAGCAGCATGCGGTTGATGCACTCCGAGTCCAGGCCGCAGGGGTTCTCGTCCGTGGGTTTGCAGTTGCAGCGCGGAATCTCGGACAGGTCCGCAGTGAAGATCTGCACCTTCCCCACCGGCCGGTTCACCTTCAATGCACACGAGGGACATGAGCTCTTGGGAGCTACAGGATACCTGACAGGCACTTCTGTACTCCACCCCTGCCTATGAGCTGACGGGCTGCTCAGAGTGACTTAGTGACAGCGAGGGGCAGGAGGACACGAGTACAGGCACAGCTGTACTTCTGGGAACGCGATTTTGAGAGGCAGAAGGTTAGAGGAAAGAGCTCGGGAGGAAGCAGGTTCCCCATTAGCATTGCCTGGTGCAGAGTGTATTCTGTGATCCTGGAAGGGCAAGAGGCTGCCAAGTGTCCCCCTCCCATCATCACTGAGCCCACATCCAGCTCAGGTGGCCAGCCCAGTGCTCTTGCTGGGCACAAACCATCCCTGTGATCAGCACCAAACCACTTTCTGCACCAAACTGCACCTTTCCCAGTCTGAGTGTCAGGTGCTTTTCCTCATCTTTCCCTTACTGCCCTGCATTTTGAATGTTACCTTCGAGCTGGTTTGTGCTCTCAGCTGTCACACCTGTGACAGAAGGCCTACCATGCAGTTACCTCCCTACCCAACTGTCCTGCAGATGTAAATGGAAGCCAAACCAGACAAGGCTGGGGTTGGAAGGCCCAAAGAGGAGCTCAGAGTTAAGCCAAGGAGCTCTCTAAAAACCACTCCAGAAGGAAGCAGAGTGCAGCACCAGGTGGAGAAGCGACTGGCGTGTCTGTGGCATGAGCTGGGTCCTTGGGGTTTGGTTAAAGGCAGCGGACGCTGAAAAGCAGGCAACAGAGAGTCAGGACTGTGGAGAGAGACACTGAAGAAAAGCTCCTTGCTGTTCTTTCCCTGGGTGAACAATTGTCTCACTTTCCTCTCTAACACAAAAGGAAGGAATTTTAGCAAAACTATTCCAGCCCCTGTATAAGTTACCTAGTCCCACCCACAGAGTTTCCACATTGACAGCCTGCCTAAGGCTGGCCTGGTCCTGACCCTCCTTTGTTTAAACACAAACCCTGCAGAAATCCCTCATTAATCTCTTCAACACAGTCTCCTCCACCTTCCTCCTAGAACTGCATCCCACTTCCAATCTTCCTTGTCACTCAGGTTCTCCTCTGCTGCTTCCCATCCCTTACCCAGACTCAGCACCTCGTTAAGAGTGGCAAGATTCACAGGACTGGGTCAACCCACCACTGGCACCGCTCTGGCACTGCCACTCCACACCCACACCTGCCCTACTCTCTGAGGCACTGCTGGGAAAAAAACAAAACAGGGCAATGCCTGGACTAGTCACAAGCCTGATGTGATGAAGGATCCCAAGAGTATTTTGCAGCAGCATCTTGTGTGGGTGTTCCTTGGGATAGACTCGGGGTGCTGATCTCCTTAGAAGGAGTGGACACAAACAGCTTCAGCCATTCCACCCTGAAGCCTTCTCCAGTTCACCATCTGCTCTTGCAAACTGCTTTGCTTTCAGAGAGACAAACAGCTTGCACCCAGACCTCAGAAGAGCTGCCATGAGTAATGACCACAACCGTCATTATTTATATAAAAGGGTATTTCAAAGGCTCTAAACTGCTTCCAAAGTTCCTTCATGTTGTGGCCAGAGAGGCCTAAAAATAGCTGTAATGAGAAACTACTTCCTCCACTGAAGCTGCCTGGCCCATACTGTTGCCAGGGCAGTCGGTTGTGCTCTTTACACCGCACAGTAATTCATGCAGGATATACCTGCCTGCCTAGAAATCCTAGCTAGATACATAAAAAGCGACAGAAATCAGTTAAGCTTTCATATTTTGCCACATAAAAAAGGAAAGGAGCAGACAGAAGCAATAAAAAATCCTGCACCACCTGGTTTGCCCACCTTGCCATCAGCAGCACAGAGCATTTGACCATACTGAGCATTACCAGCCCTCTGCCCTGAGTTCTCAAGGTGGAGACACTTCCTTCAGACCACACAACTGACATGGATGGCACAGACATGACCAGATCTGTTCCAGCAAATCACAGCACTGCTGTTATAGCAGCACAGCTTGCTGAGGATGGAAAGAGGATCAAAGAAACCTTCAAGAACAGCCAGACATCCAAACATCAGAAATGTTTCTGTATACCTGTAAATCACCTGCACCGACAGCTCAAGACTTCTCTTCTGCACCTGCCCCCCAACACCTCCCCTCACCTTGATGTGTTTGTACGGAGGAGGTTTCTTGTCGTTCTTTTTGTCTTCCTGAAGTTGTCTCAGTTCTTTCTGTGCCTTCAACTCTTCAAATCTCACTGCAGCTTCCTGAAGAGCTAAATGAGAGAACAGGCTCTGTTATAAGGAACTGCCTCTGATCACACAGAGCTGGGCAGCCACTCTCCACCCAGTGCTCACAAGGTTTAACTTGCAGGGTGAAGAAAAGACCAATGCAGCAGGGAAGTGCAGAAATTACAGTCAGGAGCCTGCTCATGGTGATGAAGGATCCCATCTGTTGGGTATCTTTGTCTGCCCTCTTGGGCAGATGCCAGGCAGCTGCATCTACAACTCTCAAGTGAACTTTTATGTCAAGATAATGACTGCATTACACAAAGGGAAGCTGATACAGCAGCTCACTAGAATTCTGAGATGTTATGTCAGAGCTGGACAAGCATTTGAGATCTGCATACCCTTCTCCACTTCTGGGAGTCAAACAAACACTCTGAGTATGCTGGATGATACATAAGCAGCAGTTCATGCTACAAATCTAATTTAACTTCAGTTTTAAGAAGACATTTTTATCTGCTACAAGAATGACACTTTTCCAAAGAGTAACGAAGAAGGAAAGACCATGGATGAAGACAAGTTACCTTTTTTGTATATGCCATCCACGCCCTTCCCCATCTTGTCTTTGCTGCTGACATCACCTTCCATGTAAGGGAACACACGAGCCTGGTGGGTCCACAGGTAGTCCTTGGAGCCAAAGAACAGCACAGGGAACTCACCAATGTCATGTTTCATTTTCTGGATGTTGACAGGAATTGTCCTAGGATGGCAAATCTCAGCTGGCCACCACCTGCAACACAGGGAAGGGCAGATGAAACCTCTGGCTTCCCAACCTCCAGCCACCTCAGAAGTATGCTACTGCATGGAGACATGGGAAAAAGTGTGTGAGGGCTACCAGCAAGGCTGGTGGGGAGAAAAGAGGCTACTGGAGGAGGAAAGCTCACGTTTTACCAGCAATGTGCATGCAAAAAAGCCAGAGGCTTGCTGCAATGAGCCCTGCAGACAGGAGCAGCTTCTCACCTCCATCACTATGAGCACTGCATGAAGAAGGGATGGGGACAAATCTGTGCTATCTTCACCTACCTGTAACGCCCAACCTTGACCCAGACTACTTCTTTGTAGTGTGGCTTTTTGCCTGCCTTGCAATCATTACAATACCAGCTTCCCTCTGGCATCTCAATGTTTAGACACTCACGGTGAAACGCTGCCGGGCACGACTCGCAGCATAAAAGGCTGCCCCCTGCAAAGAGAAGGAGGAGGAACTTATCAGTTGCTGTGCAGAAACCCTGCACTCCCCATTTCCAGACAGACCTGGAAAAAGGGAATGATGCTCTCCTGCAAGCCCTTTTCAAAAGCTGGGCCCTATTCATGATAAAAAAAAGAACCTTTCTAAGGATCCAGAAAAGATCCCAGCCTGAAGATGCACTTATATGTGGAAAGACAGGGAGGCAATCTGCTCTCTGCAGTTCCCACTGGGACATTCTGGATGGGAAAAGCTTCTTCTGCCCTTTGCAATGAATTCTTGCCAGGGCATTCCCTGGTGCCAGGGGACCCAGGGCTGACATTCTCACCTTCTGAGCAGACAAAGCACCAGCTGACGTTGACATGCTCGTGGTTGCGGCAGCCCCTGCGCGCTGTGAAGTGGTTGGGGCAGATGATGCTGTTGGAGGCCAGGACCACGGAGCCGGCGGCCAGGCAGAAGTCATTGGAGTGATACGCGACCGGACACCGCACACAGCGCATCAGGCGACCTGGAACCCGACAGCCACCACATTGTCAGCCTCTGCAGGATCACCACTCTTTCCTACTAAAGCTAGGCTCTACTCATACCTAAGATCAAAATGAGCTTTGGAGAAGGAAGCTGACCTTGAATTTTTATGATTATATACTCACCCATGATATATTCACTGGATTCCGATTAAGTTATTTAATACAACTGAATATATATAAAATTATAAAATCTGTAATGCCTATACCGTAGTTAAAATTGCATTATTTTGAAATGAAAGATCTCCTGCATGCCGTGCAGAAACAGTTCAAGAGTTCACAGACTGGGACTGCTTCCTATCATACACAAATAATTACTAAATCAGCTCCGACAGTAATTACAGACGGGGTGTTCCAAGTGCTTAGCTGCACATACTGAAATCAATCCATGTAGCTTCTGAAAACACCAGCACTTGCCTCTTGTTTATCAGATTTTACCCTGAAATTCCAGAACTTCCAGGCAATGCAGACTTCCCTACAGGCCTAGTTTATGTGAGGTTTTTGAGAGCCCATTTTCAGTTCCTCACAGCAGACTATAAACAGGAAGAAGAGGTGGGAGAAAAGGGGTAAATGTGACCACCGAGAAGCAGCAGCCAGTCAACAAATGTTCAGTGTGGAAGTGATCGGCTGTGGGCTGCAGGCTTTTGGCCTTGATATTGTTTTCTACACCAAATAATGATAAATGGGAACAAAAAAGCTAACTTTGACACAGACTCTGAGGATAAAAATAGAGCTGGTCTTATTGTCACTCATCTTAAGATTCCAAGGATTAAAGAAAGGCAGCCGTAGAAGCAAACATACACAGCAATCACAAAAGTTTTAAGTTTGATCTTGTGAGGTAAAGGTCAAGGTACGGCTGCAAACAGCTCAAACAAATGTTTGCCTGGGAAGCTTAGCCCAAGGGTGTCTCTACTACAAGATGAGAGTTTACATAGAAAAGAAAAGGGTAAGTAGAACAATATCATAGTTTGCCCTGTGCTGCTCTTGATGCTGCCGCGTTGACAGCCCATGCTGCTAAGTAAGGCACCATCTGCAGCAGTGGCACGGTGAGGAGCAGGTGGGAGAAACACGAGCGTGTCTGTACAGCTCCAGAAATTCACTCAAAAACCCACTGAGGCCTGAGGCAAGGCTGGGCGTGCAGGAATCCGAGCCTCTGGATAGCCTGAGAACATTCCAGCTGCCATGTCCAGCCATGGGGAGTGCTGCTGAGCCTCTGACACCACCGCTTCCACTCCCCTGGGAGCAGCTACTCCTCAGCAAACACAGCCAGTGCTGTGGCAAGGACACAAAGGCAACAACGCAAAGAATCGGTGAACCGGGTGGACTCGAAACAAAAAAACCCAGGTGACTGCCCCGCCCAGACCACCCTGCAAGACTCGGGTACCTTTAGAGGCAGAGATGTTTGCTGGGTTAGCAGCATGGCAGGTCATGCAGATGTGCAGGGAGCAGCGGAAGCCCTTGTTCTGCAGGACTGTGGGCGGGTATTTCTGTATGCAGGCTTCGTGGTAATACTTCCCACAGAGGGGCAGCAAGCACCGCTTCACATCCTCCCCGGAGCTCTTGCACACAAAGCAGGTGTGGACCCCTGGAGAAAGAGCAAAGCACAGGTCACACAGGAGGGCTAAATGAGGAGCTGATGCTGTCACCAGGCTGCCTAATAGCACAGCACAACTTCCCAGCCTGCTACACCCATCCCAGAGCACAGGTCTCTGCACCAGGCTGGTTTGGCTTGAAGCCGTAGTAGAACTCCACATCAAAATAAGTATTATAACTGAGACTTCAGGGCAGGGAAAAAAGAAAAAAAAAAAAAAAAAAATCAATAACCCTACTTTGAGATTCCCCACCCCACCCCCGCTTTCTATCCTGAAAAAGACTCCTCCTCCCCACCAGACCCCTTTCCATAGTCCTAGGTAAGAATTTGTCTCTTTCTCAGCTCATCATGGACATTCACTTCTTTGTACACCATGTCTGAATCAACAGTAGGGCTGGTAAATATTTGAAGCCATTATTTATGACTTCAAATCAACAAAGAGTAGGTTTAGATTAAACATTAGGAAAAAATTCTTCTGTGTGAGGGTGGTGAGACCATAGCACAGGTTGCCCAGAGTTGTGGATACCTCATATCTGGAAGTGTTCAAGGCCAGGTTGGACAGGGCTTGGAGCAACCTAGTCTAGTGCTCCTGCCCATGGCAGAGAGGCAGAATTTAATGATCTTTAAGGGCCCTTCCAACCCAAATCAACCTGTGATTCTATGATTCTACTTGGAAAGTCATTATCAGACATTGAACCAATTATCTGAGGACTGAGAGCTGCACAGCAGCCCTACAGCAGGCACATCACTCCAATCAAGGAAGCAGCAGGTAAACCAACAGTCCTGCACTCACAGAAGCTGCCCTACCTGTGGAACACTCATTGCAGATGAATTTGCCCTTTGGCATCTCGGAGAGCCCAAGGCACTGCAGGTGGAAAGCACCACAGCACTGTGCCTCACACAGCAACAACTCCCCCGGCTTCTCACAGATCTGTGGGAAAGAAACACAAAAATTGAGCAGTTTTCTTCCCTGCAGCACCCCAGACAGCAGCAACGGCCCTGGGGAAAACTGCTACCTTTTCCCTGTGCCAGTTAATTCAGGTAGTTTGTGTATAACCACTGTCATTTACCATCGACTCCCTGATATCCTACACTGGCTAAAATGTATCTTACACTGGTCATATGTCCCTAACCTCTGCAAACTTTAAGAGGAAGAAATTGCAGGAAAAATGCTTGATACGAAGCACAAAAAGATGGTTAATTCTACCGTAAGTACTTGGAGGCTACCTGGGCTTACCTGGGGCACCAATGTCTCCCAGAACTTACACAAAAATACTTTACAGTGGGATAGTTTCAAAGAGATTTCTTTAAGAACACTACCTGACACACATTCTCCTTGAGAGCTGCTCCTCCTCCACGCTCCCCCTGCATCTTTTTGGACGAAGGCACTCCATGGTCATTCTCCGACCCCTCCTCATGACCCTCTTTGGGGCTTGCAGCAGACCCATGCACCAATGTCTCCCCCTTTAAAAAGAGAAAACTAGAATTAGCACTGTCTGTAGCACCCATCCTGACTTGGAAACTACGAATTCAGTCACTGAGCATTTAACGGGTTTGGTAGGTGATCTGTGAGTTACCCACCCTGGAGAGAGCATCCCCCATCCAGTTCCACCAAAAGATTTACAGGAAAGGAAAGAAAAGAGCTCTGTAGTTTACTAGGTGATTAAAAACACACACTCAACACAGTTATCTCCCTGTGCATAACTCCTCTCTGAGCAAGGAGTCAGCCCTGAATAGAAACAAATCAGGTAGGCTAAAAAGTCAGAAGCATCCCAGTATCTACTTGCACTGGAAACAAATGAAAAACCTCAACTTTCACAGCACCTTCCATACAATTTTTCCTCTACACTTATCTCAGCTTGTCCTAACGCATGTAAAGTATAAACGTAAAGGGACTCGAGGCCCTTAAAGAAAGGCAGCCAACCCCAAAACGAGCAGCACAGCAGGGCATTTACACCTCGTCCTGACTGAGGTGTGGAGACCCCCACTGTCCTGTAACGTGCACCGGTGAAAGAGCATCCTAGGGAGAGGATGGGTTTCAAATGACAAAGGCCCAACCACACACTCATGGGCCAAGTCAAGGATCCTGCCATAAGGCTTCCCACAGCGCCCATGGGACCTGGGCAGGCACTGTTAAGAGGGGAGAATAGCAGGTACCCCACAGACACTTGTTTCTCCCCCAAATACAGCTATCCTGCAGCTACACTCAGCAGCAGTGCCACAGATTTTGTCAGCACAGGCAACTAAAGGCTAGGAAACATCATCCTGCCAGCTTCCAGCCCACTTGGGAGGTCTAGGGAACACTTAAGTGGCCTCACCAGCCCCAGCTGCCACTCCAGAGCAGGTACAATTTAAGGACCATTAATACTGCACCAAAGCGATGCCTTTAGCTACGTGCTTTGAGCCAGAACATTTTAAGGACTCTGCTACTTTTAAATATGCCAGCTCACTGCAGGGAGCTGAGTGATCTCAGTGCACAGCTGCCAGGTCCTCCCTGGGTCACCAAGCTGCAGCCAGTGTGTACCCAGGCACAAATAGTACACCTGAGAGACCTTGTGAGGAATTCAAACTGCTGGCAGAAGCAGCAGCCATCACTCCCACAGCTCCAGGCCTGCTTGGTGCAGGCTGTCCAGCTAACAATCACGAGAGGGAGCTTTGCACCACTTGCTGTATGGGAAAGTCTGAGCTGAACTGAATGCCTTTTGAACACATTCTGCATCTGGGCAAAAAAAGGACATAAAGATCTTCTAAAATTTAAAGCTGGAAGAACCTGGAGCTAATATTCTGCTCAGATAATGATGCTTTCTTTGCCTGGAACTGTTGTTTTTCCCCCTTATTCCCTGAATGTAGCAGTATGATTTTATTTGTGGACACTTTAAAGCCAAGTGCCTTCTGTGGAGCAATGATGCAGAGATACACTGAGGGTACACTGAAGTACACAACATAAAGATGAACAGTATAAACTGACTTTCTTGAGAGAAAAAAAAAAAAATGAAACCTCCTTCCTCTGCCCAGCACAAGCCTGCAACTCTACATACCTCCTGCAGAAAGAAGGGCTCATCCTGGGTCTTCTTCCAGAACTATCCCTGCTGCTGTGTCTGGCACAATCCCAAAGCCTGACCTGTTCTTTAGCACAGCCTGACCTTGGCTCACAACCCTGACAACCATTTCAACAGCATTTTCCATCCCATTCTGTCAGTCTCTTACTGCTCTGATGTGGAAAATTTGCTCTCCTGGCTCCACGGACGGGCAAGGTCAGAGAAAGCTGCTTAGCTCAGCCCAGGCTGCCAAGCCTTCCTCTGCCCTCTTTTCCTTGGAATGCAGCTGGATCCAAGGCTTCACTCTGCTGTATCATCAGACCATGTATTTTTCCTAGCTAAGTGGAGCTCCTTGCCCAGTGTGTGCAGTCACTGAGGGACCAGCATGCTCTGAATTCCACATGAAAGCACAACTGCATCTCCACAGCATCCCAATACTCACCAGAACACAAGCACTCACCTAAGCCAGGGGATGAGCACCCGCCACAGCAGCTAAAGAGACACAATTACACAAAAAGGGATGCTGGCAAAGGTGCCAAGCATTGACTTCTTTTTTTTTTTTGGCATGGTTTACACCATACCTGACTTCTGGTGGTACTCAACACAGATGTCTACAGCTGGAGGCACTTAAGACTGGGTTTCCTCTGCAGTGAGTGGTGAGTACAAGATTCAGAGCCATGGCCTAGACATTTGCTGCTCTGAATTTCCCCTCTGTTTGTAGAGAATTTGCTGTCTCTTAGAGCATACAGGAGACAATGTTAACTGCCCCTGCCCAGCACTGGCCAAAGTATTTGTACAAGCTGTTTTAAAACATTAGTCCAGCTGAGCACACTTCAAAAAGAACACTAACACCAGCACAGGAAAGCTTAGATGGAACCATGGGTATTACCTCAATTTATTAACTTTATCAGAAATGCCCTTTCCAAAATGCAGCAGGACAGCTGGAACTGTTTAAAGTGGTGTGAGGTTTGTGTTCTCCTGTAAACTGTGTTACAACAACAAATATAACAATATTTATCTATAATTGGCTCCTGAAATACATACTGACTATCCTGCCTGCTGCTGAACCTGGGCCACTGGAAGTGAGAGGCGATGGTGAGAGGCCTGGAGGTGTCCTGCCTCTCCCAGAAAGTCTTGCTTCCCCTACACTTGCTGAAAACTGGCTCATTCCTAAAAGGCAAAACGTGCTTGTCAGAGATATTTGTAAGCTGACCCTGCCAATACGTAGCAGAGGGAACTGCCTCAGTTATCCCCTTCTGCTGGATGGCAGAATGCAATCAGAGGCTCGTGAGAGCAGTCACAGACAGTTCCCCCCAGCCCCTCCATGGGGTTCTTGGCTCATCCTGGCGTTCGGGTGCAGAAGGGGCTGAAGTCCAGTCTAGCGCTTGTGCTTCATACCAGTGTGTGAAAGGGCAAAAGTCCCACCCCCAGAGAAGACTTTTTACCGCAATTTGATTTTCTGAGGTGCAAAGCAGGATGCAAGGCAAAACCTGGTTCCATGAATTCAGAACAGCCTCTCTAACAGAGAATTAGTTGAGTAGCAGTTTGAAAACAGAGCCTGAGTTCCGCATCATTATACAATAGCTATTTTATAATATATAGCCTAACCCCAGCTCATGCAGCTGCATCAGTGGGACAAATTGTCAAATGACAGGAGAAAAGATGCCTCTAACTTAGGCTCTGCCAAGTACCCTGGGAAGCATCAAGTGAGCTGATCAAGTGAGCAACACGTTACAGGGATGAGAGAACAAAGAGCCAACACTACCTCAGAGTGTGGAGTCTCCCCCAGCCCCTCCTCATTTTTCTCCTTCTTGGAATGGACTGCAGCAGAGGTATGGCGCTGCCTCTTCCGCTTCCGCTGCTTCTCCAAGAGCTTTTCAGAAGCTGGGATGCAACAGAAAGACCATTCAAGGAAAATGCACAAATAATTCCCTTGCTGCAGGTGACACCAGCAAGTTCTGCAGCCTTTCTGGGGGCTTCAGGCTGGGTTCCATATTCTTTAAGGGCCTAAGGGGTGGGACAACACCAGCCTCCAGGCACTCTGCCCTGCAGCAATCACAGAACCACCAATTCATACTGTTTTAAGCAACTTTTGCTGGGCTGCTGAACCCAAAACACCAAGCACTTACACACACAGTGCCACAGGCACTGATCCAAATGTCACAACAGTCTGCCCCTGCTATGCCTGCCTTCACTTACCTTCTCCCAGGTCCTGGAAGTGGGCTGGTGAGTAGAGCTCAGAGCTGTCACTCTCTGAAGGGCCAGTACCCTACAAACACACAGGAGAGAGAGTCAAGTCACCAGATTGAAACAGAAGCACACACTCCTCAGCCATGAAACCTTCTGGAATGACTGCAACACCTAATTTAACATCCAGGTTATGAATTCATCAGTCAGAGATTTTTCAAGAAAATATTTGGTTTGTGTGGGTGATAAATCACACATGTAAAAATCTGTCTCTGGGCAGGGAGGGATCTGGAGTCTGATGTGTCTTGTGCTCATCAGCACCATTCACTGCTTCCTGTGCTCTCCCAAAGAGGCTGCTAATACTCTCTAAGATGCCAGGAAAAGACACTCTCTTCTGAGTTTACACTTTTACAGACCTTAAGACTGAAATACACTGTCCTGTACATTACTGCAGTGGTGGTAACTGTACTGAGACTCTGCCTCACAGTGAAAGAAAAAGGAAAGAAGTATTACTCAACTTTAGGAACAGTGGCAACAGGTTTTGTGCAGGTACATGATCTGAAATAAATACAAGTCGCTTTTTTCCAAACCATGTCACTGAATATTGAGTTTTCAGTGGAGAAGAGCAGCATTTTCTTTAAAAATCTGAACCAAACATGGTATCCTACATGTGATTCACCTCAAGCCTCCATCCTGCTTCAAGCTCTGCACTTGCATGTATTCATCAGCTCACTTGGGAAGATGATGGAAAAGAACAAAGCCTTAGGTTCAAGTTCAAGCTACACTGTAACATGACAGAAAAGCCTCTGTGCAGAACACTTCTGCTCATATCCTCCCAGCCAGCACCCAGATGACTCCTTTTCCATATAAATCAATTTTTAAAAAGGAGGTTTAAAGCCAAAACTACCCAATCTCCATTAAAACTGTGGAAGGGTGGGGGACAGTGGATTATTTCATCATAACACAGCAACCAGCACCTTTGGGAAGGGTGGACCTTTGCTCCTGGACCTCAGCCAATAAAAAACTACATCCCTTTGCACTGTGTCTTGTTTAGCAGGATCTGCTGTCTAGGCTTGTTTTCTATCTGGTTTTCAAAAGAGCTGGAAGGAAAGTACCTTCTTTTGGGGAGTCCATTCCTCCTTCTTTGGCATAAAGGCAGTGTCCAAGTCATTGGATTCCAAGAGCTTTTTAGTGGGCTTCCTTTGACGCTTGCTTTCGAAGTTTCCTGCAATGAAACCCTTCACATCAGATAAACAGGGGTTTTCTTGTCTTCAATCAGATTAAGACCATTAAGTAAATAGCAGCCAACAGTTCAAAACAATCTGCTTCACCCTGTCTTTGGGATCATAGGCTCCTAGGGCAGAGATGCCAATTACCTGCTTCTGCACAACTTCAATAAAAACAGACCTCAGTCTGCCATGACCTTCATGCTCACCTCAGTATGTAATATAAAAATCCACCCACAGAAGAGAGGCTGTGAACTCACTGCCAGTAGGTAACACATGCTGGCAGCACAATTCACATCGTAATTTCCCAAACACTTTGATCTGCATAAGCCAGTCCTACCACTGACACAGCCCTGCCTACACTCCCACACCCCTCCCACCAGCACTCATGCTGCTGGAGTAAAACAGGCTAAAGATCACAATCCTGCTTTAACTTACTTGAGAGAAGATACTCCAACAAAGTTAGGTGCAACTTGCACTATTTCCTACTCAAGCTTTATCCTGGCCCTTGGGAGGTAGCAAGTTGCTAGACCTGGGCTCCTTCACTAATTTTGGCAACAGTATAAACTTAGAACCAGGAAATGCTGATGCTGAGTGCAGACACTTCACAGACACAGCCTGTTACCCATCCCACCCCATTCATCTGCTGCCTTCCACAGTCTCAGCTGTGCCCTTTGACCCCTCTGTAGGGACAGCTCATCCATCACACTCCTAACCCTCAAGACAAGCTTTTGCCCACTCTCCCACTCTGTGTGCTTCAGCAAGAGGTGAGGGGAAATGAGGAAAAAGAGCCACACAAACCCCAGACTGGATGTCTGCTCCCACTGCTGCAGCCTGTTCTGTTCTCCTGCATCTCCAATCTTGGGTTCACACCCTCAGTTCTTCCTCCTTTAATCCCCTCTAACTTCCCACTTCCTTGTGACACCCACAAGTCTCCAGAGGCAATCCCTCTTCCCTCACACATGACAGGCTAACTGACCTCTCACTGATCATAAACCTGCCTGCTTGGCTTATTTTAATTTTTTTTACTACAAGCCCTTTAGGAACAGTGCTCACTCCGAGTTAGCACAGCCAGAACACCAGGGCTTTAACTCTGGACATGTCTTTATATGCTATAAGAGAATAATCATGAAATAATAAATGAAATAATCACTGAAAAGGGACCCTGAGAGTGACACTGCTAGAAAGGGAAAAGGTCCCTCAGACCACATTCCTACACTGTGTCTTACTAAAAACCAAGGTCCTGGCTTGCTGCTCACACAAGTCCCCTCAAATTACTGCAGATGCTTAGAACCTCCTAAGGAGAAAGTTTTTCCAGAGGGAATTTTGTGCTACAGCTCTCTGAGCTATCTAGGAGAGCAAAAGATCACTCCATGAGCAATGCAGCTTCGGCTTTGTGCATCACTCTCGGCACAGCAACGTCCATCCAAAGGGGTTTACAGCAACAGGAGACCATCAGGCTAAAGGAATGGCACTGGAAGCACAGACAGCCAAGACTCAGAGAAGGAGTTGTGGACTCCTTCATTTGGACAAAAGAGGCATTCAGTGTCAGGATCTAAGGAGGATCACCACAGCCCATAGAAAGCCAACAGCACCAGGTCACTGGGCACCCTTGCACCTGGCCTCTCCCCCTTCTCAACACAGTAAGTCAGTGAGTGAAGGAAGGCAAGAACAAACAGAGCAACAGCCACTGACCTTTTCATGCTGCCCCAAGCAGCATTTTCCAGTGAACTTGTGTTACTTTCACTTACAAAAGCAGCATCACACAACCTACCACTTACCTGATTTCAGGAATCCTTCTTCTGCCTCTGGAGAAGCAGAAACTTCAGAAACATCTGAGGAAGACAGAACCACCACCTCTGGAAAATCTGAAGATCCTCCTGGAACTTGATTAGGGGGATCAGTGGAGCGGGATCCTAGTTCTGAGAAGGAACACTCTGCTTCAAGGACAGGAGGGGACTCTTTGGTTGAAGATGGAGTTGAAACCAAAGAACTTGGCCCGCGCTGGCCATCTCTGTTAGGACTGCGCTGTGCAGGAACGCCTCCTTCAAAATCAGACCTCGCCACAGAATTCACCTGGCAAAGTGAAGTATGTTGGTGAAAACAATCATCCTGCATGGCACTGCACACAAACACTCAGCCACCAAGAACAAAAACACACACAGACCAGAGCCCTGAAGTAATAACCACAACGAGCACACTGGCCTTCACCCACCTTTTGCAATTGCTCCTGGCCCTTCTTTGATTTTTTCTTGGGTGCAAACAAGTGATCATATTCTTCTGCATATTCCAGAAGCCGTTTACTTGGCTTTCTAAGGCGCTTCCTCTCTGAATGTGCTAAGAAAAAGGAAAGCAGCTTCAAGACTGTGTTTCTGAGATGATCACAAGACATCTGTGGATAATAGCTGTTCCTGCCTTCTCTTCCAGAGGTTTCATGTGGGAAGAGCTGATAACTTTGAAACAGCCTAAAGAATTTTTGAGTTTCCTATTTTCCAAAATCCTCACTTAGCAGAGGGGATTTTTAAGGACTTCAAGCAGTTCAGGTAAGAAATCAAAACACATCAGATTGAGAGGCTCCTGAAATTTCACCCAACATGTCCCTACAAGTTACATCTGACTTGCCTGCATTACTTCTACCAGAACCAAAGGCCATTAGTAACTCTTTTGCTGTTTACCCAAACTCTTTTGGTTTTAGGGGCACAGGAAAACACTATTTTCCTGTAACACAGTTCAGTCACTAGTTTCACTAGGAACATGTAAGCTTAATTCCTTCCCTTCCCCTCCTCCCTGGCATTTTTTAATATGCTACAAATTCCCCATCTGCTATTGTGAGCCCATTTATTGCTTTGTTTGTTCCACAACGAGATCAGAGAGCCAGTGACTGCGACACTTCTTGTCTCTGCACAGTGTGGTACCATTGCAAGGTAAAAGGTGTTTCCTCACCACAACCCTAACCACCCGTGCCACAACACGCCAACACATGGCAAGCACAAAAAACCTGAACCCTGACACTCTGTAACATCTCAGTAAACTGCAAAAGCAAGGTGATGCACATTTATGTCTTTTTCTCACTTCCCAGAATACCTCTGACTTTTATTCTTTTTTAGCATTCAAAATCATTAAATAATAGTGCCCAAAGACTTCCCCTAGTCATGAAAACACCTGCGGTCTCCTGGAAGTTTTGGAACAAACAATAAATATTCTCTTTGCTTCATTTCATTTGTAGGAGGTGGCTTTTTCATTCTTTAAAACGGAAGCATTTTGTAACAAAGTATTTCAATGTAAGCTTCTAAACAGGGGGGTTGGACAAGACTGCTACATTTTATTGCGGCTTTGTGGTTAAACAAGCATGAAAATATCAACTTTGGCCAAAACAGAAGAAAGAAACAACTTTCTCAAACACAGCTATTTTCAGCCTCTATTAACACTCTGCACAGGTGTCTGTGTGAAACACACATTTCAGCACATAAGCAGTTATGGGCTGAGTATCCTCACCAGGCAATTATTCAGAGCCACAAAGCCATGCAGCAGAGTACACAGCACTGTGCCAGAAGGGCCGGCTTTTTGTTACCAAAGGGAATCCCGTACAAGAATCCCAAATGCAGACTGACAGTGGCAAATCGCAGACCCGATGAAACTACTATTTATAAAATTGGTTTACATCAGCCAATCCCACCAATCTTCACTTTTGCCTTATTCGCTCTAAACCACTGTACAAGGTTTGTGGAAAAATTATGCCCAATGCTGGCATTTAATTATGAAGACGACTTTATGCAGTTTGAGCTTAGTGGAAATGGCACAGTTGTGACTGCAGTCTGTTCTGATCTCTTACACTGAAGCTGCCTGCTGTGGGCAAGGATGGGTCACATCTTCTCAAAGCACTGCAGTCACTCCAGTTTCCAGCATCAGTTTCTCTACTTTCTAGACTCTGCCCAACATAAAGGAATGGTCTCAACATGGCAATAGAGGTTTACTCAGTCCCACCAGCACTGGGGATCTTAGAGCAGCGCTGCTGCCTCCCCACAGCACAGCTGTAACAAAAGGGGATGGGTGTGTACAGAGCTCACGTGCTATTTAGGGCAGGGGAATTAATTTACACTGCAGTCAGTGATCTGGCACTTCTGCCAGCAAACCCAAGCCCTGACTGCTGCTGCTGCATCCCTGTGTGCAGCACCAAGACCCTGCACACTGCTCTCCACTATTGCCAGCTTGCCCAGAGCTCGCTGCCCTTCTCTGCCGCTACCCTCCTAACTTTACCACCTCTCAGCATCTCCTCTTCCCTAGCTCTCCCTGCAGACCTTTATCTTTGCCACCCACAGCATCAATGCAGGGATGCTTCAACAGCCAAACCACCAGGAAGCCGTAAGAACCTTCTGTGTGAAGGAAGAACCCAGAGCACAGCCCAGAACGTGCATCCTCTCATCTCCTCTACAGAGACTTCAGTCCTCAAAAACACACAGACCCAGCCAGAGGAGTCAGTGAATGATTATGCTGGTCATGACTTAAAACCAGAACTTTTACCCCATGTGTTACACCCTACAGGCTTGTTTTCTGTGCCTGCTGCAACTTGCCTTGGGCAGGTCCCACAACCACCAAGCCAGGAGTTGCCTTTGCCACAATTGAAACAGAAATGCAGGCCGCCTCCAGCAACCGCAAAAAGCAAAATACACACATCAAAATGTGCACTGAGGGAACACGTAAATGATAGAATGCACACAGGCTCAAAATTATGAGTTGTATTATTTTATGATATCACAAATAGATTAGAGCAATTTAGTTCGGCGAAACCTATGCAGAAAGCTAATTTTATTTTTTTTTTAAGGTGTTTCCCCAGATTCCCTGCAGAAGCCAGAGGATGGTACATGCTGAATATGATTATGTTGCCCTACTCCCTCCACACACCCTTTTATTTCTTCCTTTGGCTTTAAACAAATGTCCCCACCTCTGTGGGAGAGGCAGGGCTCTCTTGCCTTTTGGCGCTCAGAAGCCTCTACCTTCCTAGGTCATTTCCCTTCCAATGCTGCTGCTTACTTCTGTCTGCCATATTCCAGACCCACCTCCAGCCCAGCCTCCCTGGCAGCTTCCCTCTCTTCTGTTCTCTCTTTCACCCATCAGGCAGCCACACCAAAACTGCAAATTAGGACCTCTGTGGGGCTCCACACCTCACTATCAGCAGCTAATAAAATTCCACACTAAAACCCAAAAAACTCCCAACACATGGTCTTGAGGAAATCCTACAGAATAAACCAAAGACAAACTATGTCAAACAGCACTATGAAAGATAAAAAACAGAGCAGCCATTCAGACTCAGATTCCTGGAACTTTCTAGCACTGACCTATCTCATTAATACCAAGCTTGTGTCTCTAAGGAACACATTACGAAGGTGCAAGTTAAAAAAAAATTCCAGGCTCAGAAAGATTCTTATTTTGCCTTTTACCATGGAAGAACTAAAGATTTGTAATTTGTGTAAAATTTTCTGGCCAATAACCTGAGTACAAGCTCATAATTAATCTGCCTCCTTTGTTCTCCATGCTTACAGAGAACTCATAGCAAGGTCCCACACTTTCTTCTGCTCAGACATAGACATCTTCACATTGTCAGACAGCCACAAGTTTTGTAACTTATCCTTTAAATGAAAAAGTGTGAAATGTATACAAATACTCTGGCGCAAGTCCAGCTCCCTTACCTTGTGCAGAGAATTCAGACTGGGGAGCAAAGTTGCCATGCTCTGTTTCTGAGTCCATCACACTGGTGTTTGGCTTACTACATACATTCAAACGTTTATCAACTAAGTCTAAACGATTCTCAAAGTCCTGAACTGCCAGGTCTCCCTCAAGCACCTTTGAATGAGGGGAATGCCTACGTCCCAAGCACTCATTTCCCTTCAGTGAAAAGCCACGAGAATTCAGGCCAAAGGCACTCTCCAAGTTTTTTCCTTGTTCCCTAGATCTACTGATGTGCTTATTAGATCTAGCACTGCTTTGGTTAAAACGCTGCCATCGCTTTTTGGGTGCTACGTGATTTATATCATTAGACTCATCACCAAGAGAGCTCTCACTATTTGCCTCTGAATCCAAGTCTGGACTCTCCCCATTTTCAGCAGAATTGCAGCTCTCCTTATTTCTACCAGCTTCAGGTCTCCTTCCAACACGACCTAAATTGTCATCAGATAAACAGGCAGAGTCTTCATCAGTTGAATGCTCTGTTAAATCAATACACTCTTTCCTCTCAGTATCTTCTGCCTCATTCCCTAGAGGACTGGTAACCGAACCGTGCACACGGAATGCATGTTCTCCTGAATCTCTGGGTAACCGACTTAGTAACTTACTTGGCCCTCCTGGTTTTAAGTCCTTTCTGTTTGAAACTGTTTTATCGCCAAGCTTTGATGACTGCTTAGATTTTGAACAGTTGCGTTTGGACATGCAATTTGTGCCATTTGTCCCAGAAACAGCAGCACTCGCAGGCTCCCTTTTACCAGAACCAATCCCTGTCAACTTGGTTGGAGGATTGCGTGAAAATGAGGAGTTGCTTATAGTGGAGTTTGGAGTTACTGTTTCCTGGACACAATCTCCATTTTTTTCTATTTTATATGGGGGACCTACAATTGACAAAGACTTGAGACCACTTGCAGAATTGCTTCCAGAACTATCACCTGTGCTGGTATTTCGAAATGGGACTATATTTTGACCAGTCATCAGTTGCTGCTCTTTTGTCTTACTGTCATGCATATCTTTCAACATCATCAACAAGGTGCTGAATTTGTAATCTGGTTCAATAGGCAAACGACCATGACCAGAGGCAGAAGAGAAAAGCAAAGGTACTGTGGCCTTTTGAGTGCCAGAGTCACTGGCATCATCATTCATGGACCGATACGACAGTTCCTTCAGCTCGGACAGAACGTGCTTCACCACGGCTGTTTCGATTTCAGCAGAATCCCTGGGTTTCTCATGCATGTTGTTTAACAGTTTCTGACCATCAACTTTTCCACTTCTTGGAAGAGAGTCTCTCGGAAGGCCAGAGAAACCTTTGGTATCTGAAGAGCAACGATTCATACCACCATCCTCTTCTGCGAGAGAAGGCTCCAACCCAGCAACCTTCTCTTTATGTTTACATTTTATACTCCTGATTCGGGGTAATTTCACACTCTTCGGTTTCAAGATTGATTGATTTGTAACAGCAGGCCAGGAGCTGTCCTTAGAAACACTTTGGGGGGTAGTGTGCTTTTTTGCTAGGGAAAGATTGTCATTTCTCACATCCGAAGAGCACTCGAGAGGTGTCAATGACATCTCAGCATCAGAGAAACCTACTTCAAGCTCCCCGTCTGCAAATTCAGCATCAAGTCTGTTGGTTACTGAACCTCCCAGAGGTTTGCGATCTCTGTGTGACTTCTTTCTGGCCCTTCTGCTGCTCTTCTGAGAAAGATACATGGAAAGTTTAATGTTTCCACTTGACGTCATAGGAAAGTCCTTCTCCACTTTATCTGAAGAATCACTAACTTCAAGAGCACTAGAGGCTCTTTCTGAACTTTGGTCCATGGTATCTACATCACTGTTCCCACCATCAGAGAGGGAAGAGGATGAATCTGATTCAGTTCGTTTTTTCTCAACACTAGCATCAGATGCAGAATAGTGTATTTTTAACTTGGAACTGCACAAAATGCCCAGGGAGCTTTTCTCTCTCTCAAAAGACGGGCTGGAAAACAAATCCCCTTGGAAGGTGTTTTTCAGAGCATCACTTTTACGATTCTCATAGTCCGGTTTTAGAGGTGTCTTTTCAAAGCGTCTTTCTCCAAAGGAGGAAAGCAAATGGTTTTCCCTGGTGCTACTGGACGCTGTCAGGCTGTTGGCAATCCGGCGAAGCTCATGAGACGCGTGTTTCTCTGGTAGGTCCCCAACAATCACGTTTCTAACTACGCTCTCTGGTGTTTTGTCTTTGATTTCTTCCCTCGATGCTTCCCCTCTTGCGCCGCTCTTTTTTACTCTAGTCCTTTTTTGGCTTTCAGAGGTTGTTTTCACGTGTGGCTTGATGTGCAATTTTCCTTTTTCACTGGCCACGTGTCTGGAGTCAAAAGCCAAGGATTTAAAGCAGCCGTTCAGTTGCGTGTCCCTTTCTGCTCCAGGGCCATTGGTGTAATATTCCAACTGCACGTCCTTCTCGCTGTCCAGCTCGCTGGAGTTCTGGCTGCTCTTCTGAGCCTCTGTCCCCCCAAGAAGAATGTCTTCTGCCTGTCCAACACTGACTTCCCATTTAGCCCTAAATCTCTGAGGAACCTTAAAGGTTGGAGACAAAAAAAAAAACAAAAAACAAACAAAATTTGAGTAGGTAATCAAAGAGATAAAAGCCAGGAGCACGAGGCAAGTACAGTGGCATTCCTGCATTTTGCATCTTTAAGACAATCACACGGACTGCGTCTGGCAGACACAGGAAGTACTCCTGGGTAAGCACCCTGCATTCCAGCTGAGCCCACTGCATTCCTAGAACAGTAAAAAGGTCCCTGGCAAGTAAAGGTTTCTGAGGAACCAGATGTCTTGGCATCCCAACACATCCTGAACACAAGAGCCTGTAAAGGGCAATGCATATGGTATGGAACCCTGGCACAGAAATGCAAAACTACAGCCAGCAAGCCTCGAAAGGCAAATGCAGCATTGTTTTCCTCAAAATATCTGAGCAGACTTGTTTGCTGTGCTCATTGTAGATTCTTCCTGCATCCCCTGAATGCAGAGCACGATCTGCCCTCTCCATCAACTCACCTCGGGACAAACATGAGATCCACACACATCTAAGATGTGCTCTACCTAAAGTTCAAAAACATCCATTCCTGAGAAGTCTCCCAGTTTAATTCTGTATCTTTAGACAAAGATACAGAGTTATCTTTTATGCAGAAAGCTCTCTGCATACTTAACAGGAACCTCTGCTAATTCTCAAAATCAACAAGAAACTTGTTTCTTATCTGCATGTGTAGTTTTTGGCTGCACAACAGCAAACCAAAAGTTTCACAACTGCTCCTAAAATCAAAACCAATTCCAAGGTTGGAGGAACAACTCACATTGCTGACACTTTTCTTTTAAAGAAAAACCCAAACCAAGAGTCTCATTTCAGCAGACTCAAGAAGTTTTATGAAGCCTGATAGCAATCCAGCCAAATACTCTCAGCTTTGCATCGATTTTGGTTTTCAGGGGTGCAAACCTGGACATTTATGTGAGCAACAAACATTTGATTCCCTCTACTGCGGGCATGCTGGCAATCCATTTCCATACAGAATGAGATTTCAGCCATGCAGCACTTCTAGGACCAGAGAAATTTCTTGGGAGCATGTCACCAGTTTTTGGGAGGGCTGAGAGCATAAGCAGACAAGTCCTTGAAGAAGATACTGAACATGCCCTTGGAAAAGAAAAACCAAATAAGGCCATTGCCCCCAGGGACTCACATCTGCAAGAGCACAATCAATCTGACGGTTCTGCACTAACGTAGGTTATAAAGCTTTAGAGTAAGAGAAAAAGAAAAACCAGATACCATTGCCTAGTGTAACTATTTGCTCTCTTACAGTAGCCTCTGTAGCTCTTCACTTCAGCAATTCTAACGAGTTAATTTCTGCAGTCACCTTCCTAAAGACATAGACCAGACCCCTGTGTCACATTACATTAACTGGCTACAACTGCTCAGGGCTGTTATGTTTGGAAATGGAGACGATGCGATGAGCCACAAAACTCATTCCCACAGGCTCACTGACAAAGCATTTTCCAAGTCAAATTATAAGTCCTAACAGGTTTCTATAAAGAGAATTACTGAAGCAGTGCTAAAAACCCCACTGCTTTATCTCAGCCAGCGATCTAGCGAAGCATGCAACTCCAGCTCTGATTCAGAGCAGCCAAAGGAGGCTGCCAGAGAGCACAGAAGTTTTTTAGCAGTGCTGCAATCCACATCAGGAGAGTGCTGTGCCACTGAACAGATCCCACACCAACAGAGCCCAGATTCCTCTGCCTTCCAGAGCTGTCCAGGGCACTAGAAGCAGCAGGCCACACCCCAGCATAGAAGAGAGCCTGGAAAATCCTGGCAGTTTATAAACTACGCTGCTGTAAGGACAGCAAAGAATCCCTTCCCTGGCTGCCTTGCTGCAGTCAGTCACACAGAAGCTGTCAAAAGTACAAATCCAGGCATAAAGGAATATTTTGTACTGTGCAGATTCAAAGAAATAAAAAACATATTACAGAAAACAGCTCTTTCACCTTATGTTTGTAGCCTTTTTCCTTTTGCTTTCCTCTTTTCCGGAGAACAGGCAGCTCTTCGAACTGATGTCTCCCTTCAAAGAGGACAATAGCTTTCCCAGCAACCCAGGTTTTCTCTGAAGGTTCTCCTAAGGCATCCACATAGTACTCTCGGTATGGTCTCTGATTGGAAACTATTTCAAAAAATTTAACAAAATTAACGCCTTGTATGTAACAGAATAAAGACACAAAGACACAGAAAACCGTAACAATTTTCAATTACATTTTGCTCAACAACATTCCCACATAAATGCCAGTTCTGGGGATTTCTACTCGCAACTAAGGGAGACCCCTTTGACTGCTGCTGTCTATATTCTAGACTCTAGTTTGAAGTTGTTTGGGCTTTTTTTCTTACAAACAATTGATTAACATGCCTATGATTGGTCATCTTCCTACAGCAAAGACTGCTAAAAAAAAAAAAAAAAAAAAAAAAAGCAGAGCTAAATATTTTTTCCTTGAGACACAACACTCCAGGCAGAACATTTCTTTTCTGCTGATTTCCCTGATTAATGATTAAACAGTTCAGAGCACTTGACCGTTGGGAAAACACAAGGGTGCTGGCAACACCCAGAACTGACATCCTTCTGGATAGGACTTACACAGGTTGAGACTCCCCCATCACGGTACATCCCATTCTGTTCAATGCTTTAATACCAAACAAAGTCTTATTTAGGACACAAAACATGAACAGCATTTAAGCAAACACATGCATACACACTGAAAAGATTAGGTGCAACATGATAACATTAGTTGCAATGAGTTTCTCCATACTTCAGGCGCAGAGGTGCAGAGAAAGAGAAGGAGTTCAATCATAAAAACACATTCAAAGATTCTTTAAAGGTACTTTCTCAGCAAGAATGTTGAACACACATGGTACAAGTAGGAACTGAATCAGTACTGGGTGTGCTGCTGGAAAAGGACAGGTCACAAACGTTAGAACAGAGCAAACAACACTTAAAAATAAAGGATATAAACTTCTCCCAGCAGTTTGCTGCAATGTATTAACCTTCTCCTGGAAACACGTTCACCCTCTGAAAAGGCAGATTACACTTCCAGCCCACCTGGTTTGTGCTGCCTCTGCCAGGGTGCCAGCACAGTCAGGCTTTAGGTGATGCTGAAATTGAGATTCTAACCAAGACCACTGAGAGGATGCCAAACAATGACCAGAACAACATCAAACCAAGTGCAAAGATCACAGACTTCATCCACGCCATTCACAGCTATGGGAGACAAGAGCTGCTGAGCAAAGGTAAACTGCCTTTAACTGAACACCATTTCTCAAATCCCAAGAGAAGAGCTTTCAGCAAAAGATGAGGTTGAAGCGACCTGCCTTGTTTTGAAGGGCTTGTTCCCTTGGCAACAGGAGAGCCAAGGCAGCAGGACTGTGCTTCCTACAGTGCACACAGAGTCCAGTTCTTCCTGCCCAAAAGTGCCAGAGTTCAGATCCACCTGCTCTGCCACCTTGGCATTGGGAAGGGAGGACAAGCAGGTTACATACAGCCACAGCTGGAAAATACAATTTTCCCCTGAGCTCCATTGGTCTGAACACAGATAAAACAATGATGGGCAAGTCCATCGTGTGGCTGGAGAGCAGGCCTTCCTGGAACTTGCTAACAGAGCTTTTCCTCCCCTGCAGAATTCCTTTATTAGAAATCGTCATGCACAGGCTGAGAGGGGAATACTGGACAGCTGTATACATTAAATCCTGCTCAAAACTTCATGAGCAGGGATGTGGGGGGAGAATATTTATTAGCATACCTTCTGGAAACATCTCCGACATGATTTTGAGAGCTGGAAAAAGACTAACAGCATATTCAGGATTCGCTAGAATCAGGAAAAATGCCTCCCAAAGGATGAAGTGGGAGACTTCATGATGGATGAAGAAAGAAGACTTCAGCAACCAGGCTTGGGGATGATGTGAGCACCACTAGGAAAAGGTACTTCATGTCTCTAGAGCAACAGCAGCGGCTCTGAGCTGATGGCCACTGAAAAAGAACTCCACTCATGCCCAGCACTTGTGCTTAGGCTGGCAAGGCCCACAAAACCTGGAGACAATACAGTACTGGGGGGCAATCTCATCAGTCTAGAGCTGTCAGTGGCAGAGGACACCAGTCCAAGGGGTTTCCAGGTGCCCACAGAACAAAAAGAATCAGAAGGGGAAAGCAGGAACAAATAAGCCTTTCTGTTTGTGGCAGTCTCCCCGTGGCATCTGGTATACTAAAAGCAAACAATTAATCACTTCCCTTCTGTTCTCTCCATCACTCACCTGTCTTGATCTTTTAAGGCTCTTTCTGCCCTCCTGGCTCTCTCCTGTGGTCAAGCACACACAGCTCTGTCATATTTGCCCATCTCTCCTCACACTATCCCCTAAACATCCACATATGAAGCTCCATCTCTTCATTTTTCCAGAATTTCCCTAACAACAGACTCTTACTTTCTTGTGCCAAACAGGACCCAAAAATTTAACTTCCATGCACACGCTCCCATCACACCTTCAGTGATTTAGCAGCTACACTGCACTAGCCCACACTCCACTCCTCAGTCCCTCCAGCCTCCCTGTCTCCAAGAACAACTCTCTGTGTCCTCACAAACTCCAAACTTCTCAGCTCTGCTTCCTCACCTGTTGCAACTCTCTGATCCATCTCCTTTTTCTCTGCATAACTCTTTTGAGAGCTCTTTTTTTTTTTTCTTTCCCTGCTCTTTCTTTAGCACTGCCCTGAGCTTAGCCCAGCTATTTGTCCTTCCTACAGTCTGGGAAGAAAAGCCTAAATGTCCAAGAGCTATCTGTGCCACGTCACCACACCCAGCCCCTTCTTCTTCCTGCCACCTCCCTCATTTAGCTCTACTTTATGGATCCAGGTCTTGTTTTCCACAGCAGAGTTTATTTCTTAACACCTTCCAAAGGCCAGAAATGCTTTTAAAATTAATTTAAAACTGCAGCATCCTGCCATACACAACACCTCCACTTTGTGGTCTGAGCAGATACAGTACCTTTCATTTTTGAGTGACAGTCCAGCACTGGGTCATGACAAATTGTGCATGGCCACCATGGGCGTCTGTTGAACTTGGCCCAAACAAGATCCCCAACTTCATACTTCACTGGAGTAGGTTTCTTCTTGGCTCGGATCTTTGGGGAAAAACCAGAACACAAGAAATCACTAAAGCTCCAGATGCTTTTGAAGAGATTTGCCTCCCCCCCTGTGTGCAGATTACACGGGACAGCAGAGACATTTACATTAAAAAGCAAGTCCTGATTTCACTTAGTGGCTCCTACACCTTCAAAGAACACAATGGTTCTCCGCATTCTTCTAAAAGAACAAAACGGTAAGAGGATTTGAGAAGGTTTTTGTTATTTTTTTTAGTAAGTAACATGACATCTGGTAAATGACTGCACTCAAACTTCACACATTTGAACAGGTAAATATTTGGAGTCGCTATTAGACCCCCGTTATTTCACCAACCCCAGTTTGTTAATTTCAAAGGTTGTAACATACTGAAAAAGAAGTAGTAAGAGACAGTGAATTTTCCTAACTGAGATATGATAAGAACAGCAAAATAAGTGTTTATCAACTGGAAGAAAAAAAAAAAAAAAAAAAAAAAGAGTTGGAATCTACAAGTTAGTAACTTTCCTGCTTCTCAGATGTGTTCAGGTAAAAGCTTCACCAGAAAATATTTGAAACCAAGGACAGGTACAATCACAAAAAAAAAAAAAAATCTTATATACTAATGTTTAGCTTGTATGAGCAGATCTGGTGTTGCTTTGCCCCAAAACTACGGAGCAGAAAAGAAGCATAACAGCAGTCACCCCCCTCTAGGACACAGACAGACACAGCGACCTTGCCTGCTCACAAGTATCCACTCTGCAGACAGTCACCCAAACCCTCTCAGCTTCTCAGGGCTGTGCAGCAGCCAGGAGAACACCAAAATCTTTCAATACACAAACCCTGAAGCTGTTTAATGCCACTTCTGTGTCACTGCCCGAGAGCTGAGAGCAGATCCTGCGCTGCTTGCGAAG
Source organism: Hirundo rustica (assembly GCF_015227805.2). Lineage (NCBI taxonomy): Eukaryota > Metazoa > Chordata > Aves > Passeriformes > Hirundinidae > Hirundo > Hirundo rustica. The sequence goes on from NC_053463.1 coordinate 3,409,566, forward strand.
CACGAAGCCGCTCTGGCTGGATGTGCTTTACCAGCAGGATCTCTGCCAAGAAGAGGATCTAGGAGCTTTGGTGTTGTGAATAATTGAGCCAAGACAGATACAATAGGTTTTCACAGGATACAAGAGTCCCTGTCCCCAGCTGTGGCGTATCCTGCCTGTTCAGCAGCACCCACCAGCATGTCCCAAGTGGGTTCAGCATTTCAGGAGCTCCAAGAAGCACTCTAGGTATTTTTCCTGCCAGTAAACATGAGAATATGCTCCTCATTAAAGCTGTGAGCTTCAATGCTTTAAAGTTCCTCATTAAAGCACACACACCTTTCTGCTTCACTTCTCCATCCTGCTAACCACCCTGCTCAAGGCACATCTCTTGCCATACCCAGCTCAACATCCCAGCAACTAAAACACAACAGACCTCTCTAATAAAAGGTATATTCCGTTTCTCGTTGAGTTTTATGTGTCTTCTTCATGTGGTTAAAGAAAACACAAAAGAATAAACCCTGTCACATGAAAAAAGGCACGTAATAAGGTTACAGACTACATTATTGAAATTCTTTTCACTCACTCATCAAAAGCCACGCAATAACTTAATGTTGAGCAGGAGTTCAGGAACAGGGAATGTGAACAGCTCTGGGCAGGGGTCTGCAGCTCCTCTCAGCCAGTGCCTTGCTGCAGCCTCTGTGTCTCCAGCTTTATCAGTGAGCACAGGAACCAGAGGTGCTGCCTTGGCTATTGCTTTTAAAATGCAGATGTGCACTTTCAGATGCAAACCTTTTTTTTTTTTTTGTGTGTGTGTGTGTGTGTGTGTGTTTCCTGCTTGAGTTCTTGTAAACGTGACTTTGGCCCGAAATTTTTTTTACACAGATTTCCAGCCTGGGCTTTGAGGGACACATGTATATCCCAGCTGATTATCTCCGATGCTGTGCATACACATACAATAGATGTGCATCTCACTGACAACTGTAACCTGAGCACGGTCACTGGATGGAGCCTGGAGCCGTAAAACCTCACTGGAGATTTGCCAGAGCCATTCACATTGATCCACCTGAAGCACACCCACAACCCCTGCCCTTAGGCAAGTCTGCATTTAAATCAACTCTTTGTCAACCTCCAACACCCCAGCCGAGTAAAAAGGTGGCTTTCAAGAAACTATTCAGACAATGCCTAAACCTCTTTCCAAGAAGTCAGCAGCTATTCTCATTCCTGCCCAGTTTCCTCTCTCATTTCCCCAGCATTAGCAGTCAGGTGTTGGACTCACCATCACCCACCACAAAGTCTCCACCAGCAGGTCACCGAGGCGGATCAGGAAGCATCATGTCCCGAGGGAGAGCATTGTGACAGGATGTGCAGCAGAGCAGGTCACTGTCTTGCATAATTTTCCTCTCTACTCTCCCTAAATCCCACCAACCTGCCAGAGATGCCTTAGCATTTTTTTCTTTACACGGGGAAAAAAAAAATATCTGCTAGGGACTTTCAAAACTTGTAACACTGAAAAGTCAACAGCAGAGGAGCAAAGGCAGCAGTTATAGCCCTACCCAGGTACAGTTAAGTCTCTTCCTTTAAACTCTGCAGCATGATAGAAAAATTATGGCCCCAGAGCATACATTTCTTATGTCAGAATACAACAAATTTCACTCTGTATTAAAATTAGCATTTGCTATGCCAAGATCAGACTGCTGATAAATCCTGATGGTCAAAAATTTAGCCCTGCAGTGACTTCTCTGTAAGCTGAGGAAAGCCCAAGTTTTTTAAAAAAATAAACTTCAGACTTAGTCCCCTACATCTGATCACAACACTGTTCACCTTTGGAGCATGGAAATATTCAAGTATTTAAATAACAAGAAAATTTGTGAGGCACTGCAGATTGAGTAAGTGCCATGTTGTAGCTCCAGTGGAGATTCACTGAAGAAATTAAAGTCGGTAAGAACCTAGGTTAATGAGGAAGGAAAGGACAGGACCTTTTCCATTGATGAAGAACAACAGTTTTGTATTGTTTGATGTTCTCCTCAAGGGAGTCAAAGCTATCTACTCTGTTATGAAATGTTTGGTATTAATTTGCTGTTCAGATGGGACAAGCAACAGCCTAAACCCGAAGATGATATGCAGCATTTCAGATGACTCTGTGCTATTTCTGGCCAAAACAAGACTATACCTTGCAGATATTTTTAATCAAACCCTCTCCACCAAAGACCCCAAATGATCACCGTGGAAGGGGTCAGTCACAAGCCAAGATTCAGCAGCAGGATGACACAAAAACCACCTGCAAAGTCATCTCTTGAATTTGTACTATGCCAAGCAAACACACTGGTCTGCGTTCACTAAGTGAAACACCAAACACTGGTGCTCAGCTTCACGAGAAGGAGGCTTTCTATAAGAAAGTTAAGTACCTTTACACCCTTGAAATTCTCACCATACAGCAAATAATGAAACATACCAAGCAAAGAAAGCATAGATTTTTAAAGTGTTTTTATTTTGGTAAACATACAGTCCTCAGCTGTCTGTCACCAATCTTTCTCCCTTGAAAATAGCCACACCATTAAAAAGTGGAAAAAATAACCCTTATCCAGTAACCACTCTTGGCTCTGTCACTGGAAGCTGTTGTTCAATCCATTCATCTTGCTGGAAGAAGTGGCACAAAGCAAAAGCCCACAAACACAGACAATGCTGACAGCCACAGGGTGCACCTTTCCTGAAGTACTGGACATCTCTGAATAAAAATCAGAGCAGCATCAACCCCTCCAGTGCAGCTGGAGACGCAGCTGCAGACACCCCACGTGCTCCAACAGCGTGACCAGGGATGTGACCACCTTGGCAGAGCCACAGCAAGACTGAATTGCACACAAAAGGGCAGAGATATGTCTGCTCTTACAGGCAATTTCAAATTTGCAATTTCATATACCCAAAGAGGCATCTGTCCAGGGATCAAGGATTGATCTGTAGCTGTTGTAGCCCTGCACACTTCCATTTCAGACCTGCTTTGGAAAGACACTGTGGAAATGCTTGGCCAAAAAAGCCCTATTACAGTTTATTCCTGACTTAATTATAAACAATGTTACTCAATGAAGCCAGGGACAGAACATGTTTTGCAGAAAAGCTGGGGCAGCAAAAGAGACTGTGTGTATGGATGATGAAGAAAACCAAGAAAGAAGCCACTGACCCCCCCCAAATAATGGAGGAAATCCTGCCAAGCTTGTTTCAGGCACAAACTAGACAGAATCAGAGCCAAGGATGAAAATCAAAGGAGGCAGCCACATCCAAAGGGTAATTAACCAAGAGTGTAAACAATGACACTAATAACCTTTTCCTCTGAGTGTACAGCAGATACCTGCCCAGGGCCCTGCAGCAGCAGCATGGGATAGGGATATCTCCTGAGCAGATCTCACCACACTGGTGGCTGCCACACCCCACACATGAGCTGGCCCAAACATCACTGCCAGAGGCAGAAACAGCAACAACTCTGCCCCATAAACTTCCAGTGCTCTCTTCAAAACTTCTCACTCCCAGGCCAGCAACTCTCGTGCTTCTCCCTGCATTCCATTTATGCCCAGGATAAAACTGTTCCCAATACCTGCTTCTTATTAGTTAGAACTGGAAGCTTGCTGAGGATCAATCCCCAGCCTGCCCCCACACCATTACCTTTTATTCCTTTAAGTTTGGTGATCATCAATTTTTTTCCTAACATTCTGAGATGACAAGAAGTCCATCTAATTCCTACAAGCCACCAATGCCAGATACGGCTGAGCTGGCTGAAGATCAACAGCTTTTCCACCAGAAAAAAACCCCTACCAAAACAAACTTGATGGAAAGATGACATTTGAAGGCACCTGGATAGCCTGGGCCAAACAGCCTGCTGGAGAGGGACTTCTTACAAGGACACCGAGTGACGGGAGGAGGGGAATGGCCATAATCTGTGAGTAGGTTTAGATTATTCTTCCCTGTGAAGCTGATGCTCAGAGATGCTGTGAATACCCTTGGATCCCTGGAAGTGTTCAAGGTCAGGTTGGATGGAGCTCTGAGCAATCTCCTGCTCATGGCTGGGCACTGGAACTACATTGTCTTTAAGGCCCCTTCGAACCCAAACCATTCTGTGATTCTACAAAGAAGTTATCCACTAGCACAACCAACCCCACAGCTGGTGTCACAGGTACCCTGTGCCTAGGACAGGCCACTCCCAGCCATTTCAGTGGAACAGGTTATTCACCCTCTGCCCTCACAAAAGGAGACGCAGCAACTGGGGCAAGTTCTCCCTATAAAAATACTCCCAGACCAAGCCTGGCAGGGCATTGCTAAAGCTACCCACCCCAAGAGTCTTCAGGAGATGGGATTTCCCTCCAGCTACAGCACAACCTCACTGAGTTAGTACAGTTTAAGGCAGAACAGTTTTAACCTCAGCACTCAGGATTATCCCTCTGTCCATACAACTCCTGTCTCAGGGGATCCACATCCTTTACCTCTGGTCATAGGAATGAAGCAGCAATGGATGCAATTCCTACACAGTGACTGCTGCTGACAGATAGTTAAAAGGTCAGCTGCTACCTCTGTACTGCTCTTAATGAAGGGAGAATGGAAAGAAGTCTGAGTGATCCATGGTTCGTTACTTCACTCAGCCCCAACACTTGTGCACTGAGAAATGAACAGACACAGAGAGAAGGAGAGTACTGGGAAAAAAACCTTTGCTTGGGAATGCTGCATGGAAAGGTAAAAAGGAGAAGAGACAAAGAACAACAAAGCAAAATCAGTAACTGCTTGGGATGAAAGCCCAAAATAATAATTCTTATAAGCAAAGATTCATGTTTTAAAGAAGCTTTTCTGAAATCAAAACCAAACCAGTTGAAAAAAAACCCAAAAAAAAAAACCCCAAGAAAATTGAGAGAAAAGGAAATTGTATGTACTTGATAGCTTAAGAAATATTTGAAACTAAGCAAACAGAGATCACCCAAGTTTCCTCCACACAAAGCACCATTACCAAGCACAGGAGCTGTAAGCCTTTAGAGAAAGAGGCTGCAATGCTGACCCTGCACTCGCTGTGACAAAACTTACAGGAATCAATCCCTGCAGAGAGAGGGGTAGGCCAAACTGGAGCCCACATGGACAAAACCCTCACCCAAACCATGGCACACATTGGCACATCTGAAGAAACCAGAGCAATAATCACACCAGGACTTTATGGCAAGCTTCAAATCAAACAGAGCAGCTGGAGAAGCCTGCTGGAAGCCCATGAGCAGCCTGTGCTGCTGCTGGGGACATGCCCTCCATCCCAACTGCTCCAGTCTTCCTTCAGCTTCAGCACCGCAGCAAAAAGCAAACAGGCGTCTGACCTAGTATGTCTGAAAAAGTATACTACCTCTTATCTGGGACCATTATCATCCAGAAGTGTTAAATACTCACTAATTAAATACTCACTAGCAAAAAATACAGCAGACACTATGATACAGACCAAACTTCTGTTATCAACATGCTTGTGGGTATTTGTTGTCTTTGGCCAGTTTTTAGTATTATTTTCCAGGATACTGAAGATTTTCAGGGTCCATATGTACATATTAACTACTCTGAAAGGCTAAAATCAAGAGAGCAGATTGGACTGCTTTGAGTAATTCCTACATCCTGAAGCATTTCTATCAAGTTCAGGAGTTATCCACACACAGATTTTATATAAAGACAAGAGAACACCAAATTTCAGTCTCCGAGATAATTGATTAACAGCATCCCTGTTCCACTCAGTGGAGATAGTTTTCCTTATGGATTGGATGGAAGAGCAGTGCAAGAGAAAGCTTTGGCACTTCAGCATCCTAATTACCAGAAATGCACCAGACAGCAAGGTTTGAGGGAGGCAGGAGAAGTGGGAGAGAAGGGGTATGATCTCACCCAGATCCCTGGTGGAGAGAAATCCACTAACACACAGAAGATTTCAGACCACTTCCAGGAGCCTGAAGCAGAGGACAGACTCTCATACTCGCTTATCTGCATACATTTTAAATGATAAACCACATTCTCTTTAAATCTGGCTCTTTTAATCAGCACTAATTGTTCCAGTGAGTGAGGAACTGCTGGTATTACCAAAATTTTGCACATTCCCACAAAGAACAATTACCCACAAATATCTTCTTATGTCAGAGAACAAGCTAAAAAAACCTCTAACTGAAACCAGGTCATCAGATTTGTCCCCTTCTCAGCCTTACTTTTGTGCTCCTCTATGCATTATCAAATTGCTCACAAGTAAGACATCAGATAAACACAGCGCTCATTTTTCAGACACAAAGTTTTTAAATCCATGAAATGAAAAACAGATTCACACTACGCAAAATGAAACTTGGCTATTCTCATTTATATATGTATAGAACATTAGAATGTATGCTCTATTCATTACAGCTTAAGCTGTAACCAGAATGAAGTAAAACTAGAGAACAACATGTACAGAGCAAAGAGTGAATACTGTACTAGAACCTCAACAGCTAAAAAGTCTGAGTTTGGGTTGAATTAAATTAAATTAACTGGCTTTTTGCTTGTTTTGGTTGTTGATGTTGTTTGGATTTTTTTTAAGTCCATGGGATTCTTTAAAAGCAGCCAACATTTAAGGGATGTTTACCAATCTCATTTTCTGCAGAAGTTTTTATTTACAGGAGAGGAAGGGATGATCCCACTTTGCTAATACAAATAAAAAGATGCCTCTTGTACAAAACCATAACCTCCTGAAAATGAGGTGGCATTCAGTATGTAAGTCCCCCTACCCAACAACACCATTTTTCCAAAAGAAATAGAATCTCTATTCACATAAAATTAAGTTTTAATTTGCTCTTAAAACTTCTACTGCTTTTTCTGAATTCCTACTAAAATTGAAATCACAATTTTTGAACACTAGCAGGGAAATAAATTTATCTTAAGCTTATTTATTTCCTGATATCCACACTCAAAAGCCATGATCTGAGGAAAGCTGACGCTTCAGGCACCAGGTACTACAAACTTACACTTCCAAGAGGCTTCCAAACCTTTCTGTGATGAATCCAGCTTCCTAAACATTGTGAGAGGACAGCCAGCTAGAATCAAGAGGAATCTGACTTGGTTTACTGCTGTTATTTAGAAATCTGCGGGCAGTCACCACATTAGCCAGAACAGTAGGAAGTCTGAACAGGTGCTTAGGAAAACCAAACAAAGTAACATCAGGGCAAGGGGAGGAACTATTAAAAGGGTGATAACCACTCAGCTCCTCACCCTTCTCCTGACAGGCAACAGCAGGTTTCTATCTTTCCATCAACAGTGGGAGGGAAAATCATGAACACACTCCTCCAAAACAAGTGGAACATGGAAGCTTCAAGCAGGGCTGAAAGCAAGAGCCTCACTGCACACTCAGCACTGCAAGCACAACAGGAGCTGAAAAAGAAACTGGCCATTTCCAGTGTGCTGAGACACTACTGTGCAGGAAATTCACTGCTCACTTTTTCCTAAAGAATACCACACCAAAAGGCATTCCATCCTCTGGCTTGGATGCAACACTTGAACTGCTCCACCCAACTACACTTCTGGTGTCTCACATGCAAAAGTCCGTGTCTGAAAATATAAAAGGAGCCCCCAGTGCATTATTTCTGATGAGTGTCTGCAAGTTGGAACAAATTACTCTGCTATTTTACTGCACAATTATTTTACTATAAAACTGGTTTTTTTCCTGAAGAGCCCAGCAGTGGGATGTGCCATCTCCAGCAGCATCCACAGCTGTCCCAACTGCTGCACCTAACCAACAGAACCAGCTCCCTATCAAGAACTCACTCAAAGCTTTTCTTGCCAACCCTTCCTACCCCAGTGGCCTACCCCGTGAGGAAGAGGATGGGAAAACACACGGAAAAGCCTCCAGGACTGCAGATGTGCTGCGCTTTTCCTGTGATTCAGCTACCAACAGGGCTCCCAAAACACTCCCTTCCCTGATGTCACTCATGTGGTGCCCCTTCCCCCTGCAGCCTTGCTCTTCACCCAGAGCCCCAGCAGCACCTCAGCCCCACAGAGACAGCAGGGAATGCTGCTGGAAAAGCCACTCACTCATTCAACCTGTGGATTGTGCAGCTCCATCACTGCCAAGGCTACAACCAGTACAGGCAACTTAGCACAACCCTTCAGCTCCAGCTGTGCTAGACACAGCAGTGAAGGCACCAGCCAGGACCAGGGCTGTCCCTGAGAGGGAAAGAAGTGATACAAAGGTGACTTTTCTCCCAACTTCTCTTTGCCATTTTTCCAAAGAACCGTGTGAGATAAATCTTAACGATAACCACAAAGAGTCAGCATGTCAATTTTAACAAGTGCTTTACCATCCTTCAGTAGAGGCAAGACACACTGCTGAAATTCCTCCTGACTTCATCAATGCTTTTGGGCACAAAAGAGATGGATGGACACCCAGGCCATCTTTATCTCTGTCGCACATTTAATCACTGCTGCAGAGCCACTGTGAGCAGCTGGGCTGGAACCAGATTTCTAATTTAACAAGAACAGAGCAATTCAACTGGCACCTGCTCCAACACATGGGCAGCATCTTGCCCTCTCCTGGGCACTGGGGTCAGGAGCACCCACTCAGATCAGCCAAAGCAATGCCTGTGCTCCTGTCCAGGACTGAAGCAGTGGGACTCCAAACCTTCCATCTCACAGTCTTCCTCAGCACGGCACCACAGCTCTGCAGCCATGCCAAACTCCCTTGTGCTACCATTCTGCACCAGAAAGCTCTGTGCAGACAGGTCACTGATTTTTGGTATTAGAAGTGGCATTCACCTAAGCTGTTGCTTTTTAACTCCCAGGACAACTCCTGCCTGCTAAGATTTCCTCTTTCCGATGTTTCTATTCCCTTTGCGTTTCTAAATGCCAAAGCAAATAACTGAAAAGCAATCAAAGTTACTATAAATAAATTGTCAGTCGCAGGCAAGAAAAGCAGAAGTACATTCCAAGCAACTGCCCTGAAAATTGATCATCACCATAACACCGATTTCTGAGCTACAAATATATTTTTAAGAAATACAATCGCAATTATATTCTAGAAAACACTGTTTTTTTCTTGAGGATCAAATAGCTCGTTCACCATATTCAGAGTCCACCTCTTCAGTTAGCTATAGATTTGTTAACTTGGGGATAAAAAAAAAAAAACCACTTAATTGTTGCACGTCACACAGTTTAACCCCACTTCTGGGAACAAGGGTGTAATAAGGTGCAACAAGAAGCTGCTACATTGCAAGAGGCAATGAACAAATTCATGCAGAATATGCTGCTCTGAAGTCAAAGGTTACTCCTCTAGCATCAAACTGAGCCACTACCATTGATTTTATCAAGGCTTGAGAGAAAGTTCTAACAGTAAAACTTGAATCACTTTACCCTCAACAACCTAAGATCTGTTAGGAAAAAATGGTTCAAGTTGTGGGAGGTACACTCTTCCAAAAGAAATCACCAGCACATACAGTCATTTAGCAGAGCCTGAGAGGCAGCATCCAGCCCAAAAAAACACCTGCAAAAGCCAATTTAATTTCTATTATTGCCAGACTCACAACTGCAAAGAGAATATTAACCAGGACATTGCATGAACAACTTCTCTCCTGTTCAAGTTTTAAAATTAAGTTTTAAATTTAGAAAGCAGAAACTGCACAAAAGTTTCTGTCACTATATCCAGTAAAACATCACTTTCAAATCTGTCCAATCTGCAAGAAAATACCTCTGGTTTTGCTCTTTGCAAACAGACAGGTTCAGCTTCAGAACATGAACCACAAAGGCATCAGTCATTCAAATTTCACATGGCACACGGGTATTTTCTAGAGAAACAAAGTCATTTCCTGTAACACAACGTACACAAACAGATATTTCACACCTAATCAGCAATCAGAGAACAAATACAATGAAACAAGGAGAGGAAGGGCAATCTCAGCCAAATGCCATGATAAAACGCTTCCAGGATCCAACCTGCTGTGCAGGAGAACTCTGGATCCTACACACTGTTCAAAACCCTCGGAATGAGCTGCTCTCACACCCTCACACACAGCAGGTCCTCCTGTGACACCTCCTAACACCCACCCAGTCACACCTCCACTGTGACCAAGTGGCAATGCAGCATCATCACACCGTGAGAGCATGAAGTCATTAAGGACCTCAAAAACTTACGGTCGACCAATAACACAGGCGAGGACAGGGGCCCTCACTGTGGAGATTCCCATTCTTCTGGACACACAGCACAGCTGAAGTCCTTTATAAGTAAGTTTAGAGCTATTTGAAATAGGAATGCCCTTCAGTACAAGGCTGGTGGGTGCCTTCAGGCTGCACAGCAAGGCACGATCCAGCTACGTGCTCTTTCCTGTGAAATACCACCATCTTCCAAAAGGTGTAAATCCTAGTGGCAAAGGGGGATGTGCGCAAGATCAGAAGCATGGGGACAGTAGCACACAAAGACCCTGCTCTCTCCAGGTGCACAGAGTGGGAGATGATGCTTGCAGGAATCACTGACAGCCAAACAGGAGAATTCACCTCTTCATCAGGAAGATGGAATTTTATGTTCCCTGCTAAAACAAACCACTGCCATATATACTGTATCTCTGGGATATAACGTTATCAGCAGTTAGGTACATCTCAGATCAACAGTCTGTAGTAGGAGATTCTTTCAGAAATGTTTACAGGAGTAGTGAGGATCACGTGGCTTTGGTTCCTTCATTTTATTTTTAGCAGAGAGAGAAATGGCACCAGACACGTCAGTTAATAAATCAAGCACCAGAGTAACTCTCACATAGGCAACACCAACACTTTATAATAAGAGTACCCTTCCACAGCTGCAGATCAGGACAGAACCTAAGTTCATCATGGATTAATTCTAGAGAGGACTCTGCTGGCGTTCAGTACTTCTAACACAGTGCAAACAGTGTGATTCTGGTAAAGCCAAAACCTTCCAGGAGCCTTACACACGTGCCTCATGCATTCCTCACACTCAATCCCTGGAAGCAGCCATTCTTAGAGATAAAACATCTGGCTCTAGATTTCCCTGTAGCTCTCTTCCTCACTGTCATTACCTGAACACCACACTCCAGCATCGTGGGAGTGGACAATAAGGAAATAATAATGAAAAGCAACACTGAGCCTCATGCAAACCTCTGCACATCCTGAAGTCTGAAACCATCAGGGTCCCAGGGAGAAAACAACTTGTGAATGCAAAATGTACACACAGCAGGAGTGCCCCAGATGTACCTGAATCCAAGAACTCTGCTTCCTCAAACGCTCTGCAACCCAAATGACTCAAACATACTTTGCGCATAGTAACTAAAAACCAACAGGCCAACAAACTGAAGTATCAAGGCATCAAAAGTTACATTAGAAAAGCAAATTTTCATGTGAGAGTTCTGCAAGAAACAAGTCCACGTGCTCAAATTCCTCAGCATCTTAATTCAAGCAATATCTATGGCACTCAGACCTTCTGTGGCCATACCCACCCTCCCCAGCACTGGAGTCTGGACTCACCTCTCCCTCCAACTCCACATAATGCTGTCCAGGACCTCTGTAACTTGGGAATGCCAGGAAAGCACTACAGACAAACTCACATCAGGACGGTAAAGAACATTCAATAACAACCAGCCATTTAAATTTAAATGGCCACAGCCCAGCATGTGCACAAGGCAGCAAGCCAGCAGCTGCCAACAGTGTATCACCACCTCTGGAGAACAAGACCCAAGAAGTGATGCTATCATTTCCTTCCTCACAACACAAAATCTGTCAGGAGCTGCTGGGAACTTCAGACGCCCTTGAGGGAAGATTAAGTTGGCACTTAAAATAGCTTTACTTTAGAATATGCACATCTCTCTTTACAAGTGAATGGTACCTGAGCAACATCCCTGTTTGGGGCAATGTTTGAGAGCAGCAGGTGCCAGGGCTATTAACAAATCCCCATGCAAAACAATACCTGCCACCACCCCTCCTGCTGAGGCATTATTTAAATGGTGGACTTTGCATCCCACTTAAGACCAAACCAAATTCTGGCCCTCTGCTGCAAGCACTCCTGACATTTCAGAAATCAGCCTTTTCAAAGCAAGCACCTATCGAAAAATTCAAACCTTGCAAGGGGCAGACACAGACATGTGAAATACACACACACTTCCCTCCGGGCAAAATAGGAAGTCTCAGCAGCAGTGGCACACTCAGAGCCACGAGCTTCAAAAATAAAAGCTCTGAGACAGTCTTGCTGTAAGGTGGAGGAGCCCCATCAACAGGCAGCATAAAGCTGATACCTGCAAGAGTAGCCCAGCTATGACAAACAGCTGTGCAGAACTCCCAGGGATTCATGATGGTTTTTTTTGGGGGGTGGGTTTTTGTTTTAAGTTTTAGCAAGTTCTCAAAAAAAGTTGATTCCAGTTACCAGACACAGATGAGACTGGAATTAAATGCCTAAATGAATACACGACCTGAAGAGCAAACCTGGTTATTTCTGTTACTATATCACGTTCAACCACTAAGAGATTTGAATTGTCTCAGCGGTAACTTGGCAGAGGAAAACCCCTGTCTTCTCCCATTCCACAAGCAGTGGGGCTAAAATAAAGGACCACTCAGACAACATGCATTTACTTACTGAATAAAGAATGCAAGACTTAAGGAAAGCAGGACCCCAGGTTGGGGAAAAAAAAAAAACAACCAACCTTTTCTTCTTTGTATTTTTTTTTTTTAAGGAATGCAGCTGTGCTTTCAAGTGACCAGAACAACCCAGCAAGGCTAACTACAGCACACAGGTAAGGCAGTTGTATGGAAAAGTCAACCCTTGTTGCATATTCAAATAACAGGCTCCCTTGCTAGGACGGTTTTGTCACTCTACCAGCTGCAGTTCCGTGGAGCACGTTGTAAAGGCAACTGTTGTGAAAGTACCTTTTCGAGCTTCTGTTTACAAAGTGAGACCCTCCCACAACTGCATCACCGAGCACATGTCTGCGAGAGATCCCGCTTTCCTCTGCGAAACAAAGTTAAGAGACTAACAAACCTTAGACCCACAGCAGCCTTTCACCACCAGAGACCAAGGGATTCTTCCCAAGAAACGCTGAAGAGTATCTACAAGCCTGAACTCTTCCACAAACTAAGCAGCTGTTAGCATCTTCCTGAAATCGCCCCTTCCACGGGGCACTGTGACAAGTGCTCCCCACCTCCCAGAGCACGCAGCAGGAACACTGAGTGTTCCCAAAGGAACGCAATCCTGCCTCCCAAGCACGATCTGTCCAGCAGCAGCAGCTCTACTGAAATTAGAGAGCAAGATGGTTTCAGTATTAGTCCTGTCAAAGGAGCTAATCTTCAAACTCTGCATCAATACTTAAAGCCCAGAGGATCCTCCCGCAAGGAACCCTGAGGCTGAAAAACACATTGAAGAAATATACAAAAAACCCCAACAAACAACCGGAAACTGAAGGAAATATACATATATGGCTGTAAATAAAAGGTTTCACTGAGAAACATCTCTTATACTTGGATTCCAAAGCAAATTACACAAGAAAATTACTAAACGCATCTATCTCCTTTCAGAACTCCTACAGTTCCATCAGTTCTGCTTCTTATTAATTATAGTATAATTAAAGAAATTTGTGAAGAGTGTAGAGAAATTAAAAAAAAAAAAAATCATCCCGAGTAAGAGGCAAGGTTTGCTGCCCGTGAGGTCTGTCAGGCCATGGCACGACCTGTCCCCTGCCACCGCCAAGGTCTCACAGCTCGAAAACCTCAGGCCTGGCCAGACAAAGAGCCTCTGACAGCGTTCAGCCGGAGCCGCAGGAGATGGGAACGCTCCCTCCTGCCCTCCTCATCTGCACTGCGCTCAAAAAAAAAAAAAAAACCACCTTCCAACGGGGGAAAAAAACTCCACCGAACTCCGCAGCGAGTTGCTGGGCAGAAGGATGATGCCTCTTATTCCTGACGGGAGAAAAAGCGGCGGGGGGGAGAGCGGGCGGCCGGGCCGGGACACAGGTGCGCGGTGAGCGCGGTGACAGCCCGCGCCGGCCCCGGCAGCGTCCCCTCGCTCGGTAAGATGGCTCCCATCCTCCGGGGCGCCGGGGCGAGGGAGGCAGCGCGGCCGGCCCGGCCCGGCCGCACTGCAAAATGGCAGCGGCCACGGCCCCCCCGCCCGCGCCCCGACGGTGCTTACGAGTTGCAGGGCGGCCGAGGACTCAGGCTGCTCCCCGGGGCCGCCGTCCGGCACGGACTCGGCCGGCTGCAGGCGGCTGTCGGGGCCCCGCTGCGGAGCGGAGCGGCCGCGGCTCCGCGGGCCGGGCTCTGTCGCCGCCTCCTCGTCGTCGTCGTCCTCCTCCTCTTCCTCGTAGTCGTCGTCGTCGTCGTCATCGTCGTCGTCGTCGTCCTCCTCCTCCTCCTCCGGAGTCTCGGCGCCCTCCTCCTCCTCCTCCGGCGCCTCCTCTCCACCGTCCCGCAGTAGCAGGGGGAAGGCCCGGGCCCCGCGGGGCAGCTCGGCCGCAGGGTCCTGCGCCGCGGGCAGGCGGGGGCCCGGCGAGCCAGGGTCGGGCAGGGCCTCACTGCCGTCGGCGGCACCGCCGAGGTACTCGGCGTTGATCATGGAAGCCAAGTCCTGCAGCCGGCGCAGCGGGATGTAGCAGGACGACGGGTCTTGGCCGTAGCCGGGCTTGGCGGCCGCCAGTTGCATGGCGGGCGGCTCGGGGCCGCGGGCCTCGCCGAAGGGGCCGCCCTTGGGCTCGGCGGCCGACAGCGAGGTGCCGAAGGGGACGAGGCAGCTGCGGCGGCTCACTTCGCAGGCCTGCTCCATGCCGGGCGGCGGGCATCCACCTGCGGGCACAGCACAATGGGGTCAGCCCGGCCCGCACCGCAAAATGGCAGCCGCACCCGGGGGCCGCGCTGGGCTCCGCCGGCCCCGCTCCGCCACCGCCGCACTACAGGCCCCAGGCCGCGGCCCGGCCACCCCGGCTCGGCTCGGCACACGGCCGGCGCCGGGGTCGCTCGCCCCGCCGGGCGCTGCCCGCAGGGCCGCCGCTCACCTGCGGGTGCCGCGGGCGGCTCGGCGCCTGCCCCCGGAGCGGGCGGATGGGGAGACGCGCCGACCCGGCCCGGCCAGGCCCCGCCGCCGCTCCGCCGCCTCCCTCCTCCTCCCTCCCCCGCATGCGCGCGCCCGCCGCCGCCATCCCGCGAGGGCGCGCGCGCGCGCCCCCGCCCCGCGTGCCCCCGCTCTCGGGGTTCGGCGGCCGCGGCCAATCAGCGCGCGCGCGCGCCCGCGCGGGCCGGCCCCCCCCCCCCCTCCTGCGCCCCCCCCCCCCCCCGCACGAGCACCCCCCCTCCCCCTCGACGGCCCCCCCTCACACCGCGGGAGGGGGAGGTGGGGAGGGGGCGCTCAGTGCTGCCCCCCCCCGGCGCGCCCCGGCCCGGCCCGGCCCGGCCTGCCCCGCTCCCCGCATCCCCCCACCCGGCACCGCGGCCTCGGGGCCGCCGCCCGCACGTCCATCGCAGGAGGCGGCACGGGGCACCGGGCGGGATGGGACGGGGCGGCCCCGCGGTGTCTCCGCAGCCGCTCTCCCCACCCCCCCCCCCTAATGCCGGGCAGGCCGCGGGCCTGCGAACGGCGGCGGAGCCGTCGCCAACAAAATGGAGTCGGCCAGGCCCTGCGCCCCGGCGGGGCACCCGGGCGGCGGCGGCGGCCGCCGTGCACCGCTCGGTACCGCTCCCGGCCCCCGGTGCCCGCGGGCGGTCGGCGGAGCGGGCGGCGCGGGTCGCCGCCCGCCCCCGCTGGGCTCGGGTTACCCCCTGCCATTGTCCGCCGCGCCCCGCGGGCCGGCCCGGCGCCCCCGCCGCGCTCCCCCGCCGCCCTCCCGCGCACCGGCGGGCCGGGCCGTCGCCCTCCGCGGGGCCTGCTGCGCGGAGCCGCGCGAGCCTTGCCGAGCCTCGCCCGCCGGGGAGCGGCGCGGGCCGCCCGCGGCCTGGGCTGTCCTCGCCGCGGCTCCGCCGCCTCCCGGACAGCCGCGACTACCTCCAGCCCGCCCCTTCCCGCCCGCCGAGCGGCGCGCACCGGCCCCGCCCGCCCCGCCCGTTCCGCCTGGACGGCGCCGCGCCCCACGCGCCCCCGCAACCGGGCCCGCGGCGGGCGCGGCTCCGTCGACTACCTCCGATTGCGAGGCCGGGCGTCTCCGCCGCCAGCCGCACGCGGCTCCGGGGCGCCGAGCGACGCGCGACCGCACCGGCAACCGGCACGGCTGGCAGGCACGGGGCGGGGGGCAGCCGGGGCAGCGCGGGGATGTGGCACCGGGGCGGTGCTGCCCGGGCCGCGCGGGGGGCAGGGCCGGGCTGCCGCCCCCCGGGGTGCCGCCGCGGGGCTCGACTCTCGGCGCTGCCCGGGCAGACTCGCTCCCCCCGCACGCCGCTGGCCTTTGTTTCTGCCCCCCCGCTCCCGGCTCGACCGTGCGGGAGCCCCCGGCCGTGCTGGCGCCGCGCTCCCCCCTCCGGGCTCGGCCCCGGAGCAGCCGCTCTGCACACCCAGGCGGGGAGCGCCCGCTGCCCGGGCCTCTCTGCCCCGCGGGCGCAGCTTTTCCCCGCTGAAACGCTGTCCTGGAGGGGCTGAGGGCTGGCACCTCAGCGGGGCACTGAGGACTTGCCTCCTCCCTGCCTGCGCACCTTGGCAGCCCCACTGAGGGCACCTGGCTTCCTGGTGCCCCTGTCGTCTTGCCCAAGCACTCCCTCTGCTCTGTCTGTGGCTGGTGATGGAACAACCGTTTCTCCCAGCATGTGCTCCTGAGGAGCCACACCAAGGTCCCCAACCCATTGTCACCCCACGAGTGTGCTGCCAGCACAGAGAGACTGCCATGTTCAGCTCATGCCTCTCCAGCACACCCACGGAGGGTGGGATGACCCGGCAGGAAGTTCTGCTCGTGACATATTTGTACCTCCGAGGTCCCAGCCCAGGGCTCAGCTGGTGGCATCTGACCTATTTTAGGCCCTTTCCCTCCGCGCTCACGTGCCGTGGTGACATGTGGGAGCCGGGGTCATGCTGTGCCCCAGCGCTGAATGAACTTGGCACTGAGTTCCAGTATCCACACAGTTCTCCCCACCTTCACAGAGCTGGGGCATCACCCAGCGTGCCTAGGTCACTTGGTTTACACCTGAGTGGGGGAAATACATTGTCCATCTCTCAGGATTCACTGGTAGCTGCAGTTCGCCTGGCACACCTGGGAGAGGGCCCAGCGGCCAACTTTCCTCCTTTCTCATTGGAGCGACCTGTCACGCACGTTTCTGCCACGTTCCCAAAATAAAGCTAGTGGTTTATTTATCCCCCCCCCAGGGGTGGGCAGGGCATGTGCAGAGGAGGAACGCCTGGTGTATTCCCAGAGCCTAGTGTCTGAGGCCCAGTGAGCAACCTGGGGAGATGTTTAGGGCTGTTCCAAGCAGGGGAGCTGTGTCCTGGGCACTGACTCTCACCAGCTGCCCTCCTGCTGAAGTGTCCCCTCTTGGGCTGAGCGGGGAGAGCCAGGGCACCATCAGGACACGTCCCAGCCTGGCTTCCCCCGTAAGCCCTTGGTCCACGGGCACATGGCACAGCACATCCCGATGGGACACTGGTGTGCAGGGGCTGTACCGCTTGGGCAGCGATGCCCAGGCAGCTCAGCACACCCCAAGGCACGTCCACATCCCGCTGTTCCAGTGAGGCCCCGCAGCGATCCACCTGCAGCCGTGTGGCTACTGGTGCAGGGAGGAGCAGGGCAGCGGCGGCGGGATGCCCTCAGATGCACTTCCCATCCGCTGTGTCACCTCTGCCCGTGCCACGGCCAGCGCCCGCAGGAAGGGCCCCGCTCCGGCCCTTCTCTTCCGGCAGAGGAACAGGGAAATGGCATCCCGGCCACTGCCTCCCGCTCCCGCCCGGATGTGCGGCACAGCGGGCAGCGTGGCCGGCCCGGCCGCCGCAGGGCTTTGTCTGCGGGCTGCAGCGGGGAGCGCGGGCGGCTGCGACCTCCCTGCGACAGCGAGGTTCGCCTTCAGCCCCCCACCCCCAGATCGTGCTCACGCCAGCTCAGCCCCGCTCCCAGTGCACACCGGGACTCTACGGCCGCTCAGGCCGGTGGCCGCGGAACCGCCCGGCACAGCGGGCTCCCTCTGCAGGTCCCAGTGCCCGCGCACAGATCGCATGGTGCCCCCCCGGGAACGGCCCGGTGCCCCCCGAGAACAGCCCGGTGCGCCCCCGGGAACGGCCCGGTGCTCCGCGCCCGGCGGGAATGCGCATCCTCGGCTCCCGCCATAGCGGCTCCCCGCCGCCGCGGTGATGCCGAAGGAACCGCGGCCCCGCACCGGGGGCACCCGCGCGCTCCCCCCGAGGGAGATGAGGGCGTCACGGCCGGCCGAGAGCCCCAGACCCCAGTGTGGAGGGAGCTGTGACCCACGCCAGTCCCGCGAGAGCCGTGGGCAGGATGGGCTGGTTTCGAGTAGCCTCCGGCCGCGGATGTTCGCCGAGGCGGGGCCTGGGGGGGAGCGCGGACCCCGGGGGCAGCACCGGGATCCTGCACAAAGGGCCGGGGGCGGTGGCTGGAAGCCGTGGCCGTGGGGTTGGATCACGGCCGGGAGCGTGGGCGAAAGGGTTAAGGAGTCGCGGCGGCCAGGGGGAGGGCTGGCCCGGCCAAGGGAGAGGAAGGAAGCAGAGGAGGAGAGGAGCGGAGAGCATCCTGCCCGGAGGGTTTGCCGGGGGCCCCCTTTCCCCCAGGAAGCGGCTTGCGTGGCTTGAAACCGCAGGGATGGAGCGGCGGGAGCAGGGCCGACGGGTGGGGCTCAGCCCGGCTCCGTGCCCGCAAGGCGCCGCTGCACCGCCCCGGCGTCCCGGGGCTGCTCCTCCTGCCGGGGCGACCTCTGCTTCCCAGCTCCCTCACCTCGCAGTCCTCCTGCCCATGTGCTTCCATGGTCCCCCGAAACCTTGCGGGGGGACAGCCCAGGGACACACAAGGGCGGTGGGTGCGGGCAGCACCGCTGCCACGAGCTGCCGGGGACAGGAGCCATCGCTGCTGAGCAAAGCTGCCCGGCGCGGAAGAGCTGTCGCTGCACTGTCACCTGGAGGCCGGTCTCTGCAGCAGCCATATGCAGCGTGGGGATAATCCCGAGGGGCCGAGGCCACGGGTGCCCGTCTGGGCTGCAGCTGCTCTCGGGGACCACCCTGCTTCCCCTGCCCTCAGGTTGTGCCCCATCCCCATCTTAGCGGGTGCAGAGCTCCCAGCCCTGAGCAAAGAGGCTGAGCTCACGCTGGGCTTTGACCCATCCACCCAAGATAGAGCCGGGTTCACCAGGCTCGAGTGTCCGTGGGGTGCCCTCCCCACACTGGTCCTGTCACCCGGAAGGATACAAACGGGATAAAACACTGGGACACAGCGCAGCGCTGCAGCCCAATCCCCTGCCCTGCCCTACTCCCAGCCCCATCCATCCGTGCGGGTGATGGAGAGCAGAGCCAGGATACATCCCCATGCCGCAGACCGTTTTTCCCCGCCGCGTTTGTCATCCTTCCAACACAGTCCCGTGCCTGTCTTGCCGCGACGGCCACTGTCACCAGCCCAAATGCGGGCGGTGCGCGGCGGGGGAGCTGCTCGCCCGCTGCCTTCTGCCCGCCCCGCGCAGCTGCTCCCGCCGGCCGGGAGATGGGGCTGAGAGCCCGCGGCTTTCCCGCAGCACCGGCGGGGCTGGCCGGCGGGCGGGGGGTCCGCAGCACGGGACCACCGTCCTCGCTAACAGCCTCAGCCTGGCCTGTCCGGCTGGGGGTCGGCGTCCGCAGTGGCGCTGGAGCCTCGGCTCTGCCGCTGGGTGAAGAGGGGAGAGTGAAGGGAGGTGCAGAGGTGCGAATGTGTGTGTGTGAGTGTGTAAATAGGGATGGTGAAAGCAGGTGCTTGGGGGTTTTATAGGGGATGTATTGTGTGTGCTTGGCTGGAAGTGGATGCACACATGGGGTGGAGGTTCCCGGAGTGTGTGCCTGAGGTGTGTGCACACATGTTCCCGGAGTGTGTGCAGGTGCTTCTATATGGATATGGGGGTTGGGCTCATGCCTACATCACTGTGCGAGGTGTCCCTGGACGCAGGAACTGTGTCGGGATCCAATGTTTGGATTCCTCCAAAGGAGAGATGGGATCCTGCCTCGGCCTCTACTCCGATGTGTGGGTGCTCTTGGGCCCCTTTTCTCTGCCCGCTGGCCCATGGAGGCTCTTTCCCCCCTTCACTGCCTGGGGCACAGGCGTGGGACAATGACATGCAGGTCGTGGAACAGGGGCAGTGGCAGGCAGGAGCAGCCAGAGGGGCAGTGCCAGCTCCTCCTACCATTGGGGCAGACAGCAGCCTGGTGCCTTTCCGCCCCGCCAGCCTTATCCTCTCCCGCCCGGGGGCAGAGGCTTTCTGCATCTCACAGAAACCAGATTCTCCCCAGAGATAAAATCCTGTCGCCTTTGTTTTGTGGAGAAAAGACAACATCAGCTCCCGGCCAAACAACAGAGTCGTTAAGCGAAGGCGTCTCTGGACAGGGGCTCCGAGCCACATCCCAGAGCTGGAATGAGGAACCAGCTGGTGTCCTGGCCCCTGGGGTCCTGTCTCCCCCAGGGCTCAGCATTCCTCCCAGGACCAGAACCATATCCATCAGCACTCAGCATTCCCCCAAGGACTATAGCAGTTCCCTCAGGACTCAGCATCTTTCTGACACACCCCCTTCCCCCACCCCGGACCAGAACCACCTTCCCTAAGGTTCAGCATTCCCCCTGGGATCACAGCAGTTGCTCCAGGACTTCAGCAACCCTCCAGAACCACGGTCCTCCCCGCCAGGGACCACAGCATCCCATGAAGGACCAGCAGCGTGGTGGGGTGGCTGTGAAGCTTCTCAGCCCCACCAACACCCCACATCCCTCACAGACATATCCCAAAAACATGCAAGGGGAATCTGCAGCCCTGGAGTGGGCAGATTCTGGGGGGGGGGCAGCAGGTACACAGCCCCAGAACTTGGGCAGACGGGTTGCCCGCGGGCATGGCCGGGCAGGGATCGGTGCCAGCACCCAGGGACTGGGAGCAGGCGGCAAGGGGGGTTGTGGTGGTGGGGGTGTGTGGGAACGCTGCCTCAGGAAGCCAGCAGGATTTACTGGGCTACACGCTAAATCCCCCTCACAAAAGGGGCCTGTTCGTGCGGACAGGATGCTGGTGGCTCAGCCACACTTGTTTGGCCAGCAGAGCCTGGCGGATTAAGGACAATTGGTTCAGCCCTGACAGAAAATACCAGGAATGTTAAACAATAAAAACTGCCTCCAGTTGTCGTGGGGCTGCGGAACGCCCCAGGCTGCTTCTCTGCCCAGCCATGGCCTTGGCTGCCCTGTGCCTGGCAGAGCTGACTTGGGTACAGCCCATGTACCCACTGCTGCAGCTTTTGGGGGTTCACTGGGGGATGCAGTGGTGCTGTGCCTGGGGATGGCCTGAGGGCCCCCAAGCTGGGGCCAGGCAGGTGGGCACAGTTCTGAGCACTGCCAGGACCCTGAAAGTATCCCTGAGCTGCACTGGTGTGGGTTGTTGGGCTGTGGGCAGCAGGCACTACCTGCACCTGCAGCAAACCTTTAAAGCTTGCAGGACTAAGTGAGGCTTTGGCAGGTCCCTGCTCACAATGTCCCCTTCTGCTCCCCTCCTCCCCTTTGGTATTAAGCATTAGCAAATCCACCTATGCCTCACAATTGGCTATGGCCGTGTTTTCCAGAGAAAGGGCAGTGCAGGGAGAGCAAGAACTGCCTGCCCTCTGTGCTGCCCTCAGCATGGAGACCCCGGTCTGAAGTGAGGTGGGGGCAAGCTGGGCACAGCCCCTCTCCAAGTTCAGTCTCAGTCCCGGCCAGGATCTGGGCAGCTCCTGTGGGCAGCTTGGGCAGTTTGCCCTTCAGCGTGTGAATGCCCTATTCAGGGCTGTGCGAAATGCATTGGTTCTGGCACATTACCGGACAGCTGGGATCCTTCCCAGGCAGGCAGGCTGCAGGGACAGGCAGGTTTCACACCGGCCAGTGAGCTGTCTGCCTCCGCCCGCCGTGCTGGGATGGGGGCTCATCCCAACAGAGAGGGGAGCTGGGCTGGGGATGGAGGCTGTAAGCGTGCCCATGGAGTGGGATTCCCCCGGCAGCCCTGTGAGGGACTGTGGAAAGAAGGGGACACTGGGATGGTTCTGAAAGCTGTTGGACTCCCAGCACATACAATTCATAACAGGCACAGCACCCATGGCTGAGTAAAGTCCCAAGTTCTGTGTCTCTTGAGATCCCAGACCCTGACACCATCACAGCAGTAGCCAGGATCGAGGGACTCCCTTTCCAGCTGCCCTGGGCCCAGGTCCTGCCCCACAGCACCTGCCAGCCCCCATCACCTTGGGCTGTTTTGGGGCAGGCTGTGCCAGAGAGCCAGCTTCCATGCTGGAAAGAGGCAGTTTCCAGGCGGGGGGCTGTGAGTGCAGCTGGGAGCTGAAGGAGGAAACCAGATCCTGGGGCTAACGGCTGGCAAAGCCTGGCCCTAGCTGAAACCCTAGACCCAGGGAGCAGGCTGGCAGGAGGGGGTGAGACAGCTGCAGACCTCCCTGCCCACGCTGCCGTCATTGCTGGGCATCACAGGGCAAAGGGGGGCAAAGCAGTTATCAGAGAGCCCTCCAGGAGGGCTGGAGGCTCCCAACCTGTGCTCCCATGAGCTTTGGGGAGACAGAGCCCGTAATTCACTTTTATCTGGAGTGCTGGGCTGGCCTGGGCAGGAGGTCCCCAGTGCGTGGGGCTGGGCTCTAGAGCATTTTCCCAGCCTGGGAGCCCATGGCAGTTGGGGGATCGGTTTCAGGGCAATGCTGGTAGCGGAGTTCACGGTGGCTTAGTGCAGCAGTGGCTAATGGGGAACAGATGCGAGGGTGCTTTGTGCTGGAGCAGGCCTGGAGGCACAGGAGCGGGGACATCACTTCCTGCACCTGTGGCACTGTCTCCATGTCCCCCAAGAGTGATTGCAGGCCCCTGTGCTGGCTGGGGCAATGAGGCAGAGAGGAGGCAACCTCTGGCCTGCCTTCCAAGTTTAGGTGAGCCCTTTGTGCCCCAGGAGCAGCCCAGAAACTGCACCGGGGTGTATTCCAAAAAAATAATTTATCAGGTTGATATTTCATGTACATAAATATTCATCTCTGTGGCTATGTACAGATGCAGCAGGAGCCTGGCAGCTGCAGGGCTCCTGCCCAGAGACACTTCCACTGAAGCCCTGGCCAAAGCCCATCTCCCCGGGCCATGCCATGGGCATCCCAGGCAGTGCCCACCCAGAGAGGCTCTAGGTACTGCTGCTCCACAGTACCAGACAGATCTCAGCCAGGGCTGACGGCTCAGTGCCCTAAAGGAGCCTGGAGAGAGGGACACCCTGCTCCAGTGCTGTAGCTCAGGTCCCTGCCCACCCACTGCTCAGCCCGGACAAATCAGGGACCTTTGGGAACCTGGACCCCCTCCCTGCAAGGGCAGAGGTGGCTTCAGCATCACCCTTCCCTTCCCTCCCTTAAGTCCTCACACTGGGGTAGGAGAAGAGGCGGGGAGCCAGCGGCAGCGGGTCATGGGTGAAGACAGAGTCATCAGAGGAGCAGGAGCTGGCGGTGTCCTCGCAGGAGGGCGAGTACTGCTCGAAGGGCATGGAGAGGTCCAGGTACTGCAAGGAGGGATGGTGCCATGGCCACCAGTGCTGTCAGTGCCCACACTGCCCACCTCTCACCCACCAGACTCCCCTTCCTCTCACCTCCTCCGAAACGGCTGCCAGGATCTTGTCCAGCCCCTCCACAAGCTGCTTGAAGGTGGGGCGCTGTGAGGGCACGGCGTGCCAGCACTCCCTCATCAGCATGTACCTGGGGACGAGGGGGTGTTAGTGGGTTCTCACTGTGCCCCCTGCCCACCCACCGGGCTGGTACTCACAGCTCGTGGGTGCAGTTGGATGGCCGGTCCATGCGGTGCCCCTCCTTCAGCAGCTTGAACAGCTCCTCCACAGGGATGCCAGGGTATGGGGAGCCCCCCAGCGTGAAGATCTCCCACATCAGGATCCCAAAGGACCATCTAGGATCACACATAGCAAAAGGGGGTCAAATACATCCTAGGGTTCTCCCCCAGCTTGGCCCACTGCACCCTGCAGTGCTGTGGGAGCAAGGATGGGAGAGGGTGGATCACCCTGGGGAATATGTGCCCCGCTGTCCCCATAGAGCACCCCCATTCTGCTCATGGGAACCCTTCAGTACATGCATAACCCCGCAGTGCTGCCTTGTCCCACACCAACAGCATCCTCAACCCACACCCAACAGACCCTCATTGCCCTCAGGACTCACACATCGCTCTGGTGGGTGTAGACACGGTCAAAGAGGGCTTCGGGTGCCATCCACTTCACTGGCAGGCGACCCTAAGAGAGCAAGCCCCTGCTCAGCTCAGCCCTGGTTGGGGGTCCCTGTGCCCCTCTCCCAGGAGCCCCACTCACGTTGCTGGTTTTCTTGTAGTAGTCAATGTCGTGAACGTCCCTGGCCAAGCCAAAGTCAGCGATTTTCATCACACTCTCTGCTGTCACCAGCACGTTGCGGGCAGCCAGGTCACGGTGGATGCACTGCCAGGGGGGAGCATCACCCACAGGGGTGTGAGATGGTGACTCCAGCTCCACATGTCTCCTTCAAACACTGAAATCACCATTTCCCTCCTGCACACCCCCCAGCACCTCTGCAGTGGTGGAATCATCCCGTCATTGGGCTGGCTGCAGTGACAAGCACAGGGCGGGGGGCACATGCACTTCCCCAGGAGGTGGGTCAGGCTTTGAGTCCCACATTTTTGGGGAGGTACTGCCTTGAGCTTTACTGGATGGGGCTGGGAGGTTCTGGACAGCCTATGGGAATGGGCTGGGCTGCCTTTCCACAGAGGCAATGGGTTCACCAGGGATACACAGCTCCTCTGTCGCTGCCATGCCCTCCCCAGCACAGATGACCCGCGCAGGCCATGCCAGCCGTACCCGTTTGGACTCCAGGTACTCCATGCCACGGGCCACCTGGTAGACGCAGGAGACCAGATCCTTGAAAGAGAGCTGCTCCTCAGGCATCGCCATGACATCAAAAGCGTAGTCAGGTGTCGGGGGCCGGCGGGCACGGAGGTACTCACGCAGGTTGCCCTTCGCAGCAAACTCCACAATCACGTACAGCGGCCCTGGGAAGAGCAGCCACCTGCTCAGCCCCTGCCCTGCCTTCTCCTTTTCCAGTTAGCCACTGACTCCAGTAGTCCCCATCCCTGGTTCTGCTCCATGCCCTGCCCAAACCCTGCCTGCACAGCCCCCTCACCGTCCTGTGTGCAGACACCCAGGAGGTTGATGATGTTCTTGTGTTTGTCCATGAGCTTCATCATCTCCATTTCGGATATGAGGTCAGCCAGGTCCTTGTCGGTGGCGTTGTCTAGGGAAGGAGGGCTGTGTCACGATGCCAGCTGGGTGGCACCTCTGCCTGGCACTGATGACACCTCTGTTCCCAGGACACTGGCACGGGAGCCGTTACCTTTCAGCATTTTGACAGCCACGGTGACAGCTCTGTCTGGCCGGTCCCTGTCTATGCCGTAAGCTTCTGCCCGCACCACCTGGCCAAAGCAGCCTTCCCCCAGGGGCTTCCCCAGCACCAGCCTGGCAGGGACAAGCAGAACCAGGAGAGATCACAGGGATGGCCTTATGGTGGCAGAGGCCTCCCATCCACCACCTGCATGCTCCTGTCCCGGGGGTGGCTGGGGAGAGTGACCCCTATCCCTGCCCTGTGTGGCACCGTACTTGTCTCGAGGGAACTCCCACTTGGCGTCAAGGGGCAGGTCCAGCTCCATGACACCAGCCAACATTGGGGCACAGCTGGAGGAGAGACGGGTGACGCGCATCAGGGATGTGCTGGACTTCCCGGAGGAGCTGGAATCCAGGGAGAACTGTGGAGAGAGACACAGCTCCTCACCCATCCCATCTCATGCTCCAAGGCTAAACAAAGATGCAACAGAAAAGACCCTCACTTGGAACACTGGGCTGAGGGAGCCACGGGGGGCAGTGGGAAGGGCAGCCCCAAGGCTGGCAGCAGGGTAAGGTGTGGTGGGCACAAGGGACACTCATGGAGCCCATTGGTCACCAAGGTCCCCCTGAATTACCGGGGCTCAAGTTTGGTACCCACCTGTCGGATGAGCGGGAATTTGGACAGCTTGTGGACTGCCATAGGCTCCAGGTGCTGCTTGCTGGACTGAGTCTGCATCCGGCACAGCACCACAATGATAATGGCCATGGCCACGGCGAGCGAGCCCGAGGTGTAGATGATGATGTCCGTGTACTTGGTCTCAGGGGCCTCAGCTTCCCGCACCAGCTCCTCTTCTGCAGGGAGTGAATCAGTTGGCCTGAGGCATGGTCTCTGTGTGCTCAGGATCCCAGACCCCACACCGGGACCCCACCCCTACCTGGCAGGACGGTGAGCCAGGCAGACTGGTAGGAGAGGCCGATAGAGTTCCCTGCCAGGCAGGTGTACTCGCCAGCATCCTCCATGGACACATTGCGCAGGTACAGCACCTCCACCTCAGAGCTGTTGATATCTGCAGTCTGTCAGAGGGAGGGATGGATGGTCAGTATCCCTCTTCCTCGGGGGTCTCTGTGCAGCCCTGTTACCACTTTAGCACAGGTATCTGGGACCTGAGTGCTTCCAGCCCTTGTTACCTTGAGCACTTGCACATAGGGGACCCCGTCAGGACCGTAGTTGCTGCCATTCACTTCAATGTGCTTCAGCCACTGGATGTGGGGCTGGGCATCACTGTAGACCTTGCAGAAGAACTCCACATCACTGCCCACCAGGGCTGTGGTGTTGGCGGGCAGCCCAGCCTGCAAGATGGGCCTGTGTGGGGACCTCTCTGTGCACACAAAGCAGAGCAGTGTCACTGACATGGTGGCCAAGAGCACAGGCTCCTTTCTCCGTCCTTCTCCACCCACTGTGGAGCCACAAAGAGCCCTTCCCCAGCCCCAAAACAGACCAATGCAACCTGAGCCTGGTCTCCATCCCATGTCCCTGGGATGTGAGGGACATGTGGGCTGCATCAGTGGGTAGGCCATGAACAGAGGCTCCTTCACCCCTTTCCCTGACCCCACCAGGCATGGAGAAACCCAGATCAGCACCATGCTGAGGAACCCTTACCCAGCACGTCCAGGAGGTAGCTGTAGTGGATGCTGCCAAACCTGTTTTCCACCAGGCAAGTGTAGTTGCCGCGGTCAGAGGGCACCACGCTCTCCATCACCAGGCTCCAGTGCTGGTGCCGGAGCTGCAGAGGGGGAGGTAAGGCAGTGAGGTGAGTTGGGGAAGATGGATCCTGGCAGGGAAGCTGTGGTGGGAGGAGATGGCCTGTACCCGGATGCCCCCGATGCGGTGCTCCCCTCGGAACTCGCGCCCGTTCTTGAACCAGCGGATGCTGGGGCTGGGGCTGCCTGAGGCCGGGCAGCGGAACTTCACCGTGTTCCCCGCAGGGACTGCGTACAGCTTCTTGTCCATCCGGTGTGGGTGAGTCCAGTAAGGAGCTGAGGACGTGCAGGATGTACAGTGGGAGGGGGCTTGTGCTGGGAGCAGGAGGCAGCAGTGCCCCATGCCCCTGACTCTGCCCCACCTGCCCTCTCCTGTAGGGCCCCGGTGTGGCACTGACCTCTGTGCACATAGACTGACTCCTCATTTCGGTCTCTGTGGGAACTGTCCCCATCACTATCTTCATCATCATCACCTGACGCCAGGGAGTCTGCAAAGGGAAACGGGTTGAGAAGGACATCCCTGCCTGCAGGGCTGGGCGGGCAGTGACTGCCTTGCTGCCCCGGGGGTAGCTGGGCGCTGCCGGGGCTCCTACCCACTACAGAGATGGTGAAGTTGCGCAGGACTTCCCCAGTTCCCCGTGCCCGGCACACGTAGAGCCCCGAGTCCTCATAGGCGACTTCTGAGATCTCCAGCAGGCTGTGACGGAGGTGGATGCGACCCCCTGAGATGAGTGGCCGGGACTCCTTGTACCAGATCACACTGGCATCACTCTCGTTGGCATCACAGTACAGCTTCAATGTGTTGCCTGGGTCCAGTAGGAGATGTTCCTCTTCTGACTCCAGCAAGGGGCTTTCAAATAGCTCTGGAGAGATGCAATGAGTGCCCACCCCAGTGCTCACCCCTCCCTGACAGCAGGACGCCTCCATATGCCCATCCTAGTGCAGAGAGCATGTGGGGTGACACAGCCCAGAACCTGGCTCTGCCACCCTAGAAGAGGGTAAGGGCTGGACTCTGCCCTGAAGCACTGGGACATGGTTTCCCCAATGGCATGTCCCCGTCCAAGGCCACACATGCCACCGTCCTTCCACCCCTCGCAGTGACGCAGGGTGCTCCAGCCTGTTCTGCCTTACTGAAGGGGGGCACCAAACCCCTCCAGACACCCACCGTCGGACCTCTACATGCCCCAAGCACGGCTGGGACCCCTACAGCCTGGTTGTCCCCGGCAGTGCCGGGCTGGCAGCGGAGCCCAGCTTGCCAATGGCCAGCATGTGCACGTGGAGGGCAGAATCAACCTGGCCGCCAGCACAGCAATACCACGGCAGCCCGACTGCCTCGCACAGGAGTCTGGAGGGCACGGGCGTGTCTCCAGTGCACGGCCAGCACAGGAGGGATGTGGGGCGGCTGGTCCCTGGGGACAAGTCCTTTTCCCGCACCCAGCACCGCGGTGCACGGACTGCCCGCACCTCGCCAGGAGCCACACACAGCAGCCACAGCCCACAGCGGACGCGCAACCCTTCTCCTCCACGTGTGTCCATGGAGCGAGCCAAGCCCTCGCAGCACAGGGACAGCCTGGCTGGAGCCACCTTGCTCCTGTCAGTGATGGAAACGCTCGTCCCTGTGCCGTATCTCCGGCTCCCGCCGGCCGTGCCTTGCAGGCAGGGCGCTGGGGCTGCGTGCCCACGGCAAGCAGCCGCATCCCAGCCCAGGGGTCGCCGCCCAGCTGGGATGGAGAAAGTATTCAGAAAGCACGACCCCACTCCCGCCGCGCTCCCGGCTCCACTTCGCCCCCCGCAGCCGTACCTGGCTCCATCGCCCTGCCCCGTGCAGCCGCCGCCAGCAGCAGCCCCGCCACGACCTGCAAGAGGGGCCGCATCTTCCGGGCCCCCCAGCGCCGGGGTCCCACCCTGCGGGACAGGCAGGGTCGCGTGAGCGGATCCGGGAGCAGGGGAGAAGCAGTGCGTGGTCCCCAGGTCACCGAGAGGGTGGGTGCGCATGGACGGGAGGCAGAGCAGGGGAGTCCCTGGGCAGGAATGGGAAGGGGGCACGGGAAACAGAGAGTGGGAAACACCCCGTTTGGGCACCGGGAATCCGACCTCTCCAGCCAGCGGCAGCCTGGTCAGGGCGCTAGGGGAGGTTAATCGGGGGCAGGGGACCGCGGGGGATCCCAGGGAGGGGGAGAGCGTCCCGGGGGGAGCGAGGGTCGCGCTCGGGGTGGTTACCGGCGGTGACGGGCTCCCGCGGAGGAGCCGCCTGTGCTGCGCGGGCCGGGGCAAAGTCCGAGGACGGCGGGCTCAGCGCCGCCGCGCCCCACACCGTGGCCCCATGGCGGCAGGGCCTGGGACGGCTCCGGACTTGGGACGGCTCCGGCTGCGGGCAGAGCTGGGGCTCGCACCCGGCTGGCTCCGGCCCCGCTCTGCCGCCGCCGCGGGGGCGCGGGCACTTTGTAGGGACGCGCTCGGGTTACAGCGGCCCCGCCCGGAGCGCTGGGGAGGCGGGAGGGGGGGACGGGGACCGGCCCCGCTTCGCCGGCATCTCTGCAAACCGACCCGCCGCCGAGCTGGACGGGGGAGGTGAGGGGGTAGCACCGGCCCTCCCTCCCAGCAGCGAGAGGCGAGCCCCGGGCCCCTCCGTCCTGGCCCCGCCGGTGCAGCCTCCCCTCGCCGGTGGGGAACGCAGGGGGCTGCAAAACACCCGAGGCTGCTCCCCTGTGCCGTCCTCCAGGCAGACCCCATGCGTGGGGAGCAGCAGATGGGACAAGGGGCAAGGCCACCCCCGTTTCCCCCCCGATTGCCAGGAGTGGGAGCACTCCAGCCCCAAGCAGGTGTTGCGGCCCAGGCTGGGCGCTGAGTGTTGCTGGGTGCCCAGCAGCACTCATGCTAATTGTGCCATAATTAGTTGTAGCGTTATCGCTGTTGGTGCCATAAAGTGGCTGTGACCCTCATTAGGAGCCCATAACGGAGTGTCATAAAACGTGGCTAAGCTGCAAGCCAGCGTTGGAGTGGCCTAATCTGACCCATAAACACTTCACCCTCACCTTCCCTATGCTGTTGCCTGTGCTGGGGCAGGCAGACCCCACCGTGCCCAGGCCTTGTTGCTCGTTGGCCCATGCAGGACCCCTGGATACTGGGGGAAGCCTGGCCTCAGACACTCTGAGCTGATGTGATCCCAAGGAACAGTGTCCCCTGAACATCCTGCTGCCATCAAGAGGTGTCAGTGTGCCCCAGTACATGGCCAGGGTCTGGCCCTAGAGCGGCTCTCCTTTCCTGTATTGCTGTCTGCTTCACCACCTGCTTCCCAGCAAGATCTTCCAGGGCTGTGCTGAGCCTCACACACAGCCTTGCCCATGCCTGGTGTGAATCTTGAGGCCCTGTGAGTGGGGTGCACTGTCACCATTACCCTTCATTCTGTAGGGCCACACTTTGAGTCCCGGGCACAGCCCTGGCCGTGCTGCTGCACCGTGCCAAACCAGCAACTCCCAGCGTGATATGGTTTCACTGTGAGGCCTGGTTGGTGCTACAATCTCCCATAGCACCATCACCACTGTGCTGCTCCCTGTATGGAGTACTGGTGTCCCCTTGGGGTGCAGAGGTGCACAGAGCAGTCCCGGGGGCCAGCAGCCCCCAGCAGCTGTTCATTCCTGCTGACGCGTGAAGCGGACGAGAACATCAATTTCACGGAGCAGCGGCCGCCCCTGCAGAGTTCACAGCATGCCGGAAGCACAGAAAAATGTTGGGTTCAGCTCAATTCGGACCAAAACCAAATTAAAACCAGAGAGAAGAAGATGTTCCCAGTACTGGGAATACCAGGGAAGCTGGGACTCTGGGGAGCCTCTGGTAGCCACAGCCTGGGATGAACATGGAAAGATTCCCTGTATCCCAGGGTTCCCCAATGCTGAATGGAAGGAAGAAGGGCAAGCAGAACAGTGCAGGCACCTCGCCCAGAGTCACACTAAACATCCAAATTGGGCCAGGGTAGTGCCAGGCACAGGCCAGGGCTTGGTGGGGCTCTGCTGTAGGAGGATGGGAACTGGTCACCTCCCTGCCGTGGGGCAGCGCTGGGCCGGGGCTGGGCTTCCTGGCTTGATTTATAACAGCAACTGACGGCAAACAAAAAGCCCTTCACGGCAGCCCAGCCCCACCGCCTGCCACCCGCTGCCAGCAGCACCACAACGGCCTCTGCCACGGCAGCAGCTCGACAAGGGGGGAATTGTGCCAGCACAGCACTCTGTACTGTGGGTGCACCCCTGCCCCAGCACCCTCCTCTGGTGCCCCCATCTCCCCCGGCTCATGAGCTGCCCCCGTCACCGCGGCACAAGGGATGTGTGACCCGTGGTGCGTTAGCTCAGATGCAGCAGGGTGCAGAGATGAAGTGTGTTCTCAGAACTCCACAGAACGGGGCAGAGGGATCCCTCTTGCCCCATGCCCCTTTGGGAGAGACGACCCCCTGGCCAGACCCCCAGCCTTGCTCACATGTGCGGGGCCCCGCGGCAGAGAGCACGCACAAGGGGCCGGGCGCCGGCATGCTGGGGCTCCATCCTCCCGCCCCTGCCCCTTCCCCCAGGCAGTAAATCATCCCCACTCCCCTCATGAAAGGGCCATGTATGTGCTGCCGGTGCAGGGAGCCTGCCTGGTGCCAACAATATTGCTCTTGGAAGGCAGCCGGAGCTGCGGGAACACAGCCGCCCCTTGTGCCTGGCCCCAGCACTTGCCGCCACTCCCGCTGCGGTGGCACCTGCGGCCAGCCAGAGCCCGCGCAGCTCGGTGGCTCCTGTGGGGGCTGGAGCCTGGGGGGCTCTTTCCTCCTGGAAGTTTCTCTTGGCCTCCTCTGAACGGCTCTTGTTTGGGGCACAGAAGCCTCAGCTCACTGTACCCTGTACGTGCATAGGATCCGAGGCTGAGCAGGCTCATTCCATGTGCTGGGTGATGTGAACCTTCTGTGTCAGCCCTGAAGCACGGGGGTGAGCCCCCACAAAGGGCTTCCAACTCCATCCAGTCCCACTGGCTTTGACATGGTAACTTCCAGCCACAACCTGCTGCCCTCCTATCAGCGGGGACCCGCTGAGGAAGGCAGGGGGCAAGCTGGAGGGGCAGGCAGCTGTCCCAGACTGGGCAGGGTGCTCCGCAGGGGCTGTGCCCTGCCCTGGAGGCAAGCAGCCAGGTTCGGGGCAGCTCGTCCCACCAGACCCTGGTGTTGCCTGCCTATCCTTATCTCTGGCTGGGAGGGACGGATGGAGCAACCCAACTCAGTTAAGGTTTAACCAGGCAGAACTTGGCAAACATAAACCTGCTGCTCCCTCTGGGGAGCCAAGAACGTGGGGCCCAGCGCAGGGGCTGCAGGACAGGGACACCAGGGGCCCAGGCTTCATGTAGCCCCCAGTATGGCACAGGAGCATCATCAGATTTGGGCAGTAAAGGCTGAGCAGGGAACATACGTGTTGAGGGCGATACAGCAGGCGGGTGGGCAGTGTCATGCCTTGTCCTGCTGCAGCCCTGCCACCTCTTCCTGCCCTGGCTGTGCAGGGGAGTGCTGCAGCTGGCACAGGGAACATGTGGAGGTGCTTGGGGCCAGAACATCTTGTGCTCCCCGTGGGGACATGGCACACACCATGTACTGGGTTGGGCACCACAGTGCCCATATATGGGCCAAGAAAGCAAGAGCTTTGCTCACCAGCCCTGTCCCTGGCATAACATTGGGGGTTCATCCTGGTAAAGCAGCAGCCATGGCAAGGAGCTGCAAGGCAGGGACAGGGCCACCCCAATTTTCCCAGCCCCTAATTGTAAGCAGGCACACAGACCTGACTCCACATCTGCACCTGATTTACTCAATGGAGCCTGCGGGGCCACGAGGGATGGCAGTGGTTGGGGCTGTGACCGGGACTGTGCTTCCCCCAGCTGAGGCAGGGACCCTGGTCTGCTGCTGGAGGAGCAACTGACTCCACAGAGCTGGCCGCAGCCTGGGCAGGGCACTGTGGTGCTTCTGTGGAGGATGTAGCTGGTGCGTGGCTCTGCCAGCCCAGAAGGCAACGGAGTTCAGCCTGGCAAGGTAGCCAGAGCCCTGGCCCAGGGCAGGGAGGAGCAGAGCTGGGCTGACAGCACACTAACACCAGGGCACACCTAGGGACAAGGGCCATGCTCCATCCTCAGCCTCCAGGCCATGTGGGTGGCTCTGGTCCCACAGCCAGGCTCCAGGTCCCTTCCTGTCATGCCCAGGGGTGCCCATGGGTGCTGGTGTCCCTCTGAGAGCACTGCAGCAGCAGAATGGGCAAACCCCAGAGTGGGGACAGGGAGAAGGGGCCACTACCAGCTTGCTGCCAAACCCTCCTTACACCAGATACACACTTCCTCTCACACCTCACCCACCTTCACAGGAAGCAATTACACAATGAAAACTACTCTAAGGGAGTGAAGTATTTGCTGTCTAGCAAGTCTCTTCCAGCTGGATCCTTTTCCTGACAGATTCAGTCCCCGCTCTGCTCAACGAGTGTATACAGGAGGGTAGGGCTTTGCTTATCCAGAGGGATAATGAAACCATTGTGGGCTGGCAAAGGATGTGCGTTCTGGGGCCACCAACAACTCCAGTAGTGCTGCAACTTGCTCTAGAAGTCTTGGCTGAAGTAACTGTAGCCTCCTGGGGCAGTTGACTCTTCCCGGACATACTGCTGTGGTGGGAATGGTCCAACGACCGGCACTGCTCCTGGCATTCTGCACAGTGAAGGGAGCAAGAAAAAGGAAAAAAAAGGAGACAATGTCACAAATGCTCTGAAATGTGCCAGCTGCAATCACTGCTCAGCAGGCAAGGCTGTCAGCGGAGCAACAGCCCACTGCAGCCAAGGCAACAACTTGCCAGAAAATCTTCCAAGTGAATCCTTGCTCTCTGTGCCTGTGTGTAAACAGACACCTTTACCGTGGCAGAATTAGCTGCGGCAAAGCTCAAGGACTGCTAAAGAGCTCCCATTACAAAGCAAGCATCCTGCTTCTCTGCAGGCTACAGAAGCTGAAACAGGACTGCACAGCTTAATCCAGAACAGCTTTCTGAAAGGGTGTTGTATGGCTGCAACAGCTCTGACAACAGCAGTGTCCTTAAAGAGAACATTAATGTGTGCGTGTTGGGAACATCCTTGATGTTATCTCTCTAGAATGGGATACTTCCAATTCACTGATCTAGTTGTGCTGGAGTTTCCCTGGGATGAAAGATGTCTTCCTATCAAGTACTCCCCAGAAATGAGGGACCAGGAGGCTGTTATTCCATAGTCAGGCAAAAAGAGATCCCAGTTTTCTACCTGTCCCTTCAGGGGAATTTGGCTACGAGCCTGCCCTCCCTTCAGGTAGGATTTCCTAATACCTCTTCCTTCTAAGAAGCTTTCTAACCAACCCAGGCTCATTACTGCGTCTCTTTTAGTGAAGGCTCTTAAATTAAAATTGGCAGTCTCCAGAACAAGTATTTTTGGTATTAATCATCTGGCAGCACAATTTTTTTCAATTAATAATATATGCAAGGGATGCCATTATTTAACTTGCCAGCTGTAAGAGTGAATTCAGGAACACAGTCCAGGTTTCTGAAGCATGCTGACTATATGCCAAATTTTAAAACAAGCAATCCCAACGGAGATTAGAATGGCAAGCAGATCTCCACTGAGCCAGTCCTTAATTAAATTAAAATCTCAGTTGTTAAGAGAAACTGTGTTTAATAGGCGTCAGGTTCACTGCAAAGGTCTGTGCTGAGCTGAACTATTCGGAACCAAAAGTAACGGGAGGCACTTCCACCTCGGCAGCACAACTGGGCTGTCTGCAGAGGGAGCTCCTGGAGCAGCGTCAGGACAGAGAGCCTGCACAGACCCGGCTGTTCTCTGTCTGGAAGTCTGCTGGAAACACGTGCTCAAAACTGCATTTTAGGTTATATTTAGGCCATCGATTTGAGCAGCAATGCTGGAAACACATTTAGACAAGAACATTACTTACTGATTCTTGTGTTTGAAGCCACTGATGTGAGCTTGGTACTGCTCTATGGAGTTCAGCACTATGTTACATGTGCTGCAGGGGTAGCCCTTCCCAGCTGAAACAGACAGCAATGTTAGCACACACAGCTAGCCAATCCCTGTGCCCTTAGAAACAAGCAAGGTACCCAATCACCTCATTTATTGAACAACCCTAAACAAAGACAAACACAGTCAGCAATCTGACCAGGCAGGGAGATCACAGAATCCCACTACCCCACCGTGTATCTGCCACTCATTGCAAGGGAATAACTAAGCCAGAAAAGCTTTCCTGATCAGAACACGGTTTGTTCATTGCTAAAAAACACACACATGCTCCTTACAAACAGTTCACAGTATCATGCATAGTAAAAGTTTCAGATTTGGACCCCAAACCCCAAAGGCTATAACTGCCTTTGCAACTCCATTTCTCTTCCATATTTCTACTTCTGCTGATCTGGATATCTCAAAACAGAAAACAGGAGATATTGAATTTGTAAGCTTATAACATTTCAATAAAAAAGGCAGCCAAAGGAGATTACACCCACTGTCCAGCTCCACAATGCAGCATTTTGTTAAGCCTTGCTGAGGTGCCAGCTGAGAATATTAAGCTCTGTCCTCAAGCAGTTTGGTTACAGTCAGTGGATCAGTTAACTGCCAGGAAAAAAAAAAAAAGTTTCCAACAATAGTGGTACTCGACAGGATCAATGGTTTTGTGTAACATGACAACTCCAGCTGGACTGAAAGTTCAGGAGGTCACAGATACCAAACAGGCAAGCATGGCAGCACAGGAGTCTCTAACAGGGAAAAATTCTGGCAGTTGTCCTCAAGACATTAAGTGTTCCTAAATTTTGGCTGACTAGGGAAGGGCTCTGGTTGGGAATTCCACATGGAAAACATTTCCTTAAGGTGAAAGAGGAGACAGACCCCAGGTGTGCAAAGCAGTAAATCATTGGGAAGCTCAACTCTGGATGTAGCAGACACTTTGCCACGTGCTGCTGCACCTCAGATATTTCAGACTCCAGTGGGACACTGGGCTCTCAAAATGAAGCTGGATCTGGGCAGTAAAGGCCAGAGGAGCTGATACAGCCTTCATATCTGCTTCCCTGCACCATCAATGTCAAGGTTTCTTTGTTGCAAACCAATCCAACAAGTGCATGCACAAAGTTGTCTAAACTATACTCAATCCCAAACCACTCATTCCCAAAGAACTTTAAGCAGGCAACCACCTCAGTGTTGCATTTACAAAGAACACATCTTTATCTGCTGCAAGTCAGGTTCCAGCAGAGAGTTTAGGGACAAAACACCCCTGACTGCAGCCCATCTTATCTGAGAAGCCCCTGACTATAGCCCAGGCTCTGAAACCTTTCCTGAAGAGCTGAAGTGCCCTAGAGATGTGACTCTATGTATTCCTGTTCTGCTGGCACTTCTTGGGACACATCAATCACACAGGCAAGGGCACTGCCCACCTACCCAGGCAAGGGCACTGCCCACCTACCCAGCCCGCCTGGGCTGGAGCTCCTGCCCCTGTCAACGCCTGAGTCACACTCAAATGGAACCATTCATCAGACCCCAGTAATTAGGTGCAGAGCAGATGGGTAACGTGAGATACAGAGCACCTTTTCCATCTCCCACACGGCCACGCAATGTGGGAGAGAACATTACTTGGCTAATTGAGCCTCATTTGTCATAAGTGCTACCGGTATCTAAAGGTGGCCTGCAAAGAATTAGAATAATTAATCTTCTGCTTGTGTGGGTTTTTATGACAGAGAAAGAAGCCCTTGATGAAGATTTTAAGATGATCTGTCTGCTTATTATTTACCTCAAGTATCCAGCAGGTACTAAGACTTCCTGGCCCAACAGAAGGCTGCTGGGAGGAACAAAGGAGTTTTCTGTGAGTGCCTAATGCTTTCACTGGACTCGGAAGGCTTTCATCACGTGCAAATACTCATAAGCAGCAGATCATAAACCAAAAGAGTTTTAACTGTCTGCCTAAAGTTCCTCCTTAATAGCTCTGGGGGTTTTTTTCCACATTCCTTCTTGCTCCAGAGAGAGTTGCATTAGTTCATCAGATGGAAGTGCCCACACAGAGGCAGAAAGGCATTCAGGAAGAAATCTTTCTGGCTTTCATGTGCTTTGAAGCAGCAGGTGCAGTTAAACCTATTCCTTCCATCTGTGGCTAGTCCCCTCAAAGTCGACTTTTAAGCATCAAATGCCACTTTTATCTTTCCATTTTGGATGCAATCACCTAACTAGAAACAGTACTGGCCAAAATCCCTGGATTATCTGCACAGAGAATAAAAAGGACACATCCCCGATTAAACAACACCGCATAACACAACCCAAAGCTCATCACGAGTAGCTACAGTCTAAAACATCTGCTGCCAGGGGTTACAGCATCAACCAAATCAATCTTAGGGTGTATAATCAAGTTCCTCATCACGAGCAATACTCCCCTGCTCCCTCCACACAGACTCTCTTGTCCAAAGGCCTGTCAGACACATTCTGCTTCTCTCCCACTCTGCTCTTCAGCTGATTATCAGCCTCCCTCGTTGAGAACTCACCCATGAAGGATGATGCTGGTGCATCAGGGGTTCGGCCGTAGTGCGCCATCAGCTTGTGTTTGGTCTCCTGCTTTCTGTGCTTCTTGCCTACATAGTGCTGTTTTGCCATAAGGGGGTTGTTGAACGTGGCATGGCAGAGGCTACAGAACTTGTCTGGGTCAGTAATGTCCTTGTTCTCTTCGTTAGAAGATGCAGTAGAGGTGGGGAGGGCAGCAGGGTGTTTCTGTGGGGGCACTGTCTCTGTAGGGTGAATCCAAACTCATTGTCAGTCACAGAACTGAGAGGTAAAAACCAGTTTCTTTATTTCCCCTAAACATATATTAAAACCAGTAACACACTACATCTAAACCCCAAACATAGCCAATCTCAATAAATTAATGATTTTCCTGCCTCTTCCCTTAATGCTGCAGAATTTAAAGACATGGTAACATAACTCAGAGTATGCCAGGAAAACTTTCAGTATTTAAAAAATCCAACAGATTTGCATATTTCTCCTTAGCATAAGCATGACTGTATTCAAGAAACACTGGGCGTGAATGAGCTTCCACCTGTTACCATTTCCCAGACAGAACAGGGGCACAAGCTCTTCACAGCAAAGGCAGTGGGATTCTGGAAGCATCATGCCACCACAGGATTTGATCCTGAATTCATAAGGAGTCCTGCCTGAGACACAGCATAAATGGGACTAGGTCTGACACAGTGAATCCACACAGGGAAGCAGCTCTTCTGTGTGGTAGAGAAACCTGCACCCTCTCACTCCAGAGTGCCAAGGGCTCCAAAGAACAAGAAGATCCTGGAGGAGGCTTTCCTGTGCACACATTTTAAAAAAGTCATGAAGACATGCTGGGACAGACAGTTTCTGCCTGGAAGATCCCAGGAGTCAGGTGTCTGGGTGACTCACAAGTCCCCATCTTGGAAGCAGCACAAGTGCCATCCTAAGCTGCACTCAACATCTGTTTTCCTTCTGTCCTGACCAGCTGCAGCCTCCCTGGCCCACAGCTACCCCTACCTGCCCTGGACAGAGGGTGTCACTCCCCACTCATCAGGCCTTTCTGGCTGCTAGCAATGGGATGGGACACTTGTGCCAGGGCACACAAGTTCAGAACAAGCAGATAATGATGCTCCCCAGCTGCACTCTCCCACTCCCCAGTAATCTGCAGCTCCCAAGTCTGTGACCCTCAGAGGCCACATTGTTGTGGCTGTGAAGTCCTGAGGAATTTGCCATATCAAGAGTATCACCAGTCACTTCAGTCTCTGTAATCTTTCAATGAGCATCACACCCTGTAACAGGCGCTTTTTCTACATCTTAACATCACACGCCTGGGCCCTGCACACAGGGATGGGTACAACGGCTGCTGCCAGCTGCATTTCCCCCAAACAAAGCAAAACAGAAAAACACACAACCTCTTGCTAATGTCAGCCCACTGACCAGGCTGGCACAGCCAGGTCCCTGGAGGTGCACTGCTGGCTTACTCTATTTCATGGCAAAGAGCACACACACTCTTACAAAAGCTCACACTCGGGGTTCAACAATCCCCTCATCAACCCTTTGGGACAACGTGAAGGTGCTGCAGACGCTCATACCTTCTACTTTGGAGGCTTGCTGCTTCATGTTCTTGGCATGAGTCTTGCCCAAGTAGTGAGATGTTGCCACAGCCGGAGAGGAGAAGGTCATGTTGCAGATGGGACAACACTTGTTCCTGTCCTCCCCGTTGCTGCCTTCCTGTTTGCTGTCCTGTGCACAGAGAAACACTGAGTTGCTGAGGCTGGGAAGGACCTCTGCAGGTCATCCCACCCAGCCTCCTGGTTTTGAAGAGAAATGCTACCATTTGGGGGTCTAGAAAAAGATCATCAAAGACATTCAGGTGTTAAGTTGATGAAGTGTGAGTAGGAAGAACTTCTGTGATGCAGCATCACCCTCTCTCTCCCTGGAGAGCATTCTTGCATCAGATTACTGTTTTTAACCTGTTGGCAAACATTCCAGGCAGAGGGGCAGCCCCAGACTGTTTGGGTTAAGGACAAGGTTAAGCGTGTGGCTGCCAAAATTAGACCATGCAGCCCTGTCTCCTGCAAGGTGTGAACTGAGCAGCACAAACATCACTATCAGCTGGGTCATCTGCAACACAACACCAGCTGAGGAGGGAGCAGCAGGCAGCTCTCAGCCTGACACTATGTGCAAAGGCATCTGCTGTTCTCCCCCAGCTCCCTGCAAATGCCAGAGCTAGGGATTACAGCTGAAGCGATCATAAAAGTAGAATCTGTTCCCCAAGGGAGTCACAGGGCAAAGAGACGGCTGAAGGGAACATGGGGCCTTTACTGAGCAACAGGCTCCAGCTACCAGCTGAGGGGACCTAAACAAGTAAAATTAAGAATGCTCTGGGAAGAGAATTCCTGTGGACGGTGAACCCAATGTGCTCTGTGTGGTTATGCAACGATGCTCCTGACGAGCAGCTGCTCCTGTTCTTTCTCTGTCATTTCAAGCAAGACTATCAAAAAGAACATGCATTTGTTTAAATGGAGAGGACAAACTCAAAGAGGCTTTTTGAGTGTGGAGGGCAGCAAGAACTGGGACAAGGCCTGGTGAAACAACTGCCACTGAGCTTCTCACTTCTCACAAAATCTCTTCTGAGAGCATTTTCCTTGTTCACTTACAGGGCTGTGCAACTGCCTTTAGCCCAGCAGGTCCTACAGAGCTGTATTTAGCCCTGGTGGATCATCCACTCACAAAACCCAAGGATGGATCAGGCTGGAAGGGACCACGGTGTGTCACTGGTCCAACCTCCCTGCTCCAGCAGGGTTATCCCTGAGCACTTGGCACAGGATTGCATGCAAAGGGTTCTGGAACATCCCTAGTGAGAGTGATTCCACAGTTCTGGAACATCCCCAGTAAGGGAGACTCCATGCCTTCTCTAGGCAATCCTCCAGTGCTCGGTCACAGCACAGGTTCCTAATGTTCACGTGAAACTTCCTTGGCCTCAGTTTCTGCCTGTTGCCCCTCACCTTGTTGCTGAGCACCCCTGAGCAGAGTCTGGTTTATCCTCTGACACCCTCCTTTCAGCCAATTCACAGAATGAGAGAATCATTAAGAAAAGACCTCCAAGTTCAACCTCTGACCGATAGCAACCTTGTCAACTAGACCAGAGCACTTGAGGGCCATGTCCAATCATTTCTTAAATATCTCCAGGGATGGGGACTCCACCACCTCCCTTCCAATACCTGACAACCCTTTCAGTGAAGAAATTCCTCCTGATGTTGAACCTGAACCTCCCTGGCACAACTTGAGGCCATTTCCTCTTGTCCTGTTGCTGGTTTCCTGGGAGAAGAGGCCAACCTCCACTTGGATACAGCTTCCTGACAGAGATTTGTAGGGAGCAATATTGTCTGCCCTGACCCTCCTTTCTCCAGACTAAACAATCCCAGCTTCCTCAGCCGCTCTTCACAGGACTTACCCTCTAGATCTTAGGACATTGATTGTAGGTAGATATTATTGATAGACATTGATCAGGTCTCCTCTCACCTGCTTCACCTCCAGCTTCATCTTCTTCCCGTGGGAGCCCTCCTCCCCGCCGTGGATGGATAGGTACCGTCTCACTTTGTTGGCGTGTTTCTTGCTCTGTGCAAAGCAGAGAA
Organism: Hirundo rustica; assembly: GCF_015227805.2. Classification (NCBI taxonomy): domain Eukaryota; kingdom Metazoa; phylum Chordata; class Aves; order Passeriformes; family Hirundinidae; genus Hirundo; species Hirundo rustica. The sequence goes on from NC_053463.1 coordinate 3,450,943, forward strand.
AACCCCGCTCGGTGCCTCGCCGAGCCCGGGGCTGGGCTGGGGCGGAGGCGGAGGGCTCCCCCTTCCCTACCTGGTAGTGAGCCAGCCGCTGTGACTCGGAGATGAGCAGGGCGCTGCACACCTTGCACTGCGCCTCGGTGAAAATGTGTCCGTTCTCCCGGATCAGCCGCTCCACTGTGGGGTGAGACACAAAACGGGGGCGTCAGCGGCCCGGCGGGACCCCGCGAGGTGCGCGCCGTCCCCGTTCGGGATGCTCCGGCACCTCGCAGGATCCAACCGGGCTACCTCACGAGGGCACCTCGTGAGACCCAACCACCCGCCCGCTCCCGGTCCTGCCGCCTCACCCGCCTCTTTGCCCACCAGCGGCCCCGCAGCGTCCCCGTTGCTACCGGCCCCGTCCGCCATGGCCGCCGTCCCCGCCTCACGCCTTTCTCGCGAGAAGCCGCCCGCGCGCCCCCTCCGTGCCTAGCAACGGTGGGGAGGTCTCCCGCGAGACCACCGCACGCCCCGAGGGAAGCGGCGGCGGACATGTTGGTTGTGGGCACGGGTGCATTGCGGACAGCCCCGTGGCGACTCGTTCCTGTGGGTGTTAAAGCGGCGCAGCGCATCCTTCCCCTGAGGAGGCGGCTTCCGGGCTGAGAAAACGGTGAGACAACCAGCACCTCAGAGCGAGGCGTCCGGGCCCGCTGCCCGCCCGCCACGGACATGGCGTTGCCCGCTTCAGCATCCCGATGACCACGTGTGACACGGGGAAGCTGCCGCCGCCATCTTGGGTGAGGGCAATGAGGCCTCCGCCGCCAACTTGAGCGCGGGTGCGGGACCCGCCGACCGGGGCCGGTGCGGGAGACCCGGTGGAGAGGCCGCGGGCAACGGGGCGGCCCGGGCCCGGTGAGTACCTTGTGTCCTGCGGGGCATGCCGCTGCCCCGCGGAGGGTGGGCCCCAGGCGAGCCGCGGGGCTCCTGGGGCTGCGAGGGAAACCCCTTCCCCTCGCCCGGGGCCGTTCTCCGGCCCCCACCCCCGGGCTGGCCATCCCCAGGTATCACCCCCGGTCCCCGCCTCCGGCGCCCCGGGTCCGGCCTCCAGCCCTGTCCCCTGGGGAAGGAACACCTCCCGTTCCCCTCTAAGGGCTTTTCCTCTGTCTCTTGCCTGAAGAGAGAGGCACACCCCCAGGTGCTGTGGCTGGGGATACCCTGGCACTCCTCCTGGACCGTCCCCTGGGGAAAGGACCCGAAAACCGGAGCTCTGCCTTGGCCGCGTCCCCTGAGATCAAGGCGCTCCTGCCTCTCCCGTTCCGCTTGCCAGGCCTGGCTCCCTCCCCTTTTCCCGGGGCAGCCCCTGCACGCTCCCTTCTCTTAGGTTTGCCCACCTGTGGCTGATCCCCTTCCCCAGAGCTCACCCCTATCCCGCCTGGGATCCCCCGTGCTTCTCCCCAGTTTCTCGGGTATCCCTGACTCCATCCTTTCCGTGCAGAGCCCTCCGTGCGCGAAGGCAGCGGGTTGGGAAAGGGAAAGAACCGTGGGTGGGTTCTGGTATTGGGTCGCTTTCCCTCCGTGTACATGAGGGAAAAGGTTTTCCTCGCCTGCCCTTGGAGGAGGGAGATGCTTCGGGCTGGACTCGAGGGCATTGGAGCAGGGAGCATCTCCCGAGAGCTCAGCAGCCTGTGCGGATGCGCCCGGCCGTGCGTGGCCTCTGCGGTGCCCGTGTCCCCTCTGTGCAGAGCCAGCTCTATGAACGGATCAATCCTGTAAACAATTCCTCTCTCCCCGGGGCGCTGCCAGCCCTCGTGTCCTGCTCAGGGAGCATCAGCTGGGCTCTGCGTGCGGGGTCGAGCCGAGGGGTCTGGGGATGATATTTCCATGGAAGCGTGTGGTGCTGACCCTCCTGAGCACGGGGAGCGTCATGCCTCTGCTTCCCGAGGTGGGGGGAGTTGTTTACAAAGCGACAGCCTGTGTCTCCAGCGACTCAGGAACTCATCCGGGGATGAGAGTCATTCATTTTTTTTTGGCTTGGTTTTTTTTTCGAGCATTTTTCAAGCTGTCACAGCTTGGCAGGTCTGTAGCTGCGGTGTCAAGATTTAGAATTATTCTGTCGGTAATTGCTTTCTGATTCATCAAAATGATAGATGAGAGGGAAAATGACAAATAATCACAAGTTTGGGATCTTCAAGGATATCCCTAAAAATGTGACTGGAGAAGCGTGGCATGTGTGAGTTCCTTGTCAGGAGGTCACCTTTGCTGTCAGAGCATTTACGAAGAAATTCTCTTAAATTCAGAGGTGGAAAAAAATCTGGATAACTCAAAATGAGTCTGCAAACTGGACTGCAAAGGTAATTTCAGATAATTCAGTCTCTGGCCTTTTTTTTTTGCTGGGTCTGAAAGCAGGTATCTTCCCCTCAGGCACTCACAACTATCCTTTCCAAGAGTGCTAAAAGCAAAATATGCTCAGCTTCGCTTCCTGAAGAGGAGGTCTGTGCTCTGATGCGTGTTGTCTTCTCTCAGCTACACCAGCTTGTCTAATAAAAGCTATTACTGCTCTCCTACTCACAGCCTCAGACTAGCACAGCTACAAGTGATCTCTTACTTGTCTTGTTCCCTTAGTTACGTTTTCAGAGTCTCTCTTTGCCACAAGTCCCTTCATTTTCAGAAGCGTTGTGGGAGTTGTGTGGTTACATCTCTTACATCTCCTCTTTTCTCTCCTTTAAATGTTGAAGGTAGGTGACTCATCATAACTTCAGCTGATATTTCTCAGTGATCTCTTATTTAGCACAGAGCACTGAGCAGAAGATGTATCGCAGAGTCAGAGGAGAGATGGTGATACTGGCATGGATTAAAAGAGAAAAAAAAAAAAAAAAAAGAGGCAATGCAGCAGTTGTTTGTTGCTTTTGTTGTGGGGGTAAGAAGGTTTACAGGCTGCCTCTCCAAAGCCTCAGTGACCCTGTGTGGGTCCTTCTGTGCTCCTCACAGCATATGAGTGAGTGATTTTCCAGAGATAAAGGAACATTCTTTACCACCATGGATGCACTTCGTGGAGGCAGCTCACAGCAGCTGGGTGTGAGACTTGGCTCATCTCCCTGAACAGGGAGGGCAAAGAGACCATTTGGAGCAAAAGATAAAAATATGGAGAGCAAATAGTGAGGATATTCCGACAACCCTGGAGTTCAGCTTAGCTGGAGATGAACAGCTTTGTTTTTCAAGAGCCAGTGCTTTACCAAGAGCAGTGCTTATTTTTATTTTCCCTTCCTTTAATGGCTCCAAACTGACAGAGAGCAGGATTAAATTAGATTTTAGGAAGAAATTCTTCCTGTTGAGGGTGGTGAGACACTGGCACAGGTTGCCCAGAGAAGCTGTGGCTGCCCCATCCCTGGAAGTGTTCAAAGCCAGGTTGGACACGGCTTGGAGCAGCCTGGGATGGTGGGTGGTGTCCCTGCCTGTGGCAGGGGTTTGGAATGGGATGATCTTTAAGGTCCCTTTCAACCCAAACCATTCTGTGATTCCTAAACGCACACTGGAGGACTGCAGAGGTCCTTGCAGTCACTTTGGCGCCGTGGCTGCCCATTTGTGCAACATTCTGCTTTCAGAGGGCTCAGCAAACCTTTGGTGCAAATCATGACTCACCAGGATAATCGCCTTTTGTCTCTGGGCGTGTGTGTGCATGTATTTGCAGAAGGAAGGCTGCAGATCATAGGGAGGGAGCGTGGTTATTCTTCACCTTGCTGCTCGGACTGTAGATGGAGCAATGCACTGCTGTTCCCGGCGCTGATGGGGATTTTGGCCTCCCTTAGTGTTTCTGTACTCGGTGGCTGTTTGCAATTTTGTGGTGTTACAGAGAAGGGTTTGGCTCTATCCTGGGTGATGTAGGGTTTCTGTTGCATCTTCTCTTACTCTTATTTTAGATCTCAGCACACATTTGAGCTATTTCAGTGATCTTGAAGGAAGGCAGGGTGATTCTGTGGAAGGACACTGGTCTGGGAACCGGCCAACTTAACTTGCATTTGCAGCTCTGCTGTTCCCTGATGTGGAACGAGGGGCTTGTTGTTCAGCCTCTGTCTGCGCATGTTTAATTGAACTTCAGCAGAGCTGGTCATGCTCAGCCTGCTTTGTAAGGCTCTTTTACATCACAGTTCAAGAAGCACTGAATGTTATTGTCGAGCTACCAGGCAAACAGCAAGCACAGGCAGGAAAGGGTGATTTAACTCTGTGCTGTCCTGCTGCTCTCCTTTCCTGAGATCTCTTCCCAGTCCTCTCCTCTGAGCTCTTTTGGATGCAGGCAGCTAATGCTTGCTGTGCATCCCTTTCCATCCTATGAGCTGCCACGGGAAGGGATGCTGAAGTACCAGTTTGCATTGTGTGGGCACCTGCCCTCAATCGTTCCACGCACTCAGGTTTGCACTAATAACACTCAGCAGGTTCCTCGCTGCTCGTTAAGTGCCTTCGTTAATGCGGGTGGTTTGGGCATGTCTGGATGGAGTTCTTCCAGAGGCTGCTGCTCATTGAGAAACCCATACTGCCAGATAAACCTGTTGTCTTGTTTCCAGCCTGCCTGCTGCCATTGCCTGTGTTTTCCCTGTCTGTGGTGCTGGAGCAGCCGTGCACTGAGCTGTGCAGACGGCAGGACAGCATCCTTGAACGAACAATGCCTTTCCCCCTGGTTTTGTCCAATACAAAAGCTGACAAAGGGCTGTGCTGTGGTGTGCAAATGTCAGCTTGATCCACTGCCACAGCCCAGTTTGTTTTGGTCAAGGTGTGGGGCTGAGGAGGGGAGGTTGTGTTGGAAGGCGGGAGACCCGCTGCGGAGGAGTTTGCTGGTGGGCTTTTAGAGGAAAGCCTCATTGCTTTGGAACAAGGCATTCAGAGCAGCTTTGGTCTGTGTTGCTGTTCCCCTGAAACCCCTTTTTAGCAATCAGCTGTAATAAAGTGTTCTTAACTAGATGAGTGGTGACTGGTGCATGTGGCTCCCAGTAACACTAAATCCACCACGCTTTGTAATAAGGTTTCAGTGCCTGGGGTCTTTTGCCTAAAAATAGCAAAAAGAAAAAAAGAGTGTTAGGGGAAATCTAAATCAGAAGGAAACAAATGGCTTTTACTCTTTCCCTCTACTTCAGAGTGAAGGATGCCGAGGAGGAAGAAGCCTGCAGAGGGCCTGGAATCTCGAGGTCAGGATGGGGAGGAAGAGGAGGAAGAGAAGAGGAGCCCAGCCAATGCCAAGAAGAAGCGCAGTTTTGTGGATGCGTTTATTATTATATCCGACAGCGATGGAGAGGTCAGTGATGGCTTTGGGGTACCCAGAGCCTGTGCTGGGCGCTGCTGCTGCAGGACAGTGCCAGCGCAGCCCTCGCTGTTGGGCTGGGGTCAGGCTTTGCACAGAGGGTCTTGTGCCATTCCTTTCCTTACATATGAGATGAATCAAATCCTATTTGACTAGGAAATGAATGGTGTGCTTCGTGAGGGTGAGTTATGAGTCTGGGATTTGATAACCAAATCCTCTCAGAACTGAATCTGAAACGTAATTTAAAAGTAACCTTTCCTCAATCCCTTTACAAATCTTTTTTTTCATAATTTTTATTTGATTGATTTCCAGCTAAACCTTAGCAACATGATTCTGTATTATGTGCAAATAGATAAGAAAATGATTCAGAACTCAGGCTTGTGAGTAGCTCAGAGACAGGCAGCGTCTGGTAAACTGATTCTGAATTACAGGAGCCTCAGTTTGTAACCCAGCTCCAGAGGGTGTAAAGGGGAATGTGGTGTGGGTGTGCCTGGCTAAGGCATCAAGGCTCAGATCCCTGATCCCCAGCGTCGGCTTAGGCACATCAGCACTACCCTCAAGATTGAAATGTCTGTGTTGGTTACACGGGTGATGGGATGAGCACGGGAATTCCTGCCTGGGGAGGACCCAGAGCCCTCAGAACTGTCCTTAACAGAGCAAGGTACACGAGAGGAAATTATTACAATCAGGGTTTTTTATGTGTGACTCTTAAGGCTTTGCTCTGTCTTGCTGGTGATTGGAGATCCTAAGCTGCTTTTTGTAATTCCACCATTTTCAAAAGCATTTCAGTTCACTCTCAAGCTGTAGATCTTAAATCAGGTCCTTTTTGCTCCCACATCTGCAGTGTGCTGCTCTCCAATAAGGCGATTATCATGTGAGGAGGGGAAAATCTCTAGAAATAAACAGTAAGAAGCCACAGGGCAAACAATATTGGATGTTTTTTCTTCACATTGTCTGAGTTCTTTCCCATTGGGAAATTCCCTGAAAGAAATGGAACATATGGCAGTAATAGTTCAGTGGGGTTAAGTCCTTAGCTCTGCAATATGCTAAGTTAACTTCAGATGTCTGCTGCATCACTGGCCTTTATTGTGAAACCTATAAGGAAAAAAGAAATCAGCTGCTATAAGAGCTGCTGCAGTACATAAAAGATCAGGACCTGTTATTGTCTGCAATTATTCATCTCAATGTGCACGTATCTGAAAAAGAGGAAACAAATGTCTCTTAAAACACATCTATAAAAAGGTTAGGCTCCCTCACTGTTCTGTAAGTTTGTCTATAAACAATAAATTCTGATGGCATAATCGGTCATATTACAGAAAAGGATATGCTCAGAGAGGCCGTTAAAGAGCCAATTAGGTTCTGTTTAAGTGACAACAGTTCAGTCAGTTGAATGAGTGGATTTATTCACTTCAGTCTCTTTCTGTGAGTCATCAGCTTCCAGATCCAGTGCCACAGTCTCTTGTCGTGTTGTTTTCTGCAAAATCAAACGCAAAACTGATTTACTTGGGATCTCAAAAAAAGAAATATCTGTCTGCCTTCTGTAACTGTCTCAGCTCTTCTGTGTACATCAAGTTGAATTTCAATTTTGAATGTTGTAACTGTTGTTCTTGCACTGGTAAGACCTTGTTGTGTGTTCAAGAAGAGGTGTGGGAAGCTCAGATCAATAGCAATTTTAGAGAACAATGCATTCTCAATTAATCTTGCATCTGTTAGGACATGGTTCCTTATGAATCAAAAGCTACAAGGACAATTTGGGCATCATTGATTCGATGGCTTTCTTCCTTGGCAGTCTCTTGGCAGGTATCTATAGAACAAGTCCCTAGTTCTGCTTCCAGACCAGCAGATCTTGTAGCAGCTGCACCTGGAAAGCCTCCAGCTTCTCACTTTTGATGATCTTTGGCAGACTGCCTCTCCCAGGAATTTTTCAGTCATGCTGGATTATCAAGCTCATCCATGTTATTTTGCCAAGTTCCCTTTCTTTGCTCATGTCTGTGCTGTGGCATCTGCAGAGCTGCATCAGAAAAAAAAAAAGTTTTCTGGACGTGAGGCTTTCTGATCTCTGCTATATATAATCCTGGATTCGGGGAACACTTCTCTTTTTTTGGAAAGGGTCAGACAAAATAAGAACAGTCTCTCTGGCTCTGTGGGAACCAAAAGAGATGACCTTCTTTGTGCAGACTGTGTCTCTGAAAATGCCGACATGCCGAATGAGTAGAGTAGTTCCCATCTCCCTTGGCTGTTCAATCCCACAGGGAGTTGGTTGCCTGTGCCAGAAGATGGATATTCATTCACAAATACACAATATTTCAAGTAGTGCCCGACAATGCTCTCTCTGGGCATGATAATTCCTGGTCTCCTGAACCTCCTGCTTGCATTGGGCTGTTGGTTTGACCCCTGAAGCCATGTCTTCAAGATGATTGTTCCTTAACACAGGGCCTGACCAAACATGAGCTCTGAGCACAGCCCAAACGTTGTGCTGACCTGTTAGAATGATCTGCAGCCTTTAGTGCAGTTGATCCTCAAATGCTGCTGATCTGGTCTGGGACCTTCTGGAAGAATATTTTGCCTGGATAGATCCTTTGGGAGCTTTGAGAGTACCTGCCTGCACTTGTAAAGTAGGCATCAAGTCTCACAAGCTATTTCTGCCAGATCCATCAGCTCTGCCAGCCCTTGGGGAGCATATGACAAGATTCCAGGGTGATGGTGCCATCTATTTCTGCATGGCTTGTTTCCCTTCGGTGCAGAACATCCCTTGGCCTGAGTGTTCCTGTGTTTGGAGATACTCACAGTCGGGGTGATCAGCAGCATGTGTTGATGTTCCAGATCAGATTTTGGCTGTGGTGCAGAGGGAGGTGCATTTAGGCATTGGCTGGGGTACCCAGCCACTGCCCTATCCTGTTTCCATCAGCTGTGACTGTGGACACTCACCTCAGGACCAGGCATGGCAGGATGGACATCTTGCTGTGGAGAAGATGGCACTGGAAATGTCACAGCCCACCTGTCATAGCTGAATCCCATCCAGCAGCTAAATACCAGGCAGCTGCTTGCTCATTCCCACCCCATGGTGAGGAGGAGAATAGTGGGGAAAAAAAGTAAATCTCGTGGGTTGAGATAAGAACAGCTTAATAATTGAAACAAGATAAAATATAATAATACTATTAATAAACCTAATGATGATATCAAGAATGATTGTAATGAAAAGAAGAGAGAGAGGAACTGCTTTCTATCAGGAACTGTAGTGATAGGACAAGGAGGAATGGGTTCAAACTGAAAGGGGAGAAATTTGGGTTAGATATATGGAAGAAATTCTTTAATGTGAGGGTTGTGAGGCACTAGAGCAGGATACTCAGAGAGGCTGTGGGTGCCTCGTCCCTGTCAGCGTTCAAGGCAGGCAATGAGCAGCCTGGGCTTGTGGGAAGTGCCCAGGACAGAAGGGTTAGAATGAAGTGATTTTAAGGTTCCTTCCAACCCAAACCTTTCCATGATTCTATGAGTAAAACCCAAGAGAAACCAGTGCCACAACCCAGTTGCTTGCCCCCCACTCACCGATGCCCATCCAGTCCCTGAGCAGCAATCGCTGTCTCCCAGCCAATCCCCCCCTGTTTATACACTGGGCAGGGGGTGCTGTGGTGTGGAATATCCCTTTGCCCAGCTCCCCCTGCTCCTTGTGCACCTGCTCACTGTCAGAGCACAGGAAACTGAAAAGTCCTTGATTTAGAGTAAGCACTGCTTGGCACCAGCTAAACCATTGGTGTGCCATCAACATTATTCTTGTACTAAATCCAAAACACGGCACTGCACCAGCTACTAGGAATAAAAATAACTTAATCCCAGGATGCCACCTCACACCACTGACCATCCGAGCAAAGCAGAGCCACATGGGAGAATTGCTGCAGTGCCCTGCTGTCTCCATGAGCTCTGCTGGTGCCCAGGGACCCAGTGCCTCCATCTCCCAGAGGAGAATGCAATGTGAATTGGTTCTGGAGGAGGCTTCATGGCTCTGTTGAGCTCACTTGTTGAAAATCAGATTGATCTGAATCCAGGCTCCTTACAGCTCAGTAAAAGCCCTCTTTCCTACAGAGTCCTCTCTCCCTGTGTCAGGAACTGCAAATCCTGGCATGAGCCCTGTTGTGGCTTGTTGTTCATCTCCACTTCCAGCAGGTTTGTTCTAATGAGCTGAAAGAGCAAAGCTGAAACAGATTCTGAACCGAAGTCAGAGACTAATAAAGTAGGGTGTGATATTAATTTCAGCAGCAGCCTTGGCAAGAGCCAAACATGGCAATTCCAACATCTAATTGGCTTTTAAAAATAAATTAGTCTGGTTTTCATCTGCATATTTCCCATGCAGGATGTGTGGTGTTTGGCTGTGCCCTATTGTTAGATGGTCTCAACTGCAGTTGAGCAGTAAAATTACCCAGACCTTTTGACTTTGCAGCCTGCACTGTTAGGGGTGGAGACATTCTGCTGTAGCCTTTTCTTCCCTGAGTCAGTAGAAGCTGATTTCTGTGGTTTATCATGTGGATTCAAGGGAGCAGGATGTGGGATGCTGGCTACTGGCTTCCATTTATGGGCTTTTAGAAATGAGTGGAGCTGTATCTGTTTCTGCTGGCAGAATCAGCTTCTCTTAAGTACGTGCAAAAGCATTTTTAAAATGGGAATTTGATTTCCTGCTGTCTGGTGAAACCAAGCAGGTTACAAAAACAAGGAAGAATAATAGTGGCTGCCTTCCACTAAATGTGTAAGGAACTTTGGAAGCCTGTCTATTTCTTCGTCTGTGTACAATGCTGAAAGTGAAATTGCTCATAGGAGAGCATCATAAATTTAAAGTGCAGAGCCTGACACAGGAAGAGAATTTCTGTTCTTTCTGGCCCTTATGCCTTGAATTGACAGCAGAGGAGGAGGGATGCTCTCCAGGCTGGCACTGAGCAGAGGTGTGCAGTTCCTACCTCGCCTCCACTGTAATAATTAGTTTCCCTTGGAAGATGTGTGTTGGAGATGACCTTGTAACTAAGAGTATTGGCTGCAGTTTGGGAATATTTTAATTGATTAAGATTATTTTTGGACTAGTGATCTTATTAGAAAGGCAGTTGGTTGAGTGGCCCCTTGAGTTCCTATTATCCTTGTAGATAGATGAGCATTAAAAGGTTGGGTCAGGAAGAGCAAGCCCTGTTGTCTTCTCTGAATTTTCTTGGCCCCTTCTGTTTCTACCATCCATGCCTGCATTTATGCAGAGCACTCTGGGGCCTGCGGGGCTGTCTCCCAGCAGAGGTACAAACAGCCATAAATCCTAATTAAAAGGTAAGTTTTATTTTCTGGGTTTAAAAATAAAGAAGATTTAAGAATTCTTGGAATCGAGATGTGTGTATATATTTTGGCCCATCAGGATTAATTGGATTTGCTTCAGCGGTTCACTGTACCAGGGCTGTTCAGTAGAACGCTGCTGAGCAATTTAAGCATCTTTCTCGAACGTACAAGGTTCGTACAACACGTGTCCTGCAATAATTTTGCTCCTGCCACTGATGTAAATGTCGAGATTCTTTAGGACCAGCGTGGGGAACCTAAAGGCACGTGCTTGGCTGTGCCATGGATCCGAGCGGCGCGCCCGGCGCTGGGCACACTGCTCCCCTCAGAAACCCTGGGGGTGTTGGAGCCCTGTGTTGTCCCTTGGTGTGTGCTGTAAGTGTGTGTCTCTGTGCACAGAGCAGGCACTCACAGCCCTGGAAAGTTTGGTGTGCTCATAAATCACATCAGTGCCCTGGAAGAGAGCTGCAGATGAGAGTGTCAGGGTTGACCTTCCAGCAAGTGCGGGAGTGATGAGGGGAAGATTGATACCTAGAGAGAAGAGCTGGGGATTTACAGAGCCTGTCAGGATTAAATTGCCCCTGTTTTAAACTGGGGTGGGTTTAGCATTGTTAGACAGGGTTTTGGGGGAGGGCAGGAGAGCTGTTGCTGAACCTCCTGCAGGCTACAATCCTAGTGCTATCCTGGTGTGATCCCATGGACTGTTCCCCATCCGCTGAGGTGTGAGCAGCCCACGAGGTCAGCATGGGGCTGGTGCTGCAGACCAAGGCAGGGCAGTTTGGGGTGGGAGATCCCATGGCTTGTGGAAAGCTGTGGAGCAGGGCACCATGCCAGGGCCCTGGAAGAGAGAGGATTTCACCTCCTGAGCAGGAGCTTGGCGTCCATCTCCTAGGAAGAGAGACTCTGGATGTGACATAGCCTTTTGGAGACACAGTGGCAGATCTTGGAAAGGGGGAACCTAAACCAGTCTGTGTGGGGAAGAGAAGGAATCAGTCACAGAAAAAACCCCTTAGGCACAAGCATGAGTGTGTGTGTACTTGCCAAGCTGCTGTGTTGTGAGGTGATTCTTAAGTCAGTGGAAGTGAGGAATGGTGTCGGTATTAGGGCATGTAAAAACTGTAATGCATTCAGGTTTCAGGAAACCACCTAATAATATGTCTTGCAAAATCTTAGTTGGATAAATAATTTAATTTGGTCTAGGTAGCAACATTCCTGGATTGAAATCCTCCTAAAAGACTGTCAGTAAGAGCTGCTGATGAACAAAGGAGAGGCTCATCTGGGAGAGATGTAAAGCTGAGGCCAAGAGGATCAATATTAGGTCTGTGTGTGTTTTAACATCCTCATTAATGATCTGTAAAAGGGAGCAAGTGGTGTATATAGATTAATAAAATCTACAGATAACGCTAAAGCCGGAGATATCTTCAACAAAACTCAGCACAGAGGTGCAGTCTGAAGGACTTCAAGGGTTCAGAAACATGGGCAAAGGACAAAAGAACTGGATGACACTCAAAAATAATCAATATATCTGTTTGTGTTAAAGTAGCACAAGCCATGTGCCCCTCCTTGAACCCTCCTCTTGGCACAGGAGGTGGAATGAGGCACAAGCATGTGGCTGATGTGTCTCATGGGCAGCAAAACTCAATGTAGCTGCAGAGGGAGCAGTGCAAAGCCCGTCCTGGCCAGGCGTGGGTCTCTGCCTGAAACACTGGATTTGATTCTAATCCTACCTGATTTAGAGAGACAAATTGGAAGGGGTCCAGTGCCAGCCTTGAGTAATGCTTGTGCCCTGCCTTAAGCCGTTAGGACAGCAGCTTGCAGAAATTTGTGTCATTTAAGCCTGTGCCTATTTCTGCTGCAGTCCTTGTGCTTAAAGCAGCACACATTTAAGTTGTTTGTGGGAGTATTGTTCCAGGGAGCCTTGAGACAACAAATTTCTGAAGTATTTAAGTTTCAAAAATGAAATACTTGTGGCAATAGTGCCCAAAGAAGCTGTGGATGCCCCTTGAAGCGTTCAGGGCCAGGTTGCATGGGACTCTGAGCACCTTGGTGTCGCTGTTGGACACGAAAGAAAGATGAAAGACTCCAAGTATTTTTCAGAAGGCAAAGAGTATAGAAAGCTTTATTGTCTAACTCTTACCACCTTTTATAAGGTGTTCCGATACAGACTTAACATGGTTGGTGAATAGGAGCAACACCTCTCTAATCCCATTGGTGAGACTAGAGAAAGAGCAAAACACCACCTGGACAAAAATTGTCTTGGGAAAGATAGTTGTTTTGCCATGTTTGTTTTGGGAAAAAGCTTTTTCAATAACTTTTCCCTTGGGAAACAGTTAGCACTGCTAGCAAGCAAAAATCCCTTCAGACTTAGAAATGTCAGGTCCACACCCTGGTCTAGTGGAAGGTGTCCTTGCCCATGGCAGAGAGTTGAAATGAGATGATCTTTAAAGTCTCTTCCAACTCAAACCATTCTTTGATTCTAAGAATATGATGAGAGAATAGCATGAGGAGAAAATACAGCTGGCCCTCCTGCCCTCAGGGTGCATTGGTGTGGTTCTCCAAAAATGGCTAGGGGTTCTAGTTTTGATCACCTCATATTGCCTGTGCATGGTACCAGAAGCTACATGGCAGGAAACGGTCCTGGCTTACAGGTGTGCGATGCTCACTTATAAAAAGGTTCTGTTTTCCTGTTTTGAGTGCTTACAAATATCAATGATTTAGCAAGGCCAAACAAATTCTCTCCAAAATCATGGGTAGCAGGTGCAGTGCATGGTGGTGACTGGCATGAAGTCTATTGTCTCTCCTACTTCTCTGTTTATGTCAGTCTGTAACTCTTTTTGCTCGTTAGGCTTATCACACAGCTTTTAATAGTTACAGAATGTATTTGAATTACGTTTGAAATTCAAATTTCACACAAATAGACACTTGTTCTTGAACCAGTGTTTGTGTCTGAGTAGCTGGGGGGAGGGGACTGGTAGTATTTCTTACATATTGCATGCACTCACCATGTTCTTTTCCATTGCAGCAGGAGTCAAAGGAAGAGAGTGGATTGCAAAAGAAGAGAACAAAGCAGCTGGATCGAACAAAGGTTGCTGCTAAAAGAAAAATTGCACGTAGGTCTCAACTGTGGGGCTGGGGACGTTGTCTGGTGCTGAGCAGCTTCTGCTGTTTGTGTTAGAGATTATTTTCCTTGCAGAAAGGCTGTGACATGCCTGGGGATGCAGAAAAGACCCTTCACAGGGCTAAATTTTGCACTTCTGAAATTAGTGTGCAAGGATGTTGGTACCTCACTGGGTTCAAAACCATCTGAGGCTGATCTGAAAGCGCCGTCAGTCACAAACTGCTTTCCTGTCCATGCCTCTCTGCTCCTGTCTGTCCCTGAAACATCACAATGCTCTGACCCGACAGCTGCCGCTCAGGAAGGATCTGAGTCGCAGCTGACAGTTCTCTGAAATCATCAGCTCGAGTGCGGGGACAGCCAGGGCACCAGCAATGTTGGGCATCATAAGGAAGGGTGTTAGGAACCAGGGATTTGGTTGATGTCATTTTGCTGTTACATAAAGTGTTGGTGCATCCTTGTCAGAGCACTGTGTGCAGTTCTGGCCTCTGTGTATCAAGGACACAGTGGTACAACCAGAGAAGGGCAGCCCAAGCCATGAAGGGGTGGAACAGCTGCCTGGTGAGGAGTGACTGGAGGGCTTGGGGAAGCTTTGTTAGGAGAGAATGGTGGGATCAAAGTTCCCTTCGGGAAGGCAATGCCTCAGCTGAGCACAGAGCTGTTGTTTACCAGCTCCTGGGGTGTATCAGTGGAAATAGCAAGAAATAGACAGGTTTAAAACGGGTGAAGGACAGTAATGCTTCACACAGCATGGGGTGAAACTCCTGGAAGTTTGTGTCACGGGAGGTTGTGGAGAGGTCAGTATCAACAGCTTTAATAAGGGATTAAATGCATTCATGGACAATAAGTCTGTGAACAGATGCTAGAGGCTGAGATGTTCCCACTCATATTCTGATGTACAGACAGAAGTGCCCACTGAGCATGGGCAGTGTACCTCTGCTCCTTGTACAGCCCCACATGTTACAGCAGCCAGGTCCCAGAGCATCCCCAGTCGTGTTCCTGTGCTCTGTGAGGCAGTGCTCAATCCAGCACGTAAAATTCAGGACGTCTTAAAATGGGAGAGATGTTGCCTCCTGAAAAACTCAAAGCAATCACTGAACAAAATGGAGCACGCCAGTGCTCCACAAGCAGCAGCAGTTGGGCTTGTCAGTCCTCACAGGGCTTGTGTGAATTAAATTGTTTTTAATAGAGGCCTAAGGCCATAGCACAGAACAGCCCAGCTCTTTGTGGGAGCTGCAGCCCACTGTGCACGTCTGTGTTGAACAAGTAAGATAGCAAAGTCAGAGATGGGGAAGGAGTTCTTTTTCTTATTCTTCTTTTTCTCCCAAAGGAAACAGAGCACCAAATTAAAGCTGAAACCCCCCTCAGAGATGCCACTAAAATGTGACCAAGCATATGGTGCTAAGAGCAGGGATCTGCTGAAGTTGGATGTCCTCGTTGCATCATTGAATATGTAGGGTTTCAGGAGCTGGTGCTGTGCAAAAGGTGTTCAGTGTGCTCCAGAAAATCCACAGGAGACAGGACTGGCTCTCCAGACGTTTTCTAACAGAGGAGTTCTGCTGTGTTTCTAGAAGTTGAAATTATTGATAATAGTTTTTCTTTTCCTGGAGCAAAATCTGCCTTTTTTTCTTGCTCAGTGTGCTCGTCTGAGTTTGGGGGTGCCTGGTGTCGCAGTCAGAGAGCAGGGGCTTATTTAAGCACGTGTGATGGTGGGGCTGTTCGCATTTGTGGGGAGCTAAAATTAGACTTTTGGTGTTTGCTTTTGGGCATATTAAGATTTGAGGTAGTAATTATTTTTCCCAGTATCTTTAAATAAATTCTTTGAATTGCAAGGCAAATTGGTCTTTTGTAAAGATTGGATGCTTCTGGGGAGAGCAAGTTCTTTCTCCTCAAAACTGGAAAATTTCAGATTTTGGCAGGCACTCGTTATAAAGCGTATCCTCCCTTTTTTTGCTTTGTTGTGGTTTTATTCATTTTAACCTAGAGCCATAAGTAAAATTTATCTGTGACGTTTCATCCTGACAGGATAAATGGAAATACAAAACGTAAAGAAGTCTTTCTCTTTCTTTTTCCGGAGGAAGTGTGCTTTAAAGCACATTTGAATGTTTTTACTGTAATTGCACTTTGGATATGTAAAAATACTGAGATCCCGCATTTTTGTTATTTTTTGAGTAAATCTCTTATTAGTAAGTGTTTTAACTACAACTAGTGGGGTTTTGCATCTAATTCACTTTGCAAATGTCAAAATGGAACATAAATCGCTTTGCAAATTGCCGTATTAGCATTTAAAAAGGCTCTGAAATGGTTTAATTTGTTTAGGGCTGTTTCTCTCTGACCCCTCCTTCCCATCTGCGGGTCTCTTGGATGCCCTGGTCCCCAGAGAGGCGCTGGGATTTCCTGCTGCGTTGGGATGGACATGTGACTTTGGAGAGGATTTTTGGAGTGTGAGATGCAGAGTTCCCAGTGCCGGTGCTTCCCCGTGGGAATGGGCTCCTGCGAGGCAGGCGAGTGATGAGTGCGAGCTGAGCATCGGTCCAGATGGAGAGGGGTCATTTCTCCCTGCATCTATTGATCCCCCTCCTCTGAGCTCTCTCCCCAGCTCTGTTTGCACACAGTGGTCGGGGGCTAACGCAGCGCTCTGGGTTTCTAATCATCATAAATTATGACGGCTGCAATCAGCATCAAGTTTAATAAAACACACGGTGCTGAGAAGTGATCAGTCCTGGAGCATGAGATACCGTCAGCTCCACTTAAAGCAGGTCAGGTCTGCTGGCAGTCAGGAGCAGAGCTGCTCTTTGCTCTCCCCACAGTAATGCCAGGTGGATTTAAACTTGAGTTTTCCCCATCTCCAGAGCACCTACTCAACTGGAACGTGCACTAAAGTGCATCTTGTTTGTCACTGGTTTCTTTGCCAGAGGCAGCATTTGTCTGGCACATTCCCTGTCCCCAGAGGGGAAATTGCTGTGCCAGGGAGGGAGAAGAAAACAAAATGTACAGCAGTAACTCGCCAAAAAATGTTTCTTTTTATTAAGCTTCATGGATGTTGATAGCCTGAACTGGCAAACACTCAGGCCCCTGTTGAAGCACGTGGAGAGTCGTGTGTTGCAGGGTGCCGATCATGTGCACCAGTTTTTCCTGCACATGTCTGAGTTTGTGGGATCTGGCCTGATTGCTGTGATGGTTT
Source organism: Hirundo rustica (assembly GCF_015227805.2). Taxonomy (NCBI): domain Eukaryota; kingdom Metazoa; phylum Chordata; class Aves; order Passeriformes; family Hirundinidae; genus Hirundo; species Hirundo rustica. The sequence goes on from NC_053463.1 coordinate 3,467,809, forward strand.
GGGCAGGAAAACAAATCAGCACACACTTGGAAGGTGTTTGGTATTATAGAAAAAGAAAATACTGTGTGTAGCAATAAGTGCTATGGTCTGGATGACACGGTGGTGTTTGGTCAAAGGTTGGATTCAATCTCAGAGGTGTTTTCCAGCCTAATTGACTCTGTGATATGCTCTTTAATGCTGCTGTTCTTGTGGCTGGGAGCTTTCTCCATACACTGGACTGTGCTTTCCATTAAAGGGACTTTTTTTTTTTTTTTTTGCCCTGGTCCCTTCTGGCTGTAACATCATAGAGTGACTTTGTCCAAGGACAAAAGATCCCCACGAGCCCTGAGAGCGCTGCAGTCTGCTTTCCCTTCAACCTCTTTCTTAATTTTCAAAGGAATTACCCCTCCCCACCCCAAACCAACAACCTGAAGCTAAGCACTGTTTTAGTAGGACACATAAAGGAATCTGAAGGTAATCAGTCCAAAAATGCTTCAGATCCTGCTTGGGTGGGGGAGTACGAGGCTGCCATCATCCCTGAGCCGGGGGAAGGGCAGAGCGAAGCTCTGATCTGTGGATGCTCCTGGTTGCAGCAGTGCTGTCATGGACAGGCTGCAGTACGGCCAGAGCACGGCTGCACTGCTGCGTTTGGGTGGCAGCTGGTGGGGAGAGGATGGGGTAGAAAATGGGAGCCTGCAACTTGTGAGTGCATCTTTACCCAGGGAAACGCCTGTCTCCGGAGCTGGCTGCAGTGAAGGCGTGTTTTTTTTTGCTTGGGCAGCCTCCCTGTTCAAATGGCATGCCTTAAAGATGTTGTAGCCCGTCGGAGAGCGCGAGCCTTTGGTTCATGCATGAGATGGCGTGTGCAGGATTCTGCCTGGAGGAGGGAGCGGGTTCTGAAAGAAATCTGTCAATTTGTTTCAAGTGAGAAGATGTATTTTTCAGCTCCTGAGAGTGCTGTTGAGTTGTTTTTCAAGCTGCACTCCATTCTGCAGGCATTGTATATTTTAAGCAGACTGAAAGTGTTGGATTGAATCTAAGTAAATAAGTGTTTTCCAAAGTAACTAACTGCTTTGTTTCTACATAGCCAGTCTAGACTTCTGGTTTGATTGGAGCGAGGAATATTTCAGGAATAAATTTTCTGCTGAAATAGCAGTTACAACTGTAGGAAACCTGTTTCCCATGCATGACTGACTTAGTGATGCAGTGGAGTGGTGATGTGAGCAGAAGGGGGATGTATGCATGTGAAATATCCTCTAAAATACCATCAAGCAAGTAACAGTATCCTCCACAGGGCTTTCCACCTGCAGCTCAGGGTGAACAACATGTAGCTCTTTTTCTCTTGGGTAGATCTCCTGTGGTATTGCAGGTATCGGTGTCAGAAGACAGTGAGGTGTGCTGCTCGGTTAGTAAAAAAGTGTCTTAAAGAAGATACGTTGTTTATCCTACCTTCCTGCTGAGCCTATGGGATACAAAAATGAGCACATTTTCCAAAGTCCTTTTCCTCTTTCCTTTAACATGCGTTCTGCAGCTGCAGTGTGCGTTGTTTGATGGCAAATAAAATGTCGTGTTGCAGCTAATATACTTGGGGAACGGGAGCTTAGATTGCTGTAGAAACCTGAGGTGAAGTTGCTGACCTGAGTTACCTTTTTAATTTAGTGTTGCCTGCTCCAGTTTTGGTGACACTTTTTCAGGACAAGCTGAGGTTTAGATGATTTTCTCTGCGTTCCTCCTGGGGGTGTGGGACTCTCACCCCTTTCTCCCTACATGCTGAATATTCACTGAGTGTTTACATACACCTGCAGCTGTGACTTGACATTATCCTGTTTCTTCTGCTGTAGAGATGACTGAAGAGGAACAATTTGCACTGGCCCTGAAAATGAGTGAGCAAGAGGCTAGACAAGTGAACTGTCAGGAAGAGGAAGAGGAGGAGCTCTTGAGGAAGGCCATTGCTGAGAGCCTTAGTGTAAGTGCACTTCTGTGAAGAGGCTCACTAGGGTTCTTTAGCAACATTGCTGTCTGTGCTTGTTTTACCATGCTGCACAGAAGAAAGTTCTACTGGGGGAGGGCATAGATATTCCCAGCACAAACTGGAATGATAGTAGTTGCTTTGTACTGTTCCTAGTGAGACAGACATGAAGTCTAACCCCAGCTGCCCCTATTTTGGGGTGCAAAGTTCTGATTTGGGATTGGGAGATCTGCAGTCCGGGTGACGGCTGCCAGTGTGCTGGGGGAGCCCTTGGTTGTTCTGTGCTGATGGAGAACATATCTGTAGGAGAGTCAACCTTTTGTTTTTCAGAGCTGTCAGCCCTCAGACTCGTCGACTGCAACTCCTCAGCTGTCAGTGGAAGCACTAGATTCACAGGGCCAAAGCCAGCCTGCTGAGAAAGAAGGCTCTGAGATCCTGGGAGGCCTGGCATTCTGCCCTGACACCCCTCCCTCTGACTGCAGCTCCCACTCACAGAGCTCCAGAGCTGATGGGAATGGACAGATGGATGTCGCCCGGAGCCCCTTGGTAGTGTTGAGGAGGTTGAGCCAGGAAATCGTTGAAAGCTCACTAGTATCCAGCATAATCGTGTCTCCGGGGAAGGGCCAGCCTGTGACAAGGTCAAGTGAAAAGTCTTCCTCACCAGCAAAAAGTGATTCGAGTAACATGTTACCCAGCACTCTTGGAGAGGATTTCATGTCTTTGAGTCCCACCTTTGGCAAGGTGGCTTCAGGAGGCTCCTGGCGGCTGACACCTCGGAGACTGTTCACCAGCCCCTCCAGCTCTTCCGAAGCAGCAGGCCACGAACCAAAAGAGCAGCTCCTGCCCTGCACTGGCCGTTCTGTGGGAGAAGCTGGTACTGGGAGCTCAGCCACACCCTGGAAGAGCAGGACCACGGAACAGTGTGACAGCCCCAGGAGGAGTGGTGGAGGAGCAGGTACCAAACACAGCTCACAGCCTGGGCATGCTGCCAAGGTCTGTGTTTCCACAGAGCGGGCAGAGCAGAACGAGGGGTCTGGCAGTACCCCGGATCTTTGCATGCTGACTGCGGTGGAGGAGAAGCACAAACAGGAGGAGGCAAGAGACACAGTGCACTATTATTGGGGCATCCCCTTCTGCCCCAAAGGGGTGGACCCCAACCAGTACACCAAAGTCATCTTGTGTCAGCTGGAGGTTTACCAGAAGAGCCTGAAGCAGGCTCAGAGGCAGCTATTGCATAAGAAGGAGTTTGGTAACCCTGTTGTGCCCAGTTCTTCCTTGAGCCAAAACGAGCTTGGGAAAGGAGAGGAGATAAGCAGGGAGAATGGGGTTGCTGATGGTACAGAAGATGGAGACACAGAGGGACAGGAATCTGAAAACATCACCTGGCTCCACCCTTCAAAGAGGAGGGAGGCAGAGAGTCCAGGGCACAGCATGGAAGAAGAGAAGAACTCCACTTCTGACGATGAACCGACTACCAGCTACTGCCAGGTAAGAGCTTTGCCTCTGAATAGAGGTTGAGCAACCATGCCCTTCTGTCCATTTTACGGTTCAGTCCCTTCTGCAAAGCAGGCACTGCTGTTTAATACCCCTCTTAAATCTAGGGACTTCCTCCCCCAGCCACACACAGGTGACTGTGAAGGGGAGAGAAGTGTACAGGCTGACACCCAGCTCACTCAAGATAGGGGCCATTGAGCAGCCTGGCAGTCATCATTAGTGCTCCAGAGACCAACACATCCAGCTGATCCTCCTCAGAAGGGTGCAGCCTGGCAGTGTGTCAAGGTAGAGGACACAGAGGTGATGCTGACCACCACCAGCCCTGATGAACCAGTTTATAAACCTGTGGCTGCGTGGAGAGCTCTGGTTTTCCCTTTGCAGACAGAGATGTGGGTTTGTCCTTGCAGCGCAGCCTTTCCTGTTTGCTCCTTCATGCTCGTCTGCATCCATCAGTGCTTCACCCTTCCCAGTGCTCCTTTCCCTCCTGTGAGGAGAGGCTCTGTGTGGTCACAGGCATCCTCTGCCTGCCCTGGTGATCTGTCACTACGGTGGTGCTCCCTGTCCTTGTCCTGGGCACCTTCTCTCAGGCTCGGGTGTGTTAGACACTAGGTGTCAGCCTCTGTCTCTGTCAGGGCTCTCCTGCTGGAGCGGAAGGCAGCTTTCTGTCACTGCTAAGTTTAAACAGATTGCTAGTCAGATGAAGTATTTATTACTGCTGTATTTTAGGTTTGTGTCAGCCTTTTCCAACCCTCATTTTTCATAATGACTTCACTCCCGGATCATTGTATAACTTTATCTTCTCTATGACTGAAGCCTTGGCTCTGTTGTTCCTGTTTTCAAGTGTATTTGATCATTTACCCTGGTGTTAGAAAGATACTTAACTTGTTTTGTGATATTTATATTCTGTCTTGTAATATTGAACACTTAGGAAAAACGTCATGTCTGCATTTTCTGGTTGCAGAAAAAGAGCAGAGCAGCCTGTGCTGAAATGTGACTTTTCATGACAGTGCTTTGGCTCGGATTTAGCAGATGGAGATTTAAACAAGCCTTAGAGGTGATCTGCAGAGGAAAGGAACTGACTTGTGCCCTTTTTCATTTCCTTAGGATAGATACAAAAGACCTGAGAGGTTCTTAAAGCAAACTGCACTTTTTTTTCTGTAGCTTTTCCTCTGGAAATTAAGGTGTCATTATACTGGAAGATTGGGGTGACTGGAGGTCTGTGGATGTGTACTCTAAAGCTCCTGGGAGGCTACAGCAGCTGGGAAGGGCATGAACTTTTAATCAGTATTGAAAATTGTGTGGTATTTTTTAAAATATTATCTGTTTAATGCTAATACCTAATTAATTCTTGGAGAGAAAAGAGGTTTTAGTGGTGCTGAGTGGTAACTCGTAACCTTCTCCTCTTGACCGTGGGAGCTGTCTCTGAGCCATAGCCAAGAGATGTAGCCTTTCTGATATTTTTAAGGTGAAAAAATAAGAGAGGGGGGAGCATATTTTAAAATTTCAACCCTAGCCCAAAAGTTGCCAGTCTTCTATTTACACGAGAGAAAATAATTTCTAAATGCCTTTTCATCTGCTTTATCACATCCAGCATGAGAGGTAGCTCCTTTCTCTCGCCTCTCTGTGCAGTCGCACACTGAGGCCAGAGCAGGTGATTTACTTGCAAAATCGATATGTTTGATGTTTGCTTGTGCCTTGTCTCCATTTTTTTCCCTCTATCAAATACAATTCCGCTGGCAGTGACAAAGGAGGGGCCCAGAGCTGTCGTGTCTCCACCTTGCTGCATCCCTTTGCTGCCTGTGCTGCCCTGGGGCTCCCCCAGTGCCACCAGGGCTGCTTTGCCCGTGGGAGATCTTAGGCTGTGCTGAGTGTAGAAATCATCCTTGAGGACTCAAAACTGTCCTTGAAAAAGGACGTGGCCTCGTGCCATGTGTGAAATGAAGGTGCAAATGATGTGCTTGGGGGAGGCTGCCTGTACTCCTGCCCTGAAACCCTCACCTGGAATGGGCACAGACCTTCCACCCTGGCAGCACTCAACTGCTGCCACTGCCTCCCGCAGCCAGGGGATGTTTGCACAGAGCAAATCCTGGTTGTCGGAAGATCTCACAGCCTGTGAACCTGCACTAACAAACTTCATTGCTAATAGAATCAATTTCTTCTGAGCCTTTCAGATAAGGTTAGGGGACTCTTGGTCTTTAAAAGATTCAGAGGGAAAAGACCCAATTCTGGAGATTTAGAGTCTGGTGACCTGAATTAGTGCCTTGTTTTATAACAGATGTACAAAGAAAAACAGAAACATGGGTGAGTGTTCATGACCAGGGCAGAGGCATTGTTAAGCAGTGCACAATTGAGGTCAAAGACAAATAAAAATAAAAGAGGAAGTGTGGTATTTTATGTTAATGATGAGCTAGGCTGCAAAGAACTAAAGAAAGCCTAGATAAAACAGGATATTTGGGGGTTGGAGTCGTGTTAGGGGAATTTGACAGGAGGGGCCTTGATTTGGAGCTTGCTGGGGAAGTATATCCAGGAGTGGAGCTGATCGAAGTTGAAACCTTTGGTGGAAATCAAGCTCACAGTATTTGATAGACTCAAGGAAGGGGGAGGAAAACTCCTTGGGTTTCTTTGAGACCTAACATGAGAAATTGTAGGCCTGATCTCAAGGACTGCTAATAAACCATTGTAATTCCACTTGATTAGAGGATGGCAAGTGTAACATGTACACTGCAGAAGAAGAAAGGGATCTGGGTAATGACTGGCATGTTAGCCTGACCTCGGCAGTGCATAAGGCTTTTGAACAAATTTTAAAGGAAAGAACAAGTGGAGTCATAGAGCTAAATGAAAAATGGGATAAAATGCACACAGATTTTCCAACTGTGGATTGTGCAGGTTAATCTGTTCCCTTCTTTTGATGGGACAGCTGATTTCCCAGGCAAGAAAAATGCAACAGATTTTATCTGGAAATTTCAGGAAAGTGTTTCTCATGGTCAAGCATTAGGTGTACCAGTTGATCAGGTCATTCTGGCTCAGGAAAATAAGTTTTAAAGTGGAGTAGGTGAGGCCTGCTAGGGTACCTGGGGGAGTGCAGGGGACACTAAAAACCTTGGGTTGTTTCAAGCTCAGCCCAGGTGGAGAAAAGCTATGATTGCTGCCTTCAAATACACTGAGGTGGATGCTGAGAACAGGCAGGGATGGTGGGCAATGTTGGAAGGAGAGGGTGGGCATGGACTGTCCAGGAACACGTCTAGGCAGCAAGGTAACAAAAAGTACTGCCAGGCTTTATTACAGGGAGTACCTTGCCAAAAGGAGGGATGGAGGGAAAAAGCTGACTAGTTCCGGATGGATACTGAGCCATTTTCAGATAAAAATATACAGCAGACCAGGTGCAATGTCATGGACAGAATCCAATGACCCAGCAGACCCCGGTCAGCTGTGCACATTGTTTTATATAACACCAGAATTTTCCTTTCCAGCCCTCCCAGGTACTGCCTGCAGAGGATGTGCCTGAAGATGGGGAACCCATGCAAATTGCACAGAGGTGAGTGGGGTGTTCAGAGCGTGGGGCTCACGGGTTCTCTCTAGTGATATGGGCTCTTCCACTCTCCCTGGAGTATTTTGGGGTTCAGTTCCAACACAGCTCACTGCAAGGCTTGCTGGAAAGGCTGGCTGCAGTCACTGCTGTTAAGTATCCCTGGAAATAGATGCCTTTGGGGCAGCATGTGAGAGGTGGGGCACAGCTGAGGAGAAGGGATCAGTTGCTGTTGTTACTTTATAAGATGTGCAAGGTGCATTCTTGTACAAGTTGAAGGAGTTGCTCCTTGCCCTCTGAAGATGCTGTGACATGGTGCAGTAAAGCCATGGGGAGCTGGAGGTGACTTACAGCGATGCCATCACGTGTCTGTCGGGGAAGGCGCACAGGCAGCACGGGGAAGGGTTTACTGGATTTCTGTGTGTATTTTTATGTTCTTGCCTTACTGCTGAAGAGGAAAGCAGGGAGGAGGAAGCCAGACGGCACTGCCTATCAGCCAAAGATAGAGTGCAGTGCTCCAGAAAAGCCACTTCAGCAGATGACAGGTGTGGGGCAAGTCAACATGATTTTCTTCAGATTTAAGCCTACTCCTCTTTTCCTTTTTTTTTTTTTTTTTTTTTTTTCCTCCCCTCTCCTTCCTGTGGGACGCAATTCCGCAGCAAAGGCTATGGACAAGAAGGACAAATGGGAGAGGATTCAGGGAGCAAGTTACAAGAAAAGCCAGATAATGTCGTGTTTTTAATTTGCTGGGTTTTATAATTTAAACCTGCTTTGGAACAAAACTTTCCTCCGATCTAACAGCATTTGGCCTGAGCAGTTAATATCAATATGCAGAGTATGAAAATCTCTCTTGCTTGCACCTTTCTAACAAGCTTAAAACCTGCCTTGGGGAGCAGGAGGAACCTGCAGCTGCCGCTGCTGCCGAGGCTGATGAGCCAGTGACAGCTGAGCTCTGAGCTTGCGTAGAAGGCAGCGAGGTGTGCGCTCTGCAGCGCTGGCCTCCCGCCTGCTTAGGGCCTGAGAGCCCAGGATATGGAGGATGTGAAAGGAGAGGGACCTGTTTCCTTTGGTGTCGCTGGTGGGGTTAGTCTGGGACGTTCCCCAAGTTGCCCAGGAGCTCCTGGCTGCCTGCCTTGGGGTGGGATGCACCTGGATGCGGTGGCCCCTCCTCGAGCTGCTGGAACATCTGCAGCAAGGAAAGAAATGGCTGCAGTCTTTGCAGTTTTGTGCACATTAAGTGTTGCCATATGGCTCCTGGTAATTTGCCAGCACCGGCCTCTCTTGGGTACGGCTCAGGCACCCCAACTGGCTGGCCTCAGCAGCACTTAATAGGAAAACATGGCTCTGAGCTGTCTGGAGAGAGTGGAGCTGTTTAGGAAGTGCCAGTCCTGTGAAGAGATTGCTTTGCTTTCTGTGGGCTGCTCTCCCCGCTTGTTCCACGCTTTGTAGAGAGCATGGAAGATTGGGGTTTTAATAAATGATTATAGGCTTTGTTACCAGGAGATAGTTGGTGTAGCAAGAAATGTGGTTTGACTTCAAATTGATTAGCCCATTTTATAAATGTCATAGCAAGTTGTTTTGTGTGAGTTCTTTTGAAGAGAGCCCTGATGTTAGACACAGAGTAAAACATGCTCAGCCTGGATTCATAACAAATGCTTTGAGATGCTTTATTTAGAGAGAAAAGCCACTTGTGATTTCCTATCAGAATTTTGTTATTTATCATAAATCAGCAGTGGCTGTTCTCTCTTCTCTAAGGCCTGTGGTTGAGCTTAATAAATCTTGTGTTTGTCAGTGCGGGGATTCATGTTTTTAAAGTGTGTTCTTGCATACTTGATCAGACTAATCAGAGAGCCACGCAAGGCACAGAGTGTGTCAGCATGGGTGCCAGACTTACTCAGCAATGCCTGCCTGTGTCAGAAAGACACTGTGCAGTGAGGTGGGAGAGAAACAAAAAAGGAGGGAATCCAAAGGTCAAAATGAGAGGAGCAGTGCTGGGTGCTCCTCTGAGGAACCACGGCGCTAATGCTGTAAGGACTTTGCTGCAGGGAAAATGCCTGGTGTCACATCCATGCTGCTTCTGGATGCCGGGCACAGGGATAAGGGAGAAAATGAACAGAGTGAGGAGGGAGAGGATAATGTGGGATGAAGCAGGTCTGTCTTTCTCCTGTGAGGATTTCCTTCCCTAGACAGAAAGAAGCACAGTGCTGGTACCTGCATAACTCACACATCTTCTCCCACAGAGTCCCACAATTGTGAGCAGGTATTTTTGCTCCCTTGACAAGAGATAATGACCCTTTCTGCCTTTCTAGAAGAAGGAAAAAAAAATGTTCCTTTGGGGCTTTTGCTTAGGATGGCATTTTAGACCTATATTTTGCTGTTATCCTGGTCATTTCTTGCTGTCAGATATTGACCACTTGGAAATTATGGCATCGTCTGCTGTTCTGAACTGTGTGGGAAAGGCAGATCTCACACCTACTGGATTGGAGATTCATGTTATATTTATATTTTGAACAGCATCTCCACAATGACCCCACTTGGCAGTAAAGGGAGCCCAGATGCTGCTACAGAAAACTCTGCTGAAGAAGAGATCTCTGTTTGCCCAGGTAAGAGGCACTTGAGACTGTTATGAATTTTGTACCGAAAGTTACACGCTTAGGAAATTCAGAGAGAAGAGAATTTTCAAGTTATTTGAACGAAACGAGATTTCTTTCCCATCTCCATTTTTCAAGGCTAAAATTATTCAGGTAATTTAGTTTGATCCCCTCGTTCTGGGCCCATTTCCCCTGTGACAGGGATTGCTGGAGCCTTGCTGAGGAGACACCTGGATGTGCATTGGACATGGAGAGACCACTCAAAACAAGGTGTCTCTGCAGTGCAATCAGGTTTTCAGATTTTTCAGTGTCAAGATAATATGTGAAGCACGAGAGCTGAAATAATTTTTGTCTTACATTAATTAAACACCTTTGGGACTAAGGAGTTTTTCTTCCTTGGTTTCTTCTACCATGTTTGGGATTTTCTGGTCCAGTGTTTTAAGTGGGAAAAATAATGAAGAGGCTGCTCCTGTTCACGAGCAGCTGTAGCAGGATAGGTCATGGTGGTGTTTGGAGGCATATTTTGTTGCTAACGAAGATGTGGAGATCTAAAGAAGGTGTGACTGCGAGACAGACCATGGAATGGTAGCTCTGCTTGTCTCAATGTGAGAGCAGCTCTATTCTTGCTTTGTCTCCATCCCAGCAAGTGTCCCACGCACTTTCCCTGTGTCTAATCTCACTCCCCATGAAGCTACAAAGCTGCAGTGCCTTTATCCTCACACTACCATGCTGTGACTTTAACCCCTCATCTGGCTGTGTTGTTGCACTTTGTCTGATAACATTTGTGGCAAGTCTAAAGAATGTTTTGAAACTGTGAAAACTCTTAAAAAGCGTTAAGGACTAAGCTACATCAACAAGTGAGGAGATAGTTGGGGGTTGCAAACCTGTGCTGACACGGAGGTGTTTTTCTGCAGAGACACAGCCAAGCCCACTGGAAGCTGTTGAGGGAGAGAGAGAAGAGCTCTGTTCAGACAGCAGAGGTGCACCTTTGCAGGTAAAAGAGCTTGATGTTGAAGGGTCCTTTTACCAATCCTACCTTTTAAACCTTGGTGCAGCTGAGCTGTGCTGGCATTTCCCTTTGGGTAGCTGGAAGCTCAGACTTCTGCTGTTTGGATCCTCACAAACAGTTCCCTCTTTGCTTTTCTCTACTGCTTCATATCTCCAGTCCCTTTTGGCTGGGGACTGCATGCAGCTGCTTCTGAAGCCTTTCAGTCCTAGAGCTGGAGAGCTGTTATCAATTCCAGCCCGTTCTTTTATATCCCAGCGCTGCTGAGCTGGAGGATGCCATCAGTGTGGGCGGTAGTGCTGTTGCTTGCCCGTGCTCAGGGGTACAAGCTGTGATGCTCAGCGATGCAGAGGGACCCCAGGAGCTCTGAGGGAGGTCCAAGTAAACCTCAGTCACTTGTGCTGTCACCTGCTTTTCCCTGTTATAGTGTGCTGAACTCCAGTTTGTTCTCCCCAGGCTATATCCAAGAGGCTAAGAGGGGAGCTTCACCCAGAAATCAGACTGGTATAAAGATGTGCTTGAAGTGTTGAGGGCTGGTAGTGGTTTTCAGGCCAAGCAGAGTGTCCTGAGTCTGGGAATCTCAAGTTTTGTGCAATAATAGTTAATAGCAATAGTAAGTCAGTGGCAGGGCCATCCTCTTACCTCTTGCTGCAGATGTGCGCTGTGTGCAGCCCCTTTTTCCGTGTTGTCACACCTGCACAGCAATTGCTTTGCAGCTGTCACTGAACCAACATCTGACTTCAGTTCCTTTTTCTGATAAAACTCTCTTTGTCTATTAATTTAGAGAGCGATATCAAAGGGGTTGCCAAGTACTCCTCTGGCGCAGGGTACATGAATACAAAATCGTACAGCTCTTGACAAGAGGATTCATTTGTGGAAAGCTCATTCTGGGAGTTTGCAGCTTGTACAGCATGTCTGCAGTTCCAATGTCTCATTCTCACAGGCCTCTTAATAAACCATCTTCTGCTCTCGTGTGCTTTTCATTCTGCAGGTATCTCCAAGCACCGCTCAGTCAATTAGGGACTGCAGCAAGGAGAGAGGCAGTCCTGGGCTGGCCACCAAAGCTCATTCGTGACCCATTTAGCTGTGGCCAGGACGCTGCCCTGTCCTCTCAGGGCTTTGCAGAGAGTGCTCTGTGTCTCACACCTCTGGCTTGGGTGGCATGAGGTGGTGGGGAGCGGCTTCCTAGGGATTGTTTGACAACATTATGGTTGGCAGCAGGTCCCAGACCAGAGCCCATAGCCCACAGGAAAACAGCAGAAGCAGCTACCATGTCATCAGTGGTTTGCAGAAGCCAAGCAGAGACCACTGGGACTGACTTCTTCCTAGCAGATGCTGAGCCATGACACAGGAGTCTTGTTGAGCTCAGCCTCTAGCATTGCTCTTGGCTGGCTGTTGGCTGCAAGTACTATGTCTTGTAGGCAATTTCCTCTGTTAAAAAGCAGAGGCAACTGTCTCTGGCTCTGACAGGGGTGATTGGTTCTGCAGTTGAGGTTTTCCAGACTGTTACAGCAAGGTTTTGTACAAGCAGTCTTTTGTTACAGAATGTTGCATTTCCATTTAAAATTAGTAATTTACCGCCGAATGTAGGCGGGCAGGGTGTGCAGAATTGGTGATCTCCTAAGATTGCTTTAAAAAAGGCAGCTAGAAGGAGCAGTGCCTGCTGCTTTTCCCATCATATTTTTTGTGTGTGTTGTCTGTGTAGCGCAGGTTTGATCTGATCATTCACATTTGACACATCTTGTTTTTTATGGCTCTTCAGTGTGACGCCCCACAGTGAGGACTTCACAAGATGTAATGACACTGAAATGTGAGAGAGGGGTATGAGTGTTAATGCTGTAAGTGATGTTCTTCAGCAGACTGTGTTTGGCTGGAGGAACTCTTGTGGCAACTCCTCTACAGAAATTCAGGGCAGAGACCCTCCCTGGGAATGAGGGATGTTCCTGGGGCTCGCTGTTGTAGCCTTTCAGCTGATGTCAGGGAGAAATGTGTTTTGAGAGTCGGAATCTGAGTTTGAGACCCAGTCCTGCAATTTTTGTCATAGCTCCTCTGAGTCAGTAAAGCACCCTCCTTCCCTTTAGGACATAAAAATCCGGATCAGATCTTCATTTGGGAAAGGAAGTAATAAACCGAGTAATACTGCAAAGCGCTCCAGTGGCACGGAGCATCTTGGCTGACCCCAATTACTGCTTCCCTGAAATGATACCATTGGAGGAAAGCAGACAGCAGTTTTGCTGTACACTGTCTACATGTCACTGCTTAGCTCTAAGAACAGAAACCTCTCCCATATTATTTTTCTATAGGTTTCTCTACATGGTTAATATTTAAATAGCTTTTCTTAATCATCGTGGGGAGGGGAAGGTTTTTTCTTAAATGTGGAAAAATCCTAGCAAGCTTGACTAGGCAGAGATGCAGTTATGAGTGAGATGGCTGCAGTCTGCTGCATTTGGGAATGTCAGTGGTGTAGGGAGCAGGCTGGATCTCTGTGGGTTGGTAGTGGAGCACCTTTGCAGCTGTGTGACCAATGCAAATACAGAGTGTCTGTAAGTGGTAATGGCACCCTGACAACGTACACATGCTGTGACATTCTGTCCCGGCGAAAAGCCTCTGCTAATAATTTTGTGTGACACAGATTTTTAATGGTATTGCCTCTCTCCTTGATCGGTGTCCCCTCTCATGACTGCTCCAGCCACCTCCCCTATAAAGGAGGAGCTTCCAGTGATCTCTTCGGGCTTCCTAACACCACAGCAGCCTCCTCTCATCTTGGGGGAAGCTGTGTTCCCAGACAATGGTGCCTGCATAGCATGGATCATGTCCAGAAACTGATGAGCACAAGTCAGGTGTAGAACTCTTGCTTTGCCCCATGAATTTTCCATCAGTTTCGGTTCTGAGATTTCCTGATTAATGGAAGCTTTGCTGTTTTTCCACTGTAGTGCAGGTGATGTTTGCCTTAAACAGTGTGCATGGCTGTGCAGGGAGTTTCACCGTGATTCAGAAGGACATGTTGCCTTTGCAAGAAGAATTAGTTATTAGTGCAGTGCAATTTATTCAGCCAGTGGTGCTATAGTGCGGTGCAATTTATTCAGCCAGTGGTGTTATTTCAGAGCACTATGTGATGAAGGAAGAGTAAAACTTCCCAAGAAAATCTGAGTCTGCGGGAGGGTGAGTAGCTATCAGACAGCATGGAGCTCTGCACCTAAGCAAAGAAAGAGAAACAGCCCTGACCAGCTAATTTTTCTTCTTCTTCCTTAGGTTGGTGGGGATGAAGATGCTGGCAGGACTGTGTCTGAGTGCAGTCCTGCAGCTGCTGCCCGTGTGTCGTGCCCTCTGTGTGACCACGGCTTCCCAGCTGATGAGATCGAGGTGCACGCCATGTACTGCAACGGCACCTCGGGACCGGAGCCTGGCGAGGACTCTCCAGGTCTGCCAAGTGTTTGCTCCTCATGCTTGTCCCCTTTCCCTGTAGTTACTTGGCAGGCAGGTGCTGCAGTCTTGTTTCTCTCAGGATATTTGGTTTGTTTACTCTGCCTTGTTCTATATCCATGCTGCCCAGGGGAATGTTATTGGAGGTTCTGGTATTACCAGCGCTTCCTGCACAGAGACATCATTTCTGATTGACTTCACACAATAATTCACCACATTATCAGCTCCTGCATATTACCCCAGGATCTAGTCCTGGATGCTTCAAGCAGTACTTGTAAGGTGTGTCTATTGTGTGCTTTGTTGAGGACCTGCAGAGAATGTGGCAGTGGTAGAAAATGGAAGGCTTGAACCATGTGGGCAGTTGTCCTTCAGGGCTCTTGAGAGGGGAGAATGTTCTGTACTGCTCCAAGAATGCCTGTGCTCTGCGTGAAGTCTGACATTTGTATGTGCAAAAATGGACTGTTCGAGTGGCAGAAACTGCAGAAAAGTTTCCTTCTTGTTTCACTAAAATTGCAAAATGATAACTATCAGTCTGGGAGTGTGGATTTTTTCTCCTTCATGTGAAGAGTAAGGCATAGAAGCACAGTCAGAATGCCCATATTAATCCTCTTTGTGTTCTTTCTCGTATCATTTTTCCTTAGCCAACCTTTGTAGAGCTTAAGTGAACAAATACACTGGTTGGTTATCAACATATTCAGTAAGTTATGTTTTAGCTGCTGCTTGAAATGTAAAATCTGTGTTAGCACAATGTCAGGTAATATCAAAGTAGTAGCTTGTAATAAGATTAACTTTTCAGGCTGTGAATATATAATTTTCAGTTACATACTGGGTTGTTAAATGCAACCTAAATCTATGATGTTTAAGCAATTTGAACAAATCAGAGCTAGTACAAGAACTGTAACTTCTTCATTCCTCTAGCAGGAGGAAGTTTCACCAAGTAATCTTAATGCAGAGTTGATGTAGTTTTAAAATAAAAGGTTCCCGCTACACTAAATCTTTGGGGATGTGACATGGCTCCTGTCAAGATAACAGGAGCCAGAGTAGAGGCTGATGCTGGCTGGTGCTTAATTTTGGTGGAAGGTTCTCTCTGCAGGCACAACCCAGCTACTGATGCAAAGCAGTAGATCAGGCAAATCATAAATTGTCATAGTTCCTCTCCCATCCTCAAGGCTGATAAAAGTCTTATTTGTGTTACAAAATAGAGCAGAATTTTTAGTGTTCCTTTTAGTAGGACTGTCTTTGGCCTTGTGGTATTCTGGTCCCTGGTGTGGCTGGACTGTGAGTGTATCCATTGATCCTGGGGAATCCTGACTGTGATCAGGAAAAGGCTTTGAATTCTTTGGCAGTGCAAGGGAATTTGTTCTTTTCTTTGGTGTTGGCTTTCAGCAGGACAGAGTTCAAGGCTGGTCTCTCCATTCTGCTTCCAGGCTAGTCTCCTTGGGGATGTTTGTAAGGGTAGTTATTTTGGAATTGCTACTCTGCTGTTCTGGCTTGTTCAGAACAATCCCCCTATAAGAAAACCAGCCTGGAATAAAAGGGATTTTGCTCTGCAATAATGGCTGTAAGCAGAGCAATGGGTCTGGGACAAAATCACAGTAATTTGGGTTTTCTATTGCCAGTTATTCTAGTATTTTCCCTGTAGAGACCAGGCTCTATTAGCCATAACAGTCTAAGACACCTGTGTTGTTTGCACCCAGACTCTTTGCAGTACCATGGGCTTCCTGGGCTTGGGCAGAATCCTGCCTGCCTGTGGGGCTCTGGCTCGTGGGGCAGTTTCCGAGGGCTGTTGGAAGGCAGCTGTCACGCAGCAGGCTCTCAGCTGCTGGGCTAGTCTGTGGGATTTGGGTTGAATAGGCAGAGGTGATGTTCAGCTCTGAGCAGAGGCCAGACAGTAGCCTGGCACAGCTGTGCAGGTACAAAAGGACTCTGTTTCCAGGGCTGTTACCTTGGCATCCACCACTAGCACAACATCCACAGGTAAAGCTAATGCATGGGGAGAAAAAAGATGTGAGAGAACTGTCTTCTGAAGCAAATGCCAGCTCCTGTGTGGGTCCAGAAGCTGTTTTCTACTGCTGCAGCACTGTGTGCTCTTGGCTGGCTGCTGGCTTCCTTGGGAGCAGGGCAACAGCCTTGTGTGAGAGGAAGTCAAAGTTCTGCCCTCTAAGCCATGCCCTGACCTGTTAAGAAAAGATGGCTTCAGTTTTCCTTTGGTGCACTGGGTCAGGGGTTCCTAGTCTGTCTTCAGATTTATTAATTGGACTTATTCCTGGTGTCTCTAGAATTGTAGTCCTGCAAACTATAGCTCTCAGTGGTTTTCATTTTAATACTACAAAAGGATGGGTTCTTGCTGGTTTTATTTCTCTTCTTCCTTCTTCTAATCATGCGCCAAAGTCTCTGTCTTAGGTCTCAGGAGGCCAGCTCAGTCTGGCTGATATCTAAGGGCAAGTTTTCAAATGAGCAGCTGGGCAAGATGAGCTACAGTCGCTTCTCCTACGTACATGGTCACCCTGGCTGGATGCCCAGACCACCACATACCTGGGCAGCATGAAAATCTTATCAGGAATTTTCACTTTCCTGTGATCTGAGTAAATAAAAAAGAAGAGCCTGATGTTGTGTTAGCTGCTTTACCAGGCTGGGGAGGGCTGAGGACCTGGGTTTCCAGCTCAGTGACTGGTGTTAATTCCAAGTGAATGAGTGGAGCTGTGGAATTTCTGTGCCAGCTCCCTCTTTCTTCATGCACTCAACTGAAGGGGCTCACTTGTGTGAGAGGGCTCTGCTGGAGTCACTGCATCCATCACCCGCTGCTGCTGCCAATGCAGAGATCCGCTGGCCTCAGTCTAGAAGCGAGTCCTGGCTGCAGCTGAGTACAGCAAATACTCTTGGGCTTTGTGACATACTCCGTGCCTCTCACCCTCCATCTACATGCATCTGACATTCTCGGTTCCCAGGCGAGCCCAGGAGAATGAGGATTTGGTGTATCCCTTCCTCCCAAAGGCTCAAATGCAGTCTTGATGCAGCTGTCAATCTTCAGCAGCGGCACTGGTGCCATTAAAAAGCTCTTGACATCAGTAGAAGTGGCACTGATACGGCAGAAAGAGTAATGAAATGGGTGCAGAGGAAAACTGCATGGCTTCTGAGAAGGGACAAGATGCCATTAGCCAGGCATTAATAGATCCTGCAGGGAAGTGGCACAGCTGGTACTGAGCACAGGGAGCTGGTGGATCGGACCACAGTTGGGCTGAGCAGGAAGGTGAGGAGCTCAGTGGCTCTGACCTCACAGCTCCACGTGCCAGCCAGACCTGGCAGCCTCAGGAGGTGCCTGGGCTGAGTATGCTGATAGCAAGGCCATACTGGGCACAGGGTTTGCTGCTCTTCCCCAGGGTGAATGCTGGAGCCAAACAGGCCAAGAATGACTTGTCAACCAGAAGAAATGCCGAGCGAGGGAAAAGGTTGTTCTCGGGCCACGGAGTATGTCTGACCCAGCAAAGAGCATTGCATTTGAGAGAGTTACAAGGCTCCTTTCACACAAGCAGGTCAGCACTGCTCTGTGGTGGGGATTTTGCCTGTGGCAAGTCTTCTCTTGTGTTCTGAACCCTCTTCTTAGGGACAACCAGCATGTTTTGGCAGGGGTTGTGCCTCACCAGCTGGCCCTGTTCTCTCTACTCTGCTGCTTCTTCCAGCAGCACAGCTGAGGGTCTCCTCCTGGGCAGCTGCAGAGCTAGTCCCAGACATCTCTAATGGGCCCATTATGCCAGATGTGTTCACGGCTTTTGGAAGAAAATAGAACTGATTAACACCTGAGCTGGTGCACAAGGCTCGTTAAGGAATATTAACGAGCATACGCTGATTTGGAGAGCAGTTCTCACTATACTGTCAAATATACATGTTGGTTGGGTTCCTGGGAGGCTGGATGGCCGGGGGTGGGGGTTGGCCATTGTTACCAGTCTTCCTAGTCAGGCTGCCACTTCGAATCTGGGCCAGGCTATGTTAAAGGGAGATGTTTTCTTTAGTTCCTGTGAGCAATGAGCTGTTGGTATCAGTCATCGCCTACGAGACAATACCCACATCCTAGGAAACGCCGGAGCTTGTTTCTTCAGCATGGTTGTCTCCTGTCAGCTCCAACAGCTCCTGAGCACTTCACAGTACATTGCTGGTTGTAGCTGCAGATCAGTGATTGCTGCTGAAGGAAAGGCAGTGTTGCACTGTGGATAGATATTGGGGTTGCTCAACACTCTGGAAATGGGGTTTTGCTAAAACTTGGAAGAATTCCCTTTGGTCCGCACAAAATTTTGTGCTTTGCTTTCTTTATCACAGATGATGTACTAACAGTAACAGGTTTGTTGTGCCTATACCCTGGAGTCAGACTTTTCTCCTCATGAGTACGGGAAGCAGTATCACCAAACTGTAAACCAGCTCCCTGCATTGTCCCCTTAGCCAGCATGCCTGAGAGCGCTTACTGTGACATCTGTTTTGGAGCTGGAGTCTTGAACGTCCCTGGTGAAGCAAGCTAAGCTATCTGAAATGTTCCCTGAGGATCTTTGCTGGTGGTATGTCAACAGGAATATGCTGAGAGGAATTCAACTGAAAGGGACAACACTCCAACGTGCTCCCTGCAGATGCCTGCAGAGCCAGTTGGGAAAGGCTGCTTGGGCTTGCTGGGGGAGCAGAAATGGTTGGACCCGTCATCAGCTGCTCAGCTGGGATCTCACTGGCTACCCACGTGTTGGAGCTTCTGGAGAGCAGCACTGCTCCTGCTGGAGATCTTCTTCCAGGGGACTCCCAGGGCTGTCTGTGGACAATAACACCGATCCCCACGGTTCACACGGGCAGTGGCAAAGCGACGAGTGTGGGCTGATTGTTGTAACCTTCCCTTTCCAGTGTGAGCTGTGCCCCTTCCCAGCCAGGCTCTCTATCAAAGGTCTGGTATCTCTGCACAGCCCTTACCTCAGCTCTGTGTTCCCCTGAGCCCACAGCTGGCACTGTCCCTGCAGCAGGCACGGGAGCCTGGTTTGGCAGGGAGCAGTGCTGTGCTGCCATAGCAGCTGGGTAACACTGCTGTGGGGCTATAGCACTGCTGTGCATCAGCTCTGAAATTCCTGTAAACTACAGCCTGTCAATCCAGCTGTTTCTGGCAAGTTAGGTGTGAAATGGTCAGCTGGCTCCCCAGTCTGGGAAAGGTAAATTTTTCAGTATCCCCCCCAGGAAAAAAAGGACACTTGTCCAGCAACCTCTTCTGCAGGAAAGAAGACTCTGCTTGTCCCAGTCCACTGTCTCTTCACCTCTACCATCACTTCTGCTGCAGCTTTGAGTGGAAGTGATGGAAACTTGATGCATATGAGCATGATATAGGGATGGTTTGGGATGGATGGTAGTAACCCTTTTTGTTAACCCTTTCTGTTTTTCCTCTAGTGCTCACCAGGCGCCAGAGAGAGGCAAGAAGTAAAGCTGCCAGTGGTGAAAGCAACCCACCATCCTTAGACATTGACAAGTAAGTAGGTATGCCTGCTCCTAGATTGTTTCCGTGCTTCTGTTCTAACTTGACCATGGATGTCTTTATTTCTGTACAAATGCTGGCCATTGGCTTTATAACACTCTTTCCCTAAGAATTTGCTTTTCCTCAGTGCTTCTTGTTGCAGTGCTGGCTATATTTAAACCAAAGCAAGAGGAATTTGCTGTTCTTGGATTGTTTATTTTTGCACTGATTTCCTTTCAGCCCAATCCATGATGGGTCAGGGGCGCATGGCTGCTGGGGGGGAGCTGTAGCTAAAATGTTGCTAACTCAGCCAGTTTCTGATGGGAGGTTTGAGCTTGGTAACCCTGGGAAAAGAAGAGGCCAGGACATGGAGGCTGTCAACATGGCACCTGTAGTGGTATTCTTAATTAAATTAGACTTTCAGAATAGCAGTGGCTTTGTTTAATCTCTCTCCATGCAGCCCCTCCTCCTGCCACCCACACAAAGCATCATAAGAGAGGATCTGACAGTAAAATCCCTGCTATGGAAGCAATTTTGCTGTTACAAACAGTGGATGGCAACATCACTAATGGAATTAGGCTAATTATAGAGAGGACAGCTTCTGTTTAGACACATTATCTGGGTAATCAGCACTGACTGGAAAGAAAATACAGGAAAAAGTGCTGCAGAGTTTTGCTCGATGGGGGCTCTCCATATGCATTTTAGAGCCTGGGGTGTTTCACTCAGAGAGTACCACTATCAGACTGAACACAATATTGCTGGGGCTGGTCCCTGGGGGCTTTGTCTCTTCTTGGAGATAGTCCGTTCCTGAATGCAGCCTCTTCTCCTGAAAAGCCAGTGTCCTCTTCCGCAGGGTTCAGTCCCTGCTGAGAGCTGGTGTGGAAGTGAGTGTGGCTGTGTAAATCTATGCCTGACCTTCATCTCATTTCACCCAGAATAATCTTTTTCCCAAGAACACTCAGTTGTCCTACGTGAGCCTGAGCATCTTCCACCCAAACGAGGGGTTTGAGAAACAGGCTGAGCCAACCCCCCAGCAGGAGCATGTGCTCTGCAATTCCTTTCCCTGCATGGCATGATGTAAAATGGAGACAGTGCAGAGAAAGGCTTGATTTACTAGTCAGACAAGTTCATCCAGCCCTGGTAAAATGTCTCTCTGATTTAACACACTTGGTTTGCTTTTCAGGCAGAATTTAACTCCCCTTTGCAAAGCCCTTGCACTTCATTTCTGTAGATTTTGACAGGGTGCTTTATGTCTGGGGAGAAATCAGTGGTGTTTGAGATAGTTAGATGAGCAGATTTGATTACTGTCCCGCTGCTGCAGCAGCAGGATACAGAGGAATAGGCAGGGAAAACTGATAATCACTCAGTCTTTGCGATTGGTGCCGGCCTGACCCCACTGAGCGAGACTGGATTTGGTGACACATCTTCTCCATGGCATGGCCTGGAGGAGGAGAGTCACCGCTGGTGTCTGGGAGCCTGGTGCAGGGTGAATCCTAATGCACTGCTCTGTCCTTTGCTGCCTGGCAGGTGTGAGAAGTGCTACCTCTGTAAGTCACTGGTGCCACTGCTGCAGTATCAGAGGCACGTGGACAGCTGCCTTCAGGCTGCTAGGCAAGCTCAGGGAACCAGGAGGCTGCGAAGAGCCAAGGTGAGGGGTGACCCTACACACCATCCCCTTTGCTGTGCTCTGGGTGTGGGGCTGGGTTGGCAGCAGGAGCTGTTTCCCTGGCTGGCAGGGATAAGCTGACCTCGTGTAGGATTGCCTGTCCCCGTGGGCCGCTGTGGACAGAGAACTCATTGCCCTCCTTCCCACGGCGCTCTGCGAGAGCACGGACCGGTCCCGGGGGTGAGCTAATCCAGCAGAGCTGCCAGCAACCTCTCCAGTGGGCAGGCAGCCAGGGCTGTCCCGCTGCCAGCCGGCACGCCTCAGTCCTGCAGCCTTCCTCAGCTGAATGTCGATGGAGTGGCGGCCGGCGTCAGGATGACAAACCTATCTGGATATCCACAAGCCCATTCCCACGGGGAAGGCTCTAGAGCCAGAGCAGGGGAAATTGCTCAGTGCTGGGAGCTAACGGCAGTGTCCCAGGAGAATTGTGGGGGAGTGAGCGTGGTGGAGGTGTGCTGGGTGTGGGGAACGTGCCTTGCTAGAGGAGGTGGGAGACAGGAGCGTGGGTAGCAGCTGGCTCACAGTCACTTGCCAGGTGTTAGCCCCCACCGTGTTTTTTCCTGCTTGTAGTGGTCCCAGGGGAGCACAGAGAGGGTCCTTCCAGGCCTTCCTGCTGGCTCCTGCAGGCAAAACCCTAGTGCTGCTGCTTTGCCTGCACTCAGAAATGTGATTCACGGCATGAAGATGCAACATGATGTCTTAGTTTTGTATAATCCCTTAAATCCATCACAGACCTCAGCCCTTTGGGGATTCAGATGCAAATGATGAGATTTCTGGTTGATGATTTTGGCTGGGATACAGCCAAGCACTGTGTGGTTCAGAATACTGCAGGGCATGGCTGCTCCTGCGTGTGACCAGCTCTCTGTCCCTGTACCCCACAGCTGGCTGGTGTGTGGGTCCTGAAGGGTATGGGGGAAAGGTGCTGAAGCCAGGGGGCTCTTCGGTAGGGCTAAGTAAGGCTCTGTTACCTCTGGCCCTGCCTTTTCCTGGGGTGGCAGCTCACTGGGAAAGCCTGGGCATGGGCGGGGCCATTGCAAAGCTTCCTAGTGGCACAGTTGGGCTTGCAGTTCCCTGCAAAGGCCCATTTTGGGGTGATTTGCAGCTCCAACACCACAGCTGGGATGCCAGTGCTTTCCAGAGCAGTTTTGGGGATAGGGAGCAGCCAGGAGCAGAGACTTTGCTGGGGCAGTGAGGGTCAAAGCAGCCAGGCCAAGTGGTCTTCCCCTAGCAGGTGTGACCAGCATGGCTGCATCTTCCTAGGGGCACACAGGGCACAAGGTGTGTTCCTAGTCTGGCTGTGCCCTGAAGGAAGGCCCTTCTCTCCAGCACCAAGCTCCAGCTCCCTTGGACAGAGTGGGACGAGTCTGCCCTTGGTCATGCAGTGCTGGGGGATATGTTCCAGCTGTGTCAGAGCCCCTGACACCCCCATTTATCACAGCCCTGTGCTTGCTGGCTGGGCTTAGGGGTGGCATCCTGTACCCTGGCCTCCCTCTTTACCAGGTTCTGCTTGATTAGCTGCTCTCTGCTGCCTCTGCTTGAGCACTAGCTGGGCTGGGCACAGAGCAGTGCCCTTCCCGTGGATGGCTGGAGGCCCTGGATAAGCAGCCCTTGTGTGCCCAGCGTGACCCTGAGGGCTGGGGGAACAACTGCCCACGAGGCCATCCTGGCTAAGGGGTTCCCTCGTGGCAGCACTGTGATGGTGGCTCTCCTCTCCTTAGCAGGACACCGGAAGGCAGGACAGAGGACTCCTCAGGATGCTGGAGCTCTCGGAGAGCAAGCCTGAAGGTGGGAAGCTTTTATACCAGCCTGGCTGGGTCAGGGCTGGTCTTTCCCAGCTCTCCCTTTTTGGTCCTGCCTCGGCCTGGGCTGTTCTGGGAGAGCAAATTCCCTTTGGAAGGGTCTGTTCTTTTGGAGCAGGAGGCTGTGGGTTTAGCTGGCTATCAGCATTCCCCAGCTGGCTGCACACATTCCTGCCAGTCCCCACTGGATGTGTGCCCACTGAACCCACACCAGAGCCCAGAGCCCTTGCAGGAAGAGGGGTGTACTCTGAACCATTGCACCAAGACATGCCCAGCTTCCTGAGGGATGCAGGAGGCTTCTGCTGTCCCTGTCCATGCACCAGTACTTCCCTCCGTGGATCCAAGGACAGGAGAAGAGGCGGGGGAGAGGTGCTCTTGGCAGGACCCGTGGCTCACACAGGAGGGCTGACGTGTGCTGTTGTTGCAGGTGCTGACGCGGGGACTCCCATCACTGGATTAGGAGACCAACAGTCCTCTCCCACACTCTCAGCTGCTGATGGGGAGCCGTTGGCAGACAGCCCCGTCTCCCTTCAGCACCTTCCTTTCCATGTCTCCCCGGTGAAACCCAGCATCTCCTTGGAAGTCGCGGACAGTGCAGTGGAGTCGGAGCCACGCGTGGCTCTCCATGCGGGCAGCCAGCAACGGACCAAAGGCTGCCGCCGGAGAAGGCACAGGTTCTGAGGCTGGCAATGCTGCAGGGAGCTGGCAATGCGGCAGCTCCCTGTGCCCCAGTGAGGGTCTTCTTGGCATTGTACCCTTGCTTCACCCGCAGCCTTTGTCTCCTGTGCCCCTTTTATATGTTTTATACGACCTGTGCGGGGAGCGCTGGGTGGAGAAGCGACTGTGTGTTTTATAGGTGCCTGTGCAGCTTTGCTCTCTGTTACAGAAATGGAAATATATTTATGTATGTTTTTATGAAACTGCAGCACCACGGCAGAGCTCTTCTGGCTTTCTCTGGGGAATGGGAGGGCGCTGGAGGGAGGAGAGGAGGAGCAGCAGCCGTTGGGTCCCAAATCACACTTCCCCAGGCCTCTCCTGGAGCTGGGGTTGGTGGGGGGGCTCAGGGCGGGGGGCTGCAATGTCCTGTGCTCTTATGCAGCAGCGCAGCACTAACATTCCCAGTCGGGAGTGGCAGAGGGCACCTTGGTGCCAGCTGACAGCCGCAGTCACTGGATGCAACGACCGGAGAAGCCACGGCCGCGGTGTCCCCGTGTCCTTGGTGCTTTCCTGTCCCCGCGTGGCTCAGGCGTACACCCGCTCCTCGGGACAGCGAAGCTTTTCCTGCCTCTCACCGTGGTTTGGAGGGATCTGCTCCCCGAGATCACCCTGACGGGGAACAGGAGAGGGCGACCCATGCCTAATTAAAGGGACGAGCTGGTGCAGAGCTCATTAAAGGCCGGGCTGTGAGCAGCGCTACCGCCCGGCCGGGAGCGGGGAGCGGGGAGCGGCGAGCGGGGAGCGGCGAGCGGGGAGCGGCGAGCGGGGAGCGGCCCCGCCCGCGGGTGGGGCCCGGAGCGGCACCGCCCATTGGCCGCGGCGGGGCCGGCTCGCGGCGGGGCGACCAATGGCGGGGCGGGGCGCGGCTGCTGCCAGGGAGACGGCGGCTGCAACGGCCCCGCCCACGCCGGCACCGGTCCCACACGGGTCCCGTGGCCAACGGCCCCACACACCGGCCGCGACCATCACCGGCCCCACACACCGGCCGCGACCATCACCGGCCCCAGACACCGGCCGCGACCACCACCGGCCACACACACCGGCCCAAACACCGGCCGTGACCACTGCCGGCCTCAGACACTGGCCCCGGCCACCACCGGCCCCACACACACCAACCCCGGCCCCGCTCCAGCTGCAAACACCGGCCCCTGCCCCGCCGCCATGGGCAGCCGCAGCACCCGGCCCAGGTCCCAGGATGGCCAGTCCGGTTGGGAGGACAGAAGAGACCCAAGGCGAAATCCGGGCTCTCCTGCTGCCCCCGAGCTCGGCCCTCTAATCGTGATGGGGCAGAGCTGCGTTGTCCATAGCCGCAGAGGCAGTGTGAGGATACTGCACAGGGACGAAGATATGGAGGCTTCAACGAGCATGGAGATAGACAGCAGGTGGGAACAGAGCTGGGTACAGGCCTCCAGCCCCACTGCGTGCCTGGGCAAGGGCAGGCATTTGTCCTGTCCTACAGGCCCGGGCTCAGTGGGTGACACATCTCCTCTCTCCATGCAGGATCTCAATGAGCTATGTGAACCAACGCCATGATAGTTCCCACACCACACCGGTAAGGCCCATCCCTGCTCCTCCGGTTATTCCCTGCCCTTTCCCTCTGTGCCTCTGCCCTAATGCACCATCCCCAGATACAACGAGCCCTGCGATCACTCAGCATCCCACTGGAGAGGCTGCATATCATGAAGGGCCACATGATGCAGGACATGTGCAAGGGGCTGAGCCGCCAGACACATGCACAGGCCAAAGTGCGTATGCTGCCGACCTACATCTGCTCCACTCCCAATGGCACTGGTAAGGCATGAGGATGAATTGTTCTGCTACCGGCAGCCCTGCACACCTCACTGGACTCAGCCCTGGGGGTGCTGGCAAGGGGTAAACCACTCTTGCATCAGTTATGGGGTCCACAAGCTTCTCCTCTGCCACACCCCAATGCAGGGGCAGTAGCCAGAAGCTTGTTCTCTTGGCCTCTCTGAGAGTCTCAGGCTCTCAGGAGCCTTGCCCATGGGTGAGTGACTGTCCTTGGGACAGGGCAGGGAGCAGATTTTAGGAGATCTGTCACAGGGAAAGTCTCTGCCTGACACTGCCTCTGTTTCCCCATAGAGAAGGGCAATTTTCTGGTGGTAGAGTTGTGCCAGAGCCAGGTTCGGACCCTGCTGGTGACCCTCTACGGCGATGGAAACATGAGCCCCAATATGGTGTACAAGGTCTTCGAGCTGCCAGAGGGCATCATGCAGGGTGAAGGAGAAGCGGTATGAGTAGGCCATGGCAAAGGGTGGCTGGTGCTGGGCTGCCCAGCATCACAGAGGCTCGGCAGGGTGTTGGAGCTCCAGGCTGCCTTCCATAGCCTGGGTACTGGCTAAGGTGAGAAGCCCTTATCCCCAGTCATGACTTTGCAGCTCTTTGACTTCATTGCACAATGCCTGTCCCAGTTCTTGGCTGAGAGCTTCAGCTCTGATGCCAGCAAGTCTGAGGAACGCCTTCCCTTGGGCTTTGTGTTCCCCTTCAGCTGCCGGCAGACACAGCTGGACAAGGTGAGGGGGAGAGCCCTGTCCCAGGCTGTGACCACAGCACAGCAGCAGTGGGGAGAGGAACCATCTTGGTGCCGGCAGTCAATGACTCTGTCACACGCTCTCCACAGGCGGAACTCCTCTCCTGGTCCAAGGGCTTCAGCTGCAGTGGCGTGGTGGGGAAGGATGTGGTGCAGCTGCTGCAGTCAGCCATCAATAAGCAGGAGGTGGGGGCCAATGGGGGTGGATCGGCCAATGGGACAGCAGCCACTGGTAACAATTGGCTGTCCTCTTGGAGGGGCTGGAAACCCTCTGAATTTACTCCTGCCCAGTTCTGCCACGTGGACGTTGTTGCCCTGATGAATGACACTGTGGGCACCATGATGACCTGCAGCATGGAGGGGAAACCCTGTGAGGTTGCCATGGTTGCAGGTGAGACTGGGGCACCCTGTGTGCCGTGGTGGTGGGCGCTGGGGAGCTGTGCTGGTGCTCAGCCCCATCACTCTCACAGACAAGGGCTCCAACTGTTGCTTCATGGCCGAGGCATACCTGGTGGAAACAGCAGACGAGACCAGCGGGCGGATGTGTGTCAACACTGAGTGGGGCTGCTTTGGGGATGATGGCATCCTGAATGACGTCTTCACGCCCTATGATGAATGTGTGGATAAGGAATCTTCCAACCCTGGGGAGAAGAGGTGCTCTTTCTCCCCCAGAAAAGACAGGCTCCCCATCTACCCCTGAGCATGTCAGGCCCCAACACCAGAAGCACACATTCCCTGCAATGCTCCAAGATGGTCTTAAAGGGCCAAGGAGTGCTGCTTGGGAAGCACGACTGACTCCCATGTGGGCTCAAACCCACGCAGGTTTGAGAAGATGGTGGGCACCCTGTACCTGGGGGAGATTGTCCGGCACGCGCTGATTGCCCTAGCAGCAGAGAAGGCTATCTTCACTGAGACCAATGCTGCTGTCCTGAAGGAGAAGGGAGTGTTCACGATCCAACATGTCCTGGACATTGTCAAGTGAGTGTCTGGGAACCAGGAGCTGCCATGGGTGGGAGGATGGGGCATGATGGATGAGTGTTCCTGGCTGCGAGCTGGTGGACCTGCAGGTGCTGCAAGGCTATGATCTACCTTCCAGCAAAGAGGATGGAACAACTGACGTGAAGAGGATTCTCAAGGTTCTGGGGCTGCAGGCAAACGAGCGGGATTGCGGCCGTGTGCAGCAGATCTGCCGGGCAGTATTGGGGCGTGCTGCCACACTCCACGCCACTGGGCTGGCTGCCATCCTCAGCTACATGTGCCAGACCCGGGACGTGGAGACGCTGATGGTCAACGTGGGGATGGAAGGAGAATTATACAAGGGCTACCCCAGGTGATGAGGAACACAGAGCTCCCAGTGGGGTGCTACCCCAGTGGGGTGCTACCCCAGTGGGGTGCTACCCCAGTGGGATGCCTCACACCCAGCCCATGTTATCTTCTTCATCCTTGGCAGGTTTGCGGAGATCCTGATGAGTGTGTCAAGGCTACTGTCCCCTGAGTGCCTGGCCACCCTCCTGCCTGCAAGAGATGGCTCTGGGCGGGGGGCAGCCATGGTGACAGCAGTGGCTTTGCGCCTGGCAGCCCAGCGCCGTGAAGTGAATGAGGTGCTGGCCCCACTACGGCTCTCCCGCGCTGACCTGGAGAAAGTTCAGGCACTGATGAGGCAGGAGATGGAGCGGGGCCTGTGTAAGGAGACCAATGCCTCTGCCTCTGTCCGCATGCTGCCCACCTACGTTACTCACACACCCGATGGCACTGGTAAGGGACAAGGACACTGGGAATGGGGTGCCGAGGAGGCCGTGGCCCTGGTAATGCACTGTGCTGGCTCCCCACAGAGAGAGGCGACTTCCTGGCGCTGGACCTGGGGGGGACCAATTTCCGTGTGCTGGTGGTGCATGTGACAGAGGAGGGCATCAGCATGGCCAGTGAGATCTACGTCATCCCAGCTGCCATCATGCAGGGCACGGGCGAAGCGGTGAGGCTGAGGACCTGTGACCAGTGCCTGGGGGGCTGGGGTGGGCATTGCCTCGCTACTTGCACTCCATGGGGCCATGGTGGGGCTGGAAGAGGCCCTCCCAGCATTGCCCCAGCCTAGGCCGTGCTGACCATGGCCATTATCCACAGCTCTTTGACCACATCATTGACTGCATCATAGACTTCCAGAGGAAGCAGAAGCTGGTGACAGACAAGCTGCCTCTTGGCTTCACCTTCTCCTTCCCCTGCCAGCAAATGGGCCTAGATAAGGTGAGGGGGTGGCTCCAGCACCAGGAGGGTGGGAAGGACCCCAGGATGTGGTGCAACGCAGCTGCCCTGGTCCCTGCTCCTGCCACTCTTGCAGGCATTGCTGCTGACCTGGACCAAAGGCTTCAGCGCCTCAGGCTGCGTGGGACAAGACGTTGTCCAGCTGCTGCGGGAGGCTGCCCGGCGCAAACAGGTAGGGAATGTCTTGTGGCCTGTCCCTGTCCCCAAGGTTCATCCTGCATCCAGGCAGTGTCAGCTCCAGGAGCTGTCTGGGTGCCACTAAATCAAAAGTGACCCCATCTCCTGTTTGGCAGCACCTAGGGATGCAGGTGGTGGCTCTGGTCAACGACACGGTGGGAACCATGATGGCCTGTGGTTATGATGACCCCAAATGTGAAATTGGCCTCATTGTGGGTGAGGAGCACCTCTGCATCCAGGAGGTCCCCCATTTCCTCACCACCCCTCTACCCTACGTGGCATGGCCACATGCCTCTGCCAGAACTGCAATGGGGGTGACACCAGCACGGTGCCTGCAGGAACAGGGACCAATGCCTGTTACATGGAGGAGATGAGGAATGTGGGCACTGTGGAGGGGGACCAGGGCCGTATGTGCATCAACATGGAGTGGGGGGCCTTTGGGGACAACGGCTGCCTAGACCACATCTTCACCCACTTTGACAAGGTGGTGGACGAAACTACCATCAACCCGGGCAAACAGAGGTGGGTGAGGGCCCTGGGGCAGAGGGGACTGGGAGCGGGTGGCTGTGTCCAGCTGAGCCTGTGCCTTGGGTAGGTTTGAGAAGCTCATCAGCGGCATGTACCTGGGCGAGATCGTGCGTCAGGTCCTGATGGTAATGACAGAGAAACAGCTCTTGTTCCAAGGAAAACTCAGCCCCAAACTCCAGACCAGGAACATCTTCAAGACCAAGTTCCTCTCTACCATCGAGGTGTGAGTGTTGGGCTCCTGTGGGTTCCCTGAACCCGGGGTGGGGGTATCAGAACCCCTGGAGAGGGGCCAAGCTACACTGATGTGGCACAGGTAGGGTGATGTTTAGGGGATGGGGACAGTGATGGGGATGGGGACACTGCTGCTAACAGTGGCACTGGTCTGGAGCAGCAACGGGCTGGCCCTGCGGCAGATACGTGTCATCCTCAATGAACTTGAGCTCGATGCCAGCTTTGAGGACAGCGTGCTGTTGCGGGAGGTGTGCCAGACCGTGTCCCTGCGGGCGGCCCAGCTCTGTGCTGCTGGCTTGGCTGCTGTAGTGGAGAAGATGCGGGAGAACCGGGGCCTGGACCAACTGTCTGTCACTGTTGGGGTGGATGGCACCTTGTACAAGCTGCACCCATGGTAAGTGGGGCCAGGGGTGGCAGGCGCCTAAGCGGCATTCTAGCACTATGAAGGGGTCTGTAGTGAGAGGCACGGTGTGCATAGGGTGGGAACATCAGTCCTCACCCTCCCCTCCTGTCCTGCCTAGCTTCTCCAACAACCTCCAGAAGACACTGAAGGACCTGGCACCCAACTGCAATGTGACCTTCCTGCTATCAGAGGACGGCTCGGGGAAAGGGGCTGCGCTCGTGGCAGCTGTGGCCAGTCGCGCTGCCAACGCCATGGAATAGTCACCACTCCAATAAAGATCTTTGGTGTGCACCTCCAACTTCTGGGGGGATCATGAGGGGCGTGGGGCAGCGCGTGGCCGGGCGTAGCCCCACATAGCAATATATATCGAATTTATTTACATTCACGTCCGGCAGACCCCCCGCCCGCGGCACCGCTATGTACATAAGGCCAAGTGTAAATACTTGAATGCACTTAATACAGAATTAAAAAAACGGGCTTTACACAACACGGCACGGGGCCTGGGGCCGCCTGGCCCCACACGCAGACAGCACGACGGCACCGCACGCACGACGCACACCCAGTGCCCCTCCCAGTCCCCCACCGTGGGGCTCTGGGACCCCCGGGGCTGGGCTGAGTCCTGCCGCCACAGTGCCGGAGGGGCCTGACTGCCATAGGACAGGGACACCCTGCCCTCCCTAGGGGGCCAGGCAGCCCTCCTCGTGTGCTGTGGGGCAGTAGGAGCCTGGTGGGCCAACCAGGGCCCTCCTTAGCCCCATGGTGATGGTCCTCTGGGACCCGCCATGCTCAGCACTCAGCCTCGGAGAAGAGGGCACCGTCCTGCTTGCCGACCTCGGCCACAGCAGCAGCCAGCTGGGAGAGGTTGCCATTGGGGAAGTGTCGCGCTTCCCACAAGTTGAGGATCATGGCTGTGGGGCTGGCCTTCGAGGCGAAGAAGCTGAGATGGCTGGAAAGGGGACAGAGGGACCGTGTCAGGGCACAGGGATGGCTCCACATCCCATTACCAACCCTGTGCTAGCCTCACCTTGTGCAGCAGCCCTATCCCAGGATCCCACGGCATTCCAGCATCCATCCATAGGTGCAGGATGAGGCCAGAACTCCTGCCCCCATCCATCATGCCACCCCATCCTCAGCACTGTCCTCAGTCTGCATTACCTGTCAAGGTTGAGCTTTTGTGCCAGTATCCTCCAGTCTGCTCCCCGTGTGCCCGGCGGGTCCAGGCTGCTGATGATCTTTTGGCGGATGAGGAAAGGGATCTTGAAGGCACTGGGGCCCACCAGAGCTGGGGTGCCCACCTCGTCAGGGACCAGCCAGTCTGAAAACCTTGTGTCCTAGGGGAGAGCATGAGCAGGGAGGGAAAGGGATGTGAGGCAATCCTATGGCCACCCCCAGGGGTGGCCCAGTCCTGTCCTCACCTTGGCAATGTTGAAGTTGACAGTGAAACTCTGCCCATCTCCCTCCACCTGCCAGACCCAGATCTTACAGGCCAGCTCACAGGTGCTGGTGCTCAGGCGCTCCAGGGTGAAGGTGCAATGCAGGAAGGGCTGCAGCCCGCTCCAGATGTGGTAGAAGGGGATCTCCTGCAGTGGGGTGACAGAGTTGGAGGTTTCAGAGTGGCAGGGGCACCTCCGTACACCTCTATCCCCATCCCACACACCAGCCAAACTCCTGACCTGGTAGCTGGCAAGGAGCTTGCTCTTCCAGAGGGAGCTGGGCATATCGTGGATGGAGAGGCGCAGGTTGTGGTAGCTGTCCTTGAAGTGCAGCACCCGGGGGGCTCCGATCAGCTGCCCTCCCAGCTGCTTCTCCAGCTGGATCACCTCCTGCCAGCACAAGCAGCAGTCAGGCAGGAGATGCCGCACACGAGGAGCTCAGCTCCCGCTCCAAGCCGGGATGGGCAGGCTGGGGACCCCGGTACCTTGAGGACGTCCTGGGTGTCGCTGAGGCAGTAGACACGGATGTTGTACTCGAGCGAAGGACAGGCGGCCGGCGCGAACAGGACCAGCTTGAGGCGCTTGGAGGCCGCCATGCTGAGGGACTCCCCGACCAGGGCAAAGCGCCCCAGCTGCTCCGTGAAAATGTAGCAAGTCTGTGCTTCCAGCTGGCAGTAGTACAGCTCCGTGCACGGCTCAGCGCCCAGCTGCAGCACGTCCTGCGGCACCCAGGCAGAGATGCACCTCAGCTGTGGCTCTCCTGCCTCCATCCCCGAACCCCCTCTCCCCCGCTCACCTCCCACGTGCCCTCACACGACTGCTTCTTCAGCCGGATGCTCCAGTTCTCAGCACTGGCTTCCACGCAGTGCCCCATGGCCAGGATGGCAGGGCGGGTGAGGAGGACCCCGGGGGGGCCACAGCTGACGATGGGGCTCAGCAGCGTCTGGCAGCCAGCCAGGGGCAGCCTGGGGCAGCGATGGGGGCAGCTGAGTCAGGACAGAACCCCCTCCAACAACCCGATTCCCCAGCAGCCCTAGCACCTACCTCACCTCCTCCTGCTTGTGCAGGGTCAGGTAGACCTCATAGATCTTCCCCCGTGGGATGGCATCAGGTGGGATGAGCAGGCTGATCCCTGGGTGGGAATGCAGGGTGAGCCCCATGAGGACCCTGCCTGGCCTGAGCAGTGCTCTGGAATCCCCACCCTGCTGTACCTGTGTTGGGGATCATGAGCCGCCCCCCCAAGAAGTTGAAGGTGCCATAGGCCATGTTGTTGGTGCCGCGGGGCAGGGAGCGAAAGTAGCTCTGTGTGGAGAGCCGGGCCACGAAGTCAGCACCCTCGGCGGCGGGTGAGCTGTGGTGCAGGGTGTGCCGTCCTGCACCCAGCGGGCTCAGTAGGTGCCCGTTGGGCAGCTGGAGCTTGGCAGGGCCATCCTGGCGTGGGCAGAGCGAGCCCTGGTAGGTCATGGTGGTGGTGCTGAGGTCTGGCTGGATGGTGAGCAGGCTGGGGTTGTCTGCAGCACAGAGCAAGGGACCGTGGTGCCAGAGCAAGGCAGAAACAGGGGGTCCCCACCATGGGCACCGTCAGCTTGAGAGGGCGTGGGACATACAGTCCCTGCCCCGTAGTGAGGACCCCATAGGGCACAGCCACCACCCCAAGGGACCTGACCCTCTGTGCCATAGAACACTGACCCCACAGTCAGGGACTCCAAGATACAGGATCCCTGTCCCTAGTCAGGGATGCCATAAGACAAAGAATCAACTCAAGACCAGGGACCCCAGAACCCCATGGGGTGCACATAGCCCCCGCCCAGAGACCCCCTGGTAGGTTTGGCCACCTGCAGGTCCAAGGGACAACGTGTCCCAGTGTGGGTACACGGTCCCTGCAATACTCACTCACCAGCCTTGCTGGGTTTGATGCTGACGGGCTGGAAGCCGGCGGTGAGGATGGAGGAATCGGCCACATCAGCATCCAGGCCCCCCTTCTTGCGGCAGTACACCAGCACCCCCACCAGCAGCAGCAGCACGAGGCACACGGCCACGGCCACCAGCCCCACGTACAGCGCTACGTCCTCTGCGCCGGGGGCAGCTGCGTGGGGCAGGGCATCAGCACACAGTCACACCCCGGTCCCCTCTCCCAGGGGACAAGGCTGCCATCCCCACCATGCTCACCGTGGGTGCAGAGCTCGGAGGTGCAGTTGCGGGTGTCCAGCTCGGGGCCATGACAATCCCGGCCTCCGTTGCGTGGCGCTGGCTCCGAGCACTCGCGGCTGCGCCAGTGGGTGCATTCGGCCCCACACTCCGACCACTTGCTCCACTCTGACCAGGCACCGTCCACTGCAGGCACAGCTCGGCGTCAGCGTCCTGCTGCCACCCCCCTTCCCTGCCCCGGGGCCGGCAGAGACAGACACACGGGGGAATTGGAGGACAAGACATCCGGTGGGGACAGGGACCAAAATGGGCGCAGTGGGGAGTGCAGCATCGGCATGACGGGGCGGTGGCGGTGCCCCGAGCAGGGCAGGTACCTGGGCAGAGGGTGGTGCAGGCGGTTTTCTGCACGTTTTGGCCCTCACAGAAAGCACCCCCATTGAGGGGTGTGGGGTTGGTGCACGTCCGGCTCCGCTTCTGCCAGCCCCGTCCGCAGCTGGTGCTGCAGCCTGACCACTGGGTCCACGTCGACCAGCCGCCGTTCACTGGGTGGAGAGGGACCCGTCAGCGCCCTGCCGCTAAGGGGACGCAGGGAGGGACAGGACAGGGAGAGTGACACCAGGGCAGCGTTGCGGGGCCTGGCGTGGAGGGGCCATACCGTAGACAGTGATGGCAGCAGAGGTGCTGCGGCGACGGGCCACAATGTTTTTAGCCACGCAGGTGTAGTTGGCGGTGTCGGCCAGGCGGGCCTGACGCAGCACCAGGCTGTGCTCTGGTGTCACATAGACGTTGGCGTCCAGTGCTGGGTCCACCAGCTCCTCGTTGCGCAGCCACTCCACCTGTAGGGCACAGGGACACCCCTGGGTGCCTGCCTGGGATCGCACACATCATCGCCCTGGGAGAGGAGTATCCTCAGCCACATCCTGTCCTGCCCAGCCGCAGGGACCCACCTCGGCTGGGGGGATGCCCTCGGGAGGGCGGCATGGCAACACGATGCCCTGCTCAATGGAGACCTCCCTGGCTGTCGGCTCCTGCTCGAAGTTCTTGCGCAGATCTGGAGAGGCACAGGGATGAGATGGGAGGCCGAGGCCAGTGCCCCACACTCCGTCCAGACACCTGCAGACACTCACAGGCGATGCGCACAAAGGCCTTCTGGCTCTTGGTGGTGCCAGAGGAGCTCCAGGCCACGCACTGGCACCAGTACTCCTCCAGCCCAAAGATCTTCTCCACTTGCTGGCGAGTGACCTCGATGTGCACTTCCATCACTGGCAGCCCTGGGGCCAGAGAGCAACACGTCACACTGGCATGTGGGAGCTGTCCCCGCGGCCCCAGCCCTGTGTGAGCCCCGCCAAGAGTGGCACACGTGGCTTCCCAGGAGTGGGGCTGGCACCGTCCCTCCTGCCGGCGCTCACCAGTGCTGCGGTCAGTGCTGTGCTGCGTGACGTGGTCACCTTGGTGCACCCACTCGCCATTGCACTTGAAGTAGATCTGGGTGGCAGGGGTGGCACGGCAGGCCAGGCTCACCGCCTTGTTCTTCACGATGTAGACATCCTCCGGCTCCAGCTGGAAGTGCGGCAGCAGGTCCGGGGATGCACCAGATGCCGGGTTGGCCACGGTTGCGCTTTGCTGAGCACCTGTGGGGAGACGGGGCTCGGCCACCTCCACGTGCCCTGGCTGGCACGCTGGCACAGCCACATGCCAGTGGCCCTGTGCCTCCCCACTGTCCCCTCACCAGCAGTGCGGCAGCCCTCTCCCACCCTGCCATCCATCAGAGAAATCAGCCACACAGTGGCTGTGCCCGCTGAACCCTTGCCGATCCCTCATGTCCACACTTAGCACTAATGAAAAGGAAATGTAGTGTGACCAACAAGGGCCATCGCTCACGCCTCCGGGGCGCCTGCCACCCCCTTCTCCAGCGTGCTGTGAGGCACTGACCAGGGGCCACATCCTGCCTTGCTGCACCCCAGAGTGGCACAGGGATTCTAGACAAGTGACGGTGGCACGGCAGGGTGGTACAGCCGTGCGCCCTATCCTGTGCCACTGACACCCACTCTTACATGGCACCTGGGGGCTGGCTGTCCCCAGGGTGCTGAGAATGGCTCAGTGCTGCACACACAAGCCCCCACGGGCTTGGGGCATGACCCATGGTACAGTGCCACGATACCCATGCCCTCCGACCCAGACAAGGCCAGGTGCCTCTTCTCCCCCCACCCTGCCCGTGCCTGCTGCGGAAAGAGTTAATAAACCAGGGCCCTAAATAAGCATTTGATTAACAAACGATAAAATAGCGATTGTGTCACTGAATGAAGCTGTAATTGCTGCTGCTAATTGGCTGGTTAGGATTTAATAAGCAATTAAATGGGATGGAATGCGCAGTAATTAAGTACCTTCGTTTGGCAACCACCAGCCACTCCCCATGTGCCCATGGGACCCCACTGCCTGTGCCCACCCCGGCTGGCTCCCGCCTGGCACGGCCGCCTGCGTGACGGGAACGCGAGCGACACAGGAGTCCCATGAGCCCAGCCTGAGTCCCCCAGGGAGGCTCCGGGCCCTGCTGGTCCCCCCCAGCTGGCTCAGGCCCCTCGGAGCCCGGGAGCGGGCGCCGACGAGCCCGGCGCTGCGCCCGCCGGGACGGGCAAGGTGCGGCAGCTAATTTACGCGGGGAAGATAAACGGCGACCATAACGCGCCAGTTATTACCCCATCAGCACTTTTACAATGTCACTGGCAATTAATTTAATTAAAACTCCTGTCGGGGATATACAGGCATTTCATATTTCACTGGTTTAACGACCCCCCCCCCCCCGCCCCCCCAGCCGCAGCACGGGGCAGGCCCGGGGGTCACGGCGCGGACGGGCGCTGCGGTCCCTTGTCGCCGTGCTGTCCCCGTGCCGGCTGCGGCACAGCTCGCCGCATCACCCGCGGGTGCCGCCGCTGTGCCTGCCGCTCGGGCACCCCGGGTGCCCACGCTGCGCTACCCGCGCTGACACGTGGGCTCTGGGTAAATAAACGCGATTTATTTACGAAATGCCGCGTTCGCTGCCGCACAGCATCGCGGCTGCCTCCTGCCCGGGCGGCTGTGGCAGACGCGCCGGGTGAACTGTGCTGCGGGACCAGCTTTTTAATCACACGTGAAATGAGTACAGCGATTGCCGAGCTGCGTGTCTATCCATCACGGCTGAGTGGAGGGGCGCGGGAAGCCTGGGACCAGCAGCAAGGCGTGGAGGAGGCAGGAGGGGTACGGAGCCCACCCAAGCGGGCTGCCCTGCGGGCAGGGGGAGCACGGACAGCAAACAGAGCTGGGGACGTGCAGTGAGCGGCAGAGCCGGGGTGCTGCCCAGTCCTGGATGTTCTGCTGCTGGGAGCTGTGCCAGGCCCTGGTGAGGCTCTGTGATGTGGTGTGGGCAGGGATGGAGCCACGTGGCATAGCCAGGAGGCTGGAGCTGGCCTGGAGCCCCGTGAGGGAGGCAGGGGGACTGTGGTCTGGATGCCCCATGCACCATAGGCACCTCCATGGTGAGTACCCTACACACCGTGGGCTCTGCACTCACCACGAGCACCCCACGCGCCCTGCGACCACCCAAAGGACCACGGCCACCCCACTCATCACAGTTATGCCAAACATCTCGGGGATCTGGCACACACCCTCTGGGCACCTCACATCCCATGGGCGCCCCACACTCCGCCGCTACCTCCACGCACTGCGGGCCCCCCGCGTCCTGCGCTCCCCCCCGCCCAGAGCGTGGCACCCCCAGCCCGTGGGTGCGGGCGCAGCGTGGGCAGCGGCCCCCCACGTGGCGCGTGCCGGCTCCCGCATCCGCCTCGCGCTCACCTGCCGCTGCGTTGCCGTGGAAACAGGAGAGATGCTTATGTCACCTTGGCAAAGGGAACCGGGGAACTTCGGCGGGGACCGGCAACGAGCGCACGGGGTGGGGTGGGGGGGGGGGGACACGCTGGGTTCCACGCACCCCTCGCCCCCTCCCTCACCGAGGCAGGGCACGGCCTCGGCCGCTCTGCCTGCAGCCAAAGGCGGGTGATTGGGAGCACGGTTTGCTCCAGCGCCGATAAATCTCAGCCAGTAAAGTCGGTGCATTAAGCAGGGCTTAAATATCAATTATCCCCCCCCAACACGTGGGCTAACAAGCGGTGCCTGATGGAGGGGGAGGGTGATGGGCTGGGGAACAAGTCTGCGACACCCACCTCAGGGTGCTGAGGGGATGGGGACACCCTGCTGTGAGCTCTGGGCACCCTCCCCTGCCCTCATCACAGCACTGCGCACCCCCAGCTGCTCCTGCCCCCCATGTACAGAGCTCCCCCTGTTTTCTGCCACCCCAGGTGGTCACACAGCCTTTCACCGCAGCACCTGGGCCCCCCAGCAGCAGGTACACCAGGTGTACTGGTCTTACTGGTCAAGGAGAGACGGCGGGACACTGCACTGTCCAGTTTGGGGGGCAGGGGGGTCACTGCTAGAACACACCAGGCTCCAGTGAGTGCTCCAGTATGGTCCCTCTGGTCCTCGAGGGGCTGATCCTTCCTGGGTGACGGTGCCAAAGTCCCCGGTGGTGCCGGGAGCAGCCCGGTGGGTGCCTCCGTGCCTGCCGCGGGGAGCCACTGAGAAGGTCAGAGTGTTCTTGGCGAGGAGGGGCTGCCCGCCGGCGGCTGCGGCAGCGCCAGCCCCGGCACCGGCAGGGCCGGAGGGTGCCCCCGTGGCACGGCTGCCCCTGGGAGGGAGCAGGTGGCTGCCCGCAGTGGGACAGCGCTCCAATAGCACGGGTCTGCCTGAGCGCTGCTGCCCACCACATCAGCCACCCCCGATGGGGCACCCCACCCCATCGTCCCTCTGCCGCCACCCCCTGCCTGCTTCCCTGCCTGCTGCTGCCGCTCTGGGGTCCTCACAGCAGCGTGGGGACCTCGACGCCACCACCTGCCTCCACCACGGTGCCCCTCCGAGGACCTCCCCGAATCCCCGTGGGCTTTGCAGCCGGCAGATTCGCTTCCAGCTGGTGCCCCATCCATCGTGTCCGTGCCAGGCCTGGCACACCATTAACATGAAAGATTTCCTCGCACTTTGCCGGCGCTCGGCGTGTGCCCCAGCAGCAGGTAATTAAAGCTATAATTGCTGCTGATTGCTCCGGCCTTAACGAGGGAAGGGTGGGCATCAGGGGGAGGGCAGGGGGTGCCCATCTGTTCCCAGGGGAGCCTGGGGATGCCCTGTACGCAGGGGTCCCCGTCGCTGGCACTTTGCTCTCTGCAGGGTGCAGAGAAGGGAACTGGCACAACACACCACAATCAGAAAGCTCATCTGAGGCTTTGAGCTGGGCACCATCCTGCTGGGAGAGGCTGGCTCTGAGCCATGATGAGCTGGTGTTGCCTCTGGGAGACACCCCCAGCCACGGGCCACAGCATCACCCAGCACTGCCCTGCACTGCCCAGCTGCTCCAACCCTCACCTGGGGCACCAGGGCATTGCAAATTCTTCCCTTGCGCCCACCTCTCCACCCCACACAGCCCCACAGACACGCCAGGCGGGTGCCAGTGCCAGCCCCAGCTGGGCAGAGGGCCAGCAGGGTCGGATGCCAATGCCGGGCAGCAGGACCTGGCTCCCGGCCAGCCCGGCGCGTGCTGAGAGCTGGGGACCATGCGACCGTGGCCACACGATGCCAACACGGCCTCCACCCTCCAACGGGCACCGTGTTCTCCAGAGTGCCCCCCCCGCCTGCCCTGGGACCGTGTCCCCAATTTTCTGGCCTGTCCCCACGAGCTGGCCGTTGTCCGGGCCCCTCAGGCGTGTGCCCCACGCGTGCCAGCCCTGCGGCCACGGGGGCGGCTGGGCCACAGGAGGTGCCTGTCTCCAGGCGAATGCCTGGCAGCGTCTGGGCGCTGATGAAGCGAGCGCTGGTTGTGAATGAATTAGGAGGGTTTGCATGACAATGGAGCTGCCTAATTACGGATTTGAGCTGATACCGCTCTCCCCATTACATGCAATTAGCATGTGCCAGGGCGGGCTGGGCTCCCAGCGCCCGCCCAGGGCTGCACGCCCTGGCTGTGCCCGCACACGACCCACGCTGCACCGTGCCCGGCGTCTGAGGACAATGGTGCCAGTGCCGCCAAAGAAAGACAGCCGGGGGTGGCAGCCCCTCCCCAAGGACCACCACTGCCTGTTTGAGGGCTACCGGCCCCGGCATCCAGTGCTGGGCGTTCTGCCCCAGACATACAAAGAGCCGGGGATGAGAGGGGACATGTAACCGAGCACTGGGTAGCTGAAGAGCCCTACAGACCCCAGACCCTCTGTGCCGGCGGGACTCGTGCCAAGACCTGCCAGACCCTGTCAGCAGCACGGCGTGGGGAAGGGGTCCCGTGCTCAGTGGAGGATGAGGGGTCTCCCAGCCCAGTCTAGCACTGGGATGG
Organism: Hirundo rustica; assembly: GCF_015227805.2. Classification (NCBI taxonomy): domain Eukaryota; kingdom Metazoa; phylum Chordata; class Aves; order Passeriformes; family Hirundinidae; genus Hirundo; species Hirundo rustica. The sequence goes on from NC_053463.1 coordinate 3,507,582, forward strand.
TGGGGGACACAAGACTGGCCCAGTGCAACGTGCAGAAACTGTCACTGGGATCTCGATCCTGGGAAGCTGAGCAGGTTTCCCTGGCTCTCCTTTAACTGACAGTGAGAAGCAAAAGCTCTGGCCAAGCCCTGGCCCCACTGGGAGGAGTGTCAAGGTCACCCTCAGTCCTGCATCCCACCGTAAGGGGCAGGGGACAACAGTCCCAGGTGCCAGGGTCCAGCCCCACAGTCTGTCCCCTGTCACCAGTGGCGACGGCAGCCCTGGAACCTCACAACCCTGTGGCAGCACGGGCTGGCAGAGGGACCTGGGACCTGAGAATTCCATCCTGCAGAAGCCCCGGCAGAGCAGGGTCTGGGGGCCCATGAGGAGCAACCTGCCTGACACCCCCCGCAAGAAGCGCCCAAAGAGCAGGCAGACAGCAGAGCCAAGGGGTACTGGGCAACTGGGACTGACTGGACGAGGACGGGGTCTCAGCGTGCCCAGTCTGGAGCCAGCCCACCTCAGCCTTCCCACGGGCAGACATGAAACACGCCGACCAGCGATTGTGCTGACAGAGCAGCGCTGGCGCAGAGGGTGCACCCCTGGGCACAGGGAAGCGGGGACAGTGGGACACGCACAGCGCTCAGTCCCCACGCCAACACCCCTTGGGCGCCGGCATCAGTTACAGGCTGGTTTCGTGCTGCTGGCCACCCGGGTGGGCCAGGCTATCGGGTGCCTGCAGTGACTCCGGGGGTGCCCAGCCCCTGGCGGCACCGTCAGCATCTCGGTTCCCTCCCGCAAGCACCTGCCAGGCTCCGCACGGTTTGATGTAGTGCCAGCCCCGCGTGGCACCGAGCCAGAACAAACAGCCCTGGGCAGGCTGCGTCTGCCGCGTGCTCGTGCTGACAGCCGGCACGGCAGCTTCCCGGTGCCCGGCGCACGCCGGCCCCGCTCGCCACCCTGCGCCTCTGCCCGCCCCACGGATCCAGCGGTGCCCAGCCAGGCACAGGCTGTAGGTGCTGAAGGATGCAACGAGCCGGGGTGCCAGGCTGTGGGGCATCAGGCTGTGGAGGGCAGCGGTTGGGGGCTGTCAGATGGAGCCCAGGGGTTTCTGGCAGCCCAGTGAAGCCAGCAGCACAACGTGGCTCCTGCACGGTTAGAGCAGAGTCCGTGGCCCCGACCAGAGGAGCTGGAGCAGGAGCCGCTGTGGGGCTGGGGCAGGAGATGAGCCAGGGCCTGGCACTGGCTGTAACGATGCCGAGGGGAAGGGCCCATGGCACAACTGGGCCAGGGGCAGCTCTTGGGAAGGACCCTGCCCCTCTGCCCTTGCCCACCTGCCAGTGCAGCCGCTGAGGAGGGCTGATCCCCACCTTGGGAGCTGGCTGCCCATGGGTGACCCCCAGTCCTCGCTTCTCTTCTCGCCCTTCCCCTGTGGGCGCCATGGGCAGCCAGCCCACAACCAGGGATGCTGCTCCAGCAGCAAACAGGGGCCCTTTGCCTGGACACCCAGCCTGCAGCTTGACGACCCTGGTGAGGAGAGCTGTGCCATGCTGTGCCATGCCTTGCCAGGCTGGAGCAGAGGCCCAGCCCTGCCCCGTTTGTTCCAAGCAGGGCTGTGCAGGTGACTGGGCTCAGTCACGCTGCGACCGGCTGTGAGCTGCCTGCCAAGCGAGCGATGGGGACCACACCACACCACACCACACCACACCACACCACACCACACCACACCACACCACACCACACCACACCACACCACACCACACCACACCACACCACACCGCCCGAGCCGGTGCTGGCACCTCCGGGCTCCTCACAACTCCTGTCACAGGTGCTCTGGTGCACCCCCTGCCCTTCTGCCCCCATCTCCATCCATCCTCACAGCTCCCACGGGTGCCCTGGGGACAGCCGTGGTCCGTGCCCAGCTGGGGTTTGGTACCCACAGCACCCTCCATACAGGGTCCCCTGCACCCAAGGGGTGCCCACCCACCGAGCTGTCTCTGCAGCGTCCCCCTGCAGACGGGGCCGTGCTGGGAACGCAGGGTCCCTGGGGATGCCCAGACGGTTGTGGGGAGCACGGGGGCTACATCCCCTCTGGGTGTCTGCCGTGCCCACCAACGCACTGGAACCATGCTAGCGCACATCTAGCTGCCGTGGGGAGGGTCAGTGGGCCGGGACCCTCGGGGGCAGAGGAGGAGACCCCCCCCCAACCCCGGACACCCCGCAGAGCTCACGTCCAGCCTCTCGCAGCTCCCCGCCCCCAGCCCGGTCCTTTGTCTGCAGCCGCCACTTCCCGTCTGCCGTGATACCTGCCAGCGGCCGCCAGCCCCGGGCACCCACCGTACTCCCGGCCGCCGACCCCACGGACCGGCCACCGGAGCCACCAAGCCCCGAGGGTCCATCCGGCCGCTCCCGCTCCCGCCGGGTCCTGCCCGGGGAGGCTTTGCCGGGGCAGCCGTGCTCCGGACCGCCCGTGTCTGCAGCACCACCGATAGAGTCCCGCATACTCCCCGCGTCACGACCACCCACGCGCACCCCCGCGGCGTGACAGCACCCTCCGGGCTATCCCTTCACCGCGGTGCCCCGCGTCCCGGCCGAGTGATGGCAGGAACACCGTGCCGGCTGCAGGGATGCCGTGCGTGGGGCAGGGACACCACGCGTGGGGCAGGTGCGCTGCGGACACCGCTGCCCGGCGCCGGTGGGGCCCCGGGGGAGCGCGGCCGTGGCGGGGAGCGCCAGACCCCTCCGGTGCGGGCAGCGTCTGGGGCAGTGCCAGCGGGACACGCGTGTGCGGCCACGCTCGGGCAAGGAGCGGGGGACGGCAGCGCCCGCCGTGGGGCGGGGAGCACATCCCCCGTCCGGGAGCGCGCCCAGCCAGCACCCGAACCTCCCACGGGCAGCGGGCATCCCGCACGGCGAGCGAACGGTCCCCGTCTCCGGGAGGGCACCGGCGTCCCGCAGGACGCCCGCCCGCCGCCGCTCCCCGGGTGACCTTGCCCGGCGCCCCGTCCCGGTGCCGGGTGCCCGCCGCGCCGCCGGTTCCCCCCTCCCGCCCGGAGCGCGGTGCCCGCGGGAGGAGCGCGGTGACTCACCGGCGGCGGCGAGCAGGGCAGCGGCGAGCAGGGCACCGAGCGGCCCCGGCGCGGCGGCGGCAGCGGCGGCGGCGGAGGCGGCGGGGGGGGCCCGGCGGCGGGGCGGCCGCGCACCCATGGCGCGCCCCGCGGAGCGCTGCGGGGCGAGGGAGCAGGGCGGGCCGCGCTCCGCGCCGCCCTCAGCGGGCCATGGCGCCCCCGCCACCGCCACCGGCCCCGCCGCGGCTGCCGCCCGCCGCCGCGCCGCTCCGCTCCGCCCGGGCGCCGCCAATGCGGGGCGGGAGCGCGGACCCGCCCGCGGAAGGGACGGCGCAACAGCTGGGCGCGCCCCCGCCGCCGCCCCCCCGCCCGCGACGCCGGCACCGCTCCCCCCCGCTGGCGCTGCACCCCCTGCCTCTGCACACGCCCGAGCCGGCACGGGGGGTCCGCACCGTCCCCGAGAGCGGCGCGGCTGCCCCGGCTTGCAATCCCCCTCCTCGGGCGCGGCGTCACTCCCCTTCTCCGGGTCGGCCGCGGGCTCTGCACCCCCCGGGACACCCCCCGGCAGCTCACACCTGCTACTCCCTGCGTCTCCGCTCCGCACCCCACTATACCCCAAGCCCCTGCTGCACCACCAGGTGATGCCCAGGGATGCTCCCCAGCCCAGCCCGGCACCCCACGGGAAATGTCACGGAAGAGGGACCACGATCTTGGCGGCAACGTGGGTCACTTGTGGGGCCCCACCTTTCCGCCATACACGGCGGTCTGCCCTCAAGTACCCCATGCTCAGCCACAGTGGCCTCTCCCAGGGGATGTGGCCACAGGATGCGGCCCCTTCGCTTTCTATCCCCTCCCTGCACACTGCCAAGGTGCCCACAGTCAGTGGCTGTCTGTCACCAGTGGGCAGTTGCAATGTGAGTAAGGGGCAAAATTCAAAGGGGTTTGAGGCTGTACTGGGTTGCCCGGAGTGCTCCCCAAATCCTGTGGCAGCCAAAGCCTGCGGCAGCCGTGCCGAGCAGCCCTGGCCCCAGCAGCAGCGGCCGGGCAGTGGCTCCCAGCGTCGTGCAGCAATAATTTCATTAGCGGCATCAGGAACAATTAACAACCGCTCTGATGCCTTCAAGAGCTGAAGCGCGTGTGAAGCCAGCGCAGCTCTCCCGGGTGGCACCAGCTGTGTCGTGGCCTCCCTCCACCCCAGCAGTGCTGGCAGTGCCAGGCAGAGCCGAGCCCACCACCAGCACCCCCCCGGGACGAAGCCAGAGCCATCTCCCATCATCACACTCCTCCCGGGACCTCCTGTGCCAGCACAGCCCTGGAACAGCCATGCACACAGGTAGGGCAGCGATTGTGGGGTGACACCCGTGGGTGCTCATTTTCATCCCACCGTGCTGCCCCAGGCAGATCCACGAGTCCCAAGACATCTGCCTGGACGTTGGTGGGGGCCAGCGGCAGAGGAGACCCCCAGCCCCTGTGGGCAGAGCTCTGGCGCAGCAATAACAACCCTCCTTCAGGCTGGCTCGTTATTACTGATGGCATTTGCATGGAAACAGGATGTTTTTACTCCTTGCGGCTCCATCTGCTCCTGCTGAAGTCACCGCTCTGCACATGAGCTCCGGGGGGCTGCCATGGGAACGGGGGAGAGCTCCCCCGCAGCGCCGGGACCCCCCAGCTCAGCCAAACCCCCCAGGCAAGCAGCAGGGCAGGGCGAGGTGGGGGTACCCAGTGCAGATGGCACCTGAGGTGGGCACCCAGCAGGGTGCTGCCCCGGGGAGGGGGCTGGGGGTCCCAAGTGCGATGCCAGCCCCATCTGCTCCTTGCACCTCTCTCCCGGGATGGCTTCCAGCTCCTGCTCTTGGCACCGCGCCGGCAACAACACTCCCACCCCCTGGGCACCCACTGAATCCTCCCCGTCCCTGTGCCCAGCCGGGGGTGCCGGTGGTGCCCAGTCCAGCCTCAGCTTCTCTCAGTTCCCCTCGCCGTGTGCTGGTGCTGCTCGGCGCCACGGAGGTGCCATGCCAAGGCTGCGGTGTCACCCTGCGTGTCCCTCCTGCGCTGAGGGCCAGCACGGCTTGGTCATCAGTGGAGAAGTGGCAGGGTGCACTGATGAATGAATAAACTCTAATTAGTACAGATTGGGGAGATCACTTTTAATTCCGCTTGTTTTTCTTCTTGCTGAGGAGAAACTGAAGGGATGGATGAGCCAGATCCTGCTCTACAGCTGCCAGAGCCCTGAGTCCTGCTGCCAAGGGTCAATGTCTGCCCGGCTCGTGCCCGTGGGGGCATCTGGGACCCCTGACCACCTGCCAGGGTGGTGTGAGGGGCTGCAGCACATGGGGAGCCATGGGAATCAGAGTCTTTGAGGAGGAAACTGCAGTGCTTGACTGGCCCGGTGCCTTCAACCCCACATGCTCAGCATCTGGGTGTCCTTCGAGCCCCAGGGGGATGCCAGAAACACCGGTCCCACTGGGTGCTGTGAATGGATTATTACTCAGAGTAATTAAGGTGGAATTAAAAATTAATTCTCCTCTCCAGTGTTCGGGCGGTCATGGCTCAGCCACGTGCTACAGCCTTTGTGTCAGGGCTTTCTTCTGAAAAAGACTGGATTGAGGTGGAGGTGGAGGGAGGGCATCACCTGGTGAGCAGTGCTACACCCAGGCTCTGTGGGCTGCAGCTGCCAGCTCCCTAGGGGTGTCACCTCCCTGGCACTGCTCACCTCTCACCAAAAGGTGCCACTTTTGTCTGGGCCAGCAGAGGTGAGGCAGCTCCCACCACCACAGAGCCTGGCAAGCCCCTGCCTGTGCCGTGCCCGACCTCCTGCCCAGCCCTGGCAGCCACGGGCGAGGCCAGCCCGGAGATTTTCTAAACTCCCATCAAATATTTAAGTAGATATTTGAGCTCATGTATAATGGATCGCCTGCGAGCTGCCTCCCTATCCATTTGTGGTATTTAAGGAAGCCGAATATTAAACACCATTGTATTAGCAAAACCGCGCCTGCTTAATTGAGTTACAAACAGGGAAGGTGCTGACGGATAAACAATGCATAATGCAGGGACCCACGGGCAGGATGTGGCCGCCCCGGCGCCAGGCAGGGACTGGGCTGTGCAGGACATGGGACAAGAGGGTGCTCCAGTGGAGAGAGGACAGTGGAGAGGGTGTCACTGGCAGAGCCAACGGTGTAAGGAACACATGTGCTGCACAATATACAGGTGACAGAGCACGGCACGGGACAGCTTGGCTTGGGATAACATGGCACAGCGTGGGACATCCCAGGTGTCGTCTGCACAGGGATGCTGGGAAACTGAGCCTGTGAGAACAACCCCAGCCACATAAGGAGCGGAAAGATTATGAAAATGAAAAGTAAATAAATATGGATGTTGAGGACCTAATTCTGATAAGAGGATTTTCAAAATTAGCCATTTGCAAGAGTAGATTAAGTGCGCACGGTGCTGGGGGTGGTTAGGGATCCTTTAGGATGTGCAGCAAAGCCCATTGGGCACGGCCTGTTCCTTGTAGCCCCCAGAGTCGCTCCCCACCTTTTGAGGAGATGGATTTGCTGCTGCTGTGGGGGAAAATGAGGTGGCCAGAAGCACAGTGTGGTACCACCCTGCACGTACAAGTTCTGCAGACACGCTACCAGGGTGCCAGGACCCCGCCACAGAGAATCTGGCAGTCCTGGGATGCAGATGCTGGTGTCTGGCAGCACTGGGATGCAGATGCTGGCACTCAGGATGACAGGATGACAAGAGAGTGGGCACCATGCTCCCATGCTGTTTGGGGACCCCAAGGATGTCCCTGGCACCCCCAGCCTGGGCATGGGGAGGCTGCACCAGAGCCAGTGTGGGCTGGGACAGGGAGCAGTGGGATAAATAGGTAGAGAAGCCTCTGGACCGCACACCCCATTGGTGCTTCACGCCAAGCAGTGCAGTGGGTGCTCTTAGATGGAGCTGGTGCTGATCCTCCCTGGGAGCACTGTGGTTTCTGGGGCAGGTGCAAGAGGCTGCTGGGGCTTGGAGAGGCTTTTCGCATCCTCTGGCTGGGATTTTCTATCCATGTAGCCAAGCAGAAATCTCATTACAGACTGGCACAAAGGCAATGTCCCTGTCCCCATCCCTGTCCCCACACCAGGCTGGGGGCTGGCACAGGGGTGGGCACAGCCGTGAGCAGTGTGAGGTTGTTCTGGATGTGACCAGCCAGCGGGCTGCGAGTGTCTGTTTGCTACTCCCCAAACACCCTTTGTATCCCTCTCCCTGCCCTGGGCCTGCCAGTCCCATCCCCAGCCTGACACAGACCCCCCACTTTGTGCTACAGGTGGGTCGGGGTGGGGCTGAAGTGGGAGCTGGCTCCTTGACACGTGTGGGGCAGGGCAGTGTGCAGGCAGCCCGAGCATCCCCTTGCCCAGCACTCCCTCAGCAGCAGCAGCAGCAGAGGACAATTAATTAGCAGGGCGGTGGGAGAGCAGCCGGAGGAGCTGTGCGGGATCGATGGGCGCATCGACCGCCCGGGAAACTCCAGCCCTCCCAGCCAGAGCTGCGGAGCTGGGGGCACGCCAGGAGCCTGGCAGCCCCCGGCCCCGGCTGCGGGTGCAGCATCACCAGCCGCTCGCCGGGGCACAGCGGGGCGCACAGGGCCAGGAGGGAAAGGACAGGCACGGACGGCGCTGCCACGTGCCCTGTGCGCCGGCAGCCCCAGGGATGACTCCTGCTCCCCTGGGAGCCGGGACAGTGGCTGGTCTCTGTGTCACGCTGCGAGGACGTGGCCGTGCTAATGTTCGGATGCGTCTGCTTTGAGGGAGGTGCAGGGTGGTCCCTCGGAGCTGGCGGCATCCCCTATGGAAGCTGAGGGGCAGGGGCGATACCAGAGTCTCGGGGACAGCATAGACACGGTGACTCGGGCAGGGAAAGGCTCTGCGGGCACGTTCCAGCCATCTGCGGGGCACGCAGGCCGTGATACAGGACCAGCAGAACGCACCCCGAGGGTGCGGTGGCACTGCCCGCAAAGCCCCGTGCTGCAGACATGCCTGCAGGTTTGTGGCTGCACAGCTCCTGTCCCTGTCCCCATCCCTGTCCCCATCCCACCCGCCCACCCCCCGCCTGCCTCTGCCAAGCGAGAAGTGCCAGCCCGTCCCTGCGGGCAAGGAGAGTGCTCAGCCGTGTTGCAGAGCCCGGTATCCACCCAGATGAGAAGTGACAGCAAAGGACCCTTCTCAGGTACAGGCTCCCTGAGGCGCAGGGCAGGAGATACTGTCCCCGTCTTTGCCTCTTCTGCTGCTGGCACTGGGGACGATCCTGCAGGCGCTTAACCGCTTCCTCACCGTGCATTCCAGCTGCACGGCGCCAGCCCAGCACCAGCAGTGCCACGCTCGCGTGTCCCGAGCTGCAAGAAACAGGATGGAGCGGGCCGAGCCCAAGCGTGGGAGCAAGATCCAGAGGTGCATCCCCTCTGCTGTGCCCCACTGTGTCCTGCCGGGCGTGGGAGCCCGTGCCCGGCGGGTCCACAGGCCCCTCGCCTCCCACATCTCCCGCGCCGGCTGCTGCCTCTGCCGGGAGGTTGTCATGGGAACGGTGCGCTCTAGGTACCCCTCACCCTGGGTACCCCTCCTCGCATACCACGGTGATTCTGAATGCAGGGTCAGCGCAGCTTCTGCCCTTTCCAGGGCCTGGCAGGGAGGGCACGGGGAGCTCCAGCCCAGGAATGCACGGGGATGCTGGCAGTAGCCAAGGGTGGAGGATCTCTGTGTACCCACATCTCTCCTGCAAGGTCCAGAGTCCACCGTGGTCCCTGGCTGTGTGATGGGGCAGGCAGGCGGGGTCCGGCACTGCGGGAACAGTGTGGCACAGCCTCGGCGCCGGCAGCCTCACTGCCTGCCCACTCCCCCGGTGAGCCAGCGCTGCCTGTTCTTCCCCGGCCCACACACCCTGCACGGAGCCAGCAGCTCCTTCCCCAGTTGTTTGGGGGATTTTAACCCTGCGGCACTCACTAGTTGCAAGAATGGGTGCCTGCACCAGAGGCGTGCCGGGGGCTGGATCTGTCCTTGCTGCCAGAGCTAGTGGCTCGAGGAGAAGCTGGACTGGCAGTGCCAGGCCATGGCTGCGTGCCAGCTGCTGGCAAGGTGACCCAGCACGGGTTCCCAGCACCGCTGACCCACACCCCCTGCACAGGAAGGGGCACACAGGACCCCCTCCCTGCAGCAGCACCGTGCATCCCCATCCCTGCTGTGCCCCACAGCAACCCCAGCCCCATAGCCCCCACCCCTCCTGTGCCACATGGATCCCTTGACCTGCACCTCCCATCCCCAGTAGACCCCACAGCACTCCTGGCCCTCCCACGCCTGTCCTTGCAGGCCCCTCTGTCTGCCGTGCCTCCCACCCCCACCTCCAGCCCTGCCGCATGTCTGCTGCCATCTGCCTCTCCCTTTTGATTAGTATTAATTTTTAATTATTATTATTGACAGGGCTGCCAGCTCGGCTGCCAGCTGGGACAGCTGCCCAGCATGAGACAGGCCGGGGGCAGCCCTGGCACTGCTGTACTCACTGTGTGGCTCCTGGCAACAGTTGTGCCCACCCAGGGGGTGACTCCGTGCCCCCCAGTACCCTCTGGCCCTCAGGCAGGGACTGTGGGGTGCAAAAGTTGAGGATGAAGGTCATTGTGTTCCCACAGGGCAGGCTCTGGGTGGGCACTGCCAGCCCCCCAGCCTGGCTGGGCTGCGGGGCTGATGGGAACCCATAAAACCACGGAGATAAATGGCTCCTATTATTTTTCCAATCAAATGAAATCCCGCTGTGGCTACATGAGAATGGTGATGAACTACGGCAGTGCAGCAGCCTCTGCACCCCCTCCTGCCCCAGTTAACCTTGGCCTTGTGACGGGATGGGGCCAGGGCACCCCACAAGCACAACACCCATGCTGGGGGAAGGGGACAAGGACAGCCTGGCTGCAGGGGGCTCAGCCCTAGACCCAGGTGGGGGCCAGGACAAGGCCATGTGAGACAGAGCAGTAGGTTGAAGGGAGAGAGGGACTGACAACCCTCTCACATGCTTGGCGCTGTCACTGCTGGGGAGGGACATTAATGGTGCATTTTAGGGGGTCTCAGCAACACCTCCTCCAGTTTCAGCAGCCCCACGCGTGGCTCTGCCTGTTTCTCATTCGGGGCGGGGGAATGTGTCGGAGTCGGGGCGGCTGGGGGTAGCGCTGTGACCCCACTTCAGGCGAGGACCCAAACGTAGGCAGGGCAGGGCAGGGCAGACCGGGGCCTCGCCGCAGGCAGGGCAGGCTGCCATCCCCGCCGAGCCGGGGCTGGCCAAGGCCGGGCGAGCGGCACCATCGCGTGGCGAGGGACCGGCGGTACAGGCAGCATCCGCGCTGCCGGCACGCCGTGCCCGTGCGGGACCAGCGGGCGAGGCGGGCAAAGCCAGCCCCTGACCCCCCCGTCTTGCAGCACCCCCAGTTTGGGGTACTGCCCCCGCAGTGCATCTCCCATCCCAGTCCTGCCACCTGCAGCACCCCCGCTCCGGGGTGCTACCCCCCAGTACTGCATCCCTTCATCCCAGCCCTGCTGCCTCCTCAGCCCCATTACCCTACCAGGGAAGGCACTGCAGGGCTGTTGTCCTTGCACAGAGAAATGACCCCAAGCCATCACACGATGCAAGGACACAGGGACATGGCCTGACACACCACCTGCCAGGGATGAGCTCCTGTCTTCAGTCTCTAGTATCGTCTTCTGCCTGGAACAGGGGAAATATTGGGTGGTGGAGGGCCCTGCACTGCCCTTGGGGAGCTGCAAGGCTGATGTCCCTGGAGGAAGGCAGCTGAGTCCCAGGGACACGGCCCTCTGCAGCCATGGCAGCATCCCAGGGTAGTGCAGGGCTCAGCAAACTCAACCCCACAGGCTGCACTGCAGGCAGTGTCACTCTGAGTGACACAGCCACACCAGCTGCCTGTCAAGCTGTGACCAGACAGGTCACAACCAGCTCTAAGAGCAGAGAGTGGTCAAAGCTTCATCCTCCTGCAGGACCAGGTTTCTGCAGAGCCTGTCTCCAGGCAGGGCAGCACTGAGCCATCACAGCAGGGAACAAGCACCTGTGCTGAAGAAGTGGCAGGGATGGGCTGGACATGTGGCCCTGGGCTGAGATGGAGCCTGGGTGCTGCTGGAAAGGGTGGAGGATACTCCTGGATGAGAGCTGCAGTGAGGGCAGAACTGCAGCTGCCACTGTCAGGAGGTGAGCAGACAGCTCCACCTCTAGAATCTGACTAGGCAGGGAAGCACAGATACAACAATCAAACACACAAATAAAAGATTAAAGGACAGAGTGTGGGCTGGGTCTGGAAGAGAGCATGGGGACCACCAGAAGGGACAGCAGAAGACATGAGCCATGGAAAGGAGGAGCCAGCCAACTCCCAGGGCTCAAAAGACTGAGGCTGTGAACCTGCAGGTCTGGCACCTACAAAACCTCAGGAAGAAAATGAACTTCATAGCACGTATGCTGCAAGTGTCTGTGGGAGGGGTTGCAGCCAAACACCCACCCTGCAGGGACTCTACCAGCCCTCAGGTGGGAAACTGATCCTCCTGAGAAGGCAGACCCAAGTCCTACAGAAGTGCAGGGAGTTAGGAGAAAAGTGGATCAGCTCCACAGGCTGAGCTGACCCAGATGAGCTGGGCCTCAGTAGCCCCTGCCATGCCCAGGTTTGCAGGGCAGTGAGCTGTGCCCATACCTTGGCCAAGGGAGGACAGAAGAGCATCCTTCTGGGAGCTATCCAGGGCCCCCAAAACACAGGGGACACCCCCACAGCCTCAAGGAGAAGGGCACTGCTCCCTGAATCTAGGGGAGGTGAGGGGACATGTGTAGTGTCCCAAACCCACAACAAAGCCAGCTCTGTGCTCCTGCTCACCCAGAACCGAGGGGCCAGGATATGGCACATCATCATCATCATCTCCCTCCCAGGAAACCTCCCCAAAAACAGGAGCCACCCCACATTGCCAAGAGCCCTGGAGACACAGATCGTGCTCAAATGCAGAAATTCATTGAGACAGTGAATGGGGATTCCATAGACTCCCCACTCTCCCTGCAGTCACACCACAAACTTGGTCTTGGCAAGGGAGCCGCTCTTGGTGGCCGTATCCGCATGAGCCTGGTACCCAATGGCCACCTTCTGTGACAGCCCCAGCTGCTCCTTGTAGACACGCCTGGAGGAGAGAGGGGGATACATGAACAGGGCAGCACCACTCCTCCCATTGGGCCTATTCCCCCAAACTGGGGGAGCCTTTATTCCCCCAAACTGGGGGAGCCTTTATTCCCCCAAACTGGGGGAGCCTTTATTCCCCTGAGCAGGCTCCCCTGGAGCCGCATTACCCGATGTGGGTGACCCCTTCCTGGTTCTCCGCTTCCCGGGTCCAGATGGCAATCTTGTCCCCCTTGGCGCGGATGTTGATGACGGCCCCGCACACCTCGTCGCTGTACTCATCAAACATCTCCCCAATGAGGCACAGCAGCTGTTGGGAGGAGAAGGGGGAGCCTTGGACAGTCCCCACTGGGGCTCAGCCCTGGGGCGGGGGGAACACCCCAGCCAGGACCCTCACTCACCGTGTCCAGCCAGAACCGGTCCAGCTCCGTGTGCCGCTGCTGCTTGGCCAGGGTGATGAGCCAGCGCCCACCACGCTTGTTCTGGCTGTCCTCCCACATGGGCTCAATGCCATCCTAGGGGTGGGCAAAGGGACAGTCAGCGGCACCGAGCACCCAGAGCTGGCCTGGGGAGCTGTGAACATGCAGCCAGACTTCCCACCTTATGGCCAGGGCACCCTGACGGCCTTCACCAGCACCCAGGGTGCCCCCATAATGCTGGGGGGATTCTGAGGATGGGGTATCATACCTTGAAGAGGGAGTAATCACAGCCAGCTGCAAGCTTGCTGGCGAGCTGGATGTGACTGTAGAGCCTGTGTTAGATGGAGACACAGGTGAGAATAGGTGCCTCAGGCTCAGACCTCCCACAAGAGAACACCTCCAGAAGGGGCACGGTGGGTGTGCCCACCCCATGGACACTCACGCCCAGAAGTCCTCCACAGTGTTGAATTTGGTGATGAGGCGCAGGTTTGCCTGCCACATCTTGCTCTTGTCATTCTTGAAGAACCACAGTGCCCATCTGGGGAGGGAGGCAGGGGAAATGGGGTGTTCAATCATGCCAGAGGCCCCCTCCAGCCCCAGCACACCCCTCCCAGTGCCGGGAGAAGCTGTCCATGGCCGGGCTGCCCATACCTGTTCTGCAGGGGGTGCTTGCCCGGGATCTCTGCCGGGAGCAGCTCTTGCTGCCGAGCCCTCTGCCGGCGTCGCTCCTGTTGCCTCTGCAGAGGAAGGTGGGACAGACCCAGAGAGCCCCATGAACACCCCAGCAGGGAGCCTGCAGCCCCACAGCTGCCTCCCACACTGGACACCCCGAGGGCTGGCAGGGCTGTCCGTGTTCTGCAGCCTCCCTGGCCCACAGGGCGAGCACCCACCTGCTCCCCTGTAGCCATCCTGAGCAGCACAGGCTCTCCCGGGCTGCCTCTGGCCCTTAAGTACCCACGGGCATGTGGGATGAGGAGCTATCCCGCTGCAGCTGGTGGGGTGAGAGGGTGGTGTCCCGGGGAGAGGCCAATCCTGATCCTCCTGGGGAGACAGAGAGATGGAGAATCCCTCTCTAGGGCAGGGAGCTGGGGGATGAGGGCAGGGGCTCAGAGTGGGGTGGGATCAGGATGAGGGAGTAAAATTGTGTGAGTTGGGCACTATGCGGGGGAACCACGATGTGGTATGGGCAGGGCAGGAGGGGACTCAGAGAGGGTGGGATAGCATCAGGTTGGAAGGTGGGGAGAGGATGGGATGGGGAGAATGGGGTCGGGAGAGGATGGGATGGGGAGAGTGGGGGACGTGATGGGGAGGAGGGGATGGGCTCAGAACCGGATGTGGTAGGATGGGGATGGGGTGGGATGAGGTGGGAAGAGGACACAACGAGAAGGGGATGGGAATGGCATAGGGACAGGGTGGAATATGGAGAGAGTTGGATGGCAGCAAGGATGGAGTGAAGTAAGGGCAGCCCGTAGATGGAAGGCAGTGGGATCGGGACGAGATGGAACAAGGAACGGGAGGAGACGTGATCGGGAGAGGGCAGGATAGGATGCGATGGGCATCAGGACAGAATAGCTTGGGGACAGCGTGGGCTGGGATCACGACGAGTGATGGGGATGGGAAGAACGACTGTCCCGTGGTGCCGCGCAGTGCGGGGAAGGAGCCCGCGGGGCTGGAGCGGCGAAGGACCGGGGGCGCCGCTGCCGTGGGGGGGCGGTGCGGGGCGGGCGGGGGCGGCGGGGCTCGGCACGGCCGAGCACGGCTCAGCCCGGCTCAGCCCGGCGCAGCCCGGAGCGGCGCGGTCCCCCCCGCGCATCACGGCGCAGCGCGGCGCAGCGCGGCCCCGGCACAGCCGCACTGAGCCCGCCCCGCCGCAGCCCGGCCCGGCCCGGCCCGGCCCGCCCGTCCCCGCCGACAGCGAGCCAGGTCGGGCGGGCGGCGGGGCCGGGGGCCCGGGACCGGGATGCGCGGGGAAGGGATGCGCGGGACCGGGATGCGCGGGACCGGGATGCGCGGAGCGGGCGGGCGCGGGGTCGGGGCGGGGTGAAGCCGTGCGGCCTCTCCCCGCAGAGCCGCCATGGAGGTGTTTATGAAGGGCTTGTCCAAGGCCAAGGAGGGGGTGGTCGCCGCAGCTGAGAAGACCAAGCAGGGGGTGGCCGAGGCCGCCGAGAAGACCAAGGAAGGGGTCCTCTATGTGGGTAAGGAGCGGCTTGCCCTGCCTGCCCCCTGCCTGGCGCCTGCCTGCCCCCTGCCTGCCCCCGCCTCCCCAACCCCGGCTAATCTCTGCCCGTCCCTGCCTGCCCCTGCCGGCCCTCTCTGCCTGCCCTTGCCTGCTCCTGCGTTTGCCCTTGCGTCCTCCTGCCCATCCCCCTGCCGTCCCCCTTGCGTCCCCGCTGTCCCCGGCCCCGCGCCCCCTCTCCCCTGCTCCTTCCCCTCCGCGACCACCCTGCGGCGGAGCCCTCGGGGGCAGAGGCTCGGGGCCCGCAGCCCCTCGCTGCCCACCGGGAATCTGCAGGGCAGGAGGGTGGGCTCCGCAGGCAGGAGCAGAGCCGGGGACAGGTCCTCAGGCGGAGGGGACAGAACACTCGGGGACTGGACCCCTCGCAGCTTGCAGTCTGAGCCCGAGGGTCTCTCAGCTCTGTGCTCGGGATGCTTTGGGGCAGGAAAGCAGAGGGACGGTGATGGAGGTGGTGACCCCTGTGCTGGGATGTGCCTGTCTTGGGGCAGGGGGCTAGGGCCGATGTTTGTCCCCCTTGGAGAGGCAATGCTCTGGAGCTCATCCCACACTGGCATCTCCCCTGCACCCGGCTGGTGACTGAGGGTCCCTCCGTGCTGGCCCTTGGGGGCGGGATCTGTTCGGGGCCAAGTCCTAGAAGACATGGCTGGCAGGAGGAGCAATTCCTGGGCAGTCTGTGAGCCTGGCTGTGGTGCCCAGGGAGGGAGCTGAGGCCAACCCTGCTCGCAGTGGGAGGGAGGAGGGCGCAGGGCTGAGGCTCTGTTCTGCTCCAGGGGGCACAAGCTCTGTGGGAGAACTGAGGCCCCAGAACTGTTCTCCTGGCCAGTGGTGGGTGCCTGCCCTGGGCCCCCATCCTCGCTAGGGTGTATGTGCTGGACTGGGTCCAGCAGATCAAGGAACACCCTGAGGCCCCATCCTACCGGAGCTGCCCAGCCCCTACCTCTCCTTCCATCCTAGACACCCCACTCCCATTCCGTGGGGTATCCTGGGTGGTGTCGCTCTGCTCAAGGGAGCCTGGCAGGGTGGGCACAGCCAGCAGCAGCACCCAGCTCTGGACACTCCAGCTGTGGGGCTTCCCATGCTGTGCTGGCACCAGCTCTAGGTTTGAATCCCTTGGAAGGTTTTTCTCAGCAGCACAGCTTGCATTCGCCCTGCCTGGCTGTGCCCTGACACGGTGCCGGGCCCTGGGGTCTCTGCCTTGCCTGGCACGTGACACTGGCCCTGTGCTGCCCCAGTTCTGGCTCCTGCAGACACAACAGGAGCCTTGAGGGGGGCCAGGCAGGTGCTCACCCCCCCAGGTGCCCTGGCATGGGATGTGGACGGGATGCTGTCCTGGCTCAGAGCCCTGCTGGGGTCCCAGGCATGGTGCATGCTGGAGCCCAGCTGTCAGTCCCTCTAACCTGATGTCTGTCTCTTTCTGCCCTCAGGGAGTAAAACCCAAGGTGTGGTGCAAGGCGTAACCTCAGGTACGGGCCCCTCTGTCTTGCTGCCGCGGTACCCCTCCGTCCCTGAGAGTGTGGCCACACTAACGAGATCAGAGGCTAATTGAGGGGCTGATGTCACTCTGCTAAAGCCTCTTACATAACAGGGCCAGCAACCGAGGATTTGCGGCGGCTGCTCACACTCCTTGCCCAGCTGCAGAGCAGTGTCACGGCCCACTCCCCTCCCCACCAGGGCAAGGAAATGGGAAGAGCCTCATCCTGCCCGGCATCTCCCCGCCAGCCGCCCCCCGGGTGGTGCAGGGCACGAAGCCATAGCTGGGCGCCCCTTTTGGCACGGGGAGGGCACTGATGGGCACCCCCGGCTCTTGCAGTGGCTGAGAAAGCGAAGGAGCAGGCGTCCCAGCTGGGCGAAGCAGCCTTCACCGGCGCTGGCAACATTGCGGCGGCCACCGGGCTGGTGAAGAAGGAGGAGTTCCCTGCGGACCTGAAGGTGAGAAGACAGTCCCCAGGCGTTGGGCAGGCTGGCGCATCCCCAGCTTTGGCCGGGAGCCCCTTGGCTGTTGCCCAGTCCCCAAGCAGGGGGCACGAGGGTAGCACGGCCGTCTCCCCCACGCCCGGGGCGGGCGAGCGTCGCGGCGCCGAGCGTGCGCGGCCGCGTGCGCGGCGCCTGCGGACGTGTGCGCGCTCGAGGCCTGGCATGGCGGCCTGGGCCCTCGGCGCGTCGCTCCAGCCGCTGCGAGGTGACCTGACAGCCGCGGGAGGGGCGGCGGGTTCCAGCTCGCCGCCCCGTGAGCCGTCGGCTTCCAGCTTAGCCCAAAATAGCATCAGCTGAAGAAATGAGGCCAACGCCGCCGATGCTGCCGCGCGGGGGGATTGGCTGCCCCCCTTTTCCCGCCTGCCGGCCCCGGGGAGGGGTTACCCAGCACCACCCTCCCCTGCCGGGGACGCAGGATGCTCCCGCAGCCCTGCCAGCGCCTGGAGCCTGGCGATGCCCACGTGGTGCCGGCGCTCGTTGCCTGCCTGGGGCTGGGAGCAGTGTAGGGACGTAGACACACAGCCCCTGCTCCCACAGACCTGTGCATGGGTGGGCACAGCGAGGTGGGCTGCTGTGTGCCCAGGGGCCCACTGGCTCCCCATGGAGCCGCTTGGATCCTGGGTGCGTTGCTGGTCTGGCAGGGGCAGGGAGGGTGGGTGCTGTGCGTGTGCGTGGCATTGACCTCCTGGTTCCCTTTCAGGCAGAGGAGGTGGCCCAGGAGGCTGCGGAGGAGCCGCTGGTCGAGCCGCTGCTGGAGCCAGAGGGGGAGAACTACGAGGAGCCCCCACAGGTGAGGGGACAGGGCGGCACAGTGGACACAGCATGACAGTGATCAGTGCACTGTCCTGAGCAAAGCTGCTGTTGGGCTGGAGGAAGAGAGGGTCTCTGTGCCCCGCCTGAACTCTCTCACTTGGCTCTTTCCTTCCCCATCCCACAGGAAGAATACCAGGAATACGAGCCAGAGGCATAATGGACCCCCATCCTTGCCTCTTCCACCAGCAGCACAACGAACCGCCGGTAGCCCCCTGCTCCCCTCCAGCCGGCCCCAGCCGGTGCCCGTGCGCCGGAGAGGAGCAGGGGTGCCCCTGCCCCGTTCGCTCACGAGTTCTTCCTCCAGTTCCGTTCCAAGGGACCGTGTCCGTGTCTCCGTAACATGTCTAGCAGTGAGAAACACCCGCTGTGTCCAAGCCCCCGAGCCCCGGCGCGTGGCCGAGCCGCGGGTGCTGCCCGCAGGGGCTGGTGCGTGTGCGTGTGCGCGTGTGCGTGAAGCCCGGGTTTATGGCTCTGTCTCCCTCCCAGCGCCATAAACCCCGGCTGTGTCCTGGCGTGTTTGTGTGTGTACAAAGCATGTTTACCTGCTCGCGGGCTGCTGTACATTTCGCTTGCACGCGTGTCCCTGTGGTTCTGCTCTGGCCATCGTGGAACAATTTTTTTTTTATATCTATCTATCTATCTATCTCTCTATCTATGGGTGGACGGGTCTTTTGCCTTTGTGAACCCTCGGCACCCCAGCCCGCTCCCCAGCCTGCTGGGTGGTGACGGTGCCTGCGCTCCCCGCCCCGAGGTCCCATAGTGCCGACGCTGTGTTGTGACGTGGCATGGATATTCCCCCGTCGCTGGATGTGCAATACGAGGGCAGCTGCCAGTGACACAGCTGCCCTCGTGTCCGTGAATAAAGCCAACTCTTGTCTGTAGCCCCCTGGTCCTGGTTGTGGGATCCCTGGGAAGGGCTTGGCCGCCGTGCTTTGGTGGCAGGGGTGGTTTTGGAAAGAGGAACGATGCTGGTGCTGGGGGGGTGGGCAGGACTGGTTGCTCTCGGGGATGAGATGCCTTTCTGTCTGCTGGCTGCTGCATCACAGCGGGTCACTGTGCCCTGGGCCTCCAGCCAGACTCTGGCTGAGGTTTGGGGTGCAGGCAGTGTCCCCATACCACCTGTCTGTCTGCAGGGCTTTGCATCTGCAGGGGGCCCTGTGGGGCTGAGGACAAGGAGCCAGGATGAGGGCAGACACAGCCTTGGGCTCCAGCACTGGTTCCCCCCCTTCCTGTGTGCCCTTGCTCCCCTCAAGGGGCAGGGGATGTGGCTGCCACCCACAGCTTGTTCAGACGCAGTGTGCCCACCTGAAGGGCAGGTGGCTGTCACACACGCTGTGGGATGTCTGCCATGGCAGGGGGCCCTGTGCCCACCCCACAGCACCGTCCTTGAGTCTTCAGCTCTCCCAGGGCTGGAACACCTACCCAGCCTGGGCCCCCAGCTAGCCTTTATCCCCTTGACTGCATCACAGGCTGGGGAGAGAGGCTGGGCTGAGTGTCCCTGCCATGAATATCAGATTAGATCCCCCACCTGTGCTGGCTCGCCAGCTTTGCCAGCGAGGAGCGAATCTGCAGCAGTCAGCACGGACACACAACAGGTTTGCTGATGCCAGCAAATCCTACCCTGGCTCTGGTTGCAGCAGCACTCACAGCACCCCCTGTGTGCTATTGGAAGGACTGAGACAGCTCTTCAGGGGCTGGCTGGCTGTTCCCATAGAAAAGTTTTTCCTTCCCTTGTCCAGTTCTGCCATCCACGGGCAAGCATACCCAAACCAGCAGCAGCATGGCTTGCCCCAGTGCCAGGGAGGCTATAAAGGGGCTGGGGCAGTGTGGGGGAAGAGGTCTGTGCCTGGGAGAGCTGCAAGCCAGAGAGCAGGGAGAGAACTTGCTCAAACCAACGCTTTATAGGAAGCAGGGTGTCCCCACTGCGCAGTCCTGCACAGCAGGAGTGTCACCCTCACTGGAGCAGCTCCCCTGGGCGCTGTGTCTGTACGTGCAGCCAACCTCATTGTACGCAGTGAACACCTGCCCCAGGTTCCCTGTCCTCACCTAGGCTGTACTTGCAGTCATGGTTGTAATTTTCTAGGGAGAGGGGAGCTGTGAGGCTGCCAGGAGGGGCCAGCAGCAAGAGAGGGGCAGAGGTCCTCATGTAAGGCAGTGCCACACGTGTGAGCAGCAGGCACAAGCCTGGCACAAGCCTGGAAATGGGGTACACGGCTTTGTGGGAACAGAGAGAGGACAGGGACCCAGAAAAACAAGGAGCACTGCTGAGCATGAGGCTTTATCTGAGATGGATGGAGTCACTGTGGGAAGATGAACCCAGGCCTTGTGCTGCCCTGCCAGGAGCTGTGATGAGGTGCCATGGGTGGGCCCAAGAACAAGGATGGGTGAGGTGAAGAGCCCTCAGGTACCTCGGCTGACTGTTCCATTGGTGTGGGACAATCCTGAACACAGTGGTGGGAGGAAGCTGGTATTTGTAGCAGTCCCCTGCTTTGCTCACTTTTTTCTGCTGCCCATGATTTTCAGTGCCAACACGGTGACACCCCAGTACCTTCAAGAGCATCATCTCCTCTGCCCTGGGGGAAGATCTGATACAACGATGAAGACTGAGGATGCAGAAGAGACAGCCATGGTTATTCCAACCATGCCTGCTCTCTGCTAATGGAAGGGCTTGGGCTTTCCTTCCCCCAAATTATGTAACCTGCTACCTCCACCTCATGCTCCATTCCTCTGGCACAGCAGGCAAGACATCAGTGTGGTGATGTGGCACCCTCCTGGGCTGCGGAAATCCTGAAGCCAAAGTTCAGCTGCACTGCTGCCACTCACACACCGATGCAGGGTCTGTCAGGAGCCTGTGGCACATTTGCTTGCCCTGGGGTGTGTTCTTCCTCCTGAGCTGATTCTCAATGGTGGCAGGGATGAGGGTGTTGTGAGATGTTTCAAGGATGCTGCTATCATAGGGATCTGGTTTTGAGAAGCCAACTGTGGTGCTGTGGTCCTGGAATGTGCAGGAGAGTCCTGTTGTTCCCAGCCTGGCAGTGTTAAGCACAGCCCTCAGAGCTCGGTCTGTAGGACACGAGGGGCAGCCACCTGTGGGCATTTCAGAGACAGGCGCTGAGCACCACCCCTGAAAGAACAGGGGCTGGGATGACTGGGCTCAACTCACCTGCTCATGGTCTTACAGTGCCTTGGTGCTGATCCTTCTGGAATTGTAAGTGCCTCTGCCTGTGTCCCCCACAGAGATACAGCGGGCACCAGACTTGTGCAGGTGTTCAGCCCTCTTTGCCAAAGCTCCATGGAGCAGAGATGGTGTGGGGAGAGGGAAGCTGCGGGGACGAACATTTAACCTGATGCTCTGTGCTGGTAATAGCTTCCTCTCAGAGGCTTTTGCTGAAAAGCACAGATAGAAACCTCAGTGTAGCTGTTCTCAGTGAATGTTTTGGCTGAGGAGACTAGGACATGGCAGGACAGAGTTCTCCTAGGCTGGTGAAAGGGTAGTGAAAAGCAGAGTCTGCTCATCTTCCAGCTCATCCTCTCTTTATCACCTCCAGAGCTCCTGGACGTGGTGTTCCAAGCACAGCATGCTCTTCAGTTCCTAAGAGCCGATCCTGATAGAAAACAGGCCCAGTGAGAAACAACCCCTTGGTGGGCACCACGCAGCATCCAGGCACAATCTGAGCAGTCCTGCACCTCACACTCCCATGCAATTGGCTGCCACAGCATCAGCACAGAGCAGGGCCGTGGGGGAGATGAACTTTCCTTACTGGGACAGAGGATTTTCCACGGTTTGCCCCGAAGCCCTTACCAGCTTGGTACAGCTCCTGAAAGCAAAACTGACGCTGCAAAACCAGTCCCAAAACACAGCAGAACTATCCATGTGGTAGTCGAGGTCTTCAGCTGTCTTATTCTCTGCTGTATCAGCGAAGCAGAAGGATGTGTGGAAAGAAAAAGGATCAGCACAGACAGAGCCATTCCTGAGGGCACTGCGGGCAGCAGCTCAGGGTGCAGCCTTGGTTCAAAGCCTCTTCCACGGAGGAGAGAACTTCTGTGAGGAGAGAGAGCTTGGAGGGATGCACAGAGTGCCAGCAGGACTTCGGCTGTGTTCTCAGGAACGGGCAGCAGCCCACGCTGGATCCGAGCAGCAGCGTCTGGCCGAGAGCAGGAGCTCCTGGAGTTACAGCAGGGGGAAGCACCTCACCGCAGTTGTGAGGACCTGGTCTGCAGGGAACGGAGGGAAGGTCCTTCCTGGGAAGAGATAATAACGCAGTGCCCGTACTCTCGGCGTCCCACCGAGTTGTCGGGCTCCAAACCGGTGTTATCAGTGTTTACCCAGTGCCCCACTGAGTGTAGATGTTTGCTATCCAAAACAGCTCCCACTCCCCGGGTACTGACATCAGGGGCCAGCACGTCAATCCCAGACCCCGTGGGGGTGGAAAAATCAGTCACATCTTGTCTTGCAACTCATTTGCTGAGCTCCAGCCAAAGCATATCTAGAACTGGGTGATTTCCACAGGCTGGCCAAGGTCTGAGACACACCAAGGAGTCCCTGACCAATGTGTGGTGCTGCCCATATCCCAGGGCCACCCCAGATTTCCTTAGGTGTGAATGGCTTTGTCTTTCACGGGGTCTTTCCCTTGACCCTTACCAAGACGGAGTGTAGAGGTGTTTCCCTTCTGACCAGCACTCGCTGAACTCTCTCTCACATGCTGAGGCAGGAGAAACCTTCACTCCTCCCAGAGTCTGAGCAGGCCAGCGGGAGTACAGGATAATGAGGGGCCAAGTGAGGCCCCTGCCCAGTAGGAGGACCAGCCTGAGGGTCCCTCTACTGCAAATTTCCAGTGCAGGCATAGTAAAGTGTGAAGGGGCGGTGGAGCACCGGGGCAGCAGCAGGCAGTGATGGTGGCAGCTTCTGGATCTGCCTGGGCAGGCAGCTGCTGCCTGCTCCCCTGACTGCCAGCACACACTGCTTACAGAGCCGGGACAAACCCACCACCTACAAACTCCTGCCTGGCCCTTTCTACAGTAAAAGGCCTCGTTATTTTCTCGAGCTCGTGCTCCTGTGCAAGGACAACAAAACACAGTTGTTACCACCGGCGCCATGAAAAATCACAGAGCCTCAGTACAGCATCCGGCAGCTGCCCTGCCCCGCCTGGCGGCTCCAGGGAATTTAGTCACAGCAGCTGGGGACCCCGGAATGGAAAAAAGAGATGTGTGAACTGCTGCTCCCTTTGCTCACTGCCCTTCTGAGCCCTTGCTGGTTTGCCCCTTCCCCCAGCACAACAGGCAGTGGTGGGAGCGTCCCCACTCCAGGCTCCCTCCGCGTGTCTCCGATCAGATGCACCAGCCCATAAACCAGAGTTCACCCCTCTCTCCCCGCCCCAAGCTGCTTTTCACAGTCGCTGAGTGAGTGTTACTCACTACAAACGTCTCCCCCCACTCGTCAGAGCGCATCGCTGTGATAGAGGGAGGGCCGTGCAAATGGAGCGTGAGTTATGGGCTGTCGGCAGGGAAACGAGGAGTGAACTCACCCAGTACTTCCTTGGATTGATCCTCACACCCACCATGGAAACACAAAAAGGAACATCTGGAACAGGCTGGGTAAGGCAGACAGATGTTCTCTGCCAGCTCACCTGCTCCCCAGGGGGAGGAAGTGACTATGGCAATCGTGACCGTGTTGGTGAATCCAGGCAAGGGGCCGCCGCTTCCCCACGTCACACGTGGCTCCCTGGTAATGCCGTGAAGCCTCTGCAGAGCAGAGCTGAAGGCAGGACAGGATATGGACCTTGAGCCTGCCACAAATGCCACCAGCCAGAGCTGAATCCATGACAACCCAGGCACAGTGACTGCCTCTGAGGAGTGCGATGCCTGACACTTCCTGATTAACGCCAACGTTCCGGGCTGCCAGCCGTGTATTCTGCAGCGAGACATGCCCTCACACATCTGTGCCCAGAGGAGCATCCTGCACTTCCAAAGACCTTCTGATGTTCACAGCACCTAATGAGCTTTTCTGGCTTGCGGCCCCATCCCATGCCCCAGTCACCATGCGTTTTACGTTCTCTTTGTACTTACTCACTACAGTGCATTTGTGCGCCGTTAATGCAGCCGGGGCTTTCACTTCATCGGCGTGGATTGAGCTGCTGAAATGAACCCCTGGGAAAGGAGAGAGAAGAACTGAAGAGCCCCTGCTTCTCTACCACAAAGGCACAGAGGCACTGCAGGAAAATCTCGCTCTTCTGGAACAGCAGCATCTGGTTGCGATAGATGATTGTGTTGATGATCAGAGGGCAGGAGCATCTCAGCTACGGAGACAGGATGGGAGAGCTGGGGCTCTTCAACCTGGGGAGGAGAAGGCTCTGAGGAGACCTTAGAGCCCCCTCCAGTACCAAAGGAGAACTGGAATGGGACTTTTTACAAGTGGAGTGATAGGACAAGGAGGAATGTCTTTAGGCTGAAGGAGGATAGATTTAGATTAAATATTAGAAAGAAATCCTTCCCTGTGGGCGTGGTGAGACACTGGCACAGGTTGCCCAGAGAAGCTGTGGCTGCCCCGTCCCTCAAAGTGTTCAAGGCCAGGTTGAATGGGACTCTGAGCAACCTGGTCTAGTGGAAGGTGTCCCTGTCCATGGCAGGGGGTTGAAATGAGATAATTTATAAAATCCCTTCCAACCCAAACCATTCATTGATTATACGATTCTCTTTGTTGGTTCTTTTCCAGAGCTGTCCCTCATCCTGTGCTGAGAGATCAAACGTGTGACTGGGTTGTTCCCCAGTGTCACCACCCAGCTCTGGCTGATTGATGTCTTTCTCTGGTCCCTCTCAGTGGCACAGAGCAGCTGGCAGAGCTGAGCCTCTCTGTGCCTCTGTTCCTGCCTCTGTCCCCAGCTGGCCCTGGGGCCATATCCCTGTCTTTACCCGGGAATATCCTGAATTATGTTTCTGGCCACCAGGCTGCAGCGTCCTGGATGCAGTGTTCTATGCCACAGGGCTGTGGTGGAGACTGTGTTTTGGGGCACCTGGGACACGAGGCGCTGGCAGGGATCAGACACCCCCCTGCCCCCAGCATATCCACACCAAGGCAGCTGGGAAAACAGTGCTGTTTTTAGGGCGCTTGGTGCTTTTGGATCTCTGGGTAACATCCTTGTCACCCCAAGGCACTCACAGCTCTGGGCACACTGAGGGTCCTCCTGCTGATGACCTGATTTGAGGGACGACACGGGACGCATGGCTGTGGCTGGAGACGGGATCCTGATGCCCCTGGGCATCCCCTGCCGCTGCCATCTGCCAACACCCCACCACCTCCTCACCGACACCGTGGGCAGCCGTGCGCGAAGGTGACCGTGAGAAGCCGTGGGAAAACCCCTCTCCTTCCCTCCGGGCAGCGCCGCCGGGCTCACATTCCCAACCAGACCCTGCCGGCCGCGTCCCCCCGCTCCCCGGCACAACGGGGCACGGGAGAGCGGCCGGCCGTGGAGCCCAGCTGGGGCTGAGCCGTGCGCTGCCCGCTCCGGCGGCTGCGGGGGAGCCCGGTGTGCGTTCACGTGGCGATGCCCGTGCGGCGTGGGAGGTGGGCCACGGCGCCCGGGGAGGGGGTGCCGTGCTACCTGCGCCAGCACCCCCTCCGCCGAGGGAGAAGGCGCTTTTCAGGCAGCTGCCTGGCTCCTCCCGAGCCGGCAGCGCGGGAGTGCGTTGCCAAGGCGATGGGGACCATCTTACTCATCCTCCTCGCTATTGTTCTCCTGCCAGCCCTGAGGTGCCCGGGCGGGGAGAGGAGGAGGAGGAGGAGAAGGCAGCCAGCCTGGGATGAAGGCTGCCTGCGGGGAGGGGAGGACGGTCCCCGTGCTCCCCCCCGCCCCCCCAGCCCCCAGCCAGCTATGGTGGGACGGGGACACGCCGGTGGCAAGATGCCGGTGGGGAGAGACGCTGCCGGCGGAGCTCAGAGAGGCAGGTGGAAGCAAATAGCAGCAGGATGCGACCCCGCAGCCCTCTGCCTGCCGTAAAGTCCCAGCCAGAGACCAGGGGGTGTTTGTCCCTTCCTCTGCAGGGACTTGCCCCAGTCCATGGTGTCCCTTGGACCCGAAAGGGAATCTGCCGAGGACAGGGTCCGATCCCACAGAGGGCACCAGAGGATGCAGCCCCACACCTGTGCCTCACAGTGAGTTAGTTCCCCCACCGCTGCAGGCTTGCAATTGGGTCCAGTCAGTGCCGCAGGACTGGGACCAGCACTCAGGACCAAGTGTGGGGATAAACATCTTGGGATGGGTGCAGGGATACACCCCGCACTCCAGCCTCCCCAGCCTTCTGTTGGAGTGCCCGTTGGTGACATCGGGGTGCCTTGCTCTGCCCCGGAGTGGGAGAGGGGCAAGGATTTTTATTTCATTTCCATATCCTGCCTCCCTATTTTTAGCCTTCATGGTTTTGTTCCAGGCTGGCTGTTTACTGAAAGAAGCATTTCCAACCTCCCTTGTCTCCAAGCAACCAGGTGTGCCAGCTCCCATGGAACCAGCCTTACCCTATAGATCTATAGGGCTGGGGGACCGGTGTTAACGTTATCTCCGAGACAGGGAACCCTGTCTAACCTTAGCACCCACCCCTCCGGACCCTATAGATCTATAGCTTCTATCTCTGTGCTGACATCTCTGGGTCGGGGAGGGGACCCTGATCCCCTAGGGTGATGAGGGCCGGAGGGAAGTTTGGGGGTATGCTGGAGGTTTTTGGGGGATGCAGGGATGCAGGTGAGGCGAGCAGGCCGCCTTCCCCCCAGCAGCGCGAGCGGGAGTGCGTGGGAAGGAGTTAGACAAAGCCTGAGCCCGGGAGCAGAGGCAAGCGCTGCCGGGAGCTAGACGGGGCCGTTCTTCCCTCCCCGTCCTCCCCCACCCTCGGGCGAGGGGTACTCTGGAGCCCGTCTCCATCCCGCCACGCTGGCACGGTGTCCCGGTCCCGCAGGCTGACCGGGGTGCAGCCCCGTCCCCGGTAATGCCCGGGAGGGAAGCGGCCGTCTCCATCACCAGGTAGGAGAGGGACTGGGCTCTGCGTTGTTGTCACCCCCACCCACGGGACCTACGCTAAGGTTTGGGATCCCCCGACTCCACCGGTCCCGGTTGTGTGTCCTGCTGTGCCCGAGTGCATCGAGGGGCGCCGGGATGCTCGTCCCTGGGGCACCACCCGGAGTGGCGATGCTTTGGGTACCCGGGGAGGGGAGGGATGTGGCACGACGCGGGGCTCGCAGGGCAGGCCGTTGTGGTGACAGCGATGACACCGGGGGGCAAGCGGTGTGCCGGCACCCCCCCTCCGCAGCCGGCTCTCCCTCGCCTCCCCACCGCTGTTGGGGGTGCCGGGGCGGGCGGCAGCCGGGGGGAGCGGCCCGGGGCACGGTACCGCCCCCGCCGCCGCCGCCCCACGCATGCTCGCCGCCGCTGCCGCCGCCGCGCCGAGCCGAGCGGGACGGGACCGGACGGGACCGGGCGGGACGATCCGCCGCAGGTACCGGCGGCCCCGGGGCGCACGTGGCGGGACCGGGCAGGGCGCTGCCGTCGCCCGTCCCGTCCCGGCACCCCCGGGGGGCGGGGGGGGGGGGGGGGTGTGGGCTGCAGCCCCGGGACGGGCGGAGGGGAGGGGTCGTGCTCCCCCCGGCCGGGGCTGCAGCGGGGTCGGCTTTTGTCCGGGGCTCGGCCGGGGAAGCGCGGCCGGGGCGTGCACACGCGTGTCCGTGCGTGCGGGTGTGCCCGTGGCCATGTGCCGGCGTGTGCGTGCCCGTGCGTGTGCACACGCGTGTGCCGGGGCTCGCAGCTCCTTCGCGGAGCATCGGTACCGGGCGCGGTGCCACAGTCCCGCGGGATCGGAATGTTGTCGGGGCAGGGCGGGGTGCGGGGCGGCGCTGCCCTCCGGAGATCGGGGTGCTGCGTGGGAAATACATACGGGGCGGGGGCCATCGCCTCTGGGCTCTGCACTGCTGGGGGACATCGGTGACCGCCTGGTCCCCGCTCCTGTCACCTCCCTTGGGGGGAACTCGCTCGGCTTCAGTTGTGTCCGCTCGGCTCTGTCCTTTTCGGGACCCACGAGCGGCCGTGTCCGGAGGCACGGAGTGCCCCACGCCTGCGGGACGCGTGTGCTCCCTTCTCTGCAGGGGCTCCCTGGCATTGCCGGAGCTGGGGGGCTCCCGGAATGTTTGGGGCTTCCTGAAGGGTTTGGGGCAACCCGGTGACACTGGACCGTGCTCCCCTCATGTGGACAGGGAAGGGCTTGGGCTGCCTCATGCTCCTGCCCTTCCCTGCAGCCTCCCTTGGACCCCAGGCCCAGCTTGCTCTCGCCCCTCACTGCACCCAGCTTCCCACTGACAGGAGGGGGCTGCTGAGCCCCCCGGTTCTCAGCCTGGTGCCCAGGACCATTCTCCAGCGTACACTCTCTCTGCAGGGGTGCCTGCACCGTGTCCCTCGCTCCGCCAGCCGCAGCAGCGCCTGGATCCCGGTCCTGGGAGAAGGCTGACTTTTACGGTAGGCAGCCGACACTGTTCCTCCCTTCCCGTGTGCCTGGGCACTGTGTGCCACCACACAGGCTGTGCCAGAGGCACTGAGTGGCCGCCCAGCCTCTTGTCGTGGGTGGCATGGAGAAAAGCAATCAGCAGCTGAGGTGTACTGGGGGTCCACGTGCTGCTTGTTCCTCACTGCCCCATCCTCTCTCTTGCAGACCCGTGGAGGGACTAGCATGGGAGAAACCTTCCCTGGGCATGGGCAGCGCTAAGGAGCCCGAGGGGCTGCAGGTGCTGAGCTGCCAGGCCGGGTCTGAGGACGCCTGTGAGCCCTGTGCCAGCTCCCCTGGCTGCCCAGCGACAGGCGAGTGCCTGCCCGGCTCCGGCTGTGCGGCGGGAGCCCGTGCCATGAGGACCTGCTGTGTGGCTGAGGCAGAGTCTCAGGGCACCAAGGCCAGCTCAGTGACAGAGAAGAAGGTGCCATCACCAGCAGGACCAGCTCCTGGCACACTTCTCCAGGACACCAGCACAGTAGCAACAGGGAGCTGCGGAGGACCAAGTGGTGCTGCCCCTGCCTGTGGTCCCACAGGGATGGGGGTCCCCAACACCCAGAAAGAGGATGCAGCCCCCACTTCCCCTGTGCCCGATCCCTGCCTTCAGGCATCCAGCAAGGACATGGGCAGCACGCCAGCTCTTGCCAAACACGTGGCATTCGTGGAGCCCACCGCAAGCATCGGGACAGCTGAGCTTCCAAGCCAGGAGCAGCCCCAGGATGGCAAAGGGACATCCCTGGGTGCTGCTCCCCAGACAAAGAGCGGTGAGGCTCCCAAGCACCCCCAGGGAGGCACAGCAGACCCCTCCAGCACCAGCACTGCGGGGACTGGGGGTCGAAGTGAGCCAGGACCAAGCTCCACTGCCCTGGGCAAGGGAAAAGCTGAGGGGAGCTCAGCCCGGGATGTGGGACCTGGGAGCAGCCAGCAGCCCCAAACAGCCAAGCAGCTCTGTGAATCCTACTCCTTTGATGTGACCCCGCCCCAGGACGCTGGGACACAAGACATGGGGACGCAAGTGGACAGCCGTGTGTCCCTGGTGTCGGTGGCCTTAAGCCCCATGAGCCCCCCATGCGGGGCTGCTGCCTTCACCTTCCCCAAGAGAGAGACGGCCTCTGCAGCCCCACGCCTGGAGCCCTCCAAGAAGGACGCGGAGATGCAGGTGTCCATGCCCGTGGAGACCCGCTCAGTGGCCACTGGGCCGATGACACCAGTGGCCAAGTCCCCGCAGACCTCGTATCCAGACGTGCAGGTGAAAGGGACGGTGCCGGAGGTGGTGGAGGAGGAGCCTCCGGAGCCCATCCGGGAGGTGAGCTGGGATGAGAAGGGGATGACGTGGGAGGTGTACGGGGCCTCCATGGAGGTGGAGGTCCTGGGCATGGCCATCCAAAAGCACCTGGAGAAGCAGATTGAGGAACACGGGCGGCAGGTGGTGGTGACCCCGCAGACCACCCGCACTGGCTCCGTCAAGGGAGTGCCCCGCAAAGGCGAGGCCAAGAGGCAGCCCAGTGTTTTTCGGGCTCTGCTGCAGAACGTCCGGCGGCCCCGGTGCTGCTCCCGCGCCGGCCCGGCCATGGAGTGAGTTGCTGTCTATGCTGGCAGGGTGGGGGTGCCTCGGGGCTTCTCAGAGAAAGTGGGGATGGGTCCCTGCCCTAGCGTCCTGAGACACCCAGTGCCAGCGTGCAGGGCTGTGGTGGTGATGGAGCACTGCACACTGGGACAAGGTATCTCCTTTGCTGGGGTCCTCCCTGTTGGCCTGGGGTTCCCCTGTGGGTAGCCCCATGGAGGTGTCCTTGGACATGAGACTGGTGCCCTGTCTCTGTGCTTGGTGGCTTTTTTCAGCACGAGGAAGTACGTGGCTCCTTCCAGATGGAGGCAGCTGCTCCTGTGCGTCTCCTGCCGTGGCACAGGTCTGAAGAAGGCTCAGGGTGGGTGCTGCTGGCTGCCCTGAACTCTGGCACTCCAAGCAGCAGCATCCCTTCCCAAGTTGGAGAGACATTCCAAGCCCATGGCTGTGCACGCGTGGATCCCCACAGCTGCCCACAGCAGGCACCAATCCCCCAACTGCCCCGTCCTCTCTGCCTCACTGCCGTGTTGTGGGTGCCCTGGAGCAGGAGGATGTGGCCACACAGGGCACCAGGACAGATCTCAAACAAGAGAGACGGGCCAACCACGTGTGTGATGGAGAACTGCTCATCCCTGTTGCTGTGGCTGGTGGTGCTTGGGGAGTCTTGTCCCCACGGCCCCCGGCTCGACCTGCCTGGAAGCATCCTCGCCAGGCTGGTGGTGGGCATGAAGCCAGGGCTGTCCAGCTGCCCCAGTGGTGCCAGAAAGGCCCCATGTTCTGGGGACATGGGCATGTGCCCCACTGGTTTCTTCTCTCCAACAGCAGCTGGGGACGTCACGACCGCGAAACGCTGCCACTTTTTACAGCTGGGGTTTTACAGGGTGGGGGGAAGGGGAGCTTTTATTGAACTGTGTTTGCATTTTTGGAGCTTTTTAAGAGACACTTTCAGCCATGAGCATCCTGCCTGGAGCCACCTCCTCCACGGTGGCCTGTGGGGTTGAGACCATCTTTTCAAACCTGTGTTGCCTATGCTCTGCTAGGCTGAAGAGCATTGGGAGTGAAGAGTCAGTCTGCAGGGGGGTGAAATATGGCTGGCAGCACCTCAATGTCCTGCCAAGGTGTGGATCCTGACCCCCTCAGCCTGGACCAACCTGACAGTGCCACAGCAAGGGGAGCTCAGGTCTGTGTCCAGCATCTGATGGGCAGGAGGCTGCAAACAAGGGGTGCTTGGAGAGCTGCACCATCCCCTCTGGGCAGAAGTGCAGGAGGGCTCAAGGTGCCAGAGTCACCACTGCAGCCGTTTTTCCTCGTTAAGGGTAAAGTCTTGCCCACCAAAACCCACACTGTACATCCTGGGCTTGTTTTGTCCCTGTGGGGCTGCAAAGGGCTTGCTGAAGCGCCGGCTGGCAGCCAGGGCTGTGGCAAGTGCCCGCTCTGTGCCACGGCTCTCGCTGGGACCTGGCTCTGCTCAGTGCCTTGGGCTGTGGGACCGGTGCCATGGCCATGCCAGGAAGACCAGGAGCCCTGGGGCCTCCCCTTGCCACCCTGCCCCAGGCTGTGCTCACCTCCAGCCCCGCACTGCCAGCTGTGGCACACCAGCGCTGCGGCTTCATCACCTGTTTTCTTCTTTTTTTCCTCTCTTCATTTCTTTTGGGGGTGGGGCGGGGGGAGGAAGGGGAGGGAGGATCAATCTGTCAATGTGGATGTTGGGTAATAAAACCTTGCACAAACCTCTGCACCGGGGCTGCCTGCACCTCCCTCCCCCGGGGCGGAGAGGGTCCTGGGGACAAGAAGCCAGGCTGAGCCCCGCAGTGCCACCTCCCCTCTGGCACCAGCTGGCCCAAAACCAGCACTTCCTGCTGGGAGAGGTGACCTCCAAGCGGGCTGAGCCCCCCAGGCAGATGGGCTGATGGCCACAGGACTCCGTGACCCCCCCGTGGGACAGTTTTATTGCCAGACACAACGCATCAACACCGAAGCAGCTGCCCGAGTCCTGCTCTGGCCCCGCTGCACCCCGTGAGCCCGCTCACAAGTCCGTGGTGGTGAAGGTGGTGTTGAGGTATGCTGTTTTGGTGGGCTCCTTCAGGTTCAGGGCAGCCACCAGCACCTCCTTGTCCGTGGGATCTGTTGGCTGCATTTTGACCTGCTGCAGGAGGAGAGCGTGGTCAAGAAGGGACGGGGACAAAGATGTAGGGCAGGGACACTTGTCCTTCCCAGGAGCTAAGGGCTGTTGAGGGGTGCAGGGTAAAGGACACAAGGGGTCCATGAGGCCCTGGGGACCACAGCAGAGAGAAGAGGATGCAGGGTGCTCTGTCAGAACTCCCAGCTGCCGAGCACTGGCAGCTCTTTGCACGCTTACCTCGACCTTGAAGTTGTCATCTGCTGGTGCATTTACTGTATTTTCATCCAGGGAATTCATGCTGTGGAGAATGGAGGGTAGGAGGTAGAAAAGGACCCAGGCACTGGAGAAGTGAGGAATGAGGTGACAGCCTGTGGCCTTTGGGACCTGCCCACAGAGCTCACCTGGTCACAGAGATGGAGTCCTCGTGGAAGCCCAGGTCGTGGGAGGGATCGAGCGGGTGGTTCAGCATGGGGTTGGCCCTGGTCAGGGATGGGTGGGAGGTAAGTGCAACCCCTGGATGTGGGGACAAGCCTGGTCTCTCCCACCTGCTGCAGGGAGCCCCTCACTCACCCCTCAGCGTTGTACTGGTTGGTCCCGGGGATGCCAGCTCCCTGCTGTGCTGTGGCAGGGTTGAATGTCGTGGCCACCTTCAGAGCCTTCATGGCATTCAGCTTCCTCTTGTAGCTGCAAAGCCCAGGGATGGGGTGGGTGAGAGG
Organism: Hirundo rustica; assembly: GCF_015227805.2. NCBI lineage: Eukaryota > Metazoa > Chordata > Aves > Passeriformes > Hirundinidae > Hirundo > Hirundo rustica. The sequence continues at coordinate 3,540,166 of NC_053463.1, forward strand.
GGCAGGGAGGAGCTGGGCTGTGGGATGGGGTGGGCAGAAGCAGGTTGGAGGATAGGGGTGGGTCTGGGGGTGCTGGTGAGGATGGGGGCAGTGGGGGTCGGTAGCAGGGGGTGCAGGCAGTGAGGTACCTCCTGGTGGTGAGTACCAAAACCAGGGTCATGATGAGTATGAAGATGAGCAGGAATGCTGCCAATCCTGCGATAATGCCAATCAGCTCTATCTCCTTGGTGGGCTTTGTCACCTCCCCGGGGCCCTGGCACAGAGCAGGAGTGAGGGCACAGTTCCAGCCAGTGGAACCCCCCAGCCAGCCCCAAGGGGAGTTGTTGCCTCTCCCCGTGCCCCTTGCCTGGCCCTACTCACAATGACAGCCAGGCCCAGATTCACCAGCTCAGCCAAGCCCACCGGGTTGGACTGTATGAGTCTGCCAAGGAAAGGCGGAGGTGTGAGCAGCTGGGCTGGTTCCAGCACATGGCAGTGCCCGTGCACAGCCCCAGCTCTCACGTGCTCAGGTCATTGACGTCCAGGGCAGTGCCATTGCTGTACACGAAGTAGGCCTCCATCACTGACTTGGCATCCACGCTGCAGAATCAGAGAGATGGGGGGAGCGTGGTGCTGGGGTGCAGGGCATGGTGCCCTGATGCCACCACCATGTCTCCTTCCCCACTGGCACTCACTGGGTGTCACGGGTGTCCTCCGTGCTTCGGATGCCCACCACGTAGACCGCTGCCTTGGTCACGGTGGTCAGGGCCCTAGGAAGAAGAGAGAGGGGGGAGCTGGGCTGGACATCCTGCTTTTCTGCTCACGGGCACAGGATGGACCCCCTGAAACCCCTGAAACCCCCTCGTCTGGTGGGGACCGGCCTGGCCCACCCCATTCCCAGTCCATGAAGCTGAGAGACACCGGAGTCCAGCCGTGCACCCCCAGCCCCGGCCCAGCACCCCTTACAATTTAATATTTTCCGAGTTACTCTGGACTTCTTCCACCGTTGACAGGAACTGGAGCCGAATGCGGTAGCTCTGATCCACCGTGAAGATCTGCGTGTGGGGAGCAGGGGTGAGCGGAGCTGGGCCGGGCGCGTGGCCTCCCGGGATGGGCCTTGGGGGTGGCACTCACATTCAGCACGGTCTGTACTCTGTGCACCGGCTCCTCACCATCCCTCGCCTCCACCGTCACCTGGTACTGCCCCTTCAGTGATTCATCAAGGTTGCTGGCCACCCTGTGAGGACAGCAGTGATCCCACAGCACTGCCCGGGATGTTCCCTGATATACCTCAAGCTCCATCCTACCTCTGTGGCAGGACTCCAGAAAGGCTTTATCCCCTTTCCAGCCCATACTGACCCTGCAGCAGGCAGGAGCTGAGCTGCATCCCCCCCACCCCTGCCCAGACCCATGGCCTCACTGGATGCTCCCGATGTAAGTGCCCTTGTTGAGCGTTGTCGACACCCTGAAGAGGTTCCCGAAGGGCCGAATGACCCCGTTTTCCTCCACAAACACCACGCTGATGATGGAGAAGGTGATGGTTCCCCCCAGCCCTGAGTCAGCATCTGTGGCCTGCAGGGACAGAGCGTGGCAGGAGCAGAGGTGGGAATGGCCCTGCCTGCCCACGGTGGGGACAAGTGAACAGTGCTCCACGGACTGACAGATACAGGCAGGCAGCTCCTCACCTTCACAGTAGCCACTTGCAGGTCCACAGGGGAGACTTCAGGGACAACCACTGCCAGGAACAGATGGATGGTGCAGTCATGCTGGTGAGCATCCAGACTTGCTGCAGACCCCACACCCACACAGCCCAGGGTTCCGAGCACCCACTGCTGCCCTTGGCCCCACAGCCTTCATGGAAAGTGCTGAGTAGCCCCAGCCTGGCTCCCCCACTGCTCAGCTCTGCCCTGGGCTCGGGGAAGGTCATCACTGCTGGTGAATGTGGCAGGGCATTGGTGGGTGCAGCGAGGAGCCCACATGATGTGCCAACCCCAGCTGCTCACCAAAAGTCTCTGAGATGGCCTCGAAGACTGGCATGTTGTCATTCACGTCAACAATGATGATCCTCAGGGTTTCTGCAAATGTCCCGAAAGCAGAGCTCTGATCACCAACAGAGAAACCCTGCAACACCATCCTCTGCTTCCTGGGGGAGCTCTGTCCTCCCAAAAAGCTCAGGTCAAAATATGTGGGGGCACCCTCCCTCTGAGCCAAACCACCCAGCTCCCGCCCTGCTGCCCACAGCTTCTTGCAGGAGGTGGGAGAGGCAGGTCCCAGCACCTGCCGTGCCCAGTGGCGGTGGAAGCAGCGGGCGGTGGGGGCCGTACCGTTCTGGCTGTAGCAGTTGCCCTTCTCAGTGTACAGGTCCTCCACCCGCAGTGTGAGCAGCACCCTGTCGCACACCTCGTAGTCGATGTCCAAGCTGTTCACCCGCACCTCACCGTTGGGTTCCAGCACGATCCAGTGCCTGCACACGTCCTCAGCACCGCTGTCCCCCTTGAAGCAGGCGACCGCCAGCTGCTCGAAGACCAGCGAGTGGTTGGTGTCGGGGTCGAAGGCGTCCAGTGTGCGGATCACACCCCTCTGTGTCCCGTTCTCGGCCACCGACACGTCCCGCAGTGAGCCTGGCAGGATGGTGGGGGACTCGTCATTGACATCCAGGATGTGGACTGTCACTGGGACGCTGGCCTTGTCCCCTGCATTGTCTGCAGCAGTGTTCTCTGCCAGCACTGTCAGGGTGAAGAACTTCTGCTGCAGCGTGTCATAGTCCAGGGACATGTCAGGGTCTACGGACAGCTGCCCACTGTAATTCCCTGGCCCCAGGCGGGTTGAGCGGATTAAGAAGTTGCTGGAGCCACTGCCTCTTTCAAGTCGGAATGAAATGCGGGAATTGATCTCTGTCCGGTCGGCATCTGTGGCATTCACCTCACCCACTAAGGACCCTGCAGAGGGAGACAGACACTGAGTGGGCAGCGGGCACTGACTCAGGGCCGCTGCTGGTCCCACAAGCCTGGCCATGCAATTTCTACCTGGAGAGTCTTCAAAGACTGAGAACTCATAGGACTTGTTGAGGAACACAGGAATGTTGTCATTCAGGTCCTGCAGGAGACAAAGCCCATGGCTGTAGCCCTTCGAGGAAACAGGATTCCCCACAGCCAGCTGGGGACAGGAGTGTGGGCACCTGCCTGCCCAGAGGCAGGAGCTACACAAGCCCTCTCCTGCCTCCCTGCAACAACTATTCGCTCTGCCCCCACAGAAAGCCTGGAGACACCTCTGCCACAGCCAGGGATTCCACATCCCCACCCTGCCCATCCATCCCAGTTCCAAGCCCCAGCCTGCCCCAGCACGTCCCTGCTTGCGCCCAGGGCTCACCCCCACGGTGATGGTGACGTTCACCGTGGTGTTCAGCGGTGGCTCTCCGTGGTCGTACACCATCACTGTCACCACCATCTGTCCGCTCTCATCTTCCAAGGCCTCACGGTCCAGCGGCTCCGTGCTGTGCATCTCACCTGTGTCTGCATTGATGGTAAAGTTGTTGCTGAACGGCCCTGGCAAGATCTTGAAGCCCAGTTTGCTGTTGAGGCTGTCAGGCTCGTCGTTGTCAATGGCCTGAAAAAGGTCAGCATTTGCAACAAGGCTGTTGGGCACCTTGGGGACAGTCCCTCCCCTCTGACAGCCCTGCCAACCTCCCCATGTCTGTTGGTACATACCTGGATCCGCGTACTAACATTCTGCCCCTCTTCCACCGAGATGAAGTAGGAGCCAATGACGACGGGCGCCATGTCATTGGCATCCAGCACGGTGATCTCCAGCACCGTGGTGCCCACCAGGTTGCCCCCATCCTTGGCCTGGAGGTTGGCGTAGTAGATGGAGCGAGTCTCCCGGTCCAGCAAGCTCCCGTTATGCACCAGCAGTGCCCCGGTTGTGGCGTTCACCATGAAGATTTCACGGCTGTGGCAGACACAGAGCCTTCAGGCCTGGAGTCCTCTCTCCAGGGTGATGCCCTGCTTGTGGCTGGCTCTGGCCGTACATACATGGTCTCCGGGAGCAGCTGGTAGGTGATCTGGCCCAGGACACCGCTGTCTGGATCGTAGGCCTAAAAGACAGAAGGAACCATCTGGTCAATCTGTTTCAGCCCTCAGAGCAGTGATGAGTCTGGGGCAGTGGCTGTTGGCGGTGGGCACCCCAAAAATGTGGCCCTGATAGGCAAGGGGTCCCACCCTTGAGTACCCACTGGCCCTGAGTCCTTCCTGTGTGTATGAAGCGATCGATACCCTCAGCACAAGCTGTACCAGAAGTGCTAGGTGTGCCCAGTGCCCTGCTTGGGGATATTAGTTGTGCCCACTCCCTGCTCAGTGCCTGACCGTGATGTTTGGGGAGATGACGGTGCCATCGGGGCTGTTCTCCATCACACTCAGGTTGTAGGTGCTCTGGGGGAACTCAGGGATGTGGTCATTGCTGTCAATGAGGTCAATGGTCACGGTGGCCGTGGAGCAGCAGTCTGTAGGGTTCCCCGTGTCATTAGCAATGATCTGCGGGATTGAAAAGGGACGGTGTCTCACATGAGTCCCCAGACATTAGAGTGACCTGTCACACTCCAGCCCAGCTCCTCTGCACCAAACTAACTGCTGGGGCAGAGCCCTGCTCTGCTTTAGCTCCTGAACTCTGCAAGAGAAGGGCTGTGTCCCCATGCACGCAGGGAGCAGGAACTGCCTCCACAGAGCAGGCCACCCCTAAAAGTCCCACCTGCACCACCATGACATGGCTTATCTCGTAGTCCACTAAGGTTGAGTTTTGCACCAGGATCTGGACTTCCCCTGTGCCCGCAATCGTCCTGGGGAACACAGTGAAGGCGTCGGCATTTGGGCCCTGCAGGCTCAGCTCAAAACTGCTGTTAATGCCCTGCCGGAGAGGGACAAGAGCGAGGGTGAGTGGTGCAGCCAGGACAGACACCGGCACCACAACCCAGCACCATGGACAGGCTCCTGCCTTATCTGGGTCGTGGGCAACGATGCTGAGGTTGGACACGGGCAGTCTGGAGGAGGAGTGCTCTACGATGCTGCCTGTGAAGTTGTTCTGAGCACTGGCAGAGAAGTTGCAGCTGGACAGGGAGCAGTTGTAGAACTGGGGCTTGTTGTCATTGACATCAGTCACCAAGACTGTCACCAGGGTGCTGGTCTGGGCCACCTTGCCGTGGATATCCAGGTGCTTCTCACGTGCCTGGGCAGGGGGAGAGGGGCAGGTTGGAGAGGCCCAGGGAGAGGAAGAGGATGGGGTTCCCCTTGCTGCCTCCTACTCACCGTGACTTGCAGCAGCACTTCCTCGCTCGGCAGCTGCTCGCGGTCCAGGGGCTTACTCACAGTGATGGTGCCCGTTATGTTATTGATAACAAAAGGAACACTGGCATCTAGGACAAGAGGACAGCAGGAACCAGTGGCAGTCACTGGGAAAGGCAGGCCTGGCCTCTCTCTGCCAGCAGGTCAGGCTGGCAGAGCCTGGATGCCCAGAACCAGTTTCCAGGGTACCCCTTGCTGCTTGACCACCTCTCCTGCTCATCCCACGGTGTCATCCCCTGCCTGACCTGTTCTTCCCCATCACTCACTGGTGATGATGTAGAAGATTTCATCATTCACCCCTGTGTCTTGGTCCATGGCAGTGACAGTCAGCACAGTGGTACCCTGTGGGGACATGGCCATCAGGACAGGACCTACGACATCTCCAGCTGCCCACAGGCCTGGTGGCCCAGACACTTTGGGGCATCAGAGTCCCCAGGGAGGGCCAGGGGCAGGGACATGACGCTGGGGCAGGCAGGCTCCTGACCAGATCGCAGTTCTCAGGCACAGAGCCTGAGTAGGGCTCATTGAGGAACCGTGGGTTCAGGTTGGGCATGTCCTTAATGGTCAGGGACAAGTAAGTGGAGCTCTTCTGGATGGTCCAATTGTTGTGCAGCCATCCCCCGCCATCCTGAGGAGCAGAGCACCTGTCAGTCCCACAGCTCCCTTACCTGGCAGCCCTGCACCCCCAGCCCGGACGGTCCCCACCTGGGCGAGGATCTTGATCTGGTAGAAAGTGTTCTTGGCGTAGTCCAGGGAACCATTGAGCACCACACTCCCGTTGGGCAGGATGTAGAAGAGCTGGAGATTCTTCATGTTGTCTGGGATCACCTGAGCAGGACACATCAGCCTGTGTCACCAAGGCAGGGAGCAGAGGTGTCCCAGCAGAGACGGGGGCTCAATCCCCATCCTTCTGCCAGGCTTGGCCCATGGGGACCCCCAACCACCAGCCTGAAACTGTTTAGCACCTCGCACCCATTGGGTCCTGACCCAAAACCTCCCTGCACCCCCAGGGATATGGGTGTGCCCCGGCCCCGTCCCCCAGCACCTCAGCACCTCAGGGGTGGCCCAGGGGTGGGGTTTGGTTGTGGTATGACCTACTCCAGAACGCTCTGTGCTCACCTCCTCGATTCCGTAGCTGACTTTGGAGGCGTTCCCCGTGTCGCTGTCGTTGGCAAACACGGTGTAGATGATGCTGTGCAGACTCTCGTTCTGGGCACACAGGGGGGTGGTGGTGGCAGAGCAGGGGGGTGATGCTGGGCCTGGACCCTGCCAGCCCTGCCCTGGCACGTTCAGGCCCTGCAGGGCTGCAGGTACTGCCCAGTGCCATGGGACACACAGGGATGAGCTGCTGCCCCTGCTCAGGCCGGGCACAGGCTGACCCTCCTCTCTACCCTCCCTGCAGCCCCTGGGGAGCAGAGGCTACACCCCAGCCCTGGAGTTGCTGGATGGGGGTCAGACTCAGCCCCACACCCCATCTACACCTTGATCCAGCGTCACGCTGTCCTGGGCTGACAGGCACACCCTGAACAGAAACTCATTGCAAGGGCAGAGTCCCAGCCGCATTTCAGTATCTCAGGGTGACACAGAGGCTCCCATCGGGAATTGCCCTGGCACAGAACGCTCCCAGGCGCTGGCTGCACCATCAATAACCCCACCCCCAGGCACACTGTCACCACACAGTCAGGTGTGGGGTCAGACAGTTGCCAGCTTGTTGTTGTCCCACTGCTGGCACACCCATGCCACGGGAGCCACCCAGCACCCCTGTGCTGCTGCCCGCGGGGGCAGGGAGCTCTCAGAAAGGTACCTCGGGGATGACAGCGTTATATGGCAGGTGCTGGAAGACCGGGGCGTTGTCATTACGGTCCTCCACGATGATGGTAACTTTTTGGGAGACCTACAGTTTGTCAGAGAGGGCAGAGGATAGGTGTGTAGGAGAGGGTGGCCAGCAGAGCTGGGTGCAGTTCTGGCACCCCATGCCCACCCTGGCCAGCCAGCCAACATCACCCACTCGCTTCAAATTGCCTTCCCACTGAGCCTTGTCCATGGACCTGTCCATGGGGGCTCCTTCCCCCTGCAGCCACCCAGCCCTCGCCCCAGCACTCACCTCATTATTCACACCATCAGACACTCCAACGGTGATGGTGAGCTTGGCCTTCAGCTGAGGGGACACAAGGCAGGACTTGGTCAGGGCCAAGGTGGAGTTCAGTTCTTGGATGGCTGAGCCCCAACCTCTGTGAGTACAGCTCTCTCTCTGGGAGCTGGATTTTGGGCCCAGGGAGTGACCCACAAGTTCTGCCCTCCATCCCCATAGCCCCAGACCCCCAGGGAGGTACATCTGACCAGGCAGGGACCCCATCCTCTGCTCACACCTCACGGTCCAGGGAGTTCCTCAGTGTCACTCTGCCTGATTTGGAATTGGCAGAGAAGTAGAAGGCATCTATTCCTCTGATCTGGTAGGTGAGAGGGTCGTTGTCTAGGTCATAAGCCACCAGCTGGAAAGCAAACTGGCCTGTGGGCACAGACAGTGTGACCCCCTGCCCGGGAGCCCCACAGCCACTCCTCTGACACCCCAGGCCCTTCTCGAGACCGCTCTACTCACCCAGTTCCAGGTCCTCAGGCACATAGAAGATGGTCATGTTGAAGATGGGGACTGTGTTGCCTGAAACTGCAGGGAAGAGGAGCTGAGCACCGTCCCTGTGCCGGGCTCTGCTGGCACACCCACATCTGGCAGCACCTCCTCAGCTCCAGCCCCAGCTCCCAGCCCTGGTTTGGGTCTCCCTGGGAGGCAGGAGAATCCCCAGCCCTCTCGTCCTTGTGCTCATCCCACACCTCCAGACCGCACTTCTCTTCCAGCTGCAGCCCCCGTGCCTGCCCTGCTGTTCAGCCCTGCCCTGCCCTGGCTCTCCAGTGGGGTAGGCAGCTGTTTTGGGGTTGCAGTTTCCCCCAGGAATTGAGAAAGGGTATTGAGGATTGAAAGCAGCTCCAACACCTCCCACCCTCCCATGCCAGATGCCAAGAGGAGTCCTTACCTGCTGCCAGGAGGAAGGGGAGCAGCACCAAAGAGTGCCATGCCATCCTGCCAGGATGCCTGTGGACACACACCAGAGAACAAACACCTGAGAGACCGAGGCCTGCCCCCCAAATCCCTCCTGGGGAGCAGCCACCGGGGCAGGAGAGGTGCTGGTGGGGACAGGGCCTTTCCAAGTCCAAGAGCGACCCACGGCACGACCACAGCGTCTCCCTCCTTGTGCCAGGGCCTGTGGGCAGCTCCACAGCTGACAGACACCCCCACCTCCCCCCATGGAGCAAGGTGCCCTCAGGGGCTGGGGTAGGGGCTGACATCCCTTACCTGTGGCTGTGTCCCTGGGGATGCTGCCTCTGCACTTGCATCTTGGCACTGCCAGACCTTTGCCTCCTGCAGTAAACATGTTCATCAATCATTAACCGCAATTAAATGGTGAGAAATCATTCTCCTGTCTTCCGTATTCCCTGTGCTCATCCCACAGCTCCCACCCAGCTCAGCTCCAGGCTCACTCCCCAAAACCACGTACCCAGGTCTCCGTACTGGGTGCTGTCCCTCAGGATTCAGCCACCCCAACCTGCATCCATGGGACCCCTGCTCCCAGAAGGGGTGTGGAGCCTGCAGGGATACAGAGGGATCCCAAAACACCCCAGGAGATCAAAGAGGGGTTAGGGACATGCCTTGCATCCCCTGGGCTGGGGACACTGGGGTCCTACCAGGACAGGGGGTGGGCACCAACCTTGTGATGTGGCCACTGGGGCGGGTGCCTGGGGCCCTCTGCACCCCCTGCCACCCACTCCCCTCCCCAGGGGCTTGGCCCGGCCTCCCTGACCTACTTCAGACCCGTCAGGGACAAGGGTGGATTGTCCAGCTCTGCTCAGGCAGAAAAGGGCTGGGAGGTGGCAGTGAGGGGGGCATGGCCAGCCTGTTGTACCCCCGCATCTGTGGCCCTATTCCCTGGGAAAACCACAGGGTCTGGATACTGGAGAAACTCTGGAGTCTCCCCAGACACTCAGCCTGCTCTGAGGTTCCCATCTCACCCTACACCTGGGTCAGAGAACCCCCAGAGAAGGGGCTACAGGGGACAGACTGTGGCCACCCCTTAGCAAACCTCTCCTGAACTGGTCCAGGACCACCCCAGCTCCTGCAAAGGCTGCTCCAGGACATCCTCACAGACACCCCATGAGCTGCCTGGGTTACCCCCGGAGCTTCCCCAGGGCTGTCCCAGGGTGCCTCCCCCGAGACTCCTGGGGCTGGTGCTTGTCACTGTTCTGTAAACTGCCCCTGGCTGTCCTGAGGCACCTCCACACCTCCCAGGACTGTCCTGAGACATCCACAGCTTCCTGAAAGGAAGCTGTAGCCAGGTGGGAATCGACCTCTTCCCCCAGGCAGTTAGTGAAGGTTTATGTTGGACATCAGGAAGAATTTCTTCACGGAAAGATTTGCCAGGCATTGGAATGGGCTGCCCAGGGAGGTGGTGGAGTCACCGTCCCTGGAGGTGTTTAAGGAAAGCCTGGATGTGGCACTTAGTGCCATGGTCAGGTTGGCATGGTGGTGTTGGGTCATAGGTTGGGCTGCATGATCCCAGAGACCTTTTCCAGTCTAACTGATTCTGCAATTCTCTAATTCCTGTGATCATCCCCAGCTCAGTCCCGGGCGGCGCTAACTGCGCTGCCACTCGGAGCATTACGGCCAAATTTCTCCGCTGCGCAGTTTGGCGGCGCCGTTCTTGGACGCATTACGGCAGGGGGCGGCGGGCGCGCCCATCAGCGCGGCGCTGGGGGGAGAGCAGCGCGGCGCGGCCGGTTCCATCGGCGCGGCGGGCGCGGGGGCGCCATGAGGCGGGGCTGAGGCCGGAGCGGGAGCGGCACCGGGACTGGCACCGGCACCGGGACGGACACGGAGCCCGGCGGGCCCGGCCGCCGCGCCATGCGAGCGGGCTGAGCGGCGGGCAGCGCCGGGGCACGGCACCGAGCGCCGGGGGCGCTCCTCCCGGAGGTACGGGGCGCGGCGGCGGCCGCAGGCCCGGGCTGCGCGGGGCAGGGCCGGGGCAGCAGCGGGAGGCGGCGGGCAGGGCCCGGGGCTGGGGGAAAGGGGAGGGCATCCCCGGGACAGCGGGACGGGGAGGGCGGCGGGCAGGGCCCAGAGCGATGGGGCGGATGCAGGGCCGCGGGGCCCGGTGCGGCGGGCGGAGGAGCGAGCGCGGCCCGGTGCGGCGGGGGCGGCCGGGCCGGGCTCGGTGCGCGGAGGGGGCGGATGGCCGGCGCGGGCGGAGGTGGCGGGCGCCGGGGCATTTGGGTTCGGGGAAGCGGCGGTAAAGCGCAGCCAGGCCCGGTGCAGCCGCAGGGCGGTGGGAGGAGCCCCCGCTGCTGGGGGAGCCTCGCGGGGACAAGGGGGGCAGCGGGGAGAGAGCCGGGGCGCTGCTGCCCGTGGGGGCTGTCCGAGCCTGCCCCGGCCGGAGCCCCTTCTTGGGGTCTCCCTCGACCCCAGCTAGGCAGGAGGCAGGGGCTTCTGCTGAGGCCGGTGCTGTGTCCTCGTCCGGCTTGGCACCTCGCGGTGTCCCGTCCGCCGTTCCCCCGGACCCGGTAAACTGTGCCAGCTCGGGGCGAGCCCCGGTGTGGGACAGGGGACAGGAGAGGAAGTGGTGAAACTCTTCGGAAAGTTGTCTCTAGGGAGGAGGTAGGAAACAAATGAGCCCGAAGTGACGGGGTGGGGGTAGTGGCACCCGGGGTGGTGGCAGTGGCACAAGCCGTGCCACCGGCCCGCCGGGATCTGTGCTGGCAGCGTGGGCTGTGTGTGGGGCCCGTGGCAGCCCTGCCTCACGGAGGACGTGTGGGACCGCGTTGTGGGCAGCTGGGATGCGCTGCAGGTTGTGCTCTCCTGGGCAGTTGAGCTCCGTGGCTAGGCAGGTGCTGTTCCTCCGTCTGGGGACAACCCCTCTTCCCAGGAGTGCGGCTCTGCTTTGTGCTGGTACCTTGTCCACCAGCTCTGCACCGACCCCGTGCTCCAGCACAACTGGCTGTGTGTGCCTGCAGCTCCAGAGACCATCCCTGCGGCTTCCCTTCTTGCTGTCCTGTGCCAGTGCCTTGCTCTGTCCCTCTGTCACCTGCGCCCATGTCGGCTCTGACACCCCAGGACCTCGAGGACCCCTTCGAGGTGGGGTCTTGTGCCCCGGGGAGATGCGGAGGGCCGAGCCGGGCAGGGCAGGTGGGTCCCCGGGGCCAGGCAGGAGCCCCGGGAGGAGGAGCAGCTGTCGGAGGAGAGCCGGCTGCGTCTGATGTCACTGCGGTGCATGGTGGGTAATTATGCACGTTGCAATGAAAATAATAAGGCCGGCTCCATAGTGGTGTCTAAAAATACTGCTAATGCAGAGTGCCTGCTGGGCGCCTTTGTTTGTCACCTTTGGGTGTCTGCTCTGGGGCTGGCCGGCTGGTGTCACACCCCTTGAGCAGTGGGTGTGACTGTGGCCCCTCTGTTTCCCCCTGCATTGGCACACGGTGCCAGTGGAGACAGGGCAGGTGTTGGCATGGGAGGTGAGGCAGGAGACACCTATGTGTGTTTGGTAGGCTCCAGTCTCACCTCCCTGCTTGCAGGCATGCAAGGAGTCTTGGTGGGATGGCAAAGCTTTGTTCCCCTAGCCTTGCTCGGAGCTGGGCACTCTCCAAGTAGTGGCTGTTTTGTGTCCCAGAAGTCTGTCATGATATCCCCTTGCAAGGGGATATCAAACTGGTTTGAGTACAGATCAGGATTTGGGCCCTGGTGGTGTGGTCTGTCCATCTCTGGCATTGTGTGGCCAGGGCAGAGCTCACTAGAGCCGGGGTCGTTGGACCTTCCCTCTGTGGCTGCCACCATGGTGTATCCTGGCACTGACAGGACTCAGACTGTGGCAACTTGCTGCTTTCTATCTGAGCAAAGGTGGGAGGGAGGAAGGGACATGCACCTGGAACAGATGGAAATGATGTGATAAGTGCTGAGGGGCACTTGGGTGCTGGCCCAGGCCAAGGGCTGCCCAGCACTCTGATGTCCACTCCATGGGCTCTGCCTGGGGGCTCTCGGTGCAGCTCTGGCTTGCTGCTGTGGTCCCTCCATTTGCTGCCAGGCTCTGGAAGCTCCCGCTGCAGCGGAGGGAGAGGCTTGCAGGGGTGGCGAGAGCCATCTGGAGCCTACTGGCCTGGCAGGCTGGCAGGGGGAAGGTGTTGTGTGGCAGGGCGGCAGCAGAGGGCTGGAAAGGGCAGGAAACACTGAGCCTGTGTGCCTGGGTCTCAGTGACGAGTCTCTTCCGCTTTGTGTGCACAGAGGTCAGAGAGGTGGTGGCTGCTCTTGGTTCCCAGCTGGTGCTTGTGGGCTCTGACTCCAGCTGTCAGCTGTGGGAGCTGAGCTTTGTCCCTCTTCATTGTGGAGCAAACAGGGATTTGTCACCGTGCTTGCATGCTGGGCTGCTTCGCCTTTAGGGTCATGGCTACGCTCTTGGGGCCCTACACTGGAGAGAGAGCGTTGCTGCTGCCTCTGTTCTTGCCAGGCTCTAACTCCAACCTCTGAGGCCACACATGGCAGTGGTGTTCCCCTGAGCAGTGAAACACACTGTCCCTACCTGCTGTGCTGTGTGGCTCCCTTTGGTGAGTGAGGAACAAGGAGCGGGGTAGGAGACTTTGCGAATCCCATTGATCTACACAATGGAAGCTGTGTGTTTGCATCTGCCTGTCCGGGACCAGGGCCCTGTGAGGGGAATTGATCAAGCTGTAAAACCTAGAGCCAGCTAATGAAATAGGGACTATAGATTTTTATTTTAAATGGAAGAGAGTTTAGGAGAGATTTAATTATCCTTGGTTTATGGACCTGTTAAAGGAATGAAATAACAGCTGGCAGGTAAGGGCTGGGCTTCAGCTCGCAGCACTTTTCTCGCAGGTTGTCTGCAGAACTGGTGAAGTCCTGCCACCCAGGGCAGAGTGGGCAATGATGTGAAGTCACTCAGAGCAGAGTTAGACAGGGTGAAGTCCTGCTTATCCTGCTGGGTGTCCCTGCTTCCTGCTGGGAGTATATGTGCTGAAATAGCAGAGAGGCTGGCTCGGGGCTCTGGTGTAAGAACAGCTCTCCTTGGTCCCTGGGGCTTGGTGTGGGCCAGTCCTTGTGCTGGTGGACATCAGAGAGTTCCGGAGCCCCTAACTGGGCAGTCTCCCTCTTGGTGTCATTTTCCTGGGGCTGTGGGCACTGAGCTCTCCCTGACGCCCATGTACCTGCGCAGTGTGTGGAGTTTGTAAAGGAGAGCTGCAGAGCGCTGGGATTTGCTGGGCTCAGCTGTGTGTTGGACACAAGCTGTAACGCTGTCACTGCAGCCACTCCTCCTGTGTGCATCCACTCCGCTGTCACATGTGGCTGGCCGCAGGGCATGGCTGGGGACCTGGTGGTGGCAGGCGGCACGGTGCTGGTTTTCGGCAGAAAAGCCTGGCTTCTGGATGCTTTTGGGGTTTTCACCTCTTTATTGAGGAGCCAGAGCACAGCATTTTCCCACCATCCCTTAGCTCCCTGCTTGGACCAGTCTGGAGAGACATGGTTTGTTACCTGCTGTGTATGCATAATTGGCCGGCCAAGGGGTTTGTGTACCCACCATGCAGGCACAGCCCGCAGAGTGCCAGTCTGATGTGTCCAAGGAAGCTGCTGGTGCTGCTCTCCCAGAGCTCTCTGACATTGATGCAGGAACTTGGGAGAGCCAAGCCCTGAGCTCTGCCGTCATGGAGCTGCACGAGGATGTTGCGTGGCTCCCTGAGACAGGTCAGTTCCAGAGGGGAGCAGTGTGGATTTGTGCTGTCAGCTCACAAGGGAGTTGGGAGAAGCCAGCCTGCTGACTCTGGGCAGCAGAGCTGCGCCATGGTGCTTATACTTTCCTCCACCCTTGCACCTGCAAGTCCTCAGTGTTTCAGGGCAGAAGCTCTTTCCTGGAGAGCACAAGCAGACCATGTCCAGTGTGGCATGTCTGGGTTTTCTGGAGTGGGGTGGTTTGGGAGGGCTCCACATTTTGCTGTGTGCATAGCAGAGAGTGAGGTTGAGCAGTGTCCCCAGCAAGCAGCGCTCGTTGCAGGCCTTGGGAATATTATTTTCCAGCTGCAGGCTGGTCCCTGGAGACCTGCTCTCACTGGCTGCAGAGCTGTAGTTCTGGGTCTTCCTTGGCTACCCTGGAAAGCAGGATGAAGGTTTTAGGCTCAGCCGGGCAGAGCAGAGGACTGGCTTTGCAGTACCGTGTGTTAGGAGCTGCTTTCTCTCGGATGAGCCTGTGTCTTGGTGATCCAGGCCTCTGCAATCTCTTGAATCTCTTGCTGTTGCCCCTGGGAAGGGAGGACTCATGTTCTGGTCCTTCTTCCCCCAAGCCTGGCAATGCTGAGGCGCGGTCCCCTCCGGCAGGTTGTCTTTTCCCTGCTGTGCTGGTGGGGCTCCCTAGCTGCGTTTGCATTTTGAGCTAAGTGTCTTAGTTGGTTTTCTCTCCATGCCTGTGCTTTGGGAAAGCAGTGAACAATAAAAATCAGCCATTGAGAGCTGTAGCAGAGGTCAGGCAGCTCCTGTGCCCCAGGCTGCTCTCTTGTCACCGCACAGTTGTGCTTTGTGCGTGGGGGCTGTCAGCTTGAAAGTCATGTTTTTGCTCTTAAAACCAACCTCGGGCACTGGTGTGGGGTTCTCTGAGTGATGTACAGGGACATATTGCAGCAAACCTCCTTTGCACTTAGGGTAGTGGTCACTCCCTGTTTTGGTGCATGTTGTAAGCAGCCTCTTGGCAAATTTTTAATCAAGGACAAAGGAGGGTAAATGGTTACTGAAAATCATGAGTTTCTCTGAGCTCCTTCCTGAAAATGATCATTGCAGGTTGTCGGTGTCCCTGCAGGCTTCTTAAAATGCAAAACAAACCACCCAGCCCAACTTCCTGACTGTCACTAGTGCTTTCAAGAGACGCTTCATTTTGCTGAGTGGTAACTGCTCTTCGCCATCCACCAGCTCCTGGCTCTGCCTGTATCCCTTTGCAGGAGCTGCTCTGCCCGAGTGCATTGGAGAGCAGTGGGGAAGGTGTCTGGAGCCTGGCCCCTCCTGCCCTTGGCTGCTCACTTGACAGATGCCATTAACACTGTCCACAGCATGTAGAGAGCGGGCTGCACTCAGAGAGATGCTTGTGGAAAGGTGACAGATGAGCTGGGGACTCCAGGGATGCTGTGTGGGAAAGGGAAAGAGGGGTGATCTCTCCTCCCTGAGCTGGCTCTGCCCCAGGAGAGATTGGGTCTGTTTCAGGAAAGGGCTGTCTGAAATGAGAACTAAAAGTGAAGGGCAGAGAATGATGGAGTCCTGAAGTGCAGTGTCTTGTAGCAGGGAGGAAAGGAAGGACCAAGGAAGCTACCCAGGCAGCAGGTTGAGGATGGACATGGTGACATTTGCTCTTTTCCTCCCACCCATGTGCAACTGAGCTGTGGAAGTGGCTCCTGCAAGATGCCTGCGCACACAGAGGTGTGTGTAGTTCAGTGTTCTTCTGTTCAGGGGAGAAGAGGCCACCCAGGAGAGAGGAGGACACAACCCATTCCGTGATGCTGCTGAGCTACAGAGGTGGCCAAGCTGGACCCAGCTGCTGCACCTGCAGCTTTCTGGTCATGCTATTCAGGTTGTGCTGGTGTTTCTAGGGCAAACGAAGGAAGGTGGAGATCTCTGCAGATTATTTACCCTGTCCTAAGGAAATGAAGGCTTGTTGCAAGCTTAGCGTTTATTTGTGAGTGTTCACTCTGCTTTGAACTAGCTGGATGGTGTCAGCTGGGGTAAGTGGGTAAGTGTCAGGTGTGGATGCTGCTTCTGAGGTCTTGGATTGCTACAGGCTCCAGCTCTTGGGGGGGAAGGTGCTGCTAGTTCTCCCTCTGCAGTGCAGCTCAGCCATGCTATTAGACATCAGAGAATCCACGTGGGAGAGATCGACAGGAAACTGGGCGTTATCAGTTCCGCTGCCTGTGCAGCTACTCGCTCCTCATGTCAGCATCCTCCACGTGTGTGTGGCTGGAGGCGTTTGATGGGAGTGCTGTCAGCCCGGGGGTGGGAGTGGGTGGTGTGTGATCGCGGCGGAGGCGTCCTGCCTCCACTGCCAGTGAACTCAGCTCCACCGGGTGTGTGGAGCAGGGAAGGAGCTCCTTGCTCCCCCGTCTCCATGGTGGAGAAGCGCTTCGCCCTGCTGATGTTGGGGTGTCCCGTGTCCTCCTCTGGTGCTTGTGTTGGGCCTTGGATAGGGTAGGGACACTCCTGCTGCTCCTCCCTCCCTGCAGTCTGAGAGCTGTGTTTTTGGTGCCGGTTTCTTCATGTTTTTTTTCTAGGCCCTGGGGAGAAAAGAGAAGGATGTGGGGCCTCTTTCTCTCCCTGGACTTGTGTGAGGGGCCCAGGAGAATGTGGAGTTGAAGCATTGACACGCTGAGTGGCTGAGTGTCGGGGAGAACACAGTGCAGACCAGGCCTCCAGTGGGAGATGTGCTCTCACCGCTGGATCACCCTGGCTAATCCTGTGTCAGACCTGACCCATATATGGGGCAAGGGAGGTGGCCTGTCTGTGGCAGCAGATGGTCTCTTAAAGAGCCTGGGCTCAGGGAGACTTCATCCTGCTGGCCCCTGGCTATCCTGAAGGAAAGGATGGGCCACCTGTCGGCTGTAGAGCAGCCAGGTTCAGCCTGAGCAGCCTCTGCAGGCAGAGGGCTTTCTGCGGCTTACAGGCTGTCCCAGGGTGTCACAGGTCTGTGTGGCTGGACTGGGATCCCTTGTCCTGGCCCAGAAGTGCTGACCAGCCTTGCTGTAGCATCGTTTGGGCTCCTCACATGGCTTTTCAGGCAGAGCTCTGTACTTGGGGCAGTGTTGGTGTCTGTGTGCAGGGCTATGTCCCTGAATGTGGGCAGAGCTGTTGCCACAAGCTCTGATCCTGTGGCTGGATGTGTGGTGCCCCATCTTCACTGGGCACAGCTGTGTGGCTGTGCCAGGGGAATGATCCAGCCTGGCTGGGCAGGGAGCGTGAGCAGCGTGTAAGCTGTGTTCCATCGATGGCTTCTCCTGATGCCGTCCTGAGGACATCGATAGCTGCTGCTCGCAGGGGAGCTGGTGATGCTGGAGCAGGTCTGGAGGGAGTATCTGCACAGATATCCACCATCTGTGGCCTCTGTCTGCTGCCGGTGCTCTGCCCAGGATCAGACCGTGTCCTGGCAGCCTTGTGAAGGTGCAGTGCTGCCTCTGCCCACAAACAATGGCAAGGTCAAAGGACAGAGTGCTGTTTTCCTTCTCTACCCTGTAGTCCCCAGCTCCTGAAGCAAAGAGGCTATAGTGGAACAGAGCTGGAGGGTGGTTGTTCAGGTTTGGGCTGATTCAATCCTTCGGCTCTTCCTGCTGGAGTTCTTGCCTGAGTGCGTGGCTCTGACACCATCATAGGTCTGCCCTGCTGTGCTGCCTTCCTGTCCCGTGTGTCCCCTGCTATGGGGACAGAAGCAGTTGACTGTGGTGCTACTGACAATCACAGTAGAGGCATCTTGCCCCAGAATACTCGGTGTCCTGGAGGATCCCTGAGCCTGGTGTAGCTCCTCCTGCACCCTTGGATGTGGGGTGAAGAGGTGAGCGCCTTGCAAGGGGCATGAATGGACCTGGGCACAGGGCTGGAATCGGGCAAAGCTGAATCCGACTGCTCATCGCAGCAATGAGCTACTGAATTGCTAAATCGTCGATCTGAGGTTTTCTTTGAAAGGGGTGAATGCTACAAATTAATTAGCTCCCTTTTGGTTGTTAGCACTTTAAAGCCCAGCTGTCAGGGGAGGGCTGGTTTATAGGCATTACATCAGGGCTGCCGGCTGGCTCGCTCGCCTACCTGGGAATTTCTAACTGTGCGTTGTAACCGGGGGAAATTTGGCTCGGATGCAGCATCTGGCGCTCAGCGAAGCTGCTGCGATGCGCTGTCCCGAGCACGGGGATTTCACTGATCCGTGCCTGAGCGGTGCTGCTGGGATACACGGGGCTCGGCCTCTTGGTGTGCAGCTCCCGGGGAGCTGGTGGTTCTGCTTCTCCGTGCCCAGCGTTAGCCACCAGCCGGGTGACTCGCTCAGGTGAGCTGCAGGCGTGCAGGAGATGGTCCGAGTAGCTCCTGCTTCTTGCTTAATTAATGTGAGAGAACAGGAGGCTTTTCTGAAGCAAAAGGGGCTTTTCTGGTGCATAAAAGTTTGAACTGGCTACAGACGCCCTGCGAGAGCTGTCGGTGCGGGCAAAGGGCTCGATGCGCTGAACGGGAGGGGAGTAGCTCCTCCGTGCTCCCGTCCGAGCGCGGAAGGTGGCGGGGAGCCGAGCCCCTGCTTCCCCCCACCCCCGGGTTTTCCTGCCCACCAGCACAGAAGCACGCCGACTCCCGGGCACACGGGGCTGCCGTTCCCGCGGCCCACCGGGCTCACGGAGCTTCCAGCTGGGTGAGCAGGGACCCGGGAGTGATGCGGGGGCACAGCCGCAGGTACGGTGCCACCAGCCTGAAGGCCTGTTCCAGCGGGGCACGGCGGCCGGTAGCGGTACCGGGGGGGGGGTGGTGCCGCTTGAGAAGGGCGGTGGGTGCCCGGTGCCGCCCCCCGTTCTGGGCCCATCTCGGTGGTCCCGGGCGGGGGTCGCTGCCCCGCGTGGCGGCCCCGCGCTCCAAGATGGCTGCGGACCGTGACACGCCTGGTCACGTGGGACGCGCGCGCGCCGCGCCCCCCCCGCCCCCCCCGGTGCCCCCGGCCGCCCCCCTCATTCCCCCCCGCGCCAGCCGCGCGCGCCCCCGGTGCCCCCGGGCGCTGTGACTCGGTCCGGTGCGTCCCGCCGGTTCTTAAAGGGACAGGCACACCCCCACCACCGCGCACCCCGGCCCGCCGCGGCCGCTCCGCGCCGCGGAAAACAAAGAGGCACCGGAAACAGCGGCGGCGGGGAGGGGGCCGGCCCGGCGGGAGGCGGGCGGGAGGGAGGGAAGGGAGGGCCGGCGGCGGGCCGGCGGGGGGGGGGGGGCAGGCCCGGGCCCGGCGTCGGCGAACAAAGAGCGGCGGGAGGGAGGGGGCGGGGGCGCCGCAGCAGCACCGGAGCGGCGGCCCAGGCCATCGGTGCAGGTACGTGCGGGCCGGGGGGGGGCGGGAGAGGGGCGGGGGCGGGGGCCGCCCCCCGAACCCCCGAAGGCACCTGCCCCGGGCGGCGGCGGCGGGGTCCGGCGGCCGCCTTTGTTATTGCTTTTGTTTGGCGCCGAGCACATGGCCCCGGAGCGGCCGCTCTTAAAGCCACAGTTCCGCACCGGCACCGGCAGGGCTCCGCGGCGCGGGGCGCGGGCTGGGGTGCGCTCCGGGGTGCCGGTGGCCGCGGTGCCTCCCCGGGGTGCCGCTCGGTGGGGCGCTCCGTCGGTGCGCTCCGGGATGTGCTGCTTGCCCCGCCGTGCGCCGCCGTCCCGGACACCCAGGGTCGGGTTCGGCTCGGGGATGAGGATAGGGTTATGGGGTCGAGGTCGGCCTTCAGAAGGGGCTGCCGGTGCGGCGGGGCCAGCGGTGACCCCGCTCCCGGGGGAGCTGGCGGCGCTCGGGTGGGAACGGTGGGAAGAGGGCTACGGGAGAGCTCGGGGTGTCGGGACGGAGCCGGCAGCGGGGTAGCAGGACCCCCGGGGCGGGCGGCTCCCCCGGCAGCCCCGGAACCCGGCTCTGCCCGAGCAGATGGCACCGGGCGTGAGCGCTGGCGCGCTGCTAACTTTGTTCTCGGCGGGGCTCGGGAGCCGCCTCCCCCCGCCCCTCCGAAGAGCTGCGGGATCGCGATCCCCTTCGTTTTGGAGCTGCGGTGGCCTCCGCGGGGTCACGGTCACCCTGCTCGGCGTGGCCGCTGGCTTCCACACACGGGTGCGGAAGGAGCCGTGTCTGCCCGCTTGGGACAGGCGGGTGGGACCTTATGGGTGCTGGCTGTGACAGGACGAGGGCCGGGCCAGCACTGTCCCACAAGTCGGGGGTGCCGTCTTGCCTCGGGATGCTGTCCTGGGGTTTCGGCAGCCCCCGCTCTGGAGGTCCCAGGAACAGGCAAGCCCCTGTATGGCTCCCGTGTTCCTCTGTTTATGCGCTGCCCATCCCCAAGCCCAGCGCTGCGGTGCCTGGTCTGGAAGGTGCCCGCTGGATCACACAGGGCCTTGGCACCACGTGTGCTCGAGAGTGAGGATGTGGAACTGGAAGCAGTAACACCTCAGAGAGGTGTTCTTCAGAGTGGGGCTAAACCTGGATCGTTGCTGCATTCTGGCCCCCAGCCCACTCAGGGGCATATTGCACTGGGCAGAGCTTTGAGGTGGGCAGAATAAATTCTCTGTGGAAGGAACCTCCTGTTCAGGCACACCCCCTTCCCTGGTGACAGTCACAGACAGGTTCTGGGGGGTGCTCAGCCTGTGGCTTTTGCTTTTCTTCATTTTCCTACCAAAACAAAGAGAGAAATTTGCTTTCAGCTTCCACAGTAGCGTGGAGATGAGGGTGAGGTTAAAAAGAGATTTGTGTGTGGCACAGGACTTGCCCCAGTGGTTGTTGATACCCACTACTTAAAAGTGACATTGCAGCTTCTCCCTGATGGGCTGAGCAGCATTCCCCAGGTCCCCAGGTCTTTCCTGTCCCCAGTGTGTCTTTGCCGTGGGCACTGAGAAGGAGGTGGGGCTGAAGAAGCTGCTTTGGGGGGGACCTCACCATCCTGCAGTGAGCTGGATTTAGGGGCATGTGGGCTGCGGTTCCAAGGCCATGGCTGCTGCCATGTGCTGGCCTGGTGCTGTAGAGGCCAGGAAGGAAGCTGGGCTATGGAAGGGTACACAGGGAGGGTCTTGGATACGCATGGAGCTAAGGAAGACCTTTTTGGGACCTGGGAAAGCAAGAGTCTAGGGAAGCCCAGTCCCAAATGCAGATGTCTCCTCTGTGCAGTGCCAGGCTCCACTGCGGCTGAGCTGTGTCCTGGGAAGGGACTCTGGAGCAGGAACACCAGTCAGGCTGGGTGCAGGAGGGGAGACAGGACAGGGCCAGGGCAGTGTTCCCACTGTCCCACTGCCACGAGGAGCACCTGGGGGAGCAGAGCTGCCTGCCTGGCTTCAGCATAGCCCTTACTTGTCCCCTGCTCCGTGGGGATGTGTGGCTGCACCCTGTTTGCAGTGGGGAGTTGAAGTGCAGAGCTCTGACCGAGAAGGGCCATGAGCCCTGCTGCCACCACCAGCCCCTGTGCCCATCACTGGGGCAGCAGTGTCACTCTAGAGTAGGATGTGCAGCAACTCAGCAACAAAGAGCACCTGCCAGAGCAGCATCAGGGACCTGCTGGAAACTCCCCATGTCATACTCAGGCTCCCTGTTGGCTGGTGAGCTGGCTGGGATGCTGCCACAGCCACAGGGCTCTTCATCACTTTCTTTCCTCTGTGCCAAAAATAAGCGCCTCTCTCTCTCTCTCTGTCTGTGTTGTGTGTGGGAGGTGACTCTGGCCATGAAGGGGAGGGACAGTAACCAGGGGGTTGGGGACAACCCCCTTCAGGGCCATATCCAGCCCCAGCAGATGGGGTGGGTGCAGCTCTTGGAGGAGCAGCAAGAGCTCCAGCTGTTGGCATCACCATCCCTGTGAGGATGGAGCAGCAGCCTGAGCGGTGGCGGGACAGTGCCATGACCCGCTGTCCCTCTTGCAGAATTCAAGGTGCTGCTGTCTTGCCCTGCCTGGAGCCTGAGATCCCGTGTGCCCATCCGCCTCCCGACGTCACCAATGCGACCATGGGAACTGGCAGTGAATAGGCGGCCGCCCTCTGCCCCTTTTGCCCAGCGCCGTTTCTCGGGGGGACCCTGCAGCAGCCCCGACCACCTCCGGCGAAGGTACGGGTGCAGGGTGGTGTGGAGCCCTGTCCCCTGTGGCATTTGGGGACGTGGGGCCGGTTCTCTCGTCCTGCTGGGGCAAGGCACCAGCTCCCAGTGGGGCTTGGGGGGACATTGACAGGGAAGCGCATCCACCTGGCCCAGATGAGGGGTCCCTGGGGAGCAGGGGTTCTTTTTATACTGTGAACACCGAGAAGGCACTTTGCAGGGTGAGCAGAGAAGTTGGTTCTGGAGCTGTCCGGCCTGAGATGGCCTGCCACAATGCCCTGACCATCTCACCCTGGGCACTGGGCTGGCACTGATCCTCCTGTAGTCATCCTGCCTGGGGCTGTGGTGCCCCTCTGGCCTGGGGGGTCACTCCTGCTCTGTTTCTCTCCTGCGGTGGCCCCACAGCCCCTCTGCCAGGCGTCAGTGGGGACGACGCGACCGACCTCTGGCAACCCTGCTGGGCCAGGATGAGCCCCAGGTGCACCCTGCCTTCCCCCAGCAGCCGCACATCCCTGTAGATGAGCCCCGTGCCTACGCTCTTCCCAGCACGCCGCCACGAATGCTTCACCCAGCCGCTCACCCACCCCACCAGAACCCATTCATGGTGGATCTGCATGACCAGGTAGGTGCTGCAGCCCCCAATCCCACTCCGAAGTGTGATCCTGTGGTGTTCCTTGAACTGGTGTCTGGAGTGGTGACATGCCCCTGGGTCCCCTCTGGCTGCTTGCTGCTGGGATCACCCAGCCCTGAGCCGGCTGATGCTCTGGTTCTCCGAGATTTAAATCTTGGGGTCCCTTTGCCTGCTGGGTATGTCTGGGGTGGTCCCTGCTCCCAGGGGCTGGGGACAGTCCCCTTGTAGGGTTGTTCACGTGACAACTGTCATCATAATCCATGGTCATGGTGATGTGTTGGAGGCTGTGTCAGCCTTTCCATGTGGAGGAAAGAAGGGTCCAAAACTCCCTCAAGCTGAGCCATCACTCAGCCCATTTCCTCTGGCCAGACCAGCGGGATGGGTGTGCCAGCTGTTTTGTCCCAGATCTGAGTGCTCAGCACCCTGCTATGACCCTGTAAGGACAGGGACAGCTCAGACAAGGCTGTACCCTGACTGTGCTCTCGGCACCTTGTCCTTAGGTGCACCAGGGACCTGTCCCTCTCTCCTACACGGTTACCACCGTAACGACGCAAGGCTTCCCCATCCACGCTGGCCAGCACATCCCTGGGTGCAGCACCCAGCAGCTCCCAGCATGCTCAGTGATGTTCAGTGGACAGCACTACCCGCTCTGCTGCCTCCCACCCCCGGTGAGTCACAGCAGGGGACCTTCTGGGGACAGCTTGGGCTGCGAGTGCCCAGAGGTTGTGTGGGTACTCAAGCCCACTGTAGTGCAAGTTTCTGGGAGCACAGGGTTCTTCGGAGACCCTGGGGAGGAGGCAGGAATATCTGATCCTTGTTTTTCTCTCCTTCTCTCCCCACAGCTGAT
Source organism: Hirundo rustica (assembly GCF_015227805.2). Lineage (NCBI taxonomy): Eukaryota > Metazoa > Chordata > Aves > Passeriformes > Hirundinidae > Hirundo > Hirundo rustica. The sequence continues at coordinate 3,563,806 of NC_053463.1, forward strand.
TCAGGCATGTGCCATGCAACAACTTCCCGTCTCCTACCAGACATTCCCCCCCATCATCTCCAGCGACCATTACATCCTGCACCCACCCCCGCCACCAGTGCCGCCACACCAGCCGCCCCACATGGCCCCCCTGGGGCAGTTCGTACCTCTCCAAGCCCAGCATCCACGTATGGTGAGTTGGGGTGGAGGGACGGGCTGGGAGCGTGATGTGCCCACCACCTGGGGGTCTTGTCCTTCTGCAGCCCCTGTGGGTCTAAGCTGGGGGTGGTGGGCAGTGTGCCCAGGGTGCCTCTGTCTTCATAGTGTTGGGGAGGTGTAATTTGGGACGCTCCTCCCAGCCTAACTCTTTCCCCCACAGCCTCTGCAGAGGATAGACAATGACGTGGACCTGCGAGGGGAGCAGCACCCCATCGCAGGCTTCACATACCCTCCGTCTCACCACGCTCCCACGCTGTCGCCCTCTGTGCCGCTGCATTACCTCCCCCACGACCCTCTGCACCAAGAACTGCCGTTTGGCGTGGTGAGTCCCCATCCTGGGGAGGGGTTGGGGACACTGTGGGGCTGGCACGACGCTGAGTGCCCCGTCTCTGCCTGCAGCCATACCCCCACATGATGCCCCGGCGGCTGAACACCCAGCGGTACCGGCTGCAGCAGGCGCTGCCCCCGCCGCCACCCCCTCCGCCGCCTCCTCCGTACTATCCGAGCTTCCTGCCCTATTTCCTGTGAGTACTGCTGGGGATATTGTCAGATGCATAGGGCAGGGGACGGGGGCCACAGTGGCACTGTGTTGGCACAGGGGGCTGTGCCCCTGGGGTGAACGTTGGGGTCTGTGGCCCCGTGCTGACTGCCCTGTCCTTCCCCCCCAGTTCTATGCTTCCTGTGTCGCCAACAGCCGTGGGGCCCACGATCAGCTTAGACCTGGACGTGGATGATGTGGAGATGGAGAATTATGAGGTGAGTCAGCTTGGCTTCCCCACAGTGATAGGATGGGAGAGCTGGGGGAATTTGCTGATTGCTCTGCTGGGAGGGGAGAGCCTGGAGAGGTGCTGTGCGAGAACATGAGATAAACTGAGGTGGTCTCTGCCTCTCCCTCCAGGCACTGCTGAACTTGGCTGAGCGGCTGGGGGAGGCCAAGCCACGGGGACTCACCAAAGCAGACATCGAGCACCTCCCGTCCTACCGCTTCAACCCCGAGAGCCACCAGTCCGAGCAGACCCTGTGAGTGAGCTCGGGGTGCACTTGGGGGGCCTGGCGGGGGTCGGGGGCCGTGACCGGCAGTCGGGCCGTACTCATGGCTGCTTCCCCCAGGTGCGTCGTGTGCTTCAGCGACTTCGAGGCCCGGCAGCTTCTCCGCGTCCTGCCCTGCAACCACGAGTTCCACGCCAAGTGTGTCGACAAATGGTTAAAGGTACTGCCTGTGCCCGCTGTGGGGAGCGGGGTCGCCTCTTGGGGTGCTGTGGGTGTAGGGTGCTGCCTTTTGGGTGGCCTCAGTGCCCTGCACGCACTGGGAGCTGGGGCCACGCGCTGTGCAGGGCTGGATAAGCCCCTCCTGGGATGCGGTTGCAGCCTTGCCGGCGGTGCCGCTCACTTGCCCCATGTCTCGTTGCCTGCAGGCAAACCGCACGTGCCCGATCTGCCGGGCGGACGCGTCGGAGGTGCAGCGGGAGGCGGACTGAGGCTGGCGGGCGCTGTGCCGCACAATTCACTAGAGGACAAGGACGCCGGGCTCGGGCGGGGGCCGCTGCCCGCTGCTGGGGCCTGACCCTGCGCTTACCCCCCCTCCCCAAAGCCTCTCCTCGGATGTGGTGAGCATTGAGCAGTCCGGGCTCCCGGCCAGCCCTCCTCCTCCCTGCCGGGGCACGGACTCGGCCGGACGCCTGCCCGCTGCGCTCCCAGGGCCCCGAATCGTGTTGTGCTGGAGGCGGGAGGTGCGTGGCCGTGCCCTCTGCGCTCCAAAGACGCTGTTGTTGCTCCATCACTTTCCAGGTCTTTGTACTCTGCTAGGGAATTAGTGGTTTTTCACTTTGTCACTATTTTTTTTTTTAATGATAGTTTTTTTTTTCCCCCCTTCTTTTCCTTTTCATTTCCATCACGTTTTCGGTTCCTTGGCCGTTTGCCCTAGGGGCGCGCAGGCGGCTCCTCCCCTCGGCGTGACGCGGGGAGGAGAGAGGAGAGAGCGCTGTGGGTGTGATGCCGGCGGCACCCGGCCCCGGGGACAGCCGGAGGAGGAGGAGGTGGCTGGCGGAGTGCGGCCAAGGTGGGACACCAGCAACGCCGTGGCATGGCTGGGGCAGAAAGGCAGCGCAGGAATGCCTCTGTCCCTGCTCCTGTGCGCAGCCTGGCACGGCCTCTCTCCTGCCTCAGCTGCCCCGGGGAGCCCCAGAGGGCTGCGGCTGCTTGGGCTCTTTTTCCGGTGGGAGGATGGTGCTGGCGGAGCCCTGGCCCCTCTCCCTGTTCATTCCCCTGTGCCTGGCCAGCTCAGCTCCCGGGGCCGGGCCATGTGGCATCCCACAAGGCAGCCAAGCTTGAGGAGGGGACACCAACCTCGTCCCTAGGGCTTTGGGCGTGTGGTGTCCCCGGCGTGCTGCCCAGCCCCCGGCTCCTGCTCATTTCTCTGTCCCGACACGACGTAAATCAAGGTAGCCCCGTGCCCCGTCCTGCTGGCTGGACGGCGCGGTTTCCCCGGCTGGTGGGCAGCGAGGGGCCGCCTGGGCTGCGGCCCCCGGAGCGGGGGAGGTTTTATTCATAACCTCGTGGAGTATTTTCAATGCTACCCTGGCCTTGGCCCGGCCGGTGCGGGGGGAAGCTGTGAGCGGTCCCCTTGCCACCGTATCCCCCCTGCCCATGCGGGGGCCGGGGGAGAAGCCGCCACGCCGCCGCCCGGCTCCATCAATCCCGCGTGGCCGTTGTTTTGCATGATTAATTAGCGAGGAGGGTGACGGGAGGCGGTGGCAGGGGTGGTGGTGAGAGCACCGCCCTCCCCTCCCGGCGCGTCGCTGACGCCTGGGAGCTTCCGAGCGGACGCCAGCCCTATGTAAATGTTCACAAATATGCATGCATGTCTGACCAGCTTGGAACGTGGTCTTGGCTACGTCTAGCCGGCTGTGGGGTGAGGGGGGTGGGGAGAGGGGTTTTTGTGCTCAGCTGATACTGCCATGCACTGTACTGCACATGTCCGCAACGCCACAGCAGGACCGTGAGACTTTCAGGGCCGTCCCCGCGGGGTCCGCGCCCGCGGCGTGTGCAAGGGACCGGGGGTGGGAGGGGGCGGCTCCCCGCGGGGCGGGGGGCAGCAGCGGGGCTGGCCCCCGGCGGCGGCTCGGCCGGGTGCGAGGTGAGGGGCCGCGCCCGGCACACGGGCGGGCACGATGGTGTTCCCCACGCCGAGGGCCGGAGGGCAGTGCCAGCCCCGGTGGGTCGCCGCATCGGGCACGGGGGGGGCGACGAGCGGTGTGGGGGCTAGGGGCCGGCTCCCCCTCGCCGCCCTTTCCCACCTCTCCGGTGGCCGCTCTCCGTGCGGAGCGTCGAGGCCAAGGGCCCCGGCCCGGCGCCGCCCGCACCGCCCTGGCACGGGCGCTGGCACCGCTGGGCTCGGTGCCCCTTGGGCAGGACCCCGGCCCCCTTCCCGTCCCTCACTCAGTGACAGATAACCAAAGGAGTCCCCGGCTTCGCGCCCCCGGAGACGCCCCCCTCCTCCCCTCCCGCCCTCGCGGTGCCCAGGGAGCCAGGAAAGCCTTACGGTCCTTTGACGGCGACTCGAAAGCTCACAGCTCGTGTGCTGCAGAATTTATTCCAATGAGCAGCTAAAAGTATCATTTAAAAAAAAAAATAACAAAAAGAAAAAACGACAAAAAAAAAATACTAAAAAACAATTATTTAGGGTGTTTGTGATTGCTGACTGCGCTGTAGATACCACTGTTTACCAATGAATTCCTGTGGTGGGATAGTGGACTGTTTACTGTTCTATTATACCAGTCCCCGGGCCCTCCGGTGGGACCCCCGCGTTCCCCGCGGCTCCCCGGAAGGTGCTAGGACGTGTGTTCTGTGTTAGAAAGTTTTTATATATATATATATATATATAAATATATATATATAATTTTTTTTGCTCTGTTACTTGCACATTTTACAGTTACCTCATTTTTCCCATGTATGTATTTGAAAAAAGGCTAATATATAGAAAAAAAAAGGTTCTTAAAGCTCTAAAAGTGTTTGTTTTTTTCCATTCCATTGGAATCATATTGGTTTTGTAGCATTTAACATAACTAGTATGTTGTATTATATATATGTGTATTATACTGATTGAAATTTTTAACAGATTTGTACTTTTTTTAAAATGAAAGTTGCTAGTTCTGCTTGACCAAGTAGTGCAATCATTATTTTTTTTAATGTTGTGGCTGATTTTGAGAGGGATATTCACTAATAAATGTATGATGTATACCAACACGCCGGGCCCAGCTCTTGTCTCCAGGGGGGCTCGAGGGGAAGTGTGGGGGCCAGGGACGGGAAGGAGCTGCTGCAGCTGGAAGGGCCCTGGAGGGAGGCTTGGAGGAGAGCCCAGGAGAGCCTGAGGGTGGGAGCAGGGACTGGTTGGATGCTCTGCCCCAGCAGGATCTGGGTTTGAGCAGCACCACACACCCTCTCCTTCCCCTGACATGGGAATGTCCTGGCTGCTATCCCAGGACAGCAGAGCTCCCTGGGTTGCTCCAGCCACAGCAGTGGGACACCTTCCACCTCTCCTCCATCCCAACCCTCCAGCATTCCCATGCTGGGCCAGGGACCAGGCTATCCCTGTGTTCCTGCCCATGGCAGGGGGTTGGAGTGAGATGTGCTTTGAGATTCCTTCCACCCCCAACCATTCCTGGCTCCAGAACAGGGCACTGGAAGAACAGGCTCCTACCGCTCTGCCTTGGGCAGCTGCGGCACAGCTCCGCAGCCCTGACCCCTGGCAGGGATCTCCCACACCTTTTCCACCTTGCACCTGCTCCAAGAGTTCGACCCAGCCTCATCAGCTCCCTCCTGGGCTGAGCCCACAGGAGCGGGCACAGCAGCACCCCGGCCCCTGCCATCCCCCGTGCTGGGAACGCTCTCGTCTCGTGCAACAGCTCCAGTGGCACCAATGACCAGTGTGAGAGCAGAAGCTGAGTGCATCCACACTCCTGGGAGCCACAAGTCCCACAGCAGCTCCTCCCTTGGGGCATGGGCAGAAAGCATCAGCACAGACATGCTAGAGGCAGAGTTTATTACACTACGCAGGCTAAGAACCCTGGGCAAGACCCCATGTGGGTAAGAATCGAACCAGCTCTTTATCAAAAAGTTAATACTATAGTCAACCCCAATCTCCTTTGGTCATTACAAAGCAAGAGAAATATTAAAAGAACAGTATTTATACACAGAGGGAAGCTGAAGAGAGTCTGTCCAGCCCTTTTCCCCCCACCCCACTCCCAGCACATTCCGGTGCTCGGTCTTTGTGTCTGTCAGGAGCAGCAGAGTATCAAATCTTCACGAGATGTTGGGTTGCTGGGGTTTTATTATTATTGTCATCAATAAAAGCAGTAATTACCAAGAGCTGCCATTCCTGTTCCTCCCCAGGGAAGGCGGAGGGGGCAACACCAGCTCCCCCGAGTGCCCGCCCCGGTGCAGGGGATGGCCGTGCGCACGCGTCCTCTCGCCAGCGCACGCACGCAGCACGGCTGGCACGGGCCATGTGGTCTCTGATCCCTCGTTTGTACGCAGTCTTTTAAAAAAAATATCGTATTATAATAATAATATGAATTTCTCTTTCCGTTTTTGTGTCTTCTGGAAAAAAAAAACCAAAAAAAAAAAAACCCAAAACAAAACAAAAAAAACCAACCAAAAACGAAACAACAAAACAAACAAACAAAAAAAAACAAAACCAAAAAGAAGTGTCAATCGTCCGTGAGGTCCTGCACAAAGAGGACTTCCGTGTGGCTGAGTCCGGCCTCCTGCAGCGTCGGGGGGTTGGGCCACTCCTCTGTAGGGAGGCAGGGCAGGACACGGCGAGGGAAGTTGGCCTCAATCTGGAACTTCTCAGGGCTTTCTTTCAAGGAGAACAGGAAGTCGTGGATCACCTGGGAACGAAACACAGAAATAGCTGCCAGCTGGGGGAGCAGTGACACAGGCAGAGTGAATCCCTGGCAGCTGGCGGGGAAAGGTTCCCAAATCTGCACCATCACTGTGCTGTAGACCTGAGAGCCATTCCCTTGGCACACATGAAACTGGGCTTGGCACAGAGCACTGGGGAGACCAGACACTGTTTATGGCTCTTCCTACAGCTTTATTTCATAGGGAGCAGTGAAATTATAGAATCGTAAGGGTTGGAAGGGACCTTAAAGATCATCTAGTCCCACCCTGCCCTGTCATGGGCAGACACACCTTCCAGCTTTTAAGGAGGTAAAAAAGCTTCTTGCATTTTCTCTCCTCTTCCAAGGTGGTAGAACCAGGCCCCACAGCACTCCCCTTTACCAAGGAGTAGCCACGCCTGCCAAGGCTCTCAGCAAAGGTCACCATTTGGCAAAGTCCAAGGGAAATAAAGCTTTGCTGAGCCACCTGCAAGTCCTCTTCACCCCCTTGCTCTGGAAGGCCCCTCAGCTCTGCCCCGAGCTCACCGTCAATGACTGTGTGAAGTGGAATCGCCGCTCCACTCTGGAATCGTTCGGCAGCTTAAAAATGATCTTGACGCTCTCCGGGTCGTCGGGATGTGGTTCTGGGGGAAGGCATTCCGACTTCCGCTCCTTCTCCTCCTGCAGTGTCTGCAAGGTAAGGAGGGAGCAGGAGCAATGCTGTGCACTCAGCAGACCTTTGTGCCTGTCCCCTGCAGCACAGCTGCTCCGGGAGGCTCAAAGGACGCTTGGGTCCTGAGCCAGACAAGCTATTCCTACTGCAGGCGAGGATCCCACAGGACACTGCAGCCTCTCCTGCAACCCCTCTGCTCTCACCTGCCGCCGCCTCTCCTCTGCCAGTTTTTGCTGTTGCACTTCCTCCTCCTTCTTCTTCTTTCTCTCCCTTTCCTCCTTCTTCTTGCGCTCCTTTTCCTGGTCGGCACGCAAGGATGCCAGATATGCCTCATCCTGCTGCTGCCTCAGGACTTGGGTTTGGTTCCTCTCTTCCCTGCAAACACGAGTGGGAATTGGTCAGGGCTAACAGGGCAAGTGAGGGGGTGGCAGGCTGAGTGCAGACCCGAGGGTGCAGGGACAGCCTCCAACTCACAGGAGCACACGGCAGGTAATGCCTTGGGGTACTATAAGCTCCCAAAAGGCCAATCCAGGTCCCCACAGTCCCTCAGCAATCAAACTGCTTCCCTAGAGTGGGTGGAACTGAACTTAAAAGGCTTCTGAACCCCTACAGCTTGACAGAGCTGATAGCACAAGAACAGTGCCCAGTATTCCTGCCTCATATTTGAGACTCTTCTTAGTTTTACCTCCTTTAGGTAATTCCTTGCACATTTCATAAACTGGAACGTGTTACTGGGTCCCCACACAGAGCATGGGGCAGAGAAGGGACACACAGAAGGTCAGATGGTGGGATCCTGTTTTGGATGCAATCCATACATCCCTAAGAGTCACCAGGGACTTGTGAGGCCACACCAGAAAAGCAGCCACAGCTCAGCACAGCAAGCAGCACACACTCACCAGCTGGCTGCGGACACCAGCTCTCCTGCCTGCGATGCCTTTGCTCCCACTTGGATCCTACTGTCTATTGTCCAAGCTTTCCCTGCAAAGCTCCAGCACGCCAAAGGTGTGCTCCAGTGGCAGAGAACAGAGTACTCACATCCACCTTTCAGTGGTGTGTGCAACACATCTGGCTCCCTGGCTACAAGGTGGCTGGAATTTATGGACTGATGATCCCCCTGCTGAGAGGAGAGCCCACGGGCTGTGTTACAGAACAGGAGGTGCCGAGCTGTGTGCCTACACACGGTGTCTGGAGGGAGGAAGGGGACAGAGCAGAGCCTGCCTCAACAAGGTCTGTGCTGCCGGAGCTCCGGTCCCACCCTACCTTTCCAGGCGCTCGGACACCAGGTACGTCTGGTTGGCATCCATGATGAACATCAGCTGATTGATGAGGTCGTCAGCCTGGATGAGGCCCTCCAGCCGCCCAACCACGGTCATCCTGCGGTCCTTGAGCATGATCACGGCCAGGAACGGGTACGTGTTCTCCCGCAGAGCCTGCGACACTGGGAACAGGCACAAACGTCACTTCCCCGTCCACAAGGGCCACTCAGGCCACCAAGGGGTACAGCACAAATGTTTCCATCACTGAGGGCCAAAGAAAGCACCTTTCCTAGATATTTTCTCTTCCAAGGAAGAAAAGGCCTCAGGCTCCATTTTGAAAATTAAACCCTGTAAGTTAGCAAAGGGAGGAAATGGCTTTGGGAGCACAAAGACTGATGGGAAAATAACAAGCTTCCAAGTAACCAAAAAAGGCTCTTTTAACTCAAGCAGGAAGGAAACAAATGGCTCTGAATGTCCATTCAAAATGGGACAAAGCCATGGGTTTAAACTGCAGGAAGAGTAACACAGGACAAGCACATGGAAGCACTTGCTCAGGTGATTAGGGACGGTTGGACTCAGGAAGAAACTGTCATGGGGCAGAAGGCAGTATGTCCATGTTGAACATTTCTGAACAAATTCAGGTTGGTTTTGCTGGAGGCAGGCTCTGTCTGAAGCAGGGAATGGAACAGATGTTTCACTTCAGTTACTGTTCATATGCAGCTGTTGATCCCCTCCTTAAACCACACATGGCACATCGTGCAACTTGGAGCCACTGTTACCAGTGCAGCCCCTCTAACAAAATCAGAGCAGCTCAGGGATTAAATGGAAAGCCATGATCCCTTCCAGCTCTGCTTTCCAGGCTGTGACTCCAAAGTATTGTGGCAATGAAACAGGAATAAGTCAAAGAATGTCTCCTCAGAGAGCTATTTTCTCAAGTTGTTGATAACTGGGAGCAGAATTATGGAGCCAAGAGTGCCCCAAATTTAGCATTTTCCTGACCATGAAACAGAAATCGTGGAAACAACACAGGAGATGTGAGTAAAACTTTGAGAAAAGGCTCCACCTGTGGCAAAACCTTACTAAACTTCTGTCTGGCCAGCTATCAACAACTCTCACTGTGGGCTTTTGAAGAGACACAGAGACTGGGTGCGGATTACAATGACTGTCTCAGAAAGGGAAAGAATGTACCTAACAAGTCCTTCCTGGCCTCAGGCCTCACAGGAGCCAGCGTGAAGGACAGATCTAGCTGGATACTTGTTTCCTCCACTCAGTCTATCCCCAGCACACACCCACAAACTCCCATTGATGAGGCACTGAAAGCAGCCTGAAAGCCCACAGCAATAAGCACAGAACTACAATTGCCCAGAAACACATGAACAGTGGAGGTGAAGATCAGAATGTATTTCCCTGGCAACAAAACCTTTTGAGATAACCTGGGAAACCAACACATGTGTGTCCCCATGAAATCCTGAAATCTCTTGTCTACTTGCACAAAATACAACAGAGTGTTTCACGTGTGTAAATTTGTCAAACAGCATCTGGCTTGTTCCAGAGACAGGAGGGGACAGGTAAAGCCCAGGAGGGACATACTCACCTCTGTATCCCTCTGGTTTATTGGTTGAGCAAGCCCAGAAGAGCATTCTAGTGTTGATGAGGGTGATGACCTCAGGTGCACACAGTGTATTGCTGGGGGATGAGAAGACACCGTGTCAGGGAAGCTGCATTTCGAGTGCAAAGACAACTATTTGGGAAATTCTCCTACCTACCGGCAGAACTCATCTGTGTCTTGGTGGTCATCTCCATGAAGATAAACCAACAGGAAGCGCAGCTCCCGCTTGGCATCATTCAGTGCCTTGGTATAAGAGCAGAGGAGGTAAAGTTACAGGGTCTCTGGGCAAGGGGAATGCAGCACCCACAAGGCTTGTGTGACCCAGGCACTACTCTGCCACTAGAGTGGTTTTAGTGGAGCAGCGGTGGAGGATGAACCTGTCAGACTTCCTAAATAAACCTTTTATTTAAGAGGGCTACAGTGGTGTTCTCTCATATCCTCTCAGGATGTGGCTTTGGAGAACACTGAACTCAGAGTGGAACTGGGCAAGCAGTGACATGGATTGACCTCAGCTGCCTCACCAGACTCAGCTGGCAGTGAAGACCCTCCTTCACCCCTTGGACTCACAGTGGCCAAGGCTGAGCTTTCCTTTGAGCCTGTACAGGACACAATCTTCAGATCACACCAAATGAAAATTCTACTAAAACAGTAATAAATAATGCTGCAGGACCCCAAAACCCAGACAACAAAGAAAAATATCCCTCCCTTTCCACATCTACAGTGTCTGGATTCCACCCACCCAAGAGCATTTTTAACAAGACCACAGGATAAGTGCACAATATGCTCCCTGTTTTGCTGGCACTGAGATTTGGTAGCCTAACCATTCCACAATTGAGTTTGGATTCCAGGAATGACAGAGGAGCTAAAAGAGCTGCAGAGGCAGTGAGCTCCATCACTGCACAGTGCGGAGCAGACAGGCACTCGACTTTTTTCCCCAGGCACTTGGGAAGCAGTGCTGATCCAGCTGTCTGACGGGATGCTCTGCAGGAGGCCCTTGCCTTGGCCAGGCTGAGAGAAGCTGTGGAAGAGGCAGTGTCCATGGGGACGTCCCTCTTCTAAAGAGAGCCCCCTCAGATTTGATCTACGGAACACTCCCCTCCAATAATTTCTTAGGGGCTCCCTCTCAATTTTGAGGCCCTGCACTGTTGTGAAGTTGCATTGTGATACAAGCCCAGGCAGTTAATCCCAATTTGGTGAACAGGAGGACAGACTCTGGCACAGCACACCAGTTTATAAAAACAAAGGCAGGATTACAAAGAAAAGCTGTCGGCTACAGAGTCACACAGACGGTCGAGGAACAGCCAGAGCAGCTTTGCTTTCCAGCTTTGCAGGCTTGGCAAATCATCAAGCCTGGCAGACACTGGTTTCCCAAAACACTTGTTCACTAGCTCTCCATTACCCTGTTAAGAGAGTTTGGGGATAAACGTTGGGCTTGTAGATGAAAAGCAATTTTGCCATGTAGGCCCTGATACCATGTGGCAAAATCCCCACTCCCCAGCATCTAGGCACCAACATGTGACACTGACCTGGCTGTAAGTTCCCTGGTAGAAGACAGGGTGTATCCTCCCATATTTTTCCTCAAACATATGAATAAATGAAATAATGTCACCCACTGGGTCGGTGACCCGACTACGAGGATCAGGGCGTATAAAACGCAGAGCAAACCTAGGAAAGAAGCAAAGGACACTGCAAGTTTTGCTCACTGACTTCTTGAGGAACAGGTTTTCTTTTCCACAGACAGTCACTGGGATTCATAGAGAGGAAAAAAGTCACAGCTGAGACGCTTGAACATTTATAATCTAAACCTAAACTGACAGCTGTTCCAAACTGATACCACTGCTACAGAACCAACTCCCAATGAAGATTCAGCTCAGGCTAGGGATCAGTAAGGATCCAAATTCTGTGTGGTTAAACTGTTTCAGCTTCCTCTGAAGCATCAGGCGTAAGCCACACCAACAGTAGGAGGTTTGAGGAATTTAGTCAAAGATGGGCTGTTAAAAGCCACGCAGTTTTGTCCAGATAACTTTGGAAACTGCATTTCTGCTAATCTACAACAAACAATTCCAATGTACAAAGAGCTGCAGAGGGGGAACATTACACTAGGAGTTCTATGAAACTGTCCTTCCCCTGAAGCTGAAAAAGCTTCAGTGCAAGGCAGATATCAGTGTTTAGTTCTACTGATGCACAGAAGATACACTGAACTTTGGAAATGTCTTTAATGGGGAAAAAAAGTAACACAACAGGGAAAACTGCCAAACCAGTGCAGATGGCAGGACTGCTGGCTATTCACCACCCTTACCATTCCCTTTTCCCTCTATCAATGCTGTAAAGGAGATAAGGAGAATGCGTGCTTTGGGGCACTATAGGGAGAAGAGGCAATAGACACCAAAGGTTTTCAAATAAAGCAGAGGTGTTTACGGTCTGGGTTTTGCCAAATAGCATCCAGGAATTAGGGCAGGTTAACCTGCAGCCCAGCCCAATGGGACACGATTCTGATGTTTGTCCAAGAATACCAAACAGCTGGACGCTGTTTTGCAACCCCTTTGTGTGGCACTCAGATTGTAAAGCTGTGTTGAGTTAGATCTCCAATTAAACACTTCATTTACAGAACTGCAAGGTTCTCTTTTTCTCTGCAATAAGATTTATTTCTTACTAAACAGCATAGGACTTCACAAGGCTAGAGATAATGCCAGTTAAGCAAACCAATGGAAAATCTGCCACGAGGCTTAAAGATCTAAGTGACAGAGATGCAGCCAAATCTGAGCTAGTCTCTGATGCAGTCAATAAGTGAGTCAGCACAAACAAGGACTTACCTAAATATATCAAGTAACGTGTAATAGGTGAATCGGAATGGAAGCATTATGAAGTAGTAACCCCATCCTAACAGGCCCTGCAATTACAAATAAGGATTTAATTTTCTTAACTATACAAAGAGATTAACAGCACTGAGTCTTACAGGTGCTATGAAATTTTGTTTGTAAAACATTAATGAAAGTAATTAATACTGTATTCTAGTTAATACACATTTAAGGGGGGGCTCTAAGAAAAACATTATCACTGCCACATGGAAGGGACAGTCCTTTGTTTCAATTCAACTGATCTAAAGGTTTTACTACACCACAGCAAGGCAGTCTATGATAAAAAAAAGTCCTCATACTGTGAATCACACCGTGGAGAAAATCTCCACAGCAGTAACAAAAACTGAAGGAATAGCTCTACATTTTGTTTTCATAAGATAAACTATTAAGAAAGGAGATAACAGCACGCAAATAGAACAATTTCTTTCCCTGCTTGCAAGTTCTGTGTTCATAGAGTCGGCCAAGAAGCAGGACAAAATCCACTGTAAGGTAACTTGCCCTTGGCTGTGGCCTTGAGACAACGTAGCTGTAGATCCTGTGGTCAGCTGTATTGACCTGCAACGGCCGCAGCGGAGGAGGATTAAAGACACTTGGGACACCCTCTTGCTCATTCAGTCGGTCCTGCACAGCTGCCTTTGACATAAGAAAGAGCAAAGGGAGGTTTCAGGCATTTTATGGTTTTTATACTCTGGACACTGACAGTGGGTATTACTTGTCCACAGCCCTGAGGCACTGGATAAGCACAATTCCTGACAAACAGCAGCCACCAGAGCTCTTTTCCACGTGGAAAGCCTTCTCCATGGCAGCCAGCACACAAGCTCCACGGGAGGCCACACTGTGTGTGCCAGTCAAGGGATTGTTCACAGCCATAATGACTCTGCTGTGTTTGGCTGGAACCAGCTCTTCAGACGTGTGGAGATGCAGCTCTGAAGAGCTACTTGGGCAAACCCAGGGGTGGACAGATTAATCTTACTGCTAGGGCTCCCCTCCCACAGAGGACTGCACTTAATTCAGGTACTTGGAAACTGCTACAAATCTCATTTTCAGTGGTACCTCTATGTTCCAGTTGTGCTGCTCCAGTGTGTGGCGACATTGGTCCATGGACTCTATGCCAGTCAAGTCCTAAAGAAGGAGAATAAAAGCAGATGAGTGCCAGGAAGTGTTGCATCTAGACTGCCCTTAACAGTGCACGAGCACATGATGGGAGTTACCACAACACATTATCACAATGCTCATTTTTTAAGTGCCCTGCTCTGAGTTTAAGAGCAGAGTGACCTGAGCCAACTCAAATCCATAAACACACAGGAGGCCTCAAACAGGCCTTTGCACTCTTCCAGCACCAGCCAACTCAGCGTGCCCAAGGTCTGTCGCTACAACAGCACTCAGCACAGTCAAGGGTTTAATACAGTATTGCCCACAGGCTTCGCTCTGAAAAGATGTGCTGGGCCTACGCCCTCAAACATCACCTCGAACTCAAAATACAGACAAAGCATTTCTGAAAATTCAGGATGACTGTTACTCCACTCACCGCCAGCATAAACAGAAACTAAAACCAAAACTTGCCAGGCATTACTGAAGGTGATGTAGCCAGCATTACAGGGGAAGTTAAAAAAGTATAGTAAACAGTGTAGTAAAAAAACCCAGCAACAGCCCAACACAGGGCCCGAAACAGAAAACAGTCCAAATACACTGGCAAACCTCAAAGCCACTGGGCATATTTTAACCCTGTGCCAATTAGAATTTCTGCACAGGAGATCAAAACAACTGTGCCTGTTATTACAGGAAGCCACATCAATATCTCCTGAGCAGAGACAAACGTTTGCTGAAGGGAAGATCCCTGTCACTGTGCCACAGAAACATCTCTCCCCACTGCACTTGCTCTAAGGTCTGAGCAGACATTTCCCTTGCTTCCTTGAAAAGCCCCAGACACATTCCTGACAGGCTGACCATTTAAGAATGCAATGAATTGTTTGTTTTTTGTTTGGTTTTTTTTTTACTGGAGAAGGATGGTGCATCTATTCCCCTCCCTGCCCCCATTCATACATTCCACATGCCACTTCCACCCGAGTAACAAACATTGTGGACAAATGCCCTATTCAATCTCTGGGCTCAGTTCAAACTTTTGAGCATTTCTTGGCTTCTTTCTCATAAAGTCCCCAGATCACCACCTTCTCTCCAATCTACTGGGCAAAAATCACTGTTTCATTCTGCTGCACAGAACCAGACTGTTTAAAGCATTGTAACTGAAGAAGCTCAGAAAAAAAAAGCACTTCAATTCAGTGGTGTATAAATATTTATTAAAAAGTAAATCTGCAGCAAGCTTTGCAAGGGAACACTGCAGAACTGGATTTCATAAAGAAATAAAGCTCAGTGAACTCAGCTGTTGCTGCTAGAATACCTTTGATTATGACTCAATTTCACAATTTAATGTTTTAGTTTAGCTATCTTTCTTTCAAGATGTGCTTCACAGAGTAAAATTTAGGGTTTGTATTCTGACTTTATTTTTATATTTATTTATAAATTCAATTTATTTTCCATTCTGATTTTATTTTTTTAACCTGAACTCCTACAGCAGACACTTCATTGTCTTTCTAGAAGGACAACATTAAAGGCACCTGCAATCTACTCAATTAATTGATTTTACAGTGGAGGCACAAAGCGTTTATTCCAGAGCCTTGAAAGTGTTCTGATCACCATTCCTCAACACCCTGGAAATTCTGCTGCCTTTTACAAAGTTTAGAAGATTCAGAAACTCATTTATACCTTTGTCTAAATGCCTGGATTATCTGTGAGCACTAAGAACATTACTGAGCATTCCCTCCTTTTTAAATTATGCGAAATTCTTCGGCAGTTTTAGGTCAGAAAGCAGCAGAGCTATCAACAAGCATTTAATGAGCACTGAATCACTGCAGCATTTGCAAGACCTGAGTTCCACAGACACCGGGGCCTGCCAACTTCACCCTTCCTAAGCACCACCACAATGACAGGCAGCTCTAGTCACTTCTCAATCTTCTATACAAGCTCTCCAGGGAGGTGAATTTCCTCGTAATTTTTTTTATCTCTTAGCATCTTAATTCAGCTGCTCTCAAACCAGAAGTGACAAAGCCACTTCAGCCCAGTGCTGAGCGCTCCCACCACTTGCCTGATCAATGAGGCTTCACAACTAAACACTGCAGGAGAAAACTGCCCGGCAAAGGCAGCTTTTAAAACTCAACACCTTGTTGGCTGTTACTCTGACGTGCTCCACCGGATACATCACAGCTTGGATGTTCTGGGAAACACACCAGGGCTCAGAATGACCCACACCCGATGTAAGGAATGGCAGGACCGCAGTTCAACTGCCACTTCAGAAAACTCTTGCTGGCAAGCACTGATACTGGTCATTATCACCCCCATGACACTCCTACAGCCTGCACCTCATCAAGCCATGGAAACAGATCAGAAACTTGAAAGGCCACCTCATTTCCACTGCCTCGCTCACAGCATCTCTGGCGAACTTTGTTCAGCCGCAAACTCATGTACGTGGCAAACGAGCACATTCTTAGAATCATCAGGGCTAAGAGAGTAACCAACATCTTCACACCGTGCTGCTCGGATCCGGCTCACTGTGGTCTCTTATCAGCTGCCTTTAAGAGCACGTATCTTACAGACATAGTAAGTAGTTAAAATTAGTCCCATTAAAACAACACTTTCCAACCTTCAAATAAATCCAAGCTCAACACAGTGGCTAATATTTCAAAAACAAAGTATTAAATTCCACAAATGCCAGGAAAGTTCAATAGTGCCTTCTCAACCACCACACAAAGCAAGAGTGCTATTGAAAAGCAGAATCAAACTTTTGCTGGAGGTAATTTTTTATGTCTCCCACCTTTGATACTGCCCAGAATATTCTCAATACCGAAGGAGTGGAAAGTACAATTTCATGCTTCAAAAGCAGAAGGAATACCCCTGAGTGGACAAAGGTTGTAAACTGGACTTACGAAACCGTTGCCTCTGCAGATACACTCCGATGTCGAAATACAGCACAAGAGATGCAAATCCACAGGACTGGCACTGCTCTTACTTCCCAACCCACTGCCAAATTCCAGAGAATTACTTTCCAAGGGTAAAGAATATCTGAGTTCTAACTGGAAAAAAGCCTTACCCAAGAGTTTCTCATTGCCTATTACAGCAAATGCCTTTCTGAGGGTTTTGATTGATACACTGAGTGGGAAAGCTGCCTGTAGTTTCATATTTCCTCCTTCCCCTAAATCAGAGCCATATCCAGCTTTGAGTATTCTGTTTTCCCCAGCCGAAGTCAGAGATGATATCATGAGTGCCAATTCTTTTGCAAATAACACTCCATTACTTCACATTAGCATATTACAGTATCAGACATGAGCCCAAGTGTAATGGGCACAGATCAATAACCTACAAAAGCTGCTCTGCTGTTTCTTCCATCTCCCAAATGAGTAATATCTCCACAGCTTTCCTAAACTGTTCACATCAAACTTCTCTCTCCAAATGTCAGGACAGCGAGGTCTTGACAGATGAAAAATTTAGATGCTTTTATTCCCTTACATTATTAGCCAGTTCTCTGGCTGTAAATGGGAGGCTGAAAGCATGCAAGAGGCTTTGTTACTTTTATTTCAAGTTTATCCCAGTTCTCCCTACTGTTTTTTTTTTTTTACTAACCTGCCTCAGCATGGTGCAGACAGCTGCCCTGTTCCAGCCCTGCCCACAAGAAGGAAGCTGCTGGTTTCAGCATTCTGCCAGCAAAGCTGTTTGTACGAGCACTACAGAACCCAGCACACAAACATCAGTGGAATTAATGCAGAGCAGGCACTAACACAGAACACTGCCCAACAGCTCAGGCCAGGCCAGGCCAGCAAATCCACCTCAGCCTGGAGAGGTACACTCTCCAGCAGAAGGAGGATAAACAGTTTAGGGCAACAGCATCTTCACCCCAAACAGCTGTTTGTTAGATGAATAGCAGTCCTTGCTCAATGCTTCCCTCCGGCTCTCTATTTAACTGAGGGACTTCTACGATTCCTTACCTCACCTCTGTCATCCTGCCTTCTCTCCTAGTCTGCTCTCCTGCTCTATTCACACTGCAGCGGGGTAAAACCTTCAGTGCAAGTGCAATGCTCTGTCACCATGGAATGCTGTACAGCCTACTGATGATGGCACATCACAAAGTGTGAAGTTATCCTTGAAAACACTGAACTGTTCCCTGCAAAGTCAGCAGGGATCCCCAAAGGATTTCCCAGCTGATTTGTAGCAATGTACAAATTATTTTAATGAGACTTAGCTAATCTCTCCAAACACCACATTCTTTCTATTGGAGTCAGAGAAAAAAGTCTTCCAGGTGGACTGATTTCAAGGAAACAGCAGGACTCATACCTGAGCCCTTCTCAGCCAGGTGCGATGTATCAGAGAAGAAGGAATCACCAGTGGGGTCTGTCATCAGCCCTGGAGAAGGCTGATCCAACACACCTCAGAAGACAGAAGAGTGAGGATCCTGGTTGGTATCCAAGCTCTCTGGACCACAGCTTTCACATCTGGCTCTGCACAGCAGCGGTCTAACTGAAAAAAAATTCTCCCCTTTACAGCCTGAGGAGTGTTTCCCTGTGCCTCAAACCAGGGCTGTATAAGAAGCTGGACTAAAGCATGAATCCCTCTTCCTGCCTCTTTCTAGCAGCCCTCTGTCCATGACAACACCACACAGCATTGGGAAACAGGATTCTTTCACTTCACAGATGTCTACAGGGGTTTGAAAACAGCAGCAGGGGCAGTGGTGAGAGCAGCTGGTGCTACTTGTCCAGACCAAGCAGATGAGCAAGAACCAGGATATCTCACAGCAGGAGAATGGGACCTTTTGTACATATATATGCACAAAACCCTTACCTCCTCACCAGGAACAGCAATGGTTGACACTACTCTGTGCCTGTTGTCCATATTTAATTTGACTGCCCAAACAGCTCAGTTTGCTGTGGACTTAGAGGGGACACCTGTAAAGGAAGTCTCCTGATAGGTCCAGTCATGGGAGAATACCTCAGCACATTAATTAATTCAGGGGGCTGTGAATCAGGTAAAGGCTTGGGAAGTCAATGTGTGGAATGATGAACACCTGCAGTGTCTCACCTGGGGAAGGCAGGGCCAGACAACCCTGGAGTCCCTTTAAATCTACACTTACACCACGCAGAACTTCCAAAGCGCACTTTTAAAAAATAATGTAAACAAAAAAAGCAGACAAAGTACTCCTAAAAGTAATCACGGTATTTGTAAAAGAACTGCAATCCAAGGGATGCCACATGATATCCCACAGCTCAGAAACAAAGCCAAGACACCTGAAGGTAATTTTCATTGCTCAGAACATTTAATTACTCATCACTGAGCAACCTTAAGTATTTCAGCTGCCCAGCGCTGTCTTCTCCCCAATAAACCACATCTTCAGATTGTGTTTATGATCATTCATCTGCTACACAGCCGCAGGCCTCGCAAACCAAAGGTTAAGCGACCCTGCCTGTGTTGTGTAGCAGACACAGGTTTGATCATGACAGTTTCCAGCGGCGTTACCCAATCGTGAGGGGCAGGAACCATGTTCCAAGAAACCCACTGGATAACTCTTCCTCGGTGCCAGGAAAGGCTCTCCAGCTACGACAAGGAAAGTTTTCAGACTAATTAAAATGGCCAGGACTTACCAAGGAGTTTTTCCTGCACGGAGTTTACTCAGCAGCCACCACTCGCCTCCCCAGTTAGCGATGACAGAACATCACCCCGACGAAGTACTTAGGGGCACGGAAGTCTCATTCACCCCGGCCAGGACTGGGACCACAGGTGTCTCTCCTCTCACCGTCCCTTCAGGTCCAGCCCGACACCCCACTCCAGGACGGGCCTACCCGGCTCTATGAGCCCCGTACCCCCCAGCGCCTGCGGGGCGGGCCCAGCTCAGCCCGTTCCCTATCCATACACCGCCTCCCCCGCTCCCGCCGGCCGGTACGGAGCCCCCGGGACGTGGCACCTGGAACTGCAGCAGCTTCTCGGTCTGTTCCGCCGTCAGCTCCCGTTCCTCAGGCGCCGCCATTTTGCCGCCGCCTCTGACCCGCCGCTCCGTCACTCTCCGGAAGTGACGTTGCCCGCCCACACTTCCACCCCAGCCCCGCGCGGCGCGGCCAATGGCTGTTTATCGGCCGCCGCCGGAACTGCTGGCCCGCATTCCGGACAAAACCGAAGCGCTCTAGGGCCCGTCCGGAGATGCCCGAATCCCATCGGCGGCGGTGGCCGCTCTCGGGTGTCCCCGGCGGGCGCGCGTAAAGTTCCGAAGTGTGCCGAGCACCGCTCGGGTGTTCCCGGCGGACGCACGAAGAGTTCGAAGAGTGCCGAGGGCTTCTCGTGTGTTCCCGGAACAGGCCGGGGATGAGGGGGGCAGCCTGTTGCTGTGGGAGCGGGCCCTGAGACCAAGGGGGGGGGATACGAGTTGAAGACCCCCGGGAGATGGCTGTGTTCCCGTCACCGCAGAGTCTGCCGGACACCGAGTGGGTGCTGTCCGGGCACCTCCGGTCCCGTCGGGTGTGTCCTGCCCGCTACCTTCGGTCCCGCCGGGTGGGTCCTACCCGGCACCCCTCGTCGCACCGGGCCCAAGATGGCGGCGGCCGCTAAGATGGAGGAGGCTGTGAGGGGCCCCCGCTCCCACCCGCAGCTTCGAGCGCCCGCGTGAGGGGTCGGCGCGGCGGGACCGCGGCCAGTGGAGCCCCAGGGGTGGCAGGAGAGCAGCCCCGGCTCCCCGCTGCAGCTGGCGGGGAGGCGGGATGCGGCCCCGCCCTGGCGTGATGTCAGCGCGGCTGGCCCGCCCGCCGCCGCAGTGACAGCGACAGCTCCGCCCGGGCGCAGTCGGGCCCAGCCCAGCCGAGCCGCGCAGCCGGACCGGGAGCGGCGCGGGCGGGCCGGTCATGGCCGACGACTTCGGCTTCTTTTCCTCATCTGAGGGCGCTGGTGCCGAGGAGGACCCGGCCGCAGCCTTTCTGGCCCAGCAGGAGAGCGAAATCGCGGGCATCGAGAACGATGAGGGCTTCGGGCCGACCGACGGCGAGACGGCCGCCGCCCCGGGCGGGCAGGCGGCCCCGCCGGAACAGGGTGAGCACGCCCGCGGGGGCCGCCCGGCTGCGCTCCCGCTGGGTACGGGCGGGCTCCCGACCTCGTGGGGTAACGGCGGGCTGTGCCCCCTTCTGCCCCGAAAGCAGGGAAGGGTCCTTCGGGCCGCATCCACGGGGGGCTGGGGTCCCCGGGGGATGCACAGCATCCCAGGTGGGTGATGGGATCTGTGCTGCACCTCATGGGCCGAAGGTGGGGTGACCCTGCGGGCTAGGCTGGCGTCCTAGCAAGGGTTGTCTGGGCCTTTGCTTGTGCCCAAAGGGCTACTGGAACCTCGGGGATGTGGAGTGAATCCTGAGCTGGGATGTGCCAGCCATGCGGCGATTTCTCCCCCTTGTGCTCAGGCTGGGTTTCCCGGGTTGGATGGACTCCCGACTCCATGTTTTAATGCTCCCAGCTATGGCAATGTAAAATGCATCCAGGCGGCACTGAGGAGCCATGACAGCCTTGTCACTGTCCCCACAGACAGGAGAGCCCTTTGGGATGCAAAACGGAAGACATTGCCATAGGCAACGTTGTGGTCCCAGGCCCTGCAGGTAGAATGGCTAATTCTGATGTCTTCCCTCCAGTCTGCAGGGGCTCTGGCATCTGCTCTCTGTACGGACATAGGGGCACTGTTACCGCCGGGCTCTGACTCCTTCCCCTAACCCAGCCTCACAGGGTCTCATGCTGGCTGTGGAGCCCTGGTTTCAGAGCTCTGCACACAGGGCCATGGAGGCAGATCTGGGCCTGAAGAGTTGTTGACAGCCACAGTGATAAATGCAGTCAGACAGGCTGGAGCTGGGTGTAGTCGTGGGGGTGAGCACTTTGGGGACAGTGCTGGCCTGAGCTGCACTGTGTCTGTGCCTGCAGCTGGCTGGCCAGGAGAAGCCCTGTGGTCACTGGGGAGAGCTCAGGGCCTGGAGTGAAACTCCTTAAGTCTCTTCTCTCCTGGCAGCACAAAACCCTGTGCCTGGCCTGGCTCTCTGACCCAGGTGTGCAGCTCTCTGGGGCTGTGGGGGCAGATGGGTGCCTCATTACCAACCCTGACCTTGCAGCTCATCCCAGGTGGACTCCCAAGGTCCTCAGCCTGCAGACATTCCCTCCTGTCCTTGTGGAGCACAAGGAGTGTTTCCATGGGCCGTGTCCCTGGAGAGTTGGGTTGGCACTTGGCCGTGTCCATCGGCGGCCTTTGCAAGTTGGGATTGGTCAGGCTGTGTTTCTACAGCCAGAGCAGCAGCCTGTGTCAGTCTTGTGCTGGAGCAGTTTCCCTAATCTTCAGATAAGATTAAACACCAGTGAAAACACCATAAAGACATAAATGCCTGCAGAAGTTTGTGTGGGAGAGTTTGAGGTACTCGCTGAATCCCATCAAGGACAGGACACACCCCCCCACTCTTGGGGGTGTTGTGCGTGGGTGTGCTGAGCTGAAAAAGGCACAGACAAACTCCCAGAAACTGATCTGATGTAGTTTCATGAACACCAGCCCCTCTGGGATCACCTGCAGCTGCCATAGTTGTGTTTTTCCTTCTCTATTCCTTTTTCTCGAGCAGGTTTCCAGAATGGAGGAGCCACTGTCAATGGAGATGTCTTTCAGGTGAGAGCTCAGCCTTTTGCTGGCCCAGGGCTGCTAAGGAAGATTGGGTGGGTGTGGGGCCAGCATTCTGTTGCTCTGCCCCCAGCATTGACTGGATTTTGCTATCCAGCTGCAGAACAGTTACGGTGCTCCTGGAAAGGTCTGGGTCTCCTGTGGGAGTCCTGGCTGCTCCATTCTCTTTGAAGAGGTGTCCCACCTGCCATGACCTGCCACACAGCTGTTTGCAGGTGGCTTTTGCCATGAAGGAGTGCCTGGGCCCTAAGAGCAGGTGACAAATCATCCATTCCCCATAGAAGCCCCCTCTCCAGCCTGGGTAGCTTTTGCAGGCCTCTGGGGCAGGCAGGAACATCTCTTGACAGGGGCCAGAGCAAGCATAGGGCTGTCATGAGATTTGGATCTCTCATGAAGACCATTTGCCCCAGAGCCAGGGGCGTTTCGGAGGGACCCACCTGGGTCTCATATCCCTTTGGGAGCCTGAAGCCCAGCTCTGCTGTCAGCAGTGCCAGCATCTGACAAGCCCTTCACCCCACTTGGTGCCCAGCAGTGGGGCATATGCATTGCCCTTGCCTGGTTTACAGGATGATAATTGCATCAGGCATGGGACAGACTTAATTAGATTGAGGATCTTGGAAGAAAGCTGTAATCCCATGGCTGAGCTTGGTGTCAGACTGGGCATCTGGCCAGTGGAAGGTGTTAGAGGAGTTGCTGGGCCTCAGCTTATATGCAAGGGAAACAGCTCAGTCCTGGAGCTGTGTGGTCTCCAGTGAGGGCCAGGGAATCTCTGGGGAGCAGTTCCAAGGCCAGTGTCTGCTCTGTGCAGTGGGGCTGCCCAGAGGATACAAGAGCTGCAGTGGCAGCGAACAGCAAGTCAAGGAGGGAAATGCTGGGAAGGCTTTAGGTGACAGGGCCTGAGGCTGGAACAGCAGCTTGAGCAGCACTTTGGGAACACTGTCCCACATGTCCCAAGGTGTCACCCTTCCTATCTCCTATCTTGGCTTGTCATTGCTGGGGGTGTGGAGTCCTGACTGCTGCCAGCCCTCGGAGGTGGCTGGGCTGGGCTCTTGGAAGCACTGGTGCTGATGGTGAGGTGCTCATGTCCTGCAGGAGTCCAACGGCCCCACGGATGCCTACGCAGCCATAGCCAAGGCTGACCGGCTGACCCAGGAACCCGAGAGCATCCGCAAGTGGAGGGAGGAGCAGAAGAAGCGCCTGGAGGAGCTGGGTGAGACCCAAGGCTGTGTGTAGCTCCCTGTGCTTGGGGCACCCTGTGACATGACAGACCCCTTGGGGTCCCTCACCTCTTGGTGACCCTGTTGCGTCCCATAGAGATGACTTGTGTCCCTGCCAAAGATCTGCTATCCTTGGGGCACTGGCGCCTTTTGGCCACTATTGGTGGACACTGGGGACACGTCTGAGGGGCTGCAGCTGTCCTGCCTGTTGAGGGGCTGTCCAGCACACCCAGCAGGTGCCAGTGTCGCTGATGGACTCTGTCTCACTCGGGCCTTAGATGCAGCATCGAAGGTGACTGAGCAGGAATGGCGTGAGAAGGCCAAGAAGGACCTGGAGGAGTGGAACTTGCGTCAGAATGAGCAGATGGAGAAGAACCGAGCAAACAACAGGTATGTCGGGGTCAGCATAGCCAAGAGGACCGTCTGCCTTCTTGGGATGTTTGAGGGCCTCTTTCCCCACATAGGGCCCAGCCCTGCAGGGACAGAGCCTTGCCAAGCAAGGGGGGAGACCCCAGGCTTTGGAGTGGCTCTGGTGGCTGTGCAGAGCCGCTCTGGCTGGAACCACACTGGGATCACCTTGGGATCTTGGTTCCTCCTCCCCCTGCATGGGGCTTGCAGGGGGGCAGGGTTGGGCTCCAGGTTCTCCTGGTGTGCTGCAGTATGTGGGTCACTCTTTGGGAGGACTAACCCCCTCTGTTCTCTCTTTCTAACCCTCTGCCTGCCTGTCGCTCCGCTCCGCTCTCTCTCTCTCTGTGCCCGGGGCTAGGATCGCTGACAAAGCCTTTTACCAGCAGCCGGACGCCGATATCATTGGCTACGTGTATGTGCTTCTTACAGACCATATCCTGCCCCACAGACTCTGGGGGTCCCGGCCCCAGCACTGACTGCCCAGCCAAGGGAAGGGGGGATGCTGGGAGGTACCGGGCTCTGCTGAGGTACCAGAGGGAGGATGATGCAGCTGAGTGTCTCCAAGTGGTGGAGTTTTAGAAGATGAGTGGAGCTCCTGGAAATGCCTCTGTGGGAACTGGTTGAAGATGCAAAGCTGTGGGCTCTTATGCCTTTTTGAGGATGGCTCTGGGGGGTGAAGTCTTGGGAGCAGGCAGATACACCTGCACCCCTGGATGAACGATGTTTTGAGTGAGTGCAGCCAAAGGCAGACTTGAGCATTGCATGTCTCTGGGTCCCAGAGGACACTGAACTCATGAGCTGGAGTAAAGGGACAGGAAGTAGGGACACAAGGGTTGTTAAGACAGAAGGAAGAGTCTCCATGGAAAGGTGTCTGCCAGTGACAATCCTCAATGCCTTTGCAGGGCCTCGGAGGAAGCATTCCTGAAGGAGTCCAAGGAGGAGACCCCAGGCTCTGAGTGGGAGAAGGTGGCCCAGCTGTGTGATTTCAACCCCAAGAGCAGCAAGCAGAGCAAGGATGTCTCACGGATGCGCTCGGTGCTCATCTCCCTCAAACAGACACCCCTGTCCCGTTAGCTGTGCCTGGCACAGCTGGGAGCACAGCAGGCATGGCTGGGCTCACTGGGCCGGGTGGCTTCAGGGGCCGGCCCAGGAAGGGCCTCTCACTGCCTGCTCCCTGATCTGCGCCTCGGCTGTGCTCGAGTCACTGGTTATATAACTCTCCCCATGGTTTTCCTTTGCTTAAAAGGTGCATTGGTCTCTTTTTACACTTATTTATAAATCACTGTGGCATTTCCCCGGGAAGCAGCACTGGGTGGCAGAGCTGAGTTAGTGGGGAAGCCCCAGCCCAGGCTCTTCAGGAGGTTGTGTCTGAGGGCCTGGCTAAATGAGCAGGGAATATCCCATCCTGTGTTCCCCATTTCAACCCTGTGCTGGGAATAAACCTGCCTGCACCTGTCCTGGCAAGCCCCATGTCCAGGCCTCAGTCCTAGCCCTGAGGCAGGGATCCCAGTGGGATCCCGGACTGCTGCTTGCCTTTCTCATGGGATTTAGAGCAGAGCTGGAGCAGGGTTGGGAGGGTGGAGAAACAGCCCTGGCTTGGCTC
Organism: Hirundo rustica; assembly: GCF_015227805.2. Lineage (NCBI taxonomy): Eukaryota > Metazoa > Chordata > Aves > Passeriformes > Hirundinidae > Hirundo > Hirundo rustica. Next base: position 3,589,231 of record NC_053463.1, read on the forward strand.
CACACTGCTGGGTCCCGCAGGAAGCATGCTGCAGCATGGCACTGGCAGGGACTGAGGAATGTGAGTGCAGGCGCCTCGGTTGGGTCTGGACTGCCGGTGGCTGTCCCAAGCCCATCAGAACTCTGCCCAGCCTGGCTATGCCCCAAAAAGTTGGTGGGGCTCCAGTGTCCATGTTCCATCTGTCCTGCAGTGCTGGCAGCACGGTGGTGTGGGTCACTGGGAAGGAACTGTGGGGGGAGTGTGCAGGATGTTTCCTGTCCTTCCTCCGTGAGCACTAGCAGTTGGAAATGTGGGATGCCAGGCTTTGGGGAACCCTTGGCTTTGCTCTGCTCCTTCCCTTGCTATCAGAACGGGTGATGGAGGCTGTGTTGTTGCAGGGAAGGAGGTAGGAAGGCCCATCTGCTATGGGGTAGGTCAAGCCCCCCAGCTCCCTAACCCAGGGGCCCAGAGCAGGGTTGGGCAGAATTCTGGTGCTGGGGCTCGTACTGTCCCTGAGAACGTCCTGCACATCTGTCTGCAGTTGCTCTGCCCCCCTGGATTTGCCCACCTAAGGCAGTGTAGGGAGATGCCTCAGTCCTGCTCCCGGCTCGAACTTTCTCTCCTCTGCTTGGCAGGGATGGCACCAGTCCTGGGAACCTGCACAACTCCCGGGTAGCAGGAGAGGGACAGCCTTGAGCTGGTGCCCAGGGTCTGGCCTGTTGAGGGCTTGGGAAAGGCTTGCAGCAGCTTGGGGGGACATAGAGCAGAGTCCACAAGACATTCACTTGAGCCCCTCTGCAGAGCCCTGCTCAGCTGGCAATCAATTATGCAGAGCTCTCCTGCCCTGCAGCTGTGGCCCCAGGGCCAGAATATCACCAGTCCTGCTGCTGCAGCTGTGGGAGGTGCCTGGGCACCCATGGCTCTGGGGCATGGTCTCACCAGTTGGCTGGGAAGGTAAATGGCTGTGTAGGGAATCACTCGGTGTTGTGTTGGGAGTGTGCCCCCTGCCCATAGGGCTGATTGTTCCTGCCCGGCCCCCCTGAGCTCCAGCATGCGTAGACAGCTCTGCTGTGCTGCAGGACACCTGGGGACTTGGCTGCCTGCCTCAGCCTTTCATTGCAGAGCAGCGGGGAAGCACCCCTGGCTACTTGTGGGGGGCAATGTGCCCCCCTGTGCTCTGTCCCTCCAGCCCCTGCAGGCAGCTGGGCCCCTGGGTCTCCCAGCTGCCATATGCTCCGTGTCCGGCCGGGGCAGCTCTCGGGGAGCCATGCCCACAGCTGTTCTACATCCCCTCAGCTTTGGTATCTGTGACTGTCCAAATTACCTGTTAAAATAAATCAACATCTCCAATCCTACGGGGCACTGTCGTCTTTTTGCATTAGGGATGCATGCTGTGTTTAGGAGAACCCACAGCCATGAAGCCTCCTGTGGAAAGCATGGGGCTGGAGAAGAAACAGGACAAAAGAGGAGTGAGGGGAAGGCCAGAGGGTTTGTGCTTGGATGGCGCCAAAGCAGTGGCAGCAGGACCCAGGGCTTGGCTCTGTCCCCAAGGAGCTGCAAGCTCCAGCTTGTCCAAACAGGGTGAGCTGCTCCCCTGTCCACTGTGCCCTTCTCCAGCTGCCAAGGGATTGTGCTCATGGATCTGTTCTGCTGCTCCTCACACCCCTGCCCCAAGCTGGCTGGCTGGGCTGGAAGTGCCAGTGAGGCAGCCAAAAGCAGTTTTCTCTGGGAAAGACGCAGGCAGCTGGAGGGGGAAGACAGGTCCTGGGCTCCCTGGTGCTGAGGTGGAGCTCACCCTGCTCAGCACTGGCACTGGCTTGTTGTGCACCCTTCACGTCTCAGGTTAGCTCTGGTGAGCAAGAGCCTTCCTTCTCTCCTTGCCAAGGCCCACCAGCACAATTCCCTGGACAGGACAATCCATGTGCTTGTTTGCAGATAGGGGGCTCACCTCTCAGCCCATCGCTATAAGGACTCGGTACAGGCACCAACTCACAGAACAACATCTAGAATCAGCCCAGGCTGCTTGGTGAGGTGTTCCAGCACAGGCAGAGGTGTCTGTGCCCCTTCCCCTGCGGGTACAAACTGCCTGCAGCCAACAGTGCAGTGAACAGAGACTGGGCCCCGTCTCCTCCCAGCTCTAAGGCCCTGCCATGGGAGAACGAAGCTTCGTGGATCACCAAACCCCCTGGGGATCATGTCTGTCAGGACACAGGCAGTGCAGCTCCCTCGGGGAAGGTGTTGCTGACTCCCCAGCAAGAACAGCCGAAGCAGCAGCACATCCCAGAGAACACAGCCAGACCCCATTTCAGCAATGCGAGTTCCCTGCTTGTTTTCATAGGGAGTTTCATGTCTTGTTTCTTCTTGCATCACTACACCTTCATGATAGCCATACCCACTCCCTCTGCTCCCTGCACTGTTTACTGTTGTGGCTTCTCAGTGCTCTGCAATCCCGTATCAGTCAGAATCTTGCTGCAATTCACTTTATTACTCACCAGTTTCAATTGAACAGGTCATACAACCTCCCAGACTGCCTCCCTTGCTGCCTAGGGACTCTGTCCTGCCAGGACCAAGCCATAAGCAGCAGTTCCTTCCTCATGAGCAGCTTATTTCTCAAATGCTGGTCACTGCCTGACTACAACCACACCTCAGACCACGACCAAGAAGACACAATTTTATCAGCCTGTGACAGCATCAACCAGGGACAAGTCTGACAGGGTGATGGGCCTTAGTGACAATGCAGCCTCAGTGCTGCAGGAGAGTGAGCTCTTGGGGAAACAAAAAAAAATGCCACGGCCCAAATTACATGTTAATCACAGAGTGTATTCACCCCATTTCCAGTGCTGCAGAACTGGCTCCACCGAGACATCACAACAGTCTCTCAGAAAACTCCATCCTCAGGCAGGATCCACCCTGCTCCCAAGGCTGCTGGCAGACGCTCGTGTGTGGCCGCAGCTTCGCTCTTGTCCGATGTCACTGTCGGGATTTGATTGCCGTGGCCATCATGCCCCCCACCACAGAGGCGATGGTGAAGCCCTGGGCTACAACACGCGCCCGCATCATCAGCTGGGAGCGCCGAGTGTTGCCTTTCTTGAAGCAGATAACTCCGTAGGCCAGGACACCGACGGTGCACAGACAGCCTGCGAGGAAGGACGGTGACTGTGAGGCGCGGCTTCCCCCGGGCCTGAGCGCTGCGGGCCGGTTCCACCGCACTCCCGAACGCGAGCCGCGCCTCCCCGGGGCTAAGGGACCGGCCCCTCACCAGCGACCATCGCCCCGGCCCGCACCCCTAACTCGGCCTCCGTCCCGCCACCCCCCGCCCCACCCTCACCGAGGGGCACCATGGGGTTCTCGCGGGTCTTGCGCAGGAACTTCTCCGCGAATCCCTCCTCAGTGAACGTGGGCAGCGGGATGGGATCCAGCGGCGGGGGTGGCCCGGCCGCCATGGCCAAGGTGACAACGGCGGCCCTTTCCGGCTACCGTTTCCACCTCCTCCGAAGCAGTGTATGCCGGGGGTTGCAGTCCGCCGCGCGCACTTATCGGCGCGGCTCCGCCGTCTCGGAACTACACTTCCCGTGGTGCACTGAGGGGAGCCAGGCAGCCCCGTGACGAGACGGCGCGTGTCCGCCATGCCGAAGGCCAAGGGGAAGAGCCGGCGGCACAAATACTCCTACAACCTCAACCGCAAGCGGCTCTACCGCAGCGCCCGCCGCCGCGCCGCGCCCCGCATCGCCTGGTGAGCGCCGGGGACACGGGGGGCGCGGGACGAGCGTGGGATGGGGCAGGGCGGCCGGGAGCCGCTGCACGTGTCCGTGGGGAGGGGGACGCGCGGCGCCGCGGGATGAGGGGCGCAGCCGTGATGTCCCTTGTCCCTGCGCAGCTCGCACATCCGCCATGCCTGGGACCCGCACAAGTCAGTGGCGCAGAACCTGGCCGAGATGGGCCTGGCCGAGGATCCCAACAAGGCTGTCCCCATCCCGAAGAAGCTGCTGGTAAGGAAAGGTTTGGCCGGGAGCGCTCCTTTGGTGGGGGAGGTACCCTCGCAGCACGGGGCAGGTGGCTCTGGATAAGTCTCTGGCGGTGGACACGTTTCTTATCATGATCTACACGCTTATCTCACCAAGATCCTGGCGTGGGAACGAGCTATAGCGTTCCGGAGATATAATGGACTTTAGAACAAATGTAAAAAACGCCAGTCCATCTCCTGGGGCTTGCCAGAGACAAGGTGGGGTTGGGAACACTGCAGCCAAATTGCTCCTGATGACAAAGAAAGGCTCTTTGTGTACAGCAGTGCCAGCCTGGCCCATCTGCGTAAGAGGGCAACGTTTTCAGGTGAAAGGTGGCCCCAAGAAACTCTAGGAAAAAGTAGGAATGACCTTGTTTGCCATTTGTCTCCATTCACACCGTGTTTCTCAGCTGACAGCCTCGCCCACGAGCCAGTTTGATGGCACAAGTAAGGCTCTGCTTAAGCCAGCTGGGACGTCCTGCCCCTTGCAGCCATGTAGAAGCAGTTTGGAGTTTTGGGAACAATGTGTGGGGACATAGCACTCTTCCAAATGGGTTTTTCTTCATTTGTCTTTGCTGTAATTCAGGGGATGGAAGTGGAAAGTGACGGACAACAGCCAGGAAAGAAAATAGTGCGGAAGCCGTATGTGGTGAATGGTTAGTACTGCATTTGAGGTTCTCCTAAGCCCATGTGGGTTATTTTGTCATCCTGTGCTGTGCCAGGGGTAGGGAAGGGCGTTATTTCTTATCCAGCCTTGTGCAGGAGCATGTCTTTTCCGCAGTGTTTGTCCCTGCAGCCTCAAGAGGGCTCTTGTCACTGCGAGATGTGCTGCTGTGTGGGTCCAGGGTGACAAGAAGCCGTGGCGGCAGTACCTCACGTGTTTCAGTGGTGGGCTGGGTGGCTCTGAGCAGTTACACCCTGCAGCCTGGGCTGAAAGGGTCTGCTCGTCGTATGTGAGCTGGAGAAGAGCTGCAATGCAGGCCTGGATGCCTGCAGCCTGAGCAGAGGGCTGTTGTCTTGGCCGTTTTCCTGCACCATCATGCTGGGAAGCATCCCTGCATGCTCCAGCAGCCAAGCTGTGTGGCTGGAGTCAACCTTGGGGGAAGGTTGGGGACCTCTGAGGTGTTGTTGCTTCCTTCCCCTCCCTCATGCTACTTCTGCCCTCTGCCTAGAGATGGAATTGGAGGCCAGCCTCCCTGAGAAGAAGTCGAACACGCTCTCACGAGACCTCATTGACTATGTGCGATACATGATCCAGAACCACGGGGAGAACTACAAGGTACATTCCAGAGCAAGGAGCCCCTGGAGTGATTCAGTCCTGGATCTTCCCATCTGCAGGACGAGAATTGCTAATCCTCTCTGTCCTGGATCCTGTTTTGCAGTCAGCTGATTCTTAAGGGAAAAAAATGCTTTGACCTGTGGCCAGCTCCCTGTCTGAGTCAGGCAGTGATCACACTGGTGTGGGTGGGCTGGTTTGGTGTTTGCTCTTGGGGCTGCTCCTCTGACTTACCTTCTCTTTTGTGGCAGGAAATGGCTCGGGATGAGAAGAACTACTACCAGGATACTCCCAAACAGATTAAGAGGAAGATCAATGTGTACAAGAATTTCTATCCTGAGGAGTACAAGAATTTCATTGCATCACTCAAGCCAGAAAAAATGGAAGTGCAGTGACTACTCTTTTTCCTCAGGTTTACCTGCAAGTCCAGTGTTGACATGAATATTTTCCAAACTGAAAAAGCCTCTGGTGATGGAGGAAGGACCCTCGCTAGGCAGAGATGGTTGTAACTCTCCATGAAAGACTCTTTTGGCACTGACTGTGCTGTTCTGCTGACTTTCTGTGTGGCACCCAGCATTTCTTTAGCTTTGCTAAAATAAAATACTCTTTCTAGCTGCTTGTGAATGTCTTGTTTGTGGGCTCTTGGTTGGTGCAGTCCGGCTTTGGGGAGCTCCTGGTGCCAGCCTGTGTGATGTTGGCATTGGGCACGTGTCACTTCCTGCGGTGACAGGGCTGGGTGTGGGCAGCACTCAGACTTTGGCTGATTCTCCTGTAGGCTGTGTAAGTTGGAGCCGGGCCATGTGCTGCTTCCTTCCCTTCTGTTTGCAGCTTGGAAGAGGAGGCCGGGGTCCCTTCCTTGCTGAGGAAGTGGAAGGCAGCAGAGAGGTCACCATTTCATTGACAACAGGAGGGAGCAGCCGTTGAAAAGGTGTCACAGTGAGACTGCCACGTACTCCTGGAGGACAGGACATGCGGACAGGACACCGCTCCAGCCCCGCCACCGGGGCCGGGGGTGCGCTGGGCCCCGCCCCGGCGCCGCCTCTCCGGTGAGCGCCGCCTTCTCCGCACGAACTACACCTCCCAGCGTGCCCCGTGCCGAACCACCACACCTCGCGAGACCGTGCCCCTATAAGAGCCCCCCCCCCGCAGCGGTAAGTAAGCTCCAGCTGTGGCCGCTCGCCGCGGCTCCGGGATGACCGCTCCGGGCCTGGCCCTGCTGCCCCTCGCCGAGCCCCGCTGAGGCCCCGCCATGAGCTCTGGGCAGCCCGACGCTCCCGGTAAGGTTCCCCACGCGCTCCCCGCCGGCCTCGGTCGGGCGCGGCGGCGGGCGCTGAGTGCCGCGCTCTCTCCGCAGCGCTGGAGCCGGGCGGCGGGGCCCGCTCGGGCAGGATGTCGCTGCCCCTCGGCGTCCCGCGCCGCGCCTTCAGCTACGATGATGCACTGGAGGACACGGCGCCCATGACGCCGCCGCCTGCCGATTTGTGCGCCAGCGTGCTTTGGAAGCAGCCGGTCATCCCCGAGCGCAAGTACCAGGAGCTCTCGAAGGTACGGGCCCGGCTGACCCCGGCATGTCTTTGGGTACCCCGCAGCTCTGGCGCCCCTGTCCTGGCATCCCTCTTCTCCCAAGCATCCCCCCGTCCTTACACCCCCTTCTCCCCTCCTGCCTGGCTGGCGCTGCCCCCCTGCCCTGGCGGCAGGACCCTCGGGAGGGGCTGGGGACCGAGCCCGGCGCTGCTGCCGGGGCACACGGAGGTGTGGGTGGGACAGACACGTGCTGAGCGTCTCCTCCGTGTTTGTGATTAAAAAAAAACAACCGGCAGCCACGTGTAATTAAACTAGAGCATAAGGGTGTTTTAGGTTGGATGTAAATCCTTTATAGTAAGCGTGGTGAGGCACTGGCACTGTTTGCACAGAGAAACTGTGCCTGCCCCATCCCTAGAAGTGTTCAAGGCCAGGTTGGTGAGAGCTCTGAACAAGCTGCTCTAGTGGAAAGTGTCTGCTCACCATGGCAGAGGGTTGGAACTGGGTAATCTTTAAGATCCTTTCCAACCCAAATCATTCTGGGATTCTATGCTTTGAGAGCAGGACCAGCCCTTTTAAATTTAGAGGCTGTTTTTTAAGTTTGAAATTAAGCTAAACGTTGTTAGATGGAAGTATGTAACTCTGCATGTCTTTGTGCTTAACCTCTACTTTATACCTCCTAGGTTTTCAAATCTCTTGTGGGAGACAGCCAAAAGTTGTGGTTTGGTATGAAAAGTAAACTCTCCAGTCAGAGAACTCCTGTTTTGGGAGGAGGAAGTCAGTGTTGCAGAGGATATTTTGCTTTCTGGCATTTATTTTCTGTTTCTTTGCTGGGGTCTCCTCGTCAGTGGTAGAATTACGACCACAGGACACATTGAACAAGAAACATAAAAGGAATGAGCTGGGAAAACAAGTTGTTTACTCCAGGCTCTACTCTGTGTGTGCCATTCTGTGAACAGCTGGTGCTTCAGCTGCCTGTGGAAGGTGCTCTTGGTGCTTTTGCCCGGTTGACCTTGAAGTCCAGTTTGCATTTAGGAGAACAACAGATGGTCTGGGTTTTTTTCCTGTTGGTCTTTTTGTAGTTGGACTAACAACTTGTTTTCTCTGAGGCTGGTAGGTTTGGTGTTTGGTGTAAGTTGCTTGTTCATTGCTGTGAATTCTAAGGTTCTGAACATTCCTGGGCTGCAGCGAGCACAGCACAGGGATTTCTCCCATGGGATGAGGGCTGGCTGCCGGGGCAGCATGGCCTTGTCTCACTTGTGTAGTTAGAGATGTGTCCTGGCCAGGTGTTGAGATGCTTTTCCATCGCAAACTGTTCCCTGCTGCTTCCCCACAGGATGAGGAAGGGGATGCCAACATGAAACCTGTCGTAACTCCTTCGTCATCCACAGAAAATGTGAACAAGGTGCCTGTGGTGAAGGCCAAGGCCACTCACGTCATCATGAACTCCCTCATCACAAGTAAGAACTCTCCTCTCACACTCTCATGTGGGTTGGGTCCTGAGGGTGCTCCAGCTTGGTGATGCCTCAGGGTAACTCCTGGAGAGCTCTTTGGTTCACACCGGCTCTGCTCTGGAGCTCTGTGAATTTGTTTTTCTCAGAGGATGTTTCTAGAAGGAAGCAAAGAACTGAGGAATAAGCCACATGTGGTGCTTCTGTGTTTCCAGGGGCGGGGGGAGGAGTGCAGAGTTTGTTGTTTGCTGCAGTCCATGTTCCTGGAGTGCAGGGGCTGCTGCTGCTCTGTTTGCTTATTAACTTGCTGTTTCTGAATGACAGGCAGAGCTCTACCATTAACCCAAGCAGCGAGCAGAGCTGACACAGTGTGCTAATGGAGCACTTGCTGCCATTTATGTTGTTAATAGCAGCAGCTGCCTTGCTAACTGCAGCACTTCAAACATAAATCATGATGCTTTAAAATAAAATTGGGTCAGTTATGTTTGCAGAATGGATGTGCCCTTTTGCAATAAGAGGAATTATTTCGGTGTTAATCTGTCCATGCTTCCTCTTCTTTCAGCAGCTACAAATAACAGGGATCTGAAAATAACTTTAGGATGTGAAGTGTTATCTGTTTTAAATAAGACAATGAGCTTTTCCACTAACCTCTTTGTGCTCTGATTTCTTTTGACTTTTCTCCTAGTTCTACTAGGGAGTGAACATCTTATGCTGGGGTTTGGAGAAAGTGCTTGTGTTTTTCAGAAGTGAGGTTGATATCAGTATAAGATGCTGGCTCTGTATCTGTCTGAAACAGCTTATTTTACCTGATCTAAAATCACTGAGAGTCTTTAAAACATGATCAGCAAGGCTCCCTTGAATGCAATGGGCCACTTAAAGTGTCCAGCTTATTGGGTTCTCCTAGATTGATGAAGTTGCGAGTAGGAGTGATGCGGTGTCTGGGGTGAGATGGGATTAATTACAGGTGTTGTATTTGTGATATATCTGGTGATTTGGGACAAATGTGCTCATCTGGCTTAGCCCTGTGTCTCAGGGTAGTTGTGAAGTCAGAATATCTCACCAGCTTCAATTTTCTGCTTCAGCTTGTTACAGTCTGTGAATGATAAAAAATGAAGGGTTTGCATTCAGTTACTGGAGCTGCCTTTGCTGGAACTGCTTGTGGTGGCATTTCTATGTGAATTTGTGCTCCTGTGTTCCAGAGCAGACTCAGGAGAGCATCCAGCGCTTTGAGCAGCAGGCAGGGCTGAGGGAAGCTGGCTACACACCCCACAAAGGCCTCACCACTGAGGAGACCAAGTACCACCGAGTGGCTGAGGCACTCCATGTAAGGCTTGTTTACCATTGGATTTCTCTGTGTGGGATGTGTCTGGTTGAACATTTACCTGGTGATGTAACTTTTGCAGCGTGTTGCCAAGATTTTCCTTAAGCTCATTGGGTTGAGTGAACTCAAAAAGTTTACCCACTTTTATTTTAAAGTTAACATTAGCCTTTGTAGTTTTGAAGCAGCTTTTTTTTCCTGAAATCTGTCACATTTCACTGTCATATCAAACTATGACAGTTGTCTTTCCAAGTGGGGTAAACCCTACACAATCTAATATCTTGCTGTACTTTTGAATGGGGCCTCGCAGTTGATTTCTGTGACTGTGTGTCCAAAGAGAACTTTTAAACTGAATTTATTTCCATTGTGGAAGTTACCAGATGTGTCTTATTGAAAACAGAAGTCTCGAATGAGCATGTTACTGTGGGCTAATTTGGAGTTGGAGTTTAATAGTCAACTCTTCCAGTGTCCTCCCACGAGGCCAAAGTTTCAATAACTACGTCCATGAATTTTATTAGTGTGGCTTGAATAGCCACAGGAAACATTACAAGGTACCCTGTGTATTTTGTGTTTGAACTTTAACTGCCCTTCAAATGACTTCTTCAAAGTTCAGTTTGTACTGTCCAGCTTGCAATAACATGGTTTGCATACACCCAGTTGCTGTTTATTTTGTGCCCAGGTTCATCTCTTTTCCAGAGCGGTGTTTCCATCCTGATATAAACTGATTGCTTCACAGTGTCTGGTATTCCTGACCTTGTACCTTCTGTGAGAACTGCTCTCACCCTCATTAGAGAACTGGTGGGACTGAAAGCTTTATTGCTCTGAAAAATGCTGGAGACAAATGGATGCTGTGGCATTTAGACCAGGTAGCTGAAGTGAGTTCTGCTGCATCCACAACCTCCATATGAGAGCTGGTGTTCCCTCCTGTAGCCTGAAGTGAACTTTCAAAATGCTTATATTTGATGTGGAGAGAACCTTAAGGGGTTGTATGCAGGTATTGTCATACTGGGTACAGCTTTAGGTGTGGTGACGCTTATTCTTTATCACCTGTGATAGAAACAATTGTCTGGTTTTGACAATAAAACTGGGTGTTTTTCCTTATGTCCAGTATTTAAGCTGTGTTGCTTCTGTTTCTCTTGCCTCTCCTGACAGAACCTAAAAATGCAGAATGGAGAGACAACAAAAGATGACAAACAGAATTCTTCTGCTCAGTCCACTCCAAGCAGCACCCCTCACTCCTCCCCCAGGCATAAACCCAGGTACTCTGCCTCCTTTGGTTTCCTACAGGCTGCTGAGGTGGGAGCTGCTACAAATAACCTTCTTATTCTGTGAGGGACTGTACAGGGTGAAATTTAGAGCCTGATGAGGGTTTGTGTTGGATAGATCCGAATGCTGGAAGCCTGTGGAACTTAAGCAGGCATATCTTATCCTGGGTAGTAACAAACCTCTTAAGATTTCTTCAAATGCCTTTTTTAACTACATGACAAGTTCCTGGCATAGTGGGGTCATTTGAGGTATTTATTCTCATGTTTTAAACATATAATTTTTTTTTTTTCCTTAGGGGTTGGTTTAGTCAGGGATCCTCTACTTCTATCACTGGCTCAGACTTTGCCATGGAAGGTGCTGCAGACAGATTGCCATCTGAAAGATGGAGCTTTTTTGGACCCCGAGCTGTCCAGAAATCGGCTAGTGACACAGGTATGTCCTTGAAAATCTGCTTTGCAAAGAGCAAGAGGGGAACTGTCACACAACAGATTTGCTGGCTCTTTCTGGAGTCTTATCCTACTTGCCTTGTAACTCTCCAGGACCACCTTGGGAATGTGTGCTAGCATATAATTTCTGGGCCTAAATATAGAGCTGTGGGGAAAAACCTGTGCCAAGGGTCTGAAAGTAGAAATAACTTGCAGTGGGAGGGGTAGGGTGTGAAGGGGTGACACCTTTTTACTCTTTCTCTGATGTGTGATGCAACCAGGACTGGAAGTGCCAGCCCTTGATATGGAATAGGCTTCAGATGTTACAAAGCTGCTGGAATTTGTATAGGCTGTCTGTGGTGCTGAGTGTCAGTGACACTACTCGCTCCTGGCAGCAGTAGGAAATGGATTTGACTGGTTTTCCTAGTTTTTACTGTGATATTTTTTTTTTTTCCATCAGGAGGATTTACCGTTCAGTCCTATAAGGGTGCCCAGAAGCCATCCCCAATGGAGCTGATGCGTGCTCAGGCTACGAGGATGACAGAGGATCCAGGCACCTTCAAGCCACCCAAAATGGACATTCCAGGCACAGATGGGAGGAAACAATCTCCACGTTCCCACAATATCAAACCTCGGGATCTGAACGTGCTCACTCCCACTGGGTTCTAGAGGAAAGCTTCCAGTGTCTTTAGCAGGCTCCAGGATGTCTTAGGCTCTGCTCCCCTGTCCCGTGTGCTGCAGTAAAGTAGGAAAGTCTCCCTTTCCAGCTCTTCATCTCAGAAAAAGAAACAGTCGTGATTGTCCTGCTGAAGCCAGTTTTGGAAAAAACTCCTGCACCAGTTCTAAACCAGTGTAAAGCATCCTGTCCACTGCACTGGTTTGGGCTGCCAGGCTGCTGTGGATGTGCTTGCCAGTACACCACACCACAGTGAAACCCTGAGCCATGTTTTTATGGGACAGGATTCCATGTGGTGTGGGAGCACCTGGCTTGTATGCCTGGAATCTGGTTGTCTTGCTCTGCTCAGTGCTGAAGGACCCACAGGAGGACTGGTTCTGCCAAGAGATCAAGCAGAAAATGATGTGAACGAGCAAGGACTGAAAACTGGACCATTAACTGCCGGAAGGAAGATGGGGTGGGTCAGTATAAATGTAGCACTCCCTCACTGTCCAGTGTGACCATGTTTTTTCTTCTTGGAATGTGTTTTAAAGGGAAGAGGGACGTAGTGACCATTCTAAGATGTTTTCATTGGAAAGGCAGGGAGCAGAATCTGTTGGGGCTTGGAAGTAATGAGGAAGAATTCCTTTTCTCCAACTCTTCATCTTCCTCTAAGAAGGTGGATGTAACCAAAGCTGGTGTGGCTTGAACCAAGTAATCCCCCTCTTTTTGTTCTGCAAAACAGCACTGTCCTGTGTTCTAGACAGCACATTTGCAGGTGTTCTGGCACTCTGGATGCTGCTTGATTTGTTTTTGTTGTTTTTTTCCCTAGAATCGTGTAGAATGTATTGGACACTGGAAACACTTCTCAGACAGGGTATTTTATTTTATCAGCATTAAGTGTGTTCTGCAGGGCTGGGGGAGGACTGAGGGCAGACCAAGGCTAAAGATTCCTACCTGGTAATGTACAGCTGGGTGTGATCCTTGACCTAGTCTGAACCAGTTCCTGGGAACAGCTAACACTGCCTTTCAGGAAATGTGGAAGGAACTCCTGGCTACCATCTGATCTCTTAAGCTTGATAGGCAGCATTGCTCTGTACTCCTCAGCTGTGCTGTGGCAAATGGGTCTCCTCAGGTCTGCTCTTGATCTCATGGCTGTGTTGCAGTCCCTCAGCCAGCAGCAGCCTTGCATCTGGAAGTTTCTCTGTTGCCAGGACATTATACAGAGGTTACTTAACAGGTGGTAACTGTTGAGCTCCAGGGTTTCTGCCTTCTTAAACCAAACACTCCCTGGAGAGTGAGACAGGGCTGGCTCCCTTGGCTGGCTGCTGGCCCCTCTGAAGCAGCACGTTTTGTAGCACTGCTTTCTCTCAAGCTTCAGCAGCACTGCCAGTGATGTGTTGTGTGAAAGTCCCCCACCCAAACCAGCAGTTCTGTCACCGCTCATTTGCACCTTTGCAATCAGGCTCTCATTTGACATTAATTTATTTGTTGACCGTATTCACGTCTCCTAATGTGTGTGTTTGTTTTGTTTGTAACAGGACAATAAAAGCCTTGTGGAATGGAAGTCCACAGTGTGTGTTGGTGCTGGCAGAACACTGTGGGGCTGTCCAGTGAGTGTGGGGTCAAGGTTCTGGTGGATAAGGCTCTAGCAGCACCTCACTAGGGTGAAATACTTGCCCACAAACTCCCCTTTCACAGGGAGACTGGGTTTACAGCCAGGCTCAGTTCTGTCTTAGGTCTTGTGCAGATGAAACTAAACATGAAGTCTTCGTGTTTTCTTGAGCAATCCAAATTAATTTTCCTGAGATTTTGTCTCTTGTTGCTTATGTGCTGTGTTTCCACCTGTACTGTGGAGGTGGGCACAGGTGTGGGACCTAGGCTGGTGTTCCCCTAGAGGTGCCCAGTTCCCCTCTGGAGAGTGATGGTTTGGTGCTGTTGCGGTGTTTTTAGCTGCTCTTTAAAGTACTGCTGATGGAGCACAGGATTCACCTGGGCTGGGGAAGTCTGAGCTCTGAATGCTGGTGTTCCCTGTGCTCCTGGAACGTAAGCTGAGATAGAAGTCATGGAACAGATGTAGGTATTGAGATACAGGCTGCTGCTGTGGTCCTGATTACACAGGTGAATCTCAGATTGGGATTAAAGCGTGGCCTTGTGGTGTGACCTGACAGAGCTCTGGATTTCCTTTGGGCAGCACTGGCACCAAGACAAAAGAGTCTTAGAAAACATGAAAAAAAATTTATTTTTTAAAGTGTACAAAGTGCTTTGTAAATCTGCACAGCAAGTCAAACATGAATGGAAATGCAGAGACAATGTAAACCAAACACCTTTCAAATGAACTGTATAAACCAACCCCCATGATGCTGAGACTGCAGCATGAGATGAGGGGGTTTATATTGAGAACATGAAGTTTTGTCCCCCTTGCTTCAGTGGTTGTCTCCATCAGGCAGCAATGACAATGAGGAACAACTCCTGCAGCATGAACAATTTCTCCTGGATTTGTGGGGGAAAAGGCTGTCCCAGGGTCTCCTCCATTCTGTCGATGAAGTTGTTCATCTTCAGCTGAATGTCCAGCTGCCTGATGTCATCGCTGTCCTGGAGCCTGGGCTTGGCTTTCTGAGCGATCAGATCCATCCTGTCACTGACTGAAGTCCGCAGGTGCTCTGCAAGAGGAAATGCTGCTGGGGAGAGGCAACACCCCAAGGGCTGCCTGAGCTGCTGGGATGGAGCCCAGTGTGCCACAGGCAGTGCTGGAAATGGGGCTGATCCTCTTGTCATCCTCGATGGTTCTGCACAAGACTTTGGGAAGAAGGAACTGGCCCCTCCTGGAGCTCTTTCTGCATGTGGAAAGAGCTCAGGGAATGGGGAAAGGGCAAGGCTTGTATAATCCTTGTCTTCTGTGTGAATGGCAAAATAGGCAGCTGCAAAGGAGTCTCCAAGGAGCCCAACAACAGTGATTGTCTAGGGCTTCAGGGAGAGTGAGATTTGCATACATGATGGTGAATTCCTCTGCGTTCATTAATGGCAGCCTTAACCCTGGGCTAAACCACCTGTAGTTTGAAGAGACTTCTGGCAAAATACAGAGTTTTAGAGTGTTTTGTGCCACTCTCCTGGGGTCAGAATTGCTGCTGTTTCCGTGGCTGCTGTGGTGTGGTGCTCCCTGCACAGTTTACCAAGTGCTGGAAGTGTCCTGGCTTGCCCAAAGGAGGGCTTCAGAGATGGTGAGGGTCTAGAGGGGAAGCCACATGAGGAGTGGCTTAGGTCACTTGATGTGTTCAGCCTCAAGGAGGCAGATCAGACCCCACTGGGGTCCACATCTTCCTCAGGAGGAGCAGCTCCCATCTCTGCTCTGTAGGACAGTGACAGGACCTGAGGGAATGACTGGAGATGTGCCAAGGGGGATTTACATTGGCTTTAGGAAAAAGATCTTCCCCCACAGGGTGGTTGGGCACCTGAACAGGCTCCCCAGGGAACTGTCACTGTTCCAAGGCTGCCAGAGCTCCAAGGGCGTTTGGACAGCTCTCTCAGGCACAAGGTAAGGTGTCTGTGCAGGGCCAGGAGTGGAACTCAATGGTTCTTGTGTCTCTCTTCCAACTTGGGATATCCTATGCTCCCTCTGCCTTCTGCTTTTCTTCCTAAACCACCCTCTTCTTCCACCCACTGTGCAGCAACTTAGACAACGGTGGCTACAAAGCACCCTCTTGTGTACTTTCCAATGCTGGGAAGTGCTTCCTTCCTTTAGGAAGAAGGCTGTTTTGCAGGGGCTAAATTTGGCAAAGCAAGGTGGGTGCTCTGATTGATGCAACATCACTTCTTTGACTGCTGGGAATAGTTACTATCATGGATGGAGGCACACTGTCTTTCTGAGATTCACTGCCCATGAGTCCACGGGTGATGAGAGGAGGAAGAGGAATTTGGCTGTTCTACTGCAGCCTCTGGATGAGACTGTTAGGGCCAGAGCAAGCACTGCTTACCCAGTTTTACACTTTGGTAGCTCAGCAGCAGCAAACTAAAGTACTGCAGCATCTCATCCCACCTCTGCCATGTTGCTGTTTCATCCTAGGACAGGACAGAGTATTTGGTTGTTAGAAGTTTTCTCAGAGGAAAACAAGTCAAAGGAGAGGTTGGACTGGATACCTGGAATTGTGGCAGCACAGAGGAGTGGCTCAGGAAATACAGGATTTTGTCCAGAGACATGGACGAGGCTGTAGGCACATCACAACTGTGCTGGAATAACAGCTCCAGCAGTCTGCAGCACAGGAGCTGGCTCTCCATGGTGTTCAATAAAGCTTCCCTGGAACGCAAAAGGAATTTACTTTGGTTGAGACAGCACAGCCTGACCAGAGACAACTGTTGCAGCGTGCTTCTGCTGACCTAGTGCAGATGTGGGGTGACTGCAGGGGCTACCCAGCCATGCTGTGGAAGGAAGACCACCAGATGAAACCTTTGTTATGTGGCTTGGCCATGGCTGTGTTTTCATCCTCAGGTGTGACCTGCAGCAGCTGGAAGTGAGTACAGCCTCTAAAGCAAATGGAGCTGCTGCACTTCACCCTGCCTGGCAGCCTGTGTGGCAATGGCTCATTCCTGCTGACTTGCAGGGAGCGCAGCCAAGCAAGGGTGATGTAGGGTCGGGGTAAATGGATCTGTGTCTGTCCTGGGCAAAGGGACAGCTTGGTTAGACTCAGTTTGGCTTGGTTATACCTGGTGTGTGCACAGAGTTCTGCTGGAAGGGTGTGAAGGGCTGCTTGCTGGGCATTGAAAAGTGGGTTTGAAACACTTGGGGTCCTAGTGGTCTCTTGGTTACAGGAGAGCCCTTGTGCTTTGGCTTCAGATTTGCATTTCTTAAAGAAGCAAACAAAGAATGTCAAGGCAAAGCTGTAGGAACTGCATCATTTTTGTGACTATCTGGTTACCCATGGGAATCAGTGATTACTTTGCCAGTGCTTGGCTGTGCTGATGCACAGTGCTGCCTTTCAGACCCTCTTTGCAGTTTTAAGGTCACAACTTTAACAAGTGAGAGAATCGACTCTTTTCAGCAACACATCACCTGCTCAGCTGGCGATGTTGTATCTCCATAGGAGACACAGCCATGCTCTTGCTGGCTGGCCTGTCTTCCTATACCCTACAGAACATGGATGTAAATTGGGAACAACACCATTGTTCACACAGGCAAATGCTGCCTCCCACATGCTTGTCTCACCTTTGGCTCCTCAGGGGGATGTGCAGTATGAACAGGAACATGTCATCTGCAATCTTACGGGAGCTGCAGGTGGGAGATCTGTCCACTTCCACTGCCATGGACAACATCCGCTGGAGCAGGAGCATCGTCCTGGGTGAGAGGGACAGTCAGCACAGGGAGACTCTGCCCCTCAGATTGCCAAGCAAAGCCTTGGGGATGGCCCCTACTTCAGCCTCATGCAGGGAGGGACACGGGAATGCAGTGGGCCCTGTTTGGTGTCTCCTGGTGGCTTCTGAATCTGGTGCTTTTGCAAGCAAAGCTCATCCCAGGATTGACCCTCAGGAGCTCTCGGTGAGTTTCCTGCGTGTTGGAGCAGCATGGGGCTGCCTGAGCTGTGTGCACTACATGCAGAAGGATGACACTGAACCAGTTTCCTACCACGTGAGAGTCTTTTGCTCACCCAAGGCTTTAACCCAAAGAAGAATGAGCAAAGCTGGTCACAGGTACAGCCTGGCTTTCCTGAACTGACAGTGAGAGAGACTCTGGCTTCTGCCTGACTTAGGTCCATGATAATGCCAGCAGGGAATTTGGAATTCTGGAGCTTACTTTTGGGCAAAGAAAGCTGTCTGAGCCTGGTCTGTCTGAGTGCTGGCCAGCCTTGGTGAAGATGAGCTGTGTTCAGCCCTGGCTTCTTGCAGCTGCTCCTGGGGCTGGGAGAACCCGACTCCTGTAACTGCTGCCACCAACCACTTGACCACTTCCCTGGGACAGAAACAAGAATTTTATTGGGGATGTGCCTTGTTTTGCAGTGTTCTCACCTCTAGATCCACTTGGAACTTGAGGAAAGGCCCTGAGAATCTTCCACCCACTGGGACAGGTTAGGGAGTAGCTGTGTTGAGCAGCTTAACTGAGGAGCTCTCAATTAGTATACTCTTATAACTGCCCCCTTCTCAGTCCTGTCCTAGGCAATGCAAATCTGACCTCATTCCTGGGGAAAGCCCACTCTGTTGTGAATGGAAAGGCCGTGCATCATCTCGGGCGGTTTGCTTTTGTAAGTCTTTTCCTAGCCTTTATAGTTGGCCCTACACTTCCCTTTGTCTCCCAGGTCTGCTTCTTGGAAAGTCTGACTAGAATCTTGACAAGTGTTCCCTGAGCCCCTGCCTCTCAGTTTCTGGTTAGAGAACAAGGAGGAGGTGTCCCTTACTTGACATTGCTGAAGCAGAAGTCACATGAAAGCACTTCCCTGGCAATTGACTTCTGCAGCTGGTGTGACTTCAGGTTGTGCTGGAAGTCGTCCTCCAGGGTCTGTACCACGTACTGCAGGAAGAGGAGCCGGCCAGGGGGCTTCTCCTGGGAGCAGATGGAGAGCACATGAGTCTGGTGGGGCTATGTTTAGAAATACCAGGGAAGTTGGCTGTCTTGGAAGTGGACTGATGTACATACTGAGAAGTAGTTGTAGGAGGAGCTGCCTG
This sequence comes from Hirundo rustica, assembly GCF_015227805.2. NCBI lineage: Eukaryota > Metazoa > Chordata > Aves > Passeriformes > Hirundinidae > Hirundo > Hirundo rustica. The sequence continues at coordinate 3,607,776 of NC_053463.1, forward strand.
GCTCAGGCAAGACCCTGTGGGGCACTGCTGGGCAGTGCTGTGACCCAGAGAGGGTTTTTTTTTGCTGTGCCTTCTTCAGTGGGACAACTTGCCCATAATTGTGCAGAGGGTTAAGGGAGCCCTGTGGATAAATGTGGGATTCCCAGCTGGCACTCGCTGTTGGACTGGCCAGCTCTGCAGCAGAGCACAGCCACAGGAAGCACTTAGGCAACGCTCCCCCTCAGGCAGCTGTGCTGGATGATCCCTGCCCCATGTGACACACACGGTGCCAAGTACCTCGTCCTCCATGATGAATTTCAGCAGTGTCCAGTCCCATCCCACCGTGGCGACGTTGGCTGGATGAAGCCTGCAAGGACAGCCGTGTCCATTTGTGCTGAACTGCCTGACCATCTGCTTGGAGCCATGGCAGCCCCTTAGCACTTCCCCAGCCCCTCCCACCTCACCTGCTCGGGTGCCTCCCCTGCCTTCTCCTCTCCATCTTTGCTCTTATCCCTTCTCCTCCCCATAACACATTAATTTTTTGGAAGGGCCTGACAGGGGCTATACTCCATGGAGAGGCCCAGGACTCTTAGGCTTGTGGTCTCATAAAACATTGTGCCTCTCTGGGAAGCCTGAAGGAACTGAGGGAGCTGCTGCTGGCACTGCTGCAGCCCAGGGAAGGCACTTCTGCTCTGTCACAGCAGTGAAGAATGAGACCTGTGCTTTAGGGCAGGGCAAAGACAATCTTTTGTCCCCAAGGGCTCCCTCGTGTCACAAGCTGTCCCCGACTCACCCTCAGAGAGCCTGGGGTGTGCCTGTGTTGGCAGGAGGATTATCCTGGTTTATAGGGGACATCACACCCTCTTCTGTGAGTGAGGACTACAGAGAATAATGCTATCCCAGGGAAGACCCCTGGGAGCTCCTAGCCAGTAGCCCCAGGGCCCTGGGACAAGGGGAACACATACACTTGGATCTTCATCAGCAGCATGTATATGTCATTTAGGATCTCCCCTTCATGGGTGTCTGACAGCAGCTCTTTGATCAGATAGCAGATGAGTTCTTTGGGGGGATAGTGCTGGCAGGTGACAAACTCGTTCAGGAAATCCAGGGTGCCCTCCAGGCTGTTCTCCTCCATGGTGGTGTGCACCATGCTCAGCTTCATGCTGGGGATGAGCCCAGGTTTCTGCCGTGTATAAGGCAAGACAATGAGTGAAAGCTCCCCCGACACAGAGGAACCCAGCTGTGATGTGGGATCCACTGTGAAGGGAACTGCAATAAACAGAGCCCCTGACTGCCTGGCAAAGGACAAGGGGAGCAGGGGCTGCCCCTCTCCATCCTCTACCACAGAGGCTGCTCCAAACCCTGTTTACCTGCTGTGTTTCCCTGTTGGGTGCTATGCCTTGGAGGAAGAGATGCTGGACTCCACTCCTGCTGAAATTGTGCAGTTTGTCCAGCCTGGCCCTTCTGTCAGCGTCAGGCCTGGCTGGGGTGGCTTGCTGGATTTGTTGGTATGGTGGGAACTCACTTGTTTCTGGCAAAGACCTTTGGGCCTTTCCTGGTGTTATAGGAATAGGGGCAGGGCTCAGCCTTGGGGGGAGGCTCCTCTCCTGGCAGGGCTGGGGAGGATCTTCCTCTGGGCCATCAGCTCTCCAGCTCCTGTTGCTCTCCAGGCTGGGGGGAGATGGGGATGGGCAGTCTGAGTCCGACTGTGAGTCCGAGTAGCTGTAAAAGGCAGTAGTGCTGTAATCCTGCTCCGAGCTCCAGCTGTGGCGCCTAGAGACAGGAGAAAGGCTCCTGCAGTTCTCCATGATTTCTGCTGTGATCACGGTGGAACTGAGCTTCACGCAAGTGCTGTGCGATGCTGGTGCAGGGTTCGGCTCTGCCACTGCCTGCATTTCTTCTTCTGCTGTGGGGCAGGGTTGGGGATGGGACATGCGTGCTGCTGGGGCAGCATTTCTGGGGCTTTGGGTATCTCCAAGGGTGGAGTGGAGAGGGCTGCACCCGTCCTCAGTCAGGTCGATGGTGTCGAGGCTGCTCAACAGGGTTGCGTCTGTATTTATGTCCTCACAGGTCAGGTCAATGGTCTCCTGGTGGGACAGAGCAGCAGGGTCAATGTCCTGTCCTGCCAGGAGCCTCTGCTATGGTGGCATTGTCCCCAGTCCAAGAGGGAAAAGGGTACTAGCCTAGAAAAACAGGGGCAAAGACCCTTCTGCCATGGGGGTCTGTGGCCCTGAGCCCTGCGATCAGCCTCCCCTGGCAGCACAGCTGAGCCTGAGCCCAAACCAGGCTCTTCTTGACACTCCCCTCAGGGCTCAGGTCCTCCTGCCTTGGCTCAGGGCAGACCTGGCTGCCTGCTCAGCCCCTTCCCACAACAGGGAAATGCCAGTGCTGCCGGCATGTCCAGGGAACGCAACAGAAGCAGAGGGAGCTCTCCTGTACCCAGGCACTGGCAGGAACAGCACAGGATCCATATACCCTGGCATCTCTTCTCAGTAGTACATGACTGCTCTACAGGACAGGAGTTGCAGGGAGCAAAGCTGCCTTTTCATCTGTGGCACCAATTGGAGCTACAGCAGCCTTGAGACTTTGGGGATCCCACCCAGGCCTCGCTGGGTGATGCAGGGTTAGAGGGGCAGCAGGAGAAGGCAGCTGTGCCTGGACCAGCAACAGACACTGCACTTCCCAAGCTTTCAATGTGCTCAGGAGGGGTCAGAGCCTGTTTGCCCCTGGGGAAAAAAAAAAATCTCCCCCAGCACCTCCAAGCAGGGAACGCGTTTAGCCGACAATTTAAATCCACTTTTCCCCCCCTGACTCAGACCTGCTGCCTTCCCCGAGGAGGTGGCAAAGCCCAGCGGGCTCTCGCTCGCAAGAGGAGCTGTGGAGAGCGGGAGCTGCGGGGCTCCAGCCTCCTCAGGACCCGGGACAGCGGTGCGGGGAGGGGGCCCGGCCGCTCACCCGTCCGTGCCCGAACCTCGCGCCCGGAACCGCCGCCCCGCGGCCTCACCGGCCCCGCATCCGCCGGCGGAGCGGGACAGCGCGGAGGAACGGCACAGGGGAGAGGGGCGGCAACCGCCCACCGCGTCCCGCGGCCAGACCCCGCCGGGGGCTGAGCCCTGCAGGGCCGGACCCTTCTCGGGGTGTAGCGAGGGCACCGCGACAGTCCATGGCGGTACCCGGCCTCTTTGCAAAGGTACGCGGCCAAGCGGGCTGGGACCCCTGCGGGGCGCACGCTTGTGGAACGGGGCTCTGCTGGCGGGAGGTGCCCGAGGGGACCCGAGCCCGGCTGGGAAGAGGGTGGGAGACCGCTGAGGATGCGGCTGGGGCGGGACGGCACCGGGGAACGCACGCCCGCTCCCCCACCCAGTGCCCCCGAGGCTGCTTTCCGTGCGCCGCTCCCATCCCCGCCCGCCATGGCAGCGCCGCCATCTTTGTGTGGGGCAGCGGCGCCGTGCCCGGCGGGAGCCACGGACCCGCGGCGGGGGCGGGCAGCGAGCGGCGGGAGCGGCAGGGCGAGCGGGCGCCTACCGAGTCCGAATCGCTGATCAGGACCACGTCGTCCTCCATCTCGGCGGCGGGCAGCGGCTCCGCTCCGCCGCTGCGGCCGCGCCGGGCGCGGCGGGGGGGGGGGGGGGGCGGCGGAAGTGGCGTCAGGCGCGGCGCCGGGGCGGGGCGCGCGCGGGGGTCGCGGTGCCGGTGGCGGCGGCCCCGCCATGGCGGTGTCCCCGTACGTGCAGGCCATGCAGGAGCTGTTCCGCGCCAACACGCGGAGCCGCGAGTTCCCGGCGCACGGCGCCAAGGTGCACTCGGTGGCCTGGAGCTGCTGCGGCCGCCGCCTCGCCTCCGGCTCCTTCGATAAGACCGCCAGCGTCTTCCTGCTCGAGAAGGACCGGCTGGTGAGATCCCCGGCATAGGGCGGGCGGGGGTGGTGCGGGCCGGTACCGGGAGCCCTTGAGCACGCCGGGTGCGGGTGCTTGGGCCGGTGTCCGGAACCGGGAGTGTGTACTCGGTGTGCACGGAACAGGAGCATCGCCAAGGGCAGCGCAGGCCGGGGAATGGAGCTGGTGCCTGGCGGGGCTTCTCTGTCCTGGCCGGCCGTGGGCGGGAGCGTGCCTGGGGTGGCGGCGGGGCTCCGGATCCACCCGTGCAGCGTGCTGGGACGTGGGGCAGGAGCGGGAGCAGAGCTAGGCACATCCTCACGATGTCTGCCCTCTCCCTCCAGGTGAAGGAGAACAACTACCGGGGCCACGGGGACAGCGTGGATCAGCTCTGCTGGCACCCCAGCAACCCCGACCTCTTTGTCACAGCGTCAGGGGACAAAACCATCCGCATCTGGGACGTCCGCACCACCAAGTGCATCGCCACTGTCAACACCAAAGGTGAGTTCCTGCCTTCCCCGGGCACCTTCCCAGGTGAGTCCCGGCAGGACCTCAGCTGTGTGGGACCCATCTGCAGTGGCAGGGAGCTCTGGACCTTTCCTGTGGTTATTTCTGGTTGGGACATCTTCGCTAGCTGCTTTATATTTGTGTTGCACTCATCATGTAAGATCTGATTTGCTGTGGGGCCAGGACTGGTAGAACTACTAAAATATGGTGCTGGCTGTTAAAATGTCTTTTGTGCTTGTCTCTGGGGTCAGTGGGCTGTGAGGCTGGAGACTGGGGAAAGGCATGTTTACAGAGAGCCATGGTGGAAATAAAAGTTTGTGTGGATTCAGGAAAACAATTTGAATTCATGTGATGCTTAACTCAAATACCATCTCTGTTCTTGGAAATGTCCAGTTTTGAGGGTTTGGGTCTGGGAATGGCATTGTAAAGTTGTGCAACAGCAACCTGCCATGTTCTTACCTTTATTCAAAAGTATTTATTTTTGGCTTCTGCTTTTTCTGGATCTCAGAGATGACAGGATTCAGAGGATCTTTGACTTGACCTCGTGTGGTGATTGCTGTGGTCCCATCTTGGCTGAAATGGGGTGTGGGATATTGTTTTCAGGCTGTGCTTCTCACAAGTTTGGTTTTGCTGGACAGCTACTGTGCAGGGTTTGTGTATTAAGACTGAAGAACTGTCAGTCTTTCCCATTTGGGAACGGTTTGGAGTAGAAGTGGGACCTGCTGCCTTTCTATCCCTCCAGGTGAGAACATCAACATCTGCTGGAGCCCTGATGGACAGACCATCGCCGTGGGGAACAAGGATGACGTGGTCACCTTCATTGATGCCAAGACACATCGCTCCAAAGCTGAGGAACAGTTCAAGTTTGAGGTGAACGAGATTTCCTGGAACAACGATAACAACATGTTCTTCCTCACCAATGGGAATGGCTGCATCAACATCCTCAGGCAGGTGCCCGTGGCTGCGGGTAGGCCGGGTGGCTGGGCTGGCTGCAGTCATTTGCAAGTGCCTTTGCTGCTTTTGGAAAACCCAAGCCCCACATTCCAGCAATCCCCTGCCCTCTGGTGGGAATGAGCTTGCCTGGAGCTGAGGTTGCCACAGCTGTGGCCTGGGCTCAGCTCCCCAAAATGGTCCCTGGTGCTTTGCCTCATTCACTGGACGCTCAGTGTCTCCTGCCTCGGCTGGGTTTGCTTCCAGTCCTGATGTGCCTCATTTCTGCCCTGCTCTAGGGAATCCCTGTGCTTCTCTCACTGATCCCTGCCCTCTCCCTTCACCTCCACAGCTACCCAGAGCTGAAACCCATCCAGTCTATCAACGCCCATCCTTCCAACTGCATCTGCATCAAGTTTGATCCCATGGGGAAATACTTTGCCACAGGCAGTGCTGATGCATTGGTCAGCCTCTGGGATGTGGATGAGCTGGTGTGTGTGAGGTGCTTCTCCAGGTAGGTAGAGCTGTCCCAAAATTGTTTTCACCCCTCTCTGGGGACTGTGGTGGCAGTGCCTCTCACTGTCTGCTCCCCTCGGCTGCTGCAGGCTCGACTGGCCCGTGCGGACGCTGAGCTTTAGCCACGATGGGAAGATGCTGGCCTCGGCATCCGAAGATCACTTCATTGACATTGCCGAGGTGGAGACAGGTAATGGTTTTATTTTGGGGAGAACAGCAAGGAGGGAATTGGATGGAGAAGTGCTGGTGGAGCTGAGAGGACACAGGGAGAATCCGACTGCTAAGGAAGAGCTTTCCTGTGCAGAGCAGAACGCCATGAGGGGGAGCCTCTGCCTCAGCAGTCTGTGGCAGATACGCCTGTCATGTCTGTACCTTGTCACTGGGGCGCTGGAGCAGCGTTTGTGCTGCCTCTCCCCTTCGCTGAGGGAAGCAGCAGGTGCTTGGCTCTGGGGAGGTGAGCAGCAGAGGGGGCTGGATGCTCTCCATGCTGACATGGCTCCTTTTCCATGCAGGAGAGAAGCTCTGGGAGGTGCAGTGTGAGTCCCCCACCTTCACAGTGGCCTGGCACCCGAAGAGGCCGCTGCTGGCTTTCGCCTGCGATGACAAAGATGGCAAATACGACAGCAGCCGGGAGGCCGGCACTGTCAAGCTTTTTGGGCTCCCCAACGACTCCTGACGAAGCTGCTGCACCCGGGGAGGCAACACCTGCCTGCTCTCGGGGGTGGGAGCTTAGGTGGGGCCAGGAGCTGGCTCATCTCCTTGCCAGCCTGGCAGGGCTGTGACCTCGGGCTCAGCTCGGTGTGTCTTGCTCTTGGGAGCTTTTATAAACAGGCAGCTGTGTGCTGGGGAGAATGGGGGGATGCTGGCAGGGCCCTTCCTCTGCCGCCTCCTCTCTGGGGCATGGGGGGCTTGTTCCAAAGGCAAGCAGCCAAAGAAAATCAGTCACTGAAGGTGGCTGCTGAGGAGCCTCCCATGGGAGGTGCTCTGCTTTGACCAGGCTCCTCAGCAGTGATATCTGACTGTCCCCTTGTCCCCAAAAGCCTGGTGGCAAGGGCAGCTCTGGGAGCACAGCCTGCCTCTCCCCCTCCCAGACATCCCAATGTCCCTTCCCTGCACTGGGGCAATGAGAGGAGGGTGGGGGCGGGGGTTCAACCGGTAGATGTTTTCCCAGCTGGGGCTTTTTTTTAATATTTGTGGCGTCTTTTTCTAATTTTGATAAATCTTCTTCCTTAACGAAGGTGCCTGTGGCTATTTGAAGGGGGGAAAAAGAGGGTGCTGAGGTGCTCTCCCTTCCCCTGCCTCCTTCCCTTGGCCGTAGCAAGGCCCTGGCAGAGGGGTCTGTGGAGGATTGTCCCTCTTGTCCCCGCTGCCTGTCCCCGCTCTCCGTGTCCCCTGTCCTGCGCTGGCACCACACCAGGGGGCGCCGCGTCCCCACGGTGGGGCCAGGGGACAGCGGGGACACCGCTCCGGTGGGGACAGGGAGGACGCTGCTGGTTCCGTGCCACGGCCACCAGCCCCCGGCAGAGCCCTTCCCCTGCCCTGTCCCCACTGCCCGGGGAGGGCTGTGGGGATTTGTCCCCACCTGCACTGTCCTGCCGGGTCCCAGGGCACAGCCTGCCTGCCATGGAGACCTTGCCTGCCGAGATCTCTGCTGTTTTCTACCCTCATATTTCCTCCTGACAGAAGCTTTTCTGGGTGACTGCTCTGCTGATGCCGCCTGGGTAACAGCTGAGCTCTTTGCTGGTAAATGATGGCACATCAGTCAGAGCTGAGGCAGGCACCAGGCTGGAGCCTCCTGAACTGTGCCAAGCCTGGGCACTGCCAGGGCCCTCTGCCTCGGTGTGGGGGCAGGAGATGCCTGATGCCCATGGCCTTGTGCTCCTCTCTTGGAGTGGCAGAAGCTTGTGACCCATCAGAAACAGCCCTTGGATCCCAGTCATTCAGTGAGGGAAGTTCTGGAGTCAAGGGGAAGGGAGAGAAACCCTCATGTCCGTGGGACATCCCTTTTGTCTTGTCCCCAACCCCAAAGAGGACAGATTCCTGTGGAGTAGAAAGGCAGCAGGAATGAGCAGGACTCTGGGAGCCACACGTGGCTGCTTCCTGCACCTGTACATGGGCCAGCCCATGTGTGATGAGCTGCCAGATTTCAGCCCTGAGGTTGGCGGGGTGAGGGACCCAGGAAAGCAAGGGGTGAGAAGAGGCCGGAGCAATGTACAAATCCTTTTATTTTATTAGTTCGTCAAAGACTAGTTCGAGCAGGATGGTCACAGCATGTCTGTGGGGCCCCGAGCTGCTCGGGCCCTCCCGGGAGGGCCCTGGTGAGCGGCTGGGGGCCGTGGCTGAGGAAGCACAGGGAGAGGGGAGCACGGTGCGGCAAGAGACGGGCTGGGATGAGGGTGTGCCCCTGCCTCCCCCCCTTGGGGTGCAAGCAGCGGCTCCTGGGACATCCCGGGGCGCTTGCCCAGGGATCCTTTCCCAGGCCCGGGGGATCCCATGTGTCCAGCGTCAGGTGAGGGCAGCCGGGTGCTCCCAGCCCGGGACTGGCCCGGCAGCCCTCAGCCCCGCGCTGGCTTTATTGCAGGGGGCAGAGCGGGGGTCCCAGCAGCGCGGTGAGGGGCGCCGTGGGTGGCCCCCCAAGGGGACAGTGGGGACTCGGGGGTGGGAGTCTGAGCAGCGGACACGAGGACGCGTGGAGCGACGGGGCGCACCCTGGCACAGAGACACTAATGCGAGAACGGGGGGGGCAGCGGGGCCAAGACACGGACGAGCGAGCGGCGGGGACGGGGGCGGGGGGACGAGGCAGGGGGGTCCCTGCCCCACGCGTGCCTTTGTACACGGTCGGCGGAGCGCGGCGCCCGCTCCTCCCGGTGCTGAAGTATTGCAGTCTAACTGATATGGCTTTAACTATGGGGCCAGAGATGCGGGGAGGGGGGGGGTCCCCTCCAACCCCCCGATGCAGGGGCACACCGGGCAGCCCCGGGGGACCCCCGTGCCCGACGACCGGGGATGGGGGAGCTGCGGGCAGGGCGCCTGGCTTTGTGCTTTGGGCTTGGCCCAGGGCGGGAGGGGGCAGGGGGATGGCAGTGTTGGGGACGAGGGCAGGCGAGCAGAGGCCTACTGGGGTCCCCTGGGAGAACGGAAGGGGCAGGGCAGGGGGCACGAGGAGCCACCCCGGGGGGGGCCGGTAGGGCCTGGGTGCCCCTAGCCTGCCGCGAGGTTACATCAGTGCATTTGGTCCCGGTTCGCCCTTGTCCGGCCAGGGCTGCTCCCCTTTGGCGTGGTGGGGGGGGGCCCTGCCTGGACGGGACGGGGCGGGCTTTTGGTCTGGTTGGGGGTCAGGGCAGGAGGGGACGGGAGGGGGTGTGGGGACCCCCTCTCCGGGGCCAAGGGAACTGATGGAGGAGTTGTAGGAGAGAGGGCGCCCGTGCCCCAGCACCCTATGGCAGGGTTGACGGTGCTGTTACTTCTTGAACATATCCTGCAGCGGGCCGGGCAGGTACTTGAGGACGGTATCTAGGATGCTCTCCTCTTCCTCCTCTTCCTCGTCCCCACAGCCTGCCGGGATCGCCTTCTTGGGGCGTGTCAGGCTGCCCTCACACGGCTGCTCCAGAGCAGCTTTCTCCTCTGCTTCCTTCTCCTCCTTCTTCTTCAGCCCGTACTGAGAGGACACAGGCTCTCAGCAGGGCAGGCAGCGGGCACTGCCTGCGCTGTGCCCCGTGCCCATCGCCACCGACTTGGGCCACCCTCCTCCCGGCCGTGCCGGCTCCCTGTCCCAGCCCCACCCCGGCTGCCACGGGCAGGGGCGGGCGCAGGGGAGGTGTGTGCCCACCTTGTCGCGGATCTGCTGCCGGACTTTCTCCCGCTCCGCTTCCATGCGGGCGTGCTTGGCTTTCCGCTCCTCCTCCTGCTGGCGCAGGGCCTCCTGCCTCTCCTCCTCCTTCTTCTGCGCGTCGGGGTCCTTCTCCTCCTCGCCCCCCAGCATCTTCCCCATGTCCTTGGTGGCCCCTGCGCATAACAAGACCCTTGGTTGGTCCCCAAGGGTGCTGCAGCCTGGTGCTGCTGCCGAAGCCCCTGCAGCGGCAGGGAGGGCAAGGAGGATTTGGGACATCCCCAGGGCTGCAGACGGGCTCAAGAGGCTGTGGGGATGGGGAGTGCCACAGCCTGGCTGTTCTGCTCTAGCTCGGCGTCAGCTGGGGGAGATGCCAGCAGCTCCTTCTTCAGCACCCAGGGGACCCGCTGGGGAATCCCACTTAGTGGCAGGAGAGCCAGGATTCCCCAGCCAGCTGCTGACGGCACTGGAAATGGGAAACCTGGAGGGCTCCAGCAGCAGCTCCCCACTGGCGGTGGCTCTCTGTTTGACTCTATCCCCTTGCCACATCCCTCCCACTGCGCTGCTGGGCCAGCATTGCTCCCGGCGGGGGGACCCTGAGGGGGGAACAGCTCCCACTCACCTCCCAGCGCTTGCTTCATGACGAAGTCCATGGTGCCAGTGTGTGTGTGTGGCTAGGCCAGTGCCCAGCGCTCATCCACCGCTGTCCGGGCTCGCTGACCTGGGCCACCTGTGCAGGCAGAGAAGGACAGAGTTGGGGATACCCTGCCACGGTTCCCTACTGCCCAGGCTGAGGGATGGATTGGTCTCTGGGGCTGCACTTTGCACCCTCTGCATCCTCAGCCCAAATGCCCCTCAGGATGGGCAGAGAGAGGTTCTGGGCTCTGCAGGAAGAGAGTGACTGTGCCTGCTCCTCTCAGCCCCCTCCCTACATCCCTTCTGGCCTTGAGGACCTGTGGAGGCACCAAGGCAGGGACTCCAGAGGGACGTTCCACCTCGGCACCGCCCTTGGTGCGGCACCCGGAGCCCTGGTGCGCTGCCTGGGGACTGGTGGGATGGCACCCACCACGACACCCGTGCACCCTGTGCCCCAGCTTTGTGGGAGGGGATGACAGATCTTATCTGGGGGTGCCAGCGTGGCGCAGCCGGACCCGGGGCGCCGTGCGTGCGCTCGTGTGTCTACGGCAGTGCGAGTGCTCTGCAGAGGGATGGGGAAGAGGCTGCTGGCAGGTTGCGGCAGTGCTTGGGGGCTGCAGGGGTTGCAGGCAGCAGCCTGTGACTGCGTGTGTGATCCCTGCGGGTGCTGCGGGCGGGTGACACCGTGCAGGGGCACTGCCTGTGCAGGACGGAGCGGGTGTGCTCCGCGTCTGTGCGCGCCGCCTGTGAGCTCTGCGTGCAGGCTGTGTTTGCTCAAGAGGTGTGTTTGCGGGTGGCTGCGGGCTGTGTTTGCGCGGGGGGGTGCGCGCACACACGCGTGCGGATCAGTTTGCGGGGCTGCGCGCTGCCCCCGTGATGTGCGGGTTTGCAGCCTGCTTGCAGGCTCTGAGCGGGTGCGTGTGCGAGTTCTGGGGTCTGCGGGCTCTGCGGATGCGTGTGCACGCAGGTTTGCGGGCTGTGTCTGTGCGCCGGGTGTTTGTGCTGCGGGCGTGTGCGTGTTTGCACACCGGGGGGGTGCTGCGGGCTGCGTTAGTGTGAGTGTGGGGGGTTGTGCGTGCGGGTCCGTGGGTTTGCAGGCTGCGCGGGGGGCTGCGCGCACGGATTTGCAGACTGTGTCGCGTGTGTGTACGTGTGGGGGTGTTGCGGGCTGCTCGTGTGCTCCGTGTGCGTGTGCGTGCGGGGGATTACAGGCGGAGCGGGTGTGTGTGTGGGGGGGTTCCCGTGCCCCCCACATGCCCCGTGTGAGTGGGGTGCTGCAGGCTGTGCTGGGAGCCTGGGGGTGCAGTTTGCAGCGTGTGTGTGTGTGTGTGTACGTGCCCGCTGGGTGCTGCAGCCCCGCGGGTACCCCCACCCCGGCTCCCCGGAACCCCGTGGGGGCCGAGGGGGCTGCACGAGCTGTGACCCCCGGGAAGTTTGCTGCTTCCAGCCCCGGGGCACCCCGCGACAACCTTGGGGGGGCTCCTCCGGGCAGTAGAGCGCTGAGCCCTGGCACCGCAGCCGGGGCTTGGGGGGCACCGGGGACGGGGGAACACCGGAGAGCACAGGGACACCGGGGCCGTAGGCAAGGTGCAAGGAACACAGGGAGCACTGGAACACTGGGGTCGCCTGGCGGGGGAGGGGGGTCGTAGCGATAGCGGGGTGCGTGGGGGACATCGGGAGGCGCACGGGCGAAGCAGGGGGAACACAGCAAACGGGGGGAACACCGGCACGCACCGGGATACCGGGGCTACAGGGGCTGCAGAGACTCAGGAGACACGGGGTGGCTCCGGGAAAGCGGGGGACGGCGGGGACACGGGACGCAGCGGACAGCCGGCATGCAGGGAACACCGGGACCGCAGCGGGGTGCGGGACCCGGGGGGGCGCGCCGCCGTGGGGTGGGGGGGTCGGGTGGAGCGCAGGCACAAGGAGGACGAGTAGGGAACCCGGGTCGGGGGGGACGCAGGGGACACCGAGGACGAGGGGGGAACGCGGGGACACGGGGAAGGCGGGAACCGCGCGGGGGGGGCGAGGGTCGCGCAGGGGACACGGTGCCGCGGGGACCCCTCATCTCCCCCCCTACCCCATCCCATCCCATCCCGGCGCGTCTGCGGCGCGGGGCCCCGCCCGCCGCCCGGGGCCGCCCGGTGCCGCAGCGGCGGCGCTGTCCCTTCAGCACCGGCACTCACCGGCTCCGCCGCCGCTCGCCGCTGCCGCCGCTCCGCCCCGCCCCGCCCCGCCGCGGCCCGGCCCCCTCCCGCCCCCGGCGACACGCGTGGGCCCGCCCGGAGCGACACCCCCCCCGCCACCGCGCCCACCGCGGGCGGCGGCATGCGGGACCCCTCCCGGGAAACGCCGAGCGACCCCCGGGGAAACGTCCCGGGGAGCCCCGCAGCGCTCCCCGGGTGGCGGACGGGGCCCCTTCGGACACCGCCCCGCGCTCCCGCAGCGCAGGGAAGGGATCGGGGCAAGCGCCTCCTGAGCGGGGTTAATGATTCACCGCCGCGGCAATTAAGGGGCGAAACGAGGCATTAATCAGCCGGAGGTGCCTCCAGTCCCGCGCCCCGCGGCTCCCTCACTCGACCTCTCGACCCGCAGCACCCCGGCCTCTTCTGCAGCGATGCGGAGCGGCTGCGGGAGTTTAATTAAAGTCCCTGATAAATCATGTCGCCCTCCCTTCCCCTTTCCACCAAAAGCTGCCGCTGGGAGCCCCGGCTTTGGATTTTTGGTGCTGTTCCCCCCGCGGGGGTCTCCGGGGAGGGGATGCCAGAGGGGATCTGTGGTGGCATCGAGGATATGATGCCCTCGGAGCTCAGAACTCCATTCAACGAAGGGTTTTAGGCAGGAAATGGTGTGCACCGCCCTGCCTGGCTCCCCTGCAGCTGCCCGAAGGGAGATGGGCTCCTGCAGCCCCTCCTGTGCTCCTCCTCTGCAGTGCGGGACAGGGCTCCCCGGGTCCCCCACCCTTGTCCCGATGCACGGGGACGGTCTGTGCTCCTCAGAGTGGCAGCCGGTGCCTCCTAATTAATCCAGCCCTGGGCTCTCGGAGACAAGAGGAGCTCTGTGCCAATCACATTAGTGGTGCTTGGAGTCGGGCTTTGGGATAGCTGGTGTTTAATAGTGAGGCTCTGGAGCAGCAGCCTGCGGGGGCCCAGAAGGGTGCTGGAGAGGGTCTGGGTGAGGGGTCCTTTCAGGGATGTCCCCCCCTAAACGTGGGAGGCTGCAGGGAGCCGGGACAGGCTGCAGTTGCCCCCACAAGCCCCTTGGGGTGGGCTGCAGGGATGCTGCCTGTGCTGCTGGGGCTGCTGTGGGGAAGGCTGGGGGTGATGCAGGATGTGGGGCAGGAGTGGGGGGACATCTCGCAGCCAGGGGGACCAAAACTGGCCTGCGAGTGCCACCTCCACAGAGATGCAGCACCGGCAGATCTGTGTGCGTGCACCCTCTGCCAGCTCCCGCCTCAACGCACGGCCGCTGCCACCAACATCTCTCAGCACAGGGACAGCACATCAGGGACTCGTCCCTCTTGTCCACCCGCTCTCAACTGCTCCCAAAAACACCCCCTGGCACAACGCATCTCCTCCAGCCCCGAGCCCTCAGCCTGGCATTGACCAACAACTCCTTTTTCCACCTCCGAAGGTAAAAAAGTCTCCTGCCCCTCGTGCCCAGCCCCGCTCTGCCTGCTGGCAAGCTGGTGGGACGGGCATGTGGGCGGCAAGACAGGCCTGTGCTCGGCCCGTCCGTCTGTCCGTCCGTCCGTCCGTCCTGCGGCAGCCCTGCTCCGGGCGTTGACGTCAGCGCTCCCGGCAGCCGGGCGGTGGGCGGGCGGCACCGCTCCTATTGTATTAAAAATAATACAGCGGAGCACAAATTCATTACAGATAAGTGTGACAGCCAGGAGGAATTAACGAGCCCGTCTCTCAGCGCCTGACAAACGCCTCCTTTTGTTCCTGGGATGGGTCCTTGAGTCTTTCAATCTTTGGAGACGCCTCGGCTCATTAAGCACATCCTCCCCCAGTCGATCCCAGTGTGCCAGAGGACTGCTCCCAGTACGAGCTGAGGCCAAACTGGCAGGGACATCCCTTGTGCCAGCGCCCAGTGCTAAGTCGGGCTTGCCTTTCTCGGGAGTCAGTGGCCCGGAGCACTGTCCCCACGCACTGTCCCCACGTGGGGCGGCCAGGGGGAGGTGGGCGAGGCAGCCCCCGTCCCTGCTGCTGCGGGAAGCACGAGGCTCGTGTGAGCTGAGGCCAGCCGCCCCAGCACTCCAGCTGCCGGTGCCGGCAGCGCAACCGCAGCTGCCGGGCTGGCGGGTGCCCAACTCTGCCCTGCTGACCGGGCTCCCACGGGAAGAGCAGCCAAGGGCTTGCCACCAGCCCCCGGGCACTGCCTCCCGCCCTGCACACAGCCCTGGGACAGAGGATCCAGGGAACCCCCACAGTCCCAGAGCTGAGCGAGCTCTGGCTGGTGTTTGGGGGATGCTCCTGGTGCCCAGTGTGGCCCAGCTGTTCCTTGGCATCATCCTGGGCAGTGTCACCTGCTGGGTGGCTGCCTGGAGCTGCTGGGGGAGGCGGGAAGGGAAGGGATGCCGAGAGGTGTGAGGGACTGGGGAAGCAGCACCGCAGCCAAATGGAGGAGGAAGCGCTCAGCACCGCCAAGCCCCGCAAGTCGCCTCCATGGAGTTAGCACAGGTGCCAGGGCCCCGTGCTCCGCTCCACGTTGGCGCCCAGGGAGGGAATGGGGCTGGCTGGTGCCACCACATCGGCCACAGCATCCTCTGTCAGCAATGCCTGAGTGGCACCTGCCTGCTGGCATCGTCCCCATTGTCCCTGACAGCCAGACGGGGACCCTGCAAGGTCACAGCCTCTGCGGGCCCTTGCGAAGCTCCCAGGCAGAGGGAATACCTGCACCCATCCCTGCGGCACTGCCAGCCCAGCCTGCTGTCACCCATTAGCACAGGGCAGTTATTTAACTTATCCGGCCCCCAACATCTTTGCAGAAAATAATTATTGGTCCTTCTCATTGCACCGAGGGATTAAAAGTGGTTAACTCCATTTCCAAAGGCTTTGTTATGTTGGTTTTCCCTCAGCTGCTGCACAAGGCGATTTCCACAGTGCCACTTAGGCAGCTTTTATCAGGTTGTCTTCTGGAGGTAATTGGGTTTTTCAGGAGCCTGTTTAAAATTCGTAACCCAGCCTCTTAAACAAAACAAAAACAGCAGCGGGGAGAAGAGGAAGAGGCAGCACGAAACATGCAGCAGCTGCAGCCTCTGAAGAGCAGCTCTGGTCCCTTGGGGCTGGCACCCGGCGGGGGCAGGGACAGGGACAGGCACCAGCCGGGCTGGGGAATCAGTCTGGAGACAGCCCCTGCAGCTCAGCGGCTGAGCACAGACTGCTCAGGGACAGGGGCGAGCCGGGGTCACTCCCTGATGCTGTGCTCAGGGCCAGGCGAGTCTGTGGTGCTCAGAACCACCCACGTCCAGTCCCTGGGGATGCCGTGGCCGCCACTCTGCTCCTGCAGCGAGTCACAGAGCCCCCAGCACACGTGAGGGAGAGCCCAGCGCCCACCCACCCGTGATCACACCCACGTCAGACACGGGGTGTGAATGTGGCCTCACTGCCCGGCACTCACCAGGAGCCTTGGGGCTGGTGGGGAGGGAGGTGGGCTCATGCCGTAGCTTGACCCCAGCCCCACCAGGATGCTCCCAGCTGTGGGAGCGGCACCGTGGCAAGGCCCCCTGAGCTCACCAGAGAGCGACAGAGCAAATGGGCAAAAACCACCCTTCTGGGGTAACTTCTGCTAGCCCCAAGCCCTGAGGGTCTCCCTGGCTCTGGGCTTTGCTGGCTGGCTTGGGGAGGGGATCCTGCTGCCCACCCCGTGCACCCCTGCAGCCGGAGGGGCTCCGGGCCGACACTGCGGCTGTTGCTGCTCTCCTGCATCGCTGCACGGGTCCATCTGCATGAATACCCATCTGCATTGCTACCACAGCCCCGTCACCGCCACTCCGGCTGACCCGTCTGCCCTCTCCTCGCTGCACAAGGGGTGCATCGGGCACCCCCGGCTCATCCCTGCCCCGCTCCGTGCCGAGGGGCGCAGCGTGGGCTGGGGAGCGAGCGGGTGGCAGGGAGCAGATGGTCGGTGGGGCCGGATCACGGAACTGCACGCAGGGAGGGCTGTCCCGGGGGGGGGGCCGTTCACGGGAGCCGGCTGTGAGCTGGCGCCTGCGGGGCCCCGTCACACACCTGCTCTCAACCCAGGCGAGGCAGCAGCGTGTGAGCCGGGGAGGCTGCGGCTGAGGGATGGGAGAGGAGAAGACTGAGCCCGTGGTTTCCAGCTGCTCCCAGCAGGGCAGTGTCCCAGGAGGAAACCAGGGAGAGAAAGGGGTGCTCCCAGCGCTGCTCAGCCCTCTAGAGCTCCCCGAAATGATCATCTACACCTACATCTGTGCCACAGAGCGATGCATGGGATGAATCTTCCAGCGAGACCTCCCAAGGGCACAGGGACTCGGCTCCAGAGTGGCTGGGATGTCAGCCATGGCGTGACCGAGCACCTTGGCTTTGCCACCACTGCTCTGTGCCCCGTGATGTGGAGCTCTGCTCACCCAGCCCCGGTCTCAGAGCCACCCAGAACCCCAAGGAGCTCACATCCCATGAGCGCCGGGTCGCGCCGGGATGGACCTGTGAGTGCCAGGGGGACCCTGCCGGGATGGACCCTGCTGGGATGGACCCTGCCACTCGCGTGCTGCGGTGGTGACTCCTCATCCCCGCAGCTCCCGACTCCCAGCGTGTGTCCGGTGCCTCTGTGCCATGCATTATTAAACAGAGGCACTGCAGCCCCTCGCTGTTTATCCTGGTGTGCCTGTGCGGGGACGGGAGCCGCGGTGCCTCGCTGCAGACTCAGCCGCAAGATTTAGGCTCACTGCAGGTCTGGCCAGTTCCCCAGACAGGTTTATGACCCCTGGGCTTACTCACATGGCCGCTCGCCACCCCCCATCCCGGATAAGATGGATCCCACCTCCCTGTGGAACAGAACACTGCGTCCAGCCTTGGTGCTCTCACCTGGGCTGCGCTGCCCTGCCCACACGGCAGGTGCAGCCTTTGCATCCCCATCTCCTCTCCAAGGGCACACTTGTGCCGAGTCCACCCCATCAATATTTATGGCAGGCACGCACACCCGCGCAGCTCTGCAGGGGCCGGTGCGGAGCCGAGCTGGGCGCAGCACGCCAGACACTGCTTGGGAAGCAGACAAAAGCCCCCCGAGGCCCTGTGCCGCCTCCCCATCGCCCCACCCTGTGCACACACTGATCCTCATCCCTGCCACACCGACAGGCCCTGTGTGGGCACCGCTGACTGAGGTGGACAGGACTGCGTGGGGAGTGGATGCACAAGGATCATCTCCTGGCTCTGTGTCGGGATGGGATTTGGGCACCCACTCCCCAGGAAAGCCTCAAAGTGGTTATACCTGCCCTCATTTCACTGACAGAAAAAGGACATGAAGGACAAGGGCACGACTGGCTCGAGGATGGACATCCAGGTCACAGCAGAGCAATGGCAGCCCCCACCAAAACACCCGAAACAGCCCACCAGCCAAAACACCCGAAAAGACGAGACCCTTGGCACTGCTCCCCTGAGGTTCAGCCCCACGCTGATAGAGCATTGTTTGTGCAAAGATCCTGTAAGCTCTGAGTCGAGGACAGAGACTGGGGTGCTTTCACCCCTCCCTGTACCACCAGTGCTGAGGAAGTGAGGAGCAGGGATGCTTGACCCAAGCTGCCAGCCTGGCTCTGGGAGAGCACCTGCCCTCTGTGGGAGAAGGGCTCGTTGTATCCCTGAGAGGGGAATTTGGGAGCCCAGATACCCCACGGCCTGGGCAGCAGCGGGGACACCAGGGGGGTGACACCAGGGACACCCTGTCCTTGATGGCAGCAGATGGCTGCACGGTGGGGGGCTCCACGGCAGCATGGGGGGAGACATCTGGGTGCCTGGGCTCTGGCCAAGCTGCAGCTCGGTGGGAACAGGATGAGCCTGAGCTGCCCTGGCTGGGGAGGTGAGGAGGGGACCACCAAGGAGTAGCTGGGATGGGTGTGGGGCTTGCTGCCCACCCCAGCTGGGGCTTCCCCCAGCCTGCCTGTGCTCGGGGTTTCTGCTGTGGCGTGACGCCGGACAGGCACCGTGCTGCTCTAAGAGCTGCTGGGGCTTGGGCCAGAAAATTCATTCTTGGCGGCTTTCAGTGGGGTTTGGCTCGTACCTTTCCCATCTGGGGGCTTTCAAATGGAAAAAAAAAAAAAAAAAAAAAAAAAAGGCAGGAGAAAGAAAAAAACCTTGGCCCTGTGCCACCTCCACAGTCACCATCACCGGCCATGGGCTCCAGGTGGGACCGCGCCCAGCATCTGCCAAGAGCCTGAGCCAGTCCTCACTCCTGTGGCCTCTGCTGCTTCATCAAAGTGTCACCAAAATGAGACCCACCCCCCATCCTGAGTGACCACTCTTGGGGCTCCACTGAGGCAGCCCCATCTGGCACCTCTGAGCCTCCCCACCCATCCCATGGCCGTGCTGTGCCCCCCACCCCACGGGGAGTGAAATGGCCCCCCAGCCCCCCCAGAGCCACAGTGCTGCCTACCTTGGTGTGTGCAGCACCAGGAGCCTGCCGCTTCAGCACCTAACGCAGGGGAAACAGGACCTCGTGGGGGTGGCTGGGCATCGCAGGGAGAGCAGGGCCTGGAGAGACACCGGCAGCGAGAGCGTGAGTGCCTCGGAGGGGCCACAGGGCCAGGTGGCATAGACAGAGCACGGGCACTTGATGGGTGACGGACAGAGCGCATCTCACCGCCGCTGCTGCCCTCTCCTCCACCTGGGTGCGTCCGTGATGTCCCCACATCCCCATCTCCGAGGATGGGAGCAACCTGCTGCCAAGAGCCACCATCTCCCTGCAGGTGGGAGCCCAGCAGGGCGTGCAGAGGGTCACAGGCTGCAGGAGGTAGCAGCTCATCAGTCTTTGGTCCTGTCCTGGGTCTGGGGCACCCGCTCTGCTGCTGGCAGAGGGCTCCTGGCTGTCTCTGCAGGTCCCTGGCAGTTTGGATGCCTTCATTAAAAATTTAGAGGGCTCTCAACTCTTGAAGGGTTTTAAAATTTCACATTAACTCTGCCTTCCTCAGCTTGCACATGATGAATTTCTTTGGAGAACATAATGGCAAGTTAAAACAAGCCACCCAACAAAATCCTTGCTCAGACTCAGCAACTGGAGGAAGCCTGATGCCACTTTGGGCTCCCCCCTCTTGCTGGACCTCAGGAAACTTCTGTCTGGGGATCTCATCCCTTCCTCAAACATCCCTGAAATCCCCCTGTGATGCTTGGGGAGATGCAGGGGGATGCTGGCCTGGGCAGGGGCTGTGCAGGAACCGGGGTACCAGGGTTCTGGGAGCCATGCTGACAGTTTCTGGGGTGGGCTGTCCCTGTGGTGTGGCTCATGTCACTGTGACTGTGTCATGAGCGTGATTTCTCCTCTGCAACTGCATGAGCAGGTTCCCGGGGAAGTTACAAATTCATCCTGACTTCAAGCAAACACTTTTCCTCCACCCTGGGGAAGCAGGGAGGCTTTGGCAAATTGGAAATAAATATATGACCCAGGGGAGCCAGGGGAAACACAGGCAAACACTGACGCTTTGGAGGAGCAGGGGCTGGCATGGATGGAGCCTGCATTTTTAAAAGCTTCGCAGAGCATGGATGCCTCATTCCAACCCTGGGAGCAGGAGACAACCGACAGCCCCTCAGAACAGGGTTTGGAGGGGTTGGAAAGAAGCAAAGGGTCCCCAGTGGGGCCTCTGAGGAGACCCCAGAATGGTGATGGGGTTTGGGAAATACAGAGCTAAGAGCTCAGCCTGCAAAGGGCTCAGCAGCAGCGTGAAGGTGACCTTTGCTGGGGACAACCACTGCCTCCTTTAGGATGTGGGAAGGCTGTGGAGCAGGGTGAGATGGGCTGCAGAGAGCTGCAGGGATGTGCTCCTGGGGGCGTCTGCTTTCCAGACAGCGCCGTGCCAAGGGCACAGCTGGGCTGGGACACAATTGGCACAGCTGGGCTGGGACACAATCAGTTCGGCTCTGCTGGCCATGGCCTGGGGTGCAGATCAGCAGATATTTATCTGCTGAAACCTCAGAGGGTGGGAAGAGCAGGAACACCCTGCCCAGGTACCTGAGAGAATGCAGGGAGTCCTGAGGGGTACTGCTTGCTCCAACCCCTGCAGGGTATTTTTTATTTCAGCCAGACCAAAGAGGGTTTTTTATCTCCTTTGCAATAGTCAGAACCTGCCAGTACCATGAAGATGCACCTCGGCTGGACAGCTGCGCTAGCTCAGTCTGTCTGTCCGTCCAGGCAACCAGACACCAACCACAGCCAAAGCAGAGGACAGGGAGCAGCAGAGCAGGGTGATGGTGCCAGAACACCCCCGGCTCCAGAGACAGCAGTGCCCTCAGATGCTGGCAGGGATGTTTTGATCCAGCCTGAGCACAAGACACAGTATCCAGGGAAAATTTAATGCTCCAGATGAGACATTAGTGAGTCCACAGCTCTTCTGCTTTGGCACATCCAGCTCTCAGCACCCTGCCTGAATAGCTGAGCTTGTCCAAGTGACTGAGAGGAGGGGCTGGGGAAGGAAGAGGGTGAGCAGTGAGAGACTCAGGGCACATGTCAAAGCACTTCCCCTGCCTAAGGGAGATGCTCCTGGGACCTGCCTTGGGTCTGGCACCAGTTTCCTGCCTGGGCAGCAGGTGAGAAGGAAGGCTCAGAGTCACGATGTTTGGGGAAAGGCTGTGCTGGCTGTGCTGGTTCTCACGCAGGGATGCAGAGGGCTCAGGGTGCCGCACCACACCAGGCAGCCCCCGTGAGGTCTGTCCCTGAGCCGACATGCCTTGCCTGCAAAAAGCAGATCCTCAGCCTCAAACGTCTCAATTCCTCTTACACAATTCCTCTCACCTCAGACTGGGGCAGGTCTGGGTCACACCACTGTGGGGCTCTGTGATTTGTCTGAGATAAATATCTCTGAGCCTCTGGTGAGTGTCACAGCAGGGGCTGGTGACAGCAGTTAGGGAGGGATGGACCCTGGCTCTGTGCAGGAGGAGCAGGGAGCTGTGGCGCAGAACGACACGGCAAAGGTGACAGCGGCTCCTAGCAAGGCACTGGGTTACCTGGAGGCACAGCCTGGAGAGCCCAAGGCAGATGGTCTGGGTCTCTGCAGCCGGGAAGGCTCCGTGGGACCAGGAGAGGCAGAGGGGAAAGCTCCTGGGACGAAGGAGCAGAGAGCGCTCACGCGAGAGCAGCCCGCAGGAGCACAGCTTGTTTACCCTGGCTGAGCAGGCCTGATTGCTCTCTATAAATACACCCGGCGAATAAACACCGGGGAGGGAGAAGGATCATTTAAACTCGAGGATGATGCTGGCATAAGAACAAATGGGAAGGCCTGGCCAGGAACACACAGAGGCTGTGGGCGAGAGCAGAGATCCTCTGGCCACGGGGAAGCTCCTCTGGGTCCAGCCCTGGCTGTTGGGGAAGTGTGCGATGCCCAGGGGCTTGGGCTCGGTGCCAGCGGCAGCCTGGGCTGCAGTGACCGTGCTCTCCTGCCATACCAGACCCCCCGAGCTCCAGGACACGGGGGCACAATGGTGCTCAGGGGTAGGAATGGAGATGAGCCACACTGCCAGTGATCACCGCTTCTTCCCCGGAGGGTTTTTCCACAGGACTGGACCTCTGCTGAGACTTCTCATCTCCAGAGCATAAACCAGGCTGGGCAACTCAAACAGCTCCCCTTGGCTCCTGATATGGGTCTGGTGGGCCGTGCCTGGCAGCAGCCTCTGCAGAAACCCAGCCAAGGTGTGAAGCACAATCATCCTCCAGCACTGTGAGGTGTTCCGAGCTCTGTCTTCTCGGGGTCACTTCAATACTAATGTCATCACACAAGGCAATCGAAGAAACAAACACTCGGCCCACAGCCAAGCGAGACTTTGAGACATTTTTCTGTGCCAGTTTGTCTCAGCTGAGCTGTCTCCAGTTCCCCCAGGAGGGCGAGGGTCAGACACTGTAAGCAGCGCTGCTGGATGGGGACCGAGCTCCTTTGTCTCCATACTGGAGCCTGTCCTGGCAACCCCTGGGGTCCTGCAGCCTCAGAGGCACCAGGGCAGGTTTGGCAGGGAGGACACTTCTCCGCGCCCCGAGCCCGGCCCATCCTTCCTCATCCTCTATTTGCCAAACCCAGCGGCTCAGCTCGACTGGAATCACTCGTGTTCCTTCACCAGCCCGGCTGGTTGCAGGGAGAAGCCCCGAGCCCCGTTGTGAGCGGCGGTGCCAGCCCCGCTCCTCTGCTCTGACTCACCGCACTGCCAGCCCCGGGCAGCGGCTGCCCGGTCACGCTCGTGCCATGCGGGTGGCACTGCCGCCGCACGCTGCCAAGGCCTGGGGGACAGCAGCCACCTGCCCGTGCGCTGGGGGCACGGCGGGGAGAGGGGCTGGAGCGGGGGGCTCGGGAGGCGCCTTGTGGGGACAGTGCGGAGGGGAGAGGGGTCGAATCTCACGGGACTGGGGACGGTGGAGCTGGGATGCTCCACGAGTGGTTGGACTTAGCCGTGGAGAGGAGGGTGGAGGAGAAGGGAGCCGCTGATGGGGAGGCACGGGAAGAGCCCGGCAGGTCCCCACAGCAGAAAGGTGCACGGAGCCTCCCGGCTGCGGGCAGGGGGTGATGGCGGGATCAGGTCGCATCCCTCCCTGCTCTGCGGAGCACCCCCGCAGGGGATGGCCAGGCACGGAGGGGCTGCAGGGGGTATCCAAAGCCCGGTCCGGGGGTGACAGCCCTTCTCCTGCCATCCCCTGCACATCGGCGTGTCCCCCCTCCCCAGACCAGCCCGGTGGGCAGCCCGGGGGCGCGCCGCTCGGCTCTGCATCTTGCACCCGCACCCCGCATCACCCGCATCCTTCCCCGCATCCTTCCCCGCATCCCGCCCCGCGTGCCGCATCCCTCCGCTCCGCGGCCGCCGCCCCGTTATATAAGCCGGCGGCCCCGGGAGGCTCGGCGGGCCGATCCCCGCGCCCGTGCCCGTGCCCGGCCCCCCCGGGCTCTGCGGCACGGCGGGTCCGGCCCGGCCCGGCCCGGTCCCGCACCCACCTGCCCGGCTCGGCGCGGCTCCGGTGCGCCCCGTCCGCCCCCGGCGCAGAGAAGGAGCCGCCGCCGGAAGGGAGGCGGGAGCCGTAGCGGTACAGGGGGGGCCCGGTGCTGGCTCCCCCTCCGCCGCACGGCCTCCCGGGCGGGGCCGCCTCCGTGCCCGCCTCCGGACCGCCCCTCGCCCCGGGCGGCAGCCCCCGGCCCGGCCTCCCGCCCCGGTACCGGGCGGCTTCCCTCCGGTGCCCGGTAATTGCTGCTCCGCTACCGAGATGCGCCCCCCGCTATTCAACCATTCGCCCCCTGCCACCCGGCGGTGCCCCCCGCATCACCTCCAGTACTAGCCAGTACTCCCAGTACCCGCTGTGCCTGCAGCTGCACCTCCAGAGCCAGAACAGCCACCCCCAGTGTATGGCCGTGTCTTCCAGTACCCATTTCTTGGCCTCCCGTTTCTCCAGTACCCAGCAATTCCCCCCAGTCTCTGCCCATCCCTCTGGACCCCCTGGACCTGCCAGTTTCCCCCCATCCAGCAATTCCTTCCAATATTTGCTCTCTCCCCACAGGGTCCTCTGCCCCCCTGGGTGATTCCCTTCCCCTGGCACTGCCAGCCCCTCCTCTGGAGGGGTCTCTAGACAGGGCACCCCTGGGTGTCTCAGGTGCCAGCACTGCTCCCCAGATCAGAGATCCCTGTTGCACAAAGCCCTTGCTCAGGTTCTCTTGCAGAGTGTCCCGAGGATGGGGGTGATGAAGAGCTGTGAGCCCGCAGGAGCCTGCAGGGCTCACAGGAAAGCCAGGGAGGAGAAGAGGAGGTGGAGAGAGGGGAGCAGGGGCTGCTCTGGAGCTGCAGAGCTCTGGGATGGGGATATGGACAGGCTGGCCGTGTGCTGCTGCATGGGGTAGGGAACTGCAGAAGCAGGGAGTGTGAGAAGAGCAAGAACCTGTCCACAGTGGTTGTAAGAAGCCAAAACTGGTTCAGGGATTGGAGCAAAGCATAGTCAAGAGGACTGGAAGATCCCCACTGGCTTGAGGGGCTGGAACTCATCCTCCCCTGTCCAGTCCCCCTCCACAGGCTGCTGCCCCTGTGTTCCTGGCAGGCAGGGGAGGCCCTTTCTAGGTTTTGTTTTGGGTTTGTGGGTGCTCAGAACAGCTCCCACCAAGCCCTGGAGATGCTCTGGAGCTGGTGCTTTCTGGGGTGGGCTCCCTGCATGCAATCTGTTTGGCCATTGGGATCTCTGATCTCTCTCTGAACAGGGGGGGTCCCGTCTCTCCCTCCTGAAAAGGAGGTGCAAGACAGCTGTGTCTCAGCTCCCGAGGAGGGCTCAGCTCAGTCCCAGGAGAGTGTGCTGCTCACATTTCCCACCCTGGGGAATCCTTCCTCCACCGTCAGGCATCATGGCAGGGTCAGATGCGGGTCATGCGGGAGCCACCTCCGGTTATCCCTCCCTGCTCCCGCCGTGCTGCTCGTCACATCACTGCACCACTCCTTCTTGCAGGGCTGCTGCGGGATGGAGAGGCTGATGAATAAATCAATCCCCCTCGCTGCTGAGGCTGCAAAACTTGGATGCGAGCAGAGGAGCAGCGCCGGGGCCGGCGGCCTGACGGCCGGGGTGGCACCGCTTGTGAATTCCCCCCGTGCAGCCGCCGCAGACAGCGCTGCTGCAGCCAAGTGGGCAGCTCTGATTGCCTTCCCCACATGTTTTATTTATCAAAGCGCTCTCGATATGCAGCTCTCTCCCGCTGTCCCACATTTTTTTTTTTTTTTTTTTTTTTTTTTTTTTTTTTTTTTTTTTTTTTTTTTCCCCTTAGCTTCTCCCGCCTGGAAATGGGAGCAGCGGTTCGGAGAGGAGCCGCGGGGCGCTGCTGGCTCCTCTCCTCCCTGCCGTGGGCTGCCGTGAGCCGATGGCATCGCCCTGCCCTGCCCTGCACGGCTCTCACCCGGCTGTGCCCAGGACAGCGCTCCCTCGGACAGCGCTGTGCGACCGGCCTTTCCCGAGCTCGGGGAACACTTTTTAAGGAGCAGCCAAGGCTTTCGGTCCTCCTTGCGCGCTTTGCCGAGAGCAGCGGGCTCCCAGGGAGATGCCAGGCGCCGCAGGAGGCTGCAGCATGGCAGGGGATGGCTTTGACCCGCTGTCACTGTTCCTGCTCGATTTCCTCCATCGCCTCCAGCCGCCTGTGCCAGAGGAGGAGAGGAGGGAGCTGCAGGCTGCGTTTCTGCTGCCTCGCTGCTAATAAATAAGCCCCGGTAATGAGTTGGGCTCTGGCGGGCGGGCAGGTAGCGGCAATAATCCCCCAATTACGCGGATGAGGCAGACAGTTAAGTGCAGAAAACCCACAAATAAACAAGAGGGAGAATAACACGGGAGCAGGGAGGAGCTGGTGTCTGGGTCCCTCAGCCTTTCCCCCGGCAGTGCCAGGAGCACTCTGGGAAGTGTAGTTCTGCCTTCATCCTCTGCCCGCATCCTCCTCCGGAGGGAAGGAGATCTGGGATGTGCAGCGCGTTCCTCCGGCTGCGCCGGGGCTGAGCGCCCGTGAAACGCCAGCAGTCAGCGCTGGGGATGTGGAGCGGGACGGGAAGGTAGCTCCGAGGGGAGCCTGAGAGCATCCCTGCCCAGACGGGAGCGTGCAGGGCTCTGAGAGAGGAAGCCCTGCCAGGCAGAGAATCCTTGGGGCTGTCTCCGTGCCACCGGTGTGGAAACTGAGGGGTGGCGAGGCTGCAGCCGGGGATGGCTGCTTTGCCTTCTCACGCCTGCCCTGCTCCTGTGCTACCCTCGAGCTTCCCACGGATGGAAATACCGGCTTGGAGGGCTTGACAGAGGTGCAGTGTGGAGGATGGAGCTGGGCAGGGGCCATGCTGGATGCTGGCGCAGCTCAGGCTTCCTCCTGAAGCCCCAGACAGACGCAGAAACCTCAGTGAGAGCAAATGCCTCCCCGGCTCTATCGATCATGGCCGTGGGCTGTGCGTGCCTCGTGCTGGACTCACAGGGGTGATCAATACTCGTTTTTCTCCCCAGCCTTCACCTCACTAATGGCAGCCACCAGCCCTGTCCCTTCCCCAGAGCTGCCAGGAGGAGATGGCCATGGCTGGGCTGGAGTTGGACCCAGTCCTCCTTTACACTCTTAGGTTAAGTGTCCCCAGGAGCTGCGGTGCTGTCACAGCCAGGGGCTTTGCCACCGGGCACTGGTGAGCTGGTGGCTGCCAAGGCCACAGGGACAGCGGCCACTGGTCCCCAGCTGGCACTGGGATAGCTGTGATTAGTCATAAGCAAACATTTTGGAGCAAAGGTCCGCGGGCTTGTGGCGTGCTGGGAATTGGCTCCCTGCAGGGACGCGTTTCACCCGGCAGTGGCTGCGCAGGTGCAGTGCAGGAGGAGAAGCTCAGCTCCACAGCTCTGCCCGTGCCACTGCAGGTGCCTGGGAGGATGTTCCCACCGTGTGTGGGTGGAAGGGGGAAGCCCGTGGTGCCAGGGGCCTGGCTGCAGTGCCAGGGGACGCAGTCCCATCTTGCCTGGTGGCAGTGCTGCTGATGGTGGCACCACAGGGGTTTTTCCTGTGCTGGCAGCAGAGGGGGGGACTCATGAGAGGCATAATAATAATAATAATCCCCATGTGAAATGTAAGAAAAGAAGCTATTTCGGTAATGCCTCCTCCGCCTGGTGAGCCCACAGCCAGGCCTCTGTCAGGAAAAGGAATGCAGATAAATCAGCCATTCTCCTTAGGAAGGTGAACTTATATCCCTCATGTGGCACCAAACCTTGTTGGGAAAAGGTGCTGGTTGCTGGTGAATGCTGGGGGCAGCCAGGATACAGCCTGCCCACCGTCCCGAACACCGGGCAGGAAGTGCCTGGCATCAGCTCAGCTGCCTGCACCCTGGTGATGAATTTCCCATCAGAGAGAGCAGCAATTCCTGGAATTTTTCTTCTCGTGCCTGTGCAGGCAGTAACTGGGAACTGAACTCCTTCAGTGGACAAGGGAAAAAAAAAAAAGACCAAAAGGAAATGGACGAGGTTTTGATGCCTTTTCCTTTGAACGCAGGGGCTTGCAGAGCTGGGTGGTGATGGGTGAGGGGCTGTGGGATGGAGCACGCACACTCTACACCGTACACACTTGGGAAAACCAAACCAGGCCTGCATGTGCCCTCTGTCCTGTTTTGGAGGGCAGGAGGTGCCCTTCATGGCACACCGCAGAAGATTGATGTGTTATTGAAGGCAAACTGGAGTTTTTGCCCTGAAACGGTGTGGGCGCCTGCTCCGAATGCTAAGCAGCTCCTTGGAAAGCAGTTTCAAAGCACGAAGGGGAGCAGGATGGGGGAGCAGAGGAGTCAGCCCCCTCCTGTGGCACCTGAAGACTGCACTGTGCTTTCCCAAAAGTCACAACAGATGATCAAACTGATAGGAAAACACCCCCAAGGACTCTGGCCCATGGTTTTGGGGGTCTGGGTGATGGAATCCCCCCTCAAGAGGTTATCGCCTGTTTTGTGGTGGCCAAGATCCACTCCTGGAGGATCCTTTTGGAGGGGGCTGTGGATTTCTTTTGCAGGCAGCTGCTGCTGGTGGGACCTGCTGTGCTGGTGGGGCAGGAAGCAGAGAAGGACGGGACCTGTCCCAGGGGTGTCACCAGCTGGAATCCTCCCGAAGGGCTGCTCCCCCCCAGCCACCCCTGAACCCCCACAGCGTCAGCACCATCCCAAGTGCCCTTGTTGGGGTGGCACAGGAGCATCTCCTGTGCCCCCAAACTGCCGCCCCATGCCCGGGGGGCGTTCAGGGCGCAGGGTTGGGATCTGCACAGTCAGTCAGCCCCGAGGTGCTCCCTCCACAGATCCTCCCACCTGCCTCTGCCAACTAATGGAGGTGATTTTCACCTCCTTTCATCTGGAAAACCGCCGGCAAAAGTCATCTAACAACTTCCCTGGCAGCAGGAGCGTTGAAGAGATTTCTCTCGCACATTCACAGCAGGTGAATTCTCCGTGCTGCTCGGAGGAGGATCGCTCTGGCTCGGGATGTGGAGCAGCGCTTGGGAACCCCTGAGGCCCCGGCCCACGCTCAGCTGGGCACTGGGACGCGCAGAGGGCGCAGACATTACCCACCCTCGGCACTGCTTCTCCTCCATCCCCCCCTGTGCCTGCCCTGTGAGGGGTGATGGGTGATCGTTCCCAGACAGCAAACATCCCAGGGATGACGTAAAAAAAGGAAAAGAGTTCAGGACAGTGGATCCCCATGGATCCCCCCTGTACTGTGCCTGAGAACAACCTCTCCTTGTGGTGGGGATGCCTGTGAGCATCCACTGACGGTGACACCTCTGTCTGGGGATGGGAGCATCATCACAGCGAGGTGGATGCTGATATGGGATCTTCAGGAGCTGCTGTAATCTCATTCCAGGAGCAAATCACATTCCCAGCAGCCAAGGACATGTTAGGTCTTAATAAAAATGGTAATTCCCAGCAGATTGGGTTGGGAACAGGGAAGGTGGCTGTTGCTTCCCCTTTCGAGCCTTCTCCGGTGCCTGTGGGGAGGGAGTGTGGTGGTGCTGGAGGAGGCAGAGGGCTGCACCGAAGGATGAAGGATTTGGAAAGTAGGAGCGAGGGGTTTCTGCAAAAACCCAGCTCCTCACATCCTCTGAGACCCGACCTCGGCTCCTTGTCTGCCTAATCCCTGCCCTGACGCTCACCCGAGCTGCCCAGCCATGAAAGCCGGAACTGTTTGTTTGCAGTTTCCTAGGAGAGAAATCACGTTAAAAAAATTAATTACACACCTGAAAACAAAATCTGGCTGCTCAAGTGCACATCAGGGAT
Source organism: Hirundo rustica (assembly GCF_015227805.2). Lineage (NCBI taxonomy): Eukaryota > Metazoa > Chordata > Aves > Passeriformes > Hirundinidae > Hirundo > Hirundo rustica. The sequence continues at coordinate 3,636,968 of NC_053463.1, forward strand.
AAATGGTGTGCTCCAAATTAGACAATTTACAGCTTGGGTAAGTAATGAAGGAACCCAGCCGGGCGTGAAAGCAGAGGGGGAGAGTGACCCTGGGGGAATGTGGGGTTGTTTTCCCCCTGCTCCCCTCATCCCCCAGCCCCTTCATCCCTCTGACCCCCTTTTTCTTCACTGCTTGCTGAGAAACCCCTTTTTTCTCAGCACCCCAGGCTGGAGTAGCTCCTCGGGAGTTCAGCAGGGATCTTGGATGTTTAAACTCTTAGAGCTCGGAGATGGGAGCAGCCCCAGAGAATGGGGCAGATCGTGGAGCAGGAGGATGCTCTGTGCATCCCAGGGAGAGAACGGCCGGGTGGGACATCTCCCCCCATGGCATCCCAGCACGAGCAGAGGTGTCCAGCACGGGGGTCCCTCGCTGCACCCCGACCCCCCTGGCATCCCCCAGCCCACGCTGGCCTCTGCAGTCCTCGCTGTGCGGTGCGTGGGCGGGCTGGCAGCGCGTAGCCGAGGAACGGGCAGCGATCCAGGCTTGCTGGCGAGAAGAAAATAATTTCTTTGCCTTATTTTTCCCTTTACGGTGTCCCAGCCCAGCCTGTGAGTGTGGGGATTTAAAGGGGCTGTGTCCCAGGGCCATCACGCCGGGTTAGAGGCAGTGGGGATGGTTGATGGGGCTGGATCCGTGTGGTGGAGCTGAGCTTCCTGAGTGGGCTGGTGGCTCTGGGTGCTTCCTGACTTGCCTGCAGCAAAGAGCCGGCTATGGGGACTTCTGCTGCCCTGGGGCAAAGTTAAAGTGTGGGTAGAGCGAGGAGATGCCCTGTACACCTCGCATTGCCCTGGGGGATGCCTGGAGCACAGCAGCGTCCCAGAAACCCAGAGGAATCGACCCTCTCCTCCACCCACACCCCTCTCTGCCCCCCGTGCGCTGCCCACCAGCTCCGGCGAGGGGCAGGAATCCTCCCAAGCTCCCCAGCCTGCCGACATGCGACGGTGCGTGGGGACGGGAGCAGCCTCCCCTCTCCCCTCTCTCTGCTCGGCTCCCACCTCTGCTCGGTGCCGGCTCGGAAACCAGCCAGCTAATGATGTGAGCTGCGGAGCAGATGGGGGACCTGACGCTCCACTCCCCGGCAGAGGATTAGGCATGCAAATGGATGTAGAGAGACGCGGTGCCTCCCGGCCTGCGTCCTCTCCACCCCCACCGCACGTATGGCGTTTCAATTCACAGCCCCCAGAGCCCCGCTCACGGCACCCCCGGGCTGGCCTGGAGCCACGCGTGGAGGGCAAGCACGGACGGACAGACGGACGTGGGGCTGTGTGCGCTCCACGCAGCCCTGCCTGCGTGCGGGACGGCCGCTCCTCGACCTGTGAGCTGTGTCCCTGCGCGATAGCGGCGGTGGATGAGCTGCGGGGGCCGCGCCGTCTCCCCCGCCGCCTCCTTGCGCTGCTCTCGCAGCGTCGGTGCTGCTGCTGTGCCCCGATTGGGGCGAGATGCTGTGCAGAGAGGTGGCGGCAGGGCCGGGACCGTGATCCAGCTGCTGCAGGTGCCCGGCTGTGCTGACTTCAGGGGCTGCGGCAGGGACGCTCTGGGATGCTCTGGGATGCCGGCAAAGCTGCTCCTGCCCTGGGCAGCACCGAGAGGCACCAGTTCAGCTCCTGCAATGCCCGTGACGGCTTCTCAGCCTAAGAAATGCTGCGAAATGTGAGCTGGCAGAAGCGGGACAGTCTGACTGAGTCCTACCCCCCCTCCAGAACCCGCGGAGAGTCGGAAGGTGCAGGGAGGTTTGGGGTTTCATGATGCCCGACACAACCATGTGCCCGGGGGGGACTGAAGCAGCCCCAGTGGAGACCAGTTCAAGCTGGGAGTGGGGGCAGAAAGGACAACCCAATTCAGCTCAGCCTCCCTCCAAAAGGACACAAAATCTGCTGCTTCCCGACGTGGGGGTGAGCGTGTTTCCACCTGCAGCATCACCCCCTCAGACCCTCTGTGCCGCTGCAGCAGCACCGTGCCACGCCGCCGTTATCTCTGATGCCTGGGAGCGGGAGGGAGATTAATATTCATCACGAGGGAGCGGAGCATATGGAATATGAATAATGCTAATTGTGTCTGTATAGATTTAGCCTAAGAAGCTTCCATGCATTAAGGAGGGAGGGAATTAGTTCTCTGAACCATTTCAGACTAATTTCTGGCAAAGGAGTGCCTGCCTGCCCGCGGGTTTGGAGACAGGGGTGAGGATGGAACCTGCGTCCCGTGCCTGAGTGCGGGAGAGGCTCGGGATGCAGGACGGCTGTGAGAGGGAGCACAGGCACCCCGTGCCTCCCAAAAAAACAGAGTGATGGAGCAAACTCAGCCACTGCAGGTGCCAAGGAGGAGAAGGGGCTGCCTGCAGACCTGTGAACCTCACAGCCAGGGGCTGCTGCAGCCAGAAACACCCCCAAGTGCCAGCACTGGAGGCGACTGTAAGCCTGCTGTGCCTGGGCTGCTGTTCCATGTGTGTGGCCCCACTGGGCTTGGCTCCCTGGGGCCAAGAGTAGCACAAGGCTACTCCTTGCACTCCTCCTGCCCTGGGTGAGTTTATCTGCCCCCAGGTGCAGGACAGGTGCTGTGCACGGCAGGCAGGGAGCTGGCAGGAGGCAGGGCCTTGTGCACTAGGGGTTGGACTGGTAACCAGGCGCTGGGGGCCAGAAAACTTCATGCCTTAAACATTCATCCCATTTGCCTTCTGAGGACAAGGGCTGGTGCCCCGTTTAATCGAATCAGCTCAAGGCTTTAATGAGGTAAAGAGGAGAAGGCTCATTTGCTCAGCCAGACAGGGAGAGCAGGCTGGGCACGGCAGGTCCAGGGCTTTGGCAGAGCCCCCCCAGGCCCAGGGGAGCGTGTTCCCCCCTCATGTGGCATGGGCTGAGACGTGGCAGTGTCACCTCGATCATGGGGGACAGGTAGGAAGAGCAGGATCAGGCTCCCCTCCCTGCAGGGCTCGGTGCTGAGCTTCCCCCCATGCCCCAGCACTGCAGAGGGGGTTCAGGCTGGACACCCCTTTTCTGCTGTGCTCCCCAGAGATGGTCCTGTGGCAGCAGAGAGCTCAGGAAGGGCCGGGGTCCTGCCTCTCCTGCAGACCAGAGCTGGTCAGGGAGATTTTGCAGCCTCAGGAGAGGATGGAAAACACCGGGGATCCTTGCAGCTGCAGTGTGAGGATGCTCCACGCCTTTCCCCACGCTCTCCAGGGTCAGCAGCCGCGATTGTCTCAGGCTTGACCACTGCCCTCCTTCTCCCTTCTCCTCCCACTCCCGAGAACGTGGGATTCCTCTTCCTGCACTTTGATCTCTCCAATTTTTAGCTCGTTCTGGCTGCTTTATAGGCACTAATCCCTCTGCAGGCACCGGGGAGAATCCACCTACACTCCATGCAGTCTTAAGTCTTATTGTGTAAACAAAATCTCAAACACAAAATCCCTAATCCTTAATGGTTGGAGCCTCGGATACCTGTTCCCCCGTGTCCTGCCCGATGGAGGCTGCAAGAGGGGGAAGGTCTCTGCCATGTTTGCTCCCATCCTCAACCTGAGCACAGATTAAACATCTGTACACGCTTTTAACCTTGTGGGTTCTTTTTTTTTTTCCTTTCTTCCTGGCTGTTCACGCTGGTGAGCCACCCTGGCCCCCTCCCTGCTCCGCTGCATTTGTTCAGCTTAGGGGATCAAACTGGGTGACATTTGGAGTTGGGATATTTAAAATGCAAATTTCCCCGGGATAGATAAGTGGAATTTGCTCCCTCTTATGAAGGGAATCTCTGGGGAGAGCCGAGCACTGCGGCCAGCCTGCTCTGAATGCGAAATGCAGCCAGGGGAATCCCTGCCTCCCCCCAGCCTGGCCCTTGTGGGCAAACACCGGTGCAGTAACCACCCTCATGGCCACGAAGGTATCCAGATTTCCCCCAAAAGGGAGAGATAAGAGCTGTGGGGCCGGCAGAGAAACCTGTGGTGTTTCTGGATTACAGCCAGGGAGGGAGAAATCTCCGTGGCTGCTGGTGTAATCCCAAGAACTGATGGGTTTTTTCCTATGCACCCGGGGTGCTGCTGATGTATTGGTCTCTCCCTCCCAGCTTGGAAATTAAAGCTTTCACCACTTTTCTTGCTGCAGAGGAAGGAATATGTGTCTGAGAGGGAGATTTACACTTTGCTTTCCTTTCTGGAAATGGAGCGTGATTTTCCAGCGGCTGCAGATGCTGGGCCTGTCCCAATGCCTTGAGAGGAGCTGCTGGGTGGGGAGGAGGAGCCCCCCACCCATCCACCCTGCCGGCCTGCTTCAGCCAAACAGGTGGGTTTACAGCCCAGAGGGTTTGCAGTGTGTGTTTCCCTCCCTGCACTCACATAACTGCCCCTCCTTGTGCCCCACTCTTTCCTCCCCCTTCTTGCTGCAGGCTCCGGGCTGGGCTGGTTCACCTCCTGGCATGGCTGTAGTCAAAACCTGCTAAACCCCCACGAGGGAGAAGTGGAGCATCTTTAGGGAAAAAAAACCAAAAACAAACCCCAAACCCAAAAAACCCACTCGATTTGCTGCCAGCCCCATCCAGGATGAGACTGCAGGCACCAGACTGCACACGGCGGAGCACGGGGGTGCGGAAATGACAGCAGGGCTGGGATGGGGAGGAGCAACCCCGTGTTGGGAGGGCTGGGGGGAGTTCACCCGGAGCCATTCAAGTGCTTCAGCTTCACCCCTGCCTGCCCACAGCCCCCCAGTCACGCAGCGACAGCTCAAAGCAAAGGGAAAAACCATAAAGCAGAAGTTCAGGCAGCTCTTTGAGCTGGTCCCAGGATCCTGCAGTGACTGGGGGCTTCCCACAACCCGTGATGCACCGAGGAATATCTGGAGCGTCATAAATACACCCTGGGAATGAAGGAAAAGGGATTTGAATTTCAACTTTCATGCATAATGTGCTTTCTCTAAAAAAAACCAAAACAAAAACAAAACAAAAAAAAAAAAACCCAAACCAACAAAAACCCAGCCTTCTTGGCAGGGACCAGACAACTTCACACTAAATCTCCTGCAGGAGCACGTTGCCAGTTGCAGAGATAAAACCTCAATGAAACACAATTAGTTTCCACTCGGATTAGCCAAACCCGCGTCTCTCCTCCCACCCAGACACCCCGGCAGCGGGATGGGGACAGCGCAGTGCCAGCCCCCCGTGTCCCCAGCCCTGCTGGGAACGGCACGGCTCTGCCCCGGGGGGAGGATAACTCTCCTTTCACGGCTAAGGGGAGCTGACAAGTGATGAATACACGGCTGCAGGGCAGCCCCTGCCCTCTCGCTCATCGCGGCTGCTTTGCTGCGCTTCTCTGAGCTTCGGAGGCTGGTGGGGAGCCCGGGGCAGGGTGTCCATGTTATTATCGCTGCGGTCCCGCCACCTTGGGGATGGGGCACGGCACTCTTTTCCCAGCTCAGTCCTGGAGGAGGGAGGAGCACGCACAGGGGATATGCTGGCGGCAAAGCTTGCTGAGAATTTTTTTATTTTCTTTCGGCAGGAATATCTCGATTTTTTTTTTTTTTTTTCTTAAGGCTTATAAACTGGGAGATTTTCTAACCTTGGAGTTTTAGGCTTGAGCATCACTGGAGGTGGCAATGTCTTAACCGTGTTTGCCCCTGACTCCTTGGTGGCACTCCGAGCCCAGACTCGTGTCAGGCTCATTCGTGCCGCAGGCGCATTTTTGGAGCAGGCTCACGTCTTCGGGCTGGGTCGTGGTGCCCCAGCGCCAGGAACAGGTCACGGGGGAGGCAGGAAAAACAGCTCGGAGCCATCCCTGGGACAGGAGCATTTCCCAGACCCTGCAGGTTTTGCCCCTGCCGGGAGGCAGCCAACAAAGGGAGCAGGAGCTGCTGGCAGGGCTCTGAGGGGAAATCAGCCTGTTAATTAAGAGTTTAATTACTCAATAACGAATGGTGGACTTAGCCTTGAAGCAGGCCAAGCGAGTGAAGCGCCCTCAGGGAGGGCCAGAGGAGGTGAGCTGAGGGCAGGCTTTGCCTTCTGCCGTGTTTGGGAATATTTGTGAGATCTGCACGTGGAGAGAAGAGAATCCTGCAGTCCCCTCAGTATCTCCGTCCCTGCAGTCTCCGAAGTGCCAGAGGGAGGACAGGGGTGGGGATCACAACGTACCCCAGGCAAGGGATGGACTGCGGGGTGGGCATTCCGGCTGATGGAGGAGGGAGGGGCATTTGCGAGCTGCAAAGGGAGAAAAATTTCCTTGGCTTGGTGTGTTTTGCTGCAGAAAGGCGGTTTCAGCTCCAAGGGTAAGGGAAATGAAACAGAAAAATGCTTGCTATTAAGCAAAAGGGATGGAGAGCCCTGCGTGATGGTGCTGTCTGCAGGGGCTGCTCGCTCCGATCCAGCGCGGCCCCGCAGGAGCGCTGAGGGACACGGGACCAGCTCCATCCATGGGGACAGCCGCATCCAGCCCCAGAGCTGTGCCTGGGGACACGGCAGCTGGGTGTTCTCCACACAGATCCCTGTGGTTCCCTGGGCTGGTCCCATGGGGAGGCGGGGATGTCTCAGCCTGAGGCGGGGACTGAGACGGGTCTGAGGAGATGCTGGAGGGGGTTTGGCCAATGCCCGTAGCCAGTTTTGAGGGTCTCCTGACTGCTGGGACATGGGCAGTGCCAGCACATCCTCTTGCCCTGCCTGCAGCCTCGTGGATCCAGAGAACAGCTCCAGCAGAGATCCCAGACCCAGCAGGAGCCCCTTGCCCAGGGCACGGCTGCGGTTCTTCATCAGGGGATGTTCTTCCCCTTTGCTTTTAGTTTTTTGTTTTTTTTTTTTCCCCAAGCCCAAACAGACCTAGCAGTTTTGTGGCAGGAAGAACAACATTCATTCTGGAGCTTTCCCAAGTAATTCATCCTCTGAGAAATTAATTATCAGCAGCGGGGCTGCGTTTAATCAGCATCAGTCCCTGCGTGCGCGGGGTTGGAGGCTGCTGCTGCCTCTGCCTCCAGCGGCTCTGGGCTCCTGCCGGCACGGAGGAGATGGGCTGCTGCCCCTGGGACGGGAATTGCGAGCAAGGACCGCAGATCCATCCGGGAGGCCCTGACAGCTGTGCAAACACCCCCGGCCTGACAGCGCCTGCCAGCTGCGCCCGGGGTGGATGGAGTGACGGGGCAGCCCGGGTGCTGAGAGCGGCTCCCACGCCCACACAGAAGTCCCAGGCTGCCCATGGGGTTGGGAGCAGGAACACAGCTCTGGAAGCAGCGTTCTGTGCCTCCTCCTGCACTGGGGCCAGCACGGGCAGGCAGGGAGCGCTCACACACGCGTCGTGCAGGTGTGTGGCACACCGGGAAGGCGGATGTGACAATGACTGTTTGCTGGGGGACACGGGGGCATCTGCTCCAGCAGAGCTGCCTCTGGCAGCTGTTTCCCTGACTAATGGTGTTTGGTTTGGTGGAAGGGCCTTAATGAAAGCGGCGGCGGCTGCGGGAGCGGGCAGGGGAGCTCCTGCCTGAAGGAGAAGGGAGGAGAAGAACAGGACAGAGCGATGTCGGACGCGTCCCTTGGCCATGACCAGGTGCCTCCTTGCAGGATCCACATCTCGCTGCCCGGCCAGGGGCACCCGGCTCTCCGGAGCCAGCTCTGCCTCCTGGGGTCTCGGGCCCCGGGAGGAGGCGTGTTACTGCTGGGGGAGAGCTGAGGGTGAGCTCTTTGGGGCTGGGGGTGATGAGGGGGTTTGGGGACCTCAGGGACTGTGGAACGGCAGGAGCTGGGGGTCCCTCGGTGTGGGGCCGTGTTTCTGTCATGCTTGTGCCCTCTAGTGGCTTTGTCCTCTCCCTCTGGTCCCTCGGCCACCATCCCGGCGACACCGCCGTGCTCCCGCTCCCATGGGCACCACCCTGCGCTGGCCGGGCTCAGCCTGCGCCCCTGGCACTGCCAGCCTTGGCATTCCGGGCGGTGGGGAAACGCTGGGCGAGAAGGGTTTGGCTGAGGCCGGGGAGGCACCTGATGATGCCTTGCCCATGGTCATCTCCTTCATGCTGGAGGGGAGTGCTTGTCCTTGGTTTCAAGATGCTTTGGCATGGAAACGCAATTTTTAGATTTGTGGGGAGGAAATGGGTTCCATAACCTTTTCAGAGGCTTGATTCCCCAGCCAAAACCGTTGGGCGAATGACCCCAAAATGCATTTTATTCCAGAAAATCCAATCTTGAGATATATAACACAAAGTTTCTCATTTTCCACTGCTCGGGGCTGTTCTCTACCTTTCTGTTTCCTCTGTGTTTAATCACATGACAGCCTGAAAAAAAACCAAACCAACACATTTTTTTTTGCTCATTCTACTGATGTTTCTCTTTTATCTAAAAGAAATAAAACGCTCCTTTGCCTCCAGCCCGTGGCAGCCACCGCGTCTCAGCTGCGCTCCTAGGGGACAGGACGCCTGGATGCCCTGCGGCTGCTCCTGCCCCCCGTGTGCTCCTCTCCTGCCCTGTGTCTCCTCTCTGCAGGTTTTTGGACCCTTCCCAGAGCTGTGGCAAGGAGGGCAAAGGGGGTTTGGTGGAAGAAGCCCAGCCAGGCGCTGTGGGTCCCTGGGGTGGCTGTGGATCCCTGGGGAGGATTGGGTGCCACACGTGGGGCAGTGTGAGCTCCAGTGTCCCCTGCAGGGACAGGCCGATGGGGACGTCCCCACGCACTTGGCAGCCAGCCCTGCCTGTGCTCCCTCCCCTAGCAGGGGATGTTTCCTATCTGAGAGAGCAGATGTTGGTGAGCAGCTTCCTAAGCAGTTTCTCTTCCCTCACAGAATTGCTGCTTGGCGAGAGAATTAAATTCCCTTTTGTTGTCCGTTTAGAGGAGAACAAAACCAAATGTCACCTGCAGAAATTCTCGCTGCTGCACCCCGAGGGGATGGAACAGCTGCCTCAGGACCAGGATTAGCCCATCACTGAGAAAACCGATGGTCCCTGTGGGGATTGGACAGATGATCGATGCTGGGATTCACTGGTGTGGCGGCTGCGGTGAGAGCAGCGACCCAGAGCAGCAGCTCCATCCTGCCCTGTGGTTGAGCTGAGCCAGCCCATGACCTAGGGTGGTCTCAGGGATGGTCCTGAACAGTGTCAGCCCGGCGAGGAGGGGCTGGGGGCAGCGCTGCTGCAGCCAGCACCGCCACAGCTGTTCTGCATTTTGGATTTCTCCCCCTTCCAGCCTCGTTAGTATTGAAATTAAAAGCAAGTGCTTGTGAATTGGTAGCTGTTCTCCAAGACCCTAATTAGCAAATCTCTTCATCCCCTGGGGCTGCAATCTAATAATCAAAAAGAAAAAAAAAAAAACCCACCAAAAAATAAAAAAACCCCAGCACCCAAACAAGCCCCAAACCTTGTTTGATGGATTGGGAGCGCTACTGGAACAGTAGGAAACGGCTCTTCCTGCTTAGTATGGTAATTAAGCACTTCAATTGCAATTATTTTTGCAATTAGATAAGTCTCTAATTGTTATCATAGGTGGCAGGGGTTTGGGTGTGTGTTTGCCAGTTCTCCTCCGAGCTGGAGCGGAGCGTGGATGCTACAGGCGATTCAGGCCTGCTCCCGCCGGGTTTGTTTGGGGAAGACGAGCTCTCCGTGTGCTCCTCGGCGGGGACTCGGCTCCCGCTGCTCTGCGAAGCTGCTGAGGAGGCAATTTCTCAGTCTGCTCCGGGGGGCGCAGCCCAGGAGTCTCCTCATCCCGAGGGGACCTCGCCTGCCAGCGCGTCACCTTGCTGGGGATGTTTCCTCGATGGGATTTGCCTGGGCGCTGGGAGGCACCGGGGCAGCAGCACTGCCTTCTCTCAGCTTTCCTCGCTCTTTGGGAGCCCCGTGTGACCCCTAATTATGAGCGGTGGAAGGGTGAAACCCCCGGAGGTGGCGGTGGCTGACGGTGCCGCGGTGGCTCGGGGGGTGTCGAGGTGTTGGGGGAGTGAGAGGGGTGCGTTGTGCATCTTCGGGGAGCCCGGCCCCGCCCTGGGGGGTGACAGTGGGTGAGAGCCAAGGTGTGGCCGGAGCTCGGGGCCGGTCCGTGCCCGCAGCAAGCAGCGGGAGCTCCGAGCCGGCGGTGCCGCGCCTCCGGGTCCGCCCCTGGGGACAGCAGGGATCATCTGCTTGGTCCCAAAGGTGTGCTCTGGGAGGTGCCAGCCTTGTCCAGGGCAGCTGCACCCGTGTCTCGGGTGTTTGTGCTGTGTGACCAGGTTCTGTCCCAGCAGAGGGATGGGGATGGGACAGCAGGGTGGAGCAGGGCAGGGAGGCTCTTCCCAGGACGAAGCACACCCAAAGAAATCAAGTATCTCATTTTCCTCCTGTCTTAAGTAGATTTTTATAGCACTGATGATTTCTGCACAGGCTCAGGGTGGAAACATCCTCTTTTGGGAGCCCTGGTGTGGAGCTGCTGGGGAGAGCAGAGCCTGGGGCACACCCTGGCTGCTCAGCGTCTCCCCACGGCCCAGCAGGCTCCAGGGCTTCTCCTTGCCTTGCAGTAGGACCGGGACAGGGGGTGTGGTGTAAGGACAGCCCCGGGGATGGGAGGCAGCCTTGCCCCAGCGTGGATGCCGAGGGACTGCGATGTCCTGTGCACGGACATCCAGCACCCGTGGCTGCCAACATCCACCACGCTGAGCCCTCCTGCCACGTCTCCCCCCATCTACCAGGCCCTCGCCTCCTCTGAGGGGTGGATACAGCCCTAGGACACCAGGGAAGGCAGAGCCTGTGTTGCCTTTCTCCATCCTAGGCTGGTCCGCCTGACACCAAGGCCCCAAGAGCAGCCCCTTACCCCTCCATGCCGTGCCCGCTCAGCCTGAGCCGCTGCCGTGGGTCTGGAGAGGGCACTCCCACCCCATGCCAGCCTGCCAAGGGCATGCACTGCTTCCTGACACAGCTCCTCAGGAGTCTCTTCCTTCTGGTGTGGGGCTTGATGCTGAAGGCGTCACAGCCCACACAGGACAGGGGAGATGTTCTTCTGCAGCTCCTCCGAGGGCTCTTCTGACACACCACCCTCCTGGGAAAAAACCTGGGCGGGCAGAGGCTCCTCCAGCAGTGTTTGGGGATGGAGCAAATTCCAGATCAGGGATCCTGCAGGGGAACACAGAGGGGGATCAGTGGCTTTAGAGGATGCAAACGGGTCCATTTTCCCCCCCTCTCCTGCTCCCCAGTGTAAGGAGTGCTGCACCCAGCACCTGCTGTGCCTGGGAGGGACAGTGATGTGATGCTGTGAGGATGCTCCCGGCATCCTCAGCTAAATGCTGCGTGCTGGCATTTGGGCAGAGCTGAGCAGGCTTGCATCACCCCAAGACCTATCACCCAACTCCCCCCTGAGTAATATCGCTTTGCTTTGTGGCTTTCTCTGCCTGCTCTTCCTGTCCTTCGGGCCAGCCGGCAGCAGCAGGGCTGAGCTGTCAGAGTCGTAGCCTGACAGAAGTTGATGTCCTGGAGCTGGCAGTGCTCTGCTCCTGGGTGCTGCTTCTCCCACGGCCCCTCTCCCTGCTGTGGGTCAGGGAAATTTTCGGTCAGGGACTCCTCAGTTGGGTGTCCTGTGCAAGGTGGCATTTCCTGTCCCCATCCCCCATGGTGCAGAGAGGAAATCTGTGGTCATGCCAGGACCTCAGATCTCCTGCGAACCTCTCCCCCAGACCTCTGCTTCGTTCTGCTGATTAGATCAGCAGCCTCTCAGGGGATGGCTGGCATTTTGCCTTTGCCTCACAGAAACTACGCGTGCCTTAGAACATACGCATGGAGATGGAAAGCATGAAGCAGAAGAGCTGGAATTGCTGTCCCCTCTGCCCCTGCTGCAGGGCAGTGACAGCAGCAGAGATGACTCTGCCTTGTGTCTGCACTGCCAGGAGGATGAGCACTGTGCCTGCCCTGGGGACCTTCGCTTTGTGGTTTCCAGACTGGAGGGTTCACTCTGCTCCGCCTGCAGAGCAGCAGCGATGGCTCCCCAAAGAACAGCACCTGCAGCCTCCAATCCTCTGGTTCTCCTCCTGCTGATGGGCAGTGGCGTTTGCAGGGCGATTCACAGGCAGTACCTCTGAGAAGTGCAGGTTTATGTTGCACCCCAGGGCAGGGGCCCCCTGTGCTCCCCCTCCCTCCCAGCTGTGTGTGTGGACAAACAGCACCAGCTCCTGCTACCGCTGTGACCTTGGCTAAGGTTAGAAGTGCTCAGGGTGCAGCAGGGACAAAGTGTGCCCAGCTTCCAGCACGTGGGTGCCTGCATTACCCTCCTCAAGGCACAGTCAGTACGGAGAGCCCGGGTTATCGGCATGCGGCGTTGGAGGGGAGAGCGTGTGGAGGTCAGCGTGACCTTGCCTGACTCTTCCTGAGAAGGGCTGCACAAAGTGGCTCTCTGGAGCTGAGAGACGTCCCCATGCATGGCAGTGGTGGCCTCCAGCCCAGCACCACTTGGAGGGAGCAGCAATGCCTGGTGCAGCATCAGCTCTTCACCTCGGGAGCCCTGCCAGCATCTCCGCCAAAGCTGCTTGCAATTTGTGTGGATGTAGGCTTGCATGAAAATGAAGTGTGCTGGAAATTCCTGGTCTGAATGCAGCTGCCTCTGCAGTGCATGAGGGACGGGCACGATGCAGCATCTTCCAGGGTATTTCAGGCTGAATCTATAATCCCAAAACTCCAGGGCGGCCACAGAGGGGAGGGGGAAAGATCTGTGCACCTCCCCTGGGCTTGGGACTTGGTTGGAGAGCAACAGTGATGGATAAAAGAGAGAGGATGGTATCACCCTTTGCACCAGGTACCATCAGGAAGGAATGCCTGCACCAGGAAAAATACAGTGGATGCCACAGCAGGGAGAGCTGCCTCCTCCCTCATTTTCACCCTGGCCTTGTACTCACCCCGCAGCTCTCGCCTCTGCTGTTGAGTTTCATGCTGAGGAAAGCTGAGTGTTGTCCTTTCAACCTCACACACAGGATTTTGGAAGAGGGCAGCCAGGAGTTGAAGGCTGGGAGTTGTGGGTCCTAGGGCAGCGGGCTGGCTGAGGCTCACAGAAAAGCTCCAGTGCTGAAAGGTTAAATTGCACATGAAGAGAGAAGCTCTAAGCACAGATCACATGCAAGAATGTGATCCAGAGCCACTCACTCAGCTCCAGCGTTTTCTTCCCCAGTACATTCCTGTTAGTGCTGGTTGCTCCCTCTCACAGATTTTAATCTCTCTGAACACCAGGGTCTGGTCTCAGAGCCTGCAGCCATGAGCATGCCAAGCACCAGGTCTCTTCAGAGCCCTGTCCCACTGTGCTGAAGGAGATTCCTGAGGTCCTTTGGTTTTCTTTACTGGTTTTGTGTGAGTTGCCTTCCTCTCTGCTGCCTGGTGGGGAAATGAGAGCAGCTGTCTTCCCCTTGTGTCTCTGCTTGGCTCTGTACTCTCTGCCCTACCTGGTCCTCACTGATGGAAACCCCCTCCAGATGCAGCTGCTGTGGAGGTCCCGTGGCTTTTGATTCCCTGCCCTGCTCCTGGCTGAGACTCTGAGTGAGCCCTGAGACTGCAGTCGTCAATATTTCCCCTCTTGTTTGTTAGTCTTTTCCCTACGCCTCATAACTGAAAAGAACACTGTTATTAAAGGCAGCGGTTCAAAATTCTGTTTCCCTTGAATGATCCCACGGAGCTTCACTGTGCAGAGCCCTTCTGAGCTCTGGGTGTTCTTTTCTGGGGGGTTATGAGTTTTTGGAATGATTTACGTTGGTCTTTTCCTGTGAACATGTTCAGGGCAGATGACTGGGAAGACTCTGCAGAGAGGGAGAGGGGAGAGGAACCAGCTCGGTTTGTGCTGGGGGTGAAATTGGCTGCCAGGTTTTTGGTGAACAGGTAAATCCTGTGCTCACCTGTCTTGTGTGGTGTCAGTTGATCCTGATCATTTGCCAACAGCAGATCTTTATGTATCTGACTATGGGAAAAAGGGCTGGAAGGGGCCACAGGTGATCATTGCCATGAGGTGAGAGGACTGTGATGAGGAGAGAAAGTAAAGGCAGGTGCTTGAGCAACCCTTATCTTTATCTGACTGTGAACAGAAACCACAGTGGTCATGCTGTGTAGGACTGGGGGGAGCTCTCTGGATTTAGAAAGGTCAAGGAACATCCGCTTGCTTGAGTGTTCCTTCTAGGGAACCAGGAGAAGAATCTTTTCTACCCGGAAAAGCTGTAAGGGTGAAAGCCAGGAAATCGGTGACCCTGCCCTCTGCCTAAGGAACAGAAACCCATTTTTCTTCCCCTTTTATATCCCTCCAAGTCATTATTGTTCCTTCGTGGTAAGGCAGCTTTTTGAGAAAACACTGATGTTTATATTCTGTTCTCTTTTCCTCTCTCTTGGCCATGCAGGGAAATCCTGACAGCCTGTTCCCCATGGCTCTTCTGGTTCAGCTGCAGAGCCTCAGTGCATGAGCTCCTGGTCTGCCCAGGGGCTGCATTTCTGTGTGAGTAAACAGGATGGCTCTCTTTGTCTCTGCATGTTTGCAGAATCACCCCCACCACCTTAGACACGTTTTCCGTATGTTTTTATAGACAACCTACAATTTACCAAATGCTATAACTTTGGGCTCTTCATTAATTCCTTGGAAACAGAACAAGGCAGCCCCAGGACCTGCATTCTTGTGTTTGTTCACGTTAATCCATCCCTCTGTATCTCTTTTTGTGCCCCCTTCCCTTGGGTAAAGTCACATTGGTGCTCTGGGGGAGGCACGGTGCCGGCTCAGCCTTTTGGATGGCTCTGAACTTTGCTTCACCTCCCTGAGTTCTCCTTTTGGTGGCTTAAGACTGTTTCTAGGGCAGGATCAAGGGCACGTGCTGCCAGAGCGCACGAGCGCGGCTTCTTTGCTGGCACGCTGGGGACGGGGAATCAAAGGAATCCTTATCTATGGATGGAAAGTTTCTGGGCTGCTTATCAGGCGCTGCTTAGAGGTTAGATTAGTCTCAGGAGCAGCAGATTGACAGCCTGCCTCTCCGCTCTCCTTGTGCTTGGCTGAGTGAACACCTTGGAGCGAGGCAGCGGGAGGGTGGCACAGTCCCGTGGGGATGTGGGTGCCCAGGGAAGGGCTGGGGAGACAGCCTGGCACAGAACTTGCCCACTTTGCTCTCTCACCACACCCCTTGCTGGGGCTGAGCCTCGTAACGTACTTGGGATGGCGCTGAGGGTACTTTTTTGCTCTGACTTTACATGGGCATTTGTATTTCTGAAAACATCTGCCAACCTAATTTGGGCTACTCCTGCCCCTTTCCAGAGATGGGAATGGAACTTGCTGTTGGCCGAATTCACTGCTGTTGCAAACTGATGGCTGAGGTGCTGAGGGTCCGTGGCTCGGACAGGAAGGGAAGCGGCCGAGCTGCTCTGCAGGGAGCTGGGAACTCAGCTCTTGGCTCCTGCAGGGACTCCCAGCCTGGCTGCAGGTGGGAATAATTCCCATTTTCCCCTCTGTGATGGGCAGTCACCTTTCCTGGCCCCTAAAGCTCTGCTCTGTGCCCAGAATTTGCTGTCTGTTCCTCACTGGGACACGGCTGATTTTGGGGAGCAGCCCCAGCTGACAGCTTCACCCCATTCTGTACTGCAAATTCTGATGGCAACCATTTACCCAGCAAAGCCAGGGGACACTTTGTGCTCCCTGTGGATGGTGGCAATCCCAGGGAAGGGCCAGCCATGTGGGAAGATGGAATACCTGGAGCTGTGCTGCCAGCATGGAGGGGATGTAAGCTGGGTTCCTGCGAGTGGTGATGAATTTCTGAGTGGCTGAATTTAGGAGTTGTCTGGGCAAGGATCTCCTGTTGGGGCATCGGTTTGTTGCTTAAAAGTCCATGGACAATGTGGGGTCCTCACCTCTGCCTTCCTCTCTGGGGACAGATCTACCATCAAAGCCCCGAGATTAGGAAGGCTCTTACCTCTTGAGGGCTCCATCAGTGAGCAGCGTCCCCTTCTCGTTCCTCACCTCCAGTTTCAAGAGTTTGCCCTCCTGCCTGCCCTGGCCCTGCCTGTCCCTGGGCTGGGCCTCCTGGAGGGGAGGCAGGTGGGAGTTCCTGGGGTGTCCCGTCCTCCAGCAGTGCAGCAAGTGCTGGTATGCCACTCGGAAATCCCTGTTGAGCGTCCCGTAGAGGATGGGGTTCAGGGCTGAGTTGGCATAGCCCAGCCAGAGGACAATGGACATGGGCGTGCCTTTGACCCTGCTGTCCCCCCACACGCCCCGGTAGGTGAACACGGTGAAATAGGGGAACCAGCACACGATGAACGCTCCCAGCACCACTGCCAGCGTCACGGTGGCTTTGTGCTCCTTCACCATGGGCGGCATGGGCGTGCTGCCCCATGTGTGGTTTATCCTCTTGGCTTGCTCCCTCGCTATCTTGAGTATCCGGTAGTAGGTGATGCACATGATGACCAGAGGGACGTAGAAGGTGAGCAAGGAGTCCAGTAACCCGTACACAAGGTTCACCGCCAGCGTGCACTCCTTGTCGCAGGTCTGGCCTGTGTTCTGCACCGCTGTGCCGTTGGTGTTCCAGCCCAGGTGGATGGGCAGGAAGGAGACCATCAGTGAAACGGTCCAAATGACAACCAAACCCACGGCCACCCGGGAGGGAGTGACCACCTGGCAGTAGCGGAGCGGGGTGGTGACGGCGAAGTAGCGGTCCAGGCTGATCATGAAGAGGTTGAGGATGGAGGCCGTGCACAGCATGACGTCCAGGCTGAGGTAGATGTTGCACAAAACGCTGCCGAAGGGCCACTCCTTGGCGAGCTCATAGAAGGCAGAGAATGGCAGCACCAGAAGGCCCAGCAGCAGGTCTGTGATGGCCAAGGAGACGATGATGCAGTTCGTCAAGCTGCGGAGCCGGCGGTCGAGGGTGACGGCCAGGCAGACGATGATGTTACCGCAGAGAGTGACCACGATGAGGATGACGAGGCAGGACCCCACCACCAGCTGCAGGGGGAAGTCCATCCTTTTCTGCGAGCTTGTGTGGTTGTAACATGGATCCATGGTGTCACCGCAAGGATGGAGCAGCCCTGCTCCCATCAGCTCCAAAGCTGCTTGGAGTGAGCCCGTATCAGGCAGGCCTAGAGCCCTTCCCAAAGTGACTCTTGCTCTACAGTGACCTTGGAGAACATCGCAGAGTCACTTTACACGTTCAGCCTTGTGTGCTGGGAATGACACGGTCGAGGAAAGATGTGGCACTGCAACTCATCTGTGCCTCTTGGCCCCCTCTGGAGCTCAGCACTGGAGCCGATGCCTTGTGGCAGCTGCTGGTGGATCTCAACAGCTTCTTTTCCTTTTTTGCCCTCTCCTTTCCTCTGAGTGACCATTGGGTCAGGTCCTGTGGGCTCTCATGCCCCCTCCATGTTGGGTTGGTGACAGTGGTCAGCAGGGCTCCAGCAGGGACAGAGCTTGGTCACCTCCCAAGGACAACCTGCAAAAGAAAGTGTCTGGTGAGGCCCTGAGACAGATTTCCCAGAGAAACTGTGACTGCCCCCTCCCTGGAAGTGATCAGGACCAGGCTGGATACTGGATAAGGTTCTGAGAAACCTGGTCTAGCAGAAGGTGTCCCCGTCCTTGGCAGAGGGGTGGAACGAAACTTGTACGATCCCTTCCAAGCTAATCTGTGATTCTAAAAAGCATCAAGCAGAGCTGCAGTGGGCAAAGACCCTTTGAGCTTCCCCTCAAGCCATTCCAGAGACAGGGTGTCTGTACCTCCCTGGCTGCTCCAGCCCACTTAAACCCGAATTGGAAAGTCCTTTGGCAGCCAGGCACCTGTGAACCTGCCAGCTGGGCTCTCCCAGCCCAAGGGCTGCCCATGTGATGTAGGGATGTTGAGGGAAGGGCAGGGATTTTAAAACTGTCATGTTCCCATAGGCTTACAATGAAAGTGAGAACGGATAGGAAATGAGGGAACAATTTTCCTGAGAAAGCAGTTTTATGCAATCCGGCAAAATTAGTCACAACTACGTAATTTCTGAATCCTGGCTGTGGCTGCCAATCTCATTACACCTCGCCCTTGTATCTGTGCTTTGCAGCAGCCCAGTGCCTAGGGTTGGTCCCTGCCATCAAAAAATCACAGCAGCTCCTTTAGCTTGTGTAGGAAATCCCCACTCTGCTCTGGGTGCTGGGAGGGAAGAAGAATATCCCTTGCAGACTTACTTTTTCTGGCTATTTTCTCTCTGGACACAAAAAGCCACATGTTTTAAGGGAAGAAACAACAGAGCAAACCACTCTGACTTACAAATGAACTGCTGATCGTGGTGATCTCCAAGACCCTGACACTACTAGATTCAAAGGGATCTTGGATCTTTGATTGGAAGCAATATCCATGTTGGAAAGATACCCAAAGGGGAACTGGGGCAGTGCAGGGACAAGAAAGAGGGCTGGGAACGGGCTGAGGAGTTGGGCTGACTTGCTGACCCTCATGGATCTGCCTGTGTCCAAGCTGTGATCTCCCACCATGAGCTTCCCAGATGAGATGAGATGAGGGGTCTCCCCATCCTCCACAGGTGATGCACGACCGATCTTTGCAGGCTCTCTGCACCCCAGGGAGCAGCAGTGAAGCCTCCCTGGTGGCGCCCAGGGCTGTGCAGGAAGGTAGAGCTGATTCGCTGCAGAAATGGAGCAATCAGAAGAAACTCCAGGAAAGGAAAAGATCCAGCCTTGTCAGAGGACAAAGGTGAGATTTTAGAGTTAAACTCCCCCTGCAACAGCAAGATAACACTTGTGGTGCAGGTTGAAATGCTCTTCAGATGATTTATGCCTTTGATTCAAGTCTAAAGGCATGGGGGCCATGGGAGGGAGTGTACCAGGGAGGCTACATGAGTAAACAACCACTGATTGCCAGGAACCGTACAGGGGGGAGATTGGGACCGGACCGCTGAGATTAGAGGCGATTCCCACAGCCCTGCTGCTTCTGAAGGCATGGAAAGCAAACAACGAGCCATGAGCCAGCGCATGGGAAGCCTTTTGCTGAGCAGAGCAAACTCTGAGCCCTCTGAGTCTGGGTGCTGGGATTGAGGCTGTTGGGAGAGGGATGCGATGCTTTCAGCCGCGGCAGCAGCGCGTGGAGCAGCTCCTCACCTCCAGCTGCAGTGCAGGCTCTTGCCATGGAAAGCTCTTTGTTCACTCACAAAAGGAGTGTGGAACAAGCTGAACGCTGCCTGCCCACTGATGGCAGCGAGGAGAACAGGTTGTTCCCACAGAAGGGTATTTCCAAGTGAAAGGGATGTGTTTTCATTGCTCCCAACATGTGGAAATGGCAGATTAAATTATAGGGGGAGTAGCACACTTAGAAAACGCTGTGGGTGGATGGCAGCCTCCTACGTGGCCGCTTCACCACACACCAACAACCTGCTCCTGGCTCTGGCTCTTGCAGCTCACAGGGCTCCGCTGGGCCCCTCCTGGGGCTCTGCTGGTGGGACCCAGCTCTGGGCACATCGGCTCATTTGGCTCCTGCCGTGGTGCCAGGGCAGCTCCCGGTGCAGCCCTGCACCGTGGATGTGCCCAGGAGGAGTTTTGCTGCTTATTGCTTTTTCAGATTAGCTCAGGGCAAGGAATGGGCACTCGCACGGGGACAGAGGTGTCCCCATCCCTGTAGGAGCTCAGGTACTGCTGGGGACTCTGTGGCTCGATGTGGGCTGCAGGGCTCAGCTGCCTGCAAACCCTTGGGATGTTCCTCCATGGAATGGGGCAGGACCTCCCTCCTGTGAGCTTGGATGTGTGATGCTGCAACCCAACTGTGGTGGACGTGCGGGAGGCTCTCCCCTATCCCTCAGCTGAATCATCTCATGGAAACACTCCCCCAGGAGAGCACAGCCTCTGGATGTGGCTTTGCAGGAAAAGCAGAGTGGAGGACTGGTGTAGATGGGGGGCTGTCAGCTCACTGCCATCACTGGGATGATGCATCCAGCTCAGAGCTCTCTCCTGGAGCGTTGGCTCCCTGTGACTCCACATGTGCCACTGGCTTTCTGCCCAGGTCACTTGCAGCCACCTTCAGTACCTGTGTCCTCTGCTCCTGTTGTGTTTTTGGCAGAGAGAGTTGGTTTCCTCCTCGATGTACGAGTGCAGCAGCTGTTTCCCATGGCAGTCCTTCCAGCACCAGCCAGAATAAATGATACCTTTCCAGCCCTGTCTCACCAGGCAGCTTTTACACTTACCTGATTATCCTCATTATCACAGCCTGGACCTGTTTCTGGCTCAAAATCACCCTCCTGACATTGAAGGAACTGGAGCAGGGCATTGCTTCTGGGTCATCTTTCTCGTGCCTTTTCCAGTGCCGGTGCTCTGACGGACACCATCTCTGCTGTGAACACTTGTCAGGTTACATTTGTTGTTGTGCTCATTCTGGGGTTCCCTAAAAGTCAGATATTCTTCCTATGGTGTTTTGAGCTGCTTAGAGCAGCGATTTTTGCTTTTAGACCTCAAGCATGTGAACTTGTGTGAGTTTGGTGTGTTTCTGTTAATTTTCAGATCATCCGGTTCTTCTCCTCTAGTACTTAGTCCCTTGTCCAGTGCAGAACTTTCCCCAGGTTTCTCACCAGTACATTTCTCTTAAAGAAACCCTAATTTTCTGGGCCAAGATCACTAATGAAAACCATTAAATAAAATTTACCTCTAGGCTGATCTTTAAGGAACCCTGTTAATAGCCTTCTCTGGTGCATTAATGATCCTTCCGCTGTAATATCCTATCGTCTCCCCATTATCCTCTTTACAATTCTCATAGTAATTTCTTCTTTCTCTTGCCTCAACAGATATTTTCTGCTCTGTTGCAGCCCATGTTGCATTTGATCCACTCTGTTCCCCTTTAAAACAGCATTTATCTCCTCTGGGGAAGGGACTGTGATTTACTCACGGGAAATTTCTCTTGCATTTCACCTTTTTATTCCCCGTCTCTCAGCATCCTTTCCTCCAACATCATTAATTCCAGCACTTGGTGCACTTTTGCAGTAAGATTAATGGGATGCAGCACCGGCTCCGGCAGGGAATGCATTGGCTGCTCTCCCTTCCTGTGCCTCTACTTCTGGCATAACAGGTTTGTTTTGAACCTGTTAAAAGCCTGGGTACATCGGCACCAGGAGCCGACACACGGGCAGAGAGGAGCACTCGGGAAGTGCCTGAATGTGGCAGCCCCTCTTTGGGAACTATTTCCCACTTCTGGAAAGGACAGAGGAGGTTGGGGGCACAGGAGAAACCCCACATGGAGCCTTTTAGCTCTGTCCTAGGGACAGGAGGGCTGTGCCCTTGCAGACCTGAAATGTTCCCCTGCCTCCCATGATAGATTCTTTCTGAGAAAAGTGCTGGCAGAAGTCACTTAGGAGCAAAGTGCGTTCCCTGGCCGTGCATAGCTCACAGCAGAACACCATGGCTTTTTCTAAAATTATATTAAACTCCTCCCTGAGATTAAACATCTGGGCATGCTGGGAGAGGTATTTCAGTCAAGAGATGGGCAGGAGTGTGGAGGTTTCTTCTGGTCTCAGAGAGGATGCTTTGAGGTTTGATGGTGGGAATTGCAAAACTCCAAAGCTGAGAATGGGCTTCTTGATCCCCTGCCAGGCCCATAAGCCTGATTCACAATGGGAGGAGAAAATTTGTCAGAGGTAGGGCTTGAAGGCAATGTGAGAGAGGACAAATATGAGGGGACACTGGTGTCCTGCCCCAAACACTTCTGTCCCTGTTCATTTGGCTTCTCCAGAGCTTGGCGCTCTCTCTGCCCTGTCCCATGTGATGTCTGATGCAAAGCAGCATTTATTGCCTCTGGCATGAGCAGAGGGGCTGGGGGAGGCAGGACAAAATTCCCACCACTGCCACCAGCCCTCCATCATGCTTCCCCAGGAGGAAAGGTGCTCTGTGAGTAAAAAGCTGTTCAGGACCCCTGAAATCAGGAAATGTGAAGAGGAATGTGGAAACGTGGAACCCGTCAGAGCAGTCAGCATTTAGAAAGTTTGCTCGGCAGAGAGTGTCCAGAAAAGGTGAAACTGAAAGCAGAGGGGTCGGGCTCATGGGTGTGCTTGGAGCTGCCGGAGTTTCCGGGGTTCAGCCTCCTGCTGAAGCAGATTCTGGACAGGACAGCGAGCGCTGTGCACCCCTGGGGACTGCCCACCCCTCCTGTGCTGCCGCCCATCCTGGAGGAATCCTGCCCCAGACACCTGCCCGTGCCCTGGGATGGGGCAGCCGCCGATCCTCAGCAGCTGCCAGGGTGTGCCGGGCTGGATGCTCCGAGAAAAGGCTCGGGCAGATCAGTGCAGGAAGTCAGCAGCAACCCTCGTGGGCAGGCGGCTTGGGCAGAGATGCTGCACGCCACGGATGTGTGCCCCGGGCACACTGCACCCATGTCCTTCCTCTAAACCTGATCGGATCCCGCTGGCCCCACCAGCAACAGCCAAAAAAGTCCCCAAACTGGCCTCGACTCCAGGCATCACAGGATGCTGATGGCACCGGGGTCTGACGAATGACAGACACCCTCTCGCTCTGCCCCAGCTGGCCCGTTGCAGGATCCCACTCGGCAGGGACCTCCCTGAACCTCGCTTAAAAAAGTATTTTACCGGTGTAGCAACTCAGCAAGAAGTAAGGCAAAAGCTTTACCTGGGAAAGGTGCTGCTTTCTCACAGCCCTGAGCGTGTGGGAGCCTTCGGTGGCTGCGCTGACTCCAACTTTTCCCCCGGCTGTGCGCGGCTCGGTTGCGAAGGCAGAAGCGTGAGCTGCGAGCGGCGGCCGCCTCGGTCCCTCTCCTCTCTCCTCTCCTCCTCCCTCGCTGCCTCCCTCCTCCCGAACCAGCCTCCCTCCCTGCTCTCGTACCAATACCCAGGCAGCGGCGACTGCAACATGAGTCAGACCCCGAGTGGGTGGGACCAGAGCCGCGAACTCAGACACCGGGGTTATCATCCGGCAAATTTGAAATGCTCCAAGCGAGCCCGGCTCCGAGCGCACGGCGTGTCGGGCTCCGCCGAGCCGTGCCTGGCACAGGGAAGGGGGTGGGATGCCTGCTGCCTCCCTCTGCTGCTTTCTTGAGCGGTACCATCAGCTTCCTCACTCGCCTGAAGTTTCGGGGCCCTTGCTGCCTGTTTGCCGTGTGCTGAGGTTCCTTCCCTCCCTCCCGGCGCTCCTCTGCAGGCACGCACTTGCCTGCTGTGGGGAGCCCTGATGCTGTCGCAGATTCCCAATTTTTGGCTCGGCAATCCATGTGAGCCCCCTGAGAGCCAACACATCTGAGCCTGGAGTGATATCAGAGGTGGCTCATGGAGGATGGTGACTCTTGTGACGAACTGGGGACAGATAAGGACAAAGGTGAGGTGGCTGTAAAGTGGGTGGAGGAAGCTGGAGCTCAGCCAGGGCTGGGGTGCAGATGAGCTCCTTGTGCGAGCGGACACGGCAGGAAAATCCTCCCCTGTTACGTCTTTCCCTCGAGGCTGCACTCACCTCTCCAGAAAGTCGTCTCCTTTGCGTGCGATAGCAGGGAGGAACCACGCGAAATGACAAACAGGCAGTGACAGCCTTTTGTGTCTCTCAAATCTTTCATCTGTGGGTTCAAAGCACTATGCAAATATCAGCTGCTGGGCCAGCTGCACGGGGACCTGTTTCCCCTTTTAGCTCTCCCTCCTGAGCAGAGCAGATCCCGGGCTGGCAGCAGAACTCCAGCGAAGCTTGCCCACCGTGGAGCAGCGTAGGGAGCGATGCTCTGCGAGGGAGGTGCTTCAGCTCCCACCAGCTGCTTCCAAGCTCCCCATGCAAATAGCCAAGCATGGACTTCTCACGGTCTGGATGTGTCCCTGGGCACACAGGGCTGGGCTGAGCTCCCCCAGTGCCCCGCACTGGGAATGGAGAGCACATCCCAGCCTCCCTCTCTGCCGAACGGGGATACCGGCGGCCCTGGCACACAGACCGAAACGCCTTTGATCTGTTTATCTCTGCAGACCAAAGCACAAATCTATCTTTAATAAGCTTATGATCTGCTGGAACCAGGGAGTTTTCCCGCTGATTTGCAGCCCTGTGATGTGTCTGGGCTAGCTGAGCCGTGGACTGGCTGTCAGATGCTTCTCTAGGGGCTGGGGCGTGTGGAGCGTGGACGCGGAGGGATCCCTCCTCACAAACAAAATTCAAATCTGCTCAGGAATCTCTGCGTCAGCCAAAGTCTCTGGGGTGTTGATTTATTACAGGGGCCCTCGCTCGGCTCTGCGCTACAAGGGATCTTTGAATCAGGAAGTCTCAGGATGGGAAGTACCATGTAGGGACAAAATGCTCTGATTATGGGGGCAGGATTCCCTCTCCAGCCCCCTTGCACTAATCCCTCTCAATAAAAGGCCCTTGCTGTCCACGGGGCAGGCTCTGAATTCAGCACATTCTATCTTCCCAAAGCCTCTGGAGGATCTGAGGGTGCATTTCGGGATGCAGTGGCAGAGCGGCTTCAGACTTGCAGGGGCATCTGGGTCATAGGGAAAGCCAGCAGTTCTGCAAACCCCCGAGCACAGGAGAGCCTCAGCCCCTGACCCTGTGCAATGGCTGGGTGACTGTGGAGCCTCTGAGGGGCCCTACGGGGTCATGCCCTCCACGTGGGTTCGCTGGGAGGGTGCAGCCTGCATGGCTGTGCAAGGAGTGTGGGAAAGCAGCTGGAACTCGAGCTGGAAGGAGCCGTGCAGGGACACTCCTCTGGCATGGGCTGCTGTGCTCTGTGCGTCTGCACCCTGGGAAGGGGCAGATGTGACACCTGCAGAGCCTGTGGCTGGAAAACATCGTTGTCAGCAAGCTCTGAAAAGGAAGGAGGCACTGGATGCTCATCAGACCCCGTGGCTGACCTGCCACACGGCCACCTCCACCAGGCTGGCCGGGCAGCACGGGGCAGGCAGCAACCAGGGACACTCAGAAACTCAAATATTCCTTGAGTGGGCTCTACAGAGCCAAGGAGTGAGTAATGAGTCAGGAAATGGCAAGAGGTCTCTGACATTCTGTGTGTATGTGTGTGTGAGCAGCAGCTATTAAAGGCTACAGCAATGCTGGGAGATGGGAAAAGTGGAAGAGAAGTCAGAGAAAGTTTGGAACTCCGGGAATGCGAGGTTTGGCAAAGACAAAAGCTCCTGAAAAGCCTCAGGTGGTGAGGATATGCCTGGAAGGTAGCAGCCAACCTGGGAAATCACATGTGGCAGCTCAGCTCTGAGAAGGGCTCAGAGGTCCAGCTCTGTGCTGCTCTCCCCAGCATGAGCTGGGTTTGGAAAAGTCAAAGGAGGAGGGCTAAGGGGAGTAGAAAATCTGTAGAAAACAAAGCATCTGGATGCAGAGCAGCTCTTTGGGCAGTGCAAGCTGAGAGGAGTTGGGTTTTAGAGATGTTTGTGGGGCCTCTGACAGAAGATTGTGGATTAGGAAATAGACTTCTGCTGAGTTGTTTCCTCTGGAAAAATCAAAAGTAAGAAGCCATGGAAAGGTACTGACCCCACCACAGGCTGCTGAACTTCTGGGCTAACAGACAAGAGGCCAGTAACTTATTCAAATCATCCGAATAATTTGATTTCCAGTAGATTATATATACAATGCAAATAAAGGTCAGAGTCTGCCTCAATGTGCTAATGAGCTTTCCTCCTTTTTAAACAAAGAATTTCCAGCTAAACCATGTCCTGGACAAAAGGATAAATAATGGTAGAAATCTCTGATATTCCCTGGTAGGGACTGCGTAAGCCAGAGAGTACTTATGAGAAATAAATATTACAGGGAAAGGACGTGTTAAACATCCGCAGTTAATCTGGGGCTGTGCGAGGACTTGCTCCTGCCTGCAGGCTGGGCAGCTCCTCAGGGTGGTGGGAGACCCTTGCTGAGGTGGCTGAGCTCCAGTGCAACATCCTGCTTGTGTATATATTTCTGGCATGCCATTAATCCTGGCTCTTCCAGGAAAATCTGTGTTCAAAAGCACCTTTCCTGTACGGAGATGCGTGAAATGGAAAAGAAGAGCGTGCTCAGGCCTTTCCCACCCTTTTGTTCTCTGCCTTGCTGATCCCAAGCACGCTTAGCAGGATCCCATCTGCTGTGATATAGTGTCAGACTATAGACACAGTCTGTGACATATATATTAAGCTTCTCCGTGTGCAGAGAGAGGACTTCAGAGGTTTATTTCCAGGTTGTCGGTCTGTTTGTGTTTTACGAAGCTCTCCAAGCCCAAATGAGTACTAGAGAATGCTGCTGGCTCCACACTACTACAGAGCTCCTTCAGGGAGTTGAAGGCTCACGTTTTCCAGCGTGTTCAAGGTCCAGGAGAGTCCTCTTCTCGCTCAAACAGAGCCGTTCCTAGATTAAGCCATGCCAGGGAGGAGTGGACACCAGCACAGAGAGAAAAGAGAATATGAAGAGAAGAGGATCAGCTGAGGTCCATGGGAGGGGGTGGCAGCCATTCCCTCCCCACCACGGGGCCGTGAGGGGAGCAGGAGCCTTGGCAGAGTGTGACCCACCCCCGGGTGCACGGGGCTCTGCCTGGAAGGGAGCGACTGGCTCTGGCTCCCGTGGGTGGATCTTCATGGGTTTTGTCACCAACGCTGCTGAATGCAATTGTGCTCATCCTCGTTTTCCAGACAGATGTTTAATCCTCCTCCAAACGCCACTGAGGCTGTGGCCTGGGCAATAACTTGTGGTTAATTTGGGGTTGTGCAGAGCTGTTGCTCTCCGTGTGTGGAGGCTGAGCCGTGGCCCAGAAGCAGGGTGGGACAATAGAATGCTCTACACTTTACCCCTGCTCAGACCCCTCTCAGCATTCTTGGCCCTCTCTCAGGAAGATCAGCCAATTTCTGAGGGAATGAGCTGTCTGGTTCCAGTTTGGGATGAGTTAAATCTGCTCTGTGTATGTAAAGCCTATTCTGAGGCTGTTTGGGTGGTTTAGGAGCCCTCAGAGCTGGAAGGCAGCTCCTGCCCTGGTCACTTCACAGGGAAGGATTCCTTGCTGGAGCCCCAGGTGCTTCCAAAGCCTTTCCCTGCAAAGCTGGCAGGAGGCTGTGCTGCTGGGCACGGGGCAGGAATGAAAGGATTAGCAAAACGCTCTCCTGCAGCGGGACCGCTGTGGGGCTGGCAAGGAGCACGGGGCTCCGGGCATAGACCTGGCTGCAGGCATTGCCCGGGCAGGCTGCTGGCCACCAGCTCCCACCCTGTGCAGGGACGCTGCTGTGCCCCTGCCTGAGCTGCCAGCACGAGCAGATGGGGCACGGGGGGGCCCTGCAAGGACCGAGGCTGCAGGGGAGCCATGAAGCCAAAGCAGCGCTGAGGTGCTCCCAGCATGGGATGAGGAGCTGGACACCGGTGGGGCTGCACGGCTCCAACAACGTGTTTGTCTGTGCCACCTGCATCTCCTGTCCCACTGCTGGCAGCTTTGTCAAAACTGTGTCTGTGGGATGCTGGTCCCTGGTGCAAGTCAGGTAGGATGGGGTTAAAGCAGTAGAGAATTTCTCTGAACCACAGTGTGAACGTCCTCTGCTGCAGGTGGGAATTCTCACAGTCCCAGGCTGGATTCTACCTGGCACCAGCCTTTCCCCTGTCTCCTGAGGACCTGGAGCTTCTTCCAGGGTGAGCAAAGCCAGCAATGCCCATCCTCTTCATGGAGGCTGAGAAGCTCCAAGGGCGAGGAGCGCATGTGGAAGAGGCCTGGAGAACACGTCCCCTGAAAAAAGACTGACGGGATTTCGACAGAAGAGATGTCATAACCTGCTCATATTTCCAGTTTCACCACAGGGGAAGTGAGTAAGAGCTCCATACCCCTGAGAGAAGTAGCAGCCAGGGGCTTAGAGTGCAAAATCTGAGATTTATTTAGACTTATCAGAAGGATGGTCATGCACTAGAAGGAATTTTCTAAGGAAGTGTAGGTTGGACAAAGTCCTGAAGTCATTGGGGGCTGGAGAGAGGCACGGCTGGCAGCAGCCACCCTCGTGTCCTTGCACTGCTTTCACATCTTCCATCTCCACAACCCCCTGTACTAAGAGCTTCAATTAAAGCGGCGGTGAAATGTGCCAGGAGCCTTCCCCTGCAAACCACAAGCTGAGGCTTGTGACAGGCGCTCGGTGACAGCCGTGCTGTGCCCGGGATGGGCTCACCTTTGGACTGGTCCTGCCTTGGGCAGGAAGTGTGAGAGCCAGCACTGTGAGGCAACAAATTCTAAACTTTTTTTTTTTTTAAATTTCCTACCCCTTACACAGCCTGGAATGAGGCCAAAAGCGTAGGGCAGGAATCTCTCTCCAGATAATTAATTATTACAAAGAGACAATTTGTTAAGCAAGAGAGGCTTTTAATTTGTAAGAGCTCATCTATTCTTATTGTATCTTTTAAACTGAAGGAAGTAGCGTTGATCAAAATAGTCTGGAAATAGAAGATTTTAATTTAGAGGCTGTGTTCAATGTGCTGACAAAAATAGGAAACAGCTCTCTCAGAAGAGCACACTCCCCCTAAAACCCGGCTGGAGTGTGCAGGGCGTGCTCTAGAACTGCTCAAATCATTACAAATGTGCTCAAAAATGTTTTAGTGGGATTTAGCTGGACTTGCTGAGGAAAATCAGGAATGTCTCCACCGCTGATTTCTGCCCAGGGCCTGATTCCCTGCCTGCAGGGCTCCCACGGGCGCAGTGTGGAATGTCCGAGGGGAGGCAGAAAACGGGGTTTGAGGGAACCCAAAGTGACCTTTGCAGCCTTGCAGGAGGGTGGGAAGACTGATTTAGCTTAGATTATAGAGGCCATGAGACGAGGGACGGGGAAATTTCAAGGGCTCCTGGCCAGGTGGTCGAGCCAAGCCCTACATCCTGGAGAATCCTGCACCACCCTTGTCCCAGGCTGTGTGTGCCCCAGAGCAGGACCCCAAACTGCAAGGCAGGTAGTGGAGAAAATGGAAAAGAGCCACCATGGGCCTGGGAAAGGCTGTCAGGCTGTCTTCCCACACCCAGTGGTCTCCCGCCCTGTGCGGGTGAGCCGGGGCTGCTGCAGCGCAGGAACCTGCCAGAAAACAGGGAAGGTTTTCCATTTAGCATCTTCCCATCTGAAAACATGAATTCTTCAAAGCTGCCAGTCTGTGCCAAGGAGGATACGTTCTGACCAGTCTCCTTATTGCACTTGTTCTTTTGAAGTGTCTATGTTTAGAAATCTTTGTGAAGTCTGGCGTTGACACTTCTCAAAGGAGAATGGTTTGGGTTTTGCTTTGAAACAACTTATTTAGAAATAAGTGCTCATCTGCGGCATAGTAAGTAGGTAAAAGAAGCTGGAAATTGGAAATGACCCTTTCTGTCATTGCTCTGGACACCTTGTCTGCAAAATGCTTTGAGAACCCCAACTTTTTATCCCAATTCAAGCTGGGAATTACTCTCTTTTCAGCTTGTACATGGATGCCATTTCTTATCTAGTGGAAAAGCTGCATGAAACAGCCAGTAACAACTGGAAATTAAATGCTGTTTTCCGTAAAAGATGAAGGACTCTCCCCAAATGAGGCATTGCTCCCTGAAGGCTGCCGGTCCGTCGAGAGGCAACTTGCTATAAGGATTGTATCAGCTGGATGGAGGCGAGGAGCCAGCCCGTGGGCAATTCAGTTGGAAGCAGAATCGACTCTGCCTCAGTTTAGAAAATAATAATCTATAATGAAGTGAAGGCAAAGGAGAAAATGGGAAGAAATTGAGTTAGAGCCGTGGTTGTTCCAGTACTCCCCTGCGGCCCTCCACAAGCTGTGCCCCCGGATCCAGCCTGCTTCCCATCCATCTCCAAAGCCTGGAGAGGCGCCGGGAGGGGCCGGGGGGGCGATTCACGCTGGGGGATGCCAACTTCTTGGAAAGAGGGTGATAAATTCGAAGGTAAATGGCTGGGAATAAACAAAGCAGTGCTGCTGGGCTCTGCAGCAGGAGCCTGGACGCGCTGGGAGCTGCCTTGTGCAGGCTCTGCATGGCAGCGGTAGATTAGCATAGCTGATTAGGCACGTCGCAGGCTGCGCTTTCTGCTCAGCAGAGCTGCGCATTTTCCTAGAAATGTCTGGAAATCAGATGGCGATCTGCAGTCTGAAGAGTGCTTCAGTCATGGGCAGGAGGATTAGTCCTCACATGCGTGCCACAGGCAGGCAGCAGCTGAAGGGAATGAGATGTTCCTGAAGTATTTTTGGCTGGGACCAAAACCGGTCACAAGTCGTGAAGATGGGGTGTTCCCACGGAGATGCTCCAAGACTTCTGCTTCTGAATTTCCCTTTACTTGGGACATTTCAGACCCATGAGTGCTGGGATCCCAGTCCTGGTCTGGGGAAAGATCATCCATGAAAATCTGCCCCAAGCTTTGCCCCAGAGGCTGCCATAGCCCTGCCAGCCCAGGAGCTGGTGCTGAGCTGCCACCCAGCCCATGGACTGGTCCCCGTTCCCCCCGCGCTGTCGGGACAAAGTGCCAAGGTGCTCCAGCAGTTTGCTGCAGGCGGGGTAGATTAGATCTCCATTACTCTTATTTATGGGGGCTATATCTTATCAGTAATATCTTATCAGGCTGGCTATGGAAAACAGTCTGGTAACTCCGAGCTCCAGATCCTCCTTCCCTTGGACTTTGCCCTATGCCTGGAATGTGGCATGGAACACCTTAACGGTCTGTAGTTGGGAGAGTGGCATTTTTCCCTCTCCTGAGTTGAGGTGGTGTGTTTTCTGTTCTCCTTTCTCCAAGCCTGGTGAATGTTTCCATGGCAGGTTTCAGTGCCAGGTGGGACGGGAACCAGCTGTACCCGTGGTGTGAGCTCGCTGCCCTCTGACTCCATTTGGAGGGATGTGACATTTCCATGTCCGTCTCCTCCTGTTATTTTTGTGTCATCTGCACAATGACATGATGTTAGATAGAGGGTGCATTAGTTTTGGATCACACTCAGACTAACTTTAATCTATACCCCGTCCTCTGTACAGCAGCTCCATTTCCCCTCTCTTTTTTTACTCTGATCTATACGGCTAAACCTTCTCTTGTTATTTTTCTTGTCATCCTCTGCAAGAGCCAATTCAGCCTGACCTTTGCCAATTCTCACTTTATGTCTTGGGCTTTTCAAGACATAGGGGTAGGCTGCCTTTTTCCTTTTCAGCACAATCCTTTTGCCCCATCCCTTGTCAGCTCTCTCTCTGTCCTTTTAAGGAGTTATTTCCTTGGCCAGCACAAAAACCCTTTCTGGGCTTGAAATACACTTTCCAGAGATCAAAAGTACAAAACCACTAAAGGAGACTTCAAGCCCTTTCTGTCCCAGTCCCCAGACTCACCACCCAGCTGGTTTTTACTTAGAGAGTCATGGCAGAGGCCATCAGGAGGGCAGCCAGCAGCAGGGCACTGGGCTGGGACCGAGGGGCCTAGCAGATGCACAGAGGTGGAAGAGGGTCCACAAAAATCAGAAAGTCCTTGCTCCTGAGGATTTAGATGTGAAATGGTCCCAGTGGTTTGTTTTTATCCAGAGGTCTTCTGTTTCTTGGGGCCCCACCGTGTCCTGAGTGATGTTCAGAGCTGCAGTTCGGCGGCCGTTCTACTCTGGTCCCTCCACAAGCTTTGCCCTGACCTGACATTGGAAGGGAATTGGAAAGAAACGTCACTTTTATTTATTTATTTATTTTTGTGCTGCTTCATTTCCAAGCTGAGAAATTGAATGTGACAATCAGCTGTGTCCATCTTGCAGGGCAGAAAGAGAGCATGAGAGTTATGCAGGATTTGGGGTTTGTGGCTCCCCGAAGAATAATTAGGGAAGGACTGGTAACGCAAGGCTGAAGGCAGCTGGACAAAACCAGCTTTTAATTTGGCCACATGCCTTAAAAAAAAAAAAAAAAAAAAAGAGAGAGTGAGAGAGAAATAAAAAGACCAAAGCTCTTGTCCAAACAGCATCATGGTTTTGGGAAGGCCAGCCTACACAGTTTGTTACAGTCCTTCCTGTCCCTGGTGCCCTGGGAGAACCAGGACTGCAGAGCTCCTCCAGTCCTGTCATTCCTGACACTTGTCATTCCTGTGTTGGAGGCTAAATCCATCCTCACTCCAAAGGAAGGTTCTGCATGGGATAAACTGGATCCCAGCCAGAAAACTCTGCAAGAAGAGCAAACAGTTGCTTCTTTCCTCCCATGTGCTGTGGCCCTTCTACAGCTTTGGGCATGGCCAGGGACAATTTTATTTTGGCCTGTATCACCTGTCTTTCCTCCCTGTGTCTCTGCCTTGTCTCTCAGCTCACCACACAGCCCTTGTCCTTCAGACTACAGCTTAAAAACAGCCTCAGGCTGGTGCATGGGACCAAGCTACACCCTGAGAAACCTGATGTGATGGAGAAGCTGCTCCTCAGCTGGTCCTCCTGGACCTGCTGTTCCTCCAGCTCTGCAAGGAGGAGTGACATTTCTTGACTCCTCTAACACTGCTGCCTGTGCATAAGCTCCTGCTCCCAGCCCCCTTCGTGGGAACTGGTGCCTTTGACTCTTGCCCCATCGCCGGGGCTGGTCTGACTTGGCACAAGGATCCTGGAGCAGAAATCACTGGAGTGCAGCAGCGTAGGAGACATGCTCCATCTGTCTGGGATCAGGAAATGCATCCACAGAGGCCAAAGGCTGCTTCAGCAGACAGGAGTCTTTCACTTTCCTGCCAACACAACTGTTTTTCCAAGGCGTAACTGATGCCAGAAATCTGTGGAGTCAAGACCTGCTATTTCTTCGCTTCTAAACAAAACAAGCCCCAGTTTGCTTTCTGCTGAGTAGAAAAGCTCTTGTCTTGGAGAATAAAATCAGGCAGAAAGAGAGCACATGCTTGTTTATTCTCTCATTCAGTAATGATAAATTCAGGGAGAGGGGAATTACGTTTCAAGATGTGGAAGACAGGCATGCGGCCTTGGCATGCTCTAATCTGCAAGAGGAAGCCTCATCCATCCTTGCAAGGTGTTTTAAGCACCTTTCCAACCCAATCATCCTTTGGAAGCAGTTGGGTTCATCCTCCCTCGTGCCTTAGGCACTGCGAGCAGCCTGCAGAGCTCGCTGCCTTTGCAGCTTAGCAGAACGACCATGCATAAAATCCCCAGGTAATTTACCCTGAGCGGGATCCTGTGATTTTCTGACATCCCTCATAAACTGAAACCAACATAAAAAGGAATGAATTCAGAGCTGCTAATTTGGAAACTCATTTGGAATAACTTCTCACCGATGTGGTAACGGTTAGCGGGGAGCCCTGGTGATAAATAATAGTTGCTGAAATCCTGAATTGGCTATAAATTGGCGTGAAGGAGTGGAATCCCCTGCGTGTGGCTCAGCTCAGGGAGTTTCTCTACGCCACGCTCAGCAGCAGCCGTAGGTGAAGGCAGGGGAAGTTTTAGCTGTGTGAGGTCGCAGCAGCAGATGTCCTGACATACATAAACTAGAGGATCATATGCATCCTCAAATGTCAGCTCTGCTTTACATCCTTTACTGCTTCTGGGAGCTGCAGGGCTTTACACCCGTGGATTATCCTCCTCCCCTCTCTGCCGAGCACTCGTTCGTTTTAGCTGCTTGATGTAATTGTGTATAAACTGGGGAGATCCCAAAGGGATCGTTGCTTTTCTGCACAAACTGCTTTCTTTATTCACATTTCACAGCTTCACCTGCAGGCATCCCTGAGACTGAGCAGGGCAGGGTGTTCACACAGGGCTGCAGTGGCAGCAGGCAGAGAGCTGCTGTGCCCAGAGCTGGATGGGACCATGTGGTCTGATACCCAAAGTGGTGGGGGATCAAGATTTCCTCCTGGATACCTCGTTTTCCATCCTGGAGGCTCACCCTCCCCAGCATCTCAGAGATGTTTGGTCCTGGAAAGGGGAAGGTGGCGTTGCCCCTCCAATATGCTCAGGGGGATCCGCAGAAGGGCCATGGGTCAGCAGCGTGGTGGCAGCTTCTCCCTTCCATGAGTTTGAGGCTGACTTGGTAGGGCTGCCAAGATCCACCTTCCAGCACCATGGCCTGGTGTGTAACACCCGAGGGGCAGGGGGTGTGCAGGGAAACGCTGACGGGGAGAGCAAAGCGTGGTCACAGGATTTCTCTGCTGAACTCGCCCGTTTTTTGGAAGCCACGAATTCGAGACGTGGCAGAGGTGAAATCAGAGTTTCTTTTCACCGCGTTTTGCCTTCCAAAAGAACCCCTGCAGCAGCTGCTTGTAGGTGGCTGTGATGGCAGCAACACGTTGGTGGTGTACAGGGTTTGCTCATCGAGAGGGGAGGTTGTGCTGGTAACGTTGCAGGTTTTGTGGGGCAGGGGCGACAACCTCCTGCAGAGCTGGTGGTCGCATCAGCTGGGCTCCAGAGGCAGCTTCCACCAACACCTTCCCGGAAAGCATTGCAGAAGCAATTCTTTGCGGCCACAACCTTGGGAAGTGGCATGTTTGTCTTCCAAAACCTTGTGACCGCGGCAGTCGGCTGTCACACACGCTGGGAATGAGTCAGGGAAGACAGCTCAGCTCTTCAGGTGCTGATCTGGCACTCGGCCCCAGGAGTTCAGACTTTCTGTTTGGTTTCCTCCTTCAGCAGCACCTCTGACAGACCCATCTGCTGAGATGGTAGAAACCTGCTTATCTGTAAAGGAAATAGCTGTAAAGACTGTGAACTGTGGTAGCTACACCACAGAAACAAGGCAGCCTTTCCACCACGGGGATATGGAAGATTTTACTTGACTATAAAAATGTTTCAGAAAGATATATGGGAGTTCAGTGCTTCCTTAAGTATGTTTTCTGTTTCCCAAGTGCTTTCGGTTTTTTTGGTGCTCTGATTATATGTTTTTGGCCCTGCTGAAGCAACCATTGCTAGCTGTGGAAAGCCCAGAGCTCAGATCCCTCCATATAAATTTCCTCAGCATTGAATGATTGCTGGTTTCTTCTTCCTGCTCATTCCCAGGAAGAGGCTGTGATTTATAACATACATTTGTATATTTTTAAATGTCTCTTCTGTATGATAAACAACCTTGAAATATGCTCCCATAAGAGACTCCAGGGAGATTAGCCCTGCTTGAGGCATGCAGCTTTTGGCTGCCTGTCCTTTGAAAGGCATGACATGTTTAAGAAACACCTCATGTCAGACAAACTCTTTGCAGGCTGAAGACATCCAACAGCAGCCAGTGATGAATGTTTTGCACAACCGAAGATGTAAATCTTATTTTAATCCTGTCCAACTCATGGCCAGCTTGTCCTGAGCTGGGCTCAGGGCTTGTGCTTTGTCTTCTGAGAGCATCTTGTCCCGATCCCCGGGGCGGGTGGTTGGCAATCCCCGGCTCTCTGCGAAGGCAGAATGATGCTGTCAACTCAAATGACTCAGGAGCCATAAATCAGAGCAGGAAAACCTCTAGCTCAGAGAGATATCATGATGGAACCCATCTGACTGGGCAATCTTATTCCTGCCCTAAGCAGGGTGGGTTCCCCTTATCTGGGACCTTGGTTTCTATGTGACCAAAACAAACTCTGAGCTGCAGCTGTGACGGAAACCAGCTTGGTCTTTCTGAACCCTTCTCTTCCTCGAGCTGGGGTTGGAGCGTGGCTCTCTAAGCTAGAAGGCTGATGTCAGGATTGTTTCATTCAACAGCGCTGGGTAAGGGCTAATAAACACCGCTAAGAGCTTGCTAATAGCTCTAATTAGACTGCAGCTGATGCTTCATAAGTGGTTCTTTCCTCCTCCACCCCTTCCTTGCAGCTATTTCCTGGCGGAGTTTAGGAAGGTGAGGTGGATTAATGCTACTTTGGGAGGCAGTCAAGATTCCCAGCTGCAAAATTAAATTTTTCTCTCTCTCTCTCTCTCTCTTTTTTTTTTTTTTTTTTTTTTTTTTTTTTTTTTTTTTTTTTTTTTGGGGGGGGGCTGTGTAGGGGGGTGGTGTGTGGGGTTCTGGCACGGTTTTCTCAGGGCAGCCTTCTGCTTCTGGGCTGAGCTGAGGTATGGGTGATACATTTGTCACAGCGTGTTGCTGGGAATATGCCTAATTTGGGAGTTTGATAGTCCAGAGGTAGAATGAAAATGCAGCTTTGATGAGTTCCTCCCCCTTGCTGATGGGACCTTTCCCGGTTTTGAGAGGATCAGCAAGTTGCTTTCCCAAACACATGAGGAAGAGAAAGAGATTTTGTCCAAAAAAAATAAAAAAGGAAGAAAAATGAAAGCTTTGCTGTAGTTTTCTATGTACATTTTGTTTGTTTCTCTCTTTGGCTGTTCGTGTTTTTTTTTTTTGGGTTTTTTTTTTACCTTGAGTACTTCCTGCAGTAATTGAGACTTGCATCTCAAGTCTTTAGCTGTCTTGTGACAAGTGAGATTTTTAAACTGCTTTTATTTTTAAATAGCCAAGGATGCTGAGCATAAATCTGTGCACAGGTGCTGTGCAGAGCAGGTGCTCGGGGGCCCATCAGTGCTCAACATCTCTTCCCTGGCTATTTGTCACCGTGGGGGCTGTGCACAGGAACCCTGGGGTCCCAGGGCCAGATTTGGGGGTCCCATCACCCGTGACACCCTGTGATGCTCCAGCCCTTCCCCTGCAGCATCACATCCTGTGTTCCTCATCCCAGTTCTCTGCTTACAGACACGGGGTCTCTTCTGTACATGAGCTGGCTCGAGCTGGAGAATTCCACAGCAGCATCATGGAAAACATCACTTGCCACAGCACAGATCGAGGTGGGTTGGGAAGTTTTGCAGAGACCGAGGCAGCAAAGCCACGGGGATCTGCTGTTCCTCGGCTTCAGGATCCTGATTCTGGCTCTGTTCTCCTACACCTTTGATTATAGTTCCTGTAAGGCAGCCGAACAACCCGCTGTGCAACCTTCCTCCACAGGGATTCATGGGCCTATTTTGAAAGCCTCTTTACTCCAAGCTCCCACAAAAAAACCCCAACAACAACAACAAAAAACACACACACACACAAAAAACCCCCCAAAAAACAAAACCCACAAAAACAAACAAACAAAAACCCCAAAAAACCACCAAACAAAAAAACCAAACCAAAACAAAAAGCAAAGAACAACAACAATGACGACAACAACGACGACAACAACAAACAAACAAAAAAAAACCCCACCAAAAGACCAAACAAACAACAAAAAAATCGAACCAAACATACTTTGGAATAAGACACTGGATCAGATGACTTGGAAATGGCCCTTGCATAGTGCAGGCGTGTGTCCCCTGATTCTGTGGACTTGAAAGCAAGTAAGCACAGTGATTGTGGTAGCAGGTCTTCTTTCCTTCTTGCAGAGATAAAAGCGAGGAGCAGACTGGATTTTCGTGGGAGAGAGAGAGAGTTTTTTCAAGAAATGCCCTCCTTGAAACCTCTTATGGAAATAAAATGAACATCTACAGCTGGGAAAACTGAAAGAGCTGTCCCTCCCACAGCTTGGGACAGTCGCTGCAAAGTTGGGATTGGTTCTGTGTGTCTGGACATGGAGGTGCAGTTTCTCCATGGATCCTGCCTGGGGGAAGCAGAGGAAGGTAAAATGAGCATCTGGGGGCTCAGAAATAAATCGATAAAAGGGTTCAACATCTCCCTGGGGCGATTTTGGACAGGGTCTGTGTGTCTGAAGATCCAAGGAGGGTTTGCTGAGAGAAGGGTGTTTGTCCATCTGGGATGACGGTGCTTTTGGGCAGGGACTCAGTCACATCTAGAACTAACATGGGGTAAAACTCCTTCTGCAGCAGCAGGGCTGTGACCATGGGGGTTACTTCACTCTCTAGAGGAAAGCTGAATTCCTCCTTTGGGAATCAAGGAAGAAAATTCCTCGAAACATGACCAAACTCTTGGCACATCCTGTGCTGGTGACAGCACTGCAGAATGCAGTGGAGATGAGTGCCCCTTATTCCCAACATCCCTTCCCAGCTGGGGATTCCCAAGTACTCTTGGATGATGGTGCTTTTTGAGGATGTCAGGATCACACGGAGCTCATCAAATGCTGGCGTCACTGCCTGGAAGAGATGGGCTCTATTCAGAAATGCACCAAGGGCTTTCCTGGAAGCCGTGCTGGGAGGATGTGATTCCCAGCTTCTTGAGGAGGCGCAGAGCTCCCTGATAATCCTCTGCACCCCGAGCTCTGCCTGTGCCAGGTAAATGAGGGTGCAGGTTC
The DNA here is from genome assembly GCF_015227805.2 of Hirundo rustica. NCBI lineage: Eukaryota > Metazoa > Chordata > Aves > Passeriformes > Hirundinidae > Hirundo > Hirundo rustica. The sequence continues at coordinate 3,674,901 of NC_053463.1, forward strand.
TGGCTATGAAGTTTAGATAGCCTCTTTCTGGCAGCCTCTGCCTGGATTTGGCAGGCAGGGGGACTTTGTGACGTTTATTTCTTGTCTCTGGGAGTGTGGAGGAGTCTCAAACGTCCTGACCTTGTGCCATGCCTGCTGTGACACTGAGAAGGTGGCTTGTGCTCTGCTAGTCTGGAGCAAAGAACACTTCCTTCTGCATTTCACACCAAACTGATGGGACCACGATGAGAGAATTGCCGTGGTGACTTCAGGTGGAACAAACCCACAAAGCAAATTGAGCGAGTTGAGACACAAAAAGGCTGAAGCTTTTTAAAGGGAAAAAAAGAGCCCTGAGTGTGCTGTGAGCCACATGCTGGCTCCTGAGGGTCTGGGCTTGTGCTGTCAGGAAAGATAAAGCTGCCAAGATCTTGCTTGGTTGTTTTGGGTTTTTTTTGAGGCAGGCTCACATATCCTGAGAAAGCAGGGCGTTGTGTGCTATGGGCCAGATGCTGGTGGCACAAGCTGGGAGGTGAATGGCTCTTGAATATGACTGGTAATAAAAATCATGTTTGAGAGCCTCTGTGGAGCTTTTCAGGAAAAAAATCAGAACAATTTAACTTGGCTCCCAAATGAGAATGCCACCGACAAGGCCCCCCATGCTGGTCAGCCCTGTGGGTGAGGGTGAGTTTTTGGGGGAGACACTTCTCTGCCCCTTGCCAGCACCCTCTGCTCCTCCCCAGCTGCTCCAGGCGCAGCCCTGGGTGCTTCCCCAGGCTGTTCTGCAGCTCGTCAGTGGCCCCTGGGCTCCCCTGTGCAGGAGGATCCTGGTGTGGAAGGAGGGGCTCTTCCCTTCTGTGCTCCCTGCCTGGTGTGCAGAGGTGAAATCCTCTCCCACTTCAGCCCAGCAGCAACTCAACCCATGCTTCCATCTCTCAAAGATCTCCATTCACTTGCCTCCAGAGCTGTTTCTCTCAGCTTTTTGCTGCTCTGAGATCCTGGGAGATTCTGGATGGGAATTTTGGGCCTTTCTGCCTTGATTTTCAGGGACTCTCAGATCTTCTGCCTTAAGGAAGCTGTTAGAGCTTTAGAAATGGTCCTTTGCCTGATTCCTTGCACAGAACAGAGACAACAAAGCCTGCTTGCTCCAGCTTCCCCTCTCAGCCTTTTGGGGAAGGTTTGGGAGCTTTGTCAGGGCATCCTGTCGTGGAGAAACTGGGGTTTTAATTGCACCATCTGCTTTTCCTCTCAGCTAATGTCTGCTCCAAGGCTCTCGAAATGCAAGCAAAGCTGAACTGAACAAATCTGGAGCCACACACACAAGTGAGGGCTGCAAGAACGGGGTTTAGGATTATCCCATCGTCCCACCTCCTTGGATGGAAGCTCATGAGGCACCAAGTGCTGTGCACAGACAGTGAGAGTGCTCAAAGTGCTGCCTCTGTGTGCAGAGCACATTGAGGAGCCTCCTGAAACATTTAGAAACAGAGAAGGCATGAGAATGGTGTCGTGGTGGAGCTGGAGCACTCTCTTGTATGAGCTCTGGGATGTCCAGGTGTGTTTGGTGTGAAAATGGCAGGAAATGTTCCATTTTTCTAAGTTCTTGGGAGGTCCTTGAAAAGAAAATCCTGAGCACTTTTGGTTGACTCAAAAGAACTACTGTAATAAAGCTCGGATGGTTGTCTTTTTTTGAATGCTAAGTATTTTAATCTAGATCTAAGCTAAATATTTTATTTTATAGAATTGGTGGAATGCATGGCAGAACAACCTCGAAACAGATAAACAACGGGGAAACATTTTTTGGCAGCAAATTTCTGAAGAAAATCAGAGATTTCAGGAAAAGTCATCGGAATGGAAGCATTTCTATGGAAAAATCTGTTTCACAAAGCAGCTTTTCTTGTGGAAATCTGCACAGCTGGGGGAGCTCCTGGGAAGGGGTGTGTGAGGCAGGCAGAGGGATGCTTGAAAGGAGATGCTTTCACTGACACATGTCAACTGAACTGACACAAATCCCAGCCCTAAATTTTGCTCTTTTTGGAGATTTTGGGGTAGCTTTGTGCGTGCATCCAGGAGACTGGAAAGAACCAGAGAGCTGCAGCAGCCAAGCGCCCTGGGCTGGATGGATTTTCAACCCTTGTTTAAATGTCACTTTGTCAAAATCCTTTTGGACATTTTGTTTGCAGATCAGATCCTGCCCTCGCACAGGAAGGCTGGGAGCCTCCAGAGCTGCTCTCAGCAGGGTCTGGTGTTACAGGTGATGTGTGTTTTGCCTGACACCAGCCAAGCCTGACTGATTATTTGGAGGGGAATTGGATGGCAGTGCAGAGAGACTGTTATTAAACTGGACACCTGTGGATCCTTCTCAGTGTGCTACAAGCCCACACAGGTCTCCACAGTGTCCATAGCCAGCAGGAAATGTTGGTGTCACACTTTGGACTTGGACAGCATAATTATCATCTCACCTCTCCCTCTTACCTCAGCGTGATTTGCTGCCAGTGGTGTATCAGCAAAAAGGAGGGCGGAAAAAAAAAAAAAAAGCCATTTTTCCAGTGTACATACGGTAATAGAGATGTTTGTACGGCAGTTGTGAGCGGCGTAATCTTGGTTGTTAGACAGCTTTAAGTGGGATTTGAAACAGGCAAAGATGCCAAAACAAATAGCAACGAGATAGATGGACTATTAGGCACAGCTTGTTTGAATTGCTCAGTTCAGGAAGAATTTACCTGGTTTGTGATGCACTGGCAGTACTAAATGAGAGGAAGAAAAGGGGTATGGCCCTGGTGGGTTACGCCACCAAGGAATGAGCCAGCACCACATTTCAGGTGTTGCACCAGCCAAAACTTTTGAAGCAGCTGTATCTGCTCCGTGCTTCCTTGGCTGCTGGGCTTGGGCTTCACCCATTCCCCATGGAGAGAAAGTTTGGCACTGTGCTCTGAGCCTGGAGTCCAGCCAGGTGCTCATTTGCCCATCCCTGGAGAAACACAACCCCAAGGGTTGGTCGTGATGCTTTTATCTTTGCTCGGCTGATATTCTTCTAGAGCAGGACTTTTGTCCTGATTTTTCAGGCATTTTAATCCGAAGCTTTTGTCCTGATTTTTCAGTCATTTTAATCCGAAGTCCATTCACCCTTCAGTCCCAGCCTGGGCTTCCACAGCCCCGGTCTCCCAGGGGACCTGCTCATTCCCAGTGACTGGTGTTCAGCGCTTGGGCCGCTGCAGCTGAGATGCCATTCGCACCTTCCAGGCCTGCAGATGCTCCACACAAGCAGCTTTTACCAACAGCGCCACATTTCTCACTTGAAGTCCCAGCGTGAGCCCCAGTGAGGGGACGTGTGGCCATTGGGAGAGGGCCCACAGCAAAGCAGGCAGCCAGAGGCAGGTGTTGCGTGGGAGGACGCGTGCCCTGCCAGCGAAGAACGAATATTTTGTATTCCAGCCAAAAGTGGCCCATCTTCGTGCCTCTTCTGCAAACAGAAAACCTCTCTCCTGTCTCCAGCAATGACCTCTGCACACGTGATACTCAACAGAGAAAACCGTAATTGCATAAACTAATGATTTCCAGAACAAGAGCTTTCCCAAGGCTATGTAAAAATGGCTGGTGTTTGTCAGCGCTGGGTACACAAAGAAAACAGAAGTATCAGGGCCAGCTGGTTTGCATATTTTTAAGTCAATCTGCTGCTGGTAAGGCTATAATTGACCAATCTCTGTCTTGGGAGCCCTGGCTGTGTGAGGCAGGGGCCTCTTTACAGCTATTGCTTGCCTCAACTTCCACTAGTCGACCGGAGGGGTTTTCTCCCACATTCTCTTTTTTATTTCTAGCTTTATTTCTGCCCCTGTAATTACTTGTTCACTTAAACCCTAAAGAGAAAAGAAGCAAACTCAAGCAACTTGGCCGAAAAGACGAGGAGCTGCTTCTATACAGGAGACAACCAGGAATTAATTTCTGAAGGTCTTGCCTTGGTGCAGTCCAGACTTCATTAGAGCATTTGCAAAACTCCTCCTGGCAGTCAGGCACGCAGCGGAACAATTTGTATCTCCCTACAGATTTCCCTGGGATCTGCCTCTGGCTTTGGCTGGTCTCATTTAGGAATGTTTGTGTTGTTTGCTGCTGCACAGAGGGGACTCTTTGTGCTACCTTCTGCATAGCAGAGCTGTGTGTGCATTCAGCAGGGCACACACGAGCCCCCTGGCTGAGGAGGGGATGTGTCCCTGCCGTGGTTTGTAGGATAGATGGAGAAGCAGAGTGAGAAGATGACAGCACAACGCTCATGGCTATGAAAGAATCTGAGCTTAATATATGTGTTTGTAGTGTAAAGAAAAGGGTCTTGGTCTCAGAGGTGAGTGAGTGGAGCTGGGCATGCACCCATCCTTACCTAAAACGGGCTGTGCATCCTCCCCTGGACACCCACACCTGCCTTGTGTGCGTGTGGTGTGCTGCAGCTTCTGAGGGACACTCGGAATTAGGTGGGGTTTCCAAATCTTCATCTCCCAAATCAATAAAAGCCTGCAGTGCCTTTGGAGGGGTGGCAATTACCTGCAGCAGAGCTCGTTTTAGCTTTGCTAAATATAACCAAAAATACCTGGAGCACAACATGTGTCGTGGGATGGAGAGGGTGGACAGCTTACCTGATAAGCTGCTGGAAATGTGAATTTTGGCCTGGGTGCAAGCTGTGGTGTTAACCCCTTCAGGCACCTGCGTGGCGTTAGACATGGCATTAGTGTCACTTATGTGCACGTAATTATGTGTAGCAACTTCTTTCAAATAGTTTGAGGCGCTGAAATGACTGTAATTAGGCTGCCACGTATGACATAAAGATAAAAACAGTCCCCCAAACATGGAACACACTAAGCCAGAACCTTGGAACTAAGAGAAGTTTGAATTTAAACATTTTTTAATGTGTTTTATGAAAACCAGAGGCCTAATAGCAGTGTCCCTTCCCAGGTGTGGTGTGGCTCCCACGAGTCCCACAGGTGCCTTGCAGGGGTGCTGGGGCTCCAGGTGTCCCCTCGCTTTGTAGTGCTGCTGCAGCAGCCTCACCTCCCTGTGGGAAGCTGGCCCTGCCAAAAGCCGGACAACTCGTGTTGAGCTGGAGCTTTTCTGCAGAGGAAGAAGGCAAAAAAGAAGCCACAAAGGAGCAGGACGCTGCCTGTGGAGAGGTGTGGGAGCCCCGAAGGCGAAGGAAGCCAGAGGCTCCTGCGGCCGCCGAGCCCAGCCGGCCGCTCTCCCTCCCGTGGAGCTCCACTGGAGCTCTGACCCACGCGTGGCAGCCAGCCCAGGCTTTGGCCAGCCAGGGCTGCTGTGCTGGGTTTATTAGCAGGTTCCCATAGCACTGCCCTCCCCAGGCATCCTCTGCTCCCCTGCACACGCTGACCTTCCACAGCCGTTTGTTGGCTGGGAGAGGCTGCTGCATATTTACGAAGAGCTTCGTTCCTATTTCAGCTCCCAGGCTCCCAGTGCAAACACCAACGTGGATCTTTCGGTAAACAGGCAAGCACTGGAGGGGAGGGGAGGATTAAAAACTCCAAATAATGACTGAAATGCCAGACATTTATTATTAAGTCGGTCCTGATGTTGACAGCTGAACATTCAATATTAAAAGCATCCTTGATCATAAAAGCCAAAGGCAAACCTGGTTCCTAAACATCCCAGTTGTTCTTTTTGACCTAGTTTTTGATGTCTTAAGGAGGAAATAAAATTTTAGAAAATATTGACAGACACGAGAAATGCGGGATTTCATCACGGCTGGTGACTTCACGGGTCTGCCTGGGGCAAGGACAGCAATTAAAGAGCAGGAGGGCAAACAAGTCTCACATTTCCCATGCTGTATTGTCAATCTGGGAAGCTGAAGCGTGCATGTTAGGCCTGGAAGAGCAAGAAAGTCACCAAGTCCCAGCGTGAGGCTTAGAGGGGCTCCGATGGCTTTCAGGATGTTAAAGGAGTAGTTATGAGCGAGGCTGAGGTTTGACAGGATTTGCCAGGAGCTATAAAGGTGAAATGATCTGTGCCGTGCTGTGTGTCAGTGAGGCAGAAATGCCGAAGAACTGCCCTGAATAATGCATGGTCTTTGTGGGTCAAAGTCTCTTACAAGAAGGCTGGTGGAAAAGGCTTGATGGAACCTACCCCAAGCATCAGATTTCAGGTTTGGATTAGGGTAAGAGTAGAAGACAGCGGTAGGAAGAGGGAGAAGGAGAGAAAATCTGACCTAGCAGGAGATGGAAGGGAGGGAGAGGATTGATTACTGAAAATTGTGAAGCTCTTGCAATGTGTAAAAAGCTACTGAAAAGAGGAAGTGTTTTTTTTTTTTTTTTTCTTCCTTGTCTTTCTTGGTTAGGAGAAGATGTCATGAGCCAAACCAGAAAGACACAAATGCTGGGAAATGGTTTCTTGGGGAAGTTGTAGAAATTCCATTACTGGAAGCCTTTGAAAAAAAGCGGAAAAACACCTGACACAGCTTTGAGCTTCTTAGGCTCCTTCAAGCTTAATTTTTATTAATTGGTGACATTAGCATGAAGTTAGAGAGATGGCTCAGCTGTAGATGGCTTTTTGGAAGGGTTCAGCTCCAGAGCTGCAGAGTCAGACACTGCCAGGGTCAGAACCAGCTCTGAGGGCAAAGCCTTGAGCTGACACCACAGGCCTTGGTGGTTGAGTGTTGGGGAGAGGGTGGAGGCTGTAAACTCAGAAAGACATCTCTTGGTGTTTAATTAGGATCCTTGTACGTTGTGGGAAGTTTTCCTGTGGCGCAGATTTGTCTGATTCCCAGGTTCAGGAGGGGTGGCAGAATGTGACCAAGACCTCCAGCCCAGCCAGGATGACCCAGATGGGTGTCTGGGGACAGTTACATCCCTCTGTATGTGGCCACACAGAGGAGCATGTGACCCCTCTGCCAGGGAGCAGCTCCTTGCCTAGAGAATTCCTGCCTGGCTCTGCCAATGGAGATGTGATGTCCCTGAATCCTTGGCCACCACCTGAACTGTGGAGGGGCTTGCCAGGCCCTCAGATCCCCCAGCAGAACTACCCAAACAGCCTAATTTTGGTGCTGGACTGGGGGGGAGCTGGGAGGATCCGAGGGGATGGCGTCTGTTTTGTGGCACTTCACATCTCCACACACCCCTCATGTTCACGGTGCCCTCAGGAGCTGCACAACTCTCTTCTCTTGATGAAGGACATATTGTACTGGAAGCACAGTGCTTGGCTGGGTGGACCTTTGGGGCTAAACCAGCCATTCCTATGTATTCATTTAAATTTCATTGATTTTTCTAAAGAATTATTTCTCCCTTGATGGTCTAGAAATAAAACCTCTTGCCCTGACTGGCTCAACAACCCCGTGATTTCTATCTATTGACAAGGGGGTTTTCACACTCTGTCTCAACACAGGCAAGCTATTCTTCAACATGCTCGATCAGAGGAAGAGAAAATTACATTTTATGCACCTCCTGCCGCTTCCTGTTACATCTCCCCTCCTGGATTTCCAGTGGCAGGTGTTTGTGCAGGATCCCATCTACAGGCTTAGAGTTACTCAGCACCAGGTTTTCACAGGAATATCTCCTCCCGATGTGGGCAATGCCCAATTAGGCACATTGCCAGGCTACAAGTTTGCAGTGATATTTTTAATTTCCCTCTGAGGTTCCTTTTTGGTCTCTGGCCTTATCTTCGCTGAAGCAAAACAGCTTGTGTGGCCGCTCTTCGTGCCCCCGTCTGATTTGTGGCTTATCTCTCATGGCTCAGCCAGATGTGTGCAAGGCAAGGGGGGACATGGAGTGGCACTGACCCTTCTGTGCAGAGCACACGTGTCAGGCTGGTCACCTGGAGTCAGGGGCTTGTTGGAAGGCTTCTCCAAGCTCAAACCCTTCGAACAGCAGCAGCAGAGAGGGGGGGTGAGAGGTGCAGGTGTATGACAGCAGGTTTGCTGGGTTACCTGGGGGTAATGTGACAAAGGTGCTGTTTGCCAGTTTCCACTCTGGTAAGGATCTTTGTGGCTGTTATATTTATGGTCAGGGGTTTGGATGAGGAAGCCTTCACGGCTTTTGGAATTGCAGCCACGCTGTTTCCAGCTGTGGCTCTGGAAGACCTGGAGCTCATGGGTTGTCTCAGCAGTGTTTTGCACAAGCAAGCAAGAATCATGGGCTTAAAATAGGCACAAAATCCTGAAAGTGATGAACTGTGGCTTGTGGAGACTGTACATACCATGCCCCAATGAACAGGAACTTGTTTGCTTGGGAAAGTGCCGCTGCTGTGGGGACTGGTTACTGAGGGTGACTTTGCTCTCATGGGCCTTATTTCTCAGACTGGCAGTTCAACTGTGCAACTTTAAATATATGTTTTCTTGTCCAGATGTCCTATTTAGGCCAAATCCTTGACTTTGCCTGTAAGAGAGCTGGAAAAGCCTGGACCTGCCTTTGAAGTCAATTAGCTGCCTCTAAGGCAGGATTTGTCTTTAAAAGGAGCTGGATCAGGGAGCATGCCAGTGCTGGAACCAGAAGATGTTTGTCTGCCGAAGTGCCTATAGAGGTGAATAAAACATTCCTTAATAGCTTTTTGGGAAATTACTTGTAAGCAGATAGGCCTTTTCCTTTCCCAAGAAGTTGGGGTTATTTGTGGCTCTGGACTAAGAAGCAACAGCAGAAACAATGGTGCACTCGTTACGACCAAATCAGTTTACATTTAATATTTCCGTTTTTTCTCAGAAAGACCTTAGGCTTGAACTTTCTCTTAGTTTATATACTTTACTTGTCTCTCTCACACTGCCAGGCAAACTGGAAAGCTCAGGCATGTTAGTGATTGTTTCTGAGCACCAAAGTTAGAAGATCCTGTTGAATGGGAGAAGCTGAGCTCAGGGCACTGGAGATGTCAGTGGCCAGGGAAGTGTTGGAGGGCAGAACTCTGGAGTTCTGTCCCTTGCTGGTTTGATTTAAGACTCTGTAGCTGAGTCTGCCTGGTTCCTGGAACTTCCCAGACAGGATGAATATGTGTGCTGTTCCCTAAAACAACCCACCCCCACTGGCAGGGCAAGACCCCTACTCCCCTCCTGCACTCCGTGAGTTCTGCTGTCAGGTGGAGTAGAGCAGCTCCTGGTGCAGATGTTTTCCTTCCAGAGAGTCACCACCTATAGCTCCATCCTCTCAGAAACATGTCCTGAACAATCCCTTTGGGTACCAAATTCCTGTGTGCTTGTGGCCAGGAGTGGGGTGAGGAAAGAGAGAGGACTCCCGCCCAAGCCCTGGGACAGCCAGAAGCATTTCCAGCCCAGTAGCAGCAGCAGCAGCTGTGCTGGTGCAGCTCCCTGTGGTGCCTCGCTGGGGCCGGATCCAGAGCTCTGCCAAACCCACAGGTATTGGCACACTGAGTGAGGAGTCAGTTCCACCTCACTGCCATGTGAAATAACTCATTCCCTGCCTTTGGACATTCCCAGAACGTGGCCATCGGTGCGAGGGCTGTGGGACATCTTTCTCTGCCCCAGCCATGCCTTGTCTAATGCTTCAGTCCTGCCTTGGCTCTTTCATCACCATGTTTGAGCCCCTGATGTGCCCGACTTGAGGCATCCTGGCTTATGCTTTCTGGTGCTGGAATCCTGCCTCTGGAGTTAAACACCATCTGCACCCATGAGGACACTGGGGGGGGAACAGCGCCCCAGGGCGTGTGATAGGATGTGTAGGGAGGCTGCTGCTTCCCTTCTCCTTACAGATAATGACTTCAGAAAAGAGAGCTGTTAGGGGGTCACTGATTAATGCATCAGATCTCGGTCCGTGAGAGCGATGCCACCTGCAAGCTGGACACTTACACTGACCTAATGCCTGTGTGGCTTCAAGCCACGTTGTACCATCTGCCAGCAAAGGAGAGCTTCCCAGCACCCCACCACGCAGGAGTGGGGGTGGATCACCACCTAAAGCCATGCCAAGGTGCGCTGGGAAGGATCCAGCCTTCTCTCAGAGGCCAGCAGCCTGTTTGGGTTAAACCTCGCACGTGGTTTTTTATTTGTGGCGTCCTTTCGCAGCCAGAAAAGCGCTGAAGTTATCGGAAAAAAGTCTTCAATCCAGCCCTGCTGAGCTGTGCTACAACAACAGGTTATTGTTCTGGCATAGCTGAAGGGCAGGACCTTTGCCTGGGAGCTTTCCAGGAGCTGTGCTGCTTAGCTGGAAGGAAGCAGAACTTCTCAGCATCGAGTCCACCTGCAGCGCTAATGCCGCCTGCAGCGCCGGGAGGTCTCCAACAGCGTGCAGAGCGCCAGGAATCCAGCTCCACGTGCCAGCACCATGCAGAGCTGGCACTTCCAGCCCCTCCTGCCCTTGTTGTAGAGTGGAGTGTGCCTGATGAAAGATAAAGGGCAGAAAAGTAGTGTTGAAACATTGGGAGGGCTGCTTCGCTGCCTGCGGAACGCTTTGGATGCTCCCAGCTCCTGGAAGCTTACTGAATTTTGATAGAGAGAAATACAAACTACTGCTGTCATCTGACTTCTCTGTAACAGCTCAGAGACATTAGAAAGCAAAGAGCTGAGATCTCACAGCTCCAGTTGTGGCTGTTTGTGTCGTGTCTGTGGTTATCAGGGTGGTTTCAGCCCGCCACCGAGAGGTGTCCACTCTCTTATTTAGCAATGATCCCGCTCCAGCCCCACTAAGCCCTGGGGACAGCCTCTCCATATCGGTGCAGAGCCACTTCCAGCTCGTTCCCATACATTTGCCAAGGACAGCTTTCCCCTACGTAGCCTGAGCCGCGGTTTAGATTAAAGGAAATTTACAGTTTAAAAGCATCCTTCCATTTCAGTCAGGCTTTTCCTTTGCAGAGCATTAACACTGTCATTTCCCACTCGGGTGGAACCAATTGGTATTTCCTTCGGTGGCCTCAAGCTTGGCAGCGTGACCCTGTGCCACAGCAGTGCTGCTGTGCTGGGCTGGCAGCTGCCTCTCCACCATGACAAAACTGTTTGCATTTGCTGGCACTCCTGACATCCCTCGTTGAGGCTGTCACAACAGCAGCAGCTGAAGTGGCTCTGTACCCATCAAGGAGAGCAGGCTCTGGATCTCTGCCCTGCCCTGGGCGCTGTGGGACGCCTCTGTCTGCATCCTTTGCCAAAGGCCAGATCTGGGAGGTGGCACGTGGAAGCACATGTGGCACCATAGCACACAGGAGCTTTTCCAGCAGCAGATGGGTTCCCATGGGGTGACTGCAAAGGGGGGTTCTCCTTGCCAGCCCACCAAAATGAGTTTAATTCAGCTCCCCCAAAACAAGCCTCCTAGAAATGAACATGCCTCGTGGAAAGTGCCCTGCGGCAGCTGCAGCAAATCTGAGGAAGGCTCTGCTTATTTCCAGACTGGAAAAATAAATCTGATGTGGAAAACGTGGCTAAAATAGAAGCTTTCTTACCAGGGGAATGCTGGGGAAGGCTGCAGTGGGCAGAGGTGGTACCAAAGCTGCCTCTTTCAAGCAGGCCTGGACACAAGAATGTTTTGTAACTCCCAAAAATTCAGGGCTTCTTCTCAGCTTGGGTCTTGCATTTCACTGAAATCCCTCAGTCCAGTTCTAAACCTGAATTCACAGTATGCTACCATGACATCATGAAGTCAAATGCCACTGGCAGTGGAAATAGATATTGCCTCCCAGGTGGGAGCTTCAGGAAAGTGTTCCAGAAGGTGGAGGGGGAAGGGCTTCCCCAGCTGAATTTTACAAGAATTTTTACTGGCAGAAAAGTCTCAATTTAAAGAAACATGTTTTTGTGATCTGAAAATGTTCCCCTGGGCCTTCTGTCCTTAGCTGTCTGGTTTCTGTCACTCTTGTGACATTTCTGAGGCTTGGCAGTAGCCAGGGCTGCTATGGAGGCACAGAGATGCAACCCTGCTTTGAAAAGCTTCCACCAGAACAGCAAATCCCGGTGAAGGATTGCAGGAGAGATGCCCCTGGATGGCAGGAGGAGGGAGAGGAAGGGAAGCACTGCCAGCTTTCAAACCAGCTGCTCCCCCCGAGGATGTGCTGGTGCTCCCAGGGCAGGCAGGCTGGGGCTGGGCCCTGTGGGTGTCCTGCTTTCTGCGGAGCCCTGGCTGGCTCAGCCACTGAGGTTATTTCTGGAATTTCCCCCCTTTGTCATTAAATGAGTTGCTATTGTGAGCAGCTGGCACAGTGGCTGGAATTGCGGCACTGGGGCAGGAATTGCGTTGCTCTCAGCCTGAGCTTTCTCAGGGCAATAAATCGGAGCCCTTTGCACTATCCTTTGGGATTCTCCTCACCCCCTGTGTGCTCTTGGCCTTTCCGTTTTCGCCCGGGCTGAGCCCTCTGGGAGCAGCCAGAAGGGAGGGAGGAGGGAGGCGGATGGCTGAGCCCTTCCTCTGATTTGGCAAATCCTGCTTTTCCCTCGCTGCATCATTCAAAACGTGTTCAGGGCTCCAAGCACATGGCCAGAAGCACTGCCCTGGGAAGGAGCCTGAAGAGCTGCAGCTATTGAGACAAAGAAAACAAGAATCAAAGCCATTGCTCCTGTAACTGTCTCCCTTTTGCTCTGTCCCTGCCAGCTCACCAGCATTGGAAACAGCATCATGGAGACAGGGAAGCAAGCTGGTGTCTAAGAAAAGTCGGGCTGGCTTCTGGTAGGACAGCTCCAGGCTCTGCCGGGTATCAGATGGCAGAGGAACAGCTTGGAGGAAGCTTTCCCTTCCTTGGCTTCAGGGAAAAATGCTTATGGGGGCAGAAGACCAGCTTTAAAGGATGGGTCTAAACTTTGCACCTGCACCTCGGATTTGCCCTTGTTCAAACCAAAATTGAAATATGGACAGGAACCATTCCCTCCGGGAAACCTGCCACTGGTTCTGCCTGATGTGCCCTCGCTGTGCAGAGCTACAGAGTGGTCCCTGACCTGCTGCTTCCCATAATCTCCAGGCTGATATGGACCTTGCTGTGAAGCGGATGTGGCTGACATTTAGCAGGAATGCCAGTTCTCATCAGAACAGTGCCTGGGGAGACGCAGGCTGCGCTCAGCCGTGCAGCTGATGAGACCTGCTGCTTTGCAGGCTCGGTCAGCACCTCACTTCATCAAAGAAACGCTCTTGGCTAACACTGGGTGATGTTTCCCAGGAATGGCATGGGCAGGAAGGGTGTTTTGCTTGGCATAAACTGGCCTCCGTGCACTTTCCAGTGTTCTGCTGGGTAAAAGGAACCAAGTGGGATGAGTTTGGGGCTAAGGTGGGTTTAGCCATGCCACAAAACCGAAGAGCAGTGAAAGAAGTGTAGGGAGGATCAGTCTCCCATTCTGCCAGCCTCACTTGCAGAGATCTCCCTGGATAAAAGCTGTGCTCCATTTCTTATGATGCAGCAGAATCAGCAATATCCCAGCTGCGGGAAGCATCCTTCCAGGATCTCCTGTGTGCAAAGATGTCAAGGCAATTCACAGTCCCAAGCCTATTTGGGACTACCACCTTTAGTGCATTAATTTTACATGTGGGCAAAATGAGTAGTTTTTCATCTCTCCCTTGGCTGCAGACACTCTTTGGCAGATCTGAGATGAGGAGCCTGTGCTTCCCCCCCTCCAGTTGCATCTGGCAGCATTTGAAATTTCAAACGAGCACTGGAGCTCTCTCAGCTGCATCATGATTTTTTTTTTTTTTTGTGTGTGTGTGTGTGTGTGTTTGTTTCAGCCACTTCATAAAGAGAGCTCATCTTCCTGCCCGCAGTGAAGTCCAGGATTTCCTAAGAACAAAGCGCTGGGCTTGCCCCAAATACAATCATTTACTGACGGGCTGCAAATCATAGGGAGCACCACGAGGGTTTGATCCCCGACTCCAAATGCTCTGTCCCTGTTTTGGGCTGACTCACGACAGCCCTTCGGCACCATCAGGGGAGCTCCCGGCTCTCCGGGGAGCAGCTGGTAGTGCCAGGCAGACACAGACACAGACACAGACACATCCCTCCAGCGCAGGGCACACCCGCCGGGGCCGCTCCCGTCCTTGCAGCCTCAGGGCAGAGCATCCCCGCAAACCTGCCCGTGGGTCCCGGGCAGAGAGGGACGGGGACGCGGCGAGGCCGAGCGCCTCGGCTACCCCATCCCAGCGGCTTCCATCCCCCCGGGCAGGGCTCCAGGAGCAGCACCGCCCGCCCGCGGGGCCAGCGCCGCTCCGCGCCCGCCCGGCCGCGCATCCCCGGCCGCCTCCGCCAGCTGCGGGATCCAGCTGCGGGATCCAGCTGCGGGATCGGCTCCGGCAGCCGGCACCGGCGGAGCAACAGCGGCCTCCAGTGCCGAAAGCTCCTCCCGTGCTCCATCCAGGAGCCCGCACTCCGCGTCCTGCCCGCACCGCGCAGCACCGCGGAATGGCCGGGCTGGGAGCGACCTTTGGAGGACATCTGGTCCGACCCCCCCTGCCGTGGGCAGGGACATCTTCAACGAGACCAGCTTGCTCAGAACTCTCTTCCAGCCTGATCATGAATGTTTCCCTGGATGGGGGATCCACAACTTCTCTGGGCAACCTATTCCGGTTTCTCACCACCTTCACGGTGAAAAACTTCTTCCTAGTATTTAACCTAACCCTGCCCTCTGTCAGTTTGAAGCCATCCCTCCTTGTCCCGTCACTCCAAGCCCCTGTAAAAAAATATCTCTTGGTGCCCCTTTAGACTCTGGAAGGAGCCCTAAAGTCTCCCAGGAGCCTTCTCTTCTCCAGGCTGAACATTCCCAGCTCTCTCAGCCTGTCTCTAGAGCAGAGGTGATCCAGCCCTTGGAGTGTCTTTGTGGCCTCCTCTGGACTTGCTCCAACAGGTCCAAGTTTTTCTGATGTTGGAGACCCCAGAGCTGGGTGCAGCACTGCAGGAGGGTCTCATCAGAGTGAGTCCCCTCCCCTGCCCGGCTGCCCACACTGCTCTGGATGCAGCCCAGGACAAGGATGGTTTCTGGGCTGTGAGTGCACATTGCTGGCTCATGTTCAGCCTCTCATCCACCAGCCCCTTTAAGTCCTTCTTGGAAAAAGGAAAAGCATCTCCCATCCTGCCAGCCCACGGCCCTCAGGCCAGGTCATCAGTGCCAGCAGCAAAACCCACCAAGGCCAGTAGAGTAGGAAAAAAAAAATGAATTTTGCTTGGAAAAATGGATTCTTATTGGTTTTCTGAGGCACTGGGTAGCTCTGACCTGCAGGACAATTGTGAGTGACTCTTGGTGCACAGAGACCATGTCATGGGGCACAGGCATATGGACAAGGCTGGGGATGGGTGAGCATGGAGATGACTTTTTGGGCTCTTTCTCCTGGCAAAGACTCTGGAGCAAGGGCTTTAGTGCCCTGTGTTTAGCAAATGCAATTGCAAGTCATGAGAATGCTAAAAACCTATTGCTCGAATGCTGGAAGTCTAGGAAAGGAAAACAAAATTCTTGATGCAAAAAAAGAGCCTCCCTGTTACGCCAGAGCCTGGCTCTGTCCTTGGGCATGTCCCAGCCTTCTCCCTGGGGCTCTGTCAGTGATTTGCTCACAGCTCTTTACAGGCATCACCAGAACAAACCTTATGTTTCGGGAAGGTGCTTCACGTGTTGGGGAGAGGGGAAATTGCTGCGTGTGTGAGAAATCCCAGCACAAGACATGGCGATGCTTCCATTTTATTGGGGGATTGAGTGGGTGAGGGGACAGCTTTGTGCTCTCATCTGGAACGGCTGTGCCTCAGTTTACGGCAGAGTTGAGGCGGGTGGTTCGGCACATTCCTCTGTTCTTGATGCGCACGTGGCTGCTTCTTTGCCTGGAAGAGAAGTTAAAAATGCTGGGGGGCTGCCTTCAGGTCCCTGGGACACAGCCGAGCCTGGCTCAGAGGACAAAAGGCAGAAAGAAAGGAAAATACTGCTTAAATCATCATCTAAGTGTTATTCACAGCAAGCAAGGCCACATATTCTTGACAGGGAGTTCAGGGTTACCATGGACATGTGTTAATTAATTCCAATAAGCTCGAGAGAGCTTTCTGACACCTCCTGGCAGGATAATTCACCTCCGTGCTGCAGGACAGCACTGAGACACCTCTAATGCTTGTCTGACTGCAGACAATAAAGGTTATGAATTTGTTTTGTAGGTTTTTAGAAACAAAAGACTGCCACTGTGTCTCACTTGGGTTTGTCCTGCTCCCAGCCTCCTCTCCTGATTGCTTCTGCAGCAAAAGTGAGGAAAATATTAAAAAGGAACCTTTAAAAAACAATTTTCGTCTTTTTGCCCAGTAGTGTTCCCGATTCCTCTGAATTGTTCCATTTTCACACAGAATCATGATGTTCTCCTCTTTGGAGAGACAGATCCATTTCTCAGGTGCATTAGAGAAATGCTGGTAAAATGATTTGCGTTTTGCAAAAAGCATTTTGCATGCTGGTCACAGTGAAGTGACCAAAGGCGACAAGTGAGACACCGCTGCGGCAGGGACCCGCCAGATGCTCTCCGTAGTTATTCCCAGACTCCTTGCAGGCCTCCAGCCCTTGTCAGGCCAGTTGCACACACAAAACTGCAAATGACACTTCATCCTGCCTCTTGGCTGACTTTTCCCCGCGGACCAAGGCTTTATAGATGAGGAAGCTCCGTTTATCTCTCCCCCAAGGCATTTGGCACCAGGCAGTTTCAGAGTCCTTGTGCCCGGCCCAGATGGCCCCGGCCAGGAGACCAAATGGCTGTTCCTAACCTCAGAGTTCCATCACTTGGGAACAGAGCAGGGGAAGTGCCAGGCTCAGGGCTGTGACCCACGGGAGCAGCACATTTCCAGTGCCAGCTGCTTGGAGCTTGCACAAACGGGAGTTTTAAGAGCTCTGGGAATGCAGCGCCTGTCAACACGAGGCGGATGCAGCACCAGCTTCTCATCCACCCATCCCTCCTCTGACTCCTGGCTGGCTCTGAATACACCACCAGCTCAGTCTTTCTTGTACCCCAAACTTCCCTTCTTGTGAGCGCTGGATTCTCCCATCCCCTCTGAAGCTGCTCTCTGCTCTGGGGAGCCGGAGCATCCTGGATGCCGCTTTGCACAGCTGACTGCGGAGCCTTCCTCGCTCACTTTACCCCGCTCTTGGTCCGTGGCCAAAGCCCTAATGATGTTGTGTCTGATGAACCTCCCACCCGCATCTGTTGCGCGATACAGGGACAGCTGGTGCTGGGCTGCTGGCTTCCAGCAGGGTCATTACCGCCCTGCCAGGCCGTGCTGGGTCATTAACTGTGGTGCCTTTGCTGAGGAGATCCCACTCAGCCTCTCTCTGCCTGACTGCATCATACTCAGCCTTGAAAGGTGAACCAGCCTTCGAGCAGGCCAGGAGCAGAACATGTGGCAGCAGCCTGGGTTAATGGAGCAAAGAGGGGACAACCCAACTGACAATATTTATCCAGGCTCGTTGTTTTTTTTTTTTTTTTCATCCTGGTGATCTGGATTCTGTTCCTTGTTGCTGCAGAGTTAGCAGGGAGGCGATGCTCCTGAAAGCTGAATTTGGCTCCACAACCCACTCATCCAGAGACAGGAAAGCTGGACTTTGAGCTTCTGCTACAAATGTGTCTGCTGATGGCAGATGGGCCTGTGAGCCTGATCACCAAAAATCCCTGCCTACACCAGGTGAAGTCAAGGGTGAAGCTCCCTTAGCCCTGCAGACTGGGACATCTGGCTCCAGATAAGACTCAATCTTCCCAAAAGAGATTTTTGAACCACTTAATAGCATTGAGTTGGAAGTAATTCCTCCACTTGTCTGACACAGAGTGCTTCCAATGTATAAATATATTTTAAATTACCTAGGGCCCAAGCCAGATGAAATGTATCAAGTCTTGCCAGAGACACCCTTAGCATTTGGACCTGGCCTTCTGCTAGAACAGTGCAATCTGGCACCAGCACAGATTAAATATAAAACTCATTCTTAAAAATACCCAGAGCAAATTGTGCCCTTTCGTATGCAGAGAAGACAGAAAGCAGAGCTCAGCTATAAATTTCTGGGGCGAAGAAACACAGTTTTTTTCCCTCAGCCGCCACGCATCTGAGGTCATCTGGAAAAACATTCTTCAGCCGGCGCGCTAGAGCTGGGCAGGCTTCGAGGACTTTGCTGCTTGTCTGAGGCCCTGGATGCCCGCCAGCTCTGGCTGCCACTTGGCAGCTGCAGGTACAGGGAGATTTTTGTTTGTGGGCAGCGAGCGCGCCGCGAGCCACGCACAACGGAACCATTCCTCAGCTGGAGTCCACGTGCTCGGAGCAGCGGGCGCAGCATCTGTGCAGGAGGCCAGAGCCGTGCCAGATGTGCTGGGCTGGCTGCCCAAGCTCCACCCAGCTGCATGCAAGCAGCTTTCTTTCTAGGAAATCCCAGAGACAGGCGGTAGCCCTCAGCCGCGTGGCGTTCGGGCTTGCAGCGGTTTCGGATACTCACAGGTTGTGGAGGCACAACAGGCACTCGTTGCTGTACAGGAGGTCATCCGTGCCGCAGATGGGGTCAAACTCCCTTGTACAGCCTCTCCTCAGGTTGAAATTCTCACAAGACGGCTGGAGGCACAAAAGGTTAATTTCGAAAATGTTAAGCCTGTTCTCAATTTACCAAAGGAGCTTTGCTTTCCCGGAGAGGTGCACATTTTGTCTCTATCTTCATAACCCATCCTCAGAGCTCTGCTATGAGCTCAGAAACACTGGGACCATCTGCCACCATGTCCCTTGGCCAGCTGAACTCCACCTGGCACTGCTGCACACCCTTAGGAGTAGCAGTGTAGAGTAAATAGTGCTCCGTGGGCACTGCCTGAGCACGTTCTTATTTCTATGCCACAGCAATACCTGTCCTCACACTTGCAAGCCAGAGACTAAGGGAATTTCTGACTTTCTTGGCAGGTAACAGCAATATTTAGGCTTTCAGGAACTTTTCCTTCAGTGTTTGGGGGAAATGCAGTGGAAAACCAGTACCCTCACTGGGATTTTGCTGTGGCACAGCAGGTGGAAGGGGGTTCCCAGGCACTGGCATCTTTGGGCTGTCAACCCACTCTGCTTCGCTGTATTTAGCAATGGTGGCTCCCCAGTGTATGGGCTGGTGCTGTGTCACTTGTGCTACGTAAAAGAGGAGACCTCACCTCTGTTCCTCTGACAGCAGCTGCATCCACCTCGGCATTTCCTGGAAAAAGAGGAGGGGGAGAGAGAGAGAGAGAAAAAAAGAGAGAAAGAGAGAGAAAGAGAGAGAGAGAGAGAGAAAACACCTTAGCACCCATCACTCAGGCTGGTTTCAAGGGGGACAGAATAAAGACAGTTTAGGCTGAGGATTGTATGTCTTCACTCGAACAACTTTGTCCCAGAAAATAATTTCTTCCCTTGGATCTCCCACATTTCTCAGCTGGATCCCTCCCTGCTGTGTCACCCTCTTTCCTCTGGCAGAAACACACTGTAATGGTGCAAGGCCCTGCCAAGGCAAAAGGCACTTCTAGAGACGTGACCTGCCAGCTGTCAGGGAGCAAAGGAGGCTTTTGTCCTGTCTTAGCACGTGCTCATGAGTAACTGAGAAACTCCTGCTGACAATGGACAGGTGCTGGAGTAAATCCAGGGTGATTTTTCAACTGTTACTCAGTTTTTACCACAAGCAAGCAGAACAAAAGACGAGTTGTTGAAAGTCTCTACTAGAAGAAGATTCTGTGGTCTCACATAAAAGCGGGAGGGATCAAGCCATGACTTTGTTTTTTTATAAACACAGAAGTCATCTACATGGAGGCTTTATATTACATCCGTATTAACAACAAGCACGGCCCAGTAGCAGTGAAATATTTTGGTGCTGAGGAGCTGGTAGCCGCACTCTTTAATATTTCAAGGATTTTACCTTTGGCTAGCACTGGTCCAGACCCAGGAGCTGCAGCTCACTATGTGCTCAGTTCATCTGAAATGAGCCCAGATTTTGTGCTCAGACAGCCCTGCAATGGCAGCCCCTGTGCAGTAAACAGGATGACAGAGGACCTGCTTCAGAGGCACCTTCCATTTGGAACGAGCCCACTAAAGCAGGACCTGAGGAGCAGCAACAGCTCGTGTTCTCATCCCTCAGCACCATATGGGATTTTGAAAACACAGTTGGCTTAAACATTGGCTTTGGTAGTGAGAGCTGCATTTTCCCTTGCATAGATTCATTTCCTGTCTTCTTGGATTTGTTTTTTCAAAACCAGAATAGCACCTATTCCCTCTGAAAGGATCACACTGTCCTAGAAATCACCAGTTACAGGACAAATCCTGCCCCAAAGAAAGAGCTTCAACCCAGCAGGTCTGTTCATTTTTGGGAGCGAGCCTTTGTTTTAGGTTTGCTCACAGGCAGGTACGGATTTCATGCACATCGGCCATCGCAGCACTCCCTGCCCAGGCCCACAGCAAGGTCCCAGCACCAGCTGGGCTCTTCCCACGCTCACCTTCCCATGTGGCAGACCTGGGAGCTTTAGCAAGGAGAGGAAACAGCTCCTAACAAAATGTTGGACTCACCTTGGTAGAAGCAGAGTGCCAGGGAGAGGAGCAGGAAAACACCAGCCACCTTCATGGTCAAGGTGATGTTTTACTGAGCGGAGAGAAACCGGGACGCTTCTCCGTGTCTCAGAGATCCTGTCTCTGGCAGCCTCCTGGGACCTTTATACCTTTCCCCATTCCTGGCACCACACCACACAGCCAGCTCCACCCTGCAGCCCTGTGGTGACAACATTCAAAGCCCGGGGACAGCACCAGGTGGCAACTGGCTCATTGGTGGGCGCAAGGATGAAAGCCTCTGCCAAGCCAATGGAGGTAATAATCCTTATCTCCAGGAAGGACTGGGGCCCTGTCCCAGGTGTGGGGGTCAGCCCTGGCTCTGCCCTCCAAGCTGTGATAAAACAACATTGTACAAAGAACCAAGATTGGAGAAACGGGCAGGACAGCAAGGGAAATACAGCTGGCAGCACTTTTGATTAATGACCCTGCTGCTGCCACTTGCAGGGTGAAGCTCTCTGGTGGAGCCACCTCTGGGTGAAGATGGCTTTGATCCACACGCACCTTCCCTGGTGTGATCCACAGAGCAGAGCTGGGGTGCTGCAGCTCCCCTCCCCTCCCCAGGCAGGCAGGAATGGGAGCAGGGATTGCTCCTGGAGAGCAGAGCTTGCCCGTGCCCTGGGCTGGCTGGTGGCTGCATATTCAGCGCTGCTGTTTTGACTGCACATCTCTGATTGCAGGCAGCAGCCGAAATGAGCTGGGTCGGACGCTGCTCCCTTCCCCTCTCCCTGCCTGCAGCTGGGAGTAAACCCTGGGGATTTCCTGCAGTTACACCACCAGTGGTGCATTGCAGAGAGTGGATCGGTCCCTCGGGGATTAGAAGGATTAATTAATGTTTCTAAAGCCCTTTGATATCTCAGCCATAAATCACTGGAGAAGTGCAAAGCAAATTATTACTAATGGGGGCTTATGACTCAAAGACAGATTTTTAATTAGCTGAACAGGAAAAAGCCAATGCCAAGAGCAATCCAAGGAGCTCTTTGAGAGGGAGAAATCTCAGCTCCATCGGCAGCTGCTCCATTGTCCAAGGGATACCCCATTCCCAGCGTGGCTCTGGAGGGTGCTTTCCCCTGCCATAAACATGTATTTTAATTTTGTTTCTGTGGTCATGGGGAGGTTCCTCTCTCTTGACTGGGTTTCCCTCTGCTCTCCCTGGGCTGACCTGCAACATGAGGCAGAAAGAGCTGCTCCTGGTGGCATCTGTTATTT
Source organism: Hirundo rustica (assembly GCF_015227805.2). Taxonomy (NCBI): domain Eukaryota; kingdom Metazoa; phylum Chordata; class Aves; order Passeriformes; family Hirundinidae; genus Hirundo; species Hirundo rustica. Next base: position 3,696,495 of record NC_053463.1, read on the forward strand.
TATTAATTCAGAGAGTAAAGCTGGCTTTGGGTATGGCCTGCTCAGCAGCTCTCAGGAGCTGGGGTGGGTGTTAGTGGATTTCGAGCACAGACAACAATTCTTAATGTGCCTGGGATGGTGGTTCAGGTGGTGTTATCACCCTCTGAGGAGGAAGGGAGGCAGGGATGATAATTTTTTATAGCTGAAAGAGGTTCATCTCAGTCCAACACTGTTCCCTGTTATTTTTCCTCTTCAATCAAAGACATGTAAACAGAGCAGTGCTGAAAAGAGTTTCTCTGATTACCCATGTTTGGGGCGTGCCCACTCCTGGTAAAACACATTTTTCAGTTTAGACATTCTTGCTGTAGCCGGGAAAAGTGATAGTTTGGATTGTCCAGGAACAGCAACGTTTTTCCTCAGATTCCCTGGAGACATCCAGGCACATTTCCAGACTTGAGTTTGACAGGTAAATCCTCATTGTTTATGCTCTGCAGGTGGAAACTCTGTCGGCTCCTGGGACATTCTGAGTGTGTGTAATGCCATGGTTTTCTCCTTCCTCCAGAAGTCAGAGGCATCAAAGCACAGGCGGGCTGCTGACCTTCCCCTGCCTCCTGGACACTGCTCTCTTCATCCTCTTACTGCTTAGGCTCCTGATAGCTTTGCACTGGCTGATTTTCATGTTCCCAACCGCTCCCAGAGCTGGATGAGATTAAGGATTTTGCTACTGAGGAAGGCTGAAGAAACTCTACATTATGCAGTGCAATGGACTGAACTTAATTATTCCACAATGAATTGAGCCAAACCAAGAGACTCCAGGGCAGTTGCCTCTGCCAAAAGAAGATTCCAGCATAGGCTGCAGCTGAACAGCAGGCACGCTTGGGTTTTAATGCAGTTTCTCCCTTAGCAAATGCTCTTCCTTTCCAAGCGTCTCCACTGACAGCTTTGTCTTTATGAGATGCCTTGAAAAACAGGGGATTTCAGGGCTCCTCTCTCCTGATTGACGACAATTCAATATCCTTCAGGAAAATCAAACAGAAATGGCTCATTTGACTGGGGAGGAAGGAAAAAGAGCTGCAAACTGCTACTGCACTGGGTGCTCCTGGTACCGTCCTCGGCAGTGTGGGCTTTCTCAGGATGTGTCACCTTGTCAGAGCAGCGTGTTCCTCCAAACACATCAGCTGGAGGAGTAGAGAGAAATGAGTCAGGTGGCTCTGCCAGCCTTGCTGTGTGACTTGCTGAGCCTGTCGTGGAGAAATGGAGGGGACAGGCGGGCCCCAAAGCTGGTGCTGGCATGGGATGGTGTCCCCTTGGTCACCTTGTTGGGCGGTGGCCACCACACATGGTGTAGGACACAAGATCCCTGCAGCTGCTGATGGTGTCTCCTCCTGGAGAGAGAATTGATGCCACACAAGGCACGAGGGGAAAGGGCAGTGGGTAAGGAGGCAAGCTGAGCTGCAAGGTCTGCCTTCAGGTGGACCAGCAGGAAGAGGGGATTCTCCTTCTGCAGGAGGAATTTCTGTGTTGTCTTTTGGCCAAACCTGAGTGTTTCCAAGCTACATTTATTTCAGCAGTAAAGTGTTTGCAAAGGGATAAAGAATCACATTGCAGGGGAATTAAGGATGTGGGAAATTACCCCTTTCTCTGTGATGGTGCCTCCATGACAGGCTAGAGAATCATTTGTAGCCAGGGTTGGAATTTTTTTTTTTTTTTTGTGTGGAGACTTGATGTACAAAGAGAAAGCCACCACTGCCCCCAGGAAACCAACAGAGTCACCAGTCAAAAGAATTCAAAGATCACAAACCAGAGCCAGATGATCATGAATCACAGCTTAGAAGTCACAAACGGTTCTTAAGCCTCTTCCTAATAATGGCGTGTCCCAACAAGCTCATTTGGGGTGGTTCACATTTTCCAGCCTTCTCCCGAACCGGAGCGAGAACGGGCTAAAACAGGAGCAGAGCTCCCCTTTCACCCAGGAATGACTGCGTCACCAAAACCTGCACCATGGCTCTGTGCTGGTGGCTTCCCTGAGCTTGATCCCTTGGTGGAGGCTGTGGGGACATCCCTTGGGATTCATGGACAGGCACCAGAGGTTCCTCAGTGCTCAGGATCCCAGCAAGGCAATTGGGGATTTTGCTGCTGTCCTGCAGTGGGTAGGATGAGTGAAATTTGGAGAAAAGCTGATGTAAATGTGAAACCTAGATGTGTCACAAAACCCAGTTCCCGAGATGCTCAAAGCTCTTTTGGGTCCAAAATGCTGCTTATGTTGGATTTAAAAGCTAAAAATGCCTAAAATTGTGTTACCTGCCAGGCCTAGATCTTGAAGATGTAGCCAAGACCTTGCCCATGGTATCCAAGGTGGTTTTGAGAGGTACATGAGACAAAGCCCTTTTGCATCAACAAGGTGAGAGCGGTGTGCATCATCAGCTGCTCCTCTGTCCAGGGAATACTGCTCAAACACTGATTTTTCCTGCAGGAAAAAAAAACAACCTTCAAACCCTAATTTGGTCGGTAGTGATTTTTGTCTTGGATTCTTTCCCATTTAATGCTGAGAAAGCTATTCAGTTGCTCTGGGTGCATAGAAGATATTGAACATTCTGACAGTTTAGGAAAAGGGATCCTGTGAGTAGCTGCTGAGAAAGCATCACATTTTTTTTCTCCAGCTGCAGGAGAATCTCTGGAGCCCGGGACAGCATATCAATTTGTTTTCTCTTCTGTTCTGGAAATCTTGGACTGGGGACCTTTGGTTTCTGGGGAGGGGGCTGGGCATAGCTACAGGATAGCATCACCAAATCATAATTTCTACTTTTACTTCTGTTTGTTATCCTTCAGCAAGGGCAGCGCGTCCATGAGAGAGACCTTTGGAAATCTGCAGGCATCGGCAGATTTGCCTGAGAATGGCTATTGCTGACAGCAGTGTCTGAAGACAAAGACATCACATAAATCATAGCTTGTTGGGTAGTTCAGAAGAGACCGTGACTGGATGCCAATCAAACGCTGCCCGAGGAGGATGAATGTGCTGGGGACAGGCTCTGGTTTTGTACGGATTACTGGCTGACATCGGCTGGGGTGGAGTTCCCAGCCTGGTGTGGAAGTTCCCAGCCCAGCTCCTGGCCTGTTTGCCTCTGCTCTCCCACCTCTCAGTGACACCAAACCCCATGGGCTCAGCCCATGGAAACCTTTCCTTCCTCTGCAATGACTTACTGGGTGATGGCATGTTCCTGCTGGGAATAGCCCTGGATTGTGGTCGGCTCTGGTGACCTTGGGGCTCCGTCCCTTGCAGGTGGGACCCTGGGTCAGTGCAGGGGGTGCCAGCTCCTGGACAGGCTTTTCCCCCTTTCTCCCCTCATCTCTCATGCCCCTCTCCTTGGGTCTCTTGCAGGATCTCCATGGGATGTAGAGGCAGCGAGAGCACATGGAGAGAGAGTCGATCCCTCAGGAGCTCTGCTTTTCTTGCTTTCCCTGGCATTACCGAAGAAAAAAAGATCTTTTTTTCCCGTTCCTACAGAAAATGCCAAAAGCAAAGTATTCCTACATAAAATTGCTTCTTTATTAAATCCTATCTGCCTCCCGCCTCCACATCCGACTGCCCCTGCGGCTGCCGGAGAGATCCAGGGCAGAGTGATTAAGAACTGCGGCTGATAATTGGGCAAACACAGATTTCAATCTCCTCCAGCAAATCACTCCCCCTTTCTCCAACTCGAAGCAGCACCCTGTGCCCACTCCCTCTTCCACGGAGCTTAGCAAGATGGGAAGCATATGGTCCCTGTCATTTCGGGGTCACAGACTCAGGGGGGATGATCCAGTCTAATCTGTCCTTCTGCTCAGCTCAGGCAGCTCTGTCTCTGCTCCCAAGGACCACCTGTCCCTAGTCCAGGGCTGGATCTCACTCTGAAGTGTCTGTGAGGCAACTTAAGAGCTCTGGAATGAGCCAGTCTTTATAAGAATCCTGAGTCTCTAGTGCCGGGTCCTGTTTGAATGAAAGACCCTGTCTGCCTGTAGCTATTGTCCACTGCCCAGGGAAGCTGTGGCTGCCCCATCCCTGGAAGTGCTCATGGCCAAGCCGGACACAGTTTGGAGCAGCTTGGTCTCGGGTAAAATGTCCCTGCCCATGGCAGGGGGGTGGACTGGATGACCTTCAGGGCCTCTTCCAGCTCAAACCATTCTGTGATTTTCTCTGACTGTTGCCCTTTCCCTCAGGTGAGTTTCAAGTGATGATATCTGAAATGGGCTCTTTAGAGAGTTGGCTGCAGTCCAGGTGAGTTCTGGGTGCATTGTCCTGGCTCCAGAGCTGGTGTGAGGAGGTGAAGGATTGGCAGGACGTGGGGAGAAGACAGAGTCAAAACCCCCCCAGACCTAAACAGCAAAAGGGTGGGAGATGGCAGACACAGGCTGCAGGAAGAGTTATCCCAAAGGGACAGTCGGAAAAAAACATTCACCATGAGGGTGGACAAACACTGCTGCTGGATCAAAAAAGGCTGTGGAGTCTTTATACTTGCAGAGGTTCATAACATGACTGAATAAACTGATGTTTTCCACAAAAGCTCTCAGAAACCAGCAGGGAAACAACGGCCCCTCTGCTGTCCTTGGCTAATCCACTGTCTCCAGGAGTAGATTTTTTTAGTGGAGGTCTGAAATACAGGATATTTTCACATTTTCCCCTAATTTCTTGAAAGCATTTTGTCAAAGTTTTTGTCAAGCTTCTGTAATATTTTCCTTCACTTTGCAAGCCAGTTGATCAACAACCTCAAATATACTGCAAACGACTTTCATCACAACCCCAGAAATATTTGGCATTTCTAGCTACTCCTGTGAGTTCCATTGGCAGCACTAATGGCCATTGATACATGATTTGCTCCCAGAACTGGCCCAGAAATAGGAAAAAAAGTATTATACTTCTGATTTCAATGGAACATATGGCTAGAGGATGCTGAAGCTCTTTGGTCCAGCTCACTGTGCCATTTTGGACAAATAGAGGAGATGAGGTTTTTCCAGTGGAGAGTTCTCAGCCTGCTTAGTTCCAGAGGAAAAAAATGGCTATTAAAAAAAATTAGAAAGGTGAGGACAGGAAGAGAAAACTAATGCAAATTATGACAGAAGGCTTTAATTTCTGACAACATTTCTTCTTCCTGTGATCTATAGAGAGATTTTAAAATGAGCAGTGGGCTTTTTCACAGACTGATAGAAAAGAGATTTTGGAAAGAAAGGAAAAACACGTAGCAGGCACGAGCTAGAGCTGGGGACAATGTTGCTGGACTCTGATTCTGAGCATAAAGCTCAGCAGAGATGGGAAACACTCAGCCAGTTCCCAGAGACTGTTTTTCCTCAGAGCTGTGCTGCCACAAGGCACTGTGAGATCCACAGTATTTCACAAGTCCATTCACAAACGTGCACTTCATTCTTGGCCAGCTCTTTCCCCACCAGCATCTCGTGTTACCGGTGGTTGCTTTAAGCACAGCAAACGCGCGCTCGTTAAAGGCTGGGGAAATCAGTGCCCCCTGACCCCATCCGTGCGTCAGCATGTTGCACACCTGTCCGAGCCCAATCTCCCCAAAGCTGATAAATGATGGCCAAACACGGCTGATAAACCTCAGCTAACAGCTATTGACCCCTGGGTCGGGCTGAGATTAGATACAGCCCAATTAACGCTTGCTCCTTCTCCTAATGACTCCCCAAGCTCAGAGGCACGGGCTGAAATTTTCCTGCAGCTCAAACGGGGGCCCTGGGACGTTTGGACGGCTGATGGCTGAGGATTATTGTCCCCACACAACTGCTGTGTTTCGAGTGCCAAGAGCTGCTCCCAGGACACAGATTCAGGATGCTGGGGGAAGAACACTGGGCAGAGGAGCGTCAGCACCTGCAGCCCTGCCGTGAAAAGCGACGCTGCGGGAATTGTTGGCAGTTCTCTGTGCTTTCAGCCTCGGTCAATGGCCTTGATTAAAGAAGGAGTTTGTCTTTGATTTAGGGAGCCTTTGAACATAGTGGCTAAACATTTCTTTTCCATCAAGGGTTCCCTTTGATTTCTGCATGTAGTCAGCTCCCTATATCCCTCGGTGAGTTTTGCACTTGAATTGCTTCCCTAATAAATGTGACATTATTTTTGATGCCTTGTACATTGCCAGCCCGGTTGGGAGAGCGAGGTGCTTTGCAGTGAAGGCGCTGTCTTCAGCCCATCAGGGATATGAGGAGCAGTTCCTTTTGCTCTGGTAACAGAGATGAAAAATCCACTGCTGAACCTCCTTTTCCCCAAGCAGCTTTTAAATTGGGTTTTTTTTCCTTCTACGAGAGGAAGTGGCTGCCAAAGCCCATGGCTGCTGCCTGCAGTACGCTTTTCCTTCTTATCCTTATTCATCCCTGCCAAGATCCTCTTTTCTTCATTCCTCCCCATTTTCTTGAGCTTCTGGAAGCCCCTGGCTCACAGTTTCAAGCCCCACTTAGCAAGAAACTTGGTTTTCCAGTTAAAAAAAAAAAACAGCCGAGGTTCTCATGTTATGCCGTGGTCTCTGTAGGAAATACTCGGGGATGTTGCATCTCGTATTTTTCCCTCTGTGTATTTTGGAAGAAGGAATCGAGCCTGCTTCCAAGCTCAAGGCAGCCTCGCAGTGCCTGCACTTGGGGCAGCTCTCTCCCAGCTCTGAGGTGTCTGCCAGGAGCAGATGGTGAGGGGTGTGCTGGAGGCAGCTGATGATGCTGCATCTGCCTGTTTAGCTGAGACATCCCTGAGCTCTGTGCTTTGCTGTTGCTCTGCTCAGGATGAAGCGCAGGGCAGCCGGTGGCCAGGTCCTGCTCTTCCTGAGGACCCTCCAGGGTTACACCAGGGTGATCAGACACTTCTGGAAGGAGCTGGACAGCCCTGAGTGCAGCTCCTTGTGGAGCAAGGGAGGGAGAGGCACAACTGCCCATGTCTCTGAGCCCAAATTCCTCTCTGTGTGCTGTCCCCCTGACTGTGTCAGCCTCTTGACCAGCTGGGATTCAGACCCAGAGACCTCTCCCCGGTCATCTCCATCAAGGTGCTGACATGGATCAGGCACAAATGCAGCTGACACGAGTCCCTTTTACTCCAGGGACTGCAGTTCCACCTTCTGAGACCCATTTTTGCATTTTGTGCCCTGCTGACATCCATGTCCTTTCACTGGATCTGGCATTTTGGTTAGGAGCAGCCTTTCTCACTGGATCCAGGCTCTGCCATTCCCAGGATTCTATAAATCCAGCTTTCAGCCATACAGAGCCCTGGGATTTTTATGGACGTGGAACAAAGATGCATAAATGATAATTAAAACCTCTACCGAAACATTCAGTTACGGCCAGAAGCATAAGTCATAAATAATTATCATGATGGCCAGCTTTGCATTATGATGATGTATTATTATTACTAGAACTAATGTTATGAGACTGAGAAAGTCAGCACTGGGCTGGCGAAGTAAAACACTTACAGGAGGTCTCTGGATTCTTCCTGAGAACAGGGCAATGGATTAAATGACCCTGTGCTTTCAGGGATATTGCTTTTACGCTGTTCCATTATATAAATATTTAAATGGGGCGTTAAAACATTGATGACATGTAAGAGCTTCACAGCCTGAGCATTATTGGGATGTAGGTCTTGCTCTGTCTGGAGCTTCAGGATTGCCCACACACGTGGACCAAGGAGCCTGCGGTGCTTTGCCACATTAAGTGCACTTAACATCACCTCTGTGTGTCCCCTGATGAAATGCACAGGAAGCATCTCCAAACAAAATCGTTGGCTGACATCCCCCAGACTTCCAAAGGTGAGTTTGGGGCAGTTGAGGTCAGATGAGCCTTGGAGGGAGCAGGGAACGAGGTGAGAGGCTCCCTGCTCTCCTCCACACCTGTGCTCAGCCCATCAAGAGGTCACCCCTTAGCCACCCTCGCTGACACCAGGGTCTTCCACAGAGCCCTTCCACAGCCCCAGCACCACTAACATGGGTAATCTTGTGCCAGGAGTCACAACATCTCCCTGATATCACCCCAGTTCCCAGGAGCTGGGGTTGCACGGGGAACTCTGCTCCTGCTTTAGCCCATTCTCTCTCGTGGGTTCAGAAGACAGCTGGAAAACGCGAACCACTCCAAACGAGCCTGTTGGTAAATGACATTATTTTGAAGAGGCTTAAGAACCATTTGTGGTTTCTAAGCTGTGATTCACGATCATCTGGGTCTGGTTTGTGATCTTTGAATGCTTTTGACTGGTGACTCTGTTGCAATTTCCCGGGGGCCCTGGTGGAGCTTGTTGCCTCTTGCCACTCTCTGGACTTCAAAACACTCAAGGCTCTGACAAAAGTAAATCCTAGCTCTCTTCTGAGGGCTCAGGCAGCTTTTTGCCACGCAGATCCCACCCTGGCTGGAGAGGAACTGCAGGAACCAACCTCAGTGTGTCCCACAATCCCCTCCTATCCCAATTTCCATTCTGCACACAGCATCCATCCTATTGGGAAGAGCCCACAGTGCCTGCTGCTGCTGCTCTGCCCCTCCCACGGACAGGAGCCCCTGCTGAACACATCCCATTTTGTCCAGTATTCACTCACAGATGGCACAGCAGGGAGAGGGCACCAGAATTAGAATTTGGAGGCTCCAGTTCCCACCAAGCCACACAGAGCCCCTTTCCTAGTTCCATGGGAAATATTCAGCCAGAGATCCCTGGTTCCTGCTTAGGGATTATGTACTGACTGGTGAATTCAGCAAATCGTGGGACCAGTGGCTGAAAGGAGCCTGTGACAGAGTGGGGAAGGCTTGTCACCTGAGGGACATCACCTTAGGATGTGGGTCACGTTTCCACTTCTTAGAGAAGAAATTTGAATAAAAGATTTGGTGCCCCCCCCACCGGAAGAAGAACAGCTGCTAAAGTCTGTTAATGTTAAAAACCCGCAATTAGGGAGAACACTAAGGAACTACACAGGGAGCCAGAAAGCTGCTCTGTAGCTAAAATAACTTCTGTGAGGTGCTGTGATAACAGAGTGAGACCGGAGGACAAATTGCCGGAGTGACAGTGTCTTCCTGCCTTCAAGGATGGGCCCTGCTGTGGCAAGGGTCAGGACCCTGCCAGGGAGTGGGAATATCCCAGTGTGCCGTAACTGGGACTGATCCTCTTGGCAGAACCTCTTTGCACAGCAGGGTCAGGCTGTCAGGAGCAAATCAGCAAATCTCACAGAGAAGACAAACTAAAGGGAACTTCAGCATCCAAGTGCTCTACTGTTTCCCACACACACTGTGAAACTGTTGGTTTTTGTTTTGTTTTGTACAGGCATGGAAAAAGGGAGTGACTTTGGGGTGGTTTGTTCAGACCCTACAACTGGTGTTCAGGGGAAGCTGGGCTCTTCCAGGTGCAAAGAGCGGGGCTGAGCAGGATGGAAGGGAATTGGCTCCATCTGGGCTAAATTCTGATCAGAGGAGGTGAGGAGGAGGAGAGGACTTTTAGGAAGACAACCAATTTATCTCCTTGGAAATAAAAAGCTTCTGGCATCACCTGCTGCTTATCTTGTTGCAGTGACATCTAGTTTCTTTCCAGGAGTAAAGAGCACAACCCTGACTCCAATAGGAGCTTAATTGCTATTAATTCTGTTAATTGAATTTGGTTCTCCTGTGCCACTTTAGCAGTCTGACTGAAGGAGGGAAGTTGAACACAAGGAGACTGGGAAACAAGCTCAGCTGACCTAAGGCATGTGACTCCTCTGATATCATAAATATGTGTCCCCTACAGATTTAGGGGGAGGTTAGGTGGTTTGGAGAGCTTGCAATGGAAGTGTCTTGGGTGCTGTACTAGGAAGAAGCACACCCTGGCATAATTGGTTGTGAGGCATCTGCAGGCTGAATGTGAGTTCTTAAATTAAGTTGATTTTCAGGTAATAATGAGACTTGGGGTAGTAGGGGACTAAGTATGCTCTCAGGGATTGGCCTGCTTTTGTAGAGCTCTATTTGAAATCCGGTGTGTGATTTATGATAGTTTATTTGGTTTGAAAACCAAGTGTTTGAGGGTGGGGTGGGATGTGTCAATTAACATGATTGTTTTTTCCTAGATGGTTCCTGTCCAGGGCGGACCTTTCTCAGGTGGCTCAGAGGCACAGGGTTTCATGTCAGAGCTGTCTCTGCATCTGCCCCTGGGCAGAGAGGAGTTTGCTGTGTGCCAGCTCTTCAGGCAGCCCTGCTGTGCTGGCTCTTGCAGGGATTTCTGTGCTCACCAACAACTCCCCCAGCAGGAGAGCCCGAGTGGGCTCTTGAGAAACACTTCATTCTTATTTGGATTTGTTGTGTTCTGGCTAAGGGAAGGGTTTTGAGAAGGGATGTTTTAGGCAATGAGTTCAATTCCCTCTTATTTGTTCGGAATTTCTCTCTAACTCGAGCTTTGTTTTGTAAACTGGTTTAAGTATCTGTTCTAGTGAGTCCTTGGGCCTTTCACTTCCCAAATATGATGAAGGTTAATGCACTGTTGGTCAAAAACTTGGTGGCCAGCTAATGGAAAAACAAATTTGGGCTTGAAAAGAGTTTGGCAAGTAGATTTCTTGGGGTGGGGGATTCCATCTTCCAATGACTTTTATCAAAAAGAAGAACAAGCTAAATACTTATAAGTCTGAGAATATGCCAGAGAATCTACCCATCTGCTAAGAAGCGCCTTGTGGTGACTGTTAAGGGTCCCTGAGGGCCCAAAGCCCTGCTGAGCTTGGTGGCTTTGCTTCATATTTTGATTCTGATCTGAGCCAAGCTGCAGAGGTTGTCTGGAGGAGTTCATAGGAGTTTTCTGAGGGTGTTGCATGCTTGTGGGGTCAAGGTAAACCCCATAACTGCTATTTAAGGTATTTTGGGTTTGTGGGCACATCGTGAAATTGCAGTATCCAAATGCACATCTATTCATGGGGCTTGAATAGGGTGGGGTGGTCTCCCTGCTCAGTTCTAGGGTGTTTCTAAGTAGCTTGGGCTCCTCTTCATGCCCCAAAAACGTGATGAGAGGTTCATGAGTGGAAGAGATGATGTCGATGTTCAAGGAAGATATACAAAATCAGGATTTTCGGTGGACGAAGAAGACAAAGCCCACTCAGAAATTGTTTCTTGTCATATCCCAGAGCTGGTGTCTGCCTTTTCCTTCTTTCCTTGGTGAACATGTGGTGTCAAATCCCATAATGTATTGAAGGCCGTGGACAATCCAGCAGCTCAGTGTCTGTCCCACACAACCTCATGGGGAGAGAGAAAGGTCTTGATGAGCAGAGAATGTCATGTAGAAAAGCAGCTGCTTTTTGTGGTCTGGCTTCCACGGGGGCTGGAATTGAGCTGGGAGGTTGCTTGGGGACCCCGGTGGGAGGGATGGGACGGGGACCAGGTGACAGCAGGTGGCACTGTCTGCTGCGAGCCAGCCCCACGCTGTCCCTGCTCCTTGGGGCGCTCCTGTGGGAGCAGCACCTGGGGAAGCCACAGCTTTGCTTTCCCTCCCTGGGGCCCGTTTGCAGCCCGTGCTGGAGGGGCAGATGTGACACCCTCTGCGGAGGTGGGCAAATCTCCCTTTTTAAGGTGCTGCTGTGACTCGAGGTCTGTGCTTAGCAATGAATTCAAGGCATGCTCTGAATACCTGTTTAAAACAGGACATACAGTGATTCTTGATGCTAAGAAAAGCCTTCCCTCGGGATGGTACTTCTATTCCAGATCCAGCAAGGCTTCTACCCCCGCTGCCTCTAATAACTGCAGTTAGAGAATTGCATTTCATCTGCCTGAAATTCTCCTGCCACTTAAGCGAGACACTGGACTGATTTCTGCTCTTTCCAGTATTGATCTGGCGTTGCAGAGCTTTCTTTAAAGGTTGCCCCTCTCCATCCAAAAAGGCTTTGGGATTCCTACATCTTCACAGGGTTTAGCGAGCCATTTGGAACCTCGGGGTGAGTGGTAATGAGTAATTGTCAGCAGTCAGTGCTGAGCCACGGCCATTGGAAATGATGAGAAAAAATGAACCGGTGCTTCCCTGTAAGCCCTGCAATTGTGGGTTTTCCCTGCCACCAGGGCAGCGGAGGAGCAGGAGTCCCACCCTGGGTCAGCGGTGTTGCAAAAGCAGAGAGACTTTCACTCACATGTTCTGAGGAGCCCTGGGGACAGAAATTGCTGTCGAGGTGAAAGGGAGCAGCATCCCAGCCCTGCCTGGCCCATCCCATGGTGTCATGGGAAGAGCGGGAGCACTCCTGTGGTTTAGGCGGTCCCTTCTCCCCAGCCAGCAGCAATATTCCTGAAAAGGTTTTAATAACTGCAGCCATCACTGATGGTGGGCTCTGGCATTCAACCCCTGTGCGTGTGTGGACCCCATTCTCCCTCTGCACGGCCTCTCCTGGCCCACGGCTGTTGGGATCAGGGTGTTTCCTTCCCCTCCTGGATGCTGGAGGAGGGAGGAGTGCTCATGGGCTTGTCTTCAACTACTAAATAGTCATTTCAGGTGATAAAACACTCTTTTTGCTGCTCAGAGGTACGTGATGGGCCTGGTGAATGTGAGTGCTGTGCTCTTTGTTGGTAGTGTTTGAGTGAATTCTGGGGGGAGCATCACTCCCATGACACATGTCCCATCCTGAGTGAGCTGCCACCACGCTGGCGTGACACCTGCTGACTTCTTGCACTCTCCCAGCTGAAGGAAGTTCCCCTTCCAATCCCCTGTCTGTGCCAATGCCCCAGAGGTTTGTAGGGTTTCCTAAACCAAGTTTTGCCTGGTGGAAATAAGTGCAATTTAAAGTGCAGAATGAGCTGGGATGTTCTGCCCCAGTTTTTAGCAGAAGCTAAGCACTGCCAGTAGCTCATGCCGTGTTTTGACTGCCTATCTACCTGTGGTCACATCAAAGTTTGTCCCCTTACTCTGGAACTGTCAGTGCTGAGCTCTGTTTTTTATTGCAAGATGTTGGACTTTTCCTGGCTTATTAAAAACACTTGCTCAGTGTGTGCCCCTGGCTCTCCAGCTGGTCCTGGTGGCTGTGTCAGTGGCCTCCTCTGTCTGGCTTGTCTCAGATAATTTTTCTTCCAGGTCGTTGACTCATGATGAACAGAAAATGCTCCAAAAGCTGAATCATATGAGGCATGGAGAAAACCAAAGTTGCTTGATTTAGGTGCTGTGATTCCTGCAGCATTTCCTCTGTCTGAGGTGCACCTGTCCATTCCTCTGATGGTCCCAGCCTGGGGCTGGGAGTCAAGTGCAGACAGCCTTGGGAGAGGCACTTAGCTCTCTCCTTCTCATTGATGGGGAAAAGAGATAAAGATGCTCGCCTCCTTTGGAGGGCAGTGAGAGGATTAATTGGTTAATGTTTGTGAAGTGCTTTGAAGTTGAAATAGGGCAGATGGGTGCTAACCTGGATTGCAAAAGCTCTGATGTCATAAGGAGGTAAAGGTTATGCTGAGGAGGCATTGAAAGCTTTAAAATCCCTCTACTGCAGGTGTCAAGCATCTCACGGGCTGATCTGGTCAAAAACAGGGTTTAGGAACAATGGCAATTGCAACAGAGACCTTTCCCTCCCCATTATCTCCGGGCCAGCCTGCAGCCCTACTCACGGGGACGTGGAGTGGCGGGGTAAGGCCCGGCCACGCGTCCTGCCAGGCCCTGGGACAGAGCCGTGTGGCAAGAAGGGCTGGCACGTTTTGTGATGAGTGAAATCTGGTTCCGGGTTCAGCACTGGGGAAACCAGAGTGGAGTGGGGTTGAGCAAGACGGGCTTCTCCCGGGGAGGAGCATGGGAACCAGCGCGCCCAAAGCAAGAATGTGTTTGGTGACCTGGGCCTAAGCCACGGCGGGCGGGGGCGGCCGTGCTGGAGCTGTGTTTAGCCTGGGTGTGTGTCCACCCACTGGGGGTTGCTCAACAGGCTGGAGGAGGAGGAGGCTGTGCTCACTTGGCTGCCCATGGTGCCTGGTGAGGATTCCCAGGCGCCATGGGATGGCCCAGGGAAGAGGGAGTTCCCATGGGGCGGCCAATGCTCTGGGTTTGGGGCAGAGCACCCCTTGGGGTTTGTGTGTCAACCCTCAAGACAAGCCCTCTGTGTTGTCCATGGGCATCCACAGTGGAAGAAGTCAAAGCCCACTTTCTCTTTTCCTGGAGTAGTGGACAGAGCAAGGCTTTATCCTGCGGTATGAGCAGTGACAGAACCCAGCAGCAGAGCTGGCTGTCGCACCCAGTGCTGTCCTGAACGAGACCAGACTTGAGACTTTCTGTCTGGAAGGACAGGTACTGTGCAGGCGGGTCAGCATTCACCTGCCATCTCTTATGGACCCTGTGGTCTACCTCCCATGGCACAAAGCTCTGCTGGGTGTAGAACTGTGCAAGTCAGGCCTCTGTCATCCCATTTCTCTGCTGCTCATGGTCCTGAGCAAGCAGACCACCTCCACCCTCCTCCTGGCTTGGTGCCACTCATGATTCAGGGAGAAGTGGAGGTGGTGCTGGCCTTGGGGTGAGGAAGGTTGTGGTGGTAGCAAATGTGGAGGCAGAGTGAGCAGTGGGTGAGCCTGGCTCCAGACCAGCAGCAGGAGCCGTGCCTGGCATGGGTTGGTCACTTGTGTGCATCCAGATTAGTTTCAGCAAAGACTCTCGGTATGAGGGATCCCTTTTCTCTGTACCTCAAGGGATTGGCTTTCCCAAGGTTTGGGGCCAGCACGTGCTGCTGGGATGGGCGAACTTGTGAATCTCCTATGGGCATTTGGAACAAAGCAAGGGAAGAGCAGACCCAGAGCTGAGCTGCAGCCCTGCATAACCTGTGGGCAGCCAGACCCTCCTGGAGCAGCAGCCTGGGCTTTGGCGAGGAGATGAAGGGATTTGAGTGGGAGGGGATGAACAGCCTCCCAGGGAGGAGCTGCCTGTCAGGGAAGGCTGGGGGGGGCAGGGTGGAGTCTGGAGGAGGCTGCAGGTATCTTTCACTTTCCTTGGCTCCTCCTGGGACTCTGAGCCAAGGGGTAGCACCTGGTCTTCCAGGGAGCCTCCTGTTGTCCCTTCCTGCTGGCAGAGCAGGTGGGACTGCTCTGCCTGTGGCATGTGTGTGCTTGGTGGTTACCCGTGGCAGCTCTGCCCCATTCCTTTCCCCTGGGCAGGATCAAACTGCTGCTGCAGCCTTGTCATCCGAATGCCTTCAAGTGGGGAAGAGCCTGGGGACCTGTTTTACAAGGGTCAAACAGATGTAAATAGCTTTTCTACAAAGATTTCTGCTCCATTTCCCCCATCCCAAATGCTCTAACAGTCCCTGAGGAGGTTTTCTCTTTGCTTTGGTTACTGTACCCCGCTGAGTACTCAGCCCACACAGCCAGTTTTGGGCTCTCCAAGGTTTCTTGAAGAAAGCAGCCAAATGTTTATTTTGTGGACACCCTCATAATGCATATGGGTTTTCCAAGGAACAGCCGAAGGCAGGGAGGAACCAAGAGGAACTCTTCATCTGGGTTGACTCATGCATCTTGCTTCAGCTGGGTATATTATTCATCATGTACCCATTACTGCCTGGGGCCTGCTTAGCTCCATGCTCAAGAAAGGGATTTTTTTTTTTTTTCCTGCTTAAACCACATCACTGAAGTGCTGCTGAGCACTTGTTTGCTGTTGCCATAAGAGTCTTCACTCCAAAGCTCTGGGACAAGGCAGGAGATAACTAACTTCTTCCTCCTTTTCTGTAGAAAAGGGTTTTGTTCCTGGACAGCCCTGCACCACCCAGCCTGAGGAAGCTTTCCTTCCAGCAGGAAAACTGTCACGCCAAGTTAAATGGCATGCAAATAAGATGGTCTCATTTGTGTGTTTTTGTAATGACAGCTGCTAACAAAGGGTAAGACAGGGAGGCTGAATTTTGCCTGCAAGTCCTCTTGCCCTGAGCATTGGTTGGATGGAGGATGATTAAAGGCAAAACTAACCTTGTTTGAAAATGAGGCTTTCCCACGGAATGACAGCTCTGCTTTCTAGTGCTGCTCTCTTCTGTGAGTAAGTGTGGGCTCCTTTGTGTGGGCACTGAGTTCCCTGAGATCCCAGACCTTCTCTGGAGGTCCCTGGTGCCAGGGACAGCAGTGCTGGCCACGGAGATGCTGCCATTAAGGCATGCTCACTACACTTAGAGCAAATCACCAGAACCTCTACTTGAGCACTTTTTTTGGTGATGGATGTTGCTGTGGAAGCAAAATCCAGTGATGATGTGCTTGTCCCGGGAGAAGTGAGCCCTCAGAGACGATGCTCTTAGGGAGGGTGGGCAGGGGGAGGAAGGACTTGAGGCCTCCAGGGAAGCAGTGACACCTGATCTGCTGTTGTGAAGAGGAGCTGTCAGAATTGCACTTTTTGGCCTGGGAATTCCTATCGTACTGAAAGCTTCCTGTTGCAGAAACAGTGATGAATGAAGAGGGATGAAACTCTCAGCTGCAGCTGGGCAAAATGGCAGCACACTGAGCTCTCCCAAACCTTGAGCTGTTATCATGGAGCTCAGCAGATGAGTGTGAGAAGATGATGGGGACAGTGACCTGAATCCCAGCTTCACTCCAGGCAGAGAAAAGGGCACTTTACCTTAACCATTGGCTTGTTTGGTGGCCACTGGCAAATATCTCCTTTTTCTGTGTCCCAGCTGATAAAAAACAGACACTGCTCCAGGTCAACCTCTTCAGGCTATGGGAAAAGCAGTTCAGTTGGTGTAAAGCCCGTGGGAATTGATGGCCAGATATCCAAATACCACATCTTTGTGCGCACTGATGGAAGGGCAGCACCAGGGGCTCTGGGTACAGTTTGGTGGGAAGCTGAGCAGGCAGCACCTCCCCAGCCAGATGTTGTGGCAGGGATGGCTTAATTCCCAATGTCCTAAACCAGAAGGAAGGTGGTGATAAAACCATGCTTTGGGGGGTATGAGACTCCTGGGCTAGGACAGAGCAGCCTCCTGACAAATGACAAGCTGCTTGTTTTCTTGCCACTAAAATCCTTATCCCCCTGCTTGCTGAGTTGTCTACAGAACAAATGACCCAGTTTGAATGGACTACTTAAATCTTTGAGCTCTGCTGATGAAACGTTAAAAAATATATATATATCTTAGACCATGCAAAGCATCTTTCCATTTAGGCTCACTTAATTTGTGGAGTGCTGGGGTTAAAAGTGAAAGATGAAACCCATGGCAGAGGAGCCAAGTTCACAGATGTCCTGAAGTTATTCAAGCATCCTGAGAGTTCTTTATCCAGGGCAGGGGCAAGGCTTTCCCACATCCCTTTGTTTCTTGCAAGTTTTTTGTGCTTTTGAGAGCTGTCTTTAGTCTTAGCTTATTAATCCTGTTTGGTGCAGTGGTGCCACGGGGAGCCACTGCCGCTGGCGTGAGGAGCTCTCAGTCTAATTTGAAACAAGATGTAACAAGGGAACACAACCCGGAGTGGGAGGCAGAGGGTGTAATGAGATCCCAGGCTTGATAGCCTCTGTGTTGCTCAATGTGATGTGCTTGGGCACCTTGTTTGCAAACATGGGTCCGTTCTATAAGTTTTGGGGGAAAAATATCAACCCGAAGACCAAGATATATATATATGGAGAGTAAGCGTTGGTTCCAGCTGTGCCTGAACTATTGATTTTTAACTTCTAAAATGTTCTCACAAGTGATGGATGAGGTAATAATTTTGGAGATGGATTAGCCCACTAGAGGTGGCATGTGGGTTTTCTTAAATTTTTTTTTTTTTTTCACAAGGGGTTCAGTGGTGCTGCCTGTGGAGAAAAGTTACAAAAAGAAAAGAACTTCAGCGAGTGTTGGTGCTGTTGAAGCAGTAAGACCACATGATACAAAACAGAGCAAGAGCAGCCAAAGTAAGGAACTATAGCTCTGGGTAAATTTAAAGGTGAGGAGGGCAATGCACTGGTTTTAATGGGAACATGGAGAGTTATTAAAGGAAGGATGAGGGATCAGCAAGGATGGAGCTCATCAGCTGCCTTAAAAATGTAGGATGTGGGAAAACTGGGGGAAATGTGCTGGCATCTATCCTAGGCTGCTCTGATTTATTTTTAAATGAGGAATCTATCATTGTGAGATGTAAAGACATACAGCAGCTGTTCTCTGTGCAGGGATGTGAAAGTCCTTGGACATCCTGGGAGCCGAGTGAAAGTGAATCTTCTCTGTTTCTTCAGAGTAAAAGTTGATCAGCCCCTCCCTGCCAAAAGTGAAGTGCCGAGTGTTTCCACTTGATTTATTCCTTTTATGATTAGCTTCCCTCTGCCCTTGCAGCTTAATCTGGTTCAAAATGTCTGCAATTACCCTGGTACTGGGGATTTGGTGACTCATGTCGTTCCTCAGCCCAAGGCAGCCAGCCAGCCAAAGGACCTTGTTAGCTTGGCCTGTGTTAATCTGGGAGCAGGGGTGGCTTTGGGAGCTGGGTTGCCCTGTTACATGAGGTTCTTTGAGCTTCTCCAACTCAGAAAGCATCTAAAGGTAGAAATGAAACTGCAGGGGGAGGAGGAGTAAAGGATCCTCTGTTAGAAGAACAGGCACAGGGGGATGTGATGGGCTTTGGGGTCAGACCTGAGTATTTCTTCCCAACCTTGGCTCAAGGACGAGGCTGGAGCTCAGAAAAAAAGCGAAGTGTGTGGTTGTAGGTTGGCTACAGAGAGAAGGGGCTTTGTGGGGAGAAGAGACCATTGCTGGCTCTGCTTTGGCTCCCAAGTGCTGGTCCATCAGCAGCTCCTGTGCGTGTCAGGGTTCAGCTCTCAGAGGTACCAGGCAAAAGGATTATTTCTACCACACATAAAAAGATTGCGGAGTTTGGCATCTGCTTTGAGGTTCTCGCTGCCAGGCTTAGTAAAGAGGCTTAGGAGTGCTCAAACCAGAGAAATAAATCTGCTGCACCTCTTATCGAAAATAATGGATAGTAGGCTTCAAAGGAAGAGGAAGAGTCTTTGTTTTGTATCCTACTTATGTGTCCGGCCGGATTCTCACCCTTTGCACCGGAGTAAGAGTCAGTGAGGAAAATAAATAGGGCTGCTATGTCTAGGAATAGATTTGGCGAGTGGGTGGGACACCTCGGGTGCTGGGGAGGCTCTTCAAAGAGGAAAGGCTGTCTCCACCTGGGCTGCGGCTCACCAGGATTGCACGAGGCTGCCCGAGGGGGATTTTTATGGAGCAATCGTGGTAATTAGCAAGCACAAGTTTTTCCACGTACCAAACATTGTCGAGGGCAGTAATGCAGCCCCGTGCTTGTTATTGTAGTGAGTGTTGGGCAGGAGTATCCTGGGAATTTGTCTCATCCCAAGTGGGGGGAGCCCATCAAAGTGTCCTCGAGTTGCTGATGTTGGCTTGCCACCCTGAAACAAAGGGCTGATGAAATCGTATTAGCCAAGCTGGTCGCTAATGAGGGCAAAAGAACATCTGGAGTCAGGTTTTGTTTATAGCTCTTTGTTTTGTCATTGTTAGGGAGACAGAAGAGGAAGTGTCACTCATACTATAAATCATGACATCCAAACAAAGGGCTGACATCTGGGTGTGATTTTGGATTTCATGTCCTTGGAATCTCCTGAGGTTTAAAGCCCGAAATTTTAGCCTAAGATGCTGGCGATCCACCCAGTGTTCAAAAGATTAATGTCACTTCAGGACAGGGACAAAGAGGAAGTCTAGAACTCTAGACCAGAACTGGCATGTGCTGAGACCTAAAAATGCTCACTTCAACTCTGAGAGCCTGGAATAACTTGGAATAACCCGGGTCCGTGGTTGGCTGTGGATGTTGAGGGGAGCAAACAGGGCAAGCACCAAGTTAATCTTCCTGTGATAAAGTTTCATAGGGTTCAGGGACTTGTCAGCCAGAGGCTGAGTCTCCATCATCATGTTTAATAGCCACTGATGGACCTGTCCATGAATTTGTTTAATTGACTTTTGACTCTCTTGATGTGTTTGGTGTCCATAACATCCTGGGGCCATGAGTTCCACAATGCAATTATATCTTATAGGGAGAGGAAAAAAACCCTGCCCTTTGTTTGTTTAAACACACTATATGATAATTTATTTAGTATCCATTAATTCTGGTGCTGTAAGTAATCCGGAACAGCAACTACTCTTTATTTTCTGTGGGTTCCTCATGATTTTGTGGACTGCCATGAGCATATTCCCTCTATAGCCTGTTTGCTGCTGTGGGAGTTGCTGTGAATTTAGACAAAAGCCCTTCCCATTTCTGGGGTGGCCAGGAGAGGTGTTCCCTGTGCCCTGTGTGTTCCTCTCTAAATCCCTGTTATGATGATGATGAAGGCCGCAGTGCCACAACTGTGCAGCTGGGCAGACTCGGCAATCATAAGGCAGCATGACAGAAATAATTTGTTTTATCCCCTCCATGCTTCCTAACAGCTCCTATCAGGTGCTAAACCTTTCTGATTGCTCCTCGGTAATGATGTGACATTTATTTGTGACCTTAGCCACAGAACTCCTTAACACACCCCTGACAGTGATGGTTGCTGTGGAGCTGTAATGGGCAGGTAAATCACAGCGAACTTTTCTCCTCTCTGCCCATTTTCCAAGGCTGAAATTCCTCTGCCACTTTCTTGTCCAGCCACTGTGTCCTGAGTGACTTGTGGTTTTTCTCTCAGTTGACTCAAAGCTTTGAACTCTCTTGAATAATTCAATTTGTCCCTTTGCTAATTGCCTTTTCATATCATTTACCAAAAGCTGAGCTGCAGAGATGCCTGTTGGGTCTCACCTCCACTGGGAGAGCTGACCTCCTATTACCGCTTCCATTTTTAACCATTTTTAACTCAAAGAAGCTCTTCCTTCACTTGATGGCACCTTACACTCTTGTAACCGGTTCATTAGAAAGAAGTTCATCGTGTCAAGCAGTGCAGCTCTTACCCACGCTTTAGGGGACTCAGATGGGCTGATGAGGCAGGACTTGTTTCCCAGAAACCTGTGATGACTTTCCCCAGTCTGTCACTTCTCTCTGTGTGCTTTGTTGCTCAGTTTATATGAGCTTTCCTCCCTTTCCCCCAAAAGTGCACTATGGAGCCTGAGCTGGGCAATTGCACATTTGAGTGCCTTCAGTGCTGCTGAGAGGGGGGGATTTAATCCCTGACTGTGGCTCTGTGTTATCAGGATTTATCAGCTTATTGTGAATAAGTTAATTTAGCTTTTCTACTCTGCTGTTATCTTCCTTGGAGGCTCCCTTAGCCCTGTGATCAAGGACTCCTCAATGTGTTTTGTTATTAGTGCTGTGGCTTGGAAAATTCTTCTCAGTCTTTGGAGTATTTTGGCACAGTTGCAAACTTTAGATTTTTGTCTTGGTTTTTACATCTTTGTTATTTGGACAGTGCTTCTTCTTAGCCTCATCTTACTGTTAATTGTCTCTCTTTAAGCACACTAGCTTTTATTCTGATTTTTTTTTTTCCCCTTAAGCAACATACTTTTACTCTAATGACTTCTTCAAATGGTCTTCCCACCTCCTGGGTGTGTTTTTCCTTAAGGGCTTTTCCTTTTTAATTTTCTTTGAACAATTGCCTGTGTGTTTAGGCAGTATGCTCTTCAAGCTAAACTTACAGTAGCAGGATTTCAAGGCTGCCCTCAAGATTTGTCAATTTTAAGGTGCAGGAGAGCCCTTGGCCATATGTTTGAAATCAAATCCTCTGGCTCCTGGGTGCTGCTCAGGATGTGCTGAAGAGGCTCTTGTGTCAGAGGTCGTAAATTACAGCTGGAGGGAGCAGTAACTTTCCATTTTAAATGTAAACATGCTCCTGTCAGTGTTCCCATCTGTACAGGGAGAGGGACATCTCCTGTTTGTGTTTGTCTCTGCTTATGCCCATCACAGCCTCACTTGTCTCCCTTAAGGTTTTGCTGTTGTTGGTCTGTTCTGGGTGGGTGGAGGATGGAATAGCTCTAACACTATAATGTCTGGGCATGGGACTGCAATCCTAACAGTATCAACTATTTGTTGATACAGTTATCTTGGTTGAGCTCTTTGATAAGCTCTCCTTGATGCCCAGCTCCTCCCCCTGCACAGCCTACTCTCATTCCTGTTTGATTTGCACCCCCTCATTACCATGTTCCGCTGCTTATCTTCCCCCCCACCAGGATTCCAAGGTGCTGGTTATGTTAATAGCCCCATCTGAAACCAGGGCACTGCTGTTCACTCACCTGGACTTTTAGACCTGCCTGGATAGAAATGCACACACGGTGTTCTGTCCTGCTCCCTCTCTGCAGCTGGGCCTGCAGCCCGCTGTTTCCCCCCTGACTGTTTTTGGCTTCTCTCCTATCCTTTTCTTCAAGGATACTAAATTTTCATGACTTCTCTGCTGGAGACTGCATTTTCCCAAGCCACATGCCTTGTCAAACTCTTGGCTTTCCCACAATATTTAGTTTAAAAGATCTTTATGTGCTAGTAGCCTTGGTCTGTTTTCATTTGGATTTAATATTTTTTATCCCTACTGTACAGGTCCTACCTATTCAAGCCTGTCCTCAGGGTACTGCACTCTGCACTTTGGGGTTACCCTGGATTTTATCACAGGGCACTTGGGGAAGCATTTCTGAGCATTTTATTGAGCTGATCCTGGCCTTAAGCTGAATCTTTGCCTTCAAGACTGTTCTCTCCATCCTGCATTGGTGGTGACCCTACAGACCTCACCAGGAGCTGTTCCCCAGCTCAGAAATGAGAGATCAGCTCATCAGCATTCAGCACACAACTGATGTTTTGGTCCTCGGTCTGCTCCCATTGCACTGTGCAGGATGTTTGGAAAAGGCCTTCGGATGCCTGCTAAATGGGGGAAGACTGAATAAATTATTCCCTTGGACAGTGCCATAATCATGTGTAAATACTTAGACTTGTTTCTTTTTCTATGATTTTTGCAGCTTTTCAAGGGTGTTGGATTTTGAGGGGTCCCACAAATCTCCAATGTGGAGCTGCAGTGTTGTCTTCCATCCCTGAGCAGGACTTAACTGTTTGTCCTTTTGCTCAGTGGAAGGTGAATTCGTGTCCTGTTGCTCAGGGATTCAAAATCCTCTCCATTACATTTTTGACACAAATTCATGATCCCTTGTGTAGAATGTGCTGTCATTTCTGGGTAATTCCACTAAATCACATAGTCTAAGCATCCCACACAAGGCTGAAACATAGCCCCATGGAATGAAAATGTTTATTTTTGTGTGTGTCTGGGATGTTGCAATGATTTGTAGTCGCTGTTGCAGTGATTTGCATCATTTAAGGGAGGTATTTTGGGTTTATGTGAAATGTGGAATATAGAAAACTCAAGAATGAAGCAAAACATCTTATTTTGCCTGGAAAAAAAAAACCACACCCCTCCCCTCAAGTCTCTGGGTTTTTTCTGGTAATTTTTTTTTCTTCTGGAACTGATAATGATCAGAAAGTGAATCTTAGCACCACTATAATCATGGTGCAGTGTACACATGTTTGCTTAGGAGAAAATATTAGAGGTTGCCCAGGCTTTTTAGTAAGTATAAGAGACTTATTATTTGTTTGTTATTCATTAAATCCCCAGCCTGAAGATATGCTAATTATCTTAGATGTCAGTCTAATCTGCGAGAGGGCATCTTCAAAAGCATGTGGGAAAAGGGCACATGAATATGGTATTTTTTGATTAATTATTTGATGCCATACCTTGAAAACAAATAACAAATTCCATTTAACTCCTTGCTTTTGTAAACCTGGTGATGGGTATAGCACTTTGGGTGAGTTTTAAAGCTGCAGCCAGAGGATTCTTTAGAATTAGTTCTTGTTTTGCTCAGGGCAGTGATTTTATTTATGTTTTTTTTTCTTTTCCCCACCCCAAACCTCCTCTTTCAGCTTGTTAATGTCTCTGGAGCTGCCCAGGGAAGGTGCAATTCCTTAAAAGATAACCAAACCAAAATCCAACCAAACTTCAGTAACTGTATTATTACACAGCTGATGGAAGCTGCTTTTCTTTGTTGCTGCTCACAAACCATGGCACTGCTGTCTGGAGATTCCCAGACTCAGTTTTGGAGCAGAAAGCCACTGGATAAAATGGTCTTGGGGCAACATTCAGGCTTAACTGAAGATAGACTGAAAATCTGTGGGTGACATGGGGTGCCCTGGGCGGACCCAGGCACTGTTAAATGGTCACCCCTTGTTTCCAGCCTGGATCACCTTTGGATCCTGTTATTCCTCTGCCAGATGGAGGAGCCCATTAGCTGTGATAGGCCAATCAAACAGCTCCTAATTGATCTAGTGATGTGGTTACTGGGGATGACAAGCAGATGAACTTGATGACCCAGGAGGTCCTTTCCACTTTTGCACTCCGTGATAGCAGAGTGAATCACAAGGGTTTCTGTCCTACACCTTTGGAACCAGGCTCCATGGCACCTCCAGCTGTGCTTGGCAAGGCAGAGTGTGTCCCCTAAAGCCAGCACTCCAGCCAACAGCACGGGGATTGAGCATGTACACAGTGGGTACAGGACAAAAATAACATTTGGGCCCTGAGTGGTGTTTGCTGTGTTTAATCCTGAGGCAGAGATAGGAGGACAGACCTGGACAGGCAGTAACTCAGCCAAGGGTGAACCTCTCTGCAGTGAAGGCAGCTGGATGGTAGGACAGGCAGCAGCAGGGATTTTATGAATGTGCAAGAGATTCAGAAAAGAAGAGGGCTCTGCAAATACAGGAGACCTCCCTTGCTGCAAGCCAGGACTGAAGGAAATGAAGGGGGAATTCCTGAGGCAGCAGCTCGGTCTCTGCTCCCCAGCCCCAGGGCTGTCTGTCACGAGCTCAGTGCTGCAAAGGGGAGGTCTCCTTTTTGGTTTTGTTCGTGCTGTATGTGGAGCGTGCTCCCGTTTGTACAGATGTGCTCATGTGTAACAGCTGGTGCGTGGCATCCTCAGTTCCTTTGAAAAGCTGCAAATACAAGCTTTATGCAAATTTCCTCTATCCTATTTTGAAGGCTCTGTTCCTGCAGCTGAAATGTTCGATTATGGCTTTATTTTCAGCTGGGGAATGAAGAGTAAAGGCAATCCCATCCCTGGAAGGGACCACTGGCTGGCACGTTGCAATGGTCCACCAGGAAAGACTGTTTTGTGGTTCCTGTGGCATTATGGACAAACACCTGGAATATGTTCAGCCCAAACATTAAATGTTGTGGGGTAAGGTGAACATCAAAAGGAGCTGAGCCGCCTTGTTGCCTGTTTGAAATTTTACTGGTTTGCCCCTTCTGCCAGGCACTAATTGGTAATGAAAAGGGCTGGACCATGACCTAGATGTTCCTTAAAATTTTGGAATGGCACTGATTTAGGTCTTTCCTGTCCCTGTTTCAGATCTGGGATGCTGTTGCCTGCCATGTGCCACTCCTGGTAGCCAGTTTCCAAATCAGTGCTGGTGGACAGGTTTATTCCCACTGGCCATCAGTGATTTGTTAGCTGATCTCCACCATCATCCTGGTGATTCAGCTGCAGTGGGAAATGGGATGTTTATTGGGAAATGGGATGTTTATTGGTTTGGATATAGGGGCTACTGTGCTGTTGGAAAAAAAAATTTAAACGTAAGCCAAAAGCCACAGGCAGTTAAATGTAACAAGGCAAACCTCATGACTTCCCAGGGTGAGCACATTCCTGCTGCAGGGACGAGAGCTCTGTGTCACAAGTGTCATGTTTGTGTGCAGGGGAAGCTGTCCTGGCTGGGATCTGTCATTGTGTCCTTGTGCTGGTGCAGAAAGGGCCTGGTAAGCACCCCCTTGTGAGCACAGGGATTATTGGTTCAGTAGCCAGTGCACCAGCTGAAAATCGGTACAAACCTGCAGGGATTTGGTGACTCCAGACACATCCTCTGGGATGTTTGACCGCAGCACAGGGGAGCAGATTCCAGGCTTGTGTTTACATGAGACTTGGGTTTTGGTGTGTGAGTGAGGTCTGAATGGAGTTGCTTTAAGTGCATTAGGCCTCAAGTGACACCCCAAAATACTGGTGCATTTCTGGTGATTTCTCTCTGCAGCATCAAGGGCTGTGCCATTATCTTTGATAAGGCTGAGCTGTTCCTTCAGCAGCCAGAGTGATGCTATTCAAAGTGCTGATGCTGTTTGGAAAAATGCCTCCCATCCACGAAAAAATGTTTAAAGATTTTTACATCTTGTGTGAAGGAACAACTGTCTTCTTTCCTAGATACTGCTGCATCACCAGCACACTGGAGAAAGGTTGTACAGCGACTAGAAAAGTGAAAGTTTTGGATAGATTCTGCAGCTTTCAAATTAAAAATAGGGTGTTTGAACCAAATGCAAGTATTTATTATTTCTATGCTCTCCCCTAAATTTGGGGGATATGGAAGGAGACACAGATCATAATAGAATGGTTTTGATTGGAGAGGACCTTAGATATAATCCAGTTCTACCCCTCTGCCAAGGGCAGGGACAACTTCCACTATGCCGGGTGCTCCAAGCCCTGTCCAACCTGGCCTTGGACACTTCCAGGCAGCCACAGCTTCTCTGGGCAACCTGTGCTGGTGTCTTGCCACTCTTCTTGTGAAGTTTCTTCCTAATATCTAACCCCAACCCACCCTCTTTCAGTGTGAAGCTATTCCCCCTTTGTCCTATCACTGCATGCCCTTGTAAAAAGTCTCTCTTCAGTTTTCTTGTACCTCCCCTTTAGGTACTGGAGAATCTAATATAAGAGAAATCCATACTTCTCATGCAAACATATTCAACTTTCAGTTGCAGTTGCTTATTTTTTTCCTGTGCGAAAAGTTTTCTTTGGGAACTCTCCCTTTTGGCTGGCAGTTCCAGTCATGTGGCACTGCCACAATCCATGGCAGCAGATGCCTCAATTACTGACACTGGTTTTCTATCACATACAGATCCTGAAATTCTTATTCTCAGTCTCAATTTGACAGGGCAAGGAATTTGGGATTTCATCTTGCTGTGGGCTCCTCTGGAGGAGAAGCTGGAGCTTTGGGGGATGCCATAGGTGGCTCAAGGCAGGTGCCACGGGGCTGGCTGTGGCATGGGGCAGAGATCAGAATTTCACAGCGCAATTAGGAGAGCGGGGCGTGGTGATACTTTAATCTGAGAGCAGCCACCACCCACACGGGGCATGTTTTTGGCCTCCTGCTGTCACTGCAGCCATGGGTACTGGCACTTAGGCCACCACACCCCTCGGCCAATTCCGGCACTATAGAGCCTTTGCCGCTGATAAAACATAAATAATAATTTTGTGGAGGGGAAAACACCGTGTTCTTGTGGCTTGCTGTTCCAGGTGAGGGTGGGTGGGCACGAGGGTTGTTTAGGGGGCATGGAAGGGCTCAGCCCTCCCTGGGGGGGGCAGGTTGTTGGTACCACTCACTGGAGCAGCACTTAGAGGGGATGAGGCAGAATTACACAAGTGGAATCCTCTGTGCTCTCCAGGCACTCCCCTCACTGTCCACATGAAAATGATCTCAGGACAGATTTTTTTTCCTTCCTGTGTTGAAATTCTGCTGTTTCAGTAGCCTAGTGACACTCATTGTCTTTCATTTCCATGTGTGAGTTGAATCCAGAGTCAGAAAAATTTCTACTTTGTTCCCAAACAATAGGGCCCCGTTGTTCTGCTTTTCAGCCGGTGTGCTGCGCTTTGCTCTTTGCTGTGGTCCTGCCTGGTGCTCAGCAGAGGCTGGAGAATACCCACAGTGAATCCTGGCAGTTGTGCAACGCTACACACAAAGTAAAACTCCTTTCTAACCCCTGCAGGCGATCAGTTTACACCCTGAATGATGAGATTTTGATTACCCTTATCTAAGCTACAAATACTGTAAGGGAGGTGAACTCAGCTGGCTCTGGGCAGGACTATCACAGCGCATTTCTTGGTGGCCTTCGGAGGCTCCGAGCGCTCGGCAGCTCTGGGAGATGTCGTGGTGCTTTGCCGTGGGAAGTCCTTTCAGCGTGCAGATGTTACTTGCTGAGGCCTTGTAGATCAAACCCCAGCTCCTGCCATCTCCAGCCTCCCGATTTTCAATGGGCAGAAACCGCCCAGGAGAGTGTTGACAGCAGGAATGGCAGCTGCTTCCTCGGAGACGGCAGGGAGAGCCTGCTGCCTCAATGCTGGAGCTCCCTCTGAATGCAGAGAGCAGTTCCAGCATCCCCAGCCCCACATGGCATCAGTTGCAGCCTGGGGAGCAGCTTTGCCCTCCCAGCCAGCGCAGTTTCCCAGGGCAGCTTTATTCTTCTGTGAACAAAAGCTGTTGAGCTGCAGGGAAGCTCCTGGCTGGAAGGTGGGTCCTTTCCACAGCCAGACTGAGACTGAAGGGTGGGTGGAGTGAGGCTGGACTCTGTGCTGAACACACAGATGCATCTCTCCTCTGGGTTCCTCTCTCTTGTATTTCAAATCTAGAAGAAAAGTACATTTTAAAAAATTAAATCCAGCTTTAAGCCAGAGCTGCTCGTACTCCTCAGCCTGGTTGGAGGGAAGGAGAATTGATAAGTCAATCAGTTTTCAAGGTCAGGAGGGATCAATAGGACCAGGCAGCCTGGTGTGCTGCGCAAATCAGACCCCAGACACAGCAGTGGCTCCCGAACCAGGCCTGCCTGGGAGATAGCAGAGTTGTTTTTGCCTCGTGGGAGGATCTCTCACACTGCAGGGATGAGCTCCAGTATAAGACCAGGGATGAATAGACTGAATTAGGTGTGACCCAGAGGATAATGCAGCATTCTGCATCTTAACGTATCCATCTGTGAAATGCAAATAATAATAGGGGAACCCTGTAGGGATTCATTAGTCCTTTGAAGATGGCATGTGTTACATGCTATTATTGTGATCTTCCGAAGCTGGTCTCATCCCTGCCTTTTGGACCTACACCTCTCACTGTTGCTCACTTCCTGATTCATTTCCCCCTCCTACCTGGCACTGTCAAGCCAAATCAGCAGTGGCAAAGGCTGTCCGGGCCAGTCAGCCACATGTCATGGTGGCTCATGGCCTGGGAAGGGTTGCAAACATGAGGCTCGTGCTCTGGTTCCAGCACAGGGGGCTGGAAATTGCTGCCATGGTGTTGCAGGTGTGATGAGGACACCCAGGAGCTTTCTGTGCTGGGACGTCCAAGGGGCACGTGGTCAGTCTGTAACCCAAGATGCTTTTTGTGACTTTCAGATCAGAGTTAAAAAGGTGGATTTGGGTGGGAAAGGAAACCTGGTGACTGGGAAGGGTGTGACTCGTGAGACATTGGGTTCAGAGGAGGTTGCAGCAGATGCTGGATTTAGGGGAAGTTCTTGAATGCTCTCAGTGCACAGAGGTTTGCAAAGCAATTATTCCAAATTAAGTTTATCCACTTTGTCTCCTTTTGGTAGAATAAGTTCACTTGACACAGTTTTTTGGGTTTTTTAAATTGTTTTTCAGTAAGAACTTGCTGTGCTCTAGATGTGTTTCTAAAATGCATTTTACTGAGGCTTCGTGGATGCGTAGCATTCACCATGCACTTGACTCTCAGCAGTGGATAAAATCAGGAAATTCCCATCATTCCTGTCCTGGCCTCAGGCAATTCCTCCTCCTTGGTGAGCTGCCAGAGTAGGACTTGTGCTCCAGGGTGAAGGGAGTTAACACCTGCAGCATTTTCAGGGATGCAGCCAGGAGCTGTGACCAGCCAGCAGCTGGCTTGCACACCCAGCACTGGGAGCTCAGCCTCTGGAAAAAGAGTTTTTACTGCGCCAGACCGCTGGAGCTCTGCTTGGGCTCAGGAAATGTTCCTGGCTGAAGAAAAGGGACTGTGGTGGCCTTGGGTACCTGTGGTGACAGTGGGGATTGCAGAATGACCGAGACTTGTTTCCCTGGAGATCTGGGCGGCAGCCACCTGAGAGCTGCAGCAGCACAGGGTACAAATGGAAGCTCTGGGACATGTGGCCATTGCAGAAACTCAAACTCACTTCCATCAGCTTGGGGTTCACTGGCTTCTTGGGCTGGTCAGCACCTGGAGCTTGATCTTGGAAGGGCAGGCAAAGCTCTGTCCAGGATTATAAGTCTTGTTCTTGCCTGGGATGTGGGGATGAGGAACCTCCTAAGCTCTGCTGAGATGGACGAGGCTCGTAGCTCCTCTTGCAGCAGAGTCTAGCCCAGGATGGGTGCATAAATGAGTGTCTTAGACAGGAAACCATCCTGTGTCTCTGAAGTCCCTCTTTTTGGAATGCCTCACTCTGGAGTTAGAAGATGGTAGGTTTGGGTTGGGTATTAGGAAGAAAGTCTTCTCTGTAAGGGTGCTGAGGCCCAGAGGAGGTTGCCCAGAGAAGCTGTGGCTGCCTCATCCCTGGAAGTGTCCAAGGCCAGGTTGGACAGGGCTTGGAGCACCCTGGTCTGGTGGGTGGTGTCCTAGCCCACAGCAGGGGATTGGAATGAAGTGAGCTTTAAGGTCCCTTCCAACCCAAACCATTCTGTGATTCTATGAACTCATGAAACTGCTGAAGTTGAGAGCTCTGGATTCAGCTTTGGCCATGAAGCAAAACACCATTTACTCTGTGCTTCCTTTGTTAAATATTCTAAATAACTCTGTCTCTTCCCTTTTCTCCCTGAGGATCTCTGGGCTGGAGAGGGGCATAGTGGTCAGCTGGAAAAGAAAACAATTTCAATATTTTATAGAAATTAGGTGTTGAGCAGTGGTGCTGGTGGGGTTCCTCAGAAGAAGAGAGAAGGTGGGGGGTAAAAAATGCATCAATCAGGACAGAGAAGTACATCTGTGGTGGGAATATAGGCATGGCTGTAGTTTTATGAGGGTAAATGGTGCTGTGAGAGAGACTGGTGCTGCTGCCAGGGAAAAAGCGGGTGAAACATGGGCTGCAAGATCCTCATCAGGGCTTTTTGTCCCACTGTGGTGGCTTTGGGGACCTGACCCAAAACATTGCCTTGCTCTGGGGTGAGAATGGGGCAACACAACTCATGTCCTCAAACATTCAGGGCAACTTCAGAGCTGCTTGGGCTGCAGGCTGGCATTCAAACAGTGAAGAGCTACCAAAGCACAGATGGCTTAACAAAACCCACAAACCCAACCAAAAAAATCCCCAAACAAACCCTCCCTCCACTGCCTTAAAAAAAAAAAAAAATCCCAAACCAAAACACGCTAAAAAACCCCAAACCAAACAACACTCCCACCAATCAATATCCCAACCAATTATGCTGCCAGGAAGCTTTTCTCTGGTAAAAATATCCCTAAGTGACGCTAAACCCATTAGGAAGGAGGTGATCCTGCCTGCAAAACAGTGCCATGTCTCTAATGGGAAGAAATAAAACTTCCTGAGTGGACAAGGCATCTCAATTATTTTCCTCTGTCTGTAGATGTATTTCTGTGCAGGCACAGGCTGTGAGGGAATGAAATATAGGAACATCAGAAAAGGGAAAAAAAAAAAAGGTCCATAGGAAAAGGAGTGTGATGTTCATCACTAATTAGGGTATGAATCATTTGGCTGCTTATTGGACTCCCTTCCCATTCTCCTTGGGGCCCTGGAGAGGAGAGAGGTGAATGCCCACAGTGCTGGCCACAGCTTGCTGGCTGCAGGATATTGTCCCAGCCTTTTGGGTTTTCAGCTGCCTTGGGGTTCCCTAAATTTGATGTTATGCTTCTATTTTCTCCTGCATTTTCCTAGTTACTCCTTCATGATTATTTTTATCCTGATTCCTGTTTTCATAGCAGAATGTGGTGAAAAATAAACCTGGTGAGAGCTGTCTTACCAGGCACAGCATCATTACATGCTGTTTACTTCTCCAAATTTTTTTTAACTGAGACATGAACAAAAGATATGTTTGCAATATCTCTTCTTGCCCTCATCTGCTTTTCTCAGTGGCATTTTGCTCTCCAGCTGTTTGGCGTGTATTTGTAAATTAAGATTAGCTAAGTGCTGAGCTAAAAATATATTAATAAAGCATCGGGATCATCTCTCTTCCAGATCCAGTCCTGTGGGATATAAATTCCTATGGAAATGAATGGGCTGTCTGGATTCCAGTGCAGGATTGAGACTTCATGGGGTAGATGGATCAATACGGTGTAAATCGATCAATACAGGCAATCAAGAGAGTCAGGCAAGGTTTATGCTTAATGCACTCCTGCTGTCATCCCTCATCGTGCCCAGGTTTGTGTAACTCAAGCTCACACAAGCAAATCCTCCAAGCCACGTGTCTTTGCTGGTTCTTCTCTCTCCCTTCACATTTCATACCATTACTGGGTTTTTTTTTTTAGGAGGTTTTAGTTGTGCAGTAATAATTAGGCTGGGGATCTTTTTTATTTTTTTTCCCCTCTTGAGTTTTGTTACTGAACGTGGATCTGGTTTGGGTATCAGGGTGTGTTTGGGCCGTTCTGAGCTTCTCCCACTTGTTGGTGTGGGTGTAATTGGTGGACAGGGGGCTGCAGTGGTGGGACTGTGGGAGAGATGGGGTGGTCACAAGGCCAGAGAGTGGGGTCAGGACCTGTCTCTCCCTCTCCTTTTCCTTGTCACCTCACACTGCCAGCCTGGGAGCTGCTCTCACCCGGCCAGTCTGACCTGATTTGGCACCCAGTCTGCTTCCTTCAGGAACAAGGCAGTCAGCCAGCTGTCTTAAATCAGGGAATTGTTTCATTTCTCTGTAGGAATAGAACTTTTGGAGGAGAAGAAAATTTTAAGAACAAAATCCTTATAAAAATGCACTTCCCCTTCCCAAACCCTCCCACCTCATGGCTGACTCATGGGCAGACACTTCAGTAAGCAAATAGCATCTTTTGTTTTTTGTCCTTCAGATAGATTTCCAAGCTCTAACCACTTTTAAACTACCATACACCTTTTATTTTTTTTGCCTTTTCTTTTCCAATTCTCCCAAGGATTTACTGACACATGCCCTGTCAGCTCAGTTTTCCTCTCTTCCTGTTGGCCTCCCCTCCAATTCCACGCCCAAATACGCATACAGAAATTATCTCATGATTCAGGACAATACACAGCTCTTCAGATCTGCCATGAACCATCTGCATGGCCTTGGGCTGTTTGCTACTGTATTGCAAACTCTCCAGTGTGAAGTGATTTCGTTTTGAGTTGAAAAGAAATCTTAGGGGTGACCACACTCCAAATCAGGGCTGTGCTGGCTTGGCTTTGGCTCCAGCTGTGAACATGAGCAACTGTTCTGATCTGAGAAATGAGTGGGAGCAATTTATTACAAGGATTTATACTGAGCTCTACTGGCCAGGCACATATGTCATGCAGAAGTATGTTTTCTTCCTCAGGTGCTGCTGATCTGCCTCTGCACAGCCACAGTCCGTGTTCGAGCCCCTCGTTGCTCTGGTTTGCTTGGCTGACTCATTTATCGACCCCTTTCAAACCTTGCAAATGATTTTTCTCTCCAAATTCTTCTCTTTTCGCTGGAGACAAGGCACACAGCTTCTTCCCACGTAAATCACATTCCAAAACTTTGATGTCATCTTTATTTTCCTCTCTCGAGACTCCTGAGAAACCCTGCACAGGATGATTACTTTCATCTTATCTCTTTGGGAAAGACCAGAGCAGGGCTGCTTTGCTGAACCCTTGAGCATCAACAACAACACACCTCAAAGAGCAGCATCTATAATGTTCTGCCAGGTCCCACCTGGGCTGAAGAAAGGTTTTCACTGACAACATTGCAGTTGTTTTTTTTTCCTGAAGACCAGAGGGAGAAACTGGGAAAGGATGAGGATTTGGCAGTATGGTTTTATCATTAACACAGCCTCTATGAGAACTGTAGCATCAAACCCAAAGAATTTCAACAAAGCCCCAAATTTGATGTTTTTCGACGTTTTCCAAATGTTCACTCCTTAGGGTTCACACTGAGGTGCTTTTAATAAAAGCAGACTGATTCCAGAGGTTTGAGTGACCTGGCCTTCCTGTTGTCTCCTCTGCAGCCAAGTTATTAAAATAAAACCCTTTCAGCTATTTTGCTGATATATGGAAGGGTATTTGTGGCATGATGGCTGGAGTCCTGCTGTCTTATCACCCCCCCTGAGGATGGCAAGAATCCCTCTGGCTGTGTGGAGGATCTGAAGTGATCTATTTATAATTTTCTTACCTTGACAAAATCCAGGGAGTGACTCAAATCTGTTCCATCCTTATGGAAATTAATTGTGTTAATGGGATCATTAGAATTTAGAGTAGTGTCAACAAACTGGTTTTTGCAGCTAATGATGGTTCTTGGGAAGGTTATGTCATAAGGAAGGCGGAGAACCTGGTCATCTATATATATGTGATCAGCCCTGAGCCCTTTCTTTGGGTTTCATTGAGCAATGCTCTAGTAGAGCCAACGTAGGCAAACAGCTGCCACCACCCTCACCATGAAAATAGAAGGTGCCTCGGTGGTCCTTGCTCTGGCATTTTTCTGCTTCTTCTCAGGTTAGTAACTTGTGATGTTCTCTGTGCTGGAATCTGGGACTGCCCATAAAGACAGAGAGAGAGAGGATTAGAGAGCCCTTGTTTTTTAAAAAGCATGGTGGTGTAGCAGAAGACCACCTTTTTTGTTTTGTTTTTACTACATGTATTGGTTTGATATAACATATCTTGTTAATTATTCTTTCTTTTTCATGTGGAAATAGTGGAGTTTTATTGGTAGATGAAAGCATCTATTTTAAATAGAATTAACAACTTAAGAAAAAATACAAAAAAAACCCCCACACCCCCATTTGTCTAAGTGGAAGAATACCAAGCAGACTGAGTTCTTCCATAAAAAGCCCAACTTTGAACAAAAATGTAATACAATTTTATGTAAATTCAGAAAAAAATGGTAATGCCTTGTCAACACTTGCTAAGGAAGGCATTTTCACATGGCTGCAGTAATTTGGCTACAATAGATGGACTTCAGCAGGAGTTAGGTTTGAAGCAATGGTCTTTCAATTTCCTGCCGGTTTCTATTGAAAAAGCACTAATGGAAGATTTCTTGACAGTTCCTTACAATGCAATGATGATGCAAAGGAGGATGAAGCACATTATACCAGCTTTAAGTGGCTTAGTAGAAAGAAATAGGTATCAGCTACTCACCTGCTGACTCATTATTAATTTGATAATTTGCATGAAGTACTGCAGACGGAATGGGCCTTGAAAAGGAATCTGTCATTTTGGACAAACAACAGTGGCCTAGCTCTGGTATCCCAATTTTAAGGGTTGGTGAAGAATGCCAAAAATGTTTGTGTGAGTTTGATGCAACTACCAAGGCAGGGGTATAGAATAATGGAGAAACAGTTACTGAGACATCCTTGGAACTTGAATTTTAAGCCTGAGAAAAGTAACGCACTAAAGAAGGGCACAAAGATGCACAAAAAAAAAATGGATATGATTTTACATTTGAATGACAAAAAGTGCAATGTTCCAGAAAGGACTGGGCATCAGAGAATTTCTATCAGTGTGAAATAATGCACTGGATTAGCTTTTATCAAGAGGTATTTGGGTAGATTAGGAAACTGCATCGAGTATTTTAATTAAATGCTTTTGCTTTAAAATTTCCCTTCAAAGATTTTTGTATGGTTTCATTGTTCGTTTTTCTGTCACAGATGTTGCCAGTCAAGCTTCGATTAAGGCGAGTCCAACCTCTTCTGTTCTGTTTCTCCCTTTGTTTTGCCAACTTACACTGCTTAATGCATGCTCTGAGCAAAGTCCATTTAGATGCACTGTGCTTGGATATTATAATGCTTTTTCAGTGGTGGAAAAAGCAGTGAATCTCTCCATACTTAGAGACAAGGCTTAGGTAATACGGCAGTGGCTCCAGCTGACAGTGTGTGTTTGGTGCATGATGCTGAGAACATATCCAAACAGCTCTGGGCTGGAAATCTCATGAAGTGATGTTTGAAATGGCATGAATTATATTTTTAATGATGTTTTAGAATATAACTTCTGATCCGGCAGAAACCCCTGCTTCCAATAATTCCTGAGTTTCGTAATTAAAAGAATTAAGGCAAGCCCTTTGAGTCTCAGAAAATAATTTGACTCAATGACTTAGAAGTCAGTTCCATTCATGTTTTAATCAAGCGAGCTTGTCTCCTCGGTAAAGCTCCTTTCGGGGAAACACAGTAGCCAAAAATAACTAAGCGGTTCATTGCTTCTCCCTGCTCTGCATCCCAGTTACCCGGCAGAAGATGCAATGGGGCTGCTGCAACATTGCACAGTATTACTGCTCTGCTTCCTGAGAGGGTTGTGCTTTTCTGTGCTTGTCTTGCACGTGAATCACTCTTCAGGCACTCTGGCCCGTTCATTCCTCTTGCATCCCTCTGGCACTTCCAGGGCTGTGTTCTCTGCTCTTTGCTAACTTTATAACGTACAGTGCTCTGCTGTAGCGGGTAGCAATTTACAGCTGTACATAAATTAGATGTGTTCCTTAAATGTATATACTCCTTTGCCCATGATTAATGGTTCTTGCAATGGGTGGTTTTGAACTTTCTCGTTGTCTTTTTTGCCTTGGGAGACACGAGCAGGGCTCTGGGTGCGGCCTGTGCTGTGTGTGGCCAGGGATGGGCAGCAGGAGCGTGGT
This sequence comes from Hirundo rustica, assembly GCF_015227805.2. Taxonomy (NCBI): domain Eukaryota; kingdom Metazoa; phylum Chordata; class Aves; order Passeriformes; family Hirundinidae; genus Hirundo; species Hirundo rustica. Next base: position 3,732,773 of record NC_053463.1, read on the forward strand.
TTGTGTGAGCAAACTGGCGCTGCTGAGAGCCTGCAGCACACCTGGAAAAGATTGTGTGAACAAACTGCTCTAAGGACCTTGCTGGGAGCCTCCGCTGATTGCCCTCCTCTGTGCTTTTCAGAACGAATGCAGGAAAATTTGGTCACTTCTGCGCAGCGGGAAGTTTTCCTGTCCCACCACCAAGGAGCCCTTCAGCAGCCCAAATAACAAAGGAGACCTCAACAAGTGCATGATGTGCCAAAGGCTGCTGTGAGTATCAGCTGCCTGCTGGCTCCAGTGGCAGCCCTGCCCACCCACAGCATGTTCTGCCAGCACTCAGGAGGCTCTGTGATATAGAATTGTTGTTCCTGGCCAGCCAGACCAGTTCGTAGCTCTTCAGCAAACCCAGTAGCTCTCCCCAGCTCATCACATGGTGGGGACTCACCTCAGAGCATGAGGAACAAATGCAGAGTGAAAACTTATGCAGGTTAATTTCCTTTTTCCGGAGATGGTGTTTCTTAGGATGGAAGGCAGGGAGAAAGGATGGCACAGTGCCCCCAGTGCAGAGGTGTTAAACACCCTGGACATGCGTCAGGGAGCTGAGCCCTGCTGCTGGTCTGAGCTGCTGCCTTGTGCAATGGGGAGGTGGGGTTGGCCGGGCTGGCCTTTAATCACTCCCTATATTGGCTTTGTGTCCGAGCGCTGCACGCTGCCCCGTCACTCACGCCTCCCTTTCTTGCAGGGAAAGAGACTCAAAAAACAAAGGGAGTGGTGGAGAGGCGGACAGGAACGTGAACTCCTTGGGAAAGGTGAGGTGAAACATCGCTGCCGAAGCCGGTTTTATAGGCGATGGCATCTCGTCTGCCGCCTCTGACCCGCTGCCCAGGGCGCTTCCTGGTCTGCAGCATGGGAAAGGGCCCTGCAAAGGGAGCAGGGCAAACATGCCCAGCCTCGGGAAGAGTGTCAGCCTTTGGGCCGTCCACCAGCATAAAAGAAACCAAAACTCCTGGCGGCTCCTCCCAGGCAATCACGGCACCTCCGGTGTGTGCCTGACCCAGAGCCCGGGCCGAGGAGGGTGTCTGCCTGTTTATAAGGCACAGCATTGGCATCTGGCAAACGTTTAATAGCAAGGCTGGCGCATGTGAGCTCTGACTAGGGCAGGGTGTGGGAACAGGCCGGCTCTAATTGTCCCTTGTTTATCTTGTTGATGCACCTGGCTGGTTTCTTTTACCCATAGCTGTTTTTCTAGATAGCAGGTCTTTATGTGGAGGGAGCTGTCCTTTTAGCCTTGGGTTTTTATTCTAGGTGGGAACGAATTGGTTTCCATCAGATAGTGCTGGTTGTGGTGATTGATTTATTTATTTTTTACATCTGGTTAAGCAGGGTAGCTTTCTAGCTCTTGTGTGTCTGGACAAATTAAAGGCTTTGTAAGGCATAGCTGTCCTAAGGGAGATCTTATTTTTTCGACATCTGACTTGCCGAAGTGTGGTCCAGAAGGCAGAAGGACAGTTTTACAGCTTCAGGAAGAGACCTACACTGAATTTCTTTGTTAAGCCATAGATTTTCTGTCTGGCTTTTGGCAAGTAATTTTCTAGGCTTGACTTCCCCATCTGCAGAGCTGGGATAAGCTATCAAGCCATCTCCTCTATATGGTGTGAGAGGAAAAACGTATTACAGATCACATAACAGATAAGGTTGTAAGTGCTGCATAAATGAACCTGAGGACCTCACATGTTCCATGTGGTCTTACGCTCCAGACTTGCCCTCAAAGTTATAGGAAAGCTGTTCAGAGGAAAGTAAAGGCCAGGCTGAAATGCTTAAGCAGGCTTTGCCACAAAAGCCTTTTGTGAAACAGTGCTTTGGTTCAATTAACACATACCATAATGTTAAGTGGAAGGTAAAAACACCCACCTCTTACTCTAGTGTAGCTGGCAGTAGGAGGTATTCAAGGATTATATCTTCCCTATGCCTGCAGCCTCATTTTTATACTGTGCACGGATTTTAAAATTCTTTAATTTTAGTAGCGCGTTCTCTCACGAGAGATGAGAAAACTGACTTTCTCATTTAAAATTCACTGAAATTGTGGATTTTATACTTAGAGCAGAGATTAGGTCCTTCGGGCAGGCTCTTGCACATGTTATCTATTAGAAATAGCAACCAAAAGACAGATCTGCTTATCTAAACATATGGATTTATTTGTTTTATGCGGCATGCTATGGTTTTCCACCGAGTTACGCCCCGAGGAAGCAGAATTACGTTTGAAATGCAATTCGTTGGGTGGATAATCCTCTGTGGATTTGTGGGAGATGTGCCTCTCTGTCAGCAGATCCGTGTCAACCCGTGCTTTTGGCGTTTGCACAGGACGAGTGTCGGGAGTTTCGGGATCTGTTCAAGAGAGGGAAACTTTCCTGCACCAGGGAGAACGACCCTGTCCGGGATGCCTCTGGGAAGCAGCACAGCAATAAGTGCATCATGTGTGCAGAGAAGTTGTGAGTTAAAGGAAAGGAGTGTGGGAATCCTCTCCTCCCTGGAGCACCCCGGTGTTCACTTTCTCATCTCTCTTCTCTTCCAGCAAAAGGGAGAATGAGCGGAAGTTATCTAAAAACAGACAAGGAAAAGATAAGGTGAGATTAAAGTATTAGGCAGGTCAATATGGAACTTTATTGGATTTTCACCCAAGATAGAGAAAAGGGAATGTTATTCTACTCTGGTGCTCTTTCTCCTCTGACTTAATTTTGAGATCCACTTTCCTTATGATCTTTATTTCTTATTCATATCTTGAATCCCTCAAGTGAACAGCTTGTGCCTGAATATTATGGTCTGCCCCGTTGACCTGTGGATCTAGGGACAGGCAAATCCTGAGAGAGCAGGAAGCCAGGTGTGCTGTGCTGTCCCAAATTTCAGCTCACGGGTGGAGAGGTCATTTCTGCTGAGGCTGCTAATTAGGTGGAAAAGAAAAATGTGTGAAAGGCCCTAAATCTGAACTCTGCACAGCTTAAGAGATCATTGTGTTCTGGGAGATGTCAGCTTTGCACTATCTCCAGGCCTGTGGCTCATTTTTAGCTTTTTTTTTCTGCTGGAAGCTTTGTTCTCATGGAGCTGTGATTTGCCACCTTCCCCCTGGCTCGCTGCAGCCACCATGTCGCTGTGCACTGATGTTTCACTGGGCAAAAGCAGCCCAGTAAAGGGGAAAATAGTTGGTTTCCACTCCTTTCCTCTTGATTTCTGCTGTGGTAGGGACTGGTGTGGCCCCCTTAAACTTCAGTCTTAGGGATAATCCTGTTTTAGAGCTTTTTCTAATGACTTTGGCAACAAAAATTAGAAGAAGTGTAAGTGAAATTTGCTGATGGCAAAGCTGGGAGGCAGTATCAGCAGAGCAGGATCAGCAGATCACTCAAGACTAATTGGATAGTGCTGAGGCCTGGAGTAATAGAAACAAGATAAAATGTAATGGCAGCACAAGATCACACAGTCAGTGATTAACAAGAATTCCTACTCATGGTCTAGAAGTGACAAAGGATAAGAAAGCCCTGCATTTATTAGCAGGTCAGGGATGTGACAGGCCATGAGAAAGGGAAATGCACAACTCAGATGTGCTCGGTGAGATTTTTGCAGCAGAGGTCAGGCCTGAACAGGGCTCCAGAAATGCTGGCTCAAAGAGAAAATGTTTGAGAGAGGCTCTTAGGGGGAGGCAGATCTGTCTGCAGAGGATTGGGCTGGCCCCAGGCAACAAGGAGAGCTTTTCTGGGGTTGTTGAGAAGGGAAAGCATTGCCTGAACTGTGCAGGGGTGTGAGCTGGTGGTGGGGAGAAGCAGTGAGCTCTTCTGGGGAGGGTGCAGCACTTATTTCTGATGGGACAGTCTTTCATGGCTGTTGGCACACGGGAGAGGCTCAGCCAGGGCCAGATCATCTCTGCTGCCTGTGGCTGGGGTGGCTCTAGGGAAATGTGGGGCTTTGTACTCAGAGTGGTTTGCCAGCATTACCCTCCCCTGGGAAAGCTGAGGAGCTGGAGGCTGGGGTGCCCTGGAGGGGTTACAGAACAACACTGGGGGAATCTTCCCCTGGTAGAGAGGATGAGGTGCTGAAAACTTGTGAACAAAGCAAAGGGTGAGGCCAGTGACCTGCCAAGGACCTTCACTCAAACTAACTAAACTCTGCACAAAATGGGCAAAAAATTGCGAGTGTTAAAACCTGTTTTTAAAAAGAAAAGGGTGAGTGGAAGTCGCTTCCTTACCCTTTGTACTTGCTATTTAACTGCGTATTGCAGTGTGTGAAACAGTCGAAATTAGGGGGACTGAATGTTTCCATCCGTGTTACATAACAGGGGCAGGTTAACACAGTTTCTGTACAGCAGTTTTGAACAAGGAACAAATTAATCATCCACTCTCCAAACAACCTTCCCGTGCTCGTGGGCTATTAAGTGTGTTTGCAGTGTGCTTTTATGTTTTAACTGCTGCTTCTTGATTGACATGTCCCAAAGTGTGGCTGGTTTGGAGGATCCCTACGCGCTTTGTAAAGAAAATTATCTAGAGCTACGATCTGGGAAGAGGCTGTAGCTGTGTATTAAGGATGTTGGGAGAAAAGGGAGTGACTTCATTGCCCGTATCGGTCACATCACTGGCATGCTTTGGATAGCCCAGCCAGGAGAATAATAATTACTGGGACCATACTAGAAAACTCCCAACACGTGCCGTGCAGGCAGAAGGACCCGGAATTTTTCTGACTCACCCCTCTGTTTATATGCTAAGTGGCTGCTACTGCACACCCTCTTCTCTCACCCCCACCCAGACTCTCCTGTGATGCATTTGTGACGGTTCCACGCTTTCCTGGCAGCAAAACCCCAGGTTTCTAAGGATCTGATCAATAAGGCAAGGAGGACTGAGTGCCCTAACCCTGCCCTCCTTCCGCAGGATGACTGCAGCGAGTTTCGCTCCCAGTTTGAAGCTGGCGGGCGCCTGTCCTGCACCAGGGAGAACGCCCCTGTCCGGGATGCCTCTGGCAAGCAGCACACCAACAAATGTCTCATGTGCGCTGAGAAGCTGTGAGTATCCCTTCCTCTGAGCTGTGACAGCCAAGAGGGAAACCACCGGCTGCAAAAGGGCAGCTCCTGCCTGTGAAGCTGCGTCTGGGCAGTGCCTGGGAGAGTCCCTGCTCCCAGTGGCCCTCTAAGAGATGCCCTGGCAGCAGGGCTCCTCTTCCCCCTTCCCTTTCAGCACTTAAGGGCCCAAGGGCAGGTGAGAAGCACTGTGGAGTAGAGGGGGAGAAGCAAGGTTGACAGAGAGCAGCCCCTTTCCCAGGGGAGTGTCAGGCACGGGCAGCTCCTGAGGAGTTTCCCACACGTGTACTTTGCCTTCCAGATGCTCTCTCTCTCTACTCCCATAGAGCATATGCAGAAGCAGACCCGATATGAAAGCAGCCACCTGGAACCAGGATGTAGCATACAGTGGGAATGGTGAGGAGAAAGGGAGAAGCCTTAGGGGTGGGAATTAGGAACAGGACCACCAGGAACAGGGACTGTGGGTGGGGAGGTGGTTCCTAGTGGCATGACATAGGCTTACAGGGCAGCCCTGGTGCTGGTGGCACTCGCACCACCATAGAACTCCATTTTTTCTCCTCTTCCCTTCTTCCAGGAAAAAGGAAGCTCAAAGAGGGGGTGGAACTGTCCAGCGCAACAAATTGCCTGCTTCAGAGAGGATAAACCAGGTGAGATGTGGCTCAGAGCCTGTGCAGGACCCAGAGAAAAGGGTCTGGTGAGAGTCTGTGGGATCTGGATAGCCAGGGACTGCCTGCAGACAGCCTGGGGTGATCTAGCTGTTTGGGATCCTGTAGCCAGCTAATCATGGGGGAGAAGCTGGTTGTATTGCAAAGCCTCCCTCATTTGTGGGATGGACCTGGATGTGCGCACACAAACCAGACCTGTTTGGGCCTGACAGAACGGCCCCTCTCACTTTCCCAGTGATGTGATGCTGTATGAGAGATAAAGGGCAGGTTCAGGCTCCCCACAATCCTGTAAACCCTGGGATGATAACATTTGGTGGGTATGGAGTGCATCACACCTGCTACTTTAAGAACAGCCCCGCAATTCTTGGTGTCAGGCAGGATGAGGGGGCAGGGCAGGAGCTGCTTTAACTTTGCTGCTTCCCGAGTTGCACAGAAGTTGTTTCTGTGGCTGCTGAGTGTGTTCTGTCCTTTTTGCAGAAGAACTGTGGTGGTTCACGGCAGGGTGTAAACGACAGGCGTCCCTTCTCATCAGGCAGAGGGTGAGTTCAGCAGCTCCTGGCCTGGCAGCCTGTCCCATACACACCACCAGTCCTGGCACTGCTTCTGTCCTCTTCCATCTATGTGTGGGTTTTAGGGGTGGTTAGGAGATTAATTGGTGCAAGAATGGTTCGACAGCGTAGGAGCAGCACAGTGTGGGGTGGAGCAGTGCATGTTGTGCTCTTTGGTGCTCACTGCAGCACTTCCCACAACTGAGCTGGTGATGGGGAAGAGCCACACACTGGGGTATGTCTCTCATGCAACCCTGGCTCCATTGTGGCCTTGATGTTCGTGTAGGGAGCACCAGTGATTGCTGTGTTCAGAATCCCTCTCAGGACACTCTGTGCAGTAAAATCTGCCTCCTGGCAGTGCACACATGTGCCTGGCCCTGGCTCAAAGGCAGTGCCTGGTGCTCTGTGCTTCCTGGGCACAGATCAGGCAGGAGCTGTTTGTTTTATAGCTGTTGGCCCTGAGCAGGACTCAGCTGCTGCTTTTTCTGAGGCACGCTGAGATTTGTTGCTTTTGCCTGGTGCAATTCCTTCATGTCCCCCTTCCATCAAGTGCTGCCAGCAGACACAGGAGAGCAGAGCCCTGGGGAGGTGATGAACTCAGACAGAGCACACAGCAAGGCCATGTCCTGCTGTTGGCTTCCTCCCTTTTAGCATGAGGCTGGGGGGCTTCTCTCCCTCTCCTCTCCTGTGGTGGGTGGGTGGCTGCAGTGGTGCAAACAGCCCTCCAAGAGCCGTGGGGGTCTGCAGGGAGGGCGGGTTTGCACTCTGCTCCCCCTGTTTGGAAGGAGATGGTGATGAACCGCATCTCTGCTCTCTCTGCCAGCCCACAAGGTCAGCGTGGCAGGAACTGCAACCGGCCGCCCGGCCGCAAGTCACAGAGCAGGGACATCGATGAGGTAACGATGGTGAATCTGCCTCCTGCCCCTCGGGGGGGGCAGCTGTGCGGGCAGAATTGGGGACTTCTCCCATGGGGTGCTCCTCTGCTGGTGCTGAGCCACCCCTGCTCCTTTCCCAGCAGCTTTTCCTGTTCTTGCTGTAACCCTGAAGCTTTCCACTTGGTCCCACGTCCCTGGAAGGGTTTGAATGAGTGAAAAGTATCTTGTAGCCTGCTGAAAGGCCCTTGTATCACCCGGCATGGAAACAGAGGGAAGGGCTTGGCTCCTTGTGGAAGCCCCCCAGCTGTGAGGATGTGGGTCTGGAGCTCAGGTTGGAATCCTGCCCCACGTGTAGCCAAAGCAGGGTAAAGAGTGCGACCTCCCCATGCTGAGAAGGTGCTGGGATGAAGGCCACGGTCAGAGCGGGGTGGTGGAGCTGGCCAGGGGATGAGGACAAGTTTGGCAGAAGGAAGGAGTGCTAAAGGGGGAAACACTGAGTGGTAGATGACAACCGTGTATGGAGTAATGTAGGAGGAAGGTGGGGGTGTCTGCTCTCCCTTCTCAGGAGAAGAAAATGGAGTAGTTCCAATGAAGCTAAAAGTGGAAAATGTGAATTAATAAGAGAAATTAAGTTACTGTAAAAAAGGTGACTAAACTGTGGATCTCGCTATCACAGGGTGTTGTCTAGAGGTAGGATGGTTAAAAAAAATGCCTGATGTTTTAATTCCTCCAGAATTTTCATGCAGTAATTTAAATAGCATTTTGGGAGAGATAGGAAATATGTTTCTGTGGGTTTGGAGGATCTTACTACCAACTGCCTTAACTCTCTCTGGAGCCTCTGCCACTGACCGCTTCCAGAAAAGGGATATTTGAGTTAAAAACCCAATAGATAGTTCAGGTACTGCAATTTTGATGCATTCCAGAGGAAGCATTAGGTGTAATAAGGCCAGTCTGCTTCAGGGCTTAGTGGTATTTCCTGGTAGCAGCAGAGGGGGAGTGGATTCTGATGAGCCTGACAGACCAGAGGTGATTCAGGGAGAAGATCTGCTCCCCTCCTCTCTCCAGGACCACCCATACTTTTTGTCACAGACAATTCCCAGAGCCAAAGGAGTGCTGGCACTGGCTGCTGGCACCTGTGATGTGTGAGGTTGCCGGTGGGGTGCCCTCCTGCCTGGGCTCTGGTGCAGGTAGCAATGTCTGGTGCGTAGGAAGGCATCCAGGAGAGGATTGCAAAGGTCAGCATTGTCTGCTCTCACGTCACTGATAACTACCCAGATGAGGGAGGAAGCAGCACATTATGGAAATTAGCGAGTGACGTTTAACCAGCAGGTGCTATCACAGCACCCCACCATCACCAAAACCTCTCCTGTGCTGCCCGGTATGAAATCCTCCTTCCCTGGGCTGCTTCCTGCTGCTGATAAACCATCATTTTTGCGCTAAATGCTGTGTCTCCAGGTGGAGGGGGAAGCGGAATGCTCTCCCAGACCCATTGCACCATTCGCAGCCGTTGTAGCACTGGAGAAAAGGGGTTTGGGAGCCCTTTAGCCGCTTCTTCGTCTGGGTCTTTTTTTTTTTTTTTTTTTTTTTTTTTTTTTTTTTTTTTTTTTTTTTTTTTTTTTTCCGTTCCTGGGGCTGAGGAAGGGGCTGTGCGCGCCAAGGGGAGCAGGCTGTGCTATCCCTGACCTCTGCTGTCGGAAATCTGCTATGACTGCGCAAACACCCGCTCCGCTCGCAGGGTGCCGAGAGGCTTTTTTTCTTGGGTGGGGGGAAATCCCTAAATCTCCCTCCTCGTTCCGTCAGCGCGCGTGTGCTGGCTGTGCCGCGTGTGGTTCCTAGGGAAAACTGCGCCTGGATGTTCCCGTTGCGGGGCTCGGGAGGAAGCAGGAGGGCATCCCTGGTTAGTCAGAGCTGCTGGTGTCTCTGAGCGCGGTGGGCGGCAGAGCTGCGTGCCGCACCGCCCGCGGGCAGCGCCAGCCCGCTCCGGGCGCTCCTCCTCGAGTTCAGCCGATGCCTTTCGTCTCAGCGCTTGGAGATTAAAATGGTGACAGCACACCGATAAGGAGGGCTAGGTGTACAGCTTGAGGGTTTAGCCTTGTGGATGCGCTTTGAGAGAAATTGACCTTGCCCCGGGCTGTAGTGTTGGGGTGGATCAGCGAGCGGGGCTCTGTCCCCCAGGGCTGGGCTGAGCGGTCCAGCAAGAGACGCGATGTCTTTCCAAGTCTCATCCAGCCAGGCCAGATCCAGGACGGAAGGCTTGGTTTGTGAGCGCCTCCAGGTCACGTGAAGGAGGGTCTTGCAAGTGAACCGTCACCAAATGTGGTTTCTTTCTCTCTTCAGCTGGACTGTGATCGAATTCTGCATGGGGTAAAGGGTGGAAGGATTTTCTGCAGCGAATCCTCACAACCAGTCTGTGGCACTGATGGGAAAACATACAAAAATGAATGTGACTTGTGTTCAGCTGCCATGTGAGTAGGTGGAGAGATTTCAGTAATACAGGGCCATCCACCATTCCCGAGTGTCTTTTGCAGAAGAGTGTTTGTTTTGATACATCGTGACTCACTATCAAGTGTGTCCTTGGTGCTTTGCTGTTAAGCAAACATAGATCAAAATGCCTGAGATTAATCTGATGACAGCTAATTAAGATACACAAGTTGCCAGGGTCCCCTATTCCCTCTCTGCCCAATCGTGAGATTGTTTGGGGAGTAATGAATGCCGTCACACTGGAAGTAGCATCAAAGCGTTAAGGAGCCCACAGAGGACTGTCATGCCGGCGGCTGAGAGCTGTGGTATTGCAAGTGAATAATAAGCAATGTCTTGTCCTCCCTGTGCAGGAGAGCTTCAAACTTCATCACGGTAAACTATCGAGGCGAGTGCCGAGAGCCTGCCCCTGAAGTGGTAAGCGGCAAACCACGAGCTGGGCTGCCCAAACATCAATCTCTCCCTTTCCCCTGGTGGAAATTCCCCGTTGGCACCGTCTCAGCCTGCGGTGACCCGAGCCAGGCAGCCACAATAGGGAGTGAGGAATGAGGAGTGGCTGGCGCTCGCCAACTGCCCACTGTGCCCTTCAGCAGGAGCGGGGAGTTTGACCTCGCTGGCAGGTTGACAGAGCTAGCTTGTTCCCTCAGGTAGCACCGGGCTAATTAAAGGCATGCTCTCCAGCTGCTCTTCAGGCGCTGTGGCTGGGAGGGAAGAGAGCTATTGAAGCTCCTATTTCTGTTGTTTTTTTGTTTTTGGTTTTTTTTTTTTTTTTCCTGGAGTGGAATGATGTCAAGAGGTGAAGAAAAGAAAGTGCCTCTTGGTTGTGTGTAGCATCCCACTTTACTCCAAGTGCATGCTGGGGAGCCAGCCTGGCCTCTGCACCTGTGACAGGATCATTAGAGCCCCAGGAAGGGATGCTCATGGTCCAGATGTTTAAATACAGGTTGAAACTTGGATTTAATGCATAACCTGGGCATAGTCTCCCTGTTTTCCTAGGCTGTGTGGTAGGAGTGTGATGTGTCTGGGAAAACAGCTGACTTTCTTCCTGGGACTTTGATGGAGCTAGAAAGACCAGACGTGTATAAACCATAAAGGCTTTGTTCCCTAAATAACATCCAGGGAGATGGTTGGGAAATGAAGATTATTCTCTAGGTGACACACTTTCGGGAAAGGTCTTGAGCCTTGACATCTTGTGCAATCCCACAGGGCAGATGAGTTAAACATTTCTTAGCTGCGCTTTCTTTCGACCAGTGGAAGCTGGACAGCCTCCAGCTCTTGGATTTGCAGCCAGTTTGTGCCTCTGTGCACGGGATGTCCTGTAGCACCTGGGGAGGACTGTCCTCATTGGCAGCAATTCTTGAGAAACTGAATCTTCATCACCAGGGAAGTAGACAGATTCCCGCTCTAAACCCGTAGAGAATCCAAATATTGAACCTACCAAAGAGATTTCTGGGAAGTTTTGAGAGGGAACATTGTTTTCTGGGTGTGGATGTGGTATCCGTGTGTCTGTAGGCACCGTGGGATGGGATGTGAGAGGACCATCATTCCACAGTGCCATTCCATGCCTTCCTCTGCTCTGTGCCAGGACACCAGCAGCTCCCCCAAACACAGTAAACCTGGCTCCTTTCTGCCTCTTCACTAAAACAGCAGAGTGCCCTAAACTTTGCTTAAAGTCAAAGAAATTGCAGTGCAGAGAGAAATAATTTTGCCTGTGACAGCACTGGAGGTCTCTGTGTGAGTCTGCAGGGGGATGGAGCTGCTGTTGGCCTGTGGGCACAGGGAGGTGAGGCACCACATGAGTCTGTTAGTGACCGTGTCCAAGACAGAATGAGTCTGGATACACCGTGGCAACTGAAAAATAGAGAGGATTCCCCAAAAAACTGGCTTGGTCTGGACTTCCTTACTGTTTCCACTGAGCCATTGCAGCTCTCAAGCCCTTGCAATAAGAGGGCAATGCCATTTACTGAAAGTCAGAGAGCTTGCAGCTGTGTTAAGTGTTCCAAGGAGAGATGGATGCAATTAAAAGTCAAAGTGATGAGATTTTTATCTTGAAGCAAGGAAAGCCAAGCGAAAGCCCCCCCTGCACAATGATTTGTCCTTTCTGTTTATTAAGTCACCTGAAGAACTGGGCTGGAAATTTATGGGAGCTTATAAACAATGTACAGAGCAATGTTATTTTCAGCGCTGAAATTCATGCTCACTTGCAGTATAATGAATTTTTCTTTCTGCTGAAGATTTAGGCACTCAATATATGCTACTAAAACCTGGAGGAAAGCAGCTTCAACAGCGCTCTTGGAATCAGAAATGCGTTTAGAGGGTTGCAATGTACAGAATGTGAAATGCTTTGGAGGAAGATAAGAAATTGTTACCCAAAAATCGTAGTATTTCCTGGAGTTGTATTTTTGAATTACCCGTGGAGAGTGATGGGTTGCCTGAGGAAATGTGTGATAGAGCTGCCTCATCCCTTTGCAGCCCAGCGCCTGCATCCACTCCTGCCTGCAAAGCTCCAGGTGTTTCTGGCAGCTCTGGTGAGCTGATGGCCATCAGGGGAGGATGCTTGGGAGCAGTGTGGTTTGAGAGAGATCTGGCACTAAAGGGTGTATCTGGGCATGCCTGAGGTGGAAAAATTTGCTGCAGAGAGAGCCCTGTCCCCACTGGTCAGCACTGGGTCTCACCACCTTCCCTGGGAGGTCTCTGCCATGACTGAATTCCTTTGATCCTGTTCTGCTTTACTGATGACAAATATAGGTTGGCATCGTGGGATAAGTTATCTTTTTCTCGGTAAGTTAACTGGCTGGTAGGTCCTGCAGGGCTGTGTCACGTGGATCAATTGATTGGGGTTTTTTCCAGCACCTTTGACTTTTAATGCCGCGTATCTTGGAGTTCCTTTACTTGTTCAAATGTTTTTCACACTAATTACCTGGGCAGTAGTCGCCATGCTGGTCAATAGATCAGGGGAAAAAAGGGGTTATCCAGCTTCTCCTTTTCTTTTTCAAACCTGTTTCTCAACAAACAGGTAACTCCCAGGTTTGCAATGGGCAAGTCCCTGTTTCCTTACAGTGCTCTCTGTTTTGCCACACTGCTTGTAAAGGTAGTGAAAGGAGGGAAAGAAGAAAAGCAGGACCTTTCCCAGATTAGAAAATAGGTGTGGAAGGCACCTAGCTCAAGGCTGGAATTAGTCTTGTTTTCCTCAGCTGGCAGTTGCCCAATCTGCCTGCCCTTGTGCTGGGCTCTGCGTGGCACTGAGCTGGCCTGAGGGGCTGTCACACCGACACCAGTGTCACACAGAAGTGGTCAAGCTTTTGGGGATGAGCTTATTTTTTTTTCCTCTTCCTTTCCAGGAGTAATGGAGTTCAGCCTGCCAGCAAACACCAGGGATCAGCTGTGACCAAAGGTATGGAGAGAGAGAGAGAGGCAGTGACTGAGCCCTGCTTTGGAGGTTGTGTCCTTTGGAGGTTCTGTCCCACCTTGTCCAGACAAGCTGCAGGGCCAGGACAGACGGTTCTGCAGACTTTTTTCTCCCACTGCAGCCTTATGGTGGTGGGGCTGATCCTGTGGGGACTTGAAATAGTGGGCTCTGCCCCCTCCTTTCCCCTGGCTCTGTTTGTACAGCCAAGCTGTTCCTTCAGAGCAGGGAGGATGCTGCCAGAGCTGTCCCCCATCAGAGGGAGGCAGGAACTGCCTAGAGCCCCCGCAGAGCATGGCAGCATCACAGCTTTGAAGTTTCCTCATGGTTCTTTTCAGTCCTTTGCCTCCTGGAGCCACAGTAATGAGCTGTCTGCCCTCTGTCTCTGCAGAGCAAGAAAAAGAAGCGTCGATGTCGAGCATCAGGGGAGCTGCCGAGTCCCCAGGACTGCCAGAGCTGCCTTCCTCCCCTTCTGCAGCACACGGGCCCGTCCTTGCTCAGGTGGAGGGCGAAAGGCGGCGGGGGCTCAGTGGTGCCTGCCCGGCTCTGCCCCGTGCGTGCTGCTGCAGTCCCCGCCGCCTGGCTGTGTCTTACCGTGCTTCTCCAATAAAGATAACTCCTCAGCTTCATGTCACTTTTCTTCACTCAGCCCCAGGGCAGGGGCACACGGGTCCCCGCTCTGGCTTTGTACCACGTGCTCCCTTATGAGCACCCTGAGGTGCACCAGCTGCTGTAAATACCTGGCGAAGATGTTGGACCCAAGGAGGAAGAGTGTGGTCTGGGGTTTTGTGAGGAGGGGTCAGGTTCTCTCTGGCTCGTTATTGGGTCTTGGGTCAATCACTTCACTGCCCTATCAGCCCTTTTCTCCTGCCTGTAAAATGAACATTAAATGATACTTACCTACCTCAGAGGGTTGTTGGAGATTTGTTTGGTTTACACTTGGAAACCCACAGAGAAAAATTGGCTTTAAAGCACCCCATGTCTTGGGCTGGCAGTTTAGATGATGTACCAAGTGTCCTCTTCCAGGCTTCTCGTGTGAGGTGCTGGGCAATTCAGACCAGAGTTTGGGAGCAATGCTGGGAACTAGATACACGTTGAGTGGTCGTGTTAGGAGATGTGCTGAGCCCAGAAAGGTCTCTGGGATCTGGAGGTGTGAATTTGGCCAGTATTTCTTGCTGTGAGAGGGCAGAAGCACTGATGGCACCCTCAAGGCAGTGCAGGAAGCTCAGCCATTGTGGTGGCCCATGGACCATCTGCTGCTGGGTCACCCTCTGCCTTGGCCTGAACTTCCCTGCAGGCTCAAGCCAGTGCCTGTCTCAGGAACCATCTCCTGCAAGGAGAGGAGGATCCTTCCTTTGGGGCTCTGGTGCTGGGGCAGATGGAGAAGTGAGAAGTTCCACGGTATGGAATGGCTTAAACTTTTTAAGGAGAAGTGTTGTTGTTTTGAGATGTAACTGACCTACAGATGATTCTAATTCCTTTGTATTTCGAAACTGTGTTCAGATGAAACCAGGCCTCTGAGCCAAGGGTTTCCCTGTTCTTTTGGGGTCAGTGGATCTGGGACTGGGGTGGGGCTTGCAGAGGAGAACTTGCTGATGGTGAGTTAATGGTAATCTGCTGGTGGTTTGCACGTACTTCCTGTACTCTCTTCTATAGTGTTACTTAAAGCAAATAGGTTTTTTATTTGTATAAACCTTATTGCAGGATGTTTCCAGAAGACCTTGAATGAACATTTGCCGTGTTTGAGTCCATTTTAGCTGTGGCCTGATCTGTAAACACTTTTCTCTTGCAGATAAGGTTGAAGTCACTTTCAGGTTTTGACAGGATTTTACCTAATACCAATTAATTTCAATCCCACCAAAGATGTAGAATTCTTTCAATTAAGTTATCAACTCCTCTATTTCTACAGCAGTTAATGAGAATTGATTTTGAACTGTCAAAATGCTTACGCATGCATCATGTTTCATTGCAGCTGATAATAAAAATTGATTTTATTATCAGCAGACTCTGCCATAAGTGGTTGTTAATAGTCTGTATGCTTATTTTTAATGTGAGCAAAGGCTATGATTTAGAAACAAATTATGACTGCCTCTTTCTACATGGAAAATCCCTTCACCAAGTAGAGTCATGCAGGATGAGAATCACCAGTTTGGGGCTGGTTAGCTGTTTTGGGGGATGCAGATTTTGTCTTTGAGAGGAGATGGAACAAGTACATTCTTGAATGTTATTTATGCAGCCTGAGAATGATGAATGTCAGACAGTAAAAGTGTTCTCCGATGATGACTGCTCGCTCATTCCAGCTAGCATCATGTGCAGGGACATCTACATGATTTTATAAAAGCAGAGCACCATTTGTGGCTTAAAATAAATTCTTGCAAATGAAAATCAGTGTACTTGAAAGCTACTATGATTTACAGTGATTTCAGGTATTTAAGTTTTCAAATAATGACCCCTAAAACCTTCATTAACTGTGCTTGAAAAGCAATAAACTGATGAAGACTGCCCCAGTAGCCTCTTCTGTCAGTATTTGAGCACCTTCTAAATTTCTCCTGCTGCCAGCAGAAATTACCATCCACAAAAATCGCAGCTGGCAATAAGAAATTGTTAATCAGATTCCAGGCCCATCTGCTGAGGAGGCACAGGACAGGGACTTGCTAAAGCTGCCTGTGCTGCTGTTAGCAGCAGGGCTGGCTCCATCCTGCTCCCAGCAGCCTGCCTGCTCGCTCTGCTCCTGCTTTCAACCCCCTTGTGCAGGTTGTTCCGAGGGCTGGCCGGTGAGGAATGTCCCTGGTGGCACAGCGGAGCTCCGGAGGGATGCCACGTGCTGTAATTCCTAGGGAGAAGGAGGTAAAGGCTCGTAAGGTGCTGGAGATTTACCACTTTTTTTCTCTTATGTTTGCTTGTGGTTGCCCTTTGTGTTCCCCTCTGAAATGGTAACGAGGCCAAGCCAGTCCTCTTTGAAACTGGAAAGGTACCAGCGCTCTGGGGACTCTTTGGTTTGCTGTAAATGACGCTTTATTAAGGGTGTTGCTTGCCAATAACCACAGAGCCCGTGCGGTTCACAGCAGTTCCTGAGGCTTTGCAGAACTGGCATTATGAACTGACACTTTGCTCTCCAGCCTCTCAATGCCATTGGGTTTGGAGATAAAATGCCCTCTGCAGGGACCTTAGGTGTCTTAGTACTTTTTTCTTCTTTTTTTCATAGAAGGTGTCAGAACCTTATGCAGCTCCTCAGAACACACAAGTGCTGCTCTTGGTAGAGGCTGAGAATTGTTGATTCTGGCAGATGCCTCAGCAGACTTTGAACTCCCGGTGGTGTTTTTCAGTCCTCTGTCCATTTGGAGCCTGGGAGCTCTGCCCAGCAGCTCCAGACACACGGAGGGAGAGCCCTGGCATGGCCCCATGGTGTGCTCTGCCCAGGCAGAGCCTTTTGCAGGCTGCCACAGCAGACAGTGCTGGAAATCTTGCAGTTTAGGGGCATTTGTTCCTTTAAGAACTTGGTGAATTGTGCCATGGAGATCTTGATGCTGTTTATGCAGGGAAACCCCTCTGGCTCTGCTGCAGAGCTCTCTTTTCTGGCTCTTCTTACCTCCCTGTGATGCTCAGTCCCACCACGCAGCTTCTGCTATGGGTACCTGGGGATTTCAATGTTATTTGTCTTGATTTTCACAATTTCTGCTCCATGGCCCATCTGCTTTCACCCTGGGGACTCATGAATGGGCCTCTCTCTTTCCTCTCTTTAGGGCTTCTGTTTGGCAGCTGTTAGAACATCTGTCTTTCCCTGCAAGGCTCTCTCTACTATAGGGAGCTCTTCTCCAGGCAATTTCCTTGGGATCTCCCTGTTCTATTCTGCTGCAAGATTTCTCCTGCTCCCCAGTTCTGTCTCTGGAACTGCAACACAAAATCTTCCAAACCTTTCCTCTGCAGGAAGGGTGAGTAACTCCACTCAAGTGGTTCGCTCAAAACAAGCTGCAACTGCTTGAAAATTAGAAATCCAGGCCCTTGATGTAGAAGATCCCAAAAGAAGCAGCTTAGTGCTGGGTGCAGGAACAACCACCCCTGTGGTTTGAGGGTGGGAAGCATGGAAAATTTCTGCATATATTTCTGAAAAAACAGATGAGTTGGGTTTGTTGCCCTCTTGCCTCAGAGGGTTTGCTTCCTTTCTTGGCCTGTGTCAGTGAGATTCTGCAGAGATGGAGACAGATGATTCACAGCTGGGACCAGAGGTAACCTGGAGGGGCCGCAGAAGAAAGGGGTGGAGTGCTCGTGTCCAGGGCTGCTCAGCCAGGTGGGATTTGCAGCAAAGGAAAATAAACAGGTAGATGTCAACACAGCATCTCATTGCAAGTGGGAGTTGCACAAGCTGAAGGGTGTAAACACAACCAAAGGTCTCCCTGTCCAGCGTGGGTGGAATGTGCTGCACCTGCCTCTCTGCTCCTGAAAGGCTCTGTCCTGAGGGACGAGTTCCTGGTGGAAAAAGCTCTGCTGAATCACTCTCTGTGAAGCAGACAGCTCGCTGGTGGGGTCCCAGCATGGATCTTTCTCGTGCACAGGGCAGCTGAGCTCTGTGTGCCTCAGCTGACACAGGGGACAGCAGACAGGTGTTGTAGCTGCAGCGTTTTCTAAATCTGAGCCCCTTCTCTAGGTCCTTGACAGGTGTTTGCTCTTCTGTCCCTTTACTCTGTCTCCTGTTGCAAACGACTTCCTAAATTTAATAGCTTGGTTGGAAGAGAATTACTTTGCTCTTGACAGGACATGCTGAGTCAATCCACTTTAACTGCAGATTTGGTTTGCAAATAATATCTCCTCTCCGACAGGGTTCAGGTGTCATCGCCGTGGACATTGGCAGGAGTTTGCTTGACCATGACAGCTTTTACAGAGCCTGGCAATTAAGTTGTCAGGAATCATTTTCCACTGCCAGGAAGCATTAATGGATCCTGGCCTTGGCTGGGATTAAGCCCTGGGAGATGGATATTGTAATCGGGAGGAGAAGGGGTCCTTGTAGACGAGGTCTGCATCGATCCAAAGGTCTGGAGTCCTGGACACTTGGTGGAACTGAGATTAGGGAAAGGTCGGAAAACACAGGGCAGAGCATCAAGGGGAAGGAATGAAAATGAGGAATATGAACAGGGACACGATCCCTCCTGTTCCTAATGCAGCAGGAAACGTTGGCGTTTGGAGAGGCTTTAGTTTTGCAGATGCACACTGCAAAGTACTAATATTAGCAGAGCTCCTGGATATGAAAGCAAATATTTTTCCACTAGGTAATCCCTAAAATTGTGTTGTTGTGGGTTTGCTTTTCAAGTGAGGAAGATGTTGGAAATGTCCTTCTCTTAGAAAATAAAACTGCGATGATTCAACACGAGCTCGCTCTGTTTAAATTATGTCAAAAAATAGATCTGCAAGCAAGGATTTTGATTACCAAATGCAGAATTTGAAAAATGAAAAATTAGGGAGAGATTTGGAGAATTTAGGATCCCAACTGAGGAGTCTACAATTGAGATTAATCCAAAGAATTGACAAGAATTTCCTTACACAAAAAGTGTTCAGGGCCTATCTAAGCCCCATTACCTGAATAGTGGGCAAACCTCGAGGAGATATTTGAAGAAAACTAAAGATATGAAGCGTAAAGAGATAACGTACACAGTGAATTTTCAGGAAGCAAACCGTGCGTGGGCTAATACCAATCTTTGCAAAGTTGGCTGACTTCCTAGGTAAAGGAAGCACAATACATCTAGTCTGTGCAGACATTAAAGGCATTTGGCCCGCTGCCCTGGGGGATGGTGTGTCACTTAGGCTCAGTGAGGTGGGTCAGGGACTGGCCATGAGGAGGTGGGAGCAGATGAGCAGAAGGTGCCCATGAGAGTTATCAGTGAACAACCAAAAAGATGGATTTTTAGGACCAAACTTAGTATTTTTGCTCCTTGCTGTATTACAGAAAAAGTTAGCAGCAGAGCACTGCTGAGTTTTTTAAACAGGAGAAGAGCAGGATTCCTCCCGCAGAGCACGGGGTGACCTTCTGGGCTCAAACTGGGCTGAAATACAGCAGTGAAGAGTACAAAACCACTCCGAGGTTAAATAACGGGGGGTTTGGCTATCAGTTAGCAGCTCAGTTGAAAATTACAGACGAGGAGAAAGCCCTAATTGCCTTTAGGTAGGCACAGGGGAGATGTGAGCCCGCAATGAGGAGCAGCCCAGGGCTGGGCAGAGCGTGCGGGAGGACAGGGGTCCTGGCACGGCCCCCGCTCCCCTCAAGCCACACAAAATCCCCTTCCTGGCACACACACTTGTATCAATCATTAGCCAGCTATCCAGAGCTGGGTAAACACGTTTTTGGCTTTGAATGGTGATGACAGGCTGGGAGCGTTACCTAATGAGGTGGGACCACTTGATAGCGGGGTGTGCTATATATTCCTGCTCCTCCCTGCAATCTTCCTCTCCCGCGCAGAGAGCAGGCAGGCTGCACTCGAGGGGTGTCCCTGGCTGCCATGAAGGTGACAGGAGCTTTGGTGAGGGCAGCTCTCGCCCTTTGCTGCTGCTTGGGTGAGTATTCACTGGGGTACTGCAAAGATTGATCTGGCTGAGTCAGAGTTGAGTTTTCATTTCGGTCAAAGCCTTTGGGTCTTGCAACATGGAGGAGAACCTTGTTCCGTGAAGAAATAGCCTTCCTGAGAGAGCACAGCAAGGAAATTAGGTTTTAAGATTGAGGTTTCGGCAAACATCCTTCAGCTGTTATCTTCTTGGTTTGTAGGAGCAGTTCCAGTGCGGGGTAGGGGCTTGCACGTGGTAGTCCTGTGTATAAAGGCAAAAGAAAACTGTTAAAAATTTTATTATTACCCATGCGAGCAATATAAATGCAAACTTTAACCTCTAGGATTGCGAGCAATATAAATGCAAACTTTAACCTCTAGGATTGCACTAGAGGTTTATTGTGCTACTCCTGGTACCTGAGAATGAGATATTCAGAGATTGACAGCGGTGGTGACTATAATTATCTTAAACATGCGTGTCCAAACTTGGAAGTCAAACATAAAAGTCTCTTAGAAGAGGTTAAAATCCAAGAGTATAGAATTGAAAATACCTGTATCACTCACCAGTAACATTTTAGGGGTGGATAAATATATGTGCTCTCACAAGATTTATCTCCCCTCAGGACTGCAATGAAACTTTATTTAGTAACTTCTAATGCATCCTATGGCTGTTTACTGGAATAATGTAAAACTCCACATTTTCCTAAGCAAAATAAATCAGTGTTGACTAATCACCAAATTAACTCGTTTCATGAAAATATTTGCATATGTTTTCTCTGCATGTTAATAATTTGGGGTTTTTTTCTGTCTCTGTTTTTTTTTTTTTTTAGGTACTGCCTTTGGCGTTCAGGTGAGCTACAGATCTATTTATTATATTCTGTCCAGGCTTCTGGTAAAGTAGAAAAACTGTATATAGCTACCCAGTGGGTAGAACATGGGTTAAATCTAATGAAATCTCTGCTGTTAAAATAATATTTGCCGGTGCATGGTTGAACGACATTCCCAATTTCACGAGAAAGTAAAAGATCCCCATTTTTTGCAATATTTTCGCTTCATTAAATAAAATGAAAAAACAGGAAGTAATTGTACACTCTTTATTATATTAACTCTTAGACATAATTTAGTTACTCCCAGCCAAAGGCAGTAGTTTGCCTCCTCGTGAGGAAAACTGTCTTAGGATGACACGCTCGAAAAGATCAAACGCTGTGACTTTGATAATTGCTTCCATACAGCAAGGCGCAAAGAATTCCTCGCATAAATTTCTGTACCTATACCACAGAGAGAAAACCAGCAGGGCCTGAGCCACGGATTTGTCTGCAGGTTCCTCCCACGCAGCAACGAGCCTCTCGGAGCTCTCCGGAGTGCAGCACGATCTGGAAGGATCCGCTGCGGAGCCGAGGGGCTCCCAATTACCCCTGCCTTCATTAGGCACTGTCTCACCCACAGCCGTCCTGCCTCCCCGCACCCCGGCAGAAGTACATAATCAGAAATTTCTGCAGGGAGGGTTCCCTCCTCCTGGCTGCCTGAGCAGATTCCCAACAACGCCTCTGATTTGCATCCCAGCAGCAGCTGCAGGCGCGGCGGTGGTGGGAGGATGCTGGGGGGGTTTCACTCCGTGAGGGAGGCAAAATTGGGGCTGATTCTGGGCTGCTTCCACAGCTGGATTGCAGCGAGTACCCCAGCGGCATCACCAAGGATGGGAAGACCTGGATAGCTTGTCCACGGGACTTGAAGCCGGTGTGTGGCACCGACGGCAACACGTACAGCAACGACTGTGGGATCTGCCTCTACAACGCGTGAGTCTTGCTGGGAACCCGCAGAGACCCCGGGGCAGGGGCTTCCAGGCAGGGGTGGCAGCTTTGCTCCCCAGGGATGAGGAACACGTGCCTCTGCAGCTGGGTGACACCACCACCAGCCTTGAGGAGTTGCTGTTCCTTGGTCCCTGACTCAGGCCTGCTTTCTTCCCTTTCTTCCAGGGAACACGGCGCCAGCGTGGAGAAGGAGCACGACGGAGAATGCGACCCAAAACCTATCGTGGTAAGACAAAGTGTGTAATGGGGGCAACTCAAACACCGTGCAGAAGTGGGACAGAGTGTGCACAGCCCAAAATAAAATCTGGTGATAACCAAAGCTGAGAGGCTTTTTATGAGTTATCTGACAGCATCTCTGTTATTTTCTACTTCAAGCCTGTCTAATTGGGAATAAAATAAAGACAATACATTGGCTGAAGGTTGGATCTCACCACCTGGGTACCTCCAGCATCCTCCAGCATGATCCTATCATAGTCCTTCTTAATATCCTTTTTTTTTTTTTTTTTTTTTTTTTTTTTTTTTTTTTTTTTTTTTTTTTTTGCCATTGGGAGAGAATTCCCACAGAATTTCTGGTTTCTGCTTCTGATAGTGAAATTGGTTTGATGCTGGATTTGTCCCCAAAGGCCGAGGGAGAGTGAGACTGTGTAAGAGGGTTATATCTTTATATCAAAAAAATTTTTTCTTTTCTATTCCTGCTATTTTTACAGGTTGATTGCAGTAATTACCGTAGAGCTGTCGTAGATGATCATGTCATGGTGGCGTGCCCAAGGATAATGAAACCAGTCTGTGGCTCAGACAGCTTCACTTATGACAATGACTGTGGGATCTGTGCCTACAATGCGTAAGTCTCGTGCATGGAATGTCCTTGTGAATAATCAGCGAGTTGAGGCTCTCAGAAGCACTTCTGTACAACACCAGTTTTAAGGCAGGTGTTTCTCTAGGTCTCCTTGCTGGTGGCTTCTCATGATTCTTCAGCCAGCTTGAGTTTTCTTCCCTGTTTTTTTATCAGTGCTCATGAAGGGAATTGCAAAAAGAACCAGAGCAGAGCCATGAGGAGATCAAAGTGTTGCTTGTAACACCTAATTACTCCTAACACTTAATTCCCACGGGAGATGGGAACACCGTACATTAGCAGCTGCCATCTGTAGGGCACATTCAGACAATTCAGGCAGTTGTAATGTCCCACAGGGAGGGTGGGACCCTGCTTTGTTGTCCCAGTGCCTGCAGTGTCACAGGAAAAGTTATTCTCCATGCTCCCTAACCGAAGATTTTCTTCCTTTCAGAGAACATGACACCAACGTTACCAAAATACATGAAGGGCCCTGCAAGGAGTCTGTTGCTGTAAGTGCAATACAAGTCAAAAATCCACCTCTTAGGGCTGATAATAAAATCATGAAGACCTCACAGATTTTGCTAGGAAGTTGCAAGAGGTCCATAGGACAAGGTGTACAAGGGTCCCAGCCCATTATTTGCTTTTCTGCATGGTAGGGGGGTGGATTTGGCATCCTCCCTGCTCCAGAGAGGTCACCCCACTCTTACCACACTAAACTGAGGAAAGAGGAAGGTGCTGGTTATGGGATGAGGAGCTGACTTGTGTCCCCAGGAGAAGGTGGAGGGGCAGAAGATTCCTCTTGCCAACATGCTGTGCAGGTTGGCGGTTTTCTCTCTGGAGACCACAAGCGTTTCCACCCTCAGCAGCAGGGATTCACAACTCCCATGCTGGTTGTATTCACAGATGGAGTGAGACTTGTAAGAGCACTAACCATAAATATTTATAGAGCACAGTTTATTGTATCTTTGTCTGAGGCCAACAGTCTGATGCCTCAGAGGGAGAAGATTCTGTATCTCAGCGCTAAAATTCTGGGACGTAGGGAATCCATTCTTCAACAGATAGATAATCATTCCTTCCAATCCTTTCAAATCCTGTACTGAACTAGAGGGAATCTGAAGTAAGAAGTAATCACTGGGCTGGAAAAGTGTGGAGAAAACCAGCACAAACGGAAACAGTATTATTCAGATTTGCAGCTGTTGAAAAATGTTTCTTACCAAATTCAAGACTGTTTTTTAATGAGATGAGGCTGAAAGTTTTGTACATGTTCCTGTCCCCGAAGGATCTATTCTCCAAGACAGTCCTTTTTCTTGACTCCTGGAGAACTAGGATAATATTCAGAAATATCATTTCTGATTGGAAATTTAGCTTCAGTGTAACAGGGCTTTGTCCTGTTACAGAAACTTTTGAGGCTGAGATACAGAACAAAAAGGTTTTGAATCAACTTTTCTTGTGTATCAAGGGCTCCTCCAGAGCGATTTGTCCTTATTTTGCCAGGTTGACTGCACCAGGTACAGAACACAAACCACCAAAGATGGAAAAACATTGGTATCCTGTCCCAGGGACCTGAATCCCGTTTGTGGCACAGATGGCACCACGTACGACAACGAGTGCGCGATCTGCGCCCACAACGTGTGAGTGCCGTGCCCCGAGTGCTCCTCCTCTGTGCCCTTGAGAACTCTCCTGCTGCATTTCTGCTCCTGCCTAGTTCTTTGAATCCTTTGGAAATGGGATGGTTTTGGATTTGCCTTGAGCTTCTTTCTGGTGCCTTCTGCGTGCTCACGAAGGGTCATAATGCATCCCCTTGGATGAGTCCGTGGGCTGGGCAGAGGAAGGAATAATTCAGAATATTGC
The DNA here is from genome assembly GCF_015227805.2 of Hirundo rustica. NCBI lineage: Eukaryota > Metazoa > Chordata > Aves > Passeriformes > Hirundinidae > Hirundo > Hirundo rustica. The sequence continues at coordinate 3,756,804 of NC_053463.1, forward strand.
TTTAAATTGCATGTTATGAGAAGATGGGATGAGCTTGGTGATGGGTAAAAGTAGCAATTCTGAACACTTTTTAAAGAGTCTGAAGCCATGGTTTGCTTCATTTTGTACATGACTTTGACCAAGGGGTTAAGCATTTATTTTATTGTTTCCCTCTTCCAGGGAAAAAAGGACCCATGTTGGCAAAAGGCACAGTGGACAATGCAGAGAGAAGACTGCTGAGGTGAGTGTTCAATATAAGGCTTACTCCTCTTAGCTGCATCAGCTGAAGGGTTCCCTGAGGTGACATCTACTCTGAAAGTGAGCTGGCCTGGGGTCTGGCTTTCTCCACCTGTCTGTTCGATCTTGTCAGCTCCTTGTGTCGAGGACGCCTACAAATCTCACCTGTCCTGAGGCAGGTGTTCTCTGTGCCCTCCTTGCCCAGCAGCTCTGGCAGATGGGCTGGGATGAGAGCTATTCACGGAGTTCTCATGATGAATTCACACCTACAGCAGCCTTTGGGGTGGGGACAGATTGTGAAATGTGGAGCACACCTGAAGTTTTGATTGGAATGTATCAGCTGCTGCGTAGGACACAAATGTGCTCCTATCACACAAATGTGGAAGTCGTTCGGTTTGGACTTTGATCTTCCTTTGATGATGCCCTTCAAATGCAAAGTCCAAGTTCTTTCACTGCACAATTAAAAAGGGGCCAAGTTGTGGTGTGGTTTTTTTTTTTTTTTTTTTTTTTTTTTTTTTTTTTTTTTTTCCCCTGACCTATCCTGTAGTTGGGACAAACCAAGGTGCTTAAGCCAGGGATTTGGCACCTCACACACTGTCTAGTGCTGTGCGGTTCCCCCTGTGTGTGAGAGGGCTCAGGCAGAGCTGACTCAGCCTGGTTTAGTAAGAACTGAGTCTTACAGCAGTAGCGCTGCTGTTGTCTCAGCATCCCAGCATTAGAGACATGGCGGGAGGTTATGATGGAATTGTTTATTTTTTATTGGGGAACAAGGTCTTCCTCAGGTTTGATGCTGCTGCTCTTTTGTAGCTTGACTGCAGCAAATTCCCAGCCAGAAAGGTGAAGGGTGGCAAAGACCTGGTCCGGTGCCCCAGGATCCTGCGCCCGGTGTGTGGCACAGACGGGTTCACGTACGACAACGACTGCAGCATCTGTGCCCACAACGTGTAAGTGTTGCACACAGGACTCTCTTTCGGAGTGGCAAGCCAGGGTTAGTGCTCCAGATGGCTTTTCCTTTGGTACTAACATATCTGTGTTCCTCTTTCAACATCCTGAAGCCCTTGTCACCCGAATTTTGTTCTCTGCTGCTCTTTTTGCTCCTTGGGGGGGAGTGTGGGAGAGCCAACTCTCAAGCTGAGCACTCTGTGAGGGCTGTGCTATTTGGGCAGGGGAAAGAGTGGACAGAACTGTTGCATTTGGTCAGAAGAAAGAGTGAATAGAGCTGTTAAACAGCCCACAACAAGGAGACCTGACTGGTCTGTTGCCACTTAGAACTACGCTCTCTAATGATGGGGATAAGCTGGTTCATCAGGCAGTCAGGTGCCTCGTTTATCATATATATTGGTTATGGGTTTGGTTTGCTTTCTGTGGCACCTGTGTGTCCCAGGGCTCAGGTGGTGAACGTGCTGACCCCAGCCTCTCCCTTTCAGGCAACAAGGGACTGATGTTAAGAAAAGCCACGATGGAAGATGCAAGGAAGAAAGCACTCCTGTAAGTGTTCTTTTAGCTGTGTAGCTGTAGCTGCAACTACTCCCTGGGTGTTCTCCAGGAAGAGCCCGACTGGGCTCAGGGCACCCAGGGATAGATGGAGGGGAGTGCACGGGGCTCATGCTGATGCTGTGCTTCTCCTCAGCTGCTCACAGCTGCCAGTGAGCTGTGCAGGAGGGAAAGAGAGGATGGGAACAGGCCAGGACTTCAGAAACAAAATGTCCCAGTACTGCCAATCTCTGCACAGAAATCATCAGAGGCAGCCCAAGAACCATGCAGCCCATTTTAGCACAGTACGAGAGGAGGCAGAAGGCTGTGTTAGATGTCTGGGTATTTATTCAGTGCTAGGATTTCCATTGCACTAGACAGGCAGGTTAAAATAATCCTTGTACTCTGGTCAGCCAGGACAAATCTGCTCTCAGGTATGTGTACAGAAATAGCTTTATTATCCTGCACGGTAACAATATGTGCTGATAATATCTCAACACATTTATTCTGCTTATGCAGAGCAGCTCTGAAACACCAAAAATAATTTCATGCATCCTGAGGGACTGCAATATATTTTCTGTAGAAAAGGCACGCTGCTAAAATGTGGTCTTTGCTCTAATTTGTCCTTGGACCACATGGGAAATATGGATAATAAGAGACACTGCATTGGGGAAACTGTGCAAAATGACAGTGAAGTGTCAGTGATGCTTAGCTAACGTAGACTGATTTCCAATAGGTGTTTCTCTATTGATCCTCAAATGCTTAAACCATTAGATCCTATATATTGTAAATATTTTTGCAACAGAGACCTGGGGAAACAGTTCTTGCTGCTCTTGGAAATGCTGGAACAAAGTCTTGGCTATAGCAAACTATGTCAAGCTGCACTCAATGTCTAACTCTTTTTAAATCAGTTTCCCCAGGCTGAGTTAGGGGATGTTCAGTTTAGAAAGTAGGAAAAAAAATTCTTCAGTGACAGTCTTGTCAGTGATTGGAATAGGCTGACCAGAGAATTGGTGGAATCACTACTCCTTGGAGTTGTTCATAGGGCGTGTGGATGTGGCACTTGGGGATATGGTTTGGTGGTGAACGTCGGGGTTCTGGGTTAATGGTTGGGCTCGATGATTTTAGAGGTCTTTTCCAATCCTTATGATTTGTTTTACGAATGCTGGATTTAAAGCTTGTGCATGTTTTACTCTAGGAAAATAATCTCTTTTACCAGCTGTTCACTCTGCTAGCAGAAAATACCGAACTACAGTTACATAATTAATTTCTAATGCAAGTCTAAACTTCGGGAACCCTCTGATTTTTCCCCTGACCAAGACCTCTAAAATCTAGAGGATCAGAGTGGGCAGACTGCAGGTGGGACTGTGACCCAGCACTGCTGTTTTATCTGCCCAGGTTGACTGCAGCACGTACCTGAGCGGTGCCAAATCCGGAGAGGCCATCGGAGCCTGTCCCTTCATCCTGCGCGAGATCTGCGGCACCGACGGCGTCACCTACAGCAACGACTGCGCCCTGTGTGCCCACAACATGTGAGCCCCGCAGGTCACAGCCCCCCGAGCCCCACAGAGTGATCTCTTGAGCATTTTTAACCCTTCTTTCTCTTCCAGGGAATATGGAACCCAGGTTGCCAAGAAGCACGATGGAAGGTGCGTAGAAGAAGCTCCCCAGGTAAGTGACACCTGAAGGAAGAGTTTGAACAGGTGCCAACTGCACAACCTGAGCAAATGCTGGGTGGTTTTGGTGGTGTCGCCTCCACGGGGGTCACACTTGTGCTGCCCTTCCTTCTGTGGGTGAATATCACCCTCCCATCAGCAGGAACCCTGTGCACTTCCTGCACACGGTCAGGGAAAGCAAGAGGAGAGGACAGGTGAGGATTGAGTTATGAGACAGGTAGATGAGAAATGGTTTATGGCTTTACACAGAGAATCCTCTTCCCACAGCGCTCTGTCATAGCTGCTGCAGGAACTTGGCAGAATGTTTTGGCAATATGGGCAGGGATGCAAGGGCCCAGGGAACCCCGATGCCTTCTCAATGCTTGTGTTTTACAAAAGGATAATCTGCAAAGATTAGAAAATTGCCTGTGTTTTGAATGTTGATATTTAAGGTATCAGGAGATTCAAACCCACCTCTGGGCTTTTGTGTTGTGGTTTTTTTTTGTTTTTTTTTTTGCTAAATGCCATGTAATCTAATATATACCAACATTAATGGTGTAAAAATACCAGGTTAACTATATTTGGCAAGTTCTAAACCACTTACTCTCACCAGGGAATAGAAGAACAAAACCACCTCATTAGCATGTGTTTGAAAGAGTCAACATCCTGAGTCATATATTTCATTTCTATACAAACAAACTATGAAATGTCATTCCTTTGTTTCCCGAGTACGCTCTGTGCCCGGGCTGGGTGAGATACATAAATCAGGAGAGAAGAGTTCACTCTGGAGAAACTGGGAGTGCTAAAACACAAGGCCAGCTCCTCAGCTGATGTAAATCATCTTCCACTGCTGTCAGTCCTGCTGGCAGCTCTCAACACTGGGAACCGTCCCGTTGCAACAAAAGACCTGTCAGCACATCTCCCCTCCATTCTTGTGGGCCATGAAAAACACCTTGGCCACAGCCAGCCCCCTTGCAGGAAGTGCATAAATCGTGCCATTTTGATTTACAGATTATTTCTGAGCCGCCTTTTGTAATATCCTGGTGGGTTCAGTAAGGTATGGGGGCATCGTGATAAATGCAGAGCTCAGTGAGTAATGTCTACCTTCCAGCCTTGATTCAGTCTTCCCCAGGGAAGGCTGTGAAAGGAAATCTCTGTTTTTCCATGAAGATCTAGTTAATATATAACCACGATTTGTCATCTGGCAGATCCTTTTAGGGTCTGGCTTAGGCAGGTTTAGGCAGAGGCGTAAGCAGGGGGATGTGCTGGGGCTCCCTCGCAGGGAGCAGAGCCTGTGGCACAGCCTTTGCTGTCCTTGCTTTCCCCAGCTGAACTGCAGCCAGTACCGCAGGGCCACGCTGAAGGATGGCAGGGAGCTGCTGGCCTGCACCATGATCTACGACCCCGTGTGCGGCACCGACGGCGTCACCTACGCCAGCGAGTGCACCCTGTGTGCCCACAACTTGTAAGTGCTCCTCCTCCTCCCCGGGGTGCCACCCTAGTTTTTCTGAGTTTTTTTTTTTTTTTTTAAAGCTTTTTACTTGTTCATAAGATAGAGTTAGTTATTTTTTTTTTTTAGTTTTTGTATAATATTAAGAGCAGTGTCTCACTTTTCTCATGCATAGGAATATAAACCTTTTGTTTTCGTTCCCTGTCCTTTGTTTACATATTTCTAGCCTGAAAATAATGTTAATTAACAGCTGGTCTAGCCAGTGTGGTAAAAAGTAGTAACCCCAGAAACCAATCCACAACCAAGCCCACAAATGTATAAAAATAAAAGAAATAAACAAGCTCTCTCTACCCTACTCTGGCTTGAGAAGCAGCTCTGCGCTACAAACCTCTTATCTCCGTGTTTTCTCTTTGCGTACCGCTACCACACTGGGGGATTTGCAGTTTGGCTTTGTGGGGGCCGAGTAATCTGCACGGGCTCTCTCTGCAACCTTGTGCTGAAGGGATTCTGTCTGTCTGCCCCCCGTTTTCCTGCTCGCCTTGCTTGGTGTTTGACACGGGCGTTCAGAGGGGTGCACCAGCTGGGGACAGCGCCTGGTCTGGTCTGTAAGGTCGTGTTTTTGTTAGTGCTGAGCTGGGTGATCTGGAAATCTCTGTGACTCCGTGGGAGCGAGGTTTGTTCTTGCTCTCTGGCTGTACGGGGAAGGTTGTGGTTAATAACAATCTCTCCTTCCTCCAGGGAGCATCGCACCAACCTTGGCAAGAGAAAGAATGGACCCTGTGAAGAGGATATCACAAGAGTGAGTGGGAAAGGATGGGAATAAAGAGGGAAGTTCAGCGTCTGTTGCACTCACGGGGGACTGTCTTCTGTTCTGGGCTGCAAATCAGGAGGTGGTGGTGTGCACACCCGAGGAAATTCCCTTGGGAATTTCACACTGCTCATAAAACAGCTGACATCCAGCCCGCTGCTCTGTAATAGAGCAGGAAAAGATGTGGCAGTGAGAAAGCAGTACAAGATCACATCTGCTGTCAGGAGGACACTTGGAGCTGGTGATGATTGTTACAGCCAGTGTCATTCCTTATGCTGGGGGATGTCACAGTTTGCTCCCAGGCAGAGGGACTCAATATTTACCTTCTGTGTGCAGGCCCTTTGCAAGGACTTCAAAGAAGTCTCTTCCATCTGCACCATGGAATACATGCCCCACTGTGGCTCTGATGGCAAAACCTACAGCAACAGATGTGTTTTCTGCAACGCCTACCTGTACGTATAGGAGCAAAACCTTTCCTTTTGTGACCAATTCCTGTCCCTGCTGTGAGTGCAGGGCTTGTCTCATTGTGCCTTCTTGTCTAGCTGCTTGTGGCATATACTGGACATTTCTAGGGTTTTGGGTTTTTTTTTTTTTTGCATTGTAAGGGCCCATTTCTGTGATCTGTACTTGGCCTCCTCTTTATTGGCTTTAAAAGTATTTTATTGATTTTCAGCAGCACTCAGTCTGTTTCACAAGCTCACAAGGGTGTGTGGAAATTATTTCACCAAACAAACTGAGTGTACCAAATGAATGAAACCATTCATCTTTCTTTAAATGAGGATAATGAAAGGGAGTATTTCGGTTTTTGAGGCTGTTCTTTATCTCCAGTCAACCCTAAGCCAATGCTTGGGCCACTGAAATGAGGAAAGGGGTGTCAGCAATCTCTCATTCTCCTCTCTCCTTTTCTCACCAGGGAAAGCGGGACAACTCTCAACCTCGTGAGCTTGGCTGAATGCTAAGTCTGTGCAGGACTTCAGCCCAGGAAGACAAACTCCCTTCCATGTGCCTTCCCATGGGCTGACCTTCCCTAGTAACATCCCTTCAGTCCGCCTTGTTTCCTTAGCTCCTGAAACACGTTCAATAAACTGACTTGGCAACATTCCTCTGTCTCGGTGCCACATCTCTTCCCTTTTGCCCCGTCTCTTCCTTGCCATGGTACTTTGAGTGGTGGGTGTCTGTTTTTCTGTTGGTGTCCTCACTACCAGCTCACATGGATAAAATTTTCTGGCTGTGTGTCAGTGCCGTCCCTGCTTTGATGAGGGCCTGGGCTCCCCTTGGAGCTTTCAGTCTTTTCCTTACTCCTCAGAGTCTTCTTGTCAGTGTTAATCTTATCAAACCTTGATATCTCTGTGTGACCTGACCACAGAGTTCCTCTTTACAGTCAGTGCAAGGAGACATCGACCTCCAGAGCATGGTCCAGCTCCTCCATGGGGAAATGCCAAGGATGTTGGTGGTGATTTTCTCTCTAGGGGAGCATTTTTTGGCTTGGGCTAGAAAGGGAAATTGGCTGCCTGAGCAAGAGGTGTCCTGTCCTCATTCCCACTGCCTGTGGAGCCTGTCCCATGGCAGGGACAGCAGCTGCTGCCAGGAAAGAGGATATATATATGTATAACAAGTCATAGGAAAGAAATGCTGCCTGATAGTCATTTTGCCTACTTTTTTGAGGCCAAGTTGCCCAGGACCTGGTGATATAATTATTGTGATTCTGGTGGTCTGTATGGATGGCGGGGGGCTTGGGGCTGCCCTTCATCTCATGGCTGTGCCACTGCCACTACCTCCACATGAGGTCACCAAAGCTATTGCAAGTCTAACATCTCAGGGATTCTTCTGGACTGCAGTAAGTGCCTCCGCGATTCAGTGTCCCATTGTAGTTCACCAGAGAATGACACAATTATTCGGATCAGTTTGGAAAGTCACTCTTTGAATTGTCAGGCTAGAAGAATAGGCTGAAGGCAAATGTTCCGGACTTGGAGGTATTGGGGGTATTGTACCAGGGAATGAGGCCGTAGTACCTCTGTGCCATTAGTGTCCGTTTTCAGGATGATTTGTAACTAACAATGGCTTATTGTACTTTTCTTGGGTCTGTGTCCTAAAGTAAATGTTCCTTTGGTTTATATAACCTTTTTGCCATTTTCTACTCAGGTGTTTCTGCAGAACATGCTGTTTTATTCTTGTCTAAGTGTTACTTGGTTATCCTCAGGGATAAGACCTGAATAATTTTTTTTTTTTTCTTGTGGACTTTGGCAGCCTTTCCCTTGGACTGTGCCCTGACCGCTGGCTTTTGCAAACCTTTGCAGTAAAGCTGTCAAGATCCAACTCAGTGGCATTATCTTGGCACAGCCAAAGCCTCCTCTGTGGAGCTCATTGTCTGGTGACACCAAAGGCAAACAAGGATTCAAGGAGACACAAAGTTGAGATTAAGTCAGACCCAGCCAAGGAAGAAGCCAGAGGGTTAGAGGACAGAGGTCTCCATGCAGGAGTCATCAGTAGGTTTCATGTCGAAGCACATAATGGAATAAATCACTAAAACTGGGCCAGGAAATGGGAAAAGCCTGACATTGGAGTTTGAATGTCCCCCAGGCTCAGGGGGTGTTTTATGAAGCAATATAACTATAAAAATAGGGCAACCTTCTCAGGGACAGCGGGGTTTTCTGTGCCTTGGAGCTGTTTTTCAGCTGTTCCACGTTTACTTACTGAGTGTGTGTTACTTAGACAATTTCTTTTTGCTTTGTATTGGAAACGGCCTCAAGTTGCATCAGGGGAGCTTTAGATCAGATGTTAGAAAAAAAAAATATTCATGGAATGGGTTGTCAAGCACTGGAAGAGGCTGCTCAGGGAAGTGGCTGAGTCAGTGACCCTAGAGAGATTTAAAAGACGCATAGATGTGGTGCTTCGGGACATGGTTTAGTGGTGGCCTTGGCAGTAGTAATGTTTGGACTTGATGATCTTAAAGGTCCTTTCCAACCTAAACAATTCTGCGATGAGGAGGCAATGATCAGGCAAAGACAAGCACATTCAAGAGGGAGCATCGAACCTTTCTGGCTTAGGAGAGAGGTGGAACAATGCCAGGCTTCAAGTGGCACTAAGAGAGTTGAGAGTTGGTTTTAAGGCACAGTGGACTGAGCTGGGTGCCTGGGTGGGCACAGACAGAGGGATGGCTGGACAGATGCATGGATGGATGGGCGTTACTGTGGTGGGAAACAGCAAGAGATGACAGAATAGTTAAAGTTGGAAGGGATCACTGGGTGGCTTCTGGTCCATCCTCCCCAGTCAAGAAGTCCCCAGGCACCCTAGGAGCTCAGTGCTTGCCAAACGGCAAACAGCAGCTGCCTCTGTGTGGGTGACAGGTGCTTTAGTGCTGCTCAGCCTGCTGCTCCATCCCTGCTCAGGTGCAGGGTGCTGCAGAGCCCTGGGGCTTTCTCACTCACCGTCAGCTGCCTGAGCAGCTCTTGAAGAGTCAGGTTTGTCTTAAAAACCGTTCCACAGTCATGCTGGGAAAGCTTGGCTTTTAAACTTGAAAGAGGCACTGAAAGGATCAGATGCAAGCATGAACTGAGTCCTGCTTTGGTGGACTCTTATTTTTGCACTCCTGCAAACACAACAGAACAGAAGCAGCCTTATATTCTCAGTCAAGGATAGAGTGAAGGAAAAAAAAAATGACTTTGCAGTGCCTGCTGTGGCTGCAGCATGAGGCATCTCAGATGCGGTGCTGAAATACAGCTGCTGCCACTCCAGGAGCTGGAGCCGCAGCCCTCGGCTCCGGGGAGCAGGGAGGGAGCTGCCAAGGCTGGACCAACTTTGACGTGTTTCACACTGATGACGATCCAGCCTCGGGATTTGTGACCTGTAAATGTACCAGCACATATCACAGAGGCAGTGCTTTAAAAATACAAATGTCCTCTCTCTTTCCTTGTTTGTCTGACATATCTTTATGGCGTTATCAATGTTTTCTGAGTCTACAGTCATTTTTCTTGCAACACAAAGAGGGGGAAGAATGAAGCGAATCATTTAAATTTTGATTGATTAGTGGTATGTAGAAAACAATACTTAGTCTTTTCATATTGAGCTGGGATTTTTTTCTTTTCACCTTTTATCAGCACTCACACATCTGCAACTTGAAAAAAAAACCCACGACTTTTCCTTGAGTGTGGCTGTACCTAAACTACATTCAAACCTGTTATCTAAAAATCTGTGCCTTTCAAAATTATGTCTGCTGATAATTTGCCTTGGTTTAGCTATTTTTTCATATGCTGCATTTGTTAGTGAGGCATGTGGATGGGCTCAGACACTCTGTCACTCTCTTGAAGGATGCTGGAGAGTGACAAGGCTCATCCCACTGATTTTTAAATATTCATTTCAGAAGAATATTTAAATTATTTTTAAAGCATTTTTATAACCATATGTTCCTCAAAAAAAAAAAAAAAAATCCAGGAATAATTATTCAAACTCATTGTATCAATTGCACCATCCTATTTAAATGATGGTTGGCAAAGAAAATAGTTTGGGAACTTAAAAAATTTCCTTGGACCTCTGCGCTAAAAGAAATATATAGCCCTGGTATGCTCCCATTTCATCCATCAATATGTTCACACTCAGACGTGCTCATTCTCTTGTTGTAATTTAATGTTTGATACAGTTTTATTTGACTCTTTGCCGTGCCTTGGGCTCTGGTTGCGTGCTCTCTGCGGATCAACGAGCAGAGACGCAAAAAGCAGAGAGCAGCAGTGGAAGGAGCCTGTCTCCGGCTGGCAGACATCCACATGGCCCAGGAGGGGTTTCCAGATTTTCACCAGCTGAGGTGAGGCCCCGTGATTTCAAACATAACATGAAACTGTGAAGAATGAGTGTTCGTACGGCGTGCTGCTTCCTGCCTGTTTTTCATGCGTGGAAGTAAAACGTTAATTTTGTTCGAGCCCCCTGAAGGACGAGGAACATTTGGATGTATTGCTCTGAGCTCTCTCTGGCCGTTCCCTTTAAAGCTGGGCTGTGCCCCAGAGCTGTTGCTGAGGATGGCCAGTCAGGGCCCCCTGACCAAGTGCTGGAGCAGATCCGTGGCACAGATGGTTCCACTTACACCAGTGAATGTGGGCTCTGTGCCTATAAAGTGTCATTCCGATGGAAAGAACATGCTTTCTGAGTGACAGTTCCCTAGCCCCTGGCCTCTCCCCGTGCTTTTCCAATTTATCCTCCTTTTCTCCCTCTCCACTTGCTGTTTGTGCTCGGGGGTAAATCATGAAGATTTAGCAGGGAAAAGAAAATAGCTGAAGAAAGTATCCGGAGTGGAAATTCAAATGATGCAGCACATTCAGATGGCAGAGGTTTGTTGACTGATAGGTTTATAATAGTCAGAGACAGTAAAAACACTTTTCATTGTTGGTGGTTAACTCACATGAACTCTCCTTCGCTTGCATCATTTAGGAGTTTTATGTACATTCCCAGCACTCGTGTCCCTTTGGGAAAATGGTCATATCGAGTCTCTAATGGCAGACTTTCCTTTCCTCACAGAACGTGGGGCACTCAGGGCCTTGGGAACAGCAGCCATCCCAGTGACTAAGAAGGAAGGTAAATGAAGAAGCAGCCTGAACTCCCATTGCTCTCTGTGGCAGCATCCCAAACAGTGTCAGCCGGATGCTGAGCAGGCAGCGCAGGATTGGACGTAAGTGATGCATATACCTTCTGTTGACATTTCATTTGGCAGTGATTTAACACAAGCTTTCTAATATTGCTGTTCTCCACAGGCTGCATTCCAATGTGGGAAGGGAAGGATGGCAAAATGATGCAAAATATGAGACAAGTAGGAGAAATATTTCTTTGCTATGGAAGCATTCACAAACAACCTCCACCGACAGCGGCAGGAAAGGGCAGAATAACCCGATCCAAGATCAGAAAAGGAGGCACACAAAGCCTTTGCAGAGATCAGTGCACTCAGTTCTCCTGGGATAAGAATGTTTTGTCAGATTGCAAATGGACAGTGCCCAAACCAGGGGATCAGGGACCCCATGATCACGTATAATATAGCAGCTGTCATTCATGTATAACTTACTGAGTAAATACCTGGGTTGCTTTGCTACTGCAAGAGTTCAGAGAGGGTGGAATTCCTGCTGTCTACCTCAGTTTTACTGTAAAATGGTAAAAATCCCCTCATTTGGCATCGTGTTCCTTTCTGCCAGCACCAACTGTGCTTCACCCATGTCCAGATGCAAACAATCAGCCAGTGGTCTCATTAAAGCTCAGCTCTGCAGAATAAATGAAATTGTTGCCCTTTCTTTTGATGTTAATAATGAAGATGTGCTCAGTGGTTATGATGCTAATAGTCCTTCGGCTATAGGAATTCTTTCCATCCAGTTCAGCCTCTCCCAGCCAAGTGTTCAAGATCTAGCACCATGATATATCCTGCCTCTCACCCTCTCCTCCCTGCTGTTCCCACTAGGAAGAGCAGTGAATTTTCATTCTTAGCCAATTGCACCTCTCTCTTGTCACTGCTTTATTTACAAGATCATTCTTAAAAACCAAACCCTCGTTCATCCCATATCCCTGGGGTTCCTGGTTTTATTCCCATGCAGGAAAGCAAGCACCTTCATTGTCTTTCCCAGACATTGTTCCTCAGGTGCATTTTTGCTGGTTTGTTGGTTGATGAGGTGAGACCTGGGAGCTTCTTTTTTGTTTGGCGCTCTGCTTTCTTCTGTTCTGCATCACATCATCCTGTGGTTTCACAGGGAACAAAAGGGTTGCATGGGGATGTGATCCCCTGATTTTCCTTGGGGCGGAGTGATGCCAGCAGGTGACAGCGGTGCTCTTGGTTGCTTCCTCCCTTATGGGATTTGTGCAGGGGCACATGCCCTTGACATGTTTATCTGACTTGACTCCCTCTTTACAACAATTCCTGTGCTACCTGTCACTGTCTGTGCATAAACTTCTTCACCCCTGGTTCCCCCAAGTTGGGCAGAGCCTCTGCTCACCCTGTTCTGAGCTCACATGAAGCAAATCCCAGATCTGGACCCAAAAGACCGTGGACTTACAGACTTTTGGGTGATTGCAGACCTGGTGCTGGTCCAAAAGCCCTGAGTCCAAGGCTTTGGCCATTTACCCAGGGAAAATCTCCCCTGGTTACCTACTGCTCCATGTAGAGCTTGGAACAGTCATTCCTTCTGGACTGGGATCAGAGCACGAAAGGAAACTGTAACTCATTTAGAGCCACACCTGCCCAAATCCCCCAGTTGTACGATACTTAGCAAGAGGAAGGAGATGTAAACATTGAAGGTTAATTACCCTCTCGTCAAGAACACTTTGTGATCTATAGGTATATCTGTCAACCTCACAAAACAGAACTGAGGGCAGTGAGCACTGACGGCATGGCCCCATGATAAATTAATGAGATTTGGCAGCTCACTGTGAAGAGATGATCCCTGTGCTCCGTGTGAGACAATAACCTGGCTCCCCAGCCGGCCTGGCCACGGGTTCTGCGCTGCAGTCTCATCCGGGATGGTTATCCCTCTGTAAACAGACTCTGCAATGCAGCTGTCCAGGGATCAAACCTTCTTCCTTCAGGCCTCCACATTCCTCTCTGCTGCTCTAAGTGCAGCAAGCGCTCATCCCAGCCACACTGGATCACTTTTCCCAGCCCTGCTTGCCAGTCAGTTAAAATATCTCACTTCTGCCTCTCGGCTTCTCTCGGCAGTGACACTCCTTGGTGGGTCACAGCGCTGTCTGAAACCCGAGGGACGCGGCCACAGTCCCCCTGCTGCGTGCTATTCTGGTGATGGCAGTGCTGCTGCACGACTGGTGGTTTGAAAATGTGCTCAGCTATTCCCCTGGTTTATATAACCTCAAAGCAATTTGCTTTCATAGCTGTGCGTGCTTATTCGTTCTATTTTAACTGTGCATTGAGCTATAAATAATGTCTCATTGCAGATTAGAATCTATTGAATGTTATTTTTCTTTTCCCTACCTTTGGAAGATTCTCTGCTGAAGGAGACTTTCCCAGCCCAATCAGTGAAGTTGCCTGGCTGACTTTGTCCTGCCAGGTGGCCATGAATGGTGTCAGTCCCAGGTCAGCTGCCACTTCCCTGCAGCCACCTCCTCGCTGTTCCTGCTTGGGCTGTGGCAAAGATGAGGCGAGTGCTCAGTGATGCAGAGCTGAGATCACTGAAGTGTTAGGGAAGCTGATTAAACCGATGCTTTCCTGTTCCTCTGATCAGCTGGAGGTTAATGCCTCTGTGTTACCTGCAGCCCACCTTCCCTGCAGTACGTTCACTTCAAAGAGCAATAACCCGGGTCAGCGTCCAGCCAAATCGTGTCGGTCGCTGCCTCCTTTTTCTGATGTTCATTGTAGCATTTTCCTGCTTCCTCATGAATAACTCCTGCCTTCTTCCAGGGCAATGGAGCCCTGACACGAGGTCATTATCATCCAGAAAATTCTCAGAGCTGGAGCACAGCATGAGCTGGGGAGGTGAGGGATGGAGATGTATCCTCAGAGCTGCTGCTGCTGAGACCCACATCTGATCCAGGCTGCAACGCAGCAGGGAAGTGGATGGTATTTTGGCAGATGATTTTCTGTGGTGCAGATAACTTTTCTGGAAATTCAGATGCTAATGCTCTTCTGGAGAAGGGTTGTGGTGGCCAAGTGCTGGGCTCCTGTAGAAGTCATTGAGAAATCATTGTCATTTGAAATCATTGAGAACAAATTATGTCCTAAAATTTGAATGGTTTAAAATAACGTCCTAAAATCTGGTGTGGTTCTGTTTTAACAATCATTAAAATCCACGTTTTCTGTTGTACATGTTACTGGTCGCCCTTTGTAAAAACATTCTGGGAGCTCTTTGTAGAGTTTATCTGTGATACTTTAGTAAAGGCTGTAGGAAAATTCTGAGAAGACCCTCCTGGGTCATAGAGAAATAGTATTTTTTTTAAAATTGTTATTAATTACAATCTGTAAGAGAGGGAATTATATAAGTACAATATAAATAAAATAATTCAAGTAGTAAGAGCTCTCCAGAGGTCTCTGGCTCAAACCCTGATCAAAGCGAGGCCAAAGTCAAAGGCAGGTCAGGGTGCCCAAGGCCTTTCTTTTTCAGTTGGGTTCTCAATAGCACTGAGGAAGGACATGCTTGGCCTCTCTGCCTTCTGTGCTTGATCGTCCTCATGGCAAGGAATAATTCCTCACATTCATTCAGAATGTAATCCTTTTTCCATACAGCTTAGGGAAGACTGGCTCTGCCTTATCTCTAACCCCATCAGAGAGCTGCAGACAGTAGCCATCTATCCTCCAGCATGAGGAAGCCCAGCTCCTTCAGCTTTCCTGGAATGCCCTGTGCCCCTGTGCCTGGGCAGCCTGCCTGCCTCTGCTGGACTCCTTCCCATGTGTCAACATCTGCCCTTGTAGTGGGGCCAAATACATTTAATTCGTTGCATAAGAAACGTGAAACCACGTTAGCCTTCAGCTGCAGGGTACAAAGGTCTGCACATGGTCTTATTAGTTCAGGAAAACATCCACCGGCATTACCTGGATCAAGTTCTATTTAATAAGTTCATAAACACATGGGTATGTTTTGATAGCGAGATGTTTTAATCATATCAGTGACTTTGTTTGCTTTGTTGCTCGGTTCAAATGAGGCCTTCAAGCACCGGGTAAGAGGCAGAGCTTCTCCTTGTGCTGTGTTGGTTTCTCCAGGCAGGTGGCTCAGTGCAAATAGTTATTGGCCACTCTGTGGCCTAAAGAAAGCCAGAGATGAAAACTGCAGCCTGAATTTTGCTTAGCAGGCATTTTGGAGTGATTAGAGGCATTTTCATGAAAGAGCTACAACTAATCGGTATTTCCCAATTTTACAGCAGTTATTTGTTAATTAAATAATGTGACAACCCCCAGGGGTGTTTAGAAAAGTGTATTAAATGATTTACCATTCATTCATCAATGTGTTATTTATGCTGAGAAGTTGCATGTGCGCTAAGAAAATTCTCCAACCTCAGTTTTGATGCTTTCAGAGAATATGAAATCAATACTGGAAAAAAAAAAATGGTAATGGGAAATGTAAAACAAGAGATTACATGAGTAAGTCAAAGGAGATGTTGTAAAATGCCAAAACCTGCCCCAGTGTCAGCACACACACCTAATGGTGCTCAGGACCATCGCAGACAGCACCCTGAGGTGTGGCACTGCCTTTGCTTACCTGCAGATTACAGAATCATAGACTTTTTTGGGTTGGAAAAGATCATTTTGGTCCAACCCCCCTGCCATAGGCAGGGTCATCTTCCACTGTCCCAGGCTGCTCCAATCCTTGTCCAGCCTGGCCTTGGACACTCCCAGGGATGGGGCAGCCACAGCTGCTCTGGGCAACCTGTGCCAGTGCCTCCCACTAAAGAACTTCTCCAATACTTAATCTAAACCAATCCTCTTTCTGCTTAAAGCCTTTTCATTCCCCCTTGTCCTATCACTCCATGCTCTTGTCCAAAGCCCATCTCCAGCCCTCTTGCAGGATTTCTGTCCTCGTGCTGTCTGCTGCACACAGAGGATTTTCCTTTAGCCAAATGGTCATTAGCCATATGCAGCATCTGGCTTTGAGGATTAGAAGACCATAATGAAGTGGATTACAGCAGATCAGTGGCAGGATTGCAGACCAAATCCTCTTTCTAACTGCTCTTCCAGGAGCAGCTAAGGACTGAGGGACCTGTCCTACAGCATGAGCTTAGCCAGCTGTGGGATTTTTCCACGCTGTTATCAGAGGCAGGATAATCTGGAGCTGTAACCCTGGGTGGAGAGGCTGTGGATGCTGAATGGCTGCAGGCTGTGAAAGTGTCAGAAACCTGGGGATTTCTGGGTGTCACTTTTGTGGCTTGCCAAGGGGGCACCTGGGTGGCTCAGGTGTTCCCCAGCCACCATTTGATTGTTGCAGACTTGAGTCTCCCTGAAGTGTCTGTAGGTGAAAGAGGGAAGGAAAGGATCTGCTGGACATCAGACAGGAATTGTGGTGGTCAGAGAAAATCTGAGTCGCCTGGGGCCAGGGCCAGACCTAATGCTGAACCCAGCAGTTGAAGTGGAAAATTTTTCTCTGGTGTGACACGTGCCAGGCTCTGGCAGGAAGGCGCTCTCCACTCCTCAGGAGAGGTTGGTCTTGCCCAAAGGACAGCACTGTCCAGGGCAGGGAGCAGCATGCAGGCACCAGGCAGGAGGAACTGTCAAAAGCTGTCAGGCTGGGGCTACAAAGGCTGGTCAGGATGGTTTGGAGAGGTCTTGGCTGGAGGAGGCAGTGGCAAAGTCCATATTTAACCCATCTTTAACCCTCCAACTCTGCAGAGGCTGCACAGGTAAAAGCAACAACTGTGACATGTGGGGAGCAGCTTCAGTAACTCCTGCACATACTCAGGGAGAAGTCTTTGGCTTCCAGAGATGCTGTTCACAAGACACATCAGGGCAATATATCCTGAAGATGTGCCAAATCTGTCTGAAATATTCATGCCTGCTCCCTGTAATTTATAGAAACAATCACAGCAGCATAATTATTTCAATGCTTCTCCCTGTGAAGAATCTCATCTCTTGGAGGTACAAATGTGACTTGCATATCCATGCAGCCATGCTGTGGCCTTCTGGGTGTGCCAGGAGAGGGGATTCCATGCAGCACTTAAGGATCAAAATATACCCTCTAGACTACTGTGATGGATCAGACAACAACACAGTTTTTTGGGGTGAATTTCAATGATTTCAGATGAATTTTGTTTGTCTAATGAGCAGTGCCTTGTTCATTAAAGGCAGCACCTGTAAAGCACCTATTAATCTGCTCCCCACGACCTCCCAAAAAATCCCCA
This sequence comes from Hirundo rustica, assembly GCF_015227805.2. Classification (NCBI taxonomy): domain Eukaryota; kingdom Metazoa; phylum Chordata; class Aves; order Passeriformes; family Hirundinidae; genus Hirundo; species Hirundo rustica. The sequence goes on from NC_053463.1 coordinate 3,774,205, forward strand.
GGTGTCCTTGCCATTTTGAACCTGTGACAGGGATGAGGAACAGGCTGCAGGCAGAACCCACTCCTGCAAAATTACAGCTATTAAAACAGCAGAGGTGCAGACCTGCTCCCAGGCAGGAGCAATTTGGAGACGGCACAAAGGCTGGTGGTGTCAGACAGACAGGGAAATGGGGACAGATTCTATATTTTAAGTATCATTTTCTAAAATATCTGCTGAGAGGAAAGGAGCTGCTGTACTTTCAGGCGTAGCTGGTGCAATGTAAATAGGTTCCCAAACCTTCAGTGGCTTTTGTTCTTCGGATGGCTTGGCGGAACACTCTGAATCCGTGTGTTTAACTGGGACTGGGTCTGTAAATAAGTGCTCCCTGTTGCCAAGGTTCAAGTGACATTTTTAGTGGCATTTGACAGATTTTTAACCTGCTTTCAAGTCTTCTGCTAAGCTCTTCTATACCCAGGCAGTGAAACTGTCAAGAAGCCTTGGCTTTATTCAAACTGGTGCTAAATACCTTTGGATTCACAGGTTAGACACAGTCCTGCCAGACTTGCCTGACTGAGCTGAGCTGGTGCTGCTGATGGCAAAGCCACACCTGACCCGTGTTTGTACCTAGAGGTGATTGTCTGGGAATCTGGGGATAAAAACCCACCCAAAATCAGAAAGGAAAGCAGAGACTCAGCCTGGTCTGCAGACAGGGTGGTGCTGCATCCTGCCTAAGCTGCTCCCTGGTGGGAGATGTTCCTCTGCAAGAGACTAATCAGGGCCCCGCTCTTTACTCCCCTCAATATTTTGTGCTCCTTACACTTCCACTAGAGTCCCAAAGAGGTTTCTCTGTTTGCCTGCTTTTGACCACTCAGAACTTGTGATACTTGTCTTGATCTATTAACCAGGTGTCCAGCCAAAATCAATTGCCCAGCAGACTCAGGCCATTTACCTGAAAAGTCAAGAACTCCATAAATATTACCGGCCTCATTGTGCTGGTGACAGATTCTGCAGGTTGTTTTATGTTACAGTTGAACAGTTTAGACATTGCATTTGTATATATTTGCAGGCAGCCCCGGAGGGAGCATCTCGTGAGCAGAGTGGGAGCAGGCAGCCTGCAGACTCCAGACACCTCCACCATGACCACGGCAGGGCTTTTGGTGCTCTTCTCCTTCGCGCTTTGCTGCGTCCCAGGTGAGTGACTCTCCAGCTCTCCGAGTCCTGGCTGTCTTTAAAAGGATAAGACGGAGGATTCAAGGAGGGAAGCTCTCCTTCAGAGGTCTCTGCTGCCTCGGCTGGCGTGGTGCAGGTTGCAGGAGTGTATTTCAGGACAGTCCTCAATGGCTCGCTGCTGTAGCTGGTTGTTTGTCATTAATATAAATAACGGCAAGTGGAGTCCTGCGCTGGCAGCTCGTGCTGTTACACTTCGTACGCTGATGTTCTCACACCACTACACTGCTAAGACTTGTACAATTACAGCAAATGGATGAATACTTGAAATAAGGCCGTAGGAAGGGGGTCAGACCTCCAGTAACCGGTAAGGAAAATATTGTGATGGCACAAGCAAGTTCTTTGCAAGACCCTGGCAAATTTCCTGCAATGCTCTTTCTGCTAATGGAACAACATTATGAGATGAAAACAAGCCAGGCTCTGATGTTCTCACTGCACATTCGCAACTGATGAAATTACAAAGCCAAAGACATTTTTTTTCACATTCGCCTTCTTTCAAATGCATATTTCTGACAACAGATGCTGTATGTATTTGCTTATCCTGTAGGTGACTATTTGCATTTGTCTGTGTTGATTCAGGTGTATTTCCAGATACGTAACAGCAGCGCTTTAGGGTCAAAACGGATACGTAAAAAGATAAGGAAGGAAAAGCTCTTCTGTTTACAGTTAATAAATCTACATATCTTAGAACAAAAAAAAAAAAAAAAAAAAGAACAAAGCTATTCAAAAAAGTGTTTCATCACAGCCAGCAATAAGCAATGCTATTATGCTTATCAGCATAGAAAAAAAAAAAATGCATAGTTTATTTAGTTCAAAACCCAATCATACATAGTTTATTTAGTTCAAAAAACAATCACTGGAAATCATTCAGCTTGGTCTGCACAAAGGGATTTTGTATCCGTATTTCCAGCTTTAACTGAGGTCTTATCATATTGGCTTGGATTCATGCTTTCTGCCTCTCTTCTCTTTTCCAGATACTGCCTTTGGGATTGAGGTAAGTGGGAGATTTCTTTCTGTCACTCTTCTCAAGTATGTGGCCTGGTGAAGACATAACCAAAGGAATGGGGAAAACCTCCAGCCTGTAGATGCTCAGCTATTTTTCACCTAAGTGTGACACTTGGGTCGTTGTAATCAGATTCTGCGGTGTAAAATATTAAATTATACTGCCCTTGCTGCACATCTATGCTGTATCTAATAATGTTTTAGTAGCAATAAAAAAAAGTTTTTGGATTAGTTAATTTTTCAGCAGCTTTAGACTAGTCTAAGCTTTAAGCTGGAATATATAGCTGGTTCTAAACTGAAGCAATAGACTGGTATCAGAGCCTACCTGAGGGCAGCCTACTGAAAGACCAAAACACTCTGATGAGCTGGTCCAGCTTCCTCACAGGTCATTCATTAGTCTCAGTCCTCTGAAAAAAGCATGATCAGCGAATTAAGAATGAAAAAGTAAAAACAGAAGTGCAGTGGAGGGGCCACAGGAATAGAAGAACTAAGAACCAAAGGAGAGCCTTTATAAAATCATGTCAAGTGAGCACAAGAGACCCATCCAAGGGGCTGCATGGTTACAGCTCTTCCCTCCTCCTCCTCTCCTGCTCTGTGGGGACATCTCTGCAGGAAGGATTCACCAGTTGCCTGACAGACCCACGGCAGAAGTTTGTGCTGTGACGGCGAGAGCCGGCTGTAGCAGGCCAGTGTCCCACACAGCATGAGAGCTGTGAGGGTCGCAGGTCTCTCACCCCGCTGCTGTGATTCCCCTGGCAGGTGGACTGCAGCACATACCCCAACACCACCAACGAGGAGGGCAGGGAGGTGCTGGTCTGCAGCGAGGCCGTCAGCCCCATCTGCGGCTCCGACAGCGTCACCTACGGCCACGAGTGCCTGCTCTGCGCCTACAACGTGTATGTACAGCGTGGGGACAATGTACAGCGTGGGGACAGCGTGGGGACCTCAGGCAGCACAGCTCAGAGCTCCTGGCAGCACCACTGCTCAACAATCCGTCTCTGTCACACGTCACCTGTGTCAATTCCTTCAAGATGAGCTTGGGTATCACAGCGCAGCGCTCAGGCAGAGCTTTAGTCACCGCGTCTTTCTTTTGTTTGTGTAATTTATTCAGGTTTTTCCTTCCCTGTCTCAAGGGGCAGCCAGGTGATGGCTCTGAGAACACATCTCATCGCAGCAAAAGGATGCAGATGTTCTCCTTGGAGCTGCCCAAAATGGTCCTAAAGTTTCCCAGGGTTTTACATTGTTGCCAGCTACTCAGCTGGTTAGGGAGGGTGGCACTACCCTCTCAAATATAGATACAAAAAAGCCTGACTGAGAGAGAGTCAGTTTTCCCTTGTATTAATTCTAGCACCTAGGATATAGCAAGACATCTTTGCTGAACTTCCTAACATTCATTTTTCCCTCTGCAGAGAATATGGAACCAACGTCAGCAAAGACCACGATGGAGAATGCAAGGAAGTTGCCCCTGTAAGTTAAACCAAGGGCAAAACAAGGGGTGTTCCGAGTGGCCAGAGGTGCTTGTTGAAATAACCAAACCCTAAACAGGAGTACAGATGAGCTGTCACAATCTTGCACTGGTCACCTCCAAGTGAACTGTTACGGTGACTCACAGAAAAGCTTTGCTGCTGCTGTGCTGCGTGGCCAGGCAGAGTCACCGGATCCACCTGTGTGCTTCACAAAGGCCTTCAGCAGGGCTTTGTCTGCTCCCTCACCAGGTGGATTGCAGCAGGTACCCCAACACAACCAGTGAGGAGGGCAAAGTGGTGCTGCTCTGCGACAAAGACCTCAGCCCCGTGTGCGGGACCAACTGGGTCACCTACGACAACGAGTGCCAGCTGTGTGCCCGGAACCTGTGAGTACCGAGGGGCTGGAGCTCCTGGAACTGCTCTTTTGGATAGCAGGACTTCTACCAAGGCCTTTCTGTGAGCTGCTTGAACTTTGAGCCTCCTCTTCTCCTCCTGACTAAACCTCGTTTTCCTCTGTGATTAGAGGGAAAACGGTGCCTTTGGTCTAGACAGAGAAGTAGAGTGCTGGGTGGGGATCTCACACAGGTCAGGATGCTTCACTTAACCAAGTTAAAAGGGTCTGTGTGGCAGATGCTGCCTTGCAGAGGACAACAGCTAACCAAGGGGGCATTGACATTGTCACACAGCCTGTCTCCTCATCCACCCTGGCCCTCACATCTTGCTATAAACCAGCTCTCTGGCAGGCAGTGACACCAGCTGAGCTGGTCCCCGGGGACACAACCTAAGCTGGATGTCTCCTGTATCCCATACATTGTGCCTGAGGCTGCTCAGCATTCCTGGGTGCCGGGGTTCAGCAGAACAGGTTGCTTGTAGAGCTCCTCATGCAGGTTTCTTCCCTTTCCCAGAGAGGCTGGAACCAGTGTTGGCAAGAGGACTGACGGTGAATGTAAGAAGGAAATTGTCACAGTAAGTGAATTGGGTGATCAAGGGCTGGGTTTTGGTCCTGGTGCTGTCAGGGGAAGCTCTGCCAGTGTCTGCTGCACTGCTGCAGCCCCCAGACCAGCAGCGTCCTGTAGAAGTGAAACAGATGCTGTGCTGCAGAACGGGAGAGATTTTGCTTTCTCTGCATGTAATAAATATTTGTGTGAATGCCAGGGAAGGAGCAGGTGACTGCTCAGGAAGGGATGAGGAAAAGAGTGGTAGAAATAATCCACCAGGGCAGAACTGTGAATAAGAACAGAGAGTGGCTTTTGGGGTCAGACCAATGGTCCATGTAGCCTGTGGCAACTTGGCGCAGAGCCTGCTGTTGGCAGGGGCTGTGAGCATTGTGCAGGACAGAGTGAGAGTACAGAATTCTGACCTCCAGCTGTTTTCAGGTGGAGGACCTCAGCTAGGTGTGATTTCTGTGCAGTCAGGAAGCCTCGGTAGATTTCTCCTCTGTGAAATTTCTCAGCCTCTTCCTGCACCCAGACACATTTTTTAGCCCTACAATGCTCCTCAGCAAGTGTAGCACCCATTGCTCCAGGAAAGAGAATCCCACTCTTGCATGCTGATCTTCCAGTTTTAAGACTCCAGGAGGGATAGTGGACATTTACAGAGGATCAGCACTCCATTTCTCCAGGTACCCGTGTTTTTCCATTTAATTTCCTGGCCAGCTTGGGAACACAGGGCACGGCACCTTCACCGAGTGAGCTGCTGCTGCTTGGAAATGCCATGACCAGGTTACGATATGCATCTCTTCAAACAGGAAATTATGACCTATTTTTATATTATTAAATTCTCCTGGCATAGGAGAAACCGACACCTCGGTTTATATGAGATGTGCAGGGAAGTTAATTACTTTCGGTAAGATTGGTATCATTACCACTGCAGCTCTAGCTCAGGGTGCAAGCCCTTGTGCTACTGACTTCTTCACATCAGACTCTCTTTATTTTTATTTATTTTTTTTGCAGGTTGACTGCAGTGAATACCCCAAACCTGTCTGCTCAGCTGACTACATGCCCGTCTGTGCCTCTGACAGCACCACATACAACAATAAGTGCACCTTCTGCAACGCAGTCGTGTATGTACAAATACGAGTGACATTTGTGTTATCAGCTGCCTCCTGTGGGCACAAGTTTGCACAGTTACTGCTTTTTTGTTTGCTGGATACTGTCGATTAGGGATTTGGGGCAGGAGGGAATGCCAGCCACCGTGTCAAGCATTCATTTATTTTTTTCATCAGAGCATGAAAAAGGCCATGGCTGCTTTGTTAGCGTGAATGGTTCGAAGGCCATTTAATCTTAATGGAATTTTTCTTGCATGTTGCAAAGGAAATTAAATTCCTTTCCTTTTGAAATTCCGCTGGAGTTTCCCCACAGATATTTTCTGTCTGAAGAATGGGTTAAATTGTTTCACTCATCTCTTAATAATCAAATAGCAAATGGGATTATGAGTCTGCAAGTTCCTCGGCTCTGGAGCAGGATCCTATCTCTAAAAGCCATGCAAAAGGTTGTAGCAGGCAGGACTTTGTGTTTAATTCATTCCTTCCTCTCCTTGCTTTCAGGGACAGCAATGGGACTATCACTCTAAGCCATTTTGGAAAATGCTGAGTATCAGTGCTGAGAGAATTCACCACAGGATCCCCACTGGCAAATCCCAGCTAAAGATCTCACCTCAGTTCATCTCACCCTCTGGGGAACTCAGCTCACTCCTGATTTTCTTTCTCAATAAACTAAATCAGCAACATTTACCTGTCTTCTTTCATGTGTTGTCTCATGAAAGGTTTTCTTGATTTGTTGAGCGATGATACCAGGCAGAATAGGTTACGTGCTCGAAGCTCTGGGGTAGAACCAGAACAACACCTTGCTCACCTCCCTCTCATAAAAGGCAGCAAACGAAATGCAGATGCTCAAACCCCAGAGCTGTGTGTCTTTGCACATAAATGACAGCGCCCCTGCATTAGTGCTCAGACCCTCCAGATGTCTGACACTGGGGAGGGCTGCAGTGGGGCACTGGAGTGTCTCCCCTGGTGCATTTCCCTGTGCAAGCATCAGCATAACCTGCTCTCACCGTGGTGCCACTGCCCAGAGCTGAGCCCTGGCTCTGTCCTCCCCTGAAGAGTTGCTCTCTCAAGGGCAGTCTTTTGGCAAAGCCTGTGTTTTTCTGACACGTGCATTGTCCCTGTCTATTTGTCTAAGTCCTCCAACTGACTTATTACCAGATTTTTCTCATCTTGGAGTCGTCCTCTCACTCCCTTAAAGTGTTTTAAGATAAATGCCTTCCTAGGTGTGGTGCCTACTCCTGCCTACTTGTTTTCTCCCAGTCTTCAATTACACAATGCTCTTTGCCAGCCCAAGGAGTATTTCAGCAGTGTTTCAAAATCCAAGAACAAAGTATCCTTCTGTTTCTTGGGAGTGTGACCTGTCATTGGCGTATTGTGCATGAAATTTATTTTCCTTTTTTCTTCTGTTTGAGTATTGAATTGGGGGTTTTGTTTTGATCCACACAAGAGACGCATAAATAAATTGGGCTTATCCCTTCTAAAATGTAATATCTCCCACATGCATTTCTTCTGGGAATCAAAAGGAGAGGGGAGCTTGTTTTCCTTGATGGAAGTTGTCCCAAAAAGCAACACTTTTGTGGTAAAATGAAGGATTTATGTAGAGATGGGCAGATGGATGAAACAGTGATTTCCAGATTGGGTTCAACTTTTCTAGGACCCACACTAGGGTCTCAAATCATTCTGTCATCATCATACTAAAAGTCTATTATTGCAAAGCTAATGGCTTTTAGGGGAAATAACAATTATAATTTTTTTTTTTTCATAATCCCATAAAAGTTTCTCCATCCCTTGTCATTTTCCAGGACTCCTTTCAGTGTCTGGGACTCCCTCTTGCTTGCTTTCCCGGTTCACTCTTTTCCTGCTTTCACTATAGCTTGGTGATGCTTTACTTGTGTGAAGCACAAAAATAAAAGGAGAGCATTTCATTCAATGTTTCTCTTGTGAAAAAAGCACTGCACAAAAATAGGCACTGATAGGTGAGCACAGAGAAAACCAGAGAGCGGTTTGTACAGTCGCTCTTTCACCTGCAGGAGTTTTCTGTGGTCCTTCGGAAGGAAACTCTCAGATACTTCACTTAAAATAACGACGCAGAGGGTGTATCTCACACATCTAAACTTCTCGTGACTCCCCTTGATGAAGAAACATCGTTCTTGGCTTACAGCACGGCTTACCGCTGTTGAGATTGCCACTGAGACAAAAGGCTGGAAATGTTGCTCCAGGATAAGGGTGGATAAGGCAAATATGAACATGCACAATCACACACACACCCCCGGTGGTGCAGGCGTACATATAAGCGTGGTTTCCACCTGGGGACAGAATCCAGGTTGTGTTTCTCGAGCAAAAGCCGAGCTCTGCTGCTCACAGCTCATCCAGCCACCATGAAGACCACCGGGGTGTTGCTGCTGCTGTCTCTGGCTCTTTTCTTCATCTCAGGTGAGTGGCTCCACTGCCTCCTGCTCTGCCTTGGAGTAAGCACTGGCTGTCTTCAAAACCACAAAAAAACACCCTCAGACTGGAAAGAGCTCCGTTCTGCAAGGACTTATTTACTCCTAGAAAGATAGTGTTGAAAAGACTTGACATCAGAGACTATCACTTATGGGGTAATATTTTAGCAACAGAACTGAGTGGGTAAGAACAACTGTGGGAACAGCTCTACTCTCAGCGCTAGTTTATGCATAATGAAAGAAGTGACATGTACGTGGTGCAACCCAGAGACTCAGACAACCAGTACTTAACCTCTGAAACGTTGCAGGAACACAAATAATTTTACTGAATGAAAGCGAACATTTCTTGTAGCCATCCTGAACGGAGGTGCAGTTTGAGAGCCTGAACTGCTGTGGAGGCTTTATAAATTCACCACTCACTAAATAATATTATTGTTTAAGAATAATGTTGGTGATGCATGTAAGATGCGGCCTCTGTGTACCAGTCAGCTTTACCTCAATAATTTGCTTCACATTGAGTTCATGTCCTGTTCTATCCTTTGAACCATGGAAAATGCTTTTATTTTACACACCTTTTTCTGTTCTGACTACAGCTCTCATTAAGAAAACAAAACTACAGGATCAACAACATAGAGTAGGGCACAACATTTTGCCTGAAATTCCTTTTGTCTAAGAATAATTTCCTATCACACAGGGATTTGGAAGATATGTATTCAGGGCATGCATTCTCAGATTTTAACAGATTCCATGAATTGCATTTGTAACGTATTTTATTTTTTCTTCTTCTTTTTTTTTTTTTTTTTAAATTCCAGCTACCCATGCGCAGCAGGTAAGGGACAAATTTTTCTATTCCCCATCCTTTCTTTCCTTAAAGCAGTTTCTGTATAAATCTTTACTAATCACATCATGATGGAGCCTTTCAAAATCCTGAGACACCCAGCTGCCTGAGCAATATTTGCCACAGATATTATCGGGTGAAATTGCCATTTTCATCTGGTGACAGCTTCAACAAGCAGGGCAGTATTCAGCTCATGTCCAAGTTGCTGTCAGAGTTAGTGCAGCATCATTTACAGTGGTTACACGGGCTCTGCATGGCTGGAGGCAACTCTCCACTGCATCCTGCCCTCTCCCTGGGCTTTTCCTCAATATCTGCTCCTGGGCAGTGAGGGGGCTGCTCGAGGGGTGTGTGGGGCCTCCTAATGTCACCTTTCTCACCCAGCTTTGGTTGAGAGCTCTTTTATTTTGTGTGAATCCAGGCTGCATCCATCTACTGCAGAGACCAGAAGATGCCCAGGAATTTCTGTACCATGGAGTATATGCCCCACTGCGGCTCTGATGGCGTCACGTACTCCAACAAATGCATGTTCTGCAATGCATACCTGTACGTATGGAACAGATCCCTTCACCCTCTCAGCGGTGAATTAACTTAGCTAAAACTGGCTAATCAGTCTTGGAGGCTGGTTGGAGAAGTAAAGTTCTTTTATTTTGTTTATTCTCTCACCAGCAAGGGTAATTTTTTTTTTTTTTTTAATTGGGAGACTTTTCAAGGAACTCCTTTCTTTCAGATATAAAGAGAGAACATAGCATTTTCCATTTTCCTCTCAAGTGGTTTGCAAAAGAGCTTTCTCTCAGCAAACAAAGTCTGTTTCCTACAGACTATTTGGTCTTTTAAATTAAGAATTTTTCTTGTTTTTATATGGCAGTAATAAAAGGAAATATGTGGAATAGGGTTCAGAAGTCCCTCTGTGGTGTAGAAGGAGAGACCAACAGTAAAAGCCCAGATGTTTTGTCTCTGAGGCACCGATTTCTTTCTCTGCAGGAGAAGCCGTGGAAGTCTTCGCTTGAGATCTCTTAATGCATGTTAAGTTCTCGACAGGATTCAGCTAAGAAAAAGCATCCCTCCCTGGCAATGTTCCCCATGGCAGATGACTTCCTAAACCCTCGACTTGACCCTTGGAAAACCTCTTACCAATCCTGAAACCTCTGCTAATGATAATAAAAAAAAAAGACCCAGCATTTATGTCTTGCTTTAGTCTCATTCTGGTTTTACCTAACGTGTTGCATGATTACCACCACTGCAACAAACCTGGGGTGGGGGAATTAATGGGCAAATGGCAGGGAGAGGGAGAAGGGCGTTGTGATCTACAAAAACATCAACCCCAACCGCAAAGACAATGGGCAGCTTGTGTGGGCATCCGGCTTTCCAAAAGAGAACCGGGGCTGGAGATGCATCCCGGTGCTCCCGTGCATTTACTGCTCTGAGGGGATCTCAGACACACTCTCTGCCCGGGGGAGAGGAGCTGCCTCCCTCCCCAGCTGCTCAGCCCAACACCTGCAGCCTCACCCAGCCTTCTCCTCGGAGCCTGGCACCACAAAGAGCTCCCAGGCAAACCTAAACACGAGGATAATCAGGGACAGTCCCAAGATTGTTGTAATTGGGGTTTCCTGGCACTGTTCTGCCACACAGACGGGGTCTTGCTGGCACAATGAGCTGCTCGTCCCTGTTTCAGTTTCCAGGGTTATCCCAAATTCCTTACACCTACGAGAGAATATGTGAAGAAGGTCACATTCCAAGCTGTCTCTAGGATTGAAAACCTGCCTGTAGGTGAGGGAAGGCCTTTTGCAATCTGCTTCGCTCCCCAGAGCGATGTCACAGGGTGTTTTCTGTGGGCAGGCAGAGCCCTGTGTGCCCACGCTGGCTCACTGCCGAGGGGCACCGCGGAAAACCAGCGGGCAGCCGGTGCTCAGAGCCCCGGTGTCCAGGGGATGCTGGCAATCGCTGCCACAGCCTGTCTGGGCACCTCACCCATCACTTAGCTGCTGGTTGAAGGTAATTACGTTGACTGTCGCTTGTAGAGGATCCTTTGAGATTCTCCGGCCTCTGGAAATCTCGGCTGATGAAAGGAAGGGCTCAGAGTCACGGTGTTAATTTATTATTCATTAACAGCGAGGCGCTGCCAGTGCCGCGTGCTGTAGAGGCAGCAGTCTCACAGTCAAATAGTTAATGATCTTAAGTGACAATGTGTCACTTCCCAGAGACTGCAGAGAGCAGCTCTCTAAAAGGAGACAATTTGTTTCCAAAAGGCATGACTCTCTGCCACCATTTAGTGCCAAGTCCCTTCCTGGGGCTGGAATGTCCCTCCTGTGAGAGGGAGGTCTGTGTGCAGGAAGGCTTTTCAGCGTCAGACGCGATTTCTGGGGACCAGGATAAATTGAGGCTCTGGGAGGTAGTGCTGGGGCTGTGGGGCACGTTCAGTCCCCTTCTCTTTCCCCTCTGCTGAGTGTGGGAGTCAGGGTAAGAGAGCACCAGCCCCAGCAGTTATTTTTTCCCTTGGGCAGCAGCAGGGAGGATGAGGATGGTCCTCGGGAACCACGATGCCTTGGAGATAAGCAGAGCTCCCGACGTGCTGGAGATCCCCGTGATGCACAGAGGGCCTCTTGTCTGCTAAACAGGAAAATCCAGCAGGCGATTAAGGGGAAACTGTGAGGAGAAATGATAAATCCTCTGTGATGCAGAGTGAGCAGGATTGCTCAGGGGAGGCCGAGGGCAGAGCAGGACCCCAGCAGAACTCCCGGCCTCCCACCCCAGCAGCTCATCCTGGATGCTCCTCAGGATGGAGAGGGAGAGAAACTCTTCTCTATGAGCACCTCGTTGGAAATAATTTTTTTTATTGCTTCTCAATAAAATCCTGCCACAACAGCACAAATCCTCTCACCATTACTAATCTAACTCTCCCTCCAGGAAATTCGAGGCAGGAAACATTGTCTGCCTGCCAAGGTATTTTATGGTACAATTCTTTGAGCAGTACCTCAGCACTTTATGTCATTATCTGATGTTTTGAATTCAGGAAATGCCATTCAATTACCCCACAACCTGATTAACACATTGCATGTACTTATTTTGTTCTGCTTTATTTTATATTGTTCCTTCTATTTTTGTGCATTCTTCTACTTGTTGCTGGCCAGAATATACCTCAGGCCAGTCTAGACCTTTCTGTTAATGCAGTTTCTCTCTGTGGCTTCATTCGGGAGAAATGGTTCGTTACTGCGTTCTCTCTTGATGTGGAGAAAAATAAAATTATATTAGAAAAGTGAATTAATTGCAGGCGTTTTTGGGCACTGGCTGTGTCAGAGCTTTTGCAGCGAGGCAGAGCTGAGATTCGCTGAGGGATTGAGATCCTCAGCCTCATGCTGTTAGCATGCAGCTTCCAGACAGCCAGATTATCCCAGACACCCTTGCCTGTGATATCATCTATGCTTAAAAGACTGGAGATATTCAGGCAGCAATCAGATAGCTGAACTACAAGGAGAAATAATAGGCGAGTGCGGCTTAGAGCAGGGGCTTTGGCGGCTGTAAATTGAATTTTTGCTCTCATAGAAGATCCAGCTCTGCCCCCGTGTGCAGAGGTCTGGGAACAGCAGCCTGTTCTCTGCTCTCGGGAGCTCCTGCAGCTGCTCCTCATCCCCCGGGAACCGCAGAGAAAGGCGGTTTGCATCTGTCCCTCCTCCGGCACGGGCTTTGCTCCGATCCCCCCGGCAGCAGCAGAGCGCAGCGAGGACCGAGAAACCGCTGCTGGCATGACAACACATCTCGGGTGCGCACATCCACCCTCTTACTTAATAACAAAAATAAAATAATTAAAAAAAAAAAAAAAACAAAAACCAAAAAACCCCAAAAACCCAAACCAAACCAAACCAAAAAAACCAAAACAAACACCAAAAAAACACACCAAACCAAAACAAAAAAAAACCCAAAAAACAAACCAAAACTAAATAAAACAAAACAAAAAAACCCCCAGAAAACAAAAAACACAAAACCAACCAAACCAAACCAAACCAAACCAAACAAAAAAACCCCAAAACAAACAAACCCCCTCCCCCCCCCCCCCCCGTTGTTGCTCTTTGTAGGCAGATGAAGCCTATGGCAAGTTTTAAACCAAAGCAGGGAGCATCGGTGAAGAATTTTTTAGGCTGTGGTAGGCTATGGACTTGCTTGAGGTAGGAAGTCTCAAGACCAGAGGAAAAGCTTCCCAGGAAATTATCACAGCTATGGGAAGAAATACTGCTGGATTAGAAACTGGGTAGAATTTCCAGAGTTAGCACAAATTTACCTCAATAGAAAAAGTTCCATCATACCACGGCCAACATTTATCCCATTCCCGTGGCCATAATCTTCCTGAATATTTGTCCACTTGGAGTCTGAAACAGAAGGAAGCATTTTGTTTGAGTTTTATTTAAGCTTTTATATGGATCTCATATCTGTAGAAACATTAAAATAATCCCAAAGTCACTTTACTGAGCCTTCCATCACGATATTTCTGAACCTCAGAATCACAGGATAGTTTGGATTGGAAGGGATCTCTGGACATCATCCAGTCCAAACCCCCTGCCAAAGCAGGGACGTGGCCAAGTGGGTTTGGAATGATTCCAGCCAGACTGGTTTGGAGACTCCACGACCTCCCTGGGCAGCTGTTTCAGTGCTCTGCAACACTCAATGGAAAGAAGTTTCTCCTCACATTGAGGAGGAACTTGTGTTTTAGTTTATGGCCACTGCTCCCTGTCCTGTCACTGGGCACCCCTGAGAAGAGGCTGGCTCCATCACACACATCCCAGAGGGGTTTGGGCCGGTGGGGTCACTTTGCTGTTCCCATTCGCAACAGGTGTATGACATTTCCCAAGGCTCATTGTTGTGGGAACTGTTGTTTTTCACTGCCCCTAATGCCTGTTTTCAGTCCTTCTGCTTTCCTGTGATTACTGCTGTCCCATTCCCTCTGTTTCCTATTAATGGGGCTCCTTGTGCAATCCCGTGTCACGCCTGTCCCAGCAGCTCCCGTGCCCTGCCCTGGATACTGCCCTGTGTCTCCCATCCCTTCTCCCAGACCCGGCAGCAAAGGCTCCTTCCCTGTTTCTCTTTTTCTCCCTGGTGCCCTGGGAAGTGGCAGGGGCTGCTGGAGGAGAAGAGCTGCTTTTGGAGCAATCCTGGTTGGCCACCAAGACCCTCAGGGGCAGCACAGGGGGCAGAGGGGATCTCCCAGCGGATCTAAGTGATGAAAGGACAGGTGTTGGCCCAACATGAGAGTGATGCTGCTCCACAACAGCTCCTGCTGCCTTCAGCCTGGCAGGAAACACAACAGGAGAAGCAGCAGAGTTTCTGCTGACGGGGATCTCGGTGGGGATGGGGGAGTTTGGGTTGCAGGGCTGAAGGGGAGACAGACTCAGCTCCTGCAGTCCCACCAGCCACAGGGCTGGTAAGCAACACCTCCACTGGTGGCTGGTGCAAGTTCTGAGGGAGCTTTGTTTTCAGATTCTGGCATTCCTGCCCCTGGAGATTAATCAATATTAATGCTTCCGTGACTACGGCTTCCTTTCCAAATATGCTCACAATCAGTTCAAGGAATCTGAAAGTCAACTCGCTCAGGATGCTAAGAATGCGACAGAAACAACTTTCAAAGGAACCCTTCAACTTGTGATATTTGTGAAAGAGATCCAAATAGCATTATTCATTTATTTTTCAGGAAAATTATTTCATTGATATAAACAGGCAAAATCCCACAAGCTCCATTCTGTGACTTAGTTCCCTTATACTTTCAGCTACATTTTTATGATTTATCTGCTCATGCCAAGTGTTGAACATCTCCCAAGATAATAAGAGAACCAATTCTGATTTTCTATTTAAAACTCAGGCTGCCTTTAAGCCACACGTATGAATCAAGCTTCTTCCGAAGCACAAACAAGTTCCATCCGTCACTTCCTTCCGTGACTACCTTAAATCAAAAATTTATTATTTTATGCAATATCCCTTATTTGTTTTTCCATACACTTACGATAGAGCTGAGCCACTTAGCAGAGCCTAGCACATTATTTATCACTTATCTTCCCTAAAACATGACTTTCAGCTGACACTCTAAATTTAATGCCATATAATTGAGGGAGAAGGGGGAAGCCAAATGGCTCTCCTGTTTCTAGTTACTGGAATTTTTTCTGGAATGCCTTTGGTATTAACAAGCCCATTTCACCTGCACAGAATACCAGTTGCTTGCCATTAATAGGAAACATTATCCCAGTACAGATTTAAGGCTACTTATTCTCATAATTTCTTAATCAGACTCATGCTCCTTGCCAACAGATGAATAACTCTTGCTCCTACACAGAAATGCCTAATAAACTTCTGGGGTTTTTTTGTAATGCTTTTCTCTCGTGATAACTTTCTGTTGGTGAAAAATCCAGTGTACCAGGAAATTACAGGAGGGTGTGTGGAGAGATTCACTGGGAGTTCAGCATCTTCAAAGTGCACTGGTGCTTGCCAGACCCCAGATACAGTGTCAGGAAAAGCTTAGAGTGTCCCATGCTCCTGTCACCCCACTCTGCTGTTCCCATGAAAGTCTCCCAGAGCCCAGTTCCTGTCTAGCGTATGTGATATGGTGAGCACAAGTCAAACACTTCCAACAAATGGGCTCTTTTTTCCCTTCCCCGACTTCCATACGCCATTTCACAACATCCACTATTGAGACAGTGCTCCTGTTTGGAAAGTACAAATCACTCATTGTACAGCAAGGCGCCTTTGTTAACAAGCTGGGCGTAACGCACATTTTTGTTTAATTCTTCTGGGCATCTCTCTAACAAACAAGTATTCTTTGGAGCTCAGCTCGGTAATCGATACAATTTTCTTAGTTTACAGAGCAAATAATTACTTTCTGGTGATGACTTCACAAGGTCGGGGAGATGCGTATATATACTGGGGAGGGAGAAGGCTGAGAACCATCCACGGACTCTCCGGCAACCGACCCACACGGAACAGCCGCTACCACCACCGCCAGCATGAAGATGGCCGTCTGTACTGCCCTTCTGGGGCTGGTCCTTCTCGGCTGCCTTTCTGGTAAGTAATTTCTGCCATTTTTGCTACACTCTAGGCTGGTCTAGACCTCCTGATCCTTTCCCTGTCTCTGAGCATCCTGGAGGAGAGTGCAGCCTCTTGGGGATGCGGTGGTGTAGGAACACGCGGCCTCTCTTTTCAATGAACTTCACCCTTGTGCGGATAAACACATGGGATCTGTGCTTTAAGCTTTTGAGCCTTAGTGGGGGTTATGGTGCTAAAGAAGGACAAAATTTTAGGTCCTATTTCTTGTTTAGTGAGTCAAAATTTTTGGTTTCACAAAGAAGTGATTTTTTTAAATTTTTTTGTTTTTAATCTTGGTGTATCACTTTGCATTTACTTGAGGTAGATCAATCATTTGAGAGGATAATCACTTCTCGGTAATGAGAAGGTGTATTTGGTTACTCTGTAGGGAAATTGACTATTCCAAAGGAATTTTAGTGAAGCACATCATACAATTTTTACATTTTTTAATTTCTGTTTTTATTCTAGATCTTGCTGTTGCTCAAAGACGGGTGAGTATTAGATTTTTGTAATTTAGTCCTGATTTCTAAGTCTAGATGAATAATTCATACTCACACTATATGCCAGGGAACTCTTGAGGGGAAAAAAAAAGAGAATGAATAAGAAAGAAGTGCCCCTAAGTGCACCTCTTTTCCCAACATAAGAAAACACCTTTGTCAGAGAGAGATAATTTAGCACGTTGATGATTAAAAAGACAGTGATTAATAATGTAGAATGCGAGTCAGCAAAGAGCAGCGTGCCAGCAGAAAATCTATATGACTATTGAATATCTGCCTAAATATCTTCCCTGCCTTGACTCCCCAAGGAATGGTAATTTTTGCCCATAGTTCTTGCCAAAAGTTACTTTCAGCCTTAACAGCAGAGAGGTGCCTTCGTACGCTGTAAGAAACTTGACGTACTTTTTTTCCCACCATGGAGGAGCCATAGAGATTCCTCACAGTAGCCTCCCAATGCAGCAAAAACACGATTAGGGCAAGAAAACCCTTCTCTCTGTTTGGAGACATCACAAGTCCTCTTTCCCAGGCCTCCTGCAGCGCCTACATGCTGTCTGGAAAAACCATGAACATGGTCTGTCCCCGCAACTACGACCCGGTGTGTGGCACCAACGGCCGTACCTACCCCAACGAGTGCTCCCTCTGCAAGGATGTCCTGTGAGTAGAAATCCCCCTGATCCCATACAGCGCCAGTTCGAGCAGCAGGCAGAAGCCCTTGGGGTTGTGACTAATCCAAGGGCGGACTGGATTTTTCCTAAGTTTCTGTCTTCCCTAATGCCTGGGATCTTCCATGTCAAAGCTCCAGGATCTGATTAATTACTGGGGTTTACGGGTGGAGGGACTTGATGATTGAGGTGAGCACATGGCGTGAAAAGATTAATCCCTGCTTTCCTTCTCCCTCTTCTCCCTCCAGCCGCAACCGTGCTCTTGACAAGAAACACGATGGAAGATGCGTTAGGGTACGGTCAGAGATTTGTTCTTTCCCCTGGTGGGTGATAGCCAGACCTAGCCTAGGATTCCTTCTCTGCTGAACCCAGATGGGTGCTAGCTCTTGGAAATGGGGTGAAAATGAAGAATTTTGGATTTGCAGGAAATTTAATTTGCATTTTGTTTGAACTGCTAAAACCAGTGAGTTTTAAGAGGCCAACTATCTTCTGTACAATGCCAGAGTTTAGAAAGGAAACTTTTGATTTCAAGAGTGTTTCGTTAAATGTTACGAAAACACTTCTCTTAACATTTAGTCTTAGAGGCTTGTTGTAGCTAAGAAATTCCCAGAAGAAGTTTGGATTTCAACTAAACTATAATTTTGTAACAGAAAAAAAGGGATTCTATCAAAATGTTTACCACAAAGTAAAGTTAGTATCAATACATGGAGCTACCATGAAGTGGCAAAGAATGTCTATTTTTAGTTTAGAGAGAGAGAGTAAAGAAACACTCTGGCTGTGCAATTTCACATAATACAATGGCTCCATTTCAATACACTCAGAGTAATTGCAGGAGCAGCAAGTTGAGTGTAAACTCCATTTTTGAGAGGTGCTGGCCCCTCACAGCTAAAGTTGCCGCTGTGTAAGGTATTTTAGGCAAGGATCCTTTATGGTGGCACTCAGGGGGAAAATCCCCAGGATGATAGAGATGAAGCCCACCTCAGAGTAGATACTGATGCTGTACACACAGGCAGGATTTCATCTGTGCTCCCCCAAATCCATCACACTGTGGTTGGAAGCTCCTTCGTCTGGCAGCTCTGGGGAGGGGGGAAAATGTCTCTTGCACCACACTCCATTACACAGGGCTGATGCAAAGGGGAGCAGAGATTCAAATGCCGCTCTGTGACTGTTTCAGATCGACTGTACTGGTTTCCTGAAGCCTGGCAGTGGTTTCAACATACCCTGCACCATGGAGTTCTCCCCCATCTGCGGCACCAACGGCATCACCTACAGGAACAAGTGCCACTTCTGTACCGCTGTGGCGTAAGTGCAGGGCCCGGGTCAGGGGAGGGGTTCTGGATCAGTGTTGCCCTTTTTGGCTTTTGGAGCATAAAGGGGTAGTTTGGCTCACGAAGCAGCTGCACTGTGCTTATTCATTCTCCACTTGCTTTCCCCCCAAAGGAGCGGCCTGGATGTGAACCTGCGGAGCTATGGACAGTGCTTCCAGGTAAAGCCAGAAATCTGCACTCTTAACTGCTGGTACATTTTGCGACACAAATTCATGACTAAATAATAGAAATGCCTCCACGGTCCTGGGGCATTTGGCTTGGAAATAGGACTTGAGGAAAATAGTTAAGCCAGGGTTAACAGGTATGGAACCAAACCCATGGCTGAGATATTTGGTCCCCTCTCTGGCCTGGGAACAGCAGGCAGAGGGTGCTGCGACCTTCATTTGCTGTGAAACTGGATGAGCAAGAGATGCTGCATCAGGGATGCAGGTGCACAGTTAGGAGCAGTGATTCCCTGGGTGGGAGAACTCTCCACAGGGGCTTGTGACCACCCCCTTTCTGTCCACTTGCCTCTGCTTGCCTGCTGAGCCAGAGCAGCCAGTGGGAGAGCCAGCCTGGAAATACCAGCTGGTCATGGTCATTTCACTACTTGTAATAATATTTATTAGATTTTTGCCTCCACCATCTCCCCACTTCAGGCTGTTCCAGGCAAGCACACTCTCTGAGTCCGCAGAAGAGCTGGAACAACAGAGCCCTGCTCCTGAAAAGTGCTTTTGTGCTTTGCCATATCACAAATATTAAATAAACATAAAGCACTTATATAGGAAAATGGAGGGAACAAAAGCCTTAAACCCTGTTTTTGTTCCATTAGCAAAACACAAACACAAACATCGACTGCAGCTCTCAGAAGGGCGCCAACCTCATCTGCACCTCCGAGTACAACCCCCTGTGCGGCTCCGACGGCAGAACCTACGGAAACAAGTGCCAGTTCTGCAACGCTTTCTCGTAAGTACCGAGCTCACCATGTGGCCATGGAAGCAGAGCAGCTGGAGCTCACACGCAGCTGGTGTGGAAGCCCCAGAGCTCCCGTTAGCTCCCAGCCCCTGCTCCCTGCTCCTCTCCCAACGCTCACTCCTCTGCCACCCCCCAGGCGCCGCAGATCCTAAGCCCGAGTGAGTCCTCTCCTCCTCCCCTTGCAATTAAAAGCAGATCCCCGCTCGCAGGCTCATAGCATCGCTGACTGCCTCCCCGTCAGGGTGATTGAAAGTGTGACCGTAGGAGGTGTCCAAAATTATGGGGTTTGTCCCAAATCTCTCCAACGTATGAGAGCGTGTAGCTTGAGGAATCTGAAAAGAGGTGGAACATTAAGTGAAGTGCTTTATGACTTGGGGAGCACAAGGACATTTGGCTTATTTGGGTAAAGTTAGGCTATAAAAGTGAGATCCATGTCTCTAATTTTGGTCTCCCTCTCTCTCTCCAGACGCAGCGCTGGCTCTCTGTTTGTCAGGTACCAGGGCGAATGCTAAGTGCTGGAGCTGGACCCCTCAACACGACATTTCCCTCACAGATTCTTCAATCAAACATGCTCTTCCTTGCTCCCTCAACTGTTACGCATCAGTCTCTGCTTTGATTGATAAATAAATTAAATGCAGCCACAACCTTTGACGTGGAATGGGTTTTGATTTTGGTTTTGTTTTCCAGATGGGGTAATGGTTTTCGGGTTTTTGGGTACTTTTCTGCCAGGCAGGAGAAGTGGTGAAACAAATCACAATAAAGAACAAGCCACCAGCCCAAGCCCTCATGAGAGGATGTCATTCTGTAGCAAACCATCAGAAAATTCTATAAAATAGCACAACTTGGAATCTAATTTTGAAGTTTTGCAGAGTGTAAATGGATTTGTCTCTGTCACAGCACTGAAACTCGGAGGAACTGCTCCTTTTAGGGGACTTGACTGGGTGGGATTGTCCTGGGGAAGTGTGAAAGGGGGTGTGATCAGCTTTACCTGGTCACACCTGGGCAAGGGGCAGGTCTGGTGGTGCCTTATAAAAAGGAGGCTTATGGCAAAGGGAGGAGGTATCTCATAGGGAAGAAAATTAGGAACTGCTGCTTCCTTGAAGGGTGTGACCATAGAGACTGTGCCCATCAGCAGAAAATTACAACAAGTTATGCAAGGCTGTAATGACCTAATGAGGAGAAATTAGACTGGGCTCAGGCTTTCAGCTTCTTGGAGAAGAGATCTGAAAAATTGTGCTGGTGGTATTTGAGGCAGAGGTGAGGCAGAGGAGCCTTCAGGAAAAGGTCTCGGGTTTTCTGACTCCAGGAAGCAAGGGCCAGAAGAAGTGCTGGCAGCTCAAATGTGTTTCCTATCTGGGGAAGAAAGGTGTGAAGATAACATCTTTGTGGGAGCCTGAAGCATGCACCGCAGGAAAAATGGCATCTATGACTGTTCACGATGATGTGCCATCTTTTGGAGTGAGTCAAGGAGTTAATATGCAAACAGCACAAGCCAAAAAGTCACAAGTGCCATGGCTCACACAATCCCTTCCTCATCCTTTCTTCACCTCTCATTCTCTTGCTATGTAAAAGAACACCTGCTGCTAAGACTGATATTTAGAACAAAATCTGTGACTTTCAAGACACTGTTTTTTGGTTTCCTGAAGTAAATACTTTCTTGACCAAGAATTTTGTAGGTGTTTCCCACTGGTATGCAAGAGGCTTGTCCTTCCCTAGAACCAGCACAGAGAGCAGAAAGATGAAGGAAAATGCTTTTTTTCATTTTTTTTTTTGTTTGTTTGTTTGTTTTTCTTTTTTGTTTTTTTTGTGTTACTATAGGTAATGTAAATCACATCATGCCTTTGTGCCTGTTCCTGTTTGGAGAGTCCTGCGAGTCCTCACTAGTTACCTGCTTGTGTGTCTGAGAAAATAGTTAAGGAACAGTAAAAGTTGCCAGTGGATGTGTTTGGCTATAATTTCTTGCTGGACACAAGGTTTACATAGTGACCACAGACTAGTGGAGTTCTGGCCATAGCAGGAAATTTTCTTCAGTGGCAATGTCTTAATGGTGAGGTTGTTTGCGCTTGAGGAAGTCAGAAACCTGCCCAGAAGGCTTTGGAAAAGCCCAAGGAAGAGCTCCTCACCTGCAGCAAAGTGGGGGCAAATGGTGAATACATGGCTGTGTCCCACTGCCACATAATCCTCCAGCAATGACGTTAGAAGATGGAAAGGTTTGTAGCATTTAAGTCTAAAAAATGGCCAGCACGGGTTAGGACTGAGCTTGGCACCAGCAGGACTCAGCCCAGCCACCCCTCAGGCTGCACAACACCTGCCCTTCCTCTGTCCCTGGCTGTCAGAGGGATGGAATTCCCAAACTTTGCCACCGAGGGGACTGCTCAGGTGTCACAAAGAAGTGCAAATGGGCAGCACCAATGATCACCTGGCTGGTAATTCAGCCTTTTCCCCTGCTCAGCCTGGAAGGAGTCGGTCCCTGCGGTGTGTTTGCTGAGGCTGGAGCCAGCCAGGCTGCGCTGCAGCAACCGAAACATTATTTGGGCAGATAAGGGACTGAGGCATCCAGGTTGTGGTGGCCAGCGGTGACGTCTGAAACCAGAAAAGGCAAACAGGGAGTGCTGCGAGCGGCAGAACTGAGCGTGGCTGGGAACGGCGCTGCCTCTGACGGGTTTGATAACTAAATTACATGAGAGGCTGCGTCGTGAGATCACCCTTAATAGACAGCTGAGGATTCGCCTGTCAGTCACGATTTCTGGTGGATTTTAAGATGTCTGGCAAGCTGCAAACTGAAATGCTTCCCCAGATGCAGGGCACCCATGGCACTGCTCTCCTGCAGAAACTCTCCTCCTGGCTGGGGATGCTGGCAGCATCTTTCCTCTGGTGCTAGAAAAATGTATAAAAATGTGATGGTTATTTTTAATTTTTTTTTTTTTTTTTATTTTTCCACTCCTGTGTAAAATGTGGCTGCAACTAGTCGTGCATTCAAAATTCCCTGGGGGAACTAAAACCCAGATATATCTACACACATTCCTCTCCTAAGCCTTACCTCCTTAGGAAAACATACTAAAATTTAGGCTTGTTCTTATCTGGAGAGGTGTTTGGCGTATGGCATCCCTGAACACAAATCCTCGTGCAGCCTCAGCTGGAAATAGAGCTTGGATCTGCCAATTCCCCATCAAATTCCCATCACTGCCACTTGGGGTGGGAGCAGAGCCCTAACATATGTTTGTGAATGTGAAAAACTGGAAAAACATTGACAGCTAGAGTTTAAATAGTTGAGGGAGGAGAGTCAGCAGTCCTATCTGGGGCTGTGCACACAGCGAGGAGAGCATGTCACAGCCCAGCACTTCTCCACCCCAACTCCACAAATTTAGAACCATCCTCAAAAATAGCCAAGGAACAACGTATAATTGGTTTCACAGACAACACATTCTCATGCTGTGACTTATTTCGTAATGTCTAGTGAGTGTCATCACGCTGCACTCAGAGCCTTGGTGCTGGCATTCAGAGAGGGCCCAGAGAATGAAAATTACCAGCTTCCCTGATGAATCACTGCTTTGAAAATTCACCCTTGTGAGAATCCTGTGACTATTTAGAAAAAAAAAAAAAAAAAAAGAAGAAAATAATTACGTTACAAGCATGTCCATCACTCACATAATTATCCCTTCCCAGGTTTGATGTGGACAGGGCAGCATTCCTTAAAGCACCATAAACTGGCCAGGACCAATAATGGCTTTAGAAACCAAGTGGAGAAGTTCTCACAATTAAGGTGGGGAATGAGGACAGCTATGGACAGGCACATAAATACACAGAAAGGCAGCTCTGTGTGCACACTGTGGGCTCTGGGACTGGGACAACACCTCCTGCTCCGACCTTGGCTTGGACTAAGGAGCTCCCTGTAGCATGAGGGCTACAGGTGCCTTAGTGCTTCTCAGCCTGCTGCTGCTCTCTTTCTTCTCGGGTAAGTGATCTTTTCCCTAGCCTAGAAAAGAAAAACAAACACCAAACCCTCTCCTGACAACAAATTTTGGAGAGTCTTGATCGCCGGCTGACAGGCTTGAAGACAAAGCTGAGCGAGTAGAGAATATCTGCAGGACTTGCTCACTCATATGACATATTTCCACTCCTCGTGTGCCTCTGCAGAGGATAATGTGGTGGAGGTGTCACTGGGAGACAGAGCGAGCAAATCTTGAGCATTTCTTCAGCAAATATACCGAAGCAGAGTGTAATTATGAATTTTTGGTACAAATGTTCACTGGAGAGTTTTGCTGAACCAGTTAGAGAAGAAACTCGCTCACCTCCAGGTCATCTGCTCTTGTTTTGATCCTAAGCATCTTGGTATTTGGTGTTTTCCTTGGAGATGTGGAGACGTAATTAGATGAAAGTTTCAGCTTTCGTTGATGTTGCAGAGAAAAGCTTGAAAATTAAATTCTAATGTCCTCGAGGAGCCAGAACAAAGAGGGCAAATTAAAAGGATCCAGTAACTATTTATCTGGAGATTTACACATCTCTGTGATGATGTGGGGAAGCTGAGTGATGAATTTTGAACCTGTAGATCATGTCAGTGTTATCACTTGCTTGAGTACAGCTGACCCAGCTCTGCAAGGTGTGTGGCAACAGTTTTTGAAGATTATGTGGAACAAGAATTTTTTATACTCGTTTTTCTGTGAATAATTTGAATAAAGGAGTCACTTGAGAAAATGGCAAGCTGTACATGGAGAAGAGGTGAATTGCTTTGTACACATTATTCATTATAAAATATTCATCTGTCTCTGATTGAGTCTTAATTGGGACTGGGTTCTGTCTGAAGGCTGATGCCTCCTTCCAAGGCTGGGCAGAATAGCAGCAAACCCTGTGATCTCCTGTAAAATAAACAGATGTCGAGAGGCATCATCACAAATTCTTCTGCAGCTGCATGTAATATTTATAAAAACTATTTAATGAGCTGTTTTGTAAATAAATGCAGCAGATAGCCATGCCAGTGCCTTCAATGCTCAGGCAGCCTAACCAAACCTGAGGACACGGTAAATGTGCCAGCACCAGGAAAAAACACCAAAGGACAACAGAAATAGCAAAAGAAGTAGGAAGAGTTGATGGATGAGGGTTGAGCTGACTGAGGGTTGGGTGGGATTTCCGCTGGCAAGGGATGAGCGTAGGACAAGGTCCTTCCACCTCCTGCCCAGAGCCACCAAAGCTGGCAGTGACCCTGCTGGCCAGCAGGTCCGGCCTCACCAAATGCTGGCTCTTTGTCCCACTCTGCTGCGACCCAGATCTGCAGATCTGCATCCAACCCACCCTGCAGTGTCAGGCTCCCCCTCAGAGACGTGACGGGGTCGTCCCGTTTCACAGCTCCGACTCAACCTCCTCTCCTGCCTGCCGGCTTTGAAACAGAGAGAGCATGGACTGATCACTCCGAGCCCAGAGCCTGTGGTTACAGAGGGGATTCCTGGCTGGTTCTGACCGGCGCTGCCTGTTCTGCTCTCTGTCACCCCATGACGTCTCTTTGTATCTCACCTGGGCTGAGCCTGTCCTGGGAGGGTGACTGGGCTGTGCTGTGACCCAAGAGATTGAAGAGGTTAGTGCTGCTGTTTCTGCTTGCTGGATCTGCACTTAACAGAACCAGGGAATCATTACTGTTGGAAAAGACCCCCAAGATCATCGAGCCCAACCTCTGACTGATCACCACCTTGTGAACGTGAACCCAGCCACGGGATCTCCTTCTCCATGGTCCCCTCCTGTCAGCAGCCACTTGCATTGTTCAGAGGTGCAGGAGCCTGAAAGCCTTAAAATCCAGCATGGGTTTAAAATCTCTGGGAGCACGGTTCCACATCCGATATGGCAGCTTGCTTCCCCGGGAGTGGCTGCCTTCCAGCAGATTGGGTTGTGTGTCTGAGGTGTAGTTAGCAGCTGAATGAACGATTGCCTGGTATTTTAGTAGCATTTTTCAAAATAGGAAAATACTGAAAAGCAATTCAGATAATGTATTTCCTGCCCCCTCTTCCCCTGTGAGGGATGACGGAGTAGGAAAAACCCGGAGTATGTTTCACTGTGGTTTGCAAAAAAGGTTTGTGAATTTTAGCTCAGACCTTATCAGAAGGTAATTGCTGACGTGTAAAATCTGTCTGGTTTTTATTTGCTTTTTTCATTTTTTTTTTTTTTTTCTTTTAGTTCCAGATGTAGCAGGTCAAGAGATTGAAGAGGTTAGTGCTGCTGTTTCTGCTTGCTGAATCTGCATTTAATAGAACCATGGAATCATTACTGTTGGAAAAGACCTCCAAGATCATCGAATCCAACCTCTGGCTGATCACCACTTTGTCAACTAAACCATAGCACTGTGTGCCACATCCAGTCATGGCGTTTCACTTTGGAAGAATGTTTTTGTAACCAAAA
The DNA here is from genome assembly GCF_015227805.2 of Hirundo rustica. Lineage (NCBI taxonomy): Eukaryota > Metazoa > Chordata > Aves > Passeriformes > Hirundinidae > Hirundo > Hirundo rustica. The sequence goes on from NC_053463.1 coordinate 3,800,089, forward strand.
TCTTGGTGCTGGGTAAAGAGTTTTTAATGTCTGCTGGGAGCAGGTGGGTCCTTCCAAGGATTCCCAGGGCTGGAGAGTTCAGTGCTACCTGGGGGATGTTGTGTGGCCACATTAGCAGGTAGAGCAGGGAAATAAATGGTTAATTTAGCAAATGTTTATATGCTGCACCACTTTTGACTTGGCTTCACTATCCAATCTTCTCATGACGCAGACGGATTTTTGAGTGTTCTCTTACCCCAAATTTAGTTCATCCCTGGGACTTGTAGAGAGACAAAATACCTGTACACTTCCTGGGCATAGTTTTTAATTCCCCAGGGAATTTCCCTATGGTTTTCCCCTCCTTCCTCTGGGAAAGGAGGAGCTCAGCAAGCACCAAACTGAGTGCAGGGTTTTGCAAGACACCTGAAGTCATGCACCAGGGAGGCAGCCTGGCTCTGAGTGCCTGACAGAGCATCAGTGCTGACTCTTCTCATGCATGCCTAGGCTAATCCGCCCCTTTTGTTGGGAGATCAAGACTTCTCCCAGGTGATTACAATTTCCCTCCTCAAACACGGCACCAAAATTCCCCTGAAACTCCTCTTCTGCTCGTTTCAGAGAGGGCTTTTTCTGTCAGAAAACAGTCAGGATCGGCACTTGTCAGACAAACCATCGCACTGACGACCTTGGGTCCAGTTTGGAAAGTGAAACAAAGAGTATGGGGGTCCTGAAGGGTTTTTTTTCATTATTATTCCCTGTGCAGATTTGTAGAGAGTTCGTAAACAGAAGCGTGTACTGCACGAGGGAGTCCAACCCTCACTGCGGCACGGATGGCGTCACGTATGGGAACAAGTGTGCCTTCTGCAAGGCAGTGCTGTAAGTGACACGGGGTGGGGGCACTGAAACAGCAGGGTTTGCCTTCATTTCCATGGATCTAATGATGTTCTTCGTGCAGGGGAAGCCCTGTAAGCAGGCTGCTCCTCTTGTATGGGCCAGGCTCTGAACCGTGCCAAGCGGAATGTTTCCCCCTTGGAGCAGAGCTGTGTGTTAATTTTAATTCATTAAAGTTAATTTTAATTCATTTTTGGGCGTTGCAGGCTGCTGGTTGCCATGCTGAGAGGCAGCACAGGGCCCGGGAAGCAAATGCATCCTGCCTGTACCTTCCACATGCACTAAATTGATGCAGAATTCCCACTACGTGCCACAGGCTGCAGCTCTCACTGCCCACACTCCTGGGTACTGAGAAGTGCCTGGAGGAATGTGGGAGCTGAGCCATGCCAAGTTATTCCTGAAAAGTCTGAATGAACTTTGTGGAACAAGACACAAGATCTGAGAGGGAGAACAGAATGTCTCCCCTTCTCCTGAGCTCTGTCACCTTTTAGAGGAGATGCAATTGGAGCCATCCCCGATGGATGGAACGTGCTCGCAAAATGTTTTTGCCTTTGCAGTCCTTACATTTGGTGCGCAGCCAAGGCTGCCTCATCCTAGGGCAAATCAGAGGAGAACGAGGAGAGGAGAGCTGGGTGTTCCTCGTGAGGTACCAGGGACACACACTGGCATGAGTCAGGCCTGTTGGGACGGGTGAGCAGTGTCCCACACTGCTGTGTCTGTCATTTGCTTCTTGGTCTAAGTCTCTCTCCCTCCTTTTACAGGAGAAGCGGAGGGAAAATAAGATTGAAGTACCTGGGGAAATGCTGAGTCCTCGATGGCCCGAGCAGCAGGAGCTGAGCCGCCGTCGGCAGCGGACACGGGAGCAGCCCGTCCTCCCTCTGCTGTCTCTGCTCAATAAAATAAAACTCAGCACGATTCCTTGGCTGGATTCTTTCTTCCGCAAGACCCAGAAGAACGCTTTGATCCAGCCGTGCAGGAGCCTGACGCGTGGCTTGGCTCTCCTGCGCTGTTGCATCACCCTCTTCCCGGGAAGAAAGGCGATTCCCACGGCTCCCATGGGCTGTGTCCTCCTGCCCCTACCAGCCACAGCTCCCCTGTCCTGTCCTGCCTGGCAAACTGGCACATGCTGGGCAGCCCAAACCTGCTCCTGCTCGTGGGCTCCTGCCTGACTCTGCCCATGCCAGGGGGTGGGTGACAACGGGAGCCTGGGATCCCTTCCCAGCCTCCATAGCCGCGTTCCTTCTCTCTCAGGGGTTATTGTGGGAGGGTGACGGGAGAGCTGATGAGCAGCATGACTGCCTATGCCTCATCTCCTTTGGAAAGCAGAGACAAGCGAGCTGAGGGTAGGGAATATTGCTCTGTTTAGGTCTGCTTCCAGAGGATGGCAGGAGGAGGCTGGATTTAGGCAGAAGCTGTGAGGCTCTTCTTCTCAAATCAGTCTTTTTCCTTCTTTTCTCTTAGAGAACGCTTTGTCTTGAAAACTGTGAACTCACCAGCATTACTTTCCTGCTGCCAAGTGGCTTCTCATGCTAATAAAATTATATTTAGAAGAGCGCCAGATTGTATAAATTGTCAATAATTTAAAAAGAAATATTCCCTGGAGCAGGGGAGCTGTGGGCTTACTCCCCCCTTCTCTAGGATAAATTCTCTCTGAATCATACACAGACCTTGATTTTCTAGGCACACATGTTTTGCATTTATTTACAATTTTTAATACACATAGACTTCATTCCTTTCTTCACTTTTCGCACTGCTGCCCTCTCTCTTCTTCACTCTGGCTGACAAATCCCTCTTTGTGCAAACACAATAAAAGTAGTTTTACAGTCTCTCCCCTTTCGCCGTGCAAAACTCTGACAGGGAAATACTTGTGGCATCCTCTTGTTAAAACACTGGCAGTAGATCAATGGGACAGCAGCTCCTTCATGTTAAACACTTAGCTTTCAAAGGGAGCTTTAGATTTATCATGAGCCTCAGGGGTCAACAACTTTTGCAAGCACCTGAATGCTGAGCACCTAAACCTCTGGACCTTGTTTGGACAGAGCTTGAGCGTTCGCCTCTCCTGCCACAATCCCAGCTTTGAACTCAGCTGGGGCACAATGCCTAAAAAAGAGAGGCCTCAGCACACCTAATACCAGCTTCTCCTCCGGTAATCCACGCAATTCTGGCAAATCCTTTGTCGTTTGGTAACTTCCCAGGCAGCCAGCCAGTGGTTGAGCTGCACAGGCAAAGCTTTGTCTTGGGGCTGGTTTGGAGCTTCTCTCGGACCAGCTGCCTTTGATCCTGATGTTTTTCCCATCCCAGCCTCCTGGATCCTTGCAAAATCTGCCACCTCTTCTTTGAAGCAGACCAAACCTCTCTGTGGCCCGGTTGTACAGCCTGGGCCCTTGTCTGGTTTTAAATTCAGATGTTATGTTACTGAACTTGACAGGACACCCAGAGCATGGGCAGCATGGAGGGGAGCGAGAGGCACAAGTGATCATGAAGAATACATTGGAAAAATGCCTTTCCTTATCAATCCCGCAGCTTGGAGCAGGATGACCTCCACGACTTCTCCTACAGTAGTTATGCTGTGATTTCCTGTTACATTGTGTGGACAGCTCCACATTCAGAGGACAGGAGCAAAAAGACCCCATTTTTAAGATGGAAAATGACATTTTAATGAGAGAAGAGCAATGGGGCATCTTCAAGCCTGAGATGGCCTTCAGTGACTCCAAAATTCTCACAGCATATTGCCATATCTAATCCTTTTAAATTCGGAGGTTGAGATAACAAGGACAGATCACAAGGGAACAGAAATTGCAGAAGTTCACTGCTTAATAACAATCAAGTACTTTGTTTTTCCAGAGAAAACAGCAAATAAAACACCTCCCTACCTCACAGACCCAACTACCTCCCCTTCCACCTGTGCCAGGGAAGTGGAGAGTGGGAGTAACCTGTTTTGAGGAAAATGCTTCTCTCACTTGGGGACACTTCCCAAAATGTCCTCCACAGGAGAGGCCAAGAGAGGCAGAGCTCCAGAAAAAGCCTGGAACTTCTGCTTTGGTCCATCCTTCCAGCTGAACAGGCTCCAGTTAACCAGGATGGAAGGGATGCTTTGCTGGTGCCAGGTGTGTTCACTCTTGGCTTTGGAAAGCTGGATTCACCTTCCCAGTGGGGCTGATGGATCCCTGGGACAGGGCAGCAGTGGCCACAGGATGTCCAGCCTGAGCTCCCATCTGTGTCTGGCTGCCTCCCCAGAAACACACACCAAAACAGAAATCAAAATTTCAGCCACTGTTTCTCCTTGGTTTTCTTCCTACACCTTTTAAGTCGTGTTGGGTTTGGGTTGTTTTGTTGAGTGTTGTTTCTTCGGGGTTTTTTTTTTGACAGCTTTGAAAGGTGAGTGAGTCATGATACATTTGAGAGCTCTCTTAGATAACATGAGCATCTTCACAGCTCTTTCTCTCCCTGGGGAGGAAGGGGCAGAAGCTGGGGTGGGAGCCACCCCTTGCAGTGGAATGAGGGTTAGGTTCTCCCCATATCTCACTTAGTCCCCTCACCAGTTAAAATACAACCAGAATGAAATCTGCCAGTGGTCTCACTGCAAGGAAGCCACTGCTCACAGCTGAGCACCCTCCCGTGACCAGGCCATGCCCATGGCAGAGGGAAGGAGGTGTTTTCCCTCTCACAGCTTCACTCTGCTGGTGATGCAGCCGATCCTTTATTGTGTCCAGGCTCTTGGCCCATTTAACTTGTCAGCTCAACTGCTTCCTCCTCCTCCCCCAGCACAGGCACGTGTCCCTGTCGCAACCCAGTCGAATCCTTTGCCCTACTTTTTTCCTTTGACATTCACAGCGTTTGACAAGGCTTTTGAAGCTGCCATGGGATGATCCAAGGGTGGTGGTGCTGACTGCAGGGTTCCCACAACCCGCCTGGGGAGGAAGCTCCGGCCTTGGTTATCATTCCAGCTCACCCTCTTTTCCCAAAGAGAAGCAGGCTGGATCAGCTTGGAAGGGACCTTGGTCCAACCTCCTGCTCACGGCAGGGTTGGTGCTGAGATCTTATCAGGCTGCTCAGGGCTTTACCCAGTTTAGCACCGAGAGCCCACAAAGGTGGATGTGCAATCTCCTTGGTCTGTCAGTCCCAGGGTTTGGATGTCACTATGGTGAAGAAGTGTTTTTCTTGTGTACCCAATTCCAACATGTTTTCTTTCCTCTCCAAACCATGTACCACTACGAAGAGTCCGAATCCACCTGCTCAGGAACCTGCCTTTTTCACTGGTCATTGCTGTTATATCCCCCTGAGATCTTCTCACCAGGCTGAGTGACCCCACCTCCCTCTGCCTCCTCTCGCTGGGCAAATGCCCTCAGCTCCCTTAGTGGTTTTTCACTTCAGTATTCCAATGCCTTTCTTATTTTGGGGCAGGGCCCAAAACTGAATAGTGGAGGGGGTTCTGAGCCATGGGGACAGGGAGAAGGATTGTTCAGGGAGCAGGTGGGAGAGCTGTCGGAGTGTCTCGGGGCACTGAAAAGATGTAGATGGTGACATTTGCAGGGAGGATGTCAGAGTGTATTGGGTTCTTTATGGATTAGAGAACAGCTGAGCCTGCCCTGGGGTGGAAGGGCTCCCAGATGCTGGGAATCAGCCAACAGTTCCCTCCATCCCTATCACAGCTGAAGGGCTTAAACAGGAAGGAGCCCAGGGGAGGGATTTGTCTGTTTTCATGGACTTCAGAGCAAAGAGAAGGTGAGGGGTTTACTTAGTGGTGTGAGTGTCAGTGTTTGTTTTTTGGGAGTTGGTGTGGGTTTTGTGGATTTGTTGCTTGCTTTTGTGGATGGGTTGTTTGGTTTTAAATTCATTATTATTAAAAGCTGTTTATTTTTCCCCTGAATAAATAGTGTAGCTTAGGAGCGTCTTACAGGAGCAGCTGCAGTAATTGTGTGTGGTGTAGGTGTCTTATAAGGCAGCTCCAAAATCTCTGGGGAAGGCTTAGGAAATGTGGAAGACAAGGATTATCCTAATACAGGCAGGAGGAATCTGGGAGGAATAAGATTTACCCCTATAGAAGTGCAGGTGTCACAGGAAGAGCTGCTTGTCTCAAACCTCCAAATGAGGTGGTGCTTCAAGGGACCCTTTTGGCTTTGTCACCCATGGGGCAATGAGGGACAAGGGCTTCAAGAAGAAGGTCAGTTCCTCAGGATTCTGGAGACAGCAGGGCTTTGGCAGACCTTTAATCAGGAGTCGAAGGATAAGGTCAAAACTGAGCTTCTGCTGGGGCAGAGGGACGCACTTCCCCTTCCGAAGTCAAAATTTCTCAGTTAATTGTGAGTGGACAGAAATGCTGCTATCGTGGCAGGGGCTGGCTCTGACCCTTCTGGCCTTGCCAAGGAACATCGTGCCTTCCTTTGGCAGGGTGATTCTGGGGAGTCGCCTGTGGTAAAGCCATCGCTGCCTGGGAGCCGATGTGAACGCATCCTCCGCCTCCGGCCATGCCCTGAGCCCTTATGCACAGTCACACCAGGCCAGCGGGGGGCTCCGATTTTTCTGACTGTGGTGATGATCCATTAGAAAGGAGGCGGGAGAGGCTGCGGGAGGTGGCCTGCGCCTTTCCCCGGTCCCGCAGGGCCATCCCTGCCCGGAGGATGCTCCGTTCCCGGGCATTGGGCTCCCTCTGGTGACCGCCGGCAGCCGGGAACGGGCTCCGGTCCGGCTGGAGGGGAGCCCCAAAACCCTGTCTGTGCCGACCCTTGGGGGGAGGTCAGCCCCGCGAAAACGAGCAAAATGCAGCTTTAGAGGTGCTAGGGCTCTGCTCGGGCAGGATCCATCACCTCCCATCAAGAAGCTCAGGCGCAGGGCACAGCCTGCTTCGTACAGGGCGTGAAAGGGAATGACTTCCTTGGCCTCTGAGAGCGCTCAGTCCCCTCTCTTCCCGCAGGGCCTGGCTCACCTCTCCTGCAGACCCTGGAGGAAGAAGTCTGGGGACAGAAAAATGCAGCTGGGGTGAGTTGGTTTTGTATCTCTGCGATTTGGGGGACGCTTTTTGGGTTACTCTGCCAGGTGCAAATATTGAGGTTTAGCATCAGCGCTGGCACTCCGAGCGCGACGCGTTTGCTGCACTTCTCACCGAGCTCATCTGAGGCTTGGACTCTGCCTCAGTGAAGGATTTCCCCCCTGAGAAAAGAGGCACAGCCCGTGCCTGCCCCGCATCCAGCCGCTGCGGGACAGCGCAGCCGCAGCATCCCTGCACCCCAAAAGGGTCTCGGAGGATTTGCTGCGGCTGAGGGTGTGCTGCTGCTTGCTGTCGTGTCTCGGTGGCGTTTCCAGGTCCTGCTGATCCCTAGGAATGGTCCAGGCCTGGCAGGGTGCAGTACTGCCGATGGACACTGGATGCTGCCACAGACCGGCTGCTTTTATCGCGTCTCTTCAGCGTCGTTCTGGCATCAGGCTGTGATCCCTGAAATGTGTTGGGATTTTTTTGTTTTTTTTCCCTCCCAGCTCCTGGGCTCTGGTGATCAGGTTGAGACCAAAGCTTCAGCCTCCTGAAATATATATTTGTATATGCGTTTATATAGTTTAAGCCCTTCTAATCTGAGGTCAAATCACGATTCAAGAAGTAGGCTGAGAAAACTCGGAGGCAGAAAAGCGATCGTGTTTGAAAAATCAGCATGATGCTCCATGGGAGAGGGCAAACAATTCCAGTGGACTAAACCCCAGGCCCTGTTTCGCTTGCGACTCTGATTAGCCTTGGAAATCCTGCGAATATTGCCCTGGTAGCTCCAGGAATCTGGCAGATGTCAGGGATTAAGACAGCTCTGTGATCCCCCTTGCCAAGCTCGGAAAACAGCCCTTATTTCTGCTTTCACAGGGCTCCTCTCCCCCAGCTGTGCCAGGGTGTGCAGGTCAAACACTCAGCTTGACCAGTCAAACCTCAGGTCCTCTCGAAAGCAGCTCCACGCTGTTGGGACAGGAGGGAGGACAAGGGGTAATTAGAGATGAGCCTTAACCCCTGCCCTTAACCAGTCCTTGGCTGGTGGTGCTTTGTTTGAGAGAACAAAGTGAAAAGCACTCGAGCTTCTCGGCTGTGCCATGCCTTTGCTGCTCCGTGGATGCTGGCAAGGTGATGGAAACATGAGAGCTGCGCTTTGCCTGTGGGGATTCTTGTTCAAAACGAGAGGATGCGCGGTTTAGGGACGGGCAAGGGATCAGCGGGAGGATGTCTGGGGTAAAGGAGCGGCCTCATGGTAAAGCTGTGCCAGCAAGCAGGAGAATTGGGATTTTGGGGTGGTGGGAGGCTCTTCATGCTCTCAGGGGCAGTGCTGACACCAAAAAGGTTTCTTGAATTGTCTGTGCTGTGGGTTGGCCAAGGTGAGTGCACCCAGCACTGAGCCTGGGAATCAAAATGTGCAGAAACTTTCCTCAAGATCAGCCTGAGTGGTTCCGTAGCTGCAGCTTTTCTCCAGCCATGAAGGGTCCCTGGCAGCAGGACGAAAGCAGAGATGGTGGCTGTGGGTGGTGGCTGTCCAGGGCACTCTGCTGTGGGACACGAGTGTGGGTGTGGGGCTCTCAGCCCAGCCAGGGGCTGGGGGAGGCAGGAGGGCAGCACCTGTAGATTCCCCTCCAGCCTTGCCCCTGTTGCTTTTGGGGTATGTCTGTGCCGTCTCGAGAAAATCCTGTTGTACCCATGTTTCACCGTGAGTTAGGAACAGGGGAGCAGCACTGATCCAGGGCTGGGGAATGGTTTGGGTGAGCACACCTAGGTCCTTGGAGGGCTGGGGAGCGTTTGGCACGGGCTGCAGGAGCACACTGCCCGTGCTGTCCCTGCCAGGTGAGGTCAGGTCACTCCGAGCTGTCTCCTGCCCCTGTAAAGCTGCTGCCATCCAGCTGCCGCCTCCTAATTGCTTCTGGCAGGAGCTTTAGCTGAAAAGCTCCTGTCTGGTTTCCTTCCAGAGTTTAGAACAGTGCTTGTCCCATGCCTGTCCCAAGGCTTCTGCTCACCCTTCTGGAAAGGCAGTGCAGGAGAGGGGATAAAATTCATCTGATTCTTGTGAAAGATGGATCAGTGCTGGAAACTCTGCCCTTGACTCTCCATTTGCCCTCCTTACTGCCTGAATAGTCTGACAACTTAGTAATTGTTGTTACTGCTCTCTGGCTTGATTCAAGTTTCTTTGGAAGAAAATACTGTGACTTACTTTCCTTTCCCAGTTTCTGGAACTGTGCCCTGTACTTGACTGAATCAGTGGATCTGAAATTATCTGTGGTTCCTGCGTTTCCATTAAGGGATTTTATTTGTTAATCTCACAAGATTTAGTGCTCATTTTGGGGTTTTCATCTTGCTGGCTGCCCATAACCTCTAAGTGTGAAGTGCTGGGTTAGCTGCAGGGCCAGCAGAGATGCAGGCAGGCATTTCTCCCCAGTTCACTCTTTTCCCTGATCCCAGCTGAGGCTTCTGGACCAGCAGGGAGCTGTGGGGCTCTCAACAGAGCTTTCCAAGCATCAGAGGGCAATGAATATCCCTGCATCAGTGATCTAAATTTAAATACATACCTATTTTTTAGCATCTCTCCATTTAAAACCAGGAAAACTCTCACAAACTTGGTCAGGGATTGCTGGGCTGAGTGAAGGACAAGCCATGATCTCATTTATCAGTGACAACAGTGTCAGCTCCATAAAACTGAATGTTATGTGATTTACTAGTTGCAGAGCTAAATCTGCCTCAAGTTTTTGAAAGTGGAAATGCCCATACAAAATGCAATATTTTCTTTCTGTTTAAAGAAGTCAGAAATTTCAGTTATTTGCCAGCTTTCTCCCAGCAGCAGCTACTCACTAAATCCAAACCAAAGTAGCTTAGCAGCTTCTGAATGTCTTTATCTCAGCTAATTTACTATTTGTGGGAGTGGGGATATTGCCTAGGTGTAATTACAAGCCCTCTGCACCTGAAGCTCAGAATTTCCTTTGAGTGTTAGACACAAATAATTTGGGTTTTAATTTAGCACCACTTGGTATAGAAAAAGATTTTGCAACGTACCTGTTCTGTCTAGTCACATCTGTAAGGGATTAATCAGATTAAAAAAAATCCCTCATCGCTTTATCATTTTCATCTCTGAGGCCATTTAATACACTTAACTTTTCCAAAAATGTGCTCATTTTGGTCCTGATTCAAGAAATATCCATCATTAGGACAGCAGAGGGACCTGAAAGTGCATCAGTTGCAGTTTAAGCGTCTGCTTGAAATTCTGCTCATGTTCCCCCACTGAACTGATGCAGCTTTCAGCGCTCACAAATGTCACACACACCCCTGTATGTCATGAAATGTGAGCTGAATATAGAAAATCCGATAAACAATCGTAAGTTTTGCAAAATACAGTTCTAGAGCCACCTCACTTGCCCTAGGAACCAGGGTGCCTTCGAAAGTTTTACCTGGAATTCGTTAAATCTACGATATTCTTACTGCGCCACCATTTGTTTTTCTGGGGGGACCCAAACTGAGAGGGGAACACCTGAGGGATAAATTTGGGTGTTGACCAGTGGAGCTCTTGGCTTGAAGCTCGTCCATCATGTACAAAGCTGCTCTCACCCCTGAGTCCTTCCCACGCCACAGCACAGTGCCTGCCGTGGAGCAGGAGCCCACTGGGCCAACGAAACAGAGATGGAAAGATACAACACACCCACAGCAAGGAACTTTTAAGAAGCGAGGGGGAAAAACAAATCATAGAGCATTGAAAAAAAAAAAAACAACCCCAAAGCTGGGAAGGAGGTTTTTACCCACGGTTTTACGATAAGAACATGCTCAGAAGCAGAACTGTTGAACGAGCTCAGCACTGACACCCATTTTTTGATTCATCTGGGAACATTTTCCTCCAACGTGAAACAATTTAAGCAAGTTTATTGACCAGCCTGTGAACCATCATTCATGCCCAGCTGTCTGGCCCTGCACTCTGTGCTCTGGAAGGAGCGTGACAGATCCAGCTCAAAATCCAGGGGTTGATCTTGCAGCAAGTAGAACAGGCTGGAGATGAAAAGCTCAATCAGATCTGAGGGTTGAGAGAAATGACTCAGGAATTTACAGTGACCCATGACTTCTTTGATGCCCCGAGTTTGACTTGCTTTCCTCTCAAGAGTGGCACAAATGGTGAAGAGCAAGGCTCCCAATGTTGAATACCGAATGCTTTAACGCCACAGATATTTAGTACCAAAAGTCTGAAGCAATCTTAATGTTTCAAAACACCAAGGTCAAAGCCTTCTGGGGTGTTGCAGGGGGAGGAGGGGACATCTCTCAGCAGCAGTGACCGTGCAGGCTCTGCTCCAGGTCACCCAGTCCTGCTCCACGCAGGAGCTGCAGCCAAACCTGGCCCCTGCTGTGATAAATGATAAAAGCTGCTCTTTTCTGATATATGAGCACCTTGACAAATGGTGGGCCATGAGCAGAGTGGGTCTGCAATTCCAACTAGGCAGTTTAAAGAAGAAGAAAGAACACAACAAAAACTTTCAAGGGGTGTTAATGAGGTACTTTTCACTGTGCCCAGCACCCCAGCCGTCGAGCTCTGAGCATTATGCAATTTGAGAACAAGCTCCCTTTGACTTGTACCCGTTCTTAACAGAAAATGAATTGGTGGGAAAGCTATTTGCCAAGAGAGACATAGAAATTAATGGCATGGCATTGTGTGTGACTGTGTGTGGCAAGGACACAGGCCAAGCTCAGCACGGACTCCTGAGAGCTAAATGAGCATCCAAGTGCTCAAAGCAGCATGAAAGGATCTCCAGAGACGAGCAAACTTCCTAAATAAGCATAAATAATGAAGCTCAGGGCTTTATGAGAAAGCTCATCAGTATATAAATAGTTCATTTTGAAGTTCTCAGTTATGAAACACCATCAGAAAGGGGCTGAGGCATGAATGAGGTTGAGGCCTTGTGTGGTTATCAGTGATCCAAAGGATAATTGCGGATGATAGAGATGGGCTGGGAAAAAACGGGTCTAAAGTGGCGTGGTGCAGCAGATAAAGCCAGGAGAGTCAAACTTGGCACTGTGAGCCCTTTTTCACTCTTTTTAGGAAAACCTAACCAGAGCTGTTCACCTGCCATCACGAGGCAGTCCTTGTTGAATCTTTGAGGCTGCTTGTATCTAAACCATGTCCTTGCTGGTGCAGAGACCATTCAAAGCATGGATTTCAGCACCAGTCCCTGCTAACGAGATATTGCCAATATTGCTCACACAAGAAACTTGTAATGCCTGCAAGATGTCCCTTGTCTTCCCTAGGATAGAGCAGTATTTTTATCATCTGCTCCTGTTATTCTCTTCCCCAACATTTTCTCTTCACTGAAATTTTTCTCTGTCAATCCCCCAGCCAAAGCACTTCATCAGGCATCCTTCACTGTGTGCAGCAGCTGCTAATACCCACTAGTGCCTGCCACAACTGCTGCAGTGACAGCAGTGAAATGTCCAAGGATTCTGCCTCTTCATCCGGCATTTCTTGTTCTAAGCAGCTTTAATGAATCAGGAAAACTGTGTACTTTCCTTTACCCTCTGAAATACACTTTTTACCTGACCTTTGCCTTATTGGGAGCAAGTATTCAGCACTTCTCACATCAGTCTTAAATACATCCTGAACAGACAGAGCGGAAAATTGTCTTAAACCCTTTGGCATCCACTTGCTGTCAGTTGAATGTCAAGTCAGGAACAAAAATTGGCAACTAACTGTAGATTTCACAGTCATGCAGCAGGATTTGTGGGGCTGAATTTGCAGCTCAGTTGCTGGCTTCAGCTGTCACTCCATGTACCTCCAGTGATGAGCATTCATGCCACAGCGAGGCATTGGAGCTGTCAGGTATCCAGGGCTTACTGAAATAACTTCATTTTGAAATGGACTGTCTCTTCTGCTCTGAATAATCAGACAGAACACCATACAAAATGTTTGACATGTACTGGGAGCCCGAGACAGTCTCTGACGCATGAAAATATTTGGAATAGTTCAGACTCCATTTAATGCTTCTCCAGAGTTTTGCAGAACAGTAAATTATGAGTTCTGTAATTAAGCTGTACGCTCCCTCTCTTTAATTATACTTTAATACTGTTTCTTTTAATAGAGATAGTGAAAGCCATTAATCAAGTACTTCTCAGGCACCTCAATATAATCTAAAAGGAAAGTAAACGTTAGCAGGGAATAAACCTTTAAACTTTGCTGTCCGTCGTTATTCTCCTACTTGTGTTATTTTGGAAATATGAGTAGGTCAAGACTGCCTGCCCTATTGGCGAAACAAAAAATCAGCACAGGTGTTTTCCTCTGCATCCATGAGCAATAAATACATTGTTGTGGGCTAAGCAGGAAACTACTCCTTTATCCTTGCAGTTACTGTGGTAGTTTGGCACAGTCACATCGTAGCCCAGAGCAGCCCTGTAGTCAGTGAGGAGCTGCTCTGTGCGACCCACTCCCATCTTCCTGAGCACCTCCAAGTCTTTTATTGCAGGCTGATAGGCCTTCCTATTCCCTTCAGTGCTATTCCCTTTAGCTCCTGCATGTGGATTTTTCTATGAAGGTGCTGAATTCCTTTCTGAACCTGCTGATGCCACCTGGCTCCACAACCAACCATGGCAACAAAATCCAGAATTCTTCCTGCTGCTTTTACCATTTTTAACCCACTCTCCCATCAGTGACGCCTGATTCTTGTGATTTGAATATCAGGCTTGTGCTTGCTTTATCCACAGCTTCATGATCTCAAAAATCTTAGCCATGTCTCAGCCAAGTAAATCCCAGCAGCATTTTCAGAAGATAACCAAATCAAACTGCAAGACTAGTCTTCAAACAGAAAACATGGTAAGGGAAATGATATTAGTCATAAAACTTGTCAGCAACAGCGCTGTGTTACATCACACTGAGATCACACTCCCATGCTCCAGCTCAGCTTATGAAATATTTGAGAGGGGAGTGCACTTCTCCTTCGGAGCAGTGAATACTCTCAAATTCTGGGGCAAAACCCCCGTGTCACTGAAAAAAAATCAAGACTGATTTTTTAAACATTCCTTGTGTAAAGCAATAGAAATGAGTATTGCTCGTTCACTGTAGCCTGCTGTTTGTCAGCCAATTTTGAGCAAAAAATACAGGCACATGCTTAAATACATTCCCTTGGTTTGTTTCTCTCTGCCCAGCACAAACTCCACACGTGATCTAACTGCAATACCTTGACTTCTTTCCACTGTTTGAAGTCAAAGGAATTCCAGTGCACCATACACCAGTCCTACATTCCATGATCTCTGCTGCTGCAGCTTCTCCAGGAAAGGATCACTGCAGTAAGCTCAGGGATTCTCCCTGTGCTGTCTGTACTGGGGTCAGGCAGCTCCTCCATCAGAAATCAGCTCTAGGACACAAAACTGCCGATCTTCACCCTCCATTCTCACCTAAACCACCACTTTTATGTGTCAGGTTTCTGGTTTGCTCATTTCAAAGGCAGCTTGGGTTGGCACTAAAGCACACAGAGCCCTGGACAAGGACCTGGATATTTTGTGACAGGTCACTGAGCCGGAGCCTCGAGTGCTCGTCCCAGCAGCTCATTTGTGCCTGCTGTCCTGACAGCCTGACATGTGCTGTCAGGGCTCCTTTCCTGGCCAGCCTGGTGCTGCACCACTTCCCTAATCCACAGAGGCACTTACCAGGCTCTTACTCAACTCCTGACACAAACCTGGCGTCTCTGGAACCCAAACAAATCCTCCAAACCCAATCCCAAATTAATACTATCAATGGTACCTCTGTTACGCAAACTGACTAATGAAGGCAGCACAGGACAAAAAAGTATGAAAAAGGTATTTATTATTTACACAACTGCTATAGTTCCTTAAGAACAATATATACCATTTTTTTTATTTGAAAGGGTCAGTCTTCTTTCAAATCCATGAACTGCATAATGCACAAGTGTTGGAAATGCCAAACAGCAGTCACGTCACACTTCTATACTGCAGGCATAAGCAGCGCAAGTAAATGATATTTTAAGAACAGTATGGCTGAATATTGTATTTAAACACAGTGTTTGCACTTTGACAAGATTTAGCTAGAAGAGAACAAGGGTTTTGTTCATGCTTTGTTAGGAATGTGACTTTCCCATCTGAGGTTTACACCCTTTGTCTGACATACGGGGATTTGTTCAGGCAGACTGCTTTTCACTGACCAAGTAACAGTGGGTTTCTCTCCCTCAAACTTCAATCTTTTGTTTTCCAGTAAACACTGCTTTATAGTACAAGTTCACACACTGGGGTAACCTGGCCACACAGGTGGTACTTTCCCATCTTACTGTCTTGCACAGAGAAACACTGACATACTAATACATACCAAACTTAGACAACTTGTAATTCATAGACTTAAATACTGGAATGGGAGAGGGAGACTGTTTCTAAAGATGGAGGGAATAGAGGACTTATACAATTCACACACTGCCAAGGTTGGCTTTTTAATCAACTTTTTTGGTCTAAATATTTTTTTTTTTCCTAGTCTCAGAATGGTTTTGGTCTTTGATGGTTATGGTTGTACTTCAGCAGCAAAGGAGAGGAAAGTATTTTGAGAAGTAACACCAGAACTGAATGCAAGAAAAAGCAACTGACTTGTTTCTCCCACTTTGAGCTTATTACTGTGATCTTTTAAAAAACCCACAACCAACCAACTGGAAGACCAAGTTTAGCAGTCGTTCTGGCATTGGGTCCAGTGTCCAGCACTATTATACTCTAGCACAAAAGCAAGGAAAAGTCCAATGATCTTAGTGATGTTCCCTTCAATTCAGTGCCACACAGTTTTATTAGTGTTATTGTCCTTGCTTCTTCGAAAGATACCTGAAAGAAACAAAAGTAGAGTTTTTCACCAAGTAAGAGGTGGCCACAAATATACGCGGGATCTTAAGATCAAAGTATAACTCTGCTTTCTTTTCTCACCAACAATCCTCCTACTGATAACCTAAAATTAAAAATGCAATCAATGCCATTTATGATTTTTATTTGATTTCAACATCATTCAATTCCATGATAGGTTATCTTGCGGTAATTCAAAGTCATGTTTTAGTTAGACTCTATCAGGCTTTTTAAACAAAAGGGAGGAAGGAAATAGAAACCTGTTTCGTCCTGAGAGGATGGAAAATTACATCAGTTGGAGAAGTGGCTTTTATATCCTTTAAGATAAAAAGGCCCATTAGTAATGGCACTCCTTCAAATGAATTCAGGACTTTAATGAACTGATCCAGCATAAACTGAAAAGAACAACCCTCCAGCAGCTTCTCTGGAGAATCTGAGTGACTCTGAGCTGCTCGTATTCTGATCTCACAGCTCTCTTAGCACCAGAGCTCGAGCAATCTGCCTCCATCTTCAGTGTGGTGTGACAGTGAAGGCTTTGCAAATACTCTAGCAGAGAGAATCCAACCAATTTCAGTGACTGTGTGAAATATCCAGTGAATTTCACTGATTTTAAGGTTTAACATTTCACTTTCTGTTCTAATCAGAAAAGAGGAATTGTACCAAGCCTGTAAGGTTCCTTTTTTCAAACACTGAAGGTGTGGTTTTCCAACAGTTTTTCTTCACATGCATTGAAGCCCCTGGCTGTTGCATAAAACCAAGAATAATTTTGCTCAAGCCCTTCAGTTAATGATTTCCTAGCAAGAATTAGGATGCTAACTGGTGCCCTGAGCACTTGGAAAACTCTTGTTCATAAGACAGTAACTTGGAGCTGATGAATCCTGCAATACCACCCAGCCTGGATGGTGCCTGAGAACTACACTAAGACCACAAAGCTTTCAAGTAACTTCTAGAGAAGTTGCCTTAAAACAAAGGATTTGGGATCTGAACCCACAGTCTAACTTGGCTGGGGTGGAAAGAAAGAGGTTTCCAGGGACCACGTTCCTTTAAAATTCTTTTCCTTTTAGGATGCATAATTGGCAGTGCTGAATATTGGAGAAGTAGAAAAATAATGTATTCTGTCAAAATATTATCATTTTAGCCCTATTAAAATTCTCCTCAAACCAGAGGACCATTATAACTCTAAGTTCTAAAGTTCATCAGTTTCTGGTGTTTGCGGAGACAACCTCAAACAAAACAGGGGTCAGGGACAGAAGGAAGCAAGAATTTTGACTTTGTTCTTACCTTTCCCAATGTTTGTGATTCAGCTCCAAAAAGTCATCTAATTTTGCTATTTCTTTGAGGTATTGGGTGAGCTTTAGCAGCTCCTTGTCTTTATCCCGATTTAAATGTGCTTTCATAAAAGGCCTTATCTATACAAAAGAAATAAACTTGATATAACCATCTGCTCACAGAAGGAAAAAAAAAGCTTTAGATTCTCTATCATTTGCCACCTGACACAAATATATTTTCAGTAATGTGACAAGTTATAACTTTTCACAGGTAAGAGGAAGAAAAACCTTTTCCAGTAGTGGTCAGATCCAATTTGTCCTGTTCATGCAAACTGGACTGTGAGGGGCTTTTGCCTTGCACCTTTTCTCTTGCATTTCTTCAAGCCTTCCCCTCCCATACAGACTGATAAAATGATCTGGAATGGGCTGTCACATTTTCTAATTGATTTCACAGACAAGTTTGCAGGAGGGGTTTTCAGCTCCGCATTCTGAGCTGTGTGGCATCATTGGAACCGGGTGATCTTTTCCAGCAAAAAGCCTTTGACTACAACCAGAGCTGTTGTGAAAAGAGATACCAGAAGCAAAGCTTATCTGACAACTGCTTTGAGCTTGGAATGCATCATACCTGGGCCTTGTTTTAGTGACTCAGTGCTCTTGTCTGCAGCTGTTAACAACATTTTGACAAACATCTTTCCAATCTGAGCTCGAGGAACCTCTCTGGATAATCCCCTCCCAGCAAGATCTTCGCTATTCCTGATTCTCCTTCCAGTTAAGATAATCCTGTTAGATCTCATCAACTGCTCTCCACGTCATGGATACTTTCAAAGAGACACCATCTTGGAATTTCTGCATTTGAAAACATCTTTTTCTTTCTTAGAGAGACTTGTGCAAGTTCTTTTAGTGCAACGCTGCTCTACAATCACATGTATGTAGAAATTTAAGTTGCACTCTTCTTTTTCAGAACCAGCAGTAATAACAGAGCCCACACTGGTTGATGGTTGTATAAAATGAAGTATTTGCTGTTATATAGTCGAAATGGTGCAAGGTACTAATTATTTCTCATATAGAATACCTGTGATTATCCTGTCATACTATGATGAAGTACAACCACTTGTTCTTTGACTTATTTTTGAATATGACCACTCTGGAGATTGAACATCACATTTTCAATGGTGCCTGTCAGCAATGCCCAGCTTGATTACAGCTTGCAGGTGTAACTTAAGCAGAAATAACAATTTCATTGATTTTGGCAATCTATTAAACTTAAGAGTGACACAAGGTTTATTTAATACTACTATTAAGGAAATACTAATCCAGACAAATGGCACTGTAAATTAAAAGGTTTAACAAAACAAGCATCTTTGCTAGTTAAGAACAGTCTTTATGCTACAGCAAAGAAGTAGGAGAAAGTATTAGTTGAAGAAACAAGAAAAAGTAGCAGTAAGTGAAAATTCCAGTTTACATTACCTTGAGTCCGTTCTGTGGGTTCATCAGGAAGTTTCGGCCAATATCATCAAACATAATAGTATTTTTTTTGCTGTAATATTCTGAAAACTTTCCCCAGATCACACCAAGAGGCTTCACCTGCAGACACAGCACAACACAAGGTATCTGAGGTAAATCAGATCACATGCAGGAGATGAAAATGGCATCTATAGGAACCTGAGTCCTAACTTGAATGAACACTTGTGTTCTTCTGCTTTACCATTAGCAGGCTGGCTTTAACAAAGGAAGATGTGAAATAATCTAACATAAATACCTCCCACCCTAAGGAAAACCTTTTTGTTGGTACAAAGTTTTCTTGCAACAGTTACCTACAGTTTGATTTAAAAGCCGTGACATCTAAATATACCACTCAAAACATTAATAGAGACTTTCAGAAGAAAAAAATCTGTGGGTTCAATATTCTTGTGGTTTTTCTGCATGAAAACTCCCAAACAACTTTTTTTGTTGAATACTTTAAAGGGGTGTGATAAAATGCCAGCTGAATGTAGAAAATGAGTAGGAGAAAAATTGGTACTTACATCTATTAGTCCTCTCCGAGGCGTGTGCACTGTTATCATGGCAGCACTGTCCAGCATGAAAGTTATCTTGTAGTTTGCATTGGTACTCACCCCAAGCTCCTGCATCACAAAGATCTATGATTAAAGCTCCTAATTATGACAGTTTTACTGCTCAATAACTGGAGCCACAATTATAGTACACTGCTTGTCACGGGGTGAGCTGTGGAGGTTTACCAGAGACACGCTAAAAATAGATACCCGGGGAAATTTAGATTTGTTACACAATGAGGATCATAAAAGTGCACACAGGGATTTATTTTTAGTGTTTAATATCAGGAACTTAACAGCTGATGCCAGCAGAAAATCAAAGCAACTCTGCAGAGGAGGCAAAATACAGAGAGGTTTTGCTCATGCCTTCGTGCACAACCTCTCACAAGTTGTACACAACTTAACTTTACAGCAATTGTGTTCTGGCTGCTCTTTGTTCCTCGCAGTGATCTGCACAAATCACAACCCAATCCAAGATGGAATATCCAGGCACAGCTCACTGTGACTGTTGCCTCGTGCACAAGTCCAAGATAATCAATCTTAGTGTCAATTTGCACTTTTAAGATTTGGTAGCTCCTGAAATACTCTAAGTAAAACAACCCTTTTAGAAATAAAAGCCTTTATCTAGATGAGGGAACATAATTTCCATTTCAAATCCTTTCCAAAGCTGAAAAGTACCAATAAAATCTGCTGAGATGGTACAACAGAGATATTGCTGACAATTTCTGGTGTGTGAAACAGCAGCAATATGCAAACCTGTACAGCAGGGAGAAATGCCCACTGCAGAAGCTCTCTTGCAACTGTGCAGCCACACTTAACTGGTTTGCTTTTATTTAAAAATGGAATCTTGCAAATGAAATGCTCTACCTACCTGGGTCACTATCTTGTTAAACTGACAGAACCAGCTGTTCTAGAATGTTTGAATTTCAGGCATAAAAGGGTGGTAACTGAGAGACTAAATTTGCTTGTGTGATGCTCCCTTCTTTTTAATGCTGTTCCTGCTTTGTACTTTAAAGCAGAAATTTTAATGCCAACTCCTGCTGGAATCACTGCTCCCTGACCAAAAGTGAAACTCTTGGAGGGAAGCACCCCTGGTGCCCTCAGTTTAAGGAGAAACAGAAAGTGGCATCTAGTGGCAGGAATCTCAGTGGATCAGGATCCAGGAGGAGGGCTGGAAAAGCAACCTGGAAATGCAGAGGGGTGACCAGGGCAGGGGAAAGAGCCCAGTTTTGAACAATGGTTTTCCACAAGATTGAGTCCTAGCACTGCTGTGACAACACAAAGTAAATGTGTGACACTGCCACGAGAATGCAATGTTTGCAAGGCTCAACGTTGATTTTACTTGCACTAACTCCACTTCATAGCTCTGATTAAAGATTCTCATTTCTGAGAGGTGTTTTTGCTTAGAAAAAATTGTAACGACAAATTATTTTGAGGAAGAGAACGCCGTGCTTTGCTCTGTGAAAGCCTGAAAAAATAGTGCATAATAAAAGCTTAAATTCAGAAAGGTTTTTCCTGGAATGGAAATAACTCTTGATTTATAAACATAAGAAACCCCCAATCCACCAACCAAAAACACAGCAGTTCTTAGTAAGCTCATTAGATTTAGAGCTAAGCCTGACTGTAAATATGTTTACCACAAAGTCAGCTGTTCAAAACTGGCTTCCTGCCTGATTCCAGTAGGGAAGAAACCAGAAAGGGAAAGAGCTCTTATGGGATGTTTAACAAGGCAGAGGAAGCAACCCCCAGCTGCAAGAGGTAAAGATAAATATGAAAAGAGTTTCCTCTTGATAACCTACTCCAGCGTGTCACATCTGTCTGTTCCTTAAAAAAAATCCCATTTAAAGACTGGAGCTCTATAATTAGAGGTAAGATGAAAGCAACTGTGCAGGGCTGCGTGACGAATCCAAGTTTCAGCAAGTACTGACTTGTGTTTAGTTCTGCTAAATTTAGCACCTGCTGCTGACAGTTTGTGTGGAATTCTAAAATTAGATTTAATCTAGTTTTGTGATAGTTTCAAGTGACTATGGAAATTGAAACAACTCAGGTTATGATCCATACAACCTCCTGTTTCTAACTTGCTCTACAACGCTGAGCATGAGCCCAGCTGCATGAAGAGTTACCCAGACCAGAAACAAACCCCATGTATTCAGAACAACTTACTTTCATTTTGGCTTCAATCCACTTCATGTTAGTAGCAGCTGAAACACACAAGGGAGAAAACAGAAAGAATAGTTTATCAAAATAAGTCATTGGCAGGCAAAAAAAAAAAAAAAAAAGAAATAAGCCAAGAACTTGTTCACTTAATATGTCAAATTTTTACACAAAATTGAATTTTAGAAAGATCCACCTTTGTTGCAGCTTTTAGGGCCACTGCCTTAAAGAAAGTCTTCCTTCATGGAAGTCTGTTTTTGTTTGGAAGAGCTTACTTTTCAAATTATCAACTAGATGAAGCCCTGCAAATATTTAAACCATTTTCTAGATCAGCAGTTACTGAACTATGGCCTGCAAGGCTGTAAGAGTGGGATACCCTTGGCTTTAGGAACCTCACTGCCTATAAAGGATTTTGTCCTGGAAGCAATGATAGGAATACATAAAATCTGCAAAGGACAAAGTGGAAACATTGCCGACTGATCTAAGAATATGCAGAAACGTTGTTCAAGACTATGAAATTGGAATTTTCTAACATAATTTTAATACGGTTTGAACCCTGCACTGGCTAAAGTCTGTTCTCCATCTCTTGGACAGGAATTGAACTAGAATGCAAAGGCAAAGGATCAACCAAGCACCCCTGCAGACAGGAGAGTTTGGTTCATTTGGCAGTTCACTATGTGTTGTCTGCACTGAGATTATTTGTAAAATCACTATCAAACAGTGAGCTAATGTTGATTATACAGTTCTGTTATTTCAAGCACTTCTTTGTACAAAGCAACACTCAGTAAAGTGATGCTGAGCTTTATCCTGTGACTAAACCCATTCTTGTGAGCAATATGTGGGGCTTTTTCACATTAGAATTGGTATTTTTCTGAAATATCTCTAATAGTTGTGTGAATTACAGCCAAACCCTTCTCTATTGTTTTAGATCTTGTGACTCACACTAAAAAGCAATATAAAAACCTCCCACCTGGAGTCTGTGCCCTGGATGACAATTTACAATAAATTCTTAGGCATAGAGTATAATACTTACACCAAATTACAATATCATAGTCCTCATATGCAGAAGTCAGGAATTCGTGAAGGTATGGCCTCATCAGTTCTACCCCAGTTTCTGCACAAGACCTGTGGTCTAAAAAGAATATGGGAGATAAGGAATTCAGTATTAAAGTATTAGTTATTAAAGTCCAGTCTGTTTTCCTTTCTATCCAGAGACTCAAAGTTTCATGAGGGGAGCACTGAAGCACTTTAAGATCATGAATGATTTGATATCAAACTCCCATTCCCATTTTAAAGGTGGAAAGACAAAGCAGAGGGAATATTTATCTGTTGGTCTCACAGCTGCTTGAGGGCTTAGCAATAATTAAATCAAGAGATCTCTGAGCATATCTTTGAAGAGTTAGGGCAAATCATCTGTGTACTTAGCAAATTAGTAACTGGCCAGATATGAAACAGATTCCTTCAAACCTACTCCAGTTAATTGTGTGAACATATATCAAGCTCATTTCTGAGATGCAAACATTCCCTGTTCCAAGTCCAGAACTGCTGCAAAATCTGCCAGCAGAAGACCTCTCAATAAAAATTTTAAACTTAGAAACAGGTTGAATTTTGATGTCAGATTGGAAACAAATGTCATCAAAAAGGAAAGCTAAGGAAAGGGTATAAGAGAAGGTATTATTTACTGCTCACAGTCATGCTGCCACGGCACACCTACAAACCAGAAAGTTAAGTCAAAAGGAAAGTTCTGGCTTTCGAAAAAAAAAACCAGCTTGACAGAATTTTCAAGTAAAACTTGTTTTTGTGAATGTTTAGTAATGATATGTAAATAAAATTTGAAGCTGTTCTCCCACTCCCCCCAAAAGTAGAGTCAATCAGGTACAGAATGGGAAATTATTTTACAATATCTTGCTACTGTGATGGTCAAGATACACGTTGTCAAGGGAAAGACTATCAGGACAGAAGAACAAATTGCTGCTTTTTTGTCTTTTTGCAGCAATTAAATAGTTGTTGCACTAAAATCAACAACATGCAATGTTTTAAAATGCTTTTTAAAATGTGAGCAGAAGACCACAAAACCATACAAAGCAGAAGTTACGTTGTACAACACAGGAAAGGAAAAAATCAAGAAACCTGATCTGGCAAACAAATTGAGCTCTTAAATACAGAAAAACCACAAATTGCATAAAAACTCACCAAACAGTGTATAATCAACATCTAGTACCAGCAGCTTTTTCCCTTCTCTAGGAGGATTCAGAATTTCCACTTTGTATTCTTTAACTCTACGGGAAATTTTTAGTAGATTTTCTTCCCTGATGTAACAGTGCAAAAAAGTTACAGTTAATTAAAATGCACACTCTACAGTCAATAATAAACTGTTTTACTAGCTTGAACTCCTAACCTATTTTCTACTTCCACAACTTCCTCTTCAATGTCAAAGTCATTGACCACATCATCATTATCTGGAGGTGGCCCAAGGACATCTTCCTAGAGGAATAAAAACAATAAAAGATAATGAGGATCAGAGAGGGAAAACAAATACTATTTAAACAAAATTGTTTCACTTTACTAGTGGAAAGAATTACTAAAGTATACTGATGATTGTTCAGATTTAAAAAGTCAGTATCATAATAGGTTTGTACTTCAAGTGCAGAACACCACAGGAGTTTCATGAGTGCATTGCTCTGAGAGTTTTGCAGCAAAGTTTACATTAAAAACTGCCAACAGAAATCTATTGCATTGTCATTTTTTAAAATGATGACTGGAATACTCAACATTTACAATCACAATTAGGAGACATGAAGCATTTTTTTCCTGTTTAAGCTAATAAACAAGTAAATTATTTACCAAACTCTCTTCACGAGTTCCCATCATCATTATCTTAGTATTTGGTTTCAACTTGAGGGCTCCAAGCTTAACATCATCATCTGCAGGTTTGCCTGTAATTAGTATTACATCATATTTTATTATCTTTCAGTCACTGAACTCTTTGTATCTCTTTTTCCCCCCCCAATTCTCCTCCCCACCAGGACAGGGCAGCGTCAACCACTAAAAAATGACCAGGTGGATGTATTAATAATAAACAATATCCAGTGATGTATAAAGTGTCTGTATTCATATTTCATTTCAGAGCTACGACTGGGAAGTGGATGCCCTGTTAGTGCACACATCCTGCCTAGGACTGGGGGATGCTTGTCCCTGAACACCTCAGACACAGCCCCAGCAAACAGTAAATAAGGACAGTTACCCTTCATTTTAAGCCCAAGCAGTTTTTGACGCTCTGGTAACACTCCAGTGAGGCCTTTCAGAGACTGCTTCAGGTCCAACACTGTGTCTTCTTCTGACAGCGAGGTTATCGTGTACTCCTGTCCGCCCCATTTTATTATGAGAGAGAGAGACATCCTTGAAGCATATGCTCAGTATTACTGTCTGAAAAATCTGCTGCAGGAGGGAAACACAGAGATCATGTAAGGAAGAAAGTAGAGAACTACTCTTTTCAGAAGACAAGCCACAACATCTACTTAAAGCATTCTTGACTCTGTATTATATTGGACATCAAAGAGCTGTTGGTTTCCCCTGAGCAGATGATAAATGTGCAGAGAAAGTGCTGAAACAAAGGGAAAAGGAACAGTGTTAAAACTGGGGCTCCTACTTCCACTTTGATGTTTTCAGCAATGTCACATTCACATCTGCTGTGTGTTCTGTGCAGGTACAGCCTGTGCACTGCACACTCAAGCAGAGCACTGCAGCACCACAAAAGCCATTGCAAAGCTCAGAAATGTCCTCTGCAACACTTATGCAACCAAACCAGCCGTGGGTGCCTTTACAGATGTAATAACAGGACTGCAAATATGAAATCCCTAACATACACAAGCCCATAAAAATAGTTCTGAGCCCAACCGTCCATTTTTGGCGCTGGATTTCTCTAATCCCTTCCACTGTGCAATACCTGCAGTAATGCACACCCCAGGTCACATCTCACTGTAGCAATATCAAAGCAGGAATTTGAAAACAAAGCCAAAACACACTCCCACACAATGCAATTACACCCGAAGAACGGCACTTTCATTGCAGTGCTGACAAAATAACCATAATTATACTGTCTTTAATTTATACAGCATCATTTATACAAATTGTATTTAACAGTTTAGTCCTACATTAAGCACAGCAGAAAAACAAGATTTTTAGCTTAATGCAAAAGGAAGAACATGATTTTTGCCTGTTAGGGCTTAGAAATAGAATCAAGGAGATAGAAAGGTATGAAAAGGCTGCTACAGACAGTTAGGAGATGCAGAGAAGGCCTCTGCACCACTGATGGTGAAATTGTCCTCAAATGACTGATATTCAAACAGAGAGCAGATCTGTGAGAAATTGAAGGTGATCAACCTCCAAGAAATGCAGGTCTGGCAATTTAAAAAAATGTCAGAAGCCAAAACTCTGATCCTTCTTCCCCTCTAGCTTTGCATTCCCAGAGGTTACCCACACTCAGAAATTTTTTTTCTCTTTTATACAGTAAAGGCAATGGGGAACAAACCTGTGATTGCTCAGGCACAGCCACCAAGCTCAGAGCAGATGAGAATTAGTCTAGGTACAACCTCCTTGCTAAGGACACTACCAACCTCACTTCCACACTATTGCCTCTAGAGCCCTGAAAACAAATTGAAGAGGAAAACTTGTATCACTGGGAAACGAATTTAATTTTTTCCCAAATATTGTCAAATCAGACTGGGAGCTGGTACGACACGGTGAAAAAGACTCATGAAAAAGGGGTCTTAGAAGCACTAAGGAATCCCACTGAGGCTAAGGCTGCATGGTGTAGAACACTGTTGATACAAAGTGTCGTTATCATAACTTATGCCTGTCCATAATCCTTAGACTAAGTCAGAAAGAAGAGTTTATTGTATATTTCCTTACCTGTACCATACACCTCAAACAATTCTGCAAGGACATGCACAGGGCAAGAACTGTAAGAAAACTTCTGCAGTCTCTGTCCAGTGCTAAATTGAAAAGACTATCCCTCCGAAGCTGAGCATTTGGCCAACCCTCAATCCTTACAGATCTATAGCTCTGTCATGACAAATGCTATAGGAAATAAGACACTTTATTTCCCTGCCAACACACTCAGGGATTCGAATTGAGGGAAATGGGAAAATGGTTTGGGAGCAGAAAAATACAGAGGGATTTCCAAGGGTTCTACCATCGGGGCTGGCTGCTGCGCAGAACTGAAGCTAATACAGCTTCCTTTGGTTAATTTCATCTTCAAAGCCTTTACAAGACCCTCGGGCCACCAAGACCCAATGGGTTGGAAGGCCACGGGTCAGAGAAAGCACGCGAGTTCTGTTGTTAAACTGCAGCACTACACCACTTTCCTTGGACCATTCGGAAGACAGGCATCCACACCTTTTAAATTCCACTAAGCAGCATAAACGTAAACCCCCTAAAACACCCCAAGCGCCCGCTGAGCGCACGGGCCCGCACTTTCCACAGCACATTAACAGGCGCGGGACGGGGTCTGTGTCTCGGTGTCCGCGGGGCTCTCCTCCCCGGCCGGGGCTGCCCCGGCAGCGGCGCGGCCCGATCGGGAGCTCCCGCTCGGCGCTGCGGCGGCCGCGGAGCCGCTCCCGCTCCCGCTCCGCGGGGGCACCGGCCCGGCCGCGACACCCGCCCGCCCCCGGCCCCCCGGCCCGGCCCGGCCTCCCCCCGGCCCCCGCCGTACCCACCGGGCTGTGCGGGGCCGCCGATCCGGCCCCGCCCTGGCAGCGCGGAGCGGGCGCTCACCCCGGCAGCGGGACCGGCTCCGTCCCGGCTCCGCCGCGCAGGAAGCGGAACTGGCGAGCGGCGGAAGCGGGAGGTGCCCGGATGTGCGCGGGGACGGGCCCCGGGAGGAACCGGCGGCCCCGAGCGGCGCCCGGGCAGCGCGGAGCGAGGGATGCCGCGGGTGGTGCCCCGGGAGGGGGCACTGGAGCTCGGCGGGGCTGCTCCCGGAACGCCGCGGCACCGCGGAGCCCTCGCCCCCTCAGCGCCGGCCTGAGGCCGAGATGCTCCGGGAGGCCGGAGAGGCGACTCGGCACGGGCAGCTGCTGCCATGAGTGTGTCTTTTCCGCTGTCAGCTGTGAAAGGAGGTTCTTCTGTGCCCAGGGATCCCTCCCTGCAGAGCTGCCTCCAGTTGTGGGGTCCCAGCATGGAAAGGACGTGGAGAGAGTCCAGAGGAGGCACCAGGATGATCAGAGGGGAGAAGCAGCTCTGCTGGCAGGAAAAGCTGGGGGAATTGGGATTGTTCAGCCTGGAGAAAGGAGGGTTTCAGGGTCACCTAAGTGCAGCCTTCCAGTACCTGAAGGGAGACGACAGGAAAGCTGAAGAGAGACTTTACAGTGGCCTGGAGTGACAGGACAAGGGTTATTGGTTTCAAACTGAAAGAGAGTGGGTTTAGATTGGGTATTAAGAAGAAATTCTTTCCTGTGAGGGTGGTGAGGCCTTGGAACAGGTTTTCCATAGAAGCTGTGTCTGTCCCACCCCTGGAAGTGTCTGGGGCCAGGTTGGATGGAGCTCAGCAGCCTGGTCCAGGGGAAGGTGTCTTCCCACATCTGGGGGTTTGGAAGGAAATGACTCTTAAGGTCCCTTCCAACCCAAACCATTCTGTGATTCTATGACTCAACACTCTTTGCTCTTAACGCTGACTCTACAGGCACGTTGTTGTGTCTGTTGACATTTCTCGACTACTCATGGGATTCTTGGGAACTGCCTTCAGCTGCAGTGGTTCTGTGCTTAGGCAACAGATGCAGAAGGAGAAAATAGATTTTCCCACAAAATGGCCCTTTTCACTCAGCAGTTCCGCTTTGCAAAAATAGTTTAAAGGGAAGAACATTATTCTGTGGTAAAGCGTGGTTTCTTATGTGAAAGAATCACGTGGAGGTGACAGAGACTGGTTCCGCTTGGTGTCAGTAGAGGTGGTGTTTAATAGGGAAGGAAACAAAAGAGCAGAGGTAAACAACTGTACACTGAGTAGAAGTTTCTTCAGAGCAGCTGCTGGAACTTGAAAGAGCCGTTTCTGCTCTAAGGGAATCTCAGTGGAGAAGGGCAGTATAAGCAAAAACTCTGTAGAAGCCTGACCTCTTTCCTGAGAGGGTATTATTTTAATGTATTTCCTGCCTGTATATGTACTTTCTGTTTGTTTTATGTTCAAGTTTTAGTGTAAAACCCTTTGATTTCTAGAAGAGTCGTACATCTGGGAGACCATTGTAACAACAGTTCTTGTCAAGTTTAGTTTCTGACTGCACCTAAATCCACGTAAAACCAGTCACTCTGCTTGTATCCCAGTCACCAAGGGTTTGCTTTTTGCTTCAATGACCCACAGTTGTCCTCTGCACAAAGGCAGCCTGTTACAATAGTGCTGGAAAGCTTCCAAAGCTGCAACTGGTAATTAAAGTCACACCCTGTCATGAAAATATGCACCCTCCAGACCTGCTTAAAATTCAGGCTACAAAAATGACACCTAGTGCGATCACCTCTGTATTTGCAATTTTGTTAAGAATATTTTTTGTTCTTTTCTGTTCTGTTTTTTTTGACCTTAAGGAAGCTCTGTTGAAAAGGGGGCAGTAGTTTGGGTTTGGTTTTGTTTTTTTGAGGAGGGATATGAAAAAGTATAAGAATGCATATTTAATTTCTGGTCTGGTGCTGGTGTTTTGGTATCCTTGAAAGATGCTCTAATCCTGAAAAGATTCATGTGGTGCAGATAAATACATCATTTTATTTGGCTGTGAAACACATGGTGGTGCTCAATCCTAATGTTACCAAATGCAAAGTGGCAAAGTAATTTGACTAAAACCATGTAATTACAACTCAAAAGTCCGAGCAGCACAATCTTTGTACTGAGGAAAGTGTTTCATGGTGGGACTATCTGGGTTTGCACTGTGGTAAATTAGCAGGGCAAGGAGGAAGGAAGAGCAGTGGGAAAATTTGAAAGCAAATGCACGTTCCCTTTGACCTTGATGTGCACTGCTACATCCTGGGATGCTGCAGGGTGAAATAAAAGAAGTGGCTGCATGTCAGATTGATGCCTGCTGGCTCCCTTCCCGTGCCTCATGTTCACATCACGCATTTCTGATCCTTTTGTGCAATATGCTCCTGTGCATAAGTACTGAAGCCCGGGAGCTCATCTCCTAAATTGTTGTTCATGCTGCATATAAGAGAGCAAAATTCCCACTAGCAGCTCTAGGAGACGCTGGGTAAGAGTCCTTTGAAACCATCATTTAAAGCTGAAAACTGTGGGAACCTCAAAAGCTTGCTTTGAGAATGAAGAGATTAGATCACATCTCTGTGATAGAAGGGGTTGGAAAGCAAAATGTGATGACATTGCAGGACTGAGAGGTGCTAAATATTTGTTTATTCAATGACTTTAATGGGGGTGAGTCAGTGCAGATGCTAATGTGCTGTGCTAATGTGCTGCAGACTATGAAGGGGCCAACTGCACAGATTTCAAGATCTTGAAAGTTTTGGGTTGGTTTTTTTTTTCCAAATTTCTTTTTGGTTCAGAAAACTCACTTGAATATGCACCAGTATTTCTACCCCACTTCTAAACTGAACCTATATTTGGAAAAAAATCTAGAGCAGAGCCCATATTCTCCACTAAGAATAGAATAATCCTTAAAATACATTTTGGTACCGGTGTATTTTACTCTTGATCTGTTTTGCTTTACCCCTAATCCCTCTTTTTAAGATTTCCTATGATACTTTATTGCTTTTTCCCAGTCCCCTTTCTCTGGTTTATAATTTGTTCTAAGCAGGTTGTAAAGGCAGCGATGTCTGAGAATGCTGAACTCTGCAAGTCCGATAGCATCCGAGTGTGTGCGTCCTCCTGCCCTGCTCACCCCCTTTGGTGCAGCAGAGCAGCCAGCGGGGTGTGCTGGACGCTGCCACCCCTGTGCCCCAGAAATGCAGCATTCGAGTGCTCCCTGTGATTCTGAGTCACGGTGACTCCGGGCACAACTCCGAGCGCCGCGTTCCCAGATTTCAGCAATGCTTCAGGAGCTGCCAGCTCGGTTGGAGACTCGGAAATGTCTCCAGTTGGAAGTGAAGCACATTTTCAGGTTATCACTAATACAGTCTCTGTTTCAGTTGCTTTATCAGTAAAGGGGAAGTTAGAATATTATTTATGTAGTTTCCTTACAGGAGGTTTGTCAGGATTATTTAGTGAATGTTGGCACTGAGAGATGCTATAAATACCGGAGGCTTGTTCCCTTGTACCATATGATTTTCCACCTCCTGAATGCAACTGTTATTCTTCTGCCACTATTCAGCCCAATGATTTTTATTTTATTTACTTCGATTCTTTGTATTCTAGATTGTGCCCCACTGGCAAGGGATCTTGGGAAAGAACTGTGATGCTTTTGTTCACCAAACAAAACCTGATTCATCCCTTTCCTTACATCACCACACAGCTCTCCAGCTTCCCAACACAGAGATTGCACTGGCTTTCCTTTAGGTACGTTGAAAATCACAGCAGCTGTTGATGTGTTTGGAGTCAGCACTGTCCAGCGTTCTGAGAGGGGTAAAGATACATGTCATCAAAGAAGAGATTTAATTATCAGTTATACTGCAGGAATGGTTTCCTGAAAAGGGCAAAAGCAAGTAGGAGATTTAGAAACCAGCTGAATTCTAGAAAGAGCTCTGAAAAGCAGCAGGAATGACAGGAAAAAATAGTGGATGATGTGAAGCTAAGTGATGGCAAGAAATTTAGGAAATAGAGTCACAGTGAAAACCAGGAATTTTTGAGATGGGATTGTAGAGATAAATCAGAGATAGATGCTCTGACTCTTGCCATTGCCCAGTAATGCTCCCAATTTCAGTTTCTGGGTATGGCTTTCTGCAGGAATTAAAGTTTAATTAAAGTTTATTTGTTCCTTTGTTTAGTGAATGGGATAAAACTGCAAGAAGGGAACACAAAGGCTTTGGGGACTGGCTGCCACCAGTATTATACATGAGGAACCAAATTAGGTTGCACAGGCAATCTTAAATTTTGCATTAGTTAACTTTTTGTCCAATAACCTACTCATTAAGACATTCCTTTGCTTTTGCATATGTATGTATGAATATTTTTTGGAACAATGGTTTATAAAAAGCTTCTAATAAAACTGCCCATGTTATTGTCCACCTTATGTATGCAGCGTCCTTCCACGTCAGCATATTTTGCTGCTGTTTGAAAATTCTTGTGAGGGATTTTCTTTGTAAGCAGTTTGGGGTGCTGGCATGTGTCCATCTGCATGGACAAATCAAGCTTCCACATTATCTGAACTCTGAGAAAGTCTTTTCAAAGTTTTAATGAGATGTCACCATAAGCGGTGCCCTTCAGTCCTCAGTTGCTGATCACTGAAATTCTGGAATCCAAAGGCCTTTGTTGATAATGAGAGATGAATAATCACTGAGTTCAGAATTCTCAGCCACCCAGAGTGAGATGCAGGAGAGGCTTTCAAAATTCTGGAGAAATGAAGCAGAAAGTTGAGATGTTTTTAAAAAGCCGTGCCTGACAAGACAGTAGTAATGCCACATACCTGATCTGCTCATTAAAAAACCTTTGCTTCTGTGAAGTAACACATTTTCAGAATTAAATGCTGAGAGAGGATAGAATGAAATAAATGTGGGGTTAAGTTCCTATTGTTTGCTTGCAAATTGAAGCAAGAACTTTATAGTACTTTCATGATATAATTACTTCTAAAACAATATTAGGTATTTCCACTCCAGCTCCTGTAAATACCTGTTGCTCTGTCCGGCTGTGAATTTGTATTTGTCTCTCTCTGCTGCTTGCTGCCTTCTCTCCCAAGCAGCACGGCAGAGAGGTAAGACTTAGAGATCACCCCAACCTCAGTCAGCACTGAACCAAGCCCACAAAGAATAGACGAGAGGTGACTCATGATTTTTTTTTTTTCCATGTATGGCATGAGTAGACAAGCAGCCCCTAGAAATGGAGCTGAAATTCTTATGCCTTATATGATAGCTGGTTTTTATTCCCTGTGATAAGAAGTAGGGTACTGGCGAGGAACAGGATGCAGTTGTGAGTGGGCTGAGCCAGAAGAATGGCGTGGCTGGAGACTGGTGAAGCTGTTTTTCCATGTTCTCTGCAGAAATCCAGGGTTTGGAGCAGGGTTTACCCCAGGTACAAGAAAAGGATTAGGTGATAGTGGCACGATTAATAAACATATGTAAAACAAGAGCTGCAGACGCCTGTGATGCAGGGACCTGGTAAGTGACAAAGGAAAGCCACTGCAGAGAGGAGACACTGAGCAGGTCAGAGAAGCCCTGTGCAGAAGGGGCTCAGTGAACCTCCTAAGCCTGACCAGAACACGGAGTGCTTGTAAGTAATAATCACATGTGGGTGTCCTTTGTTTGGCTGGATCCACAGACTGGTTCTTTCGAAATTGAATTTAGGAACCCTTGCATAAACTGATAAACTAAACACTTTTCAGTACAAAGCCTCCTGGTTTTATTTAAACTATTAAAATCTGAAGCTTGTAAAAAATGGTGCTGAGCTGTTCCACGGTACCTGCAAAGGTTCGGGAGACTCCTGTCAGTTGTGCCATTTGATCTCCTGCCTGCTGTATTCTGGAGTGACTTGGGTTGAGAAGATTGGCCCAGTGTGAACACCAAATGCACCATCTGAGGATGGGCATGCCCAAACTACCCTTTTCTCCTGGTGTTTTGAAAACCTTCAGGTACTCAGACAAAGTAATTTTGCAAAGCACAATGCGGACAGACACCCAAACCTCTTATTTAATGTCTCTGCTTCACAGAGTTAAAGACGCTGTGTTGAGGTATTGTTAATACCTACATCTGTGAATGCTCCAGTTCTCATTAGAGATGGAAGGAAAAAAGCAATTACTAAGTTGGCCAGCCCAACCCTTGTGAACTACAGGATTTTCCAGTTCAGTGTATTCCCTCATTCCTCACCGCAGCAAAGTTTTTTCCTTGTCATGTTCCAGACAATGTGGCTTTGTATTTTTTTTTTTTTTTTTTAAATACCAAGGTAAAAAACATTACTCCTTTTGTGTCAGAATTTTTTCCATAGCATTTAAGAATGTGTTCTAGGGCTTGGCCATGCAACCCTGACAGAATGAGTAAATATTGATGAGACTTTCCACGCAAGGTCTGTGAGCTGCAAAGTATGAAGCTATACTGTGTTGGGCTGGGCTGTGAGGGAGCAGCCCCTGGGTCAGGTCTCCAGCTGAAAAATGACAGTGCAATAATGCAGAAAATCTGGTGCTTTTCTGGTTCAACTCACAACGAAGGTGACTGGAGGCTCTGCAGTACAACACTGGAAAAAAACAGTCAGCCTCAGTATTTGAAAGTAATATAGCACTTTGTGTCCCACAAGGCCAGTAAGGAGTATTATTAAAATAGCAGGGCTGCCTTTTAAACATCTGCTCAGACACTACCTCAAATTTTGCTGACCGACGTTTCTGAGTCATCTTCCAGACTCTCAGCTGCCCTGGCGAGTCCGCACGTCCCGAGAGGACCCAAACCCCTGCGCTCCCATCGGAATTTAAACCCCAAGCTCTGCCTTTTCAGGTGTGTGGGCGGGCGAAAGGGTCCCGGCGTTATGGACAGAACCCGCTCCCGACGGGGAGCACTCTTCAACCCAAATCCCGGCTCTTTCCACCCAAAACGCCGCTCCGCTCCCTTCGCCCCTCACGGGCAGGTTCGGGGCGGGGGCGGGGGAGCGGCTCCGCGGGCGGGGCCCGCGCATGCGCGGAAAGGGCCGGCGCGCGCGCGCAGGCAGCGGGGCCATGGCCGCCCGTCCGCGGGGCCGCGGGGTGTCGGCGGCGCCCTGAGGCGGCGCGGCGCGGCCATGGTGCCTCGAGGAGCCGCTCTGCCGCCGGGCACCGAACCGCCGCCGCCGCCGTCGGTGTGAGAAGCGCGGAGCCACCGCCGCGCCACCGGGGAGCGGGAGCGAGAGGAGGAGGAGGAGGAGGAAGAAGAGGAGGCGGCGGCGGCGACCCCGCGGGTTCAGGTGATTCCCGCACGCGCCGCCTCAGGCGCGCGCACGTTCCCGCGGCGCCCCCCCCGCCCGCCGCTCCCGCGCGTGTCCGCGCCGGTGCCGGGGCTCCCCGGCCTTGCCTACGCGCAGCCCCCCCTCCCAATCCCCGCTCCTCCCCGCCCTCCGCCCCCCTTCCCCTCCCCGCTCCCCTCCTCCGCCGGCGCCGGCAGCCGCCGGGGTTACTGGAGTTCAGCGGGGCCGGGCAGGATGCGCGGGGCTGCCCGCGGCGCTGAGCGCGGGAGTTGCGCCGGGCCGGCAGTAAGCGTCCTGTCGGGGAGCGCGGTAGCGGAGGGTCGCGGTTCGCACGCCCGCGCCTGCCCGTGCTGCCTGACACAGCCCTGACACAGCCGCTGGCTTGGCCGGGGAGCTGCGGTGCTGCCTGCCCTGCCTGGGGTCGGGCTCTGCCCTCCGCTACCCGCAGCCGGCTGAGCATCCCCCGGCCCGGTGCCGTCACGGCTGAGACGCGGAGCGGAGCCGGGCACCTCTCCTGGAGCCGGGCCCTGGAGCATATGGTCATGCTTATGTAAGGAGCAGCCTGCCCGTGGCGTGGAGAACAGGGCTCTTTCCATCTTCCCTGCTTTATGTCATGTCAGTCGGTTTTATGAGACCTTCTGCAGCCTTTTAAAATAAGGTTTGTGATGGGAATTTTCATTTTTCTTCTGTGCTCGGGAGTAGTTCTGCGTTCCAAGTATACTCGTGACAGATGGAGCTCTTAGAGGGATTCTTACCTTCTGGTTGTGCTGCCTTTTTGGGGGTGTGTGTGTGGGACCTGGTGCATAAATAATGTGATTGGGGGAATAAAGTGAAAAAAAGGGATTTTTCTTTTTGCGTGTGTAATGCCGCAAGTATCAGCAAATGAAGGAGAATATTAGAAGCTATGGGTAAAGTATACCAGAGGAAAGTGAGATTTGTGTAATGTGTTTGTCTCATAAATATTAGCCATTTGTGAGCTCATTCAGTATACTGTTTTTGAAATCTGTAGGTGTTGCGGTATTAATTTCTTATGCAGTTTTTAGTACAAGAGTTTCTGTTGAATTGTGTTTCAGACTTGGATACTTTTACATATATTTCAGTTATGATTTGTCTGTATTTGTAGTATGTCTGTAGAGATAAAACCTGGGAGGAGAAAAAGTAAAAAATTATTAATTACTTTTTGATCTTTCTTGTACGGCCAATGAGGATAGATTTAAATACGGAAAAATATACTTTGTTTAGGTGAGTGCTCTAAGCTATTGCACCCCGTGACTTTATTTTATCTGTAACCTTGGCTTTTTATTGCTGGTTATCTTAGATGCAAGGGGAACTATGTATGAGACACTATCTTTTTTGTTTCGAGTTAGCTTTAATAACTGGTAATCAGCTCTACTTTTTGAGTAATAATACCACTAAAGGATTTAATGAATTGTTAAACTCTTTAGGATTAGGAAATGGTTGTCTTTGTGACCACCATTATGTAGAAGGCTCATCAGAAATCTTACAGAGCAATATAAAACTGCTGCTCATCCAAAACGAGGATTCACTTTGTTTACATCAGTCTTGAGGAGCTACTGATGTTAGAGCCACTTGATTGTGATGGAGACATGAACTGAGCAACATTCCTTGGAAGAAATACCGGGGAATTCCTTCCTTTGGGAGAGGATGGGCAGAGATCGGTATCTCAGTCCTGTTCAGCAGCTGGAGCCCTTGCTGCAGATGCAGAAAGGTTCATCATGCCACTGAGCTTTGAACGATGGGTGTGTCTTGGAAAACTCTGTGAGCCTGCTTGGTGTTTGGTGTTGTGCTCACACAAACCTTCTCTGAGCTGTTTGCTAAACTTGGGTCAGTTTCCTCCTCTTCAAACAGTGCAGATGGCTCCTCTTCCTCTCCCCTGGAACCCATGTGGTGATACTCTTCGGAATCCATTTTTAGCTCCAAATACACCTGGCAGTGTTTGATGTGGTTAGAGTGGGCAGTTCACCATCATTTTGCTTTTAAAGTGTATATTCAAGTCCAGTCCTTCAATGTGATTCATTCCATTCCTATTTCCCTGCCCTTCCAGCATCTCTCATTTCAGAGAGGCCCTGCTGCTCTGTAATTAGTCTCATACTTGGGAGGAGCACTCAGAAGTGGGTACTTCATCTTGAGGAGTTTTTCTGGAAGAATTCTTGGTTGCGTATCTTGAGTTTGAGCATGTTTTAAAGGGAACTTTTCTGGGTATTTCCACCGGGCGTTTGATATTTCTGTCAGGCGAGTCTGGTGCTGCAGGAAGCTGAGCTGCCTATTTCACAGGCCTTGAAGCTTTATTTGCATGATTCAGAAAACAGATAAGGCAGCAGCATCGATGGAAACTTTATTATTGCTGACCTAGAGAAATTTTGACAGTCTTATTTTCCATTTTAACTTCTTACCAGTCTGGTACCCAGTTATTGTTATTGCAGGTTTTAAACATAGACTGTGTCTGAAATGGCTAAAAATTGACTGAGCAACTGCTGAAGATGAAATATACTTCATCCTGTCGTGTGGCTTCATCCTGGTAACACATTTGGGTTGCAGGGTTTTTTGTGAGCTTTGCCTGTGTGTCTGGTGTTCCTGGGATCCAGCTCTCTGGGGTGGGATGTCACTGCATCATCCCGGGCTCTCATTAATGCTCGGTGTGCAGCTCCTCTGGGTATTCTCTCCTCTGCAGAGGCGCTTTGGGATTGCTGCCCAGATTTTCTCAGAATGTGCTGATACAAATGTGGTTAGGCAGGCTCGTTAGGTGTGGGCTTGCAAACACGGCTGTGATGGCAAGAAAAAGTGCTGAATAACTGGTTAATAAACCAAACCTTGAATTGGTGAGAAACCGGCGAGCCAGAAATTACCTCGGAGCAGTTTAGTTTGTTGAGTCAACCTAGGTTTTCTTCTGAAGATTTTAATTAAAGGTATTATTAATTATATTTTAATTTTAATGAATTAGCTTGCTGTCTTTCAGGTTCCCATCTAAGCTGCGATCTCAAAACACAGCAGGCTCTCTTAGCGTGACTGGGTTTGAACTGATAGTGTGCAGGCAGAGCGAAGATCCCGTAGGAATCCACGGAAGGAAGGATTTTGCTGCATACCTGGTGGATTTGTTAACCTTTGTTAACATGTGTTAGTCCCTCAGTTCAGTTCCTTTGTCTTACCTGCTCATTATGAAAAATAAAAGCCACTGGATGTTTTACAGCCTACCTATAAATAATATAATGCACTTGCTTTATAATTGAGAGTGGGCTGAAACTGTCCATAGTGTATAAATGAACTCGAGAAATAAATCTTTCAAGAAAACTTTATCTTCACAAGCTCTGTGATATATATCTTCATTTCCTGGGTTGGTTTTCTTTCCCCTCATATAAAATTTGCTAGAATTAATGAAAGTTGGAAATGTAGATTATTTTTTCTATTCTCTGCAATTAACCTTCTGTAGTTGCTTTTGTTCATTTTTAATATGCCTTTAATGTGAATTCGTGTTCACTGAAGTCCCTGTGAACAGAAAAGAGTTTGACCTAATTTATTTTGCAGTAACATTTGCTTTTGCGAAACACGTGAGGTGTTTGGAATGGTTAACCTTAGCTGTGCCACAGTTCACAACTGAACGGGTCTTGGATGAGTAGGAATGTAGGAATTACTGTGTTTTCTAGGTAGAAATGCCAGTTCTTCAGGCACACCACTGCAGGAGCTGTATAGCAATCCATATTGTTAGACCAGATGGGGAAAAAAGGAGGAAAAATATAAGGAGAAAAAAAAAAAAAGATTGTTCTTGTTAACTGCTTACACAGCAAGATCGAGCTGTCTGTTTGCTGAGTGACTCTCTCTAAGCCTTTGAATGGAAGGCTAAATACTCTCTGGTTATTATTTGAAATTTTTGAACTATTCCAGTGGTGTGGCACTGAGCATTACTGGGAGCAGGGACTGGGTGCCAGTGCCGGTGTTGCTCTGCACGTCTGCAGTGCCAGGGCTTTATTCCTGCTCTTGGTATCTTGATGGATCTGCCCTTCTCAGCAGAAATCTTTGATTGCTGTCCTTGTTAGCCAGTTTAAATTGTACAGGAGCAAGGCAGTCTTTTCCTTTCCTTGCCACCGTCTGCAAGGGAAAGAGCCCTTTTGATGGATTGGTGACTCATGTACTCTGAGTTCTTGGTTTGTTTTCGGATTTTTTTTTTTTCTACAGCATCACATAAGGACGTTCTTTTCTAAGTGTGTATTTGATAAACCTTTTCATCTTGTTCCTTCCCTTTGCTTGCCTTTGTTCTCTCCCTCCCAAACTGATGATAAAAGGTCTGAGTTTTTGAAGAATGGGATTCTTCTGTAATTCAAATTCCTTTTGCTCCCAGACCAGGACAGGTATAAAGAAGGGAGTGAGTGGGTACAACCCAGCTGATGGGTCTAATTTTAGTTGTTGAGCTGTGCCACTGAACTCTTCTACAGATAGGAGTATATTTTGTATTTTGTTTATTTTTAAATTTCTTTTTCCTCTTCAAAGTCTGTGTAGCAGAGTTTACCTCAAAGTAAAACAAAAGGTTTTCCTGGTGATATTTTTAGTTTCAGAATCTGTTACTGAAAAGTAATCTAACGTGGAAACTAAACTAAACAGACCAGAATCCACTTGTTAACGGATGTATCCAGAGTAACTAGAATTTCATAGATGTGAGAAACAGAAGTGGAAATTCTCTCCTTTGGATTTTAGTCAATCTTGCCAAGTATTTTAGGTTGTGATACTGTAGCAGAATGAGCATCTTGCTCACAGATGTGAGGCTGAATGTTGCAGGATCAAGTCTGGTTTTGAGGTTCTGATCTTGACTGGAATTACTTACTGTGGTGATTTTTGGTGGCAATAGTCTTGGAATAACTTATATTTGCAGATATTCCAGTTTATTTCTCTAACTGTTAGATAATTTTATGATTAATGCTTTCCTAAATGTACAATCTTTTCTCTGTTAATGTAATTTTGTACCTGTTTGCATAAATGGGTGCAGATTTTTGCTGCCCCTTGTGCTGCTTTACCAGGGCATATTTTCTGCCTGTGATGTGACGGATTTATATTTATGTTGATGCAGAAACAACAATTACACTCGTTTAAGTGGCAGAATTCACAGCTTCAGCTGAAATGGCAAAATTTTTTGTTGTGAAACTTCAAAACTTCAGAAAGAAAATTCTGTGAAAGGGAAAATGTGTGTTATCTTTGAGAGGGTATGTGCTGTGTGATCACACTCAAGATGGTCTGTTCTGCTGATGGAATGAGCTTGGGACAAATTGAAGGAGTTTTTTTCTCTTTTTTTTATTTTTGCCAACTCTGCTGTTTTCTTTAAGGCAAACCAGGAATATGCTTTTGACAAAATGGGTGTGTCAGGGAAGAGAGAGGTTTTTGAATCATAATTGTTACAAAACAAAAATGAACAATTCATGTTCCATGAACAATCGTTATAACGGGGATTTTTTTAAAAGGCTATTTTGGCCAAGTAGCACAGCTTAGGATTTGAAAGCTGAAGTTCTTGGTCCTGGCTTTTGCTGGGATTGAGTTAATTTTAGTAGCCGGTGCAGTGCCGTGTTTTGGATTTAGTACAAGAATAATGTTGATGGCACACCAATGGTTTAGCTGGTGCCAAGCAGTGCTTACTCTAAATCAAGGACTTTTCAGTTTCCTGTGCTCTGACAGTGAGCAGGTGCACAAGGAGCAGGGGGAGCTGGGCAAAGGGATATTCCACACCACAGCACCCCCTGCCCAGTGTATAAACAGGGGGGGATTGGCTGAGAGACAGCGATTGCTGCTCAGGGACTGGATGGGCATCGGTGAGTGGGGGGCAAGAAACTGGGTTGTGGCACTGGTTTCTCTTGGGTTTTAATCCCCTCTCTCTTTTTTTGTTGTTACCTGCCTTTCATCATCAGTATTTTATTTATTAAAGTGTTTTTATCTCAAACCAAGGTTTTTACCTTTTTTTCAGTTCTCCTCTCCATCCTACTGGGAGGAGTGATGGTGAGCAAGTGGCTGTGTGATATTACTTCCCAGCAGGGGTTAAGCCATTCCTTTTCTCTCTCCAATTGGGAGCGGGGAGATGTTTGAAATCACAGGAAAAGAATTTTGAAACACAAAACAAGTGGTTCCCCAGTCCATGTTTTGGCTTTGTAGACAAGTGACCTATTTTTTTTTCTAACGCCTGAGCATCCAACAACTCCTGTCATCATCATTTATCTAAAGGTTTTAGAGGTTTAACGTTGTGGTTGTTTTTTTGTTTGTTTTTACACCAATCAAAATAATGTATTATGAGAGCTCTTTACAGTATAATGAGTGTAGAGCAATGGACTTTGCTTGCTTCTATTTTGTTCTGTTAGAACTTGGCAGCCATTACAACTGAGGCTTTATTTAACACATCCGCATTTCTAGTGGAGTTAATTTTAAAGGGTTTCTTATTAGTGTTGGGTGTTTTTGTCAGTCAGGGACAGAAGGTGCTGTGGAGTTGCAGCGGCTGCTCCTCACAGCGCTTCCGTTGCGCCATGATGTGGTTTTCAAAGTTTGCGTTGCTTTTGCTTTAGCTGCATTTGAAATTTAATTATTCTTTTAGGTAACCGAAATGCTGCACTTTTTAGTTTGCTATGTCTCAAGTATCTGTTCATGAGTTTGGGAGGCGGAATTTTTGAGATGAATTTGGAAGAGCTGACCTTCAAGTTAACTTTCAGTATTAAGAGAAGTTGTCCATGTAATTCTCTTTTTGGAGTAATTAAGGAAAGTGAAAGCTGAAGTGAAAGTTATATTCCTGTCATACATGTTTGGTTGTTGTTGATGACTGAAAAAGGTTTGACAGTTTTGAGAATGTAGTTTGATATCAGGCACTTGTTGTCACTTTACGTGGGTATTTTTATGACAGAATGAAAACCTGTCAGTACCTGCTCATCCCTATCCCTACATCCTGATCTACTTCCAAAGGAACCTAGTGAAAAAACAGGAGGCAGCCTAATTTCAGAGTTTTGATTAAATTTGTGAACTTGACAAACCCATCGATTTTTGAAAATTCAGGAGCATTCAAAATATTGATGTGAATTATTTAAGCTTGTATTTTGTAACTCCGCACACAATCCGTGCAACTCCCAACTTCTGTTTGTACAATACCATCCCTTGAAACTCAGCCTTTCCTTCACACAAGATGTTGAATGCTCTGATTCTGTAGTAGCTGCTTGGGTGGCAGTTTTGGTTGTTCATTCTAAATATTTGTAATCTTCTGGCTGATCTTTTAATTTGTGTTGGGCAGCTCTGTGAAACGCTGGTGTTGTGTGGGGTGCCCGATGTGGTTGCAAGGCTCTTCCTGTACGAGGGGAAGGATGTGCTCCTCTTGGGGTTTATAGAGTGTTGCAAGGGCTCTGTAAAGTGTCAGCATTTACATAACTTGAAAAATCAGACTGTGGGCTAGACAATGGCAAGCAACAGCCCTGCAACCTGTGGTTTATTGAGCCACATCTCAGTTTTGATCTGTCCTGACTTCTGGAGCTGAATTAATTTTATATCATCATGGTTTGAGGGGTGTGAATGTGCCTGAAGGTGTGACATGAACAGTTTGCAGTGTCCTTTAGGTCAAGGCAACACAAATAAAACCTCACACAAGGCTTGTGTATAAGTGAGAGGTCTTGGTTCGTTTTGGTTATTTGGGTTGTTTTGTTTTTTTTTTTCTTAATGTATATTGCATGGTTTCACTTCATGCTGGACTTCCTTATTGGCTTGAGGTATACAACTTGCACAGCTGCAAAAACTTATAACTTACACAAGGACAATATGAATAAAGTCCCATAAAACTTTATTTAAAAGCGTAATTCAAGTGCAGGTTTTTCCATTTCTTTGCTCAGGTTTCAGTTCTTTTCCATTGTCCCCTTAATAACTGGGATTGGGAGCTTTTTCTTGAGTCTGACCTCGTCGGGGGGCTGATTGTGCTGCAGGTGATTTAACTTTGAGTGGCTTCTTGTGGACAAAAATTTGCTGGATCATCCCCATCTTCAACTGCACTTCTCTGGTGCAGCCTGCAGTGAATCATGTTCAAGGGATGGGCAAGTGGTGAATGGTAAAACCATCACCTTTCGTTTAGGAGCAACTGTCAGTCTTAGCTGACAGGATGTCAAATTGATCCTTTTGCTCTTTAAAATTATTCTGTTGGTCACTTTTGAGATGATGTCATGGACCAGCTGCTTTTTTTTTTTTTTTTTTTTTTTTTTAAAGTGCCCTTTATTGTTATGCATCATACGCTTTACCTGATGGCAAACTCCAAATTTAAATTGCCTTCTAGTATTCAGAAGTGAGGATATGGTCTTTTGTTTGTATGGTTCTTCGTGGTGAATTAAATAGAAATGAGTAGAATAATTGCATCATTGGTCCTAATCTTCAAAACACAGCCCTCAAATTCTATAAATAGATCGATTTGTAGAAGTTAATGAAGGCTGTAAATGTTTGGGGTTTTTTAAGCTTACATATCTGAAAATTATTTATTGCAATTTGCATTGAGGAAGTGAATCCAAAATATTTAAAGAACTGCCTTAATCGGTGATTATTTGATTTGAGAGACCTAGAAATAGCGCTAAGCTAGGTAGATGTAGTGTCTGAATTTTGTTGGTGTTTGGTTTCTAAAGCATACAGAGTATTGCATTCTAAGGCTGATCATGTAAATGTTTATGTAGTACCTGCTGCACTGGGGTCCTTCTGCCGAGGTCTCAGATCCTAAAGGAGTGTAAATAAGAACGGTGCACACCCTTGGACCGTTTTCATGCCATTAACCTGCCCTCCCCCCATTTTACAGTGTCACCATGGAAAAAACTGCTAGCAAATTGACCTTTATATAGCCAAAATAGAAGCTGTCCTGTCTGGGTTTGAGTTTAACTCAGTTGATTCATTCAGCCGTTTGTGGCCACACAGGAAGCCCCATTCATAGGATCACAAAGCCTAATGGCTGTTTGTACAGTGGGATTGATCTGATTACTCTTCTCTCTCTCCTCCTATTTACAGTCTGCTGCCAGTTCACAGAAAGGGAAGAGAATGGCTGCAAAGGAGAAGTTGGAGGCAGTATTAAACGTGGCCCTAAGGGTCCCCAGCATCATGCTGTTGGATGTCTTGTACAGATGGGATGTCAGCTCATTCTTCCAGCAGATCCAAAGAAGTAGCCTGCACAACAACCCTCTCTTCCAGTACAAGTACTTGGCCCTTAATATGCATTATGTGGGTAAGTACAGATCTATTAAAGAGAAAATAGTACTCTACTAAATACCTTTTGCCTTGCTAGAAGAATTTAGTAATAGCATGTTAATATATTGATTACAAAGAATAACATGACATACGTTCATTACAGTTCTGCCTAAGGGTCAGTTTATGTTAGCAGCAAAGAAATCCTGCCCAGAGTTTTTAGTGATTGTTGTTATTTCGCCT
Source organism: Hirundo rustica (assembly GCF_015227805.2). Classification (NCBI taxonomy): domain Eukaryota; kingdom Metazoa; phylum Chordata; class Aves; order Passeriformes; family Hirundinidae; genus Hirundo; species Hirundo rustica. The sequence continues at coordinate 3,843,646 of NC_053463.1, forward strand.
TTGCAAGTAAACCTAGTGTTTGGAAACACAATTGATGTCCTGGAAGAAGAGCACAGTGACTTTAGCCTGTGTCTGACTGGTCCACAGAGGAAGCTGCTGTGAAACGTGCAGATAAGAAATACAGAAATGGAACATTAAACAAGAGGCTTGGGAAAAGGTGATTTGGTTTGGACTAAGCACAGCACTATAAGTTCAGTTTTCTCTGCTGCACAGATTTGGCCCTTCAGTTTGCACCCTTACGAACCATCTCTGTGCTGTGAGTAGATTCAAGCAGGTAACCAGTCTTGTGTTGCAGATAAATGGACAAAATTACTAACTCAGCTCAGGCAGCTGAGGTGTGAACCTTGGCCTGCAAGTCTGGCTCTGGAATGCCAGATGTCTGTCTTTAGGAGATGAAAGGATTGCTGTTCTGGGACCTGCTCTCCAGGTGAGAATGTGATTCATCTGCACATGGGGTGAATTAGGGATTGGATTCGGGCTCTTGGGGTTGATCTCTGCTGAGCATCTGCCTGAGCACTGCCTGGCTTGGAGACAAAGGGCCAGCATATAATTTAACCACTCTGGAGTGTTTCTTCCTTGTAGATGGTTTTGGAAGATAAAGAGGCACTGCAGTCAGCTAAAGGAAACACACTTTACTTAGGTAGTTAGAAAACTGTGGCTTTTGAAAGAGCATGACCTGACTTTAATCCTGACTGCATAAGTGTTGGCATGAGGCTTCCCTTTTTTTTAATGTCTGTTGTCTGGAAATCATTTACTGCACTAAAAATGCGTGCAGCTTTCTTTGTTACAGCTCCACTATACTCACGCTGGGATGTCAGCGTACTTGCAGTACAAAACATTGGTGTCACAGTTCCCTTTTCCTTTGTGGGAGAGGATGTGTTGGGAGCTGGTGAATGTGACACAGGACCGTGGTGGCCTGTACCTACAGCTGGCTTTCTCCTGCATTTATTTGCACACACAAAGCTTTTAGAGATTACTTTATCAGGTCAGGTTCTAATGCAGAACTAACAGTTGTGCAGTAGGTTTTCAGGATGGCTGTGGGTAATTTCCAGCTGTGACAAAGCCCCTCTTAATAGGCATTTGATAATCTTGTCCTCGTTAAAGTATGTTGAGATACACCAATAAAAAACACTACAGAGGGAGCGGGTATTGTTAGCAAAGAATTTCCCACCTAGTGGCTATTTTGGTACTAAACCAATGGAATCTGACTTGGTGCTGCTTTTACAAGGGGTGCTTTTGTGCTGGTGCGCAATCATTCAGCAGTTCTTTTACTTCTTGCTTTTATGACATTGAATGTATGCACTTTTATTTCTCCAACTGGTGGATGCTGAGCAAGAAGAGCTGCTAAGTTGTCAAACAGTGTGCTCATTTTAAAAGATTTTCAGACAATTAGTGATAAAACTTTGCTAGGACTTTTCAAATAAAGTTGCTGTGTTTCATTTCCTTGGTTGTTGGGGTTTTTTTAAGTTGTGTCAGGATGAAGCTGGGGTAAATCAATTTACATGCTTCCATGACATTTTATATAGATTTAGTTGCATCACTTCAGAGTCTGACATTAGTTAAGATGATGTATCAAAATATATAAATTGGATTTGTAGGGAAAACAAAATACTTTTCCACCAGTTTGGAGAATTAAGCTTCTTTGAAGATACATTGGGGGAAATTAACTGCCAGCATATAATTTAAACAACAGTTCACTGTGGATGTGTTTCGACATGCTAATCTGCTTTATTTAAGGAAAAAAAACCAACTCTGTTCACATTTGCAGTTAGGAAGCACTATCAGCAAATGCAGTGGTAGCTTTGCAATATCAAACAATCACTGAATTTCTTCCACAAGCCAGTATCTTGTAGTGCTATATATAGTGCTGTGTAAGTTCTTCCAGCAGGTGAGGAAATTGGGTGCATCTATCTTGGGCAGATGCTCAAGGAACAATTTGATTAGAGAGCCCTAAAAACTCCTAAACTCTACCAATCTTTATAGAATGAACCTTGTCCTGGAACTCAGGAGACAGAATTGGAAATTTGCTCAGAACTGGAGGTTACCAGGAGTGTCTCTCTTTAAATGTAACGAGTGAAATGTTGTGTGTTCCATTGTGATTCCCATTCCAGTTAGCAGTACTGGGGGTATAATAAAAGCTTCTAAAATGCACTTTGTTCTTTGAAACAACTCTTCATATCTTTCCGTGAAACAGCCCTTATCTGCTTGAGCAATGGAAAATACTCAGTCCTGATAACCACTCAACCACAAGTTCACCTGCATGAAATTTAACTAAATATGCGCAGAGCAGTGCAAACAGCTGAGATAAATTTCTGGTTAGAATTGGCAAAACCTCTGTGTTGTGTAGATTAGCACTTACTGCCAGACTTCTCCATTTTCTTCTGCGCTGTGGAGTAGCCGTGAGAAAACAGACAGTTCTTTTTATGTTCTTTTGGTGGAGAAGATGGAAAACAGTTGAAACCACGTAATTTCCTCCCATGAAGAAGGGCAAAGCAATGCTGTTTCTACCAACTGGTAAATACTCTGAGCTAGATGGAAAGAGTCATGAGCTTAACCTATAATCAGAGTCAGGCTTGGAATTTCAGTCACTGTCATGGGTGAGGCACAGAATTGCACTAAATACTGGGTTTTCTTACTCAAGAGTAAAAATAGAGCAGTTTTCTATCTTAAATTGTATTCTTTGTCATTACAAAAAATAAAAAATTCTCACGGGGAAAAAAAAAGGATTTAAATATTTGGAATAGCTGAAAGGTGCGTCATCTTGCACAACCCCGTTTGTAATGACAGTTTCTTGAACTGTGTGGTTAATGCTTTAATCTCTTGGTCACATCACTTGCTAGGTGTGAGCTGCTTGTTCTGCATGCTGCTTTTATGAGGGGGGCTTGAGGGAGAAGAAGCCTGCTGGACTTCCTGCCCTGGTGTGCTGATTGCACCCTTTGGTCTGCCCACTTTCTTTTAGCTCTTGTACTTTATGTAGAAGATCTTTTATTTAGATTGCTTTTTTTTGTGTTGCCTTTTAAGGAGAAATATACTCTACTCTGGTATAAACACTATAAGAAGTGCCAAGTGAAGCTTCAATGTGAGAAGTGAGTTGGTTCATTACAGAAACAAATTTCCTAAAATTGCAAGAAGAGGATGCATGACTTAAATGTGTACATACAGTTAATGCATACAAAGATGAGGTCCTGCTTAGAATCAGCATCTCTGGCTTTGCTGCCACATGTTTTCTGTCTCTCTCCTGCCAGCAGCGCTTAGATAAATGGGGAATAGAACTATTTTCTGAGCGTTACTATTTAATTTTAAACTGTAGCTATTTTTAATCAAGTGCAATTTGATGACATGGACTTGGTCTTTGTTTCTTAAAATAATCACTTGTTACGTCTTCTCATTCTCTTTTTGGACAAAATGCAGTGTATGCTGCAGTTGGTAGGACACAGGAGGGGGGTAGAGATGTGCCATGTTCAAAATCCAGCACACCCTTTTTAATTTTCTAACTCAAGACTGAAGATTCCTCTACTGTTCCCCAAGTGTTGTAGGCTTTTCCTAAGCAGCTTTCTCAGCATATGGATGGATACCTTCAGGTAACTTTCCTGTATAAAGCTGGTGTCTCTTTTTTTGGCAAGCCACATCACTGCTTTTTTTATTCAAAAAAAAAAAAAAAAAGAGCCACTAGCAGCCTTTTTGAAAGGAGGTGCTTAAAATTTTTGATTCTGAGTACCAGTCTCATGACAGCATTGCAGCTTGTCTTAGTGATTTATAAAGAGCCTCTGAATCATATGGCAGAACTAGAATCAAAAGTCCGTTTTATTTGTTCAGACAATACTGCAAATCTCTGTAAAGAACTCAGTTTCTTGGATTATTTATACTTAGAGTACCCAATCTGTTAGGCATTTAAAAATTGAAGAAACAGCTGTTGATGGCAGTACCCCAGTAATGAATAAATTGGCATTATTTTCACTGAGGTGTGCAGATGTTGATAACAGGATTTCTGATCTCTGTTTACAGTTGTATTGTGTGCCTTGAATGAATAAGTACCAGTTTCCTTGTGTGCAAGTATGTTTAGATGTGTGCTTTCTCGGTTTTGAACTAAGTTTCCAGCATTTTCTAGAGGACAGGTATATAAAGTATATCTTTTAAAAATCCTCCACTCTTGAGATAGATGATTTAGACATTGAGAATTTATTAAATCTGTTTAAATTGCAGTGTAACCAGTCTGGTGCTTGGTTATTCTGAGAATCAGACACACTGAAAATAAAGGTGCCGGTTGTTTCTGTAGTACTTCTGCCATCTCAAATGCAGGCTTTCAGAAGTATGTCCTGTTTTGTTGATACTTCCATGCTGTGGCCAGGTATTTGTCTGAATAAACTGAAATGGGGACAGTGAAGGAATTGGCTGAAGTGCAGTGACTATCTCAGTGCACTGATCCCTCTTGGAGGCTGGAGAGCTGGGTTTGGGATGGAGTCTCTGGCTCATGACTTACTGCTTCCTAGCAAGTTGCTTTGCAAATCATGGACCCTTTACCCTCACAAGATTGGGAAAAATGGAAAAGTAGGGCCCCCTAAATTAATTTCTTGGTAGAATCTAAGCAATTGTGCTCCTTCTTTCTGGCGCTCCAAGAGTTGCTGTGGCCTTATTTAAGAAATGTTATGAGCCCTTTGATGTGCAGAGTTCTCATTTTTAGACTAAATGCGCAGTGAACTGTGAGTGATAATATGAAATGGACACAAGGGATGTGTAATCATGCAAATGAGCACTAAAGTGCTCCATAAAGAGGATGAGTTGTGACTTTGATCATGTTCCAGAAGCCTCCATTGTGTGCAGTCAATAAACCTCAGACACCTGAGTCGGCAAGGAGGTAATTCTGGTGAGAGAAGCTGGGAACACCTTGGTGGTGCATAAATGGAGAGAGGTTGCTGAAAGGCAGTCTGTGAGCTGCTGCTCACTGAACAATGGGCATTGCACAGCCAGAGGTTTTCATCCAGCTGAATCAACAGGTTGTAAATGAGGTCATGAACTGGTTAATAGGTGTGTTCTTGACTGGCAGTGTTTAACTTCACTTTTCTGCTCAGGATGATCTTCAGAGTTTATTTTCTCCAGTGGAGCCTAAATCTGTACCATCTTGCATGAGAGGCAGTACAAGTTCTCTGCTTCCTTGTGCTCCTGAATAGGATTTGTGTATTTTTAAGGTTGGCAGAATGTGTCTTCTGTAATGCTAGAAGCATAAAGGTGCAAGACTCTTTCTTGGTGTTGTAGCACTAGGGCACTCTGACTGTATTCAGGGAAGATTATTCTGTCTTTTCTTTATCTTTTTTGTTTGTTTATTTCTTTTTAATGTGTGTTAGAACCATTCTTTTACTGGGGCAGGAATTGGGCTTCCCTGAGCTTGCTGCTTGCTTTATAGAGAAATATACATGGTGGGTCAAAAGGGACAATGCAGAAAGTCCCAGGAGCAAAAATAGCACAGCCTAAATCAAGGGAGGGGAGTGCTCACTGCTGACACAGAGCTCAAAAACTCCCTTTGGATGGGAGTTAGTGTTAGTTATTGTTAACCCTTGCTCAGAGTTACCCAGTAAGATGGTATTTCTCAAACTGTAAGTCCTTGTGTATGGGGACTCTTTCCAAAAGGATAGATGTTCTCAGCATCGTGTTTTCTTCTAGCAGAGGAGGTGCAAATGAAAACAGAATGTAGTGATTTAGACAAGAAAGCTACTGTGAGAAATTTCATTTCCTGGTCTTTTTTTTTTAAGTGGAATCTTCGTTACACCATGCACTAATTACTTCATTTGTCTGAATGAGAACAAAGGGAATAGAATATTACTGCAAGTATGTCTGAATTTGAACTTGTCTTCCTTCTGCAATCAGATGGGTTGGTAAAGAATTATTTGGTCTTTTTTTTTTTTTTTGTTTTTGGCAGAAGTTTTGTTGATAAAAATGGGATTGGTACCACTTTGGGAATAGGACCTCTGCAGCAAAAATGCAAATACTGCAGTATGAAGTGTGCTGAAATCTCCCTCTTACCAAGTCACAAGAGGAGATAAGATTGAATGGGAACTACTTTAAATGTCTGTTGCTCTCCCTCTCTTCAGAGTCTAACAATTAAACCAAATGGCTGCTTCTAAGTGAGCATTTACATTCCAGCCCAAACTCCTGAGCAGTGCAGTTCATTGCTGAAGCTTCTGCAGTAACCTTGGCTGTCTCGTGCTGCTTCCCTGTGCAGATCTGAGCATCTGTGCAGTGTGGAAGCCTGCTGGTTAGAAGGCACTGTGACAATACTTTCTTCATCTTTTAGTTTAGCCTTTTGTGGTTTTTTCCACTCCTTCATTGTATACTGAAGGATCCTAAGTACTTTGATTAAAGTTGTGATCATGTAGAGAAGAATGATATCTAAAATCCTTCCATGTATCGTGTGTTTGTTACTGCCCTCTAAAACGTGTTACTTTTACAGAAATGATCCTCCCATTGCTCAGGTACATCATCACATGGCGAAGGAGCAGACTTTCTTGTGATAGAACAAGGTAAAGATGACAGCTTAAATACAGATACAGTAAAGAGGTATTCTATAACTACTTACAGAGTAATAAGGGAATAAAAAACTGCATAACAAACTCCATTTAGTTCTCCACCTGGAGCTGAGTCACAGGCTGCGGTGAGAAAGAAAGGTTTAGAGAGATTTGACTCACGTGCTGGAATGATAGATAGTTGTGGGTTGTTCCTCAGGGAGAATCATCCCTCACAAAGGAATCCAGGGAAAGGGGTGAATGCAGCGGGGATGAGGTGTAGGAATGTCTGCAGATGGTTTGAGAGCTCTGGAGCTGGCTCATGAGGCTATGGTGTGGTGCAAGGTAGTTACATGTCTTCATGGAGACTGCTGAGGAGTTCTGCTCTCATCATTTGCGTGTTTGGTAAAGGGAAGGTGGTGAGCAGAGAACAGAAATTCCAGAAAATGCAGGTTTTTATGAAGAAAACTGATAGTGTAGAAATCTGATGTGCTGTAAGTAGAAGCAAGTTACTCTGTATAAAACAGTCACTAGAAGGAAACTGATGGAGTGCTGTGTTTCAGGCCCCTTTAAAAAAGGTCAAAATAGAAATGATTCTGTTCTTCAGACTCAACAGCCCCAACTCCCCCAGCCTGTCCTCAGTGCTCCAGCCCTCTGGTCAAAGTGATACTGTACAGAATCAGTGACTGGTATGACACTTGATTTTAGTAAAAGAAACTATCAATTATTTCAGCTTTATAAAAAGCATATCCTGAGACAAATGTGCAACTTGTCACATCCACTTCATGAAGATGATTGACAAATTATCTTTAATGTTAAAATACATAAATGATATACTGGTATTTTAAAAAGGTAAGTAAATAGTCTTTGTCTGTCTATCACTGATCCCATCATTTGTCTTATCTGAATTGATCTCTCTCTGCTTGGCATCCTGTGGCTCTGTTGCCTTTTCTAGGAGCATCTTGCAAGATATCTTTTTGAGGACCAAACTGTTGGTAGAATTTTATTGAACGTGGCAGATACTAAGCAGCCTTGAAGTACTTCTTCATAAATACTGACTCCGAAATAGTATCTTTTTCACATATTGGAACATGCTGTGTTCCCCAGCTGTTTTATTATACCTGGTTGTGCCACTGTCTATGAGTGCTTAATCTAGAGTTGCATTATTAAATATATTTTAAAAGCTCAAAATATAAATTTACTCTGCTAAAAAGACGGTGCCTGATGTTGCTGAATAAATATATGAAACTTGAAATGTGACATGACTGGTGTGGCTGTGAGGGTCAGGATGTGTTCTTCTCTAGCGTTTGTTCTTAGCTTCAGGGGTGTTTTTGGCTGTTGCTGGGTTGTTTTTCTAAATGGATTTCAGTGCCAGGCACTTGAGCTGACCTTCAGAAAGAGCAGAAGTGCACTGCAGTGATGGAGAGAGCTTGGAAATAAATATTCCTAAGGGCACCATGGGCTGGGTTTTTGACTCACAACCTGTCTGGAAAGGAGGAGTATGGACATGCACCACCCAGTTATGGAGTGGACTTCAAAGTTCTGCTTTATTTGGGTCTCTGAGAAAGATCCTTACGAAAATAAGGATCAGGGTTCTGCTTCTTGGAAAGGCTGCTGAGCAGCTGTGGTCCTAAGGAGTAAAGCTGGATCTGCATTGGGTCATTTTCAACATCCTCATTAAATGCTAATGAGAAGTGCAGGAACTGCTGGGATAAAAAGCCACAAATCCTAGGCTGTGGCAGGTCTTGTCCTTGATTTATGCAACCCTGATAGCTGGAGTGGGCTTTAATATGACTAATATGGAATAAAGCCCTGGTGTCCCCATCTTAAACTGTGAACATGCTAAGTCTTATTTTAATTTGGTGTTAGTTAGTATCTTTTAAATATCAACTTCTGCTTTTTGTTACAGGTTACATCTTAAGTGTTGTGCTCCTAACTTTACCAAGGCAACACCTGGTTCAGCTTTACCTGTACTTTTTGACTGCACTGCTGCTTTATGCTGGGCACCAAATTTCCAGGTAAGAATAAATAGATTAATTTTTTTAGCTTGGTTTGGGAATTAGAAAAATAAAAGTTATTTTGTGAATGTTTTCTACAAATGGTTTTTGTGGAGGCCTTTTTTCTATGTCAGACACATAAATATATCTTGCTGTTCTTCATCTTTGGAGAAGTTTACAGAATTAAATATGCAGTCAAGTAGTTCTTTGAAGTCATACAGCAGGAGTTTTGAGCTATATGTCTGGGGAGTGTAATGCCCACCAATCTTAAGGAGAGAAGGCACTTACCACAAGACTAAATGTGGCCTCTGATGCAATCATGTAAGTTACTCAGTGGCTCAGCTAAAATGCTTTCAGCACTGGGGTGTTTTACACAGCCGACAGGATGTTACTTTTAGTTTCCTGGCACGTCGGGAGAGAGAGCAAATAGAGATCTGGAATCCAGTAAAAGCAAAGTAATAGTGGAATTTATTCTTAAAATGTATTACACAAATTTGAATTTACAGTGGAAGCAGGTGTTTTGGATCTAAAACGCAGAGAGGGAGGCTGGAGAACTCTGAGTCAAACAAGACAAAATCAACCATCTTTCTTTGGCCCCAGCTAAATCTGTTGAAAGCCAGTGTAAACTTCCATACTGACAAGATGTTTAATTGGAACCAAAGACACTGCCATCACATTAAAGGCTGTGCTTGGGAAGTTTTGAAAATATGGATTTGAGCCTGACTTATTTTGGTGCCTGCTGATGGGAAACATTTAAAAATGTGCTTTCAATTGATTTAATGGAAGTTAGAGTTCTGTTATTTCCACATCAAAATTGTTGTTCCAGAGCATTTGGTGGAATGTCTTTTCTTGATATGTTGCAGTTCAGGGGAATGTTAATGAAGGTTTTGTGATGATTTGACATGTCACTGTTGTGGCTGTCAGAGTTGCAGTTAGTGATTTCCTGAAAAGGATGAGTGTACAAGAGAGGAGTTACAGGTCTTATTGCCTCGGTAGGAAGGAAAAAAGGGTTTATTTGTCATCCTCAGGGGAATCCTGAGTCGTTATAGATGGAGTTTGTGGGTGTTTCCTATCGGGTGTAAAGGCTTATTTGTTAGAAAAAGCAACCTAAACATTATTTAACTGTTGAATAATAAAGCTAGTAACAAATGCCCATCAAACATGGTCTAGAACATTTACAGCTGGAGGTGTTTATCCCGCTCCATGTCTTTAAATTTTTTAGAAGGGAGATGTTATGCGTTTGGTTGATAGATTAAGGGATCGTGCTGTGTTTGCTTTTAATACCTTGTTTGTATTTCTGTGTAATAGGAATTCTGACTTCTGTTGCTTTGTGAGGTTTGAGACTTAATAGGTTTATTGTAACGTGTTTAGTAACTATTGCTTGAACTGTTCTGTGTTCCTACTAAGCTCTCTCTATTTGGTGCTCCTGGAGCGAGTTAATAAAGACTTTAATTAAATCTTGCAGCAACTAGCACAAAAAATATATTTAATTAAAAGATGTCATGGATTCAAATAGTCCAGAGCTATTCCCAAGGTATTTTGCAAGGCAAATGTAGCTGCTGACACTTCGGAGTGAGCTTACCCATTCATTCCCTAGGCATAAAGCTGATTTGGTTTGGAAGGAAGCACAGTGCAAGGGGCTCTCAGCTGAAGCCTTTGTGCAATCAGGGAATCATATATGGGGAGTGACACTCGAATTAGCCCTACAGAAGGATTTTTGAATCCCATTGGTTTTCATATTGAAAATAGTAAAACGTGACAGACAAATCTGTTGGCAGAGCTATTCCTCTTATTGCCAAAGCTATCCAGTTCCAACTTATGTTTCTATTTAACAGCCTGATCATAACAAGACATACAGCAGTCACATGTGCAAACTGTTTTTCAGTGTTTTTTGTTCGTAATTCTGCTCAGAGCTGAATTACTCGGACTTGCCTGTGTGCCTACCAGTTGGGATGCTATTTAAGACCGATGAAGAGGTCTTATATTGAGGCCAGTTTGGTTAGTGCAAATTATAGAACAAGACCAGAATCATCTGGCACTTGTGACTCTGCAGTGTCCTGGAAATTCTGAGCTGTTGAAAGACTTCAGCTTTCAGTGCTTTTTTTCCACCCCAGAAATAGCTTACAGTTCATCTGCAAGTCTGGGAATAAGATCATCTGAATTTTATAGTTAAGCTCTGACTTTGGACTTCCAGGTTTATGTGACCTTGACAAGTCACTTAATTTTTTAAATGTTTTGTTTCCTTGCCTGCTGAACTGAGAATTACCTTAATGTGTAAAGGTGGTTTAGGTAATATTTGTGAATACACGGAGCATCTCAGAAGATGTTACATTTGTGTGTATGCAGCTTGCTAACCTGGCAATTTGGGTGGAAATAACATACCATCTGTTTATGGAAAAAAGAGAAGTCAGCTTTAAAAACCCAAAATCCAATTTAATGAAATCTCTTTGCCTTAGGTTTCCTGCAGCAGTCTCCAGTTTCAGGAGAAATTGGTTTAATAAGTGAATGGCACAGCAGAATAGGAACAGCTTGGGCTGGGTGCCTCCAGCCAGGGACCCAGAGCACACAAATCCCTGGGTCTTTGTATCCTTCCAGTCAATGCAACCATCCTTCATCCCTTCTTCAGCTGCTCTGCACACACCCCTTGGTCCAATGGTGGGTTTTGGTCTGGGATCTTGTCCCCTGTTAGACACTTTCTCTGTCTCCAGGTGGGTGTTGGCTGCTTTTATCTGGCTGGGCTGCAGCTTCTGCTGAGTTGTGGCCTCTTTATCTTCCAGTTCACACTGGGCTTAGGGCCTCCCTTCATGTAACTGAGCAGAAGTTCAAGATAAGTTTGGCTTTTCTAGGTGGGAGCTTGGGGCTGGTGAGAGTTCGGAGCTTGTGGCCTAAAACTCCACCAGCTTTAGCTACTTTTGCTAAGCAAAGCCACTCAGACAAAAGAATACAGTTAAAAGAACACAGCTAACTAAACTTGATTTACAACAGTCCTACTCTTTTTAATTAAACATTCCTGCTCATGTGTCAGAAGGAACTCACAAAGCCTTTAAATGCAACCCTTGGTCTCCTATACAGTGTTATTACAGTCAACAGGCACAATATAAACAGAGTGAACAGGGCCACCACTGGATGGAGCATCTTGATAAAGATTGCGTTGCTATTGGTGACCATCCAAAGAGAGTTTTCCACCATCAGTGTTGTGCCTCCTTCTTCGCTCTCTCCATGACGTGATGCATCTCTTCTGCACTGAATGGTGACTAGAACTTTTTGTCCAGTGTTTTGGACACGTTCCAGCAGTTGATACAGGTCATCAGGTTTTAGTGGCTTCCTCAGCAGCGCAGGATTCATTCAGATGGCAGTTGTAGTAAATTTTAGTTTAAGTATAATTGGGCTGTAACCATTGACTGGACATAATAGGAGCTGAATAATGAAAATTGCATCCCACAGTGTTTCTACAGTTAGAAGTAATTGAGTGATTATTTATCCCTACAGTGATGTTATTTACAAACATAAGGTTATGAAGAGTTCTTACACAAACACATCCTTTTCCAATATAGGCAAGTATAGTTTCAGGGGTTTCTTTGGAATGTATTTCAAGTGACAGACGTTTTGTTCAGTGTCAAAACAAATGTCTTGAGCTTTGATGGTTTTACTTTCACAAATAAATCCCTGTTGTTCTCCAGCAACACACGCATCACCATTGACACTCAGCGATTTGATACTGTTTTGTTGGGCCCATACTCAGCTCTAGTCGGTAGAGAGCAGTTCCATCATGATTGAATCCCAGTATAGGGATTGGGTCTGGTGTATTCTGATGTGGTGCATAATGTTGAGACAAAAGCTGTGCCATTATTACTCTGGGGCTGTATGGAAAATTGGCTGGATACCTCCACAGTTGGAATTCTCTCTCAAAATCAGTTGCATTTTCTCTTTTTTAATTTCAGTGTGTAGGATACACCCTTCCCCTTCTCTTAGGCTGTAACTACCATAGATTGTATATAGATCTACAGTTGTGCTTGGATTTCAGATATTTGTGGGATCAATGCCTCCCTTACCTGTGGAGGGCTGGTGGTTAAGCTCATTGTGCTGGGCAGTGGTTGGTATCAGCCTTTTTCACAGGTCTCATTAATAAATACTCTGCTTATTTGAAATCCAGTGTCCAACCACACATAGCAGCTGGAATTGAATATTAAACAACAGTAACACTGGGGCAATCAACTTTGGTCTTGCTGGTTCGACCATGAGCTGTATTGGATTCACAACAAAAAATGAGAGCTGCTTCTTTGGATTTTACAGAGCTTTGGTCACCCAGGCCCTAACAATCTATGTGAATTAGCTCCTCTTTAGTCTTGTTAACTTTATACCACACTGAACTGCGCATTGATTATGTACTTAGCCATGCAGCTGTGGTCATCTGGGTTAACAGCACCAAGAGTGGTGAATGAGCTGTCCCACTTCATCTCTTCAGAGTATCAGTTCATCATGGTGCCATCATTCATTAGCTGGCTGGTTACTCACCCCTCGTTTGACACGAGACTGGTGTATCCAATTTTCTTTCCCTAAAACAGTAATGCATTTGCCCAGGGCTTTTATCCTCTAAGCGGAGTCATAAATAAGTGAGTCTTAATTGATTGAAAGTTCCATGTAGTGGCCAAATTTCCTGGGGCCCCCACCAGCTGTCCTGGTAATATATGGCCATTCCTCCTGGCACAAGGCCACTGTGTGCTCTTTAGATAATTGAGCTGTACCATAAATCTTTTCCCAATTTTGCAATACCTTGGCCAAGGGCATCCCCTTTTCTATGCTGAGTTTGTTCTCTGTTACCAGAAAGAATAATAATAATAAAAAAAAAGGCAGCAAAAAAGATTGTCAGGTAGACCCTCCAGTGGACTCACAAGGTTCAGAGAGGAGTGTAGGTGCAGCTAGATCTAATCTTAGTTTCAGATTTGGCCAACGGCTTGTATCTAAAGGATTATATTTCCCATTGCAATGAGGGACTTGAACCCTGTTTTGACATGTGGAATTGAATCCCCTTTCTCTGTGCACATTACTGTCTGATCAGGCTGTGCAGCTGTGAGTGAGCTGCAGTAGGGGAGGGACTCAAACCCACTGCAGGACCTTCTCCAAATCTGCCAGGGAGTTTAAACACTCACCCTTGAATGCCTGCTGCTCCAGAGGTACCTGGTGGACTCACCCAATGCCAGTATTTGGGTATTTGGAGACAAGAAGTTGTGATGTGGGTCTGAGATCCCATCTGGTTTCCTGCAGCAGTTTTCAATTTCAAGAAAAAATAGTTGAATAATGGAATGGCACAGCAATAGGAGCATCTTGGGTGCCTCCAGGCAAGGACCCAGAGCACAGAAATCACTGAGCCTTTGTACCTTTACAGTCAGTGCACCCATCCTGTATCCACTCTTCGTGTGCTTTGCACACACCCCTTGCTCCAGTGGTGGGTGATCTGGGGTCTTCTTGTTCCCTGTTGGATTTTTTTCTCTGTCTCCAGATGGGTGTTGGCTGCTTTTATCTGGGTTGCAGCTTCTTCTATGAACAGGAGTTCACACTGGTCTCGGGGCCTCCCTTCATGGAACTGAGCAGAAGTTCAAGATAAGTTCAGCTTTCCTAGGTGGGAACTTGGAGCTTGTGGCTGGAGACTGCACAACTTATCAGCTCATGCTAAGAAAAACTACTCAGACAAAAGAATGCAATTTAAAAGAATTCAGCAAACTAAGTTAATTTGCCACAGTCCTGCCACTCCTGACAAGGAAGGTGGATGCTGGTTTTATATGTAGCAGCAGAAGTGTCTTGCTTAAAAGAATCACATTTCTTTTACCCATTTCCAGCAAAAAGCAGCTTGGGAAAATAAGTGATGCAGTTATGCAGAATAGAAGTGATGCAGCTGATGCAAAAACTGGAGTTCACGTCGTTATCTTATTTCATGTTTTGCAGTTTTATTATGATTGTATCCCAAGTGTGTTGAGCCTCACAGAGCTTAAAATGAGAAGGGAGGGAGCAAGAGACTGAGTTGTTTCTTATGGATAAAGTTAAAATACAGTTAATTTTAAGGTTGTCTGTAGATGTTAGTAACCTATGAGAATGTGCTTGATGTTGACAGTGGAGATTAATCAGCCAAAGTAAAATGTCAGCAATATGAGTCAGGTCAGATAACCACTGTACCTTATGTCAGTCAATTATAAAGCATATTCTTAGTAATGGAAGACCTTTTTGTACTTCAGTAAAAAAAAAAGATCATGTGTGAAAAATGATCACTATTGGAGCAGTTTAGTCACGGTTGTCCATGGGTACCTGTTAACAGGCCAGCAGTTGGATTAAATGAGTCTGGGAGTGAATCTACAAAATGAACAGCAGGCAGTCTGATCTAGGCTTTATTCTTAAATCCTAATTTTCCAAAGTAACGTAGTTTCAGTCATTTCATGAACTAGTAAATAATGATTTTGGCATTCTTGTTTTCTTACACTGCTGCAGTAAAGTGAACAATCCTCAAATGTAAAAGCTGGAGATTAATACAGCTTTAATTGATCAAAATTGAGTGCAGGCACTTGCTTTTTTCAGCATCTTGTATGGCACTGCAGCTGTTCGAGGCATCTTCTGATTGGTGTCTGTGCCAAAAGATCCTTGTGTTTGTACTGGTAATAGGAGAATCATTGCTTTCACTTTCCTCATTCAGACATCAGCTACAAATACTGTTTAAAAAATTTAGGAGATCTTAAAACATCGCTTCTCCAAACTGGTGGGCCTAAAAGTCAGTTATAATTGAGAGTTACTTAGAGAATTCAGGCAAGTGCAGACCTCCGTGCAGATGGCTGAATCAGACGACAGCACGAAATGTAGCTCGAAGAAATTTGGGTCATCTCCAAGCACGTTCTGGTGTTGAAGAAGCAACTGTAAATGCAGCTTTGTTCGTGTCTCTTGGCTATGTTGTGTAAGGTCATCTTGGTGCACTTGGTATCCTGGATGATTTTATAACCTGTTTCCTAACATACACAGAAAAAACTTTATGTCTTCACTGCTTTCCTTCCAGCAGCTTAGACATTGCCAGTGTTTCCACCCAAAATTTGAGGATGGAGCATGATTTTGCTAAGACAAAAAGCCATCTCCAGCATCTTGCAAGAGCTGTTATTTTTTTCTCTCTTTTGTGAGTGATAGATTATCCTGTTTGTGTTGCTGCTGCTTTCAGAAAGTGCTTTCTGCTGGTCCATATGATGTAAATAAATAAAAAACCCCTTTGCCCGAAGGATTACAACCTTATGGATTTTGGAAGGGAAAAAAGCACTTGTGCTTAGCTATACCTGGAGAACAGGGGGAGGATTTCTGTTTAGAATTGTCATTTTAGGTGCCTTTTCAGTCCTCATGTGTTTTTAATTGTAGGTTGCATCTAAAGAACTCATTTCAACATACCTCACATAAACTCTGGCACTTGAAAAGCTGCTCTGAGTAGGCAGCGTTGTCAGCTATGAAGAGCAGGCTTTGAAGTGTTTGTTTTAGTACTTTGAGATTTATATCTTGAATTCCAGATTTTTTTCTGCAAGTGAAAATGTGAATACCTTTGCTTGGGGCAGCAGGCTAATTCTAGCAGCAGGGTATATTCCCTCATTTCTGGGAAGAAGTAAATGGTCCCAGTAGCACTAAGTTGCATCTATTTCTGCACTGAAATAAAAAGAGCAAATCTTGTATTGACTGTGGTTTCCAGTCCTGTTTTGCTGTGCTTTGTCTGCATCTGTTCCCAGCGAGTGTGGCTCGCCTCACTGATAAAAATAAACACGGAATAACTGAATTGCCCCTCGAGCAAACACTCTGCGAGCTCCATGCGGGGTCAGACCGAGTGTGTCTGTCTGGCATTCCCGGGATGTGATGCAGGTGGATGTGAATCCTGGACAGGATCAGCCAGAAGCAAGCACAGGGTTTTTTGTGCTGCTGATGCCGGTGCTGGTGGTGCCCTAAGGAGGGTGAGGGTGGAGCTGCAGGTGCTGGGGAGTGGAGCAGGAAGGGTCACAGGGGATGGCAAAAAAATGGGCTGGTGATCTGGATGTGGAGGGTCAGGAGTGTTGCCTTAGGTGATGGCAGGGGGTTAAGGAGCCACTGCAGAATTCCTGCTGTGCCAGTCCAGGATCAGCTTCTGAAGGTGTGAAGTGCCTGCTCTTGGTGTGAGGTTCATATTTGAGTTCTGTTGATGTGGTAACCTACTCGAGGGCAGAGCCAGTGGTGACCAGCAACTGCAGAAAACTGCCCAGGGTCCTCAGGTTCTTACCTTTCACTGTGGTTGCCCGAGCCCACCCTCCCAGCCCGCCTTGTCTGAGGGGAATTACAGATTTTCAGGCTCTATTACTGTATCTGTCAGTAGTGTTTTATCAGTTTGTGGGTATTGGGTAGGATAGAACTAAATTTTTAAATCGTTGGACAAAGGGGTGATGTAGCAACTCTGTTCCTGACTCTAGTCCGTGACTGTTGCTTTTCCTTCATGCTTATTTTTTAATTGAATGTAAAGAACTTCTTAAGTGCAGAATACTATAGGTATTAAATTGGAAGGTCTCTCTGTCAAGCTCTCAATTCATTTTTTTTTCACACGTTGCTGATGGGAAAAGAAATTATTGTGAGGAAGAAAAACACTTAATAAGGATACTTAAAAATGGAATGGTGCTTAAGAGGCTTTGTCAATAAGCAGTTTTGAGGCCTCGCTCTGAAGAACAGCTTAGGTGTCCCAAAGGATTTTTACAGCTCTGCCAGTGAGTCTAATTACAGATAATTCTGCTCTCGCTTAAGTCATGCCTCAGTTGGATCCCTCCATCAGTACGGCTGCTGGAACAGTGGTGTTAATATTGCTTTTTGCAATTTAGTTAATTGGCTGCGGCGTACACTGAAGTTACATATCTGTGGAATGAAGAAATTGCTTCTTGTCTGAATCAGATGGATCCTAATAGTTTGTGGGTTTGTGTTTTTTTTTTAAGGGATTATGTGAGGAGCGAACTGGAATCAGGCTATGAAGGACCAATGTACCTGGAGCCTCTCTCTATGAACCGTTTCATGACTGCTTTAGTCGGTAAGTGCTTTAAGTAATCGAGAGGAGAGAGCTTTGATTCTCTTCATTGGAACCTATGCATGTTTTACCTGTTGGTTTCAAATCTCTTTTATTACTTTAACTTGTTGTGATTCTTACTAATATGCGCGAGGCATGGGAGGATAGCTGTATCCTGCCTGGCTTTCCCTATGCCACTGATTTACCAGTACCCCATAATTGCAGCTCTGAAATATTTTCCAGGTCTGTTTGTTATGCTCTGCCTCTGTTATTCTCAGACTGTGCAGTCTAATTCAGAGCAACTAGAGTGTCTATAATAACCTTTATGTGGAAAGTACTGTAGAAATTTCAATAGTTATATGCATTTGTAGTGTTTTTGTCAATGCAGGTGTTGTACACTTTAATTCTTTATTGCCTTTATACCTAAACACTGTCATTATCTTACAAAATCTGGTGAAATACATTGGTGGGTGTGAGGATGGGACTGCAGGCTGCTGTTTTTTTTACAGAGTCCTGAGGATATTTCTAATTAAAGAGTAAAGGAATAACAAGTCAAACACATTTAAATTGTTTGATTAATGGCATAGATGACTTCCCTACCTAAAAATCCGAAATAAATCATGAAGAATTGGACTTGCCAGAGTGTTTCCTTACCCTTTGAACTTTGACTGGAAGAGAATAAATTCAGTGTTAAGGTTGCTGCACCAAACCATATGTTCTCCTGAGAGAGTACTGGAATACACACACACACACAATGTGTATTTTAAAATGAAGCCTGAGACAAGCTTGGAAGAAAAATCTTCCTTAATTCCTTTCACTAAGATCTATGGTTTTCATCAGATTATTGACAGATTTAGTCATCCATGTACTACTGTTGACAAAACTCAGCTGCTTTCTGTTTACTTGCAGCTGCTACTGGCAGATAAAAATGGGTTTACTACTTTACAGTATGTTAGTTCTGACAGAATTTACCCATCTCCTGTTTGTCTGCATCCTTACTTTCAAATGTGGCATTTGTCTTTGATTTTTATATTTTTAATAGAAGTAACACTGGTAATTTTCAAGGAAAGATTATTTAGATATTATTTCCTCTCTCTTCTCAATATCTAGATATATTTTCCTGTCTTGTCAAATGGCACCAAAGTACACCTAAAGCTTTTGGAATGTTTTTTATGAGAAAATGTTTGTAATTAGTCCTGTGAATCTCTCCCAGGTGCAATGCAGGGCTTCATGGTAAAGCAGAATCCCTGAGAGCTTCATAAAGCATCATGCAGGCCTGGGCAGGAAGAGATCAGGAGGCGTTGTGTCATTCAGTAACACCTAAAAACTAAACCGAGAGTCAAAACCAGCATGCTGCATCTAGGTTTTAATAGGGATGAAAAACAAGTGAGGAAAAGATAATTGTTTTATTCAATACAGTTTTGGTTTGTAGTGAGCATCAGACTGAAGTGTCCCCTTATTGTAATCGTGTTTCAGAAATAGGTGCTTGTGACTGTACTAGCAAATGTGTATGTGTTAGCATATTTAATATCCCCATTCTTAATTTTCCTTATTCTTGCAAAGCCAACTTGAAAATGTAATTTTGGTCTTGATGACAAGCAGTCATCTTCGGGGAAGTCTTGTGAAAAAGTGGTCTGTGAGGCTTGACAGTGTTTTGTATAAATATGAAATGTTTTCTCAGATTTGTTGTGTACAAGGGCGTTTATTCGGTGGAGTCTGAGGAGTGCACAGCGCTGAGTGGTGTCATCTTCACAGCAAAACGAATGTACAGGTGCTTTGCTCCATCTTTTTCTCACACATTCTGACACGGTGTTGTGCTGCAGCACTGCTGACAGGCACCAAAGCAGGTGCATGAGGGAATGGAAAAATGCTACTACTGGTACAGCTGTGGTTCCTGAAGTTCTGGTCAGAATTGAGGGAATGATGTACAGTATCACTTGGTTCACAGACATAACCTTTGTTAACGCTTTTATTCATTAATACTTTCTGAATCAGATCTCACAGTCATTTCTTCCCCTGCATTTCACTTAGCCTGATGACTGTTGTCTAGGGATAATATTGTGTTCCTAAGGGCTGGATGGAGGAAATAAATGTCTTTGGAGATGGACCTTTGGATGAGTGAGCCACTTTGGGAGCACATCAGCTGTGAGCTTCTCAAAGCTGCTGTGTGCTTTTACAAGTGATGCTACCATGAAGACTTCCTTTTTCTTAGGCACAGTCGTGGGGTTTTATATTAACTTTAGGATACCTTGTTTTTGAGTAAGTCACTGATGTATCCAGAGAGTAACATCAGCTTTCTAAAATTGTGAATGAAATAAAGTTGCTTCTCTACTCCAAGTGGATTGTACAGTGGCTGTACCATGTCAGCTGTGTTCTTGAACATTTTCCATTAGCTTATGAGCTGAGAGGCTCTGGCTACCTGTGTATCTGTGGAGGTTTGGGGAAGGGAAAAGGATGAGCAGGAAGTTCACACAATGGATTTCTTCCTCATTGCCTAGCAAAGGACCCCAGGTGGTGTCTTCCAGGGGTGTTGCAGCTGTTGGCTTCATTAGCTGTGTCTGTCAGTTTTCAGGCCAAAGCATTTCAGTTTACAGGATGCCAACATTCACCTGGATTTGATAGTTGTAGCAGATACCTAGAGTGTTAAAATCGATGATTTCACGTGAGGCTACTTTCTCTGGCTGATCCTGCTGTGTGATGTTGATGAGTGATGCTGTGCAGCTCCACCTGCAGATAAAGTGTGATTTACTGCAGAGAGAGATTGGCTGTCCTGAATTAAGGTGCTGCTACCCCCATTTAAAATGGGAAGTACCATCACTCAAAGCTCCACTGGAGACATTCACACCTTTCCTGCAGGGGTTGAGAATTGACAAGGTGCACATATCAGGGAGGAGATCGGAGCCTCCAGAGAAAGTGCTCCATGTATTTCCTTTGATGGTGTGTACAATTCTCCTTTCCATGACAACTTTTGTACAGTGTTTAAATTAAAAGGGTGGGAGGGCCAGAGTTGAGCAGGGGTGAGCAGCACGTTCCACACATGGGGGTGTTGGAGGAAAGCAGGTTCCGCTGTTTACTGAGACTGAACTCAGAGGCTCTGATTTGTGATCAGAGAGCTCCAGAGTCATCTAAGAGAGCGCTGGATTCTTTAATGTGATGCTGTTGGAGTATTTGATTTCAGATGATGATGCTCTTATTAAATGCTGAAGAACACATTGGATGCTGGTGTTTGTGTCCCTTTGTGTGTGAAGCTGAGTTGCCTTAGTTACCATGAGTCGCAGAAATCCTCGTGAGCTGCCTGCCAGGCTCCTGAATATGACAGCACAGCAGTGTGCTGGTGCTGTCTTAAATAGGGTTGTAGCAACGTGTGTGTGGGCAGAGAACAACAAAGCAGAGGGAGAATGCTTCAGAGCTGGAGTCTGCTGAACGTCTAAAGAGATGAGTAGAGTAACTTTCTCTGAGGCTCAGAAGACCCAGTATGCTGATAGTGTCTTGCTGAGAGCAAGGGTGCTTGTTCTGCGGAGACACTGCTAATTCAGAAATACATCTATCAAATTGACAGTAGGAATTGAACTTGAAAGGGGACAGTGTGAAGGAGGGAGAACTTTATATGCTTAAGTAGTAGAGATTAGAGATTGCTTTCAGCTCAGTTGCAGTTATTTTGAAAGCAGAAGTCCTGCCCGAGGTAGGGAAGCTTGGCGGAATGAAAGCAAAATCCTGGTATTGCTGTTTCTCCTCTCACAGCTTCCCTCCCCAGCCCATCCAGAAGGGCTTACAAGGTCAGTGAGCTTATGTGAGCACATGGAGTTCGTGCTGACCTAGAGATGTTACTGGCCTTGGTCTGTTCCTCTCTTTTCCTAAGGCCAGCTCCTGATTTCAGGGAGAGTTACAAAATGCAAACATTATGGAGGTGGTTCCTAACCGGGGCATTAGCACTTGAATTTAGTACCACATATTGTGGCATTTGGAAATAAATTTAGATAGATGGTGAACAAGGGTTTGTTTTCAAATAATATGCCATAAATTTCTTCATTACTGGAAAATGATGAGTGAGGATTGTTCTTATCCAGGCAATGTGCATTTTGCCCCATTCAGTTGCCCCTGGGATCAAAGGTACAACTTCAGTGTCTCTGTTGGGAGCAATTATACTGAAGTGGTCTTAGTGCTTTAGAAATACCACCCTCCAAATCTGGGGGTGTGTGGGGGAGATGTTCATGCTTGTGTCCCCACCAGCTATTAAAGAGAATTTAGTTGTTAATTATCTGTCACTTGCAAGCTTCAGTGATCATTCTGAGCACCTGCCTCAGGGCGTTATGAAATTATCTCAGCTGCTGACCTGGCTGTTCTCCTGTTGCTGTTCTTGGTCAGTAATTCCTCTTGACAGTGTAAATATTGTTGCTCTAAAAGCCGTTTGGGACCTCTGATTGCTTTTTCGTGTAGGTCAGGATGAAATAGTGTAGCTGGGCTTCAGAGAAGCTGCTGTGTGTACAGATACCGATGGGATTTCAGCTGAGCTGGAGGTAGCAAGGAAAAAGAGGCCTGGCTTGTTGGGTTATCCTCCGTATGATTTATTCCTGGGGCTTTATTAATCTGATTCTGCATGTGTTTTGGGTTTACAGCTCGCTAATCTGGGAAGTGAACGCGTTCACTGTGCACGCTTTGCAAAGGGTAACTTTAGTGACCCAGCAAAAGACACGGAGAGGAGCCCGGTTTCGTAACAGAGATGTCCTAGTTAGAGCTGTCATAATATGCTGGACGTTGATAACGGTGTTCTGGACAGATAACGTATTAAAAATACGCTTTTTCCTGAAGGGGATAATCAGCTTGATTCTGAACTGCTGTGTCGCGTTTCCAGGGCAGCTGGTGGTGTGCACGCTCTGCTCCTGCGTCATGAAGACCAAGCAGATCTGGCTCTTCTCCGCACACATGCTCCCTCTTCTGGCTCGGCTCTGCCTCGTCCCGCTCGAGACCATCGTCATCATCAACAAATTCGCCATGATCTTCACCGGCTTGGAAGTTCTCTACTTCCTGGCGTCGAATCTTCTGGTGCCCTATAACTTGGCCAAGTCCGCGTACAGAGAGCTTGTCCAGGTGAGACGGTGGATGCAACCATTCTGTTTTCTGAGCCTTTTATGCAGGAAAGATGTGAAAAACAAAACACTTTAGCTGTCTTCTGTGCTTGTGTGCTAACTCATCCTTTCTTAGCCAACCGAATAAGCTCTTATCCATAGCATCTTCTT
Source organism: Hirundo rustica (assembly GCF_015227805.2). NCBI lineage: Eukaryota > Metazoa > Chordata > Aves > Passeriformes > Hirundinidae > Hirundo > Hirundo rustica. The sequence goes on from NC_053463.1 coordinate 3,866,405, forward strand.
TCTTTAATTTATGATAGCTTTGGATGGGTGAGCAGTTAAGACATGAGTCTGAATTATGCTGCTGGCCAGCTGAGCATGGCCACTTTGCTTGGGCTTTGCTTATCCCCTCCCAAATCCAGGCTAAAAGACAAGATTGTGTCAGACTGGAATTTATTGGCAGCCTTATTAAGTGAGAAAGGTAATCCCTGGGCATTCATTGTAGTAGTAGCTCTTCATTTCAAGAAACACTTTCTGTACAAAAAGTGTTTGTAATTATAGAAGTATTAAATTGGGAGTGACACTGAAGCTGTTTTGACTCTAATATTCACTAACTTAGTGAATTGTAACTTGCACAGTGATTTGAAAAGTCTTTGGTATTTTCTTTAGAGCAGCAACATTACAGAGACCTCGAACAAGAAGACTGATCTGATGTGTCCATTTTCTTAATGCTCTGACATCTTTAAACATATATGTTTAGTTCAAAAGACACTTTCTCAGTGGTACAGAAACGTTGCATTTCCTGTATTTTTTTTTTTTTTTATTTTTTTATTATGAGATTTATACATGAATATACATCCTTCTGTGTATTTCAATCTAAAGAGATTGATGCTTGCTTGGCTTTTGACTGAGCCACTGTTTCTGCTCTCTCCACTGCCTGGATTTTTTTCAAACCAAGCCACTGTGTTTTTTTGCCTTCTGCTCTTCAGTCCAGAAGCAGACTGAAAACTTAACTTGTTAAGCTCTTTCAAAATCTTCTTTAAAGCTCTTGTTTGCTGTCATATCTGTCATACACAAACAAAAACTTGGCAGCAGGAGGTGTGTGCTGTGCCAAGGTCTCAGCCTGTCATGTTGATCATTGGTGTCTGGTTATTTATTTTGTATGTAGTTGGTCTTTAGAGCAGGATTATCCTTCTGTGTTTGTACAGCACCTAGCATTGGTCTGACCTCATCCATGGAGTCACAGATTTGTTTAGGTTGGAAAAGAACTCTGAGATCATAAAGTCCAACCACTCAAACACGTCCCTTAGTGCCACATTTATACATTTTTTAAATCCAATGAGGGATGGTGACTCTACCACTGTCCTGGGCAGCCTCTTCCAATGCCTGACCACCCTCTCAGTGAGGATTTTTTTCCTGATATCCAATCAAAGCCTCTCCTGCTTGAAGATTTGCTGATTTAAAAATTCATTTGGAAGCTGACTTGTCACAGTATTTCAAGTCTTTCCATGCCAGGCTGTATTACAGTAATCATGAAGAAGTATTCCTTGTATTCCTGGCCTTTGGACACTGATCATACTCTTTCTCCTGACTTTTTATGCAGAGGACAGAAAGTGTTTTTCCCTTGGGAATACAGAAAAAATGGCAGAAAATTGGTAATGCTGCACTGGGTTTATAAGAATGTTGGATGTTGCTTTTCTAAATACATGTAATAGAGTTGCAGTGATTAGCTCTGAGTGGTGTTCACATTGTACTGGCAAACCCCAGGATTTTTTTTAAGAACTTGCTGCTCTTTTCTTGTGTTCCTGAAACAGCAGAAAAAACATCAGCTGATGGTGTGTTCATGTAACTGGTTACAACTCTGCTACAAATCCAGCCTAGATGGGTATTCCAGAGGAGGATACTGCCATTCCAGCTGGGATATTTTTGTGCTTGTATTTCCATTGCTGTAACTCTGAGCAATTACTGTTTTTCAGTGCTGGTGTTGGAGAGTTTACACACAAATCCAGCTATTTTAGGCTGGATTTCATTGTGGGTGTGATATCAGTGTCAAAACTTGGTGAATACTGGGATTTTAAACACCAGGAGTGTTTCCTGAGGGCCCTAACAGGTGGACCAAGGCAGCTTTTTGTGCTTTTGTGTGTACATTAGGCTGTGCCCAGTGGTATAATTTAAAAGCAGACCCAGAACCTTGGCTGTCTTTTTGCAGCAGAAGATGCCAGAAATATCTCAGCATTACGAATCTGCATTATGAGCGTGGTGTAACCCTTTTCCAACGTGGTGGAGCACTGTGCCAGGAGCTGCACAGGATTGCTTGCCTTCCTCCCAGGCTAGGGGAGTCTCCTGAGGGCAGGTGCACTTCCTTGGCAAGTCTGTGAGCAACGCAGGAGCTTGGCACTGCGTCCCTGCCAGCAGCATATTGCTTGTCCACCAGCCCCAGTGCTGCAGCAGGTCCTGTGAGGGTCATATCCCTCATGCTTGTCAGCTTTTTTAGTGTTTCCAAAAATTTCCTTGCCATGATGGCTTTTGTGTCATTGTGGGAAGCAGTTGATGAGGAATTAGTAGTTATGAGCAGTTTCCTTTTGACCTGAGTCCAGCTATATGAAATTCCAGCTTCTTGGAAACGATTGTAACTTAATCTTTGAAATGCAAAGGAAATACTTAGAGCTTCAGAGTCTTCCAATGTAAGTCTTTAAACGCTTGGTGGATTAGGTGTGTGATCCTTTTGAGATACTTAAGCATAAATGTGTGGAGGGGAAAACTTTTTCCTTAAAAACAGGTCAGCAAAGTAGATTGACTACATTTTTTTAATGGTATGACTCATTTCAGTGTCTAATGTGTGCAGTGACTCGGCAGTAGCTACAGAGAAAACAACACTGCTGTGACTTAAACTGGGCAGGAGGATCTGAGGGGCTGGCATGACCCAGAGCCACGTGTCCTCACCCCTCGAGCTGTGAGTGGGCTGCAGGGAGCAGCTCCGAGCCAGGTGTTTGGAGGAAGGGACATTGAGCTGGTCTGAGGGTTTGCTGCTGGAGTCAGGTACTTGTGCCTCCTGCCAGGCAGACTGGGAATCTGTCACTGCTGAACCTGAGCTCTGCCTTTGTCAAATCGTACTTTGATGTACCTCCTCTCTTCCTGTGGGATGGCTGGTGTCCTGTGGATTATCCTTGCCTGCCTTGTGACTGTATTGTTGACTTTGCTTTTGTTATCAAATCCCAAGTGCTGTGACTCAATAACAAATTGCCTTTTTGTGTCTTCCCAGGTGGTGGAGGTGTATGGGCTCCTGGCACTGGGAATGTCTCTGTGGAACCAGCTGGTGGTTCCAGTGCTTTTCATGGTGTTCTGGCTCGTCTTATTTGCTCTTCAGATCTATTCCTATTTCAGTACACGGGACCAGCCTGCCTCCAGAGAGAGGCTCCTCTTCCTCTTCTTGACCAGGTAATTCAGGAGCCTGCAGATAAGTGGTTTTCTGTTTGAACTGTCTTCTGAAATGAGTATCTGTGCTCTTTTAAAGATGGGATATGGATACTGGCTTTATTGCACTTGGATACCCAACAAATATTTGTCCTCATTGCAGTGACCATGCATATAAACCCTGTTAAGCTTGTCCTGCAAAGGCAAGATCCCATTCAGAGCAGACATTAATAGAACTGCAGGAGAGCTCCCAAAGAAAGCAAAATACTCCTTTGAAGAAGGAGTAGATGTAATTAGAGCTTTGGTCCAGAAGTTGTTTTCAGTGTATAAATTGGTTTTAAGTCTGAGATACTTCAGCTGAAGTTCAGTCCATCTGGTATCTCACTCATGATCGTGTTGTTTTCTGAGCCTTGGATGTCTTGTTTCATCATTTTGGTGTGGGACACATTCTTGAGTTCGTCCAAGCAGCCAAAGCGGTTTTTGAGCCCAGTGGTTAATGTGGCAGAGGTGTAAAGATCAGAAAGATACCAGATTTGTAAAAGCTTTCTAAAAACATAAAGAGTTTTATAGGCCATAAAGTTTTATAAAGTCTAAAGATTGTAAGATAAAGGGGGTGGTCCGTGTTGGTGCTGTTACTGAAAAGCAGCATTTGAGAGATTCTCCTGGCTTCTGTGTGCCTTTTTCAGCTGTTTGTACATACAGAGGGAGCAGGAATGCAGGGCAGAGAGGAGCTGGGGGTGCTGCAGAAGCTGGGTTAGGCAGATTAGGTACAGCGCCATAGTGGGATGGGGAAAAGAGGGGTAACAGTTGTCTAAACACAGCCAGCTAGGACAAGACAGAGTCTTTAGGGATCATGCATCATTAGTTCTGCTGTTTGATTAGTAACTTCTTCATCACTACAGTTTTCCAGTCAGACTTTCCAGTTGTTGGGCTTTTTCTTGCATTGGTGTATCTGTCTGTGGTGCCATCCTGTAAGCTGTCAAAATTAATTATCATTAAGGAGAAATGCCAAGGATTTTTTTCTGCATATAGTATTAAAATTGCTTATGGTGTCACCCTGCATTATGCAGAAGCACTGACTATGTTACCTGCTTGTTAACTAAACCACTGGGGTCTGAAAATTTTCTTCCTGTTCATTTCTTCTGCAATTTTAGTTTTGTTACAGTAGAGGAGAAGCAGTTCTTTTCCTCGAAGTTGAGTTTATTCCTACACCATATTGTTATACTTCTCTGATTTGTGGCAAAACAGGGACACTGACTCATCTTAAAAACACAAACTCTGATGGTACCACTCACAGCCTCTGACCCCTAGGAGGGAGCTGAAGTACCTTGTCAGGTCAGGTAATAACGCAGTGCTGGCTGTTCAGCAAAGTGGAAGAAAAGATGTGCTCTTCCATGAAAACATGTGAATTCTGCATCTGTGCTCTTTAAGTGAATGACTGCTTAAAGCAGTGTGGCTGGAATTGAGGTGGGAGCAGTTGGGGTGGACACAGCTGCTGTGTTGGACTGGCTGTGCTGGATCAGTCCAGATCCGATGGAACGTGGGATTCGGTTCCCAGCAGTGGCTGCAGATGAGTTCCTGGAAGGACACACAAACAGGGTGCTTCCTAGGGCTCATCCAGTCCTGCATCCACTAACTTCTGTCAAGCTGCATTAGCTGGATGTGGCTAATAAGTATTTCAGTAGCCCTCAAAAAACTCTTCTATCAGTTTGTGGTTTCTGCCCTTGAGCCCATGTGCACTTGTGTCATTTGGAAGATCCTGAGATGAGGCGTTTTCACAGCTTAGCCTCGTCTCTACCATTTTGATTGCTTGAATCCATATAATGTCATTCAGTGCCCCTCAGTTCATATACTGGGGAGGGGAGACATGGATATCAGTTGTTTTCTTGAAAACTGAGAGTAGCCTAAGTCTAGTTTTCCTGGACTGGGAAGCTCTTGTTCAGTATTTACTGTTTAAAACTATTTTGTACCTTTCATTGTTCTTTTTCCTCTCAAAATCTTTTCCATGGATTTGTAACTGCTGTGATTTTTGAGAATCCATGAGGAGTTCAGCTCTTTGGGATAATTTATAAACTTGTGCTCGACACATAAACATAGTAAAGCTCCCCAGGCATCTCTTGATCCCGTAAGTTCCTCTGGGACCCTTGCGTAGTAGATCAAGTTTAAGAGGAATCCTAACATTACTCTGACAAAAAACCAGAAAACCAGGATTCTCGATTACTGATAATTTATTTTGAAGCAAAATTTAGAGTTCCTCAAATACCCTACATAAATAACTGCTTTAAATACTGTTTCTCACTATCTTAATGAACAGGAACATCTAAAAGCTTTTTCAGCCCCCCTTGGCTTCGTAAAAGGCAGAATTTGAAGGCTTACCAGATGACTGTAAATAGTATATGTAAACACATCAACATTTTCTGCAGTGAATTGCTTTCAAAGGCTATTTCACGTTTAAGTAGTCACTGAAAGTGACAAAGTAAATGCCTCTTGGATGAGCTTTGTTTATTTTTGAAGCATGTGCTTCCTCAAAACTCTTTTGTTCAGAGCACTGGACTGCTTCACTCGTCACTCAGTTAATTAGCAGGACATGGTTTTGACCATGGCAGTTTCTCTCTCAAGACTGCTGTCCTGAGGAACAAATGAAGATTTTTTTTTTTTTTTTTTTTTAATGAATGCATCAGTGTATTACCTTGTTTATGCATGTGAGTATTTCCAGATGTGTAACCCCTGGCTGACAGCTGGTTCTTTATCTTTACCTGGCATTGGCTGTGCTGTGTCCCAAACCCAAAGCACCTTCTGGGGCTTGGGCTGTTTCAAACATCACAGTGCCAGGGCCAGAGTAGCAGAGCAGCCTGAAAGTGGGCGATGCAGCTGTCAAGTGAAGTCTGGGGTCACGATCTCTGGCACTTTGCTGTAGCAAAAGAGGAAGAGACCAGCTGAAGAAGAGCTTTTTCTGCTGCTTCAGGCTCAGCTGTTCCAAAGACAGGTGTTGCCCACCTGACCCTGATGGGGATGCTGACAAAAAGCCCCAGTCTCCCACCAGGATTTATTAGTTTGATGTTGGTGTGCATTATCATGGATAGGAGGAGAGCATGACTTAAGTGAATCCATCTTTGTGGTGCTGGGTGAAATTCCAGCGAGTGCATTTGAGTGTGTGGAGGCTCTGGGCTCGCCGGTGGCTCCGAACCCCAGCGGCAGCAGGACAGTGCCACCACGTGGCCCTGTGCCGAGGGGACTGCGGGGATGTCACAGCACAGCCCTGCCTCCCAGGGGCAGCTGCGGTGAACTGATATCTTGGAAAGAAGTCATAAAATCCATCTCATCTTTTCCTTGTATTGGAAGATTTAATGACAGTGCAGAACTTTTAACATTTTCAATAAACCAGTCCAATTCTGCTTTAAAACCATCTTGCACGGTTAACCGGACAAGGGGGGAGCTCAGTCACGTTGCTTTTAACTGATCAACCTTTTCTTTTTGTTTCTTTTCCTCTCTGTCCTGGCAGTATTGCCGAATGCTGTAGCACTCCATACTCACTGCTGGGATTGGTCTTCACAGTCTCTTTTGTTGCTTTGGGAGTTCTGACTCTCTGCAAGTTTTACTTGCAGGGTTACCGAGCGTTCATGAACGATCCTGCTATGAACAGGTAAGTGCCTCGTTGTGCCTAGGACCTGAAAAGAAACAGAAAGGGGTTTTATATAAAAACACAGGGGTGGCATTGCAGTTTTTTGACTCATGATCTTTTGACAGGTTTTTTATATGCCATAGTTTGGTTGTGCATTGAAGAGATTTGAGGTGAAAATACTTGTCACAGACTTCTTGGGAGATGGTTCATTTCTGCACAAATTCAGGGCTGGTACTTGGGATTTAAAATGGCTTTTATTTTCATGAGTCACTGAAAAATTTTCACATGCTTGCATAATATAAACACTTGATATTTTCCTTTCCTCATCTCCCCTCTAATCATATATGAAACATTACTAATCTGTGAGGTTTAAAACACAGCATTGTATGGATTGCTTGTAAATTGTTGTGAGAAATAGCCAAAATGCCTTTTCTCAGGCTTGTCTCAACTTGTCTAATACAAAATTGAGATCCTGACACTGTCTTTCCTGTTACTCCAGCTCATAATTCTATAAGTTGAGATCATTTGCAAAAGAATGTTTTACATCTTGGATTCCAAGATGTGGAAGGAAAAAAGGTATAAATTGGGGCTGCGTAAGAGCAGTCTGTATAAAAACATCTTTTGGTGAAGTATGTACTTTATTGCATCAAATAGTTGTGGTGATCCTCAGAAGGATTAAAGTCACTCTGAGATCCCAAGACAGAAAGAAATGGACAGCTGTATTTGGTTTAGGTACAAGGGGAATAAACTGAAAAATGGCAAAATTGTTAATTTGTGTAAACTGAGTCCTTAAAATGCTTTGTGCTGGGTGGTGTCTGAGCTGGATGTAGCCCAAACTCTGCTTGTCAGGAGCAAAATCTGCTGGTTCCTAAGCCCAGCACTTCAGCCTTTCAGAAAACATCCCTCCCTGGTTAAAGCCTTCCAGGGACACCAGTGAAACCTAAAACCAGTGACATATGAAAGGTTGTGACAGAAGCAGACAGTTTATTTCCTGGTGTTTCTAGATGTTCTTTTGAACCAGCACTGACACAGAGATGTGACTTTGTTTTTTTGACTGTGTTGATCTGCAGGGGGATGACTGAAGGAGTCACGCTCCTGATCCTGGCTGTGCAGACAGGTTTGATTGAGCTCCAAGTTGTGCATCGGGCGTTCCTGCTCAGTATTATTCTTTTCATTGTGGTGGCATCCATCCTTCAGTCCATGCTGGAAATTGCCGATCCCATTGTCTTGGCATTGGGAGCCTCAAGGGACAAGTAAGAGACTGGTTTCCTAAACTGAGAGTTACTCAATGCTCTTTTAGGAGGTGATAAACTAGTAATTGATGGCTTTTAGTACTTGTAAATTCGCCTTGTTTTTTTTTTCTGTTGTGCAGATTTCTTTTCCAGTCCAAGTTCTCTAGTTTTGTGGTTCCAGTTAAGCAAATCCAGGACTGTGCTCTCCCCACCCACGCTCCATTGTGTGGATTTGCAGAAAGGTTTTTCTTAACCTCCTCTGCAGCTGGGTGGGTTTCCCTCTAAAGGAGTAATCTCACACAGCTATTGAGGGTGGGAAGTTTCTAGGAGTGACCTTGTGTTACATATTGTACAACCTATTTTTTTTGGTGATCCTTAAATGATAAGGTTTGCTGGCACAGAATAAGAGGTGGAAGGTTTGCCTTAGTGTCCCACGTGTTTGGATGGTGTGGGATTGTTGAGTTTCGTTTGTGGTCTAAGTGCTGTATTGGTGCTGGGTGGTGTTCTCATGTTAATCTGCTTTTATCTTTGTCAATTGCGTTTGTCTTTTCCCTTTCTGTAACCTGTGAGTGAAGAAATGAACAGAGAAGGTTTGTTTATGTGTAGAGTTTGTTTAGCTTTGAGATGTTCTGTGTGCAGCAAATTAACTTCCAGGATAGAAACAGAGGGAAAGGGAGTAGAGCCAGGATAGGAGCATCTGCCCAGCTTAAACAAGCAGACTGTGGGGATAGTGAGTTTTAGCTCTTCTGCCAAATCTCCCAGGGAGTTCTAAATCAGCAAGAAACAGGATAAATTCCACTTCAGCTCTCCCTTCCTCCCTCACCCACAGACACAGAACTCAGATCTCAAAGTCACTCTGATGTTTCTTCAGACTGTATTGAATGAGTCAGGTTGTGCTGCTGCACTGTGCCCCCAGATGCTTTGACTTTTTCTGTACCTCATGTCCAGAGCTTACTGAGGTTGAAATACAAGCTGAGGAACAAGTAAAGGTAGTATAGTAAATTACTGGAGATATTCTGAAAGCCTTCACAAATGGGTGGCTGTAAAAGGATTGATGGTGTGTTTAGGTTGGGGAGGAGATTAGGAAGAAGTAGATGATAGGAGCAGGGTAAGGACTGGCAGAGATAAATGTTCAAGCCCTGCTACATTTCTTCTTTTGTGATCTCTGAATTGGGGAATATACTTCTAAAGGCAGTAGGGTTAAATCTGTTGATGAAAGGAAGTAGCTTTGCCCCACACATATTAGCAAAAACATGAAGAAGAGTTGTAAGAATTATTTAATTTGAAGATCTCTTGTTTATTTAGAGAAGTGTCCAAACAGTTACATGTTTAATAATTTATTTTAATGGGATTCCATCTGTAACATTCAGTATCTCAAGTACTTATTTTGCCCATAATTTTTGTCTTTCTATTGAAAACAGCAAAGGTCAGATGAGAGGGAACTTTCCACAGCTGTAGGCATGTGTGCAAGCTGGGAATGAGACTGTGCCCAAATAAAATAGAAAACTCCTTTCAACAAGCTAAAACCTTGAGCAAACATCTAACGTGCCTACATCCAGCAGTCATTCTGTTCTTACTCTGACACTCAAATCTGAATTGAAAAATCAAAACCTATTGTGTTGTTTTGCAGGAGTCTGTGGAAGCACTTCCGAGCAGTCAGCCTGTGTCTGTTCTTACTCGTGTTCCCCGCGTATATGGCCTACATGATTTGTCAGTTTTTCCACATGGATTTCTGGCTGTTGATCATTATCTCCAGCAGTATTCTAACCTCTCTTCAGGTAAGAACAACAGCCCTGTGCAGCCCTGCATTAACTGTGATCTAAGTGTTATTCTAAGGGAGAAAACACATGATGAGAAAAGAACAGGGATGAGAGAAGGGCGGAATTACAGAGGGTGATGAAAAATCTCTTTCTGTGTCTGAGGGCTGAGAGCAGAGGTGAATGGGAGTCTGCTTCAAACTGTAAATCCAGAAGGCTTTTGAGGGTGTGTAACTATCATAGTAAAAAGGGTTTTTTCCCAGAGTACTCATTTATGTATCATTACTTAGCTATAACTCTTTGAAAGCAATTTGATGTTCGAAACACAGTAGTGTCAATAGAGGAAATGTTTTATACTATAAGTATTTGCTATTACTTGGGCTTTTTATTATTAATTTTTTAAAGTTGCCCTTGAAATGCTCAACGCTCTTGTTTAATCAGCTCAGCTGTTCTGGACTCAGGAAGGTAAGGAGGAAGTACTTGGGAACAAGCTTAAATGCTTTGCAAGAAAGAGCAACTTTCATTTGTCTTGAAGTTCGGCAACAATTTTACTACTTTGGGGCATGCCCAGCTTGGGAGCGTTGTGTGGACACATCTCAGTGGCCAGCACTGACTCCAGCTCCAGTTCAGAGCTGAAAGCTGAGTTCATGGTCTTGCCCTGCATTACAGGTGCTTGGGACACTCTTCATTTACGTTCTGTTCATGGTGGAGGAGTTCAGGAAAGAACCCGTGGAAAACATGGACGATGTGATCTATTACGTGAACGGCACCTACCGGCTGCTGGAGTTCCTGGTGGCTCTGTGCGTGGTGGCCTACGGCGTCTCAGAAACCATCTTTGGGGAGTGGACTGTCATGGGCTCCGTCATCATCTTCATCCACTCCTACTACAACGTGTGGCTGCGGGCACAGCTGGGCTGGAAGAGTTTCCTCCTTCGCAGAGACGCTGTGAATAAGATAAAATCTCTGCCCGTGGCCACGAAGGAGCAGCTGGAGCAGCACAACGACATCTGTGCCATCTGCTACCAGGTAGGAATGGGAGTGTCAGAGCATTGGCTTGAGTTGAAATACCCCCAGACCAAGTTCGGTCTTCAGCTAAAAGAAATAAGTGGCTTGATTTATGTGTAATGAATAATACTGCACTTAGTAAGTAACTGGAATCTCCCAGTTTTCTGCTTTGTGCAAATTGGAGTGCTGTCTCCAAGATAATTCTTAGGAATGAAGAGCTTGAATGTGCTTAAACTGCCATTTATTTTTTTTTCTCCAGTTACACAGCAAACTCCATCCTTAAGCTGCTTCGACGCCTCTTGTGTTTGGGTTGAGCTGGTCTCAGAAATAGCAGCAAATGTGCCCTTTCCTCATTACTGGAGGATTTTGTTAGTGAAAGACAGCATATTCTTGGTAGCTGATCTGTTACTGTTCTCTAGAAGCAGCACAATCTCTACAGACATTGCTGCTTCACGTGTAGTGCCAGTTTTGTGGCAGAATCCTAATTATCAAAAGGTTAAGGGTCTTGCTAACATAAGCCAGCAGATGTAAGGACCTTAGACATTAATGCTGAAAGTAATATCTTTATCACACTCCTAGCTCCAAAGTCTCTTACTCTTGAATAGAAATTGTAGTTATATGTGACAGTGAAAGAATCACCCTAACATTAGTAGTGTGCAGTTAAGAGTGGGATTGGATTGGCTCCAAACTTGATAGAAATTCTTTTGAAGAGTAAAACTGCCAGATTGAATGACAGTGTTCAAAACACCAGAGTAGTATTACGTGGGTCTCAGCTGGCAGAGTTCGTGGTGTCACTTCATTTCTGGTGGTGTTGCATGTTGTATCTGTCATTGTGTTGTTTGGAGTTCCACGATTGTTTTTTGAGCCAACCAATCCTGTGATTCTCATCCTGAAAAGGTCCTGTTTAATAATATCTTGCAAACAAAGGTTTTTTGCCTCATTTTTAATGCCTGTAATAAAGCAAGGCCTGGCCTGTATTTGAACTGTGTGTGTATCAGAGAATCGTTAAGGTTGGAAAAGACTCCAAGATCGAGCCCAGCCTGTGACTGATCCCCATGGCACTGAGTGCCACGTCCAGGCCTTCCTTGGACACCTCCAGGGACAGTGACTCCACCGCCTCCCTTCCAATGCCTGACAGCCCTTGCAGTGAAGAAATATTCTTACTGATGCCCAAAACAAACTTCCCCTGCCACAGCTTGAGGCCATTTCCTCTTGTCCTGTGGCTTGATCACTGAGAGAAGAGACTCACCTGGCTGTCCCCTCATGTCAGGGAGTTGTGCAGAGCCACAAGGTCCTCCTGAGCCTCCTTTTCTCCAGGCTGAGCCTCCCCCAGCTCCCTCAGCTGCTCCTCATATGAAACACTTTTGGTGTGAAGGAAGGAACGTTTCTTTTCCTTGTGTGTGGACTGCTTCTCTCTCTTCTGTGCTTGGTGAACCTGTCAGATGTGTGCGAGATGAGAGGAGAGGAATGGGATTACAAATAATATATTTCTTTTTTTTTTTTTCCTTTTTTTTTTTTTTTGTGTCTTTCAGGATATGAAAACTGCTGTAATCACACCATGTAGCCATTTTTTTCACGCGGGTTGTCTTAAGAAATGGCTGTACGTGCAAGAAACCTGCCCTTTGTGCCACTGCCAACTGAAGAGCCCTTCCCAGCTCCCGGGACTGGGACCAGAGCCAGTGCAGCAGCCAAATCCCAGTGCAGAGCAGACCAGGCCTGGAGCAGCTGAGCCTGGTGCTGCGTGTGACCACGGGCCGAGCGTGGAGGACAGCCCGAACAGGGGCCGCGACGGACACGACAGCCCCGAGGCCGCGGCCCACGCGGGGGGATCTCGCACCGTGGGCGGTGCCACGAGCCCCTGTGAGGCCAGCCAGGGAGCAGCCTGTGCTGCAGAACTCGCTGCAGCCCCAGAGGGCTGCCCTTCTCGGGATCTGAGCGTTTGTGTCCAGCTCTGAGGCTGCAGAGGATGACGCAGGAACAAACACATTTCAGAGATCCGCGTTTGACTCGGAAGAAAACCGATCCTCCACAGCTGTGAAAGAAGCGTAGCTATTGATGCTGGTCCAAATGTAATCTCCCATGCTGATTTTTATGGGCTGCTTGGTAGTGGTAACTCCAGTGAGATGTAGTAGAAATGACTCCAGAAGCTCTCTGAACTGTGGGCATAGGAAGGATGTCTGGGAATAAATAGCAGTGCGAGAGTGTTTTCACGATGTAGGTGAGGGGTGAGAGGAGCAAGAGGTCTGTGAGGTGTTGTGGCCAGAGGGCCAGGAGGCTGGCTTGGTTTTGGTCAGGGGAAGGAGTTGCACAGAGTCCCAGGTCCTGAGGGGCGTTAGGGGCCGCGAGTTGCCGGTCTCTGGCCGATGGGCGGCTTCGGTTGCTGACGTTTTTTTGTGGCACGTAAACAAAAATCAAAGATGTAACAACGGTGATTGTACCAGGAGGTGGAAGCACTCTTAATACGTCGTGTGTATGCTTTGGGTGTTCTTGGGGCAGTTGCATTTGAATTCATGTAATCTATAGTGACTCTTGACTTTTATGACAGAGTCGTCAATATTTTGATGTATATGAAACTTTTGCTCATAATGGGCACAGTGTGGGCTGCATGAAGTAAACTAAAACTCTCATGAACACTTTGCCTCTGCTGGAGGAAAGTGGGATGAGTTTTAGGGCACGGATAGAGGCCTTGCAGGACTGTGCTGTGTAATGTTTAACCCTTGCAGCTGAATTAAAACAGTATTAAACTCTGGCGATATTTGCACTTTGGGAATGAGTACATTATTGTGTATGATCAGACTCCGCAAATGCCACTTTTAAAAGCTGTTAATAGGTTTGCACCTTTTTTTCTTTGACAAGGACATGTCCATACTTAAATTTTTACATTCATCATGGCTTCGAGTAGAAGGGACAGGGGTGGGGAAATAGGTGGGAGTAGGGGGCAGGCAATTTTTTTATGTGAATTTTGATATGAAGAGAAATTAGTCACTTATTTATACGATAGGCTTGACTCAAGTGTTTTTCAAAGTCGGTATTCCTAATGTGAAATGTGATACTATTTTATTTTTAGTAGTAAATTTGGATGTAGACTGACAGACATAGCTGAATGTCTTAATAAATTACATTTGAAGATTTTTACACCTGGTTATGTGATTCTTGTGCTGAAATCCCACAAGTTTGAGAGGCACGAGCAATAGCCCTCCTTTCCCCCTGATGGGTGAAACTCCCTATGCTTGTGTTCTCCCCTGCTTCCCTTTCAGTGCTCTATGTCCTGGTGGCACCTCCTGCCCTCCCCTGTTCTTGTCACCAGGTCTTGGCCAATGCAGAACTCAGAGGCACGATTGCTTCTGGAGGCTGTGCCTGCTGCTACTGAGCCCCAAACAAACCCCAAATCTGTTTTCTTCCCCCTGACAGGATGGCAACATCAGTCACCCCATCTTCTGATTCTGTATCTCAATTTTGTTCTCTTGTCTGTTAATCAGAAATTTGGATTTATCATGTGCTTTCACTGATGATCCCAAAACTTTTATTAGCAGCTTGGTATCTTTGGGGAGGGGTGAAAAAAAAGTTGAGAATATTTCCTTGAACTCCTCTCTCCTGTCAGTCCATGGTCTGGGTCCTGCTCTTGCATGCTTCCATTTCTGTGAAATTGGATCTTTCTCAAAAGGATGTTTTGTCCATGCCCATGCTTTCCATCTACATAATTTAGGCTGTTTCCATTCCTGCCACGCTTTAAAAGTCTGTGGAGTCAGGAAATGGGGATTTTCTGGACAGGGCTGTTACAGGATGCTCCTTAGTACGGTGGGAATAAGGCTTTCCCTCAATTCACAGAATGTCTTTGAAGGACACTCTCCTGAGCTCTGCTTGCTGTCCCTGGACGTGGAGAAATAATCCCATAAACTTGTGGAAAGAGTAATGGGAAGCTTGGGATGGGATCACCTCACTTCCATGGTAGGGAGCAAGGTGGGAAGAGCCAGGCTTGCTCAGCCTTGGGGAGGGAGGGCTCTGTGACCCCAGGGAAGGGAGGGAGAGGAACTCACCTGTGGGATCACCTGGGGACAGGAGGGAACCACGGGGGTCATTCCTATCCCACACTGTCACATCATTTTCATAAATGTGGGAAGTGTTGAAAAAGCAGCAACGCCCTGAGGTTTGCTTTCACTGCTGATGCTGAGGAGGCGTTTCTCAGCCCGGCTGATCTCTTGGCCATGGACCTTTTAATTTATAACCTGAATTATTCACAGCTAATTGCTAATGCCAAAGCTGTAGGAAAGGACTGTGGATTTACAGCAGTGTGGAGTGAGTGCACCTGGAGGCTCCCTGGGAATCCAGAGGCCAGCAGCAGGTTCAACAAACAACTGCCTGCCAGGATTACAGCATGGAAACGTGGATGTGGCGCTGGAAGGGAGCCTGAGAGGCCAGGAAGGTTTGTGATCTTTTAGGCAAAATGATGCTGCGCTATTCCCACTGGAATGACCCAAAAGTGACTGTTGTGTGCTGGAGAAGGTGCTCCAAGACGTGGAGGCTCAAGGAGCCCTGCACAGAGGGGTGTGATGGACTGGAAACAGCTCTGATGCACTTCTTGCTGGAAAAATGATACCTTAAAAAGGGAAAGGAGAGGAAGGGGAGCAGAGTTTGTAGGAACAGTGCTTGAAAGATGGAAGTTACCTCCATGAGGTGCCAGCACTTTTTATGAAGAGCTGTAAGAGCAAAGTGAGCTGGAGCGTGCCCAGTGCTGCAGGGTGGCTGAGGCACAGCAAACTGGTTGGTAAAATCTGGACTAGAAAACTTCAGGGATGTGGCTGTGTTCATTTTTTTGCTTCATTTTTGGTTTTTGGCAACTTAATGCTGGCAGGATACCATTTTCTGAAAACTAGGGACAGCTAGCTCTGGGAGGAACTTAAAAATACGCCTGCAAAGAATGGGGGTGGGTGGGAAATAAAAATACTGATAAGCCAAGCAGGCTGTATCTTGCAGGTCAGGAAGTTCAGGGATGAAGTGAGAACTGCCAAAACCGAGGCCAGCTTAGATCTGGCAGAAGAAATAAACTTGAGCAGGAGGAAAAGAGGGAAGGCTGCTCTGGAGGAGCAGGGAGGTTAGGAATGAAATGAACTGTCTGTCTGAGTGCTCTGTAGAGCATCTGGACGAGCGCTCCTGACCTCTGTGCTCTGTCTGGTGCAGAACTCACTCTTGGACACTGCTTTGAGTCGATTTTCTATTTCTCTGCAGCTGTGCATGAGCAAATGGGAAAAAAATGCCTTTGGAGTGTTTATGACCAGGGTGTAACTGTAGGCTGTGGCTTGGAATCATTTTCATGTGGATTCACGATGGTGGTGTGATTGATGAACGTTTGGACTCAAAAAGATGCTTCCAGCTAGGTGATATAATGGGAACAGTTGGGAATTTTATGGCTGGTTGGCTTTTTGTTGGAAATAGGAGCGCTGATCACATGGTGTGGTGGTGTGTGTCTAGTCAGTCCTATCAGGTGTCCCAGCTCAGGGAAATAAATGGATTTACACAAGGTGGGATGACTCCATGAGGAGAGAAACAAGTCTGTGGTGAGGGGTTTGATTTGAAAGCCTCTCTTTGAGCTGCATTGCTCTCAGCTCCTTTGGGTTTTGGCAGTTTTGCAGCAGAGGAATCCATTTCCTTCCTTGTTCCTAAGTGAAACGCTTCATTTTATGCCAAGGCTGAGAGTTCTTGAAATGCACAGGATTTTCCAGCATGGGAAAATCTCTTCTTTTGGAGTCCCCTTTTTCCTGGCTAAATTAAATTTCTAAGTTGACTCAATCATTTTCTAATATAGGCAAAAATAATTGGGCTTAAATTGTCTAAATGTTTGAGAGCAGACTCTTATGTTTTTCCTTACTGGCAAGGACAGGCATGGAGTTTTAATTCCCTTGCTTCAAAATTCAGGTTTTCTCTGGCAAATAAGCTATAAATACAAGAATAATGATCAGTGTGTAAGCCCTCCCCGTCCCACACACACTCTTTTGGGGAGAGCTGCCCGTTTGAAGCATTTTCTGGGCAGCATTCAGAACGAAAGCAACCAATTGGGGGTGGATCTGATGTCACTGGACTTTTTGGGTCGGGGCAGGAGGCCTCCGTGGTTTGGAGCCAGCGGGATGGTGCAGAGTGCAGGGCTGGAAGGTCTCAAGAAGGAACAATCCATGGACCTCTGCAGGTCTGTGCTGCTCCCAGGAGGGCTCTGGAGGTGGCCAGGGGTTGGTGCTGGCTTTTATCCTCCTGCATGTTCAATTTGCATGAAGAAACCTTTAATTTTTCAGCTTTTCAGTCTCTGCAGTGCCTGGAGCTGTTTTGTGTGGACTGCTCATCCTAAACCTCCCCTGTGACATCGCCCCACAAAAACATTTGTGGGAAAGATTGCCAAATACATTTCCCCCACTAATCTCTTTGGCTTTTCTGGCATGAAGTTGTCAGTAGATGCAGCCTCGAACTCCATTTTTCTCAGTGTCACAATGCTGAGTG
Source organism: Hirundo rustica (assembly GCF_015227805.2). Taxonomy (NCBI): domain Eukaryota; kingdom Metazoa; phylum Chordata; class Aves; order Passeriformes; family Hirundinidae; genus Hirundo; species Hirundo rustica. The sequence continues at coordinate 3,883,618 of NC_053463.1, forward strand.
TGGCAGCACTGCTGATCCCAGTTTCTGTGATATGAGAGTGCAGCCACATTAAAGATCACAGCTCACAGCCCCACACCCCGAAGATACCAGTTTTGGCTGTGCCTGTTTATTTTAATTACAGCTGTTTTACTCACTGGATCCTGCTAGAGACCCAGGTGTGGCAGCTTCTCTCCTTGGTGCAGCTCTGCTGTGCCTGGGAATGCTGAGTGCCAGTGTGGAGAGCCTGGCCAGGGAAATTCCATCCCCTTTCGTAAAGGAGGTTATGATCCAGCAGATAAACCACGCAGCAAATGCATTCTGTGCCTCTAAGGTATTGGTTATGCTCTTGAAAACAAACACTTTTAGTGAAAAAGCCTGCTAGACTTGGTGAGCTCTCTGCAACTTGCCCAGAATCCCATAGGTTGTTTTCCAGAGGTTTTTTCCTTCTCCTTTTCCCTGGCAGAGATGAGCAGGATGAAGATGGCAGAGTCAGGAGGAAAAAGGGGAGGTTGGGAAGGGGAGAAGCAGGGGCTGGGTGCTGGCAGCTCATTAAACAGCTCTCAGAAAACATCCTGATGCACAAACCTAAAGGAGACCATCCTGGTTAGAGAGAGAAGTCATAGTAGGAAAAGAATTTAAATATAAAATCAACCAAAAAAAAAAAAAAAAGAAAAAAAAAGAAAAATAAAAGAAAATAAAGACATTTATTTGTTTTACAAGTAATTAGACACAAATTTTCCCCAGTAGTTGCCATTTCCTGGAGGCTTACAATCCACATCCTTAAATAAATCTGGTAGCTGCAACACTCTCAGCTAATAGCACAGCCAAAGACCAGACGAGCTGCAGAATTCTGCAGCAACAGATGTGAAAAGCACAGCCCTGCAATGTCGATAAATTACTTCATTCCTAGGAACTTTAAAATGTAAAACTGACTTAATTGGATTAAAATAATCAATTGAATAGGTATCTGGTATTTATAAACGAAATGACATACAGTTTCTTAATTGACCATAGTCTGGGTTTTCTTTAAATTGATTGTTCGCTTCTAGCTTGGGGAAAAAATGCCAGCTGGAATGCAGAGAGATTAAGTTTTATTTATTTTCCTTGCTAAGAGCCACATTGTGCAATTTAAAAGGAAATGTCCTTGAAAGATGAGTTCCTTTGTAAACTGTTTCAGCCCTTGTTTGTTTTCAGATGGAAATTAATTTCTCAAAGGCCCCCCGTGCTAGAAAGTACGTGTTGATAAGTAAAGAAAAATGAAAAATTGCAACCTGCTAAAATACATCTTGTTTTCGAGAGAAAAGTCTTTGCATGGATGAGTTTGGGGTACAGCTGATCTGGTCAAAGTGATCTCCCCTGGCATAGGTGGAAGGAAACAATCTGTGGGGGAGAGCCTCAGACACAATGGTGCTGCTAGGGTTCCTCATTATGCTTTGATGTGCCTAAATACTGATCCTAGGTGAGTGTGCCAGCTCCCTGTTGAGCTGGGTGGGTGCAGCCGGGGGGCTCTGGGCTCTGCCTGGCCCTGTTTAGCTGTCACACATGGCAGGGCGGCTTCACTGATGCTGTCACAAATGTTTTCACCAAAAAACGGGGCCTCTTCTCCCCAAGCCCTGTTCTCAGCAGAAAACACATCTCCGATTCCGCTGGGATTTTACCTGCTTGGATGTGTTATCTGCTTTATCTGCTTGGTGGCTCTGGAGCTGTTCCCTCTGGCTCTGGGCACAAGCGCACCCGGCTGCGTTTTGGGGGATTGGGCAGCGCTGCCTGAGGTGGGTTCTTGCTGCTCTGATGTTTTCTCTCGGTCTGTGAGTTCAAACTTTCCTCCGGACATCGCTCCCCAGGACCCGGCTCTCCAACACCGGCGCTGGAGATGTTTGTGCCAACGCCTGGACGGAGTCACGGCCCGGGCAGCGGGACCCTCGCTTTCCCGGGAGCCCGGGTCGCTCTCCAGAGGGCTGGATCCTCTCTCTCCGGTGACAGAGGTGAGCAGGAGGCGGTGGGTGGGAGCCGGTGCCGGCGGCTGCCACGGCGGGGCACTGCGGGACCGTGCGGGACCGGCACCGGGAGCTGCGGCTGCGGCTCCGCCAGTGCCAGCAGCGCCGGGACCTGGGCAGGGTGAAAAACAGCACATTGCTATTCCATTCACATTTACAGATTATCTATCTATCTATCTATCTATCTATCTATCTATCTATCTATCTATCTATCTATCTATCTATCTATCTATCTATCTATCTATCTATCCATCCATCTATCTATCTATCCATCCATCCATCCCTCTATCCCCCATCTCCCTATCTCTCTCCCCCTCTCTCTCTCTTATATATATATTATATATATGCATAATATATATAATATTGCTATAATATATATAATATGTATATTATATATATTATAGCAATATTACCACGACTTCTACTACTACTATTATTACTATTACTACTATTATTACTTTTAGACCTATTACAGTTATTCTTCACCAGCAAAGTGGTGAGCAGAGCTGCTCTGGCACATTCCACGGTGCTGATCCACTGCCGAGTTTGCTGGAAAATTGGGATTTACATTCACAGGGCATCAGAAATATGCTTTGACACTGGTAGTTTTCTTTCAGCTTGAAAGGCTTTTTTTTTTTCTCCCCTCTCTTAAAAAACCAGCGCAGTTGAGTCTGCTCTCAGTGACAAAGGTTTGAGGGGCCACGAAGGAAATTCCTTCCTTCGGAGATTCCCGCAGATAACGATTCGTATGATAGAAATAATTTCATTTGGGTCAGGATTTCTGCTCAGTATAACCCAGGGGTATTCTGAGAATTGCTTGGATTCTGGTGAAATCCCACTGGATGCCAGTCAACACTGTCCAGCTGCAATTATGGGGCCAGAGATTTCCCCCTCTTCCATTTGCAGAGGATTTTAAAACTGGGATGTACAAACACAGGCCACTGTCACAAACTCCGATGGGAGCCTGCTCTGCAGCTCCTTGAATACAATGCCTTTTGCCTTCTTGCATAAATATTTTAATTGCTAATTTGCTGGTCTCATTTAACACAGATTTGGCATTTATCATTTGAATTTAAACTTGTTAAAATTGACGATTTTCTTGGCTACCTAGGTTAATAATTTAAAGGGAAAGCTCATTATTAAATTATTACGGGTAATTATTTTGTAACTAGTGTGGAAATTGTCATTTCTGCAGCCTTAAAAAAAATCCTGGAAGGAAGCACGTGTGGATCAATATGGATCAAACCCCAGGAAGTGTAAAGATGAACAGGACCAGGATCTCATGTAGAAATATCATACGGATGGGGGAAAACGCTGAAATTAGAGAATTATTTTCTACCCTTGCAGCTACAAAGGTTTGGAGGCTGCTGATTTCGGTGAGTCGGTGCTGAGCTTTACTGGGCAGAAAACCACTGGTAAAGGTCCCGAGGAGCCTTTTTTTCCCCCGGTGGTTCCAGATTCCCATCCCTGCGAGGTGTTTGCTCTGCAGCCGCTGCTCCCGTGTTTTTGCAGGTCCTGCGCACCCGCCCTGGCCCCAGCAGCCTCCTCCATCACTTACACTCTGCAGAGCGGGTCGTGTTTCCTGCTGACTGAGTCGTCAGACGCGTCATTCCCTTAAAAAGGGTATTTTTAGGTGCGGGGCGTGTTGCTGGTGCAAATGACGCCACCGCGGCCCCTCCGGCGCTCCCCGGTTTCTCAGGATCCGGCCGGTGGTCCCCCCGCAGCTGGAATTAGCCCGCGGCAAAACTGCGGAGAACAATGAGGCAGAGCGGAATCCCCTCCCCGCTCCCACCAGATGGCCCTCACGCTTTTTTCATTTCCCTCCGAAGCGCTGGGAAACGCTCTGCAAGCACGAGGGATGCGAATCTTTCCCGTGCCTTCATCCCGGGCTCCCGAGCCTCCCCTTTGCCGCGGCTCTGGGCTGAATCCTCGCGGAGAAGCGCTGCGGCACTTCAGGAGGGGCAGAGCCGGTGCTGGGAGCGGGGCAGAGCCGGACCTTGCACACGTGTGCCGCAGACTCGTCCCAAAACCGCACCTGGGCTCTGCTCGAGGCGGGCTGCGCTCTGCAGGGCACCGGCTGTGCCTCGCTCAGACGTCAGCCTTCGCCTCGCAGCTGTGGCCAAATTCTGCCAGCGATGCTTTTACGCTTTTTGAGAGCAAGGGGCAGCTCGGGAAGTACTGAATCAGGCAGTAATTTCTTTCTCTGTTGATCTCAGGAAGGAAAAAAATAAGACATTTTAAAAGGGCATTTACTAACCCCTCACCCGTTACCTTTATTTGAGTTTCAACTTTACGGTGGTGTTATAATATCGAGAAATTCAAATAGAACTTCTCAGCTTGCAGAATTGTGAATTTCCGAGTGTTGGCACTAGTTTCAGCCAGCTCTTGATCCCGGATTTCCCGATGTTTGCACCTCCACCCTCATGCCAGGATCAGCATCCTTCTGAGAGCAATCCCGGACCTGGCTCTCTCATCCCGAGCTGTTGTGGGAGTATTTCAGTGCTTTAAGCAGTGGATTTGTTTATGCACAGCAGAAAGGTGCTGCCCAGCCCTCTCTGCTCTAAGCTTTTCCATCTGCATGGCCCCATCCTGACCTTCATCTACTGTAGGGCTGTGGAGGGGCTCGTTCCTGCTCCAGCCTCGCTGGCTTTTCTATCGGGATTAGCTTTAAGGGGCTCGAGCTGTTGAAGGGTTTTCCTCCTGATAAATGGACTGAGACCCATATTTTCATCTCACGTCATCAAACATTCATCAGATGCCGCTGGTCATTACCGACAGAGCCAGGTCTGAACTCGTGACCCCGCAGTAAAAGGTCCCATTAGCAATTTCCTTAAACTGTCAAGTCACGGCGTGACACAAATGAAATGCGATGGGATTGTTTTTCTTCCACAGGTAAAGGCAGTGGGCTTCTGCCAAATTTTTATTTACCGGTGACTGTGCCACCAAAACACTCTGGCAGAGCCTTTGTGCCCTCAGGTGAGGAATCTGAGGAAATACGAAGATGCACGGGGGCAGCTGCCTGGTCCCACATGCAATTGTCACCTGTCCCCATGAACTGCAGAGCTCCAGTGCTCAATCCCATCCTGAGAGCGCCAGGCACAGCACACAGCTCCTGTGCCGAGACCGTGCCTGTGCTGCTCCCTCGAAGCAATAAAGGCAGAGACTGACAGGCATTTAGGAAAGCTGCTCTGCCTCACATATCACACTGTACTGTTCTTTTACCAGCAATTTTTGTATCCCAGTTCTTCCTCTCTTCGCAGAATCATTTGAAGAAATAATGTGTGAGGGGGGAAAAAAATTACCTCTGGCAGTCGTGTTATAATGGCTCTGGTGCTGACAGCCCTTTGGGAGCAGTGGCAGCAGCAGGGTAAGTATATATGACATCTTTGTAGTGATAAAGAAACAAATAAATGTTCCCATTAACACTCCATCAGGTCAACAGCTATTCCAGACCAAGGCGATGTTGGAGGAACCGGCTTGATTCATATCAGCTCAGACACGCTCCTCTTGCAGCGTGTCTTCTGGAAGGCACATAAACCAGAGGTCCTGCTCTGGCCAGGTGGAGTCATTAAAGAATCAGTGAACTTTTTACAAGTTGTTTGAAATACCCTGGCCCGAATCCAGCTCCAGTGTTGCTGCTGTGTCTGTTTAACAGTTCCTTCACCATGCCACGACAATGGCTCTGTTTCGGTGCTGGGGGATGTTGTTTCTCCATGCATCGTCTGTAGCACATTTTGGGAAGCTTCTGAACGCTTCACTTCCTAAACCCTGCAGTGAAAGTGGTGGGATGTGAGCCCTGCCACAGGAGCCTGCTCGGGAAGCAGGAGCAGCGTTTGTGTGTCATCCATAATGGATGTGTGTGCATATGGAACAAACACTCGTGCACACAGATGCTCACAGAGGCTGCCCCTTTCCTGGGCAGAGTCAGCAGGAGCTGAGCTTCACTAAGGACCACGATGTCTCACTCCCTACATGAAGGTTAGTAAGTGAACCGCATCTTCCAAAAAATTTCCATGTGTAAGAATGTTTAAATGGGCTTTACCTCTGCTAAAATGCAGATTTGGTAACGGGTACAAACTTTCTAACTAACACAAAATAACCCCGAGTTCCCAATGAGTTCCCTTCCTTCCTGTGTAACCAGTGCTGTCCCTTTACCAGAATCCTTCTTTTTCACACAGGTTGGTTATTTTTAACAAAAGGCCCTAAGGAGGGACATGAGGAAAAACCAGGTGGGTGTTTTTTTTCTGCCTCGAGTGACAGAGATCCTGGACAAAGAGGAAAACAAAGAAGTCCCCTGATCTGGATCAAGAAAACCAAGACTTGAAGTTCAAGTTGTCCAAAGCTCTGGAAGGTCAATGTAAATGTGAATGTCTCTCTGTATCTTAAACTTCATTGCAACCAAAAGCACTCCTATGCTGGTAAAATCTCACTGCTCAAAGGTATGCCTGTGGCTCCAGGGAGAATTCTGAGCCAGATGATGAACTTAGTTCTGCTTCTGCTGAAGTCATAGGACCTTCTGATGTTTACAGGAATGCCAGTGGAAACAGATTTCCAAACAGTCAGCACAAAAAGAGCAGCCAAATACCAAACAATCCAGTCCTAGACATGGAAATCTTCACGCTTGTAACCCAGCAAATATTGAATATCCAATTCCCCTACTGGGAAATCTCCTGGGGTTTTGGAGGGCACCCTTCAAAAGAGCTTGTGCACCTTTAAGTCGAAATCCCAAGATGCAAAGTCCTCCGAGTTTATGGAAGTGTTTAAAAGGAGATATAGATTCCAGAGCCACTTAAACGCTTCTGATAATATTCAGCCTTAATTCAGCAAAGCGTGTGACAACTTTAGTAGGTATTTAAATCCATTCCATGTAATATGCTTAAACTCATCCTCTCAGAGGGAGGGAGTGCCTGCCTCTGGATTTCTCCCTTCACTCTTCAATGGGAGACACGTACTTACCTCTCCCTGAAGCCAATAGCAGTTGATTGGACGTTTAATGCTTTGCTGAACTCACTGTGTAAAAATCATAGCGAGGTTTTGTGTGATAAAATACCCGTAATCTGTCCAGCGGCTGCCAGCATAAACAAATAAATACAGGGCAGACTTAAATGGATGGCAAACCTATGTGAGTAGTGCAAGGAACCAAAATCCTTCTCAGGGCCCCATCCAGCCCGGCCTTGAACGCTCCCAGGGATTGGCATCCACAACTTCCCTGGGTAACCTGGGGGATGCACCCTCCGTGCTCAGAAGGGAGTTTGCTGTCAGAGCTGGGAACGGGATCGGGATCGGGATCTCGATCTCCTGGTGCCGGGATACCGGGGGAGCGGGTGGTGAGAGCCGCTTTTCCCCCCGGGGATGATCTCCTCGGGATTGCCCCCGCTGGGGACACCTCCAGACAATCGCTGTCCTCCCGGGATGTTCCACCAGTCCCCGGGATCTTTCACCTCGGGATAGTCGGTCCCCCGGGATCTCGCCTCCTTCCCACCTCGGGGATCGCCCCGCGGGATCACCTTTGCCCCGGGACCGACGTCCTCCGGGATCCCCTCCCCTGGCATCTCCCGCCATCGGGACCAACCTTCCCATGGGATCCCCGTCTCCCGGGACTGCCCCCAAGGATCCCCTTTCTCCCGGATCCCCGTCCCCTAAGGATCCTCCCTCTGAGGATCCCCTCCCTATGGGATACTCCTCTCCCGGGATAGCCCCACAAGGATCCCCCTCCCCTGGGATCCCCCTCCCCAGGAATCGCCCCCGAAGGATCTCGTCCCCTGGGATCCCCCTCCCCAGGAATCGCCCCCGAAGGATCTCGTCCCCTGGGATCCCCCATTCCCGTTCCCGTTCCCGTTCCCGTTGTGCCGGAGGGGGCGGTTCCCGGCGCGGCCGCCAGGTGGCGCTGTGGGCACGCGGCGCTGTCGCGCCCCCCTCCCCGGTCTCGGTTCCGCCGGGGGGACCCGGGAGGGACACGGGAGGGACACGGGGGGACACGGGAGGGACACGGGGGGACCCGGGAGGGACCCGGGAGGGGCCCAGGAGGGACCCGGGGGGACCCGGGCGGGACACGGGGGGACACGGGAGGGACACGGGGGGACACGGGGGGACCCGGGAGGGACCCGGGGGGACCCGGGAGGGACACGGGGGGACCCGGGAGGGACCTGGGAGGGGCCCGGACCCGCCCCGATCCCCTCCCCGGGCCCTGCGAGCGCAGCTGCGCTTCTCTCCCTGTCCCTCCCCCCCCGGGGTGATGGCCCCGACGCAGTTCCACAGCTCTGCTCGCCCCTCGCCCCGTGGGGGGGGCTCCCGTGCTGGGTGGCAATGGGGGGCGCTGAGTTTGGGGGGCTGCATCCTCCCGTCCTCCCTCTGAGCAGTTCGCTCGGCCGGCCTCTCGCTACTGCCTCAGGCACCCCGAGGAGGGTTCCCCCTTTCCTCGGCCCTTGAAGCAGTTGCTCTGCTCAGCACTCGCTGCTTCCCACCCGCAGGAGTGAACCCCGACCTGGGTGGGAGCCCCGACACCCCATCCTAGCCAGGGGTAACCCGGGAGTCCCTCAAGGGAGGCAGGAGGAGGAAAGCTCCTGGATGAAACCTTTCCATCTGGGTCACCTGCTGCTGCTTCTTCTGTGTAACAGGGGTGAAAGTGGGGTGCTGTCACCATCACCATCAGGTCCTCTGCTGGTCCCAGAGGCACCCAGGCTCTCTCCTCAACAGGACTATTCTATTCAGTCAGAGTATTTTATCCCAATTCCCAGTTCTCTGAGCCTTTTTCTCCTCTTCTCCTTCTCCCTGGGAGCTAGCCAGGTAGGAAGAATAAAGCACCCCAAGTAGCCAAGGCAGACATTGGATTTATCCGTGGATGGAAAGTCTTTGGATCAACACAGGAGCCCGTAAGGAAAATAATTATAAAAAGCATTTTCATTGGGGACGACATGAGTGAACTCTTTCCAAACCCTTGGAAAAGTGCAGGCACGTGCTCAACACCTGAGTGCTCTGCTTTCAGTCCCTCCTTGAGAGGAGGGGCTGCTTTTCCCTTTCCCCCCGTTGTTCCTCTGCCTTCTCCCGAGAAGGGCAGGAAGGAGCGTGGATCCTTGGGGGGGAGCTCATCCAGCTGCAAAGGTCAGGGACGAGGGACCAGAAGGCTTTTCTCTCAGAAATTCTCACTTCCAACTACTTCTTCCCTCCCTTGGGTTGTGGGCAGAGGGAAGCGAGGTCTGACCGTCCCCGCTGTGCTGGGAGCCCCAGGGCAGGAGAGGAGGGACTGGAGGCAGGAGGAGGGAGTTGTCCTGGATAAACTCCAGGGCAGAGGCAAGAGGGGCCTTGTGCCCACTTGGAAACGTTGTCAAGGCAGGGGAGAGGCCTTTCGCTGTGTAAGAACTCCTGTGCTCTGGAACCTCTGTCTCCTGCCTCACAGAAGCTATGTTTATCCTCCAGAGCGAGGTCTCCTTCCACGGCCCCCTTGCTCAACTGCCTCAAAACCATTTATTCCCCAGGAACCCTGTTTTTCCCTATGCAGGACGAGCAAGCCAGGGCCAGCTTTTTCCATCCCTGCTATCTGTCATGACCAGCGACACTGTGACCACGTCCCAGTCCTGTCTGTGAGCTGCCTGTGCTGCAAAGCCTCAGCTCCTGGCTTTGTGCTGCTGGGCAAAATGCACGGCTCAACCCTGGGAGCAAATCACAGCCTGCACCTCTCGGTGTGTGTTTTATTCTGTGTAGAACATGGAGAGCATTTAACTTGGGCTTGCAGGGAACCCTCACTGCAGCACGCCCCAGTTTGCTTCTGCAGCAGAGGAGTGAAGTGCAGAGTCCCAGCACTGAGGGTTCCCCCGTGGCCGGCTGGGCAGCGTCCTCCAGCTCTGTTTGCCGCGCTGAAGGAAGGATGGGCACAGCTTTCCACAGGAATAAGCTCCAGCCTCATGGAGGGCCTGGCAGTGATCTGTGTGCTGCTGCAGTCCGGGTGGTGCTGGTCCAGAGAGCAGACCCAGGCAGGGGGCAGAAAGCGAATGCTAAAGGCTGCTGGGAATTCCTTAAAATCAAAGTGCTCCAGAGTTGGCCTCTGTGGGGTGGATGGAGCACAGAAGTCTCCTTGCCTGCTGCCAGCTCTCTTGCCTTTTTTTTTTTTTTCCCCCATTTCTTTTCTTTTTTTTTTTTTTTTTTTTTTTTTTTTTTTGCAAAGTCCTGACTTTCTCACCCCCTCCCTGTTTCCCTTCTGCTTTTCTTTCACACTCCTCCTGTGGGGGTCGAGCCAGTGTTTAACTCTTTCGTCCTTACAGCAATTATTTAGTGGCTTTGAGACTACCCCTAAGCCCCAGGTGGGGCATCTCCCCCCCAGCCTTCAGCCACGGCTCCCTGTGTTGGGCACGGAGGCACAAATCTTGTATAAAGAAGAAAACAGTGGAAAACTTGTCAGTATTACTGTCGTGGCTGGCTGTCCCTGCCCGGTGGAGGTGCCCTCAGACTGCAGCTGGGATGCTTTTCCCTTCAGCATCTTGGAAAAGGCAGGGAAACGGTCCCCTGATCCCCTGAACAGATTTGAAGGGCGAAATCTGCCAACTGCTCAGTATATTGATTCAAATGCATTATTCCTCCCTGGGCAGATCCCTGCCCTGGGAAAGGAGCAATCAGTGCAGGTGCAAATAGCTTTTAATTGCAGAATGTATCTCACCATGGAGGCATTTAGGCTGGATATGATACAGCTGATAGAGCAGCAGCCGGAGGAAGCCCTATAAGCTGGAGCTCTGCAGAAGCCAAACTGCTCCTGTGCCATACCTTCGGCGTAAATATTCATGTGTGGCTGTGTGTCCGTGCTCTTCCACATCTCCCTGAGACGTGACACAGTAGCACCGTGTCAAGATTCAAATGGCATCTTCAGGGAGTGCGAACACTTGCTGTCTGTGACAGTTCCTCCGTGAGGATGCTGGGGGTGTGGATGTTTTGTGTGTGGACTCGCCTAAAGCCAAGCATCGGGGGCGGTTTCTCAGTGCCAGCGAGGCTCTGTGCCTGCTTTGGAGTCGGAGCTCTCTTCCCGAGGCTTAGCTGTGGGTTCAGGCGGCTGTGCCACACAAAGTGATGCACAGGTGGTTGGGAGAGGGTCCTGTGTGATTGCCGGGCTGCCGTGGGAGCCCGAGCTGTAGAGTGGCGCTGAGAGACTGGACTGGCTGCTCTCCAGGCCCTTCGGGGGATGCAGCCCGGTGGGCTCCGCTGCCCTTTGCGGGGCTCTGCACCCCTGGAAGGAGCGGACAGCAGCCGCCCGTCTCTCCATCTCCCAGGGCGGCATCTCCCACGCCTCTGAACGGGGAGCCGGGGCATGGAAGGACACAGCAGCAATTCAGAGATAGCGCAGACACTTCAGAGGTTACCCTGCCTCGCCGGAGCCTCCGCGGTGTGACACGGCCGTGGAGAGGGCGAGGAGCCGGCGTGCCCCGAGCGATGCGCAGGGTTTTGTTTCATTATGTGTGCGAAGATGGGCAAGCCCGTGTTTGGGGAGGCATAACCCAGGCCGCCGGCACAGAGAGCTCCTTCCGCGGCAGGAGCCCGTGCGAGAGACGAGACGGGAGCGGCTCGGCCGCGGAGAGATTTGGACAGGGGAAGGATGGAGGGTGATGCGGGGACAGCGGCGGGTCGGCGAGCCCGCGGAGAGATGCGGGACTGAGCCCGCTCCGCCGCCGCGCAACCGGCCGGGCTCTTCCCTAGCGAGGACAGGAGCTAGTTTTATTACAATTCCTATTTTCCCTGGAAAAACAAAAATCGGACTTCTAGGAAAAAAAGAAAGAAAAAAGAAAAAACCCAAAAACTTTCACGGCGAACTGTCCTGTTCGGAACTCGCTTGTGCCGCAAAGCAGCGCACGCTGCCGGGGAGCGGGGCAGGAGCCGGGGCGAGCGGCGGGGGTGCAGCGGAGATTTGCGGCCGGGGAGTTGCCCCACACGCGTTTCCAGCGAGGGACAATCCCGGCCTCGGGCACCGGGCACCCCCAGCTTTGGGCAGCCGGGGTGGGCAGCCCGGCGCGGCCGGCGGATCCCGGGGGCAGCGGGGAGGGCTCGGCCAGCCCCGCACGCAGCGGTGCCGGCTGCGGGCTGCGCGGGAGCGCTGCGCCCTCCTGCCGAGGGCCGGCCCCGGGCTCCGGGCGGTCGGTGCGGGGATCGGGGCAGCCCGTGCGGGGCCGGCGCTCCGAACAAAGGCGCGGCCGCGCTGCGCCGGGCCCGCCCCGGGCGCTCCGGGGCAACTTTCCCCCGGGCCGGCAGCGCCGGGGGCGGGGATATGCTAATGAGGGAGGCGCGTCCCCGCCCCCTCGGCCGCGCTTTGCCTGCGCCCATTGGCGGCGGCGCCGCGGGGGCGGGGCGGTGACGCGATGCAAATGAGGGGGCGGGGCCGCGGCCGGGCCGCCCCCCGCCCGCCGGGGCTGCGGGGCTCGTGTTCGGCGGCGGGGACAGTCAAAGTGGCTCCCATAGGGAGAGACGGCGAGTCCGCCCGGCGCTGCGGGAGAGGGAGGGGGCACGGGGAGCCCCAGGGTCTCCCTCCGGCCGTCCGTCCGCGCCGCCGCCGCGGGTGCGCCCCTCTCGCTCCCTTCCCGGCGTGCGCCCGGCTCCGGCAACTCGGCTTCCTGCGCGGCTGGAGGAGGGAGGAGAGAGGAGAGCAGCGGAGAGCGCTTCGGCTGGGAGAGGAGAGAAGAAAGAGGGAGAAAAGAAAGAAAGAAAAGAGAGAGGGGAGAAGGGGGGGGGACTTGCCTCTCTTGTCACTGGAAAATGACACTTGATGTAGCAGAGCCTGCCGCAGCTCCCGTTCGTCCTATTGTTTCTTAAACTGCCATCTGAGATTTTTTTTTTTTTTTTTTTTTTTTTTTTTTTTCCTGCTGCCATCCGAGGGGTGTCTTCATACAAAAGGGACTTCAAGTACTCCTCCGGCTTGCGAGCGCTGCAACCAGCCCCCAGCACCCCGCCAGCCCCTCCAAGCACCCAAACAAACTGCACACGCAGCAAACAGCAGCAACAAAACCGGGCTCTGATTGCCTCTGGATTTTTTTTTTTTTTTTTTTTTTTTTTTTTTAATGTGCGTGCCTGTGTTTGCCTTCTCCGACTTGCTTTGATTCCAGCGATCAGCTGCAGAGAGAGAGAAAAAGAGAAAGAAAGAAAGAAAAAAACCCCACATATAACAGTCCGTCTGGCGATTTTATCACTTTTTTTAAAAAAAATTTTGAATAAAGAAGGAAGATTTGCGCTGTTGTTTCTGATTCATGTTTGGGATTCAGGAAAGCATCCAGCGGAGTGGGAGCAGCATGAAGGAAGAGCCCCTCGGCGCGGGGATGAACGCGGTGCGGACGTGGATGCAGGGAGCCGGCGTCCTGGACGCCAGCACGGCCGCTCAGAGGTAGGCAGGCTCCGCGCCCGCTCCGCGCCCGCGCCCCGCTCCGCGCCCCGGGGCGCTCCCCGCCCGCAGCGCTGCTCCCCGCCGGCAGCGCCTTTTCCCCCGCGCCAACAAAAACCCGGCTCTGGAGCTCTGCTGCCGGCAGTGAGTTTCGCGTAGATGTCGCCAGTTAAATATTTATCCCTATTGTCCCGTAGGAATGACTTTTTATTAAATAATGATAACAGCAATAAAGGAAGTGGCGAGTTTCGCTAGGTACGGGTAGGTAGGTTTCATCTCTCTGGCTCCTTGTGTTCGCTCGGAGGAAGGAGTTTTCAAAACTACGTTTGCTGCTGATTTAGGCTTATGATCTTCAAATGACACTTTCCTGCTCCGGAAAGCAGCGAGTTGTGCACGGATGTATCCAAAATATATTTGTCTACCTCGCTTTCCTATTCTCGTCAGAATCAGCAGCTCCCCTTTTTCTCCTCCGATAAGTAGGGAGTTTGCAAAGCGTACTCCAGGAGGAATTTAATTTGAACTCCTTTCGTAAAACCACTGCCACTTATCTCAGATTTTTTTAAAAGAAATCCCTCCAAATACAAGATGGGTTGGGTGAAGCTGCACCCAGCCTCGTTTTCTCTCTTATTCCTCCTTCTTCCCATCCTCTTCCTCGCGAAAAAAAAAACCCAAAAAAAACCCCAACAACAACAAAACAAACCAAAAAACAAACCCAAACACGAACCAAACCCCGATGCTGGATTCGCAGCTTGAGCCCTGGGAGCCAGCATCAGTTTAACGTTGACATCTCCCGGTGTCTCCCTCCTCGCCCCGCACCCCTCCCTTTGGAGCCCTCTAAGGAAGGGAAAGTTTCTGCAGGGACAACCCTGAAATATTTGAAGTTGTCTCCTGGGCTCGGTGTTTACCCACCGCTCCGGCGCGGGAGGAAAGGCTCGCCAGATAAGGCACATGGGCGCTGCTGTGACAGCTCCCAGCCGAGTTTGAGAAGTGACAGGACCGATGCTGCTCCGCGGGGCAACGCGGCTCTGAGCGCGGCTGCCCCGCCATGCAGAGCCGGCTGCGAGCGGGCACGGTCCCTGGGGAGGGCTGGTGGGTACCGGGGCCGGGCTGGGGGCGCTGCTGGGGGCTCTGGGGTCGGGGTTCCGCGAGGTTCGGAGCTCGAGTATTTCTTTCTCCGTGCCCGGAGGGAAAAGCCCCGGAGCGGCTCGGGGGAGGGAGGGATGCTCTGTCCCGGGGGGGCCCAGCCGGGTCCCGGCGGGGGAAGGCACGGGCCGGGGAGGCGGCCGGGGGGGACGTGAGGCCTCGTCGTCGGAGCTGCCGCTAACCCGCGTGTCTCTGGTCCCAGCGGAGTGGGTCTGGCCCGGGCTCACTTCGAGAAGCAGCCGCCCTCCAACCTGAGGAAGTCCAACTTTTTCCACTTCGTCCTGGCTCTGTACGACCGGCAGGGGCAGCCCGTGGAGATCGAGCGCACCGCCTTCGTGGGCTTCGTGGAGAAGGAGAAGGTGAGTACCCTGGAGCCCCGTGGGGGCTCGGCCGCCTCTCCGGGCCCCTCCCCGCTCCTCTCCCCCGGCCCCGCGACACCGGCTCGTCCCGGGAGCCACGGCAGCCCCCCGGGCGCCTCAGAATTCCTCTGTCCCGGAGGGCAGACGGGGCGGGGGTGTCCCCTGATCTCTCGCTAAGCCCGGGGCAGGGAAAGAGGGCTGACAGCTGCCCCATCCAACCCCGGGGACACCCGGCGTGCGAGTGATGGAGCAGCTTCATTGATACTGTTTTCCTTTTCCCTCCGGCCTCCCGTGTCGTCTTTGACTTCAGGAAGCCAACAGCGAAAAGACCAACAACGGGATCCACTACCGCCTGCAGCTGCTCTACAGCAATGGTAAGGGCAGGGAGCCCCCGGGGTCGGCCCCGCCGCCTCCGCGGCTGCGGAGCCCTGCAGCGCCCGGGTTCCCCCGGTTCCCCTCCGCTCCCCGCGCTCGCTGCCGGACCCGGGCGGCCCCGGCAGGCCCGAACCCTCGGGCGAGCCCCGGCTCTCCGCCGCCGGCCGGCCCCGCTCCGCTCCTCACGCCTGTGCCTTGTTTCAGGGATCAGGACGGAGCAGGATTTCTACGTCCGACTCATCGACTCCATGACCAAGCAGGTGGGTGCCGCGGGGCGGCCGCCGGGCAGGGATGGGGGTGGCAGCCGTCGGGGCGGCCCCGGGAGGCCAAACCCGCCCCCGCGGCGGGGCCGCTCTGCCCGGCGGGGCAGGGACGGAGCCGCCGCCTCCCGCGGGCACCGGCCGCGCTGCGGGACCCTGCCCGCTGCGGGGCTGCGGGACAGAAATACGGCCGACCCTCCGGCCGTCCCAGTCAGGGCCGCGGATGGTTTTGTCGCTTAATTAATAAGAATTAGCCTCCGGCCTCCGGCAGCCCCCGGGCGCCGCCGGCACAAGGCGCTGCCCCGGCGCGGGGCTCCGTCTGTCCGTCCGCTCCCGGCGCTGCCGCCGGCTGCGCTGGCTGAAGGAGGAGCGGTTGTATCGCGACACGTTCGCGGGTCGGAATAGAGCCCAGAATCGAGGCGCGGGCAGCGGCGGGCTCGGTGTCGGACTCGGGGAGGGCAGCAGGGCTTGTCAGTGGATTAATCCTCATTTAAAGCCTGTTCTTTAGCCGCCCGAACAGAGTAATAGCGTGCGTGCCTACCTGTAAAAAATATTTTTCTGTTTAAAACCGGTGTTTTTACAAAGGGACCGTCTAAGCAAATCGAGTCTTTCTCTTTTCTTTTTTTTTTTTTAATTTTTCCTCTGTCTTTTTTTTTTTTTCTGCTCCTGTCAGAATATTTTTCTCTTAGAATATGTTTCTTTCAAATAGTTGAGATCGCTTTTGAGCCTTTTCATCCTTAAAATATGTTTCTTCCCCTCCTAATCTGTTTTACTTGTTCAAGATAATTCTTAAATTTTATTTAAGAAAAACATTAAGGTTTTTTTTTGTTTTGTTTTGTTTTTTTTTTTTTTTTTTTTTTTTTTTTGTATGCTAGGAAACGTCAGTCCTTATATGTTTTCTACAGGGACAAAACTCTTGGCTTGTATTCGGATTTCTTTTCTACAGCAAAACATAAAGCTCTAAGGGCTGAGTTTGTTTTACAAAACTCTCTTTGATGGTCCCTAAACATCTTTTCCTGCTATTGAAGACTGTCTTTCAACAGCACAGAAAAAAAAAAAAAAAAAAAAAAAAAAAAGGAACTTGGGTGAATTTTACTAGACAATCCTCTGTGCATCTGAACTCTGTTAGAGTGTACACTTCCAAACAGAGCCCATTCCCTGTAGGAATTAAAACAGCAGCAATATGTGCTTCTTCATAAAAAATCCTGGAAAGCGTTTGATGTCATTCCCTGGTTTTCAGGCACAAATTGGTTAGTTTGTGTTAGAAGTAACAAAATCTTCCTGATACATGAACTCTTTTTAGTCCTTTTGAAGCTTGTGTATTTCAGTGTAGATCGTGTGAGAAAGACTATCAATAAATATTATCTTTAAATAGCTTTCCTATCCTTACGGAAATGCAGAAGCCTCTGGTCATAATCCTGTTGAAAACAGAGCCCTGAACTCATGGAGAGCAGTGGATTCAAAATAATTTTCTTAACAAAGGCATCTTGCATATGAAGAGTTCATCCTAAGGCACTGTTTGACCTCTTGGTCTCTCATTATTATCAAGTCATCAGAGGGTCTTTGGAGAGAAAGGGAAAAAAAAACCCCAGATACAGTTTATTTGTAAAACCTACCGTGTAGCTTTAAAGCACGTTGACAATGAAGAAGGAGGAGGGAAAAAAAACCCCAAAACAACCAAAAACCAACCCTGTCTGATTTCAGGAAATCTTAGAAAAACAAAGTTAGTGCGAATTACAGATTTTGGGAAAAGTGCAGTGCGGCTGAGAAGCGAGGATTTTAGAACAAAATCCCTCTGAGCTTAGATTAGAAAACGGGGAGCAAAAGGCTGTTTTAAACGTAAACATGTTTGCTTACATATTAGTTTCATGTCTGTAGTTTCTTTAGGCATGACTGCAATTGCTTATGAAAAATAGGGCATTGTCATGTCAAAACTGTGGCATGTGCTGCTCCAAATTTTTTGGGGGGTCAGACGCTAAATTCACCTTCTCCATTTTTAATTCTTTCTTTTCAAAAGTGAAATTATTTCAGAGTTGGGATCGCGTCCGTTACTGAATGCTTATTAGGAAGTGAAGTACAACACATGACAGAAGCTCACCCAAATGTTGAATATATCATTTATATTTTATGACAGTGAATTATATAGAAGATTCTCAAGTAACTTTCAAATCATCAAACTGTAATTAAATATTGCAAAGACTGTCTGAAAATTCTTTAATTTTTAATGAAAGTTAAATATATATTGTCAGTCTACTTGAAGGTGTAGTATTTTAATGCATGACGCTCAGAACAAATTGGATAATGAAATGATTACTTTTAAATGAAACTGTTGCAGAAGTGTACACGTTTCAGCTGGCAAGTATCTGCTCAGTCCTCACACACGCACATTCACACACTCGATAATTGTGAATTCCCAGACTGAAATTACAGCTACTCTGAGGTTTCTGGTGGCAAATTAAAAATCCCACAGAAGCAAAGCTTGAGTGAGTTAGGTTTCCCCAGATCATACAGGAAAGTATCTGTGACTTTTTTTTTTTTTTTAAATATTAATTTATTATTATTATTTTTTAATATGGACACATCAGATTTAAATATATTCTCTTTGTGCCACAGTTACAAATTGCGAGGTTTTGTACGGTTGCGGGTTACTGAGTTAGGTAAGATAAAATAAAAGCCCTTCCGCAAATCAGACCTGGGTTTCTGTGCATAGGATTGCTGCTCAGAGGTTTAATGCGAATGTCCCACTAGCAGCTCGTGTTATAGCAGTAGCTAGGCAGGGCTTGGCTGTGCTGGGGGCTGTGTATGTTCCAAAGAGGAGATGTTCCTGCTCCTGAGTGTTCCTGCTCCGCCTAACTCAGGGATTTGTTTTTGTGGCTGTGCCCAGCTAAGAAACTCATAGCAAGGGTCGTATCCTGGGTGGGACAGAGGGATCTCCGTGTCCTGGTGCGTGTGTGTTTCTCTGTCAGCTGTGGAGCAGGATGGGCACTGGGGCTGGAGAGTGGCACTACTGAGCCAAGAGTTGTGTTGGGAGCTGCATCCCGGGGCAGAGCTGGGCTGTGGGATGAGCTGTGCATGCACTGCCCCGGACAGGAGCTCGGGCTGCTCCTTGGGAATGGGGACTGTGGGATTTCCGAACGGGAAACTCCGTCAGGATTGGTCTCAGAGTGCATCATTTGGGGTTGTATTTGGGTTATTGTGCTTGGCCTTTGGTGGTGGCCCTGCAGAAGCGCTGGGTGAAATGGGAGTTACGTGGCTTTTGGGGGTCTCGCTGAGCTTCTGAAGCGTGTCCCCGTCACTTAAAAATTGTAAATGCTGCTACACTCAAATAATTCCTGTGGCAGAGTTCTTTCTGGTTCAGGCAACAACATTCGGTGTCAATACTGGCTTAATTAAATTTTCTTTTATGTTATATTGGCACCTCATTTTATGCTGGGATCACGTTCCTAAAGCGCTCAAAACCCTGTAGGACCCCAAACTTTACGGCTGTTGCTTTCCATAAAGCAGCAGCTCCTCCCGCAGAAGATCTGCCTCTAACAATGATGCATTTTGAAATTGCCTGCAAAACGTGAAATATGTCTGCTCTAATAAAACTGGAGTTTTTAGGCAAGTCAAAGGATTTTAATGTGTTTATGGAGAAGAGATGCCTTCTATTTCTTTGGCTGTATTTTCATAAAGTTGAGATATTTCACTATTAGGAGAGATGGAGGAAATAAATCTGAAATACTTGTTCCCCACCCATTTTTCCTTCAGCCGTTCTCATCCATAAGATATAACGGATGCTAATATGGCTCAGGCATCTTAACAATCATAAGTTTTGCTCGATGGCTATTGTCTATTGCTGAGAGCCCTCATGAGTCAAAAATCCTTCCTTCAGACTTAAACCCTGTTTATATTTGGATTTTTTTTTTCAGAGCTATAACTCTGGATGCAAATGGTTTTTCTGTTGACTTGTCTGTCATTCTCTGATGTCTGCAGATATTTGATCAGCTCTATTCTGTGCATGGCATGGCCCTTCTCTGGCAGCTACACGCATGGGAAAAAAAAATGTTATCAATAAGTTCAGAGGAGCCTCAGCAGACTCAGAGAAATTTCACACAAACATAAAACAAAACCTAACCCCTGTGACGGGGAAAGTTTACATTGAGCCAGATTTTAGCAGCTTTCTTGTGCCTTTGGTGAGATGTCAGAAGCGCAGGTGATTTTAATTTTCTTGTACAGAGAGGAATGGAGAAGTTTGGAATTTGCATGCATGATCAGGACCTGTGTTTGGGAAAATGTAAACTCATCACAGTGGAAAATGTGTTGTTTGGAGTCTGAGGGTGAAAACAAAGCTGAGGATTTTGGAGAGACTGCCTGAGCCAGATGGCCTGGTGCATTCCCAGTCTGGCAGCCCAACTGCTCCCTCCTGTATAATATACAGCCATTTGTTCTGGGATATTTACGCTAGAGCTGTTTCCATGTGAATGTTTGAAAACCATTAAAAATGAACATATTAGGAGAGATAAATTTATTTAATTTGTGTGAATACGTCGATAAGCAGGCTGTGAATCAAAGGCAGAGGGAGACTGGATAAAATAATTAGATGCTTCTGAAATGTTTGAGGAGAGGCAGAGCAAGAACTCCCTGTCCTCGCCCCGGGACCAGCTCCGCGCTGCTCGTCCGGGATAAACCCATCCCTGGGATGAGTCGCGGTTTTGCCTGGGGAAGGGGTAAAACCTCGGGTAATTGAGGGTTAAGGATTCAAAGCCAAATAAATGTAATTCACAGTATTTTCTCTGTAGATATACAGTGGATACAAGCCTAATCCTCTCTGGGTGAAATTCTGGCCCATCTGAAGTCAATTGCAAAGCGCCTATTGAATTCGGTGGGGCCAGGATTTTATTTTCTCCCTGTGTGTACGGCTGTAAACGTCATTCCAAATAATTTTAGTTCTGTTTTGGAAAAGACCCTAATTTTAATGAGTTTTCCCTTCTCTTTCATTTCTGTAAGGGAGATACTTTGTGTTGTGAGGCAGATGGAATCTGAAAGCAAGTGGATTTAGATGCACGCTGGTGATTTCTCTCCTTCTCTTACTCTTTTAAAATCAAGGCCATGACATAACTGAGTAATATAATGACCATGATCTCATTCCTTCAAGATTGTTTTTCGTCCAGTTCTGAAAGCAGGATTGCTTGACTGGCAAACTGACACCACGAGACGATTCTGCCCTCACTTGTACCAGCATAAATCTGGATTTATTCTGGAATGGTTAAGGACAAAATCTGTCTCTGTGTTTTTCCAGCTTGTTTGTGAATTCTTTTATTGTGTTATCCTGCTGCGTCTACTGGGGGGGAAAAGTATATCAAATGAGAATTGTAGCCTTGACTTTTACATCGCGCCCCGTCCTTTTTATTTTTTATTTATTCTTATTTTTTTTTAATAATGAAGTCCGTCGCTGAAAAGTTTAGGTGAATTTTTGGACGTACTTGACTGTGATGTGCTCAATGTACTAATTTTTATTGGCTGTTAAGCAGTGAATTGAATTTGATTTAACTTTTTATGCAGATTTATTTAAATAGAAGTGAGGAAGCCTTATATTTTTGACACCAATTTTTCGGGGCCTGATTTTAAAGTCCGTTTGTGCATGAGTGATTGTTACTCACTGGGACTTCTTGCGGGAAGGTTGCTTGGGTGAGTAACAGCTGGCAAAATGGAAGATAAATTTTGTGGGGAAATGTTTAAGTTGTTCAAGAGAAGAAACGCTGTTTTCAAGTGCTTATGAAACACCACCGAGTCAAAACGACATGAAGTAAACAAAAAGAAAAAACCCAAAGTCTATAATTTTGCATTTCCTTTGCCGGTGTTTTGTTGTGCAACTCTGATGTGTATCTGTGTGCAGGCTTATTTTTAGCTCTGCTGTGGTCTAAGTTTATGCGTTGTAACTTTCACTTTGTCTCTCATTAATGTGATCCTTATTTGACAAAATCACGACGACGTTAGTGCGACAGGGAACCCCGACGCAATCTCCCCGTTTCAAAGCCTGAGCTTAAAAACCCGCATACTTTATTAAAAAAAAATCAAGGTATTTTTTTGTTAAAAAGAGTAGCTTTTCAAATCCGAGCGTTAAACATTTTCACAACGGTAACGTAGTAGACCCTTCCTGTAAAAATACTTCTGGCAGCTCTAACGATCTGAAACTTTAGCAGTTCCTGTTTCCTTTTTGAAGCTAATTGTAGAATTAATGCTTCAGAGCGGCGCGGTTTGCGAGGCGGTCGAGTATCCGCAGGGCTCTCGGGCAGCCATTCATGGGGGCAAAGAGTTGGCGCTTCACACAAGTAAATTGGGGGCACAGGAGTGGGGAGATGGGTATGAGCTGCTCAGAGATGAGCCCAGAGCGTCCTCCTGCTTCCCAGAATTTCCTAGAAATCCCTGCAGGAGTAGGGTAGGCAAGAGGAGCTGCGCTTGACGCGGAGGAAACAAAATGTGCACGGGTGCAACTTCGGTAATTGAATGCAAATAAAGTGAGAAGCAAATCCTTAACGTGGAGGGAGGCAGAGGAATGTCATGCACGCAAAGAAGGGATCACTGATGCTAAACACAACAGACAAGGTGATTATGTACCGCAGTGTTGACTCTGCCCGTTCATTATTGCTATTTAGTTGAGTTATTTAAGCAGCTACCTGGAGGTTAAGTAAGCACAGCAGCAGGAAGGGGAGAGGAGGAGAGAGGACAGGGGGAAAAAAGAAAGTAAATTTTGCGTTCTGCCTCGTCGTTTCTAGCAATTCCTTGGTTCCACTGGCAACAAGCTAACCCATCCTGGGTAAATTTATTTGAATATTTGGAATTATGAGAAGAACGAGCTGAGTCCAGCAGCCTCTCCTCCCATGTCCCGTTGTGATTGTCTGGAGGTGTTTGTCCCCACTAAAGGCCTCAGAAGTAGATCTGCTCTTTCCCTTTCTGCTCTGCATTCACAGAGGGGGATTATTTTTTAACTGTTGATGAAGTCCAAGGAGAGCCATGAGCTTCCTCCTTGCCTGGCCTGTCCCACTGCCCGGTGGAACCCGATCTGGGGTTTTCTGGAGTCTTTGCAATATCCCCGCTGACTGACCCCACCAGGTGTCAGCCAGTTACTTCAGTTCTCTGGCTTTGCTTGGAAGAAGCTTCTCCCCATCTTCCCTTTTAATGCTGGGAATGAGGCTCTTCTGAATTTGTCCCATCTCCTGCTGTAATACCTGTAATTCCATTTTCCAAGGCTCCTCGCAAATCATCTGTATCTCTCTTGGGCACTGATATGGCAGTAGCTCAAGGTGGGGGTCCCAGCTGGGGCCAGGGGGTTGCTGGTGTGTGTGTTGGGGGGACTTTCTGTGCATTTCCTTCATCTCAGTGCTGGGTTCGCTGCTGTTGTGTCTCCCTGGTGGAAATGAGGGGGCAGAGCCAGGTGAGACTCTGGGCCCATTAGTGGCGATTAATGGCAGCCTCTGTTTCATCAGCTATAAAACCCCGGCCCAGGGGCTCTCGGGTTTTAGGGGAAGGCCCATAGCAAAACTGAAGTTAAAAAATTAAAACTACCACAGGTAACACAGGCCCATTCCTGATATTATTTATGGAATTATTAAGTAATTTTCTAATGCATTATATTAATATTGCATGTTGCCATTTAAATTGTGCAAGAGTCAGTGCATGCTTCTTCAGATTTGTGTGTCTTGGGATTTGTGCCCCTTTTGGAAGTACCACACATCTTACCCTTTGTGGGTTACGTTTGTAAGGACTAGAAAAGCAGTTTGTTCTATGTTATGGAAACTTACTTTTCTGTCAGTTATTTTCTATGCTTCCATTTCAAATTGATCTCATTCCTTAAAATGCGTTTCATCCACAGAGCACACTTCTTAAATTTCAGTCTCTATTTTATCATTAGCTCTAGGGAGACCCATCTCAGATGTCATTTTACCTGCTGAGTCCTTTCCCTCGATTTCTTGTTTTAAGCTCCGTGTTTTAGCGGCTGAAAAGGGTCACACCAAGCTCAAGGGTAGCGCTGATGCTCAGATGCAGGGGCAGTCATCCCTCCGAGGCTGGGGCTCCAATCCCAGCTCCGAAGTGAGATTTGGAAACCTCAGTGCCAGCAAAAGCTGCTGTTGCAAAGGAAACTCCACTTTTGTTTGGCTGCTGGGGGACTGGTGCCTGGGAGCAGGGGTGGCTGGAAAACATGATTCTGTGGGGCTGAGGTGGAAATCCTGTCCCGCAGGGGCTGAGAGCACCAACCCAGTTCGTGTGTAATGCCGATCCTTTGCTGCTGGGAGCAAACGTAGGCTCCTCTTGAAATGTGAACGCACTGCCTTTCCACAGTTTTAGCTTAAAGGATTCTCCCTGTGCTGTCTAAGAGTCAAATTTCTCAAGCCGGTTGATCCTCTGTTTGTTTTGGTCTCCTCTGCTCTGGTAGGGCCTTCTCCTCACTTATTTATATCCCTGTAACTCCGGAGGTGCTCTCTGGAAAGCGCTGGATCAGGAGGTTCAAGGGAAGAATCAGGCCCAGGCGCTTTCTCAGGAGCTACCAGGAAAACGCCTGGGCTGTGCAGCTTTTGTAATTAAAAATGCATGAGCTCTCTCTCCCTCTCTCTTTTTTTTTTTTTTTTTTTTTTTTTTTTTTTTTTTTTTTTTAATGAATAGGACCCAAAGTATACCAAGCCTTGCTGCTTTTCTTTTTTCTTTTTTTTTTTTTTTCCTTTTTTCTTTTCCCCCCCTTCCTTTTAATGCTATTAGGTTTATATTTTATTCTGAATTGAAAAGAAAATTGTGGTTGTCTTGACTACTAAAAAAACCCATCCTACACACTGCTGGAGAGATGTGCAACAGAGAGGAGGGAATTTAGCTGTACTCAGCTTGTGTTTTGTTACAACTGCAGGTCTTGGAGCAGGTTTGGTGAAGATGCCAGATCTCTTTAGCCTGAGCTGTGGTTTGTAACTCGCTGAGCCTTTGCTTACCATAATGTGTTTTGATTTTCTCCAAACTCAACTTTATGTACAACTAAAAATGTGTTTTATTTCTAGGCAATAGTATATGAAGGCCAAGACAAGAACCCAGAAATGTGCCGAGTTCTGCTCACGCATGAAATAATGTGCAGGTAAGAAATACCCCTCTTCCAGTTAATTAGTGATGCGAAGATGAATCTGTCTCCCAAAATCTAGGTTGAACCTACAGCTATTTTTGGCCTTAAATTTATCTTTCTCGCATTAAACAATCCCAAAATAACGCAGTTCCGTGTGTGTAATTAGCGGCAAGGTCTCAGTCGTCACACTAGTTTTCAATTATTTATAAAGAGTTATTCTTAACAGAACGCTGCTGGTTTTCATTTAGACACTGTAGCCCACAAAAGGTCTCCTCACCGAAATTAACAATCTATTATAGTCTTGTAGCAATAAACGTCTCTGCCCCCAATTCCCAACAAAAAACTCCTCTGTAAAATGACAAAATAGTATTTTTATGTTTTATTATTTTTTTCGTGGATGTGCATTAAGGAGTGAGGTCAGGAGGTTTTTTTGTCCTGGTTGTTGCTCAGGCAGGTTCCGCACTCGGCCAGAGCGGAGCAGCTGAAGCTTCTCTGTGCAAAAGATGTTTTCTTGATTTCCTCAAAAATTCCCCATGCAGATTTGGCTCTGCCCAGTGCCCTCTCAACCCCTGTGTGGGGTTGGTGACTTCAATTCAGTCAAATGTCTTCTCCCCCAAACTTCTGCAGCTGCTTCCTTCTCTCTTCTGGCTGGTTAAAGTAGGTGAAGCCTTCTCTACTTCCTTTTTACCACAAACCTCTTCACCACCCCAGAGAGCTTGACCTCTCAGTCTCATTAAAGTTAGTGGGTGTTTTTTGCATGTCTGAAAAAATCATTTGTTACATGTTATTCGATGGCAGAAAATAATTCCCTGGTGGAAGACAAGGCATTCTTGCATAAGCTCATTGTTACAATCAGTTGTTTTAAGACTGTAAAAATGCCATTGCATGCGTTGTAACTTTTACAAAACACATTTACTAAAAAGGAGTAACTTGAGGGTAAAAACTAGTACCCACTTCTAAAAGAATAAACTTGGATGAGGGTTTCCTGGCAGGGGAGAGTCTTTGACAAAATACTCAGATGGAAACTTCTCTGTTGGTTGATTTTTTTTTTTTTTTTTTTTTTTTTTTTTTTTTTTTTTTTTTTTTTTTTTTTTTTTTTTTAAAATTCTTGGGATCTGCATGTTTTGTCCTCCACTGACAGCTCCTCCTGCTAAAACCCTGCTGGGGGGTAGCGCCCTGTGATGAAGACAGAGAAGGAGTTGCTCTCCTTGCTCTGCCAACTTGGGTGAAACCCTGCACAGCCCTCCCCTCAAATTCTTCCTTGCAGCAGGATTTTGGGGGATTTTAGTTTTCATGTCGTGCTTTTCTAGGCTGCTTCCTTCAGTGGGTTTGGCTTCTTCCAGGAAACCAAAGACATTGGTTTGCAGCTCCAGAGCAATCAGCAGCTCCAAGAGGTGCCTGAACCTCTGCTGCCGTTGGGAGCCTTGGTGCTCTGCTGAGGACTCCAGGCCAATTCTGCCTTTCCAAATGGAATCCCAGTCATGTTGACAACCTAAAATTGTCCTAAAATTCATTGGCCCAATTAGCACGACTTTCACACTGGATACCTAGCTAGGAACAATTCATGGAAATATTAAAGGAGGCCCCTGACCTGATAAGACTCTAGTGCCTTTTACTTTCCTCCTGCAGCAGACCAGTGAAACAGTGGGACTGGGCACATGAGTAAAATTAAGCACATGCTCAAGTGCCTGCAGTGTCAGGGTCTGAATCTGCCATTAGTCCTGGGTGATGTGTCCTCCTGATCCTTAACCAGCAAGGTTTGGTGGTAGGAATAACTCACAGAGCCAGAATCAACTAGTTTAGGGATTAATTTCCTTACAGACACTTCAGAAACATAAAGTGTACGAAGTAAATTAAAACTTTATATAGTGGGCTGAGTTTTAACCAGAAGACCAAATGCCCACATCACAGATTTATAGCCATTCAATATACTTTGACTGAGACAAAATTATTTCTGTTCTGGGAACGTAGAAAGATGCACAGCCATTCCCTTTATTAAAGCACTTTGCACTTTCTTTGTTCTTAAAATTCCTTGGCTCAGAAGGTTTATTCTTCTCCTCCTATTTATTTACTTCTAGTCCTTGCTTTGTGTTTCATGGCCATAAGGTGGAGGGGTAGAAAAAACCCAAACCGACTGTAGTAGGCAAATGTTGTGTTCATGATGAGATGGGGGAGACATATTCAAATTTCTTACAGCTCATATTAGATGTTCCCCATTTCCTTTGCTGCCCATACGTGTGTTAGAGGGTGCTGTTTGTTTACCAGGCCGCTTGACCCTATTGCACAAATCTGTCATCTATTGTGCTGCTAACACGCTTTTAAATTGCAAATCTGATGCTCTTTAGGGGTCTAGAAGGGGAAAAAATTCTCTCTCCACACCATTCTGTTTCTCTTGATTTCTTGCCTGTTGTAAGTGGAAGTTGGGATGTGCTGAATTTGCACCAGGGGTGCAAATGCAGCCTCAATTATAAGCATAAAATTAGAGTCTGTTCCCCATTAATCAGCCCAGCTAATTGCTATGCACTACCATTAGCCATATGGTGTGAAAGACAGCTTGCTCTCCCTAAGATGAAATTTCTTCATTTCAGACATGAAATAGTGAGGGCTCTGTATTTTAAAATAGCTTGTTTTAGATGTTTAATTTCTAAACAACTTTCAGCAGTGCTTTCTATCAAGGCTAACTGCACAATAAAACTTTGCATTTATGTGACAAAGCTGGGTATTTATAGTGTACTACAGCTACGGCACGGAGGAGACAAAGAATTCAAATGTAAAAGAGAGTCCTGGTTGTGGTAGGAGAGCGAACCTGACGTTTGCTTCAGGTAGCTGTTTATTTCAAAGGATTTCATTGTGTTTTGTCAGATATAAAAATCTACCCTGTTGGTGAAAATGTTAATAGCTGGGGAGAATTCACAACCTCAGTGGAATTTATTAGTATTGTAGGCAGCATGGGGAGGGACATCTATAGTTAATATTGCCTCAACAATTTCCATTATGAAACCTTCAGTGGCTTACAGCTTTGCCAAACTTAAACTGTTCTGGCTGAAATATCCTTTGCAGGGTGTCAGCCTCAGGCTGACTTTCTTTGGAAAGTTTCAGCTAAAATGGTTCAGCGATTTCTGAGAATGAGGTTGGAGTAAAATATGGGGTTTTTGTCTGTGTGAAATAAGACCTTACAGCCTGTTCTGGCAAGGGGGTCCCGCACCTCCGAGCTCCAGGGTGAGGAGCCTGTTTGGGTTTGTCCCGATGGCATCACCGGCGGGAGGGATCCCACCTCGCTGGGACCCCGTGCGAAATCTCGCTGGCGGCTTGTCGGGGCCTGGCAGCCGAAGTCGCCTTGGCGCTGGCCACGGGCCCCTAATTCCTCATTGTTCATTGTCCCCGGGATCCACAAAGCGGGGCTCCTGCGGGGGGACGCTCCGGCCACCGCGCCAGGGTGGGGACGAGGGAGGGTCTGAGGTGCCGGACATGAGGGTGAGGAGTTCTCGTCCTGCGGGCCCGGGCAGCGCGGGCAGAGGAACACGGAAGGGAAAAGGAGGAGGAGGAGGATGGAGAGCAAGAAGACAGCAGAGCAGTGGGTCCCCAGAGGGTTGGAGTGAGGAGAAAGGCAGCAGTGAAGCCTGGTGGTGGTGGTGGCTTGGGGAGAAGCAGGACAGGGATGGTGAGGGGCTCGGGGATGAGCCATGTGGATGAGAACAACAGTGGGATGCTCAGAGATGGGGTGCAGGAGCTGGAAATGCTGGGAGGCTGCATTACTGCCAAGGACTACTTGTTTTTAAAAGCAAGCAAGTTTTTCCTGTTGGTCAATGTGGCATTGTGTCCGAGCCGTGGCTCCTGACCCCACCTGGGGAGAGGTGCCATGGAAGAACAGCAAAGACAAGTCCTTGTCCTCCTGGATGTGAGGAGCTGGCATTCCCTGCTCTTGCACAGAGTCTTGCTGGGAACTGGAGGGTTTCTGAGTGGTTTGGAGAAGCTCCTGGGAATTTTAAAATTCTTTCAGGGAAAGGAGAAAGGGTGCTGAATATTTAGGAACTTATTTCCAAGCGCTAAGTAGGCACTAAAAGCCAAAGCTTTTGAGGGAAATTGAATTAAAAGCACTTTTAACCAGGTCTGAAACTCAAGATCTGCAGTGATGTTTTAATTCTTTGCATAGCAAGACTGGAGTGAAGAGGCCTCCAATTCTGCTGCTGCAGGGAGGGGGGAAAAACACAAAAGGCAAACTAAATTTTAAATTTTAATTCTCTAGATCGTGAAGGAACATTCAGGGCCTCCTCTCATGCCAGAGAGCCACCAGATGGTGGGATGTGCCAGCCATGCATCCCCTCCACATCACCCTCAGATTGTGGACAAGGAGTGAGCTCTCCTGCTGTCACTTGGGACTATTGGGGTGCACTTGTGGGAAGGTACCCCACCCAATTAAGGGGTCACCTCAGGGGCAGTGAAGTGTTTCCCTTGCTCCCAAAGCCAGGTTGTCCCCACTGGTCAGTGCCTGACTCCATCCCACTTGTGGCAGGAGGTGAGACCGAGGTGTCCCTGTCCCCAGGCGCCTGTGGCTGCCTCTCCCTCTGGGTTAATGCCCCGGGAAGGTGCCAACCTCTGAGCCTGGTGCTGTGTGGATGGTGGTATTTGCCCATCTCGTGCTGGGAGCCTGGGAACCTCTGCTTGCCTGAGTAAGTGTGGCAATTTCTGTCCCTCCAGTCTGCTGGGAGAATGTCAGGACTAGCCCTGATTCGCTTCAGTCACAAGAACTGCATTGTCTTAACTTGTGCCAACTCTGTTTCTAATTACATTTTAATCATTTAAAAATGATTAGCAGTTTTTATTGCCTTGTTTGTGGGTAAATTTTCTCACCCCACACATTCTAGCTGCACTCCCATGACAAGTCCTTTTATAGGCAAAAAAGCCCCCGAACGTCCCCATGACTATTTACCTACAGCATATTTTATTCCTTCCTAAATTTTAATGCTTTCAGGGTGCCAAGGCTCTGGCATTTTCTGGTGGATCAATTGTGGTATTGTGCTGTAAAATTAAGCAGTTTTTTTTGGCAATCCCAAACAATGTAACTTCCACCGAAATGAAGATACCGCACATGTGTTAACTGTGAAAAGTTTCAGCCCTGAATAGTTGCCTTGAAGCTTTTTTGCGGTGAAAAGAATTATGTATTTTCCTCTCTTTGAAAACAAAATTATTATTATTTTTTTTTAAAGCCATGTTTAAACCGGCTGTTTTTGTAAAAGGCCCCTTTTTTGTTATCTTTAGTGTGGTTATTGCTTTACTGCTAATCTTGGTGGGTAACTGTATATTATTCACTCTATTGTTCAGCAACACAAGAGAACCTTTGTCATACTCCCAACAAGGCTATTTATATAGTGTGGCGCTTCTGAGGGCTTCTTCCTGCCCTGATGTTCTTCCACCTTCTGGGGAAAGGAAAATAGTTCATCTGAGAGGGAGAGTGAGCAGTGCTCCCTCCTGACAGCTGCTGAAATACGGGCGAGACGCAGGTCCTCAGGATGCCGCTGGCAACAAACTTCGTGGTTTCCAAAGATTTGGTTTGTGTGTGGTTGAGGTTGACCAGAAAGTTTATTGATGTGCTCAGGTCTGTGCAGGGAGAGCAGCTGGGGTGGTCCTCACTGCCTGACACTTGGTGCCATCATGGGATGGGGTCCCTGCAGCCCTGCAGCTGCCCAGGCTGTGTCCAGCAGGTCCTTGGGGACCAAGAAGGGCTTGGGTAAGCCATGAGTCTTGGTTTATATATATTTAAAAAAAAATTCTTGAAGCCTTGACTTCAGTGGGGGATCTTCTGTTAAGGGTCATCAACAAACAGGATCTTTCCTTTCGAGATGGGGGTTTCCCTCCTGGGGTGAGTGGGTGGGTCAAATCTAAAGGCTTCGCTGACCTTTGTGGCTGTGATTTGGTGTTGTGGGTTTAGGTGGGCAGGTGAGAAGAGCAGGGCAGCTCCCACCCACAGCTCCAGAGGCACCAGGAGGGATTCCCACCTGGAGCAGGAACGTGTACCTCGCCTAGGAACTCACCTGCAATACATTTACGCCTTCTTACAGAAAACAACCATCAAAACCCAACAATTTAACTTCTCATTAGGGAACAATGAACCACCTTAGCTCAGAAAGAATCCCAGCCTCGAGGTCAGTCATGGAGCAGTGCTTTGGGAGTCGGAGCTTATATTTCACATGCCTGCTTTGTATCTGACCTGATGCGGGGCACCAGCCGCTGGAGCAGAGCTCTCCGTGGCATTAGTGATCATTAACATGCTCAGAAAACTTGGGGAAACAGGCGCGCTCGAGCATAAAAAGCTGCTGCTGCTGCTTGCATTTTAGCTCCCCCATTAACACCAGCGTCTCTTAGAGGGAGAATAATTGTGCTTTCGGAGTTTGAGGGGAGGTTTGCCAGTAGCTGGGAATTGTGTGGAAGCAGGAATATCTTGTGGATGTGTAACACAAGCGTTAAGCAAATGTAAAAACCAGGCTCAGCAGGGAAAAATCTGCCTTATTTTGTGCGCCAGCGTCTGCGGGACAACTGTTAAACCCCGCGGAAAAGAGGCTACAAATAGGCAGCTCTCTCTGTTTGGGGCGATCCTTGAATTATTGTTGGTGAAAGGGGCAAAACCCCTCTCTTTTTATATTTTCCGTTGCTAACCAGCTGCGCAAGAAGTTAAACATCGTAATTAACCCATATGTGACCCAGTACATTTGACTGATTTGCAGGCAGGGCCGGCAGGGTAACTCGAGCCGGCAATTTGAACCCACCATGTTCGTAATGATGATTTTACAGTGTAATGGTCGCACTAAATCCTTTCGCTTTTGCTCTGTAGCCGCTGTTGTGACAAGAAAAGCTGTGGCAACAGAAATGAGACTCCATCAGATCCAGTGATAATTGACAGGTAAGGACTGCTATTGTTTCCTTCTATTTTTTTTTTTTTCCCCCTTCCTCCCTCTCCTCATTATAATGAAACACCTGCCCTGTGTTGCTAATGGGGAAGAATTAGCAGGATATACGGATGAAATTTTGTGGTCTTTTGATGCAGAATTAGTTGTGCTTTGCAGTTGTGATTGCCTTGGAAGGGCCGTATGTGGGATAAGTAGGGATACTGGAGCGCCCTGCTCTGTGGAGGGCTCCAGCTCTTGTAACTGATTCATGTGCATAAAGAGGAGATTTTTCTTTCTGACTTTCTGTGACTCAATTCACATGCTATGCCAGGGAAGCTTCAGGAATAAAATAATAATAGTTTGTGATTTATGAAATGTGGTTGGGTGCTTATAAATATTTAACTTTTATTTGAAAAATGTTTGAATCATTATCACTTAGCTACTGTAGTTCTGTTGGATGCAATCCATCCACATTTTAAGGCTTTTATTTATGCATAAAAACGGTTAAGAAAATAGATCTGCAATGTAAGGTTTTTTCCCCTCTTCTTATTTTCTTTGGTTGGAATACTATTTTGACTGTATTGTCAGTTGATTAATTCATTTTTGCCTGTCTTAATTATTGTGTTTTTAAACAGATCCATATTGCTAATCTGACATCACTGAGTAAATCATTGTAGCACAATACATCTATTCCTGTTGTTCTGAGCCATGTGTAGTTTCTGTTGCTTGCCAATTATGCAAAATGGTAGCCAGAGAGCCATTTTTACATTTGAATTGTCCAAATGTGATGTCCAAAGCCGTGTGGGACGGCCAGAGTATTGTGCAGGGTTACTCTAGAGGAGTTGAATTGCCACCAAGTACCAAAAATGTCTGTCAGGGCTGGGGAGAGCAACACCCTGCGCTAATCTGTGAGCAGAGGGAGCCCAAAGGGAGCTACCCAAACACACAGGCGTGAGGGCATGGAGCACGTGCTTCTCCTTGCATTGCTGTCTGAGTTATGTTCGCTGGATGAAGTTTGTAGTATCTTCCATGCCGGAGCATCCATTATATGAAAGAGGAGAAGGTGGGTTTGACGTGTTGGGAGCCCCACTGGAGCCAGTCCAGAGCCTTGTGCTCATCCCAGCTCCCAGTTCTTGGATGGGTTGGGTAGGAAGGTGTTTTTATTGGATGCTTATAGCAGATGTTTTGATTAGCTGTAATAAGTAATCCTGAGAATGTTTAAATCTCAGAAGATATCCCTATCTATTTTAACTAGGCATATTTTCATCTTCTCTGAGCATCAGGTAGCACCAGAGGAAGTGTGCGTGGGGGAAAGCCCCCCAGTGAAACCTGTACAGAGCCGTGTTTTATAAGCATGCTGCAGAGCTGAACACTATAAACATGGTGTTAGAGTGGCATTTTGAGCAACATGAAAGCTACAAAATTCGCATGAATTTTTCATTGTACTGGAAAGTGAGATGTTAAGATGCTAATGGCAGGTTTACAGAAATATTTTGTTTAACTATCTAGTATGCAAAACTGCCAGTTGCAAATCATTTTAAATTTTGAGATGCTGTCTGTTACACGCTTCCTGCAAAATGAGGAAAATAGGTACAGGAGAAAAAAAACAACCCTTAGCTTCCTAGCAGCAATCCATTCCTCAGTCTTTACATATATTGATGCAATAGTTACCAATTTTAAAGTTTCTTCTTAAAATGCAAGCTAAACACAATTCAAAGCTGATAGTACAAACCCTGCCTCACCACCCGCACTGAATCACTCTTGGCTTGTGAATGGGTTAAGCTTTTAAAGTTCTTCACTTGGTTTTAAGTTGTGACTTTGATACAGAAGGTTGATATGACTGTGGTTTGAATAACACTTGATTTTGACCTGTTCCTGTGGGTTGCAGTGGCATAAGAAATTTGACTCAGCAGTACTGTAATTAGCCCTCCCCGTGTTTTTGAAACAGGATTGTGTTACCTGGATTGCATTAGTGTGGCTTCTATTGTTGCCGCTTCGCATCTGTCCCAGTAGGGTACTTAAAACCTTCTCTTGGCTGGGGCTAGTTCAAACAATTTAGGCCAAGCAAGTATGTGCTTTATGCAGTTAGTGGCTTTAGTGATGTTTCTTGTGACATTTATCCTATTCATTTGCCTTGTCCCCCTTTGGTTTGGAAAGGATGAAGTGATGTATATGGAGCTCTTTTACCTTAAAACGTGTCCTTTAAAATTGTTCTGTGATGAAAATGCCTGCACAAGTGAGGCCGTGTGTTTGGTTGTGCTCCATTGTCACTTCTCCATGCACACAGTTTCTAACTATTATGTCAATTGGTATGCAAAGCCATATTTAGTTATTTTTATTTGCACTGAGCTTAGAGAATTCATTTACCATTTGGGCTAAAGCACTCCCACATGCCTGATGCTCTGATCAAGTCTTTGCCTATGGATTTAATCTAACTCTTGCATCAAATCTTGTGAATCCACAGACTCTGACCTAACATAGAGTTTAACATAGAATCTATCCATGGGATTTTTGACATATGTACTTACATGGAAATGCTATCCTCTTCTGACAAGTTGGAATACTATTTGGGATTAATTAATTCTCTTTGATGAGGCTGGAGACACTCGGGATAGAGAGGGTTCTGGCTTTGTGGTGGTTTGGTGAACTTGGAGAAAAGGCTCTTTGGCAACTTCAAAGTTACATGTGTTGTATTCTTCTTCAAACCCTGGATATATGTGAAATCCAACTGTATATTTCTCTTTAATGAAAATGTGGGTTTTAAGAAAGAAACTCTGCAGCTGTGTTTGAAGCAGGATATGACTTTATAGAATTGTTTTATACTTTGCTCTGTTACAGTATCAGCAGATACAGTAGTGAAAGGGACCTAAAGAAATTTGTACTCATATAAAACAGTGGTTTAAATTTTCTCTGGAGAAAAAAATAAACCTATTATGATTACAGAGCAGTTACCCCAAGGAAGTTTCTTGGAAATATGTGTGTGTCTGTATCATCTTCTTAGCACAGCCTGTATATTTTATTGCTAATCCAGTTACATGTGTTGAGATGAAGATCTGATGAACAGGAACTCATTTTAAAAGGGGTATTATTGTCACAATACAAATGCACAATTCCTCCTACGAGTGCAGTGGCAGGGCTGTATTGTAATCACACTTAAAGAAAACACAGAGCACTTCCTGTTATTAAATTAAATTCTAGATTGATTTAACTTTCAAATTGTATCTCATATTTGAATTTAAAAGGTTTGCAATAAAATTCCTGTGAAGAAATTGAATAAATTGTAGTTTTATTACCACTCTGGATATCCTGGTGTCCTAACCTTTTTCCTTACAGTTATCTTAGTTCAATAAATAAAACCTCATTAGACTATTCCCATTTCAACGAGTTTATTAAATTTTACAGGAGTAATTAGCATAAGCTGTGCTAATTTTTCTGGAAGACTAATGAGAGAGCTTCCTAATTAGGTTTGCTTTGTAAGAATCAGAAAAGATGATAATGACAAAAGTCACATAGGGGAGAAAGTGGGGCTTTATGTTATTCCTTGGTTCAGGAAAAAGGCTCCTCTCTTGGCACTCGGTTCCAAACTTTTAAACCCGATTTACCATTGTCAGGAGCGATATTTAATGGTGTTACCAGTGCCTGATGGGGCTCCTTTACCTTTTATGGCTGCATCCAGTCAATAGGAGTCCTAGTGACTGATAAAATAGGAATAACCACTGCAATCCCAAATATAGTGACAGAAAATATATGTGCCATATATATCACATATATCCTGCCTGAGACATTGCCTGGAGAAAGGGCTGAAAACAGGCGGTTGCTGGCTCGTCCCAAATTTTGCTTCTTCCCAGAGTACTTGAGCAACTGATGACAGTAACCTGGGATTGGCTTTGCTAATATTTACCAATAGAGGCAGGACCTGTAGTGGGAATCTGGCCACTATCTATCCTTTGGATTGATAATCTTTAGGGGAGGTAGAAGTCAAGGGGCTTTGTGCTGGAGCTCCCCTGGGAGGGACTTTGTGACCTTTGGGGCCAGGGGATGGCCAGGGCTTCTTCTGGCCCTGCTCTGCCGATGAACTGAAGGTCTT
This sequence comes from Hirundo rustica, assembly GCF_015227805.2. NCBI lineage: Eukaryota > Metazoa > Chordata > Aves > Passeriformes > Hirundinidae > Hirundo > Hirundo rustica. Next base: position 3,919,131 of record NC_053463.1, read on the forward strand.
CATGTGGCATTTTGGATGCAGTTTAGGAGCAATGAGGAGGTTTGTGCCTTTCCAGTGCCATCACAGCTCTTGTCCATGGGGCAGGGATGGGGACTCGTGGATTGGAGGTTGTAATATTCCCTATGCCTTGATATCAGATGACACCAGAGTACGTTTCAATGCATGACCTCCTGCCAGTGTCTGGAAGGCCCCTGTGCTTCCAACATGTGCAGGATGCTCATCTGGGCTCTCTATAACCTGTCCCAGCTCACCCAGCCAACTCACCTACAGATGGGTTTGAAATCTTGCAGCCTGTAACCTGAAAAGTTTTATGTTTGTGGGTAGGATTTCACTGTGCAATGACACGAAAAACTCATTACTTCTGTTTTACTGCTTTACAAGTCATCATGTAGTGGATTGTATTTTACAGGCCTGATCATCCTTTCAATGTAAGTACCAGGCAAGTAGAAAAGTGACTGGGAAGACTGTATCACACTCCCTGCATCCTCCCCACTAACACACTGCTTAGGTGGATGTGGCAAATAATGAGTTTTGCAGTAGCTGGAGAGAGGGGGAAGGAGATGCAGGCAGAACCTGCCCTGCAGGAGAGGTCCTGGCAAGGGGACAAGGTGGGTTTTGCTGAGAGGGAGCTGCTGAGGGATGCTTTGCTGCAGGGGATGGGGCCAATGCTGCACCTGATCCCCACCATCCTACAGGGACGTGGGCTCATCGTAGCACTGGTGTCACAGCAAAGTGGCAGGAGATGCCAGGTGTCCTGGCAGTGGCCCCTTGGCAGGAGTGCCAGTCCCTGCCCTGTCCTTGTCCCCCTGCCCACGTCAGTACCAGAACCTGGCTGTGTGGAGTCAGGGAAAGCTGTCTGCCAGCGTCCTGCTCCCCCCTTTCTCGCACCTGAGATGGGGAGCTGGGGGTTCCCATCCCTGCTGGGTCCTTGGGTGGGTTTTCCACACAGAAGGAGCAGGAGGGCAGGCATGGAACACTCTGATAGACGTCCTAGCTGCAAAATGTCCCTGGGTGTGAATATTTGGCCATTATCCAGAATTTTGTGCTGGAAAACCCCCTCCTCATTGCTGTGCCCCTTCCAGAGCTAGGTGGGCTTTATTGATCCATCAGGGAGGAGTCAGAGGAGCAGAAGCTGGGTGACACAGCTAACCCCAGCAGTGCACAGAGATGTCTCCCAGGCTGTCTTTTCAGGCTGTGCTGCCTAAACCCCCCTGGGCCTCTGAGCAGGGTGTTCAGAGACAGAAGTTGGCCTCGAGCGCTTCATTCGAGCTCCGGGAGCCTGTGAACCCACACATTGCTGAGAGGGGAGGGACCCAAACACACATCCTCCAGGATTTGCTTGTGATTGATGCAGCTGAGAAGCATTACCCAGAACATTTCCCACATGACTTAGGCAACCGAAGGCATTTTGAGCTGTTGTGAGATAAATGGGAGACTCTGATCAGTAGATGCTTCTCACACTGAGATTCAGGCTTGCATGCTTGCCCCTCTACGAGTGCTCCTCATGCATGTGGTGTCAGTCTTCATTCTGGTGATGAAATCACTAGAGCTGGGGGTAACTTTGCAAGGATTCTTGCAAAAATCTCTTGGTTTCAGCCTGCTGGGGTTGGCACATATCACTTCTGCTTATAAATTCCTTTATTTTGCTCTTGGGGCTGAATGAACTTGGTCAGGGTCAAACCAGCTTCTGCTTATTGTTTGTTTGATTTATCTTCTCTCTGCCTCCAAGTATAAGAATTTTTGTATGATCTCAGATGTGTCATGCAAAACCTTAATTTGGTCTGAGCTTCACTCAGAAGGTTTGTGAGTTTCTCAGCAAACCTGTTCTGAGTTTTCAGTTTGTTATTAAATCCCAAACCAGGCAAGTCTTATGTGGTTTTGGGTTTCACTGCAAGCATTTCACACTACTCTAATAGTTACTTGCTTCTCTCAGTGATGCCTTTTGAATCCACAGCTGGTGTTTGGGGCTTTATTTAACAGTGATCTTATGCTTGAGTATTACTATTTGATGTCATTGGTGATGTAGCAGAGGCTTCTGTTGCAAAGCAAGCTCATTGTGCTGAATGCTCTGTAATTTCTAAGCAGGGAGATGATCCCATTCCTGAAGAGAAATGGTTCTCCTGATGCAGAATAAAAATTGAGATTTTTCTAGGGAGACTAAAAGACTTGTGTTGAATGTCCTGGGGATAGGAGGAACAGAAGACAAGATTGCTACCTTTGGTGTTTGACTGTTAGTGCTCACCCACAGCCATGGGCTTGGCCAGCTGTGACTTGGGTGCACACACGGGATGTGCTGGACCTGCTGCCCCAAGGCCAGTGTGTCCATGTCAGTAAGTCCCTTGGGCTCTTCCTGAAAAATCTCCTGCTCAGCAAGGGTTGACAGTTTTAGGAGAGAGAATTGTTTTGTTTTAGTCCTCAAAGTCCACCCTGAAGACTCTGTGGATTTTATTTGTGCAAAGGAATCTAAGTGAGACCTCATGGATTACTCTGCTGCTCCGTTCCAGTGGCAGGATTTGGTTATTTGAAGTTGGAGGTGCTTTAAAAAGTTTGGTGCAATGACCTCCTGCAGCACCAGGAAAGCTCTGAATGCTCTGGTCCCAGCAGGAACCCAGGGCCTGGCAGGGTTGATCCATCCCTTTGTTTTTTGTCACAAAACTTCAAATGTGCTCTTCGTACCTATTGATTTCCTAATATGAACTCCTTCTTCAAAGCCTGTCCTGCAGCAGGGAGGATGTGCTGGGCACAGTGGGCTCCAGGCTCCACACAGCTCAGTGCCAGCTCTTCTCTCTCAAGAGTGGGGATTTTTTTTGGGGGGGAGGGAAAAAAATTCATTTTCTCATATGCATACATATACACGCATAGTTTCTGGAGTGGATAAATTTCCTCTTCCATCTTAACACCTGATTTATTTCCATATTTGCTCTAGCAGTGGGAATGCATACATGAATAAGAGCAATGGGGAAATGTATTTGCAAAGATCACCCTCAGTTTTAATGCAGATTAGCTAAAATTCTTCTGAACATGAAAAATGTATCTCAGCTCTATCCCAGTGTTTACTGGATAAAAGCACAACCCAAGCTTTTTTCTGCAGGAGCTGGGGTGTGTGAGTAGTTTTCTTCATGTGAGTTTTCATAAATGTTTTCGTGTTCCAGCCACCAAAATGTATTCTTATAAGTAATTTGCCACACTTATTAAAATAACTATGTTAAATTCACAGGCACTTCTGCCTGCTGGAAGTATTTAATTTTAATACAACATCTAACTAATAAAGTTAAAAGAGAGTAAGGAATGCTTGTAGGTCACTGTGCATATCGTGACTAAATCTCTAGGAATGGTTTTAACACTGTCCTAGGAAGGCAGCAAGTCTCTGTAGTAGTAGTGGGAAACGTTGCTATGAATTTTCCCCCTTCCCTGTAACATCGTGATATTTTTTCTGTAACAGTTCTGGAAAAGTACAGAAAACCCATACAAAGTTCCCAGTGTGTCACATTAGCAACTTTGCATAGGTAGTTTGTGATCAGAATATATTACTGTATTAACTGGGTGTTTACTTTTTTTGCTAAGTATTTTAGAGGCTTTTTTCTTTTTAAAGTGGAAGGAATCATTTATTCCTACCTGCTTTTTAAAAACAGCATCTGGAAATAGGAGGCGTGAATACAGATTTTCCGTTGCTGTGAATATGTGAATGATATGAAATTGGTTATTAAAAGGCTTTATACCAAGTCACTGAAATGATACACTGGACTGTAGTAAGGCGACCCAGATATAGAGGCTTTCAGAGCAATCATTGAAATGCTATGAACAGTGCTGTTTTGTCTTTGGTTTCTTGCTGCCTCTAAAGGTGTAGGCAGATGAAGATAACTTTAAAAAGAGCTATTTCTCCAATTACCAGCTTTTGTCCAAGAGCAAAGAAAGATTTTTAGACTAACAGCATTCACGATAGCAAAATTAAATTCCCTTCATCTGACAAGAAGCGGAGTCTGGCAATAGTTTGGGATTTTTTTGTTGGGGCTGGAGCAGCAGCTGCCCCCTGTAACCTGTGTTTTTCCCAGAGAGGAGGTGACCTGAGACGGGGAGGGTACTGGGTGCTGTCCCCTTCCTTTGGGGACATCATTTCCCCTTCCCAGGGCTCCGGGGAGGGCTGAGGGAGCAGCATCCCACTGCCACCCCCCTTCCCCACCCCCGCCGTGCCAGGAGGTCTGGCCGAATCTTTTTGGGTTTGTAACAACTCGTCCAATCTGGCATTCCACAACTACGGCGTCTCGCTAACGGGCTGAGGCACCAGAGTTCAGTAATGTAATAGAAAAAGTAATGGTGTTAGCTAACACATCCTTAATAAGATATTGTCTGCTGCTCTGCCATATGCTACCGAGCAGGCTTTCCCTCTGTGGGGCTTTTGAGTTCTCTCAATAAGATTATTTCAAATACTCTAATCCTGAATCATTGACATGAATACAAAAGCCTAGTGACATCTAATAGATGCCTCTTAGCTTTGCTTTTCCTCTTGTTCCTTTCCTTTTTCTTCTCTTTTTTACCTGACAAAAAGCTTACAGACACTTGGGCTCTGTCTCTCAGTACCAGCATGTGGGTCCCCTCATGAAATATAAAGGAGGAAAAAGGGCTGACATAGGGCTGATAAGCCACAGAGCAAAGGACCATAGAATTAAAAGTAAATGCCAGTAAATCCTACCCTGTACACTCAGTTGTTCTTTCATTGTTTTCTTTAATTCTTCCAGCACCATGCTGGGCTAAAAAAGAGATGAAAAATGGTGCTACAAAAAAAAAAAAAAAAAAAAAAAAAAAAAAAAAAAAAAAAAAGGGTGATGCTACAATGCCAGGGTCATATAGGCTTGCTTGATTCCTGGGTTTTCCTAGTGCTCCTCTCACCTTGACTTTCTAATCAGAGTTGCAAACATTCAGCTAAACACATAATTCAATTAGCTGAATGTTTAGGTCATGTTTTCCAAAGATTAATTAAAAAAAAAGAGAAGACATCCTTGAGTGACATGATTGTGACCCTGGAACTGATTAATTTTATATAACTAAATGTTAGAAAGACTGAATATTCCAATGTGAGTGTCTAGCAGTCAAAAAACATCTTCCTCCTAGTGTTGTCTCAACGACTGTCAGAGGCAGAAAATCCTCTTCCGTGCATCTCCTTTTGGACTTTGGCAAACTATTCATCTGTTGATTCCAAAATCTGACTTTGGAACAATTACTTTGGTGCAAGATGCTGCCATTGTCTACAATGGGTTAAAAATAAGCTATTTAAATCACACTACTTTTCCTTAATTTTTATCCATGATTTTGCAGGGAGACTCTCAGGCTTTCCTGACCAGGATAACCATCAACTTCCACCCAGCTGAGTCGGGTCTCCTCTGTAAACTCCCTCAATATAATCCTTCAGTTGGATTTTTTGGCATCTGCATCACTACATAACCATTGGCTGCCTTCCCAGATGTTAAGTCACTTTGATAAGTGGATGTTAAAAACCACTTTACCTAGTTCAAATTTTGTGGAAAGATGACACAAGGAGAGGAGAAATGTATTCTGTATTCATTATAAAGTTCTTTGCTCTGAAAGAAGAATAAAATTAGCCACACTCAGAGCTATTAAGATCTGATGGTCGCTTCTCCTCCCAGCTGCTCCAGGTGCCTCCACATCTCTGGCACGGTCTTGCATGAGCTGGGATTTGGCTGCAGAGGGGAGTCTACACCCTGGAATATCTTTCTGGGGGTTTTACGGGTAAGAGAAGGAAAGGACCTGCAGCTTGGATCAGGATTGACCCTTTTTTAAAGAAAAACAAGGAAATTTGGCTGTGTTACAAATGAGTGCCCTGGAGTTTTGTGTGGTGTGGGGCAGAATTTGTTTGTCGTGCTGGGGTTTATGTGCTAAAAGCAGCTCTGTAAAGCATTTTTTCTTGTCACTGGGTCATTCTGTTGGTACCATGGCCTGGTGTTACTGGGCCCTGCTGGACTCTGAGGCTGCTGAGTGAGGGATGCACAATGGCAGAGTCTCTGCCCTATGGAGCTGTTTTGGCAAGACAATCCCTAGTTTTGTTTTTTTTTTAAAGCACAGTGAGCTCCATAATAGCTCAGGCATTCTGAAAAATGGAATTAACTGTACTGTGGTGTAGGAGGAAAACTTCTCTCTGAACCCCATTATGTGTACATAAATTGTCATCTGTTGTGTACCACGTGGCAGGAGAGAGGAACTTTCTTTTTTTTTTTTTTTTTTCCTGTCATTGCCCTGCTGTGACAATGGTAACTCAATTTGTCAGAAATTACAAGAGCATTAATACATCATGCCCTAACGTTTCATTAGTACATTAATACTTTTGAAGTCATCGGAATTTCCCTAATAAATGCCTTCAAAGTTGGCTGGCCATTCATAAATTTGAGTTTTCAGCATTATAACTGTAATTGAGATACCTCTTTTCCCTGATTAATCCTTGGGGTTTGTGTGTAACAATCAGCCTTGTTGACATCCGCACTTGAAAGAATAACACGCTGTTAGTTAATATTTGTGTTATTGCAGAGCGACATGGTTTGGAGGGAAGAAAAAAAAAAATAGGGAGACTATTCTTGGGGAAACAAAGGAGAATTTTGGGAATGCTTTTTTTGCCATGGTAACCCCGTTATTGCTCATTAATCTGTCACCTATGGAACGAGTTCCAGACTCCGACACTCCGCAGCGTCCCCGGGGGTCGCGGTACCTGCGGCTGCCCCCGGGAGGGTTCCCCCGCCACCAAATCCCATCATGTGCCTGGATGGGCCCCAAAGAGGGGGACCCCCCTCCCTGCCTGGGCCACCTGGGCTGCCTGGCCCTGCCACCCCAAGAGCAGCTCCCTGGGGCGATGGGGAGCCGGTCCATGGGCGCTGCTGCGCTGGCTTTGGGGGCCGCCTGCATCTCCAGAAGGAAGGAAGTTTTTTTTCCTTCATTTCCAAGATAAGGTGTCATTCATGAGAGCGGCGTGCTGAACTAATCAGGTTAATTGAGAGGCCCTGAATAGCTCTCATTGAGCGGATCCCTCCTTCCTGCTCAAGGCAGATAGTGCAGATGGAGAGATTACAAGTGCTTTAAACTCTTTCTCTCCCTCTCTGAATTTCACACCCGTTTCAGGATGATGAGGGTCAAAGCAGACCTGTGACACGGGGGTTGTACAATTTAGCTTTGCTGGGAACAAGCTTTTATTTTTGTTGTTTGGGTTTTGGTGGGCTTTTTTTAATTTTAATTTTTTTTCCCCTTTTAATCATCATTGTGATTATTTCTCAGTGAGCCCAGTGCTTCCCAACTCTCCTGATGCCAGGCACACCCTGCTGATTTACACCAGTTGGAGTGGTGTAAATTACTCCACTGTTTTGGAAAGATGCAGAGGACATTTGGAAAGATGTAGGAGACTAATGCAGTCGTGTGATTGGCTCTAGATTGACCTGCTCCTGAGTGTTGTTAATATTAAAATTATTTCAGACCTAACTCATGGCAGGGCTGCAGGAAACATTAATTTTAAAAAGATGTTTTCAGTGTTTGAAGCAGATAGCAGTGGGGTTTATTGCTTTTATGGTATCATTTCCCTTTAAACCCTTCTAATCGAAGTGGCTGTACGTAATTTTATTCAAGTTTACCAGAATGTGAAAGCATTTCCCTCTGGATACTCTTGCCAAATTAGGAACAGCCAGGCTCCAAACCTCATCCTAATCTTCCTACTTGCCACAGTCTATTACATTTTCTTTGCAAATTGTAACTGTTAGGGTGAAGAAGACAGAATTTTCAGGAAAACAAATTCCCCAAAAGTAGAGTGTGTGTGTCCCCACTTCTCCAAGCTTAGCTCAATTTAAACACGAGCTAAACATGAGCATCGTTGTCCCTGTTGGCCCCTTCCTCTCCCCCCCTCAGCTTCTTTTCCTTGCAAGTTTCAGGAATGACTTTAATTATCTCTACAATCAAATTCTCACTGCTGTCCCTGTGAAAGCGTGTAGTCATGGATTGCTGGGATTATTTTCTTTAGCACTTGGGGATAGAGAAGCTGGTTGTTTGGAAATGAGAACCAGCTGGGTTCTCAGAGCCGGCGTTTGGAGGGAGCCACTTTGCACAGAAACCCCGGTGCCGAGCAGAGCCCGAGCTCGGCCCCCAAACTGCCCCTGCTGCCTGGGCCACAGGGGATTAGGATTTATCAGGGCTGGGTTTTTATTTTGTTCAGCTCATTAATATGCATCTCCAGCGTGGCTGCTGCTGGGGCTGGCCTGAGCTCCTCACCAAAGTTTCTGGAGGCAGAGGTGCACCCTTGCGGTCCCATTCCTGGCTTCCCCTGCCTAAAATGGAGAAAATAAAATTAATTAATAGAAATTAATCCAAATAACTATAATAGACACAAGTTCTGCTGATGACAGGCAAGCAGGTAAAGAGAGATTAATGCAACAAAGGGAAGAGCAGAGATAACTTATCTTAACAGCTTTTGTTGCCCTAAAAGACAAGCTGCAGGGGTGATGTTCTTTCTTTCTTTCAGTTTGGAGAAATTAGTTATTTGTCATACCTTATTAATCTGTTTAAGTGCCAAATTCAATTTAAAATTAGGACCATACATATAGTCAGAAGTTACCTGAGCTATGCTTTTAGCTGAGTATTTTGTCATAGGGAGAGGCACAAAAATCATCTTTATTTAGTTATAAGGATGTAAATTTGGAGATATTCCACTGGCTTTAAGGCAGCTGCTTGATAATTCTGTCTCTTTAAGAGAGAAGTATTCATTCTTTGGGATACAGGGATTTGTTTCTAGGGTTTATTTACATTTTAAGATATCAATATAAAATACATTTACATGTATATTTTCTACTTTCAAGGTTCTCTCACACTCCTGAACATTGTGTTTCTCTACACACTGTTGTTAGGTTGTTTTGTAGTTTTAATTGTGACTTCTCAATGTTTGAAATGCAATAGTGACTAAATTGGTAGCTTAGGTAAAAAAAGTCAAGAAAAGAAAAATCTTTCTGTTCATGTTAAAAAAGTTTATTGCAAAGAACAGGACTGACCACTGAGCTTTGAGCAGCTACTTATAAATGATTTGATTTATTTAATGCCTGGGATACAATGACTTTGCTCTATTAACATCCCCTTTAGCACAACTAAATTATTTTTTGAAAGATGAAACCACTTGGTTCTGAACATGTTTGCATCATACTGTGATCTAAAATTTCTCACATATGTTATATACATTTTCAGATGTGTACTGTGGATTTGTATTTTTAGTGGCTTTTGGTTTTTTTGTTATTTTTTTTTTTTATCTGGATTTTCTGTTTGGTTTCTTTTTAATTTAATTTTATTTCCACCAGCCCCCCCGCCAACCAAATAACTGCTGCATTTCCAGTCACTCAAATTTGGACAGAATTTTACTTCCTGTTTCAAAGGTCAAGGAAAGCTGACCTCAACAGCAGTGTTGAGGCTGCTGAATTATTCATATCATTGACTTTGTGTCAGCTTCCACATTTGTGCAGAGGGATGTTTTATTCATTTATCTCATTTAGGGACCTGCTCTGCACCTGTTTCTACCATTAAGTACCCTGTAATTTGCATTTGATGCTAATTTAGTTTCATATCAGCCTGGTCCCCTCTTGTTAATTTAATTTTCTAAGACCCTTTTCATTACAGTAGAAATGTTTCCCTCTTTAAAGCAAACATCTATACAAGTAATTGTATAAACTGCCTTTTAAATAATATCTTTTAGAAGATTCCATCGTTTAATTCCTTAATTCCTATAATTAGCCATGGTTTGATTAATGTTTCAAAGGGTTAAATTAAAATGCAGAATTACTCAAATGCATACTCGAATAATTTTCCCTCTGCTGATAACAGTTTCTGCATTGCTGCTTTTATTCTCCTCGTGATTCTGGATATTACATGTACTAACAAGCGCTAATTTTCCTGATGTAGTGATTTTCCTATGCTGAGCAATAGCAGGTTTTAATGCACAATTGTTGGGAACTCCACCTTGCCAGTGGCATACTTAATTTATTTTTATTTTTTTTTCCCCCTTTCTGATCGATTGTAAACAGTTGAGGAGAAACGCTGTAGCTGAGCTGCTCCGGCTTCCTTCCCAGATTGTAAGAAACTTAGAGATGCTTTATTTTGCCAACAAGCATCGCTGCTGTGCTCTCACAAGCAGCGTTGATTAGTGCTGATCGCTGCAGAGAATCATTTGGAAATATTTACAACCATCACGGATTTGTTTGTGGAGGTGAAAATTTGCATCTGCTGTGATCCTACAGGGCAAAATGCTCCGGGGTTGTCACCCCCGGGCACACTGATGCGTGTTCAGTGCAGGAATATAGCAGCGAGGTAAATAAATGACCAGAGGGGCTGCAGTGGGAAATCAAGTCCCTCCTCTCCCCGGCGGGTTTATTTAGAACAAGGCTGGATAATTGCAGTGGGGATGTGCCGGGGGATGGACACCTCCTCCCCTCCCTCTCCAGCCGGGGGAGATGGAGATGTTGATTCCGAGCTTTCGGAGGTCCCGATGCCCCATTCCTCGCTGGCTGTCGGGGAGGGCGCGGGGGGTCAGCACGAACAGCGGGCAGCTGGGCTTCATTACCCTGCAAAGCAGCCCCAGCTCATTCCTCTCGCTGTTTACCGTGGGGAAGCGGCAATCGGGGCATCGCTCCCAGGGGACTGTCTCCCCAAATTCTCCCCGCCCTCCTGGGGACGGGAGAGATTTGGTGTCCGGCTCTGTGTTGATGCTCCAGCCCGTTGCTGCGGCGCCGTGTGCGGCAGGAAGGACGCGAGTCCTTCGCAGGGCATCAGCTGTGCATCAGCTTTTGTTTTGCCCCGGCAGAAGGTGATGCTCCTCTTCCTCCGATTCCCCCCTGTAGTCGTGGAGAGTTTGGGAGGAGGTGCCGGTGGGTTTGGGATGAAATGAGGCTGTTCTGCCTCTGGGCTCCTGCTCCCAGTAGTGCCCAGGGCTGCTCCAGGGTCTGAGTCTGGCTGTGACGATCTCAAAATGTGTTTTCTGCTACATGACATGCCACTTAGATAGAAGAGCCTGAGACCTGGGCTCTGGAGCTGCTAATACCTCAAGGATTTAATATTTAAAAACTGAGTTGAAACAAAACCTCTGGTTTTTTTTGTTTTTTTTTTTACTCTTTCTGATGGCAAAGATGCCTCACAGGCTCTGGTTTTGAAGGCAGAGCCCCCAGACCTGGTGTCAGGGGTGCCCTCCTGAGCATTCCCAGCTGCAGGAGTACCAGGGCTATGGGATGGACCCTGAGTACCTGCAAGCCTCACCTTTCCCATCAGCCCACAAATTCAGATATTCATAATAGCTCCCCCTTTATTTTGTCATATACTCACAGTAACGGCCTCAGAGCTGGGCATTTCCTGAGTATTAATGACCAGCTGGGGTTAATGGCCCTTGCTTGTGCCTTGAGCCATCAGCTCCTCCCGACTGGTCATTAATTCCCAGGAAAAGCCCTCTGTGGAGGTCATTATTGCCTAATTATCTCCATACACTTTAATGCCAGTTTTGACAATGTACAGTCTCATACTTTGAGTTATAGGTACTTTATAATTCATTAAATAGCTTATCATTAAAACTGCAGATGATCTTGATTATTATTTATTAATGTTTTCGCTTTGTTTTTTTTTTTTTTTTTTTTTTTTTTTGTTTTAAATCTGTTGCTCCCATTTCTGGAGGAAGGAAGGGACAAAGGTAGATGGAGTATGGCTCCAATGTCGAAACCTGTCACACAGCAGCTCTCCCTGTCTGGAGGGGTCTTCCCTGGCTTTGAGAAAGTCCCAAAAGCATCTGCCAGTGGAGCCCAGATCTCAGTTTAGAGTTCACCTTGCTCAACCCTTAGCAGAGACTGAGCAGCAGTGGGATGTTTGCCTCTGCTGGAGCTCCCTGCGCTGGCCCTGGAAGTGTTGGTAGCATCTGGCCCACAGTTTTGGCAACTCTTGACTGGTTTTTCTCTTCGCCTTGGTCCACATTCAGGCCTGGATTTGCTTTGGGAGCCCTTCCTCACCTCAGTCAGGTTGTTCTTGGGGTGAACTCTGCTGGGGTTCAGGGTTTGGCTCTTTCCCCAGCAGCATCAGGTGGATGCTGTGTTGGAGCAGTTAGCTGGGGCGGGAAATAAATGGGAGAGGTTCAAGCCAAGCAGAGGGACTTCAATTTCTGCTTTTTAATAAGAGTATGCATCTCTTCCTCCTGGGACCAGCTTCTCTTCCTGTCACTCAGGTGTGCCTGTGTGTGGCGTGACAGAGCTGCAGGTGCAGAGGCTCAGAGCTCTGCCTGTGTGTGCTGGGAAAGAGCCATACCTAGCCCAGCCTGGGCTCCTCGCTGGAATCACGGCCTGTGGAAGTGGCCAGAGGAGCACTGACACTGATTCTAGAGGGATTTACTGTCTTATTTGCCCCAAAAGTCCCAATCCTGCAACCTTGTCTAATTCTCCTTTATTTTCCACTCTTTTCCCCAGGCTTTGCAAGTGAAATATCGGGATAGCAGAAAGCTAAACCTTTGTGTCTGTGGTTTCTCTGAGGTTTTGCTGTGCAGGAGCCCTGATCAGCACCAAGGGGGGCTGTGACCCTTCTGGGCCAGCTTGGTGGACACAATTCTGCACTGTGCTTTGGGCAGACTGCAGTGGCAGAAGGTCTCTGTTAGCCAGAAAACCTGACAGGGTGTTTGCTCCCTGTACTCAGTCATTACTTGTATTCAAGCTGCCCGACAGCATCGAGTTGCTTCAACAATAATAATAATAATGCAGTTTTGGAGCTGTTTTCTCCATTACCTGCGTCTCTGTTGGTTTTTTGTTTGCTGGAGGAAAAGTTGTGCGTGGATGTGAAAATACTGGCCCCATTGAGCCGTGCCATCGCCTTTGGAGGAGGCCGAATTTCACTCACTGTATTTGCTTTTCTACCTCTGAGCTGTGTTTGTTTACAAAACCTTCTTCTGAACTGCTGTAAACCGCCCAGCCGAGCTGCCTCCCTGTCCCAGTTTGCTCTGGCCTTCTCCAGAAACCAGTCCGTTTTGATTAAAATCATAATGTCATTTGAAAGCAGGGAAGCAAACCAACCCAAAGACTCGTGCAAAGTTTGAAAGTAGCAAGTTGCTGCCGAGAGGGAAAAAGAGAAAAAAAAAAAAAAAAACACAAAAAGAAAAGAGAAAAAAAAAAAAAAAGCCCCAACCAAAACCCTTAAAATTCAGACTCAACGGGTCTCCTGTTACCGCTGTCAGGGAAGTCCAAGGGCTTGAGGCTGATGAAGAGTTACATGCTTAAAAAAAAAAAAAAAAAAGGGAAAAAAAAAAAAAAAAAGAAAAGAGGGCAAAAGGGAGCAGTGTTATTTACTTATTTATTTAAGAGCCTAAAAGATTTATGGTAAAGCTAATTTAGGAGCGCGCTGCGCTCCGCATCCCGGCCGTGCAGAGCGGCGGAGCGCTGGGGCCGGCTCCCTCCGCCCGCTCTCTGAGCTGCCATTGTCGGGGCCGTGAATCGGGGCTCACATCGGGGGCTCGGCGCTGCCGACCCGCCCAGGGGCCGGGCCCGGGCCAGGGACCCCCGGCTGGGACAGCGGCGGCTCCGCGGTGTCGCTCCGGAGCGCTCGGGACGGGCTCGGGGGCGCGGTGCGGCTCCCGCCCGGGGGATGCTGCGGGGATCCCCCTTCCTGCCCCCTCCGCTTTCCGGCTCTCTCCTTTTTCTTTCTCCTCCTCTCGCCCCTGCCTTCCTTATCGTCCCTCTCTTTTCTCTCTTTTCGCTTTTCTTTTTCACTTATATTTATTTCGCTTCTTCTATTTTCGCCCTTTGTCTCTTCTCGTTTCTTGTCTCTTCCCCCCCTTTTTAGTCTCCTGTTTTCTCTCCACTCTCCTGTTTTCTCTCTCATCTTCTCATTCTCCCCCTTTCCCCTTCTTCTCCTTGTCTTTTCCTTTATTTTTCCTCCTCTTCCACATTTTCCTTTCACTTATTTTTTTTAATTATTTTTCTTTCACTTTCTTCTCTCTCTCACTTTTTTTTTTCTCTCTCTGTTTCTTCTTTCTCCCTCTCTCTCTGTTTCTTCTTTCTCCCTCTCTAATTGCTCCCTTGCTAAGAGCCAAAGGCAGAATCACAAATGCAGCCTTGGCATTGTGGTTTGCAGGATTCTTCAGGGATATTTTCTTCTGCACAGTATGTTCTGTATCTTCCTTTTGGATCGTCATCTCTGTGAAAGAGAAAATATTCCTTCTCTGTTCTGAGCACAGAAGCATGGTAGAATTATGAAGTGTAAGGAACGTTCTTCCCTTTCTCAACATCCATATAATTACTGTCAAGCCAAACCAAAAAGCCTCAGGCTTAGAGATCACTAGAGTAAAGTTACATTTCGCAAGATAAAAACTGAACTCAGTGCTGAAAACAAAAAAAATTGGTGACCGATTCTGTGTCAAAGACTAAAAGCAGGCATGACATTTTGCTAGGAAAAAGCAGGGGCACTCAGGTTTGTTACTGTATGGAATATAAATTAATTTTATTTATATTTATTTGTTCCCTCCTGCTTTGCTAGGAGCAAACTGAGCTATTAAAAGTCTTGATTTTTTTTTTTTTTTTCCAAAAATAATTAATAGCATGAATGAGCAAAACATTGGAGGGGGGAATAGATGTACTGTACAGTGACGACATTGCCTTTTTTAAAGTTCTAAATCCAGGGTGGGAGCACGGGAGCTGTGTTGGATGGGAAATGTATTCATGCAATGAAAAGCTGCATTTGAATGCAGCCTTTTTTTTTTTTTTTTTTGTTTACATTTTCAGCAAAACCAAGATGACACAGCTGGGCATGTTCAAAGTGAAATAAAAATAGGAGCGAATAAATAAATAGTAGTAAAGAATAGTAGTAAATAAAAATGAAACCGAGCGAGCGCCGTGCGGAGCCTCGCGGAGGGCACCCTCCGAGTGCCCCGGGTCTGGCATGGATCTGCCAGGCTGGGAATGTGCTGCCAGGCTGGGAATGTGCTGCCAGGCTGGGAATGTGCTGCCAGCTGATGCCCAGGGAAAGAGGTTGGGTGGTGCAGGGAAGAAGAAGAGGTTGGTGGGGCAGGAGTAGAGCTGGGCTCCTCTGGAACAAGTTTTATTTCCCATCCTGTGCTTCCCTGGCTTAGCCCTGCCCTGGCAGCCTCGTGCCCTGAGCTGAACGTTCTTTTGGATGTTTTGGGGCACAGTGTTTACTCGAGGAAGGGGAATTTTGGCTGCCTGTCCCCATGCCATGTAGAACCCGCCTGCCTGCAGGCGGAGGAAGAGGAGGGGGTGGGAAAAGCGGGGAAGGCTGCTGGAGGGGCTGGGAGCTGTAAGAGAAGAGGCTGGGAGACCTGGAAGTGGCAGGCAGACAGAGATAGATAGCAATTAGGATCTAGAAGCAGGCTGGGAGATAAGGAGTCACCGAAGATTTACTGTATGTATATGGACAGAAAGAAAGAGCGAGTACATTGGGAGCAGGGAGGGAGGTGTGTACGCACAGTAAATCTCTGGTGATGCCATATCTCTGGCAGCTCCTGCATCCTAATTGCTCTCTCCTTGGCTGCTGCTTTCTGGCCCCCAGCCACTTTCTCCCTGTTTCCCTTCCTACCTCCAGCACCACCTCCATGAGGCAGCCTTCACCCTCTGTAGGGCTGGGGGGGGTGCAGCTCCCCTGGCATGGATGGAAAGGTTCTCCTGAGCCTGATGGGATTTATGGGATTTCCAGCGCCTCCAGTGAACCCTGGGGAGCAGAGAGGAGCTGTAAATGCCGTGGGTTTGCTCCTTGTTCCTGGGCTTTGGGGCACAGCTGGGTGACCTGCACAGCTCGGCTGCCCTCGGGGCTTTTCCCTACCCGCAGTAGGAGCCCTTTGTGCCAGCTGCTCGGGAACCAGGGAATCGCATTTGCCACGGGGGAATTTGAGATGTGTTTGTGAATGTCACCGTGGGGATCAAGGGCTGCCCCGTGCTCCAGCTTGTGCCCCCCTGGACAGCACAGATCTTTACAGTCTCAAGAGAGTTTGGGCAGTGCAACCACTCTTAAATTTGCTTTTAGGATCCTGTTCTTTGCCCAGGAGCAACCTGGAAATGTTTGAATCTTTGGGAAGGTCTTTCCTCACCTTCTCAACATCCACATGTAGTTTCCCACGTGAATTTTTTTGGGACACATTCTGTTTCCTTTAGGAACATGAGTAGCCCCAAGCACATTCTCACAAGTAGGATTTACCTCTCGAGGTCAGAAGGATGGAGGGACGTGCAATTCTGCACTGAACCTTGCATCCCTTCAACTTTTGAGGGTTTATTTTTTCTCTGCCAGACAGGAATAAATGCCTCTTTGAAGCACAGTACCATATTCTGTCATGCATCTTAGAGATCATCTCCCGATTTGTTCAAACTCATACGAGTAATGCTTAATTAGAAGAGTTTTATAACAAGTAAATATTTTCTTAAATGCATAATTGATTGTGGAGGGAAGGAAGAACTGCAGGAATGGAAATCATACATCATTTCATTATTAATGGCAATGTCTAAATAAAATGCAGACCTTGTCATATTTAATGGATGGCTGAGTCCATTCTGCTTTGAAACGCAAACTGCTTTTTTTTTTTTTTTTAAAGGTGCCTGCATAATTTCAGCCAGTTTAGGTGGAATTTAAGATTTTCATAACGTGTTTGAGGGATTTAAAGTTTGTATGACCTAAACTAAGTTGTCTCAGAGCAAACCAATAAGGAAATGGTCTTGGCGTAGGTTTGAAAGTTAATGTTCTCTTAAATTTTTTTCCCCCCTGAATAAATTAATTTAGGGATTTTCTTACAAACTGCATAACACCTAATGAAGGTTTTATATTTTTATTATATATAGAAGTAAAGCTGGTGGAGCTCTGCGGATTTACACTCACTGCAGCTGTGGTGATTAGCTGTTACCAAAAGGCAAATCCTGATTCTTGACCATTTATTAGCTGTGAGAGCTGGGGAGTGCTGTGAGTGTTGCCGGGTGGTGCTGGGGTCTGAATAGGATTTGTGCAGCACAAGTCACTCTGCCCTGGCTCTGGAGAGCTGGGACCAGACAAAAGATATGGGGCAGATGTGGTGTCTGAGCACATCAGGGATTTAAATGTCAGAGAGGCGAGCAGGGGATGGGTCAGGAAACGAAGACCAGATCTGCTGCTTGCTCAGTCCCTCAGCCTCTGGCCCCAGTGGGAGTGGGGGCCCTTGGGGCTCAGCTGTGTTTGCCTCCACGTGGAGAAGCCTTGAGGGGCTTTGTTTGTGTGACAATCAGGATTTCAGGGCAAAGCTCGTTCACAGAATGGACTTGAGGCAGGATGGGTGCAGGTGTCCATATTCTGGATGTGTGGAGAAAGGTTTCCAGAGGTTGCTGCTTTTTGTGCCTTGTCTTAAGGACCTGGTCCATCAGGGCAGCACTGGGAGCTCCTCTCAGCAGAGCTTCCAGACTTTGTCTCAACGCCTTACAAAGCTGGAGAAATTTGTCATATTATCCTCTGTGTGAGTGCCAGCAACAGCCACATGTTCCCAGGACAGGTACAGGTGCCAGACACAGCACAGGCCAATTTCCTTCTGGCAGGATCACTCGGAGTGTATCAGGACAGGAGTGGGTCCGTGTGTGAGCAGTGCCAGTGATGCAGACTGTCCCTGCTGGGGACTCTGCCCGTGGTTCAGGTGACACCCAGCACCCAGTCTGGGCTCCTGACAGCGATGGTGGGATGGCTGGAAGGGGAGAGAGGGCGACTGCGGGTGAAATGCGGTGATGAGAGGGACAACGGCTGATGAAGGATCTTGGCAGCCCTGGGCACATGCTGCAGCTGGTGCTTGCAAAAGGATGTCAGGGATTTTGTTCCCCGGTTATTTGGCAGGGCTGTTGCGTCTTCCTTGCCCGGCACAGACCACAGAGGCCTTTAGATCTGAGCTGTGGAGGACTCCCGCTCTTCTCATCTCTAAATCTTTAAAATATTGCAAATACTTCATTTGTTTTAAAGCTTTAAACTCGAGCCTTTGATGTTGCTTTTAGGAAGTTAAATAATAACGCACAGTGTTCTCCGAACGAGGGCTTTTGTCAGAAAACCTTGCTTTACAATGAAAAGAAGGAAAACATAAATAAATGATACTCAAATATTTATAAAGGCATTCAGCAGATCAAAATGCTTCATTCTGCCTTTATATTGTTACTTCGTGTCTCCCCATCTGAGACTATTTTTTGTTTAAACCATGCGGTGCAGAACGTATTTTGCTTCTTATATCATTAACTTGCAGTTTTTTTACTGAGTCCTTTCTCACAGGGACATCAACAGGGCATTCAGGGGATAGGTGTGTAAATATGGGAAGGTTGTTGCTGTGGCTGCCAGTTCTGTGCCTCCCTGCCATGGGTGGGCTCAATGGCTGCTTCAGTGATACCACTAATTGTCCACAGGCTGATTGAGCCCTGTCTTTGTGGATTTCTCTTCCAGCAGTGTGAGAGAAGCCTCTGCCCCTAACAGGTATGGGGTGCCAGTGCCTCCTCCTGCCCAGGGAAATGGGATTCCCTGCTCCTGTAGAGGGCAAATCCCTGTCTCCAGCTCCTTTTAAGCCAACAGCAGGAATGCATCTTGAGCCCATTGCTGTGGGCAGGGGGATTGTGGCCTCCTGTCTGCTTTTCCCCATCCTTCTGGATTGAGGTAAAACCGCTCTTGCTCCAAGGAAGGGCATCTCTAGAGACAGAGATTCCAGGAGCATGTTAGAAGTCATATTTGTTTTGTTGGCTTTTTTTCCCCAAATAAATACTTGGCATCGCTTCTGCCAGCATCTGAGCTCCTTCAGGTCCTTGTCTCTCCACGTTGCCCATGAACTGTGCTGCCATCAGTGAGGTCTGGTCGTGGTGTCATTGCCCCGAGGAAAATCCTTTCATTCTGTCAGGAGGATCTGGGCCAGGTCCTTGAAACTCCGTTACGGTATCAATATGTGCTGCTAAACAGGAGAGGGAGAGGTTTTGGCACCCTGAGCCTGCACTGGGGTTTCTAAGTGCAAAATGTCCTTTGGGAAAAAAAAAAAAAATGCAAACCAAGTAATAAACACAATGAATTTTAACAGAAAATCCAGAGTCATTGTTCACATTTCCAATTTGCCTGGCTGGGAGCAGCGTCCTGTGGTGGTCTCTGGGGACCTGGAAGAGGTTTTCAGATGTGGTTCTGAATCCATAGCATTCATTGCTTTCTGTGGCACATCTGACCTCTCTCAGTTTTTTTTTCCCTTTTCCTTCTTTAAATATAAATAAGGTTTATTTATTTGTTTAAGTATTAGCCAAGTTCTGTATTGTAGGTTAGTAAAAAACCCCACAATCAGTACTTGCTATTGAGCAATGTTAATTCTGCTAAGACCTAAGCCTGAGTGAGCTGTAGCTTTTGTTCCTGGAAACTCAAGGATTCCTGGGATTCTCACTGGGCAATGAGATTATCTATTTTTCTGTGGCTTTGAATTTAACATATTAATTTTCTGCTGCTTGTTGTTTAATCACCCACAGTTCAAACGCAAACATAGAAAAAATCTGGTTGTTAAAGGGAATTTGAAATGGATTAGAGAACTCTTGGCAAACTATGAAACCTGTTAAAGCTGTGTTACATCTGTACTTTGGTATTTTGATTTTCACTGTGGATGCTGTGAAAAGAGAAAATGTAAATTGTGTAAATTGTCCCAACACACTGGGAGTTGGAGAAGCTGTTTTGAACCTTCCTATTCATCACTGGTGGGAAATGATGAATTACCGGAGCAGCATCAAGGTTCTTGGATTTCTGGGGTACCCAGCTTTGAGTTTTGTCAGTCTGCAATCCAAGGGTCATGCAGAGTGTCCTCGGCAGTTCTTGTGATCAGAGGGACTTTTCATGGAAAAGATTGTCCGAGAACTTTCCTTTTGCAAAAGTAAGTGTAAACCTGATCTCTTGTGCTGTTGTGTGGCTGTCGTGGAGCTTGCTGTGGCCTGGGGCAGGGAGGGGAAAGCTTGGCCAGGCACAGTTCTGTGCTGCTCCAGGGCAGAGGTCACCCAAGGGAAGATGGAGAGGATTGGAAGAAGGAAAGGTCTCACACCATGGAGTGATGGCAAAGCAGCTCGTCCTGCTGGCTCTGAAGGGTGTGACACCGTGCCGTCCCCATGGGATGTGCTCAGTCTGTGCTCTCAGGAGGACTTTGCCCTGTGGCATTGCCTGCAGAGGGGAGGACCTGAAGTTGCTGTTTTTCTATGGAATTCCCTTGTTTCAGAGTATTTTCATCCCTCAAGCTGCTGTTTTTAGCAGCTGGTCCTGTAAGGGCGCCTGCCCTGCCTGGCACCCTGGGGGCTGCCCTGTGGATGTGCACATGAGGGGGGTCTCAGTCTGTCTGTCTGTCAGTGCAGTGCTGTGGGGGGTTTAACCTGGTGGCTTTGCAGTCATGAGACTTGTAAAGCCCCACAACCTGTGTGAGCACGGCAGGGACTTGCCTGGTGCCTTCTCCTGGAGCCAGTGGGTGGTGGGTGGGCAAACATCCATCTTTCCTGGGAGCATCAGTCCATCCTGGGAGCCTCTGTCCACCTCCCGAGGGTCCTGGTGGCTCTGTGTCCTCTCACATTACAGGGCCTTCTTTGTGGCTTCCTTGGCCTGCTACAATACAAATAAATAATCATAACAAAAGCCCATGTGCCTCCTTGGGAAAATAACAGTTTTCACATGCAGATACGCAGGAAGTTAAAATTGGAAGCTCTGACTAGTCCTGCTGTTTTGTCCACACATTTATTCTGATACGATGCTTAAATGGAATCAGCTTTCGGCTCTGGCACTGGCGAAGTGCAGCTTTCCTACCCCCAGTCTCAGCGCGAGAGGAGCGGGGATGGGAAATAAGGTCTGTTTCTAAATGAGTGGGAGAAAAATCAGGTATGTGACTCCTCTAATTCAGACAAGGCTGTCTCTCATTGTTTGGCAGTTCAACTACAGCTTCAGTACATGGGAAAAATTTCTCTTCCAATTACACAGCAGTTTTGTGGTGGCTGAGTGCTATAAATGGGACTGCTTTGCAGCCAAAGATATCTCATTCATAAATCCCACTGTTCCACTCTATAATTTTTCTCTTTTGGATAGATCAGTATTCTGTGGTCATATCAACCACAATCATGCAAGCAAAAATGAGTAGTTAAATATTGTGACAGTCCTATAAGTCTTCTTAAGGCGCTGTGCATAACACAGTTATTCAAAAGTGTCACTTGGTGCACAGAAGGGAATTGACCCTTTACTAATATTTCCAGTAAAAGCTCTTGATTAAAAAGAAAAAAAAAAACCCAAAAAACTGCTGAAGATAATCTGGGCTGGTTGGACAATTTATAAATTTTACTCGAAGCGCCAATATTTTGACACCCATGTATACAGAAGGAGCTGTACAGAGATACACACAGATCCATTTGGGCTATAAAAATGCAGATGTGGTGTACACTCACTCGTATGTTATCCTTTGTACTGGGTTTGCGTGGCAAGGTGGGCTTGGGAGCAGGGGGGCTCCTGTGAGAAGCTGCCAGAAGCTTCCCCTGTGTCTGACAGAGCCAAGGCCAGAGGCTCCAGGGATGGACCCACCACTGGCCAAGGCTGAGATGGTGGTGGCACCTCTGGGATAAGAAAGGAAGGTGAAAAAACCCTCTGTGCTATTGCAGCTTGGAGAGAGGAGCGAGAGGAGTGAGAGGAGCAGCCCTGCAGATGCCAGGGTGGTGGACAAAGAGGGGGAGGAGGTGCTCCAGGTGCTGGAGCCGATTCCCCTGCAGGTCCATGGTGGGGCAGGGGGATGCCCAAGGATGCAGTGACCCTGAGGAAGCCCATGCTGGAGCAGGATCCTGGCAGGATCTGTGGATCCATGGAGAGAGGAGCCCACACTGGAGCATGGTCCTGGCAGGATTTGTGGACACATGGAGAGAGGAGCCCACACTGGAGCATGGTCCTGGCAGGATTTGTGACCCCACACAGGAGACACGCTGGAGCAGCCTGCTCTGGAGGACTGCAGCCCATGGGAAGGGATCCACGCTGGAGCAGTTTGCAGAGAACTCCATGGGAGCAGCCCATGGAAAGGACTCCCACCAGGGAAGCTCCTGGAGGACTGTTTCCCGTGGGAGGGACCCCATGCTGGAGCAGGGGAGGAGTGTGAGGGATCCTTCCCCGAGGAGGAAGGAGCTGCAGAGGGGATGTGTGATGTAGAGACTGCAGACCCCAATTCCTGTCCCCCTGTGCTGCTGGAGGTAGAGAGAAATGGAAGTGAAGCTGAACCTAGGAAGAAGTGAGGAAGGCGTTTTGAGGGGTTTCAAGATTTTGTTTTGTTTCTAATTACTCTACTCTTTCTTGATTGGCAATAAATTAGGCTAATTTCCCCAAGCTGAGTTTGTTTTGCCTGTGACAGTAATTGCTGAGTGATCATCCCCTGTCCTTATCTTGACCCCTGAATCTTTCATTATATTTTCTCCCCAAATCCAGCTGAGCAGGGGAGGGATAGAGCAGCTTTGGTGGGCACTCAGGCTCAACCTACCACATCCTTATACGTTCTCTCACTTTCTACAGATTATGTTTATGAATTTAACATGACTCTCCCTCTCTATTTGCTGTCCCTGGGAACACCTCTAGCTGGAAAGCTGAAAAATGAAATACACATCTAAGGAAATGTTCCCATAAAAGAAATAACTCCCCGATACCAGTGCTCTGTGCTCCCACATCCATTAGCATTCAGAGCAGCAGCTACTTCACACAGAGCCTCCAGGAGAGACCCAGGACTTCCAGCACTCCCACAGACCCCGTGTCACCCGCTCAGCTGGTGGAAATTGGGCACTTCAAGGGGGAATGCTGGAGCAGAGCTGATTTGCACGAGCTGAGGCCGGGACTGGCACCAAAATTTGGGATGACTGAGTGAAGACTCTCCCTCACAGGTACACACGTGCTGGTGCACGCCTTCACACGTGTCCCTATGTGCAGGAAGGATGAGGTACATGGATGCAGTTGAACACCTATCCATGACTTTTTTTTCCTGAGCCTCCTGCTGATCAAAGATGCACAGAATGGTACTTTTGTTTGCACAACACTTGTAACAGATTTTTCTCCCTCTGCTGGTATCTCTTCCTCTCTTCCCCCCCCGCCCCCCCCCCCCCCCCTTTTTTTTTTCTTATAAACTTAAGCAGAGCTGTCTATCTAAAGCATATATTCACACCAAGAGGTCTAGTTATCCCATAATAAGCACGTGTAACTCCCATTAGTGTCAATGAGAGCTTCACATGCATATCAAAGAGGAGAACAGATTCATATGCTGTGAGCAGGAGCTGAAATTCAGATTTATAGTTCATGTTGTG
The DNA here is from genome assembly GCF_015227805.2 of Hirundo rustica. NCBI lineage: Eukaryota > Metazoa > Chordata > Aves > Passeriformes > Hirundinidae > Hirundo > Hirundo rustica. Next base: position 3,942,419 of record NC_053463.1, read on the forward strand.
TTTAATGGATAAATTCTTTGGCAGAGAGCTAAAAACTGCGAGGTGTTTATAACATTCCAGGTTCCCTTCCTTTTTAGTTAAAAGCAATAGCAGAACAAAAAAACATAACTACCGTTCTGTTGTATTAAAAATGTACATATTTGCAGCAAGGACTTCTTTCCCTTGCTCTCCTGATTTTTCTGTAATGGCTTTCCTGTTTTTAAAAACTCACAGATAGTGACCTCCAGGGTCTCCGAGGGCTGGACGCACTTGTGTGGCCAGAGACCAAACTAAAATGAAAGATTAAAGCAATTCTGAAAGATTTCCTGATAGGCCTCTGCCAGCGCTATTTCAGAAAAAAAGTCCCCTGTCATCTGGCCCTCGGCCATTTCCCGGCTACCTCTGTGGGTGTGGAGTGGGGATGCATTTCAGAGCTGCCCTTGGAGTTTTTGTGGAGCTCTTTAATAAATATTTAACCTCTTTATTTTTTCCCCCTGCCCCTAATTCAGCTGCACTGCAAGGAGAGCAGTTTTTCTAAAGGCATCCAGATGCTCTGGTGCCCGATAATGTGGCTTTTGGGGAGGATGAGGCTTTGTAGCACACGTGGCTTTCGTCGATGGTGTGGGGCATCCTTCGTGTGAGTGGGGTGACAGGGATGGGCAGCTTATGCAGGGATTTCGCCTGGAGGAGGGACACGAGCTTGCAGCAGGATTGCAGCCTGGAAGATGTGTCAGGACAGAGGGATGTGGGACCCTCAGGTGCCTCAAACCCATCCTGCTGCTCCCTCTGCTCCGATAATGCCGAGTCTCATCCCTCTGTCATCCACCTTTGGGCTGGATGACCCAGTTCTGGTGTTTCCCTGCGCTTCCAGCTGTGTTTCTCTCTTTTTGCCCACTCTGAGGGAATCACAGCGCTGGGGACGTGGGATTTCCACTGGTTTTGCGGTTGTGGGCAGCAGGATCCAGGCTTTTCTCACCGTGGCAGTGTGTCCCAGCAGCGCGGTGGGCAGAGACCTCCCAGGGGACAAGGAGTCCCGCAGCTCCTGCCGTGTCCCCAGCGCTGGAAAGTCTGTGCTTTGGCATCTACTGTTGTGTTTGAGGTAGCTCTCTGTGGAGACAGAGATTTTTAGGGTTTTTTTGGCAAGTGACTGGATAGCCACAGCCACTTCCCTGATGTTTAACTGAATCGTTGCACCGAAGTGGCCACTAAGGAATGGCAGGATGGTCACTGCTGGCCACCAGCTGGGCAAGCAAAAGATTCATCTTTGAGTAACTCCTGTTTCAGCCTCTTTCCTGCTCAGAAATAATGTTCTTCTGCATTCCAGCATTACCCAGAATTAGGTGTTAAGAAACACAATCAGAGTTAAACTTTTGGAAAAGGGTTCCTAAGGTGGATTTTGGGGCAGGGATAAGAGGTGAGCAGGCAGCCAGGCTGTGCCCCAGTTTGGCCCTTGATGCTCACCCAGGTCCCAGGGCTGAGGGGCAGCTCCAGCCTGCAATGTGCTGATAAAGCCAGTCCACTGCCTCCATGGAGGAAACATACTTTTTCTCCACTACTTTAATTAGGTTTTAAGTGAAATCAGCGGCATGAAGCTGTTTTAAAAAATTGCATAACAGAAACCACAGCTGATCTTTAAAAACTCTTTTTCGGAGGGAAATGGTGATTATAAATAAGAAGGCAGTTTTATAGCTCAATTACTTTAGTAACTTGATTTAACAGCTTGTTTTTTTAAATCTACACCAAACCCAAGATAAAGGATTGATAATGTAATATGTAGAATACATTCAGCATAAAAACTGCAAATCCTACATCATACCATTGGAAGAGAAACATAAATGCATGCCGAAGCCTACAGTGGTTTTATTTTAACTAGTATAATATAACAACATGACATGCTGTGAAAAATAAATAACTTTTGAAAATGCATTTTCCAGGAATGAAAGTAATATTGAAAAATGACTGAAGTAATCACTTTTGTATGGATTCTGAGAGCAAAAGAGACGAAAAGAATAATTCAGAACTCAATGCGGTGTTATACGAAAGCATAAAAGGGTTTTATAAAATACCCTGCTCGAGCCTGTGCCTGTATCTGCTTATGGTCAGATGTGATGAACTTTGAGTGGTCCCTTTTTGTGTGAATAGTCTTATTAAAAGTGATGTATCCTCCTATGCATGCAGGCTTTATTCAGCCTTGAAGTGACAGAATATGACCTGTAGACAGAGCACACGAGCTTCTGGACTCCTACTAAATGCCTTTTTTTGCTTTGATTATCATTGTTTGGTGTGGAACAGAGCAGCTACAGTAAAAGTCTAATCTGGTTCCCATTAGCCTCAATGGAAACAGCACCGTGTCTTCACTTTTTCTGGGGGGATTGATTTCTTCCTGGGAAATCTTACGTTATTTGCATGTGACTTCCTATTATATTTTTTAGCACACACTCCTAAGCAGATGGGATGCAATGCTTGCAAGTCTTTGAGTATTTACCTGCTGTTTAATCCTTTTTAGTATTGGAACAGCAATGGAATCGGATTTAGGGATTTGGGGGTCTGAATCTTCTTTTAACTCTGCCAGTGGAAATTGGGAATAAATTTCCTCAAACCAGGGGAATCAATTATATGTGATATAGAGAATATTCAAATAGGTGCAACTGCTGCTTACTTATTCCTCTGCATGGTGTTGAAAAAGCAAAGAGATTTTTACTTGGGGTAGGATACCTCACGTGGGGCCCTCCGTGGGACTGCAGTACTCAGCTCTCCAGTCAAAGGCACAGAAAATCATGTTTTTATCCCTGTGCTTTGAGGCTGGGCAAGGTGGCAGCTGTTGCAGCACTTTTTCTGTGCCCTGCCTAAGATGGTGCATCATTTTCAAAGCCTGTTGATGATGTGTGTAAAGGGAACGTGTGCTGGGGTATTAAGCAAATGCTGGTTGGGCAAGGAAGACGCTTTCCTTTGCACGGCTTCCATTTCCCCTTGGGATCTGGACAGAGAGCTGACACCTTGGTGGCCACAGCTGGCTGAGGGTTCCTGGTGCACAGCACCACCAGAAGCATCTGTGCTGAACCCTTTGAGTGGTGCCAAGGAAGAACCCACAGGTCTCAGAACTAAAATTACCTCCTCCTTCATTACTTTGAATCTTTGCAAACTCCCACTGGGATCAGGCAGGGCTTTGTCAGGCACAGGACACAGGGGTGGTGCCTGTAGAGTTAAATGTCCAGAAAAAAAAGGGCTTTATGTGGGTTTATGTTAGTTTTAATTTCCTGGTGGAAAATGCTGTTAATCTCTAGTGTTCTCCCTTGCACTGTGTAAAACAGGATATTATACCTATAGCAATATTAACTCACTTTTATTGAGGAGCTCTTATTTTTGGTGCAAAACAGTGACTTGAGCATTGTATAAAGCTGGCAGCCGTGTGCCAGGGCAGGTATAAATAGGAGTGATTCAGTGTCCTGGGTACACTGAGGACATTCTTTGCATCCTGTTAATTATGTTAGTTTTGGGATGGACTTGAAAACCCTGTGCTGTGGCAAAAATCGGTGTTTTGAAGCTAGAACAAAGGGCTCTGTTAGGTTTGTCTTCCTCCAGCCTACAGGAGGTATTTAAATGAAAGAGCCCTGTCACTTGTCTCCCACCACGTTACTGTATGCGTAAAACTGCGCAGGCAAGAGGGGGTTAATACAATAAAATAAATATAAAATACTCTGCAGGCTGTTGGACAGAGCTGGAAGGGGTCAGAGGTTGCTGAGCTGCTTCACTAGCACACTAATCGATTTGCTGTCAAGGTAGTGGTGCTGGGGTTTCAAGTAAGAGAAGAATTGAGTGCCGCTCGGGCCCAATTTCCATAATTGCTCACTGCCTTTAGTGTACAACCTTTTATGAAACACAAAAAATATATCACTGAATTGTATTGATTACCCATTGGTCTGAATAATTCACTTAGTATTTATTACCTGACCCTCAGAGGTTAAATAAATCCACTATCTAACTTTGGCTTGTGAGAAATATTACTTATTCATTGAAATGTGGACTGATTATTACACAATAGGAGTGTATCTTTGTTGTTCTTTTTATCCCCTCCTGGAAAACTTAGTCCCTGCTGCATCTTAATGGCAACGAGTTAAAACAAATATTTATGGATAGTGAAGAGCATTTTCCAAAATAAACACGAATGCATCTGTACTAGCAGAGCTTGGGGTTTTTTTGTGAAGGATTTCTTTTTCCCCTCACCCTGTTCTTCGGGTCACATTTCAGGGTCAGAATTCAAAATCCTCCAAAGTGAACTTTTATGTGTGCTGGTGAAATATATTCACACGCAAAGTTTTCACTGCAAGCATCAAGTCTGCATAGCAGCTTTATTGCTTGTGATGGGATCTAAGTCCATTTTTATAGCACTATTTTTGGATAGCTCCTGAAGGCCGTAAATCTTCCTATCATATTAAACACCCTCTGATAATTAAATTCTCAAAGAAAACAGAAACCTTTCCTAACAAGGAAAGATAAAATTTAAACCAGCCAACCATGGACAGCTCACTGTCATTACAATAAAAATGATTTCACATCACCTTCAAATGTTTTGGACGTAATCTGCAGGGCATTTTATGGCTTTGTCAAACATTAAGGTAATAATCAATTATTTATCAGAGGATGGTATTTACATATCGCTTTTAGCATAGCTAAACAGTCCTTCTTTTGTTGATGAGCTGATATACCTCCTGCACAATAGCACAGCTCTTAAATTTAATTATATACTCATTTACCATAAGATCTAGTCATCTAGATAAAACTGTTCAGTAGCTTGAAGTATTCCCTCCGAAAAAGATTTCCTAACTTTGTGCAAAGTCTTTCCTCAGTTTCCGGCCTGCATCCTCCAGCATCCCAAAGTATTGTTTTTGAAGTTTGATGGAATTTGTGTTAGGTCAAGAGGAGGAAACTATGTGAAGCTTTTTTTTTTTTTTTTTTTTTTTTTTTTAATGAAATGTAAAGGAAAAACCTAATGTGGTCTCGGTGCTGCCTTGTGTTTGTTGATAGCAGCGTGTGTCTGTATCCAGGATCTGGGCTCACAGTTAGCAGGAGCTCCAAACCCATGTTGGTGGTGTTATAATGCTGAACCTCTCTTCCTGTATGGCATAATGGAAGGAAAAGTCTGTCAGAAAATAATGGGGAAATAATATGTACAAGATCCTCTAACATTTACCCAGGTGGCCAACTTCCTGAGCCCGGAGCGTGGCGTGACAGCCGGACGATTTCAATATTTCAGCCTCCTAAGTTGGGAACCTGACAGTGTGTTCTGGACGGTGCCTGGGGTCCCCAGAGCTGGGAAGGGCGGTGCCATGGGATGTGGGGACACCCAGGCACAGATTCCCACCTGGAGCGAGGCACGGCCGCTGGGGACAGATCATTTTGCATCCATGTGGGGTTTCAATTTATAACCTCCTTGCTAAAGTGCTGCGTGCAATGAACTGCCAGGAAGTCAATTTGTCTGCCTGGCAGGCAGGAGCGGCTCGAGCTCGGTGTCAGGGAGTGCAGAGCAGGGATTTTGTGGGCTGGATGTCCACGAGGGCTCAGCAGCAGCCACCAAGTCCTGTTGGGGTGTTCAGCTCAGTAATTCTTACTCAGGAACACTTTGCAGGAGCTCAGACTGTGGGTGAAGTTTGGAGAGAGATGGAGCAGCTGGGAGCGCTGATGGGGCTTTCAAAGTGGCTGTTAGAGGTGGGGGTATCCTGACAGGCATTCATCCTCATCTTCAGGTGCCTAAAAGCCTGCACAAGTTTGGCTCTTGGCTGAACTTGATGCATACAAATTCTGTTGGATGTCTTTGTGTGACTGCTTTACCCCCAGTTTGTATTAAAGGGGTTTATTCCTCTAAGGGATGCCTTAATGTGTTTTTCTGCGGTTAGCTGGTGTCATTTTGATATTGCCCTCAGTGATAGAAGGGTTACAAAATTCATCTTGCTGTCTCTGATCAGAAAAAACAAATTGACTTCATGCGCTACTATTCCTTCGTTCAGGAAAAAAAATTTGTAGCTGGGATGCACAAATCAGTAGGAAAACAACTTGAAAAAATTCGTGATGGCATCTCAGGGTAATTCTGCTGCAGGTGTTGAAAGAAAGATGCGAACTGAACAGTCACATTGGGAAAGCTCCTTATACAAATAACATTTGAAAACAAGATAACGTCATAATAAAGTCCATAATAACAGGCAAACAGTCTATTAGTAAGAGGATCCTAAACCAGCAGGCCTGTACTCTGATGAAAGGAGGTTTACATTTCAGCTGAAGCCCCCAGTTTTGTTCACTCTAGGAACTCTCTGACCCTCATGATCATCACTGTTTCCAAAGTTGTGATGTCCTGGTCCTGGCTGAGGGCTCTGTCCTCTGCAGTCACCCACCCTCATCTGAGCTGGCTGTAAAACTCTACTAAGATGTGTAATATTTTGTCAGTATTTTGTCAGTTTTTATTAAAACTTGGGCTTCTTTTTGATTTTGCCTGCTTTCTCTAGAGAGGAAAAAAAAAAAAAAAAAAAAAAGAAAAGAAAAGCGAAAATAGAGCAGAAAAGCCTCCTGGCAGTTGAGGATGAACAAGGCTGGTCCCTGCTCCAAGTTACATTTTGGGAAGGAGTGCAGGGAATCTGACTTTCTTCCAGTGCTGCTCCACGCCTAGCAAAACCAAACACCCAAAAAACCTTCTCCAACAGTCTCCCCTCTCCCTGAGAGCCACTCCTGGGGAGGGAGCGACTCCTTCCAGCAGCGCTGAGGGGGGCAGGGCTGAGAGGGGCACTCCTGCCTTCCCACAGACACATCCTTTCCATTTCCCACCTCCCAGGAGCCCCTTGATGGGATGAGGTGAGGGGGGAGAGGCACCACACGCTCCCCAAAGCCGCTCTGCCCCAATGGGGTCCTGCAGCCTCGGTGTTCGCACAGGTGATGCTCGTGTCAGTCACGGTGCTGCACACCTGGGTGAGGTGCCAGAGGTAGACGTGGCCATTCCCAGCCTTAATCCAAGGAAAAGGAGGAGTAATCCACTTCCTTCCCTGTCTCTCCTCCCTCTCCTATGCTTTTATGCATCCTGAAATGTACATTTTTTCCTTTCAGGTTGCACTGGACGTAACATTTGAAAAGCTCTGTCGATTCACATGGGGGGAGAAAGTAATTGTCTTGATATGGGATAATTATCTAGACCTTAAGCAGCAGCGCAGAGAGGGTTATTTTGTTTGCAATTTAACTAGAAGTGCCCAAGATTTCCCAACTGTTCTATTTTTGCAAATGTAAAAGTTTCATAAAAGGGTCAGATTTAGGCCCTTGTGTGGGAAACAACTGATACTGCCAGCAACAGGGCAAGATCACTGCTGTGTTGTGGTTTAAATGTCTTATTGCATTCCAGGCATTGCTGAACTGTATATAGAATGGATGACTTTAAATCTCTAGGACTTTGTGTGAATTAGTAACCTTTTGATTTTGTTTTAACATTTATATATTATTTTTAACTCTCGATGTTTGTGACTTCTGCCCTCCCCCCAGTAAATAGTAAGCTTATAACACAGGAAATTATTATGGTGGTTACAAACAGCTCTTAGGGACAGAGTCCACTTTTCTCTCTCGTTTTGGATTCCTATCTTTGTCATATTCTCATCTGCATGGTTCTGGCCCCAAACTAGAAGCAAATGGAAAACAGGGAATTGCCATCAGTACAGAAAATATATGGGTTTCATGTGCAGTAATGATGTATCTCAGCAGAGTTAGTAAAACTAGAGATGTCACATTCACAGCTGGTTAACATTTTACACTTGAAGTCCTCATAACATTTGTATATGTTTCAACACTTTTTTTTTTTTTTTTTTTTCAACTTGGGACCATCTGTATTTCTCATATGTGACACTGATGGGGAAGCACAAACTTACACAGAACCAGCAAATGACTAGTTAGCTCTGCCAGATGTCTGTCTCTTCCCACTTTATCACTAGAGATGCTATTAAACTGAAATTGGGTGGGGGAAACAGTGGACTTCTGAGCTAAAAAACCTTCCCCAAAGAAGTTTTTAAGTGAAGAATTTGGCTCCCAGGGTCTTTGCTGCATTTAGAATAGCAATAATAAGGATGAAGGAAGACTTTTTTAATTTTAAAGTAGATAATCATAGACTAATCTAAGCAGGTATTACATCTGCAAGAAAGGCTGTTAAGCCCAGTTCTCCTAAATTTCAATTTGTCCTCCATGTATTCCTTTGCTCAGCTGTATAGATCTCACTGTGCTTTACTTTTCAATTTAGCAAAAGTTAATTTCTAATGCATGCAAAGGATAAAGGCAGGGAAAATACACCTTTTGTTTTTCTGCTGTGTATGTCCCATTAGGAAAAAAACTGTAGAAGTAAATGTTGTTCTGATTGCATCTCTTCTGAGCAGTCCTGCCCTGGTGATTTGTTTTTCCTCCCTCAGCTGCTGTTGAGCTCTGCAGCACTCCAGGTGTTTTGCAGGGCTGTTTTTACTGCAGCCTTTTGCGTCTCAAGGATCTCAGAATGGATTTTAGTGCAGAGTTAAACTGCACAGGCTGGGGGAAGGCTCCAGCAGACCCGGTCAGGAGGATAAACAACAGCTTGGTTCTGTACAGTGCAGCGTGATGGGTGTCCCCTGAAGTCAGAGACCTAAATTAATTACATTTAATCAAGCCATGCTGAACAACTGAGCCAGACACCTCAACCTTATCACGCTATGGCTTTAATGTCCTACTTACACTCAGAGCTGAGGTTCAGGGGATGGATGTGACCATGGCATTCTGGCCCTTTGCTGGGAAAATCAAAGATCCCTTGAAATGGAAGGTCTGTGGGTATGCCATTAAAAAGTGATACATAATGCTTGAAAAGAATATCACAAAGTTGTTTCAAATCACATTACTGGGAGCTTTCATTAAAGGGAAAACTTACTCCTATTCTAAGGTGTGCATTGTCAGTAACTAAAGTTAGCAGGAATCTGATTCCGTTTTTTACATTCAGACAGACCTGTAGAGACATATTAAGTAGAAAATCCAGAGAAAAGGAGAACCACCTATAGGAAATCTTGCAGGGTTCAGACAAGGGCAGTTTCATGTGACCTTGTAGATTGGATATAAAAAGGCTGCTATTAGTTCCATGTCAGTTCTTATAGCAAATGTTACCGAGTAATGGAGGGTGTTAAGCTGTCAAATGCTAGCAAGGGTTAATAAGGTTAAAGAAGAAGTAAAAGCAGGCCAACAATAAAAAGGAAAAAACCCCATGGATAAATATGCCCTAATAAATAAAGGATGGCATATCAAGGGGGAAACTAAAGTCATAACTTGGGAGCAAAGCAGTTGGAGAAATTGGAAGCAGGATAATACAACGTGGTTTCTTTTGTGCTGGTGCTATGGCTAACTCCAGGCAGTGCAGGATGCTGTGGGGCAGGACTGAATCCCCTATTTCCCACAGATATTTGGGGGGAAAAAAAAAAAAAATGGTGGTTGAGTCCGCTAAATGTTCTAAATACAAATGGAGGGATGCAGATGAGTGAATAAATGCATACATGGAGTAAGTAATTAAATAAGAGAATCCCAGGAAGAGGGGCAAAGCACCTGAAGTTAGATGTGAGCAATGTTTTGACATTGTCCTCTGAGGTGATTTGAGCTTTAATGCTTTCTTGTACCTGAATTCCAAAGTAATTCATATCTGTTAAAAAAATAGGAACAGATGGAACTTGAAGCTCCTATGACATGTTATTATTTCTAGGAGTTTCTGGCATTTGTCTTAATTTTAGCCTGCTAGGACATCATTAAGGAAGGGGTTTTAAAACTTTTTTCTTTGTTTTTGGTTTTCTTTGTTTTTCTTTGTTTTTCTTTGTTTTTCTTTGCGGGATTCTACTGGCTTTATATATCAGGCTTGAGTTTTGCAACTCCTTACATGCACACTGTACTTCATCCTTCACAGTTTCTGTGATCTCACTCATTCCAAGGAGATCAGTAACTTGTCTAAAGTTAAGGCTGAAGCAGCATTTGCAGGTGAAAGCTGCTGGACTGCAAAAAGTGCTTAGCTGTGATCTCAGTGGGCATTTTGATTTTATTAAAACTGCTGCCAGGTCTCACGAGCTGCTCTTGAGGTGATCCAGCATTTTATTGCAAATGCAGTCAGCAAGTTACGCCTTCTATTGGTGAGGTTCATGGACTTGGCTTTTTTGTTTATAACCGAAACGGAGCTTGAGAGCAGATTTTTGTCTTTCCAAGTATTTTACCTCAACCTTTTTAGTTGTAGCTCCACCTGTCTTATGAGGGAAAAATATTAGTCCAAAGGATAATCCTATGTATTGTTGCCTTTTTTTTTATTTATAGCCGAGTACCAATCAAGCTAATCTTTGAACATTTGTCTTTGCTTTTGCCTTTCCCCATTCTCTTTGCTCATCAGCACGCCTTCAAAAGTACACAAATAATTTCTGAAACCCCTCTGCCCGTTCTCTTGCCATCACTTGCAGACCACCAGCAGGCAGACATCGGGTTGAGAAACACGAGGGAAAGGTGTAATGAGTCCTGATGTGGCTTTTAGGCTGCTGGGTTTGCCAGCAGCAGGCAATGCTGGATCTCATCTGCTGTTTGCTGAGACCACGAGGCTGCAGAGAGCCCGGATTGTCCCCACCCATGGCCATCTCCCTGCCAGGGGTGGGGGTCTTGCAGAATGATGGGTGTAGTAGTAGTAGTAATCTTGGTGCTGGAGGAAAATATTGTCTCCAAAATACTTCATACAGCCATCTTCTTCCTTCTCCCCAGGGAGGTTGGTTCAGTGGGAGGGAGGCGAAAGAATAAGGAAAAGGTTGTGTTTATTTCCTGCACAAAGCACCCTGAGGATCTGCCTCATTCCGAGACATCTGATTAATTGCTCAGCTGAAGGAGTGCTGGAAAACGTTTACATCATTTATCAGTTTGGAGGAGGGAAGTGAAAACAAAAAATATGTTTGTTTTTATCTGCTCCCCTCCTCTCCCTCTTCCATCTGTCCTCTCATCCTCCATTCCTCCCGTCCTCGGGGAGGGAAGGGAAGGACAGCAGAGCAGGGAGCTGTGGTGGAGGGCAGCCCTCAGCACACACAGGCTTCCCAAGCCCAATTACAGGACTCATTGTTAATTTTCACCAGAAAATTGGAACATTTCAGCAAATGGAAAATTTTCTGTTAAGATTGTTCTTTTCTATCCAAAACATTCTTTTCCAGAATGCTATTTAGACAAATAAAATTCTAGTTATTTCTGTCCTGGAAAACATAGCTGGAGGTTGAGCTCTAAGCTCCAAGCTGGCCAGTGTCTCCTGGACCTCTTACAGAAGTTACACATCTCTCTGGGAGCTGCTCTATAGGATACTTGGAGAGGAGCAACATGTTTGTTTTTAATGATGCTGCTAGTTTTCACTATAAATTTGAGCAAAGTGGGCGGTATTGGAACCAGCTGTTGGATTTTTTTTTTGTTTTGTTTGTTTGTTTTCATGAGAAAAATGGAAACGTACTGTAATAAATTAAACAATATACGTATTTTTACATCGTGCTGTCTCTGAGCATTGAGCTGCTAGGAAATTACAGAAGCTGGGGGCAGCGTTGGGCTCTGTATTTATTTCACATGCGCTGAAGTAAAGCAACAAATGTTTCAGAGTAACTGGATTTCCTCTTAAAGTGACACTTTATTTGTGCTTGGAAAATGTAATGAGCCTTCACTGGGAGATTTTTTCTGGCTGTGTTTCTTCTTTAATGATCTGTGCCTACAAAATAAGCTACGTAAAAAAATTAATAATAATAAAAAAAGGAAGCAGAGGGGAAAAAACTCAAATCCATTTGGTCAATTTCTCTTTTCATTAACTGGAGAGCAGCAATGCTTTTAGGTGGGAAAATAAAACACACAGCCTTGTATCTTCCCACCAATTCCACGGACCATCCTTAATTAGTGTTTTACAGCTAATTCTCATCGCGTATCCTAAAGAGTTTCCCTTGAGCTGGTTCCCCACGGGTTTTATTGCGCGTGGAGTCCTCGGGAGCAGCGGTGGGAACGGCCGTGGCGCGGAGGCCGAGCTGCTGCTCCTAATTGATTGCTCACTGGAGCTCGCCCCAGCTCGTTACCCCCGGGCCTGAGTCCCCTCCATATGCCTGGTGTCAAATTTGGGAAAGCAGCTGGTCACTCGGAGCTCATCCTGCAGGGAGGGCTGGGAGCCGGCGAGCGGTGCCGGGCGCTGGAGCGTCTTCTGCTGCCGGTTCAGCCGCCTTTAATTGAGCAGCGTGACAACCCCAGACAGAGCTATCAAAATACAGCCTTGGAGATTTCTGTTTGCAGGATTTTGAGGGGGAGAACTTTGCTGCAAGTATAATACGTGGATCAGAACCTTTCAGCATCTCAATATCTACTTTGTGCCGTACCCAGCGCAGACAGAGCCGAGGAAAATGCCCCTTTTAGTCAGTGATACTCTGGTGAGCACCCTCAGGATGGGCTGGCTTGGAAGTTAACTAAAGGCACTAATTTCAATGCCCTCATTGTATAAAATACAAGTGTTTTACAACTAGTAGCAGTAACAGGAGTGGACCAGACCTTTCCCAGTATCCATGATTGAAAAGCACTGTAAGGTCACTTAAAATTTCAATGCAGTCTCATGGTATGAAACTACCGTAGGGATTGCACACGCGGCATTAGGAATTAATGCCCCAATTGTGAGCAGCCTCTGTGCATGGGTTTTTTTGTTAACACTACAGTACTTCAAGAATATCTCAGTTGCTTGTGATAATTTAGACCTAATGTTGTGGACTTTTTCATAAAATATTAGTAATAGTTGGCAGAGGGGCTGGGAATTAGCATTTGATTAGAGCCACCTTGGAAGTAAATGTTATTTGGCGGCCCCTCGCTTTGCCTTTCAGCATAAGTTTATTTTGTATTCAGATAACCAGTATGGAAGTGATGGGCTTCTGGGTTTAAAATGATTTTCAGTAATTAAAGCAAAGAAGGAAGACTTGCTGCAGTGCACCCTGTCCCAGTTTTATGAGGACATTTGTCACCTTTCTACCTCTCTCAGGCCAGCAGGTACCAGCTGAGCAGGGCACAGTAGATCTTGACACCTTTCAGGCATCGTGGTTGGCTCTGGCGCAGAAATCAATCTGCTGTGAGCTCCTTGTGCTGCAGATGGAAATGAGAGTCTCAATTTCAATTTACTAAGCAAGAAAAGTTGTACGGGAGGGGGTTGGTTAGGAAGGGAAAATCAGAATTCCTCAGCATGGCCTTTGAGCCGGGAGATGCTGTGTGCTGAGCCGGGAATAGCTCTGGCACCAGCACGGGGGGCTGCCAGAGACTGCTGTCTGTCCATGTACAACATGCAGCAGGTCAGGATTAGAAGAGTGAATTGGAAGAAGGGAGAAAGAGGACAAGTTCAGGGGTTGTTTGTCATTGTTTTCTGTTCTTTGGCAATTGGTTGGGTTATTTTTCCTGTGCCATTGGATCCCGTTCTAATTATTATTATTATTATAAATTTTTGTACACCACATATCTTTCTAAGCTTGTGACGAAAGTGTCAGCATAAAGTAGTACCAGAGTTCTGCCAGATGTGGTAAATGATACTCAGTGATCAGAACTGAACTGCAAAGCAGAATCTGTGAGAGGGAATACCCACAAAACAAGGGAGGAATATACACATTAATGAGCCTGATATAAAACATTTTTAAAGCTTTTTTATAGTTGCTATAGAAACACCTTGGCCTTCACTCTTGCTAATTAGTTGGATTTTGCACATTTTATATTTGAAAATGCAAATTGGATTTCATAAATTATTACTTATTTTTCATTTATATTTACAGTACTGTTTTCCAGATACATGCAGGAAGTCTGAGATATTAATTAGTTGTATAACACAAATAAACGTGACATTTATGGTCACAGGACATCTCTTGTTTTAAATATTCGTCTGGTAAATGCTTGGAGGAATTGTGCAAAGATTAATGCTTTTGTAGGAGAATTAGGTAAATATAAATGAATGGGGCCTAATGAGTTTTTAATAAAGTGCATTTTTTGAGCAGTAGAACTATAATGATTTTGGCCAAAGGAATGCAAGCTTGTCACTAAGTGGTTAGGCAGGGCTAAGAATATTGCTCAGATTTTTCTCTTCTTCACCCCTGAAAGAGGTGAGTCCATTGAGGTCCCACAAATGAGGCGGAGCACAAAGTGACTCTGGAAAGCCACGTGTTTAGTCCTGTCTGCTTTACTTTCTCCAGTCTTGTTTGAAGTGTTGTGCACTTCAATCAATGCACCTTTCCCATGCTGGATGCAGGAAATACTCCAGATTCTTCCAGCATACACACAGTGGCCTTCTCTCAACTTTTCCTGTAGTAAATGCCCTGTTGAGTTCAGTGGTGAGGGCTGAGCTGAGGAGCAGGCTGCAAAGATCAGGCCCTGTCTCTGTGTACAGATTTCCCTGTTCACTATGGATATGTGTTTGGAGGCACTCTGAAAATTCAGTTCTTCTTGTCCTTATTTGATCTGTGGTTTTAATAACTGAGCAAAAGCCTTTTTGCTTTGGTGGTCCAGTGGATTTTCTATTGCATCTCACTAATTTCACTGCAGTGTTTTAACGATAAGTGAAAATACCCTGTTTTCCTTCAGCTGTAGTTCCGTGTTAATAACGCATTTTTCCACGTGCAGGATGCTAAATAGTTTTAGGAAGGCTCTTGCATAAAAATCTCAGAAATGTGGCCTGCTCATATGTTATCTTGTTAATCAGTGACTTCCGTAGGTGCATGTGTTCTGGACAGCACTCACCATGGTTTAAATGGGTTTATTAGCTGAGAATAGGAACGGCTTGTTCGAATCCAGTCCCTTTAAACCATATAAATAAAATGCTGAACAGATTTACTTCATGAGTTGCAATGAAAGGAACAAAAGTTTGGAAAAGGCTTTGGAAATTGAAAGTGAAGTGAGCAGGGAGTGCTTGCCCACAAAGTCCAGAGTGGGAATGCCATGGCCAGCAGCTATCGGAGCGCCGCACACAATGCTAATGGAACAGCTCCCAGGTTGGAAAACATTTTTGTTGGCTATTTGATACTCGAAATGCCAGCAGACAGCCAATCTGAAAAGGGAAAAAATTACATTCCTGATATGTTACATTGTGTTAAATTGGATTCTGTTGTCATGCCATGTACTGCTGTGTCATTTCATGTATTGACTTTTAACCGGCTGGAACCGTGTCGTTCTTGGAGATTGCAACCTGACAAAATCCAACCTGTGTTATTGAACGAGCAGCCGCTATTTCTCTTCTGGGGTTTTGGAAACCAGAGGAGGAATTCTCTCCTAAGCATTTACAGAGTGAGGCCTCTGAATATGGAGCACATTTTTATGCTGATTACTGTCTTTTCTGCCAAACCAAAGAGCTGTGCCTGTGGAAGTGAGGTGGGCAGAGCGCTGCTCACACACAGGACCAGATCTTGGGAAATTAAATGACATGGAGGAGTGAGGAGGGTGTTTCTACTGAACGTTCCACAGGGCTGAACAAAACTGGGTGGGACCTGTGAAAATTTTGGCCCCATATATTTTTCCCCCGTATATTTTTGCCCCATATTCTTCTCGCAGCAGCTTCTGCTGCCACTCGGCATTTGTCTGGTGGAGAGGATAATACCTGGATAGATCATCTGCATCCCAAAGAGTGGTGTTGATCACTCTGATCGGTGGCTGAGCATCTGCTGAGGCAGCTGGCTCAGCTTCCTGGGGCTCGAGGAGTGGGCTAAAATGGGGAGAATAATTTGATCCCTTGTAATGAGCTCCCAATTAAGTGTCATTGCATAGGAATAGCAATAAGGCCATCAGAAATGCTTATGCAGACAATGACACATTTTAACACCTCAATACCAGCAGAAAATATGAATCCATTTATTTATTTATATAAATAAAAGTTCAGTAACTTCTGTATGACTGAGGTAGGAGAAAATATTTGCAGAAGTGGGACGCAGCCCTCTGTGAGCAATGTGCGTGAAATGTGGTAATGCTGAATGTAAACAAAAAAGAGTTAAAATGTGAAATTTAAGGCACAGTTCAGTGAAAAGTCAAGCAGGGCAGTGTGCACCCGTCCTCAGCCCGACACATGGGCCACTTTGCCAGGATGTTGCTGCACTGGTAATTATCTCTGGAGCAGACAAGCTGTTCTCTGTAGCAGGGCCGGCATTTCGGCTCCAAACTGGGAGAAGGGGCAAAATGGACAGTTCTTATTTTGTTGTTTTCTTTTTATGGACATCACCTCTTCTGCTCTCCAAGTCCTAAAAATGTTTTTGGTTTTTTTTGGGATGGATTAAACAAACATTGGGGGTTTTTTTTTTTTTGTTGTTGTTGGCTTTTTTTTTTTTTTTTCCCCCTGTTTCTCCCCCAGTACTTATTTGTAGGAGGAGGGCAGGAGACAAAATGAAGTAAAATGCAGAAGTTTTGCTTTCCAATTTCTTTGCCAAAATGGAGGTAACGAAATCAGTAATCCTCTTGGGATTTCTCTCTCTCTCTCCCTCCCTCAAATTTTTTGGTATTTGTGACATTTGCTCCTCATATGAGGAAATGCTCCTAAAAAGTCCCACACTGCAAATGTCAATAAACAAAGCAATAAAAGAAGGCGGGATCGGTAACAAAAAGTCATTGTTTTTCGGTATGTGGAACAACAGCAGCACGAACCTCTCAAAATAGACTCCATCCTCCAGGACGAGGCCCCCATCCCGCTCCTGCAGAGGATAAATGAAACACCGAGGCATTTGCCGGTCCCCAACCCCACCAAAGCAAACAAGCCCTTGAATTCAGGGCTGTCATCGGCACCGGGAAGGCCCTTGCAGGATCACAAAACAAATCGAGCAGCGGAGGGTTTCCGGGCAGGCAGCTAACAAAAATATACTATCAGAGGATGCAGTCCACTGAGCTCTGTGTCTGACCCAGCAGTGGGCTGCAAACCTGGGCTTCCGCTGCTCCGCTTCACCCCACATCTGGAGGCGCTGCCACCATCGGCCCCGGCCCGGTTTAGAAATCAGATACTCGGGGTATCAGGAAGTTGATTCGACTTCCACTTCCTTAGCAAAACACGCATTAATATTTAAGGTTTTCTTTTATAAAGCCGTGTTCTGTCTCGAGCACAGGGTGAAAATTATGCGCTGGGAAAATTCGCTGGGATGGAGCTGGAGCGTTCAGTGAGCCCGGGCCGGTTTCTAAAAAGCTCGGGCTAATTGAATCCTGCTGGTTTGGTAGTGCTTTTTGACAGCTTTATATAAGTACTAAATAATATTTAGAAAAAAAATGGAAAAATGTGTCCGCACAGGCATACACACACCTACAAAAAGGAGGGGGGGAAAAAAAAAAATCTGTAAAACATTTCCACACTCAGTTAGAAAAGAAATCATGTTTATTGTACTCAGTCCTGCGCTGTGTTCAGCATCTTTCTTCAATTAGATGGCCAGATGACACAGATCTTCCTGTTACTTTCAGTAAGCACAAGCTTTACTATCAAGGTTGGACCTTTTGCTTTTCCTTTCTTGAAAGACAATTTCCCTTTAAAAAAAGCCCCGTATTTTATTGTAACAGATTAATAGGGTGCCGCAAAACTGATAACGCAATCTTGACTGCTGTGTGGAATTCCACTTCTAATCCAAAAGTCTCATTTTTCATACATTAAAACATGTTTTTTGCTTATGGAAGTTTCTTTTCTTTTTTTTTTTTTTTTTTTCCTTTTAAATGTTGCTGGGATAAAAAAAAACGATCAGAAAGATAGTTCTTTAAGGGTTTAGTGATTCTGTGTGAATAATCTATTTTTTGGAGTAAACAGCCTGTATATGTTAATGTTGGTTATCTGAAGTTTCATGGTCAGCAGATGTCCAGTGAAATAATATGCAAAGGTTTAAATTCAGATGCTGAATGTTCTTTCATGGAAAGTTTACCTTGTGGATCCAGACATCTTGTCTTTTTAGAAACACTAAATCCCTTTTTCCCCTTTTTAATCAGAAATTAATGTAAATGTGCCCAATATACTCCCGTTCACCAGCATTTAAAACAACAAGCACGACTTTTGACAGCTCTGCGGGTAAAACACAACAGTCAAACCTCTGTCTCTCCCCAAAAAATTGGTCTTAGGCAAATAGCTGAGACTTAAACTCAACAAACTCGGTCTCTGCAGGGCTGATGGTAAAAGAGCATTCCAGAGCCTGGAGTCATGTATCAGCCGTGGCCTGTTTCCCATCCCGGTCTGCTCGGAGCTGGGAACAATTAACAAGAGGGCCACAGCTGATCCCGAATGATGGGCTGACAGATTGGGAGTGAAAGTGATCTCCAAGGTGCTTAGCCTCAAACCACAGCCTTAGGGACCTCTGGCAGAGATTTGCAGGGATGCAGGGGGAGGGAGCGGGGCTGTGGCAGCAGCTGCAGGGGCTGGGGATGCTGCAAGTGATGCAGGGGTGCCAGCCCTGGGGTCACATCCCGAGCGAGAGGGAAAGGGAGAGGGACAGAGGATTTTGCTCGTGGCAGCAGTGGCTCTTCTCTTCCAGGTGGTCTCAAATTAATAATGGGAAAAAAGGGATTTTGTTGGTATTTAGGGCATTTAATTAATAAGCTGCCAGAGAGGGAAAACAGATTTGAAAGTTGGCGTGGCATTCTTGCAATACAAGCTGGATTACTGTCCCCCTTTAGCTCAGATTTAGCCACTCCAGTTGTTGCCTGCTCCTCTTGGTGTGAGGAATCATGGATCACAAAAGCTTTTGTTTTCAGCATCCATCTGTCTGCCCATCCTCAGACAGGGACCTTCTCAGCGTTTGGTTTTATCAGCCTCGGCTTATCTGAATCTGTGCTGCAGCAGGAGGGGCTGGGACAGGCTCAGACAAGGTGTGTGGGTGGTTCAACACCAGCAGAGCTCCCAGCACAGAGCCACTGTAGATCCCTCCTGGAGCATCTCTGTGCAGGGACTGCAAATAGTCACTGCACCAGCTCCCATTCCCTCAGCTGAGACCCATCAGCCGCAAACAAGGGGCAGTTGGCAGTGCTTAAAATTCATAATTTTTTCCCATGGGAAGCAGTTGACATGCAAACCTACCTGCAGAGCCTGGGCTCGCTGCTGCTGCTGCTCTACCTGGATGCTGAACTGGGCTTTAATTGGTTTCCCCCAGCCTATTTTCCAAGTGTAATAACTGGGTTTGGGTCCCGAGCAAGTGTGTGCTGTTATTGTTAGGGACATGGCTGTGATTTTCTGAGGAGGCTGAAGGGGTGAGGTGCCCAGGTCCTTTGAAGTGTCAGCCTCAGCCCATTGTGCTCCCTAGCTGTAAATCAGTAACTGATAAAATAGTGTCTGTGTGTGTGTGTGACCCCTCGTGTGTGTCCCTGTGAGCAGGCTGCATCTTTAATGCAAGGGAGAGGAAGGGGCTTTCTGCAGGTGAATATAAAAGAAACGTTGAGGTTCTTTAGAGGTGGCATCCTGGAGATAGTTATGTGGGAAAAGTCAGACACAGCCTAGGGGTGCATCTTTATTTTATTTATTTGTTCATTTGGCCTGGAGCTGGACTCATTGTATGATTGCAGCTGCTGTAAAACTTATGTAGGGGCCAGTACTGCAAAGTAGGACTGAGTGCCTTTTTGTGAATTCTCTGAGCATTCGGAGAACAATTTAATAAATAGACTGAGAAAGCCATCACTTCTTGGGTTTCTAAAATAATATCTTTCCCTATCATTTTTCTCCTAACTGTTTTCTATTAAAATTTTTTGAGAGTGAAGTTAGGGGCACTGAATAATTTCAATTTTAAAAGATGGGAAGCATTTTAATAGATAAAGTGATGGTTCTGGAGTGGTTTGTGCATTACAGAATTTCCTTTTTCTTTAAATCTAATTCTTATGTCCTGACGGAGTGAATCTTTGCTGGGAGGGGACAAGAGATGAGACATTAGATGGACTTGTCACTCTGGAGACGTCAGCTAATTCCTGCTCTGGTTTTTCTGCTAGGCTTCAGGTGATTGCCCCTTGGTTTTCCTGAGGAAAACTCAGCATTTTGGATGCCAAGTTTTTCTGAAAAGGGGAAGAACTGAAAGTATTGAGACTTGCTAAAGGCTTGTCATGCCTGAGCACTTGGAAACCTGTCCTTGCATTTGTCCCTCCATCCAGGATGATCTCCTGGAGCGAGACAACTCCAGCTGCTTTCCAAAGAAGTTGGGTCTCCTGGCCAGGTCCCCATCTCTGTCCTTTGCACAGACAGTGACTTGTGCCTCAGCCCTTTTTCAAACCAGGACTGCTACGGTTAAAAGTTTAAACCAACATGAAATATTTGATTCCCAGCTGTGTTCAGATTGCAGACGTGTTACCTTCTAGATTAGGATATCCCCAGCATCCTTACTTAATGAAATAATTTTTTTTTTTTGTTGTTGCTAAAACTGACTTTTTTTTTTCCTCATTGAAGTCTATTTTCCTCTTACAGGTACGAATGTTTCCTTTTATGCTCCTTCTGCTTTTTTTTTTTTCCCCTTTAGGTACTCCCTTGGGTACCCATGCAATGGCCATTTGGTCATTCAGGGGGAAAAACACATTTAAAAAATGCCTTTCTGACCCATATCTTGCTTTGAAATGTGCAGAAGATGGATAGCCCTAATTCATTCTGCTCTCTTTCTTGGATAGAGCTACCCAAATTTCACAGACAGAATGAATGCTTTCCATGAGGCAAAGTTGCAAATTGTACTTTCATCCAGATTATTGCTGTTATTTTTGAGGTGTTGTAACTACAAGCATGGAACTGTGGAATCTGTTTTTAAGAGAATGCAAAATGCCCCTTTAAATTATAAATACTCAGCATGAAAAGTTCTGTCACGTTTCTTAGGAGCCTGCTGACGAATAGTTTTGTGCTGGGAAATGGCTTCCTAAGCATGTTTGGCTGTGTGTGTGTGTTTCTGTCTGAAAATGGGGATATTTTATTTTGGAAGGATTCCTGAGAGATCTGCGTGTGTCTCGTGGAACAAACCCCTGCCCACTGTTGGTTTCTGTGATGAGGTGTCCAACATCCCTTCATGGCATTGATGGGATTGTGTTTAGTGGCCTCTTTGCTTGGGTTTCACGATTACCTGGAAACTGTATTGACACCTAATAATTTCAGAGCCTGTTACATTCCAAATCTAAAACACACTTGATAAAAAGAGTGTCAGTGCTACGCCATGTGCAGAGGTTTCTCCATGGCACCGGAGTCTGAAGAGCTGTAACTTTGCAGAGATACACAAAGGCTGTGAGAAATCTGCATTCCCTGCTCCTTTTTCCTGGTTATTAAAAAGTAAGGAAGAGCCCAACTTGGATAATTTTTTTTTCATCATTAATTTTCAATGAGAATATGATTATGCTTTAATTGATGAGCTCTCCTGTGAAATCTCATGGCACAGATAATAAAGCTAACAGGTATTTTCCTGACCTGGGGAAAGAACAGATTTTCCCTCTGTATAACCACAGTGCTAATGATGCTTAATAGAGAACATCATTTCACCTTTTTCTTTTTTCATTTTTTAGTTCTGTTCCATCACTCACTGAGGACCACAATGTCAGCAAATGTGTACAGCTTCATATATTTTTCAGGATATGCTTGCTACCTGTGTGACAAAGCCTCATTTTATGCCCCATATTAGGCCCTCTTCTAGTCTGGGATTATCCGTTCCCTGGTTTTGGATTATCTTGGAGCAGAAACTTCTGTAGTGCTGGGATTTGGTGATTATTGTTCTTGACATTTTTCTCTGCGGAAAAAGAAAACTTCCTGATGACTGCATTTTGGTGTTCCAGGTGTATGCACCATGCAGCACCTTTACTATCTACTGATACCTTTTCTGAGGTTAATCTATTGTAAAATTAGATTGTAAAAATGGACACAGTTTCCACATTTACATGCCAGCACTGAAGGACTCGTGGAATAATTCAAATACTGCACAATTCCTTTTGCAGAAATCACTGCAAAATTCATTTGTAAGTGTAAACCATGGAAATTAGCATGGATTCTTCCTCAGTTCAATTCATCTTTCAGAGGTTGTTACCCTTCCCAATCTGATTGCCCTAAGAACACAGATTGTCTTCTCTTGATGGTGAAACTGCTTTAATCCCCTTTTCCAAAGGTCAACTAATCTCCAGTCTTAAGTGCAATAGATGCAAATACAGTTCTCTTGCCATGTTCCTTCTAATTTAATTCTCTCCTAAGCTTTCATGTATAAACCTAGTAATGGATCAAGTTTGGAAGGGGTCAAAAGGTTTCTGTTCCAGTAAAATTTAAATTGACATCGCATACTGATAATGGTTTGCTCTACTTCACTATAAACACCAGCTACTACTCTACTGGGATATCATTTTGTGCAAGAAGGCAGTGTTCCAAACAGCAGCAGGACATATTCTTTGTTTTTCTGCAGAAGTTGACGACTGCAACCTGTGATACAAGAGAACCAAACATGCATAATTTTTAATTCACAGTTGTTACGCAGCATCTTTGACCAACTTGTTTAATTCCATCATCCCTAATTGCATTTATAATGAAAAAAAAAATGGTGCAGACTACACAGAAATATAAAATTAACAATTAATTACCTGCCCATTGCTGAGACATAAATAAAGGCCAAAATGTGATTATTTTTTAATTACTAGAAAAAAAGGCTCAGCATTAACTACCTGTATGTAGCTGCTTTTCTTTCTTGGTCTTTGGAGTAGAACTCCCCTGATTTTTAAAAGCCAGTGGATGAACACAGTCCAGCATCTGACTGAGTGCAGAGAATGGCAAGTGAATTCTGCACTATCGACAGGGCAGTTTTCATGGGTGGAACAAGCTCGTGACGTCTCCCCGAGCTGGATCGCTCTTTGTTGTTAAATCGGAGAAAGGGCCGGCGTGTTATCAGCGAGGGACACTTACAGGATTTGATTGATAAATTTACTGCTCTTGTGGATTACCTCGTCCTTTTGTGCAGGACTGGCAGAGTGTCAGGACTGGGTCTTGACAGACACCAGAACATGTGTCCTTCCTAATTTACGGCGAGCACCAGGGAGCCAGGGCGTCGTCAGGCACCAGCCCACCCTGACATGGAGTGGAAGGCCTGGATTTTGTTGGATGGCACTTTTTCCTCCTCCAAGACAGCCTTTCCTATAACTGCTCTCCATGATCTGATGATGCACTGAAAGTGCTGCCTGATCATTAACGGAGCACGCGGAGGGGCACGGCGATAAAAGATGGGGTTATTGATCAGCTTGCCTTTTAAAACAAATGGTTGTACAGAGCTTATAGCTTCATGCAAGGAACTTAAAATAATTTTCGTTCTAACCTTGTAGGAGTCTCTGGGCCACGTTTTTCATGCAGGGAAGCATGGGAAGTGTGTTGGTGTTGCAGCCATACCAGTCCCTCGTTGTGCTGGTGGGCTGCTCACACTCTAGGAAACCCTAAATGATTATTTTTGAAACAAAACACTTCAGGGTATTGGATTCTAGCTCAGTGACAATTTGGATGTGCGTTT
The DNA here is from genome assembly GCF_015227805.2 of Hirundo rustica. Taxonomy (NCBI): domain Eukaryota; kingdom Metazoa; phylum Chordata; class Aves; order Passeriformes; family Hirundinidae; genus Hirundo; species Hirundo rustica. Next base: position 3,965,842 of record NC_053463.1, read on the forward strand.
TTTTCCCCCGAAGCAGGTATGGGCAAAAGATAAACAAGGCATTGTATACTCGAAGGGTGTGTAATTCCTTGTTTATTTTAATATGTAAAGACCTTTTTTAATATTCAGGGTACCCCAGGACAGGGGCAGTGGTGGAAGCTGCTGGGAGGCTCTGGTCCCCCTGCTCTGCCCTCCCAGGTGGACTCCCACCACTGGAGCAAAGACTGCAAGGTTCTGCTCTTTGTTCCCTGGTTGCCTGAGGTAAATGGCCGGGGAACTTCAGTGAGCATCTTTCCGTAGGTTTGCAAAAAAGGGAAAGGAAAAAGAAAAAGAGGGGGAAAAGAGAAAGAGAGGGACAATCCACATGTGCCCTGCCAGCCTGAAATAGCTCGCCACAGGTTTGAAATCCATTTCCCACAATGGTAAGAATTAAAAAGCCACAAAAGCCGACCTGTACATTTGTGCTGTATGAGGGTTGCTGATACACAGCAGAGCTGTCATTTTTGGAGGAAATCATCCATCATCTGCCTGCTAGTCCCCAATAATCACCTTCTATTACAGTCAGATTGAATCTTCAATCGGTGGCGTAATGCCAGTTTTTCCACAGTTCTCAGTTTCCTGTTCTTTACAGAGGTATTCAAAATAATTTGCCATTCAACTCTACAAATGTAGCACTTGTGAAGAGTATTATTATGGTTAGCATGTTGCTTCTAAAGCAAATCCATGCCGAAGCATAGTTTTTCTGAATTAATCACTGGTCATCCATTGAATTCATCTCCCCTTTTTTTCCCCCCACACCCAGTTAGGGTTTTGTAATCCTTGTTGTTGTTGTGTTTTGTCCACACTGATGCAATGTCCAATTTGAAAAAGATGTTGAGCAATGGCCCTTTTTCTGGTGATAAAAGCAATGACCTGTTTAGGAAGACTCCATCAAGCAGAAAGCCGGGGTGCCTGCACAAGGAGAACTCACCAGGTCCTCAGATGGACAGAATGACCAGTGAAAGTGGATAATCTTAAAGAATTTAGGATGAGATTTACGACATCTCCCTCTCTTTTAATTGTTGGTGTGTGGGGATGCAGCAAAGACAATGAGATTGTCCAAGCCTCAAAGATTGCTGAACAGCCATCATGGGGAGTGTTTTGGGGGTACTGAGGGCCCAACAAAACTTATCCATCTTTTAAATACTTCAGTGCATGTGAATTTTCACAACTCTTGCCTCTGCTTCTCCCCGGTGTGAATTAAGATGCAGCCTTGTACTAAATTGAATCTCTGCCTATCTTTTGCCATGCTTGTGATTGCCTCTGCTTTTCACATGTCATTTTACTCTTCGCCAAATAGATTTCTTTTAGCTTTTCGTGCAAAATTGAAGTACTGTATTAAAGCAGAAGCCTTTAGGGCATACCGTCGGGGTTTTTTCTTTTTCCTTTTGGAAAATAAATAATAGTAAAATTTAATTACTGTACCTACTACTTAAGTAAAGTTTTGGTTCCTCAATCCAAAGTCCAATTTCCTACTTTGTGGTTAAAGCTCCGGTATGTTTTGAGGGCAGTGTACTGTTACATGCCTGAATTCAGCAAAGGAAAATAGGAAATAATTCACTCTGGCTTGAAAAGGGTGGGGATTTCTTTGTTTCTTTTTATATTTATTCAGGAAAAGCTGACAATCGTCCCACATTAATGAACAACACCATCAATCAAAGTGCTGACAATGAGCGGAAAAGCGAGGTAGATGTCAGACTGACGGCATATTGCTTTTTTCAGCGAGGCCAGGGCTGTTTATAGCACTTTTCACTGGCAAAACTCTGGCTGCAGCTCGACAGGAATAGAAAGCAGAATCAGAAATTGTGTGTAGAAAGTGGCTCCTGTGCTTTATAATTTGAAATTAGCATTGAAATCCAGGCACTGCTGCGTCATTTTTCATGGGTTTGCTTTACAAGGTGGCAGAGATTTTCCTGCTGAAGTGACTGTGAACCTTGCAGTAGAAAAGAGACAGCTCAGCTAAGGGCTGCAGCACCTTGTGAATAGAGCAGAGATGAAAACATAACGTGGATTATAATCCAGCCCCGCCCTGGAGTCCCCTGCTCTGAGAAAGCAGCAAACCCTCCTGTGGGTATTTTTTCTTGCCTTTCTTTTCTTTCTGGGCCATTTGCTCGCAGTGAGGAGAAGCTGCTGGGTTCCCTCTGCTGCTGGCCAGTCGTGCTCAACAGGGCTGCTGGTACCACACAGTTTTCAGAAGGGTGATGGGCCACCCAGCTGCGGGAGGGTGGAGGGCTGTGAATTCCCAAAGCTGCGTGGTTACATGTCACAGTGCTTGGACCTCAGTGGAAATGAAAGTTCCGACACAGAAGAAAAAAAGAGTATTTTGTCCAACCTGTCAATTCTTCTTCATCCTGACTTCTTTCTGGAAGATGTGGGCTGCATCCATCACCCCTGAAATACCCACCTAAATGCTTATTTGAGGAGTTTTCCTCTTTTATTCAGGATCTGCAGTTTAAAACACGTGTATCCATTCCCCCCCTCCTCCTTCCCATCTGAACCAAGGCCAGCTTTTGCTGAAACCCTTGGCCTGACACAGCAGCCTGTAACTCCTCTGTGCTGTTATTCCCCACAGCCGCAGCAGGGCAGGGCAGCGAATCGTTTCTTTAAAGCCTTTTCAGGAACAAACGTGTTGTTGGAAACCACTTGAGTCACTGCCCCAGTGCCCGACCTCGGGCAAGTCATTTCCCCTCCCTGAGCCACCATTTCAGCCCTCACCCCGCGTTTGTCTGGTCGCTATAAACTCTAAGATCATCAGGGCAGGGCTCTGACTCTCACAGAGATGCACACAAGTATGAAAGCAAGATAAAGCAGGGAGTTTTGGCTCAGAGAATGGGGGAGGGAATGGTGAACACAAACCCCAGGAATGTTTTGGCCATTTCTGCTTTGAGAATTTAATAGGAAAACAGTTTTTCCTACTTCTCTGCCGATGTGTGGGAAAACTTTTATTAAACTTTTTTTCGTATTTGAAACTTCAGAGAGTTTTGAGTTTCCCTTAATTGTCTCTTTCCCACCCTCACTCGGCACAGAGAAAGAGGAGGAAAATGGGGAAAAATGATTAAACTGAAAAATAATGTCGGAGGGCGTTAGAACTTAAATGTTTCCTTTTAATGCTTTGGAACTTTCCAAAGATGAGGAAGTCATGAAAGGTTGGAGCAGCAATTAAAAGCAAATTAAAAAAAAAAAAGAGAAAAAATCCAATACAATGGATTTCATAGTAGGCTCTGAAACTTCAGGAGCATTAAATAGGAGATTTGTACAGCTGTTTCCCTTCCTCTGCTATTTCAGTGGAAGGATGAACCTCGGGGTAGGAGGTGCCTCCCGGGACCAGAGAGAATCCCAGCAGGATTGGCGTAGACCAGATGGGGCTAAAACCCTCCTCTCTCTGGAACTAAATCCTGTAGGTCTCAGGTGCACTGTCTCATCTCCTCTGCCACGGGAGAGGATCATCCTGGGTTGCTGTTTAGGATTATGGAGCACAGCAGATTTGTGTGTACACAGTTACACAGGCTGGTTATATGTTAGGAAGAGTCTCCCAACACAAGTTCCAGTGGGTGAGCTCCAAACAAAAGCCTGGAACAACATTGTCTGGATCTTGAGGGGCTGGGCTAACCCCCCTCCTCTGCTTCAGTGTCCTGGGCACATCCCTGACTGTTCCTGCCACCCCAGGAATGTCACAGCTCTCCAGGGTGGGATTCAAGGCTGGGGACACTTGGGATGGTTGTGTGCTCAGGCAGCGCAGGAACAGAGGGCGTGGAAGGTGTCAGTCTGGGGATCACACAAATCATCTCAGACAGATGGGAGCAACATGAAGAGAAGGACGTCCATTAAACTTGCAGCTTAAACTTGTCCCTTTAATCCTGTTATTTTATAGGAATAGCAGGCAGCCTTCACCCCCTGCAGCTGCACTCCTGGGGACAAACCCCATCAGAAAGGCTCTCATTTCTCACAGCAGCCTCCAGTGGCCCGTGGAGAGAGCCTGAAGCAGGGAGTGGTGTTTGTGAAGGTTATGGTGCGCAGGGTGCCCCGTGGCAGATGCGGTGCAGCAGCTCTGGCTGTTTCTGGGTGTCCCTGGAATGCATTTCCCACCATACAGCCTCCTCTGGCTGCCCGTGACCTCCCAGCAGCCCCACACATGATTCAGCCCAGTGCAAATCTGTGTGGTATTTGTCTTTCCTGAGACACAGAACTTTTTTTTCATTGCTGTCCAGAGGGATCTGCCCCAGAGCAGCCTAGCAGATCACCTTCAAGATCTTGCTCCTTCTCTCTCCTGTGCTGTTTTAGCAGGGCCAGCTGCAGGTACCACTTTACAGAGGTGTGGAAGAGGTGATATTCCAGGAGGAGGGATGTACACACAAGATGTCTTGTGCAAGGAGAAGCTCAGAATGGGGTGGAAGTGGGTGGAAACACTGTGGAGCTGAGGGAAACAGCCTCCCTCACATCTCCTTCATCATCTGAAACAAATGGAAGCCGGGCTGATAAAATTCGTGATGCTGTTTCCAGCTGTTTCGCTGTTAGGAAAGTTTCCTTACGTGGAAAGTAACTGAAAACTAGAGATGTAATTGCTGCAAAATGTAACAGGATCCAGCAAAAATTACAGCTACTCGATGAAATATATATTTTCTCGGCATCAGCATAAAAGAAAGAACATTCTCATCCAGAAATGGTATGTAAATAAATAAACTCTAATTGGTTTGACAATGCCCCTTTTCCTGGCAGTGCCAAGAAAACTAGCATTGTAATTACACAGTTCTGGGCAGACATGTGGTTTCCATTAAGAAAGGCTTGTGATTGACTGAGTTCATGAGGCATGTCAGAAAAAACACATCAACGTCTTTATAACATGAAAAAATAGATCCAAATTTACTTCCAACTTCATGAGAAATGTGCATTTGTAAATACTCTTGAACACAGTACAATAAATGAAAGTAAGGCAAGTCGCTCTGAGGAAAATTTGCCAAGTTAATTCTAAAATATAACCTTAGGCAACTAAAGGCACTTAGTTCTTTTTTGTAAGGAGAGTTTCTTGCATTTTTGGTGGGCATTTAAAATGTTCCTAACTTTTTCCCCCAGTTGTTTCTGTTCATCAGTGTAGTAATCAAAAACATTTCCAATGCAAATGAGAACGATATTCAAAGTCTCCCACATTTTGTTTTACCTATATCACACAAGAGCACTTAGAGCTAAGACTCAAGCTTTAGAGTAAAAAACCTGCAAGCAGGATTTTTTTTTTTTCTTCTGTGAAAAAGAGAAACTGGCTAGTTAGGTAAGGGAAAATTTTATCTAAGAGGATTTTAAACTAAAATTCTAATGACTCGTTTTAATCATTTAAAGTGACTAAAATGTTGGATAGTTTATTTTCTGTCTTAGCATAAATACTTCTAAAATGACAAACATTTTAGGATGCTGCCAAATACTGTCATCTCTTGGCAACCTTAACATTTTATGCTAGATGTATTTTTCTTGACAACAAAACAATTGTCTGTTTCTCCTCTTCCCCCTCTTGAAAGACAGCAGTGGCAAATACAGGGTGTTTTTACAATGGATTATATCTGTTTTGACTTCTACTATATATACAGATTTTAAATCTACGGAGTTAAGAAAAAAACCCCAACATTTGGGGTCACCGACTGTGCCCTTTAACAATTGTGTTAAATAATAACATTTCTTTCTTGACCCCTCCCAATACAAATGGAAAGAAAAATCTTAATTCTGTGACAAGGAACATTACTTTTATGGCTGGGTCACAGCACAGTGAATGTATCTGTCCTGCTGTGACTCACTGCTCTGCCACAGGCTCCTGGCATAAACGTGGGCAAGTCATTTAAACTGTTTTGTGCCTCCACCTCATTGTTGTGAGGTTAAAATCCACTAATCACTGTGAAGTGCTTGCCTGGCTCAGCAGGGAGGGTCAGACAAGCACCTAGAAATATATGCCAAACCTGGCAAAGGATTAGGATTGTGCAGTGTGGCTACAAAGTGGTTTAATACTTTTTAAACCTTTAAAAATATTTTTAATGCATTTTATACTTCTGTTGAAGTGGCAGCAAAGAGTATTTTGTTGAGGCAAGGCGAGACAATGGTAACAAGAAGAAAAAATGGTTTAAATTGTTAAAATGGTACAGGAAGAGGAGCTGAGCCATATATATATATATATTTCTTAAATTATTAGAAAGATTGAGATCAAGCTTTAGAACATTTAGAAATTTCAGGGGGCAAAATTACTTGTAGGGATCCAAGTGCAAATATTTTGTGTTGAGAAGAGGAGCACCCTGTCACTCACAAACACCTTTGGAGCTTGGTCAGAATGACAATGGGTTCCTTTTAGCTTATTTCTTACTCCCTAGAGATAATTTGGAAGTGTGGTTTATTTAGATCCTTCTCACCTCAAAATGCCCACAGACTGGAAAAAAAGGGCTTCTCAGATGCCTTTTGACCAACTAGTCCATGCTATTAAATTTGCTCACAGCAGAGAACCCTCGCTTGCACAATTAGCTTTTTCTGTGTATTTTAAGGAACAACAATTTTTAAGTAGGTCCTCAGCAACAAACTTTTCAGAAAGAGGAATTGTAGACTTTTCTCAAATGATCACATCCCCTAAAATTGTATTCACTTTTTGGCTGTCCCTTTTGTATGCATGTATCAATAGCTGCTTATGTAAATTGTTTGGTAGTTTGCTTGGGAAATAACACTTTTCACGGGATGTATGCAGATTTTGGAGATCCACAGTTGGATTTCTGGTAATGGTACTGAATTTTTAAATCATGGCAATCTGCACAGAATGCCTAAATGCATCTGTATTGTATCACGTCAACCTCAGAGGCATTGAAGGAGCATCTCCACTCACTTTACTCCTTGGAACGGGCTCTGAGTGTTATGAAGTGTGTGGTCAACATGGAGGTAGCTTGGAAAAATCCCCATCCTCACGCTGCCAGCTGAGCTCTCTCAAAGGGGAAGAACAGCACACAGGGGCCCAGAGGAGATGGGGAGGCTTTGAGCTCTCATGGATTGCAGCACCAGTTCTCTTCTTCAGAATATGATGAGCAATTTCTGGAGCCATTGCATGTTTTATTAAAAATGACTTTTATAGAAAGAATATCTCGCTCGTAGTTCCTCCTGGTACAGTTTGATTGTGCTGTGCTTTCCTGCTCTCTGTGTAGTGCTGGTATTACTGATCAGCCCTATTAGCAAGGTTTCAAGAGAACAATTGTGTCTCTGTAAAGCCTTGGTACAGCAGTTAAAAATAAACCTCCCAGACTGCTTACAAAATCAGCACCATGCTGATGGCAAGAGAAATGCTCCCTTTGCTGGAGTAGCTGTCTGCTTACGTTTGGTGTGGGTCTGGAGTCTCGATTTTTGAGTCAGAAGGATGTCAGGACATCAGACTCTGCTGAGGCAGCCTGCAGTCGTGATGGGTAGTCCAAAAAGCCTAAAGCTCCTTATTTTTTCCTTAAAAAAATCCCAGGTTAACATAATGATTCTGGGTGAGTGGGCTGGTTTAATCATCCAATTTTCTAGGTTCAGTGCAAACCCTTGTAAGTGAGTTTTGGTGTTTGGGCCTGATGACAAGCACAGATGAGCACTGTGTCTCAGCAAACACCCAGAGCACCAATTATTCCACTGAAGTCAAGGGAGGGTGAGAGAAGCAATGAGAGTTTTCGGTGAAGCTTCCAGGCAGGTGACCTGCTTAGTGCTCCTGTCATTGATTGTTAAATGCTCAGGAGACTTTATGACTTTATTGTAAAATGGCAAGGTTTTGGTGAATATAAAATTTGTGTTTTGGTTTGCTTGTGGAGTGCCAGGAAAGACTGAGGTGGAATCTGTCATGTTGGGGTCTGTTGGGAATGTTGGAGGTGACTCAAGGTCCCACCCATTAACCAAGGGGTCGATGCTGCTGTAGCACAATATATGAGAATATCTGGGAACATTCTACCTGTAACAGAGCAAAGCTGTGGGTGTGACTGTGGTTGGGAAAAGTGTATTGGATTGGATATCTAGGTGGGAGATCTAGCTTTGAGCATTTGCTCTGTGGTCAGGAAGTTTGTGAGATGTTGGTGGCAATGGCAGGGCCAGGGCCCTTTCTTTCTTCTTGCCGTGTCTGTGACCAAAGCCACGCCACGTGGACAGAGGCAGAGGAAAGGGGGATTGCCAGCGTGAAATCTGTGCACAAAATGGGGGATAACGCATAATTACCGGCAAGAATCTGTCAATCCTCGTTCTTACTCTAAGTTTCACAGGGCTTTGGGGGGATTGGCCACCTTGGAGGCGCTGCTGCAAGAAGCAGCGCATCCCTTTGGAGTTCCTCCACATAAAAATGTGTGGAGCAGTGTTGAGTTGATCCAGGATTTCCACCCTGAGGAGCTGTGGGGGGTGGTTTTGATGCCTGACAGCTGTATGGCTGCTGATCCAGCTGCACTGCATTTAGGCAGAGGAAATTCAGGAGTCACTACCACAGGGGCAGGCTTTTAGTAGCATCAGATGTTTGGGGCTGAGCTTCCCCCAGCCCTGCTTTACCAGGCAGCTACACCTCCCCTATCCATCTGTTCCCAGCTCCAGAGATGATGGATAGGATGCTGAACGCCCTGTTTGTGTGTAACCTAATGCCAGAGTCACAAAAATACGAGGATCTTTCTGCTCAGTAGGAACCTGCTTTTGCATTGCTTCAAAAGCATCCAAACTGAAGTTTAGGTATCTAAATGCTTTCATGGATCTTGGTTTGAAGCGAGTCACTTAGGCAGGTTTGAATATGATATCTGTAATATATCACTTTGCTCCTTGTTTAAATATTTATGGGCAAGACTTGGGGCAAGGCAAGGGGGGTGATAAGGGTGGGTGTAAGGGGAGAAAGGACATTGGGCTCTCTCTGATGTCATTGCAGATGAGTCATTTCTTCACATTAAGGCTAATCTTACAGGGGCTTACGAGCCTTAGTAGGTTAAAAAGAACACTGAAAATATTTTTAAAACCTTTTAAGTGCCTGGGCAAGTTCAGGAGAAATTTTTTTTTTTGTTTGATTATTATTTGGCAGAGAACTGGACGCTGGAGGTTTTCATTTGTTGGCTGTACCTCCAGAAACCAAAATTCCCTTATGAAAATATTTGACATCTGGTCAAATGAGAAGGATTTCAGGGAGTTTAAGCTGCAGGAAAACCCTCTTTTGGGGCAGATAAGAACCCCTTAAGTCTAATGGAGAAAAACTCCATATTTCCATGATCTGAGCTTCTCTGTATAATATTCCTTGGGGTCACCCAATGAGATTCACCTTGGTGGGAGCCTCAGTCCTCCCACTCCAGTGCTGTGATCCATTCTCCTGGATGGCAGGTGCTGCCCCACGCTGCAGAACCTTGGTCATTAACTGTGCCTTCAAAGGGCACTGAAGATGGGTAATCTTCCAACTCGCTGCTTAATTACTTCAGCTCCATCCTGTTACTCCCCTTCCATGCAGTTGGAATCTCTCACTGCTATTGGAATCAGATACCTGATGGGATGCGGCCTTGGAGCAGCTGAGGTTATAGTGCAAGGTAGTCTTAATAGGAATATGCAGTCAATTACACTCTCAGGAAGGCCAATAAATGATTGTACCTCCTCAGAAAGTGCATTTATGTACACAAAAAACTCCTTGTGTTTCCTTTTGGTTCCTTTTCACTTTTTTAAAAAAAATCTTTCCATTTCCAGGAAACATAACCAAGTGGGAGACAAAGCTTTTTCAGTGAAAATGCCAAATAGAGTGCTTGTTTCATTTAAATTCCTGCCTTGAAAAGCAATAATCTCACATTTAGAAAAAATTACGGTGGAGGATGGAGAGTAATGAAAATGCAAAGCCGAGGTCTATTTGTCCCATCTGAGGTAAAGCAGGGTTATGGAAAATCTTCTAATGAGGTGAATATGTTCTAATGCACATTTGATTTTTATTTTTTTTAATACTCAAGCCATTTTTGCAGACTGCTTTAAAATGTTGAATTAAGATGTGATTGTTTTCTGCCTGTTGGACTTTCCCTTCCAGCTCCAGAATTCCTTAAACTGCCCCTTTTATTGTGCTCTGGGCGACATTTTAAAGTGCCAATGTCATGCCGTAGTCCATCCCAAAATACGTAATTTTTACATGCTCAGGTAGACCTCAAAGCAAAATAACAAATGTGCTTGTGCAGACTGTGTGCAGGCTGTGAGCTTACAGAACTAATGCAGTATTTAATATGGAAATAGTGATACATTTGCAGGTAGCACTTGACTTTGTTATTTTCTGAGGGGATCTGGGGGCACTGTGATGCCTCTAACACATGTGCATTCTGACAGTAATGCGTGCTGCAGTGATAATCTCCTGTACCAAAACAAATAACACCTATTGGAATATGGAATTCAAAATTTTTATGATTGTTAGGTAAAGTGATTTTCAAATTAGTTTTTAATGAGTTCTAATATTTTAATACAGCACAAATTATCGAGTTAGAGGTGCTTTATAGATTTTCTTTTTGTTTGTTTGTTTTAGACAATGGGATACAATATTACTTGGTGGGATAACATTTAATTAAAATATACTAATTTATGTATTTGTTTATTAGTCTTATCCCTAAAGCAGCAAAAAAAAAAATCACCGTAATTTTTATGAAAAATGTAAATGAGGACTTTGGCATCACTAATAAAGTGGAATTAGCATACATTTAAAAAGTGGCTTGTTTCACTTTAATACCATTTATAGCAATCACTTTAAAAGCGCTGCTTTGACTGGGAGCACAGTGAATTTGCACTGAGGCCATGGAAGGGGCTTCTCCTTCCCTGGACCAGATTTGAGGCTGTGTTTTCTCGTCCTGTTCAGTCTGGTGGGACACTCCTGAGGTGCCCCTTGGTTTGTCCCACCCTGGTGCCAGGGCGTGGCGCTGGTTTGGGTGTTGGTACCAGCGGGAATCTGGCTCCTTCAGGATGAAGGCGTCTCCAACGTTGGCTTTGGCTGAGGCAGGATCAGGCTGCTCTGGGAATAACCTTTCATTTTTCTAATTTCCTTTTTAGCTTTATTAGGTTTTACCTGATGAGGTCTTGTCAAAAGAGAAAAGTTTCCTCTTATTACTTTCAGCGTATGAAAAGTTGCAAGGCAAAAGCCCGGTCGGCCCCGAGACGGACAAAATTTCCATTGATGTTTATAGGAATTTTGTCTGAGAAATGGCTGTTAAGATCAGGCCTCGGATTTATATCCTGTGATCTAATGCATCATTGCAAGGCGAGCAGGGGTGCTGGCAATCTGCTGATGAGACTGCTTGTGTTTGAGTTTCTTTGTCGTTTTAATCCCAAGTAAGGCCTCTGTAAGATCCTGTGAGTTGCTGTGGGTTTGCTCCCTGGTGTTGAGGGCCTGTGGTCAGCTCTGGTGAGCCACAATCGTGGCCATCAGCGTGGCTGGTCACAGAGAGAGGGGCCAGCTGGGCTGGCAGTGAGGAAGCCTTGGTGTTTTGGGCTTGTTTGGGAGCATTTATTGAAAAGAAAAAAGCAGCATCCCCTCCCTCTCCTCTCCCAGTTTCTCATCTCTCTTAGTTTGTAAGAATAGCAAAACTGAATACAGGAAGGTAAATGGTGTCAGAAAGGTTTTGAGAGGGCAAAGCCAAGCATTAATTTCTGTGGCTAAAATACAGCAAGGCTCAAAGCTGGGGAATGGGAGCACCTTCCATCTCCCTGTGTCCCCAGCACCGAGACCCCTCCTTGGCCCCCTCCCCCTTTGTGTGAAACATAAAGGATTGTCTTCACTTTTCCTTTCTTCAAATCCCTCGAGGGTTCAGATGCCCCTGGGGATCCCATCTCCCCCGTCCCACACCTTCTTCCCTGCGGGAAATACCCCCAAATGCAGCCCAGCCCCTTCCCCCCCCATCTTCCCCTCCTCCTTCCCACTGTTACTTATTTGGGTTCACACTTCACTTGAGGTCCTTTGCAGGCAGCCTGTGTGGGGCTGTTTGTTAACAACCTGTCAAGGAACATACGGGTTTGGGGGAAAAATACGGAGTTTTTCACACAGGCTGCTCAAGCCAGCGAGGCAGCAGGAGATGGAGGCCAGCTCTGCCCCAGGAGGCTGGCAGGACCTTTGGGGCCAGAGGAGGAGGGCAGAGGGCATCAGGAGAGTCTGGAGACACCAGGAGGGGATGGCAGAATCCCCAGAACACGCTTGGGAATGTGGGCATGTGTCTTTGTGCAAAGTTTTCCCTTCCTTTCTTGGGTGCACAAAAAGGGATGCTGATGTGCTGCCCATCCAGAGCAAATTTGCTGAAAACAACGGTGTTTTTTTTTGTTGTTGTTGTTGTTTTCTCTTTCCCCATCTCAATTTATTTATTTATTTATTTATTTCCAATTATCCACGTCACTGAAATGTTTTAATGAGGAAATCCTGACTGCGGGAAGGTCAGGAGATGAAAAGCAGAGCTGATTTTAAAAATAATGCCCAGTTTTACTGCGCGGCCAACTCCCAAAGCATTTTTGAGATGAAAGGGAAAGAAAAGCTTCACAGTATTTAAGCAATAAAAGTGCTACAAGGAAAAGCTCTTTCATAGTCTTTGGCTGGCATGGAGGGGTGGTACGAGATATGGGGGGAAAAAACAACTTCTTCAAAGCAGTGTAAGATGTAAAATGTCCCTCACAGAGGATCCATATTCGCTGAATAGGTGTCTGTATGTGTGACTTGATATCACATATAGGTATGAGCAGATGTAGGGCCTGATTCTTCAAGCATTTTATGCAAATGAGAAACTTTTCTCATGAACTGTTGAGATGATCATAAATTGGATTGATTAAGCATATGGTTAAATCTGAGAAGGATTTAGTTCACATACTTATTCCTATATTCCTATATTCCATCAGTGTAAAAACAAATTACCCTAATGCGACATTAATATCTATTTGCTACCATCTGGGATCTTTTAAAATGGTATTTAATTTCTTAATATTCTGAGACTTTTTTTTTTCCTTAAAAATTTCATGTATCATTAAAAAAAAAAAAAAGTCTAGTCTAAGTCACAAATGCATCCTTTTTCTCATGTATATTTGATACCAGGCTCCAGTCTAATCTGATAAAGTGCACTTTGCCTGTGGTGTCTTACAATAAGCTGGCTGCATTAGTGCCGGGAAAAATCAATACCGATTTATAATTTACCATCGCAAAAACCTATCACTTTTTATGACCCTCCATCCTGGCTCATTAATATTACATTAAAACACACACACACCCCACTGCAACAGGGTGAAATTGTAAGCTTGTCAGGTTTGTAGTCATAAAGGAAGCTTTAATTGGTCTTGATTTGGGAATTCAGCATTAGGTTTTGTTTATTTGTGCGATGAATATTTTTTAAAAATCTTCCTTACTTTTGGTGGATTTCTAAAATGCATCCTGGTAATGCATCAATCTCTCAGCCAACATCTCCTTCCAGTTTCCTATATTTTTTTTTTTTTTTCCCTGCATGTAGATATGGTTTTCAAATAAAGACTCTCTCGCTAAAATTTCAGGCAGGTTAGGTAAATCACTTGGAGGCATTCCTTGTATGGGATTTGCACTCTCGATGGAGGTGTTAAAGTATGATGGGGCCTATCCACGGTTAATGGTTATGGTTCTAATTGTAGTTCTGATTTTTTGTTTGTTTGCCCATCATCAGGGTTCTGGAAGACTGTTTTGGGGCAAAATATGTAAATGGAATCACTGTATGCTCTACTGCTTATCTCTCCCTTGTAAAATGTCTTTGTTTCCTGAGCTGGCAAGAGCAGAGGGATCAGTTGGATGTTGTTGGCCCAGTCCTGCAGGATACAAACGGCTCCGTGCAGTTTACACAGCACCAACATCTCCAGCTGATTTCATTGAGCCTAATAATTTCCTTTCTTCACTGAGCACAGAAGATGACAAGAACTATGAAGTGTAGACCCAGTTGTGAATTCAGTTTCTTTCTTTCGTATTTTTAAAACTAAGTTAAAAAATCAAAACAAACCAAAACAATACTTCACCCCCTGCAACGAAAATTAAAACAGTTTCCTACTCACATGTTTTTAGACTCTAGAAGTCCTTATATCTAAATTCTTTCCAGATAATGTCAAAAATAATGATGTCAGTGTTTATATTGGCAACGCAAAGGTGCTCTTTATTTATTTCATACTATTCCCAGAGAGTTTCCAGGGATTTTATTATAATTTTTTTTTCCTTCTAGTTATTATTGAGGAGATTCTACCCTAACAAGATTCATGCGCTTTTCCTGCTGCATGAAAGGTTAAGGAATAAATAGGTAAATGGTGAGTTTACACAGAAGTTTAAATTAAAAAAAAAAAAATTAAAAAAATTAAATAAATAAAAAACCCCGGGAAATTCAGTGTGTTCTCAAGTGTGCAGCAGATCCGCACCATGCAGCAAGAACACGTCGTGATTGGGTTTTTAAGAGACGTTCGCCTCCCCACTGACTGACAGGGCCTATTGATTTTTTAGGTTTCTGCCGTCATCAGTTTTCAGCCTCACAGCGGCCATATGTCGAGGTCAGGGCGCGCGGGGGCTCGGGCAGGCAGCCCTCGCCACGGCCAAAAGTGAAGGGCCGCTGAAAGAAAATCAATCATGTCATAAGTGGGAAGCATCAAAAATTTTCCCCCTGTATGGCCAGGGCCCATCAGGCTGTCTCCACTCCCGGCGAAGGTTAGGCATCTGTCAAGCCGGGCTGGGTGAAAAGTATTAGAAATGCCAGTTAACCCGTGGTACGGCTGAGCGGAGCCGCGCCGCCTTTGTCTGCCCGGGGAATATGACAAGGTTAGCGCTTGCACTTAATTTTTGAGACAGGGGAGCTCCCTCCCCTCCCCTGGTTGATCTACAGCAGGTGCTGGAGTGCTCCAGGTTTTGGTGAAAGGTGCTGCGTGCTCGCAGATGGGTCTATAACTCTCCCACCCGCGTGGATGTGGCGCTTCCCTCGGGAGGTCAGCACAGGCTGCTCATGAGGTTCCCCAAAGCTGGTTCTGAAATGAAGCAGCACCACAGGAATGTGGCTGTTTGAGTAGAAAGTGTAAGTTTTCAATGCTTTGGGTTGTTCGGGTCTTTTTCCCCATCAATGATGAAACGATTTGCTCCTGCCCTGTGCAGGTCTGGATGTTGTTTGACTCTTGTTTCGGAATATCTTCACTGGATTGACAGTAAATATTTCCATTGTTCCGCTAATTGGGGAAAATCTATTTCATGCACTCTGTGAAAGTATAGTGCTGTGCTGTATGATTTTAATCTTTCTCCTCCTGTTCCATTTAAAATCCATACAATTAGATTGTGCAATTATGCTAAATAATCGATCTTCTGTATCTTGTTTGCCACTTACATGATGCCTCTTGTGGAGAGGAAAACATATCTGAGTATGTCCACTAAATTTGAAATACTGATTTGGTAATACACTGGGATATTTAAGATTATGTTGGCCATCTTTCAAGCTTTCTGATTGCTGATCATGTGCCCTGAGGAATATTGCAGTAGGCTATGGATAACAGAGTGTGTGTGGATTTATTGTTAAGCAATTAGGCAAAAAGAGAAAACAAATTTATCAGGACAAGAATGGGGGCATAGCCTCTTTTATTTATTTTTTTTACCCTTAATTCTGGATGAAGAAAAGTGCTACTGTCAGTGAGGGCAAATTTGCTTATTTACTTTTGAAAAAGCCCCCAAAAATATATACTTGAAGCTGATTTGTATCCCATCTCCATGTGTAGGTCTTGTTGACTTAGCCAGATACAAATACCTGTTCCTTGAGTTGAAGCTCCTGACAGGGATCTCCCTGGGAGTGTTTTTCAGAGAGGCAGAGCAGGAGCAGAACTCACTCCAAAGCTTGTCCTGTGTGCAGCAGATGACCCCCAGGAGATGATGGGATGGGATCTATGATTTAGGCTCCGAGCTGGGCTGCAGCTCACTGCTTGAACGTTGCCTGTCACCGCCTAACCCAAGCTGTATACTTCCTAATAAATATTTTAGCTCTCTGCACTCCAGTGATTATGCTCTCCATTGAATACAGATAAAAAGACAAAATGTTTCTTTAATCAGCACTGTGATGTGAGACCGTTAAGGTAATAGTGCTTGAAACTATTAGAATCTTGAAGATATTGACTGGCTTGCTTTTGGCATTGCAATTATAATTGTATTTTTAGGCTGTGTTATATGGTTTTATAGTAGATGTTCTAACACAGAAGGCTTCCCTGCCCTGTCTGAACTGTAGGGAGATACAGAGGGGGAGGGATTTTGCAGTCCTGAGCTGCAGGTGCAGCTAGCAGATGACCTAATTGGGACTGATATAATTTGGTTTTAGAAAGTGCAAGGAAATCCAGGTCATCCCTCTGGAATCCATAGTGAGTAAGCGTAGACAGATTTGGGGGGGGGAAAAACTGTTTGAAACCTTCCTCAAAGTGTATTTTAAGCTCTTGAAGTGTTATGGGGAAGACTGGTGACAAAAGTTGTCCTTTGTGGGTTTAAGGCAGATCAGTGCATGTGGCCAAAGAAGTCTCTCCACAGACTTGTATCCCCCATTCCCCAAGGAGTGAGGGCCTCCAAGTGCAGAGCTCTCCCAACTTCACCACTGGCACCAGTTATCCTGACCTGTAGGTGCAGGGAATTGCAGTCCAAAGAGAACGGAGGGGATGCAGTCTGAGCTTCTGCTTGGCACCCACCAGGGAAAATCCCTCCTTCATTGCCACATCCAGACTATAACTGGGAGGCTCTCCTGGCAGGACAAGCTGGACTCCTCCTGTGAACACACATTTTCACTGGCTCCAGCAGGGTCATTTTACCAGTGCAGACTTCCTTCTCACCTGTGGCAATGCACGAACATCAAAAGAGGATCATACACAGGAATTCTTGATACAGTGAGTTATGGATATCTAACACGGAAGGTGTCATACATTGCATTAAGAAGCTCAAGAACTGTCATGTCTTTCTCTCTAAATCTCTTTTAGACATAGATTAAAATGATTTAAATGTGTTGCATTAGGCATTTGTTTGGTTTAGCCCTCTGCAGTATCAGCAGATGTTGTGTTGTGATTTGATGATGTATTTGCATGACTTGGGACAAACTCTGTTTGCTGGCTTTTAGTTGGTACTTATTTCCAATTATTAAGGAAAAATAAACAAGGATGGCTGCTAATGTTTTAGAATTACCCTAGAGTTGGTTCAGAGGCTGAGCCTCTGCTCTAGTCACAGACAATTGTGGGCACCTGCCATCTGCTGCTCCAGGACTACCTCGGTGTGGCTGGGCAGTGGAGTTTTACATGGTGCAAGCCAGCAACTCCTGGGAGTTTTGATTTCTGACTTTTCTAACAGAGCAAAGCCAATTTTGCCACTGAAAGTCTGCATTGAATGAGGATTATTTCAAGTAGAGTCTGATACAACTGTACTAAAATAGTTGGCACCTGGTCCTAGAGAATCATTCCAGGTACAGTTTCTCTTCTCAAGTGAGAATTAAAGTGCTGGTATAACAAAAATCAAAAGTAATGCCTCAGAGTCATCTGGTAGCAGTGACTGTGGCTCCTGGAAATGGTGATGTGTGCGTATATGCCAGTGTGCTTGTGCTCACATGTAGAACTTGCTATTTGCTATGCGTTGTTTTGTGCAGCCACAGCTGGTTGTTCTTTGAGGATCTTTATCCCCTCTCTAATTCCATCCTGAGAGTTTGCCTTGGTAGGTGGAGTGGTTCATGTCTTTAGCACTGCACTCTGAGGCACCATGGAAGTGGTGGTGGTAAAATTGTTCTTTATCAGCTGGAGGATGTTTCTGGAGAGTGGGAACCAGACCCTTCCCACTGACATGGACTGCCTTGGCTCTTCACCCACCTGGTGTGGCTCTGAGGTGGCTTCTGATGATTTTGCTCAGGCTCAGGTGGGATGTTTGCCACATTGCTTCACTCTGGCTGTTCCCATTTCTCCTCTCACATCATTTCTCTGCAGTCAGGAGCAGTGTGTGGGCTGGGTTTGCCTGATGGGCACTCCGGAGCAGACTGCGAACAGCCCGCGCTGTTGAACCCAGGGATGCTGCTGTGGCAGCATTTTACAGTATTTACCTGGAGTTACTGTCAGCTCTGCAGCTCCTGCTCATCCAAATCAATGTTTCCTTTCTTTCACTTAATTTCCTCCAGAGCTGCCACGTTGCAGTGCTGCAGTCTGTGGGAGCAGTGCGTTCCCTTGAGCTGAGAAATACTTTCTCCCCTCGATTTCCTGGAAAATCAAGACCTCCCCATCACTGCCTATGCTACAATGATTGTGGCTCTTCTGTGCCTCCTCAGCATCTTAGTTGTGTGGGCAGTCTTCCTTCCCCTGTCTCCCTCTTCCATTTCCTTTCCTCCTTCCACCCCTACTGCCTTTTTTTTTTTTTTTTCCCTCTTTCTCATTTTTGTCTGAAAAGCATTGCTGCTGTATGTGCACGTTCCAAACTTCATTTCACCCCTATTAAAACAATAAATCCTGATAGTTCCATAGAAGCTGTTCAAGATCTCTTGGGCCAAAAAAAGGAAAAAAAAAAAAAAATCCTTTTTAACAAAAAAAGTCCCTGAATACAGATTTACAAAGTACATTTCAGAACCATTATGGTCCTCTGGGTAAATAATTTTCATTTGAAAAAAAAATCTTTATAACATATATTTTAGAAGTGTTTTAAATATTATTTTTTTTATAGTAGACCATGATGGGTTCTAAAGAGCCATTATGGTTTATCAGGGAAATCATACACTTCTTAAAAAAATTGTCTTTTAAATACTCATTCTTGAATTGTTTCAACTGTGATGCATTTCTAGCATAGGGGATTTTTTTTGTTCCCTGGGCTATTTCCCCCCTCCTATTATAAAAGAAATGAACATTTTCACATGCTTGTCTCTTTTTAAAATAGAAAATGATAATCTGGCTTAAATGATGCATAGATTGGAAGCTCCACCTTTAGTACGACATATGCTTTTCTAAAACCATCCACTCGTTTTTTTGAGACAGCCCTGTCACATTCCATGACATTACTTACCTTGCAAGGGCTTGGTGCAGCAGGTGATGTCAAAGGCAACATCTCCAGATTATTTTTGGCATTCATTGAGTGGAAGAGGCCGAGTAGGGACTTCTCTGCATTGACAAATTATTCCCTCATAAGACAGGGTGTGGAGAGCCCCCATAACTTTTCCCAGAGTTTGGATGTTCACCTGGGGGGCTCTCCCAGCAGTTCCTTGGTGTATGCAGACCGTGTTCTTCTCGTACTCTGAAATCCAGGAAGATTCAGGGAATGACTGGAGGGTGCCTCTTCTCCAGCAGCCTGTTGTGAAGATCAAAGCAGGCATGGAAATGTCTTCTGACTGAACCAGAAAATGTGATTTGAATGCACATTCTAGGTGCTGCTTTCATTAGAGTCAGTGTGTCAGGGGAGGAACCGGGATGAGCTGAGGGGAAATGCTCCCAGCCAGTGGGAGAAGGAGGAAACTCTTGCCAAGGACTGTGTGAGGTGTCCTCAGTTATACAGACACCTTCAGGGCAGCCACTTCCCTCCCAGTCCTCCCCATTCCCCATTCGGTGTGAGCACCCCGGTGTTCTGGAGAGTCAGACGTGGATCTCTGTGTAACCATTTTCTTTCCTCCATCAGCTGGCTGAGGTTAGGGGGTAACCCAGTGTCTCACCAGCCTTCCTGAATCTGTGTCACACCTTTATTACCTCTTTCAGTGAGGAAACAAAGGGAAGGGATCAAAGGAACTGTCAGTTTGGAAGAAGTCCTTACAGAGCTGGAGGGAAGGGGTGGTAATGCTTCCAAATTTCGCTGGAATGAAGTGGAATTTGCAAAAAGTTGGAGAAAGTGAAATATTTGTTCTGTGGTCACACTTGGGAGCCTAGATGAGCGTTGAGGCCCCAGTGGGGCAGATGCTTTCCACGCAGAGAGCAGATGCTGCAGGTGTCCTGGCACTGGTGACTGCTGCATCTCCCTGGTGCCATAAAGAGGATTGCAAAATGTAAGATCAACACACACGAAAAAATACAGAGAAACCCCATAATCCATATACAAGAATAACTCATGGGAAAACCACATTACCTTAGTTTACAAGCAACTATCTGTGAAACAAGATGATTGCCTATTATGTAATAGATCTGTGCAATAAAGCTAAGGTAGGTGCATTTGAAAGTTAATAAATGGACTTATTGCAGACTGAGATGTTGATGGCATAACAGATAGCTGTGTTAAGAGAGTGTTGTTCTGAGAAGACAACTAGTTTTTTTACTAGTTATTTTTCAAGGATTTTGCCAATTTGTAAATTGGCAGAATATTATTCTTTCCAAATGCAAGTGTTAGCAGGACTGAAAAGAACTGGTGGGTGATTAACTAAGGATGCAGGCACCAAAATATTAGAGGAGTATAGAAATATTTATTTAAAAACTAGATACAGTTTTTTCATCAGTGTAGAAGTAATCTCAAAACAACAGAAAAAAATCTGACATAATGCAAGAGCAGCATTTATGCAAGTTACTTGAACTGATGGCTGTCAGCTTTAAAAGGACCTGTTCACAGCCATTTAGGAAACACGAGGAGGAGGAGGACGGTGTAGGCTCTGAGTTTTTGTGGAATTAGAAGGGAGTTTCTAAAAAGAAGTTCTGTAAAGCTGTAGATACATCAACCAGTGCAAGGCTGGAACAGTCAGTTCATTTTTGGAAAGCTAAACTGAACTGTTGTGCAGCACAGTGAGTTAACTTTGAAATAATCAATTATTGAGGTAGATTTCCAGGTAAATTAACAGCAGATAATCTAGAGTTCATGCAGGTCTGATTTATTTCAGTAGATTCGTTTGACAGATTTGATCAGGGATGCAGAGCTCAAGCTTTGACTTTCACATTGGTCCGCTGAAAATTCAGTCTGTTGCCAGGTGGTTAATCTGGAGACAACTGCTTTGGTGGTGCTATCTAAGAATTCTTTGTGGATCCTGGTAGAGCTGAGGAGCTGCAGAGAAGCTGAAGTAATGTGTGAGTCTGTGTTCCTGTGGGCACATAGGAAATTGAAAAGAAGGCCCAGTGTGGTAAAGAACACTCAAAGGGGACTCTCGTGGTAGGTGGGCATGGGCAGAGAAAGCATCTGGCAAACTTCCTGCAGTAACAGCCACAGCATTTGCTCTGTGGCCCAGCACCCTGACCTCATCTTGGCATCAACCCAATGCCAACCAAACTGAGCAGGAGGCTGTTGAGTCTCGCTTGGGACCCACAAACAAAGCCTGGTAGCATTTTTCAGGCAGTGGAGGGGAAGAAGCCGGGTATGCCAGCAGATTTCCTCTGCTGAAGGGTCAGTTTGAATATGTTCCCCACTGAACATCATAAAACCAGTTACGCTGAGTGGGGTTTGTTTCAGCCCATGCCAGCTCTGTTCCCTGGAGCTGTGGGAGTCATTTTAACTGGTATCAGTGGATGTAAAGGGTGAGGAAAGGCATCTCTGTGAGGTCTAAGGATCAGTAGCAGCAGCACTTCTCATAGTGTGTTCTCGGACCCCAAAACACCTTCCACTGGGCATGGGCAACCTGGATTCACTGGCTGCATTCTCCCTTCCCATGGGACCTCTCTGAGGGAGGCAGCAGTCAAACCACAAAGCTTTTTATGTACCTGACAGAGTTTCCATCGAGCCAGCCCATCTGGGAAATGCTCATGAAAGGAACTTCCTAAAACACCGCCCGCGTCATTGGCAGCGACCGCGGCAGCTGAAATGCAGAGCAGCCACACTCCAAAGGGTTTTTTATGAGCTACTCCTGTCTCTGCAGACTAAACTATCACAATAAAATGTAAGGCAGGTAATTAATAATTGTGCCAGTGACCTTGAAAATTAATATTGTTTGTTATTCCTGTAAACAAACTGAGTTTCCTTTCCTTATTATATTTTGTATGGTAATTTGGCATAAACACTCCTTTTCACATAATTTCCCCAGTTGACTTTTGTCTCCTTGGTAATTTCCGGCTTTAATAAAGAAAACCTAATTAAGAAGGAGCTGTTGATTGGTTTCCTAGTGTAATTAACACAGGTGATGCTAATGAGTTTCAATGAAACCAATAGTTTATAGGGAAAAATAAAGAGTTGTGCTGCATATGGTGTGAGTGATATCTGCACTTTGGGAAGATACTATTGTGATTTTCAAGCCTCATGTGAGTGGTTTGTGAACATGGGCGGGGGAGATAAAATGTTTTATAAGATTCATTAGTGGTGTTAGACCAAGTTGAATAAGCTTCATGGCTTGGGTGTATTAAAAATCTTGTTTTTTCTGACCCCATTAATAGCATGGAAAGTTTTATCTTCCCGTGGGAAGGAAGAAATGTTAACTTTCTCTGTTTTGTCTGTGGTAAATCTGCAGTACAACTGCTGCAGTGTGTGTTGGGTGCTGGCTTGGGGGGGCTGAGCAGGGGCTGAGTCCCCTGAGAGCTGGGGAGTCCAAGGGGAGCCCCACAGCCCCTCTTATCTGCCTACACAAAATAGAAAAGGCTGGGGATAAGGCTGTGCAAGAGGTATTTTTCTGATTTCCTTGTTGTCACCTCAGGCAGTTTCTCTCAATTATTTTTTTTCCCCTCCTGACAATGAGAGCAGGATTTTGCCCCATGTATTTAAGTCAATGCAAAATGTGAAATCTTTGTTAGCGTTGGTAAGCGAGATATTCTGATTTTCTGCTAGAGATACAAATGCTGCAGCATCATGCTGCTGCTGGTTTTGCGTGGCTATTTCTTCGGGAGGACACGTTTACTTTTGCAATAACATTGACAACATTTTATAGTTGGTTGATGTTTCAAAGAGGCATTTGTTGATACCTAATTTACATAGCCTTTTGTTCTGCAAGGTGAAATAGAGTTATGTTCTTTATTCCAAAGCTATGCTCTTTTGTTCTTTCCAGCCCTGCTTTTACATCTCCCTTTTATTTGGCTTTCCTTTTTTTCCACCCTCTTTTTCTTTTCATTTTCCTCTCATTTTTCACCATGATGTAGTTAATTCTTTTTTTCAGCTCATGCTACACTTTGTCTTGTCTATTGCTATGTGACAGAAAAGCCAGAGACATTCCATGTCTGGCAGTACACCTCCAGGGACATCTTTTGAACTCTCATAATTTGTATTTATTGCCACCCACTTTGTAAGTTCACAGTTTAATTTGCCAGCAGTGGCAGTGTTAGGCCGACACAGTAAAACAAGATAACGTTAAAATGTCAGAACGAGAGGGGGCATGAATGATGCATTACTCACTGCTAGAACTTGCACTTGTCATGCCTTTCCACCAAAGTGATGTTAACTACCTTTTGAGAGCCTTATCTGACTGGTATTACTCAGAAATAGGATCATTAGTTCACTGCTCTGATTAGAAGGTTGCTATGGTTGATTAACTCTTCTGGAACTGGGATCAGGGTGGGAACATAACATGAATCACACTGGATTATGCGTCTAGAACTAATTTTGTAATTATTTTTTTTGCATTTTTATAGTTGTTTACATATGTATTTCCTTAATTCACTAGTGGGCTGACAGAAGTGAGAGCAGAGGGGAAAAATGGAGCACATTTTAATGGAAACATTCAAGGTAGATTTCGGCTGAGCTGTTTCTCCTTCAGCACGGTGTGCTAACGGTGACCTATTATGCAAATTGGAATAAAATCAGGAAAAACTGCAATTTGATGTGGTTTCTAGAGTTGCACAGATAGTGTTAGTTAAAGCCTCAGCAGAGAGTGACAGCCACAATCAGATCCTCGTGTCAGATGCAGAGAATGCATTTGCTGCAGAAAAACCAGCCAGGGCGAGCATAGGGGAATATCTGTAAGAGGAATATCTGTAAGAGGAATGTCACAGTCACCATCTGCAGGTTGAGGCTGCTCTTCCTAAGTGCTTCTGAAGTGCTGCCTTGTGAATGACTTCCCAAATTTGCAAAATGAGCAGAAATTAATGCACTTAAAAAAAAAATAAATTAAATAATAATAATAAAAATTTGCCACAGCAATATTCTCATAACCAATGTAGGAATTTATTTCTGAATGTTCTTTTTGCTCCTTCACTGTAGGGATTCCTTGGCCATTATGACTCCTCATACCATAATGGACAACTAACATTAGTGTTATGGTAAAAAAAAAAAAATATCCTTGTGATGTGGACATTAGCAAAGGTGCATTAGTAAGAATAATGTCTCCTAGCCCAGCAAGTACCTGGTCACAAGACAGCTCTTTATAATTTCAGTGCTTCCTTCTGTATGCAAAGAGTTCTGTGCATCAGCCTATCTCGAGCAGGCAATTTCAGACTGGGCTCAGGCAATACACCTGAACACCTGACTGAAATACCAAATCCTCTGCTGGCTTTATGCAAAATGGCTCTGATCCAATCGCCTCTGTAGTCAAGGACAGCTGGATCAGATCCTAAAAGACGAAGGGCCAAGAAGGAT
The DNA here is from genome assembly GCF_015227805.2 of Hirundo rustica. Classification (NCBI taxonomy): domain Eukaryota; kingdom Metazoa; phylum Chordata; class Aves; order Passeriformes; family Hirundinidae; genus Hirundo; species Hirundo rustica. The sequence goes on from NC_053463.1 coordinate 3,990,212, forward strand.
ACAATTTAATTGAGTGAGTAGCATGACTGATTCCTACAGTTACATATCTGAGTAAAACAAGGAGGCTTTGGACAGCAATTAGCTGAAAAATGTGATTTGGAAAATACGATCACACTGCTGACAGTGACTTTGGAGGGTAGATTTTGGCTGCTGAGGAAGAGGTTTTGTTTTAACGATAAGAAATAGAGATTCCTTGTAGCAGAAACATGTTTCAATGAAGTTCAGACATCTTGAGGCAGTTGCCTTCTGCCATAGACTGTGTGTGGGCACATTAGGGGTAAGTCCAAATTTTATATCCCTTACTCAGTTCATCCTCAGACAATGATGAAAGAATTACTCAGACTTTGGTCGTGACTTCATGGGGACTGTTTACCAGAGGCTCAGAAATGGATCATGGTTGGCAGTGAATGTTTTCTTAGATGAGTATCCACCACTATCCTTTTCTTGCTGGGTTTAAAATACAGCCTCGATCTGAATTGAGAGCTGCTGGTCCTTTTTTGGCTACATCAAAATCAATCACAGTGTAAATCAATGTTGTGTGTCTGCAAAGGAGCTGCTGTTCTGCAGGGTTTGTCTTACTAATGTGAGCTCAAGAGATGGAAAAGCAGATGAAACTTCTACCTGTTGCTAAGTAGAAAGTCACAATTAAGGGGTGGTGCAGCCCATATTTTTAAGTGCTGTGCTGAGAGTAAAGATGGAAGATGGTCTTGGGTTATAACCCAGGCACTTCTAGTTTGAAGATATTATTAGGAGCCTCTTCACTTCATTTGAGCTGGTGTATCTACACCAGCTTGCATGGAGCTGAGCCCCTATAATGTAGTTTGAAAGCATTTTTTGTCTTTATTCCTTTTTTCCCCCTATAAATAAATACAATAGGTTCCATTTTGCTTTAAAAATATCCAGTCTGCCTTTTGGAAATGGTGAAGTTGGCATGATCTGAAAAGACCTCTATTGTTATTAAAATTAAATGAATTTCTGAATGTCAGTCTCACATTTTAGATGTGTTTTAAATAAGTGTTGAGAAAAGGCTCTAAGGGCAGAGCTGATCTGTTAGGCTGACAAGGCAGACCTGAAACTTTTTCTCATCATGACAGAAGGTTTTTCAGGGACCAGAAGACCTCTGCACCTTTGCAAAACAATTATTGCACCTGAATTACCATGCTGCTCTGCAGCCCCTCTCTCCTGGCTGCCTCTTGCTGAACTTTCTGCATTGCCCAAGAATTCTCACGTCTTGAGTCATACGGAAAATGAAAGAGAACAAGAAAGAAAGTATCACCAGTTTTGCCTACCTTTTTTTGCTGTGAGCCAAGGCTTTTGCAGCACCATTAGGATGTAGATTATCATATTTAAAACCTGTGATGACACCATTGTACCCATCTGAATGATTAATCTGCTCATTAAAAGAGTGCCGATGGGCTAGTCTAATTGGAACATGGATCTTCTTAAAGGACGTTGCAGGGTCGGGAATAGGAAATATTACTCATAACATAAAGTAGGGATTAATTATGCTACTAAATACTACTGTGTGAAATTTACATATGGGTCTGGCCATTGGTGAGGGGTTAGGAAAAGTGTAAGCATCCCATTTTTACGGCCTCAAAAATGTAGGTGGCAAATCTTAACCCCTTATTGTTTCAGAGGCAAGATGTGCTCGGTGCCACGGGAGGGGCAGGAGCGCAGCCCCAGGTCAATTAATCACCACTGCTTGAACTGAAACTCGCTCCAATGTGCAGGTTGCAGCAGCACCTGATGCAGTTGCCGTTCGATGGTTTCTAACTGTGGCTTCCTGTGAGGTGCAGCCCTTCCCCTGCTCTCTCCGAGGGCAGTGGGCACGGTGATCTCCACATGGAGCCCCTCTGGAATTGCATGGGCCATGTCAGCGCTCTGGCTCCAGTCTCAGCTTGGAAGTGGGACTAATCATTTAGTGACAGGAAACAGGCATTGTTGCTCTGGTCTGTGATGGTAAATGTTGCCTCTTTTTGAGAAGTACTTGGCAACAGTTAGGCAGAATTGCTCAGTTGCATGATGGCTTTTCCTGAGTGTTTCTGTCTTTATGTGGTTGCTGTTGGGAGGCTGCTTTACCTGGACTAGAAAAGGCAACTGTGGAGCTCTGCTGTTCCTGGACTATCCTAGGACAATGTATTACCCTGTTCAGGGTCACCACTCTTTCACAGCAGCGGCAGCCTTCATGCTCTTTCTGAATAAACAGATGTCTTTATCCTATAGTTGCAATGCCAAGGTTATTTTTTAATACTATTTTGGGCAGAGATTTAGGAATCAATGGAGTTTGGATAGGCTGAAAATCAGGAAAAGAAAAAGAGTATCATGGATGAAACCCCTGTTATTTCAAGTCTACCTGAGATATTTTAATGGATTTTTTCTCCTCTGAAGTAATGATGTGCTGTTTTCTTGAGATTTTACAGGAGATGAAAACAATTCTCCAAAGAATTCTGGGAGAATTTAAGCTGGGGAATCTTTTCTACATCCTATATCTCCTAAATCCCTGTGCAGTTCTCTATCCACTAGATTTTCCTCTCTGGATATTAATCAACACTGCAGCTGTCCTTTGGAAATTTTTTCCAAGTTGTTATTTCTTAAATCTCCCAGGAACATTCTGTGAGAATGGTGATGAATATATAATAATGATTTCATATGCATCTGAAAAAAGGGAGGCAAACCAGGATCATTTGTTTCCTTAGTGAAAAGGCCCTTGAATTGAAGATAAGGAACTAATTACTCTGAACTTAGATCTGAGCCACATCTAAACATCCTAAACGTTGACAGAACTTTTGTATTTCCCATTAGTGAAAGCATGATAGAATTTTTTTTTGCCCTTGCCGATTTTAACCATAATACTCAGTGTTCTTCAAGAACTTAAAGATCTAGAAAACCTTTGCTTAGAGGGGAAATTTCAATGAAATTCAAAGAGTCTATTCAGTGTGTTGGGTGGAAGATCTGGATATACGTAATTAAATGTACAAGCACCTCTGTGCAATTCATCACCTCCATATCTGGCACTGGATAAACATCCTATATATAAGACAATGTTCTCAAGGATGAAACTCAGGATGACTTTTCCAGTTTTACAGCTGGAGGGAATGAAACCTGGCAGGGCAGGGCTCAAATCCCTTGTCCGAGGTGACAGATGAGCCCGTGGCAGAGCTGTGGAAAGTGTCTCTGGCTATCAAGCATCTGTGCATATTTGGTGAGCTGCCTTTCCCCTCCAGAGCCACATAAGCATTTAAGTGTTTTGTTGGATAGGGGCCTAGATGCTTTTAGGGTGTGTTTTGAAAGCTGTTGTTTATTTTGAAGCACTTTCCCCAGCTAATTTACAGGTCTCTTCTTGAGGTCTGCTATGGCGAGTCCCACCTTATGGAAAGGGCTTCTGTATATTATGAGATGCTGGAGGACCTTTGGGATCCACTTTCTGATAAAAGCCCTTGAGGATGGAGCAGAGGAATGGACTACTTGTCAATCAGCACAGGCAGCCTATCCCATAAAATGCTCCTTGCCTGTACCCAGATTCTCCAGGGGCTGGTTCTGCCCGAAGATACGAATCCTGGAGCAGGGATCCAGCCAGCTCACCAGATGGCCAGGAGTCACTGAGCATGTTTGTGGTGCAGAGCCTCCAAAGTCTCTGGCAGCCTGCCAGTGGAGACATATATATATAGCAATTTACTTAGGGGATGGAGACAGGGGAATACCAAAATGCTTATTGGCCATCAGAGTGGGAGCTGTTAAAAGTATTGGATCCATAATTGCATTTGGCCTCCCCAGTGACCAAGGCTGAAATCCCTGTGGTAGCTGTTTTCAGTTTTTAATTTTTTTTTTCTTCAATAGGAGAGCCATTAGAAGAAAAATATGATAGTTTTTCTTTAAAAATAGAGTCTGCTGGGATGCTGTAAGTGATCGTTGGCAGAGCAATCCTTGTATGCCAGGATTCTTCTGTAAGTAATGAGATCACTTGGATCAGCATGAGAAAATGGGATAATCCACTTCCATAGAAATTGAAAGCTCTGATACAAAGCATGAGTGTGCTTGTGAAGCATGTCACTGTATGTTTAGCCTCTGTGTCTATAATAACCTCGTACTTGCTTCCTAATAGTTGTAAAGAATACAGTAATGCTAAAAACAAGTGTTGGTGACACATTTGTCAGTGTTTCAGTGAACCCTGATGCTATATGTCATTGATTTGTGGCTACAGACAAAAAAAACTTTTTTCTTTTTTTCCCCTTGTCTGCCTGCCTTCCTTTCTGATTTTCTATATTATTATATATATATATATTTATTTTAATAATGACTGTGTGAGATAGAGGCTGCATTTATTGATGGGCTATGTTGTTGACAACGTTGTTTACTTATTTGGAATGACGCCGCCCCTCAAGCTGCTACAAGCTTATCAAATCACTTTAACTAACTCCCATGTTACCATCAACACTGGTCCAAATCTGTCACAACTGGCAACCTTCAGAGTTTGTTTGAAAAGGTGGTTAACAGGTTTGAATGTTGTCAGAGTTGCAAGGTGTGAGCAAATAGGATCATTGCTCAGAGTGTGTTGTTAGATTGATCACGTAGGGCACATATTAAATTTTTGGAATGTTTTGCTATTAATTATGCTCCCATGTGCTTTTGGGTTTTCAGGAAAATGGGGTTCATGACTTTCTGAATGGGAAGATCTGTATGTGGATAACAGAAATAGCTAACACATTTCCCAGTATAAATGAAAATCTCCACCTTTTCAGCACTGTGAAGACAAAAGTTTCACTGCAGAAAAGGGATAAAGCTAGGGATAAAATAAGTTAGGCTAGGGTTAAATAAAAAATAGTGTATCCTTATTGAGGACCCAATTTAAAGCAAAAAGTTTAACCCCCATCCTGCACCGAACCCAGACAAAATAGCTTCCATGGCCTTTGTGTGACGTGGAAGGTGAACATAGAGCATCTTCTGTGATATTGCCCTCTTTGGCTTACAAAGTGTATTAAGTTACGTGAATGGGGAAAGTTTTGAAACAGGCCTTAGAGTTTGACATAATATCTCTCAGTTGGAACCGGTGCTTATTACAGTGAATACCTTTTTTTTTTTTTTCCTCCTTTTTTTTTTTTTTTTTTTTTCATGTCCATAAAAGCGATTGGGTGACTGTTAGCGAAGCCGTGATATTGGCAGTCTGTGCCTTGACCTGGGATCTGATACTCTTCCCAGGGGTTCCAGCTCAGGAATGCTTACAGCAGCAATGCTGCTAATCACAAACGAGGAGGCAAAACACCACTGCCTTTTGTCTCCATGTTAATCAAAAAGTAGTCTGGAGGGCTGTGTGGACTGCCTTGTCCCAGAATGGTGGGGAAGTCATCTGTCGTGGCATTAAAAATGTTGGCAACATGAAGGTGATCTGAACTCTGTGTGATGTAGCCATCATCCCATAGCTGATCTCTGAATTTAAAGGTGTGGCGAAGCAATCGGCGCCACAAATTAGAGTCATCCGATTTGCATAGATTAACGAGGGAAGGTCGTAGCCTGGTGACAGGTCAGGGGTGCCCCCAGGGATTTGAAGAAAAACTTTGATTCTTCCTTTTTTTCCTTTCCATGAAGTAATCGTGCTGTTCTATTGTAAAAGGAGCTCTGTTACTTATAAAGGAAAGCTTGTCATTTAAATTCATCCAAGTTAGGACACCACTGAGCACTGTCAGATGTCAATCACAATACAGCAGGGAAATGTTTTTCAACAGATTTTTACCTTCATTTTTCCATAACACAGAGCGGTGGCATAAAGGGGGTCTCTGAATGTACTTCTTAAGGTTAGATTTTATTTCTTTTCATCTGCAAAGGACTGTTTTTGAAGGTATGTAGTAAAGAATCATGGTCATTTCTGTGACAGGGAAGGAGGAGAGTGAGGTGAATGTTGTTTATAATATCTTTTCCATTTGGGAGATGTTAGTGGAAGGTTTTTTGTGTGTGCTGAAGCCGACATTCTTTCTCACTGGAATTGTTGATTGTGTCTTCTCGGTAGAAGTTGCTTTGAAATATTTTGGCTGGAGGCTTGGGATCCGTTCTTTTCACCAAACCTCTTTCACCTCTGTGCTGCTGTCCTACATTTATGTCCAAGCCTTGTGGAGATTGAATGTTCGCCCTACCTGACATCTGCTCAGGAATGAGATTTTGTACTCTGGCCAGCTCTGGCAGAAGCATCAATTTGATGCCCTTGTCATCAGTTTCGTAGACAAGCTGGGGACTGTGTGACTTTTAGCACTGAGCTGCAGTTCCCTGCCAAGCCTAGCTGGTAGTGTATGGGTCTGCTGGATTTGGGAGCAGAGGATTTAAGGGATGAGAACAGAGTGATAGTTTCTTTTTCCACTCTTCACTTTTGCATATCCTCAGTAAGTTTATTTCTATCGGTTTTTTAGGCATATCTGCAATCACACAAAATCACAACAATACTTACCGAGCAAAATTTCTCTTTGGGCTGCCGCATGCCCTAAAAATTGTTATCGTGGTTTGCCAAGCCTGCTGTTCCTTAAGATGCTGGTTTGTCTGATGGCCACTGTGTAGGTCAGGGCTTTTTCTCTTGGAAGTGACATAAGACCACGCTGGCATCTGCCCCCAGGAATGAGAGAGGAGGACTGTGTCCATACGGCTCCCAGTCACGTTAAGCAAAGAACAGATGCTGGACTTGTGAGCAGCTTGGTGGCTGAAGACCAACTCCAGGGGCGCTCCTGGCAGCTCCTGGGGCCGGCGGTGCCAGTGGGCGTCACTGCTGTCAGTCAATGGCACTTTCTGCAGGGCTCCACCATTCACTGGTGGCACTTTCTGCTCCAAGAGTCCCTCAGAGAAATCCTTTCCTGGTAAGGAGTAAATAGAGATACACAAAAAAGTGACTCGTTATTTAAAATATTATCATAAGCTTATGTGTGTTTTTTTCAAAAATTAGCATTTTTTTTTAAGCCAGCTGATTCCTTCCAGGTTCTGCCCAAATACTTTTTTTTTTTTTTTGGGCTTGTGTAAACCTATGTGTTTATTTAGATATGGGAGGATTTTAGGCTTGCAAGGCTTGGAATCAACTGTGCATTGATCTAAACATTTACTGAGTAGCAGGCAGTTGGACACAGAATACCCTGAGAAAATGATGTTTAATCATGTGGAAAATTTTGCCATTTGCATCAGCACAATGATACATAGATAAGTGTGCTTTCAGTTCCTCAAACAAACTCAATGCTGTAACTAAATGCTTTATGAAGTTGAACATCATATTGTACACATCTTCACTGTAAAGCCATTACAAAAAACCACTGTAAAAATCCCCTATTATGCAAAAAGCTGCATGCAGTATTTCCTGAGTAAAATGAGATACAGTAAAAGGTATAACTTTATGGCTCTTTTTTTTTTTTTTTTTCTTTCTCCATAAGCTTTTTGTTTACAGAAATTAGGTGAAGTACCCAAGCATAAATCTGCTTGGAAATGAAACAGCACTTGGAGTCAATATATGTAAGCAGGGATTTTGAGTTTAAACAGGTGAGTGGCCTCCTTGGCTCAAGAGGTGTGTCTTAATAATTGCGTGTCCAACATTACAATTCAAGCCCTGTTATCCAGACCAGTGCGATCCAAGCTCTTTTGCAACTTTTTGTGGTGGGCTGATAGCTTTTAATGTATTTTATTTCAGGGACCAATTTCTAAAAGAAAAGTTTATGAAAAGATAAACAATCACATTTGCATGCTGCAATGGTAACTTGGGAACACTGGAAGGAGATTTGTTTTTCCAGAGTATCTTTGTAGGGACAAATTCTGCTCCATGGAGAAAACCTGCTTTGACATTGTCAGAGAAAAGCGCTGTCTCTATTAAAATAACAGTGTTGAATCAGTGTTAGGAAGAGTAGCATTGAGTCATAAAAACTAATTATCACTGTTCAAAACATTCTCAAATACACTTAAGTGGAGGTTTGTTGCATAAACATACAATTAAAGAAGGAATTTGTGATGGATGCAGGGATCCGCGGCGCACACACTCCCTGTTTACTGGTGCAGTTAACAGATGGGTAGGCCAACTGATTCACAGATGTGCAGCTTATAAATATAAACTAACGTCTTACTACTGATGTATATCTGCAAGTGGCAACAAATTACTTTCTCTTTAGCTCTTGCTGTATAGTGGGGTAGATTTTAATAATAAAGTAACTGTCATTAGAGCCGGTGACAAATGATCAACAAAAATGCGCTGCACTTGCTCAGACTTGGGGTTCACTCCTGCAAAGTGCTGGCAGGATTAGTTTTCAACACTTTTTTGGGTTTTGTTTGTTTGATATTTTTTTGGGGGAAATGTACGTATCTTGAGTTTGAGGCATATCTCGGATACTTTAACTCGTAGATTCCAAGCAATCCTAAGAAGGGACTACATAATTTTTTGTCTTCAGGTTTTTTGAGGGGGGTAGGGTCAGAGAAACAGGAAGGGGAAGTGGAATCTTTGTGTTCCAGATTAGAATTTTTCTCTTAGTTAATAATCCCCAATTCATATCCAAACCAATGCACTGATGAAAATACAGAGTTAAGGAGAAGGGGGGAGCTGCATTCCATTGTTATATTTGCTCTTTAAATAATTTAGTTGCAAAAAAATCTGAAGGCTGTTTTAGCAGTAATTAATTATTCATTAATGACATGCTAATTGCATGGTACCTTTGAATATTTAACAAAATGCAAAAACAAGCACTGTAGTTATGTTTTTAATGTAGAAGAGAATTTTTTACTATATTACCTCTTTTGTGGAAAAAAATAGACCTCTTTTTCGATGGACTGGGGAAAGTCATAGTAGTGGCCTACTTTCTATTCACTGTCTTCAGTCACTCTTTGTACAGTGGAATATAATGTCCTTATCTAGACTTAACAATTGACAGGGTGGCAATCCCTTGACTTTTGTCCAAATGATTTCTCAACAAAAATGGGTTAATTATCGCTCTCCGTAGCTTTTTGAATAACAAAAGGCCACGGTTCCTTTTCTTCTTTTCTTTCCTATTTACTGTATGGAAGCCTTTGAAATGCGATAGTTTAATCGGTGACACCTTCTAACCGGGGATTTCTGAGTGCTGGAGCTCTCTGCAATGAGCTCATATTGCTGCGTGTGAACACTACCATGATTAGGAGATATGACCTTTATTATGCCAAAGCCACCCTGGACTTTAAGGATGAAAATAAAACCTCTCCAAACCACTCCATGCACTGAAGTAGGTTTGGATTGTTTCACCACATAAAAGCCAAGCAGTGTGCTAACAATGCCCTTTTAATACCCAGACTCACTGAGCTGCACTCTCTTGACCAGCTTGTTAAAAATATTAATTGTTAGCTACACCTTGCAACAGTTCTCTGCTGAGTGTGTTTGCGTGAGCCAGATCAGGACTTTTCAAGCCTTTCTCTCAGTTTGAGAACTAGCTTGGAGATTTTTGTGATTATGCAATAGACTTTAATAACCTGGCTGGATATTTCCCTTCGAGTGTTTTGTTTTGTTGTGGGTTCAAGGGTGTAAAATGTCAGGCAAATAACCAACAGAATTTAGAGTCACTGTCCTTGATATTGCTCTACTCTGTAATTCCTCAGTGGGAAGATAAGTGACACAGCCACTACTCTAATTTGCATCCTATAGCCTAGATTTTGTTCTCCTTTCTAATTAGTTGGTAACTCCCATTAACGTTAATAGTACTTACAAATATGCATCAGTGAGAGAATAGATCCCAGTAAATCTGAGCATTATTAGGGCAATACAAAATTAGCATGTAGTATACTTCAAGCTCATGCTGAATTTTATAGCTTGGCTGGCTATAAAGGAGTAGAATTGCATTCAGTGACAAGATGAGGGAAAAGCAGGAGTACTTAACTAGAAGAAATAGGAACATTCATGCATCCCACATGTGATTGTCTTCCCAAGTACTCCTTCAATTGAAGTAATGTAATTGTTTCAGAACTGGCTCAGGTCTCTCACCCTCTTTGTTCTGCTGCTTAGAGAATTCCTCTGACATTCTTCAGCAGCAAAACTTGTAACTGCAGACAAGGCTGTGCTTAGACTGAGTAAGTCTGACTCTGAACTTGCTTTTTGTACTCCTGCTATGGAGAAGAAGAGGCCAGGCAGACTCTTCTCAGATGTTCTTTTTGCATTTGTGAGATTGCATCCAATGGCATAGAAGTAATATAATTACTTGGATATTCTTTATTTGGTCTTCTGGGCGAAACATTTGCCCAGTGCATGCCGGAAAGCACGTGGATTAAAAAGTCAGGAGACGCATGGCAAAGAGATGGGGAGGAAAGTTTGGTTGTGCTTGGGAACTTTGACAGGTACCGTGGGTACCGCCTGCAGCATCTGCTCTGCAGTTGGGGTGATGTGATTCAGTGAAACATTAACTTGAGATCCAAACCTTGCAAGATGTCCTTGCACAGCTCCTGCTGCCTGGTGTGAAGGATTTTATTTCTCATGGTCTCTTATTTTAGTGCACAATAGAGGCATCAGACCCCAAAACACTGCTCATAACATAGAAGCAAGATACAGAGTTTAAATTTGAAAATAACTGAAAATTTATCCATCTGTGAAGATTTAATGCAGAAGTGTCCGAGGAAGGGCTGTTCACTTGTCTAAGAACTGCTTGCTGCGAGATGTGAGCCATTCATGGAATAACAAACACAAATCAGGCCTCTGGATTCTCCACCTGGGGTGGAATGCAGATCCAGTTAAAGTGGCAGATGTGTTTTGGGGAGTAGTTTGTTGTTCTTTAGTTTTTAATTAGAGATACCTAATTTTGGCTGCAGAAAACCAGCCCCTATGTCATATTTCTTCACCCTGTGTTTAGTGGTCAAAATGTCAGCATAATGCATATAAAACATGTTGGGAATTTATGCAGATGAATTAGGGTCATGGTAGAGAGAGCATGGATGCATTATCGCAGACAAAGTATTCCCAGTCTGCCCTATTGTTATTATTTATTATTTCACATCACCAAAGACAAAAATTCTTTTGCTGTTTGGGCGCTTCACAATGCAGATAAAGATATGATCCTTGCTTGAGATGGAGGAGAACAAATTAATTTCAGACATGACAAAGTGAGGAGGAAGGGTGCATGAGGGGGAGAGGAATAAGTGTTAGAAGTAGTCTGAAACCAGTGCAGGGCATGAACAGTGGGATTTTTAACATGGAATATTGTACAGAGCGGAACTGGGGGTAGCGTGGAGGGCAGCAGTGTCCTTTAGGGCCAGTGGAGGATGATCCATGTTGCTGATGCGCTGTGGGTGGGCTGATGGCACGTACTGGTCAGTGCCGCCGGTGTGATGCACCACAAAACCTCCCACAGCCCAGCCCGGGCTTGTGGGGAGCACAATTCCCTCAGTCCCTGTGCGCTCCCCGCTGAGGGGTCAGGCCTCGTGCTGGTGCAGTGTCACAGAGCTATTTTGGACACAAATGGGGGTGGTGCCCCTCTTTGCCAGGAATGGCACTGAGCCCCTCTTGGGGGTGAATTGCCCTCGTGTTGCTGTGTCATCCCTACTCTGCCGTTCCCACCCACTTCTGGTTTCCGAATTAATTCCTCCCGTGTGTAATTTACAATGACGTCCTGCTGTGGAGTTACTCTGGTCATCCAACAGCACATTTCCACCACCAGCTTGAAGGTTTGAGGCCAAGGAGTGTTTTGGTTGCATAGGGGCAAAGTAAAAGGGAACTTGGTCAACTTTACCTTGTAAAGACACTTGTTGCAAATGTGACTTTTAATACCAAATGGGAATTTAAATGCCGGGTTTTCGTTCCTGACTGCAATTAGTGTTTGGATTATAAATTCATATTTGAGAGACTCTTTAGCATTCAATATACTAAATTAAGTGAGGGGAAGGAGTAGAAAATGAGAGAGAAAAAGGTCCTCCAGAAACATAGTCAGACATGACATTTCCTTATGTCGATAACCATCAAGGGCTTTGCTTCTCCATCCATAAAGACAAGAATGCCACCTGTCAATCAAAGGGAGATTCACAACAAAAGATCTAGAAAGAATGAAACAAAAAAAGTCTTCTTCCTTTGGAAAAGCATTGGCTGCTTTTTTTTTTTTTTGCTTCTGATAATATTTATAATGTGAGCACAAGATATATATAGGTATTAGTTTATATTACAATGCTTCATTTCCTTTTAAAATTGTGTTCACCCAGAAGGAGAAATTATACAAATAAGGCATTTCAAGCCACTAAAGCACGACCTGTAATTGTAAGAACTATTTTAAATTGCTAGGCTCTTACTTTTGGTGCCTTCTGTCAGAGAGAGCACCTTTAGTCTGTATTAAATGTTCAATTTAGAATAAAATCTACTTTTTGTTAAACCACAAAGAAGGTGTTTGGTTTCAGTGTTATCTTATTTGTAAAAGAAAGTTTCTATTCCTTATCATTCAGGAAAAAAAAAAAATTGGAAATTGTTATTTAATATTAGAAGAGTCTTCTGCAACTTTCCCTGGTTTTTAAAACCACCTTATTATGGACTGTTTGCGCAGTGCATTTCAAATCTGAGGTGTGGGGATTAGTAACACAGTGGCACTAAGTAGATAATCAATACAACCTATTAATACATTTTTTCTTTGCCTTACATATAGTAAGGTTAATATAAGTGGCTATTCTGGAACATGGTTACAATATAAGTCCAAAGCAGTTCTTTAAGTTTGAAAAAATTAATAAAGAACAATAAAACGTATACTGAATACATAGTAACATATGTTTCATATTTGATTTTTTTTTCCATCTAGAGTATTTTGAATTTTTTGTGTTGCTGTCCTTTAATAGTCAGATTAAATCCTATATTCCTGGCCTGTGGACTGGCTTTTCCAACACGGAAACCAAATGCAAGAGAGAGATGAACAGCATCTTGTCTAATAAGCTTCAGCTTTGCATGTCAGCCCAGTGCTGATAATGGCAAAATAGTGTCCAACGGTGTAACTTTTACAGTTCAGTAAAAATCTCCCAGTAGTTTGTGAATGCAAATGGCATCCTGTCTTTTGCAAGCTGAGAACACATGGCAGGAAGCCGAGAGAAAATAAATCGTGAAAGTGAAGAACAGGAAATCAAGACATGAAGCAATTAAATGGGAGCCAGCCATGCGCTGGTGTGTCCTGGGACTGGATTGTGACATGGTCTGGATGGGTGGGTCTGGGCAGCAAAAAAGACTCACCAGCCATGCCTGGCACCACAGTCTTTTGAAAGCTGTTTGGTTTTGAGCATATCTCTGATACTGTAGGCTTCTGGGAGTGGGGTCATAAGAGTTTCAACAGGAACTGGGGAATTGTTGGTTCCAGAGGTCCTTGGGAAGATGAACCCAGCTGCAAGGGCTCAGTAGCATTGACTGCAAACCAAGAATTCCAGTCTGCAAAAAAATCTGAAGCTTTCCCATTTAATTTTCTAGTCTTTGCAATATCTAAGATCAAGGATTTGAGTGCAGGTTTTAAATATTTTGGACCAGAGTTCTAGATCCAGGTAGCTCTCTTACAGTCCTCTTTTCTGCTTTAAAGTTCTACTTTCTTTTGAAGGTGCACAAAAATTTTTGTAGGAAAATTGATAAGAAGGGACACTGCAGAGAAACTTTCATTTGTCAGTGTAAAATGTGCTGCTGAAAACCTATCACTGATCACTTGAGACTTTGTCCCTGACCTGCATTTTGAGTATCTGGAGCGTGTTGAATGAGTGCTGGCAGTCACCTGACTTCAGCAGGACTGTGGCTCAACTGTGAGGCAATTCTGTGCTCTGCCTGGGTTTCTGTGTCCGTAGCACAGATATTTTCTATGTGTATGTCAGAATAAAACCTCAACACTCATTTCCTATGGGCAAGGGGAGGAGTGACAGCAGAATGTTTCTACAGGTCTTTAATCTTGAGGACTGAGGGACAAGGAATATGGGCTACATCTTGCCACAGCTGGGATGTGGGCAGTGTTCATCCTGAGAGCAAGGCTGCGGGATGTGTCAGCTCTGCAGGGCTGCACAACCGCTGGACTGCAGTCAGAGATGATAAGGATAAACATATTCTCTGAGGATTTCTCTGTGCAGCTCCACCACTGCCTAAGAGTTCATGTATTGATTCCACCATCATTGTGAAACTGCTGCTTTATGGTTGCCTTTTATTTTTTTAATTGTAAAAGAAGCCTAAAAATTCAATTATTATCACCAGAAAACAAATGCATGCCTACAAGTCTATGGCTTATCTGGCGCTTTACTTTATCTATTTTTCTTTTGAATGTCACTGAAAATTTTTGCCACTTTTCTCTTATCTCCCTCTAATTTGCCATATTTCTTGTCTAATCTTGCTGTCTCGAGAACACAGTGCTGTAGGTGCATCCCCACCAGTGCCATTTGATCATCACAAGCCACCTTCGTACATCTGGCTCCAACTCACTGATCATTTTGCAGTGGTGTCACATGTTTAATTTGCTGTCCACTGGCCGTACAGTGATCTTATGGCATCTCAGAAGTTCTCTGGAAGTCATCACATTGACAGACATTCTGGGTAGGGATGTCTGGGTGCACACATGCATCAACTGCCTTTCAGAAATGTCATTATACTTCACATCTGGGATGTATTTACTGGCTGCTATCAAGTGCTGCCACGGAAAGCCTTTAGTTACTGGTATCCTGATGTGTGATTCTCTTTGTGGTATTTATTTTCCCACATCCACCTCAGTGTTGTCATTTGGAAATGATACCAATACAAATCAGGTACTTTTCAGGAGGGTACAGGCACAGATTGGGACGGAATGAGTGCTGAGAATTTGTATTGAGCCTCTTCCCATGGTTGTCATCATCTCTTGTGTTACAGCACATGGTGTAAGGTTGCATTTGAGACTGCAACTGGTCAAATATAAGCTAAGGAAAGAATAGAAACAGAATTGGTGGTCTGTGATTTTTTGCCCCAGAGGTGGATCCACTCACATGAGCACAGTGATATGCTGGAAGTCAGCTACAAATGACTAAACTTCTGTCTTTGAAAATGTGGTTTGGACACCCCAATGACGCTGCTTCTAGTGGTGCTTTCCTTCCTGCAGTGACTAAACAGAGTGTCATTTTTCTCAGAGAATCTCAATGTGCCTGTAATCACGTGGGAAAAAAAAAAACCAGCCCGTAGGGCATTTTCTTGGTCCACATCTCGTGTTTGCACTCAGGCTGAAATCCTGCCTCAATGACCCTCGGTTACTCTGTGTGTGGGCGAGGAGCTAACCATGGTGAAGGCAGCTCTGTGAAAGTGATGCTTTCCTCCTTTCTCAGTACAGCAGAGGCAGGCCTGGAGGGAACTCAGCCCTTCAGAGGCAATGAAACTCCTGAATGTTTGTGGATGTCAACTATACCTTTGCCTCCACCAGGTTTTGTGCCATGTGAAAGAGGGTTCCCTTCTCTGGACTTCACCTGAGAGGTTGAACATATGATTTTAATGCAATAAACAAGTTTATATCACAGAGTTTTAAAAACACTTTAGTGATTTGGAGATGTCCTTGAAACATATCCGTGAAGAACATTGTCCTCATTGCTCCTATCACAAGCATCTTCCAGTGGAGCAGCTCAGCACCTGTTATGGGGGAGGGCATGGTTTGGACTGAGCAGGCACCAAAGGGCTAGCTTGAAATATTTAATTTTGTCCTCTTTTCAAGAGTCTGGAACTTTCCTCCTTGCAAAGGTTCTCTACCTTGAAGGCTGGGTTCATCAATAATGTTTATGTCAGGGAGGCCACGTGTATATGTGGAGGTGGAGGAAAGTTGCTGAGAGCTGTAAAGCTGCTGATGGCCACTTGAGAGATTCTTCCTCAATGTCCTGGTTTGCCAGAATAACTTACTAGAACAAATTCTCTTTGGGCCTCAGCTTCTTATCAGTAAAAAGGGAAGAGTAGCTCTTCCTTACTCATTCCAATCTATTGAAATTGGCAGGGCTCGCCTGAAAATTCTTAATATTGTGGATAGAGCAGGTGGGTACATCTTTCAGCTTTCCAGAAAAGTATGTCAGAGCTCAGATACAGAGGCACTTGTACCCCTGGGGATACCTTCAGTCTTTATCTGTAGAGGATATAGTAGATGATTTAGTAGTCCTCTCCCACTGACTCTGGGATGAGCCCCTTCAGATGACAGAAGGACAACGCAGCTCCATGCTTTGGTCACTGATAGGAGACAACATTTTGTGAAGCTGGTAGAAACCTTCTGGAGATGCAAACTGTCAGCTTCTACACACAGCTCCTCCCCTAGCCCTTTGTACTAGTTGGAATGAAGTTTTATGTCAATTTTTATATTTCTAGAGAGGCTGGTCTTTTGCATGAGAAGGTGGCTGTGATTTCAGGCAAAATATAGATCCTCAAGTGGCTGATCTGCAGAAAAAAACTAATGCCTGCTTTAAAAAGCTACAATTTAGGCAACCCAACCTATTGACCTTCTAACTTTGGACTGCCAAGACTGCTTGCTCAGTACATCTGTTTTTCTATGGTTTTGTCTGTAATTATGTTGTCCTCTGCAGTTACGATAGTGGTTTATCCTGCTTCGGAAATGTTATGTTTTGAGGTTAACTTTCCCAGGGGGTATGTTTCTTTCTTTCTTTTTTTTCCCTTTCTTCTTTCTGTCAAAGCAAACAAAACACAAAATCCCACTCAAGATACAGGAGTCAGGAAGAAACCTATTAGAAAGAGTTAAAGTACCGTGTACTGTGGGGACACGTCTGTCAATGGGAAGTACTGTATAATGGGGTTACTTGAAAATGGCAAATAGTCCTGCATCTTATTGAATGAAAAAGGACAAATGTCACAGAGCTTGATGGAAAAATAAAGATAAGGTTAGGGGTCATGTGACCCAGACATGTCCCCTGCTGTCCACATGAAGGGCGGCTCTCCCTGCATCTTCCTGTGATTCCTGCTTTTTTGCTCGCTGTGGACAAAATGATGATTTATGGCTCCTGCCGTGGGGATGGGTGGGTGAGTTTGCAGGCAATTTCTAATTCCCTGCTCCTGACTGTAAAGCAAAAATTCTTTTCATGTCTTATCCAGCCATCACAGCTTGTTTGTGGTGCCACTGTGACTATTATTTGTAAAAATCACTTTGGGAACTCTTTATTTCTCATTAAAGATCCAGCTCTGCCCAGCTGAAATTGATAGGAGTTTTGCCATTGACTTCAGGGAGGAAGGATGAGACTCTTTTATCTCCAGTACATTCTGATGTGTCCCTGCAGCGTTAGCAACTGCAAGGGGTGACAGCTGGGGGAAATGAGTGGCTTTGCACTGTAAAACACAATTCATATTACCAGAATGGAGCATCTCTTTGCAATATTTGCAATATCATGGAATGCTGTGTTCTTTGGGTTCTCTGGAGGGCTGGACCGACAAATCCAAATGTCCTGGCCATCTTTGTCATGGACCAAAGGACGAGGTGAATTTGGTGGCTTTACATTGTTTGAGTTGGAGAGCGTTCTCCCTCCAGCCAGATGGAAAACCAATGCAGGATGGGCCAGGTGTTTAAAGTGGGATCTGACTAAGACCAAAGCTTTGAAAGGCAGCTCTAAATTTGAACTGTAAGTAAAGATTTCCAGTATTAAGCTTGCATATGCCATGTTGTATTTCACTTAGCAATTGAACAGGGTCCAAATGTTATTTATTGGAAATGCTGGACTTTCGCCACTGAAAAATATTTGTGGTGCTTTGGCATTCTGAAAAACGTGTAGTTTTTTTTGGTTTTGCCTCATCTGACTTTTAAAAAAAATTACTGGAAAGAAACAGCGTTTTTAAAAATTAATGTTCATGTAAACCAAAACAAATTATTGCCTCCATTCTTCAGGGAAGAAAAGGGAGACTTTTCCCATAAAGCTTATTTCTCTAGTTTTTTAGTTTCATGTTATTCTAAATAAGGAAAACTTCACAATCTCAGAACTGTAGTAGTTTAAAAAAATACAATTAAAATGTGAACTATATTTTTACTCTTCTTAGTGTTCACATGTACCTAGTTCCTTTTTTTTTGCATACAAGGGCAGAAAAGCAACATTTTGACGTTCTTAATCATATGAGTGAAATTTTGGGGTTGAAGTGGGCTGTCAGGAAGTACTGTGGGCTGTATTATGTTCTGAGTTAAGCTGAATGTCCGTGTCGTATTAATTTTTTTGAAGTTCTGAAATGTATTTGTCAAGGAACCAAACAATTGAGGACTGATCAGATCAGGTGCTACATTGATGCAAGCATTGTTTCTACAACAAGGACTGTCTTGTCCCATACGTTTGGGATCCTTTGTGAAATTTTAGCCCACGCTCATGCCAAATCTAGAGACATGAATATATCTCTTCATTGGCTCTGCTTGCAGGATTACTGGGTTTGGTGTGTATGTTCCGGGGAGCCATAGCTTACAAAATATCTCTAAGCTTTTTATTCCTGTGCAAATGTGGGGCCAAACAGAAGTTATTTCTATAAGGCCAAATCCCCAGCGAGGAACAGAGCAGCAGAGACTCATAAATGCTCATAACTACTCCTGATTCAGATTTGAAGAGTGTGTTTCTTCCACCACATTCAGCTGGTCTACGAGATGACAACCTCTCCTTACAAAACACATCTTGCATCTTCATCTTCATCTTGCATCTACATCTTCAGCCTATCATGATTTATTTGATTTTCAAAACCTTGGTATTC
The DNA here is from genome assembly GCF_015227805.2 of Hirundo rustica. Taxonomy (NCBI): domain Eukaryota; kingdom Metazoa; phylum Chordata; class Aves; order Passeriformes; family Hirundinidae; genus Hirundo; species Hirundo rustica. The sequence continues at coordinate 4,008,828 of NC_053463.1, forward strand.
TTCCTGTCTCTACTCTACAGCTCTTTTGCAAACTGGAAGTTATTAATTCAAACTGTTTGATTAGGACTTGCAAAACAGGCTACAGCCAAGAGAATTTCGAGATGCTCCTGCGAATGGGTTGGCAGCTCTAAAAGCAGGGCTCCAATGATAACACCCAAGCAGGTTGCTCACAGCTTAGCTATTGCTAAACAAAAAGCCCCTTACAACTACAGCTCATGCTACATTTCCTTTTCAAGGGATAGTTTTAGATGCAAATTCATTTACAGAGGTAGATGAGATGAAGTGTGCAACAGACACACCTGACTAACTCGCATTTTGTATCTCTAACGCTCAAAAGTACAATGCTTATGGTAATGAATTTTATCTATTACAAGGGAAAACAATCACCTTTGATGACATTATAGAATAAACACATTTAACAGCATGCTGAATTGCTGAAGTATCATTTTCAACGACCTCATTAGTGTCACTTAATTAAAACTTCCTGCTCTTGACTTTGATGCTGGTGCAGGCAAAAACACTGAGAGAATTGAACAAACAACAAAAAGGGGAGGGGTATCTTCCAGTGATAAATAGCAGTAGTTGCTAATGAAACCAAATTATGTACCTTTTTCCTGCAACTCAGATAAAATAATATGAAACACACAGCAACTTTGCATCAAACAAATTAATCAGCCGTCAGCAGATTCGCCTGATAATAATCTCCTGCCCTTATTGATAATTTAAGGAAAAAAAGTTGTTTTTTTCTGTACACAATCATTAGGTCGGTGATAATTAAAGCTTCAGCTTCAGAAATGCCATAATAACCGTTAATTAGCAGGATGCTATTTTCAACATAATTTGCTAATTAGGGTGGGAGCTTATATAGTGTACGTTCCTAATTATGAAAGGGTCTTGTGCTGTAGACTCATGTGACTGGAGTGTAAATGACACCATTATGGGGGTCCTGGCAAATTTTAATTATTATTTTAAACTACATTTTACTCAGAAATATTTAGCTGATATAGAAATATTAAGCGTGCAAAATAACTGCTTTCCCTCCAAATCCCATTCCCTGCACTGGCACATTTTGTCTATCAAATGCAAGATGCCAAATATTTTGTTGGATAAGCTCCACTAATTTCAATAAAATTAAGCTGGCAGCAAATTTAGCTCAATATATTTCTTTCATGTGGTTAGAGGACAGAGGCCAAATATTGCACTGATTGCTGTGTTCTGATGTTCTAATTTCAGGGCAGAAATTGGGTACCTGCTGTTTGAGAAGGATAAATTTCTGTCTCTCAGACTCAGTTTTTAGTACATGACAAAAACAACGCCCACCCTTTCTATCCCCATTTTACTAAGCTGCTTGAGGGCCAGGCGCAAGTCTTTCTTTTTTTATTGAAAAAAAGTACAATATATTTTCTGAACTAGAACTTGGTTAAATACATTATTTAAAAGACCGAACTGCTAGTATATGAAAAAGGATGCTAAGGTAAGAGGCATGTATAGCCTTAAAACTAAGCCTATGTTTAGTTCTGGGACTTAGACTCATAAATGTTTCCGATATATTGAATCTGTTCCTTCATTTCTAGTTTTATACATATATTTTCCCATATCTGTATACATACATGTACATAAACAATATATTTATGTATTTCTACTATAAGCACATATACAATTTTTAAATTTATCATTACAGCAATAGAAAAGCAAAATGCCACCGTCACTCACTGATATATATTCTTACTTTCTAAATTTTAATAGTTGATTCCTTTGAACTGTTTTACCTTGTTTCAAATAAAACTATATTTCTCTTTCCCTTTAAAAGAAATGAAAACTTAATTCAATAATAAATGAGCTCCAGCTCGGCATAAGAGTCACTTAACTTAAATCTTTTTGTAGAGGTTCCCACTTAAGCAGCTTGAAAGACAGTAAATCACGTTGGGGAACGGACATCCCAGCTTCATTGCCACGCTGTGGAGCGCTGAATTAATGGCCACCTCTTTAGAATGTATGGATGTGCCTCCCAGCTGCTGGGCCTGACAGTGTTATAGCTCAATTAATGTGATTTTGATGTAATTGCAGATAGGGAACATAGCGCCTAAAAATTATATTTTGCCATAAGAATTATATTTTATCATCCAGATGTGGGGATGAATATTTTAAGTAATGGGGTTTCTTTCTATTCTTTTCTTTTCTGGTAACTTATTTAACAGAGAATTAAGTGGTTTATTTGCTGCCACTGGCAACTGCTTGAAGGTCTTCATAGGAGGCAGAACATTGTTCTGGTCTGCTTGTGGCAAGTGTCACTGGTTTTTTGTCAAATTTTGTGCTTATGAGGTGCTGTAGGAATGTCTCCTTGTCTTAGAACAAGCAGGTAGATGTAGAGGGTGGTTTTGCTCTACATGCAAGGATTAATTACTGGAATTCTTCAGTATTCACTTGTTGACCACACATCTTTGATTCCCTTTGAATCCCTAAAAAGGAAGACAGGGAAGCACTTGAGATTATTTCTTAAAGTATGCGTGGCAAAGAGATGGAGGAGGAAGCTGCAGAAAGGGTTACTGTGATGAGGTTATGTGGGACAAAGCTTTTTAGACTGTGAGCCCTGTGGGGCAGAGGTTATCTTTGCTGTGCCCAGACAGGAAGGTTACAGGAAGTTACAGGGATAAGTGATAGTTGATTCCTGCATCACCCTATTGCTCTGGAGGTAGAGGAAAGGTAAAGTGCATTTGTAATCACAGAAATCTAGTTTGGTGTTTTCCTTTGTGTTTTAATTTTTTTTTAAATTTTATTTTTATTTTTAGCCTTTCTTAATTTAAAAAAAAAAAAAAACTTATCAAAACAAAACAAACGACAAACGAACACATTCATAAATACATTTATTTGCATTAAGGAGACAGAGCACACACAGAATAAACACAGGAATGGGTAAAAGCCAGACTGAATGGCAGGCATTATAAAAGATTTACAAAAGTAAATGATAAAACGATTTAGGCTTTAGCCTTCAGGTGAGTTCTGAGCTGATCAGTAATGCTCCTGCTGCTTGGTTATGAAGGCTGCTCTAGATGCATGTCACCCTCTCTGACCTCAGTAAAATAACTACAAAGATCTCCTTATCCTTTTATTACAAAGTGAAATAACACGGACTCAGACAGGTATGAAAACTAATGGAAGCTGACCTGTTGGGTGTTTCCTCCTTTCCCACAGTTCCTCTGCTATTTGGTTGATTTGCTGTAATTTCCGACGGTGTCATTAGCGTTGTACTTGAGGGCAGCCCTGGTACTTTGTGTCTCAGGCACCATTCACACGTCAGCGTGTGGGGATTTGCAGAGCACCTACAATTTGTTGTCAGTAACAGTTGTGACTGTAAATCCCCGGGCTCTGATCAGCCACTCTGGTGCCTCAGCTCCTATAGGCGCCAGGACTTTGATTTCTTGTGATGTCTACAGCAAATGCCTTGAAAGGGCTGGCTTCTCATCCATCTCAGCAAAGCCAAATCCCCTGATGTACCCTTGAAACACGATTTTCAAGGTACTTAACCAGCTAGTACCTTCAGAAGGTTTCATTTTAGATGGGTTCTGTGCTTAATAGAAGTAGAGATTTAGAGTATGTCTGATATTGCACCGAGCTTTCATGGGAGATGGACCAAGCCTTCACTTTTCCATTTCTTGGTACGCTGCTTTCACATGCCATAGTGGAAGCAGAGTTAAAAAATAGATATTATTGGGGGAGAAAAAAAAGTATTTTTTGGGAGGAGAGAAAAAACCATAAAGAAATTAGACTGTGAAACCTTAAAAGTTGGCGAGGAGTCAAACGGTAAATCCCAAAGTCTCGTTTCATGTGTGCACTCTTAAGCTGACTGGATTGCGACTCGCTTAGGTCCTTTTACTTTCTGATTTGCCCACCGTAAATTAACACGGAGAAAACCTGCCCGCTCACATCCCAACCCCTGGGCAGCTTTTAATGGATGGTGCCCGGTTTTCAATGCATTTATTAAGAGATTAACAATAACGCGGCAATATTTTACCTCATTAACGCCACCGCCACGTTATTAGCCTTGGGCCTCGCACCGCCACGTACCCCGAGGCCTCATGGCTGGACGTGTGTGAGGGAGCTGGTGCCCACCCACCTTTGCGATGTTTCCCCGCGGGGGTGAAAAAAATTAGATTTTTTTGTTGTGGGGGGGGGAGACAAAAATTACGGGTTTTTGAGTGACAAACATGAGGGGGGTTTTGGGAGAGATCGGGGGCGGGTGCAGTGCGCGGCGGCGGCCGCCAGGTGGCAGCGCCGCGCGGGCCGGCGCCGCGCGTGCCCCATTGGCCGCGGCGCCATGTTGTGGCGGCCCCGGGGCGCTGTGGGCCCGCTCCTCCCTGGGTTTGTGCCCCTTTCCCTCCATGCCTTGTGCAGTTTAATCCCTCGGAATAAAACGCAAACACCCAGCAGAGCCCACAGCCCAAGGCAGGGCCGAGGAAAGCTGCCTGGCAGCGGGCGCAGGCAGGGCTGGCAGCCAACGCACCCCGGCGCGCCGTCACCTGTTGCGGATGGACTCGCTCAAAAGTCGATTCATAAAATTCCTCACTTGGGCGAGCACAGATGATGCCGAGGGGAGGCATCAGGTGTAAACCACAACAGTGGTGTGCTGCTGGCGTTGAGTTTCAGAACCTGGCTGGGTTGTTCAGAAAAAAAGTAAATCTGCGAGCTTGCACAGCTGCTGTGAAATGTGTCAGGTTGTCCTTGGCTGGGCTGTCCTGGCACGTGGGGATGGGTAACCAGGTAAAGTGTACCTGCCAAGGTGCTGTTGTCACCTGAGCATCCCCAGCTGGCCTGATCCGTGGCTTTTTGGCCATGTTTTTGTTGCCTGAACACATGGAGTTGCCATATTGGAACTACAAGCTGGTTCCAGCAGGAGCGCTTTCTCTGGGGCTTTTCCTCGCTACTGCACTCCAACAACAGCAGAGATTTCCCATTGTGTTAACGCTGTGGGTAAAGAAATTGATCCTGGTAGAGTTTAGTAGTGTGAGCTATGGCCATAAATCTAATCAGAGCCTACGAGTTCAGATTTGGTACTCCATCAGACCATCTTGTCCTTTTCCCTTCCTAGTTTTTGAAGTGTAAAAAAAGGTGGTGCGAGAATGTTTGAGATTTCGCTTAGTTTAGCTTGGTTTAGCCCAAAGAGTAAAGCAGTGCGTGAGGACTAAACTCTATTATTTATGGACTTGTGCAGTCATTTCTGTCACAACAGCAGCAAAAAAAAAAAAAAAAAAAAGTGGTTGTTTACTTGCCATTCCTTCTACCACAGACTTAAAAATTCTGAGTTTTCTCAAATCTGGTTGGATTTTTTTCAACCAGTTCTTTGGAATGAAAAAAAAAAAAAACGCATGACATGTTTTAACCTAAGGCTGTTTTGGGACAGTTGTAAGTCACAGAAATTACAGTCTCGCATGAGCACTGCTTAAGCCTAGATTACACACAGTGCTTCCAGTTACAATGTGGCTCTGCCAGATGAAATATTTAAACTGACAAAAGCAAGAAAATGGCCATTTCAAAAGTTTTCATTTCTGAGCTATTAGCAATTTGCATAGGATGACAGGAAAAAAAAATGATACCTATCATAAAAACAAAACCCGGTCGTCTCCAGAGACCTTGATACATTTCATGATTTACTCAGCTGCGGGTTTTCTCTTTTTCTCCACCACTTTCCATAGGCACATGCCACCCAACTTCGGATTTCTCAACCTTCTGCTCTGACTGGTTGTTGTACCTACTCTAATATATGCATGCAAATCATTTTAGACTTTTAGCAGTTTTCATAGTTCCCTCCATCCCTTTCTGCTTCAAGAGCAATATTTTAGCCTGAGTCTTTTGTTAAGAGACATTGAAGCTCCCATTTGTTGTTGTGTGATAGTATTTGTCATTAATATATATATTGTGTGGCATATATTTAAGAGGCCAAACTGTGGGCTCTACGTCTGTTTCCATAATAACTGAAGAGGTGATCTATTCTCTGTAAAAGTGGTTTGAAGTGTTTTTTTTTGACAGGGAACTGGATGAAAACTTGTTTTTTGGGGGAATTCCAGCAAAGAGTTGATTGTGACCTCTGATGCTCTGTAGTGTCAAGGACAGATGGGAAGATGGTATGAATCAATATATGTCAACTGCACAGATGGTACAGTCATGCCGTGTCCATATCCTGATCTCCTATCCCTTTGAAACAGAAATTAATAATCCCTTCATTATAGGCAATAGCTGCCAACCAGCTGAAAGATCAGACTGTGACTTGGGGTGAAATTCTCTGCAAGGTTTCTGTGCGGCAAGGAGGCTTGACTGAATGTTGATTTTTAAAGGGTGGCCTTGGGTTTGGTATTGACCTATCCTGGCGCACAGAGGGACCCTAAATGTAGCAGGAATGTGGGGAACAGCCCCAGCCATGGAGCCAGTGCAGAGGGAGATTTGGGGCATGGAAGCATGTGGAGAAAAACATGAGAGAAACCCTCCTTCTGCCCCGGGAGGAATCTTCATGCCTGAGGAGAGTGGCTCTGCCATGTGCAGGTGTACAAGATGATAGCGACACAAAACTTTTGGAAATAAAATCTGGGAAACTTGCGACATTTGTCTGATAACCAGATTGTCTCTGAAAGATGTTAGTAGTGCTCTTGCTTCATTGTACTTTTCTAAAAGGCCCTGCTTTTGTCGACACGAGGTCACTAGAGAATTGCAGTTAATTACTGCTTATGCCTGTCTGTTTTTAAATCTTGTAATCCCCACAGCTATAGAGCAAACCAACCAACCAGCTAACAAAAAAAAAAAAAGAAAAAAAAAGAAAAAGAACCCCCGAAAAATCACAAAAAAAAAACCCCAACCAAAAAACCCACAAAAAAACAAACAACAAAAAAAAACAAAATCAAAAAACCCCCAAACAAACCCAAACCAACCAACAAACAAACAAACAAAAAAACCCACCAAAAAAACCCCAAAACCAACCAACCAACCCACCAAACAAAAAAAAAAAAAAAAAAAGGGAACTACTCTTTAGGCTCAGACAAGCAGGAGACAACTAAGCCCAGTTTCTGAAGTTTCCACTTGTCTTCTGACTTGACTACAGTCCAGCAATGGTGTCAGTTGTCCATGTACTGAATGGCAGTGTCTGGGATGCAGAACCCAGGTGAATGAGCTGAGGTGACTCCTTGCATGCTTGGAGAATTCCTGATGTGTAAGTTCTCTGTGTTGCACTGTTCAGAGTGAGAGTGGTTTGTCCTTGTCTTTGCTTTTAGCAGGAAACAAGGCCTGATATTAGAGGCCACGGTTTGAAGGAGAATATGTAATATAAGCAGCTACTGCAACCCACCAAAACGAGTATTGGCACGCCTGCACAGGCTTCACTGGTAATGATGAATTCAGTATTCACCACATGGACTAATTAATGCACTAGAACATCTCCCAGTGCAATTTGCAAGTCACAGATTGCATTAGGTGATACAAATGACTCATTTGTGAACCTGAAGGATGACCTTTGGCAGGACTAACTTCTGACCTCAGAAATATTAAAGAAAGGTTATTTCACCTTGCCATTGTCTCCAAATGCCAAAATAGCCCAATTAAAAACCTTGACATGGAACCATAGGAGCAGATGCGAGTCCTAAAGGGCATTAATTATTTTCAGTGTCAGCTGGTTGTATAACTGAGGCCAAATGAGAGTTTGGAAAGCTATTAAGCCCCTGTCGTACATGGACTGGGTCTAAGGTTTGAATTGAAAATAGTGTGTGGTTTGCATTTGGGTAAGAAACATTGGTTTCCAGGTTGTCAGGGCAGGTTGTCCCAGTGAGAGGTGTGAGCTACCTTCCTATACAATAACTGTTAGCTGATCTTTAAAAATGTACCCCTTCAGTAATAAGAATCCATCCCAGCTTCAGTATTTATGAAATAATCATTAGTCACCATGCTGCGAGGTCGAAATCCTGTGCATATGTTCAGCATTGTTTCCTTGTGTGCTGTTCTCACCCTCCCTCCCTGGCCACTGATCTCGTGTGTGCGCTTTTTTCCCAAATGCGGTGACAGATGAAGATATTGCACCAAAACTAAGTTCCCATATGGCTAATTTCTACATTTGTTTTAACAACACGCAGATTTAAAACAAATGAAAACACAAAGACTTGAGCAGTCTTGGCGTTCTTTCCAGTGCTCTGTAATTTCTTACTCCAGGTGGGCTTTTATTGACACATACTGAAATGCCTTGATGTGTCTTAAAAAAGAAACTAGTCAGACCATAATTCACTCAAAGATTTTCATTTGTTTGGGGCAAAGCCTTGTATAACACTCACCCTCTTCCAACCTTCCCTTCCTAACCTCAACAGTTTGAAAGTAATTTATTTTCTTAGCTCAGCAAACTGGAAAAAAAAAATAAAAAAAAAAAGGCGCATGAATAAATAAGCTTGTTATTTACATCCATATCCAGAAGGGTTTATGCTGCTAAAATCTACATTGGAGTTATTTTTTTATTTACTTTCTATTTCCTCTTGCCGTGGTTGTTTCAGCATTTGTCACCAAGATGAGCAAGTGATAATGGCTCTTGGATGCCATGCTCATAGGGATAAGAATAGATACATTCTATTCAATTGAATGGTTAGTGAAATCACCCAAGGGAAGGACTTCCAAATTTTGGTTATTTTCCCAACAGATACTTTTTCTCACCTGCTGGGGATTGCCCTTTTCCTTCATAGTTCTGAAGCTCTGCCAGGGGAATAGAATATTTATGTTTCCCATTCACATGATAGATAGTTAAATAAAGGCATTTTTCTGTCCAGCAACTTGGTGTGTCCTTCAGCTGTCTCTCCAGTGTTGTTGTTTGTTATTTAGTGGATGGTTCAGTCTTTCCCCACCATGGAACTTACTTGAAACTCTCCTGTGTTGTGTGAATGAATGAAATAAGAGATTTCACCAGAACTTTTAGCTATGCTTTATCTGAAGTGTTTTCTCAGTAAGATAGGTCATTATCACTCCTATGGAACCCTGAAGAATTCACTGTCCTGATTATGTAGAAACAGATACCACAAATTCAGAACAGAAGATTTTCCCAATTATTTTGTTTAGGCTATATTTCAACCTTTACATGTCCAAATGGATAATGCTAGTTGATCCCTTGCTTTTAGAATAGTGGATTTCTGGAGGAAAGGGAAGTACAGTCTCATGGTCTATTCACAGGACTTCTTAACTTT